>NC_044560.1:7356309-9883809 GCF_007565055.1 Rhinopithecus roxellana | reverse complement strand
CACGACACTCCAGCTTGATTGATTTTTGGAATACCTTGTTGCCCACGCTGAAGTGCAGTGTCACCACCACGGCTCACTACAGCCTCGACCATCTGTGCTTAAGTGATCCTCCCATCTCAGCCTCCCATGTAGGTGACCACAGGTGTGTGTCACCACGCCCAGCTAATTTTTTTTTTATATATACGGAGTCTCGCTCGGTCACCCAGGCTGGAGTGCAGTGGCGCGATCTTGGCTCACTGCAACCTCCTTCTCCTGGGTTGAAGTGATTGATTCTTCTTCCTCAGCCTCCTGCGAGTAGCTGGGACTACAGGCTCGTGCCACCATGCCCGGCTAATTTTTTGTATTTTCAGTAGATACAGGCTTTCACCGTGTTAGGATGGTCTGGATCTCCTGACCTCATGATCTGTCTGCCTCGGCCTCCCAAAGTGCTGGGATTACAGGCTTGAGCCACCATTCCCAGCCTAATATTTTTATCATGTATAGAAATGGGGTTTCTCCATGTTGCTCCAGAGTGGTCTTAAACCTCCTGGGCTAAAAAGATCCTCCTTTTGGGAACCTAGACCCCCCAAAGTGCTGGGATTACAGGCATGAGCCACCGTGCCCCACCAAGATTTTTTTGAGACAGGGTCTTGCTCTCTCAGGCTGGAGCGCAGTGGTGATCATAGCTCACTGTTGCCTCAAACTCCTCGGCTTCAGCGATCCTTCTGCCTCAGCCTCCCAAGTAGCTGGGACTAAAACCCTTTGCCACCATTCCTGGCTTATTTATTTATTTAGAGATGGGGGTCTAATTATGTTTCCCTGGTTGGCCTCGAACTCCCGGCCCCAAGCCTCATGCAATCCTCCCACCTAGGCCTCCCAAAGTGCAGGGATTACAGGCATAAACCACCATTCTCGGCCTAAGTTTATTTTATTTTTTTTAGCAAAAATCTGTGGAGGAGGAAACATCTCCCAGTTTGCTGTCATCTGAGTCTGCTTCTTACATGAGATGGGGTTAAATACATTTTAGGGTAAAAGAAGAATGGTAGGATGTTTTAAACGTACGAATACATAAAAATGGAACAGTCTTTGAAAAGGGAGACAACAGAAACGTTAACAACAAAGGGAGTGAGCAGAATGAAGAATGGCATAAAAGACCAAAACCCCTTCTGAACAGCTGGAATATGACACCAGAGTACTAAAGACTGGTAATGCCATCAGGATATGATTATTCATTATGATTATTCACTCACCTCGTAAAAAAATTTTTATGGTGGCTGTGAAATTTGAACTGATAGAGTGGGTGGCTGTGGCAGGGAAAGCTGGTGATACAAATCATGCTAATGGCAAGGCCAGGTGAGTGCTTAAATGGTGTGGTAAGTCTTTATAAACCTTGGCACATACGTTTGAGTACTGTAAGCTTGGGGCAATTCTACTGGTATTTCCCTACATTTATTACCCAGTCCCTCCCCTATCCCCCAACAGCTGCAACTTTAAAAACAATCTTTCCAAACTAGCTTTGAAGAGCTGCACTTTTCCTTCGTATGTACGTTGCTTAAGTACGCTGATAGCAACATAATATGACAATTCAAAGGGAATCCCCCGTCTTCTAATCTCAGGGTTTTCTTCTGGGGAACTCTCTCTGCATGTGCGGATTAGGGAGCTCGGAAAGGCCGTTTCAACTTTTCAGTTCTGAGTCCCGAGTCACTACTCTGCCCTGTACTGTCTGGAGACTGAACGGGAGCTAATGCGAGGCAGTGAATTCTCCGCTCTCTAGTTTTCCAATTCTACGGTCTTCAAAAAAAGGTTGTCTGCTCTTAAGCCGTGCCTAAACTGAGAAGCGGGAAAGGCGAGCCCCGCTAAAGGCGGACGGGTGGCCGAAGCGGAAACCCAGTTAAGAGCAGGGACTGCTCTGGAGAGCACAGAAAGCGAAGGTTAGCGGGGGAAAGCAGCGCCCCTCCGAGGAAACTGACACCGCCCCGCCACGCCAAGCCAACGGGTGCCACCAAGCAGCGCCGGGAACGCGCGCCGACGCCCCGCGCTCCGCCGGCGTCCGCCCGTCTCCGCGCGCCCCCTCGTACCCCACGCGCGGGGGGCGGGGCCGGCGGGGGCGCGCGCGGGGCCGCGGGTAGGGGGGCGGGGCGGCAGAGCTCGGCGGCTGGGACTGGAGGACAGCGGCGGCGGAGGCGACTAGCGGCGGCGGGAGCGGCGCCTAGAGGCCGTGCGGGACGCGGGCGCCAGGACCGGCAGAACGCAGAGGTAACGCAGGACGGAACAGGCGGCCGGGGAGTGGGCGCGGGCTCGCTGAGCCCCGAAGGCGAGTGGCGGAGGCCGCTCGCCCGGGGCGCCGACGCCGCTCCCGGAGAGGAGGGGGCGGGGCGCCCGGGTCCCCGGAGGTGGCACCTTTTGTCTGCCTGCCCCGACCGCTCCGCCCCCCTCCCTTCCCTTCCCCTGCGACCTAGCCCCCTGCCCTTCTGGCGGACTCCTCCTCAGGGGCCCTCTGGCGCGCGCGCTCCCGCCCTTGTTTTGTTTGGACTTGGGGGAGGAGGGGGAGCTCTTCCCTGGCTGTGAGACCCTGCGTCCCAGCGCGCCTGCGTCGGCGTCCTCCGCCTGCCCCGATTGGCTGAGGGCTGCGCATGCTCCGAGGCCCGCCGCGGTCTGGCGTCCGCCCGCGCCCTCCCTTCACCCCACTCTCTCAGCGGTTTTCGGAGCCGGTTCGAAAGATGCCGGCGGCGGTGAGTGGCTGCGGCGGGCCCGCCCCCCGGGTTCTCCGCCCCCGCCGCCGCCATTACGGAGCTCCCAGTGGTGAGTGTGCGGAGCGCTGAGGCTCGCGTTCCGCCGCTGCTTCTGTCGCCGGGGCAGGCGCCGCGGTGTCCCTGCTGAGCGTGAGCCCCGAACTGTCACCGCGCGGAGCCCCAGCCTCATCCGTCGGCGTCCGCGGTCCGAGCTTTCTCCGCCTCGCTGGCGGCCCGCGCTCTCCCCCGCCGTGCGCGTTCGCCGCTGTGGCCTGTAGCTGCCTCGCCTCGCCGCTTTGTCTCCGCTGCTCTTGCCGTCCTTCCCGCGGCCCTCTGCGGGCGGGGCTGTTGGCTGTCGCTTTGCTGCTCCGCGACGGCGGCCTTGAGTCTCGCTCCCCCGGTGGGAAACATAGAACTGGTTACTGGCCACCTTAGGCGGTGGGGTTTGAATGAGAGCAGTGCCTCGGTAGGTCGTCAGAAAGTTACAGTCGCCCATCTGAGCGTTTGTAAGAGATGGAGGCAGGAGTGGTGAGGTGAGAGCCCCAGATCTGAGGGTTGGTACTGAATTGACAGCTGTGATCGGGGACAGCCACTTAACCTGTTTGAGAAAGAATTCTCTCCCGTACGGAGACCGAACCGGGTGAACTGTGCTGCCGCCTCCGCTTGCACGTTCTCTTGAGTTATTGCGCTTCCTGACTTTGCATTGCATCGGAAGTGAGAATCCAATTCGAAATAACGTCTAAAAATCGCCTGGGGCTTTTTGAGCACACTGTCTTGTCTTAGAGTGAAATTAGACGTGACTAGTCATTTTTGAAAGATGCTTTAATTTTGTTTAAGCTGGCATAGGCAAAAAACTTACTAGCTTTTAAGTTTTTCATTGCTCTTCTCAAAAGTTTAGTGTGATTTGTTTCAAAATAGAAGTAATATTTTAAAGTTTGCTGGGTTGGTTGGTTGGTTTTGGCTTTGTTTTTAAGCTTACTTGGAAGATGGTAGGGCTGGAAGTTAGTGGAGAAAGTATGCTGAACTCTCCATATCCAGATGAAAGTTTTAACTCCTTAACCGAGTTAGATTGTGATTTTGTTGAGATGAAACACTGTAGTGTGCTTAGCATCTATGCCCGAGAAGACACCGAGTATATGCTTGCTTACATAATTTAAATTTGAAAATGAAGAACAAATGTTGCCAGCAATCAAATTACAGGTATTCTTTTTGTGACATGACTCGTTAAATCTGAGTATAACGAATGACTTTAGACTGGGAACAATGTGAGGTGTTCAGTGCATCACTAATAACATGTATTACATATGTTTTATGGTAAAATGTGAAATTATAGTACTTTCCCTAAAATGCATATTATCAAGGGTGTCAGTAAACTGAAATACGTTGTTAAACTCCTCGCTTTTCTGCCGTTTTCTTTTAATGTAGAGGGAATAAATTAAAACTGAAATTTGGGCTTTTTATTTCTACAACCCTTTTTTTTATTGCTTGCATTCAAATAATTTAAAGCCGGGCATGGTGGCTCACACTTGTAATCCTAACACTTTGGGAGGCCAAAGAGGAGGATCTCTTGAGTCCAGGAGTTAGAGACCAGCTTGGGCAACATAGGGAGACCCTGTCTCTACAGAAAATAGGAAAACTGTCGGGTTGTCGTGGCGCATACCTGTAGTCCCAGCTACTCAGGTGGCTGAGGTGGCAGGAGATCGCTTGAGCCCAGGTGGTCGAGGCTACAGTAGATCCCTGGTCATGCCACTGCACTCCAGCCTGAGACCCTGTCTCAACCGATTTAATTTAAGTATTTCCCTTGACAAAAACCAAATCTTTGTAGTTGTTCAAACACTAAACAAACTGATACTTATAAGAGGACCATGTAAACCACAGGTAAACTCAGACTGTTTTTGGCACACGTAAGAACCAAGATGAAAAACATGAATAGGTCGGACGCGGTGGCTCACGCCTGTAATCCCAGCACTTTGGGAGGCCGAGGCAGGCGGATCGCGAGGCCAGGAGATCGAGACCATGCTGGCTAACACGGTGAAACCCCGTCTCTACTAAAATTAGCTGGGCGTGGTGGCGGACCTGGACGCCTGTACTCCCAGCTACTCAGGAGGCTGAGGCAGGAGAATGGCGTGAACCGGGAGGCGGGGTTTGCAGTGAGCCAAGATCGCGCCACTGCACTCCAGCCTGGGCAACAGAGTGAGATTCCATCTCAAAAAAAAAAAGAAAAAAAAAAGAAAGAAAGAGAAAAACACAAATAAGTTTCATTTGTTCATCCTTTGGTTTAACAAATATTAATTGAGCATCTATTCTGTGCCTGGTATGTTCTTAGGCATCAGGTATGCAGCAAGTGAATCAGATCAGATTCCTGCCAGGAACAAGTGTGGCAGCCTAAAAATCTGATCATTCAGAAGTGCAATAGTAAAAAAGTTTAGTTAATAGTTACACTGGGTCAAATGCAGTGGCTTACACCTGCATCCCCAACATGTTGAGAGGCCGAGGCAGGTGGATTGCTTGAGCCCAGGAGTTTGTGATCAGCCTGGGCAACATGGCAAAACCCTGTCTTTACAGAAAAGAAAAATTATCTAGGCATGGCGATGCATGCCTGTAGTCCCAGCTACTAGCGAGACTAAGCTGGGAGAATTGCTTGAGCCTGGGAGGTTGAGGCTGCAGTGAGCTGTGATACTGCAACCTGGGCATCAGAGTGAGACCCTGTCTCAAAACAAACAAAAACCATAGGTACAGTGATGTTAGCAGTGTAAATTAACCTTGCATATACTTAGCTCTGTAGTGAACAGTGATTTTATTAAATAGCCAATTAACCCAACTATTCTAAAGCAAGTACTACAGGTTGAAGCTTTGAAGTTATATGACTTTGACTTTTATTAAGGAAATGCAGAGCTGAAGCTAACATTTTTTTTTCTTTTTTTAGACGGAGTCTCACTCTGTCACCCAGGCTGGAGTGCAGTGGCGTAATCTCAGCTCACTGCAACTTCCACCTCCCCGGTTCAAGTGATTCTCCTGCCTCAGCCTCATGTAGTAGCTGGGACTAACCCAATATTCTGAAGAAAGTACTACAGATTGAAGCTTCAAAGTTCTACAACTTTTGCTTTTACTAAGGAAATGCGGAGATGAGGCTAACATTTCTATTTTGTTTTTGTTTTTTTTTTTTTGAGATGGAGTGTTGCTCTGTCACCCAGGCTGGAGTGCAGTGGCATGATCTCAGCTCACTGCAACCTCCTCCAGGTTCAGGTGATTCTCCTCCCTCAGCCTCCGGAGTAGCTGGGACTACAGGCGTGCGCCACTGCGACTGGCTAACTTTTGTATTTTTAGTAGAGATGGGGTTTCACCATGTTGGCCAGGCTGATTTCGAACTCCTGACCTCAGGTGACCCCTGTCTCAGCCTACCAGAGTGCTGGGATTACAGGCATGAGCCGCTGTACCCGGCCCTAACATCTCTTAATATTTATCCCAAATAACTGGGTTTTAAGTGTTCTTCAGACATAATGAATATGGTATTAAGTATTACATTCTTGAACTTGAGTACATACTTGAACCTCCGCCTCCCAGGTTCAAGTGATTCTTCTGCCTCAGCCTCCTGAGTAGCTGGGACTACAGGCGCACACCACCACACCTGGCTAATTTTTGTATTTTTAGTAGAGACGGGGTTACACTGTACTGGCCAGGCTGGTCTTGAACTCCTGACCTTGTGATCCATCGGCCTCGGCCTCCCAAAGTGCTGGGATTACAGGTGTGAGCCACCATGCCTGGCCCTTTTGTGTGTGTATGTGTTTTTTTTTTGATAATAATATTATGGCTGGGCGCGGTGGCTCAAGCCTGTAATCCCAGCACTTTGGGAGGCCGAGATGGGCGGATCACGAGGTCGGGAGATCGAGACCATCCTGGCTAACATGGTGAAACCCCGTCTCTACTAAAAAGTACAAAAAACTAGCCGGGCGAGGTGGCAGGCGCCTGTAGTCCTAGCTACTCCGGAGGCTGAGGCAGGAGAATGGCGTGAACCCGGGAGGCGGAGCTTGCAGTGAGCTGAGATCCGGCCACTGCACTCCAGCCTGGGCGACAGAGCGAGACTCCGTCTCAAAAAAAATAAATAAATAAATAAAAATAATAATAATATTATTATTATTATTTTTGAGGCAGGCTGTGCTCTGTCAACTAGGCTTGGAATGCGGTGGCTTGATCTCAGGTCACTGCATCCTAAACCTTCTGGGCTCAAGCAGTCCTCCCAATCTCAGCTTCCCAAGTAGCTGGGACTGTAGGCACATACCACCATTCCCATTTGTAATTTATTTTTTAGAGGCAAGGTCTATATTGCCCAGGCTGGTCTTGAACTCCTGGGCTCTAGTGATCCTCCTACCTTAGCCTCCCAAAGTGCTGGGGTTACAGGTGTGAGCCACTACACCTGGCCTGTTTTTAAATTTTAATTTGTGGGGCCGGGCGCGGTGGCTCAAGCCTGTAATCCCAGCACTTTGGGAGGCCGAGACGGGCGGATCACGAGGTCAGGAGATCGAGACCATCCTGGCTAACATGGTGAAACCCCGTCTCTACTAAAAAATACAAAAAAAAAGAAACTAGCCGGGTAGCGGGCGCCTGTAGTCCCAGCTACTTGGGAGGCTGAGGCAGGAGAATGGCGTAAACCCAGGAGGCAGAGCTTGCAGTGAGCTGAGATCCGGCCACTGCACTCCAGCCCAGGCGACAGAGCAAGACTCCGTCTCAAAAAAAAAAAAAAATTAATTTGTTTACTTTTGGTAAAGACGAAGTCTAATGTTGCCCAGGCTAGTTTTGAATTTCTAGCCTCAAGGAATCCTCCCACCTCTGCCTCCTAAAGTGCTGGAGTTGCAGGCATGAGCTACTGTGCCAAATGGAAAAATATTTTTTTAAAGATTCCTATGAACGGATGCTCCTGAAGGTTGTTGACTTCACTGTAGCATTTTCAGCCTAGCTAGTGTTACCGTGGATTAAGAAAGACAAATTCGTTAGCAATATAACTTTACTAAGGATAATCTGATTGTGATACTGTTTTATTTCCGTATCATGTTTGCATGTAAAAATACCAGCAGATTTGTGTAAGGCTTTTTATGATTAAGAAAAATAGGCCGGGCATGGTGGCTCACCCCTGCAATCCCAGCACTTTGGGAGGCTGAGGTGGGCAGATCATCTGAGGTCAGGCGCTTGAGACCAGCCTGACCAACATGGTGAAACCCCATCTCTACTAAAAACACAAAATTAGCTGGGCATGGTGGCGCATGCCTGTAATCCCAGCTACTCAGGAAGGTGAGGCAGGAGAATCTCTTGAACCAAGGAGGCAGTGGTTCCAGTGAGCCAAGATCGTGCCACTGCACTCCAGCCTGGGCAACAGAGCAAGACTCCTTCTCAAAAAAAGAAAAAAAATTTTAATATTAATGAATATTCTAGTTCACTACGTATGAGTGTGTACACTGCACTGAATTCTTTCAGCTGACTGAAAGATTTGCTTGCAGCTGACTGACAGTTGACAAGTCTGGTATTGCTCTTGGTGTTCCCATAAAGATATTTTCCCTATAAATGTGAATGCATCCTCTGTGTTTCAATTTTCTGGATTTATCCTAGTTACTGTAGGTTGGGACTGTTACTTGCCAAGTTGAAAGCCCTTAAATTCTTAGACAAGGTTAGAGCTTAACGTAGAAGTTGAATGACTGTCATTCCCCCACTCATTTTTTTTTTTTTTTTTTTTGAGACGGAGTCTGGCTCTGTCACCCAGGCTGGAGTGCGCCGGATCTCAGCTCACTGCAAGCTCCGCCTCCCAGGTTCACGCCATTCTCCTGCCTCCGCCTCCCAAGTAGCTGAGACTACAGGCGCCCGCCTCGTCGTCGCCCGGCTAGTTTTTTGTATTCTTTAGTAGAGACGGGGTTTCACCGTATTAGCCAGGATGTTCTCGATCTCCTGACCTTGTGATCCGCCCGTCTCGGCCTCCCAAAGTGCTGGGATTACAGGTTTGAGCCACCGCGCCCGGCCTCCCCCACTCATTGTTAATAGTTCATTAGCACAGAGCTCTAAACACTTAAGTGGTCTTTTTTTAATAGAGGAATTTTTGTATAAAATGTCATTGAGTCTTAAATGAGATTTTTGGGGAAGAGGGGTTGTTAGTGATCAGGTAAACTTGGGTGACTGCATGGGTTTTTGATCTTTGAATATTTAATTATATTCTTCTGTACTAGTTTTCCTTACATTAAAAATATGACAGTCTTAGAAACATACGTTTATTCTCCTAGGTGATGGTCTAAATTTGCTTCTATGGGTCTGGAAGTTATTAGAATGTCGGGTTATTCAGCAGTATTTTTGCCCTTGTGTTTTCCCTTAATAGAGAAAAAAAAAGTACTTTTCTAATAGAGATAGAGTTTAAGATTACAGTTAATTTTCCTACCCTTTTGAGAACAGTGACAACAAAAGCCTTCTCTTTGTAAACTGATCTTTGACTAACATTTGACTGACTGTTCCTCAGTCTCTCTATTCTGTCCTCAGTTCCTGATGGTGGCAGGAGGGGATGGGGCTAGGTTCCTTACGAGCTGCCTTGCCCTTGTCTTTGTTCATGCGGAAGGTGCAACAGCTGCTGTGGCTTATGCATTCGTCTTAGTTGCTGCTTTATGTAGTCTATATTTTAGTAGTTTTATCTTTACGAGTAACCAAATCATCTGTCACTTAACTATACATTTTATAGTTACATTTTTTCCCTTTGGATGTGTATTAAATTTAGAAGTTTTAGTTTAGTTTTGTTTCTGTTAATCTTCACACCAGGTCTTTTCTGTGCTTTAGGTTGATTCTTCACCACACTGAAACCATTAGGAAAAGTCCTTGTGGTTAACAGCAGAGGCTTCAGAGTGTAACCTGTACTCGGGCCTAGAAATTATTTAAAATGGCGACTGATACGTCTCAAGGTGAACTCGTCCATCCTAAGGCACTCCCACTTATAGTAGGAGCTCAGCTGATCCACGCGGACAAGTTAGGTGAGGTAGGGGCTGACACATTCTTGAAGCTCACTCTTGGATCAATCCCTGACTTCAGGCCCTGCTGGGTCCTCCTTCTTGGTACATGCTCCTTCCCTTACTTTGGGGAGTCTAGGTTGTGAATTTGAAACAAAATCAGATTCTTTTCATCTTCCCTTTCCCCTCAAATTCCTGAGAAAACCTCCAACCTTCTAAATTTATAGCAAATCAACTATAATTATGTGTTTCCATTTGAAATTCAAGCTAAAATAACATACTTTAAAAAGTGCATCTTAAAAATCATATTTCACTTCAAAAAAACTTGTTAAAAGTAATTTGCATCAGATCCTGGAGTCGACTTGAAGAATTCTCCTACATCTTCTGACACCCAGTTAGGCCCTTTGAGAAAGAGATAAAACAGAATTTTTTAATGCTTCTTTGATTATGGCCATCTCTTTTCTTAGAAGGTAGAAGATAGCACCATGCCGATTCGTCGAACTGTGAATTCTACCCGGGAAACTCCTCCCAAAAGCAAGCTTGCTGAAGGGGAGGAAGAAAAGCCAGGTAAAGTAAAATGGTGACACAACCTGAAGCATCAAAAGTTATACTGCAGTTTGGAGTGTCCCATAAATTCCTTTGAACTTAATTATTCTTTTTTCGTGGCTAAGTGTTTTGGGGAAACATTTAGAGAGAGCATCAGTAGCTATTGGTATGTCATTGTCAGACCATGAGGGCAAAGTAAGATTTCATCTTCTCTGTAAAGATTTTTGGAAGGTGAAAATGATATGTTGGAATTAAAAACAGAAAAATGGTTGGGGATGACAGGAATGGCCAAAGAGTAGCATTCTGGACATAAAGTGTCATGGGGATGAATGCAGTGTGGGAGAATGGAAAACGTGGGCCTTTAGGGTAGATGTGGAAAGTTATCCAGGAATCATCTGGAGCCCTTAAGAGAAGCAAATGGTGATCTGTTGATCTGTAACAGGTATTGCTAGAGAAAAGATTGGCCAGTCAGTGGTGGGAGCATAACAAATGGAAAGAAACATAGACCCATCAATATGGAGTACTGGTGCTCCTTTATGGCATCTGTAACCATCGCTTCTCCTTTTCCCGTCTTTTTCTTCTCATGATCTTTTTGTTTTTTTTTCCTTGTCTTTTCTCTTTTTTCTTTTCTCTCTTGCCTTTTATCTCAAGTTTTTCAGGGATGAGCACACTGTGCTGCCTCTGTTGTGGCTGTTAGAATCAATTATTTGCTGACTAGCATGTATTAGGAATAGAGGGCCGGGCACAGTGGCTCACGCCTGTAATCCCAGCACTTTGGGGAGACCAAGGCGGGTAGATCACCTGAGGTCAGGAGTTCGAGACCAGCCTGGCCATCATGGTGAAACCCCGTCTCTACTAAAATTACAAACATTATCTGGGCATGGTGGTGCATGCCTGTAACCTCTGCTACTCAGGAGGCTGAGGCACAAGAATTGCTTGAGCCCAGGAGGCAGAGATTGCAGTGAGCTGAGATCACGCCATTGTATTCCAGCCTGGGCAACAGGGGAAACTGTCTCCAAATAAAAAAAAAAAAAAAGAATAGAAAATACGTGCATCCTTGTTTCCCGTATCCCTTGGTGCATCAGGACAGACATCAATAATGAGTCAATATACTCTTTTTTCTGGCTAAGCCTGGATTTTTTTCTCTGAATCCTTTGATGAATGCTATAAGCAATTTGGGCACCCTAGCCTAAGGCAGTTAAGAAACATGAGAATCCGAATATTTGAAAAAGTAAATGAGTGCTGGTAAGTTGGAGATAGGTTATCTTGTCCAGCACTGGGATAAGCCACTTGGTGGTCCATCTTAATCCATGTTTAACAGCCAGCTGAAGCCACTAAATCACTAATAACATCAGTTTTCAGAATACGTGCCAGAGGGTTCAGATGTAAAGTATTAGAAAAGTCAACCAAGAGTTTATGAAGAAACAGTGTCACTTCACAAGTTGTATGTTTGTTTAGTCTTCTCTCTATCCCATTTTGTACATAGTATTTTGTACATAGAAATTAGACTTCACTCATTTTAAATTTTATAAACTCTACATTTTACCCAGAAACAGACAGTAGTTCAGTGAGTTGGAAACAGTCTTATACAAACTACATATTCAATATCGGTTGAGTGACTGAACTTTATTAAGCCATAACTCTTGAGCAGTTACTCTTGAGAAGAGAAAATAATGTAAAATTAAATTTATAAGTCTTATTACAGTAAAACCCGTGAATGATTCTTAGCTTTTCATCTTTTTTAGAATAAGACAAAGTATAAATAAACATGACTAACTAATAGTAAATTCTTGCCCATGCAGCCATTTAGGTCAAGTTGTTGGCGTGAGGGGCAATAAAAGATATATCATGATGAAAAATACATTTTATTTTGAAAAACCTAAATGCAGTTACTGTCTTTATCCCCAGATACCATTGTTATAGTGAAGTTCTATCCATAATACTTTGTGATCCTAAGCATATGGAAAACAATTTTAGAAGCAGAGAAGGCCAAAGAAAGATGGAAATCACTCGCTTAGTATAAGTGTTAGAATTGTACTTACGCGATTTGGTTTTAAGAAAGAAGTGGCATTTTAAAATTCTCTTTATGTGAAGGCCACAAAGAAGTCCTTGTCATTATTGCAATAAGTAGTTCACATAATTTAAATGATCAAATTCTTCAGGCATATACTTTGGTTTGAAGTATATGCTTGCCACTGGAGTCCTCTTTTTTTTTTTTTTTTTTGAGACGGAGTCTCACTCTGTCGCCCAGGCTGGAGTGCAGTGGCGCGATCTTGGCTCACTGCAAGCTCCGCCTCCCGGGTTCGTGCCATTCTCTTGCCTCCGCCTCCTGAGTAGCTGGGACTACAGGCACCCGCCACAGCGCCCGGCTAATTTTTTGTATTTTTAGTAGAGACGGGGTTTCACCGTGGTCTCAATCTCCTGACCTTGTGATCCGCCCGCCTCGGCCTCCCTGGAATCCTTTTTCTTTTGTGTGTGTGTCATTTTTGTTTGTTTGTTTTTTGTTGTTGTTTTTGTTTGTTTTTGGAGTTCTCTGAAGTCCCTGCATAACCAGTGCCTGGGGTTCTGTGTTTTATAGTAGCTGCTCAGAGACATGCTGTGAAGGAAAGGCACAAATAACAGCAGACCTCCATGTTCCCCTCTCATATTTCTACTGTTGCTTCAGTCATCCTCTTGAAGAATACTTGAGTTTTTTATTATGTACTCTCTGAGGTTTGACTGTTGAATTATAAAATGGCTAATTTCTTAATTATAAGTTTCATGAATATTGCAAAGTAGAATAATTAAATGGTTTGGGATGAAATGAGTTTTCCTTTCTATGTAATTTCCTGGTCTATTTATTTTTCTAATAATAGATAACCACCTTACCAGGCAACCTGAGTGACATAAAGAATGTAGGAAAACTGCATTAGTGGTCATTTGTTTTCATTCTAGAATTCATTTGTTAATTGGAGACTTCGGCTGGTCCGTTTAATAAGATAAACTTTTACCCTTTTGTTGACTCAGATTGGAATACATCTGCTTACGCAATTCTGCTCACCCGATTTTTCAGAACCAGACATAAGTTCAGAGGAATCTGTCTCCACTGTAGAAGAACAAGAGAATGAAACTCCACCTGCTACTTCGAGTGAGGCAGAGCAGCCAAAGGGGGAACCTGAGAATGAAGAGAAAGAAGAAAATAAGTCTTCTGAGGAAACCAAAAAGGAGTAAGGAGTTATGTCTTCTTGCTATTTGTATTTGAAGAATGTGTAAAAGGACTTTAGATCAGATTGTTTTAAAGTTATAACATCGGCTTATGCTAGGTATTTGCTATTTGGATTTAATTTTTAGAATTACCATTTGAAATAGGTTTGTTATATAGTTGTATGACCTGTTAGAGTATGCTGTAGTTAGCAGAACACAATGGTTTGAATGATCCAAAAGTCTTTGTCACTGACTTTGGAATATGTTTTTGAGCTTGTAATTTATTGTGGGAGTATCTGATATTTTAAGCATTGGCAAGACTTCAATAAGAAATGAAACATAATTATAAAAATCTGACCTAGAAGACACTTAGACACTTCACTATTTTATTCCTACCTCTGTGTCAGGAGTGGGTTGCTTTTGTGTGCTTATGTTAGAAGGCATTAGTCTGTATCAAGCCATTGGTAGTGTGACCTAAAAGTCTATATATGTTTGAAGAAGTATTCAGTTGGAGAATTGACTTTGAGAATCTGAAAGTAAAATTTGCTGTTGATATGTATCTATATAAGGTGATGGCAGTTACTTTTTAATTTTTAATTATTTTTTTTTTTTGCAGGAGAGCTGGTAGTATTCATTCTACTCTTTTCATAATTGGTCAGTTAGAAATTACTTTTAAATAGAGTCATGCATTGCTTAACAATGAGTATGCATTCTGAGAGGTGCATCTTTAGGCGATTTCATCATCGTGCCAACATCATAAAGCGTACTTACACAAACTTACATGGTACAGCCTACTACATAACTAGGCTTTATGGGATAGTCTGTTGCTCCTAGGCTGCAAACCTGTACAGCATGCTACTGTACTATATACTGTAGGCAGTTATAACACAGTGGTAAGTATTTGTGTATTTAAACATAGAAAAGGTACAGTAAAAATATGATATAAAAGATAAAATGGTATACCTTTGTAGGACACCTGCCATGAATTGACCTTAAAAGATTGGAAGTTGTTTGGGTGAGTGAGTGTAAGTGAATGTAAAGGCCTAGGACATTACTGTATGCAACTGTAGACTCTGTAAACACTGTATGCTTAGGCTACACTAAATTTATAAGCTTTTTTCTATTTTTAAAAGTTTTTATTTTTTAAAACTTTACTAAAAACAAAGACAAAGCAAGATTCAGTGGTGTACACCTGTAGCCTTAGCTACCTTAGCTACTTAGGAAGCTGAGGTGGGGGGATTGCTTGAGTCCTGAAATTTGAGTCTAGATTGGGCAACATTGGGAGACCTCATATCTATAAAAAAAAAAAAAAAACTGAGACACACACACACCTTAACCTAGGCCTGCACAGGGTCAGGGTCATCAATATCACTGTCTTCCACCTCCAGATCTTCCACTGGAAGGTTTTCAGGGGCGGCAGCACACGTGGAGCTCTCATTCCCTATGGTAACAATGCTGTCTTTTGGAATACCTTCTGAAGGACCTGCTTGAGGCTGTTTCACAGTTAACTTTTTTTTAAGGTAGAAAGCATATATACTCTAATGGTAAAAAGTATAGTATACTAAACACATGAACTAGTAACATAGCTGTTTATTATCAAGTATTATGTATAATTGTAATGTGCTTTTTTTGGGGGGCCAGGGGGAGACAGAGTCTCGCTCTGTCACCCAGGCTAGAGTGCAGTGGCGTAATCTCGGCTCATTGCAACCTCCACCTCCCAGGTTCACACGATTCTTCTGCCTCAACCTCCTGAGTGGCTGGGACCACAGGCATGCGCCACCATACCCAGCTAATTTTTGTATTTTTAGGAGAGACAGAGGTTTCACGATGTTGGCCAGAATGGTCTCGATCCCTTGACCTTGTGATCTGCCCACCTTGGCCTCCCAAAGTGCTGGGATTACAGGCATGAGCCAGTGTGCTGTATTTTTCTATGATTGGCAGCACAGTAGGTTTGTTTACACCAGTGTCTCCACAAACAAGTGAGTAACTTGTTGCACTGTGATATTACCACCGCTATCATGTTAACCAGGTAATAGGAGGTTTTCAGTTCCATTATAAACTTATGGGACGACCATCGTATATGTGGTCTGTTGACCAAAATATTGTTATGCAGCACATGACCATAAAAGAATAACTTAGTAATAACTACCTTCTAGCTGTAATAATTCAGGGTATTCTTTATCTGAGTTTCATAAGTATAGCTAAGGTCTGTGGAATTTATAGCGACTATCTGTGTGTGTGTGTGTGTGTGTGTGTGTGTGTGTGTCTGTGTGTGTGTGTGTTTAATAGAGATGGTATTTCACTATGTTGGCTAGGTTGGGCTTGAATTCCTGGCCCCAAGCAGTCCTCCAACCTTAGCCTCCCAAATTGCTGGGATTACAGGCATGAGCCACTGCACCCAGCCTATCCTCTGTTGTTAAATATTCTAATGCATCTATTAGGTGCACAGAGCACTATTATATACTCAGAATAAAATTTATATAATTCTTTAAATCTTACAAAATTGCTTTGATAAACATAACTCTTATAATTCTTGCAACACCTTGGGAAGTAGTTGGTTTTATATTACTGTTTTATAGCTGAGGAGAAAGACTCACATCATATACTGAGATCATATAGCTAGCTAGTAAATGTTTGAGTGAAAATGCAGACAAAGGTTTTCTGACTTAAGAGCTTGAGTTTTTTCCACTATACCATATTGCATCTGTTGTAGTTGCTAACTATTATGCATTTTAAAATTCTCTTTTCTCTTATGTACTGAGCCAGTGCTAATTTATGTGACTCCTCTCTTCTGCACCTAAGAGAAAAATACCTTTTTAATTCATTTATGGTACCCAGTTTTTAAAGAAAGACTTGTTTGTAAAATTTTGCTTATGGTACATATCACCTTAGCCTGTGAATAAATTAAAGCATTAATTTTTATCCCTCCCTGGTCTTTTCCTCCTTCTGACTTAATACGTCTTTCTAGAGAGTTTATTTTCTATAATAACAATTCTTTGTTTTAAAGTGAGAAAGATCAGTCTAAAGAAAAGGAGAAGAAAGTGAAAAAAACAATTCCTTCCTGGGCTACCCTTTCTGCCAGCCAGCTAGCCAGGGCCCAGAAACAAACACCGATGGCTTCTTCCCCACGTCCCAAGATGGATGCAATCTTAACTGAGGCCATTAAGGCAAGTTTTTATTTCAAGCAATTCATCCTAGATTTATTATGTTCATTTTTTTCTTATTTGAAAATGGCATATTTCTGTCTAGACATAAATATTGCTCTGCTTCCTAAAGGAGTTTTAAAGAGAGGAAAGTCATTATGAGTTCATGTTTTTCTAATATAATCACATTTGGTGAACACTTAATTTTTTAAAAAATATACATTTGCTATAGCAAATGTTTTTAACTTTAGAATTTTTAAATTCAGTTTATCGATTAAGTACAGTTTTTATTTGAAGGCTGAAAATGTTAATTCATTGAACAAACATTTAAGGACTACCTTCCCTCTGTTGGGCGCCCCTGCTAGTGGTATAAAATTAACTAAGGCTAGCAAAGTCCTTGCCCTTATTAATCTAATTCTTACTCAGTAACTGAAAAATATTGAGAATTTTTGTTTAAAAAATATTTCTAGGTTCATTTGTAAAGCTAAGTGTCTGATCTTGGTAGTGGATATCTTTCACACCTGAACCCTGTTATAAACACTGCTTTATCACCTAGACATTCCAAAATGCTTACAAAAATTACCGTCTTTACATAGATTCATGATTTGCTATAATCCATTGACTTTCGTTAGATGTGGTTTTTCTATTTTAATTTTTAAAGGTTATCTTCTAATCTGACATTGCCTTTATTGTATAAGTCTTTTCATTTAATTTTGCCTTGTTTAGTTCATATGATCAGATGATAAGAGGAGTTCGAACAGACCCATCTTTCAGGGACCCTGTTGTTAGGATCTGAGGCAGGATTGGGGAGACAGGGATACAGATGATTTTAACCAGAAAAGGAGGGATGTGTATAAAAAGGAGCAGCCTGGTTGTCATTCTTAGAATGCGAGAAGATAGCACTAACATATAAACTGGAAAACGGGTTTGCCTTCAGACTTGTCCCTTTACTCCTTCAAGACTTCTTATGCTCTCACCTCATTAAGAAAACTTTATTGGTCTAGATCACCTCACTGTAGTGAAATCTCTGTTCTTTGTATAGCCTTTCTTCAGGGATTTCACTTGATGACCACTCAGCCTGGGTTTGAAGGAGCAGCATGATAGTGAGGATGGAAAAAGGACTAAAACTTGAAAATAGTGAAATAAAAAATAAAAACGATATCAATTTGGCTTAAAGAATGGTTTGAATATAATTGTGCATATTTATGCAGCTGATGGATTTTATATAGATAATGTGTATTCCATGCAATATGACAAATTATTGCAGACCATGGATACCATTTTCTGTATCACACAGGAATCATGGTATCTACCACCATCTCACTGTCAGATTGGTGGAGCAAAAGATTATTTGTTTCAGCATTAGTGTTCTTTTCTGCTTGATTTTATTTGCTTTGTGTTTTCTTGTAAGATCAGGAGTAAACCTCAGTAGGTCATTAATAGTTCAGAGACATAGACTTGAATTACATGACTCATATTAATACAGCTTGTTTCGTGTTGTACAATCTTTTCTGGACCATCTACTTGTGAGTTATTTTTCTTTGTTGTCAAAATGTATAAAAACATTCAATGGCCGGGCGCGGTGGCTCAAGCCTGTAATCCCAGCACTTTGGGAGGCTGACACGGGCAGATCACGAGGTCAGGAGATCGAGACCATCCTGGCTAACACGGTGAAACCCTGTCTCTACTAAAAAATACAAAAAACTAGCCGGGCGAGGTGGCGGGCGCCTGTAGTCCCAGCTACTCCGGAGGCTGAGGCGAGAGAATGGCAGTAAACCCGGGAGGCGGAGCTTGCAGTGAGCTGAGATCTGGCCATTGTACTCCAGCCTGGGCGGCAGAGCAAAAAAAAAAACATTCAATGAAGTTCTTATTCAGTGAGAATGAATAAGTGCTACATTCATTTAATAGACACCATGGCAGTACAGAATTGATGGACTGGCCCATTAGATAAATGACAGATGCTACTTCTGTGTGCTTCAAAATTTAAACATTTGATTTCAAGTCAGTGACCATTTGGAAAACAAAACTTTAAGCATTTGAAAAAAATAAGTATTTGCTGCCTTTGTGACACAGTGAGCTACTTCATTCTTCCAGGTGCATTAGTCAAATGTAGTATAAGTAAAAGAGGATGGAAATAGAAGAGGGCACATTAAATTCAAATAGAACACCTTCACTATTACCCAAAATTCTCCTTCAGGACTTTGCCATGTGTAAACCCAGTTTTATGCCATTTGTTTAGATTGTCTTTGATTCTTCTCTCTGCTGACATTCATACAGAGCCTTCAGGAAAATGTCCTGGCATGCTCATTCCTTAAGCTCATGCCTTAAAATGGGCCAGATCTGTGATCCTGTAAGTGATAGGTTTGTTCTGCTTTTCTCATTTTGATGCCAAAGTTCCATCTTCTAAATATAGAATGGAATTAAAATGGAAAGAGGTTCTTCATTATACATAGAATGTTGTTGATGTTCAGTATGGTCTTTTAGGCTGTTTTGAACAATTTAAAATTGTAGTAGAAATATTTAGTAATTCTGTTATTTCTCTGCAGCCATTGTGAACTGAAGTCTTCTGAAGTTCATTCTTCCCTACCATTTTTGTCATCCATTATCAAGTTCATTTCCAAAATAATTTATTTTGAAAATATATGTCAGGCTCTGTATCTAATAAAAAAACAACTGGTTTAATGTATATGGTTTGATAAATCTTTTCTAGGCATGCTTCCAGAAGAGTGGTGCATCAGTGGTTGCTATTCGAAAATACATCATCCATAAGTATCCTTCTCTGGAGCTGGAGAGAAGGGGTTATCTCCTTAAACAAGCACTGAAAAGAGAATTAAATAGAGGCGTCATCAAACAGGTATTACACAATTGTTAGTAGTAAGATCATTTCACTGTGTATTAGCTTTAAGTCTACAGTTAGTAACATTTAGGCTTTTTGTGTCTTTTTTGTTAAAAAATAAGTTGCATAATGATGAAATTCCTTAAGTTTAACCTAGTTGAATTATCTGAGGCTAGGTTTCGAAAACATTGGTGCCGTTTAAACTTTTTTCTAGTTTGCTTTGTTCTTAATTCTTAATTGGATTTTTCTTTGGGGGATGTTTGTGCTTGAAATCATGTAGCACTGAACATGAAAAAGGTAAGGAATCCTACTACTGAAACAGCAAAAATGAGACTAGGCATGGTGGCCTACACCTGTAGTCCCAGCACTTGGGGAGGCTGAGTTGGGAGGATCACTTGAGCCCAGGAGTTCGAGACCAGCCTGGGCAACATAGCAAGACCCCTTCTCTAGAAAAAATACAAAATTAGCAGGATTTGGTGGCATGTGCCACTAGTCCCAGCTACTCTGAAGGCAGAGGCAGGAGGACCACTTGAGCCTGGGAGGTTGAGGCTGTCGTGAGCTATGATCTCACCACTCCAGCCTCAGTGAAAGTGAGACCCTGTCTGAAAAAAAAGGAATAACAAAAATGATAATTGCCCTTGTCTTAGGTTTGTTTCCATTCAAGCCTAACTTACATGATAGACTTGTTAGTATTAATTTTTAGCTTCATAAATATGCTCACTTTAACTGATTAGTATCTAAACTATTAAAGCCTATTAGGAGTATCAGAGAAGCCTGAGTGAAATGTGACTAGCACTAGAACCAGTGTTGATTTCAGACATAAGTCTACTTTACCTTACATAGTGCATGGAGGCTTAGAACCATAGAAATCTAAAGCTAGAATAAACTTTATAATATGTTACCTTCTTCAGAGGTCCAGAGTGATGAAATAACTACTAACGTCTTAATTTTAAAAATCTAGTTCACCACATTCTTAGAGTCTGGTTACGCTTTTTCTATACCCACTGCCTGTTTGATCAGAATAGAATTCTGTGCCACTCAGGCATTTAAACTCTGCTTAGGGACTTTGAACTAGTACTTAATTTCATAGATATGTCTTGTCTTCTATGTGCCAGTCGCCTGAAGGTCTGTTACTGAATAAAACAGATTGCTGCTGTGTGGAGCTGAGAGTCTAGCTTTCTCAAAATGTAAAACTGATGTTTAACTGGCCTTTAAAATAATCACTGATGGCCAGGCACAGTGGCTCATGCCTGTAAGCCGAGGTGGGAGGGTTGCTTCAGGCCAGGAGTTTGAGACCATCCTGGGCAACATAGCAAGGTGAGACCCTGTCTCTACAAAAAAAATTATTTCTTTATTCTATTTTATTTTACTTTTTGAGACAGAATCTCACTCTGGCCCAGGCTGGAGTGCAGAGGTGCAGTCTTGGCTTACTGCACTCTCTACCTGCTGGACTCCAGCAGTCCTCCCACCTCAGCCTTCTGAGTACCTGGGACTATAGGTGTGCACCACCACACCCAGATAATTTTTGTATTCTTTGTAGAGACAAGGTTTTGCCATGTTGCCCAGGCTGGTCTCAAGCTCCTGGGCCCAAGTGATTCACCCACCTCAGTCTCCCAAAGTGCTGGGATTACAGACGTGAGCCACTATGCCCAGCCTTTACAAAAAAATTTAAAAATTAGCCAAATGTAGGGGTGCATGCCTGTACTCCCAACTCAGGAGGCTGAGGCAGGAGGATTGCTTGAATTGAGGCTGCAGTGAGCTATGATTGTGCCACTGCACTCCAGCATGGGTGACAAAGTGAGACCCTGTCTCTAAAATAAAAGAGAATGATCATTGACTAAAAGGTTTTAACCTAGTTAATATGATTATTAGAGCCAAGGACCTGTTGTGTAACATAGTGTGTGTCAGCAAAGCTTATGCGATGGCTTCATGTTTTAGTTTATGACCTTCTGTAGCCTACGTAGCCTGACCACCCTTGGTTGACGCCTAAACAACTCTTAGTAGGCTAAAAGCATTCCAGCTTGATTGCTCATTGATAGCAGTGTAGGTAAAACTAAGCTGTGGAAGACTTTAGTTATTGTGAATCAACTTTTTTTTTGAGATGGAGTCTCGCTCTGTTACACAGTGGCACAATCTCAGCTCACCGCACGATCTCAGCTCACTGCACCCTCTGCTTCCCATGTTCAAGCAATTCTCCTGCCTTAGCCTCCTGAGTAGCTGGATTTACAGGCACCGGCCACCACACCCAACTAATTTTTGTATTTTTAGTGGAGACAGGATTTCACCAAGTTGGCCAGGCTGGTCTCAAACTCTTGACCTCAAGTGATCTGTCCACCTTGGCCTCCCAAAGTGCTGGGATTATAGGAATGAACCACTGTGCCTGGCCTATTGTGAATCAACTTTAAAATTTTATGAAAGTGCTTTGTGAACTGGAAATATGTGGTAAAACTTAGCATTGTGTGCAGTGGCTAAAAATTGTTTGTTTTTTTTTTTTTGAGATGGAGTCTCGCTCTGTCGCCCAGGCTGTAGTACAGTGGCGTGATCTCGGCTCACTGCAAGCTCTGCCTCCCAGGTTCACACTATTCTCCTGCCTCAGCCTCCTGAGTAGCTGGGACTACAGGTGCTTGCCACCACATCCGGCTAATTTTTTGTATTTTTAGTAGAGATGGGATTTCACTGTGTTAGCCAGGATGACCTCGTTCTCCTGACCTCGTGATCCACCCACCTTGGCCTCCCAAAGTGCTGTGATTACAGTCATGAGCCACTGTGCCCAGCCAAAAAATTGTTAGATAACCCTTCCCATAAGGAATAATGTATCGTTGGTAAACTGTGGGAAGTTATGTGGCCTGAGATTAATTAGGGTCTAAACTTTTTCCAAGGAGCTTTTAAGATAGTGAGGGCTTTTCTTTTTTTTTTTTTTTTTTTTTTTTTTTGAGACGGAGTCTCGCTCTGTCTCCCGGGCTGGAGTGCAGTGGCCGGATCTCAGCTCACTGCAAGCTCCGCCTCCCGGGTTCACGCCATTCTCCTGCCTCAGCCTCCCGAGTAGCTGGGACTACAGGCGCCCGCCACCTCGCCCGGCTAGTTTTTTGTATTTTTTTTAGTAGAGACGGGGTTTCAACCGTGTTAGCCAGGATGGTCTCGATCTCCTGACCTCGTGATCCACCCGTCTCGGCCTCCCAAAGTGCTGGGATTACAGGCTTGAGCCATTGCGCCCGGCCGATAGTGAGGGCTTTTCTTATTTTCCCTAAGAGATTATGTCCCTTCCTTCTGTGGGACATTTTTGTTTTGATTTTTTAGTTCGTTTTGAAAGTTTTTAATAGACTGTTTAACCTGGTATCACAGTAGCATTCTTCTCAACATTTTGTAGATGAGAAAACAAAAGCTCAGAGGGTTAACTGGGTTGTACAGTATTACTCAACATCAGCTAGATGGTACATAAAGGACCTTCCTTCTGAAGTCTTTTGACTTTTCATTGACTGTTGTTTTTTTTTCTCCGAAGAAGTAAACACCACTTTACGTTAGCTCTTGCATTACCATGCTCTGTAATTTCCTTAGCCTAATGTAAAGTTATGAATACTAGGATAACAAAAATTAATTTACTTTAGGTTAAAGGAAAAGGTGCTTCTGGAAGTTTTGTTGTGGTTCAGAAATCAAGAAAAACACCTCAGAAATCCAGAAACAGAAAGGTAAGACAATGTATACCACAGTTTGAGTGCTGTGGAGCTGTTACTGCTACCAAAAATAGCAACATCCATTGAGTGTTTGCTGTGTGCCTGGCAGTATGCAAAGTTCAGCCTTTCTGCTAAAGTCTAGGGAAGTTATAAATAATTTGTTCATCTAGTGAGTAGAATAGCCAGGATGCAGATTGAAGCAGTCCAACCTGGTTAAGCCTATGCTCTTAAGTGCCTTACCTTAAATTATGGGCAGCTATATGAATTATACTGCTTTTTGTTTTGAGATGGAGTCTTGCTCTGTTGCCCATGCTAGAGTGCAGTGGCGTGATCTCAGCTAGCTGCAACCTCCACCTCCTGGGTTCAAGCAATTCTCCTGCCTCAGCCTCCTGAGTAGCTGGGATTACAGGCACTCGCCACAATGCCCGGCTAATTTTTTTGTTTTTTTTTAGTAGAGATGGAGTTTCACCATGTTGGCCAGGCTGGTCTTGAACTCCTGACCTCAAGTGATCTGCCCACCTCGGCCTCCCAAAGTGCTGGGATTACAGGGTGAGCCACCGCGCCCGGCTGAATTATACTGCTTTTTGTGAAGTATCTTTTAAACTAGAGAAGATACAAGAGTTTTTTTGTTTTTGTTTTTTTGAAGATAGAGTCTTGCTCTATTGCCCGGGCTGGAGTGCAGTGGCACGATCTTGGCTTGCTGCAACCTCCGCCTCCAGGATTTAAGTGATTCTCCTACCTCAGCCTCCCCAGTAGCTGGGACTACTACAGGCATGTGCCACCATGCCCAGCTAATGTTTGTATTTTTAGTAGAGACGGAGTTTCACTACGTTGGCCAGGCTGGCCTCCAACTCCTGACCTCAGCTGATCTGCCTGCCTCGGCCTCCCAGCATGCTGGGATTATAGACATGAGCCACTGTGCCCAGCCTAAAAGTACATTTTTACTGAATACTATACCCAGATCTAATTTTTCTTCCGGTTTTTGTAAATACTAATATTATTCTTCCCAACATGTATAATTTCATTTGTGTAAAGTATTTCTGCAATAATAAAGTGAAATGTCTTGTACTCATTTATATCAGAAATTGAAATAATGTTTTTCTAACCTTTTTTTTTTTACGACTCTGAAGCTTTTTATCCTTTTTTCATAGTTTTCAAACAGTTTCAAAATGAACTTTATGCATTACTTTCTGTTGCTGCACTTCATAAATTAGGACCTTTAAAGTCTACATTCCTTTTTACTTTTATGTGTTTTTTGAGATGGAGTTTTGCTCTTGTTGCTCAGGCTGGAGTGCGATGGCGCAATCTCGGCTCTCTGCAACCTCCGCCTCCCGGGTTCAAGTGGTTCTCCTGCCTCAGCCTCCCGAGTAAATGAGATTGCAGGTGCATGCCACCAGTCCTGGCTAATTGTGTATTTTTATTAGAGACAGGGTTTTACCACGTTGGTCAGGCTGGTCTCGAACTTGTGACCTCAGGTAATCAGCCCAGCTCAGCACCCCAAAGTGCTGGGATTACAGGCATGAGCCACCACGCCCAGCTGCTTTTCTTGTTTTGTTGTTGTTTTTTTTTTTTTTTTTGAGACGGAGTCTCACTTGTCACCCAGGCTGGAGTGTGGTGGCTCTGTCTTGCATCACTGCAATCTCCACCTCCTGGATTCAAGCAATTCTTGTGCCTCAGCCTCCCGAGTAGCTGGGATTACAGGCTACCATGCCTGGCTAAT
Organism: Rhinopithecus roxellana; assembly: GCF_007565055.1. Lineage (NCBI taxonomy): Eukaryota > Metazoa > Chordata > Mammalia > Primates > Cercopithecidae > Rhinopithecus > Rhinopithecus roxellana. Next base: position 9,859,028 of record NC_044560.1, on the reverse strand, counting down.
TTTTATATTTTTAGTAGAGGGGGGTTACACCATGTTGGCCTGGTCTTGAACTCCTGACCTCAAGTGATCTGCCCACCTTGGCCTCCCAAAGTGCTGGGATTACAGGTGTGAGCCACCACACCCAGCTTTTATATGTATTTTTAATGCTCTCAGTGGAAAATTTTATATCAAAGAAGTTGCCACAAAATTGACAAATTTGATCATCAACTGAGGAAAACCCTTGAGTTGTATGTAGAAGCATTTACATTCTATAATGATCATAATTTTTGATAATTACTTTTCAGAATAGGAGTTCTGCAGTGGATCCAGAACCACAAGTAAAATTGGAGGATGTCCTCCCACTGGCCTTTACTCGCCTTTGTGAACCTAAAGAAGCTTCCTACAGTCTCATCAGGAAATATGTGTCTCAGTATTATCCTAAGCTTAGAGTGGACATCAGGTATGAGCCATTGGCCTGGCCTTTAAAACATGATGTGTTACTTCCTTTAGCTGCCTTTTCATGGGAAAGGAGATAGATTAAATACTGAGGAGGGATTACTTTTAGCTAAGAATAAACCTTTTTTGTTGGTCTTACTTTTTGTGCCCGATTATGTGTTTCTCTTCATATCTCCATGTATAGTTTTTTTGTTTGTTTGTTTGGAGACAGGTTTGCTCTTGTCATCCAGGCTGGAGTGCAGTGGCACCGTCTCGGCTCACTGCAGCCTCTGCCTCCCAGATTCAAGGGATTCTCCTGCCTCCGCCTTCCGGGTTCAAGCGATTCTCCTGCCTCTGCTTCCCACGTAGCTGGGACTACAGGCGTCCGCCACCATACCCAGCTAATTTTTGTATTTTTAGTAGAGTCAAGGTTTCATCATGTCGGCGAGGCTGGTCTCGAACTTTTGAACTCAAGTGATCCACCTGCCTCGGCCTCCCAGATTGCTAGGATTACACGTGTGAGCCACTGTGGCCGGCCTTTTATTTTATTTTTTTTTGAGATGAAGTCTCGCTCTTGTTGTCCAGGCTAGAGCGCAGTAGCACAATCTCAGCTCACTGCAACCTCTACTTCCCTGGTTCAAGTGATTCTCCTGCCACAGCCTCCCAAGTAGCTGGGATTACAGGCACCAGTTACCATTCTTGGCCTACTTTTGTTTTTTGTGTGTGTGTTTTGTTTTGTTTTGTTTTCAAACCCAAATCTTATGTTTCTTTGTAAGAGCCTGGTAGAGTAGCTCTTTCAATGTTGTTAGCTGTTAAGATATTTAATATTGAACTCTGTGTCTTCTCAGATATTAAATATCTTAACAGTTGACAACATTAAAAGTGTTACTCTACCAGGTTTTAAAAAAAAAAAAAAAAAAACTAGCCTGGGTGTGGGAGCGGGCACCTGCAATCCCAGCTACTCAGGAGGCTGAGGCAGAAGAATTGCTTGAACCCAGGAGTTGGAGTATGCAGTGAGCCGAGATTGCACCATTGTACTGCAGCCTGGGCACCAAGAGTGAAAGTCCGTCTCAAAAAAAAAAAACAACACATAAAAGTAAAAAGGAGTGTAGATTTTAAAGGTCCTAATTTATTCTTAGCCTTTAATAACTAAAGAATGAAGTACAGCACCAGAAAGAAATGCATAAAGTTCATTTTGAAAGTGTTTGAAAAGTCTATAATAAAAGGATAAACAGCTTCAGAGTTGTAAGAGAGAAAAAAAAAGTGAAGAAAATACTATTTCAATTTCTGATATAAATGAGTACAAGACATTTCATTTTATTGTAGAAACACTTTACACAAATGAAATCGTACGTGTGGGGGAGAAGAATGTTAGTATTTACAAAAACAGGAAGAAAAATTGCATCTGGGTATAGTTTTTGGGTCTGGTATTGGGTTAAAATGTACTTTTAGGCTGGGCACGGTGGCTCACACCTATAATCCTAGCACTCCAGCCTGGGTGACAGAGTGGGACTCTGTCTCAAAAAACATTATAGATATATGATATATACATACATACATATACATCAAGTATATATTTTATGAGAATTCAGACTTCAGTAACACCTTTACACAGAAATAGCAGAATGTTTTCATCATTTAAACATGCAGCTTAAAATTCTGAGATAATTTTGTTAGTAATTCGTATGTAAAATTTGCCACTTAACGTCTTGACAGATCATTTAGATTGTCACATTTGCTCAGTTGTAGATTCATGCAGATATATCAATTTGTTTAAATTTGTAATTCACAGACTCTGAGAGTGTTTGTGTGAGATGACTTCTAGAATATTATGTTTAATCCAGATTTCTGTCTACAGAAGACTACTATATTCAGTGCACAATGTCCTGATACAGTTTAGTACCAGTATTTACTTGCATTACTGAGGCATACATTTAGAATTGCTGAGGTTTCAGTCCAGAAGCCACATTTTCAGAAAATCAGTAGTGGTCATCAGAGTGCCAAATTAAAGAGCTAGTGAAATAGTGCAAAAGAAAAGGGAATCATTGAAGCCGAAAGTTCTAAATTAATGAATTAATGTGCTGATATTTTCATGCTTCTTACATGCTGAGTGTAGTGGTAGTAGGCAGACACAATTGTGGATCAAAAATGCATTGTATGATGCAATTTTTTTTTTTTTTTTTTTTGAGACGGAGTCTCGCTCTGTCGCCCAGGCTGGAGTGCAGTGGCCGGATCTCAGCTCACTGCAAGCTCCGCCTCCTGGGTTTACGCCATTCTCTCGCCTCAGCCTCCCGAGTAGCTGGGACTACAGGCGCCCGCCATCTCGCCCGGCTAATTTTTTGTATTTTTTTAGTAAAGACAGGGTTTCATCGTGTTAGCCAGGATGGTCTCGATCTCCTGACCTCGTGATCCACCCGTCTCGGCCTCCCAAAGTGCTGGGATTACAGGCTTGAGCCACCGCGCCCGGCCTGTATGCTGCATTTAAAGATGGAAACATTTCACTGTTCTTTAATAAAGAATAAAGTTTATTTGGCTCATGGTAACTGCAGGCTGTACAAGAAGCATAGTGCAGCCATCTGCTTCTAGTGGGGGCTTCAGGAAACTTATAATCATGGTGGAAGGAGGAGCTATCGTATCACATGTCAAGAAAGGGAGCAAGAGAGGAGGGAAAGGTGCCACACTCTTAACCAGATCTCACACTCTTAAAACAACCAGTTGTTTTAAACAACCCGCTCATTACGACCAGGAAGGCACGAAGCCGTTCATGAGGGATCCATCCCTGTAACTCAAACACCTCCCGCTAGGCCCCACCTGCAACACTGGGGCTCACATTTCACTTTTATCTCCCTTGTGTGACCCCAAATTGTCTGAGAGAGGTCTCAGTCAATTTAGAAAGTTTATTTTGCCAAGGTTAAGGTTGTGCCCGTGACACAGCCTCAGGAGGTCCTGAAAACTTGTGCCCAAGGTGGTCTGGGGACAGCTTGGTTTTACACATTTTAGGGAGACATGAGACAGTAATATATGTAAGGTGTACATTGGTTTATTCTGGAAAGGTGGGACAACTCAAATCAGGGAGGGGGCCTTCCAGGTCACAGGTAAATAAAAGACAGTTTTATTCTTTTTGAGTTTCTGATTACTTTTTCAAAGGAGACAGTCAGATATGCATTTATCTCAGTGAGTAGATGAATGACTTGGAGTTCTGTCCTTTGTCTGCAAGGATTTTCCTTTGTGGACAAATTGTAAGGGAGGTATGTAGCTTTTTTATCTTAGTGGCTATCTTTTTTTTTTTAGGAATAGAATGGGAGGCAAATTTGCCCTTAGCAGTTCCCAGCTTGACTTTTCCCTTTGGTTCCTGATTTGGGGATCCCAAGCCTTATTTTCCTTTCACACCCTTTATTCTCTGCCTTTTGGTGAGTGGAGACCGTATCCTCCCCCATTTTTTTTTCTGGTGGTTCTACTCTACTTACGTAAGGTGGTGTGTTGCTACCAGTGTGCCTTTGCTCCCCTTCTTTTGAAACATACTGTCATGACCTTATGCTGAAACAAAATTTACCTGATAATAGATGGGTTGTCAACCCAAAGGTGCTAATGAGCCTGAAGACCTTTTCTCATGGCCTTTTTAATGGTAATTTTTTCCATGGAAACTTTTTTCTTTTATGTGAAACCATATTGATTTTCTCTAATTCTTGATTATAATGGAGTCCTGTCATATACACATTTAACTTGAAAATTCAGCCATTCTTGCTTGGCCAAACAAAAGAGGAAGAAAAATACAGTTTCATCAAAGTGTAGGTTGTCTGTACTTGCTATCTACAGTGTCTTGCCTTCCACTTTCCCCACTTTAGTCAGACTTTATCCCCACCACTTTACCTGAATATTTTCTGTCCGTCTCACTTCGCAGATTTCAGTGGTCAATTCATAGTCCTTACCAACTGCCCTCTCAGTGGCATTTCACACAGTTGATGACTCCTGCCTGCTTGAAACATTTTCTTTACTTGCCTTCCAGGACACCACACCTTTGTACCCCTCCTTTCTCAATCTTCTAAGGATTTCTGCTTTACCTCTTAATATAAAGGTGCCCTCGGGGTTATACCTTAAGCCTCTCATCTTTTATGTGCACATTTGCTTGGTGATTCCTTTCACTTGCAAAGCTTTAAATACCAGCTATAAACTATTAATTCACAAATTTATGAATTTAGCCCATACCTCCCTTCTAACTTCAGATTCGTGTATACGGATGCCTGTTCAACATCACCACTTGGATGTCTGATTTAAATGTTGAAAACTGAACTCTTGGCCGGGTACGGTGGCTCACGCCTGTAATCCCAGCACTTTGGGAGGCTGAGGCGGGCGGATCATGAGGTCAGGAGATTGAGACCATCCTGGCTAACACAGTGAAACACCGTCTCTACTAAAAATGCAAAAAATTAGCCGGGCGTGGCGGCGGGCGCCTGTAATCCCAGCTACTCAGGAGGCTGAGGCAGGAGAATGGCATGAACCCGGGAGGCGGAGCTTGCAGTGAGCTGAGATCGCACCACTGCACTCCAACCTGGGCGACTGAGCAAGACTCTGTCTCAAAAAAAAAAAAGAAAAGAAAACTGAACTCTTGATCCCCACTCTGCGCCCGCTCCCCCGCAAAATCCCTGCATTTCCCACATTATCTTCATTTCAGTTCATGACAGTATTATCTTTCCACTTGCTGAAACCAAAAACCCTGGCTTTGTGCTGGTCTCTTCTCTTTGTTACATACCTTTATCTAACTTATAAGCAGTTATTTTGCTCTGTCTTTAAAATATGTCAGTAAACAGGCTGGGTGCTGTGGCTCATGCCTGTAATCCCAGCACTTTGGGAGGCAGGTGGATCACATGAGGTCAGGAGTTCGAGACCAACCAGCCCAACATGGTGAAACCCTATCTCTACTAAAAATACAAAAAATTAGCCAGGCATGGTGGCATGCGCCTGTAGTTCCAGCTACTCAGGAGGCCGAGGCAAGAGAATCACTTAAACCTGGGAGGCAGAGTCTGCAGTGAGCCAAGATCACGCCACTGCATTCCAGCCTGGGCGACAGAGTGAGGCTCCATCTCAAAGTAAAATATAAAATATAAAATAAAGAAAAAAACTAAACTAAAATAAAATAAAATAGTAAACATACTACTTATTCATCACGTGCATCACTACCATTCTCTTCCAGGCCACCATCATCTCTCACCTGTATTAGAGCAATAACTTCCTAACTGCTTTTTTCATGCTCCCTTTCAGTATGTTCTTACCATCATAGTGAGAGTGAGACTTTTTGAAAAATGTGATTTCTATCGCTTTAAAATTTATTTATGTATTTATTTATTTATTTGAGAAGGAATCTTGTTCTGTTTCCCTGGCTGGAGTGCAGTGGTGTGATCTTGGCTCACTGCAGCCTCCACCCACTGGGGTCAAGCGACTCTCCTGTCTCAGCCTCTCGAGTAGCTGGGATTACAGGCTGTGCCACCATACCCGGGTAATTTCTGTATTTTTAGTAGATTTGGAGTTTCACCATGTTGGCCAGGCTGGTCTCAAATTCCTGGCCTCCAGTGATCTGTCCACCTTGGCCTCCCAAAGGATTACAGATGTGAGCCACTGCACCCAGCCTGTCACTTTTTTTTTGTTGTTTTTTTTTCAAGCTAGGGTCTTGCTCTGTTGCCCAGACTGGAGTATAGTGGCAAGATCGCAACTCGTGGCAACCTCAAACTCCTAGGCTCAAACAATCCTCCCACTGCAGCCTCCCAAGTAGCTGGGACTGCAGGAATGTGTCACCACATGCAGCTAATAGTTTTTAAGTTTTTTATAGAGACAATCTCCCTACATTGCCCAGACTGGTCTTCAACTCCTGGCTTCAAGTGATCCTCCTGTTTTGGCCACCCAGGTGTTGGGATTACAGGTGTGAACCACTGTGCCCAGTGTCATGTCGCCTTTCTACTCAAACATTCATGTCCTCCCAACCCCCTCACAGGTAAAAAATCAGTCTTGAGGGTTGAGTGTGGTGGCCCACGCCTGTAATCCCAGCACTTTGGGAGTCTGAGGTGGGTGGATCACGAGGTCAAGAGTTTGAGACCATCCTGGCCAACATGGTGAAACCTCATCTCTACTAAGCATACAAAAATTAGCCGGGCGTGGTGGTGGCACATGCCTGTAATCCCAGCTACTCAGGAGGCTGAGGCAGGAGAATTGCTTGAACCCGGGAGGCAGAGGTTGCAGGGTTGCAGTGAGCCAAGATTGCGCCACTGCACTCCAGCCTGGGCGACAGAGCAAGACTCTGTCTCAGGGGGAAAACAAACACAAACAAAAAAAATCAATCTTTAAAAGTGCCTTTAAATACAAGGCACTACATTCCCTTCTATCTCTGACCTAAACTACTACTCTTCACTCCCTCACTGGTCTCACAGCCTTTCTGTTGCATTCCCTTTACCTGAATGGCTTTTTCCCCATAAGCCACTTTGCCAGTTCCTTTACTTCCTTAAGTTTTTAGTCTAATATCATCACCAAAGATCTGCCTTGACTATTTTTATTATTGTTGTTACTTTGGCATATAAACAAGAGAAATGTATTTCTCACAGTTGTGCAGACTCAAAGTCTGAGATCCGGGTGCCAGCATGGCTGGGTTCTGTGAGGGCCTCTTCTGCGTTGCAGATTGCCTTCTTCTCATTGTATCTTCATATGAAAGAAGGAGCCCTTAATACTTTCTTAAATGTTTTATCTTGGAAATTTTCAAACATGTACAAAGAAACATAGAGAACATTAACCATCGTACTTAAATCGTTCTTTTTTTTTTTTTTTTTTGTTGAGATAGGGTTTTGCTCTTGTTTCCCAGGCTGGAGTGCCGTGAGAGTGGTATAATCTTGGCTCACTGCAACCTCCACCTCCTGAGTTCAAGCGATTCTCCTGCCTCATCAGTCTCCCAAGTAGCTGGGATTATAGGCATACGCCACCACACCCAGCTAATTTTGTATTTTTAGTACAGATGGGGTTTCTCCATGTTGGTCAGCCTGGTGTCGAACTCCCGACCTCAGGTGATGTGCCTGCCTCAGCCTCCCAAAGTGCTGGGATTCCAGGCGTGAGCCACCTCACCCGGCCACTTAAATCATTCTTAACAAAATTAATAATTTATTATTATCTAGTACCCAGTCCATGTTCAGGTGTCCCTAGTTGTCTCCAGAATGATATTTTACAGTTGTTTTTCCTAACATGGCCCACACGTTGTGTTTGGTTGATAATGACCAACCAAAACCTCTCTGCCGGTCAGGTGCTGCGATTCACACATGTAATCCCTGCACTTTGGGAGGCCAAAGCAGGAGGATCGCTTGAACTTACAAGTTCGAGACCAGGCTGGGCAACATAGTGGAACCCCCCCCCGTACAAAAAAAATAACAAAAATTAGCTGGTGTAATGGCATGTGCCTATAGTACCAACTACTCGGGAGGCTGAGGCGGCAGAAGGGTTGCTTGAGCCTGGGAGATCGAGGCTGCAGTGAGCCGTGATCATACCACTGCGCTTCAGCCTGAGTGACACAGTGAGATCCTCTCTCTCAAAAAAAAAAAAAAAAATGGGCTGGGCGCGGTGGCTCACGCCTGTAATCCCAGCACTTTGGGAGGCCGGGGCAGGCGGATCATGAGGTCAGGAGATCGAGACAATCCTGGCTAACATGGTGAAACCCCGTCTCTATTAAAAATACAAAAAATTAGCTAGGCGTGGTGACAGGCACCGGTAGTCCCAGCTACTCGGAAGGCTGAGGCAGGAGAATCACTTCAACCTGGGGGGCGGAGGTTGCAGTGAGCCAAGATCTCGCCGCTGCACTCCATCCAGCCTGGGCGATGAGCAAGACTCCATCTCAAAAAAAAAGAAAAAACAAAAATGTTTAACTCATAGAGTTTGAGTTTCTTAGTCTGTGCTAAACACTTAGAATAGTCCTTGGCACCTAGTAAATGTTCAACTAATGTTATTCTTCTTAGTCTCAGTTCCAACTTCTCATAGTATGACCATCACAGCATGCTAAACAGGATTCTAATATTTAAAGACATCATGTTTTTTTTGTTTTGTTTTGTTTTTTATTTTTTTTGAGACAGAGTCTTGCTCCGCTGTCCAGGCTAGATTGCAATGGCACAGTCTCAACTCACTGCAGCCTCCACCTCCCGGGTTCAAATGATTCTCCTGCTTCAGCCTCCTAAGTAGCTGGGACTACAGTTGCCTGACACCACGCCTGGCTAATTTTTTTTATGTTTTTGGTGGAGCCACGGTTTCACTGTGTTGGCCAGGCTGGTCTCGAACTCCTGACATCATGATCCGCCAGCCTGGCCTCCCAGAGTGTTGGGATTACAAGCATGAGCCACCGTGCCCGGCCAAGACATTGGTTTTTTATATAACATGCAAATTACCTTCTTAATTTGATAACAGTGATTTTTTTGCAACCCTAGAAGAAGAACTGGACATATTGGGTACACAGAGACTCTGAGTTGGCCTTGAAGAAGGTGTCTTTCGAAATTTTCTAGGTCTGTCATATGGCATTAGAAGTGAAATGTTAAAATCTAATCTTCAGCCAGGTGTGGTGCCTCATGCCTGTAATCCCAGCATTTTGGGAGGCCTTAGTGAGAGGATTGCTCGAGGCCAGGAGTTGAAGACCAGCCTGGGAAACATAGTGAGACTCCATCTCTACCAAAACAGCAACAACGACAACAAAAAATCAATTTAGCCAAGCATAGTGGCACACACTATACACCCAGCTAGTCCCAGCTACTTGGGAGCCCAAGGCAGGTGGATTTGTGTGAGCCTAGGAGATCGAGGCTGCAGCTTGCCATGGTTTGCCACTGCACTACATCCTGGGCAACAGAGCGAGACTCTGTATCCAAAAAAAAAAAAAAAATTCTCATGTAAGATGTAACTCATACTCTGTTTTTGGCTTTTCTCTATTTACATCAAAAAGTGAGCACAGCCCAGGATGCAGTATTATACCCTATACTTTTCTCTAAACATACTAATTTATTTGGAGACCTCTTAGATTCTTAATTTTCAACTCTTAGTTATTTCAAGAGTTCTCTTGATTTTCTTAATTTCGTGTATGCATTTCTGACAGGCCGGTGTTCACAGTTGGCCTCAGAGAATTCCAGAGTTGAATGAGACTTTTAAGATATCCATCCTTTGCTTGATTACTCAGTTTGATCATGGTTGTGGTCCAGTAGCAACCAGTGGTGGGTGGGTTTTTGGAGTGTCTTGGCAATTTAGAAATTGGTTCTATATGGTATGAGATTCCGTATGTATAGATAATGACTTAGCTTCTTTACTTTAAAGAAAAGAGTACCTCTTGTTAAGGTTGCCAGCAATTTGTTACTACTTTTTTTCATTTTAACAAAGCTAATAACCTCTAATAGTAATCGGAGGCTGGGCATGGTGGCTCCCGCCTGTAATCCCAGCACTTTCGGAGACCAAAGTGGGCAGATCACCTGAGGTCAAGATTCGAGACCAGCCTGACCAACATGGGGAAACCCCGTCTCTACTAAAAATACAAAATTAGCTGGGCGTGGTGGCGCATGCCTGTTATCCCCCAGCTACTCGGGAGGCTGAGGCAGGAGAATTGCTGAACCCGGGAAGTGGAGGTTGCAGTGAGCCAAGATCGTGCCATTGCACTCCAGCCTGGGCAACAAGAGTAAAGCTCCATCTCAAAAAAAGTAATGATAATAATAGTAATCAGAACTCTTGATCTGGGAATAACCCTGTATCTCTTTCTTTACATTTTTCTTTCATTAATGTATTTATCACTGTTTTTTTGTTTGTTTGTTTTTCTTTGCAGGCCTCAGCTGTTGAAGAACGCTCTGCAGAGAGCAGTAGAGAGAGGCCAGTTAGAACAGATAACTGGCAAAGGTGCTTCAGGGACATTCCAGGTTAGAAATCAGAGGCCTGGTTGTGGAGAAGTGCTTTTTAAAGTTTTTGGTTTCAGGACCTCCTTATACTGTAAAAATTTATTGAGGAACCTCAAATAATTTTTGTTTATGTGGGTTGTATCTGTCAATATTTACTATGTTAGAAACTAACACTGAGATCTGGGTGTGGTGGCTCACACCTGTAATCCCAGCACTTCGGGAGGCTGAGGCAGGTGGATCTAACCTGCGGTTGGAAGTTCGAGACCAGCCTGGTGAAACCCTGTTGTCTCTACTAAAAATACAAAAATGAACTGGGCGTGGTGGCACGTGCCTGTAGTCCCAGCTACTTGGAAGGCTGAGGCAGGAGAATCACTTGAATGCGGGAGGTGGAGGTTGCATTGAGCCGAGATCGCACCACTGTGCTCTAGCCTAGGTGACAGAGTGAGATTCCATCTCAAAAAAAAAAAGAAAATTAACTGAGGAAAAATTTAAATATTTATTGATTTACTTTAAAATAATAGTAGAAAACCCATTACATGTTAACATAAATTACATATTTTTTAGTGAAAAATAACTGTCCTTCCCCTTCACCTCCCAGCCCTTTTTTTGAGACAGCGTTTCGCTCTGTTTCCCGGGCTGGGGTGCAGTAGCACAATCACAGCTCACTGTAGCCTCTATCTCCCAGGTTCAAGCGATCCTCCAGCGTCAGTCTCCCAAAGTGCTGGGATTGTAGGTGTGAGCCTATAATCTGTCTTCCCCAATTTTTTTTAATGAGAAGTCATGAGGCGCTGTTTACATTTTTGCAAATGTCTTTAACGTGTAGCATAACAGAAGACAGCTAGTATCTGTTCCAGTTTATTTCGGGTTACTTATTTGAAGAAAATCTGACCTCACACAGAAATACAGTTAGAAAATGATGGAATATTTTAAGATAACTTTCAGATAGTTGTAGAAATTATTATTTCATACTACACCAAAACTCAACAAATTGTTATTTTTTAACAGCTTTATTGAGGTCGATTTACATACCATATACAATTTAATTTATATAATTACAGTTTATAACCCAGTGATTTTTAGTAACTTTTATAGAGTTGTACAACTGTTACAGTCCAATTTTTGGATATTTCTGTCACCCAAAAAAGATCCCTTGTAACCATTTGCAGTCACTCCCTATTCCAAAAGCAACCTCAGGCAACCTCTAATCTGTTCTCTGTCTGCAGATGTGCGTTTTCTTCATGTTTCATGTGGATAGAATCATGTACTATGTGATCTTCTGTGTCTGGCTTCTTTTACCTTGATGTTTTTGAATTTTATCCACGTTGCAGCATGTACCAGTACTTTCATTCTTTTTTATTGTCCAATAGTATTTCATTCTGTGGATGTCACATTTTGTTTATCCATTCATGAAATGATGATGGACATTTGGATTATTTCTGCTTTTCAGCTAATTAAGAATAATACTGCCTATGAACATTTATGTTCAAGTCTGTGTGTGGATATGTTTTCAGGACTTGCTGGGCCATATGGTAAATTTATATTCTAAGAAACTGGCAGTGTTTATAAGGGCTCAAGTCATTTTGTTTTGTTTTGTTTTGTTTTGTTTTGAGATAGGGTCTCACTCTGTCACCCAGGCTAGAGTGCAGTGGTGTGATCTCAGCTCACTGCAACCTCTACCTCCCTGGCTCAATTGATCCTCCCATCTTAGCCTCCCTAGTATCTGGGATTATAGGAGCGCACCACCATGCCTGATTAATTTTTCTGTTTTTTATAGAAATGGGGTTTCACCATGTTGCCCAGGCTGCTCTTGAACTTCTGGGTTCAGTGAAGTAGTCTGCCTGCCTCAGCTTCCTGAGGTGTTGGAATTACAGGTGTGACCCACCGCACCTGACCAGGGCTCAGTTTTCTCCATATCCTCTTGAACATTTGTTACTCTTTTTTATTATAGCCATACTAGTGGATATAGGGTATCTCATTGTAGTTTTGATTGGCATTTCCCTAATAGTTACTGATGTTGAGCATCTCTTGTGCTTAAGGCCATTTGTTTATTTTCTGTAGTGAAATGTGTATTCAGATCTTTTGCCCATTTTAAAAATGGAGTTATTCGCTATAAGAATTCATTACTCTAGATATAAAGTCCCATCAAGTTTTTTCTCCTGTGACTTTCTCAGTAGTATCTTTTGAAGTGTTTAATTTTTGATGAAGTCCTATTTATCATTTTTAAAAATTGCTTTTGCAGTTTTATGGTTATCTAAGAAACATTGCCTAAGTAAAGGTAATGAAAATTTACTCCTATGTTTTGGAGTTTTATAGTTTTGGCTTTTAAATTTAGGTCTGTGATCTATATTGTTTTGTTTATAGTGTGAGGTAAGGGTATAATTTATCTTTTTGCATGTGGGTATCTGATCATCCCAGCACCTTTTATTGAAAAGACTGTCCCTTCCCTATTGAATTGCCTTAGCATCTTATGAAAATCAGTTGACCATAAATACAAGGGTTTATTTCTGGATTCTGAGTTCTCTTTTGTTGTTCTATATATGTGTATCCTTCATGCCAGTACTCCACTGTCTTATTGGCTGTAGCTTTAGAGTGAATTTTGAAATTTGGAATTATAAGCCCTCTAACTTTTTCAGGAATGTTTTGACTATGCTGGGCCTTGTACAGTTCCACACAAATTGTCCATTTCTGCCAAAAAACAAACAGCTGGAGTTTTAGTAGGAATTGCATTGAACCTATAGATCAATTTGGGGAGACTCACTATCTTTACAATGTTGAGTTTTCCAATCCATGACACAGAAGGTCTCTTTTTAATTTCTCTCAGTAGTCTTTTGTAGTTTTCGGTATACAAGTCTTGAATTTTTTTTGTTAAATTTATTGCCAAGTATTTTATTCTTTTTCCATGCTGTCATGAATGGTGGAAGTGTTTTCTAATTTTCGTTTTCAGGTTGTTAATGCTAACCTATAGAAATACAATTGATTTGTCCATTGCTCTTGTGTCCTTCACCGTTGCTAAACTCACCAGTTGTAGTAGTTTCTTTGTGAATTCCATACAGTTTTCTATATACAGGATCCGTTATCTGCAAATAAAGAGCATTTTACTTGTTTCTTTCCAGTCTGTATGTCTTTTACTTCTTCTGATTGCCTGATTGCTCTAGATTAACCTCCATTACAGTGTTGAATAGAAGTAGTAACAGCAGACATCTTTGCCTTGTTCCACATCCTGGAGAGAAAACATTCAGTCTTTCACAAGTTAGTTGTAGGTTTTTCATAGATGCCTATTGTCAGGTTGAGCAAGTTCCCTTCTATGCTACTAGTTTCCTGGGAGTTTTTTTTTTATTTTTATCATGAATGGCTGTTGGATTTGTCAAGTGCTTTTTCAGTGTCTGTTAAGATGATTGTGTGGTTTGTGTCCTTTGTTCATATGGTCTGTTAACATTATTTGTTTTGTGATAAATTCTTTAAAGTTTAGTTGCCATGTGGAACCTGAAACCATAATCAGTGAATTTCTTGGACTATGTTACCTTAAAATTTGTTGAACTTTGAATAGATATTTTAATCCAACATAATTTTGTAGCACAATACATTGGTCATTTGAAAAACAGTGGCTTGCAGTTATGTAGATTTTCCAAATGTTGGCATTTCATTATATACGATAACAAAAATCACAGTCATTAGTATCGGCCACTGATCTTATAAGAACAGTATTTAAGTATTGGGAAAATAACCAACTCACAGTGATAGACACAAGTTTTTCAGAATTTAAATTTTCTCTTGAAAGTTTGAATTTTATCATTGGCAACAAATACTATTGTTTTTTGACATGGCCGGCTCTAGTTCATTTTCAAGATACTGTCTACCTCATAACCAGTAGGTTAGCTGTCAGTTATTTCTTCAAGTAAAGAAAGTATTCCAGGCCAGGCGCAGTGGCTCACACCTGTAATCCCAGCACTTTGGGAGGCCGAGGCCGGCGAATCATGAGGTCAGGAGATCGAGACCATCCTGGCTAACACGGTGAAACCCAGTCTCTAATAAAAATACAAAAAATTAGCTGGGCATGGTGGCACACGCTTGCAATCCCAGCTACTAGGCTGAGGCAGGAGAATCGCTTGAACCCGGGAGGCGGAGGTTGCAGTGAGCCGAGATCACACCACTGTACTCCTTCTAGGCTGGGTGACAGAATGAGACTCTGTCTCAAAAAAAAAAAAAAAAAAAGAAGAAAGTGTTCGAAGAAAAGTGCAGCTAATTCAGCTCATAACTCTAACAATTACACAAGAGCTTTTCCTGGATACCATCATGTCTGCATATGTAGCAGATACAGATTATGTGTTCTTCCTGTTTCATCCCATAAAATATTCTAAAGACACATATTCAGAAGTTGAGATAGTTTTTAGAACTTTATCAAGGGCATTCTAAGTGAATTGGTACTCTTTTTTAAAACCGTAAGTACATAGCAGTAAAGAAGACAATAACCACATTTTTGTGCCTCTGCCTTTATCTGTGGTAAGCTGACAGCAGTTTTACTCACCATTGCTTCTGCACTCTCAGTGCAATTGTCAAAATAGTGAAAAGGCCAGGTTTGGTGACTCACACCTGTAATCCTAGCACTTTGGGATGCTGAGGCGGGCGGTTTACTTGGTCAGGAGTTCGAGGCCAGCCTGGCCAACATGGTGAAACCTCGTCTCTACTAAAAATACAAAAATTAGCCAGGTGTGGTGGCGGGTGCCTGTAGTCCCAGCTACTCAGGAGATAGATGCAGGAGAATCTCTTGAATCCGGGAAGCGGCGGTTGCAGTGAGCCCAGACCACGCCATTGCACTCCAGTCTGGACAACAGAGTGAAACTCTGTCTCAAAAAAAAAAAAAGACAGTGAAAAAGTAAATCACATCTTAAGTTTTTGTTTGTTTGTCTTTTGAGATGGAGTCTTGCTGCAGTGAGTACAGTGACTTGATCTCGGCTCACTGCAACCTCCACCTCCCAGGTTCAAGCGATTCTCCTGCCCCAGCCTCCCAAGTAGCTGGGATTACAGGCATGTACCACCACACCCGGCTAATTTTTGTATTTTTGGTAGAGACGGGGTTTCACCATGTTGGCCAGGCTGGTCTTGAGCTCCTGACCTCAGGTGATCCACCCGTCTCAGCCTCCCAAAGTGCTGGGATTACAGGCGTGAGCCACCACGTCTGGCCTATCTTAGTTTTATTATACAAATAGTTTTGATCTTGCAGATCCTCTGAAAGGGTCTCAAGAACCCAGATGGTTGTAACCAGACCATTCTTTAAGAACCACTAACCAGTTTTGTAGAGCATTTCTGGTTTTCTCCTTTTCCCTTTTTGCGTATTATTGCTAACCTTTGTTCCCACACCTTTCATTTTCAAAGTATGCTACGTGATTTTCTTTTGTATGATACTTTTTTTTTTAGTTTATTTATTTATTTATTTTTAGAGACAGAGTCTTGGTCTGTCACTCAAACTGGAGTATAGTGATGTAATCATAGCTCACTGTAGCCTCAACTTCCTGGGCTTAAGCCATCCTCCTGCCTCAGCCTTTCATGTAGGTAGGACTACAGGCACGCCACCATTCATAGCTAGTTTTTAAATTTTTAGTAGACAGAGGGTCTCGCCATGTTGCCCAGTTTGGTCTTGAACTCTTGGCCTCAAGCAGTCCTCCCCCATTAGCCTCCCAAAGTACTGGGATTACTGTGCTCACTGATAACCTAAATATTTATCAAAATTTTTCATTTCTATTTTCCTCATAAGATTAAAAGGGCTATTTATTATTTTTTATAACTACAGCTGACCCTTGAACAACATAGGGGTTAAAGGTGCAGATTCCCCATGCATTAAAAAAATTTCATACATAACTTTAGATTCCCAGCAGACTTGACTCTTAATAGCCTACTGTTGACCGGAAGCCTTACAAACAGTTAATACACATTTTGTGTGTTGTATGTATGATATAATGTACTCTTACAATAAAGTAAGCTAGAGAAAAGAAAATGTTATTGAGAAAATCATAAGAAAGAGGAAATATGGCCGGCCACAGTGGCTCACACCTGTAATCCCAGCACTTCGGGAGGCCGAGGCAGGCAGATCTCCTAAGGTCTGGAGTTTGAGACCAGCTTGGCCAACATGGTGAAACCATGTCTCTACTAAAAATAGAAAAATGAGCCGGGCCTGGGGGTGGACGCCTAT
Source organism: Rhinopithecus roxellana (assembly GCF_007565055.1). Taxonomy (NCBI): domain Eukaryota; kingdom Metazoa; phylum Chordata; class Mammalia; order Primates; family Cercopithecidae; genus Rhinopithecus; species Rhinopithecus roxellana. Next base: position 9,842,543 of record NC_044560.1, on the reverse strand, counting down.
AATCCCAGCTACTTGGGAAGTTGAGGCAGGAGAATTGCTTGAACCTAGGAGACAGAGGTTGCAGTGAGCCGAGACCATGCCATTGCAATCCAGCCTGGACAACAGAGCAAGACTCCATCTCAAAAAAAAAAAAAAAAAAAAGAATATATTTACTCTTCATTAAGTGGAAGTAGATGATCATAAATGTCTTTATCCTTGTCATCTTCGAGTTGAGTAGGCTGAGGAGGACAAGGAGGTATTGGTCTTGCTGTCTTAGGGTGGCAGGCAGAGGCAGAAGAAAATCCACATATAAGTGGACCAGCACAGATAAAATTGTGTTGTGTTCAAGGGTCAGATGTACTTCATTTTTCAGATTCAGAAAAGTGAAATATTCTCAAATAAAATAATAATTATTTATTTATTTATTTATTTATTTATTTTTAGACAGAATCTTGCTCTGTCGCTGAGGCTGGAGTTCACTGGCATGATGTCGGCACACTGCAACCTCCGCCTCTTGGGTTCAAGTGATTCTCCTGCCTCAGCCTCCCAAATAGCTGGGACCACAGGCACTTGCCACCAAACCTGGCTATTATTATTATTATTATTATTATTATTATTATTATTATTTTGTATTTTTAGTAGAAACAGGTTTTCACCATGTTGGCCAGGCTGGTCTCGAACTCCTGGCCTTGAGTGATCTGCCTGCCTGTTCCTCCCAAAGTGCTGGGACTATATGTGTGAGTACCCAGCCAAACGAATCTTAATTTTTAGGGACCTAACTGGTCAACCTGCTTATTGTGGTGCAGTTGTTGGTATCTTTGGGTTAGGTTGGCTATCATTTTAGGGTGGATGGAGGGTAGATGGAAGAAGAAAATATCCATAGCAGGGTTGGGACTTCTCAGTTAGATTGAATACCTGTTGAATGGGAAGAGAAAGTCCCTAAGCTGACAATTTATTGTAAAACATATCTGTGCTAATGCAGGAACTCCGACCCACCTGGTGCAGAGGAGTCTTGTCTTGACCTGCTTTGGGAGAGTGTTGTCTTGATGCTTTTCTCTTCCTCCTTGGAAAACAGCTGAAGAAATCAGGGGAGAAACCCCTGCTTGGTGGAAGCCTGATGGAATATGCAATCTTGTCTGCCATTGCTGCCATGAATGAGCCGAAGACCTGCTCTACCACTGCTCTGAAGAAGTATGTCCTAGAGAATCACCCAGGAACCAATTCTAACTATCAAAGTAAGACTCAGTTGTGTATATTTATTTGGGGTTAGGAGAATTTTCTTTTGAAAACACCATAGAGGTCCGAGTGTTGTGACTCATAGCTGTAATCCCAGCACTTTGGGAGGCGGATCACGAGGTAGGGAGTTCGAGACCAGTCTGGCCAACATAGTGAAAATCCATCTCGACTTAAAATACAAAAATATTAGCAGGGTGTAGTGGTTGTGCGCCTGTAGTCCCAGCTACTCCGGAGGCTGAGGCAGGAGAAATGCATGAAGCCAGGAAGCAGAGGTTGCAGTGAGCTGAGATCACACCATTGCATTCCAGTCCGGGCGACAGTTGCAAGACTGTCTCAAAACAAAAAAAAAAGAAGAAGAAAAAAACATAGAGATCATGCTATTAATGTCAAAGTATTAACTACTGATGGTGAAAACCAAGAGGGAACAGCCTCACAAATTTAATATTTACAAAAAGAAAAACAGAAATAATCAAAACTGAATTCTTAATTTAAAGCATATGCTTGTAAGAAGTTGATTTTACTTTACTGTAAATTTTATTTTATTTTATTTTATTTTATTTATTTAATTTTTTTGAGACGGAGTCTTGCTCTGTCCCCCGGGCTGGAGTGCAGTGGCCGGATCTCAGCTCACTGCAAGCTCCGCCTCCCGGGTTTACGCCATTCTCCTGCCTCAGCCTCCCGAGTAGCTGGGACTACAGGCGCCCGCCACCTCGCCCGGCTAGTTTTTTGTATTTTTTAATAGAGACGAGGTTTCACTGTATTAGCTAGGATGGTCTTGATCTCCTGACCTCGTGATCCACCCGTCTTGGCCTCCCAAAGTGCTGGGATTACAGGCTTGAGCCACCACGCCCAGCCGTAAATTTTATTTTTTTAACTGATTTTATTTTTCTGATATTTATTGTAATTCAGATAAATCTCTGGGTTCAAAACAACTCTAAATTATAGTATATTTTTTCCTACTTCTGTATGTTCACCAAAAACATCTAATTTTACTTTGAAACAAAGCCAGGATTTTAGAATACTTACTACTTACATTATTAACCTAAGCCCCACAACAGAAAATACTTTATTTCAGTGAAGTATATTTACTCTAGGAGGTGGTGATTTGAGATGAGACACCCTGCCTTATCAGCATTATCAGGTATGGATTGGTGAGACTGGGTGACTTCTCAATGAACTATTAGAAGAGACACAGTGTTGTAGGGTGAGGGATATGGAAATTAAGTAACCGAAGAAGACAGTCCAGAATATATTATTGTAAATTAAAAGGTAATTTTGAAGTCTTTTTTTTTTTTTAGACAGAGTCTCTCTTGCCCAGGCTGGGGAGCGTAGTGGTGCGATTTCCGCTCACTGCATATTTCGCCTCTCCTGGGTTCACGCCATTCTCCTTCCTCCACCTCCTGAGAAGCTGGGACTGCAGGCATCTTCCAGCACACCCAGCTAATTTTTGTTTGTTTGTTTTTGTTTTGTTTCTGTTTTTTTTGGTAGAGACAGGGTTTCACCGTGTTAGCCAGGATGATCTCGATCTCCTTACCTCATGATCTGCCCACCTTGGCCTCCCAAAGTGCTAGGATTACAGGCATGAGCCACCACGCCCGGCCTATTTCATGATTTTCTGTTTGCCAAATGTTTTAAGAGAAGATTAATTTGGTTAACAAGCCTTTCAGTTTCATTGATATTTGCAGCTGTTTTTTGGATACTGAATCACCATAAAATATATTTTGGATATGTCTCTGTAAGGAAGATGAGAATGAAGGACTTCAGGAACCATGATACTGTTTTGTTACTGTTTACTGATTTATGAATAATTCGTTCTGTTCCTCTTTATAAGATATTCTCCTAGATGATTATCAATACCTATAGGTAGATATTCAAATGAATAGAAATAATTAAATATTTAATTTTAGGTCTGCTGTTTATGTCCTACCTTAGAGCAAGTCACTTAACTACTTTGAGCTCAAGTCATTTAACCACTCTGGGGTTTTTTCTTTTCTGTGAAATAAGGTATTTGACTCAATGGTCTCTAATGTCTCTTTTCATTATAACTCTTGCCAGGTATGGTGGCTCATACCTGGAGTCCCAGCAGTTTGGGAGGCCAAGGTGGGAGTATTGCTTGAGCCCAGGAGTTTGAGACCAGCCTGGGCAATATAGTGAGACTTTGTCTCTATATTTTGCAAAATTTTTAAATATATGTATATGTATGTATGTATATAATTTAACTCTTGCCAAACTTATAGGCATTAAATAAATGTTTAATGAATTAAATACCTTTGAACACATAGGATTCGCTTAGTGTATGTCAGTTACTATATGTGACAGGATATTAAATTGATGGGCATCTGTTTGTGGTTGAGGGGTTGAGGAAATTATCTAAATAACTAGATAACTTTCATTTCTGAATTTTTTTATTTAGTGCATTTGCTGAAAAAAACTCTGCAGAAATGCGAAAAGAATGGGTGGATGGAACAGATCTCTGGGAAAGGGTTCAGTGGCACCTTCCAGCTCTGTTTTCCCTATTATCCCAGGTAAGCACTTAGCCTATAATAGATCACTGTAAATTTATAATCTGATTCTAAGTTACACGTTTAGTTTAATTTATTTTACACTCATTACTGTTTTAGTGAACTGGAAATACAGTCATCCTTTGTTACGTGTGGGGCATTGGTTACAGAACTGCCCTCATACCCAAATGCGCATGTACCCAGCCCTGTGGAATCTATGTATCTGAAAAGTCTGTCCTCCTTGTATGCAGGCTTTGCATCCTGCGAATGTTATATTTCTGATCTGTGTCTGGTTGAAAAAAAAGTCCACATATAAAGTGGACTCATGCGTTTCAAACCTGTGTTGTTCAAAGGTCAACTGTATTTGAAAATAAAGATGACTTAAGGCAGTATTATTTTGGAGTAAAAGGTTTTTGTTTAAAAATAGGGATTTTAGCCAGGCATCAGATTATTTGAGATCCTTGGATGGTCACTTTGATATTCATTCCGTCTTTATCAAGTAAATGATAATGACAGATTCTTAGAGGATTACGAATGAGTTTTTGTTTTTGTTTTTTGAGACAGGGTCTCACTCTGTCGTCCAGGCTGGAGCAGTGGTATAATCTTAGCTCACTGCATCCTCCGCCTCCTGGGCTCAAGTGATCCTCCCACCTCAGTCTCCCACGTAGCTGGGACTACAGATGCGTGCTACCACACCCGGCTAATTTTTGTGTTTTTGTAGAGATGGGGTCTCGCCATGTTATCCAGGCTGGCCTTGAACTCCTGGGCTCAAGCAGTCCTCCCGTCTCAGCCTCCCAAAGTGATGGGATTATATGTATAAGTTTTAATTGTCCAATACCAAGTGGGGAGAACATTGACTGTTTCCAAGAATCTTAACTCTGCCTTCATACTGTAGAGACAGGGACACTTTTACTTGAAAATTTGTCTCTTGCAAATACCTTATTTATTCTTTGAAACAAAAACATGTATTGAGCACCTCCTGTGGTCCAAGCATTGTTTCATGCACCGGTGTTAAAGCCTTTTGATTTCCAGTAAAGTACATAACATATACCACTAAGACCCTGTTTTAGCAAGACTGTTGTGTAACTTTCTTATATTTTTCTGTACAAACATAAGTGTTACTTGGCTGAATACATATTATATGAGTTTTTCAAACATTAAATTAAATTCCCAAAGTCACACATACAAAATGTTACATTCTGCCAGGTGTGGTGGGATGCACTCGTAGTCCTAGCTACTTGGGAAGGTGAGGTGGGAGGATCCCTTGAGCCTAGGAATTTGATTCCAGCCTGGGCAACATAGCAAGACTCTGTGTCTGAAAAAAACAAGAAACACACATACATATATGTATGTATATATGTTATCATTTAAGGACATGTTAATCAGAGGAATCAAGGTTTATACCACCAAGGACAAAAAGAGTTTAGGAGATCCTTGCTGAATTTCTCTAAAGCTTTGAAGAGATTTAGGCCTTTGAGGTCTTCTGTTAAGACTTGGAGGTCTTTTGCCAGTATTTATTGTGAGGCTGAAGTGTGTATTCCGTGCAGACTGTTCATTGCTCATTGGCTAATACAGTGCCAGACTCATATTAGGAGTTTACATAGTTGTTTACTAAGTAAATGATTATGAGTTAATTTTATTAAATAGTGGGTATAGAGTTAGGTATGGTGCAGGACTTTTATAGATTTGGCATAACTTTATATGTATGTTCAAAATACGGTAAATTGTAACTTGATACATGTAACCTAACTTGACATTTTTGGGAAGGGTGGGAAGAAGTGGGAAATGTCCAGGTAAGAGCATCTAGGTTCACATTATTTTTCTTGTTTTATATGGGACTTGTGTTTTAATCTAATTTTTCCCCCCATAGCCCAGGAGTTCTATTTCCGAAGAAAGAGCCAGACGATTCTAGAGATGAGGATGAGGATGAAGATGAGTCATCAGAAGAAGACTCTGAGGATGAAGAGCCACCACCTAAGAGAAGGTGAAAACCCCTTGTGGGGAGGACACTAAATACCTCAGAGCTGAAAAATAGTACTATAGGAGGGGCTGAAGCTAAAAAGTGTTTCAGAAACTCAGGATCCCTCTCAAGTTCTTTATATAAATTTGGATTGATCTTCTCTCTTGAAAATCAAGGGCTCCAAACTTTTAGGGCAAGCCTCTGTGTATCCATAGTTTAGTTATTCAAAGAAAAATAATTCCACTTTTCCCTAGGAAAAACTTCATGAAATTATGTCTAGACTTCATGAATTGGTTGAATTTTATTTTAGTAAAATCTCTAGTAAAAAATTGTCACATTCTTATTCTTAACATGAGTGACTGCTTCATATGCCATTGCTCTCTCTCTCTTTTTTTTTTTTTTTTTTTTTTGAGACGGAGTCTCGTTCTGTCACCCAGGCTGGAGTGCAGTGGCCGGATCTCAGCTCACTGCAAGCTCCGCCTCCCAGGTTCACGCCATTCTCCTGCCTCAGCCTCCAGAGTAGCTGGGACTACAGGCCCCTGCCACCTCGCCCAGCTAGTTTTTTGTATTTTTTAGTAGAGACGGGGTTTCACCGTGTTCGCCAGGATGGTCTCGATCTCCTGACCTTGTGATCTGCCCGTCTCGGCCTCCCAGAGTGCTGGGATTACAGGCGTGAGCCACCGCGCCCGGCCTGCCATTTCTCTTTAGAAAGCATCTGGTTGTCCCAAGAAAACAAATCTCTTAAGAAGTGATGGTCTTTGCTCTTTGGTTCTCACAGGTTGCAGAAGAAAACCCCAGCCAAGTCCCCAGGGAAGGCCACGTCTGTGAAACAGAGGGGGTCCAAACCTACACCTAAAGTCTCAGCTGCCCAGCGCGGGAAAGCTAGGCCCTTGCCCAAGAAAGCCCCTCCTAAGGCCAAAACTCCTGCCAAGAAAGCCAGACCCTCACCCACAGTCATCAAGAAACCTAGTGGTGGCTCCTCAAAGAAGCCTGCAACCAGTGCAAGAAAGGAAGTAAAATTGCCGGGCAAGGGTAAATCCACCATGAAGAAGTCTTTCAGAGTGAAAAAGTAAATTTTATAGGAAAAAAGGGTATCATGATGAAATTCAAAATCTTATTTTCTAAGGTCAGTGTGCATTTGTTTAGTTTTGATGCTTTTCAAATTACATTATTTTCCTCCCCTATGAACATTGTGGGGAGGGACTATAAATAAACCAGTGTAGGCATTTGCTAGCTTTAGGTGCTTTTCTTGGTGCCTGCCCTTTTCCTTGTTCATTTTAATTTCTGCAATAATCCTGGACTTTCCTCAACTATGTAATCTACACTTGTCTTTTTTGCCCCCTCCCCCAACCCCTATTGTTTTTATGGTCAGCTTTGCCTTTTTTTTTTCCTTCCAATTTTATCTGAACAGTTGCAAAGATTTTTATATTTGTAGAAAGCATCAAGAACGGTATGTCAGTCAGGTCCTGGAAGTAAAATGGAGGCGAAATATAGCACTGACTGAATTGTAAAGCCTCCTGCCTGGAAACTTCAGTTATAGCTGTAATAATTAATCTTATTTATAAAAGCCACTCCACTAACCTTTCCTCTCCAACTATAAACACAGAGACAGCTTTGGGAATAAGCCAAAAACAGTGTGATCTCATTAGATTTTGAAGATACATGACTTCTTGGGGTTAGTTTTCATACTGATCAATTTCCATGTATTTTTCACTGGCCCAAAGTATTGCATTCCCTTAACAGCAAGCACAAGTTCTCTATATCACTTGTTTTTGTTGTTGTTGTTGTTGTTGTTATTGTTGTTATTTTGAGACGGAGTTTTGCTCACGTGCCCTGGAGTGCAGTGGCACAATCTTGGCTTACTGCAACCTCCACCTCCTGGGTTCAAGCAATTCTCCTGCTTCAGCCTCCCAAGTAGCTGGGATTACAGGTGTGCACCACCACGCCTGGCAATTTATTTGTGTTTTTAGTAGAAATTGGGTTTCGCCGTGTTGGTCAGGCTGGTCTCGAACTCCTGACCTCAGGTGATCCACCTCCCAAAGTGCTGGGATTACAGGAGTGAGCCACCATGCCCGGCCTATCCCACTTGGTTTTTGACTGAAGGGGAAGTATAGAAATATGTTGATTTGTGATTTCTGGTGTCACCTGTGTTACCAAAAACCAAAACAAATCTTTTTTTTTGAGACAGAGTCTCGCTCTGTCGCCCAGGCTGGAATGCAGTGGCATGATCTTGGCTTACTGCAACCTCCGCCTCCCAGATTCAAGCAGTTCTCCTGCCTCAGCCTCCTGAATTGGGACTACAGGCGCATGCCACCATGCCCAGCTAATTTTTTGTATTTTTAGTAGAGATGGGGTTTTACCATGTTAGCCAGGATGGTCTCGATCACCTGACCTCGTGATCCGCCCACCTCAGCCTCCCACAATCCTGGGACTACAGATGTGAGCCACTGCTCCCAGCCCAAATCTTCTTGATCATATGTTTAAATATATTTTTTAATATTGGGAGCATGAGTTGTCACTTCTTGTTTGCCTTTTTTATAAGGAAATGTTGGAGAGTTACATCATTGCTAATGTAGAAATGTTAAGTGGAAAAATATACAGTTTGGTAAAATAGATTCCACATTTATTTGTGGGTTTTTTTCCCCTCCTTTCTTTCCACAGCACTTTTGATATCAAGCAAGTGGCTTCCTTTTTGAGATATTAAAAACAAAAAAAAAAGGAAGAAAAGTAAATGAAGCCCAACTACCTAACTCTTTCTTATTTGTATTTGTTTTAGTATTGTGAAGTTGTGTTAAATAGTACTAGCTAGAAATACCAATTTCTGGTTATCATTTCTCTTCCCTGTGGCACTTGACATTTTAATTGTCTTAAACTTTTTGAAGTACATCTTCTGGCCCCTTGAGTACTGCCAGAGGCAAAAGATGTTTGTTTCTTACTCATTCCACTTTTGTCTCCTGGGATCCCTTCTGTAGCCTAAAGTATGGCTGGGAAATGGACTTGAGAAGATTGGCTTGAATTAGATCATGATCATGTGTGATCCCATCATGAGTTCATTGGAATTTGTGTTGCATGTAAGGCAATCTTTCCTGTTGTAAATCTTCCTTTTTTTATGTACATATATTTTGAAAAATATGAATAAACATGAAATTTTAAAAGCTGCTGAACCGTAGCTTATATTTAAAGGTTTTGAGTATAGTATGTCTTCAGAAGTAGATAAGTGCTAAGTGTTGCCCTCACTTCAAGTCTTTTCTCCTCGAAGTGAATACCATCATTCTCCTTTTTAAATACAAGCTCCAGTTCATGTGCTTTGGAATTCTTATAGAGAGTAAATGATGTTTCCAGATACATTGAATGCTAATTACTTATGAATCAAAGGTTTAAAAAATCATTTTGTATTTTATTAAGGACTGCTTTCAAGATCATAGAGTACAATCTTTCATGTTCAATAAATGTTCAATGTTCAGATAAGTCCTTGGACTAGAAAAAATTAACAGTACTGCAGAAGATAACAGATAAACCCTAGACATCAAATTCTAGAAAGTAATTGTAGTAATTTCTCTTGTGCTCTCTAGCAAGTAATGATTCTTAATAGTATGGATGTTAGGTACCTGTGCTCAGAATTCTATACTCTTCTGGAATCAAAAGTTGGGAGATTTTGGTTGGTTTCTTTGCTTTATGATACTGCTTTTTAAAAGACTGAGGAATCACCTGGTGGCTGTGTTGCACATCAGGCACTTAAGCACAGACTGAGAAGTTCAGAACATTTAAAGTTTCTTCCAACTCTAACATTCTGTTAACTATAAGGACAGTTCGTTTCAACATGATGTAAAGGGAAAAGACAGGAGGGTCATTGCACTCTTCCACGAACATCCACAACCGTCAAAGACATACACCTTACTTACATTGAGATAAAAGAATGTTTGATTTTTCCCTTCCAGGCATTCCAAAGGAGCAGAACACATTTATAATTTTTATTTCTCTGTTCAGAAAGGGGAACAAACCCCAGAGGTAATCCCAGAAATCTCTAGCATGGATCAATAGCTTCAGTACTCTGTTGGTGGCTTAGTGACCTCATTTACAGTGTTTCATACACTCTGAAACTACCTACAAGCTACCTTTGATAAATGAGTCTCAGAAAGTGCTGGGAGAGAGATTGTTGGCTTCTTTTTTTTTTTGAGACGCGTCTCGCTTTGTCGCCCAGGCTGGGGTGCAGTGGCGTGATCTCGGCTCACTGCAAGCTCCGCCTCCTGGGTTCACGCCAGTCTCCTGCCTCGGCCTCTGAGTAGCTGGGACTACAGGCGCCCGCCACCACGCCCGGCTAATTTTTGTATTTTTAGTAGAGACGGGGTTTCACCATGTTAGCCAGGATGGTCTCCATCTCCTGACCTCGTGATCCACCTCGGCCTCCCAAAGTGCTGGGATTACAGGCGTGAGCCACCGCGCCCGGCCAATTGTTGGCTTCTTAACCTACAAAATGAGGAAGAAAAGACACCATTGCTGAGAAATGTGGAGACCTTTCCCTAGCACTGACACAAGCATTCATTGCAGATGGATTCTAACCATCCACATGGACTTAATTAAAGGAAACCTGATCCTGTATGAATCTTAGGAAACAGGTGTATGTTTTAATCATGTCTTTTGGGTATAATTAACAGGAAAATGACATGAAAACAAAACTAAACAATATGCTAATACCTTTTGACATTTGTTTTTTCTTCATTCCTGTTTTTCCAAATTTTGTTAGCCCTTGTCAAGATTTGCTAACCAATTCTTTTTTTTTTTTTTTTTTTTTGAGACGGGAGTCTCACTCTGTCGCCCAAGCTGGAGTGCAGTGGCCGGATCTCAGCTCACTGCAAGCTCTGCCTCCCGGGTTCACGCCATTCTCCTGCCTCAGCCTCCCGAGTAGCTGGGACTACAGGCGCCCGCCACCTCGCCCGGCTAGTTTTTTTGTACTTTTTAGTAGAGACGGGGTTTCACCGTGTTAGCCAGGATGGTCTCGATCTCTTGACCTTGTGATCCGCTCGCCTCAGCCTCCCAAAGTGCTGGGATTACAGGCTTGAGCCACTGCGCCCGGCCGACCAATTCTTAATATTTACTTTAAAGAGCCTGTGAAATTATTCTCTCAGGCTGTGATCGTCTTGCCATCTTGCTATGTCATGAGAACGAAGCTCACCACCCATGTCCATTAAATACTGCATTTAACTAAGAGAAACTAAAAATTTAGGATGATAGTTAAGGTCTCCTATCTTTGGAACCTGATTAATTTATCTTTCTTTGGATTAAGCAAAAATTCTAATTTTAGCTGTGAAAGAAGAGAAATTCTATTCTTAATTGGAAAAGACCATTAAACTGTTTCCCCAGAGGTTCTGGTTGACATTACTCTCTAGCATGTAGATTTTGCTTTTGCATTTTCATGGTGGAACAGATGGTCACTCACTTCTGCAGAGCCAAAGCCAAGGAACCAGAACTGTTGAAGCTCTTGGCTTAGGAACCACTTGACAAAGATTTGTTTAGAAGCCATTACAGATGGCTAAACAGTACCCCTAATCAGCTACATTATTTTCTTTTTTAAAGAAATTAAACTCTATCATCTTTATAGCTGTATTCTTTTACTTATTTTTTTGAAATGGAGTTTGCTGTGTCGCTAAGGCTGCAGTGTAGTGGTTTGATCTTGGCTCACTGCAGCTTTGAACTTCTGTGCTCAAGCAGTTCTCCCCATCTCAGCCTCCCAAGTAGCTGGGACTACAGGCAAGCTAATAAATGCCTGGCTAATTTATCTTTTCTAGAGATAGGGCCTCATTATTTTGCCCAGGCTGGTCTTGAACTCCTGGCCTCACACGGTCTTCCCACCTGGGCTTTCCAAAGTGCCAGAATTACATGTGTGAGTCACCATACCTGGCCCTATTCTTTCTTCTGTTCTTTTCCACAAGATTGCTAATTTCAGTGGCTTTTTTCCTGTTGGAAAAACTTTCTACCTTTGATGATTTATCAACTTTTTGACTGTTTTAACTGTTCTTAATTCTGTCTTGTCAACCGCTGGTATGGCAAAGGAGGCCTCAACAGGCTGAAGCAATTTTCCTCAAAAATTACAACTTTTTTTTCTCCTGATATTGTATATAAGATATAATTAACACTGTTCACTATCAAATCTTTGCTTGGCAAAAGAGAACTCTGTGGTGCCTAGAGTATGTCTCATAAAGTATAGTTTGGCTTATTAATGTAACTAGTAATAGTCATAACACCTAACAGTAGCTGAGCTTCTTCCACATCAGGCTGTGTTCAGATATTATTTTTATTTTATTTTTGAGATAGAGTCTTGCCCTTTCACCCAGGCTGGAGTGAAGTGGTGGGATCTTGGCTCACTGCAGCCCCCGCCTCCCTGGTTCAAGCAATCCTCCCGCCTCAGCCTCCTGAGTAGCTGGGACTACAGGCATGTGCCACCACACCCAGCTGATATTTGTATTTTTAGTAGAGGTGGCGTTTCACCAGGTTGGCCAGGCTGATTACGCATTCCTGACCTCAGTTGATCCTCCTGCCTTGGCCTCACAAAGTGTTGGAATTACAGGTATGAGCCACTGCACCCAGCCAAGCACATGTTTAAGAGCAGAGGGCTTAGAAATGAAATTATTGCCAATTTTGCCAATAGTCAAGTCAGTGTGGCTTCTAATTTTGATAACTGTCAAAATTAGACCTTGGATTACTGGAGGATACTATCTTGGCTACAGTTTGGGGGTTTTTTGTTTGTTCATTTTTATGTCACAAGTTAAGCAATCCCTCAAGTCTTTTTTTAGGACACTTCAGGTATTTGGTCATTTTTGTGGGACACTCTGGTTTCCTCACGGTGTACTCATTGTAGGAAAATTTATCCTGTGAATTCGTCCAGTTTGCAGGACGCTGATACTTGTGAGAGCTTTTCCCCACCAGGAGCCACAGCTTCTGTCAGAACTTTGTGTTGCTAAATAAGCAGCTTTCTTTTATAAACTGTGAACTTATATTCCAGGAAGCAAGAGAAATTCCAGAATGGGGATTTTCTCAGAAAACTGAATTTTTTGGACATGGGATCTGCTTAGTAATCATGAGCTGGAATGTTGGAAATCCTTGCTCTCTTATTTATGATTCTGAAAGAAACTTTAGTCATTCAGTCTCCTATCTTTGTGTGCTTTGTCTAATACCAACAAATACTCTTTTTCCTAATTCGCAGAGCTTCACATCCTGCTCATCCATTCTACTGTTCTGAGAACTTTTGCTCTGATGAATTTATTCTGTCAGACCTAAATTCCTTGTTACTGGTTTGTGTAACTCAAACTTGCTGATATAGTCTATAGAATAATAAATGTTCTTCTGTTTCAAATTTGAGATTGACTCCTGGTCAGAGTATGTGTTCAGTCCAGTGTCCTAACATCTGTGGCTGTGGTCCTGCACAGTGGTCCTTGAAGACTGCATCACTTACCAGATGTATGACCTTGGCCACCACTTAATCTCCCTGAGCCTTGATTTCCTCATCTTTAAAATGATGGGCTTCATGTTCACAATCCTTGTTTTTTCAGAGTAATACCTAGAAGCAACGTGAGAGTCTTCAATTCCAAAGAGATACTGAACTATGTTCACTACACTACAGTTAGTAATGCATTTAGTATCTTAGGAAAGACTTTTAAAAAATAGAACCAAAACATCCAATTTCACAAAAGGTCTGTTTTGTTTAAACTACATTGTAGTTTCTTATTGCTAGATGCTTTAAATCACATTATCTCAAATTCTCACAGATATATTTCCAATGATATATGAAATTATCCTCAATTTTCAGAAGCAAATAAATTTAGTTGATTTCCCCCAACTTCAAGATGTAATAAGTGAAGGAGTTAGATTGAAGCCAGGCTTGACCACTCATCCGTCTTCGGTGCCTCCTTTAGTGGTTTTGTACACTGATAGTTCAAGCAGCAATCTCTGACAGCAGGGACGAGAGGGTCATGCCATAAAATTAATGGGCATTGGTTAACGTATTTTTTTTTTTGATTCGCAGATTTTAAAATCAGATTATTAAACTGTTAGAAGCTTACTTAGTAAAAGATGAACAAGAACAAAGGAAGTATATACAGCCTCGAGTTTCAAAAGCCAAGGAGCAGGGAAGAGAAGCCAGGTGAGCAAGAGATGTGAGTTCTTGGCCGGGCGCGGTGGCTCAAGCCTGTAATCCCAGCACTTTGGGAGGCCGAGACGGGCGGATCACGAGGTCAGGAGATCGAGACCATCCTGGCTAACACGGTGAAACCCCATCTCTACTAAAAATACAAAAACTAGCCGGGCGAGGTGGCGGGCGCCTGTAGTCCCAGCTACTCGGGAGGCTGAGGCAGGAGAATGGCGTGAACCCGGGAGGCGGAGCTTGCAGTGAGCTGAGATCTGGCCACTGCACTCCAGCCTGGGCGGCAGAGCGAGACTCCGCCTCAAAAAAAAAAAAAAAAAAAAAATGTGAGTTCCTTCTGAGCTGTGGCCACCAGATGCCTAGGTAGCCATCAGCTGCCAACCCGGGTCAAACCTGGTGCCTCAGTTGGCTCACTTGTCCGTGTAGATGAAGAACAGAGCTGCAGAGAGTTTCAGAGAAAACTGAAACTACTTGATATGCAATCTTTATTTATTAAAATTTCCATTAAAGAATACCAGCTTAAGTCTTTCAGCATAGGCATTATTTTAATACTGGTTAATACCTGCCTTACCTTACTTTCTGGAATGCATTTCAAGACCTCCTATTTTGTCTCTGGTAACAAACTTTGTAAAAAGCATTTCTGGGAAGGAGCCATCTTTTTCCAGACCTGTGCTTTTCAGTTGGGAAGGTACTATAAACCATTCCTCGTTTCTCTGCCTCTCAAATGGGATAAGCGTAGGAACAAAAGAAATATGGTGCCTCTTTCTGGAGCATCAGTTTTATTCAAAGATACTGCAGGGAGTGGCTTCATGGTAATATTGACACAAATGGAAGGTAGTGTGGAGCCCACAAGAGTTGGTAAGATTAAATGAGATTTCCCAGAAACAAAGCAGCAGGAGTGCTTCAGGTAGGCTCTGCTGTCTGATCCCCAAGACATGTACGTTCACTCACTCTCCTTGGAAAACACGAGAAGCAGTGCCTGGGACCCTCCGAGAGTGTACAGCTACCTGTAGTCTATGTCCACTTTGGAACCAGGACTAGCAGTGCTACCTTGGGCAAGTCACTTAACCTTCTGATTCTCTGGAAAAGTGAGTTGAACTCAAATCTTATCTGTTGCAGCCCCTCCAGCTCTGACATTTCTCTGTATAACCTCCACACTTTTTTTTTTTTTTTTTTTTTTTGAGACGGAGTCTTGCTCTGCCGCCCAGGCTGGAGTGCAGTGGCCAGCTCTCAGCTCACTGCAAGCTCCGCCTCCCGGGTTCACGCCATTCTCCTGTCTCAGCCTCCCCAGTAGCTGGGACTACAGGCGCCCGCCTCGTCGCCCGGCTAGTTTTTTGTATTTTTTAGTAGAGACGGGGTTTCACCGTATTAGCCAGGATAGTCTCGATCTCCTGACCTCGTGATCCGCCCGTCTCGGCCTCCCAAAGTGCTGGGATTACAGGCTTGAGCCACCGCGCCCGGCAACCTCCACACTTTCTGCCAACCAGAAGAATACACAGGGAAGAAGAGCCAAGCAATACTGTGTTGTGGCCCATTTGCTGATGAATAAGGAGCCTTATGTTTCTTAGAGATGGGGGTCTCACTGTATTACCTAGGCTAGACTCAAACTCCTGGCTCAAGCGATTCTCCTGCCTCAGCCTCCCAAGTAGCTGGGACTATAGGCATGTGCCACCATGCCTGGCCAGGAATCTTATTTTAATCACTATTAGTTTTCTAGGGGGGACCGTAACAAAGTACCACAGACAGGTTTAAACAAAAATGTATTAATATTTTCTCCAGTTTTGAAGACTAGAGGTCCAGCATCAAGGAGTCAGCAGGGTTGGTTTCTCCTGAGGCCCCTGAGGGAAGGATCTGTTCTAGGCCTTTCTCCTTGGCTTACAAATGGCTGTCTTTTCCCTGTGTATTTATGTCACCTCTGTACTTGTCTCTGTCCAAATTTCCTCTTCCTATAAGGACACCAATGTTACCGGATTAGGACCCACACTAATGAACTCTTAATTTACCTCCTTAAAGACCCTGTCTCCCAATATGACTCTGAGGTACTGGAGATTAGGACTTCAACATAAGAATTTAGGGAGGACAGTTCATGAACTGTCTCTGAATTTTTTTTTTTTTTTAATTTCTGGAAACGGGATCTTGCTCTGCCGCCCAGGCTGATGTGCAGTGGCATGATCATAGCTCACTGCAGCCTCAAACTCCTGGGCTCAAGCGATCCTCCCACCTCTGCCTTCCAAATAGCTGGGACTATTAAGTGTGTGTCACCACACCCAGCTAATTTTTAACTTTTTTTTTTTTTTTTTGTAGAGTCTTGCTCTGTTGCCCAGGCTGGTTTGGAACTCCTGGCCTCAGGTGATCCTCCCACCTCAGCCTCCCAAAACATTGAGATTACAAGTATGAGCCACTGTGCCTGGCTCGGAATATTTATTTATTTTTATTTATTTATTTTTTTGAGACGGAGTTTCACTCTTGTTGCCCAGTCTGGAGTGCAATGGCATGATCTCGGCTCACTGCAATCTCCGCCTCCTGGGTTCAAGTGATTCTTCTGCCTCAGCCTCCTGAGTAGCTGCGATTACAGGCACGCGCCACCACGCCCAGCGAATTTTGTATTTTTAGTAGAGACAGGGTTTCTCCATATTGGTCAGGCTGGTCTCGAACTCCCGACCTCAGGTGATCTGCCCGTCTCGGCCTCCCAAACTGCTGGGATTGCAGGTGTGAGCCACAGCACCTGGCCAGAATGTTTTTTAAAATCACTGTTCTAGGTCGCTTATTTTTGGGGGACAATGTTGGTAAATTGCAGGGACGGCCGCCAGGACACATCTGAGAGAACAGAATAATAGTGTTCAAAGGTGAAAGTAACTCAACATGTGAAGGTGTTGGAGACTTGAGATGGAGTGTGCACTGTTAAGTGGATGTGGATGACCTGTTACTGTGCTAAGCCTGCTGGGAGCTCATCATCTTGGCTCTGGTTTTCAGTCCTGTTGTTGGAGAACAGCTTCTCAGTGATGTGGTGGTACTTCCCACACATTTGTCAGCTGCCCACTCCAGCACCAGATTCTGGGATTTTAGAGAAAAGGAAAGATTGATAGCAAGCTCACACATGTGTGGTTTAGTCATTGTCATTGACTCATCAGGATATACCATGACATGGCATGTGCACCAACATGTTCAGCAGTCATGACTCCCACCCCCAACCCAGCTTGCCTTTTTGTCGTCCTTCCCTGCTTAATACGGGTCCTTTGGGCTTCCTGCACGCATGAGTCATTAATCCAGTGGTTGAAGTTTTACACCTGGTGGCTCCCAAGAGCTTGTGTTGTCATGAATGTGAGATCACAGACATTTGGCAGATGACGCAGTGATGGCCGTTTTATGCTGCAATCCTGAGCGGAACGCAGGAAATGGTGACACGCACTGAAGTTTGTTATACTTGATGTAAACCTTTCAGTTTGTACATCGAATATACCTTTAGCGAGGCTACATCTGTGGTACAAGTTTGGTGTTTCTGCGCTTTTAGGAGAGGCAGGAGAAGTGCTTTTAGGACCAACTGAATTTGGTAACCTGGGGGAATAACTCAGATAAGCAGTTATATTATTTCTATGCATAAATTAAAATGAAGGCCGGGCACGGTGGCTCATGCCTGTAATCCCAGCCCTTTGGGAGGCTGAGGCAGGTGGGTCACTTGAGGTCAGGAGTTCAAGACCAGCCTGGGCCATCTCTACCAAAAATGTGAAAATTAGCCAGGCGTGGTGGTGTGCACATGTAATAGGCTACTTGGGAGGCAGAGGCAGGAGAATTGCTTCAACCTGGGAGGCGGAGGTTGCAGTGAGCAGAGATTGCACCCTAGTACTCCAGCCTGGGTGACACAGCAAGACTACATCTCAAAAGTCTCACTCTGTTGCCCAGGCTGGAGTGCAGTGGCACGATCTCCGCTCACTGCAAGCTCCGCCTCCCAGGTTCAAGACATTCTCCTGCCTCAACCTCCCGAGTAGCTGGGACTACAGGCGCCAGCCACCACGTCCAGCTAATTTTTTTGTATTTTTTAGTAGAGACAAGGTTTCACCGTGTTAGCCAGGATCCTGGTCTCGATCTCCTGACCTCGTGATCCACCTGCCTCAGCCTCCCAAAGTGCTGGGATTACAGGCATGAGACACCGCGTCCAGCCAAAAAAAATTTTTTTTAAGTAAAAATAGAAAATTTCAAATATATAAATGCATTTGGTTTTGAAATCTTATATTTCTGAGTCGGACTGAAGACCAACAAAAAGAAGACCCTTCTTGGTAGTAGAAGTCAGTAGTCAATGCCACAGACTTTGAACATACTTATCTTTTTAGATTTTCTTTTTCTTTTTTTTTTTTTTCTGAGACAGAGTCTTGCTCTTGTTACCCAGGCTGGAGTGCAGTGACACGATCTCAGCTCACTGCAACCTCCACCTCTTGGGTTTAAGCAATTCTCCTGCCTCAGCCTCTCAAGTAGCTGGGATTACAGGCGCACACCACCATGCCCAGCTAATTTTTGTATTTTTAGTAGAGATGGGGTTTCACCATGTTGGCCAGGCTAGTCTCCAACTCCTGACCTCAGGTGATCTACCTGCCTTGGCCTCCCAAGTGCTGAGATTACAAGTGTGAGCCACCGCACCTGGCCTCTAGATCTGGTTTTTGCAGCACTTTGTATGTTTTATTGTAAATCTCTGTGTTCCTGGGATCTGGCACAGTGCCTGTCACTCAAATATTGACCCTCTGTTTCCTTCTGAGAAAGATTTAGAAAGCGGGATTCTCCTTCTGGTTTTGACTATTTCATCATCTGAATTTAAACTTTTGTCATTTTGATCTGAAACAGATTCCTGCCACTATTTTTTAAATTACATGTATCAGAAATGAATTGTATGCATCAGAAAACTTGTTAGAGTTAGTATTTAACAGAGCTGTGCCTCATGTTGCTTTCTCTGAATATTCTCAAAACGGGGACTGGGGAGCTAGTAATTGTCGAGTCCTCTGTTTAAAATTTATGCGTTTTTCTCCCTCCCGCCCCACTCAAGAAAGCTAGGAATTAACCCTTTATTCTTTGTGAACTCCGAGTTTAATAAGCTGGATTTGCAGAGAATAGGAGCGACTTGTAAACCATCTTGGTTCTTCTTGTCACTGGACTCAAGGCTGGCAGATGGCTGTGGTGAAGTGTTGCCCAGAGCACTTGACATATAGAAGTCAAGAGAACCCTTGCTTCAGCCCTGGGCAATATAGTGAGACCTCGTCTCTACTAAAAAACAAACAAAAAAATTAGCTGGGCGTGGTGGCATGCACCCGTAGTCCCAGCTGCTCGCTGCTCGGTGGCTGAGGCAGGAGGATCGCTTGAACCTGAGAGATGGAGGAGTGAGCAGTGATCATGATCGCGCCACTGCACTCCAGCCTGCGCGAGGGAGTCAGACCCTGTCCTAAACTTTACCTTGCTGTACTGTCACATACAAAAGAAAATCAAGAATAAAAGTAAGGTCTAATATCAGCTAGTATTTATTGGGTGCCTCACTTCCTGTGGATCAGGCACTGCGCTACGCACTTTCCTCGTTTGAATGCTCACGTGGCTGTGAGTCAGGCGTTAGTAACGCTCCTTTCCATACGAGGCGCTCACAGATGAAAGTGATGAAGGCGTTTGCCCAAGGCCTCACGTTCGTAAGAGGAAGCGCCCAGATTTGGGGCCACGCCTCATTGCTGCCTCTGGGTTTCCAGATCCCCTGGGGAGGAATGGCCAGCATGGCCTCTTGGCGCAAACCCGCCTCCTCTGGAACTCCAGGGACCCTCAGGCCCTCTGCGCTGTTCCCGCCTGTCAGGGTGCCCCGCTCCCGGGCTGCAGTCTTTGCCCCCGCCCCACGGGCCCTGAGCCCCTGTGTCCTGATTTCTCTGTGGTGTGGTGCATGGGCAGGTTCCGGGGGGGTTTCTGCAAATGTCAAGTTTGATACACAGCAGCCTTGGCTCGTCGCCCGGTCTCCTGGGACGTTAGCGCTCCCCGTCCCGGTGCCGTGGCTGCAGCTGCTCGCCCGATTCCCCACCTAAAGGGCCCGAAGGACGGGGCCACGGCCCGTGTGCGGTGAGCAACGTTCCTTCCCAGACTTCTCGGTGCTGGGCCCCAGGCCTAGGCAGGATCGGTCAGTTCCCTGCTGAGAACGTCCAGGCGGGAAGAAAGTGAGGAGGAAGAGGATGCGCAACGACCCTCCACCCACAAAGGCCGGGCCCGAACCACCCCTCCCTGAGCGCCTCCACTGAGCCAGGCTCGGTCCTACACAATGGGGACGGAGACACTCCGGTCCAGTGTCACTTGTCCTCGAGTAAGAGGAGAGGGATGACAGGCGAGCAAGGGAGTGACAAGGGCTCTGCAGAGTGAAGCGGTGGTCATGGAAGGCTTCCCGGAGGAGGCGGTGCGGTAGCCGCGGCTCCGAAGACGCGGCTCGGAAGACGCGGAGGAACCAGCCAGAGAGGGGAGGGGCAAAGACTCTTCAGGAGGAGGGACCCGTGAGTGAGGCACGGGGGATTCAGCGCCCCCAGTCCGGGAGGAGGTGCCTTCGGAGCTCGGGGCCAGCCTCTACCGGCCTTCCAGGCGGAGGGCCGGGCGTGGGCGGTGCCAGGGCCCCTCGCGGCCGCTGATTGGGCGGCGCGGCGGAGAGGAGCGGCTCCGCGGGCGCCGATTGGTGAGTGAGGGGAGTCACCGCCGCCAGGTGATCTGGGGGGTCGGTTCCCGCGGCCACGTGTGGGGGCGCGGGGACGGGGGCGGGGGCGGCGGAGGGCTGGCACCCGAGCGCGGGGCGGCGGCGGCGGAAGACGCTGGGGTCGCGGGCCGGAGCGGCGGGGACCGGACTCGAGAGGCGGTGAGTAAGCGCCGGGAGCCCGGCCGGGGCGGGGGGCTTGGTACGCGGACGCGGACGCGGGAAGGTCTGGGGAGTGAGGGGCGCCGGTCACTCGCTCGGTCATCTGCCCTCCCTGCCACCGTAAGCCTCCTCCGTGCCCTGGAGTAGAGCCCAGCCCGCTCCTGGGTCCGGGGACTCTGCCGGGGCCCCTGGTCGTCCTCCGCAGCGCCCCGAGCGAGGTAGCGACAGCGGCACCGGCAGCCCACTCTGGAGCGCTTCGCACCCCCGCGCCCGCCCCTCAGGGGCCTCGGTGCACCCACCCCTGGAACAGCACTTCCCGCTCCCGTGTCTCCTTTTTCCAGAGGCCGTGAAGCAGCACCCCCAGCACACGCACGCACCTCGCCTTCTCCTCACCCCGCTGTTCTCTTCTCATTACTTTACCCCCATGCCGCCTCCACCACCCCAGCTGGGTGCCCCTAGAGGGCGGGGACCTTCGTCCACTGGCGGCGGGGCCTAACACACAGTCAGCCTCGGAAACATTCCAAGAAGGACCAGAGCTACGAGCACCCCAACAGGTAGTGCTGGGGGATTCCCACCCTACAGCTGAGGACCTGGAGGCTGAGAGCTTAAGTGACTTGCCCAAGGTCACGCCAGCCAACCACGTTAGACCCCACAATCCAGGTTCTTGACCCCTGGCTGGGTGGCCTTGGGTTTCCCCGACCCTGTGGACCAGGACAGGTGGGCGCTTGTTGGGGCAGTGGGAGGAGACCCTCTGGCCAGAAGGCAGCACCTAGTTCCCTAGCCGGCGGCTTCCTTGCCTCTCCTCCTCCTGGACTGGCGGGGACCCCCACCAAACTCCAGCAGTGGACACCCTGCTTATCTGTGGGAGGGGAGTCCGAGCAGAAAGACACCGCCATGGCCTGAGGAAACAGCACGAGACATGGATTTGCTTCCCTGCTCTCTCACTTAAGCTGTGTGACCATGGCCAAGTGACTTCACTCCTCTGAGCCACCCTTTGCTGACCCAGGGTCTGCGGGCTGGTGGTCTCCCCAACTCAGCTATGGTGCAGTGCCCCAGAGGGCTTCTGCGCCTGGCCCATGAGGCAGGTCAGCCCATCCAGTCTCCTGCCTCTGAGCAGGGCCACCTGGAAAACCAGAGGACAGCCCCAGCCTCATTCCAAGTGTGTCCCCTTCGGAAGGTACTGGCCCAGCCAGACTGCAGTGGAAAGCCTGGGAAAAGCAGATCTGCCCCCAGAGAGACAAGTGGGTGTTTTGTGCCTGGAATGGGTAAGGTTTCCAGGGTTAGAGTGAGTCCCGTGCCCTCCCTGGTTCCCCGGGAGCCCCCCACCCCAACTCCAGGCCTGGGCTGAATGCACTGTGCTCCTCAGGCTTAGGAAGGAGGGAGGAACTTCCAGTTTCCAAGGAGGCTAAGGACCAGGGAGATAGGGAAAGGATCAGGTGATGGTGGGTGGGGTGGGGCCACTAAGAGGGCCAGTGGGTGGCCTCCGCACCCCCACAGCTGGGATACTGGGGACACCGAAAGCTGAGCTTTGGGTGTGGAGGGAGGGGCTACAGTAGCCCTGGACACAGCTGTGTGTACGTGTGAGTGTGAGATGCCCACGTGGCTCCTCCCCATCTCTTGGTGCCTGAGGGCCTGTGTCCGCCAGGACAGGACGAGAAACGTACCCTTCCCCTCTCCTCCCCATAGCTCTCCTTTGTCTCCTTTGCTTTGTCTTTCTCGCCCTTCTCTGTTCCTGCCTCTGTCCCTGGCCACCCCCCAATCCTCCGTACCTTCCCTCTCCTTTTCTCCGCATTGTCTTGTCTTTGCCTCCTCCCTCCCCACTGCCTGCCATCCTGGCCTATCCTGGCCCCAGGATGTGACTATGAAGTTGAAAGGTGGCTTCACTGGAAGCCCCCCGCCCTGCCACCTCCTTACCTGGAAATGATGTCACTGGAAGCCCCCCGCCCTGCCACCTCCTTACCTGGAAATGATGTCACTGGAAGCCCCCCGCCCCGCCACCTCCTTACCTGGAAATGATGTCACATGGCTTTAGTGCCAGTTGCACATCTAACTTTGCTTTATTTAAACATAAAAGGTATAGTAGGTAAAGGATATGACATGAAAATGATCAGGGTGCAATAGCCCAGAAAAGCAGGAGGGCAGCCAGGGTAGGAGGGGGCGCCAGGAAGACTCCAGGGGACGGTACAGTTGCAGCGTTTTTTTTCCTGGCTCCTGGCTGCTCACTGAAAGTGGATAGGTGCAGGCACCTCCACCCTGGCCTGAGCTTGGGGTTAAAGGTCATGGGCGGGCAGAAACAGGGTCCCTTCCTGGGCTCTTGGTGCTAACAGAGTCAGTTCCAAAGCACCCCAGCCCTCCTCCTTGAGCGAGAGCACACCCCAGACCCGTCCTTGCTGCCCAGGGCTCTGTTGGATACCTGCTCTCTGTGGTGGGAATCTGAGCCCCCAGGTAGGCCTCCCCTGCCTGGCCCTCCCACCCTGGGTGGGCGCCTGTCAGGGTGGCCAAGGACAAGGAGGAAAGCGGAAGTGGTCAGACCCCGCTGTCCTCCCAAGCTCCCTCCTAAGCAGCAGGCTTTGTTGAGCTTTGGATCCAAGCCTGGCTGATGTCGGGCTGGGCGCCTGCTCCTCCATTCTTGTCCCCATCTCCTTCTCACATGATCCCAGGTTTGCAGATGAGGAAGGGGAGGCTCAGAGGGTTGAGGCAGCTGGCCGAAAGTCACACAGGATTTGGACC
Source organism: Rhinopithecus roxellana (assembly GCF_007565055.1). NCBI lineage: Eukaryota > Metazoa > Chordata > Mammalia > Primates > Cercopithecidae > Rhinopithecus > Rhinopithecus roxellana. The sequence goes on along the minus strand of NC_044560.1, from coordinate 9,819,150 downwards.
CAGGACTCTGATCCCAAGTCAGTGATGACAAGCAGGCTGGTGAGAGAAGCCAGCCAGGATGGGACACAGAGGTGGCTTTCTCATTGGTCCCAGCAGAGACCGAGGGAGCTGAGTCCTGGGGGACCTCGCCAGAGGCATTCAGCCGTTCTTTCTTGGAATCATGGGGCTATGATGTGTTAATTCCACATTAATTGAGCACCAGCTGTGTCCTGGGCTCCCATGGGAAATAGTGTGCTCCCTGCCCTTGAGGACAGTCGCCTAAGGGGGGGTCCACTCCTCTTCCACGACTGGATGTGGGAGAGGGGTCCCAGGAAAGACCAGAGCCTGGCTGGGCCGGGCAGTTCCGGGGGGGGTGGTCCTTAGCCCCCAGGGCAGTTGTCCTCCTTCCCCACATCCTGTCTGCGTCAGCGCACTGTCTGGCTGAGTTCTGGTTTTCATGATCTGCAAGGGACTGGGGGATTCAGGAAGGGGCTGGGGTCCGTTTGGGCTGAGTGAGGCATGGTCTCCTGCAGCAGGTCCCTGGCCTCATCAGCTCTGGCCATCCAGCTTGTAGCCACCTTCATGAACTACAGAGCTCCTGCCCTAGAACCTGCTATAGCTCCCACTACCTACAGGGTGGGGTCTGAATTCCCGAGCCTGGCATCTAAGGCTGATCCCAAACTGGATCCAGCCTGCTGTTCTGGTCTTGCCGAGGTCGGCCTGCGGGCCCCGCTGCCTGCCTGCCTTTGTGTCTTTGCAGTCTGTTTCTGCTGCTGTCACTGCCTTTCTCTTTGATGGCGCCCTCTCAGGTGGCCCTCCCTTCCCTCGGGCACTTCGTGAAAGCTGGTTACAGGTCTGTCCCTTGACTTCCACCCCCTGGGGGAGGCCCCAGCCCGGAGCACCACAATCCTCAGAGCTTGCTGAGTGAATGAGTGAGTGACCCTGGGCATGTACCGCCACACCCTTCAGATCTTGAACCAAACCTCCCCTCCTCAGTGAGGGCTTCCCGGCAACAATCAGCCCTGCCTCTAAGCTGACGTTTCCTATTCTCCTCCTCGCTCCATCCGCATCTCACGTGTGATCTATCTTACTATTTAGTTCAATGTCTTTCCCCCCAGCAACAATGTAAGCTCCTTGAGGGCAGTCAGAGATGTCATCATTTTCTTTGGGGCTGGCTCCCCAGTGCCCAGGGCATTGCCCAGCATTGCTGCACACATAGCAGCTGCTTAGGAAGCCAGTGAATGAATGGCCTGTCAGGGGCACTCTGTGGCTTGCCTGTCTCGAAAGCAGCCCTTCTCCCTCTGCCCTTTGCAGCCTCCCCTCCCGTGGAGCTAGAAGCCAGGCACCCCGAGGGCCATGCAGAAGGCAGGGGCTGGGGGCCGCAGGGCCTCTGACTGCGGGCTGGCCCCTCACCGGCCCAGGTGCATCACCAAGTTTGCCCAGGTGGGTGGGGACGCCCTGTCCAGGTGTGCTCTGGTGGGTGGCCCTCAGGTAGCAGGCGCTGGTGGTTGGGAAGTGCTGTGGGTCTAGGACCTATTTCTACCTCTCTCTTCCTTGACTTGGGCTGGGGAGTGTGTGTGTGCCCTGATGAGGGACTGGGACTTCGGAGAGCTTCAGTGACCTGACCAAGGTCACCTGCCGGGAAAGCAGCAGAGCCTGGGCTCCGAGAATCGAGCTCTGTCTGTCCACAGCCTGCCTGGCAGAGCAGATGTGTGTTTGGGGGGAATTTGGAGGATGGGGTTAGGAGCCATGGACCTGACTCCCTGACGTACTCCCTTCGCCCCACCGCCGAGCAGTACGTGGGCTCCTTCCCTGTGGACGACCTGGACACCCAGGAGAGCGTGTGGCTGGTGCAGCAGCAGCTGTGGGCGCTGAAGGTGGGTAGCCTGGGAGGGCACTTCCCTAATGAAAGTCACAGCCTTGAAGACCAGATAAACCCCGAGACCAGATCCACCCTCCCCACAGTTAGAGAGGGGCAGGACACAGGCAGTGTTTGTGGTGGGCTGGTCAGGACACACACCCAGGCTTCAGAGGCCCCATCCTTATGCCCTGGGCTACTGCGACCTGGGCCCCACAGCTGGAAACCACAGAGGGAGATGTGGGTGACAGTCATAGCCTGGCCAGTGGTGGCCCTAGCTCGGGGTCATCTGCCAGGAGCCATCCACACTTCCCCAGCGCCAGGGGGTTCCACCAGCCAGGGCCCCACCCCGTGCCAGGGGTGGTGGTGTGGGCTAACCAGCCTTTGGTGGATGGTACTGAGGCTGGGCAAGCCAAGGCAGGGTCTGGGAGGTGGTGCCTTTCCCCACTACTATTTTCCACCCAGGGCTGTCCCCGACGCCGGGCCGTCATCCTGAAATTCAGCCTTCAGGGTCTCAAGATCTACAGCGGGGAGGGTGAGGTAGGAACCCCTGTGGGTGCAGGTGAGGACTGGATGGGTACAGGTGTCTCCAGCCTCAGGATGCGCTCTCCACCTAGGTCCTGGCTTCAGCTCGGCCCCCTTGCTTCCCCTGGGGTCCCCCTGGCGCACCAGCCTACCTGCTCTGTGCCTTTGGACTTGCACCAAGGGCCGCCTCCTCCCAGGGCTGGCTCGGGCAACAGCTTCCCACCCCTGGGCTTCCAGAATCCCTCCAGGGCCACCTCCCCGCCTGAGCATCAGGATCATCCAGCCCACTGAGGCTCTCGCAGCTTCCCTGCCCCGCCCTGGCTGGTGGGCCATGGGCAGCTTCACCCAGGTGCAGTAGGGCTGCTCCTGGCCACTGCTCCTCCTCCCTGCCCTGCTGCAGGCTCGTCCTCCTGCTGAGCCAGCGTAGGGCGGGTACTAACTGCGCGCCAGACTGCACCTCACAGCTGCGGGCATCAGTCACCTACCACTGAGGCACACCTGGTGTCCCCAGAGCTGGGCATTGCGGGCCTCTGGGGTCAGGTCCTGTGCTACTCACATGAGCTCCCACTGATCCCCAGCAACAGCCCTGTCGAGAGGTGCTGGTATCTCCCTACCTGATGCGTCACCACAGGCGCTCAGAGGACTGCCCTCACCTGCCTGAGTCACACAAATGAGTGGCAGAGCCAGGATTCGCACCCCAGTCACCTGCCTCCAGGGGCCAGGTGTGTCACCCCAGTGCCTGCCGTCACTCCCGTTCTCTGGGCCCCGGCAGGCCGAGCATCACATGGGGGTGGTGATCTTGAGCCCAGGGCCCATGTGAAGGATGAGAGCTTGAGACCGGGCGGGATGGAAGGAGGGAGGGTTTCTTCACCCCTGCAGGCTGGCGAGCAGGGGTGGGGCTGCCCGGTGGGTCTGATGGGGGCCTCACGCTGCTGCCTTGCCAGGTGCTTCTGATGGCGCATGCCCTGAGGCGCATCCTCTACTCCACCTGGTGCCCTGCCGACTGCCAGTTTGCCTTCGTGGCTCGAAACCCACGGAGCCCAGCCAGCAAGCTCTTCTGCCACCTCTTTGTGGGCAGCCAGCCAGGAGAGGTATCTGGGGCTCGAGGCAGGGGACCACCATGGAGGCCAGAGGGACTGTGTGCTGGGCATCAGGGCAGGTTCCTTGAGGGCTTTGTCAGGGCGGCCTGATCCCCCTCCAGGCATGCACCCCTTGCCTCTTTCTGTGGCTCTTTCCACTGAGGATACCACAAAGCAAGTCAGTGGCCTCAGCATTCCCTAGGGCCCGGGGCGGGAACCTGGCCACGTGCTTAGAGAGTGGAGAGTCACAGCACTAGGCCTTCGCTCATGCCATTCTGTCTGGCATCCCCCTCCCCTTCTCATCCTGGCACATTCCACTCACTCTTCAGGGCTCAGCCCACATGTCTGAACCCCGCCTTGACTCCTCCGGATGGCCCCTCTCTCTGGGGTCCTGTGACATGAACCGCACGCTACCATCGTCTGTCCTAATTACAGGCACTTGAGTTCTTTGAGAGTAGAGTCTGGGTCCAGGTCTTGAGACAGTGCTTGGCCCAGAGCAGTCGGGGTGGGCAGGTGGATCAGAAAGTCAAAGCCAGGCTGGCTGTCGTGAACAACAGAGCCTCAGCAGCTAGGCGTTTGGCAGACAGGCTCTGAGTTTGGTTCTGGCCAGCAACCATTTGCTGTCATCCTGTATATCCAGGCCCTGTGCTGGATACTGGGGTGACAGGTGGCTGAGTCATGGTCCTTGATCTGATGCTCACGGGTCTGACACGTTGGGTCTGGATGGTGTGCGTGGTGGGTGGGATGCGCTGCTCCCAAAAAGCACTGGGCCTGTGCTGGGAATTTCCTGTGCTCCATTTCACTGACTCCTCAAAGGGGCACAGGGAGGTGGGAAACCGAGGCACAGAGAGGTGCCATGCTCTACCCAGGGTCCCACAGCCGCTCCTATGTGACAGAGCCAGGATTGGAACCCAAGTTCTGACTTCAGGGCCTGGGCTCTTGGCCCTTCCTGGAAGAGGGTGCTGACGTGGCGTGCAGGGCGGGGGTGGTAAGCCTGGGGGCAGGAGTGCGTGAGCTCATGCTTCCATTCTCTGCTCCATGCGTGATACCTGGACCACAGAAGGTCCTCAGTGTTTGTTAAATAAATAAGGAAGCTGGTAAGGAAGCCTGCATGGTGGTGAGGTTTTGAAGGGTAAGTAGGAACTTTCCCAGGAAGAATGGGAAGAGCCTCCGAAGCCAAGGGGCTGCATGCACCCACGGTGGGTGGGCTGAGGCCCAGGGAGACGGAGACCTCCTCCAACTGAGCCCACCTCTCTCCCTCCCTCCCAGGTCCAGATCCTGCACCTGCTCCTGTGCCGCTCTTTCCAGCTGGCTTACCTCTTGCAGCACCCTGAGGAGCGGGCACTGCCAGAGCCCTGCCCAGGACCCACAGGGGAGGTGCCCCTAAAGTCACTGTCCAGCTCTGGGGGCCCCCCTGGGGGCCTGGTGCGGGAGCCCTTCGGCCGTGATCAACTCTCTCAGAACGTCCATGCATTGGTCTCCTTCCGGCGGCTGCCAGCAGAGGGGCTGGTGGGCAGTGGGGTACGCAGCACCCCAGCCAAGGAGTGGGCAGTAGACAAGGGAACTGGGTATGGGTTTGGGGCCATGTCGGGGGCAGGTGCTTCACTTGGCCTGACATGGCTGGACCTGAGTCTGCCTGCCTGGGGGCCCCTCTTGGTGCCCTAGAAGGAGCTGCCAGAGTCGGAAGGCCGCGCCCGCCATGCCCGCCTGGGGAATCCCTACTGCTCGCCCACGCTGGTGCGCAAGAAGGCCATTCGCAGCAAGGTGATCCGCTCGGGGGCCTACCGCGGCTGCACCTACGAGACCCAGCTGCAGCTGTCGGCTCGGGAGGCCTGTGAGTGGTGGGAGCATGCCTGCCCTGTGTGTACCTGGGACACGTGCCTGTGCGTTCCTGGACCAGCCAGAGGTGGGCGTGAGTGCCCATTCCTGCAAGGCTGTGGCCACACCTCCAAGTGATGCCTGTGCATTGTGTGTGTTTGCCTGCATCCGGGTCCGTGCACAGGGGACTGCGTATAGCTGCATATGGACCAAAACTGGCGGGTGGAAGGCCTGTGTGCGGATGTGTCTGCTGAGCAGGGCAGAGAGGTGATGGGTGATGAGGCCTGCAGCTGTAGGGAATGGGAGGGCTTGGTCACTCTCCTCCTGACTCCTGGATGGTCTCCACAGTTCCTACCGCATGGGAGGCATGGCCCCGGGGTCCTGGTGGCCACTTGTGCCTGGTGGAGAGCGAGGGCAGCCTGACGGAGAACATCTGGGCCTTTGCTGGCATCTCCAGGTAGGAAAGGCCTGGCCTGGCCCAATGCCCAGTCCCTTGGAGTGGGCAGAGAAATACGGGCTTCCCAGGCTCCTGAGGTACACACTCCTGTGCACGGGCAGAGCGCTGCCAGCCTTGGTGACCTCAGGCCTGGGACTTCACCACCCTGGGCCTCCATTTTCTCTAATGTAAAATGGGGTTAATGAAAGGAGCTTCATCTTAAGGCTGTGGAGAGGATCAAATGAGGTAATTCGGGTAGAGCCCTCAGCACCTGGCCTGCACAGGGCGAGGCCCCTAAGTGTCAGCTCTTTAAGCCTCTTTCCTGAGAAAGTCTTGACGTTGCCAACAATTACAGACCCTGGAGAAACCTAAGCTTCTAAAAACTTCTTTCTGTTGAGCCTGACTCTGAGTCAGGCCCCATGTTGGGTTTTTGCTGGGTTTTTTTTTGTTTTTAAATTTCACTTTAGAGACAGGGTCTCATTCTGTCACCTGGGCTGAAGTGCAGTAGCATGGTCATGGCTCACTGCAGCCTTGAACTCCTGGGCTCATGGGATCCTCCTGCCTGGGCCTCCCAAAGTGCTGGGATTACAGGCATAAGCCACCAAGCCCAGGCAATGCACAGTGTGTTTAAGGGCATTTAATCCGCAGGCTGCCTCGATGCTGCTGGGGTTGTCATGACCATTGCCCAGGAGAGCAGTCCAGCCTTTACCCTCTCCCCTCTGTGCCCCTAGGCCCTGTGCCCTGGCCCTGTTGCGGAGAGACGTGCTTGGGGCCTTCCTGCTGTGGCCTGAGCTGGGTGCCAGCGGCCAGTGGTGTCTGTCTGTGCACACACAGTGCGGCGTGGTGCCCCACCAGGTCTTCCGGAATCACCTGGGCCGCTACTGCCTGGAGGTAAGAGTGCAGCGGCCAGAGGGGCCTGGGCCCCGCCGCATCATTGGCTCTATCCCTGGTCCTTGGTGCCCTCCCTTTTCTAACTGCTGAGGTCCTGAATGCACCTCACTGCCATCCCTGTCTCCCATTGTCTCTCCCTGGTGTCATTCCTTGTCCAATTCCATCCTGCCTCTACTGTCCTGCTCCTTCCTCATTGGCCCTGCTGGCCTGGCCCCCAGCTGGCCCACTTGGCCCCACCTCTGCTGGCTCTGCTCTGCTCTGACCTGAAGGCTCTTGGAGGGGAAGGGAGGTGCCTGGTCACTGAGGGCCCTTCTCTCCAGAGGGGGCTTCGAAGGGTACCTCTAATAAGAGTCTTGAGCTGGGGTCATGTCTAACATTTCTACAGGAATCCTGGCTTTCCCACACCCTAGCCCAAATTAGCAGAGGAGGAAACTGACTCAGCGAGGGCAGGGGCTTGCCTAAGCTCAACAGCCTCTGAGTCTCCAGTGTGACATCTTGTCCTGTCCCCCAGTTTCTAGGGATGGGAGGGGGTGGCGGGGCTTTTCACATGTGTGCCCTTACTTCCAAGCTAAACATCTCAGTCCTACCCAGGCTGGGAAGAGAGAGGGAGTGGTGCTTGGCCTTGCCACGATAGCACATGTGAAGTCTCTGGGCTTCGTCCCCTGCTCTCTAAAATGGGCAGGTTCCTGTGGGAGGAGGTGGCTGGTGCCTGGCATGAGCCCTGGGGAAGGGGACTGGAGCTGAAGGCCCTTCCTCCCCTAGCACCTGCCAGCAGAGTTCCCCAGCCTGGAGGCTCTGGTGGAGAACCACGCGGTTACTGAACGCAGCCTCTTCTGTCCCCTCGACATGGGCCGCCTGAACCCTACCTACGAGGAGCAGGACTGTGGGCCCCCGGGCAGGCTGCCCCGGACTCTCCGGCCCCTCAGCCATGCCAAGTCCGAGGCAGAGCTGCAGGGCCTGGGCTAAGAGGTAGGGCCCAGGTCCCACAGGCCCCGCCTAATCCCGGCTCCTGGGCCCCAGCAGTGTCTCCGCCCTTCCTGCACCCCTCTGGTCGCCAGTTCCATCCAGTCACCCTGCCCTTGGAGCAGTCTTCCATCACCTCACTGTCCGTGGGAGGGGAGCCCTGAGGTTGGGTATCGCCAATGGTTTTTCGCAGAACATGTGGGCCACTGAGATTCCAGGAGGGCAGGTGGAGTTGCAGGCTTTAGGTAACCCATTGGGTGGCTTTGGATGACCTGCTGGGTGGCTTCGGATGCTTTGGGACTTCTGGGCTTCCGCTTTACTCCTGGGACAGCAGCTTGTTCACGGCGGAGTTGCGGCCCTCTCCTAAGGAGGCCAGGCCTTGGGGCCCTGACTGGGAGTCTCCAGAAAGCTCATGAGACGAGTGAGGGAGAGGGGTTTGGGGAGGCAAGAGTGAGTTTTCACTCTGGGCAAAGACCTGGAGTGAGCCACTGTGTCTGTGAGAGCAGAGATGACTCTGTGGAGCTTGTGGGCAGGAGGCTGGGGATGACCCCATCTGGGCTGACAGAGCAGGGCTGTTTCTCACATGTATCTGAGAGCGAAGGAGGGGTGGGAAGGTGCAGAGAGGGCAGGAGGGACAGAGAGCTGTACCCAGCGCTCACGCACGGGTGGACTCCTGTGTGCAGAAAGGGATGCCCACAGCAGATAGGACCAAGAATCTCCATGCTATCTCCACTCAAAACCTCAGGGCTGTGACTCCCACTTTCTCCGAAGGGATGCACAGGCTCACCCCTTCTCCCTAGGAATCATCAGGGCACCCCCACCCCCAGCTCATCTCCTTTAGCCATTTGATAGGGAGGGGCCAGCAGTGAGCTGCAGGCTTAGAGGGGTGACCAGGGCTCTCCCCAACTCGACCACATGTGGTTTGGTGGCTGCCTTGGGAGGGAGGCTGTCCAATGTTGACATTCCCCTTAGCATGGCACTGACCATGGCTGTCAGGGGCCACCTTGCCTCACCAGGCCAGCCCCACTGGGAATGGGGTCAGTCACAGCAGAACTGTCGAAAGGTGGACCTGATGTGGGCCCTGCCAGGGGCACTTGGCCTCAGTGGGCCATGGGAGACCCAGGGAAGCGACTCTAGTGTGAGGCAGTGGTCCTGCCAGGGACCGACAAACCCAGGTAGCCCTCTTTGTAAGCAAACTTGACAAACATGAATCTACTGAACTCAGTTATAGAACAAGTTCATTTTGCATGAACTTCTCTTATTGAAGCAGAAGCCGCGTCATGAGCCTGGGGGCTGCCTCTCCCCGTCTGGGAGTGGGACAGAACTGTTCAGTGCCTTGAAAGTCACAGATTTCTGAGTCTTGGAAGGAAGTGGGCAGCCCCACCAGAGCAGAAAGAAGGGAGGCAAACTTGGGGAGTGAGAAGCCAGCCTCCCAGAGGCCCAGGCCTCGTGTTCCCCACCTCCAACCCTCCAGCGAGGACAGGGGCTTGGCTTGGAACCTGGTAACTTCCTTGCAAGTTAAGTGAGCTATCCTGTCACAAAAGATAGAAGGAACTGCCCTTTGGGACTTCTTTATGTTGAGTGTGAGTGGGAAGCTGGGACTCTGCTTTACAGCCATCTGTGCTGGAGCCATCCCCTTCCTCGACCAACCACTGGTCTCTATGGGAGGCCCCAGCCTCACATTTCCCTGGCAAGGAGAGAGGTTTAGCGATGTCCTGGGCCCAGGATTATAGCCCAGAGATGGGCAGTTAAGGAGACCTGGTCATTGGTCCAGACTTGGGCCAAGGCTCTCCTCTGTGAGGGATGGGTTTTACTGGTGAATTACCTGTATGGAGAAGCTATCAGGGCCATGTTTAGCACACTGAGGGGACCAGTCTCCACCAAGCACTTTAACATCCCTCCAGCCAGCATTGATTGATCTCATGTTACAGAGAGGGCAAGGTTTTGGGCACCTGTTTGCAGACTCCATGTCTTAATCAGAGACCACAGTTTTCTCTTTGTTCCAATCAGTGCCACCTCGGTAGCCCCGCTTTCCTTTTTGTGTGGATTTGAAACAAAATAAAATGTGTTGCTTCAGATTAGCTGCTACAGACTTTTCTTTCTTTCGAAAGGTGAGGTTTTTATCCAGTTTCCCTATTTCGTTTTTGCCAAACATTCCTTCAGCTGGTGCTGAATGGTGAACCAGAGGTCCTGTCCTCAACGGCTCAGAAGGAATTGCTCAGGGAGACTCAATCAAATTACGTTCCTCTTCTGCTGTAACTTTCAGTGGATATGTCTATAGGAAAAAGACTCAAGTCCTTCTGCACTGATAACCCGGGCTTGCTTTCTGCTTCTGCAATGTGCCACAGGACCTCCGCACAGCCCAGACCGGCATCCTCCACCTCCTCCCTTCCCTTCACCTTATTAACCACTCAGCCACTATATTTCAGCTCCAGTCAACCTCAAGATGCCTGCCCTATGCCCTGGGCTGAGTGAGTTCCTTTTTTAGATGTTCCATGGGCTGGGTGCAGTGGTTCGTGCCTGTAATCCCAGCACTTTGGGAGGCCGAGGTGAGAGGATTGTTTGAGGCCAGAAATTGGAGACCAACCTGGGCAACAAAATGAGATCCCATCTCTACAAAAAATTAGCCACTGGGGAGGCTGAGGTAGGAGGATCACTTGAGACTGTGAGGTTGAGGCAGCAGTGAGCTATGATTGCACTCCAGCCTGAGTGACAGGGCAAGACCCTGTCTCAAAAAAATACGTTGCATGGAACTCATTATTCAGTTTTTTGTTTTTGTTTTTGTTTTTTTTTGAGATGGAGTCTCGCTCTGTCGCCCAGGCTGGAGTGTAGTGGCCGGATCTCAGCTCACTGCAAGCTCCGCCTCCCAGGTTTACGCCATTCTCCTGCCTCAGCCTCCCGAGTAGCTGGGACTACAGGCGCCCGCCACCTCGCCCGGCTAGTTTTTGTATTTTTTAGTAGAGACGGGGTTTCACCGTGTTCGCCAGGATGGTCTCGATCTCCTAACCTCGTGATCCGCCCATCTCGGCCTCCCAAAGTGCTGGGATTACAGGCTTGAGCCACCGCGCCCGGCCTCATTATTCAGTTTTTAATTACATTTTCGTTTAAGGGATTCTGTTTGTGGGATTTTGTTTCCTGTGTCTGTCTCTCCAGCTAGATCATGGGCCAGGAGGGCTGTCTCCCCAGTATCTGTCACGGTGCCTAACATGGAGCTGACAGTGTTGCAGTGCAAGGAAGAGCCCAGAGGTGTGACAGAGGTGCTCTTCTGGCTGGGGAACTTGCTGAGCCAGGAGGGATAGGCCAGGCAGCCTTCCATCCAAAAGACGTGGTTTGTTGTTGTTGTTGTTTTTTTTTTTGAGATGGAATTTTGTGCTTTTTGCCCAGGCTGGAGTGCAATGGTGCAATCTCAGCTCACTGCAACTGCAACCTCTGCCTCCCGTATTCAAGTGATTCTCCCGCCTCAGCTTCCTGAGTAGCTGGGATTACAGGTGCCCACCACCAGGGACGGGGGTTTCACCATGTCAGCCAGGCTGGTCTCGAACTCCTGATGTCAGGTGATCCACCCGTCTTGGCCTCCAAAAGTGCTGGGATTACAGACGTGAGCCACCGCGCCCGGCCCAAAAGACTTGGCTTCTAAAGTGTTTGTTTTACAGTCTCGGGTCTTAGAAATAACAAGGGTGGCATGACAGGAAGCTGTCCAGGGGCTGTGGGTTGTGGGCAGCCTTCCCCTGAGCCAGTACGGGGACATGGATAAGGGGCAACAGGTCCTTGCCGCTGTTCTCAGTTAGGTCCCTGGCCCGTGCCTAAGGCCTGGGATCTCTCTAGGCCGGGGGCCCCAGTCTTAGCCGCAGCCTCTGCAAGCTGCGCAACATCTCTGAACTGGGGCTGTGCGGATTCGAGAAGACAGCTGACGTGAAAGGAGCCCAGCCAGGACTGGCGCTTCTCGCAAGTGGCCTCAGGACTGGCGCTTCTCGCAAGTGGCCGCGCGTGGCTGCCCAGGGATTACTCGGGCGAAGCTCGCGGGCCAGGCCAGGCATTCCCGGGGCCCCTCCTGTGACGCCACGGGCGTTGCCCAGCAACCGCGAACGCCGAGGCGGTGAGCGTGCTGGCGGGCGGCTGGGGAGGCTCCGGGCTCGGGTCCTGCGGCGGCGCCTGCAGCGCAGATCCCCCACGTCCCCGCTCGGGCCGGGCCTCAGAAACGGGCGAGCCCGGGCGCGGGAGGAGGCGGCGGCCCCGGCTCGGGTCTTGCGACTCCCCGCTCCCCTCTTTTGGGGGACCCCCAAAAGAGTCCCCGCCCCCCGTCGCGGCCCCGCCCCCGCCGCAAGGCCCCGCCCCCCGTGGCTGGCGCTGGCCCCGCCCCTTGGCCCGGGCTGCTGGGGGTCCCCGGCGGGGCTGGGGTCGGCTCCGGTCCCGGTGGTCCTGGGCGCGGCGCCATGGCCTCCGAAGCGGTGAAGGTTGTCGTGCGCTGCCGCCCCATGAACCAGCGGGAGCGGGAGCTGCGCTGCCAGCCCGTGGTGACTGTGGACTGCGCGCGCGGCCAGTGCTGCATCCAGAACCCGGGCGCCGTGGACGAGCCGCCCAAGCGGTTCACCTTCGACGGCGCCTACCACGTGGACCACGTCACCGAGCAGATCTACAACGAGATCGCCTACCCGTTGGTGGAGGTGAGGGCGCCGGACAGGCCGCCCTCCAGGCCGCAGGGCATGAGGCCGCCCCGAGGGTACCCAGGGGGCGGCGCTGCCCCCCAGCCAGGCGGAAAGGCCCTCGAGGGGCACAGGCAGACGGGAACAGGTAGGTCCGGAGGCTTTTGTCCAGGCGGGACACAACCACAGCCTGCCTCTGGTGTCGCCTCCAGGTCTGCACTGTCCCCAGCGCCTCCGCCTCCTGGGTTCAAGCGATTCTCGTGCCTCAACCTCCCAAGTAGGTGGGATTACAGGTGCTTGCCACCACGCCCGTCTAATTTTTGTGTTTTTAGTAGAGATGGGGTTTCACCATGTTGGCCAGGCTGTTCTCGAACTCCTGACCTCAAGTGATCCGCCCGCCAGGTGCTGGGATCACAGGCATGAGTCACCGCGTCTGGCAGAATGGTGACTTTTCATCTTCCCTCACTGGCAAGTCAGGGCACACCCAGCCCTGTTTTGGTTACAGCATGGGTCTTTGCAGTGGAACTGGGCATAGATGCCATGTGGGCCCTTGGGGCCTCAGAGCAGTTCTCTGGGACGATCTGCCCACACAGGATCCACCCCAAGCCCACACTAAGGTCTAGAATTTGCAAGCTCCTGAGCTCTGCAAGGACAGGAACTGTGTCTACCTGGTTCACCACTTTGTCCCTAGGCTGAGCATAGTCCCTGTCGAATGAATAGAAACAGCGATGAACGAAGAATGACTTTGGGAACGGCACCGGGTTTCCCTCCTCTCTTCCTTCCAGGCCTCATCTTCCACCCCTCCCCCAGTACCTCCTGCTCGTCACACCTCACCTGTGTGGCTTTACTCAAGCTGTCCCCTCAGCCTGGAATGCCTTCCTCTTCCTGTCACCTGCCCAATTCTCCCTGTCTTTGCCGCCTGGAAAGCTGTCCTTTGTTCTTCCTGCACCATCCTGTTTTCACTTCTTTGTACTCCCCATCCCTGCTGGCTGCCTGGACTCTTGTCGCTGTGTGCCCGCCCCATAGCCCGCCACGAGAATCACCTGTGTGTGTCCAGCTCCCTCCATTGCAAGCGGACATTGGGCGATCACCTGTGTATGGCGGTGCTTCCTGTGCCAATGCACGAAAGAATCCCCATATGCACCCTGCGGGAGCCTCGCAGGTGCTGTTCTTACCCTTTAAGATATTGATCCTTTTTTTTTTTTTTTGAGATGGAGTCTCACTCTGTCGCCCAGGCTGGAGTGAGTGGCGCGATCTTGGCTCACTGCAAGCTCCGCCTCCCAGGTTTACGCCATTCTCCTGCCTTAGCCTCCAGAGTAGCTGGGACTACAGGCACCCGCCACCTCGCCCGGCTAAGTTTTTGTATTTTTTAGTAGAGATGGGGTTTCAGCGTGTTAGCCAGGATGGTCTCTATCTCCTGATCTGGTGATCTTCCCGCCTCGGCCTCCCAAAGTGCTGGAATTACAGGCATGAGCCACCGTGCCCGGCCGATCTTTTTTTGTTTGTTTGTTTGTTTGGATGGAGTCTCACTCTGTCCCCCGGGCTGGAGTGCAGTGGCATGATCTCGGCTCACTGCAATCTCCCAGGTTCAATAAATTCTCCTGCCTCAGCCTCCTGAGTAGCTGGGACTGCAGGAGCTCACCACCACACCCAGCTAATTTTTATATTTTTAGTAGAGACAGGGTTTCACCGTGTTGCCCAGGCTGGTCTCGAACTCCTGACCTCAGGTGATCCGCCCGCCTCAGCCTTCCAAAGTGCTAGGATTACAAGCGTGAGCCACCCTGCCTGGCCTAAGGTGTTGCTCTTATCATCTTATCAATGTGCCTCAGTAAGGCCAGCCCAAGGGCACACAGTAAAAGTGGAGATGGATGTGAGCCCAGGGGGCCAAGCCCGCAGCGCAGGCTCTTCCCCACCCACACACAGGGACAGCTTCTACCCCACCAGACAGTCAGCTCCTTGAGGACAGAGCTGGGCCTTGTTTATCTGCACACTCCAGTGCCATTGTTGGGTGGGGGGACTAGGAAGGGCCCTGAGTCTGTGAGTTAGGGAGCCCTGTCCCGAGCCCTGCTGTGCCTGGTCCACTGATCACGGGGTCCTGGCTTCCTCCCACTTAGGGCGTCACTGAAGGCTACAATGGCACCATCTTTGCCTACGGCCAGACAGGCAGCGGAAAGTCCTTCACCATGCAGGGCCTGCCGGATCCACCCTCCCAGAGAGGCATCATCCCCAGGGCCTTCGAGCACGTGTTCGAGAGCGTCCAGGTACAGGCCTCATGGAGGGAAGGGGCAGGGCCAGAGCTGCAGCTGGGCCCCAGAGCACTTCTGACAGGTGGCAGGGACACGGGAAGTGTTCGGAGTCCGGCCTGACCCCGTGTAGGTGAGCAGGGAAGGCTCCGGGTTCTGAAAAGGTGGTGGGAAAAAAACTTAAAACAGAGAAAATTCTGTCCATGCTTTTCTCGCGTCATTTTTGGCTTCTAACCCTTAGTGGAGCATTTCTTGTGGATCTGCTGACCCTGTGCACTGGGCCAGGAAGTGGTTGTAACAATCACAGCTTCCCTCTTTATTGAGCAATTGTTATGGACCAAGTCGTATGTGAAGCCCTTGGCATCCTTATCTCACTGAATCTCCAGCCTGACCCAGGAGGTAGCTGATAGCCCCATTTTTGAGATAGGGAGGTTGAGACTCTGAGCCTTTATGGGCCAGGTTGAGACTGGACTCTGAATTCATCCCAGCATCCAGGCTGCAGGTGAGAATTACCTGGCGACCATTTGTGGCAGTGCATGGGGAATGGCGGATGGGGATGACCCTGGTCAGCTGCAGTGTCGCTGTCACACCTGTGCCGCTCCCAGGACTCACCATGGTAGCCAGAGCAATATGTAGGGCCTCGGAGAGCTGCCAAGGACCAGCCCAGAGCCAGTGCTTGGCCCAGGCCTTCCCTGTGGCCTCAGATTTTTGTTGTTGTTGTTTTTTGAGACGGAGTCTTGCTCTGTCACCCAGGCTGGAGTACAATGGCGTGATCTTGGCTCACTGTAACCTCTGCCTCCCAGATTCAAGCAATTCTCCTGCCTTAGCCTCCCAAGTAGCTGGGATTACAGGCACCCGTCACCACATCCGGCTAGTTTTTATACTTTTAGTAGAGATGGGGTTTCGCCAGGTTGGGTCTTGAACTCCTGACCTCAAGTGATTCGCCGGCCTTGGCCTCCCAAAGTGCTGGGATTACAGGCGTGAGCCACCGCGCCCGGCTGGGGTTTTTGTTTTTGTTTTTGTTTTTGAGACGGAGTCTTGCTCTGTTGCTCAGGCTAGAGTGCAATGGCACAATCTTGGCTCACGGCAGCCTCTGCCTCCCTGGTTCAAGCAATTCTCCTGCCTCAGCCTCCTAAGTAGCTGGGATTACAGGCGTCTGCTACCACGCCTGGCTAATTTTTGTATTTTTAATAGAGATGGGGTTTCGTCGTGTTGGTCAGGCTGGTCTTGAACTCCTGACCTCAGGTGATCCACCCACCTAGGCCTCCGAAAGTGCTGGGATTACAGGCGTGAGCAGCGCCTGGCCCTGTTTTTTTGTTTGTTTGTGTGTTTTTTTTACCCTGAATAGTGGGGAGGCCTCTGTTTCCTTTCCCATGAGGATTGTAGACAGAGCATTAGACAGCAATATGAAGATTATACAACTCAAAGAGGCCTGAGCACCCACCAAGCTGGAGACGAGGAGAGAGCTTGCCAGGAGGGCCAGCAGGGCGGGTTGGGTTGGAGACTCCTCTTGCCTCGACGTTCCTTCTCCTCCCATGATGTCCTGGTGGCAGAGGGCCCAGGGCCCAGAGCCAAGCCTGGCAGCAGGTAGACTTGGAGCTCTGATGTCTAGATTCTTTCTGTGTGCTCCGTGCAGTGTGCAGAGAACACCAAGTTCCTGGTCCGGGCCTCCTACCTGGAGATCTACAATGAAGATGTCCGGGACCTCCTGGGGACTGACACCAAGCAGAAGCTGGAGGTGGGCACAGACCCATTGTGGGCAGGTGGGGCTGGTAGGGGGGAGGTTGGCATTGGTGCTGCTCCCTCAGAAATACAGGAAAGTGTCCTGAGGGTGCCGGCACTGGGACACTGGAGTCGGGACATTTTTTTTTTTTTAATAAAAAAAAGTTTTTTAGGCAGGGCACGGTGTCTCTTGCCCATAATCCTAACACTCTGGGAGGCCAAGGTGGGCGGATCATTTGAGGTCAGGAGTTCGAGACCAGTCTGGCCAACACGGTGAAAACCCATCTCTACTAAAAATACAAAAACTAGCTGGGCGTGGTGGTGCACGTCTGTAGTCCCAGCTACTGGGGAGGCTGAGGCAGGAGAATCACTTGAACCCAGGAGGTAGGGGTTGCAGTGAGCTGAGATTGTGCCACTGCACTCCAGCCTGGGCAAAGCAGCGAGACCATTTTGAGACAGAGTCTCGCTGCGTTGCCCAGGCTGGCCTCGAACTCCTGGCCTTGAGCCTTCTACCTCAGCGCCCCAGTAGCTGGGACTGCAGGCATGTATCACCACATGCACCCAGCCACTTGGTGTTTTTTATGCGGGAGCCTGCATCCTCCCACCTAGAGTTTTTCTACCACATTCTCTCTCCTAGTGCAGCTGAATCATAGCTCATCCCCCGGACAGGGAATCAGAGACAGGAGGCAACACAGGGTGTTGTTCCCACATGTGAGTCCCAGAAGGTCAGCCTGTGGGGTTAGGGCACTCTGGCCCCCTGCAAACCTTCTGCTAACCTGCACTGGAGCAGCAGGGAGCCCTCCTCCCCCTTCTCACTACCCTGGACCCTAGAAAGGCCTCAGTTACCCGGGCTTAGAGGGGCCAAAGGCTGGCAGCTGCGCACACTTGCTGCAGCTGAGCCACGGGCCTCAGGCCTATTGAACCAGCTGCCTTGGGGGCTGCAGTGACAGATGCACTCTCTGAAACACACTCCGGGGGCCACCGGGCTTTAGACACGCTCCCTTGAGGAGGATGTGCAGATGGCTCTCATGTAAACCTCCTGGCGGTCCAGGAGGAGGCACCGTTCTTATCCCTTATAATGACAGATGAGGAAACTGAGGCTCTATGTGCTTAGCTAAGTAAGACCAGCCCAAGGACACACAGTCAATAAAGAGTGGCGATGGGATTTGAACCCGGGAGCTCCACAGCACACACTGTTAACCCGTGTTTAACAGAGGCCCGATTGTGGTTATAATCAGAGGTTATTACATCACTTAAGGCCAGCAAGAGGTTTGGGGAAGCAGAGTTCTGTGCCCTCCCCCTAGCCACTGTAAACTACCATCCCAGAACCCAGCCCTGTACTACCTGATCTGGTGAGGTCTGAGGGGGCCTGTCCAGCGGGTTCTCCCCACCCATGTCCCAGCAAAGTGTCAAGGGCTCCCCTCCCTGTGGCAGCGATGGACATGTTCCTGCCATGCTCCCCTCTCTCATCCTTGCCGCATCCCAGCTGGTTGCCATGGTGACCCGGCTCTGGCCTCTGCAGCAGAGATGAGCAGTTACCAAGGAGCCTGGTGTGCAGCTGGGAGCTGTCACTCAGCGCCTCCCCAGGTGTCGGGGGTGGAGTGAGGTTGGGAGTGCTGTGGAGGGAGGACCCCTGAGGCCGTCACAAGTTTGGGAGCAGGGAGCCTTCCTGGGCTGGAAAATCTCGTGGCAGGAGACCTCTTGGGTGACGGGTTGTCTCCTCGGGTTGCTCAGGCCCGAGATAGCGACCTCATCCTTTTTGTAACTGAGCCCCTGCTGAGTACCCACAGAACTTTTTTTTAGATCTGTTCTCTTCCTAATCCTCATAATGATCTTGTAGAAATAGGAGTTATCATCCCCATTTTACGGAAGAGAAAATTGAGACCTAGAGAGGCAAATTAACTTCCCCAACCAGCAAGTCACAGAACGGGGTGCCCTCCGGCCACACGCAGCTCCATCCTCTGAGCTCCCTCCTCACAGCTGCCACCTGGGCCAAGACCCACCCTCTGTCATCTCAAGCTTCAGCCACTGCAGGATGCTCCGGCCTATCTCTGTGCCCTGCCCCTGGAGCCTTCCATCAGCTGTGACCTTCACCTTCTCCTTTCTGGGTGTCAGTTACTCTTCTATTCCATGAAGCCCAGTCCCTTGGTGGGGCTTGGCTGTTTTTCCACGCTGCAGCAGATAGGACCACCCCTGACCCCCACCCACACCCCTCCCACAGCAGGGGCCTGAGCCCACCTGGGACCCCCCTAAAGCTACTGGGAGCAAAGCAGCTGAGCCTCCTGTGGCTCTGACCCTCAGGGCCACTTGGCAGACTAATGCATTTTGTCCTCATTCATTCTGCTCTTGTGCCAGAGTGGTTTTATTTCCTCTCACACTTGAAAAATACTGCATTTCACCGCTCTGTGTCTGCAACAAAGTGACTTTGCTGCCTGGAAAACCAGCAGGGAGCCAGCAGATAAATTAATTTACTGCTGCCATCGCCCTGAGGGCTGGTGGCCTCCGGGCTGTGAGCCTGTGGGGTTCTGGGCAGCTAGTGGCCTCACCTGTGATCTGAGGGTTTGGGGATATTCCTGTTGTTCTAGAGCCACGGCGGAGGGGATATGGAGCCCTAGCAACAGGGCGAAAGGAGACAGCACTCGGGGCTCATGGGTAGCGACAGGCACAGCCCCTGGGATCTGAAGCTCCCTGACGGAAAACCGCCTTTGCAATCATAGCACTAACGGTGGCTGGCATCTATGGGGCACTTAGGTGCTGGCACCATGCTAAGCATTGTATGTGCCTTATTTTACGGATTCCTCCCCATATCCCTGTGAGATAGCTGTCTCATGCCCATTTTACAGATGTGGAAACTGAGGCTTAGGTTGTCACTGGCTGAAGGTCCCACAGCAAGTAGGAGGCAGGGGTAGGTCTGAGGCTGGCTGAGCCTGGAACGCACCCCTCCCTGTGACAGGCGTGTGAGGTGCCAGCCTGCACTGCAGGAGGGCAAGGGCGGTCCGCATGGGGCCCTTCTCTCTGGTTCCTTGACCATCCCTGGTCCTAACCCTTGGGGGCTGGAGGTTCCACCCCTGACCCGTTTCTCTTCCCTCAGCTGAAGGAGCACCCAGAGAAGGGCGTGTACGTGAAGGGGCTGTCCATGCACACAGTGCACAGCGTGGCCCAGTGTGAGCACATCATGGAGACTGGCTGGAAGAACCGCTCAGTCGGCTACACGCTGATGAACAAGGATTCCTCACGCTCCCACTCCATCTTCACCATCAGCATCGAGATGTCTGCTGTGGGTATGCGAGCTGCTGCAGAGGGGGCGGGGTGACAGATGACCCAGCCACACTTCCACTACCACTAGCCAAGGCATGCCACCTCTCGGGGTCGCAAGAGCCCCTGGAAAGTGGGAAGAGATGCTCTAACAGCCTGGAGGAAACCCAAGAGGATCCTTGGGATGCTGGGACCGTGTTCCCAGAATAAGCAGCAGCAACGACAGTAACACTGGGAGTCAACATTGAGCACTTACTGTGTGCCAGACAATTTTTATTTATTTTATTGTTTTTTGAGACAAGGTCTCACTCTGTCACCCAGGCTGGAGTGCAGTGGTGATCTCGGCTCACTGCAACCTCTGCCTCCCAGGCTCGGGTGGTCCTCCCACCTCAGCCTCCTGAGCAGCTGGAACTACAGGTAAACCACCATGCCTGGCTAATTTTTTGTAGAGATGGGGTCTTGCTATGTTGCCCAGGTTGGTCTTGAACTCCTGAGCTCAAGCAATCCTCCCGCCTTGGCCTCCCAAATTGCTAGGATTACAGGCGTGAGCCACTGCGCCCAGCCAATATGCCAGGTAATGTGTGTGCATTGTCTTACTTACTCCTTCAGCACTCCCATGAGGTGGATACTGAATCATCCTCATTTTACAGATGAAGAAATTGAGGTCACACAACTAGGAACTAGCATCAGAGCCCAGCTTCTATCCCGGGGTCTTCCTCTGGAGTGTGTGTCACTCCAACCCTGTGGATTCTCCTCTCTCTCTCTAACGTTCTCTACTCCTCAGTCATCTCATTATTATTTTTTTCTGGAAGAGCTTCTGAGAAAGCGAAGAGGAAGGAAAGAAACCCATGTTTATTTGGGGGCCCCTATTGGCCATCTGCAGTGCCAAACTCTTTATACCTTTCATTCCATTTAGAGACAGGCACTAGAATCCTCATTTTATAGATGAGGAAACAGAGGCTCTGAGAGGGAAAGTGATTTGCTTGTTCAAGGTCTTACTGCCGCTAACTGGTGGCGCTGGGATTTGGACCCGGTCTCCCTGATGTCTGGGTTTTCCCATGAATACTGCAGCTGCCTCCAAGTTGTGGTCCATCATGACTAGAACTCCAAAGAGCAGTGGGGCAGGAGGTGGCCTCAGCCCAACTGGGAACATAATTCTGGAGAGATCCCTGACCCAGGAATCAGGGTCAGGAATTAGCTGGGTGTGGTGGTGCATGCCTACAGTCCCAGCTACTTGGGAGGCTGAGGTGAGAGGATTGGTTGAGCCCGGGAGACCGAGGTTGCAGTGATCTGAGATCGCACCACTGCACTACCCAGGGTCAAGGCCTGGGTAGATGGAACCTCCTGGACATATTGCCCAACCGGTGTGGTGACCTGGCCTTGGGCCAAGCCCCATTGCTTGCTTGGGTATGAGGCCATGAGTCTCAGTGTCCCGGGGGTGCTGATATGGGGAAGGCTGGGACCAGCGTGGTCACAGCCTCAATGCTGCAGCTTGGGGAGGCGCAGAGACCAGGGCAACTGAGGACAGATCAGGAGGGAGGAGGGGGGAGCGGGTTTTGGGGGGGGCACCTCTTGGTCTTTGCAGGAAGGTTTGAAGGATGAGGCAGGCTGGTTGCACATTCACCTTATAAAATAATGTGAGCTCAGTGATGATGGTAAGAAAGTAGGGAATGGGGCCGGGCGCGGTGGCTCAAGCCTGTAATCCCAGCACTTCGGGAGGCCAAGACGGGCGGATCACGAGGTCAGGAGATCGAGACCATCCTGGCTAACACGGTGAAACCCCGTCTCTACTAAAAATACAAAAAAAAAACCTTGCCGGGCGAGGTGGCGGGAGCCTGTAGTCCCAGCTACTCCGGAGGCTGAGGCAGGAGAATGGCGTAAAACCTGGGAGGCGGAGCTTGCAGTGAGCTGAGATCCGGCCACTGCACTCCAGCCCGGGCGACAAAGCAAGACTCCGTCTCAAAAAAAAAAAAAAAGAAAGTAGGGAATGGTAGGGAACAGTTACTCATGGTTCTGACACCTAAACACCACTAACATTTAAGCATTATACTAATATATAATAATTATTTATATTTATAATATAATTCTTTATATTATGTTTATTTATATATAAATATACAATATATATACACACACATATATACACATTGGTTTGTTTGTTTGTTTTTTTTTTTTTTTTGAGACAGCTCTGTTGCCCAGGCTGGAGTACAGTGGTGTAATCTCAGATCACTGCAACTTTGGTCTCCCAGGCTCAACCAATCCTCCCACCTTAGCCTCCCAAGTAGCTTGGAACTACAGGCATGCACCAGCACACCCAGCTAATTTTTATGTTTTGTAGCAACAGGATCTCGCCATGTTGCCCATGCTGGTCTCAAGCTCCTGGACTCAAGCAATCCATCTCAGCCTCCCAGGCATGATTAAAGGCATGAGCCACTGCGCCCAGCCCATATTTTCTTTTGATCCTTTTCTTCCTATGAATGTTTTATTTTTTTTTTTTTTTTTTTTTTTTTTTTTTTTTTTTTTTTTTTTTTGAGACGGAGTCTCGCTCTGCCGCCCAGGCTGGAGTGCAGTGGCCGGATCTCAGCTCACTGCAAGCTCCGCCTCCCGGGTTCCCGCCATTCTCCTGCCTCAGCCTCCCGAGTAGCTGGGACTACAGGCGCCCGCCAGGTCGCCCGGCTAGTTTTTTGTATTTTTAGTAGAGACGGGGTTTCACCATGTTAGCCAGGATGGTCTCGATCTCCTGACCTCGTGATCCGCCCGTCTTGGCCTCCCAAAGTGCTGGGATTACAGGCTTGAGCCACCGCGCCCGGCCTTATGAATGTTTTAAACACAACTGAAATCTTATGCCATGGTTTCCCCTGGTTTCATCTCCCTTGCCATCACTAAGCATTTCTGCATGTTACTATCACCGTGTCTTCATGACCATGTGTAGTGGCCTGGCTCATGCCCTTTTCCAGCCGGTCCTTGATCAGTGGTTTCCAGTTTCCCCGTGCTGGAAGTCATGCCATGATGGACATCTGTGTGCACAAAGCTTTTTCTTATCTGAGAGTCATTTCCTCAGACTCGGTTCCCTGGAATGGAGTCCTGGAGCAAAGATAACACACATGGTTAAGGCTCCTGTTCCGTTCTGCAAAGAGCTTCCCAAAGGGGCAGCACCAGGTTCCTTCCTGTCCTATTTTTAGAGACAGGGTCTCACTCTGCCACGCAGGCTGGAGTGCAGTGGTGCAATCATAGCTCACTGTAGCCTTGAACTTCTGGGCTCAAGCATTCCTCCCATCTCAGCCTCCTGAGTAGCTGGGACCACAGGCACACGACACTACACACCCAGCTGTTTTTGGTGTGGTTTTTTTATGTTTTCTTTTCTTTTTCTTCTGAGTCAGGGTTTTATTTTGTTGCCCAGGCTAGAATGCAGTGGCATGATCACAGCTCACTGCAACCTTAACCTCCTAGGCTCAGGTGATCATCCCACCTCAGCCTCTGAAATAGTTGAGACCACAGGCATGCACCACCACACCTGGCTAATTTTTTTTTTTTTTTTTTTTTTTTGAGACAGAGTCTCGCTCTGTCGCCCAGGCTGGAGTGCAGTGGTGCAGTCTTGGCTCACTGCAAACTCTGCCTCCCAGGTTCACGCTATTCTCCTGTGTCAGCCTCCCGAGTAGCGGGGACTACAGGCGCCCGCCACCATGCCTGGCTAATTTTTTGTATTTTTAGTGAAGACGGGTTTCACCATGTTAGCCAGGATGGTCTCGATCTTCTGACCTCGTGATCCACCCGCCTCGGCCTCCCAAAGTGCTGGGATTACAGGCGTGAGCCACCGCGCCCTGCCCTGGCTAATTTTTTTGTTGTTGTTGTTAGAGAAGGGGGTTTCACCATGTTGCCCAGGCTGGTCTCGAACTCCTGGGATCAAGCAATCTGCCCATCTCCCAAAGTTCTGGGATTACAGGTGTGAGCTGCTGCCCCTGGCCTGTGGTTGTTGTTTTTGAGACAGAGTCTTGCTCTGTCGCCCAGGCTGAAGTGCAGTGTCACAATCTCGGCTCACTGCAACCTTCGCCTCCCAGGTTCAAGCAATTCTTGTGCCTCAGCCTCCCGAGTAGCTGGGATTACAGGCATGTGCCACCATGCCTGGCTGTTTTTTGTATTTTTAGTAGATACAAGGTTTCACCATGTTGGCTAGGTTGGTCTTGAACTCCTGACCTCAGGTGATCCACCTGCCTTGGCCTCCCGAAGTGCTGAGATTACAGGCGTGAGTCACCACACCCAGCCTGTTGTTTTTTAATAGCCTAAAGAACCGGCTGGCTACAAATGCGCTGTTTACTTCTCCAGACCCCACCAACCTGTCAACTAAAGAAAAATTAACAAACCTGGCACGGCGGCTCACGCCTGCAATCCCGGCACCTTGGGAGGCCAAGGCAGGAGGATCACTTGAGACCAGGAGTTTGAGACCAGCCTGGGCAATATAGGGACACGCAATCTCTAGAAAGAAAGAAATTAGCCAGGTGTGGTGATGTACACCTTCAGTCCCAGCTACTCGGGAGACTGAAGCAGGAGGATTGCTTGAGCCTAGGAGTTCGAGGCTGTATTGAGCTAGGATTGCACCACTGCACTCCAGTCTGGGCAACAGAGTGAGATCCTGTCCCAAAGGCAAAAAAAAAAAAAGGCCGGGCGCGGTGGCTCAAGCCTGTAATCCCAGCACTTTGGGAGGCCGAGACGGGCGGATCATGAGGTCAGGAGATCGAGACCATCCTGGCGAACATGGTGAAACCCCGTCTCTACTAAAAACTACAGAAAAAACTAGCCGGGCGAGGTGGCGGGTGCCTATAGTCCCAGCTACTCAGGAGGCTGAGGCAGGAGAATGGGGTAAACCCAGGAGGCGGAGCTTGCAGTGAGCTGAGATCTGGCCACTGCACTCCAGCCTGGGCGACAGAGCGAGACTCCGTCTCAAAAAAAAAATAAAAATAAAAATAAAAAGAGATGTCCTACTGAGGATAATAGACTGGGGCCTACAGCCCAGAGCGGCTCTGTCAGTATTTCAGGTCACAGTTTATATACAGGTGGTGAAGGCAGCACCTGCAGAATCGCATCTGACTTGCTCAGAATCACATCAAGGTTTGGGTGCAAGAGCACATCTGGGGATAGATTCCAGAGGCTTCCTCACAAACCCTGGCAGACATTATCTCATGTGTAGGAAAAGGCATGGCCTAGGGTCTGTCTTTAAGTGAGGTGGTGACTCAGCCAGAGACGTGGGGAACTGTAGACTCCATTCGGTTTTGTCTTCAAAGCATATCTGCGGAGCTCTGCACAGCTCTGCACGTTGGCACAGAGGCAGTGGCTTTGTGAGCTGATTATGCTGGCAAGTGGAAAAGAGCAAACGTGGCTTCTGACATCTGCCACTTTGTCTCACAAACCCTAGTGGGGTCTCATTTTGTTGATGTGGGGAATTGAGAATCTGGGAGATAGGTGGCTCTGCTACTGCCACACAGCAAGGAGAAGACAGGACTGGGTTGGGAACCGGGTCCAGGAGTCTCCAAAGCAGATGTTTTCTGTGTTGAGTGACATAACTCCCTGGCGATCCAGCCACACCCCTGTCCTTCTCCACCTTTGACCTTGCAGGAAGCCTTCAGGAGCTGCTGTGGCAGCCAGAGGCCCTGTTGCACTCAGAATGGTCTCCAACTCCAGCCCCTGCTCCTGGAGACAGCCTGCCCTGGGTTCTGATGGTGGCTATAGCTTTTAGCAGCTGTGTGACCTTGGGCAAGTTCCATGCCCTCTCTGAGCCTCAGTTTACCCATCTGTAAGATGAGCCCAATAATAGCACCTGCTTCCTGAGGCTCCTGTGCAGCTGAGGGGAAACCCTCGGTGGGCAGACATTGAGCACCCAGTGCCTGGTACTGATTGCCCTCGATACATAGGGCTCACCCAAGGCCCTCGCCCCTCTGCCTGGTCTGTCTGCAGATGAGCGGGGCAAGGACCACCTCCGGGCGGGCAAGCTGAACCTGGTGGACCTGGCGGGCAGCGAGCGGCAGTCCAAGACCGGGGCCACGGGCGAGCGGCTCAAGGAGGCCACCAAGATCAACCTGTCGCTGTCGGCGCTGGGCAACGTCATCTCGGCGCTGGTGGACGGGCGCTGTAAGCACATCCCCTACCGTGACTCAAAGCTGACGCGGCTGCTGCAGGACTCACTGGGTGGCAACACCAAGACGCTGATGGTGGCCTGCCTGTCGCCTGCGGACAACAACTACGATGAGACACTCAGCACACTGCGCTACGCCAACCGGGCCAAGAACATCAGGAACAAGCCACGCATCAATGAGGACCCCAAGGATGCGCTGCTTCGCGAGTACCAGGAGGAGATCAAAAAGCTCAAGGCCATCCTGACACAGCAGATGAGCCCCAGCAGCCTGTCAGGTGGGACCACGTTGGGGTAGTGGCGGGAGGGCCAGGTCCCCAGGAGAAAACTTCCTCCCCTCCGTTTTCTCGCCTCCAACTTCCCATCTAAAAGACAGTGGCAGCGGCATCCTCCCGCCCCTCAGCCCCATGTGAGCGCAGGGCCCTGGTTGGAGACGGCCCAGATGGTATCTGCTTGTTAGTGCCCTGGGAGGAGGGCAGTCTGTCTGGCCTGTCCCATCTGATGCAGGCTGTCGCCCACTCCCCGCCTCTGATCTGCTCATCCATTATCCCCACCCCACCCCCACCCCCCCGTCTGCTGCTGTCCGTGGCATTGTCGCAATGCGTGTTCGCTGCTCAGCGGCTGGCAACTCGCTCCCCACAGCCGCATCTGCTCTTCACGGGCACCTTGTTATAGCAGCTTGTGCGCCCCGGCATTTGCCTGTCACCTGGCAGGTGGAAATCCACACCTGGAGCATTGGCCTGAAGGGGCTTTGGAACTGAAGGAGTCTTAAGATTTTTTTTTATCTCAGAAGCTCTTAGGGAAGGGAACACAAAAAACCTTGTGTCTGTCTGTCCATTCATCCCCCTCCCACCCACTTTCCTCTCCATCTATTCATTCTACACACACCCATTCACCTACCCAGTCATCCACCCATCTGCCCATCCTCCCATTTACCCATTCATCCACCCACCTTTTCGTCCACCTACCCACCTTCCTACCCACCCCATTATTTATCCATCTGCACAGTCCCCCATCCACCCATCCACTCACCCACCTATACATCTATCCATCCATCCATCCATCCATCCATTGATCCTTCCATCCTTCCATCTACCCATCCCTCCCTCCATTCCATCAATCCATTTCTTCCTTCCATCCATCCGTCTACACAGCCACCCACCCACCCATCCATTCATCCATCAATCCATTCACTGACCCTTCCTTTCTTTCTTCCGTCCATTCATCTGTCATCCATCCATGCGTCCATTCATCCATTGATCCTTCCTTCCATCCATTTGTTCATGCATCCATCCATTCATCAATCTTCCTTTCATCCACTCATCTATTCATCCAGAGATGCTTTCTTCCTTTCTTCCTTCCATCCTTCCATCTCCCATCCATCTTTCCATCCATCCACCCACTCATCCATTCATCCATCCATCTCCATCCTTCCTTCTATCTACCCACCTACCCATCTTCCATTCATTTTATCTACCCATCCATTCACCTATTCTAATCACCCACCCCATCCACGCTATCATCCATATATCCACCCATTCATTCACTCCATCCTATCATCCATTCTTTTATCTATTTTTCCACTCGCCTGCCCATCCATCCATTCAAGGTTCCCTGAGCTGCTCCTCTGTGTGTGGACCTGTGCTGGGTACTGGATACACAGAGATGAATCAGATGCAGGCTGTGCCTTGTGGGGTACCTAATCTCCTGAGGAAGAAGGACACTCCAGCAGACCATCACATGCAACCTGACACACTCTAGGGCAGACAGCTGTACAGGGCAGAAAGGAGTGCATGGTCAGCCAGGTCTGTCTGTGGTGGGATAATGTCAGTGAGGGAAGGCTTCCCGGAGGAGGCAGTAGTTGAGCAAAGTCTTGGAAGAGGAGAAATTTCCTTGTTAGGATAAGAGTGTCCAGTGTGTGCAGAGATGCGCAGAACTCTAAGGTGCATTTGGGGAACTACAAAGCCCTCTGCTGGGCTGCCTTGGGTGATGGGAGGTGGTCAGGCAGGACTGGGGTGGACAGGGCCTTGAACACCGTTGCAAGGCATTCCACCTCAGCCATCTGCCTTCCTCCTTTTTCCCTACTCGTCACCCCAACCCTACTCACTCCCAAGATTGGTAAGGGGGAAGACAAGAATGGTGAGGGTACCAGGAGGGAGTGGGGGAGGCTAGGCCTGCGGCCCCCGCACCCAGCAGCTGACACCTATGCAGCCTTCCAGTGGTGACGGAGGCAGCCCCCAGGGTAGAGGCTGCTAGCATCCCTTCTCCCTGGATGAGGAGCAAGGAGCCTAGCCAGCAGAGTGACTGGGGTGGTGCTGGGTGGATAGCTGAGGGCTGAGCAGTTATCACCGGCTCACCTCCCAGCTCCGCAGACAAGCAACTCAGCCACTGAGAACCTCAGTCTCTTCATCTGTAAAAGGAACATCATAGCGATACCCACCTTGTGTGTGCTGTGAGGCAACTGGGAAAATTGCCTGAGATCATGCATGTGTGGGCTCAGCACGAGGCCTGGCACGGTGGGCTCCAGAGACAATGCGTGCTGCCTTCACTTTGGAGCCGGGCCTTGAGACCAGGCGTGCCTGACCCAAAGTTGCCTGTGTTTGCCCCGCCCAGGACTCACTTTAGACATTTCTCCCTTAGCCCTTGTTCTCCCTCTAGCATATCCCTCTTTTTCTGTTTCAACAAAACTTGAAAAATCCATCTACTTTTACCAGTCCCAGTTTCTCTCCCTCCACTCTCTCTCGCCCCTACCCAGGCAGGCCCTGTCCTGGCCCACTGATGCTGTCCTTGTCACCTATGGCCTCCTGTTGTGGAGCGCAGTGACTGTCCTGGGGCAGGCCTCACCTTGCCGCCTCAGCACCAGTTGGCTCAGCAGACCCCTCCCTTCATGAGAACTTTGCTTCTTACATGCCCTCTGCCCTGGCTCCCCGTATGCCCTCTGCCCTCAGTCCCCTCCTGCCTCCCCACCCACCTGTCCTCAGTTCCCAGGGGCAAGTCCTCCCTGCTCCCTGGTCTCCTAACCCTGGGCTGTCCTGGGCTGGTCCTCTGCTGTCCTCTCTCTGCATTCGCTGCTAAGGTGGCTTCACCTGCGCTCCCGACTTCCCCACATGCACCCCACAGCCTGGCCACGCAATTTGTGTTCGTGTCTTTTTTTTTTGAGACGGAGTCTTGCTCTGTTGCCCAGGCTGGAGTGCAGTGGCGCGATCTCGGCTCACTGCAACCTCTGCCTCCCGGGTTCAGGGCATTCTCCTGCCTCAGCCTCCCGTGTAGCTGGAACTACAGGCACGCGCCACCATGCCCAGCTAATTGTATTTTTGATAGAGATGGGGTTTCACTGTGTTAGCCAGGATGGTCTTGATCAGGACCTCGTGATTCGCCCACCTCAGCCTCCCAAAGTGCTGAGATTACAGGCACGAGCCACCTCGCCCAGCCTCGTGTCTTAATTTATAAAGGTGACTGGGTGACAGCACAGAGAGGTCAGCGCCACTGAAAGGAAAGTTCACTGTGACTCACAGTGCTCCTGGGAACCCGGGGTCCATCACGCCCACAGGGCCATAGGGAAGCACCAGCATTGGTCTGGAGGGAGAAGGGAGTGGGGCCCGGGCCACAGCCTTTACTGGGCTTCCTGTGGGAAAAGCACGGCAGGGCCTGGGAGGCGGTTGGGACCAGGTGATTTGAATAATTCTGGTAGGTTTTTGGGTCAAGGGGCTGTTCCTTGTTGTCTGTGCCTGGCCCTGGGTCTGTTCAGGGCAGGGGGAATCTTGGCCTGGTGTGAGAGTTATATACAGCAAGTGGCTTGGGGTGTGGACTCGGGCTTGGCTGGTTTATATACCAAAGATGGACTCACTGACTCGTGGTTTACAGTTTCTAGGAATTGTCTAGCCCTGAAGGGCAGTCTAATCCTGCCCAGCAAGTCCTTCAAGATAACAGAACATCATGCAATGTAGAAAAAAAGTAAAACATACTATCCATGTCCCCTGAATTCCGGATTTGAATCTGCAGCTGTGTAATAAGCATTTCAAACCCAACATGTCCCATTGTCAACTCGATGGGCCCCCAAATCTGCTAGGCATGCTTCCCCCCCACAGCTGATGGCGGCAACTCGGGTGTTCAAACCAGGCACCTTGGGGTCACCCCTGGCTTCTCACTTTCTCTCAAATCCACATCCAGTTGGTCAGCAGCTCCTGCCACCTCCACCTTCAAAACTGGCTACAGCCTGGCCGGGTGCAGTGGCTCATGCCTATAATCCTAGTACTTTGGGAGGCCGAGGTGGGCAGATCACTTGAGGTCAGGAGTTTGAGACCAGCCTGGCCAACATGGTGAAGCCTCGTCTCTACTAAAATAGAAAATATTAGCCGGGCGTGGTGGTGTGCACCTGTAGTCCCAGCTACTCGGGAGTCTGAGGCAGGAGTATCACTTGAACCTGGGAGAGGGAGGTTGCAGTGAGCCGAAATTATACCACTGCATCTAGCCTCGGTGACAGAGCAAACACCCCATCTCAAAAAAAAAAAAAAAGAAAAGAAAAAGAAAACACTGGCTACAGCCTGTACACTGCTGCCCTCTAGCCTGAGTTTCTGCACCACCCACCACGGGTCTCCTAGCGCCTGCTCTGGTTCCCCTCAGTGCACTCTCCACGCAGCAGCCAGGGAGAGCCTGTTCAAATGCAAGGCCTGTGACTGCCCTGTGCACACCTGCTCCGTTCAATCCAGAGTCACAGCCAAAGCCCTCACCCGGCCCTCCACAGCTCTCACAATCTGGCATTATCCCTCTTGGACTTCTCTACCTGTCCTGTCCATCACTCCCTCCCCTCCAGCCACACTGGCCTCCTGGCTGGGCCAGGAACAGTGCAGGCTCACAACTGCCTCAGGACCCTCGCACTCACCACTCCCCCGTCTAGCAAGCTCCTCCTGTGCCTGCCCTCTCCTTGCTGCTTCCTTCATGCCTTGACTAAAAGGCCTTCAATAAATAAGCTATTTATTTATTTATTTTTGTAGATGGAGTCTCGCTCTGTCGCCCAGGCTGGAGTGCAATAGCACCATCTCAGCTCACTGCAACCTCTGCCCACCCGGTTCAAGCAATTCTCCTGCCTCAGCCTCCTGAGTAGCTGGGATTACAGGCTCCTGCCACCATGCCCGGCTGATTTTTGTATTTTTTGGTAGAGACGGGGTTTTACTATGTTGGCCGGGCTTGTCTTGAACTCCTGACCTCAAGTGATCCGCCGCCTCAGCCTCCCAAAGTGCTGGGGTTACAGACATGAGACACTGTGCCCGGCCTAACACACTAAATGGCAACTTGGGCCAGGCAAGGCAGCTCACACTTTAATCCCAGAACTTTGGGAGGCTGAGACGAGAAGATTGCTTGATCCCAGGAGTTTGAGACCAGTCTGGACAGCATGGTGAGACCCCATTTTTACAAAAAAATAAAATAAGATTAGCTGGGCATGGTGGTGTGTGTCTAGTCCCAGCTACTGGGGAGGCTCAGCTGGGAGGATCATTTGAGCCCAGGAATTGGAGGCCTCGGTGAGTTATAATCCCACCACTGCACTCTGGCTTGGGTGGCAGAGCAAGCCCCTGTCTCAATAAATATATAAGTAAATAAATTGCAACCCTTCTAACTGCTTCTAACTCCCAAGCACCTTCCCTACTTGCTTTTTCTTCTCAGTGCACATCACCTTGTAACGTGTTACCCATTTTGCTTATTTATTTTGATGGGAGGTGGTCAGGCAGGGCTCAAGTGGAGAGGGCCTTGAACACCACCACGAGGCATTTCACCTTGTCCATCTGCCTTTCTCCTCTTTTTCCCAGTGGAAAACTCAGCATGGGTGTGGAGTTTTGTCTTTGTTCAGTGCCGCATCCTCAGCGTCTAGAACATCGAGGTGCTCCATAAATATTTGTTGGGTGACTAACAGCCTTTTACATGGAGATGTGTTTGAAATAAGCTCAATACTTTAAAGTCTTTTTGAATGACCATGAGGTCGTCTTTTTACAGATTTCCATTTAATTCCACCATCTGCCCTTTGTCCTGGCTGCTAATTTCTGTTTCTCCTCCAGCCTTGCTGTGCAGGCAGGTGCCCCCAGACCCTGTGCAGGTGGAGGAGAAGCTGTTGCCCCCGCCTGTGATCCAGCATGACATGGAGGCCGAGAAGCAGCTGATCCGGGAGGTGAGATCCAAGTTGGGTGGGAACATGGAGAAGGGGCAGGCAGGTGGGGCCCAGCAACAAGGGCAGAGCTGCCGCTGGGGTCCAATGCCGTATCACTGTACCTTCACCTTGGGGTTGGTCCTGAGAAAGTTGAGGCTCAAAGAGATGCCAGGACTTGCCCAAGGTCACACAACAAAGAGTCTGAGCCAGGATTTCAACTTGAGTTCTTGACTCCAGACTGCAGTCAATACTACCTCAGGGCCTGCATGGTGAGAATAGAGGGGTGCAGGGGCGTCTCCAGGGGCATGTTCTCCCCTCAGTTTTGAAGGAAGGGGTAGCTGTGCATTGATGGAAGCAGAAAAGGCTTCCCTGGCTGTGGAAATGGCCTGTGCAGAGGCGAGGCAGTCAGGGTGGGGAGGAGTCTGTCCCGCAGCAGCCGTCAACAAGCCGGGGTCTTAGAGCCAGGCAGCCCGTTTGACCAGCAGGTGAGTGTGGTGTTGGCCTCCTGGAAAAAGCTGTCACCTGGGGCACCTGGGTCCTCTCATGTGAGTACCTCCCAACATCCCTGGGAAGCAACGGGTGAGATGATGCCCCTGATTTCCGAAGGCAGAGCTGGTCCCCAGAGCGGGACTTCCACAGCCAGGCGTGGTGGGGCCTCCCCACTCCTGCCTTTGGCTCCATCCCTGACTCCAGGCTCTGTTGGTTTCCAGAGATTCCCGCCTAAATGCTGCATCCTCAGACCTGAGTGTGCGGTGGGGTTTGACATGGGGCAGTCCCTTTATTCATTATTTATTTACTTATTTATTTTTGAGACAGCATCTTGTTGTCACCCAGGCTGGAGTATAGTGGTGCGATCTCAACTCATGCAGCCTCAAACTCCCTGGCTCAGGTGCTCATCCCACCTCAGCTTCCCACGTAGCCTGGACCACAGGTGCATGTCATTACGCCTGGCTAAATTTTAAATTTTTTTGTAGAGATGGGGTCTCTATGTTTCCTAGGCTGGTCTTGAACTCCTGGGCTCAAGCGATCCTCCCACCTCAGCCTCCCGAAGTGTTGGGTTTACAGGCATGAGCCACTGCGCCGGGCCTGATGGTCCCTTTAGAGCCCTGGCTTTTCCTGATTTGGAACCCGATGCCAGGCAGGGACGAGCTATCCAGGGGCTGGGCCTGGATGTGTCCGCTGCTGGACCCCTGCCACTCAACTACGACCTCCCATTCGGGTCCGCCCTCAGGTCTCGGAAGCCCCTGTTCGGCTGTGGGGACCTGGGGCCCAGCCTCTGGGGCAGACAGGAGAAGGACTGGTGGGGGTCTCAGTCCCGTGGGCCAGAGGCCTGGGAGAAATCCATCCAAGAGCCTCCGGTGCTGTACGTGACGGGCGGGGCCTGTGCTGTTTGGGGAGAGGCTCGATGGTGCCCCCAGCGGACGCCGTCCGCCCTGCCGGCTCTGGGAGCTCTGCGGCGGGCACTGCCTTTCTGCTTCCACTGCGGTTTCCAGCCCGGGTGTCAGGTCCCTCCCTGTAGCCCTGGGGAGGCTCCCGGGGAGGCTTTAGCAAGACGGGCCCTGGGGGATGGCTGAGCTCAGATAAGCCCACAGAAACCAGAGAAGTCAGCCTGCTGGAATTCGGAGTGGGCATGGAGTCGCACAGGGGGGTTCGGAGGCTGGGAGTCACACATGGAGTCGCAGCCCGGGGGCTTTGGTCACAGTTGGAGGGGTGGGGCGCGTTGTGCAGGACGGGGACGGAGGCTTCCTTCCCGGGAAGCCGGATGGGGCCGGCGGCCCCCACTCTCCAGTAAGTAGGGCACTGCCTCCCCCTGGTGGTCACCAGGGAGAAGCGACGCCATTCCTGGCGGGCCCCCGGAGAGCCACGGATGGGGGTGCCTTCTGTCCTGGGGATGGGGTCGCCTGCCTCCTCCTCGTGGGGCGTCCCAGTGGACACTGCGTCAGAGTTCTGCTGCCTGACGCCACCGCCACCAGGATTCCAAGAAACCCTGAGGTTTCTTCTGTGAGCCATGCTTGCAGGAAGCGTTGAAGATGTCTGCCCCCCGCCCCTCTGCTATCCCTGCTTCCTTCCTCCCTCCCGTTTGTTCTTTGTCTCAACTCTCATATTTATTGAGCTCCTGCTGTGCTCCTGGGACCATGTTTCCCTTTCTATTCCAGAACCATTCAGGAAAAGGGAGGCGCCCCCTCTGTGTAGGGAAGAGGGCACGGGCCGGGAGCCGGGTTTCCGTCC
The DNA here is from genome assembly GCF_007565055.1 of Rhinopithecus roxellana. Taxonomy (NCBI): domain Eukaryota; kingdom Metazoa; phylum Chordata; class Mammalia; order Primates; family Cercopithecidae; genus Rhinopithecus; species Rhinopithecus roxellana. The sequence continues at coordinate 9,785,246 of NC_044560.1, read as the reverse complement.
CTAGTCTGAACTAGGGCTTTGGACCAGAAGATTCTTAGGGTCCGTCCAGCTTTCACTTTCTGCAAGTCCATCCTTATAGACTCTGTGACCTTGGGCAGGTTGTTTGTGCTCTCTGAGCCTCTGTCTCATCTACAGAACAGGCATCATAGCGTCTTTCCTGCTGCTGCTTAGGGATGTAAGAGGATGAAATGAAGGGCCGTCTTCTCCTTGACAGGCTGTGTATCATGTACCGAGCAAGAGTTGGGGGTCAGCTCCGCCATTCAGACCTTAACAGGCATATTGTGAGCGCTTGCTGAGTGCTGGACACTGTAGCCAGAGGGAGATGTGGGGCCAAGGAAGGGTTTTTCATGCTTTAAATATTGGAAGAGAGCATGTCTTGTAGACTGTCGAGAATTATCCAGCACAGAGGGAGAAGTCGAGGTACAGGAAGGAGGGGGCGGATTGCAAGCACAAGGTCCTGGAGCTGTGCTGCGTGGGTTGAGAGGAAGTGGAGATTCCGGGTAGACCTGCAGCTGGACGGGAAGGTGAGGGAGTCCTGTGCCTCCCTGTTCTTTGTGATTTACCAGGCAAGGAATGTGGGAGGAGAGGAGGGTTGAGAAGACAGAGGGAAAGGGTGGGACTGGGGCTGTGGGCTCAGCCATGTAGAAAGCCCACCTTCCTGAGATTCAGGTCCCGTGTTTAAAAGTGAGAATGGGGTTGGGCACAGTGGCTCATGCCTGTAATCCCAGCACTTTGGGATGCCGGGGGGGGGGGGGGGGGGGGTGGATCCCTTGAGGTCAGGAGTTCAAGACCAGCCGGGCCAACATGGCGAAACCCCGTCTCTACTAAAAGGACAAAAATTAGCTGGGCATGATGGCACGTGCCTGTGATCCCAGTTACTTGGGTGGCTGAGGCAGGAGAATTGGTTGAACCTGGGAGGCGGAGGTTGCAGTGAGCCGAGATGGCGCCACTGCACTCCAGCCTGGGTGAGAGAGTGAGACTCTGACTCAAAAAAAAATTAAAAATTAATAAAAAAAGGAGATTGGTGGTGCTGTGCACATGCATGTGTTGTGTGCATGTGTGCTTGTGTGCATGTATGCCTGCATGCGTGTGCATGTATGTGTGCATGTGTGCCTGCATGTGCATGTGTGTGAATGTGTGTGCATGTGTGAATGTGTGTGTGCGTGTGTGTGCGCATGCGTGCCTGCGGGTGCATGTGTGCCTGTGGGGTGCACGTGTGTGTGCACATGCGTGCCTGCGGGTGCATGTGTGCCTGCATGTGCATGTGTGTGAATGTGTGTGTGTGCATGTGTGAATGTGTGTGTGTGCATGTGTGTGCGCGCATGTGTGCCTGTGGGTGCATGTGTGTGTGCGCATGAGTGCCTGCGGGTGCATGTGTGCCTGCATGTGTGTGCGTGCGTATGTGTGTGTTTCCATCCATGTATTGCTAAGGTGAGGCCTGGGTTTAACCAGGGTCAGGGCTGTGCTGGGAGAAAACAATAGAGGGGCTGGGTGAGGGAGTCAGGGATGTTTACTGACTCTAGCCATGGGTCCTGGGACGCCAACTGGTGAGGAGGGCAGCGAGAGCAGGGGGCAGTGGAGGAGAGGGCTGCAGGGTTCTGAAGAGCTGCCTGGTCATGGAACCTCCCTGGGCCTCAGTAACACTGTGAGCATTACTTTGAGGTTCAAGTGTATCTAAAAATGTACTGAAGAATGCACGGTTACATCTGAATTATTCTCCGTCCCCTTCTCTCCCTCCCTAAGAGCCTAAATCAGTGCTATCCATGCCAGTTTGTATTTGCCAAAGGGATCCGGAGATGTGGGAGTATGACGTGGTGCTTGCCCACCCCATCCCTGTCCTTGTCCCCTCTCTCTGGCTTACTACAGTGGCAGGCGCCTCTGGCAGCAGTGGCTCCAGAAGACAAAGGGTCCCAGACTATCTTTAATTCATAAATGCCCTGCCCTTCTCTTGGGACGTGTGTGTCAGAGGCCTGAATATGTTGCATGCCCATAACCTGCAGTTCTGCCATTTACTGGGTCCACAGGTGTTCCTTGAATCCCTCTTCTGGCAGGCTCTGAGGTTACAAGACAGGATGGTCCTTCCAGCCTGGCCAAGATGGTGAAACCCTGTCTCTACCAAAAATATAAAAAATTAGCTGGGTGTGGTGGTGTACACCTGTAGTTCCAGCTACTCAGGAGGCTGAGGCAGGAGAATCGCTTGAACCTGGGAGGTGGAGGTTACAGTGAGCGGAGATCACACCACTGCACTCCAGCCTGGGCGACAGAGCGAGACTCCGTCTCACAACAACAAAAAAGGACAGGATGGTCCTTGCTCTCTGGAGGGTGCCTTCTGGTAGGGGAGACCAACAATAACCTGTAATCAAATAAGTAGAGATTATCATGAAGGAAGCAATGGGTCAGGCAGAAGTAGCAGCTCGTGTGATTACTAGGAAGCTGGAGAGACAGAAGAGACACAAGGAAGGAAAAGAAGCAACTGGCGGCCCTTGCCCTGGTGTCAGAAGACAGCAGCTGTGGAGGGCTGTGAGGAAGGGGGCACTGCTGAGACAGCTCACACACTGTTCACACTCATTCACACACCACACACCCATTCACACCCATCCACACACCATTCACCCAGTCACACCCGTTCACACCCTTCCCCGGGCAAGTGTGTCCTGCCCTTGGCTGTCTCCCAGGAGTCCTCATCCTGGGGTAGTGAAATGATTGAAAACCCCGTCTCTACCAAAAATACGAAAATTAGCCAGGCATGGTGGGGTGCGCATGTAATAGGCTACTTGGGAGGCAGAGGCAGGACAATCACTTGAACCTGGGAGGCAGAGGTTGCAGTGAGCTGAAATTGAGCCACTGCACTCCAGCCCAGGTGACAGGGTGAGACTCTGTCTCAGGAAAAAAAAAAAAAAAAAAAGCAATAGAGGAAGGGACAGAGAGCAGTGCAGGAGGGTTTCTGAGAGTATGGTCAGGGAAGGCCTCTCTGAGGGGTGTTACTAAGCTGAGGCCTGGGAAGGTGCTTGCCAGGGAGCAGGGCACAGGCCTTGGGGCAGGGAGGAAGTGGGTTTGTCTAGGGGCCCCAAATGTGCATCATAGCCGTTGAGGGGTAGGCAGGGCCAAATCACTTGGGACTCAGATCAAGTTGAGGAGCTTAGATTTCATCCATGAACATGGGATTCCATTAGCAGATCCTAAGCAGGGGAGACACCTGGATGGGCACCATGGCTGTGTCAGAGAGAGGTTGGGGCCAGAGTGAGAGTAGAGGTGAGGACCAGGTGGCTGTTTGGATGAGAGCTGGCAGTGATAGCAAAGATGGAGAGAAGTGGGTGAATAAAAATATATTTTGTCATTGATGGATTGCGGACCATTGGGCAGAAAGGTATTTGCCAACATGGAAAGGTGTTCTTGATATATTGCTGTGTGGATAAAATAGATTGCAAACAAACGCACATATTATTAATCTGTTAAAAATGCACTGAGCAGCCTGGGCATAGTGGCTCATGCCTTTATTCCCAGCACATTGGGAGGCTGAGGCTGGCGGATCACCTGAAGTCAGGAGTTCAAGACCAGCCTGGCCAGTATGGTGAAACCCCGTCTCTACTAAAAAAAAAAAAAAAAATTAACCAGACTTGGTGGTGGACACCTGTAATCCCAGCTACTTGGGAGGCTGAGGCAGGAGAATCGCCTGAACCTGGGGGGTGGAGGTTGCAGTGAGCCGAGATTGTGCCATTGCACTCCAACCTGGGCAACAAGAGTGAAACTCCATCTCAAAAAACAAACAAACAAACAAAAAAGAAGCACTGAGAGGCTGGGTGTGGTGGCTCATGCCTGTAATCCCAACACTTTGGGAGGCCGGGGTGGGAGGATCACTTGAGTCTAGGAGTTTGAGAACAAGCTGGGCAACATAGTGAGACCCCTACTCTAGAAATTTTTTATTTATTTTTATTTTTGAGACAGAGTCTCACTCTGTCACCCAGGCTGGAGAGCAGTGGCATGATCTTGGCTCACTGCAGCCCCCACTTCCCAGGTTCAAGCAGTCTCATGCCTCTGCTTCCCCAGTAACTGAAATTATAGGCACGCCACCATGCTTGGCTAACTTTTGTATTTTTAGTAGAGACCGAGTTTCGCCGTGTTGGCCAGGCTGGTCTTAAACCTTGGCCTCAAGCGATCTGCCTCGGTTTCCCAAAGTGTTGGGGTTACAGGCGTGAGCCACTGCACCTGCCCTACAAAATTTTTTTTTTAAAATTAGCTGATGGTGGCATGCCTATAGTCCCAGCTATTCAGGAGGCTGAGGCAGGAGGATCACTTGAGCCTGGGAGTTTGAGGCTGGAATGAGCCATGATTATGCCATTGCACTCCAGCCTGGGGGACAGAGTGAGACCCTGTCTCAAAAACAAAACAAAACAAAAAAGCATTGAGAACAGTTTAGAAAGGTCTTCACTAGCAAGTAATTATCACAGTGTGGTACAGTTGGATTCTCTTGGCTTACTTATATGTTCTGTATTGTTTGAATAACAACAAAGGAATACCTAAAGCTGGGTTTCAAAATGATGATAAAATGCTGCCTGCCCTCTGGTCCCCCCTCCCCACCAGGAGTATGAAGAGCGCCTGGCCCGGCTGAAAGCCGACTATAAGGCCGAGCAGGAGTCTCGGGCCAGGCTGGAGGAAGACATCACTGCTATGCGTAACTCATATGATGTCAGGCTGTCCACACTGGAGGAGAACCTGCGGAAGGAGACAGGTGGGCACCCCTTGCCTCCCCAGGCTGTCTCGAGGGAAGGTGGCCTCCTTTCTGCCTCACTGCAGTAACTGCATCACAGAGCATTTTCTACACCCCAGGCTCAGGTCTGTTTTGTCCTCACAATGGTCTGGTAAGGTAGGTACCACAGTTATGCTCACTATATAGATGAGGAAACTGAGGCACAGAGAGGGTAAGTAAGTTGCCCATGGTCACACAGCTGATAAAGGAGAGCCAGGATTGGAACCCAGGCAGTCTGGCCCCAGAGCCAGTGTTCTCACCCACAACACTGCACTGGGATGGCTTAGCCGTGGGCTGGGCTCCAGCTCGAGGCTGACTGTGAGCTGTGAAGTACCACCCTTTCTGTAGAGGCAAGCCCCTGCCCCTAACTTCTGTGTTTTCCATTTTCTCCTCTTACTTTTGAGCCTCTCTGTTACCAAAGCAAACACATCCCATAATAAGGATTTAATCAGTAGCCACAAATTTTTACCTATCTGGAAGTTTTTGTCTTTAAAAAAAAAAAAAAAAAAAAAATTTTGTTTTGAGATGGAGTCTTGCTCTGTCGCCCAGGCTGGAGTGCAGTGACATGATCTTGGCTCACTGCAACCTCTACATCCCGGATTTAAGCAATTCTCATGCCTCAGTCTCCTGAGTAGCTGGAATTACAGGTGCACACTACCACACCTGGCTAATTTTTGTGTTTTCAGTAGAGATGGGGTTTCATCATGTTGGCCAGGCTGGTCTCGAACTCCTGGGCTCAAGCAGTCTACCTGCCTTGGCCTCCCAAAGTGGGATTACAGGCGTGAGCCACTGCACTTGGCCTTTAGTTTTTGTCTTCTTTTTGCCACCCTAGGATGTTCTGCTGTACCAGTGTCAGTCAAACACGCATGCTGCTTGGAGGTTCAGACCTCCTAGCACTCATGAATAGTGTAGAATCCAGGCCTGGAATGATGATGATACTGATCGCACCATCGGTACCATTTGTTGCACATTACCACGTGTCGGGTAATTTACCTGCTTTACCTGTACCTTCTCACTGAGCCTCTCTTTCCCCAGTCCAGCGAGGTAGGACTCCCTGGATCTTCCCATAACCATGTGGAAACCAAGTCTGAGAGAGATCCAGGCCATTTAGCTAGGGAGTGGATGCCATATTTCAGCAAAGGGAAATACCAAGACCCGCTGACGGGGGTCTGGGACACAGTGATGAAGAAATGGGTAGGAGGAATGAGGCGCAGGGAGCCCCCCGAGCCGGAGCACTAAGGGGTCCATGTGAATGCAGCCCTGTCTCCACTGCAAGGGAGACGCACTCCCGGAGGAGACCCAGAGGAAAAGGAGGGAGCCGATTCTAGCATTTTCTGCCCTTTGGAGTGTTCCCTGCAGTCCGGATTGAATATGAGGCCTCCAGCTGCTCTTTGGCTTCTGGAGCTCTGACATTCATCCACAGCATTCATTTAGCTCTCGCGGACCGAGCATATCCAGTGGACAAGAGCCCTGGGCTGGGCACTCCAGTGGGGGCTCCTAGGGCACCTGGGCATGAAATCTGCTGAACTCTCAGCCTTGGAAGGCAACAAGGCCCCAGGAAGCCTGCCAGTGTGTGAAGAGTGGTCCCAAGGCAGGGCGTGCCGTAAGAGCCCAGCACTTAGTGGCTGTGGAGGTCAGAAAATGGAGAAATCACAGTGTTGGTCAGGGAAGGCTTCCTGGAAGAGGTGGGAGGCGGTAGGTTTGGGTTCTGATAAGAGCAGAGATGGGAAGGCAGGCAGGCTATAGCCAGCCTCTGGAGGGCCTAGGAGGCTCTGACTCTTAAGCTGGTCTTTTAGAAATGATGGGCTTGGGCCGGGCACGGTGGCTCACGCCTGTAATCCCAGCACTTTGGGAGGCTGAGGCGGGAGAATCACGAGGTCAGGAGATCGGACCATCCTGGCTAACACAGTGAAACCCTGTCTCTACTAAAACTACAAAAAAATTAGCCAGGCATGGTGGCAGGTGCCTGTAGTCCCAGCTACTGGGGAGGCTGAGGCAGGAGAATGGCGTGAACCTAGAAGGTAGAGCTTGCAGTGAGCCGAGATTGTCCCACTGCACTCCAGCCTGGGCGACAGAGCAAGACTCTGTCTCAAAAAAAATAAAGAAACGAAACACTGGGCTTGGGACCGCCTTCTATGGAAGGGTCTCTCATTCTGACCCTTTAAAAATCTGAAGGAAGTTCTCCATTTTGCAGAGGCTGTCCTGCAGGCGGAAGTCCTCTACAAGGCTGAGGTCATGTCCAGGGCCGAGTTTGCCAGCAGCTCTGAGTACCCGTCTGCTTTCCAGCATGAGACAGTGGTGAAACCCGAGGTCTTCTCCATGACCGACACTCTGCCCAGTGACGACGTCTCCAAGACTGAGGTTTCCTCCAGGTTTGCGAAGCTGCCCAATGTGGAACCCTCCAAGTCTGGGATTTCTCTGGGCTCCAGTGAGTCATCCTCGCTCGAAGAAACCTCTGTGTCTCAGGCTTTCCCTGGGCCTGAGGAGCCCTCCAACGCGGAGGTCTCCATGCCCACTGTGGAGTGCAGGAGCAGATACTTCCTGGATGAGTGCCTCGGGCAGGAGGCCGCTGGGCACCCGCTGGGGGAACAGAACTACCTCCCGGAAGAGGAGCCGCAGGAGGTGCCCCTACAGGGGTTACTAGGCCTGCGGGACCCATTTGCCGAGGTGGAAGCCAAGCTGGCCAGACTCTCCTCCACCGTGGCCAGGACAGACGCACCCCAGGCAGACATCCCCAAGGTCCCCGTGCAGGTAGCTGATGTCATGCCTGGTGCCATCGAACACTGAGCAGGCAGAGCTTGCCCGGGGTCTGGAGCTCACTGTCCACACACTGTTCACACACACGGCCTCTGCTGCTCAAGCCGTGGCTCCACTGTGTCTGCTGTGGCTCTGGCACTGGTGGCTGGTTCAGGGGCACTGGTGTCCAGGGGTTGGGAAAGGAGAAGCTCTGTCTCATGCTCTGTAATTCAATAAGAAAGTTGGGGTCAAGGTGCAAGGTTATGCCAGGTGGGCACCTGTTCTGCAGATGGGGTGACAGCTGTACAGGGCATTTGCCCAGTTGCCATGGTTACAGTGAGTGTCCAGGCCTGACGGAGTCTTGGGCAACCCTCACCGGCTCATGAGCTCCGTAGTGAGCTGGGTCGGGGGGTCTGTGGGAATCCAGCCACCTTTCAGTGACCGCGAGGCTTCTGGGACACTGCTCTTCATCTGGCCCCCTGACCAACATCTTCTCCCTTTTCAACAACCCTCTTGTTTTTAAAAAATGTTCCTTTTGGCCAGGCACATTGGCTCACTTCTGTAATCCCAGAACTTTGGGAGACCGAGGTGGGTGGATCACCTGAGGCCAGGAGTTCAAGACCAGCCTGGCCAACATGGTGAAACCCCATTTCTACTAAAAATATAAAAATTAGCCAGGTGTGGTGGCGTGCACCTGTAATCCCAGCTACCCAGGAGGCTGAGGCAGGAGGATCACTTGAACCTGGGAGACGGAGATTGCAGTGAGTCAAGATCGCACCACTGTGCTCCAGCCTGGGTGACAGAGTGAGACTCCATCTCAAAGAAAAAAAGAGTCCTATTTTCTTCTCTTTTTGTTCTCTGCTTTCCTTTCCTTTCCTGTGTGTGTGTGTGTGTGTTTGTGTGTGTGTGTCCGTGTGTGTATTTAGAGAGAGAGATCGCAGGTCTACCACTTCCTTGGTGTGTGACCTTTCTGGGCTCGGTTTCCTCATCTGTAAAACGAGGATGCTTCAGTGGAGTGGATGCAGGCAATGCTCCTGGCATACAGCAGGAGCCCACCACACACCCTGACTTGCAGCCCTTGTCCCATTTCCTCTCTTCCCTGTTCTCTCCCTCATCTCTTCCCCCACTTTGTGCTCCTTCTTTCAGGAGTGACAGGCAGGGGAGGGTAGGGGGTGGTGGGAGGCCTTGGGGAGTTGAAGTGAGGCCAGGGGTAAGGGAGTAGAGGATGATTCTGGCCCAAATCAGCCTTCTTCCTCCCCCATCCCCTCTCCTCTCAGGCCCCCGTGCTGACAGACCTGCTGGAGCCCAGGGATGCCAGACCCGAAGCCGAGGCGGCTGATGACTTCCCGCCCAGGCCTGTGAGTACCTCCCTGGGCCTCCGTGTTGGGGACGGGGTTCTCTTCAACTTCCTGGGAAACTGCAGCTTGTCTTCTCCCTCCCTGCGCCTCAGTTTCCTCATCCATGAGCTGAGAACAACAACCCCAGCCTTCCCCGGGCTTGTGGCCCATGGCCCGAGACCAGGCAGTATGCAGTGGGAGGAACCATCATCATCTTATGGAGTGAAAGAGGCCTGTTAGCTGGGCGCGGTGGCTCAAACCTGTAATCCCAGCACTTTGGGAGGCCGAGACGGGCGGATCACGAGGTCAGGAGATCGAGACCATCCTGGCTAATCCGGTGAAACCCCATCTCTACTAAAAATACAAAAAAACTAGCCGGGCGAGGTGGCGGGCACCTGTAGTCCCAGCTACTCGGGAGGCTGAGGCAGGAGAATGGCGTCAACCCGGGAGGCGGAGCTTGCAGTGAGCTGAGATCCGGCCACTGCACTCCAGCCCGGGCGACAGAGCAAGACTTCGTCTCAAAAAAAAAAAAAAAAAAAAAAGAGGCCTGTTGTTCTAGATGGTGGCTTTCAAACCTTCCTCAGCCTTGGTGCCCTTTGTGTAAAGCAACTGAGGCCCAGTGTATGTAAAGGACAAGGGCTGCAGGTCGGGGCTGGTAGCCCCTAAGACACCATCAGGGAACCCAGTTTGAATGCCCCAGGAGAGCGAGAGGAGGCTTTAAATCTCCCCACATTTATAGAGAAGAAGACAATCTAGACTCAAGTGTGGGCTGGACACAGGGCCTGCAGCAGACTCTCAGCAGGGCGTAGATGGAGCGGCCGGGGCAGCCCTGACTAGGAAGTGACCCTGAGATGGGACCCAGGTGTGAAGGAGGGACGGGGGGAAGCAGCAAGCAGAGGGGACAGCAAGTGCCAAGGTCCTATGGCTGGAAAGACCTTGACTTTCTCAGCGATGGAAAAGGAGGCCAGGGGGGTGGGGGAGGCCGTGGAGGCAGGGAGCTGGCAGAGAAGAAAGTGGACTTTGCTGCTAACGCGACGGGAAGTCACGCGGGGCTCATTGGGAATGGGATGTGATCGGTTTTTTTTTTTTTTTTTTTTTTTGAGACGGAGTCTCGCTCTGTCGCCCGGACTGGAGTGCAGTGGCCGGATCTCAGCTCACTGCAAGCTCCGCCTCCCGGGTTGACGCCATTCTCCTGCCTCAGCCTCCCGAGTAGCTGGGACTACAGGCGCCCGCCACCTCGCCCGGCTAGTTTTTTGTATTTTTTTAGTAGAGACGGGGTTTCACTGTGTTAGCCAGGATGGTCTCGACCTCCTGACCTCATGATCTGCCCATCTCGGCCTCCCAAAGTGCTGGGATTACAGGCTTGAGCCACCGCGCCCGGCCGATCGGTTTCTATTTTAAGATGGCCCTGGCTGCCTGTGGAGACTGGATTGTGGGAGGTGAGAGAGGAAGCTGGGAGCTTTCCTCCCAGCGTGGGGGTGTCAGTGGGAATAGCGGCAGTAACAGGGCGTGTTTTTGTGTCACTGGTGTCCCTGAGCTGGAGGTGATCTGTCGGGGCTGCAGCAGGCGGAATGGCCCCATCTGGGACTGAGCTGCCTGGGAGACATCGGGCGTGGGGGAGGGGGTGGCCTTCCCACCCTCCACCTGGGTTTCTCTTTACACTCAGGAGGTAGATCTGGCCTCCGAAGTGGCCTTGGAGGTGGTGCCGACAGCAGAGCCTGGCGTGTGGTTGGAGATTGAGGCCCCAGTGTCCGTGGTGGCTCAGCGTCAGTCCCTGCCGGCCACAGCCAGTGTGAGGAGGGAGAGCGTGGGCATGGAGGTGGCGGTGCTGACCGATGACCTGCTGCCCGTCGTGGACCAGCAGCAGGTGCTGGCCCGGTAAGCAGCAGAGCATGGGGCTGGCGGGACCCCACGGTGGGGTGGGAAGGGGCTGCGTTCCAGGATGGAGGCGGGGGTGCCATAGCTTCCTCCCAGCTCTCCCTTCTAACGTGGCAGGGCGGCCCTGATTCCCCTCCAGGCACAGTGGGGACTGGGTGGGCAGGGCTCTGCTCTGGAAGCTACACAGGCTGCCCCAGCATCCCTTGTCAGGCCTGCTGGCCTTCAGGTTTCAGGAATCCCAGGGCAGAGTGTCACAGGCTTTTCTCCCATCCCAGTCAAGCCCCCAGCCCCCTGGCCTCCAGTGCCCTCCCTGATGTGATACCCACTCACCCACAGGACAAGTCATCCCCAGGCACTCTCTGAGACCGCCTGGTGAGCTGGCCTTTCCTCACTTGCCGTGTGGCTTTGTTAGGTTGCTTAACTTTTCTGAGCCTCGGTTCTCACTTCTGTTAATGATGTCAGTCCGACCTCCATGCCATAGTCATCCAGGGGTTCAATGGGGGAGACCCAGTCCCAGAGGCCACAGTTCAAACACTAACTGAATGACTCCTGAGTGCTGGGCACAGGACGCAAGGATGAGCAAGCTGCTGCCCCAGTCCCAAGGGCCCGCAGGCCAGGGCAGGGGACAGGCAGAGCCAAGAGGGTCCTGTTCTCTAGCAGTTCCCAGCCTGCCTCCTCCACTAGCTCTGCCATCTCGGGCCAACTTGAAACCTCTGTGCCTTCACTGCCCATCTTCAGAATGGGCGATATCAATAGTCTCAGCGTGAGAAGCTTGCGGTGAGGGTGAAAACGAGGCATTGCCTGCAGCGTGGCAGCCCCGCACCGGGCACGCAGTAAACACTTGGCACGTGTCCTGGCTATTTTCGCAGTGTGCTGTGGAGGGAAGGCTGGGGTGGGGGGGGGGGGGGGGCGCTTCACAGAAGTGGAGACACCTGAATAAGGTTTGCTGCAGGGGTGGCATCCTAGAGAAAGGGCACAGCACCTGCAAAGGTGGGACCCGGCCTGGGCGTTTGGAGACGTGCAAGCAGTGAGTGAAAGCTGTAGTGAACCGGGGAGGGGGTGCAGGGGAGCTGGAGGGAGGACCCTGTGTGCCCTCCTTGGGTGCTTGGGCTCCACCCACAGCAGGATTTTTTGTTTCTTTTTCTTTTTCTTTTTTTTTTTTTTTTTTTTTTTGAGACGGAGTCTCGCTCTGTCGCCCAGGCTGGAGTGCAGTGGCCGGATCTCAGCTCACTGCAAGCTCCGCCTCCCGGGTTCACGCCATTCTCCTGCCTCAGCCTCCCGAGTAGCTGGGACTACAGGCGCCCGCCAGGTCGCCCGGCTAGTTTTTTGTATTTTTAGTAGAGACGGGGTTTCACCGTGTTAGCCAGGATGGTCTCGATCTCCTGACCTCGTGATCTGCCCGTCTCGGCCTCCCAAAGTGCTGGGATTACAGGCTTGAGCCACCGCGCCCGGCCTTTCTTTTTCTTTTTTTGAGACGGAGCCTTGCTCTGTTGCCCAGGCTGATTGGAGTGCAGTGGCGTGATCTCAGCTCACTGCGACCTCTGCCTCCTGGGTTCAAGCCATTCTTGTGCCTCAGTCTCCCAAGTAGCTGGGATTACAGGTATGTACCACCATGCCTGGCTAATTTTTATGTTGTTAGTAGAAATGGGGTTTAACCATGTTGGCTAGGCTGGTCTCAAACTCCTGACCTCAAGTGATTCGCCTGCCTAGGCCTCCCAAAGTGCTGGGATTACGGGTGTGAGCCACCACACCCAGCCCCGCAGCAGGATTTTAAACAGAGCAGTGACATGGACGTGGTTCCCTTTTGCACCAGCTGCCATGGAGCCTGAAGTGGTTAGAGCCTGGCTGCTCAGGTTGCAAAGTTCCATTTTTTTTCATAAGCATGATCCTCTCCTCCTTTTGTGAATCCTTATCAAGCCTCTGGGCTACTCACTCCCTTTGGAAAGAGGCAGGGTTTGAAAAATTTTTGTGTTGCTTCATGAGACAGTGGGAGGTGGCAATTCCCATAAGTTTTCTCTATAGTTATTTAAAATTTGTATCTTTTTTTTTTTTTTTTTTTTTTGGCATTGGTGTATTTTTATTGATTTTTTAAAGTTTATTTTATTTTATTTTATTTTTTGGTAGAGATGGAGTCTCTCCATGTTGCCCAGGCTGGTCTCAAACTCCTGGGCTCAAGCAGTCTACCTGACTCAGCCTCCCCAAGTGTTGGGATTATAGGCGTGAGCCACTGCACCCAGCCTAAAATTTGTACATTTAAAGGGCAAAACTCTAACCATTTTTGAGCATTTTGGACATAATAGTCTTAACAATGTATTGTGCGTGTCCCTGCCTGATTAAATATTGTGCGTTCAGTGCATTGAACATTTTTCACAACCCAGGGTTCTTCTCCTCATGCCAGTGGCCTCAGACACAGAACGCACCTGCTCAGCTGCAGGGAGCACCAGCGTGGGAAGTCCACAGGGTCAGGGGTGGGTTAGCTGAGCCCACAGGAAGATTCCCGCCCTGACTCACCACTGTGGTCGAGTGCACAGGCAGGGAGTTGGGCAGGAGTCCTGGTTGTGACCCTGAGCAAGCAGCGTCCTGTCGCCGAGCCTCGGTTTCCCTTCCTGTGAAGTGGGGTTGTTGGAAGGATTTGGTGGGCTTACGCGTAGCCTGGGGCCTGCTGGATGGCACGCGCTCGGTGATGGGCAGATATTTTCTTGTTTGCTTTTTCCTCTGCGCCGGCAGTCTGCAGCTGTTGGAGCAGCAAGTGGTGGGTGGAGAGCAGGCCAAGAACAAGGACCTGAAGGAGAAGCACAAGCGGCGTAAGCGCTACGCAGACGAGCGCAGGAAGCAGCTGGTGGCTGCCCTGCAGAACTCGGATGAGGACAGTGGGGACTGGGTGCTGCTCAATGTCTACGACTCCATCCAGGAGGAAGTCCGGGCCAAGAGCAAGCTGCTGGAGAAGATGCAGAGGAAGGTGAGGCCCAGGTGCAGCCCCCCATGCCCAGCTGTCCAGAGATGGGTGAGACCCCCATCCAGGCATCCCTACACCTTGTGGGAAGCCAGGCAGCCCTCTACTCTTTATATAGCAGGCATGCATGCATTTATTATTTATTTTCAGAGACAGGGTCTCTCTGTGTCTCCCAGGCTGGAGTGCAGTGGTACAATCAGCTCACTGCAGCCTCCACCTCCCAGAATCGAGCCATCTTCCCTGTCTCAGTCTCCTGAGTAGCTGAGACTACAGGTGTGCACCACCACACCTGGCTACTTTATGAAATTTTTTGGACAGTCAGGGTCTCACCATATTGCCCAGGCTGGAAAGCACTTATTAAGTGCCTGCAGTGTGGCACACCCTGTTCTGATGCTGGCAGGCAGAGCAGTCACAGTGACAGATGTGTCCCTGTCACTGTGGAGCTTGTCTCCCAGTGTGTGTGTTGTGTGTGTGTGCACGCACGCGGGTATGTTGTGTGTGTGTACATGCATGTATGTGTTGTGTGTGGGTGTGTGTGTGTAAGAAATAACACAGCAGAGAAATAAGCAAGAGAATATCGAGGAGTGGTCAGTACTGTGAAGAGAATACCAGAGCGAGACAACTCCGTTTTTATGTTTTCATTTTTGTAGATGATTAAGTGCACACATTATAAATGCACAACTTGATTCATTTCTATAAAGTGCTTTCCACAAAGCATGCCCATGAAACAAGCACCCAGACTGGGAACCTCAGAAGGACCTGGGCTACCACAGGTCGGGGACAGGGACGTTCTCCTGGAGGTAGAGACTTCTGGGAGAACTGAGAGAGAGAGAACCAGCCCTGGGTGGCGTGAGGAGGAGCATTGGGATGGAGCCTGAAGCAGGAGAGAGGTCAGCATGTTCTAGGAGCAGAGAGTGGGCAGATGCAGCTGGAGAAAGGGAGTGAGGCCGGAGTCAGGGAGAGTGCGATTCTGTCCGCAGTGAGGGTTACATGCGCTGCCTTTGGAGCTTTCTCTGTGCTGTCTGGGTTTCCTGATCCTCATGATGGCTCCTTGGCCATCTTCAGGGTCCTCCCCACTCCTCCCCGCCCCCACCACCATCCTGGCAGCCAAAGGATCTTGCTGAGCATAAAACTTTTTGCCTCTTTGGACTGGGTGCAGTGGCTCTCACCTGTACTCCCAGCACTTTGGGAGGCTGAGACGGGCGGATCACCAGAGGTCAGGAGTTCAAGACCAGCCTAGCCAACATGGTGAAACGCTGTCTCTACTAAAAAAAAATACAAAAATTAGTCCGGCCTAGTGACGCACGCTGTAATCCCAGCTACTCAGGAAGCTGAGGCAGGAGAATCACTTGACTCTGGGAGGTGGAGATGGCAGTGAGCTGACATCGCACCACTGCACTCCAGCCTGGGCAACAGAGCGACACTCCGTCTCAAAAGCAAAACGACAAAACAAAACCTTTTTGCCTCTTTAACCTATCCTTAGTTTTTTATTTTCTTGGCTTTTTTTTTTTTTTTTTGAGACAGAGTCTCACTCTGTCACCCAGGCTGGAGTGCAGTGGCATGATCTCGGCTCACTGCTAGCTCTGCCTCCTGGACGCCATTCTCCTGCCTCAGCCTCCCGAGTAGCTGGCACTACAGGCACCCGCCACCTCGCCCAGCTAATTTTTTGTATTTTTAGTAGAGACGGGGTTTCACCATGTTAGCCAGGATGGTTTCTATCTCCTGACCTTGTGATCTGTCTGCCTGGGCCTCCCAAAGTGCTGGGATTACAGGTGTGAGCCACCGCGCCTGGCCCTTCTTGGCTATTTTTATGTCTTTTCTTAATGCTTAATGCTCCTTGTTATATTTCCAGTTGAATTCATTCTCACGTAAATATCTTGAATTAGGTCTACATTTCTAGTATTTTTTCCTTTCTTTTCATTAATGTCCTATTTCGTATCTTGATTTTTTTGTCCCTTTCTCAGTTTTTTGATTTTGGATTAGAAATGTTCATACCTGTGACTGCCTGTTTAAGAACATTTTATTCAAATGTATTCTAATTGGGGTTATTTTTTAGTTTTTAGTTTTAAGAGTCTCACTCTGTCACCCAGGCTGAAGTGCAGTGGCACGACCATAGCTCACTATAACCTTGAACCCTTGGGCTCAAACAATCCTCCCGCCTCAGCCTCCCAAACTGCTGGGGTAGGTGTGAGCCACTGCATCCGGCCTTGTGTTACATTTTTAATCTGCTGGCTAGGTTCTGTGAGCTTGTGCTTTCGGGGAGAATTTTCTTCACTGAAATGTTTTGATTTTTATTTTCTGTTTCTTCTAGTAGCTTTGGTTAGACACATCTGTTCTTTCCTTCTTTTCTGTTTACTCTGTGATGTCTTGTTTTTCTGGACTATCAATAACAGCTGAAGGCAGAGATGAAGTCTGGGGTGGTATCTTTTTTCATTCAATAGCACACTCTTCTCTTTGTATAGTGAAGTGTAGTTTTAAATAGAACTCTAGGCCGAGCACGGTGGCTCATGCCTGTAATCCTAGCACTTTGGGAGGCTGAGGTGGCCAAATTGCTTGAGCCTGGGAGGTGGAGGTTGCAGTGAGTGGAGATTGTGACATTGCACTCCAGCCTGGACAGCAGCATGAAACCCTGTCTCAAATTAATCAATCAATCAATCTCTGATTTGTTTCCTATTACTGTGTTAACAAATTACTATACATTTATTTACTCAGTATACACAAACATACCATCTCACAGTTCTGTAGGTCAAAGTCTGGGTACAGTGGGGCTGGCTTCTCTGCTTAGAATTCCACGAGGCTGAAATCAAGGTGTTAGTGGGGCTGGTCTTCCTTCAGGAGATTCTAGGGGAAGAATCCTTGTCCACAGTCATTTCAGGTGTTGGCAGAATTTAGTTTGATGAGGTGGTTTGCGGGGCTGAAGCCCTCATCTTTTTGCTGACTGTCGGCCACTCTTGGCTTCTAGACACTGCCTGCACTCCTGGGCTCCTGGACCCCTGCAAAGACAGCCAGGGTGGGGAGCAGTCCCTCTCACGCATGGAATCTCTCTGACTCCACTCCCGCCTCATCTTTCAGAAACATCTTTTCTACCACATCACTCCTGCCTGCCTCTCTGCCTTCCTCTGTTGCTTTTATTTTTATTTTTCATTTTATTTTGAGATAGGGTCTCGCTCTGTTGCCCAGGCTGGAGTGCAGTGGCACAATCATAGCTCACTGCAGCCTTGACCTCCTGGGCTCAAGAAATCCTCCTTCTTAGCCTCCTGAGTAGCTGGGACTACAGGTACGCACCACCACGCCTGGTTAATTTTTTTAAATTATTTTTTGTAGAGAAGGGGTCTTGCTATGTTACCTAGGCTGGTCTCAAACTCCTGGGGGTCTTGCTATGTTACCCTGGCTGTCCCAGGCTCAAACGATTCTCTTGCCTCAGCCTCCCAAGTAGCTGGGACCGCAGGCGCGTGCCACTGCACCCAGCTAATTGTTTTGTAGAGAAGGGGTTTTGCCATGTTGCTCAGGCTGGTCTCGAACTCCTAAGCTCAAATGATCTGCCCCCCTCAGCCTCCCAAAGTGCGGGGATTACAGGCATCAGCCACCGAACCCGGCTGCAGTCTTTTTTTTTTTTTGCCGAGGAAGATACCATATTCACAGGCACAAAAATAGGGGGCAGAAATCTTGGGGGTGAAAGGAAAGCTTGTTTTTTTTGGTAGTTTTTGTATTTTGTGGTTTTCTCTTGTTTCTGCAGGACTTTCAGTTTCCACATCAAGGGTGCTTCCCACTTCTTTTTTTTTTTTTTTCTGAGACAGAGTCTCACTCTGTGGCCCAGGCTGGAGTGCAGTGGCTAGATCTTGGCTCACTGCAAGCTCCGCCTCCCGGGTTGACGCCATTCTCCTGCTTCAGCCTCCCGAGTAGCTGGGACTACAGATGCCCGCCACCTCGCCCGGCTAGTTTTTTGTATTTTTTTTAGTAGAGACAGGGTTTCACCGTGTTAGCTAGGATGGTCTCTATCTCGTGACCTCATGATCTGCCCATCTCGGCCTCTCAAAGTGCTGGGATTACAGGCTTGAGCCACCGCGCCCGGCCAGTGCTTCCCACTTCTAAATGCAGCACCTTCTGGAGACTAACTCCTCTGGTCCTGCGCACATACTGGTCTCTTCCATCAGTTTCTCATTTTCAGGTTTCAGATCTGATTTTAGGATTTTCTTGCTCCTTGTGGAGGGACTGCACCCTGCCTTCCATCACCTCATTCCTCCTCGCCCCATGCTGTCCTGGGTACTCTCTGCTTACCTCCCCATGGGGTAGCTCAGGGGCTGTCTGCTGGACTTGAGGGTTTATCTCTGTACTTCCATGTAATTCAAAGCTTCCAGCATTCTCTGTCTTCAGGTCATGCTGTAGGCTGGTTAAGGGTGGTTTTATTTTTCTCTCCTGGTTCTTCTGTATGTTTTTTTGGAGGTCTTATGGGAGAGATTCAGACTTAGATGGATCTTTTCATCCTAAGGTACCTAGAGAGCTGGGTTTTTTTTTTTTTTTTTTTTTTTGGTATAAGGAAATATGTATGTATGTTTGTGTACACACTGACATGGTTTGGCTGTGTCCCCACCCAAACCTCATCTTGATTTATAGCTCCCATAATTCTCATGTGTTGTGGGAGGGAGCCGGTGGGAGATAATTGAATCATGGGGTCCGTTTCCCCCATATTGTTTTTGTGGTAGTGAATGAGTCTCATGAGATCTGATGGTTTTAAAAGGGGAAACCCCTTTCGCTTGGTTCTGATTTTCCTTTTGCCTGCCACCATGTAAGACGTGCCTTTCACCTTCTACCGTGATTTTGAGGCTGCCCCAGGCATGTGGAACTGTGAGTGCATTAAACTTCTTTTTCTTTATAAATTACCCAGTGTTGGGTATGTCTTTATGAGCTTTGTGAAAACGGACCAATATGCACACACAAGCACTCAGGCTTCTAGACACTGCCTGCACTCCTGGGCTCCTGGACCCCTACAAAGACAGCCAGGATGGGGAGCAGTCCCTCTCACACGAGGAATCTCTCTGACTCCACTCCTGCCTCATCTTTCAGAAACATCTTTTCTACCACATCGCTCCTGCCTGCCTCTCTGCCTTCCTCTGTTGCTTTTATTTTTATTTTTCATTTTATTTTGAGATAGGGTCTCGCTGTGTTGCCCAGAATGGAGTGCAGTGGTACAATCATAGCTCACTGCAGCTCTTTCTTAGATAAAAGTAGCTCTAGTGCACGCTTTCTTCTACCTAGCTTTCCTCACGTAACAACATATAATATCCTGAAGGCCACAGCAGTATGGAAAGATCCTCCTCATTCTTTTTTGTTTTTGAGGTGGAATCTTGCTCTATTGCCCAAGCTGGAGTGCAGTGGCCCAATCTCAGCTCACTGCAATCTCCACCTCCCGGGTTCAAGAGATTCTCCCACCTCAGCCTCCTGAGTAGCTGGGACTACAGGTGTGCACCACCCATGCCCGGCTAATTTTTCTATTTTTTAGTAGAAATCAGGTTTCACCATGTTGGCCAGACTGGTCTTGAACTCCTGATCTCAGGTGATCCACCCACCTCAGCCTCCCAAAGTGCTGGGATTACAGATGTGAGCCACTGCGCCCGGCCTCCTCATTCTCTGACAGCTACATAGCTCTCCATCGTGAGGCGGGGTCATTGCTTATTGAGTCAGTCCCCTCTTGATAAACACTTGGGGTGTTTCCAATATCTTGTAATAATAAAGGCTGCTGTAGTCAACAGCCTGTGCATATGACTTCTGTATTCTTGGTAGGTTTCTCTAGAATCTATTCCTCCAACTGGGAATGCTGGAACAAAGGGTAATGCAAGTGTGATTTTGCTCGATGTCACTAGATAGGCCAACTTCTCCTCCATAAGGATTGTATTGTTTGGTATTTCCACTAGCATATATCCATGTGTTTCTTACCAACAGAGTATATTTACAAAAGCCTGGATTTTCTTTTTCTTTTTCTTTTTCTTTTTTTTTTTTTGAGACGGAGTCTCGTTCTGTCACCCAGGCTGGAGTGCAGTGGCGCCATCTCGGCTCACTGCAAGCTCCACCTCCCGGGTTCACGCCATTCTCCTGCCTCAGCCTCCCGAGTAGCTGGGACTACAGGTGCCCGCCACCACGCCTGGCTAAGTTTTTGTATTTTTAGTAGAGACGGGGTTTCACCGTGTTAGCCAGGATGGTCTCGATCTCCTGACCTCGTGATCCGCCCGTCTCGGCCTCCCAAAGTGCTGGGATTACAGGCGTGAGCCACCGTGCCCAGCTCTTTTTCTTTTTTGAGATGAGATCTCACCCTGTTGCTCGTGCTGGAGTGCAGTGGCACGATCACAGCTCACTGCAACTTCAGCCTCCCGGGCTCAGGTGATCCTCCTACCTCAGCCTCCCAAATAGCTGGGACTACAGGTGTGCATCACCATGTCTGGCTGATTTTTGTGTTTTTTGTAGAGACAGGGTTTCACCATGTTGCTGGGGCTGGTCTCAAACTCCTGGGCTCAAGTGATCCTCCTGCCTTGGCCTCCCAAAGTGCTGGGATTACAGGCATTAGCCACTGCATCTGGCCCCCAAAACTTGGATTTTTACCACTTTGTTAGGTGAGAAATAATCTCTTAGTGTTTTTTGTTGTTGTTGTTTACTTTATTTTTCTGAGATGGAGTTTCGCTCTTGTTGCCCAGGCTGGAGTGCAATGGTGCAATCTCGGCTCACCGCAACCTTTGCTTCCCAGGTTCAAGTGATTCTCCTGCCTCAGCCTCCCAAGTAGCTGGGATTACAGGCATGTGCCACCATGCCTGGCTAATTTTTTTAATTTAATAGAGATAGGGTTTCACCATGTTGGCCAGGCTGGTCTCGAACTCCTGAGCTCACGTGATCCGCCCGCCTTGGACTCCCAAAGTGCTGGGATTACAGGCGTGAGCCACCGCGCCCAGCATCAGTGTGGTTTTAATTTGCATTTTTCTTATTGTGAGCAGTGTTGAATACCTTTTCATATGTTTTGTGGCCATTTGTAGTTTTTCTCTGAACTATTTTTATCTCTTTTGCTCATTTCTCTATTAGGGTGGTTGTTCTTTTTCTTTTCTACATGTAGAAACTCTTTATACACTAGGAATATTAACTCTTGGTCTGTGATATAAACTGTAAATTTTTTTCCAGGTTGTCTTTTGTCTTTTACTGTGCTTTATGATATTTTTGCCATATGAAAATTTTCAATGTTTAGATTTTGTCAAATTGACCAACTATTAAAAAATTATTGCATATTCATTTTCAATCATAGTTGGGAAACTTCCCTCATGTTTTTTCTAGAACTTCTATGGTTTCATCTTTTTTACATTTAAATCTCTGATCCGTAATCTGTCACAGGGGTAGAGAAAAAAAAGTAAATCTCTGATGTAGTTGGAGTTTATCCTGGCACATGTGTGAGGAGCTGATTCGAATATTATCTTTTCTTATTTTATTTTTCATTTTTTTGAGACAGAGTCTCAGGCTGGAGTGCAGTGGCATGATTTCTGCTCACTGCAACCTCCACCTCCTAGGTTCAAGTGATTCTCATGCCTCAGCCTCCTGAGTAGCTGGGATTACAGATGTGCACCACCACGCCCAGCTATTAAAAAAAAAAAAAAGTATAAAACTTATATTCCAAAAACAATGAAACAAATGTGAAAGCAATTAAGAAAACCAAAATAAATGGAAAGATATCTCATGTTCATATGACTTGGCAGAGTCGTATTGGTGAGAGGTCAGTACTCCTCAAATTGATCTACAGATTCAAGGCAGTCCCTATCAGAGTTCAGAGTTTCCGCTGGTTTCTTTGCAGAAATTGATGAGCTGATCCCAAAGTTCACAATGAAATTCAAGGGACTCAAAATAGCCAAAACAATCTTGAAAAGAACAAAGTTAGGGGAATCACACTTCCTGGTTGCAAAGCTTTGCTACAAAGCTACAGTAATCAAGACAGTGTGGTACTGGCATGAGAACAGACACACAGATCAATGGAATACAACTGAGCATCCAGAAATAAACACTCATATTTACAGTTATCAATTAATTTTTTTTTTTTTGAGACGGAGTGCAGTGGCGCAATCTTGGCTCACTGCAACCTCTGCCTCCCAGGTTCAAGCAATTCTCCTGTCTCAGCTTCCCAAATAGCTGGGACTACAGGCACATGCCACCACACCTGGCTAATTTTTGTATTTTTTAGCAGAGATGGGGTTTCACCATATTGGTCAGGCTGGTCTCGAACTCCTGACCTCAGGTGATCCACCTGCCTCAGCCTCCCAAAGTGCTGTGATTACAGGACTGAGCCACCACGTGCAACCTGTCAATTGATTTTGGATAAGGATGCCAAGATAATTCAGTGGCAAAAGGACAGTCTTGTCAATAAATGGTGCGGGGACAACTGGATATTCACATGCCAAAGAATAATGTTGGACCCTTACCTCACACCACATACAAAAATTAACTCAAAATGGATCAAAACCTAAATGTAAGAGCCAAAACTGTAAAACTCTTGGAAGAAAACGTAGGTATAAATCTTTGTTACCTTGGATTAGGCAGTGGTTTCTTAGGTATGGCACCAAAAGCACAAGTTACTTAAAAAAAAAAAAGAGGGATAAATTGGATGGTGCAGTGGCTCATGCCTATCATCCCAGCACTTTGGGAGGCCAAAGTGGGAGGATCGCTTGAACCCAGGAGTTCAAGACTAGCCTGGATAACGTGGGGGAAACCCTGCCTCTACAAAAAATTTTAAAAATATTAG
Source organism: Rhinopithecus roxellana (assembly GCF_007565055.1). Taxonomy (NCBI): domain Eukaryota; kingdom Metazoa; phylum Chordata; class Mammalia; order Primates; family Cercopithecidae; genus Rhinopithecus; species Rhinopithecus roxellana. The sequence continues at coordinate 9,762,831 of NC_044560.1, read as the reverse complement.
CCAGAAGTGGTGGCTTGCACCTGTAGTCCCAACTACTCGAGAGACTGAGGACTGGGAGAGATGGAGGACTGGAAGGTCGAGGCTACAGTGAGCCAAGATCACGCTACTGCACTCCAGCTTGGTGATAGTGAGAACTGTATGGCATATGAATTATATGAATTATGTCTCAAGAAAACTGTTATAAAAATTATCATGCTGGGTGTGGTTGCTCATGCCTGTAATCCCAGGACTTTGAAAGGCTGAGGCAGAAAGACTGCTTGAGGCCAGGCACTCCAGACAAGCCTGGGCAACACAAGGAGATCCTGTCTCTACAATAAATTAAAAAATTAGCAGGGTATGGTGGCTCACACCTGTAGTCCCAGCTACTTGGGAGGCCGAAGTGGGAGGACTGCTTGAGCCCAGAAGGTCGAGGCCACAGTGAGCTGAGAAGGTGCCACTGTACTCCAGCCTGGGCAACAGAGTGAGACCGAGACCCTGTCTCTAAAAAAAAAAAAAACAACAAACAAAAATTATTGTGCGTGATTCCAGATGTCCAAATATATATAATGATTATTATACCCACTAACACCATGTGCTTACTACCCAGTCTAAGAAATGGAGCAGGGCCGGGTTCGGTGGATCACACCTGTAATCCCAACACTTTGGGAGGCCAAGACGGGCAGATCACCTGAGGTCAGGAATTTGAGATCAGCCTGGCCAACATGGTGAAGCCCTGTCTCTACTAAAAATACAAAAAATGAGCTGAGTGTGGTGACTCAAGCCTGTAGTCCCAGCTAGTCGGGTGCTGAGGCATAACAGTCGCTCAAACCCTGGAGGCAGAGGTTGTAGTGAGCTGAGATCTTGCCACTGCACTCCAGCCTGGGCGACAGAGTGAATCTGTCTCAAAAAAAAAAAAAAAAAAAAAAAATGGAGCAGGCTGGGCCATTGTGGCTGCTGGCAGGAGCCAGCCATAACCACCAGCCATAACCACCCTCTCCCTAAGCCCCAAGACTCCCTGGTACACAGTCTGTTTCCTCAAAGAGCAGGTACAGTTTGATTAGTAAAGAGGGATGTTTGAGGTTGGGCGCTGTGGCTCACACCTGTAATCCCAGCACTTTGGAAGGCTGAGGCGGTGTCCTGCCAGCTGTTCTTAAATGGGTGTCAGTGCATGAATTCAAACATCCTTCTTATTTATTTATTGTGAGACAGAGTCTCACTCTGTCGCCAGGCTGGAGTGCATTGGTGCGATCTTGGCTCACTGCAACCTTCACCTCCCGGGTTCAAGTAATTCTCCTACCTCAGCCTCCCAAACAACTGGGATTACAGGTGCCCACCACCACACCTGGCTAATTTTTTTGTATTTTTAATGGAGATGGGATTTCACCATGTTGGCTAGGCTGGTTTCAAACTCCTGACCTCAAATGATCCACCCGCCTCAGCCTTCCAAAGTGCTGGGATTACAGGTGTGAGCCACAGCGCCCAACCTCAAACATCCCTCTTTACTAATCAAACTGTACCTGCTCTTTGAGGAAACAGACTGTGTACCAGGAAGTCTTGGGGCTCAGGGAGAGGGTGGTTAGGGCTGGGGCTGGCAGTCGCCTGTGCTCAGGAGGGACCAGGGGGACCAGTCTAGCAGACTTGAGCAGGAGACCAAAAGAATCTGGAACCCTTGATCAAATCAAGGTGGGCCTTACTCTTAGGTCCAGTGTTTGTCACACCATAACACAGGGCTGTAGCAGTGGGAGAGTGAGGATTGTCAATTGGAGAGTTTGTGCCTGTTGTCCTCCTTAGAGATGTCACTTGTGCAGTTCTCTGAGATCCTTTAGAACTATGATGTTGGATGGGGGGCCTCTAAAAGGCCCCTGAATGAAACGTATACTGGGGGATAGTGACTGAGGGCTGGCTGTTGGAGGTGCTGATCAACTTTTCCCCTGCATTTTGCAGGGCTGGGGGGACACATTAGGTGCTTATTTAAATGCCAGGTGGAGAGGCAGCAGGGTGGTTGGATAGACGGAAGGATTGGTGGGTGTGAGAGAAGGTGGATGGATGGATAGAGGGAAGGATGGCTGGATGGATGGTGGGGATGAGAATGGATGGCTGATCAGGCCAATGAACAGACAACGTGTGGCTGCTGGCAGGACAGTGAGTGGAGAGGGTGGTTAGATGGAACGGGAGGTATCTTTCCTTACTCACTGCTTGTCATCCTTTGCTTTCAGCTTCAGGCAGCAGAGGTGGAGATCAGAGATCTGCAGTCCGAGTTTCAGCTGGAGAAGATCGATTACTTGGCCACCATCCGCCGGCAGGAGCGTGACTCCATGCTCTTGCAGCAACTCCTGGAGCAGGTGCAGCCCCTGATTCGCAGGGACTGTAACTACAGCAACCTGGAGAAGATTCGGCGTGAGTCCTGCTGGGATGAAGATAATGGCTTCTGGAAGATCCCACAGCCCATCATCACAAAAACCAGCCTCCCAGTAGGTCAGGAGCTTGGCTGGCCCTTGCCCTCCCTGCCTCCTCCACAGTTCACCATCCTGCAGACTGGCAGGGAGCGTGGGCCTCTCCTTGCAGGCTGTGGGTGTAGCAGACACATGGCCCTGGGTATCTGATGCGTCAGGACTCTGAGAAAGTGGTATGTTTTCACACTGTCTGCAGGCAGACAGATGTGGGTTGGAATTCTGGCAGCACCATTGCCTGTGTGCCCTTTTTGGGACTCAGTGTCCTCATGTGAAATGGGGATGAATAACAGCACCTTTCTTAAAGTTGCTGTAAGGCTTGAACTGTGTTAACAGGCCAGGTATGGTGGCTCAAGCCTGCAATCCCAGCACTTTGGGAGTCTGAGGCTGGCAGATCGCTTGAGTCCAGGAGTTCGAGATCAGCCTGGCCCACGTGGTGAAACCATCTCTAAAAAAAAAATACAAAAATTAGGCAGGCATGGCCGCGTGTACCTGCAGTCCCACCTACTTGGGGGGCTGAGGCAAGAGGATTGCTTGAGCCCGGGAAGTCAAGGCTGCATTGAGCCAAGATTGTGCCACTGCATTCCAGCCTGGGTGACAAAGTGAGACCCTGTCTCAAAACAACAAACCCCCTCCAAAAAAACCAGAAATGTGTTAATACGCATAAAACGCTTAGAGCAGTGCCTGGCACATAGTGAGTGCTTGCTACATGTTATCCTAATCAGCATTGTCACTGGTTCATCCTCACAACAGCCCTAAGAAGGACAGGTTTTCTACCCCTTTCACATAGGAGCACACAGTCTCAGAGGGTCCAGTCACAGTCACAGCAGTGAGTGGGAGGACCATGGATCGAAACCCACAGTTCAGAGTTTCAGGCCTGGTTCAGCTTCCGCTCTTGCTGCTGACCTCACGTGTGACCTTCCGAAGATCACTGTCCCTCTCTGGGCTTCTTTACAAAGAAGGGGTTGGATAAGATGACCTTGAAGGCCTCCTCACCTCTGATGAGTCTCAGAGTAAAGCCAGACATGCTGTGGCTCTTTCTCCAGCCATGGACCTGACTCTGCGCATTTGGGGAGCCCGCAGTGCCCCCCAGGAGTCCTCCCTCTTGCTCAGAGTGTTCATCCAGGTCCGACATCTCTAATATTTATAGATGGCATTGACACCATCCCTGCTGAGACCCCAGCCCGCTCCATTTCCCACATGCTCTCGGATGCAGCAGCCTTCCTGTCTGTCCCCACCCTTGCCTGCTGTCTTGCCTGGAAGCCCCTTGGCTGCTGTCTTGCCTGGAAGCAGATGAGGGTCTTCTCTGGTGTCTGAGCCCCTCCTGCTGTCTGTTTCTTAAAATTATCCCTTGGCTTGGGCTGGGAAGTGTCCTCCCCTGTTTAAGCCTGAGCCAGGCCTGACCCCCACCTCCACCTGTGCCCTCCTCTGGGCCTTGCACCAGGCAGCAGTGACTTCAGCTTTTGTTTTCTCATAGCAGTTTCAACTGGGCCACAGAACAAACCAGCCCGCAAAACCTCTGCAGCAGACAACGGCGAGCCAAACATGGTGAGGACTCCCTCCCGGTGAGGAGAAGGAGTGGGGTGTCGGGGGCTGGGGGGGCTTTGCCCCCAGTGCCGTGGGTCAGCGTTACTGCAGAGAGCTGGTCTTCTACTTTCCTCTGCCTAAGGATTAAAGAAGGGTCCAAAAGGGTCCTCAGAGGGTTCATGAAGCAGTAATTGGGATTCCTAAGTCACTTTATTTTCATCTCTTTTGTATTCTTTTTTTTTTTTTCTTTTTCTAAGCTCAGTGGCAAGACCTATCTCCTATATTTTGCAGTGCAACAGAAATGCGTGTTCTTAAAGCATGGGTGGTTTTTTTTTTTTTTTTTTTTTTTTGAGATGGAGTCTCACTCTGTCACCAGGCTGGAGTGCAGTGGTGCGATCTCGGCTCACTGCAACCTCTGCCTCCCAAGTTCAAGCGTTTCTCCTGCCTCAGCCTCAGCTGGGATGACAGGCATGTGCCGCCATGCCCAGCTAATTTTTGTATTTTTAGTAGAGACAGGGTTTCACCATGTTGGCCAGGATAGTCTCCATCTCTTGACCTCGTGATCCGCCCGCCCTCATGATCTGCCCGCCTCAGCCTCCCAGAGTTCTGGGATTACAGGTGTGAGCCACCATGCCTGGCCTCTTTTTTATTATTACTATTATTATTATTATTATTATTATTATTATTTTGAGACGGAGTCTCGCTCTGTCGCCCAGGCTGGAGTGCAGTGGTGCGATCTCGGCTCACTGCAAGCTCTGCCTCCCGGGTTCACACCATTCTCCTGCCTCAGCCTCCCAAGTAGCTGGGACTACAGGTGCCCGCCACCACGCCCAGCTAATTTTTTGTATTTTTAGTAGAGACGGGGTTTCACCGTGTTAGCCAGGATGGTCTCAATCTCTTGACCTCGTGATCCACCCGCCTTGGCCTCCCAAAGTGCTGGGATTATAGGCATGAACCACTGTGCCTGGCCAAGCAGGGTGTTTTCAACGAAACTCTTCAAGTTTGTTAACTTAGCTGGGAGCTACTGTCCCCAGCAGCCACCAGAGGCCCAGACAGAAGGGCACCAGCGGGGAGTCCACCGGTCCCTGGGGGTGGCCTGGTCAGCAGGCACAACTTCCATGACACAACTCCATGAACAATGATATGAAAGTTGTTATTATTTACAGATCCCCAGGCTAGGCAGGGCCACCAGAGAGGGACCCAAGCAGCTGGACCTCCTGTTGGTGTCCTTGTGTCTGGGCCTCTGGCGGCTGCTGGGGACAGTAACTACCAGCTAAGTTAATAGAGAAACTCAAAGAGTTGTGTTCAAAATAAGGGGTCAACAAACTTTTTCTGTAAAGGACCCGATCATAAATATCTTGGGCTTTGTGAACCATGTGGTCTCTGTCACAACCACTCAACTCTGCCACTGTAGCACAAAAACAGCCACAGGTAATACACAAATGAATGGTGTTCCAATAAAACTTTATTTACAAAAATAGTCTGCAGGCCAGATTCTGCCTTAAGCCATTACAAATATTTCAGAAAACCCACATCGAATATACCCTTACAGTTATGATAAGATCACTCCTAGGCTAATGAATTCCAACCAAACATCTCTGGCTGAGCAACTTAGGCTGCAAGGGGCCACTTGTGGTGGTCTAGAGCTTGATTGGCAGTTTCATAAAAAGGAAATTTGCTGCCAGGAAAAAAGACATTCTTAATCTGGGACCACAAAGAGGTTATGTCAGAATGCTTTCAGCTCCAAGTGATAGATACCAAAGCAAACAACCATAAGGCAGGGCCACCAGAGAGGGACCCAAGCAGCTGGACCTCCTGTTGGTGTCCTTGTGTCTGGGCCTCTGGCGGCTGCTGGGGACAGTAACTACCAGCTAAGTTAATAGAGAAACTCAAAGAGTTGTGTTCAAAATAAGGGGTCAACAAACTTTTTCTTTTTTAGTTCATGTAAGTGGACCAGTTTCAGGCATGGCTGGATCTAGGGGCTGAGACAGTCAGGGTCTGTGTCTGTCTTCACCTTTTTTTTTTTTTCTTTTGAGACAGAGTTTTGCTCTTGTTGCCCAGGCTGGAGTGCAGTGGTGTGATCTCAGCTCACTGCAACCTCTGCCTCCAAGTTCAAGCGATTCTCCTGCCTCAGCCTCCAGAGTAGTTGGGATTACAGGCATGCACCACAACATCCAGCTGATTTTTTTGTATTTTTAGTAGAGACAGGGTTTCTCCATGTTGGTCAGGCTGGTCTCGAACTCCCGACCTCAGGTGGTCTGCCTGCCTTGGCCTCCCAAAGTGTTGGGATTACAGGCGTGAGCCACCGCTCCTGGCCTATGTCTTCACCTCTTGTTCCTGCTTCCCTTGGTATGCTAGCTGCAGGCTTTCTCCACATGGCTGGAAGGATAGCTGCTGGCCATTGGTGATGCAAAAGGGAGAGAGGCCTGGTCTGTTAAAGCAACCGTCCCCTGTCTTTTTGGCACCAGGGACCAGTTTCGTAGAAGACAATTTTTCCACAGATCAGGACAGGGTGGGGGTTGGATAGTTTCGGGATGATTCAAGTGCATTACATTTAATGTGGACTTCATTTCTATTGGTATTACATTGTAATATATAATGAAATAATTATATAACTCACCATAATGTAGAATCAATGGGAGCCGTGAGCACGTTTTCCTGCAACTAGATGGTCCCATCTGGGGGTGATGGGAGACAGTGACGGGTCATCAGGTATTAGATTCTCATAAGGAGCGAGCAACCTGGATCCCTGACATGCGCAGTTCACAATAGGTTTGCACTCCTATGAGAATCTAATGCCACCGCTGATCTGACAGGAGGTGGAGCTCAGGCAATAATTCAAGTGATGGGGAGCAGCTGTAAATATAGATGACGCTTCACTTGCTCACCTGCCGCTCACTTCCTGCTGTGCAGCCCATGGACTGGTACCAGTCCATGGCCTGGGGGTTGGAGGCCCTTGTGTTAAAGCATCCTTAAACTACAGCTCGGGGAGAGATTCTGATTGGCTCTGCCTGGGTCATGGACCTACTCTTAGACCAATTACTGTGTTTAGGAAGATGTGGTTCTGTGATTGGTGCAGTCTGAGTCACATGTCCAGCTGTGTAGCAAAGGGTTGGGAGTCAGATGTAGTATAGGGCTCTATGAATGCTCACCCCACTGGGACCTTCAAGTGGGAAAAGGACAATTCCCTGAAAAGGGAGATTTAGACTGAAGAAAACAAGCCCATAATAGTGGTGAAAAATAATAGCTCTTGGTGATAAAAACGCTACGATTCCAGTTCTAATGGTCACAAATGTACCTGTGAGCTGAGGATAGCATCGCATTGCCTATTCTATGAACATGTGATAGATTTGGGGTTTGTGTATCACCCTGGCCCCTGTTGGAGCCGACAGGACACCCTGTTTTGAGCTTTGGAAGACAGAATAAGGCACGTCCCATCTCAAGGAAGGGGAGGCCAGGTGCAGGCGTGGCTGGAGACTCTGACTTCCTGGCCCCAAGCTGCCTGGGATGCCACCCACGAGTCCAGCGCCTACGGTGTAGGGTACACCAGAGTGCGCAGTGCCTGCTCCAGCCCTGTGATAACTTGGGGGAGGCTCGGGGTGGCCCCCACTGCCGCAGGATGCCAGAGGCTGTGGAGCCCTGTGCCAGGGGCACAAACAAGGGGGTGTGACCACGGGCATCTGCATCTCGGCAGGAGGAGGACCGCTATAGGCTCATGCTCAGCCGGAGCAACAGTGAAGACATCGCCAGCAACTACTTCCGGTCTAAGCGGGCCAGCCAGATCCTCAGCACCGATGCCAGGAAGAGCCTCAGTGAGTGTCCCTCCCCTGTTCCCACCCTCTCCACACAACTGGGAGAGGCATGAAGGGGATAGTTTTGAAGTCAGACAGACCTGGGTTCAAAAACTCCTTTCCCTCTCGGAGCCTCAGTTTCCTTAGCTACAAAATGTGGGGGGTAACACCAACTTCTCAGGATTAGGTGAGACGAGATGAGGAAACGGCCCAGCCCGGGGGCTGGTGCTCAATACAGTCTCCTCTTTGCTCCACCCTTGTCTCCCCTGGCCCCCGTAGGCACTCAGCACATGGCTCAGGGACCCGGCTGGGGATGCACGGGTTTAGGTCTCACTAGTTACGCACCAGCTTCCTGGCGAGTTACACGCCAGCATTGTGACTTCCTCCAAATGCGGATTGACTTCACTTGTCAAGGGCCACAAATGCGAAATACGCTTTTAAGAATTAAGCATCACTTCATTTATCTGCTTTTAAAACTGAAAGCAAAGCCCGCAGAGCTTCCAATAAAATAGCAATAAAAAGCAAATCTTGGCCAGGTGCGGTGGCTCACACCTGTAATCCCAGCACATTGGCAGGCTGAGGCGGGTAGATCACTTGAGGCCAGGAGTTCGAGACAAGCCTGGCCAACATGATGAAACCCCGTCTCTACTAAAAATACAAAAATTAGCTGGACGGTAGTGGCGTGTGCCTGTAATCCCAGCTACCTGGGAGACTGAGGCAGGAGAATCATTTGAGCTTGGGAGGTGGAGGTTGCGGTGATTCGAGATTGCACCACTGCATTCCGGTCTGGGCAACAGAGTGAAACCTTGTCTCAAAAAAAAAAAAAAATTAGCTGGGTGTGGTGATGCGTGCCTGTAATTCCCGCTACTCAGGAGGCTGAGGCATGAGAATTGCTTGAACCTGAGAGGCGGAGGTTGCAGTGAGCTGAGACCATGTGGGCTGAGACCGTGCCAGTGCACTCCACCCTGGGTGACAGAGTGAGACTTTGTCTTAAAAAAAAAAAAAAAAAAAAAAAAAGCAAATTTTAGTTCTATAAATTGAGGTTATTTAAGAGACAGAACGGGTAGAGCTGAGGACTAAGGTGGTGGGGGATGGGTGGGGAAATAGGATTCATTGTGTGCCTGGCATTGTGCCTGTGTTGCAGATGAGGAAACTAAGGCTCAGAGATGAAGCAGCTTGTCTAAGGTGATAGGAAGCAGTGGAGCTGGGCTTTGAACCCAGGCTTGACTGGCTTGAGATCCCAGGCTGCCTCAGTCTGAGGCTTTACAACCCCAACTCCCCAGCCCAGCCTCTTTAGATGCAGACATAGTTGCTGGGTCTGAGACCTCAGCCAAAGCAGCCTTGCAGAGCCTGGGGTCCCAGCTGCAGGGCCAGGGCCTCTGGCTGGGCAGGGGGTGGCGGGAGCGGGGTGGGCCAGACTCTCCATCCTACCCACTTAGGGCATTTTCTCTCCATCCCTGCTCTCTTGGCTTACCAGCACCTCTGCCCCTCTTCCCCACAGCACATCACAACTCGCCACCAGGCCTCAGCTGCCCACTCAGCAACAACCCTGCCATCCCACCCACCCAGGCCCCTGAAATGCCCCAGCCCCGGCCCTTCCGCCTCGAGTCCCTTGACATCCCTTTCACCAAGGCCAAGCGTAAGAAAAGTAAAAGCAACTTTGGCGGTGGGCCTCTGTGAGCACAGCTGCCTGCCGTTGTCTGCCTTATAGGCATCTAGAGACTGCCAGGCCCTCCCAGGGCAGTCCCAGCCAGGCCTCCTCCCACCTGCCACACAGCGCTGCGGGGCCTGAGGGCTCCCTCAGCCCTGGGAAGACACATTCCCTTCCCTGTTCCCCAGAGAGTCCACCTCTGCCCTGGGCAGGAGCCCCTTGGAGGCTGAACAGTCCACCTTAGAGAGGCCTGCTCCAGCTGTTCACACCACATCAGTGTTTCTGTCTGCTCACCTGCCACGGAGCCCACACCCATGCCCACCAGTGTTGGTCTTTGCTTCAAAGCCTCAGACCTGCTTCATGGCCTTCACCAGCCCTGATGGAGTGGGCAGCAGCTGCCACGTGGAGGAAGCTCAGTATCAGCTGAGAAGGAACTGTGCCTCTGTCTGACTGGCCCCACTTCCTGAGAACTGCCCTGCCCTGTGGGGTGGAACAGGGGTCCCACAGCAAGTCTTCCTGCACTGCCCACCCCCGGCTGGTCTGTGGCCCAGGGAAGGCCACTCCACATTAAGCTGCCCAATAAACTGCTTTTAAGATAAGCTCCCCTTCTCTGGCCCTCTGACCGTGTCACTTGGGGCCCCTCCCTGCCATTGTGGCCTGGCTGTCCCAGGGAAGCTCTTTCTGGAAGAAGGGTTCTTTTGCATGGGACCTCCAGGGTTTCTGCAGCTCCCTACAATCGTGAGTACATTCTCCTGGGAAGAACGTCTGAATTTTCATTAGATTCTCGAAGGACCTGTGACCCAAGAAAGCAGACCCCTTGCTGTGGAAAATAGGGCCATGTCTCACTGAGGCCAGAAAAGGGCCCAGCTTTTGACAGTCCTGGGGGCTATGCTGGGACTGGGTTCCCTGATACAGCCAGAAATGAATCCAGGCCAACCTATTTGTGCCCACATAGGGGGGTACCTCCCCTTGCCCATTCTATCCCAGGCCTCTCCTGTGGGGGGCCCCACAATCTAAGGGAAAAGGCTTGGCCTTTGGCACAGTCCTGGAACCCATTTCACTCTGAGCTTCATCTGTGAAATGGGGATAACGCCCACCTCACAGGGTTCATGTGAAGATTAAATGAGATAGTATGTAAAGCTCCTGGGGCATTAGCAGGTGCTCTGTTAATCCTCTGCCTCCCTATTTTGTATCAATTTCCACGGCAGGCCCCACAAGACACATGCCTGGGCTCACACTCTGGAGAAGCTCACACTCTTTTTTTTTTTTTTTTTTTTTTGAGACGGAGTCTCGCTCTGTCGCCCGGGCTGGAGTGCAGTGGCCGGATCTCAGCTCACTGCAAGCTCCGCCTCCCAGGTTGACACCATTCTCCTGCCTCAGCCTCCCGAGTAGCTGGGACTACAGGCGCCCGCCACCTCGCCCGGCTAGTTTTTTGTATTTTTTAGTAGAGACGGGGTTTCACAGTGTTAGCCAGGATGGTCTCGATCTCCTGACCTCGTGATCCGCCCGTCTCGGCCTCCCAAAGTGCTGGGATTACAGGCTTGAGCCACCGCGCCTGGCCAAAGCTCACACTCTTGAGAAGCTGGGGTGGAGGTGCTTAGACAGCTACAGAGATGTCCAGCCAGTGGCAGGCGGCAGTACGTCCTGAGTTAGAACAGGTGACATCAGGTCTTTTTAAAATTATTTTTATTTTCTTTTTTTGAGATGGAGTCTCGCTCTGTCACCCAGGCTGGAGTGCCGTGGCACCATCTCAGCTCACTGAAACCTCCACCTCCCGGGTTCAAGCGATTCTCCTGCCTCAGCCTCATGAGTAGCTGGGATTGCAGGCGCCCGTCACCACACCCAGCTAATTTCTTTTGTATTTTTAGTAGAGACGGGGTTTCACCACGTTGGCCAGGTTGGTCACGAACTCCTGACCTCGTGATCTGCCCGCCTCAGCCTGCCAAAGTGCTGGGATTACAGTTGTGAGCCACCGCACCTGGTCGAGATCAGGTCTTTATGGGGAACAAAGGGTGCCTTTCTGAAGGAAACAGTGCTGTGTGGGGCTCCCAGAAAGATGGAGAAGATCCCGGGAGGTTTAAGATGGGGGTGTAAGGAGGGCGCTCCTGGCGGAGAGTGCTGCAAAGCAAAAGGCAGGAGGTGTGGAACTCAGGGTGTTAAAGGCTGGGCCATTCCTGTTGCATGGACGCCCTGAGCAAGGACTGAGGGGGATGAGGCTGTTGAGATGAGTGTAGGTGGAGACCTGAGAGCAAAGAGCCTTGGGGTGTCCCTGTGCTGTGGCCGACTCCTAAACAACAGTTTAACACCGTTGGCTCTGAATTAGAGGTGTGCGGATGTGGTACTGTGTGTCGAGGGTGGAAGGGCAGGAGTTAGGGTGCAGGAGCCAGGAGCTCTGCAGAGGCTTAACTTGGGGCGGAGCCAGGGGGAATGGAGAGCAAGCAGAGTCCGTTAAGAAGATGCATGGAGGGAGGTTTTGATTTTTGCCCCATTTTTGGGTTGGTGGACAAGTGTCCGAAAGGAACTGCTACCTTCTGTCTCTACAGTTGCCGTCACGATTGGCCTCAGGATTGTGGTTGGGACGCAGAGGACAGTGGAAGTCTTGCTGCTTGTGGTAGTTTTTACTTAGACCCCTGGTGGACAAATGCAGGTCTGAGGTGAACCGGGTGGCCTATGTATTAACCTAGAAGAGGTGGGAGTCACATTATTGAATGGATGTTCAGTCTAGCCCGGCGCTAAGTGCTTCAAAACCTGCCATGTTCCTCCCAAGAGCCCAGAGATGAGTTAATTAAATGGCTGTTCCTAAGGCACAGAGATAAGCAGCGAAGCTGGACCTCGTTCTTAGCCCTATTTACAGCCAGGGAAACTGTACTGGAGAGAAGTGCAATGCCCGGGTAACGGCTAGTGAGAGATGCAGCTTGGAAACAGAACCATCGCTAGGCCAGTTCACTGCCCATCCACGGTCTCCAGCGTGGGCCACCAAGCTGGGCAGGACAGGCCCGTCCATGCCATGGCCCCTGGAGCCGTGAGCCCCAGGAAGTTGGCTCCAAGTGCCCTGGCCCTGATTTTACTCTTTCAACCCCTCTTCCCTAGAGATGGTGGAGGTGGGGCTTAGTTCCTGATCCCGAGCCTTCCCAGGCCCAGTGAAGACCCCGCCAGCGAGAAGGTGACCCCACAACCTGTCCGGGACGAGACGGTCAAGCCCAGGCAGAAACCCGCAAGCTCCAGCGGGCAGCGGGCTCCAGACTAGGGGGCGGGAGGCCGGCCTGGGCGGAGCAAAGGGCGCTTGGCCTCGTTGATTGGCCGCGGCTGCAGAGCTGTCTCTCTAGGATTGAACCTTTTCTTTAGGGAGGCGGGGCCTTGATACACTCTCACCAATAGGGTTCAAGGAACCCGCCTCCCATCAGGACACTTCCGGTTGTGCTCTGCGCTCCTTAGCGCCAAAGCTACGGCTCTGGCGCCTACCCCCGGCGTATGCCGATCACTTCCGGGTGATACTCCACGGCCACGAGCCGCGATTGGGCTACCGTAGACGGGGTACTTCCGGTGTCCAGGTGCGGGGTGTTTTGGTAGGAGGAGGAAGATGGATCCCAGCACCGCGGCCCGGGCTTGGGCCCTCTTTTGGTTGCTGCTGCCCTTGCTTGGTGCGGTTTGCGCCAGCGGACCCCGCACCTTAGTGCTGCTGGACAACCTCAACGTGCGGGAGACTCATTCGCTTTTCTTCCGGAGCCTGAAGGGTGAGAGCGGGGTCTGAGGGAGGAGCGTGTGGGGGTCTGGGGTTGTTACGGCATCGAGGGCATTGACCACTCTCCTCCCCACTGCCTTTCCTGGAGCGGGCTGCCCGGGTCTGGCCTGCCGCTTGGGGTGCGGGTCCGCGAATTCTGCAGCAGGGGTTTCCCTTCGCGTCCCGTCTTCCTCAACTACCTGTTTTTTCTTGTCCAGACCGGGGCTTTGAGCTCACATTCAAGACCGCTGATGACCCCAGCTTGTCTCTCATAAAGTATGGAGAATTCCTCTATGACAATCTCATCATTTTCTCCCCCTCGGTAGAAGGTAAGGGTTCCGCGTCGCCCCAGCACTGGGATTCGAGACCCGGGACTGATGGATTGCTTTCTTCTGGTTCTTGGGCATGTCCTGGGTGATAGGATGGGCGCTGCTACCACGGAGATGAGAAAAATGCTCATTTCTGACCTGACCCTAGGAGGGGAGGTCTTTCTGAAAGACACAGCTAAGGATTATGGAGTCAAGTGTTGCTGCAGACCATGGAACCCAGGACCCTGCTGCTCTACTGAGAAGAGAGTTTTCTCTGTAAAGAGCCTGACAGAAAGATGGAAATCTCCTGGGTTGGGTTTGCCTGGGTGGAAAGAGGAAATGGCCTGTTATTAATATGGATTGCTATAAAGAGGCATTGTGCATTGTGGCAGTTGATCTTAAGAATTCAGATAGATTCATAGCCTTGGGCTGAAAAAAGAGCCTTAGCAATTATCTACCAGTCTACCCCTCCTCCCATTTGAGGCTGGATAGATACGTCCAGCAGCCTCGCAGAGGGCTAGTCGTTTAACAGAATGAATATCTTGGCTAGATTATCCAATTTATACTTGAGTATTCCTGTTTTACGAGGCAATCCACTCCACCACTGAACAATTCTGTTAAGAAGTTCTTATATTAAGCAAATATTGTCTCCTGCTTTATTTTGTTCTTAAGCTCCCCAGCACCTTAGAGAATAGATCTAATGCTTATCTCGCTTGGAGGCATAGCCTCCACATAGTCATAGCTTATTCAGTTGTTTCTCCTCCAGGCTGAACATCCCCAGCTCCTTGGCTGTTTCTCTTTTGCCATACTTTTTTGGTGAGCATGTTAGTCATTCTCTTATTTGCTTCAGTTTATCTTTTTCTCAGAAGACTCAAGTTATCCCTAAGTAAGACAGGACTACCTTCCTCCCTTCAGTTGATGAAGCTTAGAAAGTTCTTCATTGGTGCCTTTTTTTTTTTTTTTTTTTTTTTTTTTTGAGACAGAGTCTTGCTCTGTCCCCCAGGCTGAGTGCAGTGGTGCGATCACGGCACACTGCAGCCTCTACCTCCCAGGCTCAAGGGATCCTCCCTCAGACTCTCGAATAACTGGGACGTGGCTTGTTTATTCTCTGTAGTTCACATGAGATTCCGTTCCACCAAATCCCTCAAGTATTTTTCCTAGGCTTCTGTTACTTACCAACTCCCTTGCAACATGTGCTTTTGGAATTGGCTTTTTGAAGGCGAGATTAGTTAGGCGGATGTCACCCCCCATTGGTATAAGTTGAAATCTTCAGATGACTGGGCAGGTGAATGGAGGCTTCAGTGTAGTAATGGGTGGTTTGCCAAGTTTTTACTGTGTATGAAACTTTGAAATAGGTACCATACGGTGGACTGGGGGAGATCTTAAGGATAGGGAGTCTGCCCTAGAGGAGTTCTTTCAGTCTGTTTTTGAGGAAATAAAAGTAAAGACCTGAAATGAGTTACCAAACCCTGTGTCGGGATGTAAGATGAAATGGAAGCACTGTCAGCTTGTATCGGTTGGAAGGAAAGAGGCAGTGAATGAGACTGGTCGGGAGTGGGCTGAGAGAGGATACTGTTGGTGGGAGAAACGGCAGAGAGTGTAAAACAGTGTTTCCCCAACTTCAGTCATTTGCACACATCCTTCATGGTTTTTACCATATTACATATCTCCTGTGCTAATAACTACCTAGTATTTTTCTTCAAATTGACCTGTTAAAAATTTAAAAAAAAAAGACTAGGTACAATAGATTATCTCTGTAATCCCATCACTTTGGGAGGCCGAGGCAGAAGGATCGCTTGAGTCCAGGAGTTTGAGACCAGCCTGGGCAACATAGTGAGACCTCATCTCTACAAAAAATGAACAAAATTAGCTGGGCGTGGGGCACATGCCTGTAGTCCCAGCTACTGGGGAAACTGAAGTGGGAGGATTGCTGACCCTCGGTGGTCAGGGCTGCAGTGAGCTGAGATCATGTCAGCTGCACTCCAGCATAAGCGACAGAGCAAGACTCTGTCTCAAAAAAGAAAAAAAAAAAAAAAAAACTAAAATAACATTTTAAAAGGGAACCAATAGTGAGCCCAGAATCACCACTGAAAATGGAAATCCAGTGTCGTCACTTGATGTACGTAGAAGGTAACTATAAATAGAATAAAAACAACATCCATAAGTTCTAGCCAGATACTGCTGCCTGCTGAAGGCTTTGAACCTGGGGTTCCCTCTTGAAAAGAGATTAGCAAGCATTAGAAGTTCTAACAACTAGTATCAAACTAAGACATTCTCTTTGACGGAGAAAGCTTGAAAAGGAAGGGGAGTAACTTTCTGTCTCTGAGATTCAAGGTTATTTAAAGCCCGGTTCCCGCATTCCTGTTGCCGCCTTTTCTGCCTCTGGTGGAGTGGGTCCCACACTTTGGAAGGTGCTGCTGCAGGAAATCCTCAGGCGTTCCTTGGGAGGAGGCTGCAGGGTAGGGTTCAGGATGTAGGGGTTTGGTGTCTGCTCCCAGGGCCCTGTCCTGGTCCTATGACCACTGTCACTGTCATTCTCTCAGGTTTGTGAGTTCTGGCCTGGCTTCCCTCTCCATGTTCCAGTGGCTTCTTTGCCCTCTCTGACATCGGAAGGCTCCCAGGTCACTGGCAGTCATGGCTACAAGGGAAGAAATTTTCAGCACATCCTCTATACCCGGGAAAAGCTGGATCCCTGTTATAGATGGGGAAATGGGTTCAGAAGGGTGAAGGAATTTGCCTAGTTTTAACCCCAGGTGGTCTCAATTTCAAAGCCCGTGTTCTCTCTACCTTACAAGAGTTCCTCAACAGGTGCACTCTTGACATTTCAGACTGGATAATTTTTTACAGTGAGGCTGTCCTGTGTACTGTAGGGTGTTTAACAGCACCCTGGGCCTCTGCCCATTAATGCCGGTAGCCACTTCCCTGTTATGTGACAGCGAAGAAATATCTCCAGACATTGCTCTGAGGGGCAAAATTGCCCAAGACTGCAAACCACTGCACTGTGCCAATAGGCTGCTTTAGGAATGTCTAAGACTGCCTGGCCTCTCCGAAGGAGAGTGGATAGATGGCTTTTTGAATGTAGCATGAGCGGCAGAGGTAGAGAGTACAGGAGCTTCTGTGTATGCCTGAAGGTCAGGTAAGGCACTTTTATTTTCTGCTGAAGATTACCCCTCAGGACACAGGACTCTTCTATTCAGATCTTTACAAAGTTATTTCCACCTGCTACTGAGGGTCTAGTGGACACACTTCTCTGTCCAGTCTCAGAAATTGGCACATCCAAGGCCGGGCGCGGTGGCTCAAGCCTTTAATCCCAGCACTTTGGGAGGCCGAGACGGGCGGATCACGAGGTCAGGAGATCGAGACCATCCTGGCTAACATGGTGAAACCCTGTCTCTACTAAAAAATACAAAAAACTAGCCGGGCGACGAGGCGGGCGCCTGTAGTCCCAGCTACTCGGGAGGCTGAGGCAGGAGAATGGCGTAAACCCGGGAGGCGGAGCTTGCAGTGAGCTGAGATCCGGCCACTGCACTCCAGCCACCCAGGCAGAGCAAGACTCCGTCTCAAAAAAAAAAAAAAAAAGAAATTGGCACATCCATCCTTCCGGTTGCTCAGCCAGACTCCTTGGAGCGTTTCTGAGGCCCCTGTCGAAGCATCAGCAGGCCCTACGGCTGTGCCCTCAGAAGGCGTGGAAGCCTGCTGCGCCTCCCTCTGTTGCTGCTGCACGGTCAGCTCAGCACTCTTCACCGCCTAGATTTTCACAGTGGCCTTCTAACCCATCACCACGGCCACTCTCACCCTCATACCCTAGTCTCTACCCTGCTGCCAGGATCGTCCTTCAAAAATAGGAAGGAGATCCTGCTAGGCTCCTGCTCAGAATCCTCCAGCAGCTCCCCAAGACAGGGCCCTCGTGTGGGGTGCAGAGCCCTGCGCAGCCCAGGCCCTCACTTCACCCGGCCTTACCTCCTGCTGCTCACTCCTTTCTTTCCAGCTAAGCCACACTGGGCCCCTTGCTGGTGACTGTGCCCACCCGCCTTGGGGACTTTGCACCTGGTGTTCACTATGCTGGGAATCCTCTGACCCCCCAGACTGCCTGGCTCACGCTTACATCTTCTCAGATGCCACTTGTAGGTCTTCCCTAAACAGCCTTGGCACAAGAGCTCCCCTCCCACACTGTCCACTTTGTTTTTCTTCTCGGCTCACAGAATTACTCATTTAATGAATAAAGGGATTACTGAGCACTTCCTTCATTACCTTAGGTTGAACATCAGAGTACACTTTGGGGAGACTCTGGAGCCTCAAATAGCCCCACCCAGTGCTAGTTTTAGATGTTTATGGCAGTAGTCACATGACCCAATTAATTGACCAAAAAAGGATAGGATCTCACAGTTACAAATGTTGGAAATTAATGAGCCCTTTTGGTGATCACTTTTTAAAAAGCAGTGTACTGGGTGGCTCTGTTGTGGATGTCATGGATAGAATCTGTAGGATTAATAAGGAAAAATGGATTAATGCCAGACCAGGGAGTACTGGTGTCAAGTGACGGCATCACCAGCGATGCAGAAGTGCTCTTCCTCAAACCATTTAGACGGAGTGGAGTTGACAGGCTCTGGAAACTGACTCCAGTGATCAGCGTCACTAGTGTGAAAGGTGCAGGTGATGAGATGAAATATGGGCAGTACAGCATTTCCAAATGCATATTTCCTATGTGACTTGAAATACATACAGCTTACTTGACCAGTGCAATTAGTGGATGTTTGACTGTTTCCTCCAAACCTCCAGAAGTTTCTAAGTCCGAGCCATAATTTTGAGTCTTCACGCTGGAAGGATGGGGCCTTTCCCGTTCTGGGATGTGGTGCTCGTAACCTCTCCCTCATTGTGGCCCCTAGAGGGTGCTGCTCTGTGAGTGATCCTGGCTGCTCTGCCCTTCATATCCCCTCCCTGCCAGTGTCAAGAGGAGCAGGGAGAGGAGACCTCTGGGTCACTGTGTCTGGTGCCTGCTTTCAGATTTTGGAGGCAACATCAATGTGGAGACCATCAGTGCCTTTATTGACGGTGGAGGCAGTGTGCTGGTAGCTGCCAGCTCAGACATTGGTGAGTCCGACCTGGGAGGTTCTGGTGCTTTCCACTTCTCCAGGGAGTTGGAGAGCATTACAAACAGAAGCTGCCAAATTAGCATTCACTGGGTGGGGCTTAGCTGGGGAGTCAGTGAGGGAACTGTTTTATCAGTTCAGATTGTGACTCCTGGAGGCAGAACACCACGCTGCTGTCCAGCGGTCCATTCGGGGCTGAGCCCAGCCGGATGAAGCTGCAGGGCACTGGGGCTGACTGGCAGAGAGGGAGTCACAAAGAAGCCAGGACACTTGGCCCAAGGTCCCCCTGTAAGGGCTCAGCCAGGTGTCTCTTGGGTCTCTGCAGGTGACCCTCTTCGAGAGCTGGGCAGTGAGTGTGGGATCGAGTTTGATGAGGAGAAAACGGCTGTCATTGACCATCACAACTATGACATCTCAGACCTTGGCCAGGTAATCAGGCCTCTCACCCTCCAGGTTTCAGGGACATACGGCAAACCTCTGCGTAGCCAAAAACCAAGAGGGCGTGAGGAGGTTCTCCCCGGCTTCAGGAACCTTTTCCTGACCACCCACCTTTCCATCTGCTCTTTGCAGCATACGCTAATCGTGGCTGACACTGAGAACCTGCTGAAGGCCCCAACCATCGTTGGGAAATCATCTCTAAATCCCATCCTCTTTCGAGGTGTTGGGTGAGTGAGCAGGAAGAGACCAGCAGAAACCTAGGGGAATAAGGGGGTCACTTAATTTTTTTGGGAAATCAAGCCAAAATTGTGATTCTTTGGGGGTATATAGATGGGATTGATTTATTATATTAAGTCAAGGCCAAGTACAGTGGCTCACACCTGTAATCCCAGCACTTTGGGAAGGCCTAGGCAGGAGGATCACTTGAGGCCAGGAGTTTGAGACCAGCCTGGGCAACATAGTGAGAGCTCCTCTCTTAACACACACAAAAAAATAGTTGGCTGGGCGCGGTGGCTCATGCCTGTAATCCCAGCACTTTGGGAGGCTTAGGCTCAGATCCCCTGAGTTCAGGAGTTCGAGACTAGCCTGGCTAACATGGCAAAACCCTGTCTCTACTAAAAATACGAAAATTAGCTGGGCATGGTGGTGTGTGCCTGTAATCCCAGCTACTTGGGAGGCTGATGCAAGGGAATGTCTTGGACCCGGGAGGCGGAGGTTGCAGTGAGCCAAGATCGTGCCACTGCACTCCAGCCTGGGTGACAGAGTGAGATCTGTCTTCAAAACAAAACAAAAAGTCAAACTCCATTGTTATAGCAAGACAACAGCTAAGTGGTTGACAATTAAGAAAAAAGGATTCATTCCTGGGAAGAACTGGCTCTCGGGGATCCCATGTCCTTGGACTCAGTTCCTGGGGCCAGTGTTGGGTTGCTCTCGTCCTCCTGCAGGATGGTGGCTGATCCTGATAACCCTTTGGTGTTGGACATCCTGACGGGCTCTTCCACCTCTTACTCCTTCTTCCCAGATAAGCCTATCACTCAGGTAAGGGCTTCACAACCTTGAGCCTTCGAAATAAGAATGCAGCAGAACAGCATATTTGGCTGAGGTGGAGGAAGTGACGAGTTGGTGGGGTGGGGCATGGGCAGAAGCGGTGTGGTCTCAGGCTTCCCCTTCAGGGTCGTTTTGGTCTGGCCTGCTGTCCTCTTGCTCGGGAGGCGCGGCCACTTTTCCCTTACTTGGAACTGCTTGGGTCACAGCCTTGTTTTGTTCCCAGTATCCACATGCGGTGGGGAAGAACACCCTCCTCATTGCTGGGCTCCAGGCCAGGAACAATGCCCGTGTCATCTTCAGCGGCTCCCTTGACTTCTTCAGCGACTCCTTCTTCAACTCAGCAGTGCAGAAGGCAGCACCTGGCTCCCAGAGGTAGCTGCCAGGAGGCTTAGGGGCCGGGGATCCAGGTGGTGCAGTCTGTGTATATGGGGAGGACTCAGAAGGGGAAGGAGGAGGCTTTTAGCTCAAAGTGTCAGAGGCTGAGTGTTTCAGATGCTGTCAGATTATTTCAGGGCTTTATTGGTATATTGCTGGGATTGGCACTTCCAATTCTTTAAGGTAGTAGTGACATCTAGAGATCCCTAACCTCCCCGTTCCTTTTAGAAAATTGTGTATTTGTTGTGCAAATGACACCCAGAGCAGTAACACCCAACCACCCATATCTTTTCGTTTTTTCCTGTGTTCCCTTTAACCATGGGTCCCTACAGGCAGAACTTTGCGAGGGCATTGTCGTGGTGGACATGAGTGGTCCTGCCCATCAGGCACCACTGGAAAGAAGGTGGCTCTGGTGCCCAAGCTTCTCCTGTTTCCCTCCTGCAGGTATTCCCAGACAGGCAACTATGAGCTAGCTGTGGCCCTCTCCCGCTGGGTGTTCAAGGAGGAGGGTGTTCTCCGTGTGGGGCCTGTGTCCCATCACCGGGTGGGCGAGACAGCCCCACCCAATGCCTACACTGTCACTGACCTAGTGGTAAGAGATGCTTGGGGTGGGAGGGCCCCAAGGGTTTGCCAAGCTGACTGGGCTCAGCTCAGAAGCACTTATTGAACACTTCTGTGCTGGCCTAAAGGGCATACATAAAGATGAAGAAGTTAATCCTTACACCCGAGCATGCCAGGTTCGATGCAGAGCCTGGCATGAAAACTGATGTCCTAATAGGAGCCCTTCTTTTGAAGAGGTATGTGTATTTGCTAAGGGTGGCAGCAGTGGGAGGGGCTTCACTGATTAACTCTGCCCAGGAAGTTGGACTTAATAAGAGAAACGACATTTCGGTTAGGTCATTAGGATGAATTTGTTAGGTGAGAGAGCGAATATGGAAGCATGAATGCTTGAAAGTGCCTGGCACATTCCGGGTCAGCAGGGTGGTCTAGGTCCAGACTTTGATGGGCCATGAATACCGTGTGAAGGCATTTGAGCCTTCAGAGAAGAGGCAGAGATGCTGTGTTGGGGGATTAACCTTGCTGAGGAGAGAGATTGGTTACTGATCAGGGCCAGGTGGCGGGGCATCTGCAGGTCTTCTGAACTCCTGGGCGTTCCTGCCATGTTCGTCGGGTGGGAATTAAGTGCAGCTCTGCCTGCAGGTGGTGGCACACCTCCAGTCACGGCCAGCCGTGGCTAACCTGGCCTTTTATCTCAGGAGTACAGCATCGTGATCCAGCAGCTCTCAAATGGGAAATGGGTCCCCTTTGATGGCGATGACATTCAGCTGGAGTTTGTCCGCATCGATCCTTTTGTGAGGACCTTCCTGAAGAAGAAAGGTGAGTGTAGTTCCTGCACAAGGATACTGCCGGAAACGGCCCCAGGCCTCACTTGCTCCCGAGGCCCAACCAGGAAACGCTCTGGGAAACCCCTCCCGGTTCTTCACGTTGTTTCTTCCGCAGGTGGCCAATACAGCGTTCAGTCTCCCGGTTATTCATGTTGGTTCTTCCGCAGGTGGCAAATACAGCGTTCAGTTCAAGTTGCCCGATGTGTATGGTGTATTCCAGTTTAAAGTGGATTACAACCGGCTAGGCTACACACACCTGTACTCTTCCACTCAGGTAAGCATAGGTGACAGCCCGTTTTCAGCTAGCATGTGCCCTGCCTGGGCTCTGCAGTGGCCAGGTGTTGCTACCTCTGTCCTGCAGGTATCCGTGCGGCCACTCCAGCACACACAGTATGAGCGCTTCATCCCCTCGGCCTACCCCTACTACACCAGTGCCTTCTCCATGATGCTGGGGCTCTTCATCTTCAGCATCGTCTTCTTGCACATGAAGGAGAAGGAGAAGTCTGACTGAGTGGCCAGAGCCCTGGGACTCTGCACAGCGTGGAGACGGGGTGGGGCGGGGGTTATTAGGATTGGTGGTTTTATTTTGCTTTGTTTAAAGCCATGGGAGAATGGCACAACTTTACCTCTGCGGGAGATGTAACACTGAGAGCCAAGGGGTGGGAGTTGGGATAATTTTTATGTAAGTTTTTCCACTTCGAATTGCTAATTGGCATTTTTCATATGTGCAGTCACTCTCATTTCTAAAATAAAGAGCGACGTCGCCCTCAAATTTCACCTTGCCTCTGTCCTGCTTTGCTAACGGCTGTGGGTGAGGATTGCTGTTTGGTGATGACTGGATACAAAGTCTTAAGTGGCTTCATGAAATTTTGCCTAGGACTGGACTGTCTTTAACTGTGAAATGATGATTCTTCCTAACATCTCCTCAAAGGATACAAGAAAGTTGCTAGTAGACTGAGGGGTGGGAATCACTGAAATGGAAAATCTAGAATGACAGTGCTGGGGAAGAGAAAACTAGAACAGCTTAGTTGAAGAGAACCTTAACTGCATGTTGACGTTGCTTTATTTAGGCAATAGCTGTGTTCCTAAAAATCATGTATCAAGTTAGATGTGAGAGCTCTTCCCCAATGTTGATACCTGCCCACAAAATGTTCTCACCTGCCGAGTGTAAGAATCATTCTTAAAGCCAAATATTCAGTTCAAGGCACATACGTCATCTGCAGCTGTAAATCTGCATTTAATATTTCACAATTCCTGTAAGAGAGGCTAGTCAGGAGGGAAGCCCTCAAGTGTAAATCCCCACACTTACTGCTCATCAGCCACTTTCGCTATGTGAGATTAATTCAGTAGCTGGACCAGAACACACAGCTTGGGAATACAGAGGCCCAGGCCTCATGCAGACGTTTCCCACTCCCGTAACCGAACGTGCTGACCTGTGCTGATAGCTGCCTTCGTCCAGGTGGCAAATGCAGACACACGCTACGCTGCCTCCTTCAAACGAGTTCCTCATGTTAGGGGCAAAGGTCACAGCCAAACTCTGCCACTGACAGCCAGTGCCTTGGCCTGGAGCCTCTATGTGGATGCAGGCTTACGCCTCCTCAGTTCAGCTTCATCTACTAGACTGGCTTGGCCATTCACTTCAGATGTCTGTGAGCACAGGACTGCAGACTGAACTCTGACTCAAGTTCTTCCATTTGCCAAGCCCGAGGCCTTTTCTGGCTAACCAGCCCTCTCTGCGCCATCTTGTCTCCTGACTCCCACCCTCACCATTCACAGACCATCGCGACACAGAGGATGCCAAGTTCTTTTAGTAATTCACCAGCTCCATGCAGGGACATCACAGGGCTGCCCTCCATGAGCAGAGAAGGAGGGCTGCCTGGCAGAGCGTTTCACACTCCAGGTTAGCCAGAAAGAGCATCTTCATTTTTGTTTCCACACAACACTTCTCTGTGAGCCTGTTGGCCAACAAAGTGGCAGCCGATTGTTGGAGGAGCCAGCCAACCATCTTATCTAACTTCAGATTCTTCAGGGCTAGAATCTGTTCACCCCAGAGGCTTAGATGAAGCACATTTGCAGCTACTCGGGCAGATGGTCTCTGCAACAGGAAGGGAAGCTAAAGTTAGAACATCTGTTAATGCTGTCTCAACCCAAAGCCTGCTTTGTTAGTGAGGGTCTTCCTTTCTCTGGTCCCAACCCAGTTCTTCCTCTACCCTATCTCCTACTGATGCCCTTCACTCAGGTGACAAATACTGCCTGCCCCTCCCCGTGCTCCAAGCTTTTCCACATGTCCACCTCTGCATGGGGTAGCACGCATTGCTGAAATAGCCTTTCCCCCGGTGGAAAGCCCAGTGCCTCTTGTGCACAGCTATCTGGTCCCTTGTACCAGGTAAGTTGCCTCCTATCATTTCATAACTGGTTGCACCTGTTATTCTAACCTTCACTGTGCACCAAGATAGCCGGCCACGTAGAGAGAGCAGTTAACGGAGTGGCAGAACAGTGCTGGGACGCAGTTATGGCTCAGCTCTTTGCACTAAGCCTGCCCCTGAGCCAGCTGCCACTCCAATTATGGCTTCAGATAGGTCTGCCTATGCATTCCTTTATATCAATTTCACAACGTCCAGATCTGCTCTCAGGAGATGTTCTCCATCTCTCTCTCTCTGATCAGTTCTCAGCTGTTTCCATGCTACATCTCCATTAAACGTTTCTCAAAAATACATCCTTTTCTCTCTGAATAGCTTTTTTTTTTTTTTTTTTTTTTTGAGACAGAGTCTTGCACTGTCACCTAGGCCGGAGTGCTGTGGTGCGATCTTGGCTCACTGCAACCTGTCTCCCGGGTTCAAGTGATTCTCCTGCTTCAGCCTCCTGAGTAGCTGGAATTACAGGCATGTGCCACGGCACCTGGCTAATTTTTGTATTTTTATTACAGATGGGGTTTTACCACGTTGACCAGGCTGGTCTGGAACTCCTGGTCCCAAGTGATCTGCCCACCTCGGCCTCCCCAAGTGCTGGGATTATAGGCGTGAGCCACCGTGTCTGGCCTCTGAACAACTTTTTAAGCAACTAAAAAAGCCACAGGAGTCGAACTGCTGGGATTCTGACTACGATGTGACTAGCGCTCCTATCTACATTAAAATCTGTTTTTTGTTCTCCTGTAACTAGCCTTTACCTTCGTAACACAGAGGATCTGTCACTGTGGCTCTGGCCCAAACCTGACTTTCACTCTGGAACGAGAACAGAGGTTTCCATCCACACCATCCCCTCGAAGCCCAAGACAGCCTCACCTTGCTGGCCTCTCGCTGGAGCAGTGCCTTCACCAGCTGTCTCACGTCTGGAGGCACCGACTCGGGCAGTGCGGGTAGCTGAGCCTCTTGGTAGCTGCGGCTCTCAAGGTGGGCCTTGCCCTGGCTGTAGAAGGGATTGACAAGCCCGAAGATTTCATAGGCGATGGCTCCCACTGCCCAGGCATCAGCCTTGCTGTAGTCAATCACTGCCCTGGGGCCAGGACGGGCCGTGGACACCTGTTCAGAAGCAGTGGGTGAGACACCATGCTGCCCGCCTATCTAACCTTTTCATGTCCTGCACGTCACCTGATTCATGGGCTAATCTGAACTCTGTCCCAAGGAACCCGGAGCTTGAGTGAGCTGTGGCTCAGACTCAGAAGGGGTCTGCTTAGACCACCTGGTTTATGTGACAGGACTCACACTGCCCTGGAACATGAGGGAAAGTCGGAGGAAAGCGAAGTGGCAGGGAAAGAACTTGTGCCAAATTATGGATCAGAAAAGATGGAGGTGTTGGGTGATCACAGGCATCAAGTCTCCTTCTGCACTCTGTGGACGCGTGGGGGAAGGGCTGCCGATGGCGCATGACATGACTCGGGACTCACCTCCGGGGCCATCAGGCAGCCGTTTCCGCCTCGATCCACGTACCAGCTGCTGAAGGGCAACTGCAGGCCGATGCTCTCATCAGCCAGGCAGCAGCCAAAATCTGCGATCACCAGCCAGGGGCAGCCGTCTGGGAAGAAGCAAGCAAAGTGACCGATTCTCCTCCCCTCCTTCCCTCCAAGAGGCCCTCCTATGTCCCTACTAAATCCACCAGCAAGACATGGCTGACAGGGGCTAATGGCTCGGTGTTGGCCCAGGAGGCCAGCAAGGCCTGAGAGCTGATCAGAAGGGCCTGCTGTGTGAACACGGAAATGCCTCCAGGAAGTATGGGCTGCAAAATCCCCAGGCAAAGGACTGTGTAAGAGTGTGGCTCAATTTAGATCATGTTCTAGCAACTGGAGCTGTCCCCAAGACCAAAGCTAGAGCTACAGCTTGGTTCAAATGATCTCCAAGGGCCCTTTATGCCCCAAGAGTCTTTGATTTGAATTTGAAACCCCAAATCCAAACGTAAGAACCAGGTGCATTAAGAATCAGTTATTGGCCGGGCGCAGTGGCTCAAGCCTGTAATCCCAGCACTTTGGGAGGCCGAGATGGGTGGATCACGAGGTCAGGAGATCGAGACCATCCTGGTCTACACGGTGAAACCCCGTCTCTACTAAAAAATACAAAAAACTAGCCGGGCGAGATGGCGGGCGCCTGTAGTCCCAGCTACTCGGGAGGCTGAGGCAGGAGAATGGCATAAACCCAGGAGGCGGAACTTGCAGTGAGCCGAGATCGCGCCACTGCACTCTAGCCTGGGCGACAGAGACTCCGTCTCAAAAAAAAAAAAAAAAAAGAATCAGTTATTGCCAGGCATGGTGGCCTGTAATCCCAGCATTTTGGGGGGCCAAGGCGGATAGATTACCTGAGGTCAGGAGTTCAAGACCAGCCTGGCCAAGATGGTGAAACCCCCTTCTCTACTAAAAATACAAAAAAAACTAGCCAGGCATGGTGGTGTATGCCTGTAATTCCAGCTACTCGGGAGGCTGAGACAGGAGAATCACTTGAACCTGGGAGGTGGAAGCTGCAGTGAGCTGAGATGGTGCCACTGCACTCCATCCAGCCTGGGCAACAAAGCAAGACTCTGTCTCAATCAATCAATCAATCATGCCAGTTCCTCTAGTCAATTATTTTAAATCTTCCAGATCAAAAATGTATCAGATGTATGACTCTCCTTTACAATTTTCACAGGCAAGTGGCCATTCAGCTTCTACTTGAATGCTTCCAGTGGTGGGCAACTCATTTCCAAAGGCAATTGGGCTTACATTTGGACAGCTTTCATTGTTTGAAAGTTTTATTTACTTATTTTGAGACGGAGTCTCTCTCTGTCACCAGGCTGGAGTGCAGTGGCATAATCTCGGCTCACTATAACCTCCGCCTCCTGGGTTCAAGCAATTCTCCTGCCTCAACCTCCCGAGTAGCTGGGACTACAGGCATGTGCCACCACACCCAGCTAATTTTTGTATTTTTAGTAGAGATGGGGTTTCACCATGTTGGCCAGGATGGTCTCAATCTCTTGACCTGGTGATCCACCTGCCTCGGCCTCTCAAAGTGCTGGGATTACAGGTGTGAGCCACCACACCCGGCCAAAAATTATTTTATATAATGAGCTAAAGTCTACTTCTCTTTTACTTTATTAATTTTTTTTGACAGGATCTCACTCTGCTGCTCAGGCTGGAGTACAGTGGCACATTCATACCTCACTGCAGACTCTTAACTCCAAGGCTAAAGTGATCCTCTGACCTCAGCCTCCCAAGTAGCTGGGGCTACAGGTGCATGCCACCATGCCTGGCTAACTTTTTTTCTGGCTAATTTAAAACATATATATATATATATATATATATATATATATTTTTTTTTTTTTTTTTTTTTTTTTTTTGTAGAGAAGGGATCTCATTCTGTTTCCCAGGCTGGTCTTAAACTCCTGGCCTCAAGCAATCCTCCCACCCTAGCCTCCCAAAGTGTTGGGATTACAGGTGTGAGCCACTGTGCCTGGTCTCTTTATTTATCTAGGAAAACTTGCAGCACTGAGGTCCTTGTTCTTTAAGTGGGCAACAGAAAGGAACTTGGGAAGGGCTGTCTCTCTGCAAAGAGAGAACAAAAACCCCCGTTCTGAGGGAGAGATTGCTCACCTCTCATGTACAGAGCTAAATGAAGACATGACTTAGAAGACAAAACCAGAGAGGACCTAAGAGTCGGTCCTAAATGCTCCTGATCCACCCTCTAGGGCCCCTGGACAGCTCTGATGGTGCAGTAGGTTCCTACCTGGGTCCAGCTCCACAAGGATGTTGTCGGATTTCAGGTCTCTGTGCGCGATGCCCTGTTGAACCAGATGGTCCACGCCTTCCAGCAGCTGCAGCAGCATCATGGTGGCGAGGCGGGGGCTGGGTGTGTTCACGCGAAGGTACTGGCGCAGGGTACAGGGATAGCTGGTGGAGAGGGGACAGGGCCTCTGGCTACCACACATCGACAACTTCCAATACCTTTTTTTTTTTTTTTTGAGATGGAGTCTCACTCTGTTGCCAGGCTGGAGTGCAGTAGCATGATCTCAGCTCACTGCAACCTTCACCTTCTAGGTTCAAGCAATTCTCCTACCTCAGCCTCCCGAGTAGCTGGGATTACAGGTGCCCGCCACCGCACCAGGCTAATTTTTGTATTTTTAGTAGAGATGCAGTTTTGCCATGTTGGCCAGGCTGGTCTCAAATTCCTGACCTCAAGTGATCTACCCACCCTGGCCTCCCAAAGTGCTGGGATTACAGGCGTGAGTCACCATGCCTGGCCTCCTAATACCTTAATCACTGTTTGGGTTAGGTTGTTCCTCTCCCTCTTCTAGGAGCATTTTGACTCCCATTTTTCCCCAGCATCCCCCAGCATCCTTTCTGTTCTCTCCCACTCACCATCCTGAAATTAGGAAGTAAGGACTGGGGCTCCCTATGTTGAAAGTAACGGTGCAGATAATTATTTCCTTAAAATAAAACGCCCACTATAGCAAAGTTAGGGGATACAGAGGGTGAGGAAGGAGGACTGTTTTTATGTTAAAAACAGATAAGGCCAGCCAAAGAAAAGGTTAACAGTCAAATGGACCAAAATGACTAGGTGACAAGTATGTTCTGGATGAAGATGAGAGTTTGTTTCCATGAAAAATTGTCCCACAGGGAAAATGCTCTCCAGGGCAGATATGCTCCCTCTGCATAGCTTTTGTCTCCCGAAGGGTGATGACCCTGTTCTCCGAAACCCCCTGGTCAAGGTGCACATGGAGGGCAGGGACCACCTCCCCTTGGGAGATGTAGCAACTCCAAGGCCCTGCCGCATCACTGCCACTTACTTCTTCATAACGAGGAACAGCGTCCGGCCGTGGCCCAGGCCTTCAGGGTGGAGGCGTGGGGGCAGCACATCAGGGTAGTCAACCAGGGCCCCGGGTAGCAGCGGCACGGAAGAGGTGAAAGCGCGGAGAACCCGGATGATGTTGGGGTGAGGGGCTACTTGCTTGGGACCTCTCTTGGATTTTCTATTCAGCCAAGTGAGACAAACATATGAGGCCAGCATCAGATACAACACCTGGAAAGACAATAACCTAAGGCAACACCAACACTGGCACTGACATTCATTATTCACTTACTAGCAAATGTTTACCTTGCTATGTGCCAGGTACTGTACATGGTGTTGAACACATCTGATGACTCCCCTACCCATCCTTCAATCCATTTGTCCATCCATCCGTCCGTCCACCCATCCATCCTATCCATCCCAAGTGGCAGAACATAGGTGGAGACACCCTAGAATCAGACTGCCTAGGTTCCAGGTCTACCACTTGAGTCCTTGGCTGAGTTACAGTAGCCCCAATCTTATCCACAGTTTTGCTTTCTACAATTTCAGTTATCCACAGTCTAAGCATAGGTGAGTACAAGAAGATATTTAGAGAGAAGAGAGAGAGAGGCCACATGCACATAACTTTTATTACAGTATATTGTCATAATTATTCTATTTTATTAGTTATTATCTTTAATTTTTTACTGTGCCTAATTTATAAATTAAACTTTACCATAGGTATGTGTGTATAAGAAAAAACACAGGGGCCGGGCGTGGTGGCTCACGCCTGTAATCCCAGCACTTTGGGAGGCTGAGGCGGGTGGATCACAAGGTCAGGAGATCGAGACCATCCTGGCTAACACAGTGAAACCCCGTCTCTACTAAAAATACAAAAAAAAAAAAAAAAAAAAAAAAAAAAAAAAAAAAAAAAAAAAAATTAGCCTGGCGTGGTGGCGGGCGCCTGTAGTCCCAGCTACTTGGGAGGCTGAGGCAGGAGAATGGCGTGAACCCGGGAGGCGGAGCTTGCAGTGAGCCGGATCGCGCCACTGCACTCCAGCCTGGGCGACAGAGCGAGACTCCGTCTCAAAAACAAACAAACAAACAAACAAAAAAAACAAACAAAAAGAAAAAACACAGTATATATAAGGTCTGTTACTATCTGTGGCTTCAGGCATCCACTGGGGGTCTGTCTTGGAATGTGTCCCCTCTGTTCTTCTCTGGGCTCAATCTCCAGGGTGCAAGGGGAATGTGGTGTTAACACTCTGCATAAGGTTGTCAATGGGTGGAAGGCACTTAGAATCGTGTCTAGCACAGAGGAAGTCTCAGCTGATATTAGCTCTACTATTATTCATTCAACCAATACGCATTGTTTGCATGCTAAGTACCAGACATCATGCTGGAATGCTGTGGAACTATGGCACAGAACAAGACACAGTCCCTGTCCTCACAGATTTGCAGTCTATCAGGGGAGACAGACATTCATCAATAAGTAATCATGTGAGCTCCCTAAGAGCAAGGACTGTGCCTGAATTTTCTCCATTATTCCCAGTCTACTACAATAGTTGGCATGGAATATGGGTGTAATAAACCTTTGTTGAATGAGTGAATAGATCCAGAATAGTAGTGGTGGTGTCATCTGCCTGCCCTGGCTGTTCCTTCTCCTGTGGGGAGTGCCCCCCCACCCCCAAACCACAGCCCTGCTGAGGCACAGTGGCTAGATTTTGGATGGGGTGGCTCTGCCAGCTGTGTGCCAGCCCTGCCCTTCAGCCAAAGCCGGCTGACCCAAGGGGTCACTTGCCCCAAGGGCAATGAACCTACAGTGACACTCAAGACCCAGATGTTTGGACAAAGGGAAGGGAGGGAAGTAGATCCTCTCTTTGGGAGTGTGAGTGAAGGCATCCGCCAGTCTGCAGTGGAGAGGAAGCCACGAGACTTCACTGGGGCCATGAGGAGCCAGAGGTGAGCAGGCCAAAGGGAAGCAGGAACAGGAGATGCGAGGAAGAAACAGCATGCGGACAGTGGAACCATGTCCCCACAAGTTCAAGAAATCAGTAACTGGTGGAAATTCCTGCAGCTCACTCCTGTAATCCCAGCACTTTGGGAGGCTGAGGCAGGTGACTGCTTGAGCCCAGGAGTTCGAGGCCAGCCTGGGCAACATGGAGGAACCCTGTCTCTACAAAAACTACAAAAATTAGCTAGGCATGGTGGCATGTTCCTGTAGACCCAGCTACTTGGGAGGCTGAGGTGGGAGTATCACTTGAACCCAGGGAGGTTGAGGCTGCAGTGAGCCAAGATCACGCCACTGCACTCCAGCCTGGGCAACAGAATGAGACCCTGTCTCTGGAAAAAAAAAGAAAAGAAAATTTGAGTTTGTAGAAACCACTTTCTGAAAGCCTGAAACTCCCTCTGCTTATGAGATAAAAGAATTGGGTGAAATCAGTTGGAACCAATAAGGCCAACTACAGCTTGCACAGAACAAGTTTGCTGATGTCACAGCCTGAATTGCCACTGCACATTTCATACTCACTCCTCCCAAATCTGCACAGGGGACCTGTGAGTTGGCATGAAGAGATAACTGCGCATGTCCAAGGACTGTCCAAACTTCTTTCCTTCTACCAATCACCTGCTAATCTTAGAATCCACCCCTTAAACCTCCTCTAACAAAATTACTGCCTTAAAGCTAGCACAGGGAGACAGGGTTGAATTAGACTCCTGTCTCCATGTGAGTAGACTCACAATAGAAAGCTTAGCTTTTCTCAAAAATCCAGTGTCATTGCTTCTAGCACATCAGGCTAGAGCCCCCTTTGCTGCATAACAATGGTAGAGGGAAGTGAATGGGGCAGAGCCTAGACTGCGCTAGGGAGAGAGCAGGGTGCCAGCCTCTCCCAGCGCTGCGTGGTCCCCAGGCTGTGTGGCTGCAGTCCACGTGTGCCCACACACTGCTCCTGCTCTTGAGTCAACCTGAGTGGCCCCTGTTCTATGCAATCAAAGGAGCCAGAGCACTGTTTCCACCCTCAAGCCCCTGGGCGTCATGATCACAGCCCCAGGCTGTCAGGGCCCCAGCAGATTTCATGGGAGCTCAGGGGCAGAGGGCTATGGCTGTACTGGGGAGATATATGGCAGGGTTGGGGGTGTCTGAACTGAGACCTGAAATGTGGGTGGAGGGCAGCACAGGTGTAGCCAGCTGTACGCTCAGGAGATGGTCACAGAGGAGCCTGGCATGTTCGGGGAAGGAGCTATGAAGCCAGCCTAGTGGAGTGTAGAGTGCTGATGAGAAGGGTGAGAGATAAGGTGGGAGACACACTGAGAGGAGCAGGCTGCAAAGCGCCTTGAATCTCCCGGCCCCAGGACAGCAGAGGCTAGGAGGAAATGAACCCAGGGTGCTCTTGGGGAAGCTTTTCCCAAGGTGCACCAGCAGTTGAGGTAATGTACCTGCTGCCACAGCCATCCGGTCATTCAACAGGTATTTACTGAGCCCTGGGGGTATGCAGCAAACAAAGAGCGTGTACAGTACAGCTGGAGCAAAAACAACCAACAGAAAAAGACGTGTGATGTGAGGCTGGACAGTGAGAACTGCTAAAGGAACAAAGTCCCTGGAGAGGGACAGGGACTATGTCAGATGGGAGGTCTCGGCAGCAGACATCACGGTGTTCCCGGCAGCAGGACAGCGCCACGTCGGCCAGCTCCCACTCACACCACAAGAGGAGGCACTGAGGATCACGTTAGCCCCAAAGCAGCTGACCTTCAGGTGTCTACTTTCTCCACAAAGGCCTCAGGAGGAGAAGAAGCCACCTGAGCAGCTGACTCCACCAGCCTGCAGGGACTCTAGTCACACTGGACCCCTCCAAACCATGGAAGGGGTTTTCCATGTCCATTCCCTTAATTTCATACTTCTGCCTTCCTGCTTCCGACAGAACGAAGATCTGTAAACCAGCGCTCCAGTAAATCACCAAAAATGCAGCGACCCACCTCTTCTTGGTGGGCTACAAATACATATACATATATTTTCGAGACAGGGTCTCACTCGCTCGCCCGGGCTGGAGTGCAGTGGCATGATCTTGGTTCACTGGAGCCTCAACCTCCCTGGGCTCAAATGATCCTCCCGCCTCAGCCTCCTGAGTAGCTGGGACCACAGGCATGTGCCACCAAGCCTGGCTAAAATATTTTATATTTTTTGTAGAGGCAGGGTTTCACCATGTTGCCCAGGCTGCTCTTGAACTCCTGGGCTCAAGTGATCTGCCTGCCTTGGCCTTCCAAAGTGCTGGGATTAAAGGCGTGTGCCAGGCTGTAAACATTAAGGTGGGCACAGTACCTCCTCCGTCATAGCCTGTGCATCAGTCCTCACCACCTGTGTACATGGGCTTTTCTGGGCTGGAAGTGTAGCTGCTGTTCATTTGCTCTTCCCTCTGCTGGGAATGCCTCTTCCCTACTCCTCTGCCCAAGTAATGCCAATTAATCCTTCACAAGGTGGCACAAACTTTCCCTTTGAGAAGTCTTTCTGAGCAGCCCCTCCTCTGCAGCACACGCCTCCACTGGGCTTCCTCAGCCCGAGCATACTCAATTCCGAGCATACTCAGTTCTAGCACTTACACCCTGGGCCCTCTGCTGCCACACTGAGAGCTCTGGGCCAACAGACCACTTTTTGTGTTTTAAAAAATCTCTTAACACCATCAGTGCACATAACTATTGGTGAAACGAGTGTTCCCTCCGCTGGGGACAGAGTTCAGTTTATTCCGATAGGTGGCGCTCTACCCGTGCATTTCTTAGGAGGAATCAGAGAACCGCGATCAATCATGCAACACTGTGAATTGGGCCTTTTTGGGTGGCCTTCTCTCCCCTGCTCCCATGTGAATTACGCATGAGCATCATCATCTGGGGTCAGATCACCTGCAATCTTTCCCAAGTGAAATTATCCACTAACTGAAAATCCATCACCATCATTAAGCCTTTATTATCTACTATCATGTCAGACACTATACCAGGTGCTGATGACACAAGTGATGGATGAAGATGCTCTCAAAGAAGCCCCAGTCAGTCCGGCAGGCAGAGGGCACTGACCTGTAAGTGACTGCTCCATACTCCCCGGCCAAGGCCACTCGGCTCGCTGGGACCAGCTCCTGGCTCATTGTGTTCAAGATAGCTTCGCTGGAGGAACCTGCCTGGAACACCCACAAGGAACCCAGGGTTACACAGGCTGGAGCAGAACAGTAAGTTCCTTGTAAGCCCTGCCTGTAACCTGGAGCAGGCCAGCTGCTCTGACCTTCGAGATAAGATGACCTCTCTTAAGTGGTAGGCTGAGACAAGCTACTCCTGGGAGACAGACAGAGGTACCATTCACGCCAACTCAGAGGATGCTTCACGCTCCTCAAACTCTTGCAGCCTAGGTGCCAGGGCTGGAGGAGATGCCAAGGTGATCAGGGTATGGGGTGCTGCTTCCTGCCATCGGTGCCTCTGGTCCCCACCAGTTTGAAATTGACCACTGGATCAGTAACTCATTCTGCAGGCTCCCTTCACCAGCCAGGCCAGAGCCTGACATGCTCCACCCTGGGTGAAGTTGTACTGAATCATGGAACAGCCTTCCTCCATCTTCCACAATGAACAGACAAAACCCAAAGAGTGGGGAAAGCACCTTATTGTCTTCATTGTATTAGGAAGGGCTCTCAGGACATATGAAACCTGTATCAAGAAGATCCTGTAAGAATGAACAATCTTGTAGCTTCTGTGAATGCAACAGCTGTCATGCCCCAACCAGTGCATGTTTTGATGCTAAGACTGGATGTTTCGCAGGCAAAGGATTTGGCTGCTTGTTAGCTATTAACCCAATAACCTTCATTCCCCAAATCAGAACAAGAAACTGCATCCTCTAGGGCCCACCATGAACAGCTGTGGCCACTTCCCACCTCGGCCTTGAATGGATGGGCCCAAGGATGGGCAGGAGACAGAGCATCGGGTCTTGATACATTTTTAAAGCCCACCTAGCAATGGCAAGGTAAATAAATTAAGTGGACAGAAATTGTTTTCGTGGGGGAAAAATACTCTTCAATTTCCCAAAGCCTTGAGTCCTTCCAAGAGTTGAGAGCAGGGAGTTGACAGGCAAGCCTCTGAGCTGGAGGTGGGCTTGCAGAGTAAGCTTAAAGGAAAGAGATCCAGTTCCCCCTCTCCAGTGAGGCAGGTTACAGGAAGGAGGGGATGGTGAACTGACCAATTAGGGTAGAAACCAGTGGTTTAGGCCCTTGTTACTCGAAGTGTGGTTGACAGAGCAGTGGCATTGGTATCATGTGGGAGCTTACTGGGAAGGCAGAATCTCAGGCCCCACCCCTGACCTGCTGAATCAGAATCTACCTTTGGGTTTTTCTGTTTTTTTTTTTTTTTTTGAGACAGGGTCTCACTCTGTTACCCAGGCTGGAGTGTAGTACTACAGTCTTAGATCACTGCAGCCTCTGCCTCTTGGACTCAAGTGATCCTCCCACTTCAGCTACCAGCCACCCAAGTAGCTAAGACTACAGGTACAAGCTGTCACACCTGGCTAATTTTTGTATTTTTCATAGAGATGGGGTTTCATCATGTTGCCCAGGCTGGTCTCGAACTCCTGAGCTCAAGTGATTGGCCTCCCAAAGTGCTGGGATTACAGGCGTGGTCCACCATACCTGGCCAGAATCTACCTTTGAACGTAATCCCTGGGTGATCTGTGGACAGAATACAATTTGAAACATTCTGGTCTACTTCTGTGTAACAGGGGGAGGCAGCCTGACTATACAACAGGCACCTTTTCCGTGAATAATCTGTCTTTTCCTACCTACTTCCCGGAAAAAAATCCTCACCAGGCTCACTAAGATGGGCATTTTGAGAACATCTCCTTTAAAGATGAAAGGCGCCGGGCACGGTGGCTCAAGCCTGTAATCCCAGCACTTTGGGAGGCCGAGACGGGCGGATCACGAGGTCAGGAGATCGAGACCATCCTGGCTAACACGGTGAAACCCCGTCTCTACTGAAAAAAACACAAAAAACTAGCCGGGCGAGGTGGCGGGCGCCTGTAGTCCCAGCTAACTGGGAGGCTGAGGCAGGAGAATGGTGTAAACCCGGGAGGTGGAGCTTGCAGTGAGCTGAGATCCGGCCACTGCACTCCAGCCTGGGCGACAGAGCGAGACTCTGTCTCAAAAAAAAAAAAAAATAAATAAAAATAAAAAAAAAGATGAAAGGCCTGGTGCTTACCGAGATGTTCCACATCATCTTGATGGCCAAGGGGAAGGCAGGGGCCCCCAGAGCTTGCTCCTGCTCTTCTCCTGGTGCACTGGTACCTCGGCCTCTCCCTGGAAGTGACCCGGTGCTCTTTGTCACCTCCAGGTTCTGGGGCAATGTAGGCATGGTGGCTTCATACACAGCAGCACTGCAGCCCTTGCCAATGGACTGCCCTATCAGATACTCCTCCAGCCGAAAGCCCTGCCAGCGTCTCGTCTCCAACGGGTCAGGCCCTGGCTTGCTTTTCTGGGTAAAAATTGCCTGTGAGGAAAAAAGAATGCACTGTGAGCCAGGGAGCCTAGGAAGGCCCAAGAAAAGGGAAACGGGAGGCAGAGAGAGGTGCAGCGAGGCATGGTCCGCACCGACCAGATCAATAAACCAGAAAAACAACCCAACCGGGTTCTACTGCTCAGCCTGGGTCCAGGCCATCTTCTTTCTCATTATTCAGAATGATTTTTCTCAAACTCTGTTGCTTCACTGTGATCACAATACTCAATGATCTGAGAGGTCAGAAACCCCGCGTCCTATAGCCAGTGCACCTCTCCTTTGCTGCCTTCACTCTCCAGCAGAGCTCTGGAGGTGTCTGATTATGGAGACAGCTCGCTCTCCAAAGACCTTGGCAGACAGCTCCTGGGCAACTAGCAGGAGTGTGTGATCCACAGTGATCTCCGAGGGTCTGGCAGGCAAGTGGGTGAGATCAGGCGCATCCCCAGAGCAGAGGGATTCAGTCCTGTCTTTTGTCTCTGCCTCTAAAAGCTCCGATGGGGCTACTCTGTCCAGAAAGGTAACAAGAGTACAAGAGTTCAGACAGAAATGGATGGAGGTGCAGGTGCTGGGGGTAGTCCTGCACTGGGAAAGAGGCCATGTGACAAAAATCTGGGTCTTCCCCAGCTTCAGGCAGTGGTGATGTCACTCTTCCAGTCACCCACGCTCCACTTTCCCTCTCAAATGGTCTGATCTGCTGAGCTCTTCCTTTCCAAGGTTAGTCACCCCTAGGTGCCAGGCACAGCTCTGCATATGTCCCTTGGTCGTAGCCTACCAGGCACCATCTCGTGCCTTCCATGCTCTGAGCCACATCAAAATACATTGCTTTCATGTGTCACTCAGCTGTTCACCAGACTGTCCAGGATCTTATCTGTGTTCTGGCTGCTGCCAGGCTGGTCTGCACACTGCCTGCACTCATCCTTTGGGTGCCTCTCTCTGAAAGCTGCTCACAGCATCCTTCCAGCCCGTTTCTATAGTATTGCTCTGTCTGGCTCATCCCTGCTCGGCCATCAAGCCCAGCTCAAGCTCCTCCTTCCTCTGTGACCAGCCCTGATGACCCAGCTCATAGCAACTTTCCTTCTAGAGGGTTCCTAAAGCACCTGATATCTGTAAGCAACTTAACCTTGCACTATAACTTTGAACTTTTTTAAAAAAATGAAAGTCCAGGCCGGGCGCAGTGGCTCACGCCTGTAATCCCAGCACTTTGGGAGGCCGAGGCAGGCAGATCATGAAGTCAGGAGTTCGAGACCAGTCTGGCCAACATAGTGAAACCCCATCTCTACTAAAAATAGAAAAAATTAGCCGGGTGTGATGGTGTGCACCTGTAATCCCAGCTACTCGGGAGGCTGAGGCAGGAGAATTGCGTGAACCCGGAAGGCAGAGGGTGCAGTGAGCCGAGATAGTGCCACTGCACTCCAGCCTGGACGACAGTGTGAGACTCCATATCAAAAAAAGAAAAAAGAAAAAAGAAAATCCATCTTCCCTTATAAACTCCATGGAGCAGAAGCAACATGTGTTTGTGTGAGTGTGTGTATATATATAAAATATATATCCACATTATATATAACATATACTATATAATACTATATGTAACATATAGTATACATAACATATATACACATATTATATGTTATATATACACATTATACACATACTTTTATAAGATAAATTTTTAGAGCTTGCTACTAGCACACTCCTGCTAGTTGCCCAGGCTGGGGTGCAGTGGTGCAACTATAGCTCACTGCAGCCTCAAACTCCTGGGCTCAAGCAATCCTCCCACCTCAGCCTCCCAAGTAGCTGGGACTATCCGCACATGCCACCATGCCTAGCTAATGTTTTAATATTTTGTGGGAACAAGGTCTCACTATGTTGTCCCAGCTGGGCTTCAACTCCTGAACTCAAGAGATTCTCTCACCTTGGCCTCCCAAAGTGCTAGCATTACAGGCATGAGTCACCATGCCTGGCTTCAGAATTTTTTAAATGTGAAATTAATTCCAGCAAAAGTAGCCAGTGAAAACAACTTTTTTTCCCCCAAGACGGAGTCTTGCTCTGTCACCCAGGATGGAGTGCAGTGGCGCGATCTCGGCTCACTGCAACCTCCGCGTCCCAGGTTCAAGGAATTCTCCTGCCTCAGCCTCCCACGTAGCTGGGATTACAGGCGCCCACCACTGCGCCCGGGTAATTCTTGTATTTTTAGTAGAGACAGAGTTCCGCCATGTTGGCCAGGCTGGTCTCGAACTCCTGACCTCGTGATCCGCCTGCCTCAGCCTCCCAAAGTGCTGGGATTACAGGCATGAGCCACTGTGCCTGGCCCCCCAAAATTTTTTTTTAATGTGAAATTGATAACTAATAACATTTTCAGGCATAGGAGGGTGAGGTGTGTGAAGAGGGTGCGTGAATGGTAAGTTTAGGAGGATCAATCTCCTCAGTTAAAAAAGCCTCTTTAGTTTTAAGCAGGATTGGTCAAATTTCCCATCCTTAGCTTCTGCCAGTTAAGCTGTGGCAAAAGACAAGGTCAGGGGCTGGGGACTAGGCCAGATGTCACCTGTCACCCCAAACTGGCCAGAGCTCAAACATGAGACAGTGGTGATGAGCAATAAAAACCGGGCTGGAAACCAGGAAACCCAGGAGCCACTGCTTGACCCTAACAGCTGTGTCCTTGGGCAAGTCACTCCCTCTTCCACCACCTCAGCCCTAACCTAAAAAATGCAGGGGCTCTGCTAATTTAGTGAGTGGCTCCACACCCCAGGAAGAAGAGTGACCTCCCTGGAAGAAGGTGGAATTCTGCCAGCGGCCAGGCTTCAGACCTGAACTGCACCTCTGGCTCCTCCCTGGCTCTCCAGCCTGCCCGCCTACTCTGCGGCTTTTAGACTTTGCTAATCTCCATAGGGAGCCAGGTCCTCAAAATAAATCTGCCTCTAAATAGACACCTCCTATTGGTTCCGTTTGGAGAATCCTCACTAATACAGACTTTGGTTGGGCAAAAACAGAAGTCTTGTGCTATTTTAAGCATTTAAAGAGCCTAAGAACCCTTGTGTATCCAGTCAGCAGGGATAACTCTACACAGGTAACTAAAATGTCAGGTCTGTTTTTCTCGCCGTTCATAGTTTTTACTGCGGTTTCAGCTCTGTCACTACTAATCCTTTGGTTAAACCGTGGAGGCAGCCTGGCTCAGTGGTTAAGAGCATTGTCTTTTATTAGCTGTGTGACTTTGAGCAAGTCCCTTCACCTGAGGATTTTCCTTCTCCATAAATTAGGGACAACAACTACCTCAAAGGGATAGGAATGTTATGATTTACTTGTCAGTGCATTTTAGAAAATTAACACAAAGCGTTTTGCTGTGCTGCGACTGGAGCTGCAATCGGCAGCAGGTCTTCATTTGAGGAAGGGAAACATTAAAACAAATGGGAGGTGCTCGCTTTATTTATAGCAGCCGATCAGTAATGGTGAAACAGATGCGCTTTAATGCCCCTCTCCCCGCCCTACTCCGGCCGAAGCCTCGGCCCTCGACCGGCCCAGGGCCCCGCCTCCACACCTAGCCCTGCCCCTGGCCG
This sequence comes from Rhinopithecus roxellana, assembly GCF_007565055.1. Lineage (NCBI taxonomy): Eukaryota > Metazoa > Chordata > Mammalia > Primates > Cercopithecidae > Rhinopithecus > Rhinopithecus roxellana. The sequence goes on along the minus strand of NC_044560.1, from coordinate 9,722,783 downwards.
CATGCCCCGTCCCCGCCCGGCTCAGGACCCGACCCCGCGCTTAGCTCCGTCCTCCGCCCGGCTTAGGACCCGGCCCCGCTCACCTGGATCTCCTGACAGGCCGAGACCGCCCGTCGGCTCTCCGCCTGCTTCTCCTCGATGAGGCCCAGCCCTAGCCCCAAGGCCAGAAAGACTGCCCGGCCGCAAGGGCCCGCGCAGCCCCAGGCCCGCACCACGAACTGCCGCTGCAACCGCGCCGCCAGCCCGGCCACCGACTGGCGAAAGAAGCGGAGGCGGTTGGGGAGCCCGAGACCGACCCTGCGAGGCTCCGCGCCCGGTCCTGCGGCCCAGCCCGGACGTTCCCCGCGCACACAGCCAGCCGCCGGGCCCGGCCGCCCCAAGCCGTAGGCCCGGCCCGGCTTGCCGGTGAAGCGCAGCAGCAGCTCTCGACCCAGCTGCAGGCCGCGGCCCAGCGCCTGTCGCACAGCCATGGTGGCGCCGCGGCCCGCTGTCCCCGCCGCCGCTGCCGCCACCACCGGCGTCCCCCGCCGGTCACAACAAAACTTCGGGGTGACGCCTCTGCGCAGGCGCAGGCGCTGGTGGGCGGGGCCGGCCCCCGCGGCAGTTCCCCGACTCGGCGCGCGGGGGCGCTATGCTCGCACTGGCGTCTCTAGCAGTGACTTTCCCTTTGCACTTTGGACCCGCTTGGAGGGCTTGCCGGTTCAGGCAGGTCCTGCATGTGAACAGCACTGGTCCTGGGCAAAATCGAGAAGTCGAGAAGGGAAGCTGATATTATTGCCATCTACCATGCCAGACCCTTTACGTCTTTTAATTTATTTAACAGCTCCACCAAAAAGATAAAAATGCCGTTTTTATAGATGAGAAAACCGAAGCATAGCAAGGGCAGCGTTCGAGGTCTCGTGCAGGTACCTAGCAGAGCTGAGGCTAAAGTTCACGTTGTCCTAACTGTTGAATGCTTGCCCTCCTCGATGCCGTTAGGCTGCAGTATGTGTCCTCAGGCTCGGGGGTTTTGAAGACCCCAAGAGAAATCTCACCCAAAGGACACAATTTGTGAATGAGTGTGCTGAGGTCCCAAGATAGCAGCTTGCCCAAAGCCACACCATTTGTTTAATGGCATACGCCTGCTCACCACAGAACAAACACACACACACACGCAGGCACATTACTGAAACAGTTTGCTGACAGAGTTGTTCACCTGTCCCCTGGCCAAGGGTCCACCCCATAGCCAAGTAAGCCCAGAGGACAGAACTCTTCAGACAAAGAATCCCCCCTTCAGCAACAGCTCCTATGTACATGACTTTTTGAATTCATATTTAAGGAGAAAGGAATTTATGAACAGAAGCCATAGTCTCGGGCTTCAGCGGCAGGGAGACAAGATGGTGGATCCCCAAACCATTACCCCCAAGACCCAGGGCCTATATGCTATAGGAAAGGAATGTGAAGGACATTTGAAGTCAGTCCCCCAGGGAAAGGCAAGAATGCTGTGTGAATCTGCCTAAGGGCAGGATTTATGGTAAGTACATGCTTTTACACAAGGAACAATAGAGAAACTGGAAATCTTAGAGGCCTTCCTGAAAGCTGGTTATTCAGAAGTCAACTTGGTTGGCGGGGTGTGGTGGCTCACCGCCTGTAATCCCAGCATTCTGGGAGACTGAGGCAGGTGGATCTCTTGAGACCAGGAGTTCGTGACCAGCCTGGCCAATGTGGCAAAACACCATCTCTACTAAAAATACAAAAACTAGCTGGGCGAGGTGGCACATGCCTTTAATCCCAGCTACTCGGGTGGCTACTGCAGGAGATTTGCCTGAACCCAGGAGGTGAAAGTTGTAGTGAGCAAAGATCACACCACTGCACTCTATCCTGGGCGACAGAGTGAGACTCTGTCTCAAAACAAAACCGGAAAACCAACAAAACACATCAACTGGGTGGATTAGCATCCAAGATGGGGTTGCTTTAGCTTGTGTGTGTGTGTGAGTGTGTGTGTGTGTGTGTGTGTGTGTGTATGTTCTGGTTTCTCTCATAATCTTCCTTAAGGGAGGAATTTTATGATTCTTGTGATATCCAATCACATTTATTTGGGAGACAGGCATAGATGAATTTCCCATTTGTATAGAGGCGTATGAATATCAAATATTGTCTTTAATTTTTTGGATCCACCTCAGGGAATTTTTAATTATAATTTTAAATGCTCCACTGAAGTTGTCATTTGAAGAATGGTAAGGGAAAGAAAGTTGGAGAAACCTCACACTCCAGTAACCACAGGCTCACTCATGGAAACTTAGTTGGGGCACAGATGAGTGGAATTTAAAGTTTAAATCCACTCGTCTGAAGCCAGGTTTGCAGTGATTCACTCCAGCACTTGGGGAGGCTGAGGTGGGAGGATTGCTTGAGGCCAGGAGTTCAAGACCAGCCTGGGCAACATAGGGAGACCCTGTCATTACAGATAGTAATAATTTACAAGACCCCAGGCACATGCATGGTGGCATGTGCCTGAGGTTCCAGCTACTTGGGAATCTGAGGCAGGAGGATTGCTTGAGTCCAGGAGGTTGAGGATGCAGTGGGCTGTGATTGTGCCACTCCACTCTCCGCTCCAGTCTGGGTGACAGAGTGAGACTTTGTCTTAAAAATAAAATAAATCTCATCTGCTGTGTCTCATTACTGTAAACCAAAAATAAGGTCCTAAGCTCCCCAGCTGACTAAATGGACCCCCCTGGGCCAGAGAAAACCTAAAACTAAATTTCAGGCCATGACAGGAAGGGAGGTTGGACACGCCTCCTTATACCCCCTCCCTTTTGGAGTTTAGCCACAACTGACCAGCATTAATATTCAATAGTGCACATAACACTGACAAAACAGACTCTCTAGCAATAAGATACCAAATTCCAACCTGATGCTGGTATTGTAACTGTCCATTGGGTTCTCCTTGTTCATTGCCTGGACAGGGCTCATTTATCAAGACAGGGGAATTGCAACAGAGAATGGGTTTAATTCTTGCAGAGCCAGCTGTATGGGAAACCAGAGTTTTATTATTACTCAAATCAGTTTCCCTGAAAACTCAAGGGTGATGGTTTTTATGGATAATTTGGTGAGTAGGGGGTCAGAAAGTGGGGAGCGCTGATTGGTTGGGTCAGAGATGAAAATCATAGGGAATTGAAGCCATCCTCTTGTGCTGAGTCAGCACAAAAACCTTGGCTTCTGCAACCCACCTTATCTTAACTCAAGCATTTCTTTCTACTGAGTTCAATTCTTCAGACAAAGCTTAACTCTTTCAACCAACTGCCAGTCAGAAAATCTTTGACTCCCCCTAGAACCTATGAGCATCCACTGCTTTGAGATGTTCCACTTTTCCAGGCTGAACCAATGTATACCTTCCATGTATTGATTTATATTTTTGCCTGTCACTTCTGTCTCTCTAAAATGTATAAAACCAAGCTGTAACCCGGCCACCTTGGGCATTCTTTCTCAGGACTTTTTTTTTTTTTTTTTTTTTTGAGACGGAGTCTTGCTCTGTCACCCAGGCTGGAGTGCAGTGGCTGGATCTCCGCTCACTGCAAGCTCCGCCCCCCGGGTTTACGCCATTTTCCTGCCTCAGCCTCCCCAGTAGCTGGGACTACAGGCGCCCACCACCTCGCCCGGCTAGTTTTTTGTATTCTTTAGTAGAGACGGGGTTTCACCGGGTTAGCCAGGATGGTCTCGATCTCCTGACCTTGTGATCCGCCCGCCTCGGCCTCCCAAAGTGCTGGGATTACAGGCGTGAGCCACCGCGCCCGGCCTCAGGGCCTCTTGAGACTGCACTCTGAGCCATGATCGCTCATACTGGCTCAGAATAAACCTCTTTAAATATTTTACACAATTTGGCTTTTTTTTTTTTGGTCAACGTTACCATTATAGCTCCTCTCTTTAATGTTTATAGAAAAGAAACAAGAGGTTCTCTGAGATATTTAATGTTTCAACTACAAGGATTTTCTTTAATCTCCCAGGAACATAACCTCTTAGTATAAGGCTTATGATGACCACACAGCTTATAAGACATTGTATTGGTTGTCTTGAGTTAAAGAGTGCATTTGTCTTAAGCCTTTGCATTTGTTCCCCTGAGCTGCAAATGAACTCACTGGACCTGCGATACGTAATCCATCAGCTGGAAATGAAATCTCCAGACTAATGTTAATTAACCTTCCATTGTAGGCTGGACTTACTCACTTCTGCATCTGTAGAAAAATCTAAGTTGCTTCTGACAGGTCTGAATCAAGCACAGCATGAAGCTTGATTCTTTGGCAGACATCTGTATGGAATGGACAAGTAAGTCGATTTTGGAAGAAGAGAGGCTTCCAGCAGGGATTGCAGGAGTTCCACATTCCTCACCTCTCAGGTCAGAGATAACAGACTTACTGTGGCAGGGGCACAGGCATGCGTTTCCCAGGGACAATGGTCCTGACTCCATTCATCCCTGTCTATCCTTTTAAGACGGAAAAATTCTTTTTATGGTGGTGCCATGGATATCAGGTCTCAAGGAATCATTTTGAGATTCTTCCATAACATCTCTTATTTATTTATTTATTTATTTATTTATTTATTTATTTATTTATGAGACAGGGTCTTGCTCTGTCACCCAGGCTAGAGTGCAGTGGTACGATCATGAGTCATTGCAGTCTTGAATTCCTGGGCTCAAGCAACCTTCCTGCCTCAGGTTCCTGAATAGCTGGGACTACAGCTCACACCACCATGTCCAGGTAATTTGAAAAATGTTTTACTGGGCACGGTGGCTCACGCCTGTAATCCCAGCACTTTGGGAGGCCGAGGCGGGTGAATCACCTGAGGTCGGGAGTTCAAGACCAGCCTGACCAACATGGAGAAACCCCGTATCTACTAAAAATACAAAAATTAGCCAGGCATGGTGGCGCATGCCTGTAATCCCAGCTACTTGAGAGGCTGAGGCAGGAGAATCGCTTGAACCCAGGAGGCAGAGATTGCAGTGAGCTGAGATCACGCCATTGCACTCCAGCCTGGGCAAAAAGAGTGAAACTCCATCTCAAAAAAAAAAAAAAAAAAAAAAAAAAAAAAGTTTTGTAGAGATGGGGTCTTGCTGTGTTGTCCAGGCTGGTCTCAAACTCCTGACCTCAAGTGATCCTCCCACCACAGCTCTGGGGTTACAGGAATGAGCCACTGCACCTGGCCTCTCATCTCTTTAATGGTATCCCAAAAAGGTGAAATTAGATATATGATTGATATGTTTTGGCTCTGTGTCCCCACCCAAATCTCATCTTGAATTGTACTCCCATAATTCCCACATGTTGTGGGAGGGACCCAGTGGGAGATCATTTGAATCATGGGGGCGGTTTTCCCCATACTATTCTTGTGGTAGTGAATAAGTCTCATGAGATCTGATGGTTTTATCAGGGGTTTCTGCTTTTGCATCTTCCTCATTTTCTCTTGCCGCCACCATGCAAGAAGTGCCTTTTCCCTCCCGCCATGATTCTGAGGCCTCCCCAGCCATGTGGAACTGTAAGTCCAATTAAACCTGTTTTTCTTACCAGTCTCAGGTATGTCTTTATCAGCAGCATGAAAACGGACTAATACAATGATAAATCGTTTTTGTTTGGTTGGATTTTTGTTTTTGTTTTTTTTTTTGAGATGGAGTTTCACTCTTGCCGAGCCTGGAGTGCAATGGCACGATCTTGGCTCACCGCAACCTCCGCCTCCGGGGTTCAAGTGATTCTCCTGCCTCAACCTCCCGAGTAGCTGGGATTACAGGCATGTGCCACCACACCTGGCTAATTTTTTATATTTTTAGTTGAGATGGGGTTTCTCCGTGTTGGTCAGGCTGGTCTTGAACTCCCAACCTCAGGTGATCTGCCTACCTCACCCTCCCAAAGTGCTGGGATTACAGGCATGAGCCACTGCACCCGGCCATGTTTGGTTGGTTTTTTAAAAATTTTTATGAGTACATAGTATGTGTATATATTTATGGGGTACATGATGGAATACGATTTTCTGCTGAATCTGTTTATATTGCAGATTTAATATTCTATATGAAAGTCTCATTCATTCACAGAACATCAACTCTTTACCAGGTAGGCTTTGATATGCTCAGCCACAGAATTAGAGGAGAATGGAGTGGCAGACTTGTTGGAGCAGCCACATGATTTTTTTTTGGTCTACATTCTGTTCCATAGGCATCCTTGTATCTTCTGTCAATGAAAAGAGTCAAACTCTGTAAAATATTTGAAGAGCTGTAATCCCAGCACTTTGGGAGGCCGAGACGGGTGGATCACGAGGTCAGGAGATCGAGACCATCCTGGCTAACACGGTGAAACCCTGTCTCTACTAAAAACTACAAAAAACTAGCTGGGCGAGGTGGCGGCGCCTGTAGTCCCAGCTACCTGGGAGGCTGAGGCAGGAGAATGGCGTGAACGCGGGAGGCGGAGCTTGCAGTGAGCTGAGATCCGGCCACCGCACTCCAGCCTGGGTGACAGAGCAAGACTCCGTCTCAAAAAAAAAAAAAAAAAAAAAAAATATATATGTATGTATATATATATATATATATATATATATATATATATTTGAAGAGGTTTATTCTGAGGAAATATGAGTGACCCAATGGCCTGTGACATGGCTCTCAGGAGATTCTGAGAATAGGTGCCCAAGGTGGTCAGACTGCAACTTGGTTTTATACATTTTAGGGAGACATAAGACATCAATCAATACATGTAAGATGTACATTGGTTTGGTCCAGAAAGGTAGGACAACTGGAATTGAGGGCTTCCAGGTCATAGGTGGATTCAGAGTTTCTGATTGGTAATTTGTTAAAAGAGTTATTGTCTAAAGTCATGGCATCAGTAGGAAGAATGTCTGGTTAGATAAGGGGCTGTGGAGAACATGGTTTTATCATGCAGATGAAGCCTCCAGGTAACAGGCTTCAGAGATAATAAGTTGTAAATGTTTCTCATCAGACTTACAGCCTATCAGTCTTAAGGTCTGTGTTGATGTTAATGCTGGTCAGCTGGGCCCGAATTTCAAAAGGAAGGAGGGAATAATGAGGCCTATCTGAATCCCCCTTCCTATCATGGCCTGAACTAGTTTTTCAGGTTAAGTTTGGAATGCCCTTGGCTGAGAGGGGGAGTCCATTCAGATGGTTGTGGGGTTTAGAATTTTATTTTTGGTTTATATTTCACTGTACCCTTTCCCTCCTGGTGGGCAAGGACTGTGGAGTTTTGGGAAAGTACATGATATTCTTAAGAAACATTTAACCTTCCCCCCACCCAAAGGACATGGGGTTGGGGAAGCTGATTTGAATGTAAAAATGGAAAAAGGCAAGACTTCAACAAAGAGAATGTTGAGGTCTGTTTGACCTTCCCTTTCTGGACAGCATCCTTTGGCACGGTTTCAGTGCTCTTTGTCTCCTGCTGGCAGGAGGCAGACACATTTTCCCAGAGCAGCAACATCCTTTATCCACAGACCATTTCAGAAGTGCTATCTCTAAATTGCCTGCAGAGGTGGAAGGAGGTTTTGCTAAAACTGTTGACAGAGCAAAGCTGCAGCCAGATCAGAATCCTGCTGCTTGAAACTCCTGGGCTGTAGTTTTTGGAGGTTAGAAGAAGACCACAGTGGGCAGAAAGTGAGATTTCACTGGAAGGAAGCATCCCTATGTTGTCTGGGCAAGATGGATGAAAACATAGTGATGGTGGATCAGGGAGAGATTGCTCTGTTAAGAAACCCAGGCAATCTGTGGTTCCTTCATCCAGAATATTTGCTGTCCTGCAGTGATTGTTCAAATTACAAATATGGCCATGTTGCCTACTGTGGATAAAACCTTCATAAGCTCTGGATCCTTGCCCACTGCCCTTGGGATAAAGCCCAGACTCCTTAACCTGGCACACAACATTCCTCACTGTTTAGTCCCAGCATCCTTCTTACTGTCCCCCACCCTGCTTTTTACGGTCCAGCATCACTCAATTACTTACAGTTGTCTCAACCACCATGGTGACTCCTCTGGGTTGATTTACTGCTCTGAAAGAATCCCCATTCATACTTGAGGTCACCTCCTCCAGGAAGCCTTCTTTGACCTTCTCTGGACTGCACTAGATGTCCCTTCTTTGTCTCTCCCACTAAAATGTGAGTTCTGTAAGGACAGGGATTGTGATGTTTAAATCTCATATCCCTCAGCACCTAGCATGGGGCCTGCTGGGTCCCTAGCCCTTGTTTGAGACAACTGGGAATTCAGTCCCTCAGTGGGCAGGCTCATGCCCAAGGGGAAGGTGAGAGGAAGGGGCTGGGCGACACTTTGAAACTCCCCAGTCATGAGTCACTCTTCCTTCCAAGCAGGAGTGAGGGGAGGGGTAGAGAAAGGCTGGAAGGAAACAGGAGTATTAAGCACTCACACCCCCACCCCAACAGAATCAACTACTGCATTTATGCTTTAGAATGTCCACCACATCATTGCCAAATGAATTTCCTTTCCATGGTTTCCTTTTTATCCACTTTCTGTCTGTTTGTTTGTTCATTTGTTTTGTTTTTTAAGAGGTGGGGTCTCACTATGTTGCTCAGGCTGATCTTGAACTCGTGGGCCCAAGCAATCTGCCTGCCTCGGCCTTCCAAAGTGCTGCGATTACAGGTGTGAGCTCTGCGGTTGTTTTTTAATTAAGAATTATTTTAAATAAAAGCAACATAAATACATGGTTTTAAAAATACTAAGAGTTTATGTAGATCAGCTTATAATGAAAAGCAACAATCTTCTGTCCCAACTCTTTGTAAACCTAATGCCCCAGCCTAGAGATAATGATTTTTTTTTACCTTTTTAGCTATTTTTTTCTGAGTTTTCTTCATAGCTCTACTTTTCCTTCCTCCATCCCTCCCTCCCCCTCCTTCCCTCCCTCCCTCTCTTCCTCCCTTCCTTTCTTCCTTCCTCCCTTCCTTTCTTCCTCCCTTCCTTTTCTTCCTTCCTTCCTTCTTTTCTTCGTTTTCTTCCTGCCTGCCTTCCCTCCTTCCTTCCTTTCTTCCTGCTTTCCTTTTCTTCCAAGACAAAGTCTTGCTTTGTTGCCCAGGCTGGAGTGCAATGGCGAGATCATAGCTCACAGCCTCCAACTCCTGGGTTCAAGCGCTCGTCCTGCCTCAGCCTCCCAGGTAGCTAGGACTGTAAGTGTGAACCACTGAAACCACCTTTGCAAAAATTATAGCGGTGAGAAAATTACGGCAGTGGCAGAGATCTGATATAGCCAGCCTCCCCGCTCTTGCCTTTAGCTTTCAAGTTGCCTTAATTATTCCTGGCCTTAGGCTGAGCTAACTCTGAAAGACATTTAGTTTATAGTTTAAATGTTAATAGCCCTTCTCCAAACTCAACTGCTTTTGCAAGGCTAATGAAAGGCCCCCCAGCCTGGGGGAAGAGGAGCCTGAACTCTGCTAAGGTATAGACATAAAATTGTCAGCCATTTTTCTGGAGGTTACAAGATATACAACTTCCCCAATTCCTCGTGCGAATAACATCACTATTGTAGACTGGCCTTTTGAGATACCTTTCCAAGTTTTTTGCGTGTCAGACACCCATGGCTCCACCTGGACCCCCCAGTCAATAGCTCCACTGCTCCTGTGACCCCACACAGGAGCAACCCAGTACAAGAAGAGGCTTCAACTCCCTATGATTTCATCTCTGACCCAACCAATCAGCAGCAAGCACCCATTACCCAGTCAGCCCCAGCCCTTTCCCCAAACTGCCTTTGAAAAACTCCTAACCCAGGAGCTTTTGATGAGATTGACTTGAGTAATGACTTTGCCTCTCAAGTGGCATGGCTGGCCTCATGTCTATTAAACTCTTTCTTCACTGCAATGCCAGTGATTTGTTTTTCTAAGGCCACCAGAGCAGGCACAAAAGAACCAGCGACTAGGCAAGGGTAGGAGCAAAACTCCAAGTTTATTTTGGTCACCTAAGGTGTGGGGAAGAGGTCTGTCAGCCTCCGGCAAAGAAGGCCGACAGAGTCCCCCGGTGGGGCTCTCAGACGGAGTTCCTGCCGTCCTGACATCCCGACAGGAGTGGAGGACTGAGGAAGGCCGCGCGTGGCGTCCCTCCGGAGCGGCTTTTCTAGGAGTGGGAGGGCAATAGGCGGGGCACGGGCGTGTCAGGGGGCGTTCCGCAGGTGCGACCAGGTAAATCTTGGTCTCTTTGGATTGACGTCACCTGGCGCATGCCCAGTTGGTCTGCACCTTCCCGGGCGCCGACTGCATTTTCGTGCGCGCGGGAAAAGTTGGTGAAGAAGAACCCGGAAGTGCACCATCTTGCCTCCGTTCGTCCAAACAGTCCAACCTTTTATTGGTAATAGTGATAAGGGACGCCGTAGTCTGTCTGGCTACTTCCTGCTGTTAGGGGCGTCGTTAAGGTCGGGGCCCATGGTTGGCATTTGGACGTACGGATGAAGAATAAAATAAGGTATTAGTATAGGAATGAGGAATGGAAGCATTTGTTGGAATAGGGGCAAAACCCAGAAGGAAGGTCCCAGCAAGGTTGAGGAGTATGAGATAGTTAAGAAAATTTAGTAAGTTTGAGGCGAGTGGGGGAAAGCCAAACTGATTTCCACTGATTGCTTTCAGTAGGGGCCCTTTTTAGCTGGGAATGAGGAACGAGCGCGCAGAGTAGTTGTTGGCCAGGCAGCAATTAAAGAGTGGAGTTTTTGTGGAGTGGATGGCTTTCCGCTTACTCCTACTACAGAGATATTGGATGGAAGGCTAGGTCCAGAGAAGGACGGCAAAACAGAATAGGTAGCCTCGCTGTTGATTAAAAAATTGATTGTCCTACCCGCTACCAGGAGAGTTACCCGCGGCTCGGCGAGGGTGATGGGGGTCCCCGAGTCTCGGCACCTTCAGTTGTCGTTGTTGTCCAGATGTAGGAGCTGGAAGGAGCTCCCAGGATCCTGGGAAAGGGGGGTCACGTGAGGACGCGGCACCTGTTCTCAGGGTGGGGCAATGAGACTTCCAGTGTCCTCCCTGCTAGCAAGCAGGGCAGGGGGTTGCTGGTGGACGAGGGTTAGGACATTCACTGGCCCAATGTCCTGATGCCTTGCACTTATAGCAAGGCTGCGTTGGGGCTCGGGGACCTTGCGGACACCTGTTGGCATAGTGTCCTGCCTTGCCGCACTTATAGCAGGCTCCTTTCGTAGCCTTGGAGTCTGCGGAGTGTGTACTCTCTGGCCTGGGGTTACGACTGGGCTGTAAAGCCGCTGCTAGGAGCTGTAACTTCTGTTTGAGGCGAGCCTGCCGTCTCCTCTCTGGAGTTATAGACCTTAAAGGCTAATTTAACCAGGTCTTGTATTGGTGTCTGAGGACCATCCTCTACCTTCTGAAGTTTCTTACGAATGTCGGGAGCTGACTGAGAAATGAAATAAGACGCCAAAATGGTGGCCCCTGTGGGGGAGGCCGGGTCTAACCGGGTATACTGGGTTAGAACCTCAGTCAGTTAGGGTAGGGGTTAGGATAACCTGGAGGTTATGCCAAGTTAAGTCATAGGCCTGACAAAGGTATCTAAATTCCTTTATGTATATGGTAGGATTAGCTGAGAAATCACCTAAACGCTTCTCAATTTTGGAAAGATCGGCCAATGAAAAAGGGACATGTACTCTGACTACCCCCTCCGCCCCAGCCACCTCTCGCAAAGGCGCTAACACTGTAGGAGGGTGTGGGCAGAGACAGGGGACTCAAGACAGCCAGTTGGGGGCCCGGAAGGAGGCACGGGACCGAGTGGATTACTAGTAGATAAGGAGGAGGAAGGAGGAGTCTGGATGGGGGGAGGAGGAGGAGTCTGGGCAGGAAGGGAGGGGTTGGAGAGAGCGGGGAGAGAAGGAGTATAGGGCAGGTCGGGATGAGAGCGTAAGGCCCAAAAGCCTTGTACGTAATTAATTTCAGACCACTTGCCTAGCCGCTGGCAGAAATTGCTGAGGTCGATCACGCCACAGTGGAAAGGAAAATTAACCGCTTCCTCCTAAGGTCTTGTTCAAGCTGTAAGGTTTTTAAATTGGCTAGGAGGCACCCTAAGGGGGTGCTCTTTGGAAATTTGGACTGGGGGTTTCCCGTTTGTTTCCTCTTTACTTACACAATGGACACAATGGAAATGGAAGTGGATCTCTGCCTGGCTTCAAAGTGTCCTTTGGAACCAGCAGAGACAGACTGGAGGCTCATGGAGCCAAAGTGGAGATTACCTTCAGGCGGACGTCTCCCTCCTGAACGGGTCTCCTGAGCCACTTGGTGGCTCAAAAGTGGGCCTCGGACCTGTGCAGGATTTTTGGCCGAGGGAGGTAAAGAGGAGACAAGGGCACTTACCCCAGAGAGGCCGGTGCTCTTTGGAAATTTGGACTGGGGGTTTCCCGTTTGTTTCCTCTTTACTTACACAATGGACACAATGGAAATGGAAGTGGATCTCTGCCTGGCTTCAAAGCGTCCTTTGGAACCAGCAGAGACAGACTGGAGGCTCATGGAGCCAAAGTGGAGATTACCTTCAGGCGGACGTCTCCGTCCTGAACGGGTCTCCCGAGCCACTTGGTGGCTCAAAATGGACCTCGGACCTGCGCAGGATTTTGGCCGAGGGAGGTAAAGAGACAAGGGCACTTACCCCAGAGAGGCCGTGAGAGTGAGGGAAGCGGGTCTCAGGTCCCGGTCCGTCCGCGGCGTGGAACGAGGAGGAGGCTCCCCAGACCCTGGGGGCCCTGAGGAGGGGTCTCCTCCTGGGTTCGGCACCAACTGATTTGTTTTTCTAAGACCACCAGAGCGGGCACAAAAGAACCAGCGACTAGGCAAGGGTAGGAGCAAAACTGCAAGTTTATTTTGGTCACCTAAGGTGTGGGGAAGAGGTCTGTCGGCCTTCGGCAAAGAAGGCCGACAGAGTCCCCCGGTGGGGCTCTCGGAGTTCCTGCAGTCCTGACATCCCGACAGGAGTGGAGAACTGAGGAAGGCCGCGCGACAGGAGTGGAGAACTGAGGAAGGCCGCGCGTGGCGTCCCTCCGGAGCGGTTTTTCTAGGAGTGGGAGGGCAATAGGCGGGGCACGGGCGTGTCAGGGGGCGTTCCGCAGGTGCGACCAGGTAAATCTTGGTCTCTTCGGATTGACGTCACCTGGCGCATGCCCAGTTGGTCTGCACCTTCCCGGGCGCAGGCTGCATTTTCGTGCGCGCGGGAAAAGTTGGTGAAGAAGAACCCGGAAGTGCACCATCTTGCCTCCGTTCGTCCAAACAGCCAGGATTTTTGTTTGTGCAGTGGGCAGGAAGAACCCATTGGTGGTTACACCACCACATCAAGCTAATTTTTAAATTTTTTGTAGAGACAGGGTCTCGCCACATTGCCCAGGATGATCTCAAACTCCTGGCCTCAAGCGATCCTCCTGCCTCAGCCTCTCAAAATGCTGGGATTACAGGTATGAGCCATTGTGCCCAGCCTCTACTATTTCTTGATTTAGCAAACTGAGATATTTAAGGTACACAGCTGACCATGTGACCCCCACCTGAAACTGATGGCTGCCCTTTGGAATAAAGTCAAACTCCTTAACAGGGCTAACCAGGCCTGCATCTTATGACCCTTCCACCATGTTTATCTACTGTTTAATTTTATTTTGTTTTCCTTGTTCATGTACATTGTGAATTTTTACATCTTTAGAACACCTGCCTCCTGGCATGTGTGCCATATATATTATCCCCTCCTCTGGATTGTGGGCTGGATGTGAATGATTTGCTTCTATGGACTAGATTTGTCAAAAGTGATGGAATGTCACTTTCATGACATTCCAAAGACTCTGGTTTCTCTCTTGCTTGCTTGTTCTAAGAGAAGTGAGCTGCCAGGTTGTAAATTGCCCTGTGGAGAGGCCCACATAGCAAGGAATTGAATAGTAACGGCAACAGTCCATAGTGAACTGAATCCTGGCAGAAACTGTGAGTGAGCTTTGAAGTAGATCCACCCCCAGTCAAATCTTTGGATGAGACTGCAGCCCTTCCTGACACGTTCATTGCCACTTTATAAGAGACCTTGAGCCATAGCACCTGGCTCAGCCCAGATTCCTGCCCCACAGAGACTGTGAGATGATAAATATTTGTTGTCCTCAGCCACTAAATGGAGTAATTTGCTATACAGCAATAGATAACTAATGTCACTATTATGCCATATAGTTTTCTATTCAGTCATACAGTATTCTTTTTTTTTTTTTTTTTTTTTTTTTTTGAGATGGAGTCTCACTCTGTCACCCAGACTAGAGTGCAGTGGTGCAATCTCGGTTCACTGCAACTTCCGCCTCCCAGGTTCAAGTGATTTTCCAGTCTCAGCCTCCTGAGTAGCTGGGATTACAGGCGTGTGCCACCACAACCGGCTAATTTTTGTACTTTTTAGTAGAGACAGGGTTTTGCCATGTTGGCCAGGCTGGTCTTGAACTCCTGACTTCAGGTGATCCATCCGCCTCGGCCTTCTGGAGTATTGGTATTACAGGCATGAGCCACCATGCCCAGCCTAAAAATTTAATCTTCTTAACGCCTCTTTCCTGTACCCATAAAAAACTGTGTTTACAGATTGGGCATTCCTTCCACATCTGTTCCTGTGCTCATATCACCATATACAAAATATTAAACGCAGGCCGGGCACAGTGGCTCATGCCTGTAATCCCAGCACTTTGGGAGGCTGAGTCAGGTGGATCATGAGGTCAGGAGATCGAGATCATGTTGGTTAACATGGTGAAACACTGTCTGTACTAAAAAATACAAACAATTAGCCAGGCGTGGTGGTGGGCACTGTAGTCCCAGCTACTTGGGAGGCTGAGGCAGGAGAATGGTGCGAACCCGGAAGGAGGAGCCCGCAGTGAGCTGAGATTGCACCACCGCACTCCAGCCTGGGCGACAGAGCAAGACTCCGTCTCAAAAAAAAAAAAAAAAAAGAAATTAAACACATGAGGGACTTATTAGGTCATTCCATTATTTATTTATTTATTTATTTATTTATTTATTTATTTATTTATTTTTCCATCATTTATTCTTGAACAGTGTTCTCTGGCTTGATTTCAGACACAGAGATCCAAAGTACCCCGAATGTCTGTCAATTATAGCTGTGCTCTCCTCCCTGCCAAAAGGAAACCCTGAAGAGTCACATGGTTTACGTGAGCAATTAGCAGCAGCCGGCCAGAGCAGAAGAAATATACATGCTTCTATTAATTTCCACGGGAATCTGGGACTGTGCTTTAGGGTCCTAAAAAACACAGACAGCACTGGACAATAGAACACATGCTTGGCTGGGTGCGGTGGCTCATGCCTGTAATCCCAGCACTTTGGGAGGCTGAGGCAGGCAGATCACCTGAGGTTGGGAGTTTGAGACCAGCCTGACCAACATGGAGAAACCCCGTCTCTACTAAAAGTACAAAATTAGCCGGGTGTGGTGGCACAAGCCTGTAATCCCAGCTACTAGAGAGGCTGAGGCAGGAGAATCAATTGAACCTGGGAGGCAGAGGTTGCGGTGAGCCGAGATCAGCCATTGCACTCCAGTCTGGGCAACAAGAGCAAAACTCCCTCTCAAAAACCAAACAAACAAACAAAAAAAACACATGTGCTCTGAAAACACATGTCCTCAGCACTGCCCTCTGCACAATGGAACTGCAAAGTGAAAATGCTTTTATTGCCTTTCTACAGGCAAATGAGTTTTGTTCTTCCAAGAGGCCATTGTTGAAGAATCTCTAGAATTCTTTGAGAATCACCTTCCACAGACTGTTTCCACAAAGTATAAGGGCGCTGGGCTTAGTCCTTTGGTCAGTCTCATATTTTACCCTTCTCCAAACCCCATTCCCTTACTGGATGACACTTCTCTGCTCTAAAACATCCTCTACTCCAGGTGGTCTTGCATGAAGGCAAGTTTTACTTTTTGTTTTTTCTTTCTTTCTTTTTTGTTTTGTTTGAGACAGGGTCTGGCTCTGTCATCCAGACTGGAGTACAGTGGTGAGATCTTGGATCACTGCAACCTTCACCTCATGGGCTCAAGCGATCGTCCCATGTCAGTCTCCTGAGACGCTGGGATTACACATGCTCGCCACCACACCCTGCTAATTTTTCTGATTTTTTTTTGGAGATAGAGTCTTGCCCTGTTCCTCAGGCTGGACTACAGTGGCGCAATCTCGGCTCACTGCAACCTCAGCCTCCTGGGTTCAAACGATTCTTCTGCCTCAGCCTCCTGAGTAGCTGGGATTACAAGGCAAGCGCCACCACGCCCGGCTAATTTTTATAGTTTTAGTAGAGACAGCGTTTCATCATGTTGGTCAGGATGGTCTCGAACTCCTGACCTGGTGACCCACCCGCCTCGGCCTCCCAAAGTTTTGAGATTACAGGCATGAGCCACCATGGCTGGCCTAATTTTTAAAATTTTTTGTAAAGATGGGGTTTCACCATGTTGCCCAGGCTAGTCTTGAACTCTTGGACTCAAGAGATCTACCTGCTTCAGCCTCCTAAAGTGCTGGAATTACAGGTATGAGCCACTGCGCCCAGCCAAGTTCTACTCTTTCTGCTGCTTGCTGCCAGGGCTTTCTTCACCTTCAGGGCCACTTGTCATGAAGTACTATAATCACATAGATCTCATTTTCCCACTGATAAACTAGGAGCTCTGTGAGGGCAAGGACTTTGCCTCGCTTACTGCTGTGTCCCTTGGAACTGGTCTCAGCAGTAAGCACTGATAAATAATTGTGAAAAGAGGCCGGGCGTGGTGGCTCATGACTGCCTCGGCCTCCCACAGTGCTGGGATTATAGGCATGAGCCACTGCGCCCAGTCAAGCGTGTGTTCTATTGTCCAGTGCTGTCTGTGTTTTTTAGGACCCTAAAGCACAGTCCCAGTTTCCCGTGGAAATTAACAGAAGCATGTATATTTCTGCTGCTCTGGCCAGCTGCTGCTAATTGCTCATGTAAACCATGTGTCCTCGGTCAGGAGACTGAGACCATCCTGGCGAACACGGTGAAACCCCGTCTCTACTAAAAATACAAAAAAATTAGCCAGGCGTGGTGGCGGGCGCCTGTAGTCCCAGCTTCTAGGGAGGCTGAGGCAGGAGAATGGCGTGAACCCGGGAAGAGGCGGAGCTTGCAGTGAGCGGAGATCGCGCCACTGCACTCCAGCCTGGGCGACAGAGGGAGACTCCGTCTCAAAAAATAAATAAATAAAAAATGAAAATAATAATAATTTTGAAAAGAACGTATAGGCTGGATGCAGTGGGTTGCGCCTGTAATCCCAGTACTTTGGCAGGCCGAGGCAGGCGGATCACTTGAGGTCAGGAGTTCGAGACCAGCCTGACCAACATGGTGAAACCCTGTGTCTACTAAAATACAAAAATTAGACAGGCGTGGTGGCAGGTGTTTGTAATCCTAGCTACTCGGGAGGCTGAGGCAGGAGAATCGTTTGAACCCTGGAGGCAGAGGCTTCAGTGAGCTGAGATCATGCCACTGCACTCCCCACTGGGCAACAGAGGGAGACTCTTATCTCAAAAAAAAAAAAAAAAAAAATGCTGTAAAACACTGCTGCTTGTTTGCAAAAATCAAATCCAGCTTTAAAAAAAAATAAAATTTGTCACCCTTGATGAGGGTTAACAGTCAAGATTTACGGAGAATTTACCGAGGGTCAAACACTGGGCCTTTATTTTATTTTATTTTATTTTATTTTTTTGTGATGGAGCTTCACTTTTGTTGCCCAGGCTGGAGTGCAGTGACGTAATCTCAGCTCACTGCAACTTCTGCCTCCCGAGTTCAAGCGATTCTCTTGCCTCAGCCTCCTGAGTAGCAGGGATTACAGGCACCCACCACCATGCCCAGCTAATTTTTTGTATTTTTAGTAGAGACAGGGTTTCGCCATGTTGGTCAGGCTGGTTTTGAACTCTTGACCTCAGGTCATCCACCTGCCTTGGCCTCCCAAAGTGCTGGGATTACAGGCGTGAGCAACCATGTCTAGCCAACACTGGGCCTTTAAAATTGCATTATTTCAGTCAATCCTTGCCACAATCCTAGGGGCTGTATACTATTATCCCCATTCTGCAGATGAGGAAATTGAGTCTCAGAATAATGAAATAACTTGCCCAAAGTCACAAAGTTTGGAGGCTGTTCAACCCCAAAGTGCAAACCTTTAACCATATGTTATACCCTTTTTTTCTTTCTTTATATATTGTTGTTATTAATTTTTTTAATGTTTTGGAAATTAAAAAACAGATGTGTACAAAGAAGAAAATGTCAGTCATTCATATTTCCAATAAGCAGATTAATAACTGATGGCCAGATTTTCCTCTAGCTTCCTCTTTTTAAAAATTTCTCCACCCGCCTTTGCTGAGAACATTCAGAGGAGTGTGCTGAAGGCCCCCAAAGCCATTTCTTTTTGTTCTATTTATTTATTTGTTTATTCTGAGACGGAGTCTCACTCTGTTGCCCAGGCTGGCGTACAGTGGTGCGATCTTGGCTCACTGCAACCTCTGCCTCCAGGTTCAAGTGATTTTCCTGCCTCAGCCTCCTGAGTAGCTGGGATTACAGGCACACACCACCACGTCCGGCTGATTTTTTTGTATTTTTAGCAGAGACAGGGTTTTGCTGTGTTAGAGAGACTGGTCTCGAATTCCTGACCTCAAGTCAGGAGTGATCTACCTGCCTCGGCTGCCCAAAGTGCTAGGATTATAGGTGTGAGCCTCTGCACCTGGCCTGTTGTTGTTTTAGAGACAGGATCTCACTCTGTTGCCCAGGCTGGAGTGCAGTGATGTAGTCACGGCCCACTGTGGCCCTGAATTCCTGGCCTCAAGAGATCGGTCTGCTTCAGCCTCCTGAGTAGCTGGGACCACAGGCGAGCACCATAAGGCCAAGCTAATTTAATTTATTTAACTTATTTTATTATTTAATTTATTTATTAATTATTTGTTTATTTTAGAGACAGAGTCTCACTATGTTTACTTGTCTGGTCTTGAATTCCTGACCTCAAGAGGCCCTCCTACCTCAGCCTCCCACAGGGTTGGGATTATAGGTGTGAGCCACTGTTCTTGGCCACCAAAGCCATTTCTAAAGAAAGTCAGGCCAGGCATGGTGGCTCACGCCTGTAATCCTAGCACTCTGGGAGGCCGAGGCAGGTGGATCACGAGGTCAGGCGTTCAAGACCAGCCTGGCCAAGATGGTAAAACCCTGTCTCTACTAAAACTACAAAAATTGCAGGCGCTGTAATCCCAGCTACTCAGGAGGCTCAGGCAGGAGAATCACTTGAACCCGGGCAGCAGAGGTTGCAGTGAGCCGAGATCGCACCACTACACTTCAGCCTGGGTGACAGAGTGAGACTCCATCTCAAAAAAAAAAAAAAAAAAAAAAAAAAAAAAAAAAAAAACAACAACAACGGCAACATAGAGTTGTGTATCAAACAGCCATGCTGGAATGGCTGGGATGCTCCCAAGATGCCAGCAGATAAGTCTGAGTATGTTGTGGCAAAGCCATTCTCATCAGGTGGCAACACTGGATCAGGGTGGAAAGGGCTTCCAGGGAACGGGTGATGATACTTGGTTGCCTCTAAGTACTTGCTTGCCCTGGAAACAGGAAACCTAAGCTGTATTCTTACCCCACCCAATGAGCCAGCCCCAAGGCCAACTCCTCCTGGGAGGGCTCCCGGAGCTGTCATCCCCCTCCAGAGGACCCACCCTGGCTCCTTCCTTATTTAGTCCTGACCTTCCTAATGTGCGTGTGTGTATGTTGTGTGTGTGATAACCAGTGAACCCACGAAAGAAACAGTCCCTCTGTGTCCTCACACTCCAGGCAGCAGCGGGCTCCCCGACACACCCACCTGACACTTGGTTCTGCCTGGATCACAGTGTGCACTCCTGTGCGTTAGACCCGTGTACGCCTCACTCTCTCAATCTGTGAGGCTGGGAGTTCCTCAAGGGCAGAGGCTGTTTTTTTCTGCACTATTTGGCATATTTGACATATAAAAGATAATCAGTAAATTGAGACATCAGCTATGGGGGAATGGAAAAAAAATGCTTGGAATAAGACAGACGTAGTTTGTTGTTGTTGCTGTTGTTTTGAGATGGAGTCTCACTCTGTCACCCAGGCTGGAGGGCAGTGGCGCAATCTCAGTTCACTGCAACCTCTACCTCCTGGGTTCAAATGATTCTCCTGCCTCAGCCTCCTGAGTAGTGGGGATTACAGGCACTTGCCACCACACCCGGCTAATTTTTGTATTTTTTAGTAGAGACGTGGTTTCATAATGTTGGCCAGCTGGTCTCGAACTCCTGACCTCAGGTGATCTGCCCTCCTCGGCCTCCCAAAGTGCTGGGATTACAGGCGTGAGCCACCGCCCCAGCCCAGACAGACCTAGTTCTGATTCCAGTTCTGCCACATTAGCTGCTGTGTGACTTTGGGTGAGCAACTCAATCACTCTGAGCTTCGAGTTGCTTATTGCTAAATTGAGAACACTATAATCAACCTTTGAGTTTGATAAATGAGGACCGAACGGGTCCAGGTACGTCACATACCTCAGTATAGTGCCTGGCAAAAAGCATGCAATGTTTCCGGACCACAGTGGGGGTTAAGGGGCCTGGATTCTTTCTGAGCTTTGCTTTTGTCCTAGAACAGGGTATTCAACTTCTCCAAAGCCCAGTGCTCTCATCTGTGAGAAGGGGGCATCTCCACACCCACCTCACAGAACTGTGGAGCACTTTCAACTTAAAATGATGCACAGGACAGTACCTGACACACAGTAGCTACTGAGAGAAACCTTTGTTACATTGTCTAGACAAACCATGCCTGACCCTTTATACTCTGGAATCTCCCAGTGCTCAGGTCTATAATGAGACAAAAACACACTCTAGGATAGTTATTGGCAGTTAGGTCCAGCCCAGGGGAGCTTCCCATTTAGAGAACACGCGGGCAAGTTTGCCTAAAACCTCAGCTTTCCACACCACAAGGTCCACGGTTCCAAGGTACCCATTTCCTTTCCCAGCAGAAAGAGTCCAGGTCTTCCTATAAAGACAAATCACGCCGTCCCTCCTAAGAGCTGCAAGCAAGGATAGAGACAGAGCAAGACACACGCTTTGATTCAGGATGTTCTATGATGTTTATAATTAGAAAAGTTGCTCGGAACAGGACAGAACCTTGGGGAGGCTGATGGGGAAGCAGTCCAAACTAGGCTGGACTTTGAAAGAGGACCCACAGGAAGGAAAGGAAAGGTGGCTGGGGGTGGGAGGTGGGGTTCTAAGTCCCAAGGTAGGTTGCTAGGAGGGGTGCTGGCCTGGGCTGGAGTGTAATTTGGAAACATCATCTTTGCCCAGCCTCTGTAGGGCTGGGACCCACTGGGCAGGTGTCCCCAGGGCTGTGAGACATCTTTATGAAGTTCTCCAGGTGGCTGTCACAGGCGGTGGGCGTTCTCTGGCTGTCACTGGGTCTTCTGCAGGTCCTCAGGCCCAAAGGAGGAGGGCAGCAGCTCCTGGACCGTCATGACAATAAACGTACCATCCGGCTTGGTCATGTACACGGGCCAGTTGGTGCCAAACTGGAAAAGAGGCAAAGCCGGCGTGAGAGATGCAGCGTGGCTGAGGGGTCTGAGACTGACTGGGTTTGAGTCTGACTCTGCCACTCACTGACTAATGTTCCTCTCTTTGCCTTGATTTTCTCATCTGTAAAATGGGAATGACCATCATTGTTCCTGGATCATAGTGCTGTAGGGAGGAGGAAATGAAAGAATGCTGTGAAACTGAACAGTGCGTGGCACATAGTGAACAGGCACCATTCAGGACTCACCCAGGGTTTCATAAGAGCAACAGCTGGCCGGGCGCGGTGGCTCACGCCTGTAATCCCAGCACTTTGGGAGGCCGAGGCGGGCGGATCACAAGGTCAGGAGATCGAGACCATCCTGGCTAACACAGTGAAACCCCGTCTCTACTAAAAAATACAAAAAAATTAGCTGGGCGTGGTGGCGGGTGCCTATAGTCCCAGCTACTCGGGAGGCTGAGGCAGGAGAATGGCGTGAACCTGGGAGGCGGAGCTTGCAGTGAACTGAGATCATGCCACTGCACTCCAGCCTGGGTGACAGAGCAAGACTCCATCTAAAAAAAAAAAAAAAAAAAAAAAGTGACAGCTAACCCCTGGAACCAGACCTTCTTCTGCTATGACAAATGACAACTAACACCTGCTTCCCTTACAGTATCCCCTTTACACCTCACACCAGGAGAAGTCGCATGCCTGCCACATACACTCAGTGTATTAGTCTGTTCTCAAGCTGCTAATAAAGACATACCCAAGACTGGGTAATTTATAAAGAAAAGAGGTTTAGGCCAGGCGTGGTGGCTCATGCCTGTACTCCCAGCACTTTGGGAGGCCGAGGCAGGAGGAACTCCTGAGGTCAGGAGTTCGAGACCAGCCTGGCCAACATGGTGAAACCCCATCTCTACTAAAAATACAAAAATTAGCCAGGCGTGGTGGTGAGCCCCTGTAATCCCAGCTACTCAGAAGGCTGAGGCAGGAGAATCTCTGGAACATGTGAGGCAGAGGTTGCAGTGAGCCAAGATCACGACACTGCACTCCAGTCTGGGCCATAGAGCAAGACTCTGTCTCAAAAAAAAAAAAAAAAAAAAAAAAAAGCCTAGGCGCAGTGGCTCATGCCTGTACTCCCAGCACTTTAGGAGGCCGAGGTGGGCGGATCACGAGGATAGGAGATCGAGACCATCCTGGGTGAACATGGTGAAACCCCGTCTCTACTAAAAATACAAAAAAATTAGCCACGCGCGGTGGCAGGAGCCTGTAGTCCCAGCTACTCAAGAGGCTGAGGCAGGAGAATTGCTTGAACCCGGGAGGCGGAGCTTATAGTGAGCCAAGATGGCACCACTGCACTCCAGCCCGGGCAACAGAGCAAGGCTTCATCTCAAAAAAAAAAAAAAGACAAGAAAAGAGGTTTAATGGACTCACAGTTCCACATGGCTGGGGAAGCCTCACAACCATGGCAGAAGACGAAGGAAGAGCAAAGGGATGTCTTACCTGGCAGCAGGCAAGAGAGGACTTGTGTGAGGGAACTCCCGTTCCTTCATGAGACTTACTCACTATCATGAGAACAGCATGGGAAAGACCTGCCCCCATGATTCAATTGCCTCCCACCAGGTCCCTCCCATGACACATGGGAATTATGGGAGCTACAATTCAAGATGAGATTTGGGTGGGGACACAGCCACACCACACCACATAGATACTGCACATGCATGGTTTCATTATCTACCCTGTGAGGTAGGTGCTATTATGATGCCCATTTTACTGATGAGGAAACGGAGGCTTAGCAGGGTAAAGTCAGCAAAGAAACATTTGTCTCTTGATTTTTCTCCTATGCTATGAGGAGCACTGTTTGTTCGCTGTGTGACCTTAGGAAAATGATAACTTTCTGGGGCTCACTCAGTGTCTTGGTCCATAGAATGGTTTTAGGTATGGGCGAATGCAGGGTGGTAGGCAAGAGGTTAATCAGCAGTGGCATCATGACAAGAGCCCTGGAGGTGGGGTCAACAGACCCAAGCTCTTCCTAGCCAGGTATTGTGAGATGCAGAGATGATTCATGTAAAGCGTCTCTATGCACATAGTAGGTGCTCAATTAATAGATGTCATTCTTATGGATTATGTTGGTAACCAGTGACTACTTAGGTCTGCAGCCTCCTGTTCTTCCACACTTCTCTCTGAATCACCAAGTTATTGCCAGGCACACTCAGTCTTCTGGCTTTTTTAGAATTAATGTTTTAAGGAAGGAAATTTTTCTGCTTGACTGGCTCTGCCTGAGGGTAGGTATGGATGAAAGTTGAGCGGAGGGCGAGTTTACGTGCCAGGTCCCTGGCCCCAACGCCTCATCTCTTATTATTTGCATTTTGGTTTCAGTTTCGCCCCTGCCTCCTTCAGCTTTTTCATTTGCCTTCTGTCGTTTGCCAACATCCAATCTGTTTGGAGAAAACAGCACTGAGCAATTGGATCACGTCGGGGCCTTGGGAGCCAGGGACTTGGCGCCCTGTCTGTGGTGGTTTCCTTATATGACCTTTGACATTTTCACTGTACAGGCCAGCTATTTCTGACCCTCTTAAGTGAGATAAATTCCACGGTGTAAATTCACTGCTTTCCCGGTGGTATGTTTTTGGATTTGGGAAATGTGTCTGATTTGCACTCCTGGCAGGAAACAGGAGGAAGATGGAAGTGTCTGCATCCCCGGATGCTTTGAAACCCCACGGCACAAAAACAAAGCTAAAACAACCCCCTTTCTCCCAAAACACGACTCCAAAAGCAGAAACTCCCACAGTACAAGCAGCATTCTCATGCCAAAGTAACATTATGTTTCCTCCATGGCTGAAAATAATTTTGTCCAACTTACAGAATCACAAAGACAGAGAGGCAGCCGTGAGGAGCATGGGCTTCAGAGTCAGCCTGATGGGCCATGGATGCCCGTGTGTCACCGCCTGGCAGGGGGCCCTTCAGTAAGTCATTTTACTCCTCTGAGCCTCAGAGTAGTCACTGGGCAATGGGAATAATGACATGCACTTCCCTCAGTCTCGGGGAGGGGATTAAACAAGATGCTGTAGGTGTGTATTTATTTTTGAGACAGGATCTCACTCTGTCGGCCAGGCAGGAGTGCAGTGGCTTGATCACGGCTCACTGCAGCCTTGACCTCCCAGGCTCTAGTGATACTCCTACCCTCAGCCTCTGGAGCAGCTAGGACCACAGGCATGCACCACCATGCCTTGCTAATTTTTAAATTGTTTGAAGGGACCGGGTTTTACTATGTGGCCCAGGCTGGTTTTGAATTCCTGGGCTAAAGTGATCCTCCTGCCTCAGTCTCTCAAAGTGCAGGGCTTACAGGTGTGAGCCACCATGCCCACAAGATGCTGTGTTTCCAGGGGCTGACGGTGCTATGCTGGAGCTCAGGGCCTGTGGGATTCTCTAATCTTTTGGGACTCTAGAGGACACAGATCTCTTTGATAATCCACAATAGTTACTAACATTCCCCCTTCCCCAAATGTACACATAAACATGAAAACCTTCCCTTGAGCCTGGATTAAGAACCCATGATCTAAACTATCCCTTCATTTTCTTTTTTTTGTTTGTTTTATCCTTTTTTTTTTTGTGGAGAACAAGGTCTATGTTGCCCAGGCAGGTCTCGAACTCCTGGGCTCAAGTGATCCTCCTGCCTCTGCCTCCCTAACTGCTGGGATTACAGGCTGAGCCACTACACCTGGCCTACCCTTTTGGGTTTTTTTGTTTGTTTGTTTGTTTGTTTTTTGGAGACGAGTCTCGCTCTGTCGCCCAGGATGGAGTGCAGTGGCGCTATCTCGGCTCATTGCAAGCTCCGCCTCCTGGGTTCACACCATTCTCCTGCCTCAGCCTCTCCAGTAGCTGGGACTACAGGCACCCGCCACCACACCCAGCTAATTTTTTTGTATTTTTAGTACAGATGGGATTTCACTGTGTTTGCCAGGATGGTCTCTATCTCCTGACCTCGTGATCCACCTGTCTCAGCCTCCCAAAGTGCTGGTATTATAGGCTGAGCCACTACACCTGGCCTACCCTTTTGTTTTTAGAGTTGAAGAAATTGCAGCCTTCCATCAAGAGGACTTTTATAAAAAGTACTTCAGATCCCTCAAGTCTCTTCTTGAAAATACCCAATGGCTTACCTTTATTCTCTTTTTTCCCAATGTATTTAATGTGATAAAATATATATAACATAAGATTTGCCATTTTAACCATGTTTAAGTGTACACTTCGGGCTGGGAACGGTGGCTCACGCCTGTAATCCCAGCACTTTGGGAGGCCAAGGCGGGCGGATCATAAGGTCAGGGGTTCGAGACCATCCTGGCCAACATGATGAAACCCAGTCTCTACTAAAAATACAAAAATTAGCCGGGCGTGGTGGCACGTGCCTGTAGTCCCAGTTACTTGGGAGGCTGAGGCAGGAGAATTGCTTGAACCCGGGAGACGGAAGTTGCAGTGAGCCGAGACTGTGCCACTGCACTCTAGCCTGGGTGACAGAGTGAGACTCTGTCTCAAATTAAAAAAAAAAAAAAAGGCCAAGCGCGGTGGCTCAAGCCTGTAATCCCAGCACTTTGGGAGGCCGAGACGGGCGGATCACAAGGTCAGGAGATCGAGACCATCCTGGCTAACATAGTGAAACCCCGTCTCTACTAAAAAATTCAAAAAACTAGCCAGGCGAGGTGGCGAGCGCCTGTGGTCCCAGCTACTCGGGAGGCTGAGGCAGGAGAATGGCATAAACCCGGGAGGCGGAGCTTGCAGGGAGCTGAGATCCGGCCACTGCACTCCAGTCTGGGTGACAGAGCGAGACTCCGTCTCAAAAAAAAAAAAAAAAAAGTGTACACTTCAGTTTTGTTTATTCTTGGAATAAAATGTACCCTTTATCCCATAGCCAGGCCCCATGTGATCTGGCCCCTGCCTACCCTTCTGACTTTAATCCCATTGCTTTCCTTCCACTTACCAGACCCTAGCCCTCTTGGTGCCTTCTTGCCTCTTCTCAAATTCACCAAGAGTCTGAGCGCAAAACTTGCTGCTTATGCTGTCTCAGAATCTCCTTTTCTAGACCTTTGTTCATCTCATTTTTTTCTCATTATTTATATTTCTGCTCAAATGTCATGCTCAAAAAGAGGCCCTTCCTGGACATCTAAAGCAGGGGTTGGCAAACCTTTTTCTGTCAAGGACCAGACAGTAAATATCTTAGGTTTAGAGGCCATGTGGCCTTTGTCATAATGGCTCTCACCTCTGCTGTTGTCAGGGCAAAGTGGCTATGAACAATAGGTGAATGAATGGCCATGGCTGTGTACCAATAAAACTTTATTTACAAATATAAGCAGCAGGCTGGATTTGGCCCATGGGCTGTTGTTCACTGACCCCAGTCTGCAGTGTCCCCTGCTTGCCCCTTTGTCACTGGACTCCTTTTTTTTTTTTCTGCATTTTTTTTTTCTCTATAGCCCTCTTGACTCAGAAATGTCACTGTTTGTTTATTTATTTTGCTCCTTGTTTATCATCTGTCTTCTGCATTAGCCTATGAGCTCTGTGAGGGCAGGGCCTGGCCCATCTTTTCCCTGCTGCCTCCCCAGAGCTACCTCAGTGCCTGGCACAGAGCAGACACTCGCTCAGTAAGTATTTGTTAAATGAAGGAATAATTTCCAGTGACTCATGCAAGTGTAGGGAGGCCTTAGAAGTCAGCCAACCGAGCAAACGGGCCAATAGCTGTGTCTCCACGCCTGCCACGCCTGCAGCTTGGCATGGCTCCCATAGCCTGCGACAGGGAAGAGATTTGCATTCCAGAAAGCAAGAGAAGCTACTTACCTCTCTCATGACTTGCCTGCAGGCCCCACATGGAGAGATAAAATCATCTTGCATGTCACTGGGGAAGCAAAGAGTCAAACTCAAATTAGTCTCTCCCAAGGCCTGAGGACAATTGCTAAGATTTAGGCAATTGTCTTGGCCTCGTTCCTGATTTGGGTCATACCCCATCAGGCAGTTCCTGATTCACAGATCCGCTGTGTCCTGAAGGCTGAGGTGGCTTTCCACACTGCCACAAGGCAGGGCCACGAGCAGGACTTTCCTTAGTGCCGTCCATAAACGTTTAGTGAGCACTTACCGTCACCCACACCCAGGGAATACAAAGGTCAAAGAGAATTTGTCTCTGGTCTTCAGGAGATTGTTCAGCCCAGTGGGTGATGTAAAAAACCAGCTGAGTTATCATTTTAAACAAAATGCAGCTGGGCGCAGTGGCTCACACCTGTAATCCCAGCACTGTGAGAGGCCGACGTGGGTGGATCACCTGAGGTCAAGAGTTTGAGACCAGCCTGGCCAACATGGTGAAACCGCATCTCTACTAAAAATACAAAAAATTAGCCAGGTGTGGTGGTGCAGGCCTGTAGTCCCAGCTACTCGGGAGGCTGAGCTGGGAGGATCACTTGAGTCTGAGAGGCGGAGGCTGCAGTGAACTGCCATCTGGCTGACAGAGACCCTGTCTCAAAAAACAACAAATAAACAAACAAAAACACGGTATGTACAAAGGCCCTGAGGCATGAAAGAATAAGGTGCGTGTGACTCAGAGAGAAAAATGGGTTGCTTGCACTGGAGAAAGCCTGGAGAAGAGAAGCTCACCAGCCAGGGATTGCCTGTGAGAGTTTAGGCTCCTACAGGCAGACCTCTAGGTCTGAGCAGGACAAGGATTGGTCCCTAAAACAGGTGGCTTTGGCCAGGCGCAGTGGCTCACGCCTATAATCCCAGCACTTTTGGAGGCCGAGTGGCTCATGAGGTCAAGAGACTGAGACCATCATGGCCAACATGGTGGACCCCGTTGCTACTAAAAATACAAAAATTAGCTGGGCGTGGTGGTGCACGCCTGTAGTCCCAGCTACTCGGGAGGCTGAGGCAGAAGAATTGCTTGAACCTGGGAGGCGGAGGTTGCAGTGAGCCGAGATGGCGCCACTGCACCCCAGCCTGGGCGACAGAGCGAGACTCTGCCTCAAAATAAAACAAAACAAAACAAACAAGTGCCTTTGATGATGGAAAATTCCAAGCCTGCTGGAGCACCACAGGTGAAGCCAGCAGCCACCATCCTCCTTATTCTTTTGGACACACAGCTTTGTGATATCTCTGGAAGAACATAGGATTTTTATTTATTTATTTATTTATCTGAGACAGGGTCTTGTTCTGTTGTCTAGGCTACAGTGCGGTGGCATAATCATGGCTCACTGCAGCCTCTGCCTCCTGGCCTGAAAGGATCCTCTTACCTCAGCCTCCTGAGTAGCTAGGACTGCAGGCACACACCACCACACTCAGCTCATTTTTTGATTTGTTGTAGAAATAGGGTCTCACTATATTGCCCAGGCTGGTCTTGAACTCCTGGGCTCATGAGCCACCGTGCCTGGCAGAACACAGGATTTAAATTTTGGTTCTTAGTTGGCTCTTCCTTTTGCTATGGGTGACTTTGACTAAGTCATTTTAACTCATCCAAGGCTCATTTATTTGCTGTAAAATGTGGATGATACGTCATCTGCTTTGTAAGAATGCTAGAAGATAAAAGGAGATAAGGTGTATGGAAGACTTTGTAAACTTTAGAATGTTATATACATATTGTTACTCCTGTTCTAAGTGCTGGATATTTGTTTCCTTACTATGTAAGCTTTGTCATAATTTTAGTCCTTTATCATATACAGTTTTATTATATGCTGTTTTATGTACTATTTAATAATTCATCTTATTATATCTTAACAACAATTGTTATTAAGATAGTGTGTGCCTGTGCCTGTAATCCCAGCACTTTGGGAGGCCGAGGTGGGTGGATCACAAAATCAGGAGTTCAAGACCACCCTGGCCAACATGGTGAAATCCCACCTCCACTAAAAATACAAAAATTAGCCGGGCGTGGTGGCAGATGCCTGTAATCCCAGCTACTCGGGAGGCTGAGGCAGAGAATTGCTTGAACCTGGGAGGCAGAGGTTGCAGTGAGCTGAGATCATGCCGCTGCACTCCAGTCTGGGCAACAGAGCAAGACTCCATCTCAAAAAAAAAGAAAAAGAAAAAAAAAGATAATGTGTGTCTAGAATGTGCCAGGCATTCTGCAAAGCATTTTATATGCATCGTCTCATTTCAACCAGCAAATATTTACTGAGCACCTACTATGTGCTGGGCACTGTCATTGGTGCTAGGAGTGCAGCAGTGAACAAAACAGACAAAATTCACTATGCTCAGGAGTTTATAGACTAGTGAGGGGAGCTAGGCAACTGATTAACCAACCAACCATGTGGAGACAGGGATAGACACTCTGATTAAAATAAAGCAGCCGAGATGCGATTTTAATTCTCACCATAACTACCTTTTATATGTGGGGGTCCAGTCAATGAAAGGTTCTGTTCCATGGGAAGATGGGGTTCTCTCTGAGCACGCTTCCAGCTTCAGAAGAAAAACCCATGGGTACATGAGAGGGTGGCGACTCCTGCCCAGGACGCTGAGTGAACTCTTGCAATTACTGGATAACAGCTGTTGCAGCCAGGGCCTCTCTTAAGCTTTTTGGGGGTTATTTTTCACTTCATTCCACACATGTCGACCAAAACCCTTCTCTATGCCAGGCAGGCATGGGAAAGGAGCAACAAAGACCAATCAGACAATCCCGGGAGCTTACCCTCTGGAGGGGTAGATAAAATTTCACAGAAATGCTGTAACAAAGGCATGGTTAGGGCCATGGGAGAGTTGCTCTGAATGAAATTCAGCCTTCCTTCCATGGCCTGTAAGGCCCTGTGTAATCTGACCTCTGCTGAGCTCACCGCTTCCTTTCTGAATCTTTTTTTTTTTTGAGACGGAATCTCTCTCTGTCGCCCAGGCTGGAGTGCAGTGGCGTAATCTCGGCTCACTGCAACCTCCGCCTCCCAGGTTCATGCCATTCTCCTGCCTCAGCCTCCCGAGTAGCTGGGACAACAGGCGCCCGCCACCATGCCCGGCTAATTTTTTTTTGTATTTTTAGTGGAGACGAGGTTTCACCGTGTTAGGCAGGATGGTCTCGATCTCCTGACCTCATGATCCACCCACCTCGGCCTTCCAAAGTGTTGGAATTACAGGCATGAGCCACCGCGTCCGGCCTCCTTTCTGAATCTTGTGGCATCTGTGGCCCACTACCCAATGGCTAGCTCCCTGGACAAGGTGATCTGCATCAGGGATTTCAAGGTAAACATGCATTCCACTGGGAAGGTAGATTTGGTGTAGGCTTCAACAACCAAGTCACAGGATGGTGTTTCCAGGCAGCCTAGCACTGAGGATATAGAGACAGCGTGTTAACATTAATGGCTTACCCGTACATGGTGGTTCTGTGCGCCAGCCTCTGTGCTAAGGACCTTAAGTGAATTAGTTCATTTAATCCCCAACAACCCTGTAAGGGGCGGAGGTATGCAGGCACTCTTATCACCTGCATGCTGTAGATCATGAAAGATGAAACAGCTTGCCCAAGGACACAAAGTTAGTAAAGTGGCAGAATCAGGATTTGAACCCCAAATCTACACATTCTGCCTTTGGTAGTTTTGCGGCTTGCAGAATAAATAACGATAACTTTAAAACAATGTAATAGTTTGAGGCTGAATGTGGTCACTCACACCTATAATCCCAGCACTTTGTGAGGCCCAGGTGGGCGGATCACTTGAGGCCAGAAGTTCGAGACCAGCTTGGTCAACATGGTGAAACCCCATCTCTACTAAAAATTCAAAAATTAGCCAGGCATGGTGGCAGGCACCTGTAGTCTCAGCTACTCAGGAGGCTGAAGCATGAGAACCGCTTGAACCTGGGAGGCTGAGGTTGCAGTGAGCCGAAATCTTGCCACGGCACTCCAGCCTGGGCAGCACAGTGAGGCTTGTTCTCAAAGAAAAACCAAACCAAACCAAAAACCAACCAAAAAAAAAAAAAAAAAAAAAAAAAAGCAACTATATAATAGTGTGAATGTATTACATACCCTGTGTCAGGAACTTTATAGAAATTGTTTCATGAGACCCTGTAACAAACCAGTCTCCTCCATTTCACAGATGAGAAGCCAGACTCAGGGTCTAAGCAGCATGCCTAAGGTCCATAATGTGGCTGGATTTGGAAACAGGTTTCATTGACACTGAAGCCTGGGCTTCTAACTTACTCAACGTTCCTGCCAAGAGAGAGACTCAAGACTGAGTGAGCACTTGCTGGCTGCCTCAGGATGTTTCTTCACTGCTTCACCGCTTCCCCCTTTCTCCCTCTCCCCTGCCCTTCACTCTGTCTTGCCTTTTGCTGGCTATTTACAGTTTTCTGTGGTTTGTGCTCACCTTGATCATACACTGAGGCCATGCTTATCAGACTCGATGGGCTGGAAACCTACTGACTCTGATCATGAGAGCTGGGACCCAGTGGGGCGAGCTCACCTGTCTGAGAGCAGTAAGACACATGGACCTTTCCTGAGTGCGGTCTCCATCCTTAGAGACCTCAGAGGGGTTTCCTCTGAGGCTGCTCAGACCCATCTGATGTTAATGAGGGAGTTGGTACTTCTCATTCATCCTCTAAATCCACAAACGCTCTCAATTTAACAAATCATGAGTGTGATAATGAGTGTATTTTGGGCTCAGGGACACTGATGCAGGCTGAATACCCAGAGTACAGCAGTTGGGGGCTGGAAAAATGGCAGGTTTTGTGTAAATAACGACATTTGCTAATCATTGCTAGTGACATTTCGTTGTGTTTGAAAGTAGATAATGACCAAGAGAAAAAGCCTCTCATTTGGAAAATTCTAAACAGAGCAAGGCATCATTATCCTTTGGTTGACTTTGGCCTCTTTTTGCCTAGAATATCATTATTTTCTTGGATCAGCTTTGAAATTGAGTTATTTCCCTCCTTTTTTTTTTTTTTTTTTTTCTCCCATAAAGTGCAATTCACATCCTGATCTCGGCCTATCTGCACAAAATGTTCTCAGCACAGCATCATTTATTCCTCTGGAAGCCTTAAGGAAGCCAGGACACACCTCGGTCACAGGGAAGGCTCTCGGATACTGGGGCCCTTCTCCTTAAGTGCACCTCGGGCTTTACTTACTCAGAAACAAACCTTGAATAAGCTGGGTCACCTCGGGGCCAGACTGAGGCAAAGTTGAGGATCTTATAAAAGGCACGTGGGCTCGCTTCTGTACAGTCCCCACTGACCTTGCACTAAACCCCTGCATTTCCACATTTTAGCCAGAAAGGTGCTAAAAGGTGTAGCTCTTTTTCTGCATTTTAGCCAAAAAGGTGCTGTAGCTCTGCCACAGGAATTAATTCCACTATGAGTGAAGAGGTAATTCCCTCATAGAATGTGACCTATGCACCCAGATGTTGCTAAAGACCAACAAGCATGCAGCCTCCTTCTGGGTGGGATAAACATTTCCCATGTCATTTTTCTTGCATCAATAACTTGTTAAGAAAACTGTCATATACAATGCAAAGGTGCACACTGGAGAGATTCACCATTAAGTCATTAAATAATGGAGTCTAGTAAAAGGGCTAATTTATACATGCTTGGATCCTGAAACCACTGAGTCTAGGGCCAGACCCAACAAGAATTCAACGTGCTCCCATGGAGAGGAAGCCATGCCAACTAGGATATTTATGTTTGGGACATATAGGAGCATTGATTGGGGCTCTTGTTCAGCCAGAACCCGGGCTGGACTCTGATTAGTTTGAACCATGACTAGTGTTTACCTGGCTGATTTTGTATCCTGGTTCTTGAACCTTGAGGCGAGTGTTGCCAAATGAAGGAGTGAGCAATGCTGAGTGGCTCATTCAGGATCCTAGCATCAGCTTGCGGAGAGCAGGGAAACGTGTTCCATCTCCTAGCACAGCATGATACAGTGGAATGAGCCCTGCAGTGAGACTCTGGAACCTGGGTTTTATCCCAGCACTGGCACTAACTCCCAAGAAAGTTGCTCAACTTATCTGGGCCTCAATTTCATCAGCTATAAAATGGGGGTGGTGGCAAGGGAGTCTATAGCAGGTGATTTTTAGGTCCTCCCCACTCTGTGTTTCAAGGCTGCCTTTCTGTTGTTTCTTGTAGGAAAGGAGTCTGTGTCACTTTGTGTTGCTGGAACAGGGGCATACCGGCCCTTGTATGAGTTGCCTTGCTTATTTACCTGCCTTGCAGGCTCACTGAGGGCAGACTCCATTTCTTATTTGTCTCCTTATCCTCAGCACTCATCCCAGGGCCCTATACGGCGCCTGGCACATAGGAAGTCCACAACAAACATATGACAGATGAATGAATGAATGAATAATATGTGTAAGGAAGATGTTGGCTAAAGAGATGAATGAATATTGTTGCAACCTGGGCTTTCCCACTCACCTGGCGATAGCAATTGCCCTGAAATCCTTGTACCCTTCTGAGACGGCCTTCTGGATAGCGGTCCGTTCAGCACAGATGCCCAGAGGGTAGCAGGCATTTTCTATGTTACACCCTGAGAAGAGAGCAGAGTCCAGTGGTAAGTCTGGCAGAAACACTTCCTGCTGCATGTGTTGAGTAAGAGGCTTGCCCCATTCCAAAGCAGGAAGGAACTGGTTACTCCAAACAAGATGGGGAGAAGGAAAGGGCAATTCGACTTGGGGCACCGGTAGACTCTTTGGTCCATGGTAGTGGCCCTTCCCAGGAACCTGGCACTGTCTTAATTTACCCAGTGCCTCCATGATGAAGCACAGCTTGGGAGCAGGGCAGCACAACAGGCAGATTAGGCAGCCGCATCACCCCTGCAGAGGTCAAGGCCAGGGGAGATGCTGAGGCTTACAAAAACAAGTAGAGCCCCCATACCTGCATCTAAGAGCCCCACGGTATGAATGTGTTCCCATCAAATTCATATGTTGAAATCCTAGCCCCCAAGGTGACGGTATTAGGAAGTGGGGCCTTTGGAGGAACGATTAGATAATGAGAACAGAATGAAAGGGACCAAGCCTAGGAATGGGAGTCATGCACTTAGAAAACCAGAGAACTGCCTTGCCCCTTCTGCAGCATGAGGACATAGCAAGGAGTCAGCGTCTATGAGTAAGCAGGCCCTCACTGAATCTGCCAGTGCCTTGACCTTGGACTTTCTGGTCTCCAGAACTGTGAGCAATACACTTCTGTTATTTACAAGCTACCCAGTCTATGGTATTCTATTATAGCCGCCTGAACGGACTAAGACAGATCCTGATTCCAAGTTTGAGCCTGGACAAAATTTTGGGGTTAGGTACTGGCTGTCAGAGTTCAGCCAGGGTTCTATTTCAGCTGTGTTGCAAAACAAACTGTCAAAACTAACTAACAAGAAATCAACAAACAAACAAACAAAAAAAAAAAACCCTGAGCTTTGTGCAAGTTGCCTGTGATTGCACAAGGCTTAAAACAATCCTTGGGCTTCCAATGGGATGTGGGCTTCTAAGATGGCCCAGCCCTCAGTAAGGGAGTCCTTCCTATTGGCTCTCTCAGGGTAGTTCCTGGGGTACGATAAGCCAGGGCTGCTCCCAGGAGACAAGATGTTTGCATCACCAGATTGGCTAAGAAAGTCCCCATATTCAGGGAAGTGAGTCTATGAACAAATCACCATGGAACCTGGGTTTTCCCTTGACCAGCAAGATGTGGTATTTGGTCTGTACCACTGTTTGTAAATTGCCTTTTTCCCTGAGGCAGAGATAGGAATTGTTCCCCAGTATTCATTTCCTATTTCTTCCTTTAAGTAATATAAGTGCCTCCCATTCCAGCATGGCCACTCAGCTAGGGACTGTAATTCCCAGACTCCCTTGCAGCACAGTGTGGTCACATGATGCAGTTCTGGCCAATGGGATGTGGCCCAAAGTGATATGGGAAATTTCTGGTAAGGAGGTTGCTTGCCTATTACTTCCATTCTTTTCTCCTTCCACAGGCTGGAAGGTGGAGGTGATGGAGTGGGACACTTTTGACCTTGTGGCCATGGGGATGGAGGAGCAGCAAGGAGAGAGAAGGAATTTGGAAACCTGGTCAACTCATGGGGCAGAGTTGCCTGTTTGCCTGGGGCCTACTCGGAATTGTTGTGTGAGAGAAAAACAGAATTCTATCATGTTTGCGTCACTGCATCTTGGAATCTGTTTGCTATAGTAGTGTAACCTATAGCTAATGCAGACATTTATGCTGAAGGTGAGATGCAACTTGAACAAAAAAAATCTAAATATGTGACATTGGCTTAGTGGCTGAGCAACGCAAAGGAGAAAACACAGATGAGGGAAGATGGCCGGACGGTGACTCCTCCTAGTCTGTTATTTGGTAAAGCTCCACCTGCAATTACTGGGAAGGCAGGCCGTTGTACCTACCACTGAAATTTCTCTTCCTGGCAGTGGGAATCAACCCTGTGGCAAAGATGTGATGTGTCATCTGCCCACCCAGCCTGTTGTTTCAGTCACCACAATAGCCAGCATTAAGATGGGGCAGCAGGGATGGGTCAGGCATGGGAGCTAGTTAGGAAAATGTGAGAGCTGGCAGGCTTCAGAACCATGTCCAGAAGGGATCTTTGGGTGTGGCATTTCTGTATGGAAATAATTGGAAGCAAATAGATCAGCATGTTTCTAACTTTTTGATAGAATTGGATTGCCAAAGAAGCCACAAGTCTGGCCTATAAAAACCCATGATGAGGCTGGGCGCAGTGGCTCACACCTGTAATCCCAGCACTTTGGGAGGCCGAGGCAGACGGATCACAAGGTCAGGAGTTTGAGACCAGCCTGGCCAATATGGTGAAACCCTGTCTACTAAAAATACAAAAATTAACCTGGCATGGTGGCAGGCACCTGTAGTCCCAGCTACTCAGGAGCCTGAGGCAGGAGAATCTCTTGAACCTGGGAGGCAGAGGTTGCAGTGAGCCAAGATTATGCCACAGCTGCACTCCAGCCTGGGCGACAGAACGAGACTCCATCTCAAAACACAACAAAAAAAAACACCATGATGTGGGTGTGATGATGTGTGTCAGTTTGAACATGCAGATGAGGACACAACTCTAGGGATGGTGGGACACCTAGTCAGAAGGAATCTGATTTCCAGGACAACTTTGCAGGGCAGAGAAAAGCATCTCCTATGCTGTGGACTCCAGCCCACCCCTGGTCTGTTAGATGAGGGAAATAAGCCACCATCTTGTTTGAGTCACTGTATTCTTATTTATTTCATCAACTTAGCCTCCCCTCCCCTCCCCTTCCCTTCCCTCCCCTCCCTTCCCCTCCCCTCCTCTCCCCTCTCCTTTATTTTTGACAGGATCTTACTCTGTTGTCCAGGCTGGTGTGCAGTGGCACGATCATAGCTCACTGTAACCTCAAACTCCTGGGCTCCACTGACTCTCTCATTCTAACCTCCCGAGTAGCTGGGACCACAGGTGTACACCACCACACCTGGCTAATTTTTTGTATTTTTTGTAGAGATGGGGTTACCCAGGCCAGTCTCAAACTCCTGGGCTCAAGTGATCCACCTACCTTGGCCTCTCAAGGTGCTGGGATTATAGGTGTGAGCCACGGTGCCCAGCCTACACCTCCTTTTCTAAGTCCAAGTCTTCATTGTGATTATGAAGTATTTTGTTCTGTGTTGATCACATTTGGGAATTATTTGGTCATTATCTTCTTGTATATTTTTCCTCACATATTTTCTGGTCCCTTCATTATTTACATTGGCATGTTAGGAGTGATTAGTCATTTAGCTCATTGTTCTCAGGATCACAGGCATTCATGTCCAGAGTTGACAGATGTCATTAGACACCACTGGGTGCCACAGCTGCAGGTCCCTTGTCGGGGTGAGAGTGAATGTGGTCACAGTGGTGCATGGGATGGCTATATGGTGTTAGGTGGGGGCTGGTTCGGAGTTCTACTTTGGGGAAGAAAACAGGCGTGTATACTGAGCACCAAAGGGTAGACTACAGTGAGCATCTACTGTTTTGACAGCTTAGCACCTCTTACTTTTTTTCCCCTGAGGGATGACCCTTACTTTATTCCCCAGCATGTAGTTCAAATGGGAGCTGCCATCTTGTCTCCTATGACCTTGCTATGGGATTAAAGATGAGCAGCTGACTCAAACTGGCCAATCAGAGTTCATCTCGGCGTGGGAACTTCAGTTTCTCTCTGAGACGCTGAGTGTGGGCCGCCACGTTTCCATTCATTATGGAAGAGACCAGTGAGGGAGGCTGAAATGGGCACTCAGAAGAATGGATGACAGATGACAGCTGGAAAGAAAGGAGTCTGGCCGGTGCCAG
Organism: Rhinopithecus roxellana; assembly: GCF_007565055.1. NCBI lineage: Eukaryota > Metazoa > Chordata > Mammalia > Primates > Cercopithecidae > Rhinopithecus > Rhinopithecus roxellana. The sequence continues at coordinate 9,685,102 of NC_044560.1, read as the reverse complement.
TTGCCCCTGAGGTCTGACTACACTCCAGCTCTTCCCATGGTTTAGTTACAGGAACCAATACATCCTCCTTTTGTCTAAAATAGTTCATGTGTATTTTTATCATTTGAAACTGTACAGAGATCAGTTAATACAGTTGGACTGTGGGGCAGGGAACAATCAGGAAGTTGCAACCCTGAGAGCTTTTGTTTATTTAAATGTTAGTTATTATAGCTGGGATAACTGGCCCCTTATTGCTCAGTCTGTCTGCTGAGTCAATGAAAGTTGAATGAATAAATGAATGAGTGTCTCTTGCTCCTCACCTTCTCTCCCCAGCCAGGTTCCTGATCCTCACCTGAAATGACTTTCTTTTTCTTTTCTTTTTATTTAATTTAATTAATTTATTTATCTGTCGCCCAAGCTGGAGTGTAGTGGCACGATCTCAGCTCACTGCAATCTCGACCTCCTGGGTTCAAGTGATTCTCATCTCAGCCTCCCTAGTAGCTGGGATTACAGGTGTGCATCACCATGTCTGCCTAATTTTTTAATTTTTAGTGAAGATGGGGTTTCACCATGTTGGCCAGGCTGGTCTTGAACTGCTGGCCTCAAGTGATCCTCCCAGCTCGGCCTCCCAAAATGCTGGGATTACAGGTGTGAACCATGATGCCCAGCCCCTGAAAATGACTTTCTTTAAACACCACTCTCACCTACTGTATCTGCTCACCACTCCCACCTTCACTGACATCCCTACACTTGGTTTCTGCCTCTCTCCCAGATTACGGTCCCTGCCAGCCTCACTCCAAGTCTAGTGACTCTCCCAGTCCCACCCTTACAGCTTCCCTGCCCCATCCCTGACTAAAGTCTAGCACTTTTCCCATCAAAAGTGATGTATGCAGATCTTGGGTTTTGCTGATGTGCCATTAAAGCACATTTCCATACTTGCAGAAGACCCAGTCTCTCAGGATAGTCACATGTGTCTGCATTGTAAATTCAGAAAAGCCTCAGAGAGAGAAATCTTCCTTTACTATGTGTAAAACGTGTCAGTAGGCCAGTTAATGACAGAGAAAGATGGTTGTGGCAGGGGGCACACTCACACGCCCCACTACTCAAACAGTGCCCTGTAGAAAGAGGTTCTATTAGGTTTCATTCTGCCCTGGGACTCTTTGCCCTACTGGCTCTGAGAGCTGGGGAAAGGGACTGAACCTCTTTGAGACTCACTGGCTCATTTGTAAAATGCTAATGATAGAATCTCTGTTATAGTCCTCTTGTGAGAATAAATTGAGATCACTCATGTAAAGCACTTAACACAAAGCCTGGCACAGAGGAAATGGTCAGCAGCTGTTAGCTGCTGCTGTTATCAATTGCGTAAAAATAAAGGCTTTGGTGACGGTAGGGCTATGTGACCCTCTGCGCCTTCTCGACAAGGTATGCCAGTGGTCCTCTCCCTGTCTTTCAGGCACTTTGAAATCTTTTATTCTTATTTTATTTTATTTTATTTTTGAGATGGAGTCTTGCTCTGTCACCCAGGCTGGAGTGCCGTGGCACAATCTCGGCTCACTGCAACCTCCTCCTCCCAGGTTCAAGTGATTCTCCTGCCTCAGCCTCCCGAGTAGCTAGGACTACAGGAGTGTGCCACCACACCTGGCTAATTTTTGTATTTTTGGTAGAGATGGGGTTTCACCATATTGGTTAGGTTGGTCTCGAACTCCTGACCTTGTGAACCACCCACCTCAGTCTCCCAAAGTGCTGGGATTATAGGCGTGCGCCACTGTGCCTGGCCTGAAATCCTTCCTATGACGACAAGGTCATATGTGATCTGGTACCGAGGTCATAAGTGATCTGGTACCGAGGTCATAAGTGATCTGGTGCTACCTCTTGGCCCTCATCTCCTTTTGTTCTCTAGACCTGCTGTCCTTCCAGGTGCTCCCCCAGGGTACCAAGTATGCTGCTGCCACAGGGTCTTTGCACTGGTTGTTCCTACTGCCTGGAACTCTCTTTCCCTTTTGTGCACTATTCACTCTACTCAGGGCTCTGCTCACATGTCACTTTCTCAGAGATGCTTTCTCCAATCACCTATCTAAAATGGCTTCACCACTGCCTCCAACCCTCTCTATCCATTTCTCCTGCTTTAATTTTCTTCATAGCACCTAAGACTCTCCTGAAATGAATGTCTTCATTATCTAATTCCTCCTATTATATTACAAACTTTCCGAGGGCAGAGATTTTGTCTCTAGCATGCTTTGTGGTATGTCCTGGGCCTGAAACAGTGAAGCCAGGGGGCTCTCAGTTTTCCTTACGGATTAAAAGTTTGTGTTTCCCTAAAATTCTTCTGTTGAAGCCCTAACCCTCGATGTGATACTATTAGGAGGTGGGGCATTTGGGAGATAACCAGGTTTAGATGAGGTGGTGAGGGGGCAGCCCCCATGATAGGATTAGTGCTATTATAAGAAGAGGAAGAGACTCTTGAACTCTCTCACTCCATCATGTCAGGGCATAGTGAGAAAATGGTCAAGTTGGAAAGAGGACCCTCGCCAAGAACTGAATCTTGGACTTCCCGGCCTCCAGAACCGTGAGAAATAAATGTCTGCTGTTTAAATCACTACTCTGTGGTATTTTGTTATAGCAGCCTGTTTTAGTCTGTTTTGTGCTGCTGTAATGTAATATCCCAGACTGGGTAATTTATAAAGGACAGAAATGTATTTGTCATGATTCTGAAGGCCTGGGAGTCCAAGGTCAAGCTGCTGGCAGGTTGGTGTCTAGTGAGGAGCTAGTCTCTGCTTCCAAGATGGCGCCTTGAACATTGCATCCTCCGGAGGGGAGGAGCACTATTCCTCATGTGGCAGGAGAGTGAAAGAGAGAGAAGCTACCCTGTAAGCCCTTTTTATAGCGGTATTAATCCATTCACGGGGGCAGAGCCTTCATGATCTAAATACCTCTTATTAGGCCCCACCTCCCAACACTGTGGCATTGGCAATTAAACATAGTGAGACCCTGTCTCGAAAAATGTATATAAATAAATAAATTTGAAAAGAGAAGCCCTCCAAAGTATGCTTATGCATTTTGGACAGGCAAACCTTCAAACCACAGCATGGTCTGAGCTGAGATGGCTAACCATTATTGAAAGAGTGGAATTTTCCACTTCAGTGCCAGCTGCTTAAGATGCAGAGGAATAACTGTATTTGGAGCCTCTAACAAATTCACGTAATTTCCTTGAATTTTCTAGCTTAAAAAAAAAAAAAAAAGGAAGGAAGACTTTGTCCACATACTGCATCCTGAAATGCTGCGCAATTTTATTTTGCTTCTCTAAGCCCAGAAAGCCGGCGTCATCTGACCAGGCAAACCAATTCTGCTTCTGCTATTGCCTTCGCTTACTTCAAAACACACATGAGAGAGATTGGGATGGTGCTAAGTTAGAAATCCATGATGATAAGATTGGACGAAATAACACTATGATCATAGTGCCAGTATTACTAATTGCTTTCTTTTACTGGGTACTCACCTACCAGGCACTCTGTGGAGCGCTTTACCTGCATAATGTCAGTTAACCCTTTTAACTGTGGGGTAAGGTAAATACTATTAGAACACCATTTTACAGAAGGTAAAAGTGGAGGCTGGTGGCAGGAGGCCAAAACAAGTATCCTGGTCTGTGAGATACGATGGACTCTTCTTATTCTCTATGGCCTTGCAGGAAGGGAGGCCATGTTTTGAGGTGGTTTGGTACTTAAGGCGGGGCTGGGGTCAGATGTTATTAAGGCATCAGCAAGACTGGGTGTGGTGACTCACGCCTGTAATCCCAGTACTTTTGGAGGCTGAGGTGGGTGGATCGTTTGAGTCCAGGAGTTCGAGACTAGCCTGGGCAACATGTCAAAACCCCGTCTCTACAAAAAATTTTAAAAATTAGCTAGGCATGGTGGTGCACACCTGTGATCCCAGCTACTTGGGAGGATAAGGTGGGAGGATCACCTGAGCCGGGGAGGTCGAGGCTGCAGTGAGCTGAGATTGTGCTGAACTCCAGACTGGGCAACAGAGTGAGACCCTGTCTCAACAAAACAAAATAAAACATCAACAAGGAAAGAAGCTCACAATGAGGCAATTTGGGCCCAGCCACCCAAAGAAACAATAATGCCAGAGAGCACTACACCCGCTCTCTTTTCTGAGGGATCTTGAACAACACTCTCTTTAATCTGAGGGATTAAAGCAGTATTTCTCACACTCAAGCAAGTGGGCATCTTTTTTTTTTTTTTTTTTTGAGACGGAGTCTCACTCTGTCGCCCAGGCTGGAGTGCAGTGGCCGGATCTCAGCTCACTGCAAGCTCCGCCTCCCGGGTCTACGCCATTCTCCTGCCTCAGCCTCCCGAGTAGCTGGGACTACAGGCGCCCACCACCTCGCCCGGCTAGTTTTTTGTATTTTTTAGTAGAGACGGGGTTTCACCGTGTTCGCCAGGATGGTCTCGATCTTCTGACCTCGTGATCCGCCCGTCTCGGCCTCCCAAAGTGCTGGGATTACAGGCTTGAGCCACCGCGCCCGGCCGCAAGTGGGCATCAGAATGTTTTGGAGGGCTTCTCTTTTTAAATTTATTTATTTACATATTTTTTAGAGACAGGGTCTTGTTATGTTGCCCAGCTGGAATTTGAACCCTGGACTCAAGCAATCCCCCTGCCTTAGCCTCCTGAGTAGGGGGCTTTTTAAAACACACTTATAAGCCTCTTTCCTGGAGTTTCTGATTCGATAGGTCTGGGCTGGGTTGGAGCTCAAAAATTTGAAATTTTCACAAGTTCCCAGGAGCTGCTGAGGCTGCAGGTCTGGGACCACGTTTGAGAATCACATGAGGGGCCGGGCGTGGTGGCTCACGCCTGTAATCCCAGCACTTTGGGAGGCCGAGGCAGGCGTATCATGAGGTCAGGAGTTCAAGATTGGCCTGACCAACATGATGAAACCCCGTTTCTACTAAAAGTACAAAACTTAGTCGGGCATGGTGACACGTGCTTGTAGTCCCAGCTACTCAGGAGGCTGAGGCAGGAGAATCGCTTGAACCAGGGAGGCGGAAGTTGCAGTGAGCTGAGATCGTGCCACTGCACTCCAGCTAGGGTGACAGAGTGAGACTCCATCTCAAAAAAAAAAAAAAAAAAAAAGGAGAATCACGTGAGGAATGTTCTGTCCATATACTTGAAGAAATACGATACTCTCTCCATGTTCCTAACCTCCTCCCACTGCAAATGCACCATTTCTGGTATTAATTATGTTTGAACTCATCTATAGAGTCGAGAGACTGTAGTAAAGTTTGCCTTTGTAATGAGCCACTTTTTTGTTTTTTTGAGATGGAGTTTCACTCTTGTTACCCAGGCTGGAGTGCAATGGTACGATCTCGGCTCGCTGCAACCTCTGCCTCCCGGGTTCAAGTGATTCTCCTGCCTCAGCCTCCTGAACAGCTGGGATTACAGGTGCCCACCACCACGCCTGGCTAATTTTTGTATTTTTAATAGAGATGGGGTTTCATCATATTGGCCAGGCTGGTCTTGAACTCTTGACCTCAGGTGATCCACCCGCCTCAGCCTCCCAAAGTGCTGAGTGAGATTACAGGTATGAGCTACCATGCCTGGCCTTTTTTTTTTTGAGAGAGAGTCTTGCCCTGTTGCCCGGGCTGGGCTGGAGTGCAGTGGCATGATCACAACTCACTGCAACCTCCACCACCAGGGCTCAAGCCATCCTTCTGCCTCAGCCTCCAGAGTAGCTGGGACTCTAGGCATGTGTCACCACACCCAGCTAATTTCTGTATTTTTTTGTAGAGATGGGGTTTCACCCTGTTGCCCAGGCTGGTCACAAAATGAGCCACTTTTGAGTGACAGTGGAGAGGACTAACTGAAGTTCCTTGGCAGGCGGAAACAGCAGGAAACGGGGTGTGGGTGGAGCTGGGCTGTAAGCTGAAGACCCAAGTTAGAGAAGCTTGCTCTTACCTAGACCGGAGGTGCTGTGGTGTTGGGGGATGGGGCCTGGGGTCCATCAGCTGCTGAAGAGAGGGGCTGGTGTCAGGCACCAAGAAATGCTTCTAGGAAAATGCATCCAGGCAGAGGAAGGGAGCCCAGGGACAGAATCAGAAGAGCAGGGGCTGGTTTGAGGGAAAATGGAAGACTCAGATTTAAGAGTTAAGCCAAGGTAAGCTGGATTCAGTGGTTAATTAACCAAGACATCCTCAAGTGTCTTCTAAAATGTGGTGTGTTTTTCTCAGAATTCACCCCAGCTGGTCCAGTAAAGTGGCTTTTTCCCTAAATGGCAGACAGAGAGGGAAGGAGGAGGAAAGAGGGAGCGAGACCACTGTCCCAAGGTCATGAGCTGAAGAAGATAAACCCCCCCATCCCTTGGGTTGTGCCAGCAGAGTTGGCAGAAACTACAGCTAAGAAGTCTTGTGTCGGCACCATCTTGGGACCCTTTCTGGCCCTCTCGCGGTCTCATCGTCAGGTGCCTACTCGCCATGAGCCCAGGGACACCTCACGCAGTACCCATAGGGTTACAGGTACTCCTTCTCTTCCTTGCCCACCAGGTGCTGCATGAACACTGGCTGAGCCTCCGCCATGTGCAAGGCCCAGAGTTGACTCTGTTTCCCCAGCCCATTTTCTTTGCTTTCTTTTCTTTTTCTTTTTTTTTTGAGATGGCGTCTTGCTCTGTCACCCAGGCTGGAGTACAGTGGTGTGATCTCGGCTCACTGCAACCTCCACCTCCTAGGTTCAAGCGATTCTCCTGCTTCAGCCTCCTGAGTAGCTGGAATTACAGGTACCCGCCACCATGCCTGGCTAATTTTTTTGTATTTTTAGTAGAGACGGGGTTTCACCATGTTGGCCAGGCTGGTCTCGAACTCCTGACCTCAGGTGATCCGCCCAGCTCGGCCTCCCAAAGCGCTGGGATTACAGACGTGAGCCACCGCGCCTGGCCCATTTTCTTTGCTTTCTCAATCCTCCTTCTGTACCATCTCCACTCTCCTCTTTGTGTCCTCTTTGTGCAGCTCTTTCCTCACCAGTGAGCTCCTCTTTCTGTACCTCTCCTTTGGCTTTCCCCGCAAGCAGTCACGAATGTCACCAGCCCGAGGTGCATCATGAAAACCTAATCACCATCCCGGGTGGCCCATCTGTGAGGGGCACAAGGTCCTGGCCAGGGTTGGGAGTAACAGAGAGAAAATGATGATTATTATGAAGTCGTGATAGCAAGGCTGTCTTTGCAGCCAGGCCTGCTTTAGAATTGGGTGGGACACCAGCTGCCTTGGAGGGGGAAGCCTTCACTGGTGCTGGTCTTGTGTTCAGCTGGAGGAAGTCACAGACCTGGGCAGACCTGTTCTGCCATAAGCTGTAAACTCACAGTGTCTAAACTCAGCTGTGCCATTTCTGCCTCCTGATCAGCTCTGTTTCACCCCATGATGCCACACCAGGCTTCCTCTGGGTGTCCAGATGCCCCCTGCTCCAAGCCCCAACTTACAGCATCCACCTCCTATTCTGCACCTGACCTCATTTCCTACTTCAGTAAGGAGATCCAGGGATTCTGATAAACACCTTCCATTTGTCCCCCTTCCTTTTCAGCACAAATCTCTCTGCTCCCTTCCCTATCCCCACCCTGCAGCAAGGGGTGGCAGAAAGAGCACGAGTCAGATAAAATAGCCTCAGGTATCCCCAGGCTTTGATAAAATGTGAGTGTATTGGTTATTGGTTTGGTCTGCTCAGCTCTCCCCACCCCTTCTCGTGGTAACAGACCCACCCACTCCCCACTGAGGAGATATTTTGAGTTAGCTGGCCAATCACACTACATGACCACAGTGATTGGCCCAGGGATGTGCCTGCAATTGGAGATGGACCAATTGGACTTCTTTTTTGGAATTTTTCCATGTAGAATTGGTGGGGAAGAGTTCTGTCCTCTCTGGTTTTGAGGCTGTATGAACGATAAACAGGCCAGATGCAGTGGCTCATGCCTGTAATCCCAGTACTTTGGGAGGTCAAGGTGGGAGGATCATTTGAGGCCAGGAGTTCGAGACCGACCTGGGCAACGTAGCAAGACCTCATCTCCATAAAAATAAAAAAATTAGCTGGGCATGGTGGTACATACCTGTAGTCCCAGCTACTTGGGAGGCTAAGACAGGAGGATCGCTTGAACTCAGGGGTTTGAGACTGCAGTGAGCTAGGCTTGTGCCACTGCACTTCCAGTCTGGGCGGCAGAGAGAGACCCTGCCTCTAAAACAAAATCAAAAACAAAAGAATGGAAACCAGAGACTGCTTGCACTCATGCTCCCTGATGCCCAGAAAAAGCCTACCTGCAGGACAAGAGAAAGAGACCAGCCCCCAGAAGGATAAAGAAGGACATGGTGATGTCTGTGTTCCTGGGTCCAGCTGCTCTGAGACAAGTGCTACCCTTGCCCACTCTGGTTCTGGTTGCTTTCTGACACTGACCATAGGAAGTACTCTGCTTAATGCACGTGAAACTCATTGTCCCCCATCATGAGTTGGCTGTGAGATTACGGAAGGTCATCTAAATGAAGTCCTTAGTGAGCTCACTCCATTGTAGCTTCGAATACTGCTGCTGGTCCCTGCCCAGCACATCCCCAGCACACAGTCCAGCCATGCCTTCAGTGCCTCACCTCAGTCAGTGCCTCATCATTCACCTGGGCCACCTGGGTGGAAATCCTAAAGCCATGTGCCTTCACTTTATTTAGTATTTTATTTTTTATTTTTTGAGACACGGTCTCATTCTGTCACCCAGCTGTATACAGTGGTGTGATTACAGCTCACTGCAGCCTCGAACTCCTGGGGCTCAAGTGATCCCTCCACCTCAGTTTCCCAAAGTATCTGGGACCACAGGTGCACGCCACCACATCCAGCTCATTTTTGTATTTTTGTACTTTTTGTAGACACGAAGTCTTACCATGTTGTCTAGGCTGGTCTTGAACTCCTGGACTCAAGGGATCCTCCAGCCTCATCCTCTCAAAGGATTGGGATTACTGGTGTGAGCCACTGCACCCAGCCTTTATTTGTAACACTGCCCATGCCAGGCCCGGTCCATGTGTCCCACACAACATCTCTCGGATCATTCCTTTCTCTTCATTCTACCTGTCCCACTCCTAGTAAAAGCCTTTCATTCATGTATTCGACAAACCTTATAGAGTCCCAGTGATAGGCCAGGAAATGTGCTGACACTGCGGACAGGTCAGTGAGCAGAGCAGATACTGTCCCCTGCGGACAGGTCAGTGAGCAGAGCAGATACTGTCCCCTGACACTGTTCCTCTGTCCCCGCCCTTGGTGAGCACCTGTCACACTAAATGTCATCACACACCACTTTTATGTTACTCTTCTTCTTAATAACATTCCCTGGCTCCCTACTTCCTACCTCTTCAAATCTTAGTGTCTCTGTTTGGCCTCCAAAAGTCCTCCACAATCTGCCTCCAGATAATAAGAATAATGATAGCATTAATAGTGGTAGCAGAAGCAGCTATCATTTGTGACATTCTTATTACGAGGCAGAAAATGTGCTGCATGTTTTATAGGCATTTACTCATTTAAAGCCTCACAACCAGGGGTGAAATTCAACATATTCAGCACAGGCACCAACCGATCAGAGTGGATGCTGCCTGCCATGCCGTGCCGTGCCAGGCATACCAGCTGAATCTGGCTCTGTTCACAGTCATCCTGAAAGGTGGGTTTTATGATCCCTGGCTTAAAATGTGTGAGCTGGCCGGGCGAGGTGGCTCACGCCTGTAATCCCAGCACTTTGGAAGACTGAGGCGGGTGAATCACCTCAGAGTTCAAGATCAGATTAGCCAACATGACAAAACCCCATCTCTGCTAGAAATACAAAAATTAGCCGGTGTGTAGCGGATGCCTGTAGTCCCAGCTACTATGAGACTGAGGCAGGAGAATCGCTTGAACCTGGATGGCGGAGATTGCAGTGAGCTGAGATTGCGCCACTGCACTCCAGCCTGGGCGACAGAGTAAGACTCTGACTCAAAAAAAAAAAAAAAAAAAAAAAAAGTGTGAGCTGACACTCAAGGGTGAAGGGTCTCACCCAGAGTCACACAGTTGATAAACACCAGCCTTCCAACCCAGGACCTTCTGACTCCAAAGCCTCCATTTCACTCTCTAAATCCCCCTCACACAACCCTTTCTCTGGTGGCACCAGGTCTTTCCCTGCAATGCACATGGGCCACAGTCCTGTTTATCTCCTCCATTCATTCCTTCCACAATCATTGGATGAGGCTTCCACCTTCAGTCATCACCTGTGCAAGATGAGGGGCCTGCCATGGGGGCAGGGACTATGTCATCCCTGTTCACTGTGATATCCTCAGCACCTGGCACCTTACCTGGTGCAGAGCTGGTCTTCAGCAAATATCTGTTGAATGATCAGTATGAGGGTGACAAAGGCATGGACTTCACTGGAAGTAGCTCCCAGGTGTCACTAATGAGTGAAAGTGTGCCTCCTTTATTGTGGGTTTTAAAACAAGAAAGGACCAGAGCATTCTGGCATGGGGGCCCCCTGGCTCTGGAGGCATGATGAGGCTGTCTGACCTCTTGCTGGTCCAAGCAGAACACCAGTCTCAGAGCTGGAAAGCATGGATGGCAGGCAGCCACGCTGGCCCCACAGGCCAGGAAATGCCATGGCCCAACATGCTGAGCCCCCATCACCACCACCTGCCCTGCCATCCCTCTTCCTTCTGCTTCTCCAAACGTACTCATCTCATTCATTCATCCAGTCAGTCGCTCAACAGTTATTGAGTGCCTGTTCTGGGCCAGGCAGGTTCTAGGTCACAGCACGAGAAAGTCAATGGTACAAAGATTCAAGACACAGCCCTTGCCCTCTGCAGCACAAAGTCCCAAGGGAGAGGCAGATACGTAAGTGGACAGTGATAAGCATGACAGGAGGGGTCAGTGCAGGTGCAGGGGGATTGTAGGAGGGCCCTTTCTGTGCCATTTGGAAACGATGTGGAGGTTTTTGTAAGAATCAAGAGCTGATTCCACATTCAAGACTCTGTAATGTTGCGAGTTGCAATGGTGTTTGCAGTGGTGGTTAATGTTTGTTGTTTGTGGTGGTGGTTAATGTTTAATATTCATCTCAGCCACCAAAACAGGTCTGAATTTCAACACGGTACTCAGAGATCCTTCACTCCCCACAGAACAACAGCTTTTGGAATCAGGGGAACTCTGGGTTCCAGTCCCAGCTCTGCGATTTTGAGCACTGAAACTTTCCGAACCTGTTTCCTTCTCTGCCTTTCAGGGTTGCAGGGGTTAAATGGATAGCATTAATCACCTTCCTTTCACAGGCCGTTAGCACTCAATCAAACCTGCTTCTCCCTCTCAAAGATGTTTAAGACCCAGGCAAGTCACAGAACCTCAACAGAAAAGGAGTAACATCAAGGGGCACCTCCACATCATGTTCCCCACTGCCCTGAAGGAGAACGCCTCTAAGCTTAGCAAAAACAAGTTTGAATTTTTGTTCACAAGAACTTTTCTATAAAAGCAATACATCAAAGAAAAAAGTTTCGGAACAGATTAGAGCAGACTCAGACGGGCTCAGTTTCCCTTACCCGCCCCCGCCCCGCAGGGCGCTGCTCACTGCTGGACTCAGAAACCCCAGCTGGCTTTTCACTTCCAAGATTCTCCAAGGACCACACCCGACAAACACGTCACCACCCTGGCTGGCACAGAGCACAGTGGGTGGAAGGAAGAGAGCAGGGCTTTGGGGAACCTCCCGCCCAGGGTTTCACCACCAGCGCCCCACATGACCTTGGGCAAGTCATGTCACTTCTGGGGACCTCGGTAGTTTCATCTAAAGACGAGCATTAATACCTAGGTCCAAGGTGCCAGACACATCCGAGGCTGGGAAAGCACGAACGCTCTCCCCGCCAGCACCCCAGGACTGTTGATGTTTTTGATTTATGGCCTCCCCTTCCTGCCTCCTTTCCAACTTCCTTCCTCATCCCAGTCCTCCAAGCATTGACAGCCCATGGATTTAAGCCACATTTGAGCGCGGTCTGGGGCAGTCGGCAGGGTAGGAACATTCCAGCGTAGGCTGGGGGGAAAAGGGACAGAGTCGCGCTCTTGCCACTGCCTGTGCCTCTGCGCCTCTTCCTGTACATCCTCCTCTGACCCGCCACCCAGGCTGCTGGGCTGGGGTACCCTGGGGTGCCCGCTTTTACCTTTGAAGATTCTCCCCTCCTGGGTGAGCAGGGCGGCCCCCACGGGAAAGTGACTGTAGGGGCAGTAGGCTGACTTCTTGGCCTCCTGGGAGCAAACCAGCAGCTGCTGGACACACTCGGGCTTCAGGGTGCAGGCGGGAGGCTTCTGGGCCATGTTGGTACCCTAGGCAGGCAACAGAGCTGTGGAAACAGGACCTCTGGCCACCCTGGGCTGGGGCCCCAGACACGATTGCAGCTCCTCCCCCGGGGTGTGTCCCTGCAACCAGATGGCAGGCTGTTAGGTACGCGGCTTTCAGGATGCAGAGTCTAGGAGAGGAGCCTCCCATGGTTTGGACTCAGCAGGTGTGGTGTAAGACGGTGCCTGCGTGTGCTTCACACTCTCCCTTGGGAACCACTCTCACTATCGGACACACTGAGGGGTGGGTCAGAAGGTGGTGCCACGCTACTAGAAGGGGAAGCTACTGGGTGGGTCAGTGTGGGATCTCAGAGGTCCAAGCTCCAAGGGCTGACAGCCCTCGGTTTGTTAAATCACTTTTTCTCTCCTCCACTGAGGGAAGGACTGAGGCTGAAAGGGCAGGGCTGGGGCAGCCAGTGTGGCATCCCCGAGACAGGAGGCATGAACAAGCTGCAGTGCGACTGAGAGCGTCTTTATTTTCACCCATTGTCCTTCCAACTTCTCTTTGCCCCAGCCCAGAATTAAAAAGTATCTCAGCTGCTGGGTGCAGTGGCTCACTTTGGGAGGCTGAGGCAGGAGGATTGCTTGAGCCCAGGAGTTTGAGAACAGTCTTGGCAATATGGCAAAACCCCATCTCTACAAAAAATACAAAAATTAATTGGGCATGGTGGCATGTGCCTGTAGTCCTAGCTGCTTGGGAAGCTGAGGTGGGAGGATGGCTTGAACCTAGGAGGCAAAGGCTGCAGTGAGCTCAGATTGCACCACTGCATTTCAGCCTGGGTGACAGAGAGCCAGATCCTGTCTCAAAAATAAATAAATAAATAAATAAATAAATAAATAATAAAAAAAAAAAATGGCCGGGTGCGGTGGCTCAAACCTGTAATCCCAGCACTTTGGGAGGCCAAGATGGGTGGATCACGAGGTCAGGAGTTTGAGACCATCCTGGCTAACACGGTGAAACCCCGTCTCTACTAAAAAATACAAAAAAATTAGCTGGGCGTGGTGGCGGGTGTCTGTAGTCCCAGCTACTCGGGAGGCTGAGGCAGGAGAATGGCGTAAACCCGGGAGGTGGAGCTTGCAGTGAGCTGAGATCTGGCCACTGCACTCCAGCCCGGGCGACAGAGCAAGACTCCGTCTCAAAAAAAAAAAAAAAAAAAAAAAAGTATCTCAATTGGAGAGTGGAGGGAACCATTGAGATTATTCACTTGGGCCCCCTCATTGTTTTGTTGCAAAATAGATAATGGTGGTAAAGAAATGTGTTTGCATCCTGGTTCTACTGCTTTCCATGTGTACAAGCTTTGGCAGGTCATTTGACCTCCCTGAGCCACAGTTTCCTCATGTCAACAGCAGGGATAGTAATAATCCCTGTTCTAGATCCTGAGACTATAGAAGAGCTCCAGCTTTGGAGTTTAGTAAACCATGGTTTGAATTCCATTCCTGCCATTTATTAGCCATATGACGTTGGGAGAGTCACACACAATATCCCTAAGCCTCGGTGTCCTCATCTGCAAAATGGGCGCACTAACATGATTTCACTTCCAGAGTTGTCATGAGGATTGAATGAGATAATGCGTGTACAATGGGTGTGGCTGGAGAGTCTGGTGACATCATGATGTGAACACCCTTTATGACTCCACACAAACTGGGTTATTGTCATTAAGTGACTCAGCCAAGATCACATGGGGTAGAACTCCAGCTTGAGTGGCCAAAGACATCCAACTGTTTCCATACCCCTGCCTAGCAGGAGAGTTTGGATGGGGAATGGGGAAGGGGCAGGCAGAAAGGCAGGGGAAAGGAGAAAACAAGGCAGCATCTCATGTCCTGCATGCTGGCATATCTGTGTCCCAGACTTGGAGCTCTCAGCCATATGTGGACACCGCAGACACCCAGGTGGGCCGCCGAAGAGTTGGGTAAAGTTTGCTTCCTTTCCTCCTCGCCTCCCCTCCCTTCAGATCCCCTCCCCTCCCACTGCATCCAGCCCTCAGAGAGGCAGCCTATTCCCTCCTGCTGGGGCTGAGGGCCCCTCCACCCACGCACTTTTCTCCTGTCTCTATACCTTTGGCATCTAGAGCAGTTTCCTGGATCTCAGACGGCCAAGGATGTCTCAGGACACTGTGTGCCCACTCGACGTGGGAATAATTCTAAGGCTCTTTGGGGTTAAGTATAATTACAACTGGGAAAAGAGTTGTAGTGCCCTGCTGGCCTGACAGGCCTGTCAGAGACCTCAATAAGTCATCCCGTTTCTGTCCCCTGCCCTGTCTCAGTTTGCCCCACCCAGCCCTGCCCAGGCCTGGGACCGGACTTCAGGATTCCTTGACTCCACAGTGCTAGGAGAACCTAGATGACCTCCCGAGCTAATTATAGCCCTTGGCACCTTCAAAGCTCTTTACCTGCACGTAGTCATACGTGAGGGCAGCGCTCATTCCAAACCCAGCTGTATGGAGCGTGGGTGCCAGTGGTGGCTCTAGAATTCCTTTTTCTTTTTTGAGGCAGAGTCTCACTCTGTTGCCTAGGCTGGAGTGCAGTGGGACGATCTCAGCTCACTTCAACGTCTGCCTCCTGGGTTCAAGCAATTCTTGTGCCTCAGCCTCCCAAGTAGCTGGGATTACAGGTGTGTGCCACCATGCCCAGGTAATTTTTTGTAGTTTTACTAGAGATGGGATTTTGCTGTGTTGGCCAGGCTGGGCTCAAACTCCTGGCCTTATGTGATCTGCCCACTTCAGCCTTCCAAAGTCCTGGGATAACAGGTGTGAGCCACCGCACCTGGGCTAGAATTCCTAATGGAAGGGGCTTGGGCTGGTCATCCGGTTGGAGGGAGAAAGTGGGCTTGGAAACTTGCTTAGAGCTAAGTCACAGATCAATAATATGAACAGTACTTTCTAACACGTTTTTCTTTTCACTTTATGTAAAATTAAGAAAAGTTGGCTGGTTGCAGTGGCTCACACATGTAATCCCAGTGCTTTGGGATGCCAGGGTGGGAGGATCACTTGAGGTCAGGAGTTTGAGACCAGCCTGGACAACATAGAAAGACCCTATCTTAACAACAAAAAAAATCCACTGGGCATGCTGGTGTGCACCTATAATCCTAACTACTCAGGAAACTGAAGCAGGAAGATCACCTGAGCCTAGGTGTTTGAGGCTGCAGCGAGCTATGATTGCATCACTGTACCCCAGCTTGAGTAACATTATGTTATGAGACCCTGTCTCAAAAAAAAAAAAAAAAAAAAGAAAGAAAGAAAAATGAAGAAAAGTTAATTGCCCAGCTCAAAGAATAGAAAATCCATGGAGAGTGTTTTGAGTCATAGTGGAGATTTTCAAGGGTCCAAAGCCCTCCCTAAACCCTGCTCCCAGGCCTTCACACTGTGAGATGAACCACCAGAGTCTTCATGTTAGAGTCTAGGCACCATGCATTCACTTACTCATTCAATGAGCAGTTATTGATAATAGGAGCAAGCATTAATTTAGCTCTTTTTTGTGCCAGGCCCTATGCTAAATACATTATTTGAATGATTTCATTTAATCCTCATCACAAGATAAAGATACTATTATTGCCCATCTTCGACTGATGAGGACACTTGAACTCATAGACATCACAGCCTCAAAAATGGATCTCAGGCTGGGTATGGTGGCTCACGCCTGTAATCCCAGTGCTTTGGGAGGCTGAGGCTGGAGGAGGATCGCTTGAGGCCAGGAGTTTGAGACCACCCTGTGCAACATACTAAGACCCTATCTCTACAAAAAAAAAAAAAAAATTAGCCAGGTATAGTGGCACATGCCTTTAGTCTCAGCTACTCATGAGGCTGAGGTGGGAGGGTGGCTTGAACCCAGGAGTTTGAGGCTACAGTGAACTATGATGTTGCCATTCATTCCTGGGTGACAGAGCAAGATCCTGTCTAATAATAATAATAAATAATAATAATAATAATAGATCTTAAACCTGAGTTTGCCTGTCTTCTGAATCCTGGGCTCTCATCCATCCCATAATTCATGGGAGGAGCCAGTATAATGGATGGGCAAGGGGTGCAGGACTTGGCATCAGACCCATCTGTTTAAATATCACCAGTGGTATCCCCAGGCAAGTGATCTGTGCCTCTTTCCTCATTTATACAATGGGACAACACAAGGACCCATTTCTGGTGGATCGTGGTTTTATCCTGCTCAGGAAGGCTTCCCATCTCTTTTGTTTTATTTTGATTCTTTTAGGTGAGACCTCTTGGTGGGCTGCCAATCATTGTGCTTCCACTCCATGAGCAGGTACAAGCAGTTGACAAAGGATGTGCCAATCAGAGACCTCGCTTTTCTGCTGAGTCAGTGCGAATGTTGGTTTTTCCCATTGTGGCTGCTAAGCTAGGAAGATACAACGGTTGCTGGCAGCTAGCTTCCCCCTCTTGGTAGAGAGAGCTTGCTTGCAGAATGAAGCCTGATGGAGAGAAACAGAGCTGAGAGATGGAGGAAAAGAACCCCAATTGCTTGCTGAGTGTCTGGATCCAGCCATGCCTGAAGGCATGCTTTTAGATTTTCCTTTAATTGAGCCAATACAATTCACTTCTATCTTAAACTTGTTTGAGTTTTGTTTCTGTCAATCCTGTGGCATCTAGAGGAACGTATTACTTCCTAGGATGTTTGTAAAAATCAAATGAGATAATATACATAAAGATTTTAGCATGGCGAATGGCATGTGGTAAGTGCTCAAAAAGTGTTAACACATGTTATAGCAAATACTGTGTGCCAGGCCCTGTGTTTGGTACTAGAGAATCAGAGGTGGATGAGACTTGGTGCCTGTCCTGAGGATCTCACACTAGTGAAGGAGACAGATAAGCCAACAGACAGGTATAAAACACTATAAAACAAGATTAGGTACTGGGTCTCATAGCAATACAGAAAAACTACTGTTTGGAAGGAGTGGTGGGGTAGGTAGGTTAGGGAAAGCTTCCCAGGTAACAAGAGGATAAAATGAGTCTTTTTTATTTTATTTATTTATTTTTATTTTTATTTTTTGAGATGGAGCCTTGCTCTGTCACCCAGGCTGGAGTGCAGTGGCACGATCTTGGCTCACTGCAACCACCGCCTCCTGGGTTCAAGCAATTCTCCTGCCTCAGCCTCCCAAACAGCTGGGATTACAGGTGGGTGCCACCATGCCTCGCTAATTTTTTGTATTTTTTTTTTTAGTAGAGATGAGGTTTCACCATGTTACCAGGATGGTCTCAATCTCCTAACCTTGTGATCCGCCCCCCGCCTCAGCCTCCCAAAGTGCTGGGATTATTACAGTCGTGAGCCATTGCACCCAGCCCAAAAGGAGTGCTAAATGATGGGTGACTGTTCATATTGGACAATGTGGGTATAGCAAATACTGTTGGAGCCTCACCCACACCCCCTTAGCCATCCCAGATGTCACCTCCAGCTTTAATGGATAGTTTCTAAACATACCCATGGCTTCTTACCTTAAGCATTCCCTGGGCATATGATTCTGCTCAGCCCATGCATAGGGTAGGCCAGAAATGCCAGGGAGTTAACACTCCCTGGAAGGATTATGACCCATAATATATCAATAATTCTTTTTTCTTTTCTTTTCTTTTCTTTTTTTTTTTTGAGACAGTCTTGCTCTGTCACCCAGGCTGGAATGCAGTGGCGTGATCTCCACTTCCTGCAAGCTCTGCCTCCTGGATTCTCTCCAGTCTCCTGCCTCAGCCTCCCGAGTAGCTGGGACTACAGGTGCCCGCCACGATGCCCAGCTAATTTTTTTGTATTTTTAGTAGAGACTGGGTTTCACCATGCTAGCCAGGATGGTCTTGATCTCCTGACCTCGTGATCCACCCGCCTCGGCCTCCCAAAGTGCTGGGATTACAGGCGTGAGCCACCGCCCCTGGCAATATATCAAGAATTCTTAAAACCAGTAAGAAAAAGACAAACATCCCAACAGAAAAGTAAGCAAAAGACTTGAACAGATATTTTACAGAAGAGATGGTGATGGAAAAAAGTTCTCTACAAACTTTCAAGTCTTCAAACTTGGCTACATAAAAATTAAGGAGTTTTATTTGATGAAGGACTTCATGGACAAAGTCAGTAAAAAGTTGAAAAAAACAGGAAACAGATCTTTTCGGCTGAGCTCAGGGGCTTATACCTGTAATCCCAGCACTTTGGGAGTCCGAGGTGGGAGGATCACTAGAGGCCAGGAGTTCCAGACCAGCCTGGGCAACATGCCGAAACCCCATCTCTACTGAGTAGTAGTCCCAGCTACTCAGGAAGCTGAGGTGAGAGGATGGCTTGAGCCCAGGGAGGTTGAGGTTGCAGTGAGCCATGACTGAGCCACCGCACTCTAACCTGGGTGACAGAGTTGAGACTCTGTCAAACAAAACAAAACAAAACAAAAAAAACAAAAACTCTTTTCGATGGCTGAAATGATTGCAAATAATTAATATAGTGACTACGTAAGTGACGCATGACAAACCAACAAGAAAAAGACAAGGAACTCTATAGGGAGATGGTCAAAAAATATGGATGGGCAATTTACAGAAAGGGAAGTATTTGTTTTTATTTTTCATTTATTTTTTGAGATGGAGCCTCGCTGTGCCGCCCAGGCTGGAGTGCAGTGGCACGATCTCGGCTCACTGCAAGCTCTGCCTCCCGGGTTCACGCCATTCTCCTGCCTCAGCCTCCCGAGTAGCTGGGACTACAGGCCCCTGCCACCACGCCCAGCGTTTTTGTATTTTTAGTAGAGATGGGGTTTCACCCTGTTAGCCAGGATGGTCTCTATCTCCTGACCTTGTGATCTGCCCGCCTCGGCCTCCCAAAGTGCTGGGATTACAGGTGTGAGCCACCGCGCCCGGCCAGAAAGGGAAGTATTTGTACAACATTTTAAAGTATTCACAGAGATGAAATTAAGACAGTAAGATGTCACTTTACACTCATCAGAATGGCAAAAAAAAAAAAAAAGTTGGATAATGATAAGGGTTGGCAAAGATGAGGAGAGACTTGAGTCCTCCTGCACTGTTGCTGGGATTTTAAACTGGTGCAACCTTCTGGAGAGCAACTTAGCAGGGCTCAGTAAAATTAGGCACGCGCTTACCTTGAGATTCAGTGATTCTAGCCCTAGGTCAACAGAGACACTCTTACCTGTATCCATAAGAAGATCTGAATGAAGATACATTTTGAAAAGTTTTATTTATTATTATTATTATTATTTTTTGAGACAAAGTTTCACTTACTCTGTTGTCCAGGCTGGAGTGCTGTGGTGCAGTCTCAGCTCACTGCAACCTCTGCCTCTCCGGCTCAGGCGATTATCCTGCCTCAGCCTCCCTAGTAGCTGGGACTACAGGCACGTGCCACCATGCCCGGCTGATTTTTTGCATTTTTGGTAGAGACAGGGTTTTGCCATATTGGCCAAGCTGGTCCCAAACTCCTGACTTCAGGTGATCCACCCACCTCGGCCTCCCAAAGTGCTGGGATTAGAGGCGTGAGCCACCGCTATCAAAAGTTTTAAAGTTTTACTTTTCACTTCTTTTTTTTTGAGATGGAGTCTCGCTCTGTCGCCCAGGCTGGAGTGCAGTGGCCGGATCTCAGCTCACTGCAAGCTCCGCCTCCCAGGTTCACGCCATTCTCCTGCATCAGCCTCCCGAGTAGCTGGGACTACAGGCGCCCGCCACCTCGTCCGGCTAGTTTCTTGTATTTTTTAGTAGAGATGGGGTTTCACCGTGTTAGCCAGGATGGTCTCGATCTCCTGACCTCGTGATCCACCCGTCTTGGCCTCCCAAAGTGCTGGGATTACAGGCTTGAGCCATCATGCCTGGCCTACTTTTCACTTTTAAGTCTTTCATTCATCTGGAATTAATTTATATTAATTCTGGTATAAGGCAAGGATCCAATTTAATTTTTTCCATATGGATATCCAATTATCTCAGCACTATTAATTGAATACTCCCTCCTTTCCCCAGAGATCGACAATGCCAGCTGTGTTAAGTTTCAAATTTCTATTTGAAATTCTATTTGAGTGAGAATGATTTTGGACTCTCCATTCTGTTCCACTGGTGAATTTGTTCATTCCTACACGTATACCATACCTATCTTTATTATTACAGTTTAACAATAAGTCTTGATTTCTGGAGATTTATCTTCCCGTTGGGGTTTTCCTCTTCTATATAAATTTTGGAATCGATTTTTCAATTTCCTTTGAAAACCATCTTATCTTGCCTCTGGAGGAGTTTGTTGGAATAGTTCATTCCTTGACATTTTGGTAGGATCTTTCTCTAAAACCATCTGAGTCTGGTGTTTTCGTTTAAGAAAAAAAAGCTAAACTATTCGCTGCGTGCAATGACTCACACCCGTAATCTCAACTTTTTGGGAGGCTGAGGTGGGAGGTGGGAGGATCCCTTGAGGCCTTAGAACTTATTAATCATGCTCTTCAAAAAACGATTATCTCCCTTATTTCCATCTAACTGATCTATCAGTTTCTGGAAGAGGTTTGTTAAAATCTGCAACTACAACTGTTCATTTATATATATTTTCCATGTATTCCCATTAGTTGTTGCTTTATATCTTTTGAAGCTATATTGTCAGGTACATATATATATATATATTTGTTAACATTATATCTTCTTGATTGTCTCTTTTATTTGTATATAATGTCCCTCTCTATTTCTCATGCTTTTTACTAAAATCTTATATCCTTTTCTTTCTGATGTTAATGTTAATAGTTTAGGAATCCCTTTAAGAGTTCTTAACCTGTATTTTACTATAGACTATGTTGGCAACCTGGTGAGGCCTAAGAGTCCCGTTTTTCTTTTTTTTTTTTTTGAGACAGACTTTCACTCTGTTGCTCAGGCTGGATGGAGTGCAGTGGCACGATCTTGGCTCACTGCAACCTCTGCCTCCCCGATTCATGTGATTCTCCTGCCTCAGCCTTCTGAATAGCTGGGACTACAGGCGCGTGACACCATGCCTGGCCAATTTTTGTATTTTTAGTAGAGACTGGGATTTCACCACATTGGCCAGGCTGGTCTCGACCTCCTGATCTTGTGATCTGCCCACCTTGGCCTCCCAAAGTGCTGGGATTACAGCATTTTGGGAGGAGTGAGCCACAGCACCTGGCCCTATGAGTCTCTTTTTAAAATAATGGTTTTATTTCATTTTATTTCACTTTTTTGAGATGGAGTCTCACTCTGTCACCCAGGCTGGAGTGCAGAGGCACGATCTCTGCTCACTGTAACCTCCGCCTCCCGGGTTCAAGCGATTCTCCTGCCTCAGCCTACTGAGTAGCTGGAATTATAGGCACGCGCCACCACGCCTGGGTAATTTTTGCATTTTTAGTAGAGACAGGGTTTCACTATGTTGGCCAGGCTAGTCTCAAACTCCTGACCTCAGATGATCCACCCGCCTTGGCCTCCCAAAGTGTTGGAATTACAAGTGTGAGCCATCGTGCTAACCAAAATAACAGTTTTTTTGGTTTGTTTTTGTCTTTTTTTTTTTTTAACATTCCTATTTATTTTATTTTTACTTCAAAGGCTACATACATGCAATCATCACATATGCTTTAAAGTTCAAAAAATAAAAATACTTCAAAATCCATTTATTTATGGAAATATATATGACAATTATAGTGAAGTCAATTATATCCTTTTTTCTAATCTATCAGAAAAATACTTATAAAAAAGAGTTTTAATTCATGTCCAGAATAATTTTTTAAAATTCTTGAGTCATAATTTAAAAATAAGTTGTATGTTAGCACAATGTTTGGAGAAACAAGTCCCAGGCTTTTGCTAATGGGATCTGATATTCTCATACTTCATTTTGAAATCCCTAAGGAAACTCAAGTTTAGGTGGAAAAAAAGCATTTTAGAAAACCTATGGCGATAAGTATTCTGGCTGAGGTGGTTACTAACCAAGTGAAGGGCACGACTTCCATAAACAGATAATGTTCAAAGTCCTTTAAAACGTTTGAATGGAGATTTTTATCTACAAGCACATAGTGAAGGCTTAAAGTAGCCTTGAGTCTCTCTGCTGGTCAACACTGCAAGAGGAATTAAAAATCCCAGGTACCGTGAAGTTCTGAGTGCATTGCCCTTTTGAAAAATGTGTGAGCAGACACTAGCTCCCGTGACTCCAAAAACAAGCCGACTGGGGGAAGTGTCTTTGAAGGCCCTGCCCTTTATCAGGCAAAAGCAGAGAAAGGCTTGGCAAAGTCAGGAGAGGGAAATCGGCGTATTCTGAGCAAATCTCCATGGTCCAGAGGATGACCATTTCCTTCTAATACAACCAATATTTCTTTGGTAGTGTAATACAATATATATCAACAATCCCAATAACTAATATGAGCAGAATGCACTCAAAGTTCAACTTTGTAAACATTCACATGCATCCTGGAAATGAGATGTAACTTCCTGCACCTACATGAAGAAGGGTAGGGACAGCTGCCCAGGCTGGAGGACTACTGATGATGAGAAATGATACACAACGTGAGCAGGGAAAGGGATCATTCAACAAAATGTGTTAGCGTTGACTGGGAAAGCCCTAAGTGGATAAACACACCCGAACTTTGCAAGGAGCTTAATCCAAACAATTAAAATATCACTTTCTCTTTAAATCGGAAACATCAGGTTTCCTATTGGGAGAAATTGCTTGCTATTATTCTAAGCCTTTGGTTGAAAAGGCCAAATTAAAATTCGGATTAGAAATGTTTTTACAAAGGGTCCAAAGACTTAGAGCTTGATTTATATCCTGATACTGAATTGTGATTATAGTTTTCATGTTAAGCAATACAACTATTATTTTCCTTTTATCCAATTATTATTTTCCTTTTATTGCTAAAAAAAAAGTTTTAAAAAGGAAAATTAAAGATTTGAGTGCAGTCAGTGTAAAATCAGATTAAGTATGTTTTTTCTTTTCCCTGGGACAGAAAAAAACAATGCCAAGCTCACAGTATATAGGAATGTGTTACAACAAATAATCAGAAGACAGGTTTCTCCAAGCTAGTATTCCTCCTTGTACAGTGTGGTATTCAAAAGCAGTATTGTCACGATTATGCATATTCTCATTAACTAGGTACAGCAGAGCTACTTAAAGGGAAACCGATTTCTCATGCCTCAATGAAAGGGGAGTGTAGAAAACAATAATTAGGCTGAATAAGGAATTTTAAAGGGCACACAAAAAAAATTCACAGTGAAAAAAGAACAGAGAATTTAGAAAGCCAAAAAAAAAAAAAAGTTTTTATTTTTTGTTTTTTTGTTTTTAAAAAAGCAAGTAATGTGATGGTAGAAACCCACACAATCTCCCTCAACCCCACCTGCCACTTTGAGTCCTAATCGCCCATCTGCAAGGACAGAAACCCACTCTAAATTGACCAGCATCGGCTTCCGCAAGTCTTCTCTTCACTCTCCCTCCTGTTAAGATCGATTCCAAAACCAGGGAAGGACAAATAATTCTTTACAGAGTGCAATTAGTGTTTTCCACGTCCACCTTCAAAAGCATGATGCTCTTCATGGGGTTTATAAAATACTGCCTTTTTTTTTTTTTTTTTTTTGAGACATTGTCTCGCTCTGTGGCCCAGGCTGGAGTGCGGTGGCCGGATGGATCTCAGCTCACTGCAAGCTCCGCCTCCCGGGTTCACGCCATTCTCCTGCCTCAGCCTCCTAAATAGCTGGGACTACAGGCGCCGCCACCTCGCCGGGCTAGTGTTTTGTATTTTTCAGTAGAGACGGGGTTTCACTGTGTTACCCAGGATGGTCTCGATCTCCTGACCTCGTGATCCGCCCGTCTCCGCCTCCCAAAGTGCTGGGATTACAGGCTTGAGCCACCGCGCCCGGCCAAAATACTGCTTTAAAAGTTATGTGGGCCCAGCACTTTCGGAGGCCGAGACCGGCGGATCACGAGGTCAGCAGATCGAGACCATCCTGGCTAACACGGTGAAACCCCCGTCTCTACTAAAAAATACAAAAAACTAGCCGGGCGAGGTGGCGGACGCCTGTAGTCCCAGTTACTTGGGAGGTTGAGGCGTGAGAATGGCGTGAACCCGGGAGGTGGAGCTTGCAGTGAGCCGAGATCCGGCCACTGCACTCCAGCCCGGGCGACAGAGCGAGACTCCGTCTCAACAACAACAACAACAACAACAACAACAACAACAACAACAACAACAAGTTATGTGGGGCAGAAGTTCATAGATCTTTTCTAAAACAGTCGCTTCACCCACTAAAGAAGCATTTACATTCCAGACTTGGACGACGTCTTCTCGGTCCCGAACACTAACACTAACTCCTATTACTTCGTCATCTGCTGCAGCACATTCTGTGAACTGTTTCTCGATGGTTGCTAACAGCAACTCTTTCCAAACTGTGGACGTGCTGTCCTTGGGGACTTTCGTCTTCCATACGCCGCCCTTTGCGTTACTCTCCTCTTCCCAAAGTGGTCGCCTCTCTCCTCTCATTAAATGGTAACTGCATCTCAAAGGCAGGCTAGTCACAGGAGGGATATTATTGTATACACTCCAGAATATCTGTACTGTCTGTACTGTGTAGATTTTCTTCAGATTTCATGCGCACTCAGCTGCTGTGGGACCAGGGAGGGATCTGTGGAGCCAGAAGGTCCAGGGCGAGTGCAGCGGGACCGCGCCCGGTTTGGGGTGCAGTGCGGACAGCTGCTGCAGGCCGAGAGGCGGCTGGGGGCAGCGGCCGTCTTTTTTTTTTTTTTTTTTTAAGACAGAGTCTCACTCTGTTGCCTAGGCTGGAGTGCAATGGTGTAATCTCGGCTCACTGCAACCTCTGCCTCCTGAGTTCAAGTGATTCTCCTGCCTCAGCCTCCCAAGTAGCTGAGATTACAGGCGCCTGACACCGTGCCCGGCTAATTTTTGTATTTTTAGTAGAGACAGTGTTTCACCATATTGGTCAAGCTGTTCTCGAACTCCTGACCTTGTGATCTGCCTGTCTCGCCTTCCAAAGTACTGGGATTACAGGCATGAGCCACTGCACCCGGCCAAAATAACAGTTTTAAATGCACATAATTATAAAGCAAAACAATTGTATTGAAATAGCTATCAGAATAGTTAAAATATTTGTGATATTATATTGCATGTACTTATTTTTTTTTAATTTTTTTAATTTTTGAGACAGAGTCTTGCTTTGCTGCTCATACTAAAGTGCAGTGGTGTGATCTTGGCCCACTGCAACCTCTGCCTCCCGCATTCAAGCGATTCTTGTGCCTTAGCCTCCTGAGTAGCTGGGCTTACAGGGATTTGCCACCACGCCCGGGTAATTTTTGCATTTTTAGTAGAGACGAGGTTTTGCCATGTTGGCCAGGCTGGGCTTGAACTCCTGGCTTCAAGTGGTCCTCCCGCCTCGGCCTCCCAAATTGCTGGGATTATAGGCATAAATCATCATGCCTGGCCTGTGATGCATATATTTATTGACGGTTATAATTATTCCCTTTCTTCCTCTACCATTTTGAATAATGTGATTTGTTGGTAGTAAAGTTTACAATTTAATGTATAGATTATAGGATATCAAGATGGGATTGTGACTAAACCAGAGAAGAAGTGAACATCACCCAAGTTCCCTGCAGTGGGAGATGGAAGCAGTAACTGCTGGGGCTTTGGATGTCCCTGTCTGAGCAAAGAATAGGAGTGTTTCTTGTTTGATCGAGGTACGTTTACATTACTGTGGGTGGTAACATGTTGTGGTTGTCTCATGGAAGTTTAAGAAGGGAATGCAGGTTGGAAATGGAAGTTGAGTGATGAAGAGTGAGTGGACTGCGGCAAGGTCCGAAGACCGACCCCACTCAGCCCCTCTCCAAACCTCTTTCTTTCCATCATGACTTCTTGAACTTTAGAGCCTGGATGGCTAGAGAGGACATTTCCAGACTCTCATGCAGCTGGGATTTCCACATGTCACCTGGCTTCTGCCAGGAAAATGCAAGCAAACCAGAAAGGGAAGGTACTGGGAGGAAGTGGCCACACAGCTCTTCTGGCTGCATCGTGGTGGAAGCATTTCGGTTCTTCTGAGGCGGCTGCAGCAGAGGCCCTAGTTCCAGATCAACTCCTGGCTTCCGGGTGCTAAGCAGGTGTCAGCAGCTTCCTGACTTGGAGCCTCCTGTACTGCAACATGGGTAGCGAGGGTCTTGAGTCAGCAGCGGTGGCAGAAGCTCTCCAGCTAGGCTCATTTTACAGTGAGATTCAGGGGATATTCCTGGAAGTTCAGCCTAGAGTTGGCCTCTCAACCCTTCCAACGTGTCTGAAACCAACCCGATCACCCTCGTCAACCCATTCTGGTTAGGCCTGCTGGGCAGACACTGTTGTCTGCAGTGGAACCCTGAGCAATCACTGTATTTTATTTTTGTTTCTCCCTCACCCCCTCTTTTTCTGCCTTTTATTACATTGACACTTTTCCTTCTACTCATTTGAAAATTATTCCTTTTCTTTTTCTTTCTTTAATGGTTAGCCATAATTATTATTTGTATTTATGTTAATTTCCCCTGTCAATTTCTGAAGTTTATCGACATACATAATTTCCTTCTCAACAAGACAGCACCTTAGCATATTCTCACTTCCTCTGGCCACTGCCACTCTACTACCAAATAGGTTTTCTGTGGTGCTCCCAGGGAAAGGGCTGAGGAGGGAGGGAGGGAGGGAGGCAGCAACCTTGCTGGTTGTGATATTGTCAAGAACTGGAAGTGTATCATTCCTAACTCATACTTTTACCTCTTTAAAACATTGTGCTGGTCAGGCATGGTGGCTCATGCCTATAATCCTAGCACTCTGGGAGGCCAAGGCAGGAGAATCACTTGAGTGCAAGAGTTCAAGACTGGCCTGGGCAACAGAGGGAGACCCTGTCTCTACAAAAAATTTAAAAACTAGGTGGTGTGGTAGTGTGCACCTGAAGTCCCAGCTACTCAGGAGGCTGAGGCAGGAGGATGGCTTGAACCTGAGAGGCCGAGGCTGCAGTGAGCCTTGATTGTGTCACTGCACTCCAGCCTAGGTGACAGAGTGAGACCTTGTCTCAAAAAATAAGTAAATAAATAAATAAAAGTGTGCTGAAGAACGACATATCTCCATAGGTGTCATGTAAGAATATTAGCAAACTGGAAAGCCAAGCTTATTTAATGGGGCTTGGTTCAGTTACTTTTCCAAAGACCTTGGAATCAAATTTCTACTGTCTTTTCTGTGCATACATTCAACAATTCAACACATATTTATTGAGTAACTACTCTGTGCCAAACACTGTTGTATGCTTTTAGGATGCATCAGTCATCAAAGCAGGCAAACATTCCTGCCATCAAACTTACCATCTTTTATTATTTTTTTTTATTTTTGAGAAGGAGTCTCACTCTGTCACCCAGGCTGGAGTGTAGTGGCGAGATCTTAGCTCACTGCAGCCTCCACCTCCTGGGTTCAAGCTATTCTCCTGCCTCAGCCTCCCAAGTAACTGGGATTACAGGCACATGCCACTACACCTGGCTAATTTTTGTATTTTTGTAGAGATGGGGTTTCACCATGTTGGCCAGGCTGGTCTTGAACTCCTGACCTCAAGTGATCCACCTGCCTCGGCCTCCCAAAGTGCTGGGATTACAGGCGTGAGCTACCGCACCCAGCCAAGCTTACTTTCTAACAGGGGAGAAAGGTCATAAAAATGAGCATAATAAATACGTACGTTATAGAGTGTGTAAGGAGGTGATAAGTTCCATGGAAAAAAGGGACAAGTAGGCAGGGTTGGGGGACAGGTAATGCTGGGGGAGAGGAGCAGATCATGGTATTCAGTCAAGTAGTCAGTGTGGGCCTCATTGAGAAGAAAACACTTGAAGCAGGTGAAGGGGTGAGCCGAGCAGATATCTAGGGAAGGGTGTTCACAGCAGAGGGGACAGCCACAGCAAGGGCCTTACATCCTGGAGCAAGCCTGGTGCATTTTATCTTTTTTTTTTTTTTTGAGGCGGAGTCTTGCTCTGTCGCCCAGGCTGGAGTGCAGTGGCGTGATCTCCGCTCACTGCAAGCTCCGCCTCCTGGGTTCACGCCATTCTCCTGCCTCAGCCTCCCAAGTAGCTGGGACTACAGGCGCCCGCCACCTCGCCCGGCTAATTTTTTGTATTTTTAGTAGAGACGGGGTTTCACTGTGTTCGCCAGGATGGTCTCGATCTCCTGACCTTGTGATCCGCCCGTCTCGGCCTCCCAAAGTGCTGGGATTACAGGCTTGAGCCACCGCGCCCGGCCGGTGCATTTTATCTTATTTTAAATATGCTATTGAGAAGCACTCTCTCTTTTTCTGTCTGGAATCCAGGACCTCAAATTTCTGCTTCTTGCCGGGCGCAGTGACTCACGCCTATAATCCCAGCACTTTGGGAGGCCAAGGCAGGTAGATCATTTGAGGTGAGGAGGTCAAGGCCAGCCTGGCCAACATGGTGAAACCCCGTCTCTACTAAAAATACAAAAATTAGCTGGGTGTGGTGGTGTGCGCCTGTAATCCCAGCTACTCGGGAGGCTGAGACAGGAGAATTGCTTGAACTTGAGAGGCAGAGGTTGCAGTAAGCCGAAATTGCACCACTGCATTCCAGCCTGGGCGACAGAGCAAGCTTCTGTCTCCAAAAAAGAAAAAAAAAAAAAAAAAAAATCTGTTTTTCAAAACTATACAAGCAAGTATATATTACATATTATACACCGGTTACTAGGCTTAATTAAACACCAAGCAAATGTCGGCCATTACATTTTAAAGTATGTTTCTAGCACTAATGGGCTAGATACTGTCCATTGGCACCTGACCTTCATTCTGACCCCTCCTATGGTCTGACCTCTATTGCAGAGGCTAAATGACTATCAACTACCTTTTCTGGACTCCCTTGCTGCTAGGATCTGGAAGAGATGTAGTTCTTGCCAATGAGACTCACTCACATGATATATGGAAGCTTCACATGAGGCTGAGGCTATCTCCTTTGATAATGATAGCTGGTAAGCTGCTGCTGCTGCTGCTTTTCTTTTCTTTCTTTTTTTTTTTTTTTTTGAGACGGAGTCTCGCTCTGTCGCCCGGGCTGGAGTGCAGTGGCCTGATCTCAGCTCACTGCAAGCTCCGCCTCCCGGGTCTACGCCATTCTCCTGCCTCAGCCTCCCAAGTAGCTGGGACTACAGGCACCCGCCACCTCGCCCAGCTAGTTTTTTGTATTTTTTAGTAGAGACGGGGTTTCACCGTGCTAGCCAGGATGGTCTCGATCTCCTGACCTCGTGATCCTCCCGTCTCGGCCTCCCAAAGTGCTGGGATTACAGGCTTGAGCCACTGCGCCCGGCATCTTTTTTTTTTTTTTTTTTTTTTTAAGAGATGGGGTCTTGCTCTGTCATCCAGGCTGGAGTGCAGTGGTGCAATCACGGGGCTCACTGCAGCCTCGAACGCCTGGGCTTGAGTCATCCTTCCACCTCAGCCTCCAGAGTAGCTGGGATTACAGCATGTGCCACTACGCCTGGTTATTTTTTTCTTTTTCTTTTTTTAATAGGCTGCATCTATGTTACCTAAGCTGGTCTCGAACTCCTGGCTTCAAGACATCCTTTGGCTTCTGCCTCCCAAAGTGCTAGGACTACAGGTGTGAGCCACCATGCCCAGCCTCTTTTCTTTATAAATTATCCAGTCTGTGATATTTTGTTATAGCAATACAAAACAGACTTAAGACAACTTCTTTTAAATTTCTGAATCAGAAAAAATAGAGAATATCCTCAAATAGCAAGCAAACTGTTCACAAATAATAACTTTAGTAGATGCTTTTCTATGAGAATGAGGATTTCTTTTTTTTTTTTTTGAGACGGAGTCTCGCTGTCACCCAGGCTGGAGTACAGTGGCCGATCTCAGCTCACTGTAAGCTCCGCCTCCCGGGTTCACGCCATTCTCCTGCCTCAGCCTCCCGAGCAGCTGGGACTACAGGCGCCGGCCACCACGCCCAGCTAGTTTTTGTATTTTTTAGTAGAGACGGGGTTTCACCGTGTTAGCCAGGATGGTCTCGATCTCCTGACCTCGTGATCTGCCCGTCTCGGCCTCCCAAAGTGCTGGGATTACAGGCTTGAGCCACCACGCCCGGCCGAGAATGAGGATTTCCTTGATACCAGCCATTTATACAAAACACAGGCATCAAATGGATGCTTGAAGTGGCAATAACATTGAAG
Source organism: Rhinopithecus roxellana (assembly GCF_007565055.1). Classification (NCBI taxonomy): domain Eukaryota; kingdom Metazoa; phylum Chordata; class Mammalia; order Primates; family Cercopithecidae; genus Rhinopithecus; species Rhinopithecus roxellana. The sequence goes on along the minus strand of NC_044560.1, from coordinate 9,654,678 downwards.
TAGCCTCTGTGACCTCCAACTCCAAATAAAAAAAAAAAGCACTCAGCCTCATTATTCTCAACGACTGACTTTAGAATAAATAAGTTTATAAAATTTAACCAAAAAGACATGTGCATTAATAACATATTGCTCTTTTCTGTTTTATATATTGAGATTACCTATAATTTTAATTTTATTTGAATACGTTGCTTTTTTTTTTTTTTTGAGATGGAGTTTCAAGCCCAGGCTGGAGTGCAGTGGCATGATCTCAGCTCACCGCAACCTCTGCCACCTAGGTTCAAGTGATTCTCCTGCCTCAGCCTCCCGAGTAGCTGCGATTACAGGCATGCGCCACCAGGCCTGAATGATTTTGCATTTTTAATAGAGACAGAGTTTCTCTATGTTGGTCAGGCTGGTCTCAAACTCCTGACCTCAGGAGATCTGCCCGCCTAGGCTTCCCAAAGTGCTGGGATTACAGGCGTGAGCCACCACACCCGGTCATGAAAAAAGTTTTCATTGTTAAAGCACATGGGGCCGGGCACAGAGGCTCACACCTATAATCCCAGCATTTTGGGAGGCCAAGGTGGATGAATCACTTGAGGTCAGGAGTTCAAGACCAGCTGGACCAACATGGTGAAAACCCGTCTCTACTAAGTACAAAAATTTAGCTGGGCATGGTGGTGTATGCTTGTAATCCCAGCTACTTGGGAGGCTGAGGCAAGAGAATTGCTTGAAAACGGGAGGCGGAGGTTACAGTGAGCCGAGATTGTGCCATTGCACTCCAGCCTGGGGAATAAGATGAAACTCTGTCTCATAAAAAAGCACATGGGGACCAGTGGACTGGCTGCACGACTGCATGGTCTTGGACATTACCTAACTTCCCTCTGAGCCTTATTTTTCTCATCTGCAAAGTGGGGGTGACCTCACAGCACCTCTTTTGCAGGGTTGTTGTGAAGGTTACAGGAGATCAAGCATGTGGGGTGCTTAGCATAAGGGTTAACTACTATTATTGTTTTTGGTGGTGATGATGATATTATGATAATTATGAACTTTGGGATTTTGGGTACCTGCTTGACTAAGCCATGTCTTCCTGTCCCATCCACTTCTTCCTAGCCCCAGGGCCCAGCCCCGCTGCTTCAAACATCCCCCAGACTCAAAGCTTCTAAGTTAGTCCCTCCCCTTCTCAGAGTCCAGGCACAGAGGAGTAGGGCAGAGCTGGTAATGGAGGGAGAATGGGGGTTGGGGGGGTCACTGACAATTTCTTCTGGAACTCTCTGCAGTGTGGCCTGCCCTGGGCATCATCAAGCACTTGCAGATTTATTGTTAAAATGGCTCATGGGAGTCTAAAGGTATGAACTCCAGCCTTGAGAGTCTATGGGATCCTATTCCCTCCCAGGGGTCCCTGGAGGGAGTAAAATCCGGCCTCTGGAGGAGGCCACAGGGAAGCAGAAGATAAAGGTGCACCCCCTGTGGTTACTCTGTGTGCACTTCAGACCAACTTGAGCCAGGAGTTGTCTCTTCTGTGCCCCTCCCCTCATAGGCCATGGCTACAAGGAGGAGACAGGAGAGACAGAGGAGGAGGATTCTGTCTGCCTGGGGAGGGGGCAGCAGGAAAAGCCCCAGAGAGGAGGTGCAATTGCAGCTGGATCCTGAAGGATGACTAGTTCCCCAGGAGTTGAGTAGGGAAGGGCATGGTAAGACGAGGGAACAGCTTGAACAATGGCTCAAGGCGCTGCCCACCCTATTTCCCCATAGATATTAATGATGGAATCTTTAAAATGTCAAAGGTATGTGGTCTTGTTCTGGGGCCTGCAGAGGAGGATGCTGGGGAGAGTCCCAGGCTATGACAAGTTCCAGGGAAAAGACATCTCAAGTGATTGCCTGAATTGGGAAGCTATGAGAGGGGGGACAACAGAGTCTCATACAAGTGCCCACCATGTGCGCATGAGCTGGGCACTGTGACACATCTGCCACCTCGCAGCCACCTTGCAAGGTAGGTGTGCTGCTCATTGCATAGATGAAGAAACCAAGGTTCTGAGAGGTGAAATCTCTTGCACATGTTCCCTCAGAAAGCAAGAGAGTGGCAAGATTTGACTCTAGATTCTGTGACCCTAACTACTAATAAGGGAGAGCACAGAAGGTTCAACAGTGTATTAGTCCATTTGCACGCTGCTGATAAAGACATACCCAAGACTGGGTAATTTATAAAGAAAAAGAGGTTTAATGAACTCACAGTTCCACGTGGCTGGGGAGACCTCACAATCATGGCAGAAGGTGAAAGGCATGTCTTACATGGCAGCAGGCAAGAGAGAGAATAAGAACCAAGTGAAAGGGGTTTCCCCTTGTAAAACCATCAGCTCTCAGGAGACGTATTCACTACCATGAGAACAGTACGGGGGGAACCATCCCCATGATTCAATAATCCCCAACCGGGTCCCTCCTACAACACGTGGGAATTACGGGAGCTACAATTCAAGATAAGATTTGGTTGGGGACGCAGCCAAACCATATCAACCAGAAAATATATCTTTATTTGGGGTCTCCTTTAGGGACCCCAAAACATAAGACAAAAATAGGCAGCTGCACTTTCCTCCTAAGCATGAGCAACTCAGTAGAAACTGGGCCACTCCCGGGTGCCTGTAGTCCCAGCTATTCGGGAGGCTGAGGCAGGAGAATGGCGAACCTGGGAGGCGAGCTTGCAGTGACCTGAGATGGCGCCACTGCACTCCAGCCTGGGCTACAGAGCGAGACTCCCTCTCAGAAAAAAAAAAAAAAGAAAGAAAGAAAGAAACTGGGCCACTCCTGGAGCAATCCCTTTATTATTATTATTATTTTTTTTTTGAGACAGAGTCTCACTCTGTCCCCCAACCTGGAGTGCAGTGGAACAATCTTGGCTCATGGCAACCTCCGCCTCCTGGGTTCAAGCAATTCTCCTGCCTCAGCCTCCCAAGTAGCTGGGATTACAGTCATGCACTACCACACCTGGCTAATTTTTGTATTTTTAACAGAGACGGGGTTTCATCGTGTTGGCCAGGCTGGTCTCGAACTCCTGACCTCAGGTGATTCCCCCGCCTCGGCCTCCCAAAGTGCTGGGATTACAGGCATGAGCCACTGTGCCAGGCCAAGCCCTTGTCCTTTAAAGACAGGGGCTTCCTACTCCGTGTGGGGTGAGGTTGTAGGGCATGGGTTGGGGATGTGTGCAGAGAGTCCCTTTGCCACACCAGCTGTGGGGACAGGCAGGCAGGCCACACCTTTGTAGGGCCCAGGACATGACATGCCCTCTTTTCCCAGCCTCCATGCTCAGGGACTTGCTGGGGGGGGAGAACAGTGAGTGGGAGAGAGGAACTTTAAGAGGACCCCTGGGTAGGGGCTCATCCCAGGGTGAGGAACAGCGATCTGTTAGGGGCCCCTCCTGCCAGCAAGGATTCAAAGATGGGTGTCTACACGGACCAGGTTCTGCCCGCAATGAAGCCCATCCATGGATGAGAATCTCCCCTGGAATAGAGGATGAGGAGATTGAAAAGGGCCCAGGGGGTGTCAATGAAAGGACCAAGACCCGTACACAGCAGGCCTGCTGTGCCCTTGCCTCTCTGAGAGAAAGGCCTGGTCCCTCTTCTCTTCTTCTACCCACTCCCGCCCAGCTGAGCGGTCCCGGGTTACTTCCTCCCCATTGGTCTTTGTAAACCACATTCCACCCAGATAGGGTGGGTGCGCCCCCTACTGGACCCCGGGGCCGCTCAGGGATGGAGGGTGTGAGCTGCGGAAAGGAGATAGGCTTTTTGCCAGGTGTTGGCTTTGAGACCGTGCAGACTGCGGAGACAGGGCTCCCTTATCTGGACCCCTGTTCCCTCCCCCAGTCTTCTTCCCTCTACGTTCCACACCCCATTTCTTTCAAATGTCCCTGCACAAGCTGTGGCTCCCAAACCATCACTATCCAGATCACTTCTCCAGATCCGCAGGCGCTGAAAGCCTTGCTGCCTCAGGGCCCTTGCGGTTGCTGTTCCTGGAGCCAGGGAGGCTCTTCCCTGAAACACTTTCTTCAGGGCTCACGTCAAATGTCAGCTCCTCAGGAGGCCTTCTCTGACCACCCAGGCTGGGTCAGGGCCCCCATAGGTTGTTCTTTGGGCACTCGGGTTTTTCCTTTAAGGCCAAGTCGTGACTTCAATTACAAATGAAGGAGGTGACAAGTAATTCAGAGTCAGTCTCCCCAGAGAGGCCTCTCCAACTTCATAAACGTAAACTGGATCTTGAAGGATGAGTCGTTTGGCAGGAGTTGAGCAGAGAAGAGCACGCCAAGAAGAGGGAGCAGCTTGAACGATGGCTCAGAGGTTCTGTCAACTCTCTTTCCCTATAACTATGAATGAGAAAATACCCTATAGATAAGATTGTCAAAGGTATGTGGTCTTGTTCCAGGACTCGTGAAGGAGGACACTGGGAAGAGCATCTTAGGGATTACAGGGACTAGCACAGGGGTTCCACTTTAGGTAGGAAGAATGAAGAAGGCCTTTCGGCCTGAGGAGGTGACAGTCACATGCCCCACTGTGCCTGCAGCTTCTCCCATGATGCCTGCCTTTTCTAGTGTTTAATAGACCATATGCTGGAACAGGGACGAGAGAATGACTAAAGATGGTTCCCTTGACCTCAATCTCCCTCCAGCCTCCACCTCTTTTAGCTGCTCACAGTGAAATCCCCTCTCTCTGTCTCTGTTTCCTGTTTCCTTTCCTTTCTTTAATGTGCTCCTGCTAAGGCTTTGATCCCCAGCAAGATGCTAAGATGGCTATTGCTAAGATCTGACACCATCATTTGCAACTTTGAAGATTATCTGATGTGTTAACTCCTTGTTTCTTATTGTCTTTTCACTTTCTTTCTCTTCCTTTCTTTCTTCCTTCCTTCCTTCTTTCCTTCCTCCTTCCCCTCTCCTCCCCTCACCCCTCCCCTTCCCTTCCCTTTTCTTCCCTTACCTTCTCTTCTCCTCCTCCCCTTCCCTCCCTTCCCCTCCTCTCCTTGCTTTCTTCCTTTCTTTCTTTGATAGGGTCTTGTTCTGTTGCCCAGACTGGAGTGCAGTGGCAAGATCATAGCTCAAAGTTACTTCAAACTCCTGGGCTCAAGCATCTTCCAGCCTCAGCCTCCTGATGTTTTCTTTACTGGGCTGCTAGGATGCCATGTTCTCCTGGTTTTCCTCCTACTTCTCTGCCTTCTCCATCCTTGCCTACCTTCTTTTCTACTCATCTACCAAACAGGGCAGCATCTCATAGCTCAGTCTTAAGGTCTCTTGGCTTCCGTCTACATTTGCTCCTTCTCTCCGAGGTGATCTAATCCACAGTTATAGCTTGAGATGCCATTTTAGAATAATCATTCCCATACCTGTGTGCCTTGCTCTTGGAAGCTCTTGCATGGATCCAACTGTCCACTTGACCTCTGCACTTGGATGTCTAATTAGCCTCTCAATGCAGGAAGGTCTAAAGCAACTTCTGTTTCTCTTCTCACTCAACCCTGAACCTGTTCCCACCCCACCCCAGTCTATGCTTCAGGCTAAAGTCACCCAGTTACTTGGGCTAGAAGTTGAGAAGTGCCCCTGAATGCCTTGTTTCCCTCACCCCCACATTCGATCTGTCCCCATGCCCTGGCTCTACCTTCAAAACCTGTTTTGACCCATCAGTCAACGAGTGGATAAAGAAAATGTTTTATATATACATATATATATATGAAAATGTGATATATATATCTGATGTGTGATATATATATATCACACACCATGGAATACTACTCAGCCATAAAAAGGAATGAAATAATAGCATTTGCAGCAACTTGGATGGAGTCGGAGACCCATTATTCTAAGTGAATAACTAAAGAATGGAAAACCAAACATCTTACGTTCTCACTTCAAAGTGGGAGCTAAGCTATGAGGACACAAAGGCATGATGCAATGGGGACTTGGGGGGAAGGGTGGGAGGGGGTGAGGAATAAAAGATTACACATTAGGTACAGTGTGCACTGCTCGGATGATGGGTGCACCAAAATCTCAGAAATCACCACTAAAGAACTTATTCATGTAACCAAACATCACCTGTTTCCCCAAAACTGTTGAAATAAACAACAATAAAAAACAAACCTGTTTTGAATCCGCCCACTTGTCACCATCTTCAATGTTAGAACCCTGGTCCAAAATACCATCATTTTTCACCTGGACCCTCTCAGGGGCTTGCTGACTGGTTCTCCTGCTTTCTCTCCTACTGTTTTTTCCACTATGGCATCCTCCTCCCAATCCTATCCTTTAAAGAGTAGTCCTGAGTGCACTTTTCAAAACATAAATATCCCAGACGTATTCCGACACCTAGACTGGAACCCCAAACCTTCATCATAGCCTGGCCCTGCCCGCCTCCATGGTCCCATCCCCTGCCAGTTTCCCACCGTCCACCAACCACATCTAGTCCCAAGGAGGTTTTAGACATATCAAGGTGAGTCTCATTATAGGATCTTTGCACAAGCTGCTCTCACTACCTGGATGTCTCTTCCCTGGTGTCTTCAAATAATACCACCTTCAAGAGGCCCTCCTTGACTGCACACCCCATCATTCATGACTGTTCCACTACCTGGCTCAATTTTCTTCAAGCACTTATTGCTGTCTGGTAACATTAATTATAGGCTTACTATCTGTTTGTAACGATAGATGAATGTCTATCTTATATCCTGCTTTGTCTGGGCAGCTAGATCTGTGTCTGGCACACAATAGAGGTTCAAAAAACATACACAGAAAGAAGGGAGAGAGGAAACCCCCGAAGTGTAGTTTAGGGCAATCTCTGGGGCTCCATAAGAGACCAAAAAGCCCATACTATAGGTGCCAATCTTGGTTCCTTGATCTTAAATGACTCCTGATGGGAGTGATGATTCACTATCTGAAATTCTTCTCTCCTCCCTACTCTTTTCTTCTTCATGCTTAAGAGTAGTCAGACTAATGTCTACCCAAGGCAACTGTTAACCTCCCAAACCCACAGCCACTATAGATAGATTTAGGGTGACCTCACAGAATTCTCCAGTATCTATCATTTTATACTTGAGTAACTACAGAGGTAAACAGAGTTCTAAAAATGAAGAAACTTGGCTCTAAATGATATAGTGACAAGAAGTAGCTATATTTTGGGGCTATTGTTTTGTGCCAAAAAAGATTTTAAATGCTTTCGGTGCATTTCCTCATTCAATCCTCAGAAACGCTCCTTGAAGTTGTCCAGTGAATTATCTGTTACTGCATAACAAGCCACCTTAAAACTTAGTGGCTTAAAAGAACATTTTGGCTCATAATTCTGTAGGCCAGCAATTTGGATTGGGCTCAGCTGGGTGGTTCATTTGCTGGTCTCCCTGGGGTTGCTCATGTGCAATCATCCAGTGGCACAACTGGGCTAAGATGGCCTCACTCATGTGTCTAGTGGCTGCTGCTGACTGTCAGCTGGGACCCATGTCTCCAGCAGGCCAGCCTGGGCTTCTTTCACATCATGGCAGAGCTCCACAATAGCAAGCCTTATGGCATTTTTCAAGCTGTTGCTTGAGTTGTGTTTGTTGATGTCCCATTACCAAATGAAGTCACAGCCAAGCCCAGAGTCAATGTGAAAGGAGACCATACAAGGGAAAACTTGTTTATTGGGGTCATTACCAAGCAATCTACCACAGAGGTTAGAACTTTATTTTAATTAATTAATTATTATTTATTTATTTATTTTGAGATGGAGTCTCGCTCTGTTGCCCAGGACTGGAGTGCAGTGGCAAGATCTTGGCTCACTGCAAGCTCTGCCTCCCAGGTTCACACTATTCTCCTGCCTCAGCCTCCTAAGTAGCTGAGACTACAGGCGTCTGCCACCATGCCTGGCTAATTTTTTGTATTTTTAGTAGAGACAGGCTTTCACTGTGTTAGCCAGGATGGTCTTGATCTCCTGACCCTGTGATCTGCCTGCCTCTGCCTCCCAAAGTACTGGGATTACAGGTGTGAACCACTGCGCCTGGCCAGAGGTTAGAACTTTATTATCCATGTTTTACCGGTGAGGAAACTGAGCTTTGGAAAGGGCAAGAAATCTGCTCCATGACCCAGAGCTACTAAAGGCAGAGGGGAACAGAAATCCTTTGCTCGCAGCCTCAGTATCTTCACTGCCTTCCAAAGGCAATTAAGTCCTCACCTGGAGGAACCAAGACACGACCTTGTGAAATGGCAAGATGTCAAGTTCGTCTTTGAGCTCTCAGCTGCACTTCTTTTATTACAGTTAGCCAAAATTATATTAGCTTAAGTCACCTAACCCATTTGTTCTGCAGATTTCTCATCTATAAAGTGGGTTTGTAACAACAGTCTTATTTTTCCTTCCCTTCTTTTCACAGGTGTTGATCTTGTCTGGGCAAGGTGGCTCATGTCGGTAATCCCAGCACTTTGGGAGGCCAAGGCAGGCGGATCACTTGAGGTCAAGAGTTCGAGACCAGCCCCGCCAACATGTCAAAACCCCATCTCTACTAAAAATACAAAAATTAGCCGGGCATGGTGGCATGTGCCTGTAATCCCAGCTACTCGAGAGGCTGAGGCAGAAGAATCACTTGAACCTGGGAGGTGGGGGTTGCAGTGAGCTGAGATTGTGCCACTCACTCCATCCTGGGTAATTGAGTGAGACTGTGTCTCAAAACAACAAACGAACAAAAACCCCACAGGTGTTGATCTTTTCTTATCATTTTGTTTATTGTCTGTTTTTGCTTACTAGCTTCTTAAGGGCTGGGGTTGTTGCCTAGCAGTTCTAGGCACTGCTGTATCCCCATTACCTAGAACAGTGCCTGGGATATACTAGGTGCTCAGTAAATATTTACTGAATGAACAAATAAATAGATTAATGAAGGATTTGGAGTAGCAGTTGGGAGAAAATCAGGGGAAAAAAAATAGACCTGTGGCATGGAGAAATCTTTTTTTTTTTTTTGAGACGGAGTCTCGCTCTGTCGCCCAGGCTGGAGTGCAGTGGCCGGATCTCAGCTCACTGCAAGCTCCGCCTCCCGGGTCCACGCCATTCTCCTGCCTCAGCCTCCCGAGTAGCTGGGACTACAGGCGCCGCCATCTCGCCCGGCTAATTTTTTGTATTTTTTAAGTGGAGACGGGGTTTCACTGTGTTAGCCAGGATGGTCTCGACCTCCTGACCTTGTGATCCGCCCGCCTCGGCCTCCCAAAGTGCTGGGATTACAGGCTTGAGCCACCGCAGCCCGGCCGGCATGGAGAAATCTTTAAAGAAATCCCTAAAAGCCCCTGGCTTCTCTTTGCTGCCTAAAATGGATTGCAAACCATCCCCCCACTGGTCTTCAGGTCCAGTGATGAGCCATGCCCCTACATAAAGTCTAACGGGTGGGGGCCAGGGGGTCGCCTCTCTATGTGGTCTTCAGGGACCCAGTCCCCTTCTACCTGTGGCTCTGCCCTTCTCTAGGTCCTCAGTGTCCCCTCCATTCAGCTAGAAGATGGGGAAAGACAGAACAAGTCTTGCTCAGGGGGTGGGGAAACTGAGGGAGTGGGAAGTATTTATGGGCCAGGTTTGAAAGAGTCTCACATCCTATTGGCTAGAACTTAGTCACATGGCTGCAGCTAGCTGCAAAGGAACCTGGGAAATGTGTTGCTTTGGCTCTGGAAGAAGAGGTGATGGGTTTGGTGAACATCTAGTTAGTCTCTGCCATGACTGCTGTTCCTAGCCTAGAGATGTGATAATCTTGGAATTTTCCATTTCATGGGACCAGGGGAGAGGAGAGGCACTCACTTTCCTTACACCTCTCTACTTTTCCTCATCCCCCTCACCATAATAGCACATGTCATTTCTAGTGTAATTTATGCATTTATTAAACCTCTTGTTTATTGTTGCTCTCTCCTCACCAGGATGTGTCTCCCCAAGGGCAAAGGGCTTTCTGCGGTTTATTCACCACTCTCTCCTCCACACTGGGACAGTGCCTGGCATGTAGTAGGCACTCAATAGGATATTTATCAAAAAAAGTTAATTCCATATCTTGGTTATTGTGAATAGTGCTACAATAAACATGGGAGTGCAGATATATCTTTGATATACTGATTCCTGTTCTTTTGGATGTATAACCCAATAGTGGAATTACTGGATCATATGGTAGTTCTATTTTTAGTTTTTGAGGAATCTCTATACTCTTTTCCATCATGGCTATACTAATTTACATTACCTCCAACAGGGTGCAAGCAAACATTCTCCTTTCTCCGTATCTTTGCCAGCATCCATTATTCCCAGCCTTTTTGAAGAAAGCCATTTTAACTAGGGTAAGATGATATCTCATTGCAGTTTTCATTTGCATTTCTTATGATCAGTGATATTAAGCATCTTTTCATGTATCTGTTGGCCGTTTGTAGGTCTTCTTTTGAGAAATGTCTATTCAGATCTTTTGCCCATTTTTAAATAGAATTATTATTATTATTATTATTATTGCTACTGAATTGTTTGAGCTCTTGATGCATTCTTGAGCTCAGGAGTTCGAGACCAGCCTGGCCAACATGGTGAAACCCCGTCTCTACTAAAAATACAAAAATTAGCCAGGCATGGTGGCGGGCGCCTGTAATCCTAGATACCTGGGAGGCTGAAAAAGGAGAATCGCTTGCACCTGGGAGGCAGAGGTTGCAGTGAGCTGAGATCACACCACTATACACCAGCCTGGGTGCCAGAGCAAGCTTCCATCTCAAAAAAAAAAAAAAAAAAAAAAAAAGAAAAGAAAAGAAAGTGTGGTTTATATACACAGTGGAATATCATTTAGCCATAAAAAGAATGAAATCCTGTCATTTGCAGCAACGTGGATGGAACTGGAGGAAATTATGTTAAGTGAAATAAGCCAAGAACTGAAAGACAAATATTGCATATTCTCACTTTTTTGGGAGGCCGAGACGGGCAGATCACCTCAGGTCAGGAGTTTGACACCAGCCTGGACCAACATGGTGAAACCCCGTCTCTACCAAAAATACAAAAATTAACCAGGTGTGATGGCGTGTACCTGTAGTCCCAGCTACTTGGGAGCCTGAGGCAGAGAATTGCTTGAACCCAGGAGGTGGAGGCTACAGTGAGCTGAGATGGCGCCATTGCACTCCAGCCTGGGCGACAGAGCAAGACTCTGTCTCAAAATAAATAAATAAATAAAGAAAGAAAGAAAGAAAGAAAGAAAGAAAGAAAGAAAGAAAGAAAGAAAGAAAGAAAGAAAGAAAGAAAGAAAGAAAGAAAGAAGAGCTCATGAAGACGAGAGTAGATGGGTGGTTACCAGAGGCCAGGAAGGACACGGGCGGAGGAAGGATGAAGAGAGCTTGACTGGTAGGTACAGATACACAATTAGATAGAAAAAATAAGACCTAGTGTTTGATAGATTAGTAGGGTGACTATAGTTAACATTAATCTATTGTACATTTCAAAATACCAGAAGAGAATAATTACAGCATTCCTATCATGAAGAATATATGAATATTTAAGGCAATGGACATCCCAATTACCCTAATTTGATCTTTACTATATGTATCAAATGATCACATGTACCCACTCAAATATGTACATCTATTACATGTCAGTAAAAACAATTTCAATAATGAAAGAAAGTTGAATGAATGAGGGATGTGGAACCCTGGCCTACAGTCCAATTTCCAGAGCACATTAGGTCCTAGATAGATGTCTCTCCTCTGCCTGCTGGGAAAGCTGTAGGGGGGCGGAATTCCCCACCCCAGGATGCCGGACCTTTCTGGACCAGGCCCCAGACTCCATTAGAGCCGAGAAGCTTCCTCTGGACAAGAGGTCATGGTGCCGTGTCACTTACATGCTATCCTCTTTCACAGGGCAGCCTATTCTTCCAGTCTCTTTTCCACCCAGGGCCTGATTGTTTTTCATGTAAGATACAGAAAGGAGGCCGGGCGCGGTGGCTCATGCCTGTAATCCCAACACTTTGGGAGGCTGAGGTGGGTGGATCATCTGAGGTCAGGAGTTCGAGACCAGCCTGGCCAACATGGTGAAACCCTGTCTCTACTAAAAACACAAAAAATTAGCCAGGTGTTGTGATGTGGACCTGTAATCCCAGCTACCCAGGAGACTGAGGCATGAGAATCGCTTGAACCCGGGAGGCAGAGGTTGCAGTGAGCCGAGATTGTGCCACTGCACTCCAGCCTGGGAGACAGAGTAAGACTGTCTCAAAACAAAAACAAAAACAAAAAAAAAAAAAAAAAAGAAAAAGGAAAAAGAAAAAGAAAGAAAGAAAGAAAAAGACACAGAAAGGAGCCTGGTTCCTCTTTTCCAGTTTTGAAGGATAAATGCAATTATCAGGCAGCAACTTTTGAGTGTCCAAGCTTTAGAGTCATCCAACGGACATTTCCTTTTTCTTTTTTTTTTTTTGAGACAGGGTGTTGTTCTGCCACTCAGGCTGGAGTGCAGTGGTGAAATCATACCACACTATAGCCTTGACCTCCCAGGCACAAGTGATCCTCCCACTTCAGCCTCCTGAGTAGCTGGGACACAGGCATGCACCACCACATCTGGCTAATTTTTTTTTTAATTTTTGGTAGAGATGAGGTCTCACTATGTTGCCCAGGTTGATCGTGAACTCCTGGGGCCAAGTGATTCTCCTACCTCGGCCTCCAAAAGTTCTGGGATTACAGGTGTGAGCTATTGCACCCAGCCCTGTCCCTCATTTTCAAGAGGAGATAAAGCTCTGAGAGGTGAAGGGGCTTGGCTAAGACTGCCCTGTGCACTGGTGACGGAGAACGCCAAGCCAGCGCTGCACATCACATTCCCAGAGGAGAAGGCCTCTAGGTCCCCATCCCCACTTGCTCCCCATCTTGGATCAAGCACCAGGGATGTCTGTGGGCAGGAGAAGGGGCAGCTGGGAGACAAGGAAAGAAGAAGCAGCTTGAGGCAGGGAGAGGAGATGACATGAGATCACTGTCAACTCCGGCTTGAAGCACACCTATGGGGTTTGGGGACTAAGGTGGAGGCAGCAGACAGAGGTGGTGGCCCCAGGGTGTCTAGGAGAGGATTCAGAGACACCCTAGGGCCACGACCCTAGACTCTGGCCTCGGCTTGGCAGGTGGAGAAAGAATATTGTCCTGGGCCAGGCACGGCGACTCACGTCTGTAATCCCAGCACTTTGGGAGATTGAGGCAGGGGGATCATGAGGTCAGGAGTTCGAGATCAGCCTGGTCAACATGGTGAAACCTCTTCTCTACTAAAAATACAAAAATTAGCTGGGCATGGTGGCATGTGCCTGTAATCCCAGCTACTCGGGAGGCTGAGGCCAGGACAATCACTTGAACCTGGGAGGTGGAGACTGCAGTGAGCCGAGGTTGAGATCGCGCCACTGATTCCAGCCTGGGCAATAGAGTGAGACTCCATCTCAAAAAAAAAAAAAAAAAAAAAAAAAAAGGAAAGAAAGAACATCACCCTGACTTGTCACACCTGAGGCTTTTGAATCCTTATAGGGGCCATACTTCTTCCCCAACCTCCGCAGAAGGAGCTTTCACCAGGAGCCGGGCCCACCCGCCTCTGCAGCCCTGATGTAGCAAAGACACTAATAGGCATGGAGGGAGCAGGCACCCTGGACCAGCAGTCAGGACACCCAGGCTCCATTATTTCAAATCTTGACTAAGCGCCTACTGCGTGCCAGGCACTGTCCTCCTAAGCCTGGATGTGTAACTCACAGGCCTTCTACTCCAATGGGGGAGTCTGCTGATGAATAAGGAAGCAAAGACATGATCAAGATCATTTCAGATGGTGACAGTGCAGTAAAGACAATAAGCACAGGAAGGGGACAGAAGGGGCCGGATGCATCAGGACTGCTTCAAGTGGAGGCAGAGGCTGGAAACAAGGAGGGCCTCCCCGAGGAGTGACATTAGAGCTGAGATCCATGTGTGGGAAAGAGGCAGCCATACAGAAGTTGAGGGCTGAGTAGTCCTGGTGGAGGAATGGCGAGTGCTAAGGCTCTGAGGCAGAAATAAGCTTGGAGTGTTGGGAGAAAAATGCTGGGTGAGGGCGGTAGGAGGAAGAACATCAAGTGAGGCCTTATCCTTTTGCCGTTAACTCCCTTGAGGTTTGAGTACAACCCACTTCCTAACTTGGCCCCTAAAGTCTGGGCATCTGTGAGATTAAATAAACCTTTCTCTGGGAGGCTGAGGTGGGAGGATCACCTGAGCTCAGGAGGTCAAGGCCACAGTGAATTATGATCCCACCATGATACTCCAGTCTGGGTGAGCGAGCAAGACCCTGTCTCAAAACAAACAAACAAACCTTTCTTGGATCAATTTTTACTTTTATTTTAACAGTTTTTGTAAAGGGAACAGGACATTCGTCAAGGAGTCAGCTAGCTTAAATTCTGGCTGCAGCTTTTTCAGCAGCGAGTTATATGACTTTGGACAAGTCCCTTTTCTTATCTGTAAACCAGGGGATTGGATCACAAGTTCTAAGGGCTCTTCTGGCTGAGACACGGGGCACCAGGAATTCATGTAAACTCTTCTTGATCCTGTTTATTTTCAGCTTGATATGTTCTGCTTATGTCTGCTCCTTCTTGCAGGAAGCGTGTATGCAATAGTCACGTAGTAGACATTTTTGCGAACAGGAGGCAATCAAAACATACATTAACAGGGAATGGTCTAATACATTGTGCAGCTAGCTAGTCAAAGAAGAATGAGCTGGGCGCGGTGGCTCGTGCCTGTAATCCCAGCACTTTGGGAGGCTGAGGTGGGTGGATCATCTGAGGTGAGGAATTTGATACCAGCCTGGCCAACACGGTGAAACCCCATCTCTACTAAAAATACAAAATAAATTAGGTGGGTGTGGTGGTGGGTGCCTGTAATCCCAGCTACTTGGGAGGCTGAGGCAGGAGAATCGCTTGAACCTGGGAGGCGGAGGTTGCAGTGAGCCGAGATCACACCATTGCACTCCAGCCTGGGCAGCATATTCACGAATATGGGGAAAAGTGGAGGAGGATAAACTCCAGGCTGTAAGAGGAGTAACCTAGGAGTGTGTGTGTGCTACGGATGTGGGGAATGAGGAATGGGGAGTGGAGAGGGGATAAGGGAAGGGCGTTCATTTTTTATTTTTGAGATGGAGTCTCACTCTGTCACTCAGGCTGGAGTGCAGGGGTGCGATCTCAGCTCACTACAACTTCTGCTTCCTGGGTTTGAGCGATTCTCCTGCCTCAGCCACCCGAGTAGCTGGGATTACAGGCACCCACCACCACATCCGGCTAATTTTTATATTTTTAGTAGAGACGGGGTTTCACCATTTTGGCCAGGCTGGCCTAAAGTGAACTCCTGGCCTAAAGCGATCCACCCTCCTCAGCCTCCCAAAATGCTGACATTACAGGTGTGAGCCACTATGCCTGGCCCATTTTGTCTTAATAGTTGCTGTTTCACTGGTTTCAAATAAAAATGTATTGCTTTTTTTTTTTTTTCTTTTATCACCTTAGAAGGAGAACTTAATACATCTCTAAGGAGTCAAACTGCCGGGGAAACATCCTTGCAGACATCTACTGGCCACTGACAGCATGCACTGCTCCCTGGGCCACGCCTAACCCCATGGTTGTCATCCCCCACGTATGCTTCCCCAAGGAGATCAGGAGACATCCCAGGGCCCAGCCAGCCATCTGGGCCTGCGCGTATCAGTGGAATTTTGGCAGAGGGTTGATGTGATGCACGATCTCTAGGTCTTCTGTCCTTTGGGGATTGAGAGAAGTAGGGGAATGGGAGTGAGCAGGACCCAGTCTGATTTTACGAGGATGTCCCCCTCCCCTCGCTGCATCCCCACCCCCATCTCGAAGGCTGCAGAATGATCACATTCTGTGTTCCTGTGGGATATGAGATCACAGGCGTGATTAGGGCATGAGACGCTCCAGCTGCAAGGGTCTTCTGGGGCCTCCTAGCCATTCCTCTGACTGCAGATGGGGATGTACCTACCACCCCTGAGCCCATGGTGGGGGCGGTGGGGGGTGGGGGAGTTTATTGTTGGAGCTCAGCAAGCTGTTTCCCCGTGATGTTCTCCCTCCAGGAAATCCCTGCAGATGCCCATTTTAAACCTCCCTTCCTGCAGTCTGTGCTTTCTTCCTTGGCAGGGGTCTTCATCCTCCAGGCAAGAGCCTTTAAGGAAGGCCAGTAAGTAAGTTACTGCCTCGCTCCAGCTTTCTTGTCTTAGAGCCAGTAAGGAATCATCCTGCCCCTGCCTCTTCATGGTACCTGATGCTTTTCAAACTCCTCTTGCATTTCCTCTCCTTTGAGTGACCCCTCAGAATAATCCTTGAGGCAGGAACAGCCGGGATTATTACCTCCATATTGCAGAGAAAATGGAGACTGAAGCAGTGAAGGGAGTTGCCCATGTCCCAGAAGGAGTAGCAGGCACTCCCAGGTTTGGGCTCCAAGATCAGCCTGTTCACCTCATCCTGCATCCTCAGCAGTGCCCCTCCCCATTGAAGGTCCCCTAAGAGATTGGCTAAATAAGCCCAATTTATAGCCGATGAACTCACTTCCCAGTTGCAGCTGAGTAGATCAGGGTGGACCCCTGATCTGGGGACCACCCAGAGGCTGAGCTGTGACCACCAGGTGACCACCAATCAGCTTCATGCCTTTGCACTTGAACAGAGGTCACAGGCTTTGGTTGGATTGAACTGAAGAGATGTGTGAAGTCAGCATCAGAGCCACGTGCTGATGGAAGGCACAAGGGATGGGTGCTCTGAACAGGGAAGGAGGAAGGAAGCCAGTCCATAATGCAGAGACTGGGAAAGTGTGCGAGGGGCAGCCAGGTGGCCCCAGACAGACAAAGGGCCTGGGGCTTTCAGATCCCATGTGCTGGCTGGATGTCTTATAATCAGGCAATGTGATGGGTCCCCTGAAGCCTTTCAGTGACTTTACTTTTTCAGAACTGGGACCGGATGAGAACAGCAATTGTGGGGCTAGGGTTCTCCCAGACACAGGGACAGAACGCCCAACTCACACTGGCCTAAGCAAAAAGTGCAACTTTTACTTTTTTATTTTTTATTTTTTTTAAACAGAGTCTCGCTTTGTCGCCCAGGCTGGAGTGCAGTGGTGTGATCTCGGCTCACTGCAACCTCTTCCGCCTGCTGAGTTCAGGCAATTCTCCTGCCTCAGCCTCCCGAGTAGCTGGGACTACAGGTGCATGCCACCACACCTGGCTAATTTTTTGTATTTTTAGTAGAGACGGGGTTTCACCATGTTAGCCAGACTGGTCTCAAACTCCTTAGCTTGTGATCCTTCTGCCTCGGCCTCCCAAAGTGGTGGGATTACAGGCGTGAGCCACCGCGCCCAGCCAAAAAGTGCAACTTATTGGCTCAAGGAGCTGAAAACTCCAAGGGCAGATCTGGGCAGCCTCAGTGGGATCCAGGGGCTCAAGCAGTGCCATTGGACATGGTCTCTGCTTTCCACTGTGCTGGCCTCCTTCTCAGATGCCCTCCCCTCATGTTGGCAAGAAGGCTGCCAGCAGCACCAGACACACCTCCTACCTTCTCAGCAACTCCAGCAGAAAGTGAGCATCTCTCTTCCCAACAGTTTCAACAAAAATCCCAGAACTAAGTCCCACCGGCTCTGATGGTGTCATACGGCCTATCCTGAATCAATCTCCGGGGCTAAGGAGATGGGCTATTCTGACGGGTCAGGACTGAATCAGACATCACATGGATCACGTGTCCTGCCCTGGAGCCCATGTGGAGTCACCTCCATTGGACCTCCAGGGACTGGGAGTAGGGAATGGGTGATTTCACCAGAAACATTAGGGTAGTGGGTTACAAGGAGAGTGTGTTAGTCAAGGTAAGCAACGTGCTTGCAATAAACAATCACAACATGTTAGTGACCGAACATAATACGACTTATTTCTGCTTCCAATGGTGGCAGGGGCAGGGCTCTACTTCATGTGGTCACTCAGAGACCCAGGCTGATAGAGGGGCTCTGTCATCTTTAACGTGTAGCTTCCAAGAAAACCCTAGGCGATAACATCCAGAGGCAGGCAGGGAAATAAAAATCATGCTTTTTTGTTGTTGTTGTTTGTTTGAGCCAAGGTCTTGCGCTGTCACCGAGGCTGGAGTGGAGCAGTGCAAACATAGCTCACTGAAGCCTGGAACTCCCAGGCTCAAGCCTCCCAAGTAGCTAGGACTACAGATGCATGCCACCATGCCTGGCTAATTTTTAAACAATTTTTTGTAGAGATGGGGTCTCACTATGTTGTCCAGGCTGGGTAGGTCACGTTTTTAGGATCCAGGCCTGAGAGTGGCATGCATCAATTCTATTGGTCAGAACTCGGTCACATGATCACATCTAAGTAGGAGGGACTAGACAGGGAGTTTGGTTGTGTGCCTAGGAGGAAGAGGAGGCAGTCTCCAGTGTAAAGGAGGATTACATGGACGCTGCCCAGGCAAACACAAGAGTCTTCCTGACCTTTCTAGTACAGTCCAGCTCCTTTGGATTTTTTGGTCAAGGGTTCCTGGCACCTAGGACTATTGGTCCCATCTTCCCAACTGAGGCCTCCTCTTTGGCGGCTTGGACTTCAGCTTCCCCTCCGATCCTTGCCCACCCAACCTCCTTCTGACTTTTAAGGGCTGATGCACATCAGTCACTCTGGATCAGCTGATAAAACCCATATGTGCTCTGAGGACAGGCAGGAGTGGAGCAAAGGGTGACAGGGAACAGTTTTGGCCTGGAGACCTGCCAGATCTGCATGCCAGCCACCCGATGCTTTTCTGCTGTTCTTCCCCTCAGCCAAAAGCATCCTCTTCTTCACCTGAAATTCAGGGCAAACGAACCAGGAAGGGAAGCAAATACATTTGTCACAAAGAAGAGGCATCCCAGCCATTGGAAGACCTTGGCAGGGAAGGTTGTGTGCCCACACTGCTGTTGGCAGCAGTGAATCCTTCATGCAATCATTCATTTATTCACCTCTGAATGTGTACTGTGTGCCTCGCATTGTGCTGGGTGCCAAGGCAAAAAGGATATACAAGAAGTATAATATATTGTATCTCTGACCTGGTGTCAAAGGAACCAGGCTTATGTAGGTTGAACAATGAGACAGAAATTGTTAATAAGGCAATCTATTGGTTTAGAGATGAATGGAACTTTAGGTGAATAACCATCCTGGGCATAAACAAACAACATATTTAGTGTCTCAATGACTAGCCACCTGATCTCCTTCCTCATCCTAGAGCTGTCTGTTAGGAGAATTCCAGATAAAATGATAACAATAAACAGAAGAGCAATAGCCATCACTTACTGTGTGCATCTGGCACTGTGCTAAATATATTATCCAAATGTAATACCTTACATCATTCCCCCAACAACCGTATACAATGAAGACTCGATTAAAAAAATTGGCTGGCTTGGTGGTACACGCCTGTGGTCCCAGCTACTTGGGAGGCTGAGGTGGGAGAACTGCTTTGGTCCGGGAGGTCAAGGCTGCAAAGAAGCCATGATCATGCCACTGCACTCCAGCCTGAGACCTTATCAGAAAAAAAAAGTACTTAATCATGTTAAAAATTTTAAAAATTAACATTAAAAAAAAAAAAAAAGACTGGGTGCAGTGGCTCACACCTGTAATCCTAGTACTTTGGGAGGCCGAGGTAGGTGGATTGCTGAGTTCAGGAGCTCGAGACCAGTCTGGGCAACAGGGTGAAACCCTGTCTCAAAAAATAAATAAAATAAATAAAAATAAACACCACACACACACACACACACACACACACAAAACAAAACATAAAAATTAGCCAGACATGGTGGATGGTGGCAGCATGCACCTCCAGCTACTCAGGAGGCTGAGGTGGGAGGATGGCTTGAGCCCAGGAAGCAGAGGTTGCAGTAAACTGAGATTGCACCACTGTACTCCAGCCTGGGCAACAGAGAGATCCTCTTTCAAAAATAAATAAATAATGGTTAGGCGCGGTGGCTCATGCCTGTAATCCCAGCACTTTGGGAGGCCGAGGCAGGCGGATCACAAGGTCAGGAGATTGAGATCATCCTGGCTAACACAGTGAAATTCCGTCTCTACTAAAAATACAAAAAAAAAAAAAGAAAAGAAAATTTATCCGGGCGTGGTGGTGGGTGCCTGTAGTGCCAGCTACTCTGGAGGCTGAGGCAGGAGAATGGTGTGAACCCGGGAGGTGGAGCTTGCAGTGAGTCGAGATCGTGCCACTGCACTCCAGGTTGGGTGACATAGCGAGACTCTGTCTCAGAAAAATAAATAAATAAATAAATAATAATAATAAAAATAAATAACTCACCTATCCCTATTTTCTTTCTTTCTTTCTTTCTTTCTTTCTTTCTTTCTTTCTTTCTTTTTTTTTTTTTTTTGACACAGAGTTTCGCTCTTGTCACCCAGGCTGGAGTGCGATGGCACCATCTCAACTCACTGCAACCTCCGCCTCTTGGGTTGATTCTCCTGCCTCAGCTTCCTGAGTAGCTGGGATTACAGGTGCCCTGCACCATTCCCAGCTAATTTTTGTGTTTTTAGTAGAGACGGGGTTTCACCACGTTGGCCAGGCTGGTCTCAAACTCCTGACCTCAGGTGATCTGCCCACGTTGGCTTCCCAAAGTGCTGGGATTACAGGCGTGAGTCACCGTGCCCGGCCCTCTATTTTCAAAGTTGGAAAACCAAGGCTCCAAAAGCCTTCAGGAACCTGCCCAAAGTTATACAGCCATCAGGTGGCAGTGCTGGGGTTGGCACTCAGGTCTCTCTGATGCCAAATCCCAGGTTTGACTGCCTGTGTGTCACATTATAAACCGCACCTGTCACGACGGTGCTCTCAACACCCTTTTCAAGTCTGCAACTCCCAGCCAGTGTGTCTGGAGGGTGGTTGCCCACTGCCAAGAGCTGCTGTTACAATTTTGAGTGTCAGCTGTGTTTTGTGGGCTGGATAAGCCAAGAGAGTCAGGGGGCCCAGTCCTGAGGCTGTAGAACCTGGAGCAGACCCAAGGGACAGTGGCTTCAGCTTCCTTCTCTGGCCTCATCTCTTCGGCTGCTGATCTTCTCCCCCACGAATAGCCGTCCATCTGAACAGGGCGTGTGAGGACAGTTCTCCTTCAGTATCTCCAGGCAGAAGCTTGGCAGAGGAAATGCTTCTCCACCCACTTGGTTTCCTGTCCTATGATGGCTCTTCCATCTGGCTCATTCATTCATGTATTCATTCAACAAATCATTACTGAGCACTGACTCTCTGCCTTGCTGTGGACAAGGTACTGAAGGAGGTGGGGAAATGAAGATGGATCAATATGAAAGACTAGACACTCATACACAAAGAGTAGTCCAAGCCGGGTGCGGTGGCTCACACCTGTAATCCCAGCACTTTGGGAGGTCAAGGCGGGCGGATCACCTGAGGTTGGGAGATCGAGACCAGCCTGCCCAACATGGAGAAACCCCATCTCTACTAAAAATGCAAAATTAGCTGGGCGTGGTGCCATTTGCCTGTAATCCCAGTTACTTAGGACGTGGAGGCAGGAGATTCACTTGAACCCGGGAGGCGGAGGTTGTGGTGAGCCAAGATTGTGCCAGTGCACTCCAGCCTGGGCAATAAGAGCAAAACTCCATCAAAATAAATAAATAAATAAATAAATAAATAAATAGATAAATAAATAAATAAATAAAAAAGAGTAGTCCAAGGTAAACATGAAGAGGACCATGAGAAAGCACAGCCCAAGACCTGTATGAGGTTGAGAGGAGAGATCACAACCAGATTCGGCAGGAGTGGAGAAGGGGTACGCGTTAAGGCAAGTTTCAAAGAGGTGAAATTTGTGCTGTGCCTTGAAGAAAGGGTAGGATTTGAAAATGTGTAGCCAAAGGGAAGGGCATTCCAGGGAGGGAGAACAGCGTGAGCAAAGGCCTGATGTGGGAACATGTGGTGATGTCTAGGAAGCAGCGAGCTGTTCTGTGTGGCAGGGTTGTAGGGTGGAAGTAGAGCAGTGGGGCCCAGGATGGCACTGGTGGCTTGGCCAACTGACTTTATTTTGTGAGCTATGTGCTGTGTCACATGTCACATTGGTCACAGTCCACCCCTGCTGGAGTAGGATCAGAAGAGATGGAGATAGGTCCCGGAAGTCCCAGGAAGAGTCTTGACCCCAAGTTGCTGGCTTCCCTGGGGACACACTTCTGCATCGTCCTTGGCTGCCTGTCGTTCTTGAAAAGCCCCTGTGTTGCCACCACATTTGAGAATCTCTGACCTGCTCCAGTAATACTTCTCACACCTAGTCAGCCCAACAGGCCTTAGAGCCTCAGGGCTGGAAGGGAAGGTTTAGAGAGCCTCTTGCTCAGTGATTTCAATTGTTTCAAAAATCTGTAAATGCCATTATTCAAATGGAATCACAGAACCCCCAAACAGGTAATACCTACTGCTCTAGTTAAAGCCAGGCAGGGGTCTCCCTACTGCATCTCCCCGTCACTCCCCACAGCAGCTCCTGGGGCACCCCTGAAAAGTCTAGGACAGGAGGAATGTGGTTTGAAAACCACTGGTCCACTCCACTTCCATTTTCATTTCACAGGTGGGGAATCTGACATTGGGAGAGACACAGGGGTTGACCAACCTGACCACTGATTCAGGGTTCATTTTGCTATCTTGTGCCTAAGATCAGGGAGAACGTCGAGTAAATGCACAGACAAAGGCATGTGTGGGTGCCCAGGAGACGCCCCCTCTCCCCTGGATAGCAATGCCACCAGGGGCCTTGTGGCTGGAGCAGTCCCATACACCCAACTCTGCAGCCCAGCAGCGGAAGCTATACAGGTTCACCAGTGGCTCACCTGTCCCTCAGTCCATCATACACAATGATAGTGGAGATGTGGTCAGCAAAACTTACAGCCACTCTCACCAGGGAGACAGGAGTTGGAGTGGTTGTTCTTCACATGTACTGGGCATTTTATTATTTACAGAAGGGTTTTCACAGACATGATTCTATTTAATACTTACACCAGCAGGTGAGGTTGTAAGAGGAGATACTATCCCTATTTCACCTTTGTTTAATAGGAGGCTCAGAGAGGAGTCCTCTCACCCAGGCCTTCTAATTCCAGGTCTAGAGAACACAGCATGAGTGAGGGAAGGTGAGAGGCTGTGTGTGTGTGCGTGTGTGTGTGTGTGTGTCTGTGTGTTGAGAGGCTGCTGGTGAACCATGGAAGAGCAGGGGCTGAGGCTGGGAGCAGGCTTGTAACTCATCATTATTATTATTATTTTAGAGACAGGGTCTCACTCCATCACCCAGGCTGGAGTGCAGTGGCATGATGATAGCTCACTGCAGCCTCAAACTCCTGGGCTCAAGCAATCCTCCTGCCTCAACCTCCCAGAGTGCTGGAATTACAAGCATGAGACACTGTGCCTGACCTGTGAATTATTATACAGTAACAGCTCCTTTAATTATATGTATCTCATTGCAAATGTAAGAACAAGAGAGGGCTTCCTGGACCTCCCAGTGTCTAGCAGTTCGAAACTATCTGCTGCATGAATTTGATTGAACAGGGCAGGCCGTGATCTTGTTCCTAGACAGGTCTGAGGTTGTCAGCCACATCAGAGGCTGCCCTGCAGTCCATCGTCCTTTCCTAGGTCTCACATCTTCCCACTTCCTTTTTTTCTGCAAATGGGGAGAAACACCAACAAAAGTCCTGGCAATGTGTAAGAGGGAGGCAAAGAACATGCAGGGAGACCTTGCTCAGTGGGTTCTTGTTACTCCTGACATACGGAGTCAACCCCAGCTTTTCCCTGCAAAGCCCCTGACACCGCCTGGGTTCTGCAGGGTGAGATGGCAGTGCTGTCCTATTTCCTGGCAGTTGCAGGAAACAAAACCATTCTGATTACTGGCAATGGTAGAGGCCACTCTTTTGGGTTCTGGATAACTCTGGGATCAGTGCCCAGCTCAGCACAGGAATAAAGAAGATACCCAGCTGAAGTCTCACGCTGCCACAGGGTCTGGACAGGTTTCTCCAGAGCCTCTGAAAGAAAACTGGGCTGCCCACCCCATTCTCTTACAACCCGCTCTGCACTCATCCCTGAAGGCACACACACAGTCTATACTATATGCTCTGACATACACATGAACCTTCTCAGAGATATGAATACATGCTTATGAGAAGCCCCCAACCAGTGCTCCCTCCCTGACAAATGTTCCAGACACCTGCATCTGAGTGCCCAGGCATACAGACATTCTGGGAGGCTGAGGCAGACAGCCGACGTCCCTCCAGGGAGCCTGGCGCATGTGATTTTCAGACAAGGCAGAAGTTACTGCCTCCTCCTCCAATATTAAGGAACAGCTTCTTGGCAGCAGTCCCCAGCCCCCGTCCTAATCCTGAGGTTGGCTCGAGCTGCTCAGAAGAGCTACTTTCAGGGTTCTAATGGTAACCAGGGGGAACTACACAGGCTCACCTGTGGCTTATCTGTCCCTCAATCCATTTTTTCACCCCCAGCAGGCCTGGCATTAAACACAACACAGGAGTAGTGACAGGGCTGAAAAAGCAGGTCCACTTTATTTACAATGATCAGTGACACATAGATCTCTGGGCTTTTTGTGGTCTCGCGGAGACACCTGGGCAGGGCGGGGGGCCCACTCCCTTGGTTGGGTTAACACACCCTCCTTCCTCATCCTGCTGGGAGAATCCGCTGCTGTCAGGACCCACCTGCTGTGACTAGCCTCGACTTGGGAGTATCTCTGCTGTGTCTACTTTCTAGGTAGTCAGTGTCCCCAAGCACCTGCCAAAGGTTCTCCTTACCTCCTTTGGAAGCCCCATCTTGGTCCTGGTTGCGGGGCACCTAGGAGGGGACCACATACATCCCCCTGCAGAGATGGGACGGGCAAGGAATCCCGCGGGGGTGCCTGGGCAGAGGCGTGGGCAGTGGCCTAGTGCAGGGCTGTTACCTGACCTAACCTGTTGTTTGAACGTCGGTGGGACTGTCTCAGTGTTTTCCAGAGGCAGAGCAGTGAAGTCCCAGGAGTCCTCCAAGGCGTAAAGAGGCGGGGCTTGGGCCTGCGAATTCCTCCGTGTGTATGGCAGTGGATTCTGCCCACCACTGGCCCAGCCCCAATTCTCCCAGACCGCTAGATTCTTCCCCTACACGAATGCCTCTCCAGGGTCATTTATTTTTTTTTTTCCACAGGGAAGAAAGCTACAGGGACCGAGGGCAGGGTCACTGCCTCCACCCTGCCCAGGGTCCAAACCCACCCTCCTGATTTCTGGAAACTTCCTCCCTTGAGAGGATGTTTTGGGAGGGAATGAGGAGGTCTGTGGGCAAAGAGACTGGGTGTAAAGCATAGGGGGCGGGTCCACAATGGCAGGCCCGGGAAACTCCGGGTGTGGGGAGAGATGAACACCCCCCAATAACGAAGGGTGTATCAGGCATCACCCTGAGCCAAAATGAGGCGGCGGGGAGGACAACACGGAGACCACGGGGTAGACACGGGCCGGGGGCCGGGGCAGCCGAAGCGGGCAGGGCCGGGGTTGGAGGCTGTGAGTCTGGCGGGCCGGGCCTGGGGCCGCGAGTCCTGTCCTTAGGCTCTCAGCGCGCCTGGCCCGCCCGCTCCCTGGGGCCGGCCTTCCAGCGGCGGGGCTGAGCGGGCGGTGGGGGCGCCGGGACGCCCCGCAAGCTGCACGTCCTCAGCTCCCGGGCCAGGCTGAGCACCTCCGGCCGCTCGTGCTGGGGGGCTCCTCCCTCTCGCTCCTCCGCGTCGTCCTCCTCCTCCTCTTCGTCCTCCTCCTGGATGCTGCTAAGGCGCGGCGCCCCGCGGCTGCGCTCGCTCGGCGGCGGCCGGTAGGCGCACTTGGCATTGAGCAGGCGGCGCAGCGGGGCGCGGGGCACCGAGGCGGCGGCGCCCCCAGCGCGGAGATGCTGCTGGCGCACGTGGCGCGCATCGCTCTGGCGCTGCAGGCGCTTGAAGTCGCTGAAGGCCGCCAGCGCGGTCTGGCGTAGCAGGCGGGCCAGGGCGCGCGCTTTGTGCGCCCGCGCCAGCAGCACAGCGTGGCAGCGCAGCACCACGGCCTTGTGGCGCGCCTGGTGGCGGTAGACCCAGGCGAAGACGCGCGGGTGGCGCCCGTCCGCCGTGCAGTAGGTGATGCGCGGCAGCAGGTAGGCGTGCGCCGGCCTGCGGCCCCCCGAACCCCCGGCAGCGCCGCGCTCGCACGGCTGCATGCGGATGCCGTGCGGCCCCAGCGTCAGCTTCATCTTGGTGCCCCCGCCCGGCCCGCAGCGAGCCCAGATCTTGCCCACGGCGTCGTCGGTGCAGCCGTCGCCCTTGGCGTGCAGGGTGACGGCGTTGCCCAGGTACCACACGGTGTAGGTCGGGTCCTCCTTGTTGAGCTCCACTTTCTGGCGCCGGCTGCGGAACACGCGGCCCAGGCGCTCCAGCGGCCAGTCGGGCAGCAGGTCCGGGCAGGAGCGCAGGAAGCTGGAGAGCAGCGACGTGTAGGTGAGCCCCGGACTCAGGCTCTTCGCCTTGCACTTGGCCTCGTCCTCCACCAGCACGAATTTGTTACGTCTCCAGGGCAGCATCGCGGCGGCGGCCAGAAGGGCTGGGGGCGCGGGGAGCTCACCGGCGTCCTGTCAGGAGGCCGGGGGAGGGAAGGCGCGCAGAAGTCCACAGCCCTGGAGTCGCCAGAAGCCGGGCAGCGCCGGAGACAGTCGGTGCCCGGAGATGCCCAGTGCCAGGCAGGGCAAGCTTCGCAGATGCCCGGTGCCCAGCCGGGCCGGCAGCCGAGGTGCCGGACGGCGGCCGAGTGGCTGGGAACAGCTTTTCCCGGGAGTGGCTCCAGCCGTCTGGGAAGCGAGAGGGGCCGGGGCTGGGGGTGGGCTGGGCTGGACGCCCCCCAAGCCCAAACAGTGGGATTTCCGCCGTCCCTGCCGCCGCAATTTGGGTCGCCGGAGCCTCTGGCGGCTGCTCGGTGGGGCAGACCGAGAGCGCGGCTGCGGTGGGGACTCCTTCAGGCGTCGCGGCTCCACCTCCCCCAGCTGCCTACATCACCGGGCGGGACCGCTAGCTCTCTTGTCCCCTCCCCTTGCCCTCTTCTCCCCTCCCCCCGCGCAGGCTCGCGCTGCCCGGGACCCTGCACAGGCGCGGTGGAACGGGTTTAATCATTATTAGTGGAGGGGTGGGGTAGAGAGGGCTGTTAAATACTAGGAATCCCCTGAAATATACATGAGGGCTTTGTTCATGCTAATTTATTTGGCCTCGCTACTGGCCTCCAAGCTCCCCTTGGCGCATTCGGGAACCCCCGCACCCCAAGATTCCTGCTGTCCCTCACCCACAGCGTGTCATTACCCCCATTCCTGGGAGTAGGAGTTAGGGTGAGTTCCTGAAGGGGCCGGCCTGGCGCACTTTGCCTGGTCTGCACAGCACAAAGCCAGCCGAGGTGGCCGAGCAGTGCAGTGGAAAAGTACTGTCGCTTGGTGAAGCTTTCTCCCAGGTTCCTCCAAGGTCGTGGGCTAGACCGCTGGGCCTGAGCTGAGAGACCTGGCCACTGCTCCAGTGGCGGGCAGTGCCCCTCGCCTGGCCTGAAGCAGGGAGGGTACTCTTTGAAGGTGGGGGAAACTTTCAGAACAGGGTCTGTGGTAATTGCAGTTGAAACGCTCCTTCTGGCTAAAGGGCAGCCCCTGGGCTCTGCGAAGATGAAATCAGCTCCTGTTTGTGAACTCCTGTGAGTTCACAGGGGTTCAGCATTCATTATCTCATTTAATTCTTGGAACAAGGCCAGGCTCAGTTAAATGACTGGCCCAAGGTCTTCAGGCTGGTAGGAGGTAAAACTAGGGCTTCACTCAGGCCTGGGTGACCCAGGGGCTGCCCCTAACCATCCATCCTCCCCTGGGACCTCCTAATGAGAAGTGATGAGCACCTGCTAGGGAGGAAGTTCTGGAATTCTGAGAGACAGTTGTTCATGGGTATGGGGACATAGCTCCCTCTTTCAAGATTGGTTAAGCCACAAACTCCCTGGAACTCCGGGACTGCTCTCATGTGGGCCCAGGAGTCTTGTTGGCTTGGGCTCTCACAGAGCCAACACTCAAGCTCTTTCCTTGGCTTCTGAACAGGTCATCTGGGGTGGTGTCCAGGTCAGGAGTGAACCCAGGTCTGGGCTGGAGCTGAATTGAGAGCTTGGGCTGGGCCAAGCCAAACCACATGACCTCCAAGAGTGGGAGCAGTGGGAAGATTTGGGAAGATGGTGTGCGCTATCTCGGCTAGCAACATCATGCCAGTAGGTAGGAGTGGTGAGTGGCTGGGGTCAGAATCCCCGGGAGAATATAAGTAAAATAACAAATCATGACAAGAAAATAATATGTAAATAAAGAATAGGAAATTACTCCGAATTGCAGTATCTTTGGAGGGTGACTCCCAGATGATCTGGTCGACTGTAGCCTCGTTATTTTTCATATGGCAATATCTTTATCACCTTTTGCTGATTATAAAAGGAATATGTGCATGTGGTAAAAATTCACAGAAGGACGTGAAAGTAAGTCTACTATTCCCCACCCCACAGATGTGGCCTCATTTTCCAGGGGGAGAGAACAGGTTCTGAGAAGCCAGTGATCATTGCAGTGCTTTTCATGGCGCCACATTTGTCTCCTGGGCCAATGGAGACATTAACTCAACCAAATTCCTTTATAGGAAGGAATTCATGTGGTTTTGACCTGAAAGTCAGTTCACTGTAAAATTCTGCCATGTCCTTCCTTGAGTCTCCTAGGGCCGTTCTCTGGACCTTGTCACTGGGGGTTCCCTCTGTCCGCTGGCAGTGGGCTGGTGGGAGTGCTCAGAAGCAGTCTCAGCTTGCAAGCCTGAGAAAACTGCAAACTTTCTTTTTTTTATTTTGAGACAGGGTCTTGCTGTCTCCCAGGCTGGAGTGCAGAGATCACTGCTAACTGCAGCTTGACCTCCTGGGCCCGAGCTATCTTCCCATGTCAGCCTCTTGAGTAGCTGGGACCACAGGCATGCACCACCATGGCTGGCTAGTTTTTAAAATTTTTCTGTAGAGGCCAGGCATGATGGTTTATGCCTTTAATCCCAGCACTCTGGGAGGCCAAGGCGGACGGATCACCGGAGGTCGGGAGTTCGAGACCAGACTGATCAACATGGAGAAACCCCATCTCTACTAAAAATACAAAATTAGCCGGGCATGGCGGTGCATGCCTGTAATCCCAGCTACTCGGGAGGCTGAGGCAGGACAATCTCTTGAACCCGGGAGGCGGAGGTTGCGGTGAGCCGAGATCGCGGCATTGCACTCTAGCCTGGACAACAAGAGCGAAACAATGTCTCAAAAAAAAAAAAAAAAAAAATTCTGTAGAAACAGGTTCTGTGTTGCCCAGGCTTATCTCAAACTCCTGGACTCAAGCGAACCTCCCGCCTCAGCCTTTTGTATGGCTAGGATTATAGGTATGGCTACCAGATCTGGCTGAACTCCAGCTGTTGATGGAAGGAAGGTGTAACCAGCCCCTTAGGCTTGCTAGAATTAACATATAAAGACACAGGAAATGTAATTAACAGGAAATGTAATTAAATGTGTGTCAGAGACAACAATTTTTTTTTTTTTTGAGACAGCGTCTCACTTTGTCACCCAGGCTGGACTGCAGTGGTGCTATCTCGGCTCACTGCAACCGCTGTTTCCCGTTCTCAAGCCATTCTCATGCCTCAGCCACCCAAGTAGCTTGGATTATAGGCATGCGCCACCACACCCAGCTAACTTTTGTATTTTTAGTAGAGATGGGGTTTCACCATGTTGGCCAGTCTGGTCTTGAACTCCTGGCCTCAAGTGATCCACCTGTCTCAGCCTCCCAAAGTGCTGGGATTACAGGTGTGGGCCACCACACCTGGCCAGAAACAACACTGTAAAGTCTAAGTATGTCCAAGTATTGCATGTATCTGGCAACCCTAAGCGTCCTGCTTACCAGCGGGCGAGAGATCAAGTGGCCACAGGTACATGTGTGCTGCACGCTGAGGGTCTCTACTCACTCCCGAGCCTGCCCCACTTTCCTTAATTCTGGTGGTGTGACTTCTATTCCCATTGTTCCTTGGAAAAATTCTCAGGGAATGGGGAGGGTGTCACCTGGGACTGTGAGACCACAGGAAACCCAGTAGTCTGTTTTTATGTTACAATCCCTTGACCTCAAAGCAAGCTTGGTCTTGGGCATTCTGTTCTTCCTCTAACCTTTTTCCTGTAAGAGCAGTGGTCCCCAGCATTTTTGGTACTAGGGATCGGTTTCATGCAAGACAATTTTTCCATGGAGGGGAGGGGGATGGTTTCAGGATGAAACTGTTCTACCTCAGATCATCAGGCATTAGTTCAATCCTTTTTTCTTTTGTTTGTTTTTGAGATGGAGTCTTGCTCTGTCACCCAGACTGGAGTGCAGTGGCACGATCTTGGCTCACTGCAAATTCTGCCTCCTGGGTTCAAGTGATTCTCGTATCTCAGCCTCCCGAGTAGCTGGGATTACAGGCACAAATCACCACACCCGGCTAATTTTGTATTTTTAGTAGAAACAGGGTTTCACCATGTTAGCCAGGCTGGTCTCAAACTCCTGACCTCAGGTAATCCACCTGCCTCGGCCTCCCAAAGTGCTGGGATTACAGGCGTGAGCCACCACACTCGATCATCAGGCATTAGATGCTCATAAGGAACATGCAACCTAGGTCTCTTGCATGTGCAATTCACAGTAGGGTTCATGCTCCTATGAGAATCTGATGCTGCTGCTGATCTGACTGGAGGCGCTCAGGCAGTAATGTTCGTTTGCCTGTCACTCACCTCCTGCTGTGCATCCCAGTTCCTAACTGGTTACGAACTGGTACCAATCGGCAGCCCAGGGGTTGGAGACCCCTGGTATAGAGGGCTCAGCTGCCCTCTGGGCTTCCACCATCCTTTCTATTTAGATGTCGCGAAAAGCTGACCTGGTCCTAGGCGTGGAGGCCAAACTCATCATGAATGGGACCAGGGCTGCCTTCTCTGTTAAGCTTTCTCTTTACTCCTTTCCTTGGTAAGAGCGCCTAGACTGGCACCAAGTTGTCACTAATTCATAGACTGGCATGCAGTTGGATCTTTTCTCTTTTTTCAAACATTGATACCATATTTATGCTAATATTAATTTAAAAAGCCAAATACCTGGCTTATAGTAGGCTTATAATTTAAAACAAATCAATCCCTTACCCCATTCTTTTTTAGTCCCAATTCCCACTTCCAAAGACAACCACTCTTCTATATATTTTATTTTTTTTATTTTTTGAGACGGAGTCTGGCTCTGTCACCCAGGCTGAAGTGCAGTGGTGTGATCTCAGCTTACTGCAACCTCTGCCTCCCAGGTTCAAGCAATTCTCCTGCCTCAGCCTCCCAAGTAGCTGGAACTACAGGCGCTTGCCACCACGCCCAGCTAATTTTTGTATTTTTAGTAGAAATGGGGTTTCACTATGTTGGCTAGGCTGGTCTCAAACTCCTGACCTCAAGTGATCCGCCCGCCTTGGCCTCCCAAACTGCTGGGATTACAGGCGTGAGCCACTGCACCCGGCTCTTCTATACATTTTAGATGGCATTTCTGTCATATGCCTCCATCTCTCTGACCCTTCTAATTCAGACATTTCAGTTTTTAAATTCTTATATATTGTCTCCCTGTTACAGAAGATGAGGAATATTGTCCTTTTATCCACCCCCATCACACAGTTTTCCTCCTCCCTCCCTCCCAGTTGAGTTAGAACATTTTATTGTTTCTGTTGCACGAGTATTCAGGGTTTAATTGTTATAACTATGTAAATATTGTTCAGAGCTGAGCCTTAAAGTGTGCCATGATTCCACTTACTTCCCTTGTTGGACAACTTTTTTGTTTTTTTCAGAAGTTAAGACTTGCCTCATTTTTTAAGAAAAAATCTTTCTTGCTGGGCACGGTGACTTGTGCCTGTAATCTCAGCACTCTGAGAGGCTGAGGCGGGCGGATCACGAGGTCAGGAGATCAAGACCATCCTGGCTAACACGGTGAAACCCTGTCTCTACTAAAAATACAAGAAAAAATTAGCCGGGCGAGGTGGCGGGCGCCTGTAGTCACAGCTACTCTGGAGGCTGAGGCAGGAGAATGGCGTGATCCCGGGAAGTGCAGCTTGCAGTGAGCCGAGATTGCGCCACTGCACTCCAGCCTGGGTGACAGAGTGAGACTCCGTCTCAAAAACAAAAGACAAAAAACAAAAAACAAACAAAAAAACTTCCTTGTGTACCTATCACTAATTTATCCTCTACTTCTCCAATGCAACAGTAAAACTCCTCTTGACCTGGTTGAACATACCAGGTGATTTTTCCAGTTCTTTGTGTTTCTTAGGGACATCCCTCTTAGAGGAATCCTCTTTGGGCTTCCACCTGGAATGCAGAGACCTGTGGAGCTACTGTCCCGGGACCTTACACTACTATTATCCTGGGAGTTTCCTTTGCTTCTTTCCTATGTTGGATCCTGCTTTCTGGATCCCTTGGTTTTTGTTGTTATTTTCTTGTTTTGACAGAGCATATATTCTACTAACTTTGATTGATAGTGTGCCTTGGTGTCTGTGTTAGTTCATTCTCTCATTGTTATTAAAAAATACCCGAGACTGGGTAACTTATAAAAGGTTTAATTGACTTGGTTCTGCAGGCTATACAGGATGCACAGTGGCTTTTACTTCTGGGGAGGCCTCAGGAAACTTACAATCATGGCAGAAGGCGAAGGGAGAACCGGGTGTCACATGGAGCAGGAGGAAGAGAGACGGAGGGGAGGTGCTATACACTTTTAAACAATCAGATCTCACAAGAATTCACTATTGTAACACAGTACTAAAGGGAAAGCTGCCTCCATGATCCAATCACCTCCCACCAGGCCCCACCTCCAACACTAGGGATTAAAGTTCTACATGAGATTCGGGCAGGGACATAGATCCAAACCGTATCAGTGTCGAATTCTACAGTAGAGATACATTTCCCTGAGAATTTTGAAGACATGACCCATGGTTGCTGTTGAAAAGTCAAATGACAATCTGATACCCTATCCTGTGCGTATGGCTTGATTTTTCCCTCTGGAAGTTTTCAGGATCTTCCAGAGGCCTAAAGTTTCACAATGATGTGCGTTTTCTGTGGGCACTTGGTGGGCCTTTTATTCTGGAAATCAATCTCTTTTAATTTGGAAATCAATTTTGGGGAAATTTCTGTGGGTGCTAGTTTCCTCTCTCCATTTTCTTTTTTGTTTTTTGTTTTCTTTCCAGATCTATTTTAGTTCAATCTCTAATTTTCCAAAGTGTTCTTTGCAATTTTCCATTTTAAAAAATGTTTTTTTTCTATTTCCTGGGCCATTACTTCAACTTTATCATCCAACTTTTCTATCAGATTTTTAAAAATCCTTCTCCTCACAAATCTTTGCTTCTAAGAGCAATTTCTTGTTTTTTTTTTTCTATAGCATCTTATTCTCGTTTCGTGGACATAATATTCTCTCTTGTGTCTCTAAGAATGTTAATTGTGGTTGCTTTTTGAAATTTTTTATCTTTCAATTGTGGTAACATACACATAACATGAAACTGACCATCTTAAACCATTTTTAAGTGTACAGTACAGTATTGTTAAGCCTATTTGTATTATTGTACAACCAACCTCTAAAACTTTTTCATCTTGGAAAACTGAAACTTTATATCCATTGAACAACAACTCCTCATTTCCAGCTCTCTGTAGCCCCTGGCAACCACCATTCTACTTCACATTTCTATGGATTTGGCTACTCTAGATGCCTCATGTAAAGGGATCATGGAGTTTTGATCTTTTTGTGACTGGCTTATTTCACTTAGCATGTCTTCATATGTATCAGAATTTCCTTTCTTTTTGTGGCAGAATAATATTACATTGTCTGTGTACATCACATTTTGTATATCCATTTGTCTGTTGATGGACACTTGAGTTGCTTCAATCTTTTGGCTATTGTGAATAATGCTGCTATGAACATGCGTGTGTAAATACCTTTTTGAGTGCGGGCGCGATGGCTCATGCCTGTAATCCCAGCACTTTGGGAGGCTGAGGCAGATCACCTGAGGTCTGGAGTTCGAGACCAGCCTGGCCAACATGGTGAAACCCCGTCTCTACTAAACATACAAAAAATTAGCTGGGCGTGGTGGCGAATGCCTGTAATCCCAGCTACTCTGGAAGCTGAGGCAGGAGAATCGCTTGAACCCGGTGGGGTGGAGGTTTCAGTGAGCTGAGATTGTGCCATTGCACTCTAGCCTGGGCAACAAGAGCAAAACTCTGTTTCAAAAAAAATAAAAAATAAAAAAATCTTTTTGAGACCCTGCTTTCAATTGTTTTGGATATCTATCCAGAAGTAGAACTGCCAGATCATATAATTCTATTTTTACTTTTTTGAGGAACCACTACTGTTTTCCATAGCAGGTACACCATTTTACATTTCCACCAACAGTGTATAAGGGATCAAATTTCTTCATATCTCTATACGCTTTAAGAAGTTGTCTGATGGGTGTGAGGTGACATCTCATTGTGGTTTTTGATTTTGTACTTCCCTAATGATTAGTGATGTTGAGCATCTTTCACATTCTTGTTAGCTATTATATATCTGTCTTATTTGGAGAAATGTCTATTCAAGTCATTTGCCCATTTTGAAATTGGGTTGTGTTGGGTTCTTTATATATTCTGGATATTAATCCCTTATGAGAGGTATGATTTATAAATATTTTCCTTTTTTTCTTTTTGAAATGGGGTTTTGCTCTATTGCCCAGGCTGGAGTGCAGTGGTATGATCTTGGCTCACTGTAATCTCCGCCTCCCAGGTTCAAGCGATTCTTCTGCCTCAGCCTCCTGAGTAGCTGTGATTACAGCTGCCTGCCACCATGCCTGGCTAATTTTGTATTCTTAGTAGAGATGAGGTTTTGCCATGTTAGCCAGGCTGGTCTTGAACTCCTGACCTCAGGTGATCTGCCTGCCTTGGCCTCCCAAAGTGCTGGGGTTACAGGTATGAGCCACCGTGCCCAGCCTCTTTCAGCAATGTTTTGTTTTCTGGTGTACAAGTCTTTCACCTCATTGGTGAAATTTATTCCTAAGTATTTTATTCCTTTTGATGTTATTGTAAATGGAATTGTTTTCTTAATTTCCTTTTCAGATTGTTCATTGTTAATGCATGGAAGTCCAACTGATGCTGGATGCTGAATTAATGTATTAGTACTGCAAGTCTTTTTGGTGGAATATTTAGGGTTTTCTAGGGATAGTTGTTTTGTTTTTGAGACAGGGTCTCGCTTTGGTGCTTAGGCTGGAGTGCAGTGGCAGGATCATAGCTCATTGCAGCCTTGATCTCTCAGGTTCAAGTGATCCTCCTGTCTCAGCCTCCTGGGTAGCTGGGACTACAGGTGCCTGCCATCTGCCCAGCAAATTTTGTTGAATTTTTGGGAGAGATGAGCTCTCAAGCTCTTGCTGTGTTGCCCTCCCACTCCTAAGCTCAAGTGATCCTCCTGTCTTGGCCTCCCAAAGTGCTGGAATTACAGGCATGAGCCACTGCACCCCAGGCTATAGTTGTTTTTAAAAGTCTTCTTCAGTCTCCTGCATTGATCTGCTACCTGAGTTCCTTTCTCCTGTTTAAAAAGAAGTTAGTTAGGCCAGGTGTGGTGGCTCACGCCCTGTAATCCCAGCACTTTGGGGGGCCAAGGCGAGTGGATCACCTGGGTCAGGAATTCGAGACCAGCCAGGCCAACATGGCAAAACCCCCGTCTCTACTAAAAAATACAAAAATTAGCCTGGCATGGTGGCATGTGCCTATAATCCCAGTTACTTGGGAGGCTGAGGCAGAAGAATCACTTGAACCGGGGAGGCGGAGGTTGCAGTGAGCCGATATTGTGCCACTGCACTCCTGCCTGGGCAATAGAGTGAGACTGTCTCAAAAAAAAAAAAAAAAAAATTAGTTTAAAAATGTAAATGTCTGAATCTTATGTTTGCAGCTTTCCTCTAATGTTTGGTATTAGTGTTATCCAGTCCTAAGCTGAGAGGCACAAAAGCTGATTGGAAGCTTCTTATGTGTGAGGGCCAGGGAGCGGAGGTAAGGACAGGGTTTACCATACGTGAGTGTCATTTTCTGTTGACAACTGAGCCATTTGTAAGGAAACCGAGAGTTGCGATCACTGTTCCCAGAGAACACTCCTCGAGTCTCCTGCCCTCATGGAGTGGGTGTGTCAGTCTGGCTGTCCCCATACTGGGAGTGCACTGAAGATGGGCCCAGGGGGTCTCATTGATCTGTCAATGCTGTGTTCAGGATCACGGCTCCCTCAACCTTGGCTGTGCCTAGCACTCATTGATTCAGTCCCTCAGAGAGTAAAGCTCTGGTGCAGCTTCTGATGTGGAGGGCAAAGTGGCCATCTCCATGCTGCTCCGGATCCTGGAGGGTAGCTGGGGCTCTCACTGCGGACTTTCAATGGGTCCTCCCTTCTCACCACCCGCGCCCTCATCACCAGAAATGTCTGCTGCTTGGAATTCCTGGGTATACAGGCTCCTCTGCACAATGCGGCTGGGCTGGTTCTCGTTGGGTTGCAGTCTTCTCCCCTCTGCTGAGCTTTTGCCCCTTGTCTTTCATCCTCCAAAGTGTCGCCGCCACCTCTCAGCTGCTGCCACCTCTCATTTGTTTCTTGTCACTTAGGTCACTGTCGTTCCTTCCTGTTTTAGTGTGGCTTGGGGAAGAGATGGGGAATTCATCTCAATTTTCCACGTCTAATGAGAAGGTTCTCCTTGGTAGTTTTCTGGTGGTTCATATTGTGCTCAGGATTCATGTATCCTACTTATAAATACTTGATTGCATTATCACTTGCTTCTGGAAACGTAAAAGTACCTCCATGTTGTAGTGTTAGGATAGATGCAGGGTTTCCCTCAGGTCCTCATGGTTCCTGGCTCATGATGCTATAACCCTTGTTACAGTCTTTTGTCATAATGTTGGGTGCTTTAGGCCTCAGGGGCAGGGCTCAGGAAACAGAACCTCAAAGACCTTCTTCCACCCTCCTTTCACCTGCTCCAAGGCAGGACTCTGCTTTTCCCACCCACTTTTCTAAAGACTCTCATTCCAGAGAGGGTCCCACCCCATACCCTGGAGGCCAATCACATTTTGACAACGTTGTCATAAAAACCCAAGAGGCAGATCACTTGAGGTCAGGAGTTCAAGACCAGCCTGGCCAACATGGTAAAACTCTGTCTCTACTAAAAATACAAAAATTAGCCAGGCATGGTGGCAGCCTCCTGTAACCTGGGAGGTTGAAGAAGGAGAATCGCTTGAACCCAGGAGGCAGAGGTTGCAGCAAGCTGACTAGCCCCTCTCTTTAAAGGACAAGGGCTTGGCCGGGCGTGGTGGCTCGCGCCTATAATCCCAGCACTTTGGGAGGCTGAACCTCCCGCTTGAGGTTGGGAATTTGAGACTAGTCTGACCAACATGGTAAAACCCTGTCTCTACTGAAAATACAAAAATTAGCTGGGCATGGTGGCGTACACCTGTAGTTCCAGCTAGTTGGGAGGCTGAGACAGGAGAATTGCTTGAACCCAGGAGGCAGAGGTTGCAGTGAGCTGAGATCGCACCACTGCACTTCAGCCTGGGTGACAGAGAAAGTCTCTATCTCAAAAAACAACAAAAATAAAAAAACCCAAGAGGACCAGGTTCAGGAGCTTCTGGATAGCTGAACACATGGAGGTTCCTGGAGGGTGGTGCGTCCAGGAGAGGCATGGAAGCTTCGTGTCCCTTCCCTATGCATCCATGCTCCTCACCCTATGCATCTCTTCATCTGTCTCCTTGTAACATCCTTTATAGTAAGTCAGTACATGGTAAGTGCTTCCCTGAATTCTGTGAGCTGTGCCAGCAAATTAACTGAACCCAAAGTGGGGGTTGTGGGAATCCTGGTCAAAAGTTCTGGAGACCCAGAATTGCAGCTGGGATCTGCAGTGGGGAGGGGGAGGCCTGTCTTGGGGACTGAGCCCTCAACCTGTGGGATCTGATTCTATCTACCTGTGGAATCCGGTAGTGTCAGAATTTAATTGAACACTCAGTTTGTGTCCGCTGCTTGGTGTGTGGTGGAAAACCTGCCCACGTTTGGTCAGAGAAGTCTTCTGTGTTGATGACTGCTGTTGCAGTGGTGCGAGAGCAGAGGAAAAACACGCAAACACGCTTTGTGTTCTTCCCAAACAATGCCTATCAGTTGATAAATTTGTTCATATTTGTGTATTCACTCAGTTTTTTTTCCTGACAAATGAAAGGGGAAATTGAACTAATTGCCATAGTCCCTTGCGGTTTGTAAATTCAACCTACCATCTTAAGAATCTTTTTTTTTTTTGGAAACAGGGTCTCACTCTGTCATCCAGGCTGGAGTGCAGTGGCTCGATCATGGCTCACCTCAGCCTTGAGGTCCCTGGGCTCAGGATTTCTTTCCACCTCAGTCTCCTGAGTTCCTGGGATTCTAGGTTATACCATCACGCCTGGCTAATTTTTTGTGTGTATTTTTTGGAGACAGGGTCTTGCCATGTTGTCCAGGCTGGTCTCAAACTCCTGGCCTCAAGCAGTCCTCCCACCTCAGCCTCCCAAAGTGCTGGGATTACAGGCATGAGCCACCAAACTTGACCAGGAATCATTTTAAGTGGGTGCTGAGTTCAACACTAGACACTGGGGTGGGGGGCACGTAAGAGATATGGAAGACATTGCTGTTGTGGTCAGACTACAAGATGGCACCCAGTGATTCTCACTTCCTGGTGTTCGTGCCTCTGTGTATTCTCCTCCCACAATGAATGGGGCTGACTAAGTAATGCATAAGACATCGTGGAAGTGTCACTGTGTGATTTCTGAAGGATGCTGTAGCTTCTGCTTTGTTTGCTCTTGGATTACTTGCTATGGCAGAAACCAGTGGCCATGTCATGAGGATACTCAGGCCATCCTATGGAGACGTCCACATTGCAAGGAATTGAGGCCTCCTGCCAACAGGTAGCACCAAGTCAGCATCCCTGTGAGTGAGCATCTTGGAAGCGGACCCTCTAGCCCCAGTTCAACCTTCAAATGACCACAGCCCCAGCTCGTGTGTAGACTGCAGCCTCCTGAGAGACACTGAGCCAGGGCCTACAGCTAAGTTGCTTCTGACTTCCTAACCTATAGGAACTGTGAGATGATACATGAGTGTCATTAAGTTGCTAAGCTTTGGGACAGTTTATCTCTCAGCAGAAGATAAATACCATCCTAATCTGTCACACTGGCCCCCAAAACTCTGCAAGGTTGCCCTCTCCCTAGTTTCCTTGTGAGCTCCTTTCCAACAACATCTCTCTGCCCAAGCCATGCTATGCTGGCTTCCTTCCAGTTTCTGTAATCCCTGAGTACCTTGTTGTCTTGGGTACTTTCCAGATGCTGTTCCCCCTTGTCCCCATCCTTCCTTCTCCCCATCTCTTCTTCTATTCATCTTTCAAGCCGATGATTAAGTGTCACTGCTCTAGGGAAAGTTTCCTGACCCCTCCTGACTTCCATGGGTCCTGTGCCTCAACATAAACCCTGCAAAGCATCTATCAGAATTATAATCAGTTAACTATTTGTGTAATCATTTATTTGGTACCTCTCTCTCTCTGCTCCCAAGACTCTAACACGTAGAGGGCAGGGAATGCATCTATCTTAAACACTGCCAACTCCACAGTGGCCTGGACAGCATCTGGAACACAGTAGATACTCAAAAGATGTTGGTTGAATAGCTGAATGTGACCTGTTTCTGCCAGCTCCCCTCTGTTGTCATCACCTCCACTGCAAGAAAACAGCTTAGAGCAAGCTTGTCCAAGCCACGGCCCGAGGCCGCATGCGGCCCAGGATGGCTATGAATGCGGCCTAGCACAAATGCATACTTTCTTAAAACATGAATTTTTTGGCCATTTTAAAATTTTTTAGCTCTTCATCTATCATTAGTGTTGGTGTATTTTACTGGTGGCCCAAGACAGTTCTTCCAGAATGGCCCAGGGAAGCCAAAAGATTGGACACCCCTGGCTTAGAGCAAACGCCTCACTGACAGCAGGTTAGTGTTATACTTAAAGGACAGCACATACACTTTTATTACTTTTTAGAAATGTTCACTTCCAACAGTGACTCACTTTGTGACCTTGGGTTGCTTGATAGAGATTGGTACAATGCCTCATTCGAAGGCTGGGAACTGTTTCATTTAGAGAGGTGTTGGCAGGGTTTTCAATGCTCTTGAAGTACAATTTTCTTAATATCTAGGTGGTTGTAAATGATTATGTAAGTGATAAGTAGAAATGAACTGTGATTGACCATGTGTGTGTGTATGCGTGTGTGCACACCTTTTGGTGCTAAATGTGCATGCATATTCTTCAGAAGAGTCTGTTTGCTCTAGAATGCTCATGGATATCCTAAATTCTGCTGCAGACCTGTTTAAAGATGTAATTGACTTTGAAGCTATATTCATTTCTATTATAACAAAACCAATATTTACTTAAAGCTTAGTAAATACTTAGGCATTATGCAAAACCAGTTTCCTTTATCATAGCCAATCTTCGCAGTTACTTTTGCAGGATAGGAACTATTATAACCTCATATGACAGATGAGGGAACTGAGGCTCAGAGGTTCAATAATTTGCCCAAGGTCACACAGCTAATAAGTGGCAGAGCAATAACTAAAATCTGTATGGCATGCTCAAAATCTTTGGCAAAATTGTACATGTGTATTTGTGACTAAGAGAATAAGGAAAAAGAGGAATGTGACAAAAGTCACCATTCTGAAGGATTTTAATCATAAAGGAGCCCTCAGAATAGCATTAGTCTATAATCAGATGCTCAGGTACTGAATGGGATGGATGCAAGAAGTGAGCAAAGCTGATGGATCCAAATGTTACCTGCAGTGCACCTGTACCCATGAGATAAGCTCTTGGCGCATCCATCAAATTACAGTCCAGTTCAAAGCAGAATCATGTTTGCATAACAAACAACAGAACAGTCCAAAAAAAGGCCAGTATTTGGATACAGCTGGATCTCAGGAATGCAGATGAGGAGACACCTGCAGCTCACCAGGCTCTGAGCCAGAACAGACGGATTGAAGACAGGGCCAGAGAAGGGGATTTTGAGGTTGGCTACATCTTTCTTTCTTTTTTTTTTTTTTGAGACAGGATCTTGCTCTGTTGCCTAGGCTGGAGTGCAGTGGCATGATCTCTGCTCACTGCAGCCTTGACCTCCTGGGCTCAAGTGATCCTCCCACCTCAGGTGTATGCCACTACACTTTGTTTATCTTTTGTAAACATGAGGCCCTACTATGTTGCCCAGGCTGGTTTTGAAATCCTGGACTCAATTTCCTCCTGCCTCAGCCTTCCAAAGTACTAGGATTATAGGCATGAGCCACTATGCCCTGCCAAGGTTGGCTACATCTTGTACTGAAACTGGTATTAACACAAATCCTTCCACTTGAGCCCCAAATCTAACCACATACAAATGCTATTCATTCACCCCAGCAGTCATTCAACAAGTAATTTCTGAACACTTACCTGCCAGGCGTTGTGCGAGGCAGGTGGGTAGGCAGGAGAACAAGGGAAATGTTCCTGCCCTCCTGGAGCTTACAGTCTTGTTTGGGAGTGGAATCCATATCAGTGGAACATATACATTAAACAAATTATTATTTTTTATTTTTGTATTTTTGGAGACAGAGTCTGACTGTGTTGCCCAGGCTGGAGTGCAGTGGTATGATCGTGGCTCACTGCAACCTCTGCCTCCCAGTTCAAGCAATTATTGTGCCTCGGCCTCCCGAGTAGCTGGGATTACGGGCGTGTGCCACCATGCCTGGCTAATATTTGCATTTTTAGTAGAGATGGGGTTTCACCATGTTGGCCAGGCTGGTCCCGAACTCCTGACCTCAGGTGATCCACCTGCCTTAGCCTCTCAAAGTGCTGGGATTACAGGCATAAGCCACTGCACCCGGCCCCATTGTCACACTCTTGACCCTGCCGTTATCAACAACTGCAGCCCCTTCACAACATTAGTTTACAGCATCCCCCAGTACAAGAATGTAGTACCTCATATCTCCAGTTCTTTGACCCCCTTACCTGGGCCTCCAATTCACTAACTTTTCTACCTTTTCCTTCTCATAGTTCATTTCCCTCCTTACTCAGCTTAAGTCTCATTGCTTCCTTGTGTATCCCTGTATTTGTTCTCTGTTGCTGCTGTAAGAAATTACTGCAAACCTAATGGCTTAAGACAACACAAATATATTATCTTACCGTTCTGGAGGTCAGAAGTCCAAAGTGGGTTTCACTGGGCTAACATTAAGCTGTCGGCAGGGCTGGGTTCCCACTGGAAGCTCTAGGAAGGATAAATCTCCTTGCCTCTTCCACTTCCTAGAGGCCATCTGTGTTCCTGGACTCATTGCTGCTTCTTCCACCTTCAAAGTCCATAGCATTGGCTGTATCTTTCTCACCATGCCATCTTTCTGCTTCTCTCTTTTCTACCTTTTTTTCCTCTTCTGAGGACTCCTGTGATGATACCGGGCCCAATCTCCCCATCTCGTGGTCAACTGATTAGCTACTTTAAAAAGAATATTTTAAGATCGGGGTCTCATGATGTTGTCCAGGCTGGTCTCAAGCAATCCTCCTGCCTCAGCCTCCCAAGTAGCTGGTACTACAGGTGTGCACTGCTGCACCTGGCTTGATCAGCTACTTTAATCCATCTGCAAACTTCATTCTCATTTCCTTTTGCTATGTCGCCTGACATATTCAAATTCCAGGAATTAGAAGGTGGACATCTTTGAGGGGCCATTATTTTTCCCTTCTGTTTATTGTACTGGCCTCAGCAAAAGCCCAAATCTCGTTGAAAACAAGTGTCCACCTACTCCAAGCCTGCACGCAAGCAGCTAAGCACCCAACATGCTAAGCACCCAAGCAGCTAAGCACGGTGGAGAAAGAGAATCTTCCTCAATCGTCTCCAGTAAACTCCCAGGACTGCCAGGCAATTCTACTATATTTCCCTCATCCGTTTACACTCCTTCGCTTCTAGACGCTAATTTCACACCTCCTCCTCTCTCGAAGCCCCCACATTTCCTTCCCTGTTCTTATTCTCAGCTGAATCTTGATTCCTACTTCCTAGAGAAAATTGGAGCAATTGGAAGAGAATTTCCCCACACTCATCAGCGCCCACCTGCATCTGTGCTCAGGCACGGCCTTCCCTCCGTCCTGTGGCTAAACAGCTGAACGCCAGCCTGAAGGCAGCCCCTCCCCTGACGCCTGGGCCTATCCCTGCTCACTGCCTCCAGGGAGGCCAGTCCAGCCAGCCCTTGCGTTTTCCTATGTTATCAATTACCCCCTTGCCTCTCTTTTGGACTATTTTCCATCAGCATACAAACGTTTTATCATTTCTTCCATTATACAAAACAGACCTAAAAAAAAAAAGTAAATAAGCCTCTCTGTTGTTCTTACATCTCCTCTCCAGCCACTGCCCTATTTCTCGGTCTTTCTTTACAGCACAACTTGAAAAAAATGCTGCCTGTTGGTCCAGTTCCTTCTCTCTTGGATCCACTCCTATCTGGCCTTGTCTTCCACAGTGCTTCTGAAGGTCACTGACAATCGCCACACTGCTAAATCCAGCGGTCGATTCCCCTACTGAGCTCTCAGCAGCATTTGATACAGCTGATCACTGCTTCCTCCTGAATATGTTTTATTTACCTCCTGTCTTGGTTTCGTTCTTATTTAGTGGCAGCTCCATCTCAAGCTCCTTTGCTGATTTCTTATCTCCTTGACCTTGAGATGCTGGAGTGCCTCATGCTCCCCTCGTGAGTGCATCAGGCTCTTGGCATAAAACACTGTTTTATAAGCTAATGACCTCCAAGTTATATCTGTAGTCGGGACTCTCTCAGTTCCAGACTCTTTTCTGCCCTCCACTTGGAGGTAAATACACTCAAAGTGAAAGTGACATAAACCAGCCAGGTGCAGTGGCTCATGCCTACAATCCCAGCACTTTGGGGGGCCGAAGCAGGAGGATTACTTGAACCCAGGAGTTTGAGGCTACAATGAGCTATGATCGCGCCACTGCACTCCAGCCTGGGTGACAGAGCAAGACCCTATCTCACTCAATCAATAAATAAAATGACATAAACCAATGATGGCAATGTCAGCCATGGTTGCTCAGGTCAAGAACTTTGGCATCAATCTCAGCTCTTCTCTTTCCTTCATACCCTTTAACCAGTCCGGGCAATTCATGTCAGCTCTATCTTCAGCTACACCCAGGATCTGACTCGCTCTCATCATGTCTGCTGCTCCTACCCCAGTCCAAGCTACCATCATCTATTATCTGGATCAGCGCAGTAACCTCCTGCCTACCCTGCTGGGTCTGTACCGCAGACCCTAGCTGATGGATAAAATGAGTACTCAGATACAGGCTTGCGGCATAAGA
The DNA here is from genome assembly GCF_007565055.1 of Rhinopithecus roxellana. Lineage (NCBI taxonomy): Eukaryota > Metazoa > Chordata > Mammalia > Primates > Cercopithecidae > Rhinopithecus > Rhinopithecus roxellana. The sequence continues at coordinate 9,610,366 of NC_044560.1, read as the reverse complement.
GCAGCTCAGGGACTGCCTGGCTCTCATGGCCAGAGAGCAGCCCCAAGAGGATGAAGCTGCTTTCTTTTATTCAGTGCGGGCACAATGCCGAAAACCTGGAGCAAACACAACCTGTAGGTAATTAAGATTTATTGTTCCCCTTTCAGGGAACCTCACACGCACAGATCATCAAAGGTCAGTTCCTGGTCAACATAAGTAAACAAGCCTGTTTAAGATAAATTCTCCCACACTCCCGTGTACCTACTCCTTGCCCTCTGCTTCAGGGTTATAGAACAGTTGCCTTCAGCTATTCTTCCCCAGGGTTCTGCAGAACCTTCTGATCTTTCAGAAGGTTTGCATCCTTTCCCTATAGTTTTTCCCACCACTCTGACCGGTCCCCCTCACTGTCCTCCATGTCTCTTCCCAGGATCTTGTACAATCTCTTCTCAGCAGAGGGGCCCTTTTAGGATTGCAAGACTCTATCTTGTATCCAAAGAGTGCTAATCAAACACTTTAAGCTAGATCCTTAGAGAGTGAGTCTCATTGGCCGGGCGCCGTGGCTCACACTTGTAATCCCAGCACTTTGGGAGGCCGAGGTGGGTGGATCACAAGGTCAGGAGATTGAGACCAGTCTGGCTAACATGGTGAAACCCCATCTCTACTAAAAATACAAAAAAATTAGCCAGGCGTGGTGGCGGGCACCTGTAGTCCCAGCTACTTGGGAGGCTGAGGCAGGAGAATGGTGTGAACCCAGGAGGCAGAGCTTGCACTGAGCCGAGATTGAGCCACTGCACTCCAGCCTGGGTGACAGAGCGAGACTCCGTCTCACAAAAAAAAAAGTGAGTCTCATCATGTCCCTCCCCTACCCCAAATCCTTCATGGCTCCCCATGGCCAACTAGGCCTTGTCTCAGCCATCCCCGTGGCCTCTCTGACCTCATCCCCTAGTCCACCCCTCAGAGCGTTGCCCCACTTTGACTTCCTTGCTGTTAACCCCAACAGGCCAGGCACTCTCACCTGGGAGTCTTCATATGGGCTGTTCCCTTGGCCAGGGATATTCTTCAGGCACCCAGAGGGCTCCCTCACTACTCCCTTCACATCTGGGCCCAAATGCCACCTTCTCTGAGCAGCATGCCGGTCACACCATTTCCAGCTCCCACCTCCCCACTTCTGCCTCAGCTCACTCTGCTCGCATCTCTGCTGTAGTCTTTACTCGCACTCCTCACCATCTGTGTTAGTTTCCCATTGTTCCTGTAACAAATGCCACAAACGGTGGTTTAAAACAACACAGTTTATTACCTCACAGTTCTGGAATCAGACGTCTAAAACAGGGCCACAAGGCTGTGTTCCTTTTATTTATTTATTTATATATTTATATATTTATATATTTATTTATTTATTTGAGATGGAGTCTCTGTTGCCCAGGCTGGAGTGCAGTGGCATGATCTCGGCCCACTGCAGCCTCTGCCTCCTGGGTTCAAGCAATTCTCCTGCCTCAGCCTCCAGAGTAGCTGGGATTACAGGCATGTACCATCATACCTGGCTAATTTTTGTATTTTTAGTAGAGATGGGGGTTTCATCATGTTGGCCAGGCTGGTCTCGAACTCCTGACTGCAGGTGATCCACCCGCCTTGGCCTCCCAGAGTGCTGGGATTACAGGTGTGAGCCATGGCCTTCTAATTTATTCTTATTTTTTAGTGACAGGGTCTTGCTCTGTAACCCAGATTGGAATGCAGTGGCATGATCTTAGCTCACTGCAACCTTGGACTTCCGGGCTCAAGTGATCCTCCTGCCTCAGCCTCCTGAGTAGCTGGAACTACAGGCATGTATCACCATGCTTGGCTAAGTTTTGTTTGTCTGTTTTTGTTTAAGAGATGGTATCTCACTATGTTGCCTGGGCTGGTCTCAAACTCCTGGCCTCAAACAACCCTCCTGCCTCGGCTTGCCAAAGTGTTGGGATTACAGGTGTGAGCCACTGTGCTCAGCCAGCTATGTTCCTTCTGGAGGCTCTAAGGGAGAATCTGTTTCTCCCCTAGCTGCCTTTACCAGCTTCTAGAGGCCACCTGCATTCCTGGGCTCATGGTTTCTTCCTCTGTCTTCAGAACCAGCAGCTTAGCATCTTTTCTCTCTGATTTCTAGCCTCTCTTTTTAGAGATAGGGTCTCAGGCCAAGGTAGCTCACACTGTAATCCCAGCATTTTGGGAGGCTGAGGCAGGAGGATCACTGGAGCCCAGGAGTTTGAGGCTGCAGTGAGCTGTGATTGTGCCACTGCTCTCCAGCCTGTGTGACAGAGTGAGACCCTGTCTTGAATAAATAGATGGATGGAGAGATAGAGGGATAGCAATGAAGTCTTGCTTTGTTACCCAGACTGAACTCGAACTCCTGGCCTCGAACGATCCAACTCCTGCCTCAATCTCCTGAGTAACTGGGATTATAGACATGTGCCACCACACCCAGCTTCTTCCTCCTCCTTATAAGGACTCTTGCAATTACCTTGGGCCCACTCAGAGAATCCAGGACAATCTGATGTCAAGATCCTTAGCTTAATCACATCTGCACAATCCCTTTTGCTACATAAGGTAATGTATTGACATAATTAACAGGGATTGAGAAGTGGACATCTTTGGGGGTTTCACTACTCGGCCTGTAACACCTGCTGATAAACGACAGTATACTTCTTTGTTTACCATCTACCATCTTTGAAAAAAAAAAAAGGGCTCTCACTATGTTGCCCAGGCTTGTCTCAAAATCTTGGGCTCAACCAGTTCTCCCACCTCAACCTCCCAAAGTGCTGGAATTACAGGTATGAGCCACCGCTCCTGGCCTCATCTGTGTTCTCAAGGGCAGGTTGTAGACTCCTCGGGGATGATTTGTATCTGTATTCACAGTGCTTAGGACAATGCATAGCTAATAGCAAGTGCTCAATAAATATCTATTTTTGAAAGAACATCTGGCTTTTTAGCTGTGGCTGTGTCTGCCCGCTCTTGGTGTATGTGCCAACCGGCAACACTGCTGGTCTTTGAAAGCACTTGCTCCCTATGTGATGGGCAGTATCAACAATGCCTGGGGTGGTTTGGAGGAGGGCACTGGGCAGCCCCTCAACCCGGGCAGGCTGAAATGGGAGCCCCACTCCTCTTCCATCAGATATTTTTCATAGGCTGCTTCAGTGCAATTCCATTGAATTCCTCCGTGTTTACTGAGCCCTGAGGTGACAGGCGTGGTCCCACCCTGCCACTCCAGGAGATGTCTAGAAAGAGCGTCATCGCCCTCAGATTTGAACCAGAGATTTATCTTTAGTCTGGAAAATGGTATTTGTTACCATAGCAACCAGACTTCTAAAAAAATGGATGTCAAGTAACATGCGGATCCCAGTGCTCATGGCAACCGCCATTCTGCATATTTTGGGGAGAAAATGTGCCTCGCCTTTCTCCTGCCTGTGAGTTGGGCAGTGGGGAGGTGAGGTTAACACCAGGTTTCCTTCTAGAATTGATGAGACACTGAGGTTTTTGGTTAGTGGAGTTAGAGGCTGGACCCCTCTCCGACTCCCACTGTGAAAGCAGCTCTCTTCTACAAAGTCACATAATCAATGCCTTTCCCCAATTATTTGGAAGGAGGTCTCTCTTCTGCTCTTGCCTCCTTTGATGCTGCTCAAATCCCTGGAGACATTCTTGGATTCTACCAGGAACACACATGATAACAGATACACACACACACATCCCCTGTGCACTGAGAATCTGACAGGTGCGGGCATCACCATTCATCCATTCTCCTATGTATTTGCTCGTTGATTCATTCGTGCCTTCTCTTAGTAAATATTCATTAAGTGCCTACTACATATCTAGCTCTGTGCTGGAGACTTGGAAGCAAACAGGGCATGATTAAGGATGTGATTCTCACTCTCCAGCCCTGTATTACAGAAGAGATAATAACACATTCATTACTCAACAGCTTCACTGAAAGAGGCGTGCACGGGAAGGAAGGGAGTGATTAACTGTAGCAGAGATGTGGGTGTTGGGTGGAAATCAAAGAATTTAGCCTTGTTTTAGGTTCTCTTACAGAAAAGATTGGTCAAACTGTATTCCTTCCAGGAAGATTTAAGAAAAGTCCTCTAACAAGTTTCCCGGAGGCATCTTTGATTACCCCATCGCTTCAATTGAAGATGCAGATTCTCTCCATTATAATGTTTCTGAAATCAGAATGTTTCTCGTGACTGATGTGTATATTTAATGAAGTGTTTCTTTTCCTATCCCCAGTTAAATTGGTGGTGTGTCTTACAATCAATGGTGTCCTAGAATCAAGGATATTTGAGATTTCCCGTTTTTACTCCCAATATTCATTAGTAACTAAGCCTGAGTCCTCAGAGAATCTTCTTGGCCTTGGACTTCTGCTCACATTTCCTCCCTGAAGAAGTGTAGCTTTCCCCATTAAAGACAGTGTATGGTTTCAGCTAGAAGGCTTTTGAGGGACTTCTGTGCATTCGTTGGCAGTTGAGTTAGTATTGAGGAGCATGCATTCTGCAGCCAGATTGCCTTGGTGAATTTCCAGGAGCCATCCCTTTCTAATTTGTGTCCCTCTCTGAGCCTCAGCATCCTCATCTATAAGATCGTAAGATTACTTACCTTTAGCGTTAATTATCCTTCAATTAATCAATGCAACACATATGTACTGAGTGTCTACTGTGTTCAAGAACTATGGAAAAGGTGGAAATGTGAAAGTGGACAAACCGCACAAAATTCCTGCCCTTGTGAGCTTACATTCTATTGGAGGAGACCAATGGTAAACGTGGAAATTACTCAAATGTAATACATTAGCTGGTAATAAGTGCTCTGGAGAAAAATGAAAGCAGGGAAGGGGGTAGGGACAGCCAGTGCAAGGGAGTTACGAATAGCAGTTAGGATTAGGTTTGGTTGGGAGTAACAAAAAAACCAAACAACAGTGGCTCAAAAAAGACAAAGGTTCACTTTGCTATAATAAATTTGAGAAGTCCAGGGTGGCTTTACAGCCACTGGGGACCCAAGTGTCTTTTATCTTCTTGCTTTGTCATCCTCAATACGTAGCCACTACCTCATGGTCAAAGATGGATGCTGGAGCTCCAGCTGTCTTGACTACATTCCAGTCAACAGAGAGAAAGAAAGAATGTGCCTCTTTCCCTTTAAGAACATTCCCTAGAAGGCCAGCACGGTGGCTCATGCCTGTAATCCCAGTACTTTGGGAGGCTGAGGCAAGTGGATCACCTGAGTCAGGAGTTTGAGACCAGCCTGACCAACATGGAGAAATCCCATCTCTACTAAAAATACAAAATTAGCTGGGTGCGGTTGCGCATGGCTGCAATCCCAGCTACTTGGGAGGCTGAGGCAGGAGAATCATTTGAACCCGGGAGGTGGAGGTTGCAGTGAGCTGAGATTGCGCCATTGCACTTCAGCCTGGGTAACAAGAGTGAAATTCCATCTCAAAAAACAAAACAAAACAGAACAAAAAACATTCCCTAGAAGTTTGATGTGACACTTTCCTTTCTTTTCCCTTGGCCAGAACTTAGTCACACGGTTATACCTCTGCAAGGAGGGCTGAGAAATGCAGTTTTAAGTGCCCAGCCAAAGAGTAGAGATTTTTTTTTTTTTTTAAACCAAGTAACAATGGATAGAACAAATATGGGGCAAAATTAGCTGTCTCTGCACAGGTTATCACAAAGATTTGATCAGATGATGCATGCAAAGGATTTAGCACAGAATAAGCATTTGATAAATATTAGTTGTCTTTTGACACAACGTTTTCTCAATGTACGTGTTCTTGGTAAACAGTGAGCAGATGAGGAAAATGGAGGCTCAAGGGTCTTAGGGACCAACCTGTGGCTACTTGAAAGGTGGCAGATCCTATCCTGTGGGCATCGAGATCCTAGAAACCATCCCCCAGCGGGCACTGTGGCTGGTGGGGCATTGAGGCTGTGCTCCGCAAGTGCTGCCCGCTGATTTCTGGGCCTGGGACAACCTCTCCAGCAGGTGGGCTTGTTGTCTCTCTTCCAGGATCACCCATGGTTTGTTGGCTTTTCAGAGCAGTTTCTCTTACTCTGACATGCCTCTGCCCAAAACAATCCTTGCTGCTTACAGAGTAGAATCCAGACTTTACCATTCCTGGCACTGAATAGGTATTTAATGCAAATGTATTAAAATAATGAACTCAAGGGCCTCTATGAGCTGGTTCTAATTTCTCCTTTCTAATTTATCTCTTTCCCCATTGCCTCTTCCTACCCCTGAGTGGAATCTATTCTGTAATTCAATAGCTGCATTTTTTTTTCTTTTCTTCTTTTTTGTTTTTGAGACAGAGTCTCACTTTGTCGCCCAGGCTGGAGTGCAGTGGTGGGATTTTGAATGACTGCAATCTTCGCCTCCCGGGTTCAAGTGATCCTCTTGTCTCGGCTTCCTAAGTAGCTGGGATTACAGGCACGCACCACCACGCCTGGCTAATTTTTGTATTTTTAGTAGAGACGTGGTTTCTCCATGTTGGTAAGGCTGGTCCTGAACTCCTGACGTCAGATGATCAGCCCACCTCAGCCTCCCAAAGTACTGGGATTACAGGTGTGAGCCACCGCGCCTGGTCGCTTTTTTTTTTTTCTTATTTTTATTACCGGAACAAATATAGTTGCATTTTAAAAGAAACCTCAGATTATCAAACTGTGTGATTTAAAAATAATTGTTTCAATAGGAAGATAACAATAAAGGCTAGAGTATTTCAGACTTGAAATACTAACAGTTGTCTTGGTCTGCCCATCAGACCCTCCTGTCTTCTGGTCTCAGCCGCCAGCCCCTAGACCATGGGGGTGAGTTCTGTCCAACACTGGGCAAATATATTATCACCACAGTGATTGGTCCAGGCATGCACACTGGCCCAAGATAGCCAATGGGAAGTCTTTCTCCTAGTCCTCTGCCTCCCCCTATTCTGCTTGCAAGACAAAGAGCTTAGCCTGGTGCTGTATATGACTATGAACTAATTGTAAGGAGAAAGACTAATGGTGGTAGGAGAGACTGAAGCAAACTGCCAGAGAAAAGCAGAGGAGAGAATGAGGAGGGAGACAGGAGGAGGCAGCGGGAGAGAAGAGTAAATAAATATGGGTGCATTTGAACCCTGGGTCCATGTGTACTCTGGGCCAGCTTCATCACTGTGCCTTTTCTAGTTCGGCTATTGAGCCTGTAATTTTTCCTTTTTGGCTTAAGCTAGTTTGAGTTGGATCAGAAGTGGGAACAGAGCAAGTCAAATGAGGCACTTGAGGAGCACAATTGAAGGAGGCATCTTTACAAGCCTGACAGTGAGTACCTTCCTACATTTCTCACCCTGAGCTCCTCACTGGCCTCCTCTTAGTCTTGACTTTGAGTTGCGTTTTAATAACTTGTAACCAAACAAATTCTTGGCTAATGTAAGCTTTACTTGTTATTTTCAATAAATAACGAATTCTTGGCTAATATAAGCTCTACTTGTTATTTCAAATTGCAAGTTAAAAACATTATATTAGTTGATCCAGTTGGTCAAATACACCCCAATTTTTTTAGGCTGCATTATTTTAAATTGGGTACAAAGATCTTATTAACATATCACCTAGACACCATTTCACCCACTGCTTTTTGTAGGCTGCCAGTCTCTTGTCTGCCTCTTCAGCAGTGGTGAGGTGGATACCCTTTCCTCGGGAAAGAGAAATCCATGCTTTGTTGCCCTTGCCAATAACAAAAATGCTGGAAAGCTAGGTGGCAAAGCTGTTGCTGTTGGCATCTTTCACATGAACCACATCAAAAGATGCAGGGTGCCTCTTTCTATTGGTGATCACACCAATTCTTCCCGGGTTCTCACCTCCAGTCACCATCCACAGGTTACCAGTGTCGAACTTGATGACATCAGTACTCTTGCCAGTCTCCAAATCAACTTGAATGGTGTCATTCACCTTGATGAGGGGACCAGGGTAGTGGATGGTGCCAGCATCATCGGTCACCAGATGAGGGATTCCTTTTGTACCCACAAGATTTTTCTCACTTTGCACAATTTGCACTTGGCCTCCTCAGCTGTAATACGGTGGATGGCAAAGTGATCCTGATGTTACAGATCAGACGGAAATTCTCTCTGGTCTTGTCGATGATGACATCTGTGAATCCGGCACTGTAGGTTCTATCAGTTTGGACCTTGTCGTCAATCTTAATGAGCCGCAGCATCCAAATCTTTAGTTCGTCTCCGGTCAGGGCATACTTAATTCTGTTTCTTAGGAAAAATGATGAGGGGTAGACACACTCTCAGCTTGTGGGGACTGGTGGATGGATGAGGAGCAAACACACCAGTCAGTGTCCCCAGCATCCATTGCTTTGAGCTACTACCACTTCAGATGCTTCTTGGGACCATAACCCATGGCTACCTTAGGCATGGAAAGAAGTTCACCTTCCTCCCCTAAAGATTCAATGAACAGGCCTGGCGTGGTATCTCACGCCTGTGATCCCAGCACTTTGGGAGGCTGAGGTGGGTGGATCACCTGAGGTCAGGAATTTGAGACTAGCCTGGCCAACATGGTGAAACCCCGTCTCTACTAAAAATACAAAAAATTAGCTGGGCGTGGTGGCGAGTGCCTGTAATTGCAGCTACTCAGGAGGCTAAGGCTGGAGAATTGCTTGACCCTGGAAGGCAGAGGTTGCAGTGAGCTGAGATCACACCACTGCACTCCAGCCTGGGCAACAAGAGTGAAATTCCATCTAAAAAAAAAAATTAAATGAACATATCCTGAAGAACACAGGCCCACAGACAACTGGGTCAATGTCAGTGGGTTTCTACAGAGGCTAAGAAAGTAGATGTGGCCCATTTCACAATTGCCAGCAACTGACGTGGCTCCAGCACCAGCGATTCATTAGGGAACGTGGTGTGTGTTGGTTATAACTCAGTTGGATGTCAGTTGTCACTTTCTCAGAGCTCCTGTCTTTCTGACTTGTCTTATGGTTGGTGGAATAGATACAGAATTCATTTCCCCTTCTTTGGGCAGCAGTACCTGGGATAGTGCTTGTCACCTAGAAGGCACTCAACACATACATGTTGAATTGAACTGATCTGGTCACGCCTCACCCTAGACACATCTAACAGTGGGGCATCACTTGTTCTTGGCCAGTTGATGCTTTTCCTCCTCTGGCTTTGATGCTTAGCTCATGGGAGGACATGTGACATGAAGCAGCCTAAGTGCCAGGACTTGTTTTGAAACTATTGGGAAAGAACAGTCCTCTTCTTCTGGGGCTGCAAAGCTGTGAGACTGTGGGTCCAGTGGCCTTTTTAATGATCTGGGAGTGACAGCCTAAGAATGGAGCTGGTGGAGCAGAGACAGAAAGATGAGTCCTGATTTTCTGAATCCCTGGATGTAACCAACTCTGTACTTTTCAGTTATTTGAGCCAACAAATTCTGTTCTGTTTGTTTGTTTGTTTTGCTGAAGTGAGTCAGAATTGGGCTTTTGCACTTGTCACTAAAGAGCCCACATTAATACAGTCCATTTTTAAAATCTGCGTATCTGTTAGGATGCTCGTGGTGGTGGTACTTGCCAATGGCCAATTCACTGGGATTACACAATAAGGTTTATGATCTCACTTACAGGAAATCAGGCATAGAACACCTTCAGGCACAGTTTGATCAAAGCTCCTGCTCCACTTCTCTGTGATTCTCTTAGTTATGTCCCGCTCCATGTATCGGTCGTGGTGGCAGCAACATGACTTAAGCAGTTGCAACACATTCAGATTCATCAACCAGAGGCAGAAAAGGGGCTGTCTCTTCCAGCTTGTGCTGCTTAAGAGAAGCCCCTCAGCAGACTTCCCTTCACATCTCACTGGACATAACTGAATCACATGCTCATTCCTAAGCCAGTCCCAGGCAAGGAGGATGGGACCACCATGTTCGGCTGGGACTGAGGCCAAGATCCACCTCCTTATAGCTTAGGTCCCACAGAGGGACATATATTTATGCAATCCTCTCCCGCATCTTCATTCTGCTTGCTCTTCAGGTTCCATCCCCTACCACCGAGACAACTTCCTTTTGAGAAAGTTGAGGAAAAGCTCTTCATATGACCTTGTGCCCTTTCCAGCCACCGTAATATTTTTCTACTTCCTTCCGTCAGAGTTAGGTGGACCCATGGTTGGCAGAACCCACAGGAAGTTTCTGAGGTGTGCGGAAAGGCTCCATGTTCAGGATAGGCAAAGGCTCTGGGTGGCAGAACCAAGACCAAGGAGGTGAAGTGTTACAGATCCAAGATGGCTGACAATAAACTCCTTGAGAGGTAGTGAGCTCTCCACCAAGGGAAGTCTTCAAGCAAAGTCTGGATGGCCCTCTCTGAATCATTATAGAAGGACCTCATCTATTAGGAGTGAGTTTGGACTGGATTTGTTCATTCATTCATGTATTCAGCAAATATTTATTGAGCACCAGGTACTATCCTGAACACTGAGAATGTGCCTGCATTTTACAAGCCAAGAACATAAATAATAATGAAAAGGAGAATTCCTAACCTGCCTACAGCAATTTCCCACACATTAGCTTATCTGGGCCTAGGGCAGTCCTGTGCAGAAGGCAGAGCTATTACTCCCTTTTTCTAGCTGTGGTGGAAATTAAGACTCTTAATGTTGAGATGGTCTGCCCAGTACACAGAGAGGAGGATGCGTTCCTTTCTCTAGTTTTCAGGTCGTTTGAATAGAATCCCAGCGGAGGCCGGACATGGTGGCTCATGCCTGTAATCCCAGTGCTTTGAGAGGTGAGGCAAGCGGATCACCTGAGGTCAAGGAGTTTGCCAACATGGTGAAACCCCGTCTCTACTGAAAATACAAAAATTAGCCGGGCGTGGTGGTGGGCGCCTGTAGTCCCAGCTACTCAGGAGGCTGAGGCAGGAGAATTGCTTGAAGCTAGGAGGCAGAGGTTGCAGTGAGCTGAGATCGTGCCACTGCACTCCAGCCTGGACAACAGAGTGAGACTCTGTCTCAAGAAAAAAAAAAAAAAAAGTATCCCAGCTGAAAGACACCCGAGGAATCATCTATTTCCATCTCCCCATTTTGCAGATGAGAAAGAGACTCAGGGACCTCAGGGCACTTGCCAGAGATAACATGGCGGGTAAATGGCAGCGCGGATCCCAGACTCCGGTGCCTCACTCCCAAGCCTGTCCTAGTTCACCCTTTCCCAATCCACAGGGTACCGGCAGCTTTCAGGTGACCAGCGGGCTCTTTGATAAAGACGGTGTTCCTGTGGTTCTCAGGTGAGGCTGGAGGTGAAGGTAGTTACAGGTGACGGGCCCAGGGCTTGCTGGCAGATAGCAAGCCTGAGGCTGAACTGGGCGCCTGGACACAACCTGGCCACAGTTAGCCCGTTTCCCTTCAATCTCCAGCCCTCCTTCACCCTTCCGCCTTCACCTCCCATTCCTAGGTTCCAGATCCTCCTTCAGGGCGCTTTGCTTCGCCTTCTCCATCCTGTGCTCCTGGTGCCTCCTTGTGGCTAAAAATGTCAACTGCATCAATGACTGACTATAAATTCCCAGGAAAACCCCCGAGATCTTAGGATGCTGAGACTGAGGGACCCTTAGAGATGATTTTGGAAATAATTTGCATTTTTTCCCAGCGGCGATACTGATCTGAGCCCAGGTTAGAATCCAGGAACCCTGGTTTCCAGACAAGTTCTCCAAATGGGCGGTCACTGCCTAAGTATTTGAATAGGAGTGATGTGTAATTTAAGGAAGGAAATGACCTGATCAATCAATCAATCAATCTGTGGACTCAACTTCATCAATCAAGTTGATTTTAGGGACAATAACATGAACTAAATAAAAGCGAATATAGTTTTGTCCTTAAGCATATAGCTCTGGAGAAAGAAGGAGTTGGTTAAACCCTGCAACTTCATCTCACAAAGCCTCAGTTTCCTCATCTGTAAAATAGGAGCAAAAATAATACCTGATATCTTGGATGAAATGATGTGAGAATGGCATGAAATGGTTCATGGAAAATAGTGCCTGCACACCAGATGGAAACATTCACTCCAAGATGAATCTTAGACCTAAATGTAAAACCTAAAACTATAAAACTTTTGGAAGAAAACATAGGAAAAAAAAATCTTTGTGACCTTAGGTTAGGCAAAGATTTGTTAGATGCAGCACCAAAAGAATGATCCATAAAAGAAAAAAATGGATAAATTGGACTATATAAAAATGAAGAACTTCTGCTCTTCAAAAAGACAATTTAAGAGAATAAGAAGTTGATACTCATTTATCAAATTAGTCTTTCTTTTTTTTCAGGAGACCAGAGTTTTAATCATTACACAAATCAGTCTCTCTAAGCATTCGGAGAGCAGAGTTTTAAAGGATAACTTGGTGGGTGGGAGAAGCCAGTGAGCCAGGAGTGCTGATTGGTCAGAGATGAAATCATAGGGAGTCGGGGCTGTCTTCTTGTGCTCAGTCAGTTCCTGGGCTGCGGCCACAAGATCAGATAGATCAGACGAGCCAGTTTATCGATCTGGGTGAGGCCAGCTGATCCATCAAGTGCAGGGTCTGCCAAATATCTCAAGCACTGATTTTAGGAGCAGTTTAGGGAGGGTCAGAATCTTGCAGCCTCCAGCTGTGTGACTCCTAAACCATAATTTCTAATCTTGTGGTTAATGTTAGTCCTACAAAGGCAATCTAGTTCCCCGGCAAGAAGGAAGTCTGCTTTGGGAAAGGGCTGTTACCGTCTGTTTCAACTATAAACTAAGTTTCTCCCAAAGTTACTTCAGCCTACACCCAGGAATGAACAAGGGCAGCCTGGAGGTTGGAGGCAAGATGGAGGCAGTTAAATTACATTGCTTTCACTGTCTCAGTCATAATTTTGCAAAGGCAGTTTCAGTCCCTCCCTTTGGGTTCCATAACACCTTAATCTTAAGGTGTAGGCTACGAAGATGGGAAAAGGCCATCAATCTCTCTGGCTTCTTCCTGCTGACAGGGTACGGACGGACATAGTGGGAATGGGAGTGAACCCCAAGGTGAGAAGAATGGAACTGCTTTGCAACTGAGTGACTCCCGCAGGCCTGAATGGGCTTTCAAGGCTTGCGTGGCAAAAACATTTGTATCTCATCTACAGTTTTACTACAGTGTAACGAGTCCTAGGATTAGGAGTACAATTCCCAGTTTTAAAAGCAAAGCTTTGAAAGCATTAGTTTGGGACTTCTAACCCACAAAGAATGTAGAATTTAGTCTAAACTGCAGAAAAAAACTCAAGAACAGCTAACAACAGTGTACTATAGTTTTTCTTTTGAAGCATAATTTATCTCTCTCCAGTCCTCATTTTTATTAAAAACAAATCATGATGGAACTGATTTGTTTACAAAGTATTAGTTTTACTGTACTTGGCCTGATTTTTTGCATAAAGTGCAGAAAGAATAATTATTTTTCACTTAGGCTTTTTTAATTGGCTTTGATAGAACTCTGTTCCCCAAGGAGGGTGGATCACCTGAGGTCGGGAGTTTGAGACCAGCCTGGCCAACATGGAGAAACCCAATCTCTACTAAAAATACAAAATTAGCCAGGCGTGGTGGCACATGCCTGTAATCCCAACAACTTGGGAAGCTAAGGCAAGAGAATTGCTTGAATCCAGGAGGCAGAGGTTGTGGTGAGCCAAGATTACGCCATTGCACTCCAGCCTGGGCAATAAGAGCGAAACTCTGTCTCAGAAAACAAAACAAAACAAAACCAACCAAACAAACAAAAACCAAACCTCTGTTCCATGAAAAATCTCAGATAAGTCTTTTTAAAAGCCAAGCCCAGGCATGGGTTTTTATACTCAAATACTTATGAGTTGGGCAAATTCCTCTCCTCTTGAGGTCCCAAGATAACTTGGGGTCTCTGGGCCTGTTAGAAAGTGAAAATCTTACTTACCACAGGTCAGGAACCTTGTACAGGGACTCTGTGTGGACAAGATATGAGGCCAGATTCCCCAATAGGCTTTAATTGGCTCTATAAGTCAACTTTGATTCTTTAAAGGAAGCATGTCATTCCAGTCAAACCCTTGGTGAAATAACCAATTTCTCCAATTGTGTCCTGTTACAAAATAAAACAGATTCTTTTTTTTTTTTTTTTAGACGGAGTCTTGCTCTGTCATCCAGGCTGCAGTGCAGTGGTGCAATCTCGGCTCACTGCAAGCTCTGCCTCCCGGGTTCATGCCATTCTCCTGCCTCAGCCTCTCAAGTAGCTGGGACTACAAGTGCCCACCACCATGCCTGGGTAATGTTTTTGTATTTTTAGTAGAGATGGGGTTTCACCATGTTAGCCAGGATGGTCTCAATCTCCTGACCTCGTGATCCGCCTGCCTTGGCCTCCCAAAGTGCTGGGATTACAGGTGTGAGCCACTGCACCCAGCCAGAAAATAGATTCTTACTGCACTTATGCAATTAACTATACTGCCATAAATTGAGAATATTCAAATAATTTCCAAATTCTGGAGAAACCAGGTAGAGAGGAACAAACATGCTACAAATTTTGTTCACAGGAGTATATTTTACTCACTTCTTAAAAGTTGCAAATAGCTCTAAAGAAATAAATTCTCTTGACTCTGAAAACAAAAAGTTTGACAATGTTTAACACATTAGTTCTCCATGAGCATCTTAGAAGTTTGGTTTTTTCCTCTATTCCAATAGCACAATTTTTAAAGTTATCTGAGACCTGCACTTAGAGTCCTATATCTGATTAAAAACTGCCTTTTGAAAATGACCAAAGTGAGACAAAATGTAGATGACAAAAGTCTACAGTCACTATTAAAGCTACAATTGGGTAGGAATTTTGGTTACTTCTGTGGCATGCAGCAATTTTACATAACAATTATAATTATTAATAATGTACACTAAATTATATCAACATTATAGAAGTTTCCCATAATTTTGGAGCACATATTAATAACATGTTTACAGAAATACAGTCCAAAGTAAACCAAACACCATTCACTCTTCTATTTGAAAGATTTTCCTCTATTCTAATGTCACAATCTCCAGCGTTATTAATCAGAAGCCTGCATTTAAGAGCACCTGTTAAATTTTATAGCTGATTATAAAACCATCTTTTAAAGAGGACCAAAGCAAGACAACAACTGTCTGTGGATGACAGTACCATTTTAGGGCAGCCACAGTTAAAGACATAATTGACAAGGAAATTTGTTACCTCTGAGGCACATAGTCTGTTAAAATAGTAATTATAATTATTACTGATAACATATACTAAGTCATATTAGAATTTTAGAAGTTTTACATAATTTTGGAACATATAACAATAAAACATTTACACAAATATAGATCAAAGAAAGCCAAACACCATTTCATATTTGACAATGCTTCCTGTATGAGTTTTGTACCAAATAAGCAAATGTCATTTTTGGGCCTATATCTAAAATATTAGGTAAGAAAGAGATATAATTTATAACTTGATTTTGGATAGCCAAATATCAAAGGTTAAAACACTGGATATGACAAAATAGAATCCCAGGTCACCATAAGTCAATCATTTGGCCAAAATGATAACTCCAAAAAAAAATTAAAAAAAAAAACAAAAAACCTTTACTCTGATAGAGGAGACTTAGCTTTCCAAACAAGACCCAATGAAGACAGCATGAAGCCAACTGAATCTGTCTCTTTTCTCTCTCCTCCCTTCTTTTTCCTGCCATTTACCCAAAGGAGAAAACAAAACTCTTTCATTATCTTTTAACATTATGTAAAAATCATCTGCAAAAGAGAAAACCAAATTTCATGTCTGTATTAGTGCGTCTTTAATGTTAAAGCTAGCTTTTAAAATAAAACTTTATATCTCTATCCAGTTTTCATTAGTTTGACCATAAGGTAAGATTTTCATGAACTTTTTAGAACCCTTTACAATTTTCCATCAAACAGTAGATCAGTTTCTAAGAAAACCCTGTTATTTGGACAGATGGGCCCAGAATCTGGCCCCACGTTGGTATGATTTTAATGTTTTTACCTAAGGAAAAAAGCTAAATAATTTCTTTTAAATTTTTGCCAATGTGTTTGTACCCAAAGACTTTTTTTTTCTTTTTTTTTGAGATGGAGTCTCTATCGCCCAGGCTGGAGTCCAGTGGCACAATCTTGGCTCACTGCAACCTCCACCTTCTGGGTTCAACCAATTCTCCTGCCTCAGCCTCCCAAGCAGCTGGGATTGCAGATGTGCGCCACCACACCCAGCTGATTTATATATTTTTAGTAGAGATGGGGTTTCACCATGTTGGCCAGGCTGGTCTTGAACTCCTGACCTCAGGTGATCCACCTTCCTTGGCCTCCCAAAGTGCTGGGATTACAGGCGTGAGCCACCACGCCTGGCCCAGGAATTTTTTTTTTTTTTTTTTGAGGTGGAGTCTCGCACTTGTCTCCCAGGCAGGAGTGCAATGACACAATGTCAGCTCATTGCAACATCTGCCTCCTTGGTTCAAGCAATTCGCCTGCCTCAGCCTTCTGAGTAGCTGGGATTATAGGCGCATGTCAACATGCCCGGCTATTTTTTGTATTTTTAGTAGAGATTGGGTTTCACCATGTTGGCCAGGCTGGTCTCAAATTCCTGACCTCAGGTATTCCGCCTGCCTTGGCCTCCCAAAGTGCTGGGATTACAAGTGTGAGCCACCGTGTCCGGCCTGTATACCCACAGAATTTTTACAAGATCAACCCTTTACGAACCCTTTTCACTTTGCTTAAACCTTCAGTTTTGTTCTGTTAGTCTTTTAGGTTAAGACAATCTTTTTTTTTTTTTTTAAACCCCCTGAACTAGACAAAATTACATTCCCTTTAACAAAAGCCATATTCCCATGCCACCTTCTTCTTCTTCTTCTTTTGAGACGGAGTCTTGCTGTGTCACCCAGGCTGGAGTGCAGTGGCACAATCTTGGCTCACTGCTTCCCGGGTTCAAGCGATTCTCCTGCCTCAGCCTCCCCAGTAGCTGGGACTTCAGGTGCGTGCCACTACACCTGGCCAATTTTTGTATTTTTAGTAGAGACGGGGTTTCACCATGCAGGCTGGTCTCGAATTCTTGGCCTCAAGTGATCCACCGGTCTTAGCCTCCCAAAGTGCTGGGATTACAGGCATGAGCCACCGCACCCATCCTGCCTTCTTATAATCTTTTACCAAAAACACATTCCCTACACACCTTGTGTGTAAAACTATTTCTCCAGTGGTCTCAACTACATGTTACAATGTTAACTCTTAGCAACTTTTATTTCTAGTGAGAAATCTAATAGTGCTGCCATAGCTTACTATAACCTTAAAAGGGCTCATGTGACCCTCCCGCTTCGGCTTCCCAAAGTGCTGGGATTACAGGTGTGAGCCATTGTGCCTGGTCTCTCTCTCTCTGCCACTGCCTGGTCTCTCTCTCTCTTTCTTCAGAGTTTTGCTCTTGTTGCCCAATGGCGCAATCTCAGCTCACTGCAACCTCCGCCTCCCTGCAACCTCCGCCTCCCTGCAACCTCTGCCTCCCTGCAACCTCTGCCTCCTGGGTTCAAACGATTCTCCTGCCTCAGCCTTCCAAGTAGCCGGGATTACAGGGTTGTGCCACCATGCCTGGCTAATTTGGTATTTTTTTAGTAGAGATGGGTTTTCACCATGTAAGTCAGGCTGGTCTTAAACTCCTGACTCCACCAGCCTAGGCCTCCCAAAATGCTGGGATTACAGATGGGAACCACTGCACCCGGCCCTAAATGTATGTATGTATGTATTTTTTGAGACAGAATCTCGCTCTGTCGCCCAGGCTAGAGTGCAGTGGTGCGATCTCAGCTCACTGCAACCTCTGCCTCCCAGGTTTAAGCAATTCTTCCACCTCAACCTCCTGAGTAGCTGGGATTACAGGCATGTGCCACCATGCCTGGCTAATTTTTTTTTTTTTTTTTTTTTGTATTTTTAGTAGAGACGGGGTTTCGCCATGTTGGCCAGGCTGGCCTTGAACTCCTGGCCTCAAGTGATCCGCCTGCCTTGGCTTCCCAAAGTGCTGGGATTACAGGCGTGAGCCACTGCGCCTGGCCCTATTTATTCTTAATACATCTATCTTATGATGTGTTCCACTTAATGAAGTTATCTCAGATTTTTTTCGCAAATAGGTGGGGATTAAATCATAAAATAGTCTCCCCTGAACCTTCCACGAAGCCAGGGAGCATGTCCTGCACATTACCCCTGGGTCCCGCCATGCATCCGGGGGAGTACATTGCATAGGATAAATGCTCACTAAAAACATGCTCACTGTATTGGATAATTCTTATGTCAGGGACTCTCCCAAGAGAACGTTCTGGAAGGAAACTGACCACCTGATGCTATTATTAACATCTTTTTCATTTCCTGTTTCCTGTGGCATCTGGGGCAATGTCAGTGGGGGTGCTAAGACGCCACTCTCATACCTATTTGGTCCCTGGACCTTGGCGAATGCCTAAGAGGCATTTACCCAGTGACTCACAGGGAATTTTTGCTCCTCCGAAGGGAAATCTGAATTAAATCTAAAGTGAAATGCCTCCAGTGGCATTGTCCTTAGTAACTCTGTTTCTCCCAGGAAGCTCTGCCTCCTGTCTTAGGAATTTACCTCCCTTTCTTGAAGTCAGAGGCTCATCTTTAACTCGATTCAGTGAGGACAGCCTTCCAGGCTGGGAATGGTTCCCTAGGGACATCTGGCTGCAGCTGAAATTGCCCATCTCTCATCGCCCCTAACAAGGTCCACATGATGTAAATTTCAGATTGTCCCAATAGGACTGTGCTCAGCATAGCTAATAAAGGATTTCAGCCTTTGGCAAAAAAATGGAAGGGTTATTTAAAACCACGCTGCGTCATTTAAGAGTGATGGCTTTAACGAGCTCCCAAGGAACTCATAAAAGGGCCTAGAGAATAAAACAAGGAGGCCCAAAATAGTCAGAACCTGTAAGCAAAGACCCCTAACTTATCGCAGTGGAGCACTCGGCCCGTTTTAAGGACCCCTTTTTGTTCTCTTCCTTGCTGTAACCTAAGGATGCAAGAATTTTGATTATATATATATTTTAAAAAACAGGTTAGATTGAGCCCTTGCTGATCCTCAAAAAGCTTCACTGGATACCGTCCCCAAAACGATGAAGTTTAAAGTTTCGATTTGGCATTTAGGGACCTACAGGATCTGGCCTCAACCCTCCTTTTCAATTACTTGCTCCTTGCTCTCTGTCGCATATCCTGGGCTCCAGCTATACTGGGCCAACTCTTGCTAGCTTTGTACCTTTGCTGTCTTTTTCCCCCTCTTCATGAAAGGCTTTCCTACTTCCATCCCAGCCACTCCACCCTCCATTCTGTTAACAGAACTCCAATTCCTTCCCTGGTGGAAATAAACAGCGCCTCCCTACTTCAGGCAGCTGGTGGCACTTTCGTTGTCCTAATTTCATTGGACCTCAGACAATCTGTAACCTCCTCACAAGGCCCTAACCAACCAGAGGGAAGAGGCTGGCCATATAAGGTGTACCTCCTAATGCCCAGCCTAGAACCTTGGATGCAGGAGGCTCTCTGTAATTGTTGGTTGTGAAGTAAATAGCGTATTCTTTTTTTTTTTCCTGAGATGGAGTCTCACTCTGTCGCCCAGGTTGGAGTGCAATGGAGCGATCTCGGCTCACCACAAACTGTGCCTCCCGGGTTCAAGTGATTCTCCTGCCTCAGCCTCCTGAGTAACTGGGATTATAGGCATGTGCCACCACGCCCAGCTAATTCTGTATTTTTAGTAGAGACAGGGTTTCTCTATGTTGGTCAGACTGGTCTTGAACTCCCGACTTACCAACTTCAGGCAATCTGCCCACCTGGGCCTCCCAAAGTGCTGGAATTACAGGCGTGAGCCACAGCGCTTGGCCACGCCCAGCTAATTTTTTGTATTTTTAGTAGAGGTGGGGTTCCACCATGTTGGACAGGCTGGTCTCTAACTCCTGACCTCAGGTGATCCACCCGCCTTGGCCTCCCAAAGTGCTGGGATTACAGGCGTGAGCCACCTCACCTGGTCGCTTTTTTTTTTTTTTAATTCTAGTTTTATTAATTCAAAATATGCTGTACATTCACACTCAAAAGATACAACAGAGTGAAAAGTCACCTTCTCTGTTCTCTAGCCACCTCATTCCCTTCTATGGAAAGAACCAATTATTATCAGCTTTTTGTGAATCCTTCTGGAGACATGCAATATATATAGTATACTCTTCTCTCTCCTTTTAAAAATAAATGGGGTTCCTCCTTAGTTTTGCAGTTTGCTTTTTCACCTGACTATGCACACATACACATATTTAAAAAAATTATTCAGCCAATTTACTATTGATAACATTTAGGTTACTTTCATTATTTTGTTATTAAAAACAATGTTGGGCCTGGCGGGACACATTTTACATACATTGAATCAGGCCACTAGGTAAGATGTGTTTAAAAACTGCAGATGATGTGTCTAAAAACTGTAGATTGCTCCACAAAAGTAAAATATCTTTATTAAATCAGCCTGTTATATATAACAGTTTTTTTAACTCCATTCCTTAAATACAATTGGGGTCAAATAAAAATTACTTTTTATAAGCATAGGGTTGGAATTGTTAGATTGTTAACACCCTGAGATATCTTTGATGATTTTCAACCCAAGGGATGATCATGAATTTGGTAAACACACACACACAAACTTAAAATGAGGTCTAACCTTAAATTTTTAATAGAACTTGTCAAAAAGTTTGTTAGCAAAAGTGTGGGTGAAAAGAGATTCCCAGCTAGGCACAGTGGCTTACGCCTGTAATCCCAATACTTTGGGAGGCCAAGGCAGACGGATCACTTGAGATCAGGAGTTCAAGACCAGTCTGGCCGATATACTGAAATCTTCTCTCTACTAAAAATATAAAAATTAGCTGGGCGTGGTCATGCATGCCTGCTACTTGGGAGGCAGAAGCACAAGAATCACTTAACTCAGGAGGCGGAGGTTGCAGTGAGCTGAGATCATTCCACTGCACTCCAGCCTGGGCTACAGAGCAAGACTCTGTCTCCAGAAAAAAAGAAAAGAAATTCCCACATATTGCTCATAAATGTAAAATTGGACATTATGGAGAAAAATTAGACAATGTTGATCAAGATTAACAGTGCCCACACCCATTGACCTAGCAATTCTACCTCTAGAAATTATCCCTACATAAATACTCATACATGTAAACATGAAAATACAAGAATTTAGGCTTGGCGTGGTGACTCACGCCTGTAATCCCAGCACTTTGGGAGGGCAAGTCAGGAGGATCGCTTGAACCCAGGAGTTCCAGACCAGCATGGACAACGTAGTGAGACCTTGACTTTACAAAAAATTTTTTAAAAAATTAGCTGGGTGTGGCGTGCATGTCTGGTCCTAACTACTGGGGACGCTGAGGTGGGAGGATCCCGGGGTGGGAGGCTGCAGAGAGCTGTGATTGCACCACCGTACTCCAGCCTGGGCGACAGAGCGAGATCCTGTCTCAAACAAATAAAAAAATTAAAGCATAACCTGTAGGAGATAGCTCAATGAATGCTGATGTTTACAAGAAGGATTTGGGTTATCTCTGATAATTTTAGAAAGGAGATGCATTACAGAGATCAGGGAACAGTCTCTGAAGAAGGATCCCCTGGGTTTGATGCCCATCCCTATTGCTTTTAGCTGTATAACCTTGAGCAAGTTACTTACCTGAGCCTCAGCTTCCTCATCTGTAATCTGCATTATAGTTGTGTTGTAAAGGTTCAATGGGATGGTGCCTGCAAAACTTCCCACCCCTCCCCAAACCTGACACATAACAGGCACTCAACATAGTTGTAATTATTATTTAATAAATATGTTGTTCTAAGTGGTGATGGTAGATTAAGGGGCTACTTTGGTGATATAATCTGCCCTCTTGGGGTAGAGTTGAGGGCTTTGCAGTTGCGTAAATTCCTCTCTAGCACTCACTAGACTTTGAGCACCTCATTCCCTAACCTCTATGGCCTCAGTTTTCTCATCTGTTAAAGTGGCCAGAATAAATTCCAAGTCTTAAGAGTTTGCTCTGAAACTTAAACGTACACTACTCATAAGAGTTTAATACACAATTATTTTATTTCCTGCCAATCTAATGGCGAAGACATGGAATAACCCATCAAACAGTCCAGTAACCACAGGAAACCAGAGGGACGGAGACCAGGGCAATGGGCGAGTCAGCTGTGGCCAGTGCGCCGCGATTCGAAGGGGATGACCATAGAACGGTGGGTGGTCGCTCAGCTCCCCAATCGCTCTCCCACACCCGGCTGGGGAGACAGGATCTCATCGTAGGCCGCAGCAGCTTGACTGTCACCCGGGCAACCCCACCTTCCGGTTCGCTCTACAACCCCCTGGCTCCCGCTTCCGGTTCCGGCGTCGTGCGTCATCGCTGGGCGACTGAATTCGAGTTTTCGGTCAGGTTTGTCCAGGGGGTGCGGTCCTGTTCGGAAGGAGGTGGAGAGTTGGGGGTCACCAGGCGTATCCTCTGCGTCACAGTCGGCCACCGGGGCTTGGCGCCGTCATGGAGAGCGGAGGGCGGCCCTCACTGTGCCAGTTCATCCTCCTGGGTACCACCTCTGTGGTCACCGCCGCCCTGTACTCCGTGTACAGGCAGAAGGCCCGGGTCTCCCAAGAGCTCAAGGTCAGTGCTGGAGCCGGCCTGGCCTCAGCCGGGTCATCTCTGTCCCAGGTCCTGGGGAGCCCACGATTCACCTTGGCCACCCCACCGTCGGAAACTGTCCAGAAAAGGAAACAGCCTCTGAAGGGTGTCATCCAGTCAGTAAATGGAGGAGCGAGGGGCAGGATTCGGGCTCGGGTGACGGTTGCTCCGCTCCTTTTTTCCCAAGTCCCTCTTATGACTCAGAATGAATTTTGACTTAATTACTTTACTCGAAAAGTATTTATTGAACACCTGCGATGCGGCAGGCAGTGAGTAGAACAGATGAAAGTCCCTCCCCTCGTGGAGATTCCGTTTTAATACGGCTAGACAGCAAACATGTAAATCAGGCAGTGTAACAGCTGGTGAGCAATGCTTTAGAGTAAGGTAGGGGAGAGGACATGGAATGCTGGAAAAAGGGGGATCTCCTATCTTAAATAAGGTGACATTTGAGCAGAGCCCAGGAAGAGACGAGGAAAGTCATGCGGATATCTAGCGGGAGATGGAGGGAATGGCAAGTGCAGACATCCATTTACTGAACCACTCCACTCCTTGATTTACAGACGCTTCCTTTTTATATTACAACTATTGTTTTTTAGTAAATGGTGCCCTTTTTTGAACTGTGCCTTTCGGTTTACACAACACATTTGCATTTATTTTTATTTTTTATTTTTTTGAGACAGAGTCTTGGTCTGTCACCCAGGCTGGAGTGCAGTGGCGCGATCTGGGCTCACTGCAGCCCCCGCCTTCCGGGTTCAAGTGATTCTCCTGCTTCAGCCTCCTGAGTAGCTGGGATTACTACACCCAGCTAATTTTTTTTTTTGTATTTTTAGTAGACACTGGGTTTCACCGTGTTGGCCAGACTGATCTCCAGCTCCTGACCTCGGGTGATCTCCCCACCTTGGCTCTCCGAAGTGTTCGGATTACAGGTGTGAGCCACTGCGCCCAGCCACATTTTCATCTTGATTTTATTTTTTTCTTCACAATATATATATATTTTCCTTTCTTTTTTTTCAGATGGAGTCTCGCTCTGTTGCCCAGGCTGGAGTGCAATGGCACGATCTTGGCTCACTGCAACCTCAGCCTCCCGGGTTCAAGCGATTCTCCTGCCTCACCCTCCTGAGTAGCTGGGATTACGGGCGCCTGCCACCACGCCCGGCTAATTTTTGTATTTTTAGTAGAGATGGGATTTTGCCATGTTGGCCAAGCTGGTCTCCAACTCCTGACATCAGGTGATCCCTCTGCCTCAGCCTCCCAAAGTGCTGGGATTATAGGCGTGAGTCACCACCCCCGGCCCACAATAATTTTTTGAAGTAGATAAAATGGCAGTTACCACCGCATTGCAAATCAGAAAATTGAGATTCGGAGGAAAGGCCATGCAACTAGTCAGCTTGAAACTTAAATTTAGGTATTTTGATTCCAGGGGTAGGATTTTAATCTGATTGACATTGCTTTATTGTGACTCTCTGACTGGTCCAGAGAGATGGGCCTCTTTAGGTCAGAGACAGGCTCTTATTCATCCATTCTCTTTCCTCTAGCTTTTGACACAGTACTTGACAAGTGGTAGATGCTTAGTAAATGTTTGTGGGTTCTTTTTGGCTGAAGTTTCACAATATGAGAGCTAAGGGCCTAACCTAATTTGATGTTTATATGAAAGATGGATTCCTAAACCTGACTAACTTCATTATCAGATTGTTTTCAGTAAGGGTTTAGAAACTAGTGGGTGGGCCAGGCTACTCCAGCCTGGGTGACAAGAGCACGACTCCATCTCAGAAAAAAAAGAAACCAATGTGTGAAATCCCTGCTATGAAGGGAGTTTTGGAATCTGGAAAGAACCAAGTTAGGAGATAATTGGATTTGCTGTGCAGTGGCATTATAGTGAGAGTCCAGCTGCCCTGTGTGTCACCTGATTAAATAATCAAGTTAATCCTGAAGTGATTAGCTCTGTGTAACTGATACTTCACTTTCTGACTCCAGATCACTTTGGCCTCAAGTTGGCTGGTAGTGGGATTCTTTGAAGCGGTGAACTCTTTAGGTCCCATCTTTGGGTGACCGTAAAACCTTTGCCGGGCCGGGCGCGGTGGCTCACGCCTGTAATCCTAGTGCTTTGAGAGGCTGAGGTGGGCGGATCACAAGGCCAGGAGTTCAAGACCATCTTGCCTAACACGTGAAACCCCGTCTCTACTAAAAATACAAAAAATAAATAAATAAATAAATAAATTAATTAATTAATTAGCCGGGTGTAATGGCAGACGCCTGTAGTCCCAGCTACTCAGGAGGAGTGTGAACCTGGGAGGTGGAGGTTGCAGTGAGCCAAGATTGTGCCACTGCACTCCAACCTGGGCGACAGAGCGAGACTCCTTCTCAAAAACACAAAAACACAATAACCTTTGCCAACCAGTTCCTAAATGAGAATGAGATAGCCCCTTCCTGGAAAAAGAGTTGGGACTCTTAACGTCTTACATTCTATTTTCTATTTCCTTCCTCTCTTTCTCCCTCCTTTCCTTTGTTTTCTTTCTCCTTGGCCTGCCTTCCTGTCCTTCATTTCTTTCTTCTTTTTTGCTCTGTTTTTTTTTTGAGACATGGTCTTACTGTGTTGCCCAGGCTGGAGTGCAGTGGCACAAACATAGCTCACTGCAGCCTCGAGCTCCCAGGCCCAAGCCAGTCTCCTGCCTCGGCCTCCTAAGTAGCTAGGACCACAGGTGCACACCACCACGTCCAGCTAATTTTTTATTTTTCATAGAGATGAGGTCTTGCAAGTTGCCCATGCTAGTTTTGCACTGCTGACCTCAAGCAGCCATCCCACTTTGGACTCCCAAAGTGCTGGGATTACAGGTGTGAACTACCATGCCCGTCCTAGATTTTATTTTCTTGATCAGATGACAAAACTTCCAGAGTGGGGCTTGTGTCCTATCCTGTACATCTCTTATAGGAGAATGCATATTTATTGCATGCCTCCTATGTGCCAGCCCCTGGACTGGATTCTTTCACACCTTAAAGTTCATTTAACCCACATAAAAATCCTGTGAAATTGCATTTTCCCTGTCCTTTACAGTTTTGGAACCTGAGACTCAGATAAATGAAGTTGTCCCAAGCCACAGTGGATGCATTGGAGCTTGATTAAACTCCAGGTCTTTCTGATCATATTCTCCCTCTTCCCCCTTTAAAATTCGAATTGGCCATCCTGTGATGGATACTTTGCTAGCTGTCTCACTTTGGGCAAATCACTTCACCTCTCTGAGCCTGTTTCCTTATCTCTAATTGGTGATAATAATGTCTGCTATAAAGGGATGGTGTGGGCATTAAGTGGTTTATGCATTTAAAGTGCCTAGCATATTGCCTGGTACACAGTATATTTAAAATGCTTATTTATTCATTAATTTATTCATCAAATAATGTATTAAATGCTTGCTGTGTGTCAGGCACAGTTCTCAGCACTAGGGGGATAGCAGTGAACGAGACAAACCATGTCCAAGCGCTTCTAGGGTTTAACATTCTAGTGGAAGGAGACAGATAAATGAGTACTTTGTTGTTATTGCTGTCATTTCAGATCTTCACAGTGTAAGTGGCTAAGAAATTTTGACTGACCTTGCTCCTGTCATTTACTGTGTAGCAGTAGCTAAAACTCCGAGTGACCTTCATATACATCTGGTGTCTCATCTTTAGAGGTTACTGAATCTGGCATCCTTAAGAGCTGTTTTTGGGTATACCCTGAAAGCAGAGGTGGTCGTTTATTCATCCCTGAATCTCTGACACCCAGCACAGTGCCCGGCACATAGATGCTCAGGAAATGATTGTTGATTTTATTCCTTTTCTCTTATTTTTGAAACAGCAGTAACAGGATTGGTTTCCCAAATGCAGTGGGTTGGACGCTCTGAGTTGGAAGGCAGAGGAGAATTAGGGATTGTTAGAGGAAGACAGCAGCAGAAGGAACCGTGCTCACTTAATTATGACCGTGAGAAAGGCAAAAAGTAGAACAGACTGGGTGCAGTGGCTCACACCTGTAATCCCAGCACTTTGGGAGGCCAAGGCAGGAGGATCACTTGAGCCCAGGAGCTCAAGACCAGCCTAGGCAACGTTGGGAGACCCTGTCTCTGCAAAATAAAAAAATTAGCCAGGTGTGGTGGTGCATGCCTGTGGTCTCAGCAACTTGGGGACCTGAGGTGGGAGGATCACTTGAACCTGGGAAGTTGAGGCTGCAGTGAGCCGTGATTGCACTACTATACTCCAGCCTGGGTATAACTGTAAGACCCCAGCTCAAAAATAAATAAATAAATAAATAAATAAATAAATAAAAAATGGCATTTGGCACCAGTTAACAGTCTTGCCCTGTTGAAGCAAAGGCAACCCCCCTACTTTGTTTTTTTAATTACATACAATGCAGAGCATTGGTTTGTAAAGATGTAGTAATGTTAATAACAACACCTACCAGTTCTCAAACCACTACCATGTACTAGGCAGTAGGTTAGGTACTTTATACCTGAATCCTTTGGGCCATAGCTCTGTGTTGTCAAGAAGAGATTGAATGATGTTCAGTCTCTGGTATGTAAATTGACTAGTACCTTTTATATTTTCACTAAAAAGTCTTAACATGAAAAGGAGTGTAGGTTTTGGTTAACTGGAAAAAGAATGTATGTGGCACCCCCATTCTGCAGTGATGGAAGAGGGCACAGGCATGGCACCGTTCCTGTTGATGTACACAGCTTTGAAATCTGATTCTCTGTAGTCACCTTCCTGTCCAATTTCCGTATTCTCTTGACATGAAAAAAATAGAATCTTTTTCTTTTTTTGCCTGTAAGTTTGACTGAGCATGTCAGTGTTCAATGGCCAATTTATTTAATTTTTTTTTGTATTTAGGGAGCTAAAAAAGTTCACTTGGGTGAAGATTTAAAGAGTATTCTTTCAGAAGCTCCAGGAAAATGTGTGCCTTATGCTGTTATAGAAGGTATGTTTGCTTATAGGGCAATGGAAAACAACTTCCTTTTTCCAAAAGATTGATAAAAGATCATCTTGGCTTATGTTAAGTGCCTTTTGTGGTGTTGGGTCCATGGTCCAGAACATTCTTTGGGGTCAGAAAGACGTGGGTTATTGCTTTGTGATCGCTAAGATTACGAGACCTCCCTGAACCACTGTTGCCTGATCTCGAAAATAATACTTAACCTTTATAATGTTGTTATAAGACAAATTATGTGATCCATGCAAAGTGCTTGGGAGAGTGCTTCTAAAATCTGACTTACGGTGATCAGAATGTCATTGTTTTGATTAATTAGCAAAAGTCTACTGAAAACATTTAATTTTTAACATTTTTTAAATTAAAAATTTTTTTTTTCTTTTTTGAGGCCAGTCGTGGTAGCTCATGCCTTTAATCCCAGCACTTTGGGAAGCTGAGGTGGGCTGATCACTTGAGCTCAGGAGTTTGAGACCAGCCTGGCCAACATGGTGAAACCCCGTCTCTACTAAAAATACAAAAATCAACTGGATGTGGTGTCATGGCACGTACCCGTAATCCCAGCTACTTGGGAGGTGAGGCAGGAGAATTGCTTGAACCCGGGGGGTGGTTGCAGTGAGCCAAGATTGCGCCACTGCACTCCAGCCTGGGTGACAGAGTGAGACTCCGTTTCAAATAGAGTCTTGACTCTGTCACCCAGGTAGCTGTAGTATGGTGGTATGATCATAGCTCACTGCAGCCTCAAACTCCTGAGCTCAAGTGATTCTCCTGCCTCAGCCTCCCAAGTACCTGGGACTACAGGCACACACCCTGCTAACTTTTTAATTTTTTGTAAAGATGGAATCTCACTGTGTTGACCAGGCTGGTCTCAAACTCGTGGCCCCCAAGTGATCCTTCTGCCTTGGCTTCCCAAAGTGGTGGGATTGTAGTTGTGAGCTACTGTGCCAGACCAGAAAACACATTTTAAACTATCTGAGAGAGCAGAAAAATTCTTTAGAAATAATAGAATTTGTGTCCACTTAGGAGCTGTACGGTCTGTTAAAGAAACGCTTAACAGCCAGTTTGTGGAAAACTGCAAGGGGGTAATTCAGCGCCTGACACTTCAGGAGCACAAGATGGTGTGGAATCGAACCACCCACCTTTGGTATGTATCACTTCTCCACTGGCCAAAACCCTTGCAGTTGGTCCATTCAAATGCCGGGGTCCTGGGTGCTGTTGCCTTGTCTTCAGCTTCTCCTGAGACGGGTTGAAGACCAGTCTCTTAATGCAGGTCATATTCTTGTGTGTAGCCTGTGGGCCTCCTACATCAGAATCACCTAGGCATCTTATTGAAATGCAGATTTCTGGGCCCCCTTCCAGACTTATCCAACCAGAATTTCCAGGATCAGGGACCTGGAATCTGTTGTTAGTTACACTGAAGTTTGAGAACCACTGAATCAGTGATTTCAGTATTTCCTAAAATGCTTTTGTGCCATCACATGAAATACCAGTTTTCCAGCTGGTCCTAGTGGGTTCTGTTTTAGATGTTTGTTTTACAGTGGAAAGGGAAATGAATGGTTTCCGTAGTCTGTGGCGGTATTTGTTGCTCACTGAGATCGCCCCAGGACCTAAAAATGGAGCCTCCTTGTTAGGAGGCACTTGGAGATAGTGATCTTACTGTCTTCTGGTTACTTAAGACTCTATGCTGTCTTCTGCATTTAGTTGATCTCCAGCTCTGCCTGGGTGTTTGCTGTTTGCTACCCTGTATCTTTAGTTCTCTTATTCTTCTAGGAATGATTGCTCAAAGATCATTCATCAGAGGACCAACACAGTGCCCTTTGACCTGGTGCCCCACGAGGATGGTGTGGATGTGGCCGTGCGAGTGCTGAAGCCCTTGGACTCAGTGGATCTGGGCCTAGAGACTGTGTATGAGAAGTTCCACCCCTCGATTCAGTCCTTCACCGATGTCATCGGCCACTACATCAGCGGTGAGCGGCCCAAAGGCATCCAGGAGACCGAGGAGATGCTGAAGGTGGGGGCCACCCTCACAGGGGTTGGCGAACTGGTCCTGGACAACAACTCTGTCCGCCTGCAGCCGCCCAAACAAGGCATGCAGTACTATCTAAGCAGCCAGGACTTCGACAGCCTGCTGCAGAGGCAGGAGTCGAGTGTCAGGCTCTGGAAGGTGTTGGCACTGGTTTTTGGCTTTGCCACATGTGCCACCCTCTTCTTCATCCTCCGGAAGCAGTATCTGCAGCGGCAGGAGCGCCTGCGCCTCAAGCAGATGCAGGAGGAGTTCCAGGAACATGAGGCCCAGCTGCTGAGCCGGGCCAAGCCTGAGGACAGGGAGAGTCTGAAGAGCGCCTGTGTCGTGTGTCTGAGCAACTTCAAGTCCTGCGTCTTTCTGGAGTGTGGGCACGTTTGTTCCTGCACCGAGTGCTACCGCGCCTTGCCAGAGCCCAAGAAGTGCCCTATCTGCAGACAGGCCATCACCCGGGTGATCCCCCTGTACAACAGCTAATGGTTTGGAAGCCGCACAGCTTGGCATGGTAGCTCCCCTGCCCCCCTTTTCAGGGATTTTTATCTCAAGGCCTTTGGAGGAGCAGTGGCAGGGGTAGCTGTCACCTCCAGGTATGATTGAGGGACCCACGCCTCCAGTGGGCAAGATGCTGCCTTTCCCGCCTGAATGGGGACCCTGTCCATGTGGGGCCTGAGAATCAGAGCCTCGCCCTGGGAGGCTGCCGTGGCGTCTCCTCCCAGGAGCCAGATCAGTGCAAGTGTGACTGAAAACGCCTCATCGTTTAAGCACCAAAGTCAATGATCAGCAGCCCTTCTGTTCCTGTGTCTTTTGTTTTTTTTCTGGTGAATTGTTGCTTGCTGTGGACTTGGTGGAGGACTCAGTCAGAGGGGAGGAAAGGCCGGGCCCTGAGTACAACGGATGCCTTGGGTGCTGCCTCCAAAGAGATTCTGCCGCAGCTTTTCTTCTTTTTCCTCATGCCCCGGGAGATAGTCTTTCTTCAGAATTGTCAGGCTGGGCGGGTCAACTTGTGTTCCTTTTCCTTCACTGGCTTGCCTCCTAAACGCCTGCATGTGTGTAGAGGACAAAAGAAAGTGAAGTCAGCACATCTGCTTCTGCCCAAATGGTTGGGGCCCCGGGCAACAGATTGGAGAGAGAGCGTGTGAAGGGCAGTTGGTCAGGCAGCCCTCCTGGTTTTGCCGCTGGCCTTGATTTGAACTGCTACCACTTGGGAGAGCTCGGGGTGGTCCCTGGTTTTCCCTCCTGGAGAATGAGGCGCAGAGGCTTCGCCTCCCGAAGGACACAGTGTGGACGCCGCTGGCCTAGTGTCCTGGCCTCACAGCTTCCTTGCAAGGCTGTCACAAGGAAAGCAGCCGGCTGGCACCCTGAGCGTACGGCCTTTCAGGGCTCCCTCATCCAGCCTGTCGCAGTGTTGACATCTTGGTGTACTCATATCGCTTCTCCTTTTGTTACCCCCTCCCTGTATTACCATTTGCCCCTCTCCTGCCCTTGGTGAGCCTTTGAGTGCAAGACAAATGGGGCTGTCTTCCCCCACCTCTGAGTAGTCGGAGGTCACATACACAGCTCTTTTTTATAGCCCTTTTCTGCCTTTGAATATTCATATCTCGTCCGCCTTTGTGCAGGTGAGGAAGGGGTGCCGTCAGGGGCCTACACTAGTACGATGCAGTGTCCAGTGTGAATAGCACAAATTAAACATGTTGCAACCAAGTGCTAGCCTGTTGCTTGTTAAAAAGAGTTAAATGGCTAAGCCTAAGCGTCCTCAGGATGGGATTGAATCCCCGCCGCAATGGAGTGAAAGGTGGGGAGTTTGAGGCCTCTGTGTCCTTTTCCTTGGCTGTAGTGGTTTGGGCCTCCCCCAGATGGTGTGATGTGGAGGCAGGGATGCCTGCCCCCTGGGGAGGAATCTGGACAGCCCACCCGCAGGTTATAGCTGGACTTGCTGACCGTCTTTGAAGTCTGCCCCAACAGGCTACAAACCAGGGCAGTGAGATTTCACCTGCTGGGAGAATGGGATGGAGATGGGGCACTGGGGGACAGCAGAGAGGACATGAGCATTTAGCAATACCGCTGTGCACGAGGTCCTGTGTCGCGTGCTGTTTCACACTCATTTCAGAGTGAGTTCATCCTCACAAAACCCCTGCAGGCCGAGTCCTGGTGTCTCTGCTGTACGGGTGAGGAAGTAGGCCTTGAGAGGGTATATTCACTGGGCTGAAGGCACAGATATAGCAAGTCACGGGTCTGAATTTAAACCCCAAGCTGTTTCTAAAGTCCTCATCTTCCTGCTCACTAAATGTGCGGCCAGTAAATTCCTCAGTGCTAACAGGAACACTCACAAGAGACGTGTTCCCCAAGTCCATAGAGGAGAACTGGTGGCCACACTAGAGCAGCAGGTGAAAGTTGGGGTAAGAATCCACTTGCCAATATTGAGTCTGTCCAGTGAAGTACGAAGACCCTGGTTTTACACAAGGTGCTGGAGGGTGGGGCAGGGTGAAAGGACCCTGATGGGAATGGCCTCTTGGTGCACTTTGAAAGTCTCCGTCCCCTTTTCATCATCCCTCTGGCACTTAGCTTATAATGGAAGGTGAATGAACTGGCCCAGGGGAATTTGCATGGTAAGCTATCTGAGTTCAGCCCTTGGCATAGCTTTCATGGGTAAATGTGATCAAAGAGATTAAAAAGGAGCAGGCAGGCTACTTTCCCCAGCCTACCTCAATGTTGGACAGACTCCATTTCTTCATCCCGAGTGTTCTTCCCCACTGAGCTTCCCAGCTGAGCTCCCTGTCGTGGGAGACCCAGGACCGGCACACAGCCCCTGCCTCAGGAAGCTGGCTTGTGCCTGGACCCCCTGGGTGCGAGGGCCCTGCTTGGTCCTAGCCTGCTGGGGACTGAAACTGTCCCATACTCTACTTCAGCTATCATTGGCCATTCCCACCTATTTTAGGAGCCTGATCTCCAGGAGGGTTGCATGGGTCCTAAATGGATGTGTGGAACCAAGGCTGGCAGGAAGGATAACAGGGAAAAGGGGAAGCAGGAAGTCAGTTCTGAACTGACCATGGGATGATGATGAATTTTGAGTGTCCCCTAAATCAGCCCTGTGCTCAGTCACTTTACTCCCAGGCAGCCCGTATTGGGCAGGAATTCTTGAATAATTGCTGCTGGTGTTCTGACTGTCTGTGCCAGGCACTTCATTTGCGTTAATGTGGCCCTATGCAATGGATATTGTTACCTCCAATTAGTGGGGCTCAGTGGGGTTACAGTTTGCCTGCATCCACACATAATCACAAGCCCAGCAATGTCAGGCTCTTCACAGGTATTGTTTCTAATATAGCAAACCAGCAAGGGAGGCTACATCACCCTTTTACAGGTTGTGTGATTTGTTCAAGGCTACCACAATCTGACTATAAAACCTGCAATCTTTGCTTTTTATCACATGAGGTCTAGGAGGCTAAAAAGAGAAGTTGTCCATGAGACAACTGAGCATTATCATAAATACACAGCATTTTACAAGCCAAGCAGCACCTCGGGAACAACCAATCACATCCCCAGCAGATCTAGTGGATGGGGGCTGGAAGGCAGTCTTTGGAATCCAAATTCATTCAGAATTCTAATGGAAAATCTAAAAAGGAACAACCTGTGGGAAAATTAAAGAGCAAACAATAACATGACAAACTAGCCACTCCCTGACACCCTCTGCAGCCCTGATCGTAGGCCGTGATAACTCCAGTTGGGGGATGGATGCTGATGGTCCCACAGGGCCTCTGGAATGCTCAAAGTTGGTATTATGGATGGGCATTTATTTTTTGACATGGACTTTCACTCTTATTGTCCAGGGTGGAGTGCAATGGCATGATCTCAGCTCACTGCAACCTCCACCTCCCGGGTTCAAGCAATTCTCCTGCCTCAGTTTCCCAAGTAGCTGGGATTAAAGGCATGCACCACCCTGCCTGGCTAATTTTTTGTATGTAGTAGAGACGGGGTTTCACCATGTTGGTCAGCTGGTCTCGAACTCCTGACCTTGTGATCCGCCCGCCTCAGCCTCTCAAAGTGCTGGGATTACAGGCGTGCCTCACCGCGGCCTGCTCATGGACTGGGCATTTATTCACCCAACAAACATTTGCTGAATGTGTATTTTGTGCCTGGAAATACAAGATGATTAAGACAGTCCCTGCCCGCAAAGGGCTCAGAGTTGTTTCAAAGGATCGTAACTGAACAGGAGTAAACCCTGTTTGACAGGTGTATTACTCCCTTCTCACACTGCTAGAAAGAAATACCTGAGACTGGGTAATTCATAAAGAAAAGAGCTTTAATTGATTCACGGTTCCGCAGGCTGTACAGGAAGCATAGCATCTGCTCCTCCGCTTCTGGGGAAGCCTCAGGGAGCTTTCAGTCGTGGCAGAAGGCAAGGGGTAGAAGCACTTCGTATGGCCAGAGCAGGAGGAAGTGGAGGGAGATGCTATACTCTTAAACAACCAGCTCTCACATCACTCACTGTCATGAAAACAGCACTGAGGGGGTGGTGCTAACCCATTCATGAGAACTTTGCCCCCACTATCCCATCACCTCATACCAGGCCCCACCTCTGACACTGGGGATTACAATTCGGCATGAGATCCAAACCATATCAGCAGGTATGGCGACTCAGATCCAAACCATATCAACAGGTATGGTGACTCAGTTGTTGGGAACATTTGTGGTTCACAGAATATAGGACTTGAAAGGAGCCTTTGTGACAGGCCTGGTTAGAGCACATTCTATGACCATTAGAGATCAACCAATCAAGGGTGGTATCACTGCTGAAGGGAAGCAGAGAAAACATACCCCACAGAGTCGAGGATGATCTGTTTAAACCACCAACCTCGCCACGTCCCGCCTCTGCTTCAAGTTCACCTCCAGGTTCTCTGCCACCTGCAACATCGTGTCCTGGCTCTTCCATTGCATGAGAAGCCCTGCATGACCCCGTCCCTGGTCACCTCCCCACGGTTGTCCGTGTCCCTTTCAGTCTCCTACTTGTGACTCCAACAACACTGAACTGTTGAGTTTCCTTAAACATGCCATGCTGGCCAGGCAGTGGCTCATGCCTGTAATCCTAGCACTTTGGGAGGCCAAGGCAGGAGGATCACTTGAGGCCAGGAAGTAGAATTTGAGATGAGCCTGGACAACATAGCAGGACACTTTCTGTACAAAAAATAAAAACTAAAAAAGCTGACCATGGTGGTGCACACCTGTAGTCCCAGCCACTCAGGAGACTGAGGTGGGAGGATGGCTTGAGCCCAGGAGATTGAGGCTGCAGTGAGCTGTGATTGTGCCACAACACTCCAGCCTGGGCAACAGAGTGAGACCCCAACTCCAAAAAACAACGAAAAACAAAAACGGAAGCCCATGCCATGCCGTCGTCTGTCTTTGCTCACATGAATTCCTGTCTCTGGAATGCTGGTCCTTTCTTCACCTTGCTAACACTGATTCACCCTTTAACACTCCGCTTTAGGGGTGTCCTCCAGGGAAAATCTTCCCTGTGCCTCCCCACCTAGGCTGGGTTAGATATCCCTCCTGTGAGATTCCATAATAAGAGTCTCAAATCTCGATTCCTGCTGTTAGCCATATTGGCCATGTCTTGGGCAGGGACTCTCTCATTTCTTTTCCTTCTCCACAAATTCTGGGTTGTCAGTGCAGACTAATTAGAACTCACATCAGGGCTCACTATTTGCTAGGTACCCTGAGAAGTGCAGTACATAATGAACCCTTCCGGTCCTCATTTGAGAGGTATGGACGAATGTGTTTGTATTATTCTTAAACAAAAGGAAACAGGCCTAGAGAGGTCAAGTGTCTTGCCCAAGTGCACAAGAGGGATGGGACTTAAACCCAGGCAGTCTGACTCCAGAGCCCAAGCTCTTAACTACAGAGTGTACATGGAATGAATGAGTCAACCCATGAATGAAATAGTAGGTGTGGGCGAAACAATCCTGGAAGACTGCCTAGAGGAGCTGGTTTTTGGACCACAGATGAAAGTGATTGTAAGGAGTGAGGACAGCCCCCCTTTTAGGACCTGGGAGCCAGGATGAATGAATTGTACAGGAATAATGCTATGTCCAGTGACCTGTCCAGAGCTTTGAGGACTCCACCCAGGAAAGTCAGGGCAGTGGCACCGGATGGAGATAAATGGTCTTGACTGGGAGCCCACAGTTTGGCTTTCTCTCTGGTTCTGCTCCATTGCTGTGTGATCTTGATCAAGTGATTTAACCTCTCTGGGCCTTAGTTCTGTCTATGAAAGGAGCAAGCTGGATTAGAAGCTCTCCTCCGTTCAGCTCTATTTTGCTTGTCTATGAGATGCAGCATGGGTGAGGGACTAGGGAGGGCAGTCCTGGGGCTGGTCTGAGAGATGAGATGTGGTTCCTCTACAGGCTAGCTGGGTGCCGCAGCCTCCAGACCGTGCTCCCGGAAAGCCGGGTGCTCAGCACATTTTCTCTCTAATTAGATAGTGTTAACTGATCAATTTTGAATGAGATCAGTTTCCATGTGTGCTGTCCCGAATTGCTCCCTGAAGTGCTCATTAGTCACTTCCCCTGCAGCTGCCTTATTGTTTTCCAGATGCCAGCAAGGCACTTGGCATTTCCCTTCCCTGAGACTGGAGCACGTGAGGCTGAGCCAGTGCCACTGGTGTGGGGCAGGGGGCGCTGAGCCGGTCTGGGTGAGTACCCTCATCTCCCACTCTTAACCCTTAGTCCCTGCTGGAGCCATTGCTCCTCATTAGGGACCTCACGTCCACATTTTGTGACCACATGCTGCTGCTGCTGCCATTGGGCCGTGACTCAGGGGGGACACAGCTGAACTCAACAAACATTTATTAAGCACTTAGTGGGCCAGGCACCTTGCATCTGTAACCTGAATGCTCCCTAGGCCTGGGGCGGGGGTTCAAACGAGGTGATACTAATGCTAATGTCCAGATGACCATAATTGCAGGCTTCCATCCCCTCACGGTCTTCCCTAGCTATTAAAGGTATTCCTGCATTCCTAGTTATTGGGCTGTGCTCCACACGCGCTTGCAACAAATCGCTCATCTTCATTTCCTCATTTCCTTCCTTCCCCAGCCCCTCCTAATGCTGCAGTCTCCACAATGCCCTCCAGGTGGCGCTATGTCTCTATGGTCGAGGAGGACTTGGCGGACTTGGAGGACAAACTGAGGTTGTGCTTCCAAAGGCCTGTGCAATTTTCCCTTCCCCAAGGGGTGGGGAACAGGCCTTGGAAGTCAGCAGAATCTGAGGAGGACGCTGGCCTCCTGATCCCAGGGCCAACTGGGAACAGCCTGGATAGGGCGAAGCAGTCTCTTCAGTTTCAGGGAGCTGGCTGCAGATGTGAAAGTTTTGAGAAACCCAGAAAATTCAGGGGGACCAAAAATCCCACATTTTTCCCTCTGTAATTTCCCAGGCATTCACATCTTTAAATATACTAACCATAATTTCTTTAAACAAAAACGAGATATGCATAATGCATTGCATGTTCTTAAAATATGCAAATGACTTCACACTGGGAGAGGATGCTTGAAAAAAAATTGTATGGCACAGATTTTGATTTTTCTCCCCAGAAGATTTTCCTCCGTGGAGAAATTCTGCTTCTCCAGGCTGGCCAGCTCTCCTCACGGCCTTGTCCTTTCTCCTGTGCTTCCGGCTTCTCTCTCTGCCTCCTCACTTCCCCATCTTCTGCTTCCTCTCTTCCTCTGTCCTCTACTTTACTTGGAAGTTCTGCTTCTTGTCTGCCCAGTTTGTCTCCTGCCTCTGAGCCTGTGGAAGAGTTTCTTCCTCTGTGTGGGGATCTGTCTGCTTCTCTGAGGTTGTTTTTAGTCTCTTGGATTCTTTTTCTGCCACTCTCTGCGAGTCTCGTTTTCTTTTCTTTTTTTTTTTTTTTTTGAGACGGAGTCTCGCTCTGTCCCCCAGGCTGGAGTGCAGTGGCCGGATCTCAGCTCACTGCAAGCTCCGCCTTCCGTGTTCACGCCATTCTCCTGCCTTAGCCTCCCGGAGTAGCTGGGACTACAGGCGCCCGCTACCTCGCCCGGCTAGTTTTTTTTGTATTTTTTAGTAGAGACGGGGTTTCACCGTGTTAGCCAGGATGGTCTCGATCTCCTGACCTCATGATCCGCCCGTCTCGGCCTCCCAAAGTGCTGGGATTACAGGCTTGAGCCACCGTGCCCGGCCATCGTTTTCATCTGTCCCTAGCACCTGCCTCCCCGATCAGATTGTCCTCTGCCATGTCCAGCCCAGGGCCTGACAGGGCTGGATGGGGAGGGCTTCTGTGACCACGCATCGGTGGCTCTGTAGTACCCTATTTTCCCTATTACGTAGGAAGTCGCTTCCTAGGAAGAAGAGACCTTTTTCTCCTCCCCTGAAGGCTGTAGGAGGCTCTGGGCTGTGGGACTCACTGCTGGAGCTGTCCCTTGCTCTCACCTTAATGCCTCATTTGAGCCACACAATCTCCCTTTGAGGCTGATCTTGTCCCCCTCATTTTATGGCACAGAGGCATTCTGGCTCAGAGAGTGGAGTAACTGCCTCAAGATCACACAGGTTGGAGGGCGTGGAGCTGGGATTGAACCCAGGCTTCTGGGTCTACCCTCATTTAACAGGCTTTTCCTGGGATTCAGTGAGCAGGGTGCTGCATTGGTTCTTGGGAGACCTGGTCTCAGTGCTGGTGACTCTGTCTACAGTTGAGCAGCTCATCTTCCTTATGTGGGACTCACTTTTCCCACCACACAGAGGGAAAGTATCCCTGCTGTGTCCTGCCCACTTTACAGGGCTATCATGGACATTAAATACCTCACGTTCATCGGGTGCGAAAGTGCCTGAATGCAGTGCTTGGGAACTGAGGGTCCAGAGACCTGCACAGCCAGGCTTCTCGGTGGGATCCTGGGCTCAGCAGTGAGGGGCCGCATCCCTCTGATCAGAATGGAGCCATCACAAGTCTGACCCAGATCTGGGGGCCTCCTCAGTCAGTCCTGGCTCCTCTTAGCTGAAGGAGTAAAAAGCTCTTCTGTCGTCACAGAACACTGGTGGGGAATCCTGTAAAGCCACTTGAGGATCCAGCCCTGACTTTTTCATGAGGGGTCTTTGAGGTTCAGCGATCCCCTGGAAATTGTTTACGCAATGTTCTGCCTCTGGGAAAGAGAATTGTGTCTTTCATCAGATTCCGGAAGGGGTCCTCAGCCTGTGAGAGCTTTGGACTCTAATCTACGCCCACTCTGTTTCCATAGCTAGGCTGAGGTGTAGGGACTAGAAGAGGTTTGCCGGGCTTTCCTGGCCCCAGGCCTGCTCAGGGAGGCAGCGCCACCCAACAGTGGCGAGCCTGGCCTCTGGCGTCCAACCTGCTGCCTTCCATTGGTTGTGTGGTTTTGGGCTAATCTGTGAACTTTTCTGGCCTCGAAGCCCTCCTTCGTGGTATAGATGTGACAGTCACAAGCCACCTTCTATGGCAAGCTCTCAGTAATGACTGGGAGTGGGTATTGAATTTGGGATCAGTGGGCAGTGGCTGCCCCTTCTGAACTGGGGTGGGGTCAGCTCCTCCTTAGCCCCCTTTAGTAGCCACAGTTTGGCTCAGTTCATTGCTCTGCTGAAGTCAGGGGCTGCTTAGTTAGGGGGACTTCTAGCCTCTTGGGACCCCTGGGCAGAAGAAACCTGGTAGGCCATCTGACGTTTTCAGAGCCTGGACTTTGGAGCCAGGCCATGTTTCCAAACCTCCTGAGCCTCAGTTTCACCATCTGTCCATTGGGGCTAAAGTCGTACCTGCCCTTGCCTGCCCCCCAGGGTCTTGAGGATACACTCCTGTGGTTGTAAAAGTCTGATTGTGCCAGGTCTGTCTGCTGTTTTCTCCTCCCTGTCCTGGCTTGAGAGGCAGCGAGAGTTTTCCAGGGCGCCTGGAGCCCCAGCACCTCCCACCAGTTTGGTCTGGGCTGGGAGTTGTAGACAGAATTTCTCCCTCAGAGCTCCAAGCCCAGAGTCCCCTGCCCGGCCCCACGCCCTTGGTCCTCACCCAGTCCTCATGCACTGCTGATAGAGAATGATGGGGATGGAGGGGGCGGACAGGCAGGGGGCAGCATCGGGCACCTGGGTGGCCTACCCCCTCCCATCCCTGGTGAGGCTTGGCTCTTAAACCCCTCCAAGCTCTCCTCATGGTTTTTTACAATTTCCTGAAGAGCCCATGAGACTCTCATTCTGTGGGTTGTTGGTGCAATAAAAACTTTAAACAATGACCCTGTGATCTTTGTATTTTATTTTAAAGAAACATCCCAAACTTCATTGTCAGAAAAAATGAGCTTTTATTTTGTGACTGATTGCTCATTGCTGGAATTTCCCTCCCTTTTGTGACTCCAAGTGTGCCACATGTCGTGTCAGGGTAGCAGGAATGTGAAATGTAGTGGGGAAACCTGTGTTTTACCGTTCCCTGGCTGGGCCTCAGTTTCCCCAGCTGTCATGTGAGGAGTTAGACTAGATGAGCTCTAGGGGTGGTTTCACACCGAGCCTGGCAGGGCTTTGGGTGCTCTTTGGAGACTGTTGGAGACCAGCTGGGGGATGGAGAGCCCAGAAGGTGGAGTTCCAACCCCTGTGACCCCATCAGCTTACCCTTTGTCTAAGTTTCATCTACTGAATTTCCTTGTAAGATATTATTTGGAGAAGGGGTCTTAGTGATTAGACAGACAAATAAGTTAACACCCTTTGAGTTGTATTGGGGACAGGGTTGTGTCTGCCACAGAAGTCCTCAACAAGTGTTTGCTGAATGAATGAATTCTTCTCTTAACATTCCTTGATTCTGGATCTAAGCCACCTCCAGCCAGTCCGTGTGCTTGTCTCTCACTGTGCGTGTGTGTGTGTGTGTGTGTGTGGTCACGAGGTGGGGAGGGGGGCAGAGGCCCTGCCTTTCAAGGAGGGTAGGGAAGGGAAGTTGCTGCAACCCAGGCTCCAGTCACTGAGCTGAGAGGGTTAGTGGGGACTTGGGTTTTTATCCACCTCTGGCTCAGAGTGGTGATTCCCTGCTGGGTGGTCACTTAACCTCTCCCGAGGTGACCAGCTGGCTATTGACAGGGCATTGTCCCCTGGCCTCTCTTCCTGACTGTCTAGGGTCTGAGCCGACCCTGGCAAACCTCAGCATTCCCAGCACCCCTTCTCCACAGGACCCTGGGCTTGGCCTGCCCTCCAGTGCCCAGGGAAGGAATGGACCCCAGAAGGCAGGCACAGAGGCCTGGACTGGGCTGTACCACAGCCACGTTCTTCCCTACGTCTTGCCATCACTGTCTGATGTCGCTGCCTGTGCCTCAGCTTCCCTGTCTGGATTGGAGGGAGAAGACTAGATCAAGGGGAAACTGATGTGTGCTGAGCCTCTCTTCTGTGCTGGGCGCTGCTGGGGCTGACCTTCCCCTTTCTTATCCCACCTGCTTGAGTGTGGGGCTTGGTGCCCAGTCTGGACTATCAAATACGTATTTTCAATCCTGGAATGTCTGTGCTGAAAGGCCCCATGGAAATGGCCTGGTCCTGTGGTTCTTATTTCTAGAGTCCCAGGGTTTGCTGAAGGAGTTTCAGATGAAGTTTCAGGGGGAGGTTGGAGTAAGGCCCTGGGACGCCCCCCACTTTGCTTCAATCGGGTTTTATCTACTTTGGATTTGGGAAAACTGGTTTTGCCACTGAAAAGATGTGATCTTCTCCAGGTTTCCCATTGGGTGATATAGAGTCAGAGGCAGGTTTTTCAAAGCCACAAAGAGAGCCCATAGCAAATAATAACAACCACCTTTATTGAGGACGGACTCTGTGCTAGGCATGGTGTGTGTATGCTCTCTTTCCCCCAATAACCACAAAGTAATAATGATTCTTATGCCCATTTGACAGATGAAAAAACTTAGGCACAGAGAGTGAAAGGATCACAGACCTAGGAAATGACAGAGCAGGGCTTTGAACTTTTTTTTTTTTTTTTTTGAGATGGCGTCTCACTGTGTTGCCCATGCTGGGATGCAGTGCAATCATGGCTCACTGCAGCCTCAACATCCCTGGCTCAAACAATCCTCCCCGATCAGCCTTCAAAGTAGGTGAGACCACAAGCGTGCCCCACCATGTCCATTCATTTTTAAATTTTTTGTAGAGATGAGGGTCTTGGCCGGGCACGGTGGCTCAAGCCTGTAATCCCAGCACTTTGGGAGGCCGAGACGGGCGGATCACGAGGTCAGGAGATCGAGACCATCCTGGCTAACACTGTGAAACCCCATCTCTACTAAAAAATACAAAAAACTAGCCGGGCGAGGTGGCGGGCGCCTGTAGTCCCAGCTACTCGGGAGGCTGAGGCAGGAGAATGGCGTGAACCCGGGAGGCAGAGCTTGCAGTGAGCTGAGATCTGGCCACTGCACTCCAGCCCGGGCGACAGAGTGAGACTCCGTCTCAAAAAAAAAAAAAAAAAAAAAAAAAAAAGAGATGAGGGTCTTGCTATGTTGCCCAGGCTGGTCTCAAACTCCTAGACTCAAGCGATCCGACTGCCTCAGCCTCCCAAAGTAGGAGGGATTATAGGTGTGAGCCACCGTGCCCAACCAGGGCTTTGAACTTGACTGCCTCAGTGGGCTCTTCATCCTAGACTACTGCCCCAGACCATGTACTGTCAGGCTTCCTTGTGGGGAGGTGGGGAGAGAAGCCTTCATTCCTGCCTCATTAGGTTCCGTCACCTGGGTCTGGCCTCTTCAACACAGCTCTGGGCCTCTGGTTCAGAGCCAACCTCTTGGCTTCCGAAGCTTGGCGATTAATGAGCGAATAGTCATGGAGATGCTTTTCAAGCTGTCAAGTACCATGTGCTGGGAGGCGCATGTGCTTCCTGAAGAGGGTGGGTGCTGAGTTGGGAAAGTGGGATGCTGTCACCTTTAACCTTATTTGGAACAAGGCAAGGTAAACATAAAAACAGATGGGGTGGAAAAGGGACTTCTCTTCTTGCTCTCACTTGCTGTGCGTGCAGGGATTCGTCAGCCCTCACTGAGTCTTTCTGCTTACCTTCTGTGCAGTGGGACTGTCGTAGGTGCTCAGCGTGTAAATTGCTTTGTGCTTCTCAGCAGCAAGGAAGGAGCCAGGTGGATGTGAGAGAAATGGGGTGGTCCCAGCCCTGCACTGCAGGGAGTCCCCTACGGAATCAGGGCTGGCCACAGTGGCTTCTCCTGGCTCTATCGCTAGGCTGTGACCTTGGGCAAGTCACTTATCCTCTTTCTGCTATGTCAGTTAAACAGGGATGCAACGTCTCCTCTTTCTACCTCAAAAGGTATTTATTTTGAGAAGCAAGGTCAATAATAGATGTGAAAATGCTTTGGGGGAAAATAAGAAAGCAGGAGACAAATGTCAGTGCTTCTTGGAACTTTATCATCCTGCTTGTTATGCTCTTGTTTTCTCTGTTAGCACTTGGCCTTGGCGCTAACCTCAAAGCAGGCAAAAATGAATGAAGCCCTAATGAATGAACCAGGTGGCTTGTGGAGAGGAACAAGGTCAGTCTGGGGACCTGAGGCTTCTGTCATAGACAAGCTGTGGGATTTGGGGTTAGCCCCTGGCCCTCTGGGCTTCTGTTTCCCCATATGGAAATGAGGGATAGGCCCCGCTCATCTCTAAGGATTCTCCCAGCTCCTGTGGTCCTGAAATGGAAGCTAATGAAGTGCTATTGTTCTTTCTCACTCATTAAGTCATCTCTCAAAAGTCTATTGCACATCCACTCTCAGCCAGGCATCAGAGCCTGATTTTATTTTTGTTTTCATAACTGTCCTTCAGGGTACACAGGTAGTAGCTAGCCATATACCCATTGGACAGCTGAGACCATGGAAGCTCAGAGAAGGGAGATGACCCGCTCAGGGTCACACAGTCAGCAAACCACGGGGTTGGGATTCAAACCCAGACCTAAATCCAAGGGACATGTTTATTCCACCTGCCACATAGCTTCAGTCTCCGTTTTCTCTGCTCCCTTCCTCCTCCCCGCATGGGATCTGGCTTCCCGAGGCCAGCCAATCCTTTTACACAGTTTGGAGAGGGGGCTGGACTGACTCCCCCCTCCACCAGATGTTATACCAGGAAAAAACCTCCCCCTTCTGCCTCCAGCTCCCACCCACCAGAGTTCTAGATGGGAGGGG
This sequence comes from Rhinopithecus roxellana, assembly GCF_007565055.1. NCBI lineage: Eukaryota > Metazoa > Chordata > Mammalia > Primates > Cercopithecidae > Rhinopithecus > Rhinopithecus roxellana. The sequence continues at coordinate 9,566,685 of NC_044560.1, read as the reverse complement.
AGAGCTCCTTTCACTGTTGATGGGACCCCTTGCAGGGCAGCAGGATGAGCCAGGTGAGACACACCTGGGCCACCTGGATGTGTTTCCCAGCCCTGCCTCCAGCAGCTGGCATGACCTTGGGGTCATTGCCCCTCCCCGTGGTCAGGCGGCTCTGCTAAGTAAAGGTCTCCAGCGGAGGGCAGGTGCTGTTGGCTCCGGCGAGGATAATGAGCGCTCCTCATGCACCTTGCCCCCTCGGCGTTACCATCTGCTTGGCAGATGCGCCTCCCAGGCCTCTGGGGCTGCCCCAGTCTCCCTCCCGGCATCGAGAAGCCCGCTCCTCATCTCAGAGGCCGTAGTCTCTCCACAGGGCGCAAGGCTGTTGCTGGAAGGGAGGCCCCCGAGGGCAGAGGGCGGCAGGCCCGGGACGTCCCCAGAGGAGGCAGAGGACGCCGGGAGCCAGGCATCCCGGGCGAGCCCGGCGTAATGAGGCGCTCCCTTCTCCTGCGGGAGGCGGGGCTGCCCCTTCTCTCTCCCCCTCCCCCTCCTGGAGGCCCCGCGGGAGCCGGAGTCCAGCGCCGTTGGGCGGGGGCGGTGGGGAGTGAGGCCTTCCAGGTCGGACTGAGCCAGGGCGGGAGGAGAGTGTGAGGCCCCAGTGGCTGGGCCCTCAGGGTCTGAATTGGGGAGCAAGTGCGGTGGGGAGGAGGGGCTCCCCGGTTTGCAGCTGGCGGGGGAGGCTGTGTTCGCTGGTCGCCCTGGAGCCCTCCGATCTTTGCCCCGCAGCATCTGCCCCCAGGGAGGTCAGCATGCTTCCGCCCTTCCCCGCGTGTGCGTCGTCGGTCCGCTCCCCTTCCGGCTCCCGGAACCCCCACTCCCCCCGAGGTCCCCTCAGGATGCCGAGCCGGTTGCGGGGCGGGCGCGCACCAGCTCCGGGCCCAGTAAACACCCGCGAGCGGGACGGCGGGGGCTGGGGGCGGGGGCAGGAAGCTAGCGGCGGCCCGGGCCGGCCGGCGCGGCCCCGTGACGTCGCTCCGCTCGCAGGGATCTCTCCCCGGGGCCCGCGGGTCCCCTCCTCCCCGCCTCCTCCCGCCCTCCTCCCCGCGCCTCGCCTCGGCGCCGCGGCCGGCATTTCTCCTCGCAGCTCGCTGCCTCCTCTATCCCTGCCTCCCTCTCCCCCCTCTGTCTTTCTCCCTTCCTTCCCTCTCCGACCCTCTTCCTCTCCCTCCCGATCCTTTCCCTCCTCCTCTCATCTTTCCCCTGTCTCTCCGTTCTAGCTCGTCCCCCACCACCTTTTCTTCTTTCTCCTCCTCTCCTTCCTCTCCCCCTCTCCTCTGTCTCCTTCCACCGTTTCCCCTGCCTCCCAGTCTTTCAGTCCCTGTTTTTCTCCCCGTCTCCCTCTCGGTTTCTCTCCCCCACCCTCCCTCCGGGTTTCCTCCCCCGGTGCCCTCCCTCCTCTCTCCCTCCCCTCCCCCTCCGCCCCTCGCAGCCCCGCGGCTCGCAGCTCCCAGTCTGCCTCCCCGAACCGGCGCCGCCGCCCGCACTCGCCGCAGGACCGGCCCGCCCGGCTCCCGGGGTGCACCCTCCTCGGTCCCGCGCCCTCCGGGCTCGCAGGGACGCCTCCTCCCTCCCGGCTCGCGGCCCCGCCCGGCCCGGCCCCCGCCCAGAGCCCCAGCGCGCCGAGGATGTGAGTCCTGCTCGCCTCTGGCGGAGCAGCAGCCACTCGCGCGCGGAGCCGGAGCGCAGCGCAGCGCAGCCGCGGGCGCTCTCCGGGCCGCTAGCGCGGGTGCCGCGCTCTTGCCCTAGCGGCGTCCCCCGGCCTCTCGCCGGCGCCACTGCCGCAGCAGCCCGCGGGCCGTCCCCGGCCGGCCGCCCCCGGCCCCAGCGCCGCTGACCCTGTCCGCCGCGGGCGGGGACGCGGGCGGAGGAGGCGCCGCGGCGGAGCCCCCGGACGCGACCATGTCGGAGGTGCTGCCCTACGGCGACGAGAAGCTGAGCCCCTACGGCGACGGCGGCGACGTGGGCCAGATCTTCTCCTGCCGCCTGCAGGACACCAACAACTTCTTCGGCGCCGGGCAGAACAAGCGGCCGCCCAAGCTGGGCCAGATCGGCAGGAGCAAGCGGGGTGAGTTCGCGGCCCCCTTCCCTGACATCCCCTTTTTCCCGCGCGGCGGCCTGAACACGGGTTTCGGAGGTCTCCCACCCGCTGGAGCCGGTTCAGACCCGACGGAATCTCCTCCTGCAGAATTGGGGGATCCCGCACTGCGGGTCCGGCTGAAGCGGGTCCCAGGAACACGTCCTCCTAAGCCCGATCCCTGGCTGGGTCACCCCGGGGGCGTGGCGGCTTCTAGCTGCAGCTGGGGGTCCCCACCCCCGGCAAAGTTTGCTTTTTGATTTGCGCCCCCAACCCCCGCCTTTTGCGCAGTGTAGTCGCAGCAGCGCTCGTTCCACAGCCCTGGGGGGAGGGGGTCCCAGGGTCCCCCAGGGGACGGCGTGGGGACCTGCGTGGGGAGGATCCCATTCCTGCAGGGAAGGCTAGGGCGTTCGGGTCTCACGGGGTTTTCATTGTTACTTGGCCTGGGAGGGGGTTTGCCAGGCCTGGGCGATCCGCGCGAGAGCTGGAAAAGCCCCAGAGAGGCGGAGAGGCAGAGAGGCTCCGAGGGAGCTCCAGAGGCGCGGGGACAATGAGGGGGACCGACGGCTGCCAAGAGAGACTGAGACGCAGGGATGGAGGGGAGGGGGTACGCGGGAGACGGAGGGTGGCAGAAACCGAGACAAAGCTCTCGAGAGGGGAGCTGGAACGGGAGAGACAGAGCCGAGGACGCACGTATGGGGAGAACGGAGAAGCCGCCGAAACAATAAGGGCGACCGACGCCTTAGACAGGGAGACCCAGAGACCTCGATCGGCGGCTGTCGCGCCGAGGGACTGATGGAGGGACTGAGAAAGACGAGGCTAGGTCGAGACGGTGAAAGAGGCGGAAGTTACCGCGAGTGTCCCTGCCGCAGCGGGGAGCGCGGGCGGCGGAGTCCATCGGCCCGCGATTTGGAGAGGGCGCTCAGGAGGGGGCTCCCGCCCAGGCTAGGCCCTAACTCCCACCCGCTGCGCGTCGTGGGAACCGGCTTTGGCGGCCCCTCCTGGCTCCGCGCATCTCCACACCTAGCCTTGCCCACCGGAGCTGCGCTCGGGACTCCCCGGGGGTCCCGAGACCCAAAGACTTTGGCGCCCTCTCCTATCACAGCTCCAGACATTTCTGTCTAAATTAGTACACCTGGTGCTGGGAGGACTCGGCCAGTGCGCGCCCCGGCTGCAGCAGGAGCGGCTGGGTTGGCGCCCTCTCTGTTTCCTTTTCCCAGAATGGAGCTGGGACGCAGGCTGGAGGATAGGGGATGGTGGGGTGGTTCAGAGGAAAGCAGGGAAGGGACTCCTGGCAGGGGCGGAGGAGGATGGAGCTGTTTCACCGCGCAGTGAGCCCTGCTCCCTCGCCCTCTCCTCTCCCGACCTCCCTACTCTGGGCAAAACGGGAAATGTCAGAGACCTCTGGCTAGGCCCAAGCGCGCTCACCTCTCTTTTCCCCCCTTTTTTTGCAGTTGTTATTGAAGATGATAGGATTGATGACGTGCTGAAAAATATGACCGACAAGGCACCTCCTGGTGTCTAACTCCCCCAAAGACAATGAGTTAAGGGAGAGAATAAGAACGGCGATAACAGTTATTGGCAAAAAGCATGAAAACAGAAAGCACTTTGAAATTTATTACTAGCTTGCTACCCACGATGAAATCAACAACCTGTATCTGGTATCAGGCCGGGAGACAGATGAGGCGTGAGAAGGAGGAGGAGGAGGAGGCTCTGGGCTTCTCTGCAAAAATAAAAATAAATACATAAATAAAATTTTAAAAATAATAAAAAATCACTATATACACACATATAAAGAAATAAAAAAGAAGTCTCAGTTGCAGCTATTTGTCAAAATCAATATCCATTTCTTTTTATATACGGTGAATATTGCGCAATTATAGATCTGGATTTTGAACCACTTAATGAAGCGGCAACACCAGGTATTTTGAGGTGTTGGCATTCTTCGCTGATTTGGCTGTTCCCAATGTTTACATATATGTTGTTATCCTTGGATGTACAAAAAATTCAGAAAATGATCTCTGTAGATATTCTGTTTTATTTTGGTCATCTTTAGAAGTTATCAGGAATGTGTTTAAAACAAGAAGAGAACTTTTCTAAGGAATGATACATAGAAAAGATCCTTGTTTTATTTTAAAATGAGTTGTAAAGCTTGTGTTTCTTTGTTGCTGCAAGCTATGTGCCCAAGTTAATGCAAATGGACACATTTTTTATGTCAGAAACACACACACACACACACACACACACACGCACACACGCACACACGAAAAACAAAGAAAAAAATGCTTGAGCTTTTTCTAACCTCCCCTTGCAGTCTGTTGTGTGAGCAGCCTGTTTATTTCTCTAATATTATGTCAGTTTATTCTCTTTAATGGACTGTAAAAAAATGTAATCACAAGAGTGCCAAATATCTTGAAATGCCAAAAGGCATTTTAGTTTCTTTTCTCTGTGCTCTGAGTCCACGTACAGGAATGCTTGGAGTGTCTTTTCTGTTATTTATAGGGATTCTCTTAAGGCACACCAGCTGCCTGTTTTGCATGGTATTTGCAAAAATGCCTCTTGCGTGAGGAAATCTTTTACCATTTTTTGTTTGCAACTTTGGACCTCAAGAGGTTGCCCTTCCCTTCCCCGTTCCCTCTTTTCTTAATTCAATATTCTGTATGTTGCACCTTGAACCAGCACACAGGGCTATTTCTCCAATGTACAATAAAAGAATTGTTCCTGTGTCTCACTCCTCTCTTTCCTCTGTTTTGGCTAGGGGGTGAGGTGGGGTGGGGGGACATGACTTGCTGTTTGTGGGCTGGCTGCAGACAGGAAGGAGGGATGGTGGCTTTGGTCTGTGAGGCAAAATGGCAATGTTGGGGGCCCCTATGGGTGGGCTCAGATGAGAGGAAAGATGGGCTGGACTGGCAAGGCCATCCCCCTAAGGTGAATTTATTCCATTTTGGATTTGCAGTTTGAGCTCTCACTGCATCCCTGAGATTTCTGCCATCTCTGGTGGGGTGAGGGGAGAAAGGGATACTGTGCAGGGAAGCAGCCAATCTTGTTAAGAGCGACTTTGCAGGCTGGCAGAGTTGGATGCAAGTCCCAGCTCCCCGACTTCCTAGGTCTTTGGACTTGAGCCTGAACTTCTTTAAGCCTCAATTTCCTAATCTGTAAAGTGAGGATAATTCAGCCCCTGCCTCATAGGGTTATTAGGAGGATGAACACAATGCCAGCATGTGGGAACACTCAGTATCACATTTCATACTTCACCAAGGGCCCCCTGTCCTCAGAGGCAGGGCTGAAGAGGAGTTGTGTTCTCTGCATCTTCACCTTCCGGGGCTCACAGATCGAGGGATGCGCTGCTCCTGGGGGTGCACGGCCTGAGAGATCTCAGGCATCTGCACTTACCAGCCTTCCTCTAATCATCAGTTAGGAAGGCTTGATAGGTAGACAAATGTCAGCCCCTTGTTAGGCTTGGGGGAGCAGGGCCCCGGGGGAGGAGGGTTTGGGAGAAGGATTTTGGCTGAAGAAAAACTGGGAGAGGTTTTTTTCTCCTGGGCTATCACACACCCAGAAGTGCTGGGAGGTTTTAATGTGTTTGTGGGAAAGCTGTCAGCCAGGCGTCACAACACAGCTCACGGTGACAAGAGCCTACGTGTGACTCAGACATCAGGTAAGAGGCTAGGGGAGGGGGGGTGGGCAGGAGCAAGAGGGGCTCCAGAGGGCCCAGAGGGGGTGATGTCTCAACCTCCTTCCCAGGCAGTGGAGGCCCAAGGGCTCAGGAGGTCCCAGCAGAGAGCTCTCCATGCAAGCAGTTATTATTGGGAGCGGTGAGCAAGCTGGGGCTGGTGGGGCCAGCAGGAGTGCGAATGCCAGATTAATTTTCCCAGGTGCCTGACCCTCCAGAACCTGTTCTCCTCCCTGCTCACCCGGGAACTCCCAGCACCTCGGAGCTGATGGGTACCATGGAGCTCAGCCATCCCCTGTGCTTTCCCTCTGATAGACTGAGGGGGACAAGGCATCAATCTGCCGAGGGGCAGAAGCCATGTGAAAAGATTCTTTCGGAAGGCACGGTTTGTGTCCGCACCCAGGAGTAATTGCCACTGACGTGATCAAAGCACTGTGTAATTACAACGTGTTTTCTTTCCTGTTTTCCCGTGCAATCATCCCAGCACCCCTAGAAACCCACGAGTTGCTCTCTTCAGTAGGTAAGGAAATCGAGGCCCCAGAGAGGCCAAAAGGATTGCACAGCTTCTGCATTAATTGAGCTCTTACTGTATACCAGGCTCACAAAGCAATATGAAATAGGCACTATTATTATCCTGATTGTACAGGAGAAACTGGGGCTCAGAAGGGTGAAGTAACTTGTATAAGGTGACTCAGCTAGTAAAGTCACGGAGAGAGGATCGGAACCCAGGGCCCACGCTTCAGGAGGAGGATGCAGGGTCCTCTGACCCCAGGCCCAGGCTCAGTCCCAGCTATAGTCACTGTCCTTCAGCCTTAAAGGTCCTTTGTTGGTTTGAGGCCCTGTTGGCTCTGATAGTCACTGTGTAAGGGTTTAGAAGGGGGCAGGGCTTGGATGTGGTCAGCTAAGGCCTTGGGGCTGTCCTCTGTTGGGAAGCAGGGAGTATGGGAGCCCTCGGCCAAGGCTCCAGGTCCATTTTAATAAGTGATGTATTAAAACATTCCTGCTGGAGGCCACCCCGCCAGCGAATGCCAGATCCTCTGCTTGGGAAGACAGAGTCCTCCTTTCCCAAGGACTCCATTCAGCAAAAAGGAATATAAATCTTTTAAATATAGTATAGCATCAGGTAAACATTTGTCGAGAGGGTACTTTGGGGACTGGGCAGATATCAAATTATACCGAGTGCAGGATATGTTTGAAGTGTCCGGTTAGGTAGCAATAAATATGGAAAAGGCTATTAAAAGTCTAAGGTGGGGGAGTCTATAGGCCTCCACGCATCGATGGGAGCATGCCAGCGCTGCATTATTCAAACTTAATTAATTGAATGGTTGTAATAAGCATCCATCTCCCTGGATTCTGCTTCCGTGGCCTGTCCAGGCTGACAGCCTGAAGGAATATCAAAAAGCACCTCTAAGGGGGAAATTGGCAAATTAAGTTTTGAAAGAAAGAGACTTGAAAATTACTACTGTCTAGAGGCCACAGATGAAGGAATGAGTAAGGGGTGCCTCTGCAGAGAGCCAAGAGGGAATTCCCAGGGTCTGGGGGCCTGGTGGGAAGCTCTGGCCTAGAGGGAGGGTCAGACATTAGGGTGGCTGGTGCATGGGCTTGGGACACAGATGTCTTGGATTTGAAACCTCTCTTCTATATTTCTAGCTGTGACTTGGGCATTTCTCAGGTTCTTTGGGTCTCTGTTTTGCCTTCTATTAAGTAGGGATAATGACAATTCTCACCTATCATTAGATGGGAACCCCTCCCTTCTCCCTGGCACATGGCCTGGTGCGTAACAAATGGCAGCCATCAATAAGAACGTATATGAAGTGACTACCACGTGCCAGGAAATGAACTTTGAAGATCTAGCCAACCGTTTTTGTTGCATGAAGCTTCTTTGCCTATAGTTTTGGCAGTTGCCCTGAGGGTCAGTGGAGGCATCTTGGGGGTTTGAAGGGTGGGGCCTTGGGTGAGGAGGTGGGGAGTGGTTTTGGGGGATCAGCCTGCCTCTCATGATCTTCATCCAGCTCCCAAAATACCCCAATAAATACAATCCTCAGTAAATCCACATGCTTGCCTTCCAAAGGCAGAGTCAAGAGGAGTCTCTACCCACTTCTAACCAGACTGCCAGAAGTCTTCCTTCTCTGGATGCAGACTAAGAGGTACTGACTTCTTGCCCTGGAAAGGGAAGATCTTGGCCTTCTGCTTGGATCACTTCCTTCATGAAGACCTCCTCAAGTTTCTTTCATTTGACAAATATCAATTTAGCTCCTACTATGTGCTTGGTACTGTGCTAGGCTATCTGCGTATAAAGTGGTGAACAGAATGGATGTTTTTCCTGGGCTTGAAAATGATGATTGTTCCTATGGAAATGAGGTTGGGATCTAGGGGCTTGGATACTCCCCACATCAGAAGCTCAAATCCTTCATAAATGGCAAAAAAGGGGAATCAAAGATAGCTAGGTTTTGAGGATTACCTGAAGCCCAGACAGATGGCTCGCTGTTTAAAAAGTAAACTTTTAGAATAGTTTTAGATTTACGGAAAGTTATGCAGATATTACAGAATTGCCACATACCCCGACCCAGTTTCTCCTATTGTTAACACCTGACATTACTGCGGTACATTTTCCACAACACTGGTATGTTACTGTTAACTAAACTCTGTAGTTTATTTGGATTTTATTAGTTTTTACCCACCATCCTTTTTCTGTTCCACAGGGTCTCCCACATTGCATGTAGCCATCAGATTTCCCTAGGCTGCTCTTGGCTGTGGTAGTTTCTCAGACTTTCCTTGTTTTTGATAGACTGTTGCTCAGGTGCTTTGTAGACTGTCCCTCAAGTGGGGTCTGTCTGCTGTTTTTCTTGTGGTTCAACTGTGGTTATGGGTTTGGGGGTGATGTGCTGTTCTCATCACATCATATCAAGTGTCCATGCTATAGACACGACTGATCGCTGCTGATGTTGACCTTGGCTATCTGGCTGAGCTAGTGTTTGTCAGGTTTCTCTCCTGCAAAATTACTCTTTCTCCCTGCTTTCCATACTATACTCCATAGAAGGAAATCATTATGCACAGCCCACACTTCAGGGACAGGGATTTATGTTTCACCTCCTTGAGGAAGGAGTGTCTCCATAAATTATTTGGGATTCTTCTGCACAGGCGATTTGAGTGACCCATTTTTCAGTAGTTCGAACTTCGCCCCTGTGTTGGGCAAGGCCACTGTGGTTTAGATTTAATAATGAATTCCAGGCAAATGGGAGCAGTAGGGGGAAACAAAAAAAATGCCCACAGGTGCTCCCTGATGACCGATAGATAGTCTTACAAAAGAAGAGATAAAAAAATTAATAAAAGAACTTCCTGTGGAGGGGAACTGTCACCCTGGTTAGAAACTGTGCAGAATTTTTTCTTGGAAACCTTCAGGCAGCTGCTCTGGTTTATAAAGTCTGCCTATTGGAGGGAAGGAAAAGAGAAAAAAAAAAAAGGTTGTCGTTATTCCAGCAACAGAGATTCTCCCAAACCATATGCAAAAATAAATCAGAGGCGACTGGGCCGTATCCGAGGAAACCTGGCAGCTGGGCTGGAGCTTGTGGGGTGGCCCCTAAGGACAGAGATTCTGCGTCCCAAAGCCCCTGCCACCTCCCTAGTGGGGAGGTGGGAGTGAGAGTCCCAGAAAGCCGCTGGATCGCCCCTACCCACATTGTGGCAGTACCAGGTCCCCATCTGTTTCCCCCAGGATCGGGGATGAGGACGGTTTACTTTGTTGCCTCTCACATTGGAGGGTTTGTCCTTAACACAGGGGAAAGGAACACCTCTGGACTTGGAGGAGGGTCCTTGACCCCAAAACAGCCATTTTGAGGACAAAGGGTCACTAAGTGGGGAGGGAAGTCAGGGAGGGCAAGCTGAAAGGAGGAGGAGGACCCAGGCAATGTGCCATGGGAAATCCAAACAGCATGGTAATGGCAGTGGGGTGGAGTGGGGGTTGATGACAGGAAGTGGTCAGGGTAAGAGGTGTCCTGTAAGGCAGAGAGCTGGGTGGCCAGGGGCTTCGGGAGCTTGCTCTGGGAGGGTGTTTGGGTAGAAGGGATGAACTAATTAATTAATTAAATCTATATTCATTCGATAGCTCCTCTGCCAGGCACGGGGTGGAAAGCAGAGGTGCAGGAAGCGGGTTTGTGTTTGGCAGTGGGGAGAACAGGCTGGCTAAAGCAAGACCTTTTCTGGTTCAGGGACCTGACTGCCTGGTCAAGGACAATTCAATGACTGTGACTGTCAAGAGGTCAGAGAGGGGGCTTGGGTGGGCCTGCAGGAAGCACAGGTAACCCTTGGGGAATCCCAGTGTGTCCACCCTGGGTGTTTTAGGAAGAATGACAACTGCATTCCAATTCCAAATCTGCCAATAGCATGCTGTGTGACCGTCACCTTGGGCAAGTATTTTGCTCCTTTGAGACTCCGTTTCCCAACATGGAAAATAAAGCTTCCTCAGTGCTGGCTACAGACCAGTAACCCCTCTGCCCTCTTTGCATTTAGTCCATTCAATTTTCACAACCCTATAAGATAGCCACTATTGTTATCATCCCCATTTTACAGATAATGAACACCAAGGCGCAGGGTGGCCAAGTCCCCTTCCTAGGATCCCACAGCTGGAAAATGGTGGAGCGAGGCTTGCAACAAGGACGGGCAGGCCCCCAGAGTCCGTGGTCTCGACGGACCTCCCATAAAACGAAGGGGTCAGACAGGATGATTCTGTAGGCTCCTGCAGCTGGAAGCTCCCAGAGAACAGAGTTGGGAGTCTAAGACGCCCAGCCTCCCGTGGGGGAGGGGAGACCGAGGATCCGGTTGGCCGTGAACCCTGGACCAGGCCAGCCGGTTGCCATGGGGACGGCTGGGCGGAGGCGGCTGGCCAGGCATGTTGCCCCGCGGGGCAGTTCCGGGGAGCTCCCTCCCGCCAATGGCAGGGAGTGGCACCGAGCCGGCACCTGGGGACTGTGTTTTCCTGGCAGCCAGAGTCCCACGAATTTTCCCCTCTCAGACAGGGGAGACCACAAGTCCCCCCAGCCGTCTGAGCCTCCTCCGACCTGAACTCGATCCTCCACGAAGCCCGCCCTTATCTCCAGTTCATCTGTGTGAATTATTTACTGCGTCTGGCGGACTCCCAGGCGGCCTCCCTGCCCCCGCAAGATGTGGAACCCACATCCAGGGTTCCGAAGGCCCCCTTTTCTCATTATCCAAGGAGTTCCAGAGTTAGACCTCAGGGGCACCTGGGGGAAGGACCTTCCCACCCCCTCCCACCTTCACCTAGAATTCTTTTCTGGAACCAGAGAGCCCTGACTGAGTTGGGAGGTACCTGCTGCTCTGCTGGGTTCCCCTGTGAACCTCAGCAGTCTCATCTGTGACCCTGGGGTGGTGATTCCTGCCCTAGGTGCTTCCAGAACCGCTGATCAAACCCCACAAGGTAATGTGGGGAAATGATCTCTGCAGCCAAGGCATTGTATGAGTGCGCAGTTATCACTATCAGCATTTGCATTTTTTCCATTATTTTAATTTTCTTAATAGCCTTCTTATCATGTGCCACAGTGCTAAGTGTTGCGTGTACATTTTCTTATTTAATTCTTACAGCAGCCCTAGGAATCATGTTTATTGTGTGTGCCGGTTACAACTATATATCATGCCCATTTCACATGCAAAGAAACTGAGGCCCAGAGGGTCTGGGTAACCTGTCCTCAGTCAGGAAGGAGCCAGGAGTGGAAACTGAGTCTGAGTCTGGCTTCCGTTCTGAACTCTTTTTTCTTTTTTGTTTTTTTTCTTTTGAGATGAAGTCTTGCTCTTGTGCCCCAGGCTGGAGTGCAATGAAACGAACTTCCGCCTCACGAGTTCAAGCAATTCTCCTGCCTCAGCCTCCCGAGTAGCTGGGATTACAGGCGACTGCCACCACACCCAGCTAATTTTTGTATTTTTAGTAGAGATGAGGTTTCACCATGTTGGCCAGGCTGGTCTTGAACTCCTGACCTCAGGTGATCCGCCCACCTCGACCTCCCAAAGTGCTGGGATTGCAGGTGTGAGCCACCGTGCCTGGCCCACTCTGAACTCTTAACCACTGCTAAATTTCATGCCACGTTGCCTTCTAACCTGGGAACCCTTCACCAGCACCCAAGAGGCTGCTTGGGCACCAGTCTTATTTATGACAGCCATCTGCACAGAGTGATGACTCAGTCTGTGTGCCTGGCCCCATGCAGGGTGCCGGGGACACCAGGGGTGAGTCAGGCACAGCCCTCCCCTGGAGTTGGGGGTGGGTGTCAGGGACAGGGAACAGGGAAGCATGGACACGTTCACGATCAGATATGATACAAAATGAAATGCCCATCATGATGAGGGCTGGGCACAGACAAATAATGTGTTCTAGGGCGTGAGGAGACCATTTAATGAGTGGGCGGGATTTCAGTGGGGCCTTGGAGAAGCGGGTAGGGGTGGCAAGGGCACTCTTGAGTGGAGGGACAGATGTTGGTAAGTCTGGGGTTTGCTTGAGAAAGGGGAGTCCTTTAGGGTCTGCTTGGAACAAGGCATTTGTAGTGGTATTGGGATTGGGGGAGAGGAGGTTAGGGCTAGATCAAGAGGTTTTTGACGAAGGAGCTCAAGGGTCAGTTTACAGCAGTGCTTCTCAGCTAGGGCCGATTCGGCCCCCCAGGGGGCTTTGGCAACGTCTGGAGACATTTTTGGTTGTCACAATGCTGGGGAGAGGGCTAGTGCTACTGGCATCTGGCGAGTGGAGGCCAGGGATGCTGCTAAACATCCTACAGTGCACAGGACAGCCCCACCAGAAAGAATGATCCAGCCTCAAACAGCAATGTGCTGAGATTAGCAAATACTAGTTTAGAGCCTGTTTAAGAGCCTTTAAAGTGAGATTTAGGGCAAGTCACTTAACTTATCATACCTCAGTTCTCTCCTCTCTAAAATGGGCTGATGTAACAGTTAACATTTAAGGAAATCACTGTCATATATTTCACGTGTACTGTGTGCCAGTTACAACCCTAAATGCTTTATGTGTATTATCTCATTCAGTCCTTACAGTCCACCAAGGAATGGTGCTACTGCCACCACTACCAAGTCTCTGTGGGCACTTATGAAGTGCCAGGCCCTGCACTAAGCTCTTTTTTTTGAGAGTCAGGGTCTCGCTGTGTTGCCCAGGCTGGAGTTTATTGGCATGATCACAGTTCACTGTAGCCTCAACTTCCTAGGCTCAAGCAATCCTTCCACTTCAGCCTCCCAAGTAGCTGGGACTACAGGTGCACACCACCACACCTAGTTAATTTTTAAAATATTTATGTAGAGATGGGGGTCTCACTATGTTGCCCAGCCTGGTCTCCAACTCCTGGACTCAATCAGTCCTCTTGCCACGACCTCCCACAAGTGCTGGGGTCACAGGCGTGAGCCACCACATGCAGCACCGCACTAAGCTCTTATAGATATTAATTTATTTAATCTTCACAACAACTCTATGAGGTAGGCACTATTATAATCTCCATTTAACAGACAACAGACGGAGAAACAGGCACAAAGGGCCAGAAGCTTCCTAAGGGCAATGCCTTGCTCGCTACTCTCTCTAGAACAGTGTCTAAATAAATATTCGTCAAGAAGGAAACAAACCCTCCATGGACTTCAGTGGGCCCACCAATCTCGGGGAGCTGAGAAGAAACTGGGGCACAGAAAGCTTGAGGGTCTTGACTGGAGTTGCACAGCAGGGTCTTCTCCCCTTGCTTTCGGGAGGAGGTCTTGGGAAAGCTCCTGGGAGGTTTCTTTGGTCCACTGGAGCCTGGCTGTGTTCCTATCACTGGCAGAGAGAAGCTGATGTGTGTGTGGGCATTTTTGAGATGGCCAGAGGGTGGGGGTTGGGGGTGGGGGGTGGGCCCTGGATTTCCCCGCACTCCTAGCCGAGGTGGAAAGCATTAGCATCTTGAAGTGACCAAACTGAGGAGTTAAGAGAGCACAACAACGTCACTAGTGCCTGGGACTGGACTGGTCGACTCCCTGGATGAATGCGGAGAGATTTCAGATTTAACTCAATCCTGGTCTTGACCTCAGGAAAGGGGGACTCTGCAGGGCACATGGGAGAGGTGGGCGTAGTCTAAGCCAGCCATTGCAAGCTGCTGTGTGGTCTGCATACGCATGCGTCATGCTCTGAGTACCCATCTTGGCGAGGCCCCACAGCCGCCCGCAGAAGCAACAGCACTGTTGTTATCCCATCGGGGTCTAGAGAAGCGGTAATTTTGTCCAAGGGCACCAACGGGGAAGCTGCAGACCAGTGATTCAGCCTGGTCTCTCTGATGGCTACGTTAACCTGAATGCTCAGCACACGATTCCTTTACTTCTCTGACTCTCATCTGTGAAATGGGGCCACGTATCAAGGCCTCAGAGGATTGCTGGAAAGGTGATAAAATGATCTATTACCCAGCACCTAGTAGGTGCTCAATAAATAGCAGATTCTCTCCCTGAGCCTCCTGGGGCTCCATCCTCAGGTCTGAGCTTTGGAGCAGTCCTTGGGGAGGCTTTGCTGTGGAGTTGATATTAGAGAAAGGGGGGGCCCAGGGGCGGCAGAAGGAAGGAGAAGTTCTCTAATGACTGCTCTGCCCCACTCTATGAAGCAGGGTCCTGACTGTCTCGGTGGGTCCCTTCCCATTATGCTGTGCTACCCTTAGGCTATTCAGTGGGCCATGCTGCCCCGTCACCCACAGGTGAGCCCGGGGAGGCTGTTTTTCTGGGGATGGATTGCACAGCACCTTTCCCATTCTCTAAACAGTTCTGGGGATCACTGGCAGTTAAAAGAGCAGATGGGGTGTGGTATACACTGCAAGCCTCATCTTCCTCCACTTCTCCATAAGCCCGCTTCAATGCCCTGGCCACTCTGTTGTTTCCAGAGTGCCATGCTTGTTATGCCTCTGCACTTTTGCACATGCTCTTCTTTTAGCCTCTTACCCTTTCCATTTAGCTAAATCCTCTAGGTTTCAGCTGAGATGTCACCTTCTCCAGGAAGCCTTCCCTGACACCCTTCTACCCGAACGGAATGAGCTCCCTCACTTAGGCTCCTGCAGTACCGATGCTTCCTTCTGTCCAAGCCCCATGTGCCATTGCTGATCGGGCCTCCTCCATCAGACCATGCTCCCTCTTGGGCAGGCAGGCGCTGGAGCTCCCTCCTTGGTCTCCATATCCCCAGGGCTTTGCACAAATGCCTGGCACACAGCAGCTCCTCAGGGAATGTTAGTGAATTAATGTTATGATAATAACAATGTCTAGCATAAACAGAGCTCTTTTCCAGTTTCAAAAGCCTTTTTTACACAACTATGTCATCTGAGTCTCACAGAAAACTCGTCATTTAAGGTAGGAAGGGTTTGAATTGGTGTTTTCATTTTAAAGGGAAGAACCTGAGGCTGGAAGAAATGAGGTGCGGTGCCAGGTGGCTGGTGGCACAGGCGCGATGCCCACATGGTCTTGCCTGAGCAGGCCTGGATGCATTTGAGAGATATCTGGTCCACAGTGGGAGTCGTTTCAGAGTTCTGATCCCGCCTGGGGGCCAGTGAAGAGTAGGGGGCCAGAGTTTGTTGCTTTTAAGGCCTAGTGAAGAACTGGGGCCAGCTTTGTGTAGTGGTGATAGGGTGGTTATATTCTTGGGAGAGGAAACTATAGGAGGCAGTGGTTTTCTTCTGTGAAGATTTGTTCACCACTATGCTATTGATGGTACAGAATACTGAAAATTCAGGAAAAAAAATATCCCAAACAGAGGAATGACTAAGTAAATTGTAGTCCAGAAACTTGCAATATTTGATGGCCATTAATAATGTTTCTGCCAGGCATGGTGGCTCATGCCTGTAATCCCAGCACTTTGGGTGGCTGAGGCAGGTGGAACACCTGAGGTCAGAAGTTCGAGACCAGCCTGGCCAACATGGTGAAACCCCATCTCTACTAAAAATACGAAAAATTGTCCAGGCATGGCGGCATGTGCCTGTAATCCCAGCTACTCAGGAGGCTGAGGCAGGAGAATCACTTGAACCCAGGAGGTGGAGGTTGCAGTGAGCCGAGGTCATGCCATTGCACTCCAGTTTGGCCAACAAGATTGAAACTCCATCTTAATAATAATAATAATAATAATATTTCTGCAGCTTATGCAAGGACAAAGGAAAGTGCACATGTGTCTGCATGAAGCTTAAGGCAGAAAGGAAAATATAAATTGTGTGATGGTAGGAGAGACGGTGTCATGGAGTGGTTTGCATCCCAGGTCTGCCACTTACTGGCTGTGAACTCAGGCAAGCTAACTAACCTCTCTGTGCCTCAGTTTCCTCATCTGTAAAATAGACAAAATAATAGTCCTGCCTCAGAGAGCCATTGGTAGAATTAAATGAGTTAATACTTAGAAAACACTTAAAACATTGCCTCGCATATATTGTTAAGGTTTAGTTACTGTTATTAATCATTATTGTCATCTCAGCTATGTCAAACCTGTAGAAGAAAAATTAAAAAGATGGAGGAGAATGTTCAGTGTTTTCTTTGGGATGTAGGTTAACGGATGGCTTTTGCTTTCTTTTTTTCTACTTCCCTGAATTCTCTAAATATTTTGCAATGGGGATGTTTTACTTTTATGATCATGAAAGAATAAACTTTATTTTCCCCCAGACAACTGGAGATAAATGCGGCAGCACTTTCCTTTTGGACATAAGGTGGTGACTGCAGGGAGTCGCCTCCATAATTAACACCTGGGACACCCTGAGAACACATCCGTGTCAATATTTCTTTACCTGGAAGGTCTGCTCCCAGGTAATCTTTCTCCAAACAGATCAGGCTATGCCTCCCATCTCCTCTGCCTGTTTAATAATTTTATATGATGCCTATTGAAACGAATAACCAAGCTGTTTAAATACCCATAGCCATAAACTGTCACCACCTGATGACAATGAGAATTCCCTAGGCAGGGCACATCAGAAATGAAACTAAATCATTCTGACCAGCCCTGTCATCATCACACTCTCCCTCTTATCCAGTGAGATAAGGGCATTTACAGTGAAGGAAATGCCAGCTGCTGTGTGAGCTGATATGGTCCCTGTCAGTCAGCTGGCCAGGCTGGCAGCCTGCCAGAGAAAGCCAGCCGGCCAGCCAGCTGCTCAGCAAATGACTGTGCCAAACACATAGTAGGTGTTCAATAACCTATCCCATCTGATGAGAATTTTGTTAGTTCTGGCCAATGTGTGCAACTGTATCCTGGGCAGTGTGTACATGTCATGGCAAGGACAGGAAGATGCTGGAGGATGGTCTTCACCTTTAAGGAGCAAAGACCAATAGATCTTTTCAGACCTTTTTACTGAGAGTTTCATGAGTTCTAGGCTTTTGGGATGGTGGTTTCTGGGTTAGGGGTCTACGTTAGATCTTGACTTAATTTTTTTCCTGAACCTTCTTGGGATATGGGTTTAAATGACCATACCAACTATCATTGTCAAGAGCTTACCGTCTCTCATTTTTCCATTCCCCTATTTTTCATCCATCCATCCATCCATCCGTCCATCCATCCATCCATCCATTTATCCACCCACTTATCCATCCATCTGTCCGTCCGTCTGTCCATCCATCCAACCATCCATCCAACCTTCCATCCATTCATCCATCCATCCATCCATTGATCCATCCATATGTCCATCTATCTATCTATCCATCCATTTGCTCCATCTGTTATGGTTTGAATATGTCCCCTAAAGCTCATGTGTTGGAGACTTAAGCCCAAATGCAACAGTATTGAGAGGTGGGACCTTTAAGAGGTGATGAAGACACAAAGATTCTGCCCCCATGAATGGATTAATGCCATTACCAAGGGAGCGAGTTTGTTATAAAAGTGAGTTTGGTCTCCTCTTGTGCCCTCTTGCCCTTCCACCTTGTGCCATGGGATGATGGTGCAGCAAGAAGGCCCCTGCCAGATGCCAGTCTCTCAAACCTTGGACTTCCCAGACTCCAGAACTGTAAGAAATAAATCTCTGTTCTTTATAAATTACCCAGTCTCAGGTGTTCTGTTATAGCAGCAAAAACAAACTGAGCCACCACCCAACCATCCATTCTATCTGTGCATCCATGGTGAAACAGTATAATGGTGGATAAATAATTAGACTCTAAAGCTAGACTCTTGGTTTAAAATCTTTTCTGGTGTGAGAGGCAGACAGATAAACAGACACTGAGGCCACAGGGCAAGTTCAGGGTGAGTGGGTGCAGAGAAGAGGGGCCTGACATCCAGTTGGAACCTCAGAGGAGGCTGCTGGAGGGGAACACATTGTCACCATTATTATCATCAGGAGGATTTCTTTGACCCGTGGTGGGGCCAAGATCAAGTGCAGTTGTTCGCAAAACTGGCCTGAGAGCCTCAGCCTTGTCCCTGGCATGCGTCCTCCTCCCAGCACTATCATTGCCATGTACCTAGTAAGTGCATTTACTGTGCATAATGAAACCACCTACTCTGAACATTGTGCATTACCCAGCACTGTTTGTGTGCAATTTTTAAGTATTTTGAGCATTGACTATGTGCATTGACTGCATCATTGAACATATAACGTGTACCTTTAACTACGAATTTCAATCGGGTCTAGGCTTTAACTTTCTTCAAAAGACAGCATGCTGGAGTGGAGAGGTGAGATCCCAGTCAGACAGGCCTGGGTTGAAATCTCACCAAACCTCTTGCTAGCTTTATGTCCACGGACAAGTCAATTACCATCTCTGAGCCTCTGAGATAGTAATACTGTACCTACCTGGCAGGGCGGTGGGGAGGGTTACTGGACAATGTGTAAAGGTCTTTGCAAACCGTCAAGCACCATGTTAGTGTGAGAGTCATCCCAGGAGCTTTACGTGCTGGACAGATGCTCCTCCTACAGAGGCAGAGACCCAGGTGGCTGGGGATGCAGGGGGCTTTTGGAGCAGGTTGAGTTCTCTAGGGATGTAGACTGGGCTGGCTGTGACTAGTTTCCAGGGATGTGGCATCACCACAGTGGCCTAAGTGATTGGCATCTGATTGTCCTCTCCTGGGCCTGATTTTGCAGGTCCTTGCAGGAAGTCTTACAAGATTTCTCCCATGCCAGTGTCCTCTGGGATCTCTGGCACCATTGCTGGGTGCTCTCCCTTACCTGCTCCCCTGGGGATCCTTGTCTTCCACTGCCTGGACCTCTGCGTTCCTTGCCTGCAGAGCAAGAGTGCTTTGGCCTCCCACATCTTTCCTTTGATTTTGAATTGGCAAAAAGGATGGTTCTCCTGTGAGATCCCTCTGGAGAGACCTCATCTCTCATACACAAATTCATTCACGCATGCACTCAGCAAACACGTGTTAAGTCTTACCATGTGCTGAGCCCTGCATGTGGAACAGGGTATTGTATGTGACTGGTGCTGAGCTTTGGAAGAGTCTCTGACGAGTGGTCTCAGACACTCCCCTGCCCTTCCCAAGGGTCTGCTCACATGATGCAACGGGCTCAGGCTGAGCAATGGGGTTGAAAGTGGTCCTTGATAATAAAAAGCATAAACTTACAATTGGGCATGCCCACCTTGATGCTTCTGTTTCTAAAAAGTGTCAAAACATCGCAACTCTCTCAGACTGTTGGAAATGGGGGAATCAGGAGAGTTGTTGGGACTGGAGATAGATCTGAGATTCTAAATTTGTAGGCAGTGGGTCAAATGATGGTGGTGTGTGTTATTGCCTGGGCTGAGGGTGGGGAATGGGGAATACATAGGGAGAAGTGAGAGGAAGAGAAGCAGAGAGGATGGGATGAGGGAGGAACTCTGGGAACAACCAGTTAAAGATGGGGAGGACAGAGGAGGTGCGTTCTGAGAGATGGGAGGAACACTGGGTGGGAGGAGAGTGCTTCAGAAAAGGCAGGGGTCAGCAGAGTCCAAGGAGACCCGGGGCTGGGGGCCGGCTGGGCATTGGTGACCTTAACATGGCCTCCTCTGTGACCATGAAGCAGAAACCAGAATGTAGGGATTAGAAGGAGATGAGGGCCTTGGCCATTTGTTGGAGGAGGTGGGACATGAGAAGGAGAGGGTGCTCTTGGGGCTGGAGACAGCTATGGGAAGGATGCAGTTGGAGGCAGAAGGAAAGGGCCTCTTTGGTCCTGCCCATATACTAGGTATGTACACAGTATACGTTGATTGGTCACTTTTTCATATCTCCAGTGACTTCTTGGTCACCAAATCTTGCCAGTTAATCATACTAGTCAGCCCTGGGCACCTGCTGGAATACCAGATTCTGCTTTGCGTTCTGGGGATGCTGCTGAGAAAAGACAGACAGGGTCCTTGCCATCGAGGCTCTTCCCATGTCATGTGGTGAGAAATGGCATGAGCCAGTACTAAGAAGGCTGGGTACCAGCGAGGGCTAAGGCTGAGACTAATCCATCGGGCTTCAGCAGGAGAAGCTGCACTGCTACTGATGGTGAAGAACCAAGGCTTCATTATAGGGGTTAGACCTTGTTCAGCAGTGGGAACATATGGGCAGTCTGTGCAGGCCGCTGTCTCTGCATCTGGGGTTAGGCCTGAGTCACTATAGGTCAGCCAACTGGACTTCAGGAGGAACAGCTGGATGGAGTCAGCATGAGGGCAAACTGGAACCCGTGTCTGTCTCTGGTGACCTCCAACGTCGATGCTGCTGGGGTGAGCTGCCACAGGGGCTGGCACCCTTCACCATGGAGCTGCACACACACTTGGCCCCGGACTTGGAGAGGTGGAAGTGGGGGGTCTTGTGGAGTGAAGCTCCTGAAGTCCCAGGAGCTGCCCCTTGTCAAAAGATGGGCCACGACAGTGACAATGGTGCACCCTGCCCTGACCTTCAGAGCATATTCCAAACACATAGCTGCTGCTGCTTCACTCCCACCTTCCGGGTTGCATGCAAGATGTCTCTTGCTCCCCACACCACCCCAGCACCATCCAGGGAAGGGTATTTCGGGAGCCGTCATACCAGCTTAGTTAGTTGCACTGTGTTAGCTGTGCTGACGCAGTAGGCAACGTGGTCCTGAGTGACAGGGTTGGAGTGTTGCTTTAGCTCAGGTGGGTGGGGAAAGCCCCTTGGAGGATGTGGCATTTGCAACAAGAGCTTGGAAGCTATAGTTGGGCAAGTTCCAGGGACAGGAAGAAGGGCAGGTGGCTGGGGCACAGAGGTGGGAGACGCGGGGGAGAAGAGGAGATGAAGCCGGCCAGGCAGCAGGAGCTATAGAGGGTTGCACCTCACTGGCCATGGGGGGCGGCATTGGATCTGATTCTGCTTGCAGTGGGAAGAGTTCTAAGCAGGGCAGGGACGTGGCATGATCTAAGCTTTTGAAAGCTCACTTGTGCTGCGGGGTGGATGAGGGACTGTGGGAGTGGAAGAGGCTGGAATCGAGGGGGCCCACATTTTGTGGGGCACTATTACAGTGGTCTAAAGAGATGGTGGCCGCTAGAATGCATGTGGTAGCTATGAGGAGAGAGAGGTGATTGGATTTTGGATTCATTTTGGGGATAGAGATTGGATTGAGGCAGGTTTGTGTGATGAAGGATAGAGAGGTATTAAGGTCCTTAAGAATAACAGAGTTACCCTGAACTCCTTTGATCCTTGCTTCTGGGAAAGCCCGTCCCTTCTCTAGTGGCTTTCTTGCTAGTGGCCCCTGTGCTCAATGGTTATGAGAATCCATCCCTTCCCCTCTGACATTCAAGGCTGGCCCCCATGACATCCCCTCCTCCACTCTCTAGACCCTTGGCTGTCCCCTGCTTTTGGGCTCCTGCCAGCAGTCAGCACCCCAAGCTCCTGTGCCTTTAGGATGAGGAGAGAAGGTCCAAATGAAATCTATTTCCTCAAAGTCCTGCCGTAATGAGAGGCAGAGAGAGAAGATAATAAAAGCAAGAACCAGCCTGGGGGGAAAAGAGATTTTTATCCTCCCAACCCTGCAAGTTCCCCTCTGGCTCTGAGAAGTCTCAGAAGATTTCTCTCCACACATATGAGTAATACCTGGCAAAAATGCTGTCCTCAGAGCAGAGGGAGAAGATGGAATGATTCTGTTTGATTAGAATTTATTTCCAACCTGCAGCCTCCCTGGTGCCAGCCTCCTACGCTTGCCACCCCTGCATAGCTTGGCGGCCAGAGAGGCAAGGCAAGAGGGAAAAGGAGGTGACAAGAGGAGGGAGGAGGGAAGTGGGAAGACAGAGGGATCTGGAGCTCCCCAAGAACTTTGAAGTGTCCTCTTGATGGGCAGGACAGAGAGAAGAGATGTATTGTCCACTTGCTGCTCCCACAGAGGCCAATGGGGCTGCCATTGCAGTACAACTGTGAAAAAGAGCCAGCTGGATTCATTGGGGTCGGGGAGGGATGGTTGACTGAGCAGCCAGTCAAGTTTGGCTAATAGCTTGCTGTGTGATCTTGTGTAGCTCCTGCACCCTCTCTGGGTCTTCTCTGAGGCCAGTTTTCTCCTCTGGCCTCAACAAGCTTTTAAGGACCCTTAGAGGCTATGCTTTTAGAACAACTGCAACATCCCTGTCTAAGAGCAGATTCAGTTCTCACTGGGTTGGGTTGGGTAAGGGCCCCTAGATGTCAGATTGGGGAGTAAGGTAAGGCAGAAGGGGACCAGGACAAGGTGGAATATCCAGACTTGGGGTCAAAGACTCTCTCCTTTTGGATAATCTCTAGGGAACTTGGGTAAATAAAACCAAATGCCTCTCCTTCTTTCATCACTCCATCATCCACTCATTTAGTGATTCATTCATTTGTTCACTTTATTAATCACAGGCTGCATGCCTGATACTGTGCCAAGTACAGTGAGGACACAGTCTCTGCTTTGACGAAGCTCTCAGTGTGGTGGGGGAGGAACAAGCTCTGGGTACAGAGGACACTGAGAAGAGACCCCTGGACTGGGCTTTAGAGGGTAGATAAGGCTTCCTGGGGAAGCTGATGTCTAAGCTGGGACACAAGGAGTGAGTTGGGGGGAAAGCAGGAGAGGAGATAGAAGAAGGGAGCACCCAGAAGAGAGAAGGGTCTCTTCAAAGGTGTAGAGTGACAGCGGTCAGGGTGTGTGAAGGGATTGAAACTTGGCAGTGCGATGGAAAGGAGGCCCAGGATGGGAGGTGAGATAGGGCAGTGGTGGGTTTAGCTAAGTGGGTGGGTTCAGATTTCATCTTGTTGCCGTGGGTTCATCAAGGGCTTAGAGCAGCAGCTCTCCAGGAAGGTGTCTGGCCAAGAGCATTTCAGGGCTTTGGGTGTTTATGTGTTTATGTGACACTCAGATATTTTAAGGCCTTGGAGCCCCATTATTCTCTCGCGCTGGAGGTGGACATAGTCATGGTTGAAAGGTGTGAGGGGGAGCTAGATTTCTTTAGCATAGATCTAGGGTTTCAATGGGTAAAAAGCTTTGGAGAAATAGACTTTTCGTGACTCCATAACAGAGACTCTCAGTGTTGGAGCTGGATGCCAGAGTGGGAGTGAGCTCCTGTCCATGGAGTGGGTGGGTGGCCATCTATCCAGTTCTGGAAGGAAAGGTGATTGGGATGGACAGAATTTCACATTGTAATGAAGAAGCACAAGCACTGGAATGAAGACAGATCTGGTGTCCTGGTGTTGGCTCTGCCACGCACAAGTGTGCATCCTTGGGCAAGTCAATTAACCTCTCTCTGTCCTAGTTTCTGTATTTGTAAAATGGCATTAATAGCATCCACTTCCCAAGGTGGTTTTGGGGCTAAACGTGATGATGATGATGATGGTGGTGGTGGTGGTGATGGTGGTGGTGATAATGGTGGTGGTGCTGGTGATGGTGATAATGATGATAATAATGATTATGGTAGTGGTGGTGGTGGTGGTGATGATGGTGGTGGTGGTTATGATGGTGATAGTAATGGTGATGCTGATGATGGTGATGGTTGTGATGATGATATTGGTGATGATGCTGTTGATGGTGGTGGTTATGGTGATGGTGGTGGTGATGATGATGGTGATGGTGGTGATGATGATGGTGGTGGTGGTGATGATGACAATATTGGTAGTAGTGGTGATGATAGTGGTGATGGGTGATGGTGATTATGGTGATAATTATGGTAATGATGATGATGATAGTAGTGGTGATGGTGGTGGCTATGATGGTGATAGTACCAGTGATGCTGATGGTGGTGACGATGATGTTGGTGGTGGTGATGGTGATGGTGGTGATGATGATGATGGTGATCATGGTGGTGATGGTAGTGATGGTGATAATGATGGTAATGATGATGATGGTAGTGATGGTGGTGGTCGTGATGATGGTGGTGGTGATTATGATGGTGATAGTAATGGTGATGCTGCTGCTGTTGATGG
This sequence comes from Rhinopithecus roxellana, assembly GCF_007565055.1. Classification (NCBI taxonomy): domain Eukaryota; kingdom Metazoa; phylum Chordata; class Mammalia; order Primates; family Cercopithecidae; genus Rhinopithecus; species Rhinopithecus roxellana. The sequence goes on along the minus strand of NC_044560.1, from coordinate 9,542,613 downwards.
TGATGATGATGTTGGTGATGCTGTTGGGGGTAGTGGTGGTGATGGTGATGGTGGTGGTGATGGTGATGGTGGTGATTGTGGTGATGATGTTGGTGGTAGTGGTGGTGATGGTGGTGGTGATAGTGGCGATGGTGGTGATGATGTTGGTGGTAGTGGTGGTGATGGTGATGGTGATAGTGGTGATGGTGGTGATGATGTTGGTGGTGTTGATGGTGGTGGTGGTGGTGATGATACTGGTGGTAATGGCCATGAGGCTGGTGGTGGTGATGGTGATGATGGTGATAATTATGGTAATGATGGTAGTGGTGATGGTGATGATGATGATGGTGGTGGTGGCTATGAAGGTGATAGTAGCAGTAATGCTGATAATGGTGATGGTGGTGATAATAATGTTGGCGATGATGGTGATGGTGATGGTGGTGGTGGTGGTGATGATGGTGATGGTGATGGTGGTGATGATGTTGGTGATGGTGGTGATGATGTTGGTGGTGGTGATGATGATGATGGTGGTGGTAGTGGTGATGGTGACAATGATGATGATGATTAGCAGTGAATATTTATTGAATCCTAAGCCCTGTTGGTGGATGATGCTATGCACTGCTGAAGTCCCCCTTCAGGACTGAGGCATTCATACCCCGGTTTCCAAGTGTGTTGCCTGCTGAAAGCACACTGCTGAGTGCCTCCCTGGAATTGCCTTTGGCCTAAATCAAGGCCACCCTCTTTCTCTGGGTGTAGCCCCATGGCCTCAGTGCAGGAGAATTTGAAGGGGAATCCTGCCTTAGAGCTCCAGTTTGTGGTTGCTGCAGATCATTCAGTGTCTCCTTCTGCGCAGTCCTGCTTCCTTCACCTCATCAGGTGCTTTCTCAAGAGCCCTCCCCGACAAACCTCTTGCATGCAAATATTCATCTTAGAAGCTGTTTCTTAGGAATCTGACCTAAGAATCTGATAGCCCTTTGTCCACACGATCTCATGTAATCCTCCCAACATCCCTTTGAAAGGGGCTCTATGATTAAACCATTTTTACATACACATAAACTAGAGTAAAGAGATTAAATCCCTGCTTGCAGCCACACAGGTAGCAAGTGGCAGAACTTGGATTTGAATGCAGGGCACCTGACTCCAGGACCCCAGCTCTAAGCCACAATCTGGAGCCTGGCCTGTGGCAGGCGGTTATCAAAGGGCAGTAAGTAACCCCTTCCTGTCTGGAGATTTTGGTCCCATTGCCATTTGCTCTGAGGCCTCACATCCCTCTCTCTCCCCATTGTGCAGCAGCCATGATAGTAGCAGCAGCAGCAGCAGTCTTGATGAGCCTCCCAGTGTGCCAGCATCTCACAGTGGAAAACAACACCTCCCTTGGCCACCCACTTCCCAGCTGCCAACATAACACCATTGTCACTGCTGCCAGGGTGGGTGTCTCCGCCTGTGTGCCTCCTCACATGTGGATGGTGCAGCTGCAAAAACTGCTGGGAGAAGAGATTTGGAATCTGATCTCACTTTATTCTGACATCTAAGACCTTGGAAGAACTGAGATCCCAGCAGGACCAAGGTTCTGGTCAGGCCTGGACTGTGACAAGCGGTGCACTGGTTGTGGTGGGACCTGGGTTCCAGTCCTAATGCTCCCATTGATTTGTGAGGGGGTCCCTGTACTTCTCTGGGCCTTAGTTCCCCACCCAAAACTGGGCAGTGGCCTTCCAGAGCCAGTGTGGAGCTCACATGCATGTGGATGCCTCATAGGACTTTTGCTTCTTCCTTCCTTATACCCTCAAAATGTCCAGAAAGCCATCCCCTTATTCACTGGTTTGGGGCGTTACAGATTGTTAAGCATCTTCACAGGCATAGCCTCATTTGAACTCCACCACAAGGCTGTGAGGTTTGCATGACCACTATCCTGTGTCAGATGGTAAATAGAGACTCAGAGAGTGGAAGGAGCTTGCTTCAAGTCATGCAATCTTTGGGACACCCTTGTAATCCTTTCATTTTTAACTTACAAATAAAAATATATATGATGCTGTGTATCGGAATTCAGAGACAGCTCAGAAATCATCCCAACCTATCCATTTGATTGATTGACAGGGAGCTGAGACCCTAAGAGTCCTCTTTTCCCCAGACTGCACAATGACCAGTGGCAGAGCTGGGGCCAGGGCCAAGTCTCTGGTTCATTCAGTGACTCTTGGTCGGGTGTTTTTCAAATTTCATAACATGAATTTTGTCCCATTTAAGACTAAAACCTAAACCAGTTATAGGTAGGCAAATGCTGCACAAGCTTGTGGACATTTGGTCCCCGGCTTCTGATGGCCTGTTTGGGGGAGGGGAGCAGAGCTCTAACAGAGATGATTGGGCTTGTCTCACCCTGTAACTCACCAGCTGTGGGTGTTCACAGCGGAGATGGGTTTGTGCACTTATTTGTCTATCACAGTGGCATAGGCAGCCTAGGGAGGAGGTAAGGCTGAGCAGCAGAGACAAATAAATGTGTGTGTTCTGGCAAATTTGGGAAATTAACTCTGAGGGTGTTCCAGGGAGAAAATGATATTTTGAATCAGGAGTTATTATGCATCTAAGCTCACTGCCTTTTGAAGAACACCTTGCTTCCTTAACTGTTCTGTTTACAGATTTATTTATACCTGACTCGGTTTCAAAAGAAATCTGAAATGGCTAATTATTTAATCAGATTGTGAGCTCCTTGAGGGCAGAACTACCTTCATTATCTCTCCTTCTCTTCTGACAAGCTAACTCCTGCTTGCCCCTACTCCCTGGCCTCCTCTAGCTGGATTTTCTACCTCTCTCTGTTGTAATAATCCCTTTCAGTATCTTGGATCTCCCTTGAACTGTGAACTCAGTGAGGACAGGACTATGTATTACATATCTCACTGTCTCATCCATCCACCTATCCATCCATCCAACAACAATCCATTCAATTCATTCAATCATTTATCCAACCAACACACCACATATCTATCCAACCACCTGTCTTAGTCTGTTTCATGCTGCTGCAACAGAATAGCTGAGACTAGGTAATTTATAGTGAACAGAAATTTATTTGGCTCAAGGTTCTGGAGGCTGGGAAGTTCAAGATTGAGGGGCCACATCGAGTGCCTTCTTGCTGTTTCATAATATGGTGAAAGGCATCACATGGTGAGACAGTGTGAGCATGAGAGGGGCCCAAATTCATTTTTATAGTAAACCTATTCTTGTGACAATAAATCCACTACCACAATAATAGCATTGATTTATCCATTGGGGCAAAGCCCTCATGACCTAATCACCTCTTAAAGATCCCACGTCTCAACACTGTTGCATTGGGGATTAAGTTTCCAACACATGAGCTTTGGAAGACACACTCAAACCATAACGCAGCCCATGATCCATCCATCCAGCTATCCATCCAACCATCCATCCATCTATATATGTGTCCAACCAACAACAGTCCATCAGTTGATACATCAGTCTATTGTTCCATCCATCCATCCATCCATCCATCCATCCATCCATCCATCCATCCATATTTGTGTCCCACCAGACATCCATTCAACTATCCATGTGAACAAATATCCATTTATGCAACCACCCATCTATCCATCATCCATTCATTCATCCATCCATGTCTCCATGCAACCATCCATCCATTCTTTCAAAACCCCAGAAAGTTGCACAGCTGAAGCCAAAAAGGATGGTTAGTTATCCTTAATCCAGTGCTCACTTTGTTCCAAGCACTATGCTAAACGTAGTACATACATGAACTAATCAAGTAAGTGAAGTTAAAATCTTCCAAACACTCCATGAAGTAGGATTATTATCCTCATATTGCAGATGACAAAAGTGAGACGAAGAGAGTTTCAATGCCTTGCCCAAGGTCACATGGTTGGCAAATGACAGGGTAAGCTTTAAAGCCAGGCTTCTGACTCCAGAGCACAAGATCTTTTGCTTCACCATAGTGGGAAATATTTTTGGGGCAGTGATTTACACTGACCTGCACATCTTCCCCCTAACAGCATAAACTTTCCCACACCCAACCTTCATCTCTTCAAGCTCTGACCCTGCCCTCATATTCCCATCTCCAGCTACCTCCTAATAAGGAGGGTGGTTCCTGATCTTAACCTCTGGGGAGAGAAGAAGAAGAAGAGAGGCCTTGAGAAAGGCCTGAGTGAGCTTTCCATGCAGGTCTTGGGTGAGGAAGGAGACAAAACTCTCCACAGGTAGCCCAATACCCTGTCTCCCTTCTCTTCCCCTGGGGAGAGTCAGAGTCTCACAAAGCATGTAGGTCTGCTGTGAGTGGGCAGCGACGAGTTAGTGTGCTGGGGAGGGCCAGGGAGTCCCAGCCAATGACAAAAGCATTGGCCCCAGAAGCCCTGGAGACTTCAAGAGAAGGATGTTTTACTGTTCCAAGGTCACAGGCAGTTAAATGGAGTTCACACAGAGGACTGCACCTGAGCCTGTGGGGCTTCTCCACTCGATGTCCTCCAGGCACCTGAAATTCCTCAGCTCCAGAGCTAAACCCAGTTTCTTTTGCTCCATCTCCTCCACTTGCCTCTCCCCTGCTCTTCTTTCCCTGGAAATGACATCATATCTTTTGCCTGTCTGTTGCACTTTTCTTTCCCTCTTTCTTTGGGACCAGCACCTCCTTTCTTGGCACGATTGTTCCTCTCCCATTCTAGTTCTACAGGGACCTGCCCATCAGCATTCTACCCTCTGGCCATGGGGGTGGGAAACATTCAAATCGGGCCAATCATAGTTCTCCAGGCCATGACACAGGGCCAGGTATAGAGATGGACACATGACCAACTCTGACCAGTGAGAGGTCTTCCTTGGGATTTTTCTAGCTGGAGCTGATAGGAAAATGTGTTTTCCTGGGTGATTACAAGGCTTTAAAGACAAGACTACTGAGCTTTTTGCAGTTAGACAGAAAGAATGACACCAAAACATTAAGAGGAGAGAGGGGGCCGGGCACCATGGCTCATGCCTGTAATCCCTGTACTTCGGGGAGGCCGAGGTAGGTGGATTACTTGAGGCCAGGAGTTGGGGACCAGCCTGGGTAACATGGCAAAACCCCATCTCTGCTAAAAATACAAATATTAGCCAGGCGTGGTGGCAGGTGCCTGTGATCCCAGCTACTTGGGAGGCTGAGGCAGGAGAATCACTTGAACCTGGGAGGTGGAGGTTGCAGTGAGCCGAGATTTTGCCACTGTACTCCAGCCTGGGTGACAGAGTGAGACTCCGTCAAAAAAAAAAAAAAAGAAGAGAGGGAGAGAGGGCACCCTGAAGAAGGAGCCTGAGGCCCAGATCCTAAGCACCCCCGAGTCAACCCCACCTCTGACTTCTCTCAGTTTGTTTCGGGACAGGGATTGATGGATGGGTCATCAATTTTCCCTTTCCTTTATGGTTTGATTGGGTTTCTGTCACTTGCAATCAAAGAATGCTGTTGATTATGTTGCTCAAACCAGCAACTCAAGTGTCTTCTTTGGCTTAGCCCTCTCCTTCACCTCCTTATCCAATCAAAGCCAAATTTCTTAAACTCTACCTTCTAGTGAGCTCTCAGCTCTGCTCACTTGTTCCCATCCCTGCAGCCTTCTGGATCAGGGCTGCTCCCTTTCTGGGTCGCGGCTTGCCCCCTCCAATCTTTCACTTTAGCCAGAGTAATCTTTTTTTTTTTTTTTTTTTTTTTTTTTTTGAGACGGAGTCTCGCTGTGTTACCCAGGTTGGAGTGCAGTGGCGCGATCTTGGCTCACTGCAAGCTCCGCCTCCCAGGTTCAAGCCATTCTCCTGCCTCAGCCTCCAAGTAGCTGGGACTACAGGCGCGCACCACCACGCCCGGCTAATTTTTTGTATTTTTAGTAGAGACGGGGTTTCACCGTGTTAGCCAGGATGGTCTCGATCCCTGACCTCATGATCTGCCCGCCTCGGCCTCCCAAAGTGCTGGGATTACAGGCTTGAGCCACCGTGCCCGGCCTAGCCAGAGTAATCTTTAGAGCACACAAATCTGATCTGGTTATACCATGGCTATAAAACCTTCAATGGCTCCCCATTACCTCAAGATAAACCTAGCTTTTTAAAAAAGCCTTGAACTTTGAAATCATTTTAGATTTATAGAAGAGTTATGAAGATATTACAGAATTTCTGTATTCCCTTTACCCACTTCCCCTGATGTTAACTTCTGTCTTTTTGTTTTTTTGTTTTTTTTTTTTTGAGACAGGGTCTCGCTCAGTCGCCCAGGCTGGAGTGCAGTGGCGTGATCTCGGCTCACTACAAGCTCCGCCTCCCGGGTTCACGACATTCTCCTGCCTCAGCCTCCCAAGTAGCTGGGACTACAGGCGCCTGCCGCCACGCCCGGCTAATTTTTTTTTTTTTTTTTTTGCATTTTTAGTAGAGACGGGGTTTCACTGTGTTAGCCAGGATGGTCTCTATCTCCTGACCTCGTGATCTGCCCGCCTCAGCCTCCCAAAGTGCTGAGATTACAGGCGTGAGCCACCGCACCCGGCCCCTGATGTTAACTTCTTACATAACCATGGTATGGCTGGGAAAACTGAGAAATGAACACTGGTACAACATTATTAACTAAATTACAGAAGTTACTCAGATTTTACCAGGTTTCCTAGTATTGTCCTTTTTTCTGTTGTAGGCTCTGATCCAGGATACCAGGTTACATTTAGAATTCTTACCTTTTGGCCGGGCGCGGTGGCTCACGCCTGTAATCCCAGCACTCTGGAAGGCCAAGGTGAGCAGATCACGAGGTCAGGAGATCGAGACCTTCCTGGCTAACACGGTGAAACCCTGTCTCTACTAACTATACAAAAAATTAGCCAGGCATGGTGGCACGCACCTGTAGTTCCAGCTACTCAGGAGGCTGAGGCAGGAGAATTGCTTGAACCTGGGAGGCAGAGGTTGCAGTGAGTCAAGGTCGTGGCACTGCACTCCACCCTGGGTGACAGAGCAAGACTCTGTATAAAAAAAAAAAAAAAAAAAAAAAAAAAGAAGTCTTATCTTTTGAACAGGGCACTGAAAGCCTTTCAGAATCTGCTCTCTGATGACTTCCCAGCCTGTCTCTAGCCTCACCTTTTTCTGCTCTGGCCACCCTAAATGACCTGAAATTCCTCAAAGGGCTCAGGCCTCCTCTCACCCCTGGGCCCTTGAACATGCTGTTCTTTCTGTCTAAGGAGTCCTTACTCCCTTTCTTGGCCTGACTAACACTTATTTATCCTTTAAAACATTGTTCAGGGCTGGGCGCGGTGGCTCACGTCTGTAATCCCAGCACTTTGGGAGGCTGAGGCAGGTGGATCACCTGAGGTCAGGAGTTCGAGAACAGCCTGACCAACATGGTGAAACCCCGTCTCTACTAAAAATACAAAATTAGCTGGGTGTGGTGATGTGCGCCTGTAATCCCAGCTACTTGAGAAGCTGAGGCAGGAGATTGGCTTGAACCCGGGAGGCAGAGGTTGCAGTGAGCCGAGATCGCACCATTGTACTCCAGCCTGGGCAACAAGAGCGAAACTCTGTCTCAAAAAACAACAACAGGCCGGTCGCGGTGGCTCATGCCTGTAATCCCAGCACTTTGGGAGGCTGAGATGGGCGGATCACGAGGTCAGGAGATCGAGACCATCCTGGCTAACGTGGTGAAACCCTGTCTTTACTAAAAAATACAAAAAACTAGCCGGGTGCGGTGGCGGGCGCCTGTAGTCCCAGCTACTCGGGAGGCTGAGGCAGGAGAATGGCATAAACCCAGGAGGCGGAGCTTGCAGTGAGCTGAGATCCCGCCTCTGCACTCCAGCCTGGGCGACAGAGTGAGACTCCATCTGAAAAAAAAAAAACAAAAAAAACAAAAAACCAAACCAACAACAAAAACCCAAAACAAAACAACAACAACAGCAACAACAAAAACTCTGTTAGGGCAATGGTCCTTCTAGGAAGCCTTCTAGAGTAAGTCCTGCCAGGCCCTGGGCTTCTCCGGTCTTCTGTGTTCTTTCCATCCCTGCCCTATTTACCTTGGATTCTGTGATCCGCTTCTTTGTCTTCCCTATTGGGCTGGAGCTCCTTGGGGCCAGCACCCTGCTTTATTGATCTCTATGGGAATCCAATGAATGCTTATAAAATGGATGAAGTCAGGCAAAAGTCAAGACCCACTCAAGTGTTGCAATAGCTCAGAGGCAGAAATCAACCGGCCGGGGAGACTTCTTGATTTGGGTCTTGCAGGATGGAATCATTAACCAACATTTGTTGAGCATGAACTATGCATCAAGCAGTCTTCTACACTTGATCTTAGCCAAAAGGCCGAGAAGCGATCAAGCAGTCTTCTAAGGACTTTACACATTCTAATTGAATTCTCACAAAAATTCAACAAGATAGGTACTATCATTTCCCCATTTTGTAGGTGAAGGGAGGAGGAGGAGGACGGAGTATTCCAGGCTGGGACAACTGGCAAACCCAAAACGTTTTTGAAAGTGAATATGCGTGACCTTGGTTCTCGAAGAGTTCCTGTTGAGAGGCACGTGTTGTTGGTTACCCCTGATGGTAACAGGTTGGGTGGACAACTATTTAGAAATGTGGAGCTGGGGAAGAGAAGTGACTGCATCCTCGTGGTAGAGGCCACTGATGTGCTCTGCGGTGTAATGTAGCCCGAGGCTGACCAATTAGAAAGTTTCAAGAACTGGGAACAATCCAAGAAGAGACTGTGTCAAGGAAGGAAGAGTACAGAGTCGCAGAGAAAGTGGAGCTCCCCGGGCCAGGGTGGGCATGGAGACAGGAGGCACCTGCCAAAGTGAGGACCTCATACTAAGTTCTGGCAAGACGGGTGCTGTGGCTCAGCTGGGCACCTGGAAACTTCCACCGCCTTTCCCATTTATTTATTTTATTTATTTTGAGACAGAGTCTTGCTCTGTCGCCCAGGCTGGAGTGCAGTGGCACGATCTCGGCTCACTTCAACCTCCACCTCCTGGGTTCAAGCGATTCTCTTGTCCCAGCCTCCTGAGTAGCACTGGGATTACAGGCATGCGCCACCACACCTGGCTAATTTTTGTATTTTTAGTAGAGATGGAGTTTCACCATGTTGACCAGGCTGTTCTCGAACTCCTGACCTCAGGTGATTTGCCTGCCTTGGCCTCCCAAAATGCTGGGATTACAGGCATGAGCCACTGTGCCTGGCCATCTTTCGCATTTATAGCCTGAGATATCCTCTGGCTGCAGTCATACAGCACCATACCCTACATGGAGTTGCAACCCCTTGCATTAGTAACAACTACTATCTTACAATGTTTTAAATGAAAAAAATTTCCTTCATACTTTATTGTTTTTAATCCATCCTTCCAGTGGAAACAAGGCAGGCGGGCAGGTATTATTTCTGTGTCCTTTGTCTAAATTAGGAAATGGAGGCTTCATGAGGAAAATGACTTGCATAGGTGACATAGCTAGAAAGGGGCACAATAAAAGGTGAGTGAATGAATAAGAACTTGAACTAGGTGTCCTTGAGTCTGGTTTCTATTCTATAGTCTCTAGGAAAGGATATTGAGTGCCTAAAACGGGAACACCTGGCACATAGTGGGAGTTCCATAAACAGGTGTAGAATGGGTGAATGAAAGGGGTATTAGCAAGAAGTAGGAAAGAAAAAGCCCTAACAACACAAAAACCTACATATATTGAGCACTCCACTTGCATTTGGAATGACGCACACTATACATCGTCCAATCAATCCTTACTTCAACTTAGCTGGCAAGAGCATCACCATCCCCATTCCACAGGGGAGGGAAAGGAGGCTTGACGAGTTAGGTGACTCGGTGGGGAACCCACATCCTGTGAGAGGCACAGACAGGACTGGGGCCCTGGTCTGACGCAGAGCATCTGCACTCACCGTAAGCCACTAGATGGTCACATACCCCCACAGACACACTGGTACACAGACACACACACACACACAGATACATATACAGACACATAGGTACACACACAGATACACACAGACACACCAGGACACACACACAGATACATATACGCAGTGGTACACACACACACAGATACACACAGACACGCACAGACACACAGACACATCAGTACACACACACACAGATACACATACACACTGGTACACACACACAGATACACACAGACATACACAGTCACACAGACACACCAGTACACATACACACACACACACACACAGATACACATATGCACTTGTACACACACACAGAGACACACACAGGTACACAGACATACACACAGACACACAGACATACATACAGACACAGGCACACACAGATACACACACAGACACACAGACAGATACAGACACACAAACACACACATGCAGACACACAGATACATGTACAGACACATAGGTACACACACAGACACACACACAAAGATACAGACACATACACACCGGTACACACATACACAGACAGATACAAGGCACTAGACATACACAAAGACACACAGACATACACACAGGCACACACACAGCTACACACACAAACACACAGACACACAGATACACACAGACACATAGACACGCACAATCACACCAGTACACACACAGACACACAGGCCCATCAGTACACACACACAGATACATAGACACATAGGTACACACACACAAAGATACACACAGACACACAGGTACACATACACACTGGTACACACATACACAGACAGATACACAGGCAGTAGACATACACAAAGACACACAGACATACACACAGGCACACACACAGCTACACACACAAACACACAGACACACAGATACACACAGACCCATAGACACACACAATCACACCAGTACACACACAGACACACAGGCACATCAGTACACACACACACAGATACATAGACACATAGGTACACACACACACAGATACACAGGTACACAGACATACACACGGACACACAGACATACACACAGGCACACACAGATACACATAGACACATAGGTACACACACAGATACACAGACACACTGGTATGCACACACAAAGATACACACACACAGGCACATAGTCGCACTGGTATGCAAACACAGATACACAGACACACAGATACACAGACAGACACATAGGTACACACAGACATACAGACTCATACATACACACAGACAAACACAGACACACGTGGGCACACCCAGCAGTTGTGATCTTTGGAGAAGAATCCCTGATGCCTTGGCTAGTGTCTCCACATGAGTAAATCCTAGAGAAACTTCTTTTTTTCCTTTTCTTTTTTTTGAGACAGAGCTGCTCTGTCACCCAGGCTGGTTTGCAGTGGCGTGATCTTGGCTCACTGTAGCCTCCGCCTGCTGGGTTCAAGGGATTCTCCTGCTTCAGCCTCCCAAGTAGCTGGGACTACAGGCGCCCGCCACCACGCCCAGCTAATTTTTGTATTTTTAGTACAGATGGGGTTTCACCATGTTAGCCACGCTGGTCTTGAACTTCTGACCTCAAGTGATCCACCCACCTCGGCCTCCCAAAATGCTGGGATTACAGGCGTGAGCCACCAAGCCCAGCTGAGAAACTTTAATGGTGTTCCCTGGCTGGTTCCGGTCCAACCCTTCCAAGGAATACAAGAAATAGGCTTCCTGGAGGGGAAAAATCCCCCTCCCCTAACCCCTTCTAGCTTTTCTGTGAGGATGATGGAAAATCCAACTGAAAAGGGACTGGAGGAGGGTGAGAGTGATAAAATCACTGGGAATTGGGATGCAAATCCCACTGAAATCAATTGCTTTGCATAGTTTTAAATTCCTTTTTAAAAAGGCAGGTATTAGCTGGTACAGTGGCATGTGCTGATGGTCCTTGCTGCCTGGGAGGCTGAAGCGGGAGAATTGCTTGAGCCCAGAGGTTGAACTATTGTCTCACTACTGCACTCCAGCCTGGGTGACAGAATGAGACCGTGTCTCTAAAAATAATAAAATAATAATAATAATAAAAAGCAGTCAATATATGTTCCAGTTGGCCAGGCTGTGGGGCTCCTTCTGTGGAGGGCAGAGGTTTCACTGCCTTCTCACTTCCACCTGCACCGCAGGAAGAGTTAGGAACTCGTTCTCGGGGACAGTGAAAAGGACCTTGGGTTTAGAGCCAGACCCAGTTCCAAATCAAGCTCAATCCCTTTCTGCCTGTGTCATCTTGAGCAACTCACTTTGCCTCTTTGAGCCTCACATCCACATCTGTGAAATGGGGAGGAGTGCTTCCCTTCTAGTTGATGGGGAGGGTTAACCAAGAAAATTTCTCTAAAGTGCCCAGCACTGAGCCTGCCTGGCATAGAGCAGACACTCAGTCAATGGTGTTCCCTTTTACCCTCCCACCAAATACTCCTTTCTCACCACTGTGTGTGGCTGGCACCTTGACATAGTAGATGATCAATAATGTGTGAAATGAATCTTTCCAAAACACAGATCCGCTCCCTGAGTCTTCAATGGAGCTTCACGTCCTCAGAAGAGTAGGCTCTTTAGCCTGGCATTTGAAACTCCTTGTGATCTCAGCCCAGAATCACCACCTGCCAGCACTGCCTGTAGCTGTGAGACCTCAGCAGTTGGGGCTCCTGCATGTGCTTTAAAAGGCTCTGATCTGAAGTTCCTCTGATGAGTCCCATCCTTACAGGGCAAGCAGTCTGCAAGGCCAACGGCCCAGGTCCCCCTGGAAGCCACACCTCCTTCTCTGGACTATACTTTGGGGCCTGGGCCCCCAAATTCTGGAAGAGTCCCAAGCTCTGGAACTCCTGTCTCTATGGAATTTGGGATGTGCTACTCTTGTGGCATGTGGATACTTTCACAGACCAGGAAGCTATCAGAACTCAGCTGTTTAGGGTTTTTACGGAAGCTCTATTACATAAGCATGACTGATTAGGTCATTGGCCATTGGTGATCAATTCAACCTGCTTGAATGGCACCTGACTGCTTCCAGGGCCTTGTGGGCCTCTTCCCTGGGTTCTCCTCCTGGAGTTGGACTGCACTTCCCGTGCACACATCTTTAGGCCCAAGGGATGGAGAGCAGGACAGTGGGACCCCCAGGCCTCCATTCAACTCCAGGCCTGCTGAGGGATTGCTGGAGTGGGGTACCAGGAGTAGCCTGAGCGATGGGCTTGGCTGGGTTGCAAATACTCCCGGATTTTACTCACCTGGTTGGCAAGAGCCAAGTGTCAAGGAGGCCCAGACTCAGCCCCCAGGCTGACTCCACAACTTCGCTGAGGGGAGTGGCGTGCTCAAGGGGAAGAATGCCAGAGCTAGGACTGAAACTCAGGACTCCTCCTCTCCCCTTTTTGGTGACTTTATCTATGTATAATTTATATACAGAAAATTTGCCAATTTCACGTCTACAGTGTGATGAGTTTTGACAAATGTGTACAGTCTCATTACCACAACCGACCACAGTCATGATGAAAGGAAAACTTTGTCTATTACTTCTAGGATCTGTTTTTCACTCAACACTTCCGGCACCAAATGTGTGTTCTGCCACCCCCCACACCAGGCAATTCTCCAGTTCTCTGTGGACACCAACTGGGTGTCCTACAATTTAATTCAGTTCTGATACTAACTACTTGAGGTTAGCACAGACCCCACAGGTTAAAGACTCAGTCCCACAAGACTGTGTCCCACTTCAGATGCTGATCTCAAGCAGTAGGTCCCTGGGTAACCCACACTTGTGTCTGACTTGGCTACACATCAGAGGTTCCCACGCCCCTTTCTCAGCTTCGATAATTTGCAATAAGGGCTCACAGAACTCAGGACAATACTTTACTGGCTTATTATTATTATTATTATTATTTTTGAGATAGAGTCCCACTCTGTCGCCCAGGCTGGAGGGCAGTGGTGCGATCTCGGTTCACTGCAACCTCCTGGGTTTAAGCCATCCCTCTGCCTTGGCCTCCCGAGTAGCTGGGATTACAAGCATGCACGACCATGTTCGGCTAATTTTTGTATTTTTAGTAGAGATGGGGTTTCGCCATGTTGGTCAGGCTGATCTTGAACTCTTGACCTCAAGTGATCTGCCCGCCTTGGCCTCCCAAAGTGCTGGGATTACAGATGTGAGCCACCCCGCCTGGACTTTACTGGCTTATTATAAACGATATTATAAAGGATACAAATAAACCTCCAGATGGACGGGTTCATAGCGTAAGGTCTGGAAGAGTCCCAAGCTCTGGAACTCCTGTCCCTGTGGAATTTGGGGTGTGCCACTCTTGTGGCATGTGGATACTTTCACAGACCGGGAAGCTATCTGAAATTGGTTGTTTAGGGTTTTTACAGAAGCTCCATTATGTAAGCATGATTGATTAGGTCATTGGCCATTGGTGATCAATTCAACCTCCAGCCCCTCTCCTCTCTCCAGCGGTCATGGGGTGGGGCTGAAAATTCCACCCTTCTAATTACAGGATTGGTCTTCTCGGCATCCAGCCTCTATTCTGCAAGAGCCACCTCATTAGAATAAACTCAGGTGTGGCTGAAAGGGGCTTGTTATGAATAATATAATAATAAGAAGTTGCCTACCCCCTTCCTGTAACCTAGGAAATTGCAAGAATTTTAAAAAACTTTTACACCAGGAAATGGGGAGGAGAACTAAATTTATATTTCTTATCATATCACAATCTTGCAATCATATAGAACATGTCCATCAGCTCACGGAACCCCCTCCTGCCCCTCCTGCACCTTTGTGGTGAATCCTCTCCACCATCTCTGTCGCTATAATTTTGCCCTTTCTAGAATTTCACGTAAGTGGAATTGTATGGTCTATGTCTTTCACGTCTGGCTTCTTTCACCCATAGTCATTTTGAGATTCATCCATGTTGCTTCTTGTATCAGTAGTTCATTTCTTTTCTTTTTTTTTTTTTTTTTTTTTGAGACAGAGTCTCGCTCTGTCGCCCAGGCTGGAGTGCAGGGGCCAGATCTCAGCTCACTGCAAGCGCCGCCTCCCGGGTTTACGCCATTCTCCTGCCTCAGCCTCCGGAGTAGCTGGGACTACAGGCGCCCGCCACCTCGCCCGGCTAGTTTTTTTGTATTTTTTTAGTAGAGACAGGGTTTCACCGTGTTAGCCAGGATGGTCTCGATCTCCTGACCTCGTGATCCGCCCGCCTCGGCCTCCCAAAGTGCTGGGATTACAGGCTTGAGCCACCGCGCCCGGCCGTTCATTTCTTTTCGTTGCTAAATAGTATTCCATTGTAAAGAGGTAAGAGGTATCACATGTTGTCCACTCACCAGTTGATAGACATTTGGCTTCCTTCCAGTTTTTGGCTATTACAAATAAAGTTGCGTCACCAGTCACTCATGAGTCTTTGTGTAGACATGTGTTTTCATTTATCTTGAATGAATGCCTAGGAATAAAATCGCTGTGTCATATGGTAAATATATGCACACGTTTTGCAAAATGGCTCAACTATTTTGCGTCCACACCAGCAGAGTCCAAGTTCCCTCCACATTCTTGTTACCATCAGTCTTGGCTTGCCCAGTTCCTAACCTCTCTCTGAGCCACCATTGCTCCTTCTATAAAAGGAAGACAAAAACAACCTTGAAGGGTGCATTGGGAGGATTAAGTGTCCAGAGCTTGTCCAGAAGTTAAAATATTTACTGAGCACCTACTGTGTGCCCGGCACTGTTCTTGGTGCAGGGAAGACAGCAGAGAAGAAGATAAACAGATAAACACAGTCCTGTGCTTGTGGCGCCTATCCACAGTGGAGGAGGCAGATTACAAAGAAGGAAACAAATGCAATCAACAACTATAACTGGTGACAAGCGCCATTTGAAGGGGCCAAGTTGCCCTTTACTTTAGACAGGGTGTTCGGAGAGTCTCTCTGAAGAGGTGATATTGGAAGGGAGGCTTGGTTGATGAGGAGGAGCTGACCACGTGGACAGGCATTTCCAGGTGTGGGAGAACAGGACCTGCAAAGGTGAGGAGGTTGGAAAGGACTTACTGTATTTCGGGGCAGAAAGAAGGGCAGTGCCACCCTGGGACAGCCATCTAGGGAGAGTCATAGAGAGTGGTGGGCTGGGGTTGGCTTGTGCTGTGCCTTTTAGGAGTTTGGATTTTATACAAAGAGCAGATTTATTTTAGACACAAATGAATGTTAATTTTTATTATTCTTCCTTTGATTTTCCATCATTCAGGGGTCTTAATTCCCAGTCAGAGCCTCTTTCCGAAAACCCACTGTGGGCAGGTGCAATGCTGGGGTCTGCAGCCAGCTGAGCCTGGGCCCCCCACCCCGACATCCCAGGCAGGCCTGGCAAGCCCAGCGGCACCAGCTGGGGAGAGGGGGGTGGGGTTCCGGGTGGGGGGTAAGCAGGTTGGGGGAGAGACCATCTGCTGTTCCCTATTGTTCATCAGCCCATTGTTTGGTCCATGCCCTCTGCTCTGGGGACAATGGGTGACAATGGAGAAATGTGATCTTCGGGCTCCTATTTCCCCGGCCTGGCCTCTTGCCCCCAGGATGACACCAGGAGAATGCCCTCCTGGGCTGGGGTGGAGGCAGAGGCTCTGCCAAGTGGGAGGCAGCACTGCCTGCTTTCCTCATCATCTCCCTGGCAACTGCAGTTGCCACGTTGTTGGTTGGAGGAATTTTTATTTTTTAGCATTCTGGTGAGGGTTTTCTCCTTGCATCCCCCTGTAGTATGGGGTGCTCTTGGGAAAGGATTTGCTTCTCCCCTCCTGAGGGTCCCCAGTCCCTGCCATGGGATTCACTGACCCCTCAAGCCCAGGGCAGGACCATACCAAGTCAGACCAAATGAATGCTTCAGTGCTTCCAAGGAGGCACCAAAATAAACTCCAATGATATTTGAGACACAGTATCCACGTTGTCATCATCCCCAAAGTCAGCATTGTTAAAACTTCTTCGTGCTCCTTTTAGATTTTAGCATTGTTTTTATTCAGACTTAGACAGTGGGGATGGGGATGGGACCCCTCTTCTTTTCATTGCTTAGAGTCTCTAAAAGCCTGGATCCAGTGCTCAGGGGGCACAAAGGGAGGGGAGCAGACCCCTGGTCAGCTTCTCTATCATCCCACCGACGGAGAGATCCCACTCTTGCAGGGCAGCTCTGAGCACTGACTTGTCTGCCATCTGGTTTTCCAGAAGCCAAAAGGGCCAGATATGGACAATAACAGTCAATGCTTATTGAACATTTACTATGTGCCAGTTATTGCTTCATATACATCAACTCATTTCATCTTCGTGACCATTCCAGGAAGTGGGTACTATTATAAACACGCCCATTTTCTAGATTGGAAAACTGAGGGGCAGGGAGGTCAAACATATCACCCAAAGTCACATAGCTAGCTGTGGCAGAACCAAGACTTGAACCTGGGCTGCTTAGCTCCACATGCTGAACTCTTCTGCTCTCTTACATCTTTTTTTTTTTCCTTTAGACAGAATCTCACTCACTCTGTCACCCAGGCTGGAGTGCTGTGGTGCGATCTCGGCTCACTGCAACCTCCGCCTCCTGGATTCAAGCGATTCTCCTGCCCCAGCCTCCTAAGTACCTGGGACTATAGGCATGCACCACCACACCTGGCTAATTTGTGTGTGTATGTGTGTGTGTGTGTATTTTTAGTAGAGACAGGTTTCACCATGTTGGCCAGGCTGGTCTTGAATTCCTGGCTTCAAGTGATCCACCCCACTCTGCCTCCCAAAGTGCCGGGATTACAGGCGTCTTACATCTTTTTTCTCTCTCTCTACCTAGACTCCTGGTGGGCTTACCTCTCGTATTAAAGGAGATGAGCTAAATTTCCAGCCCCACTCTAGGCCAGAGCTCTGGGAAGATGAAACTGAAGGAACCCAGGCACCACCTCCCAGTGTGTTGGCATAGCCTGGCTTTGGAGCTAGACAGACCTAGGTTTGTGCTCTGATATTTATCAGCTATGTGAGGTTGGGTAAGCCACTCCGCCTCTCTGAACTTTTTCTCCCCTTCTATAATTTGGGATAACAGTGGTACTTCCTTCATTGGGTTGACATAAGCATTAAATGAGTGAATAGCAGTCAGCACCTAGAACAATGCCTGCCCCTTAGAATGTGCTCAGTAAGTGTTAAGGGTGACTGTTATTACTGCTTTTACCCTTCTCATTAGGGTGATCATGGGGATATGGTAGTGTGCAAAGGCACTTTTTATGTGGAAGACAATTACACAAATGTCAGGGCTTGGTGTGACTCATATAAATAAGAGCATTCAGTTTGGATAGCAGAGGTGGGTGGGGGAGGAGAGGAGAACCATCTACCCGGCACTCCGTTGCCAAGTGCCAGCTCAGTAGGGTGGTGGTGAGGACACTAGCAGCAAGGAGGCAGAGGGAGGCCGCTGGTCTGCACTGGTCCCTAAACCAAAGGGAAGGGCCTGAACCCAGGCCACCTGGCATGTTCCTTTCCCTCTATGGGCCTCAGTCTCCCCATCTGCAGAATGGGTAACTAGGGACTAGCTAATTTTTAAGTTCCTCTGCCCCCTTCCCAGCTCTGATTTTTTGTGACTCGGATAGGATAAGATAATGTGTAAAAATGAAAGTGGGAAACAGACCCATGGTGTGGCAGATTGATTGCAAAGATGTGCCAATCCTTCCCTTTTCTCTGTAATCACACCATTTACAAAGTAATTCTGCAGCTTCTCCCTCGAGTCTGTTTCCCCAGCTCTGGATGTCCTGGTGATCTGCTTTGGTCACTACAAAGTGGAGGAGGTGGCAATGTGCTAGTTTCAAGTCTAGGCCTCAAGAGGACTTGCACCTTCCTCTCTCTCTGTCTTTCTCTCTCTGTCTGTCTCTTTCTGTCTCTCCCTGTCTCTCTGTCTCTCTGCCTCTCTCTCTCTGGTTCTCTCTCTCTGTCTCTCACTCTCTGTCTCTCTGTCTCTCTCTGTCTCTCTGTCTCTCTCTTTCTTTCTTTCTGTCTCTCTGTCTCTCTCTCTCTCTTTCTCTCTTTCTCAGACCCTTACCACTGTCATGTCATCAATTCCGGGCTAGCCTGCTAGAAGATGACAGACTTGTGGCCCAGTGACTTCCATTACCCCAGCAACAGCCAGCCAATTGTCAGATATGCGAGTGGGAGCATTCTAGACCATTCAGCCCTCATTTCACCTGCCAGCTGTCAGCAGACACCTGGGCAAGACAAGCTGAGATCAGCTGTGCCTGGTCCAGACCCCCAAAACCACCCACTGGACCTGCAGAGCGGTGAAAGGAAATAACTATGTATTGCTGTGTGCCATAGTGGTCGCGTGGTTGTTTGTTACACAGTGTTCTTGAGTCAATTCATAACAGCTACACATGGTCAGTGGTGGGGCGGGGGCGGGAGGAAATGTGGCTTTTAACCAGGGTAGGACCTCGTCTGGGCATCGTCTGTTGCTTTCCTTGAGGGAGCAGGAGAGGGTGGGTTTAGCACAATGGTTAGGAGGTTAAGTTCTGGGTGGAAAGTGCCTGGCTTCAGATCTCAGCTTTTCCACTTTCTAGCTGTGTGGCTTTTCCAAGTTACTTAACAGACAGGCCTCTGTTTTCTCCAAAATCTAGACAATCATAGAACCCACCTTTGGAGTTGTGTGGATTAAGTGTGTTAATACTTGTAAAGAATTTAGTAAAGCTATGCCTAAATTATCAGATACATGTGAGACTCAGTCATGGTTCTGCCACTCACTGCGGGTGTGACCTTGGGTCCTTCCTCAGCTGCTGCATCCCGGTTTGCACATTAGAGATCCTAGTGGCATCTTCCTGGTCAATGAGCCTGTGTGAAGAAAGGGCTTGACCCAGCGCCTGCCTGAAGGATGCTCAGGGAATCTCAGCTTGGGGGAGGGGCCCTCCCTGGCAGATTCTCCTTTTCCCTGCTCCAGCTCAGACTACCTGCTTCAGGTGACAAGGAAGCTTACAATGGGATGTCTCGGAGACCAGTTCTAGTTCAGCTTCCTCGTATTAAAGATAAGGAAGCTGAGGCACAAAATAGGACTTATTCAAGATCACAGAGAGTCAGTGGCTGGAACCTACACATTCCGACCTCTAGCTTGGTGCTTCTGGCATCATGCTAGGATTGTTGTGTCCTAGCAAGGTACATGAGTTCTGGGCTTGAGCTTTGGTGGCTCAAAAGAGCAGACCAGGCAAGACCCTCCAGCCTGCACAGGCCAGATGGAAGGACTAGGCTCTCCCTGGGTGGTGAAAGCCTCCTCCTGTTCTTGTCCACAGTCCCATCCAGTGCCGGTACTGGGGAGATCCTGCAGAGGGAGGTGCGGCATCGCCCTGACCATGGGCTCAACATCTAGTAGGGTCAGATGTCTCTTTTTTTTTTCTTTTTTTGAGATGGAGTCTCGCTCTGTCACCCATGCTGGTGTGCAGTGGCACAATCTCAGCTCACTGCAACCTCTGCCTCCCCGGTTCAAACAATTCTTGTGCCTCAGTCTCCCAAGTAGCTGGGACTACAGGCATGCACCACCACACCTGGCTAATTTTTGTATTTTTTTTTTTCAGTAGAGACAGAGTTTTACCAGACTGGTCTTGAACTCCTGACCTCAAGTGATCCACCTGCCTTGGGATCCCGAAATGCTGGGATTACAAGTGTGAGCCAATGTGCCTGGCCAAGGGTCAGATGTTTAGGTGACAAGGGACCCACGTGACGTACACCTCAATATGAGGACAAGAAGGATCAAAGTGATTCCCTCTGGGTATCATGGGATAACTGAGGCTCAGGATGGGAAGGACCTTGTCCAAAATTCCCAGTTGTGTAGAGGCGAAGCCAGGCCTAGACCCCAGATGCCTTTCTGTTCAGTGCCCCCCACCACCTCCTGGCCTTTTGGGTATAACTGAGAGAGAAGGCGGGAGCCGGGAAGGACGGAGCCTGTCCCACCGCAGCCTTCTGGCTGGTTCAGGAGCCTCCCTGGGGCTGCCCTCCAGCCCCACCTCTGTCCCAGGTGATTACAAGGCTCTTGGGCCGTGCTTAGGCCAGGATACTCCTTCCCAGGCCTCTCTGAGGAGAAGAGGTCCCTGACCTCATTGTCTGTAGAGGCTGGCCCAGATGCTGAGTCAGGAATTCCCCAGGTCCCAACTTGCCTCAGTGAATGACCCTTCAGGTCTTAGCTCACCTCCAGGGAGGAGGGAAGGGATTTTCCTGCCTCTTTCTGACATTCCCTGGGCTGGCCCTGCAGAGCTGAAGATACTGTGTGTGTGTGTGTGCGTGCGCACGTGTGTGTGTGAATGCTGCTATGTATGTGTGCACCTGTGTGTGTGCCTGTGCAGTGTGAACTTGCTCTACTGTTGCACTATATGCGCATTATTCCATGCATGTTGTATTTATACTGTATGCACTGTGTATACTGCACGTAGGCGCGTGGGTGTGTTCGCATAAGTTCTCACTGTATCCTTTTTCTGTCTGGTGTGTGGGCCTCCTAGGCGTGTGTTGTGTGCACAAGTCATGCGCAGTGTGTGTGCGTGCACTGGTAGATAAGGGAACCCTTGGGGCAGATGCATGATGTGCTCACACCCTGAGTGCGTCCTGTATATACCGGGTGCACTAAGTGTGAACTCTGTGTGTGTGCACAGTGTGAATGCATCCCATGAATGCACGCA
Organism: Rhinopithecus roxellana; assembly: GCF_007565055.1. NCBI lineage: Eukaryota > Metazoa > Chordata > Mammalia > Primates > Cercopithecidae > Rhinopithecus > Rhinopithecus roxellana. Next base: position 9,521,150 of record NC_044560.1, on the reverse strand, counting down.
GTCAGTCCTCTGAAAACTGGGCTTGGTTCTGGAGGTGGGTTGGGGCTGGGCTTCAAGGTTCAGGGCTGTGGCTCAACTCTGATAGCCTGACCCAGATCATGGTTCGATGGCACCTGCTCTTACAGCTTAGACAGACCCAGGGAGTGGGAATTGCCCTCAAGGAGCTGGAGGTGGGTGGATCAGCTTGGGTTGGGTCCTGCACTGGCCCTGGGTGCCACTCAGAGACTCCTGGTGGAGACAAGAGAGGCAGGTCCTAGGGGCCTCTCTTGACCAATCTGACCTTTGGCCCCCAAAGATCTTTTGCCTCTGGGACTCCTGTTGTCTTTGAGTGTCCTACACAGAATAAGTCCTTGAATTGCCAGGCAGGGGGATGCAGGCTCCTGGCAGCCTCTTGGTTGTGCTTGACCTAGCAGCTGGCCTTGCTCTAGCCAGGGATGAGGAGCAGGCCTAGGCCTGGAGCCCAGGTCTATTTCTGCGTCCTGGACCTCCGACCACTGCCCCATCTGCCTGGGCACCTTTAAAGGGTCCTGCAGCCCCAGATGGGGGTGGAGGAGAGGACGATAATGCCTGAAACTTGCATCCATCTCCCCACGTGCCCTCATGTAATCTAGGTATAAGTGTCTGTGCACACCCAGCACAGTCTCCTCAGCCCCATTCCAGGGCTGCCATGGCAACGCAGAAGTTGGCTCACCATCTGTTGTCTGTGGGGACCTCAGTCAGGCCTTTGCCATGCTAGGGATTAGTGTGGGAAGGCACCTGACCTGCCGTATTCCAGGGTAGTCATTAGCCACATCTGGCACCACTCGGCCCTGGAGTGTTTGGAGATGATACAGCCTGGAGTCCCTCTGGCTGCTGGAGAAGAGTGGACATTGAGAGAGCCTATGATTCTTTCTGGGGCTAACCTCTCCTCAGAACATCCTCTCTCAGCAAGGGGCTGGAGACTTATTCATACTAGAGTGTAAATGATTAACCCCTCCTGGGAGGGTGGTGGATTGAGAGAGTGCAGAAACCCGGACTTTAAGAGAAATTAGAAGCTTAAATTAACACATTATCAACACGGAAGATTTTAGGCATGAGAAAGAGGTGTAGGATATTTCAAAACTTAAAACTTAGTTGTTAAGGTAGCCCTGGGTATGCAGTGGGTGACTGCAAATCGAATTTGTCCTTGTGTGTCTTGCTGAGGGTGGAGGAAGCACCCATGCCCCATCTGGCCTGGGTCTCTGAGGCCTTTGCCTCTACTGGGAAGTTGAATTTTTCCTACTGGGTTCAGAGGTTTTCCTTACCCCCACCCTGGCTCCTTTAAATTTGCTTTCTTTGGAACAATGTTCCCCCTTGGATGCTCTGTGCTTACTGTGAAGAGAGCAGGGTAGAGGAGGAGGGATTCAGTATTCCAGATGAGGCTGGGCAGGAGTGAAGTGGAATGGGGGGTGAAGGAATTGGGGAGAGATGGAGAAAGAAGGGAGGCCTGCAGGAAGAGACCAGTTGCAGGGGTGGTTTGCATCCAGGATCTGTCACTTGAGAGCAGTGTGAGTGTGCGTGAGTGATGTCCCCTCTCTGTGCCTCAGTTTCCTTACCTGAAAAATGGTTACAACAACTTGCTTGTGAAGACTGGGGAAGATGTGTCTGGAGACGCGGCACAGTGAGAGCACACGGCGGCTGCTTAGGAAATGACAGTTTGCACCTTTCTTCCCTTTGACGCGGGTTCTGTGTCAGAGAGGGAGGCTTCTAGAGCTCACCCTGGGCTCTCACTCTTGGAAGGAAGATGCTCGGGCATCTGAGCTGGCCACCCGCTGGCCTGGGTTCCACAATCTGCCTGAGTGAGGAAGCACCTCCTGCAGGCCCTGGGCACGTCCCATAGGCCTGCTCTTCACCAAGTGACAGGTCCACAGGCTGCGAGTAACCCACATAAATCGAGGTCGTTGTACTGAGTGGAGCCGGGATGCAGGAGTCCTCCGCCTCAGGGGCCGCCAGTCCAATCCCAGGCCCAGGAACTGGGACAAACCCAGAGATAAACAGAGGAGTCATTCTCCAAGGCAGAGCCCACCTCCTCACCACACCTGTAGGGTTCAGCAAGGCCCTAACAGCGCCCAGCTTGGCTTGGTAGGGAAGAAAAGGGTGCAGATAGGTGGGGGAAGAGTGGAGCAGGGCAGGATATCAAACCCTCTGCACCAGTGAGCTCCTTCCTGTGAAATTTTAGCATCTGCAAATTTATTTCTGCCAGCAATTTACCTTTTCTGCAAGCAAGAGAAATCTGTTCTTGTTTATGAGTCACTGCTTTATGGGGAAAATTAGAAAAAGAGGCATCTGCAGTTTGGAAATAAGACAGGGAGGTGAAGTTCGGTGGCAGAGCCAGTAAAAATGAGCCCTGGAGTAAAGTCTAATGTGGTCTCACTCTCATTCAGCCAGAGGTTATTATTTTGTCGGCTGGAAGTATAAGGCTTTATTAGTATCCACACAGCATCCTTTTTTGATAAAGCAAACATTTTCTAAGTAAATGAACTTTGAAGCTTAAAATTGAAAGCTCCACTTGACACAATAGAATAAACTGGAAAATATGTTGTCCACAGAAAGCTGTTAGAAAATGTTAAGCCAAGAATGGTCTGGGTAGGGATTTAGTATTAGATCCACAGCTGGGGGCTGGGGAGAGGCGGCTGGACCCTGTCTTTGGGAGTATTGCCATCATTCTGTGCTCTACAGGGGAAACTGCCATTGGGAGACCACCTGGGCATCTTTCCAGGGCTGTCCTCCCCCTCAATGGGCACCTTGGTGAGGGATGTGAAGCCACACTACCTTGTGTTGTTAGAGTGTACCAGTTGTCCCCTAGTATTCACGGCCTTCCAGCCCAAGACTACATTTCCCAGCCTCCCCTGCATCCAGTCTGACCATGTGACTGGGGTCCAGCCAATGGGATATGAGCAAAAGTGGCACATGCGACTTTGGGCTGTGCTCTTTAAAGAGAGTGTGTTTTACCCTTCTCTTCCTCACTTCCCGCTGCTGGAGCAGACCCCTTGGACCCCAGGAGGGAAGCCACACGTGGAGGCTGGCAGCACTGCTCTGCCAACCCTGGACCATGGACCTCTGGATTATCATATGAGAGAGAAGTGAACTTTTATCTTGTTTAAGCCAATATATTTTGGGGTCTGTTATTTTGTATCGTAACTTCTTCATGTGGCAAACACAGGATTTGATAACTAGCCTAGATCTTGTGATGAGTTACTTGTAATTAGTGCAGCCAGTGCCATGATCAGTAGAGCATTGTGGTCAAAAGCCTGTTAGACCTGCCTTCAATTTCCTGTCCCTTCAGTTAGTAGATGTATGATTCTGGACAAATTAATTAATCTCACTGCAGTAGGGTGATTTCAATAAGAAATGCCCTTTGGCCTGGCACGGTGGCTCATGCCTGTAATCCTAGCACTTTGGGTGGCTGAGATGGGCAGATCTTGAGGTCAGGGGTTGAGACCAGCTTGGCCAACATGGTGAAACCCTGACTCTACTAAAAATACAAAAATTAGCTGGACGTGGTGGCATGCACCTGTAGTCCCAGCTACTTGCGAGGCTGAGGCAGAATTGCTTGAACCCAGGAGGTGGAGGTTGCAGTGAGCAGAGATTGTGCCACTGCACTCCTGCTTGGGTGACAGAGTGAGACTCAGTCTCAAAAAAAAAAAAAAAAAAAAAAAAAAGAAAGAAAGAAAGAAAGAAAGAAATTCCTTTCACGTGGCTACCCAGTATCCACATGCATATGTAATTGAAACAAGTTTCATGGAAGAAAACAGCCATATTACCTGCAGTATGGTCTGATATTTTGTATTTGCATAGTTCTCAAAGTGGGGTACCTGAACCAGCAACATCAACATCACCTGAGAACTTGTTAGAAATCCATTTTCTTGGGCCCCATCCCAGACTTTTTGAATCAGAAACTCTGGTGTAGGGCCCAGCAATCTGTGTTTTAAGAAGACTTCTGGGTGATTCTGAAGCAGCTAAAGTTTGATAAGCACTGTTTTACTTTAATTTTAAAAATGCTAATTTAAAAAATGCTGGTTATCACCTAATAAATTGACCTTATAATCCACTAATATGAGTCATGACTCATGTAGATGTAACTGATGCCTCTTTATCTGTTTTCTGGCAAGCGTTTATAGCTTCTTCTTCAACTTCCCAAATTTTCGCTAGGGAAACTACTCTTAGTTCATGGCTACAGGGATGGGTCAAACCTTAGGCCTGGTCAACTGAAGCAGCGATTGGTTCAGGGATGACCATGTGATCCTTGTCATCCAATGACTTGCAATCCTGAGACTTTTGCTGGAACTACCAAGGAGAAGCTCTTTCTCCTGGGGTTGCTAGGCTGCAGGAAGAAAGCCTGGGGCTGCCCATGGTGCTGTTGCCAGCCCTCTGGAGGAGGCTGCCTGATGCTGCAAGCATCTCAGAGGAGGGGAGTTGAGGGATGCAAGAGAGAGTGCAGATGTTTTTGAGATCCTGCATTAGCTCCTTGTGCCTGAGTTCAGGTACAGCTGCAGTGGGTAGTCCTGTGCACACTGGCAGGATCCACCTCCAGAGTTTCCTGAGCTGTGGAGCCGGCTAGCCTGAGCATGGATGCAGCTCTGAAGTTCAGGGAAATTAATACCCTTGGGGACCACCCTCAACCAGTGCAGTGCAGAGCTGGTGGGTAAGTGCCCCTGGCTCCTGTTCTTCAGAAGGACACTTCCGGGAGGTAGCGTGCTTATCTCAATCTCCTGCCACCTTCATTCCTGCAATCACCTCTCAAATAAACCACCTGCAAGCATCCCCTTGCCTCAGGCCCTGCTCTCACAGAAACCCAGACTGAGACAGAAGGAGGCCTGTGACATTTGATGGATCCAACCATACCCAAAACAAGCTCTACTCCTGGACTTTCCAGGAGTAGATTTTGAGTCCCCCAAAATCAACCCCCTTCTTTTTTGCAATGTGTATTGGTTATCTATTACTGCATAACAAATTATCCCCACACTGAATGGCTTTAAATAACAGCATTTATTAGCTCACAGTGTCTGCGGGTGAGAATCCAGGTGTGGCTTAGCCGGGTCCTCTGGCCTGCTTCCCCCATGAGATAGCAATGAAGGTGCCAGCTGAGGCTGCATTGTTTCAAAGTTTGCCTGGGAAAAGATCTGCTTCCAATATCTCTTCTGTTGGCAGAATTCAGTTCCTTGTGGGTTGTTGGATTGAGGTCCTCAACCTTTTGCTCTCTGCTGGCCAAAAGCCAACCTCAGTTCCTTTCCACATGGGCCTCCAAATAGAGCAGCTCATACCGCGGCAGTGGCTTCCAGCAGAGCAGGCAGAGAGGGAACAAGAGAGGGCTAGTGAGCAATAAGGAAGCCAAAGGCTTTAGGAACCCAATTTTTAAATGGTGTCTCAACATGTTTGTTGTATTCTCTTCCTTAGAAGCAAGTCTGTAGGTCCAGTGCACACTGATGGGGAGACCAGTACACAGGACCATGGATACCAGGAGGTGATGACCATCGGCTGCCTAAGATAGACTGTAAGAATTATGAACTCCCAGTTCCAGAGCACAAAGCCAGAAGGGCCGTGAGCATCAGAACGGAAGCCTGGATGCCCAAATCAGCCTCAACTCTGTCCCAGGGTAAGGAGAACTGACAGGCATCTTGGGGACCCTGCAGGGGTGAGGAGCCTGCAAAGGTCTTGGTGGGCAGGAGGTGGGAGGGAGATGGAAATGGAGGGTGGGGTTCCCCATTATTACTTAGGCAATCTCTGTAGAAGATCATTGCTGTTCCTGTCATCGAGGGACCATTCTTTGTGGTTGGTTTTCACTGTGCTGTCACGGTGCAAGCTAAGCTTTATTTAAGGTTTATTTTTTGTCCAACTCTGGGCTAAGAACTTCACTTACCTGATTTCATTTAATCTTCCCTCTCTGAGGTCAGACCTGGGGGCATTTTCAAGATGAGGAAGCTTAGGTGCAGAGAGGTTGAGTAATTTGCCTAAGGACACACAGCTATTAAATGACGTCACTGCAATTCATCAGAGACTGAGTCCTTATCTGCCAGGAAATCAAAACCATCTCAGCTCAGTGAATGTAAAGTATTCAGGGAGGCTTGAACACGTTCATTCACTCACCGTTTTAATCCCCCTACCCTTTCATACAAAGCCTTAAGTTCCTCACCCTAACATGTTCTGGGTACTGACTTTTCATCACTGCCAGCATTTATAAACCTCCTTTGGGTCACGGAGGCATTGGAGAAAGCATTATTATTATTTTTTTTGAGACAGAGTCTCACTCTGTTGCCCAGGCTGGAGTGCAGTGGCATGATCTCTGCTCACTGCAGACTCCGCCTCCTGGGTTCAAGTGATTCTCCTGTCTCAGCCTCCTGAACAGCTGGGACTACAGGCACCCACCACAACGCCCGGCTAATTTTTGTATTTTTAGTAGAGATGGGGTTTCACCATGTTGGCGAGGCTGGTCTTGAACTCCTGACCTCAAATGATCCACCCACCTCGGCCTCCCAAAGTGCTGGGGTTATAGGCGTGAGCCAACATGCCTGGTCAACACATTCTTTTTCCTCCAAAATATGCACCCATGTGTTCAAACCCACGTTTGGCACGTGATTTGAGGAGGCAACTGACTTCCTGCAGGGCCCCAGGATGGACACTCATTGGCTCAGCTTGGGTCATTCACCCACTCTGGAACCAATTACGGCAGCCTAGGGGATTTGGTGCTGTGGCTGGCCAGATCTTTAGGGATCGCGGCATCGCAGTCTTTCACTTTACAGTTTGAGGAATTGAAGACTAGAGGAGACGAGTGACTTGCTCAAGGTTATACAGCCTTGGTGGGCCCAGGTCAGACTCAAGCAGTAAGGTGTGGCTGTCCCTCAGCCTGCAGATTCCTCCCAAGCTGGGGTGTGTCTGATTTACTGATGTATTCCCAGCCACTTGCTGTGGGCCTGACACACAGTAGGCATTTCATCGTGCTGCAAACCCCCCTGAAGGGGACTGAGAGTGAATCTGTGGAAGTTACAGATAGTGTTTGCCCAAGTGACACCTTGGAATCTCAGCCTGCATGGGGTTAATAGATACTCCATGAAAAAAGGGAGGGCTCCATGAGGAAGTAAGTTGGTGAAACACTGGACAAAGTGAACTGGTTTCTCTGCATTAGACCTTCTCCGGATTCTTTATGGGCTCAGTGCAATAAGTCCTTCAAAAGGAAGATACACTATGTCGCATTTCCCAAGGTTGTTTGACCATAGACTCCTTTTTTTAAAATGGGATTTTTGAAGGATTAGTGTTCAGAGAAACTTGCTTTGGAAGGTAGGATGGTCAGAGAAGGCTTCCTGGAGGAGGTGGCACCTCCACTAGGTTCAAGGATAGGGGGATTGGGAGAAACAGATGAGAGCAAAGACGGCATCCCAAAGGAATCACTGGAGAAAGCATTAAATATTTTAAAATTGAGGTCCTCAACTTTATATCACATATATGTGGAAAGAAAGACTTATACAGGTCAGGATCCCATTGGATACAAACATCAGAAATGCAGTTCAGACTGACTTAGGCAAAAAGGGGAATTTATTGTTCCATGTAACTGATTTCAGGCGTGGCTGGATCCAGGTGCTTGAGTCATACCCTCAGGGAGAAGTACTGGCTTTGTCCTCAAGCACTCTTTCTTCCGAGGTCCCCCACCACCATCTCCAGGCTCACATGCTGCTAGCTAGCAACTCCTGCCAGAAGTGAGATGCTTTTATACAATAGTTTCAACCAAGAGCCCCAGGAGGGGTGCTCATTGGCTTAACTTGGGTCGCACACCCACCTTGGTACCAATTATTGCAACCTAGGGGATTTGGTGCTCTGACTGGCCAGAGCCTTAGGCATCATTGCATCCCATTCTCTCATTTGACAGATGGAGAAACTGGAGCCCAGAGGAGAAGAGAGAGTTGCTCAAGGTCACACAGTGAGTGAGTGGCACAGTGAAGGCAAGAACTTCCAGTTCTGGGGCTCTTGCTGCTGCAGGTGGTGCCTAAGGGCCAGTTAGACCAGCGTGGGCTGAGCAGAACGCCCACTGGTGTCTTTGAGTTGGGAGCTGTGGTGGAGCCCTGCCTGGAGGAACTCTGTGGGAGATGAGGCTGGAAAGGACGAAAGTTCCATGACTTTAAAGGACCAGACAGGCTACAGAACAGCTCCCTGACTGAGTTGGCCCTGAACACTCATGGGGTTGGCTGTGGTCAGGGAAGACAAAGGGAGCAAACCAGAGGCAGAGAGAGGGACTGGCTCCCTGGTTTCCCGTGGGGATGGGTATGGCAGGGAAATATATAAGGGAAGATTTGTCAAATGGGGGTCCATTTGAGGTCTGGGGTCCAGCCAATTCTTCCTTCTCCCTGAGTTTCTACATTCAAGCTATTATTAGACCTCTTGGTGCTACCTTCTGATTGTGTAGAAACCATCTGCTTCTCTCTGGTTCAACTGACCCCATCCTAATCCCAGTCACTGTCATCTCATGTCCATGCCTGACTCCTGGCAACAGTGTTTCAAATGGTGTCTGCACTTCCATTCTTGCTGTCCAACCTCAGCCTTGATCCAGTCTCTGCATAGCAACCTGAGTGTTTTTTTTTTTTCTTTTACGTAGAATCTCGCTCTGTCCCCTAGGCTGCAGTGCAGTGGCACGATCTTGGCTCACTGAAACCTCTGCCTCCTGGGTTCAAACGATTGTCCTGCCTCAGCCCCAAGTAACTGGGATTATAAGCATGTGCCACCACCCCCGGCTAATTTTTTTGTACTTTCAGTAGAGATGGGGTTTCACCATTTTGGCCAGGCTGGTCTCAAACTCCTGACCTCAGGTGATCTGCCCACCTAGGCCTCCCAAGGTGCTGGGAGTATAGGCGTGAGCCACCGTGCCTGGCTTGGATGCTCTTTTAAAAACCCAAATCAGCTGTCCTCAGTAAAATGTTTAATGATTCTCCATAGCCTTCAAGATAAAATGCAAACTGTGGCTCTTCAGCACCTCTCTATGGGCAATCTCCCTACCGCACTCCAGGCACACAGGTTTCTCCTTTCAGCTCCTTCTTACCTCTGAGCCTAGCCTTTGCACATCACATGCTATTCCATCTGCCTGGAACACTTTTCCCTCTTCACCTAGCTAAATCCTGATATTCCCTCAAATTTCAGCTCAATGTCCCTTCCTGTCCTTTAAGAAATCTTTTTTAGTACCTTCTTAAGACTGGACTGGGTCACCTGCTACCTGACAGCACCACCTCCCTGGGAGTTGAGGAGATGAGGAAGCTGAGATGCAAAGAAGGAAGAGACTCTTCCAAAGTCACATGGCTAGTAAATGGCAGAGCTGGATTAAATTCAGCTCAACAAATGCATATGGTGCACTTACTATAGGCCAGGCCCTGTACCAGACCCTGTGGTTACAATGACAAATCAGACCAAGTGCCCTGCCCCAGAGGAGTTCTCAGACTGGCAGAGGAGACAGACTGGAAAAAGGGGCGAGGATGGGGCCTGAGGAACTCTGGACATAATCTCAGTGTATTAGTCCATTTTTACACTGCTATAAAGAAATGCCTGAGACTGGGTAATTTATAAGGAAAAGAGGTTCTGCAGGCTGTACGGGAAGCATAACAGGCTTCTGCCTCTGGGGAGGCCTCAGGAAACTTACAATTATGGTGGAAAGTGAAGGGGGAGCAGGCATTTCTTATGGTTGGAGCAGGAGGAAGAGAGAGAGAGGGGAGGTGTCACACTCTTTCTTTCCCTCCCTCCCTCCCTCCCTCCCTCCCTCCCTCCCTCCCTCCCTCCCTCCCTTCCTTCCTTCCTTCCTTCCTTCCTTCCTTCCTTCCTTCCTTCCTTCCTTCCTTCCTTCCTCTCTTTCTCTCTTTCTCTCTTTCCTTTCTTTCTCTCTTTCTCTCTTTCCCTTTCCCCCTCTCTCTCTCTTTCTTTCTTCTTTTTTTTTTAGATGGAGTTTCACTCTTGTTGCCCAGGCTGGAGTGCATTGGTGTGTTCTTGGCTCACTGCAACCTCTGCTTCCCAGGTTCAAGTGATTCTCCTGCCTCAGCCTCCTGAGTAGCTGGAATTACAGGCATGTGCCACCAAACCCGGCGAATTTTTGTATTTTTAGTAGAGACGGGGTTTCTCCATGTTGGTCAGGCTGGTCTCGAACTCCTGACCTCAGGTGATCTGCCCACCTCGGCCTCCCAAAGTGCTGGGATTACAGGCATGAGCCACTGTGCCCAGCTGACTGTGCCACACACATTGAAATGACCAGATCTCGTGAGAACTCTATCACGAGAGCAGCACCAAAGGGATGGTGCTACACCATTCACGAAGGACCCACCCTCATGATCCAGTCACCTCCCACCAGGTTCTACCTCCAACATTGGGAATTACAACCGAACATGAGATTTGGGTGGGGACACAGATGCAAACCATATCACTCGGGAAGGCAGGGAAAGCTCCAGGAGGGGGCGAAGTCTGCACTGAGACTTGGTGAAAAGATGTCCAAGCACGTGTGTCACAATTCATTTATAAATTGAATGAATGAATGAATATGCACATTTGCATCTCAGGGGTGTTTGAGTGAACTGATATCTGCTTGTGTGCATATGAGTGTCATTTTGCACACAAAATATGCTGTGTATATAGACATGCATGTAAACAGATGCATGGACGTGAGTGTACGTATGCGAGTCCAAAAACAGATTTGCATTGTATATCCAAATATATAGAGGTAGTGGAATGAGTCTGCCTGTTCAACTTTTGCCTCTGTCACTTACACGTTCTGGGCAAGTTAACCTCTTGGTCAGTTTCATCATTAAATAAGGAAAAGGGTAGTATCTCCCTGTCTTAGGTTGGGTTGCTGAGAAGCAGGGCCTGAGACAAGCATTCTTACTCAAGCAATTTATTGTGGGAGAAACTGCAAGCCAGTGTGGGAAATAGGATAGAGCTGGAGGAAAAGCTCAAAGCTGAGATGTGAGGTCAGCCGGTGTCTAGTCTCAGCCTGATGCCACGGGGAGCTCTGAATCATAAATGGCTTCGCAGAGGTGGCCCACCATAAGAGGAGGAGGCCAGCCCTTGCCAGCCATTAATTGGCCGTGTGTTCCTAGCCCTCACCTGGAGGAAGAAGTAGCTCCTAGGCGTTTCCGGAGAAGGGGATGGGAGCACCAAGGCCTTTACTAGGCCACACTCTTGCTGCCCTTATTTGTCAAGGGAGTCCTCAGAGACAGTAGTATCAGTCTCCCTTGGAAGCTTGTTAGAAATGTCGGTCAGGGATTGTGGCTCTTGCCGATAATCCTAGAATTTTGGGAGGCTGAGCTGCGCAGATTACCTGAGGTCAGGAGATTGAGACCAGCCTGGCCAACATGGTGAAACTCCATCTCTACTGAAAATACAAAAGTTAGCTGGGCATGGTGGCGTACACCTGTAATCCCAGCTACTCAGGAGGCTCAGGCAGAATTGCTTGAGCCCGGGAGACAGAGGTTGCAGTGAGCCGAGATTGCACCGCAGCACCTTAGCCTGGCCGACAGAGAGAGACTCTGTCTCAAAACGAAAAAAAAGAAAGAAAGAAATGCAGAGTCACAGGCCTTCCCCCACATCTGCTGATTCAGACCCTGTACTCCAGCATGATCCCCAGGCCCAGGCACCTTAACACTGGAGAAGCCCTGTGTTAAACCACTCACAGGCTTGCTGTGAGGATGAAGGTATATACAGCACTCAGGGCAGCATCTGGCCCACAGCGGGTGCTATTATTATTATTTGCATCTAGGAGTGTGGTGCATGCTTGCTCACCCAGATAAGTAAACGCGTGCAAGGAGGATCAGCTGGAAAATTTGCAGGATCCATTGCAAAATGAAAATGTGGGCTTCTTGTTGAAAAATTAGAAAGCAGAGTCTTCAACCAAGAAGGGACCCTTCTGAGCTGGAGGCCCTGGTGACCAGAAGATTTCTTTTCTGCAGTGATTTGGCCTCTCCTTATGGCTTTACAGGTGAGAAAACCTGGAGGAAGGGTGCCAGAGCTGAGTGTTGGACTCAAGTCTCCTGTCTCCGAGGGGTCCTGTCCCCAACCCCACTCGGACATGCACACTTACTTCCTGGCCCTGCATGCCTGCCTTAGTGCCGACTTTGGGGAATCGTTGAGAATTCGAAGCTGAGAAATGTTCTCTTGTATTTGCACATTACAAAGAGACATCTGAGCATGTTCCCCCCATGAATCGTGAGTATCCATTCCCAGGGAGCTCTAACTGCTCGGGAGAAGGGGTGTGAAATTTAATTTGCACTAATTATCCCGAAGTGAGAGGAGCGGGGAATGAGCTGGCTCTGCACAGTCGGCCTCTTCCAGCGGCTCCCTGTTCCCCAGGTTGCAGTTTATTTATGTGAAAGGGGTGGGGATGGGGTGGGGGTGCTGTTTCTATGGCAACCGCAGCTGCTGGGATTTTGGGATGGCTGGAAAGGGAGGGAGAAGGGAAAGGCTGGGCAGAGCTGGGCAGTGTGTGTCCTTGTGGTTGTAGGGGGGCATCTGGAAGCCCCGACTGGCTCTGATGGGTGAGAGGAGGTGGGGAGGAGACGGACGGAGTTCTTCCCAACCCCTTTTCAGCTGGGAGAGGGCTTTGGCCAGGAGATGGACTGTCTGAATCAGCAATTCCCTGGAACAGGGATGTCCCTCTCAGGTCCCCAGGGCTAGGCCAGCTGGAGGGCAGAAACCCAGGATGGCAGCTGGCAGAGGGAGCACCAGAGAGGAGAAGGGACTCACGGGCCCAGGACAAACTGCCCCACTTGCCTCCTCTTGCTCCTCTCCCCCTCCCTTTCTCAGTTCCACCTTTCTCTTCCCATCTCTTATCCTCTCTCTGCTTCCTCACCTCCTCCCTCCTGCAACCTTCCTTCCCTTTCCCCTTCCTTGCCCTCCTCACAGACTCTTCCTGCCACCACTAGAGGGCGCTGGGGCGCCACAGTGGCCCTGGGAGGGATTTAGCAGCCTAAGACCCTCCATGGGCACCTCGTCGGGGTTGGGAGGGCAGAAGGAGGAGCCCCCACAGCACCTGGGTCCTCTGCAGGGCGGACTGATTCTAGCCTGTTTGGAGCCTGGGACAGGTCTGGGCTGTCCCCAAGGACTGAGGATAGATGGCACAGTGACCTTCCCCTAATAGCCTTCAGGGGAAGGCATTTTGATGGGGAGGGTGCTTATGTGGGACATGAATTCGCATCCCAACCCTCACACCTAGTGTGACCTGGAGCAGGTCACCTCACCACTCCAAACTTGTTTTCTCTTCTGTGAAAGGGGGGTAACCACTCCCTTTTCAGAGGCTGTGGTGAGGACTGGATGGAATCGCATACAGGAACTGATTGCAACACTCAAGGCGGGGAGCGTTCCTTGGTCTTAGAAGTGAATCACTCAGTCAAAAATCATTTAGAAATTAATAGCAAATTCTTGTTTTTGAGGTGAGGTCTTGCTGTGTTGCCCAAGCTAGAGTGCAGTAGCATGATCGCGGCTCACTGCAACCTCAACCTCCCAGGCTGAAGCCATCCTCCCACCTCAGCCTCCCGCATAACTGAGATGACAGTCTCACACCACCATGTCCAACTAATTTTCTATGTTAGTTAGAGATGGGGTCTCACTATGTTGCCTAGGCTGGTCTTGAACTCCTGGGCTTAAGCAGTCCTCCCACCTTGGCCTCCTAAAGTGCTGAGATTATAGACATGAGCCACTCTGCCTGGCCTGTAAATTCTTCAGTAGTTGCAAATATGTGGATTGTGTTACAAAAGAGAAGTTCTGGGTGCAGACCAGGGGATCGTCTGGGTCTCATATTTAAGCTGCCCTGAAGGGTGAGTAGATTCCTTCTTTCCCATGAGAGAGGCAAGAAGGAAGGGCTTCCAGGCTGAAGCAAGGGCAGATGCAAAGCCAGGGTGGAGGGAGGGAGAACAAGATGGATCCCAGGCCCCAGGGGTTTGGTGGAGGGTTGAGAGAGAAGGAACAGAGAGTGAGATAAACTGGGGAGTACTCAGGCAAGGGCCAGGCTGTCTGGAGGATATGGGAGCATGTATGGCTCTGGAGCTGTGGCACTGCAAAGTGGAAGGCCCAGCTGCCTTTTTGTGACAGACGGAGGAGGCGTTTTCAAAGTGATGACAACGTTTCTGAACAGGAAAGTGGGTCTCTTCTTCTTCCCCAACAGTCTTAGAGCATCTAAAAATAAAGCAGGCATCAAGAGAGCATCCCAGCAGTGCCATCACAACACAGGGCTCGAATGTGAACAGGAGGAGGACCTAAGTGGACCTGGAGGCTGAGCTGGCCTTGCAGCCCTGGTGGTGGGGGAGGGCTGACGCTCAGGACTTTGGGTCTTTGGCACTGCTGCCTAGGCTGTGGCCTGAGGTCTCAGTCTGCCCATCTGTGAAATGATGGGGAGCTGGTCCTGACTGCCTCCCAGGGACCCCATGAAAAGCCGCTCTGAACTCCTTGCCAGAGAGGAGGTTTGCTGGTGCCACAATCCAGGTTTGTGGGTTTCCCTATCAAGCTGGTCTTTCTGTAACAATAGGCAGGGAGACAAAGGATTCTGGAGCCCCTGCTATGATGTTAAACCCTGTGCTGGGTGGGGTAGGGGTTCAGAAGCAGAAGTTGGGTTTTCAGCATCAGGGAGCTCTAGTGGAGAGACAAGATTCATGCATGAAATAATTACGACTGTTGTAGAAAAAAGAAAAGCCTGTAGGTCTCCCTTCCTCCCTCCTTCTCTCTGTCTATCTCAGCATTTCCGGGGCTCACTCTGCTCTGGGTACTGTGTGAAGGACTCCACAGCCATCAGCTTCCCTTCATCCTTGCCACATCTTTGAAAGGTGAGTATTTTGAAAACTGTATTTATTTTTCTTTATTTTTATAGAGACAGGGTCTTGCTGTGTTGGCCAGGTTGGTCTCAAACTCCCATCTCAGCCTCCCAAAGTGTTGGGATTACAGGTGTGAGCCACCGGGCCCAGCCCAAAAGGTGAGTATTCTTATCCCCACTTTACAGATGAAAAAACTGAGGTTCAGAAAAGTTGAGTGACTGTCCCAAGGTCATGTAGTTACTAAATGTCAGATCTAGAATTAGATAGACCCCAAGTCTGCCTATCTGAGTCCAAACCTAATGATATATGTGAATCCATGACTGCCTTTCCCAGCGGTCGTTGAGGTACTTGTGTGTTGTGGAAAGAGAGTGGAAGAGGGAGAGGGAGAGGCATTCTAAGATTCTTTTAAGATATAAAGATTGGGGCCGGGCACAGTGGTGGCTCACACCTGTAATCCCAGCACTTTGGGAGGCTGAGGCGGGTGGATCACGAGGTCAGGAGATTGAGACCATCCTGGCTAACACGGTGAAACCCCATCTCTACTAAAAAAAAATACAAAAAATTAGTTGGGCACGGTGGCGGGCGCCTGTAGTGCCAGCTACTCGGGAGGCTGAGGCAGGAGAATGGTGTGAACCCGGGAGGCCGAGCTTGCAGTGAACCGAGATCGTGCCACTGCGCTCCAGCCTGGGCGACAGAGCGAGACTCCATCTCAAAAAAAAAAAAAAAAAGACAGACTTGGGGGAAGTCACTCTTTTTTTTTTTTTTTTTTTTTTTGAGATGGAGTCTCACTCTGTGGCCCAGGCTGGAGTGCAGTGGCGTGACCTCGGCTCACTGCAACCTCCGCCTTCTGGGTTCAAGCGATTCTCCTGCCTCAGCCCCTCTGAGTAGCTGGGATTACAAGGGCCCACCACTGAGCCCAGCTAATTTTTTTTTTTTTTTTTTGAGACAGAATCTCACTCTGTCGCCCAGGCTGGAGTGCGGTGACGCAATCTCAGCTCACTGCAACTTCTGCCTTCCAGGTTCAAGTGATTCTCTTGCCTCAACCTCCTGAGTAGCTGGGATTACAGGGATGTGCCATCACGCCTGGCTAATTTTTGTGTTTTTAGTAGAGACAGGGTTTCACCATGTTGGCCAGGCCAGTCTCAAACTACTGACTTCAAGTGATCCACCCGCCTCGGCCTCCCAAAGTGCTGGGATTACAGGCGTGAGCCTCCTGGTGCTGCGCTTGGGTGTATAAGGAGAAAGTAGTGAAGTGACTTGTGTGACTACGAAGGGAACAAGGGGCGTCCAGGTCGGGGGTGTGGCAGTGAGCGGCAGGAGGGCACTGGCACTAACGGGAGGAGGAGGCAGGGAAGGCAGCATGCAGAACGCTTTGGTTGGAGAGTCGGCTGGGTGGCAAATTTGCTCCCTGTGTGACCCTGAGCGACTCCTTTCTGTTTGAGGTTTTCATCTCCCATCTGTGCGATAAGAATAGTGGACTAGACAGTGGCTAAGGTCCCTCCCAGATTAAAAAGTCACTGCTGAATCTCACCTGAGATTTGATGTGGGGCAGCCCTAACTGGCATCAGAGGTCCAAGGATAGTCTTGAAGTCTGATTCTACATCTGGGTGGCCCCAAACGCAGAGGAGCAGTGACGGACGATGCCCTCTAGTGATGTGGAACTCTGCGGGGCTGGACCAGCCTGTTTTGAGCTACTGCCTGCAGCTCCTGTGGAGCCTGTGGAGTCATTTCTCCAAGTTAGAGCCTTCATTGTCTCGTGATTAATTTGGGCTTCTCACTATGACTCACATCCTGGAATGAGCTGAGCTCAAACATGGCTTCCATTGCTCAGAGAAGGCGCTCCCCTTTCTCAAGTCCCTTCCCTGCCTCCTTCTCTGCACTGGAAAGCTCTGTAGTGAATAGAGTGCTGGACTGGGGGACGGCCAGACTTGGGATCTTAACCTGGCTCTTTTTAGCTTTGTGGCTCCAGGCAAGCTGCTAAACCTCCATGAGCCTCAGTTTCCTCATCTGTAGCGTGGGGATCAATCCACCTACTTCCCAGGGTCCGTGAGATGATTACAAGAGGATGTCTGTGGAGGTGCCTGGTACACAGTAGGTGTTCTTTGAAGGCCAGTGGATTTTGGATCAGTTGACAGTTTCTCCAGTAGTGGGCCTGTTTCCTTTAGACCACTGTGTACTCTGAATAATTCTCCTCTAAGACAGAGGCCCAGATTTTCAAGGCAGTGGGCAGGATCAGGCAAGATCTGCAGCCTTGGAATAACCCCACAGCCCCACCTGTTCCCTCTCTTTGGGGCCACAACCTGGCTGTCCCTTGGCTGAATGTACAAGCTTTCAGTTCTGCAAGAGCAAATTTAAGGCACCTGGCCAGCTACTCTCCTTACAGCCTCCAAGCTCTGCGATGGGGTGGCTCAGAACCTAAGACTAAAGGTTTTATTTATAAATCCAAAAGTTTAAATTGTTATCAAAAAGTCATACACACACACAGTTTAAATAATAACACAGTTCTACAAGGTTTATTATAAAATTAACTCACTCCCATTTTCCCCACCCCAGAGAGGAAACCACTTCGACTTCTTTTTTTTTTTTTTTTGAGACGGAGTCTTGCTCTGCCGCCCAGGCTGGAGTGCAGTGGCCGGCTCTCAGCTCACTGCAAGCTCCGCCTCCCGGGTTCACGCCATTCTCCTGTCTCAGCCTCCCGAGTAGCTGGGACTACAGGCGCCCGCCTCGTCGCCCGGCTGGTTTTTTGTATTTTTTAGTAGAGACGGGGTTTCACCGTGTTCGCCAGGATGGTCTCGATCTCCTGACCTCGTGATCCGCCCGTCTCGGCCTCCCAAAGTGCTGGGATTACAGGCTTGAGCCACCGCGCCCGGCCCACTTCGACTTCTTTTAGCTGATTATTTTCACATTTATATTCATGTTTCTAAATGGCATGCTTGTTTCACTACTTCTTGAATTTTCTTTTCTTTTTTTTTTTGGTTAGCTAATTGACTTATTTTGTATCAGCTTTATTGAGATATAATTGACATATCATACAATTCACACATTTAACTGGTACAATTCAGTGGGTGTTAGTATATCCGCAGAGTTATTTAACCATTACTACATCAATTTTAGCACATTTTCATCACCTCCAAAGGAAAGCCTGTTCCCTTTAGCTGTTATCTCCTGCCTTTGTCCCCATCCCTTGGCACCTGCTAATCTACTTTCTGTCTCTATGGATTTGCCTGTTCTGGACATTTAACGTAAATGGATCATATAGTACATGGTCTTTTGTGACTGGCTGCTTTCACTTAGCATAGTTTTCTCAAGGGTTATCTAGGTTATAGCACATATTAGTTCTTTATTCCTTTTCATGGCTAAATAATATTTCATTGTCTAGATATACCACCGTTTGTTTATCCATTCATCCGTTGATGGACGTTTGAGTAGTTTCTACCTTTTGGTTAGTATGAATGATGCTGCTGTGAACATTTGTGTGCAAGTTTTTGTGTGAACATATGCTTTTATTTTTCTTGGATATGCTGGTAACTTTATGTTTAACCTTTTGAGAAACTCCCAGGTCATTTTCTGCAATGGCTGCACCATTTTTCATCCCCACCAGCAATATATGAGGATTCCATTTTCTCCACATCGTTACCAACAGTGAAGTTATTCTCTGACTTTTCAATTATAGCCATCCTAGTGAGTGTGAAGTGGTATCTAATGTGGTTTTGATTTGATGGCTAATGATGCTGATTATATTTTCATGTATTTTTAGCCATAGGTAAATCTTCTTTGGAGAAATGTCTATTCAGATCCTTTGCCCATTTTTAATTTGGATTACTTGACTTTTTATTATGAGTTGTAAGAGTTCCTTCTATACCCAAGTCCCCTGTCAGACATATGGTTTGCAAACATTTTCTCCCATTTTGTGGGTTTTCTTTTCACTATCTTGATTGTATCTTTGGAAGCACAAAAGTTTTAAATTTTGATGAAGTTCAACTTATCTATTTTTTTTCTTTTGTTGCTTGTGCTTTTGGTGTCACATACAAGAACCCATGGCCAAATTCAAGGTCATGCAGATTTATCCCTCTGTTTTCTTCTAAGAGTTTTATAATTTTGGCTCTTACGTTTATTATCTTTGATCCATTCTGAGTTAACTTTTTGTGTATGGTGTAAGGTATGGGTCAAACGTCATCTTTTGCATGAGGCTATCCAGTTACCCCAGCATCATTTATGGATGAGACTGTTCTTTCTCCCTTGAATGGTCTTGGCATCCTTGTCAAAAATCAATTGACCATAGCTGTATGACTTTATTTCTGGACCCTTAATTCTATTCCATTGACCTATGTGTCTATCCTTATGCCAGTACTACACTGTTTTGACTTCTTTTTTTTTTTTTTTTTGAGATGGAGTCTCGCTCTGTCGCCCGGGCTGGAGTGCAGTGGCCAGATCTCAGCTCACTGCAAGCTCTGCCTCCCGGGTTTACGCCATTCTCCTGCCTCAGCCTCCGGAGTAGCTGGGACTACAGGCGCCCGCCACCTCGCCCTGCTAGTTTTTTTTTATATTTTTTTAGTAGAGACGGGGTTTCACCGTGTTAGCCAGGATGGTCTCGATCTCCTGACCTCGCGATCCGCCCATCTTGGCCTCCCAAAGTACTGGGATTACAGGCTTGAGCCACCGTGCCCGGCCCACTGTTTTGACTTCTATATCTTTGCATTAAGTTTTAAAACTGGGAAATGTGATTTCTCCAATTTTGTTTTTCTTTTTCAAGATTGTTTTTACTATTTGGTGTTCCTTGCAATTATATATAAATTTTGGGATCGGAATTTTCATTTCTATAAAAAATGCCATCGGGATTGCATTGATAGGCATTGCGTTGAGTCTATAGGTCAGTGTAGGGAGTATGCTTATATTAACTATATAAGTTTGACAATCCATGAACATAGGACATCTTTTGATTTATTTAGGTCCTGTTTTTTCGACACAGTCTCACTTTGTTATTCAGGTTGGAGTGCAGTGGTGCAATCACAGCTCACTGCAGGCTTGACTTCCCAGGCTCAAGTGGTTCTCCTACCTCAGCTTCCAGAGTAGCAGAGACTACAGGCATGCACCACTATGTTGGCTAAATTTTTGTATTTTTTACGTAGAGATGGGGTTTCATGATGTTGCCCAGGCTGGTCTTGTACTCCTGGGCTCAAGTGTTCCACCTGCCTTTGCCTCCCAAAATGCTGGGATTACAGGTGTGTGCCACTGTGCCTGGCCTATTTAGGTCTTATTTAATTTTTGTCAACAACATTTTGCACTTTTTAAAGTATAAGTTTTGTACTTCTTTAGTTAACCCTTTCCTAAATGTTTTATTCTTTTTGATGCTAATGCCAGTGGAACTATTTTCTTTTCTTTTTTTTTTTTTTGAGATGGAGTCTTGCTCAGCTGCCCAGGCTGGAGTGCAGTGGCGTGATCTCGGCTCACTGCAAGCTCTGCCTCCCGGGTTCACGCCATTCTCCTGCCTCAGCCTCCCAAGTAGCTGGGACTACAGGCGCCTGCCTCCATGCCCAGCTAATTTTTTGCATTTTTAGTAGAGACGGGGTTTCACCGTGTTAGCCAGGATGGTCTCGATCTCCTAACCTCGTGATCTGCCCACCTCAGCCTCCCAAAGTGCTGGGATCACAGGCATGAGCCACTGCGCCTGGCTGGAACTGTTTTCTTAATTTCATTTTCAAATTGTTTATTGCAAATGTAAATAAATACAATTGATTTTTGTATATTATTTTTTCATTTATTCTTGCTTAACTTTATTCATTTATTCTTGCTTAACTATTAGTTTTAATAGTTTTTAATGGATTCTGATCCCTTAGGATTTTCTATGTACATGATCATGTCATTCTTCGATAACTATATCTTACTTCTTCCTTTCTTTTTCTTGCCTAAGTTCCCTGGCTAGTGGTGAGCATGGATAGTCTTGTCTTGTCCCTGATCTTAGGGAAAAGCATCCAGTATTTCACCACTGAGTATGTTAGCTGTGGAGTTTTCATAGATGCCCATTATTGGGTTGAGGAGGTTCCCTAATACTCCTAATTTGTTGAGTTTTTTTTAGCACTAAAGACTGTTGGATTCCGTCAAATTCTTTTTCTGTGTTTATTGAGATAATAATGTGATTAAAAAAAATCTATTGATATGACATATTACATCAATTTATTTTCACGTGTTAAATCAAATTTACATTCCTTAATAAATCCCACTTTGTCATGGTATATAATTCTTTGAATACGTTGCTAAATTTGGTTTGCTAGCATTTTGTTGAGGATTTTGTGTCTATATTCATAAGACATAGAGTTTTTTGTGATACATTTGTCTGGATTTGGTATGAGGTTAATACTGGGAATGTCTTTATTTCTCCTTCCTTTTGGTGAGATAGTTTTTCAGGATATAGTATTCTTGGTTGAGAGTTATCTTTAAGTACTTTGAATATGTTATCCCACTGCCTCTGACCTCCATTGTTTCTAATAAGAAGTTAGCTGTTAATCTTATTCGGCTCCCTTGCAAGTGATGATTCCTGTTTTTTTTTTTTATTTTTTTATATTTTTCTCTTGCTGCTTTTGAGATATTTTTCTTCTTTTCGATTTTCAGCATTTTTACTACTTTGCATTACTTCTACTTGGAGGTTTTTTGAGTTTTATAAATCTGTACATTAAAGTTTTAAAAAATCAAATCAGAAAGATTTTTTGACATTATTTCTTTGAACTTTTCCCTGTGCTTTTCTTTGTCTCCTCTCCTTCTGGCACTCCCATTATGCATATGTTGATGCACTTAATGGTGTTCCACACTTCTCTGAGACTCTGTCAATTTTTTTCATTCTTTTCTTCTCTTTCTATTCTTTAGATTGCATAATCTCTGTCAATTTATCTTCAAGTTTGCTAATTTTTATTTTTGTCAGTTCAAATCTACTGTCAAGCCCTTTCAGTGAATTTTTCGTTACAGTTATTGTACTTTTCAGCTCCAGAATTTCTATTTCAGAAAAATAATTTCCATCTCTTTATATGTATTCTCTATTTGGTGAGACATTGTTATCATACCTTCCTTTACTTCTTTAAGCATGGTTTTCTTTAGCTCTTTGAAAATATTTATGACTACTTTGAATTCTTTCTCTGTTACATCTGACATGTGGTCATTCTCACAGGCAGCTTCTGTTGCCTGATTTTTTTCATGCATGTCAAACTTTCTTGCTTCTATGCATACCTCATAATTTCTTCTGTTGGAAATTGGGCATTTAAAATAATATATTGTAGCAATTCTGGCCTCCTTTGCAGGTATAGTTTTTAAGGTCATTGTTTGAGATCTGCTCTGACCCCAGGAGGGCTCTTGTTAGCTCTCTCATTCCCTTGTTCTTTCTGGCAAACTAGTCAGTGGTCTAACTTATATCTCAAATGAATCTGCCAGTCTCCTCTGAACTGTTTTCACCACAACCTCTGTTGTTTTTGAGAGTGCCCTTAGACTTTAACTTCCCCACATGCCATTGCAAATAAAGTCAGTTTTTTTTTGAGACAAGCTTCAGAACTCTCTGTTTCATGGTCTGTCTCTCCCCATGGGTGAAACATCTGGAGCTAGGGATGGGGACAGTGGCATGCGTTTCTCTGATTTAGACCCTTACTTTAGGAGCTGAGTGCTTCTTGGAGTGGGGGCTGGCTGTAACCTCTGGTCTTCTCAGCTTGCCTCACCTGGTGTGGAACCTCTGCTTTATGAATGAGCCAGGGTGAGAATAGTTGGGGCCCCAGGATTTGTCAGCTTGCCACACCCAAGTTAGAGTGGCCATCTCACTGGTGAGGGCTGGGAAGAAGAAGGGATCCCCTATCTGTCAGCCATACTCACCTAAAACTTAACATCTGCAACAGTAAACTTGGACAGGATGAGAAATACTTATGTCTTGTTCTTTCTGAGAGGATACTGTAGGCTTCCAACTTGGAGCTAAGGTGAGAAGGAGCCCTGTGTTATGGGCTGCACCCATCTGGAGTGGAGTTTTCATAGTGCTGTGATGGGATGAAAGAGGGAGAGAGTGGATCATGGTTCAAATGTCACAGACTCTTGCTATTCTTATGGCGTTTTCATAGGTTTTCCTGAATAAACATTTCTTTATTTGCTGTATGCTCTTAGGACCATTTCCAGGGACTTTAAATAGTGTTTTAAAAATAATTTCCAGCAGTTTCACAAGGGAACAAATCTGCAGAGAGCCTCACATTTCCATGACAGAAGCAGAACTCTAGCTGTTTGACTTTGCATTGGGGAAGATGATGATTTAGCTCTCTTTGTTCTCCTTCCCAATCCTTAACTTGCTCTCTCCACTCTCCTATCCTCCCAGTAATGCGATGACTTCTTTTCTTTCTCTATGCAAGTTTTTGTTTTTCCTCGAGTTACTAGTTGCCTTTTTAAAAAGGTATATTTGTTTGCTTGTACTTGTAACTAATTAAGTACCTCAAACTCCTGACCAATAGTGTGCATTTTCTCTCAAGACAATTAGATGCATCAGGTTTTCTATCAGTTTCATCCTCCTGATGAAATCTTCCAGAGCCTCGTGATCTGCTTAAGGCTGGACTGGTTGCTTTTTACACCTGGCACACAGGTGTCATCCTAGGCTCTCTCTTTACTGTCAACCTGGAGGGTCCCTCTGTCTCTCTTTTGTGTTGGATGTTCAGTTTCCAGTATCTCATATCTTCTTCTTTCTTGTTTTATTCCCTTGTTTTGGTGGAGCATATCCTCCAGTACTTCCTGAGAAAAGATGTATGGAATGTTGATTTTTTGAGACTTTGCACATCTGAAAATGTCTTTCTTCTATCTCTGTCCTTGATTGGCTTTTAGGCTAGGTATAGAATTCTGGGCTGGAAGTTACTTTCCTTTGGAATTTGAAGGCTCTACTTTATTACTTTCTGGCTTTCAGTATTGCTATCAGAAGGAAGCTGTTCTCTATTCCTAATCATTTAAATGTGGAAGTTTAGAGAATCTTCTCTTAGTTCTCAGGGTAGTGACAATTCACAATAATGTGCCTTGGTGTGTCTATTTAATAATGAAAATAGACAATAATGTGTGTATTTTCACTTACTGTGCTGGGCTCTCTGTGAGTTCTTGAAATCTAGAAAGCTGTTCTTTGGGTCTGTAAAATTTTCTTGAATGATTTTATTGATGATTCCCTCCACTCTACTTTTAAAAAATTCTTTCTAGAAGATGAAACTCGTGGACAAATCCTAATTTAAAAACACTTCTCTTCCATTTTCCGCATCTGTCACTCTAGAAGAGCTCAACCCTGCCTTCCAACTTTCCCTTTTTAATTTCTGCCATTGTATTTTCATTTTAAAAAGCTCTTTTATTTTGTTTTCTTCCTATTTTTTATGAGAATCCTATTTCAATTTCATGCATGTCTTTTGTTGTCTCTCTAATGATATTAAGGAGGTTTTCTCCCCCCTTTCCTTGCTATTCTCTGTTATCCTCAAGTTGGTGTTTTCTCTATGTTTTGTTCTTTATCTTTCAGATTAGAGGCTTTCTTCTGATGTCTAGTAAACCTCAGTTATCTTGCATGCATTTTAAAATAGGAAAGTATGGGCTGATTAGAAGCTCCGAGTACATGAGTGGGTCTTGTGGGCTGTGGGCTTCCTTGTAGGATGGTGTGACTGGGCTGTTTAATCGGAGAAACTTCATGTTGATATCTCTAGGGTTTCTCTAGGTATAATATTTTCTCCTTGGTCCATTATGTTCCCCAGAGGAGACTCTTCCAGTTGTCTGTCTGGAGGGTATAATTCTGGCCATCAGTGTCCCGAGAGTAGAGTGGTTTGTCATGGTTGGGGTCTTAGCATCCAGACTGCTCGCTTTCATGGAAACTCTGTGTCATCAATAGAGTGCCACAGCATGCACTGAGCCCAGTGTCCCCCAGTCTAGAGGATTCTAGTCTGGACAATAACAGCTTCTTAAACAGCCTTTCAAAGGCTCCTCTTTATTGTAACTTCTCCTTCACCTCAGCATCCAGAGGTAACTGGTGCTGCCAAACCCTGAACCTTCGGGGGACTTTTCTTTCTGATGCACTTTCCCTCATTCATTTATTTTCCAGCTCCTGAAATTTCGTTGTTATTGTCCCCTCTCCTCTTCTCCCATCCTGTGGGTTCATTCCCTCAGACATTTAAAGAAATCTCATTACTGTTATTTGAGCACTCAAGGGATGACTTCAGCATTGTGGTGGCTGTGCATGTTCAAGCTGCCATCTTGATGTGGACATCCTCTCTTCTCGCTGGCTTCCCCATCCCAGCATGGCAGCTCCATGCTTCCAGTTGCTCAGGTCAAAACTCTGGTGCCATCCTTGACTTTTCTTTTTCTTTTATCCCTCACATTCAATGTCTCAGCAAATGTAGCGAGCTGTACCTTCAAAATCTATTCAGAATTCACCATCTCCACTGTGACCACCCAGGACCAAGCCGACATTGTCTCTCACTTGGACATCGCCATGGTCTCCTCACTGACCTCCCTCTTTCTCTCTTTGTATTTAGCACAGCAGTGTGTTCTATCTGTCATACTCTATCACTCCTCTTCCTAAAGCTCCCCTGTGGCTCAATTTTACTCTGAATGACAGCCCAAATCCCAGTGAAGGCCAAGGCCCTGTGTGATCCAGCTCTACACACCTTCCCAGGCACACTGGCCTCCTGGCCACCTCACTGCACACAGGCAAGATCCCTCTCTCTCCCCTTTATATGGGACACTCTTCCTCCAGATATCTGTGGGGCTCACTTCCTCATCTCCTTCAAGACACTTATGATGCATCCTTGACCCTCTTATCTAAAAATAAACCCTTCCTCACTCTGGGGCCTGCCTCCCTTCCTTATCCTACTTCATCTTTCTCTATAGCAACTCTGGGCACTAGACATATATTTTGTTCTCTGTGGTATCCCCAGCACCTAGAACACTGCTTGGCAGTGCACATAGTAGGTGCTCAACAAATATGTGTTGCCTACAGGCATGAATGAATGATTGCTTGGCCTTGGTTCAGGTTCTGGAACTGAACTGGTTCCAGCCAGGAGCTCTGGGTCTACCAGCCCTCCCCTTAATTAATTAATTATTCCATGTTTCCATCCATGCACTATTATTGT
This sequence comes from Rhinopithecus roxellana, assembly GCF_007565055.1. Taxonomy (NCBI): domain Eukaryota; kingdom Metazoa; phylum Chordata; class Mammalia; order Primates; family Cercopithecidae; genus Rhinopithecus; species Rhinopithecus roxellana. The sequence continues at coordinate 9,495,271 of NC_044560.1, read as the reverse complement.
TGTTTTGAGGATTAAGATTGCACAGCTAGAAAGTGGGAGAGGGGGGATTTGGCCTCGGTTTGTCTGACTCCAAAGCCCTGGCTGCTGCCCAGTTTGCTGAAAGGAGGACCTTTGAAAGGCCCAAGGAATAAGACCCAGTTCCCTGACTTGGGGTCAGAAGTTAGAACAGAACCTGGCCTCAGGTGGCCCTTGCTTCTAGGGTTCCCCTTGCTGGAAGGGCATTCCCTTGAGAAAGTCCTGCAAGGTGCAGCTCCAGGATGCCACCTCAGGGAAGTTCCCCAGGACCAGGGCACAGTCAGCTGCTGCTTGCATGCTGTGTCAGAGCCATGAGTGTCCTTCCATCAGGGACACTTCCGTCAATCAGGTTTCCATCAGGTTTCTTGCAAATGGCCGCTGCTTTCTGTCCACCATTAACTGTGAACTCTTCCAGGACAGGGACTATGTCTTGTTCAGCTCAGTGTCCCAAGAGCCCATGCAAGGCCTGCAGCCCAGGAGGCCCTAGAGGAGCAGATGATACAGGCCAGGGGAGTGGTTTGTGTGCAGGCTTGAATGGGGAATCAAGCTCTGCCACCCACCAGCTGCGGAACCTGCGGAAGCTCCTCCATGCTGTGGGTCTCAGTTCGCTTATCTAAATAGTGGAGAGAAAAACAGTCCCCCTTTCCATGAGGATATAATGAATTAATGGGTGTGATCATTTGCACAGTGCCAGGTGCAGAGTAGGCATGCATCAAAAATGGCTGTGACTCTGAGCCAGGCCTCCCTGGCCCTGGCCCCCTCCCTCTGTGCTCCCCCAGCAGTGGGTGCTTCCATTTGACTTCCTTCTGGTGCCCTGGGCAGCTGTGTAATGAGTTCCTGGTCCACCAGCTTAGTCCTCTGCCATTAAGGGATTGGCCTATCTACATTCAGTGTTGGCTTCTAAACAGCCTGGCCCTGACACATCGTGTCCTTGCCTGCTGGCCAAGCTGGGGACAGTCATCACTGGGGCAGCTGAGGCTTCCTTGGTGCAGCCATGGGGCAGTAGCCATCAAGTGAAGAGCAGCGCTTGGGGTCCTTGCAGGAAAGAGATATGGTAGGAGGTAAAGGCTGGCAGGGTGACGGGGCAGGACTGTCGGGGGAAGAGGAGGGCTGATCGGGGGTCTGCCCTGAGGATTTGGGGGAAGTCTGTCTTTTTGTTGTGTCTTTAGAAAGTCAGGAAGAGTTTTCTGTAATCAAGGCACATTGATTTCCAATGCCGGTCCTCTTTGGGAGATGGTCAACTCCAGTTAAAGTCAAGGTGGGAGGAACCCCCCAACTTTCTTCCTTGAAGCCTTGAGATTTGGGGCTGGAGGGCTGGAGTGGGTGCGCTGACCTGATAGATACCCCGATAGTACTTATCTCCTGCATTGTAATTAATTGTTCAACACCTGACTTTCCTCCAAGAGGATGTTAGAGTTAGATTAATTCAACTTTGTGCCCTGCTTGCGTCCAGCACAGTGCCTCCTGCATAAGTATAATTATAATGTTAATAGTTGTCTTTTAATGAGCACTTACACCAACCCTGAGGTAGGTTCTATTATTATCCCTGTTTTTGAATGAAAAAACAGGCTGAGAGAGGTAAAGGGCTCTGGTCACGGTCACACCCTTAGAGATGGCACAGTTGAGCGGTGACCTCTCTAAGGCTTGTGTTCTGAACTCTGTGACCGTCTGCCATATTGAGTGAGGGTTTGCTGAATGACTGACAGTGATGACCTGTGGTGATGCGTGGTTGTGTCAACAGTAAAAGATTTGAACAGCTCACTTCTGCCAGCCGCAGCTTTTGTCAGGGACAGGAAGGAGAGTGTGACCTGGGCCAACCCAGTGGTGGTTGGGCTCAGGCTTGGAGACCTACTAGAGATTCAGATGAGAAGGTGGAGACTAGAATGCCCAGGCTCTTTTGCAGCCTCCTTTTTGGAATGCTAGAGTCTGGTCTCCAAGGCAAAGTGTTCTTCTGGCCCCTATTTGAGCCCTTCCTGTAGTGGAGAAGCCATCCTTTTCAGGGATAGCTAACATTCTTAGAAAACTCCTCCTCTCTGGGCGCGGTGGCTCACACCTGTAATTCCAGCCCTTTGGGAGGCCGAACCTCCCACTTGAGGTTGGGAATTTGAGACCAGTCTGACCAACATAGTGAAACCCTGTCTCTACTGAAAATGCAAAAATTAGCTGGGTGTGGTGGCGCGTGCCTGTAGTTCCAGCAACTTGGGAGGCTGAGGCAGGAGAATGGCTTGAACCCAGGAGGCAGAGCTTGCAGTGAGCCGAGATCACACCACTGCATTCCAACGTGGGTGACAGAGCAAGACTCCATCTCAAAAAGAGAAAAAAAGAAAACTCCTCCTCCTTTCCATTCCTTACTTTCTTGCTTTGTTCTTGTTTCTCCCCATGGGAATCCTGTAGATTGAGGGGAGTTTACATATTTGTTGAATGAATAATATAAAGATACCATTTGGACCTTGGGGGAGTTTAATACGCACGAAACTCACATCCCCACCCCTGCCACCAAGTTTCCCCTATTGTTAACATCGTACATGACCACAGTGCATTTGTTCAGACTAGGAAACCAACATTGGCACATCACCCTTAACTATTTTCCATTATTTGGATTTTTCCAGTTTTTCCACTCATGTTTTCTGCTCCAAGATCCAACCCAGGATCCCACATCACATTTAGTCTTCATGTCTCCTTAGTGTCCCGTGGTCTGTGACAGTTTTTCAGTCCTCCCTTGGTTTTCATGACCTTGACGGTTTTGAGTGTTGGGCCAGGTGTTTTGTGGAATGTCCCTTGGTTTGGGGATGTCTGATACTTTCTTCTGACTAGATTGGGCTTATGGGCTACTGGAAAGCATGTCAAAGGGGTGGAGCACCGTCTCATATGGTACTGGAAGTGCACGATATCACACGACATCACTGATGATGTCAACTTTCACTTGGTGAAGGTAGTGTTTGCCAGTTCTCTCCACTGTAAAGTTAAAGTCCTAACATTTAAGTACTTAACATGCACCAAATCCTATTATAGGCCTTAGCTCATTTAACCCTGACAACCACCTTGGGAGGAAGATACTCTTACCTTGTCCGTTTCACAGTTGCGGAAACTGAGGAATGAAAAGTCAAAGTCACTTGTCCAGGTTGATAGAGCTGGTGAATCTTGATCCCAGCAATCTGGCTGTAGGGCCCATGTTTAACCACCATACTGTATGTCTGCCCTGGGCTAAGCACTCTCGTTGTCTATCTGGATTCCTGCAATGGTCCCCTCTTTGTCTCCCCTCTGACCTCATTTCCTACCCATCTCTCCTTGGTCACTCTGCTCCAGCCACACTGGCTGATCAGAGCAAACTATTTGTGTCTAATTACATTAAATTGCATTATATTTTTACTGCTTTCCCCAAGGGCATCACCTGATTTCTGCCTGTTTATTTCTTTCAGATCAATTAGGCCACTAAGATACTTATATGTAAAAAGATGCTGTTGACATACATGCATACATGCCAAGTGCATTGTTCCCCCAGGGCCTTTGCACCTGCTTCCCCTTTGTTCAGAATGTTCTGTATCATCCAGGTGGTTGGTTTGCTTGGTTTGTTTCTCCTCCCCTGGGGCTTTGCTGAAATATTGTCTTCTCAGCAAAGCCTTCCTTGATCATTTTCTTTAAAATCTCAACCCTTGCCTCCTAGTTCTCTCTAGCACTCCCCAGCTCCTTATTTTTTCCATAGCACTTACCAGCCTCTGAACATTTTTTTTACTTATTTCTTGATTGACTGTCTGTCTTCCTTAACTAGAATGTAAGCCCCATGGGGACAGAGATTTTGGTCTGTCTTGTTCACAGCTGTGTCCCCAGTGCCTGGCACACAGCAGGTCTCCTGTAACATTTGTGCCCGAATGCCCTGAACTTGCTTGTCTCCAGGATTCCTCAACTGTTGTGTGCTTAATGAGAAATCCCAAAGACAGAATCCCACAGTATGCCGTCGGAGACCTCCTCAGGCTGACATGGGTTCATTTATCAAAATCTTTTGAACTGGGTCATTTGACAGATTACAGGTCTTCTTAATAATCCACTCCCACAGCCCTGACATGTAGGCTCCAACAGGAAAGAAAGTGGGGTGGTTTTGTTCACTTTCATGAGCAAAATATATTTCATAAATACATTGCCTTGCACACACGAAATGCTCAAAAGATGTTTGTTGGAAAACCACTGAAACAGGCCAGCAGTGAATGACATGACCTCCTCTAAAAAAAAATCTACAAACCATCTCATTTCCTGAGGTTGCTTGCCAATCCCCATAGATTCTTTCTTGAGGGCAGCACAGACAGGAGGAGTGTAAGCTTGGCTTTAGGAACATCCATTTAGCAAAATGTCTCTATGCACACACACACACACACACACACACACACACACACACACACACACAGAGAGAGAGAAATGAACAGAGAGAAATCAGGTGAGGCTCTTGGGGAAAGCAGTGAAAATATTATGCAATTTAATGTAATTAGACACAAATAGTTTGCCCTGATCAGAGACTCTGGGGAGACTGTGGCGAGTCTGGTGGAGTGTCGGGGGGAGTTACAAACCAGAGATCCTTCTCCCACCCCAGTAGAGGTCACATGGAAAACTGGGGCTCCAGATGCCTCTAAAACCAATACTTGTTGGTATCCTCTACATGCCAGGAGCTTTACACCAAAATACCTCATTTCATTCTCACCATGGGCATTTCTTCTTTTGCAGCAGAGGCAACTGAGGCCCACGGAGGTACAGTGAATTGCCGATATTGTAGAGCTGGTCATGGGAGAGCTGGGTCATGGATCCGGCCTGTCTGTCTTCTCCCTGTTCACCCCTCTGGCCCCTTCTCTGGCCTTAGCCTGAGCTGCCCTCTCCTGGGTTGAGGCCTGCGCTCTTATGTGGAAGAGGTTAGCAAGTTCAGATCATGCCCAGGGACAGGGGGATGGACTCCATGAACTCTCAGGCACCTCTCGCGTTTCCCTCTTTCCCCAGAATCCCTTCTGGGTCTTTGATTCCTGGGTCAGATGCCTCAAGATGGCTGCGTGGGAAGCCCCGTGCCATGACGTGAGCTGTGACCCCGGCCAGGGCGGCTGCATCAGAGAGGGAGGCTGGGGACACAGGAGGACAGGTGGGTGAGAAGCCAGGGAGAGACACATTCTGGATTTGTGCATGTCAACCTTGGCTCTGGAGATGAAATGCCTTTTAATTTCATCATCCGCTTTTCTTTTTTCCCTCTGTGATGCTGTCTGGTGCCAGGGGGCCCTTGGCCACAGGATGCGTGTTTAACAAATCCATTAAAGCCTTTTATTTGTCTCTTGCTTGCTCCCTGGAGCTCAGCTAGCCTGGGAGACATGATCTCATTCACACTTCTCACCTGTGTGCAGGGTAGGGTGTGGTTGGCATCAAAAGCAGGGCTGGCCGAGTGGCTGGGAAAGTCAAAGGCCAGGGAGGCCTGCCCTGGGTGACCTGCTCATAAGGAGTAACAGATGGTGCCCGGGGCAGCATCCTGAGACCTGGGCACTGGTCCCAGCTCGCCACCGGCTCTCAGCTGGACCTTGGGCAATCCTTGGACATGTTGGATCTTCATTTTTCTTCTGTGAAGTGGCAGGATTAGACTAGGTCATTGGGTTCTGTCTATATGTCTATCTGTCTATCTAATTTTTTTTGGCAGAAAAATCCAATTCTCCAAGTGGAATTGGCTACAAAAGTCTCATCTTGGACAGCTCTGCCAGTGCTCTCTGCCCTCTGTGATTTTAAAGACGATAGGCTTGTTTCTGCCTCGAGGCCTCTGCACTGGTCTTGTCTTTGTCATGATTATCCTTCCCTTAGAACGTGCTGTGCATCGCTGGCCCTCATCTTGCCATTCAGGGGTCAGCTGAGATGTTACTTTTTCAGGGAGCCTTTCCCAGCCAGACCATCTAATGCTACCCTAAGCACTCCACGGCATTCTGTATCTTACTGCCTTCCTACTGTGTCCTCAGCACTTACCAGTTTTTGACATTTTCTTGTGTCTTTCTTTGTTAATATGTTTCTTGTCTGTTTTCCCCTAGTAGCTTGCAAGTTTCATGAGGCTAGAGGTTTAGTTTCTTTGTTCACTGTCTTATTGATAGAAGCTGATACAGTGAAGGTGCTCAGTAAACAGCTGATGAATGGATGCATGCATGAATGAATGAATGGCCGACTAAGACAGATCAAGGTGAGGCTGCTCTGAGCTGGAGCAGGTGTAGAGGGCTGTGTCCCTGCTGGCTGGACCATCCCTCAGGACCACCCTCCTCCTACAGTATTTAAGGCCCCACACTCATCAGGGTGTCACAAAGCCAAGTTTGAAAACCACTGGATTGAAAAACTACCTTTGGGTAACCGTGCTCACTACCTGGGTGACAGGATCAATCATATCCGAAACCTCAGCATCACACAATATACTCATATAACGAACCTGCACATGTACCCCTTGAATCTAAAATAAAAGTTGAAATTAAAAAAGAAAAAATTGGCCGGGCGCGGTGGCTCAAGCCTGTAATCCCAGCACTTTGGGAGGCCGAGACGGGCGGATCACAAGGTCAGGAGATAGAGACCATCCTGGCTAATACGGTGAAACCCCGTCTCTACTAAAGAATACAAAAAACTAGCCGGGCGACGAGGCGGGCGCCTGTAGTCCCAGTTACTCGGGAGGCAGAGGCAGAAGAATGGCGTAAACCTGGAAGGCGGAGCTTGCAGTGAGCTGAGATCCGGCCACCGCACTCCAGCCTGGGCGACAGAGCCAGACTCCGTCTCAAAAATAAATAAATAAATAAAAATAAAAAATAAAAAATAAAATAAAATAAAAAAAGAAAAAAGAAAAAACAACACTGGACTTCATCACCTCTAAGACTCCTTGCAGCTCTGACAACCCATAGCTAACTCTAAAAACAGTGGTACAGACAAGAAGTTCTGGGGTTTCAGAGAAGGGCAAGGTCAGTAATGGCTTCAGTAGTTTGGCTGAGGACACAGTAGGAAGGCAGTAAGATACAGAATGCCGTGGAGTGCTTAGGGTAGCATTAGATGGTCTGGCTGGGAAAGGCTCCCTGAAAAAGTAACATCTCAGCTGACCCCTGAATGGCAAGATGAGGGCCAGCGATGCACAGCACGTTCTAAGGGAAGGATAATCATGACAAAGACAAGACCAGTGCAGAGGCCTCGAGGCAGAAACAAGCCTATCCAAAGAGGTGGCCCCTAAACTGGTTTGGAGATTTAGAGATGGGACCAAGAGCCCTTGAGGAGGAAGAGAGGAGAAGCGAAGGTTTGGGAGGGCAGGAATTTGGGGCTATTTCGCACAACCGTCAGGAGTTGGGGGAAACCGAGTGTCGGACAAAGCCAGATATCAGGGGGCCTCGAATGCTCAGGTGAGATGACTGTGCCTGATGGGCAGCACGTGGGAGCAGGCACTGATGCTTTGGGCAGAGCAGTGAAGTCACTAGGGCCTTGCATTTGGACAATGAGGTGGAGAGGGCAGGAGTGGAGGCTGAGTGATAACCAGGCCTGGACCGGGGCAGTGGGGACAGTGGGAGGGATGCGATCCAGGCGAGAAAGAAACGAAGAATGGAGCCAACTGGGCAGCGAAATAACGTGGTGGGGAAGGAAAAGAGAAGAATCTAAGATAGTGCTGAGGTTTCCTACCCAGCTTGGGGGACGGTGCCCTTGTTCAGCAGATGTTGAGTGACTGTCATCAGGGATGATCAGGGAAGGGTGGACTTGCAGACAGGAAGCTCCTCCAGCCCCAGGCGGGGAGGGTGAGGCTTCCCAACTCAGCCACGTCACACCTCAGGCTGGTTGGGTAAAGAGGAGCTTTCGCTGAGCGCCAGGAGGTCCTCCAGTTTTACCCCCTCCCAAGGGCCCCAGGATTGATGTGCTAGTGGTCACACAGGAGCCTTGGCAGACAGCAGGGATGAGTCAGGGGCAAGTCATCCCCACTGCAGAGAATAAGACACAGCGTGGAGTGCAGCAGGGATGCCTGGGCCAGGGGAGTCACCCTTGGCTCTGAGGCCCAGCATGTGATGAGGCACATCTGTGATGCTCTGCATTTCCAAGGGATCAGGACAAGGCCTTCATCTGCTCACTCTGCAGGTCACCCCCGCTGACTGTTTTCTCCAACACAAGCCCTGAGCACTCCTTAATCCTTGCAGTTCAGACAGAAAGCCAGCTCCCAGGAAGAATCAATTCAGGAGGGAGAGAAGAATTTAAGGGCCTGCTCTAGCTATCCAGGGGCACATTTTAGGATTTGGAGGTGCATGCCTGGGGAGACTGACAGGAATGGAGGGGAGTCTTTGGATCTCTGGGGTGTGCTGTGGACCTTGGGGAAAGTATTCTGGAATTTGAGGACAGATTTTGGAATTCCAGGCTTGTTCCAGCCCTCTGGGCTGGGTTTCAGAATTCTCAGGGATGTTTGGGAAGCCCAGAGTGTATTCTAGCTTTCTGAGACATATTTTGGAACTCTTGGGGGCCTGCTGGAGTCCTGGGCTGGCTCCCCATCATTCACCTCCTTGGGCTTGTCTTGTCAGCTGTGATCTGCTGGCACACACGGTTACAGAGAGGCAGTTACTATGGCAACAGTAACCATGAGGTGTATCAACTCCCAGAATTTACTCTGAGCCTGTGACATTTTAGCTGGTGAAGAATTGCAATTAGCTCCTGAGAGTCTGATGAACAGGGATTCCTGCCAACCCTTTCCCCCAGCCTTAAATAACCTCCTTTAGACCCATAGATTCTGGCTACCCAATTCTCCCTTGGGCAAATGAATATTCAAAAGCAGCCAAAGAGCATATTCAAATCTTATAAACTTCCACCTGCCTCACTCCATTTAAATGCAACTGCATCTTCTGTTTTGCCCCATTTATCTGCCAGGAAAGTAAAGGGTAATTCCAGGAGCTGAGAATAAATGCTTTTCTCAAGTTGCTTTACCATCCTAAGTGGGGTAAGGGAGGGGAAAGGCTGGCCTCCTCTCTCCTATAAATCAGGCCCCTCAGACAAATCTCACAGAATCCTAAAATGCTGGAGTGAATCTGCTGGAACTGTGGACCAGGGAAGGGAAGTGACACTAGGTACGTTCAGAGCCAGGCCTGGGCTCTCCTCCTCTTCTCCCCAGTGGCAGTTTTCTTAGCCAGGAGGGCAGAACCCCTGCTGCCGACTTCCCCTGGCAGAAAAGAAAGAGTAGGCTTTCTTGCCTGAGCCCCTGCATCTGTCTACAAAGAAGTGTGAAGAACTCTCCAGAATCACCAGGGCTTTACAAATGAGGAAACTGAGGCCCAGAGGTGTCCCTCCGATGGTTGGTTAGTGGCAGGGCAGGGACCTGAACTTCAGACTCCTGGTTCTCAGCACAGATCCCCTTTTATAATACTCACATTTTCCACCATGTACTATTTGTTAATGTATTCTATTCATGTATTCATGTATTCATTCACTCTATTCATGTATTCATCCATGACTAGAGATCTGTCCATCCATCCATCCATCCATCCATCCATCCATCCATCCATCCACCCACCCACCCACCCACCCGTCCATCCAGAAGGATGTTAAGTACCTGCTGAATGACCTGCACCACCTTGGGCCTGAGCATGGTAAGAAGCTCACAGTCATGTCTCCTGGGCCTCTTGTTTATGCTCCAGGCAATCTGGTCCACCCAACCTCATCCATCTCCCTTTCTGCCAAACAGACAATCTCACATCCAGTCTACACATGCCCACCTCACTACCCCACTCCCACCACACTGAGTTCCTTCTGGTCTCTGCCCTTTTGCTCATAATGTCTCCCTGCATAGAAGGCCCCTGTACCCCACAACTTATCCAAACCCTACGTATTCTCTAAAGCTCCCAGAAAAAGCTCCCCATCCTCTGGGAGCATTCCTACCCACCCAGGCCGTGGGAGCCCTCCTTTTCTGTGACTCTTTGACTAGGAACCGCACAAACCAGCCCCTGTTTCTGACTGGTTTTGTGCCAGTACACTCCCCAAGAGCAGGCCCCATGCTATTTCATTATGAGCATCGCTGTTGGTATATTTTGTAGGAGCTTTTCTTCAACCCTCATAGGTTCTTGGAAAGAACTGCTGTTACAAAAGACAGCTTAACAAGAGAAAACAAACCAAAGTTTATTAACATGGATATTTCATATCCATATGGGAGACAGCCAGGGAATGAGTAGTTCTCAGAGAGCTGGTTTGAATTCCAGCTCATAGAACATCTTCAATAAAGAACAGTCAATTTCTAGAGAAGTGATAAGACAGAGGAAAAGAACTTTGAGTCTCCAGGGGCCGCAACTTGGGGGAAGGTAATAGCTGGCAGATCAAGGTTAGTAAAGCGCATTAGTGTCCATCCCTCTGGTATCACCTCCAGGTGATGGTATCCACAGTTGTCTTCAATAGTTAACCTTTGTCCTTCCTGGTAGAAGGAGGTCAGGATACCTTTTGTCTTTGTAAATCTATGTTCTGCTTTTGGGCCAATAGAGGGAGGGCCGAGAGTTTGCCAAGAGTTTTCCTGTATCTGCTTTTTTTTTTTTTTTTAAGACAGGGTCTCACTCTGTTGCTCAGGCTGGAGTGCAGTGGCATCATCACAGTTCACTGCAGCCTCCGCCTTGCCTAAGGAAACCTCCTCTCTTAGCCTCTCAAATCACAGGTGCGCATCATCATGCTTGGCTTATTTATTTCTTTTTCCATTTTTTTTCTTTAACTTTTACGTTCAGGGATATTACGTGTGCAAGATGTGCAGGTTTGTTACATAGGTAAACGTGCCCCATGGTGGTTTGCTGCCCAGATCATCCCATCACCTGGTTATAAAGCCCAGCATCCATGAGCTATTCTTCCTGATGCTCTCCCTCTCCCCACACCCCACCCTCCGACAGGCCCCAGTGTGTGTTGTTCCCCTCCTTGTGGCCATGTGACCTCCCACATATAAGTGAGAACATGTGGTGTTTGGTTTTCTGTCCCTGCATTAGTTTTCTGAGGATAATGGCTTCCAGCCAACTCCATCCATGTCTCTGCAAAGGATATGATCTCGTTCCTTTTTATGGCTGCATAGTATTCCATGGGGTACATGTACCACATTTTCTGTATCCAGTCTATCATTGATGGGCATTTAGGTTGATTCCATGTCTTTGCTATTGTGAATAGTGCAGCAGTGAACATACACGTGCATGTATCTTTATAATAGAATGATTTATATTCCTTTGGGTATATACCCAGTAATGGGATTGCTGGGTCAAATAGTATTTCGGCCTCTAGGTCTACCAGGAATCTCCACACTGTTTTCCATAATGGTTGAATTAATTTACACTCCCACCAAGAGTGTAAAAATATTCCTTTTTCTCTGCAACCTCACCAGCATCTGTTGTTTTTTGACTTTTTAATAATAGCCATTCTGACTGGCGTGAGACAGTATCTCATTTTGGTTTTGATTTGCATTCTCTAATGATCAGTGATGTTGAGCTTTTTAAAAATGTTTCTTGGCAGCATGAATGTCTTCTTTTGAGAAGTGTCTGTTCATGTCCTTTGCCCACTTTTTAATGAGGTTGATTTTTTCTTGTAAATTTGTTTAAATTCCTTGTAGACTCTGGATATTAGACCTTTGTCAGATGGATAGATTGCAAAAATTTTCTCCTATTCTGTGGGCTGTCTGTTCACTCTGATGATAGTTTCTTTTGCTGTGCGGGAGCTCTTCAGTTTAATTAGATCTCATTTGCCAATTTTTGCTTTTGCTGCAATTGCCGTTGGTGTTTTCATCATGAAATCTTTGCCTGTGCCTATGTCCTGAATGGTATTGCCTAGACTTACTTCTATGATTTTTATAGTTTTGGGTTTTACATTGAAGTCTCTAATCCATCTTAAGTTAATTTTTGTATATGGGTAATGAAGGGGTCCAGTTTCAATTTTTGTGTAGGGCTAGACAGTTCTGCCAGCACTATTTATTAAATAGGGAATCTTTTCCCCATTGCTTGTTTGTCAGGTTTGTCAAAGATCAGATGGCTGTTGGTGTGTGGTCTTATTTCTGAGTTCTTCATTCTGTTCCATTGGTCTATATGTCTGTTCTTTTACTGGTACCATGCTGTTTTGGTTACTGTAGGCTTGTAGTATAGCTTGAAGTCAGGTAATGAGATGCCTCCAGTTTTGTTCTTTTTGCTTAGGATTGTCTTGCATGCCTGGCTAATTATTATTATTATTATTATTATTATTTTTTTTTTTTTTGTGTGGAGATAAGGTCTCCCTATGTTGCCCGGACTGGTCTCAAACTCCTGGGCTCAGTTGATCCTCCTGCCTCAGCCTCCCAAAGTGCTGGGATTATAGGTTTGAGCCATCGTGCCTGGCCTGCTGCTTCTTATTGCCTTCAGCTCAACAATCCTTCATTTTTTGGGGTGGCATATACTGGTCCCCACAATTACATTTGGGCAGTGCCGTGATGTAAAGAAAATGACACCAGAAGTAGAGTCAGACAAGGGGTGGAGTCTTAGCTTTACTGATGGAAGGTTGTGTGATCTCAAGCAAGGAACTGAGTCTCGCGGCATGTGCCGCAGATTCACCAGGTGATACCTTGGAAAACCCTCAAGTGCTAAATGAGCGGGAGGGGGCTTCTCGTTCCAGGGTCTGTTTTCCTCCTTCCTACTCGGGTGTGTGGTCTTGTATAACTGCTGAGAGCTTGGGGCACAGATACCCTCCTGGGGAGGAGAAAGGGCAGGTCTTATTTCAGGGCAATCTCTCAAGCAGTCTTTTCTTTCCAGTCCCTTCCCTCCAAGTAAGATCCAAGGTGATGGTGGGGCAAGCAGGGTTTGTTTTTCTCCCAAGAAGACTCATCTTCTCAATTGGCTGGGGAAGGCTGGGGCCCAGACAGGCTTTTGAGTGTTTTCCAAGGGGTCATGGCTTCCTCCGGGAAGCCTCCTTTCTGGGAAAACAGGAAAGCCCTTGGCTGGCTTGACTCCTGCTCTGTGGACTCCTGACTTCAATCTTAATCATGTTTCTCTTTCCTGAACTGTGGCTTTAACACTCCCTGGGGGCCTGTGGTAGGAGGTTTAAGCCTTAAGCACTTTTTTTCCCCCTACTGATTGATCTTTGTTTTGCAGAGCTGAGATTTCTTTACATCACAGTGGTTCAAGGAGAAAAACACAGCCAGATCCTTCCTCATCTCAACATAAATTAAAACACATCTGTAACACTTCAACGTATCCTCATCCTCACCCCCCCGCTGCCCAACCCCCACCAATATACAGGCCCAGGTGCATGCACAGGAAGGCACATATTCGCTGGGGATGGGCGTGCCCGTGCCCTCTCTCCCTGCAGACACCTGTGGGTGCTTGTGCTTACTGGCACCTCCCTGCTCAACCCTCCGTAGCTAGTGTCCATTCAAGCTCACTCAAGGAAGTAGCTTTACACATATACTGGCGAGATATGGGTGTGCTGTCATGGGTGTGCACTCACTGTGTGCTTGGGCTTATACACCCTCACACATGTATCTGTGTAAAAATGCAGATCCGTGTGCATCCACATGCTACAAAGACAATTACAGCTCACAGTTACCCTCTGTGCCAAGTACTGTGAACTTTGCAGGTGTCGCTTCATCCAGCCCTTGCAACAACGCTGTGATATACACAGGACTGATCATTCTCTGCATTTTCAGAGGCAGTGGGCACCACAGTCCACACTCATAACCATTACACTCTCCTGGAAATAAAAGTATTTCTGTGCAGGTGCTGCAAAGACCAAGCCCTGCCGCACTCTGAGTTTCTCCTCCTCACAGGTACGTAGGTACAAGGCGTTGTTGCCCAAGGGTGTGAAGACGGGCAGGCAGTGGAGTGTGTGTACACCTGTCCCAACCTGCTCCCTTGGAAGCCTCCAGAGGCATTTCAGCCTTTTCAGGAGGCCCATGCCTTGTAACTGCTGTGCCTCTCTCCAGCACTGGCTACCTGGATTGTATCTTCTTTTCCCAAGTCATGTGTCCCAAGGCCTTAGTGGAGTCTCACCAGGCAGGGAGTGGAGGACAAGGCCACTCACCTGACACTGAGTGATTAGCAGCTCTCAGAGCCCCCGCTCCACCATGCTCCTCCCTCCTCTCCTCTTACTGAGATCACTTTAGATGACAGATACCTTCCCTGGGAAAGCCTCCTGGACCACCCTGATGGAGTCGGGGTCCCTTCAGTGAATACCTACAGAGTGGCTCAGAGTCTCCCTGTCTCCAGGTTCTGGCTCTGCTGCTTCTCAGCTGTGTGACCTAGGGCAAGCTTCTCCACCTCTCTGAGGCCTTAGTTTCCTCATCTGTCATATGGGGATTCTATTGATACCTAACCCAAAAGTTAATGGGAGAAGTAAATGCATGAATCCATGGGAAGGGCTCAGCACTGCCCTGGCCCTGAGTTGCTGGCGTCGTTGCTGTGGTCCTCGGCCTCACAGGCAGGCTCGTGGCTATCTGTCAGCTTCCCCTGTGAATCAGTGTGCTTTGCGAGGGCAGGGACCAAGGCTTATTTTTCCTCTTGTCCCAGGGCCTGGCTCAGTCTCTTGGACAGTGTTGGTGCTGCTAAACATTGATTGAATATCTGAATGAGGGAGACCAGTTCTTTTTCCAGTGGGACCTGTTCTTGCAGCGAGTGGGATAAATCCCATCTCTCTGTCTTGGGGGGGTGAGGCTGCCCGCCCTATGCCAGGGACGCAAAGTAGGGCAGGCCTCCCCAGGGGGGTTGCCGTGGCAACAGGAAAGTTCTAATAAGCAGCCGACACACAGGGTTGCTTGGGAAGCAATGGTGGTGTCGCCTGCCCAGTGTGAGGAGACACAGTATGGAAATGGCATTCAGAGCCTCAGTGACTCACCTGTAAAATGCGGGTTAAGCTCCCAGCTCATGATTCGGGGCAGATTTCTCCAAATCTGCCCCGAATTTCTGGGGAAAGCTGTTGGGAGCTGCGGAAGGCCCCGCTGTTCCTGGCTGTTTATTGACTGTCTTCAGAAACAGCACGAGAGCAAAGGCATTGTATTACTGCTGCACTCTGGCACCTAAAACAGTGCCTGGCACATAGTGGGGGCTGATAAACATCTGCTAAATGAAGATTTACTCAAGCAAGAAGGCTGAGACTTCTCAAGGTCTTGCCCCAATTCAAAGTCTAGAATTCTAACAGAGCAGTGATCTGCAACAGAGTCCCCCGGATGCCATCTCTGACCTACCCCAGAGCCCTGCAGGCCCCTGAGTCCACCTCCCATCCCAGCTGTGAACTCTGTGAAGGCAGGCAGGGGACTAGGTTCCATTTGGCACTGGGAAAATTGTCCTATATTGGGAGTCTTGACTTGGCTGATCGCAGAAGCTTGGGGTCAGGGGCTGTGAGCTGAGGTCGTGCTGGATAAAAACAATGTAGGTTTTCAGGTCCCTCGTTAGTTCCACCAAATCAGACATTCTGGGGGTGCAGCCCAACACTGGGCTGGTAAGCATGTTCCCAGGGAATTCTGGTGATCAGCCAGGCTTGGGGATTTCTGCTCAGGCCACAGCCTCCTGGAGTTGGAGGGGCTTTAATGGGTCCACTCAAGCAAGCCAGGGTCCGGCACTTCCTGTATACCTGGGGAGACTGAGGTCCAGAGAGGGGGCATGAGTTGGCCCAGTTCTCACACTGGCAGTCCTTGCCCTGGGACTTGGGCAGACTTCTAGGTCTATCTGGCTTCAGCTTCTCCATCAACAATGATGGTGTCCACCTGCCTGGCTTCTCTGTCGGGGTAGAAGTCACAGGTCTCATCTGTGCATTCTGGTCAAGACATCCAGCTGCAGGGAGGAACACGGGTGTGGTAGCAGGCAGCAGATCTGAGTTGCCAGCCTGGCCCTTCCTTTTCCTGGCTTCTCAGACAAAGTGCCTTCAGCTTCCTGAACATCAGTCTCTTCTTCTGCAAAATGGGCACAAGACCCCTTTCCTGAGAAGTGGGTTAGTGGGGCCATTAAGGGCATGGGGACCTAGTTTGAATTCTGGCTCCACTGGGTTGACAGCTGTGTGACTCCAGGCCAGTGACTTCACTTCTCTGAGCTATAGCTTCTCATCTGTAAAATGGGGGAGATGAAACCCAGCTTCATGGAGGTAATCACGAGGATTAGGTGTGAGGGTGCCCATGAAACATGGGTCTCAGCTAAAACGAATGCCCGGTTGAGGGAAGGCAGGAAGGCTGTGACTCAACTGTCCAGCCTGGTCTGCCCCAGCACCAGAAGAAGGCTGGGAGCTTTGTGTCTGTATCCAAAGGGCAGCCCAGGGGAGGGGCAGTGAGGGGAGAGGTGTTTGTTTGAACAGCCAGAGGCGCTGAGAGGCCCCTGGTGTCCATTAGCTGGTTCCTGCTGAGTTGGAGGGAGTTGGAGGCCGGGAAAGTGATGAGCCATCGCAGCTGTGTGATACTTTCTCAGCTGAAAAGCGGTTTACAACTCGTTATCTTAATGCGTCCTCACAATAACCCTGGTAATTGTTAGCCTAGGGATCAGCCTCCTTGTTTCAGATGGGGAGATGAGAGCCCAGAGAGGTTAAGTGGCCCAGCCGAGGTCACACAGCACAGCAGCAGCCAAAGAGAGGTAAGGTGGAAGGTGACTGGGATTGGAAAGAATGGTGGCAAGCCGAAGAGGCATGCTTCCTGACTTGCGTCTAGCTTAGCTCCTGCTTACTGCAGTCTCAGTCTATTGGTCCTGGTTGTTTTGTAGGGGTGGCAAAGAACTCAGACTCTGAAGCCAGATGCCTGGGTTCAAATCCTGGCTCTGCTGCTTCCCAAGTGTGTGCCTTAAGAAAGTCACTTAGCCCCTTTAAAATGAGCTCTTCGTCTGTCAGATGGGGATAATAATAGCACCTCCACATAGGGCTGTTTTGGGGAGAAGCTCAGTCCACATATGTGTAGCGTGTGCCCAGCACATGGTGAGTTTGCTGTCTTGTGTATAGCTTTGCTGCTGTTAGGTGATGTGTACCCCTAAAGTCACATCACCTGTCCCAGCCTCAGTTTTTTCATCTGCTAAATGGGGCTGCTGACTACTGAGCCATTATTTTAGGCCAGGTTCCTGCCAGTCAGAATTTCATTTAATATTCCCAGCAACCAATGAGACTGGTCCTCATTTAGTCCCATTCTCCAGATAAGGAAATGAAGACACAGAGAAGTGAACTGACGTGTCTATAATTACTTGGCCAGAGACCAGGATGCTCCAACTCCAGCTCAACCCTGGGAGCCCATGGCCTCCCCAGTGTGCCTGCCTGCAGGCCTCTCTCCAGGGAACTCTTTAGGGCTGATACACGTGCCTGGTCTTTGGAGTCTGGGGGCTGGTCCCTGCCTTGGATGCCAGAGCAGCAGAGAATCCATCCCCGTCCCAAGATGGCGATCTCCCTCTGTGCCCTGCCCTGGCATGGAGTGCCAGTCCTACCTGGGCCTCCTCTTTCCCTGGGCCTGGGGGGAGGCTGAGAGGCCCCAGGCCATGAGAGAAGGCCATTAGCTGGCACTGGAGCCCGAGTGCTGGTAATAACCCTATTTTCACAGGGAGGCAGCTCATGTCTCCCTGTGTTCCAATCTGCTCCCAGAGCTCCCACTCCAGAAGGAAGCAGCAGTGGGTTATGAAAGCAGGAGCAGGTTACGTAAGGATGCAGCAGGCTCCAGTGGGATTGGGGGAGCAGAGCAGCCCCCAGCCCCAGCAGAGCAGGGCTAGGCTCCTGCTCCCGCCTTGCTCAGCTGCCCTCCCTGGGACTGAGAACTGCAGGCAGGGCTAGGGCAGGAGTGAGCAGGGCGAGGCGGCAGGACGGAATGAGACAGCCCTGGTCAGGGAGCTGGGAATCCTGGCTTGGGTCCTAGCTCTCTCATGACTTGAACAAATCCCTTTCCCTCTTTGGGCCTCAGTTTCCCTTTCTGGAAAAAGGAGGGGAAATCTTTAGGGGCCCTCCCAGTTTCGGGGGTGTTATATTTTTCTCACCTTGGAAAGGGTCGTACAGATTTCTAGCTTCTGACTCTTGCCCGCTGCCAGCTTGCTTGAGCAGGGCACAGTCCCTCTCTGGGCCCCCATATCCCTGTTTATCTAACAAACAGAAGGAACCCCATTGTCAGCTTCATGGGTGCCAGATGTGCCTGGACTTTGGGGGGTCTGGATGTGACAAGACAGTGGAACAAGGACATCTCATTTCCTACTCTCCCCTTTGCTCCTTGGTCGAGTTCTAGCAAAGACCAGCCATACCACATCATGATAACAGTAACAGCAAAGACAACTACCACTGATCAAGTCCTTACTAGGGTTAGACCCTGTGTTAAGCCCCATTGCCTCATCAAATTCTCATAAGAGCCCTATGAAGTAGGTACTTTTATTATCTGTTTGACAGATAGGCGCTGAGGCTCAGAGAGGGCAAGTGACCTGCCCAAACTCACACAGCCAGTAAGTGGCCAACTCAGGATTCGATTCCAGGCTCGTTAGACTCCACTTCCTATGATACTGAACAGAATTGGCTTGGTTATTTCCAGAGACCAAAGAAGTGGGTATGACCAGATGGTGTAAACAGCCCTGTTCTGTGGTCTAGGCTCTGAGGAATGTCCGTCCCCCTCACTAGCCACCCCCGGGCCTCTCTGGACTCACCACCCCCCCACCACATTCCCTTTGTGCCACCCACAGTGGCCATGGTGACATCTGGGAAGTGGGCAGCAGCAGCCTGCAGGCTGTGTGGGCAGTTGGCACTGAGGGTACTTGGGCTCTCATATTTTTAAACCCAGCTCTGGCCACCTCTGCAGTTGGCTCAGACAGAGCTGAGGGGTTTTCCTTTGGGCCCCGCTGACTCTGAGTGGGAGGGCCCAGGCATCACTGTGTCAGAAGGCACTGTGCCCACGGCAGCCAGGGGGATGCTCACAGCTGGGGTGGGATCTGTGTCCCTCGGACCCTGGGAGCCCCAGGCAGCTCGAGCAAAGCTTATGGGAACCGTGGGTAGGTCTGAGGCTGTGGCTTGGAAGGAGAAAACCAGGAAGGGGAAGCTGAGGTCCTGAGAAGGAAAATATCCAGATTCCACTGCGAGTTAATGGCAGAGCTGGGATTTGAACCCAGAGCTCCTGATACCCAAGCAAGAGTAATTTGGGGGCTCACTGTTCATCCTGGTCGCCAGAAAGCCCTGTTTGTGGACAATCTGCCCCTGGGTAGGGGAATTTTATCTGCCCTGTAGGAAGGCAGGGGAGGAGGAGGAGGACAAGCCATTCATGCCCATGAATGATTCCCTGGGAAAGGAGCCAGAGGAGAGTTTCATAGCCAGGGGAGGTCGGATGATGGCAGGGGAGACATAGGAGTTTGAGGGTGCGGCTGGGGAGTGAAGAATAATTCACGAAACCCCTGTGGCTGCCGTTGCTTCTCCCTGCTGATACTCCACGTATCTGCCAACTTCCCTGCCCTGACCCCTGGCTCCAGGAGGGTCCCTCATACATTGTGCAGAGCAGGGAAGTGAGGGGCCAGGAGGCCATTTACAGGAGAAACATGATGAAGGTGAAAGGCAAGGAGTGGGAGGAGCTGCCCTCCATGGCTTTGTCACAGCCCCTTTCTGGGGCCTTTGTTTCTTCATTTATCAAATGGGGATAATCATTAGCATTTGCCAAGTACCGATTTTATGCCAGCCCTGGGCTAATCCCTTTTATGTGTGATTTTATTCAATTTTGCGATGACTCATTGCTCAGGTGAGGAAACTGAGGCTCAGAGAGGGTCCGTGGCATGTCCAAGGTCACTCCGCTGGTAAGTGGCAGAACCTGGGTCTGTCTTCAGGGCCCAGGTGCTTAGCCAGTGTCTGCATCTTCCACTCCGGGGTGTCAGGTTGCTCCAGTGAAAGACAAGTAGTGGGAGAAAGGACATTGGAGAGGATGACCGAGATAGACACCGCTGGGGTGTCAGCCCCCTTCTCTGGCCTCCTCCCAGGGAAATGGGGTCCAGACCCATTCTTAGTGCCTCTCCAAATTTCTTCTTTTCCGCCACTGCCTATTCCATTCCCTGCACCACTGCCACCAGTGCCAGCCTTCGGAAACACAAACCTGATTATCTCACTCCCCGATTCAGCCCCTTTCCATGGCTCTGCACTGCCCTTGGGAACATCCAAACTGCGTAACTTGGCATTCAGCAGGTCCTTTTGTAATCCACCCCTTACCACCTCTCCATGGACCCTCTACTCTGGTTGATACCCAGGCAAGAGCGATTTTGGACTCTCCCTCCACAGCACTGCCTGGCCAGATTTTCTTCCCTTTCCCCATGCCTGAGCTCAGACAGTTCCCTCCGCCATTTTCACCTTGTCCTCAAACTCCTATTCATCCCTTAAAACCCACCCAAAGTCACTTCTTCTGTGAAGCCTTCTGAGCCTGCTCCTGGTGGACTGTCACTCCCTCTTGGTGTTCCCATTGCCTTAAGGGTGGTTCTCATTGCCTTGTTTTTTTTTTTTTTTTTTTTTTTGTATTTTAGTAGAGACGGGGTTTCACCGTGTTAGCTAGGATGGTCTCGATCTCCTGACCTTGTGATCCGCCCGTCTCAGCCTCCCAAAGTGCTGGGATTACAGGCGTGAGCCACTGCGCCCGGCCTCATTGCCTTGTTTTATAGTTAATTGTTTTCATGGCACTCTCTCCCTGCTCACCTGTGACTACCTGAGTGTCCCCAGAGGAAAGGAGCTGTGTGAGCCACTCTGGTGTTCCCAGCTCCAAGGCCAGGCACAGTGGACATTTATTGCTGAATGAGTGAATCAAGAGAGAGGATCAGAAAGCTGCAGAGGATGGTAGATCTGCAAACTTCTCCCTGGGTGAGGCCCAGGCTCAGGTTCCAGACAGCTCCATCTGTCTCCCACTCACTGAGATTGGATGTCCCGCAGTTGGACAGACCTGAAATTGAGCTATGTGATCCTGGGTAAGTCAGTTAATTTCTGGGTCTGGTACCTTATTTGCGAAATGGGTTAACAAGATGGCTGGTAGGAGGATTCAGTAAGATATTGCATGAGAAACTTCCAGAACAGAGCCTTCAGTAAGGTAGGTATTTAGTAAAGCTTTCTTCTGTCATCTTGCTATCATCCCCATCATTATCACGTTCATCACCATCATCATCATCATCACCATTGCCATCCTCATTATCCTTCCTGGGGTCTCTTATTTTCTTTCCCAAATACCTGCCCCTCTGCTGGAGATTCTGCATGTCTGAGGTACCAGCCATTGCCAGAGACTGGGCTATGTTCTGTCCTTTCATCGTGCCATTTCATTCTCACCCCAAAATAAAAACACACACAAAAAATCACTTTCTTCCCAAAGAGAATCATCTCATTCACCATAGGGGTTGCTACAATGATCCCCATTTTACAGATAGATGAACTGAGGCCCTGAGCAGTGACGTAACTTGCTAAGATCATACCACAACTGGTAAACAGTGGAGGACAATTCAAACCCTGGTCAGCCCTTTTGGCAATGCTGAGCTGCTTAGGGCTCTGGAGCTCACGGACCCTTAGGGTTCTCCTGATACACCTCCTGCTGCAAACACTCCCCGCAAAGGGTCAGTGTGAGTTTTTAGCTCTTTCCTGAGTCCCCTGGACTCAGGGTCCAGCAGAAAAACACTGAAAGATTTACTGAGAATCTAGGGAGACAAAATGGGACAGGCACAAAGACACTAGGAAGCTGGATAAAGTCTGGTAGGCTCAGAAGCCAGGGTGTTGGCCCTCCCTGGCTTGCTCACTTGGGCACAAACCAGCTCACTCTGGACTCACAGGGCCTGGCCTGGGTCTCCTGCCTGAGGATCTGGTCCACAGGATCCACTTCAGAGAAACTCCACCCCTACTCCCATCCATTTCCAGTCCCCTTCTTCTCCTTGTCTTCCTTCCTTCTGGAGAGGCATCACTGGCATCTCTGAAGCTGAAATAACAACTCCCATGGTGGCTTTTTTTTTTTTTTTTTTTTAAAGATGGAGTTTCACTCTGTCACCTAGGCTGGAGTACAGTGGCGTGATTTTGGCTCACTGCAACCTCTGCCTCCTGGGTTCAAGCAATTCTTCTGCCTTAGCCTCCCAAGTAGCTGGGATTCCAGGCACATACCGCCATGCCCGGCTGCCTGGCTAATTTTATTATTATTATTATATTTTTATATTTTTAGTAGAGACAGGGTTTCACCATGTTGGCCAGGCTGGTCTCGAACTCCTGGCCTCAAGTGATCCACTTGCCTCAGCCTCCCAAAATGCAGGGATTACAAGCATGAGCCACTGCTCCTGGCCCTATGTTGGCTTTTTAAGGGGAGGTTTAGTGAGAGGCTCAAAGGAGAGAATTTTGGGTTCATTCATTCTTCAAATCTGCATTGAGTATCCACTGTGTGCTACAGTTGTGCTGGGCAGGGGGACCTGGAGATAACCTGAACTCAGTCCCTCCCTGGAGAAGCCTCAGTCCCATGCCTCAGTCCCATTTTTATCTCTAAGAGTAGCCAAGACCCTTCCCACTTCTTTGGCATTAGTTCTGGGAGTGCCTAAGGGCAGGGGACCATCTTTATCCCACGGAGCTGGGCACAGAGGAGCTTTGAGAGAGCATTTGTAGTACGGACCTGAACTGAGCTAAATGAGAATAAAGCACTGCATACACTTCTCTGATTTCAGGCATGGGCCTGGGGAACCTCAGCCCTGACCATTTCCCATGGGTCCAACCCCTCTGTATGCACCCCTTTACTGCAAAGCTTCTTATATTCTGTCATTGTCTATACCTCGCTTTCTACTCTGAGGTTGAGTCCCTACTATGTGCCAGGCACAGTGTTGAGCAGACACTGCTGTATCCTTATAGAGATTTATGATCACACACACAGACACCCACCCATCCCCTGCAGCTTCCCCCCATCCCCCACCACACACCCTAAGACAGTATTAAAGGTTTATTACTCATACAATGAGGCTCTTAAGAAAGAGCAGAGAAGCTCCCAAGCGGGTAAAAATGGCTTGAGAGACTAGGAAAGGGAGACTGGCTTTCAGTTTTTATAGATGGATTGACCACAAGGATATTATGGAGTTTTAAAAATAGACCTCAAGAATTGGGATGAGTTTTTAATAGACCTCAATGGTTCCTGGCACATGGGCTGGCCTTTGTGGTTTGAATTTACTGTTAGTGCCAAAGGAAGGGGCTCTCAGGTTTTATTATCTTGCCTAGATGTGGGACAGAAGGGGAAGGGGGAATGGTGGCTGTGGCTAGTGTCAGATATCAAACATCAAACATAGAGCCAAATGGATCACTTCAGGTCAGGGGTTCGAGATCAGCCTGACCAACATGGTGAAACCCCATCTCTTCTAAAAATACAATAATTAGCTGGGTGTGGTGGTGCATGCCTGTAATCCCAGCTACTCAGGAGGATGAGGCAGGAGAATCACTTGAACCTGGGAGGTGGAGGTTGCAGTGAGCTGAGATGGCCCCATTGCACTCCAGCCTGGGTGACAGAGTGAGACTCTGTCTCAAAGAAAAAAATATATAAAACAATAGAGCTGACTCCTTATTACATAGTCACACCCACCCCTGCCCCTTTTTCCTACTGTACCTAAACCTTGGCAACCATTAATCTGTTCCATGGCTCAATGATTTTTATCATTTTGAGAATATTATATAAGTGAATTAATACAGTGTGTGGCCTTTTGAGATGTTTCTCCCCTACTCAGCATGATGTCCTTGAGGTTCATCCAAGTTGTTATATGTACCAATAGTTAGTTACTTTTTATTGCTGAGTGGTATTTGGTGCTATGAGTGTACCACAGTTTGTTTAATCATTTGCCTATCAAAAGATATTGTGGTTGTTTCCAGTTTTTGGTTATTACAAATAAAACTCCTATGCTTTTTCTGATGTTATTGTAACTATTCCTGCTTTCTTTTGATCATTGTTTGCATGATACATCATTTTTCAGTCTTTTCTCTCATCTTATATCATCATCTTATATCTATATCATTATATTTGAAGTAAGTTTCTTATAAATAGTATACAGTTAGATCATGTTTTTTAAAATCCACTCTGCCAATCTCTGTCTTTTAATTGATGTATTTAGATCATTTACATTTAATGTAATCAATATGTTAGGGCTTAAGTCTGTCATTGTACTTTTTGCTGTTTGTTCCTTCTGTGTTTATTTCTGTTTTATTTTTCTTGCCTTCCTATGGTTTGTTTGAGCATTTTAAAAATAATTCTATTTTGATTCATTTAGAGTATATTTGAGTATATCTCTTTGTATATAGATCTTTTAAAGTGGTTTTAGTAGGTACTGCATTATACTTACATAACTTATCACAGTCTACTGATGTTAATAGTTTACCAGTTTGAGTGAAATATAGAAACCTTACCTCCTTTAAAGTTCCCTTCCCTCCTCATTTAAAATATAATTGTCTTAATTATTTTCTTTACATACTTTGAGAACCACATCTGACAATTTATTATTTTTGCTTCAATGATCAAATATAACTTAGACCAACCTGGACAGCATGGCGAAACTCCATCTCTACCAAACAAAAACAAAAGACACAAAAATTAGCTGAGCGTGTTGGCATGCACCTGCAGTCCTAGCTACTTGGGAGGCTGAGGCAGGAGAATTGGGAGGTTGAGGCTGCAGTGAGCCATGATAATGCCACTATACTCTAGCCTGGGTGACAGAACAAGACCCTGTATATATAAATATAAATATAAATATATATATATATATAAAAATATAAATATATACATATTTATCTTAGAAAACTCTACAGGGGAAGGTAAATCTATTATATATATAATCTCCATTTTTCTGCTGTTTCTGTTATTCTTCCTTTCTGATGTTCCAAGATTCATTTCTTTACTATTAATATTTCAATAACTTCTTTTAGCCATTCTTTTAGGGTAGGTCTGCTGGTGACAAAGTCTCTCATTTTTCCTTTGTCTGATATTGTCTTGACTTTTCCTTGGTTCCTGAAGGATAGTCTCATCAGATACAGAATTAAGGGTTGACAGTTTTGTTTTTTTTAATACTTGAAAAGTTTTGTGCTGCTTTCTTCTGGCCTTCATGATTTCTGATAAACCATCGTTGCCCAAGCTATTTCTTCCCCCCATAGATAAGGTGTTTCTTCTCTCACTGTTCTCAATATTTTTTCTTTGGTTTTAGCTGATTGAAGATTGGTTGTGGTGTGTCTTAATGTGGGTTTATTTAGGTTTGTCCTATTTGAGTTTTACTTGGCTTCTTTAATCTGTAGATTTATGTCTCTGGCAAAATTTGGGAAATTTTCAGTCATTTTTTTCTTTGAATACTTCTTCAGCTCCTTCCTCTTTCTCCTTTTGTAGGATTCTGACTACTTGAATGTTGGATCTTTTGGAATAGTTCCATAGGTCCATGAGGCCCATTTGTTTTCAGTCTATCTTCTCTCTTGTTCAGATTGGGTAATTTCTATTGTTCTACCTTCAAATTCATTGCTTATTTCTTCTTTATTCTCCATTTTGCTGCTGAGTCCATTCGTTGTATTTTTAAAAAATTGTTTATTATATTTTTCAATTCTAAAATTTTCCATTTGGCTCTTCTTTGTATCTTTCGTTTCCCGAGACTTTCTATTTTTTCACTTGTCTCAAATGTTTTGGAATTGCTTGTTCAATGGTTTTTTTTTTTTTTTTTTTAAATGATGGCTGCTTTAAAATTTGTTAGATAATTCCAACATCTGTGTCTTCTCAGTGTTGGCATCTGTTGATTGTTTTTTCTCATTCAAACTGAGATTTTTCTGGTTTTTGGTATGATGAATGATTTTCAGTTACATCTTGAACATTTTGGTGTTATGAGATTCTAGATCTTGTTTAAATCTGACACTATGCCCATGGGGGAAGGGAAATGACTTCTCATTACTGCCAGGGAAATGAGAGCTCAGGTTCCTCACTTATCCTCATTTGACACCCCAAGGGAGAGACATGGCTTGCTACTGTGGGGAAGAGATGGGATTTCAGGCTCTTCACTAGATCTCTATTGACACAGCCCTGGCTGGGAGGGGAGGGTTACCTCATGATTGCTCCCCACGTCGTCTCCACTGATACTGGAGCTGGAGAAAGCTTCATGACTATGAGATGGTAGGAAAGTCTCCTCTAATACTACATTAGCAGGGAGGGTAGGGGGTGCCTCATTACCAATGGGCAGAGGTGGAAGTCCACAATTCTAATGTGGCCTCCACTGACACCAGGATTGGGGTGAGAGATGGGGGTACTACTACCTGGCAGGCATGAAAGCCCTGGCTCTCCATTGAGTCTTCTCTGATACCACTTTGGTAGGGGTAGAGGCCTAGGCTCTCTACTTGGCCTATGCTGAAGGGGTTTTAGATTGGGCCACATTTCTTCCTTTTGATGTTTGGCTAGGGTGGAGTGGTAATCATCTAGAAGTTTTCTATGTACTAGGTTCTTGCTCTTTCTGGTCCTTTGACTAGGGATAAAAAAATTTCCTTGGGGCTTTTAAATCTGCTCTCAGTGGCATTTCTAGGTTGCTGTCTTCTCCAGCTTTCAGCCTGAGAGCTATGAAATAATCAGAGAACTCAAGGAACTCACCACTGTGTCATCCCTTAGCTTCAGAGGTTCCTAGTCAGTCTTCCTTCTTCTCTCCATCTTTCAGAGTCTACTTATGCTTGTTTTAGATACAGTGTGCAAGATTTTTAGCTGTACTTAGCATGACGAATCGGGAGACATGCATCTACTCCATCCTGGTTCAGAACCAGATGGTTCTGGAACGTTTCTTGGTTCAGAACCAAGAGAACTTGGTTCTCTATAGTGTTTAACAAAATAGGTAGAGCTAAGCCAAGAGAAACAAGGTTTGGTTAGAAAGTAAAAAGAGATAGATCAGTTGAATATAATTTGGCATCTGTAGGATGAAACAAGAAAGTAAATGTTTGATTGTTTGCAAGGTTTTGATCAGCGAAGCATACTATGGTTGGCATGCCCTTGGTATTAGGGTTATTACCATAAGAGCAAAGCAGCTCAGCACAGCACATCCACCACTGCACATGTGATAATAGTAATAAATGGGAGGCAATGAGTGCACAAGCTTAATTTAGGCCTGGAAGAAGACTTTCCTGTGATACCACCTAGAGATAGTATAGACAACCTCAAGGAAGATACCATCCCTGGGGTTGGGTTGGGGGAAGGTCTAAGAAGGATGGGAGAAGGGGAAGAGGGGTTTAGGCATTTGGATAAATGTATAAATCCAAACCTGTATATATGAGAATGTGGAGGAATGCAGGCCTTTTGTTTTTCCTGCAGATCCTGTTCAGGTTCCTGAAGCCACTAAGTGGTTGGTTTATCACTCCATGCCTAACAGACTGCCTGGCGCATAGTAAGTGCTCAATGCATATTTGTTGAAAGAAAGAAAGAATGAATGAGTGAATGAATGTTTTTCTGTGTTACATCACTTATTTCAATAGCTGTTATGGACTAGAGATTCCCCAAGAATGAGGAAATGTTGGAGGCTTACCCTTCTGGGGCTCTGGATAAGTAACCTGTAGGGAACCCTCAAGACAGTGGTGCATAAGTTTTCATGCTCAAAGGGGTAGGCTCACCAAGAAGAAAGAAGAGATCTAGGAGTCAACAGTTCATCTACTGACCCATCAACCCATCTGTCCATCCACTAACCCACCCATCCACCTACCCATCTGCCCATGCATCCAGGGGTAGGGGCAGATTGTGCAGGTTTTCATGCCCAGAGGGTGGACCCATTGAGAGGGGAGAGAGAGAGATAGAGTCAACAGTTCATTTGTCCATCCATCCACCTACCTATCCAGTCATCCATCCATCCACCCATCCATCCCTGTGATGTTGGAGCCAGATTGTAGTGGTCATTGACTGGCAACCTCAAGATGTTAGACTGAAAACTATCTTTTGTGACAGCTACCAAGGAGAGGAGGTTAACTTATATGAACAGTCCGAGTACCTGCTGGAAGCTCACTGGAACTTGAGCAGGCCAAATAAGTGGGGCCCAAGCACTTCAAGAAGTCACCTCTCAGCGCCATCATGCCAATTTTGGAGAGAGTTGGGGAACAGATGGGACGCAGCTACTCTCATGAGCAAAACACCTAGATTAGGTACTTATTAACTGAGTTTATGCTAACTCTAAGGTACAGGGAGCAGATGGAATGATCTGAATGGGCTGTTTTCAAAAGCCAAAAGTTCTCAAAGAAGAGAGTACCTAGTTAGGCTCTCTGGCATCCTTGTTGGGTTTAGGGCTGGGTAAAAAAACTTTTTGAATGACTACATAATGTGGGAGGTAGTGACTTTCAAATACCCCTTCCTTTGAGTAGAGATTCCAAGTAGCTCTTCAGGGTTACAGTCAAGCCTGGGGCAGTGAGGCGGCCAGGCCTCCTGGAGAAGTCTCCACCTTTCATCTCAGCCTCACCTCTGGAACCTCCCTCCCATCGCCACGCTTGATTTCTCTCTGTGCTCACAGCGTCTGGATAGGAGATGCTCCACAATGTTTATAGAATGTATGAATGGGTAAATGTATTCCTTAGTCAACAAATATTTATTGAGTGCCTACTCTGTGACAGGCATTGTTCTAGAAGCTAAGGTAAAACAGTAGATAGGACAAATGCTCTGTCCTCATGGATCTCAGTTTAGTGCTCAAAGTGTTTTAAAAACACAAAAGTGAGTCATACCTCTCATAGTTTATACACTACTGCTGTTGTTTCCTGAGGTCTATGCCAAGTGAAGCTTGCAGGTGCCAATGGGTGATGGTGTCTTGGGGCCAAGACTTGGTGATTGTTTCTGGGAAGAAGGGGTGAAGAGAGGGCAGTACTCACTGAAGAGCCAAGACTGGTGAGGATCCTAGCTACTGTTTCCTGAGCCCTTGTATATGCCCGTGCATACACAGTATATGTTTATCTCTCTGTTCTCCAATTACCCTATGAGGCAGGCTTTTTTTTTTTTTTGAGACACAGTCTCACTCTGATGCCAGGCTGGAGTGCAGTGGCACGATCTTGGCTCACTGCAATCTCCACCTCCCAGGTTCAAGCCATTCTCCTGCCTCAGCCTCCAGAGTAGCTGGGATTACAGGCACGCGCCACCACACCTAGTTACTTTTTGCATTTTTAGTAGAGACAGGGTTTCACCATGTTGGCTACTATGGTCTCAATCTCCTGACCTCATGGTCCGCCCACCTCGGCCTCCCAAAGTACTGGGATTACAGGTGTGAGCCACTGCAGCCAGCCGAGGCAGACTCTTTTATCTGCTCTGCTTCCCCAAGGATGCACTGAGGACCCAGGAGCTAATGTGACTTACCCAAGGCCATGAGGGGAGGAAGTAGTAGAGCCAGGATTTGAATCCTGGTTTGTTTGGTTCCAAAGCCTGGGTTCTTAACTACTTGGCTCAAGTGCCGGGGAGGGTGGAAAGGGGTGGCAGGAGGGGTCTGCAGGAGCTGGAGCCTGGCGTTAGGAGGGCTTTGGAGAGCTGTCCTGCATGCCACCTTGTTCCTAACACCTGCTTGTCCTTGAATGTGGAGCTGTCGTTGATGACTTCAGGCAGACCTACCAAGCCAGGTTCCCTGTTTCCTGTGCACAGAGAAGGCCATTTGGCAATGCAAATCATGTCTGCCCACACCCGCTATGGATCCTATAAGTTTACACAAATCACTGAATAAAAATCACATATTGCTGTAATTTACAAACACCACCCCGTCATTCATAGCTGCAGAGGGAGATGGTGAGTGCTTGCAGAAAGCTGTCAACAGCTCTTGGACCCGCTGTGTGTGCTGCAGCTTTGGTACGGTGGCAGCCACTCAGTGCTGCTGTGGCCTCCACTGCTTTGGTGGTAGTTGGGGACCTGGTTCTGTGGTAGCTTTGAGGGTTGACCCTGTCCTGGCCGTTTTTCTAAACATGCATTGATTCCTGCCCACATCTGGAGGCCACTCCAGAAACCAGAGATGATTGTCATAATAAAACAATAGTCACAGCTAACTCTTGCTGAGCACTTTCTATAGCCCCATGGCACAAAGGAATTTACCCTATGAATTCTCACAACCACAAGGAGTGGGTACTTCATCATCCTCATTTTTTGAAAGTGGAAACAGGCTCAGAGAGGTTAAACAACTCGCTGAAAATCAACCAGCTAGTAATTGGTGGAAACAATCCTAAACCTAACTGTCTGATTTAAACATCTGGTCTGGCTCTTAGAAAGGATGCTGCCCTGCTCCAGCCCTGCCTCCTCCTCCTGATATTCATCAAAGAGAGCTTATTCGGGGGAGCAGACAGTGGCAGTGGACTCAGAGGATCTGGGAGAACAAACTCAGGTCAGCTTACTGTGTGTTTGAAGGCTTTTGAGTGTGTAACCATTTGTGTGTTCACAGGTGGGTCCTTATATGTGTTTGAGATTTTGCACATGACCACATGCCCAAAGTTGTGTTGTGTGTGTCCTGCCTATGTTTGCATCCTCATGTATGTGTTTGCAAGCGAGTGGCTGGGTGCCTTTGTGTTCTTGTATATGTGTGTGTTCATGCTAATGTACACTAAGTGCACATCCAATTTTTACTGGGTACTTACTGTGTTCCAGGGACCACTGTAAGTGCTTCACAAGTATCAACTAATTTCATCTTCACAACAATCCTATGAGGAAGTGCTATTAATATCCTTATATCATAGATAAAGAAATCAAAGCACAGTGAGGGTGCCAAGTTGCTCAAGCATCCCTTCTGATTACAGAACACGTTTTCTTCCTTTACGTCCACCCTCCCTCATTTTTGGGCCATATGGCTTAGGTATTGATTCCCCACCTCCCCCATACCTGGCTGACCATGGGACCCAGGTGTGGCGAATCAGAGTCACTGTGATTGGCACAAGCAGCTGAACCAAGCAGCTGCTCATGAGAAGTGCCTGAGGGTAGTTCAGAGTCACTCAAAGCATGATCTGCAGATAGCATCAAATACCTAGGTCCCACCGCTGAGCTCCAGAATCAGAAGCTCCAGAACTGGGACCCAGGAGTCTGTGCTTTCACAAGCCCTCCAGGTGACCCTTGTGTACTTGAGAGCCTGGATCATGAAGCCACACCATCTGGGTTGGGTTGGAATTCTAGCTGCACCACTCATTAGCTATGGACAAGTTATATAAGCTTTCTGTGCTTCAATCTCCTCATCCATGAAATGTGAATAACAGTAGTCCTGACCTTTTTAAGGATTAAGTGGGTTAAGACATACAAGTGCCTAGCGCAGTCCCTGGCATGTGACTTGTTGCAGCGGGGCTCACTGTCACTGTCACTCTGCAGGGACCAGCATGAGATCCAACCCTGCCCAATGAGCAGTCCTGCTACTTTCGCTGGTACCATTAGAAACAAAGTGGTTCCTTCTACTCGGGTAGGGTATAAGCCTGGAGCTGCCGGTGACTGCATGCCTCCTCAGGGGGAGAGCTCGCCTGAGAATAAAATGACCAAGAAGGAAGTCAAGGGGCAGGGGTCCCTGAGGACATTTTTGGAGCTCCTGGATCCATGCCTGGAATCACTGGACTTGTCAATTTCATGAGCAAATTCTTTTCCCTTTGGCTTCAGCCACTCTGAGTTGGGCTCCTGACAGTTGCACGTGGACAGCTCCTGCCAGGTGCCTCATCTGACTTAAAGGAGTGACTGCAGGTGAGTCCAAGGCCATCAATGAGTTGAAGCAGTGCTGGAATTCCTAATCCCGAGTCTGTCACTTCTTATTGACTGCCTTTTCCAGACAAGGCAACCCCAAACAGCATCTCCCAGGCCTCAACAGTCGGTTCTCTGGGGCGGGCATCTGTAGGCTGACCCTGCACATTGAATGTGCCATTGCGTTTCTCTGTCAGCATCACCGTTTGCTTGGGAGGGGTGGTAGAGATTCCTCCTGGAGTCCAAGCTCTGCATTATGCAGTCTCATCATGATGAGAGGCACCTTAGGGGCTTTTTGATGAGGCTCCTCGGCCTTTAGAATGTCAAACAGACAGTTCTCTGCCAGGCTGTATCATGGCGATGCCAAGGCACCAAGCCTGGAGATGGGCTGAGGTTGGAGGCTTCATAGGCAGTGATTCTGTCCGCCTGCTTTCCTGATTTGTGTGTCGTGTGGGGCAGGGTCAGAGACTGTTTTCTACCTTAGTTTCCCCAGCTTGCAGGCCTCTGGTTTCCTGCTTCTGTCTCAGCCCAACCAGGCCGTCTCTTCCCTCTGCCCTCATCCCCCTTGATCTTGGCCTGCCCTACCTCTTGCCCAGTTTCCCGTGGCTCTCTAGACCCCTCCCTCCACTCCCATCGTCCCCATATTGCCCCATTTCAAGTTCCACTTTCTCCCCATCTCCCAAGCTCCCAGCCTCCTTGCGCCTCCTCCATCTGACCTCTCTCCATCTCTCCCAGCCCCTGCAGCTCCCCCACTCATGTCAGTGTCCCTGTAACTCCTGTTCTTCTCTCCCCAGGGTTCTTTGAGTTTCTCTATCCTCTCTGCCTCTCCCTTCCTCCTCTCCCTCAGCCCTGCCTCAGGCAGCCACCCCACACCTGTCTGCCTCTCCTCCCCTCCTCCCCCCATCTCCTCCAGATGGCCCGCTGCCAGTCTGGTACCAGCCGGGTTGCCATGGGAACCACTGAGCGGCTTAGGAAGCTGCCATAGATCTAATCACAGGCTGTGAGGTTTCAAGGAACAGCTCTTTTCGGTGCTGACAGCCGATTAGGCTGATGCTGGGAGGTGGGGGGCAGGGGGAACAGGAGCCAGGGAAGATGTCAGCCAAGGCAGGGCTGGCCCTCGAGGCACCTGGGAGCAGGAGGCCAGATCTGTCCAGCCCATGCTGTCTGTGCCTCACTGTCACTCTCAGACCCTCTGGAATTTTCCTGAAGAGATCACTGATGCTGCATGTATTCTCTTCTTGCTTCCCTTTCACTCACATTCATTCATTGGTTTGTTGATTCATTCATTCACTCACCAAACCCTTCCTATTGGTCGTGTGCCTTTGAGGCCTTTCCAGTGCAGTGGGAGAGACAAATCCCTACACAAACTCCTGCCCCCAGTGGGCCCAGTGTTCTGACTGGGGGTATCCAGGGCTGTGGGATCCCCAAGGAAGGCAGGAGGCCCATGGTACTTGGAGAGAGTGAGGGGGCCTAAGGATGCGCTTCACAGGGCAGTTAGATCTGCATCTCCAGGAGGGAGGAACAGGAGTTTGTCAGCCAAGAAGGGAAAGGCTTTCCCGGACCTGCAAGTTCCACCTCTGAAGGTGACCACGGAATCTGTTTTTGAGTTTCCCTCCCAGGCGATTCAGACACAGACCAAAGAGTGAGGCCATGCGAAGTCACTACTGATGGAGACATTTCTGTGGGGGCTGCAGGGTGCCCCCAGAGCAGACCCTTTTACAGCTGTGCTGAGGACGGCCTGGGGAGTAACCCCACTTCAGGAAAAATAGCCCAAAGTTCACAGCAGCCAAGTCCCCTGGGGTTGATGATCCGTGTTTCTGGAAGGCAGAAAGTGGGGGATTCTCTGGGGGAGTTGTTCCCACCTGCTTAACACCTCCTGCACCCCATTTTAGTTGTGTAGCCAGCAGGGCTGTGTCAGAGCTTTGCGGGCCAGAAGGGCCTGCCAGCTTGGTCTAGTCTTAGATGGCTCCCCTGGTACCAGGCTTTTGGTTTTTCTCAAACCAGAGACTGTGTTTGCACATAATTTGCATACATTTGCATATGGTGTCGGTGGGGCCCAGCATAACATGCAGAAAACACATTTTTCTCGCCAGGGTGCTTTGCAGCCTGGATTAGAGCCCAGGTGCGCAGAGACCAGGCGCTATAAAACTCTTCCCTCCTTTGGCCCTTGATGCTCCTCCAACGCACTCCTTCCTGCACCCTCCCCACTGTGGAGCTTAGACCCCAAGTCAGCAGGTCTGGGAAAGCCATTCCAGTAAGGAAGCCTGGATTGCTCTGGGTCTGGTTCAATTATACTTGCTGTGTGACTTGGGAAGGTCATTTTTAGTGTCTCCGCCTGCCTTTGTATGAGTCTAGGTTTTACTGAAGATCGGAGGAGGAGGGTACAGAAGCATCACTTCATTCATTCCTTCCCTCCTTTATTCATTCATCTGATTCTATTCATTGTGTGCTTACAATGTACCAGGCCCTTGGTTCTAGAAGGAGCAAAACTAGCCATATTCTCTGCCCTCTGGGGGTTTCAGGGAGACTGGCTTCAATCAAATGACCACACCAATAAATGTACAATTAGTCTTGATAAGTGCTACACAGAGATGTATGTGGTGCTACGTGGAAGCCCAGAATTGGTCTGGAAGGTCATGGATGACTTCCTAGAGAAAGCATCCTTCCACTGAGATGTTATATAGATAAATAGGGCCAAGAAGAGCTTTCCACTTAGAAGGAACAGCATGTGCAAAGGCCCTGGGGTGGGAAGGAGCAGGATGAGTGTGCAGAGGGAGAAAAAGGCAGTGTGACTGAGTGGAGAGGGGTGTGACGTGAGAATACGCAGGAAGGTGGGGCAGACTCCTCAGGACTTTTCTGGCCCATTACCGAAGGTTGTCTTTAAGACAGTGGTGCCTTTATTCTGACAGCAGTGGGAACCACAAGGCGAGGAAGTGACATTAACAGGTGTGGAGAAGGGGTGGAGTGGAAATGAGAACACCAGTCGGGAGGCTGTGGTGGTTGTCCAGGTGACACAAAGCAAGGGCTTGAGTTAGGGTCATGAAAGTGGAGATGGAGAGGAGGGGAAAAAGTCCTAAAATCATCAGGCAGTAACATAAGCAAGGCTTGGTGGGAGATAGAGGACAGGGGTATGAGGAGGTGTTGACAATGACCTCTAGACTTCTGGACAGACTTCTGGACGGGAAGATGAGCCACTGACTGAAGTGGTGAACGTGGGGTTGGGGGAAGCCAGGTTTGGGGGTGAGGAAAGGAATTGAATATGGTTAAGTTTGCATTTCCGTTCAAGCATCCTACTGGTAGTTGGGTAGAAGGGAAGAAGCAGATAGAGGTGCTGTGTCCTTCCACCCCCAGTCCCCCAGCCACAGGAAGGAGGACTCCCTGCATCCTGCACTTTCCAGAAGCACCCAGCCTCATCTGTCTATTTAGTGTTTTAGACTTATTTCTAATCTAAGAGTAAGCAGAACATTGGGGAATGCAATGAGCACCTTCCTTTACTATGTGTATTAAACGTGCATCCTCCCTATATGGGAATTGTATTTTCTGAATTCCAAGACAGCACCCACAAAGGATTCTCAGGCTTGTTCCAGGAGTAATGTGCATTATGATTTGCATGCTGTATAGGAACTGGGAAAACCAGAAGGGAAGGGAGGAGAAAGGAAAAAGGGACTTATTTTTAATGAACATCTACTGGATGCCAGACCTTAGGTGAGCCTTTTCTCTTTTACTAGCATTACACTGTTTAATTCTCACAAAAGTAAGGTATGTATTATTGAGCCCATTTTACAGACGAGAACACTGAGGCTCAGAGAGGTTAGATACATTGTCCCAATTGCATAGGTAGTATGGGTCGTGCGTGGAATTTTAACCCAGGCCTGCCTATGTCTAAAGCTCATGTTCTTTTCACCACACTAGTCCTATCTGAAGGTGGAGTTCTAATCTGGGGCCCAGGAAGGATTTGGCTTTCTTCAGGGCCGGGGAGCTGGAGGGCAGAATCTACTTAGTTTATACACTGCCTGTCTAGCGGGAGAACAGAGCTGAGCTCTCTCAGTCCAGTTGTCTGCACCTGGCTCCCGCTCCTAATTTAGCAGCTTCAACTCCTCCTTCACCTTTCGCTGCAGCCACTTTGTGGCTGTGGGAGTGCCAAAGGCTTTCTCACCTGTGCCCCATTGCTTCTGCTGCTGCCCCTCTTAGAATGTCTTGTTCTGCCCAAGCCCTGCCCACCCTCCACATCCCAGCTTCCAGCACACCCCTTCTTGTCCTTTGTGACTAGCTCAGGGGTCTCCTCTGTGAACCCTCCCCGTGATTCTCTGGGCAGAGTTGAGCCCTCCCTCTCCTGGACCAGCAGGGTGCCTAAGAGTCTCCCAAGGCCAGGTTCAAATCCTGACTCTTCCACTTAGGAGCTCAGTGATCTGCGGCAAATTACTTAACCTCTCTGGGTCTCAGTTTGCTGCTCTGTAAAGTTGGGATTGTAATGGCACCGACTTTGCAGGCTCATGGTGAGACTAACATAATGAGATGAGTGAGACGATGCCTGGCAGATTGTGAGGCCTGAATGGGTGATGGACCCAGATGGCATGCAGCCCACGGTTAGGTGCATATTTTTTTACTCATTTGTCTTCCCCTCCAGGCTGGGAGCTCCTTGAGGATGGGGCCTTTCTTTTATTTCAGTATTCCTAGTGCCTGCCACAAGGCTGATACAGACTAGGTATTTAGTGTGCATTTATTGAATGAATGGACAGGTGCCAGAGTTTTTATTCTATATATTTTGTCTTCCCTTCCCTGTGTTTAGCTTTTCAGAGGTTAGAGCTGGGTTTCATGCTTAGCCGTGCCCTTCACAGAAGCAGACCTACACACAGTAGGTTCCCAATAAAGGTTTGTGGTTTATTTCTGCAGGCAGTCCCTTCCCAAACAAACAGCATCCAGCCTCTGATCCACACTAGCATCCGCCGCCCTCCTGGGTGTAATGGATACATATTTATTATTGCCCACGTGCCTCTCCTCCCCTGCCGAGCACTGTATTAAATGGCTGTTCCTCAGCTCAAGTGCACAAATATTCCTTTCAAAATTATTACATTCACCTTTTGTTGGCAGAACATGCCATATGAAACATTCCAACCTCTTATTGAGTGTGGGTGTCTGCTTTCTGCTTCCGCCTCAACAGCAGTACTGAGGCCAGAAGGCCTTGTCAGTGTTCCAAGTGCCTGCTTGGCCAACTATTGGCTGGACCCAAGGAGCCAGTGCGGGACCTGATTCTGGGTTAACCTGAGCTGACCTAGTCAAGGCTATCATCGTCACATCATTGTCTTCATCACTGACACCATTGCCAGCATTACCACCATCACACGGCCATAATCATCATTACCACTACCACTATCATCACCACCATCACTACCATCATGACTGTAACCACCACCATCATCACCACTATAACCACCACCATCACCACAATCATTACCACCATCACTACCCCCACCACCACCACTACCACCACCATCACCACCATCAGCACTCCCATCACCACCATCACCACAATCATTACCACCATCACTACCCTCACACCACAACTACCACCACCACCACCACCAATCACCACTACCATCACCACCATCACCACAATCGTTACCACCATCACTACCCCCACCACCACCACTACCACCACCATCACCACCATCAGCACTCCCATCACCACCATCACCACAATCATTACCACCATCACTACCCTCACACCACAATTACCACCACCACCACCAATCACCACTACCATCACCCATCACCACAATCGTTACCACCATCACTACCCCCACCACCACCACTACCACCACCACCATCACCACCATCACCACAATCACTGCCACCATCACTACCCCCACCACCACCACTACCACCACCATCACCACCATCACCACAATCATTACCACCATCACTACCCCCACCACCACCACCACCACCACCATCACCAACATCACCACCACCATCACCACCATCACCACAATCATTACCACCATCACTACCCCCGCCACCACCACTACCACCACCACCACCATCATCTCCATGACCACCATCACCACAATCATTACCACCATCACTACCCTACCACTACCACTACCATCACCATCACCACCATCATCTCCATGACCACCATCACCACAATCATTACCACTGTCACTACCTCCACCACCACTACCACTACCACCATCACCACCATCATTTCCACAACAACCATCACCACAATCATTACCACCATCACTACTCCCACCACCACCACTACCACCACCACCATCACCACCATCATCTCCATGACCACCATCATCTCCATGACCACCATCACCACAATCATTATCACATCACTACCCTCACCACCACCACTACCACCACCACCATCACCAACATCACCACTACCATCACCACCATCACCACAATCATTACCACCATCACTACCCCACTATTCATCACCAACATCACCACTACCATCATCACCATCACCACAATCATTACCATCACTATCTCCACCACCACCATCACCACCACCACCACCACCACCACCACCACAATCATTACCACCATCACTACCCTCACCACCACCACCATCACCACCACCACCACCACCACAATCATTACCACCATCACTACCCCCACCACCACCACCACCACCATCACCACAATCATTACCACCATCACTACCCCCACCACCACCATCACCAACATCATCTCTACAACCACCATCACCACAATCATTACCACCATCACTACCCCCACCACCACCACCATCACCACCATCACCACAGTCATTACCACCATCACCACCCCCACCACCACCATCAGCAACATCACCACCACCACCACCATCACCACCATCACCACAATCATTACCATCACTACCCCCACCACCACCATCACCATCATTGTCACCACCATCACCACCATCATCACCACCACCACCACCATTACTACCAACTTCGCTGCCATGATTACCACTGCCATCTGCACAGCCACCATCATTACCTCCATTATCAACATTGCCACATCATCATAACCATCATTTTCACCATCACCACATTCATTCATATCACAATTAATACTATTAATTACTAACATTTATTGAGAGCTTTATCTATGATAGATGTAGAACTAAGCCCCTTATGTGTGTGACTTTACTAATCCTCCAAATGACCTTAGAGGCAGGTACATTTTAAATTCTTGTTTTACAGATGAGAAAACTGAAACTCAGAGAGGTTAAGAAACTTGCTCAATATCACACAGTCAGCAAGTGTTTCTTTTTTTTTTTTTTGGTAGCTCAAGTCAGCAGACATTTAATGAGTGTTCATTAGCACGTAGGATACAGTACCTCCCATTACCAGGGACACAAAAATGAGTGTATTTCCTGACTACAGGGATCTTTACAGCTTTCTCAAGGAGATCAGACATATAATTAATACAACACAGCCTACAGGTGTGTCTTCAAGAGGTAAGATAAACTACCCTGAGGGTATGGGGGAAGATCATTTTTGGTTAAGACCTAGACCTAGAGGCATTCCTATAATATGAACATTTTGATAAAATCTGTCCTAAGCTTTTTGGTCATGTAAGAGCCTTCTTGGCCAGGCATGGTGGCTCATGCCTGTAATCCCAGCACTTTGGGAGGGAGAGGTGGGTGGATCACCAGAGGTCAGGAGTTCGAGACCAGCC
The DNA here is from genome assembly GCF_007565055.1 of Rhinopithecus roxellana. Lineage (NCBI taxonomy): Eukaryota > Metazoa > Chordata > Mammalia > Primates > Cercopithecidae > Rhinopithecus > Rhinopithecus roxellana. The sequence goes on along the minus strand of NC_044560.1, from coordinate 9,456,060 downwards.
TGGCCAACATAGTGAAACCCCATCTCTACTAAAAATACAAAAAATAGCCAGATGAGGTGGTGCACACCTGCAATCCTAGCTACTCGGGAGGCTGAGGCAGGAGAATCACTTGAACCCAGGAGGTGGAGGTTGCAGTGAGCTGAGATTGTGCCACCGCACTCCAGCCTGGGCAACAGAGCAAGACTCCATCTCAAAAAATAAAAGAAAAAAGAAAAAAAAGCCTGCTTGTCTTTCTGAACAACTCAAAGGAAGACTTGGCTGTCTCTCTAACTCCTCCTGCCTACGCCCTAGGCCAAGTTTTCTTGCTGTGCCAGGTGTGCCGAGACTGCCATCTTGGTTTCCAGCTGGAAGGAAGTTTAGCAGCCCTTTTACAGATGGAGAAAACTGAGGCTCAGAGAAGGGAAGAAACTTATTGAAGGGAGAGAGCAAACTCTTCTTTTTCAGTTCCCTGACAGTGCAGTCATTCTGTGAGGGCCGTTTGGACGCTGAGTTTATCAAGAATGAAAGGGAAAGTGCCCATATTGGGACTTTCTTTCCTTACCAGCTGGTTTATGTGGTATATGGCGGTGGGGGGCCTGGGGGTCTCTGGGCCCCTGTTGCTTCTCCTGTTTTGGTCTCTTCCAAGGGGACCTTAGGACAGCTGGGTGGGCCTGCGCAAATGGGCTGAGAGCTCTTGTTCATCTTCAGGGGTTCATAGTCCCCATGGCTGGCCAGGGAATCCTTTCCTCCCTGAGTGACCCCCCGGCGTGGCCTCCAGAGCCTCTTCTGAACACCGCATGGACACCACTTCAGTCTGCATGTTCTCTTGGAGTAGCAGACTGGCCCTTTTCCCGAGAGGCTGGAGCAGGCAAGAGCGAGAGTGGAAGGATTTTGAGATGTTTCCTGAGCAATGAATGCAACCCCACCTTCTGGCATTCTGTCAAGAGACTGCAGAAAAGCCTTCAGCTGGTCTTTTGATGATCTCTGGGTATGAGACGAATGTTTCTGTGAATGTGACTCACGCTGAGGTTGACTTCAAGGAGGAGGCGAAATGGCCTGGCGCTAAGAGGGTTACATTTGATTCCTTCATTTATTTGCTCTTTCAACAAATAGTTTTTGGCCTCCCACGAAGTGTCAGGCATTGTGTTGGGAAGGGGGGTGGCAGGGGTGAGGACAGAGTAGATGTGGTTTCTGCCCTTATGGGGAAGAAGGGAAGACAGATGTGACTCCAGTAGTTACACACATGGAAACAATTACACACAGTTTTAAGCTCTACCCCCAAAGAAGCAAGGGCTGCTGAGAGAATGTGGAACAGGGACTGGCCAGTGGGCTTTGGGCATCACGATGATAACACTTAAGGAGTGCTAATGGCACTGGGTGGGCTGGGCTGCAGCTGCAGCACTGGTTGTTAACTTGGTTAGCCCGCTGTAACCTGTGTTGTATCAGTTCTTCAATATTCTATCATCCGCAGGGCCACGTGCTGTTCCCAGCGCTTCACTCGTATATATTTACTCATTTCATCCTTACCCCTATGAGATAAGAACTCTTGTTATTTTACAGATTGGGAAACTGAGGCACCGAAAGATTGAGTACATTTTCCAATAATATACAGCTAATAAGTAGCAGGGTGAGCGTTTGAACGCAGGCTCTCTGGCTTCAGAATCCAGCCTTTCTCCATTCCACTCCTAATGCTTCTGGTGGATAAGTGAGTTTAACGAGGTAAAGATGGGGCAGGTGTGGGGTTGGGGTGGGTTTCAAGCCCAGAACTGTGTGGAAAATGCCTGGTAGTAGGAAGTGCACAGGACACTCAAGGAAGCAGGTGAGGCTGGTGCAGCTGGCATTAGGGGCCAAGGGGCTGGGGCATGGGGAAAGAGGGCAGGTGGCAAGGAGGGGAAATGGACAGAGCAGGATTACATGGAACCTGGGAGCGTTACGGTTGCAGGACACTCAAGGAAGCAGGTGAGGCTGGTGCAGCTGGCATTAGGGGCCAAGGTGAGGGGAAATGGACAGAGTAGGATTACGTGGAGCCTGGGAGCATTACGGTTCCGGCCAGGATCCCAGCAGAGTGAGCTCCACAGGAGTGGGCACTGTGCCTCTTTTCTTCATTCATGTATACCCAGCTCTGAGCACACTGCCTGGCACATAGGAGATGCCCAATAGTGAATGACAAAGGAGGGAGCCAACTCCCTTCTCTCCAGCCCTCACCCAGCTCTGGCTTCCCCAGTTCCGACTGTCTATTAAAATTCTAATTGCTGGGGCTCCAGCCCTGGAAAATGCAGTTTAGTAATGCTTGGTGGGCCTGGGGATCTGTATTTTCGGTAAGCTCCCAAGATGATTCTGATTTTGCCTGGTTGCCCCTGGACACTCCTGGAAGCTGGTGGTTCTGCTTGTAAGGGGCAGCATGGGGGTGGGATGCTGCCCTGCAGACACTTGCTGGGGGACACACCTTAAGCTCACAGTCCCCCATCTCAATGTTTATCTACAGCACTGTGGAAAGAAACACTCTTGGTGGGCTTTCCAGTGCTGGTTTCCTGGCAGCCCTCTCCTCTTCTGGGGTTGTGGTCATCAGTTCCCGGGCTGACCCTGGCCACCTGAAAACCTGGACTGGATCTTTGTTGATATGGTGGCTATGGCTGTGTCCCCACTCAAATCTCATCTTGAATTGTAGCTCCCATAATTCTCACATGTTGTGGGAGGGATCTGGTGGGAGATAATTGAATTATGGGGGCAGTTTCCTGTATACCGTTCTCGTGGTAGTGAATAAGTCTTAAGAGAGCTGATGGTCTTCTAAGGGGAAGCCCCTTTTGCTTGTCTCTCGTTTCTCTCCTGCCTGCCACCATGTAAGACGTGCCTTTTGCCTTCCGCAGTGATTGTGAGGCCTCCCAAGTCACGTGGAACTATGAGTCCATTAAACCTCTTTTTCTTTATAGATCACCCAGTCTTGGGTAGTCTTTATCAGCAGCGTGAAAACGGACTAATACAATAGTTGACCTTGAGTTTTAGGCATTCTGTAAACAACCTAGAAATCTGTTGGGAACCGAGAGAGAGAAAAATCAGTTATTCAGTCAATCATCCAACAAACTAATTAGTCAATCTAGAGAAGAGAAGGGGAAGAGGAGTGGGGTGGAGACAAGGGAAGGAGGTAAAATAGAAGAGATGGAGGAGAGAATGAGAATGGAATTGAGGAGTAAGAAGAGAAAGGGGGCGAGGACAGACAGTGAGAGACAGAGAGGGGAGAGAATGCTGAACGTGGGGATGGGGTGGTTCTCGGGGGACAGTCCTGAGCAACAGCATTGTAGGCATTTGACAGAAAGGGCCTAGTTGTCCCAGCTATTCTCGGAGAGGGCCTGAGGGGTCACACATGAGCACAGCGTACAGGTGGTACAAGTGTTGAAAGAGGTGGCCATTCCCCTGATAGCCATAATCTTACAGTTTGTTGTTGTTTAAGTTGGGGTCTCAATATGTTGCCCAGGCTGGAGTGCGGTGGTGCCAACATAGCTCATGGCAGCCTTGAACACCCAGGCTCAAGTGATTCTCCCACCTCCACCTCCCAAGTAACTGGGACTACAGGTGAACACCAACCACACTTGGCTAATTTTTGTATTGTTTTGTAGAGACAGGCTTCTGCTGTGTTGCCCAGGCTGGTCTCAAACTCCTGGCCTCAAGCGATCCTCCTGCCTCAGCCTCCTAAACTGTTGAGATGACAGGTGTGAGCCACCACACCCAGCCATCTTACAGTTTTAAAGCAGGTGAAACTGACAGAGCTGGAGGTGGCTCGGAAAGGCGGCTGTGCCAGGCCTAGTGGAGGCTGGGGCTCCACTTATCTCATTCAGAACTGAAGACCTGAGCTGTGACGGCGCAGGGGCCCTCAGCATCTGGGTCATTAGCAAAGGGACTGGCAGTTGCACAGGCCAGAAAGGAGCCCACCTGTAGGAAAAAGATAAGTCTGATGGGCCAACCTCAGTTTCTCCAGCTAGAAAATTAGGGCATGGGACCAGAAGATCATACCCATAGCTACTGACATTAACCTCCTGCTATGTGTCACACTCCTTTCTTGGACCTTCTGGAAACCCGTCCTGAGCTGGCTGGACTCACCATTCCAACCTCAGCCCCTGCTACTCTCCCCATACCCTCCCGCCATCTTTCAACCTCACCAGGCTCAAGTACACCAAGCCTGTTCCTGCCTCAGGGCCTTTGTACGTGCTGTTCCCTCTGCAGAATGTCTTCCTATGGTCTTTGCCTAACTGGCTCCTTGCTATCCACCTCTTTAGAGAAGCCCTCCATCATCACCATGCCTCAAGTAGCTTCCCAGTCACTTGCCTTTACATTACCCAGCTATGTTTTTTTGTTTTTTGTTTTTTTTTTTGAGACGGAGTCTTGCTCTGTTGCCCAGGCTGGAGTGCAGTGGCCGGATCTCAACTCACTGCAAGCTCCGCCTCCCGGGTTCACACCATTCTCCTGCCTCAGCCTCCCGAGTAGCTGGGACTACAGGCTCCCGCCACCTCACCCGGCTAGTTTTTTGTATTTTTTTTAGTAGAGACGGGATTTCACTGTGTTAGCCAGGATGGTCTCGATCTCCTGACCTCGTGATCCGCCCGTCTCGGCCTCCCAAAGTGCTGGGATTACAGGCTTGAGCCACCGCGCCTGGCCCCCAGTTATGTTCTTTGCCACTCCATTCCCCTTCCAGCATGGGTGCTCTGTTAAATCAGGAACCTTGTTCCTTCTGGTCTCTGTGGTGTCCCACCCCTACCCCGATGTGAGTGCTTGGCACATATAGACAATTGATACCTGCTTGCTGAATAAATGAATCAGTGCAACTTGATAAGTTGGTGCTTCATTTGTGTTATTTCAAGTAGGTGTCATAAATATTTGCTTTTATTAGGTATTGAGGGAGACGTTATCATCAGGGTCCTACACTAGAGGAAACTGAGGTTCCCAGAGGTGAGGTCACACAGCTGGGACCTGGACTCAAGCTCTGCCTCCAAAGCCTTCTCCCCCAGGGTGCCCCACATTTTGTCGAGCAAAGAGGAGACACCAGCCACCAGGAGCTGGGGATAATCTTTGTGCTTTAGAGATGAGGAGGTGATGGCTGTGGGTGAAGTTGCTCAGCACTGCCACCCTCAGTCCTGTGGTGGTAATGCCTCTAGGCTCGTTCGTGGGGCACACTGCCTGCAACTGTGATTCTCAAGAGACCTAGGGCAGGGCTGGGAGCAAGTGGCGGCTGTGTGGTTCACACACCACCTGAAGCAGCTGGCTCGTAGAGGTGCCCAGTCAGAACAACACACAGAGATTTCCGGAGAGAGTGCTGTCCTTCAAATCATTCAGGATCATTTCCCAGACAGGCCCAGCACAATGCCACAGATTTCCCCAGTGGCATAGTGTGCTGCGAAGCCTCCTACCCATAGGACAGGTGCCCCTTGCCTCTGTGGGTAGCAGAAAAGTGCCTCATGTGTCCGAAGACTGCGGAAGTCTGCTTCATTGGCCACCTGTCTGTCGGCAGTGGTCTACACCTCTTCAAACCCCTGAGCTGAGGTTTATTGTGGTCAAGGGGCAAGATCATGGCTATTAGAGCCACCTTGATCTGGATTCAAGTCCCAGCTATGCAACTTACTGGCTGAGTGATGCTAGGCCTGTCACATAACTCTCCAAGCCTCAGTTTCCCTGTCTGTAAAAGGGAGATACTTATTAAAGTGCTTGGTCCAGAAGTAAGTCAACAAGCGGCATATCTGCCATCTGGCATATCAGCCCCTTGCCATCTGGCCACAGTTTCACCTCTGGCCACTCCATGCCCAGTTCCTCTGCCATGCTTTGCACACACTGTTCTCTGCCTAGATGCTCACCCTGCCTTGCCTGCTGGGCCAGGGTCTCTTCCTTCTACATGGCAGGCACCTCTTCCAGGAAGCCTTCCCAGACACCCTCAGAGCGTTGGTCTATCCTGGGTTCTCTGAGCCTCCATACTGTTCGAGTGGTGAGGTCTGTAATGGTCAGTGTGTGTGGACCAGGGTTGTGTCGTTTTCGTCCCAATGTCCCCAGCACAGGACTCAGCAGGAGGAATATCAGTTGAATACATCAGTTGAATATCAGTTGAATACACTTGAAAGAAGCACTCGAAAATAGAAATGAATTAATGGGTAGAGAAAGGAATGAAGAAAACATGGAGGAAGGAAAAAGACAAAATGAAGGAAAAGGAGAAGAAAGCAAGGGAGGGGGAGAAAACAGAAGGTAAAAAGAAAAGAAATGAGAGAGAAAAGGCAGAGAAGGAAGTGGGCCCTCCAAGGGTCCCTCCCGCCATGCCGATGTCTCAAGTCCCAGCTATGCAACTTACTTACCCCCCTGTCCTGCCTGCTTCTGTCTGCCTGTCACTCCACAGAGGTCCTCAGTTGCCTCCAGCTCCCACAAAATATTCATTGTTCTCTTGCCTGCTCCACTCCGCCTCTCCCTGCTTGTTAGGTGCCAAAATGGTGGAATGATCAGAGGTAAAGCACGTCTGTCACTAGGCATGGTGGGGCTGATTCATCGAAAGATGTTCCTCTCCCCCAGGCTCTGCTGCAGAGGCTGAGTCAGCCCTGGCTGCTTCTCTCCTAAGGTCACAGCTATGTCTTCCCCAGAGGGTCCAGGAAATGTAGCACAGGCTTCGAAAAGGGCACAGCCCCTGGAGCTAGAGAATTTCTTTTTGAGCAATTGGGATCAGAGAACCCTTGGTTTGAATGTGGTGGGGCAGACTCGAAGGATGCTGGAAGGGGCTGGGAGGTGGTTCAGCCTGTGCTGCAGCTAGGGGAGCCCCAGTTCCACTTGGCCTTCTGGAACAACCTCGTGGGCAATTCCTTGAGCATGATCCAGGAAGGCTTGTATCTGGGGATGGACTTGGGCTGGTAGGGGAGCGGGTAGGCTTTCCAGATGGGACTGGAGACAGGGCTGAGAGAGCATGGAGGAGTCAACACTCTGCAGGCTGAGAGGCAGAGGCCAAGATTCAGAAAGGCTGCCAGAGCCCAGCCAGCTTCAGTCTGAGATGACAGCCACTGAGAACCCAGCCAATAGCTGCTTTTTGTGTGCACCTACTATGTGCCAGTTCTCTACCATGTACTCGGGGCTCCAGGGACCTTGTTTCATTCCATCCTCACACCAGCCTTCTGGCATAGGTGTCATTGTCATCTCCATGTGAGGAAACCACAGCTTGGAGGGGTTGGAAATCCTTAAGCCCATAGCTGTAGAATGTCAGAGTCCCAATCTGAACCAAGAAGAGCCAAGCCCTGTTGCCTTCCTGTCTACCTCCCGTTTAGAAACGGCTTACTAATTTTTCTGGAATATAATAATACATGCTAGCTGTAGAAATGTAGAGAAGTAGAGTTCAAAAAAGAAAATAGACTTTGCCCCAAACCCAGCATTGTTTCCTCTATGCCCTTAAAAAAAAAAACCACAGCAGGCACCATGTGGCTTCTTATTATTCCTACTTAACATTAGAGCAGAAGCATTGTCCTAGGAGAATACAACTTTTGGCAAGTATAATTTTTATTGGCTGTAATAGTATTCTGGTTGGGGATATGCGTCCCTAATTTCCTTAACCATTCCCCTATACCTGGACATTTGGAGGGACTCCAAAGTTTCACTGTTATAAACAAGACTGCTATGTGTTTCTTTGCGTTCAGGCTTTTTCTGTGTTTCAAGCCTGAGCATTCAGGAGATTTCTGGAAGGGGAATGATTGGGTCAAAGGCAGGGCTGCTTTGGGGAATGGGTGGATTGGAAGAGGATCAAGGAATCCTGGCAGTCACCCCCAAGAAGGGTGCTTTTTTTTCTAAGAGACACCAGCTCATTCAGGAAGCCTGCCTTCCTTTGGACTAACTGGCCTAAGTTAGACCAACATCAGAACTTTTGATGATACCTTTTTTACCTTCTGACTATTTCTTTACCCTCTTATAAGCACTGTGGGTGTGTGTTGAGGGGCCCTTCATACATTCACCTTGCTACTGGGTTCCTGGAGGCAGCCGCGGATTCAGAGAACTTGGGGATAATCTTATTCAACCCTCCTCATATGCACACAGGTGTACCATTTGACAGGTGCAGTGACTGAGTCCCAGTAAGGACAGGTGACTTGTTTAATCTGCCTGAGAGTAACTCTGCTGAGAGCAGATGGAGGCTCTCTGACTCCATGGCTCCCTACACTGTGTTAGCTGCCTTGCATTTTTTTGATTCCGGATCATATAATTCTATCCCCAAGCATAATGAAGAACAATTGCTGGTATCATGGTTGCCATGGCAACACTGGCTCCAAATTTCCTGCTAGAGGTGCTGGGAGTGAGGGCTTGGACTATGAGGGTCCTGAGGCTGGGATGGGGGTGCTGACTGGAATGGGGCTGGAGTCCACTAAGCTCATGCCAGTGCAGTGACATCACCCTGATGCCCTCAAGGAAGCCTCAGGGCTGAGCCCAGAGCGTGGACTGTCACCAACAGTGCTCCAATTTGGTGCTGATGTTCCCTGTGCAAAGAGAAGCAGGATCCATGTTTCACTTTTTTTTTTTTTTTTTTTTTAAGACTGGAAGATGAGAGGTACAGCTGAGTCCCGGAGCAGACTGAGCCACCTAAGAGGGGAGGAATCACTGCAGAGAAACCGTGTCAAGCGTTTTTGAAGTTCCAGGGGGAGAACAAGAGAGTGGAGGCTCCTGGTGGCTGGTGACAGGTGCTGATTTGTTCTGGGGAAACAGCACAGAAAAGTGACTGGAGAGGTGGCTGGGCCAGAATGGGATGCAGGCAATGGAAAGGACTCTCAAGACACAGTCCTGGGCTCGCAGGCAGGACCAGCCCCCAAACCTGTCCCCCCAGGAGCCTGCAGAGCCTCTGCCCTGACAGGGGATACCTCACCTCCTCTCCTTGCAGCTGCTCTTGGCTGGGAGAGCAGAGACCAGGGGACAGGAGAGAAGACCCCAGAGTACTGAAGCTGAGGCTGGGACGGTCTTCACTTGCCTCTTTCCTCGGCCTTTTTCCTGTTCTCTTGTCTTTTCTCTCTTTCTCTACTTCCCTTCTCCCTAGGCCAGTCTCTCACCTCTCTTCATCCTCTGGGCCTTTTCTTCTTCCTCTCTTGCCATGATTCTTCCTTCTCTGTCCCTCTTGTCTTCTCTTTTACTTCCTCTCTTCTTCCCTCCTTCCTGCAGCTATGCCCTCTTCCCTCCTTTTTCCTGTCCCCAACCAGGGCATTAGAAATGCATCCCAGTCACCCTGATCTGATCACTGCATATTGTATACATGAATCACAATATCACATGTACCCCAGAAATATGTAAATTACTCCATATCAATAAAAAGAAATGTAGCTTCTTTGCCTCACGTCGAGAAAAGCCAGTCTCAAGTATAAATAAACAAGCAAATAAAACAAACCACACTGGCCCCCCCCCCCCCCGCCTCCCTGCCATCATCTGGGCCTGCTACTATTTGCTCAGGGTATCTAAACATCAGCCAAAATCAAAGAAAAAGTTTTAAAAATCTATTGTTGAAAATTTCCAAAATTAAGTAGACATGCATGTACAATAGCATTTCCCAAACTGTGACTTAATAAACTCCAGGCCTTTAAGTTGGGAGAGGTGGTTCCATGATACAGTTAAAAGCACAGACTCAAGCCCATCTGCCTGGGTTTAAATCCTTGCTCTGCAGCACGACAGTTATGTGACATTGGGCAAGGGCTTAAGTCCTTCTGTACCTCAGTTTCCCTTTCTGCAAATGGTAATAATAATAATACTACTACCTGCTTCATAAGTTGTTGTGAAGATTAAATGCCTTAAAATGGAAAGATCTTAGGACAGTGCCTGGCACTTAATAAGTGCTCTGTAAGTGTCAGTGATTCCTAGAAGTATTGCATGAAAGGAAGTTTGGAAAACGCTGAATACTTCTTGGCTGCCATCTTGGAAATAACATGAGAGCACATTAGAGGGTCAGGAAGTCCTACAGCAAAAAGACCTGTAAGACTCTGTTTACTTTAGTAATCCTCAAACTTTTTTTTTTTTTTACTATAGTACTCCCAATATCTTCTTTTATGCACAAAATCTGTCTCTGAGGACACTCTCACTTTTTGAGTGGATCACAGTTTGAGAACTGCTGATTTGGGATTATTCACTGGAGACCATGTTGAGTGAGGTAGAGTGAGAAAGCATTATCTGAGTCATCAGGAAGACGTAGGGTCAAATGCCAGCTTTACCCTCCCCAGCCACAGGGCCCAGGAAGTGTGTGGGTAGGCCCCGAGAGGAGAAAAGGCTTGCCCAAGGCCACACAGCCAGTTAGGGTGAGACTCAAGATGATTACACTGGATTTCCAAGCCTAGACCTTTCCATCTCCCTCCTCTTCCTCATTATCAAATAAAGGCAGGAGGTCTTTGTGTTGTTGCTGCTGGGGGACGGTCCCTCCTCATCTGCTCCCTCCTTGGTTGACTTTTCATGCCTTTCAGGACCTGGGCTGCAGTGCTCACCCCAGAGCACATGCTTTTCTCCCAATCAGAGAGAGGGAGGAGGCGAGATATCTTCAGTTTCCCACCCACCAAAAAAAAAAAAAAAAAAAAAAAAAAAAAAAAAAAAAAAAAAAAGTAAGAGAGCTAAGGCATTTTTTTAAATACAGCTCTCCACATAAGCAGAGTGACTGAGCATAATACTTTTGAGAGATGACTTGTGTGCCCTGTCCCTGGTGCTGAAACATGGATGGGCACCTGGGCAGTGGTCTCCAACCCCGGCATGGACTAGAAGGGCTGCTGCAGAATCTCCTGTGGGAGTGGGGGGGGGGGGGGGGGTCCACTTAATTCTGTGATTTCAAGGTCTTGCATCTCACCTGTTGGATCAGAATCCCCTGGAGTGGGCACCTGCCTTCCATATGTTTGAAAATCTCCTGGGGGGCAGTGCTTTGGGACCCCACTACCTTGCGGAGCATTTATGTAACCCAACCCTGGTCCACCTCTCTCATGGATCATTGTTTGTCAGTGATATTATTTTCTGATTTTCTGAAAAAAATTGTAATGTTGATACTCTTGCAGGAAAGAAAACTCCATGATATATTTTTCCTATTAATGGAGCAGATTTTATGGCCTGTTGACAGTTCTATTATTTTTATGGCAGTAGCAATTTTTTTCTACTCTGGGGACTTTAGGATGCATATTCCTAGTGAATCCATATTTGTGGTCCTCTGGAGTCCATAGGAGCTAAGTGAGGCCATTCCCACTCTATTCCTTCTTTTGGCCTGCAGGCCTTGTGGTTTACAGGGCTAGAATGGTCTTAATTATGTTCGCATGTTCTGTCTCCATGTTGCACTGCTCCAGGCAGAGATGAGAAGCTTCTGTTGTGGTATTTGTTCTTTCAGGCACTTCTGTTTCCCCCTGGGATCCTCAGGAAAATCCTCCTTGATGGAGAAACAGTTACATTGGGCGTCCAGCCAAGAAAGATGCCAGCGAGATGGGGCCAGAGACTTTCATTAGCCTGTGACGAGGCCCTTGGGCTCTAATACTGGGGAGGAGGGTGGATTCTACCGTTGCATCCTGTCTCTTCCTCTTATCTGATGTCCCAGATGCTAGAGCAGGTAGCTCTGAGGCCACAAGGAAGTATATAGTCGTGGTTATAAGCACAAGATTTGGAATCGGACCTGGGTTCAAATCCTGGGTCTGCTTTTTGCTAGCCATCTGACTTTGGACAAGTTTTTTTTTTTCTTTCCTAGTTACTGGGCCTCAGTTGCCTAATGTGTAAAATACAGATAGCACTACACATGCCTCAACAGGGTTGAGGTAGAGATCAAGTAAGAAAATGGATATAAAGTATCATCCTATAAACCATCGTAGCTTATTACAGTCATACAAATGGATCTCTACCCAAGTGATGATGGCAAACTTTAGAAAGCATTTACATCTTATTGTGATATTCTTGGAGCCCTGCAAACTTCCACTCCCCTGATGGAGTAGAAATTGAGTTCTAAGAATGAAGATGAAGGCAGATGTCTGAGGTCATGGAAGGACAGGGATGTATGTCTAGATCAGAGCATTGATCGCTGCTCTTTCTCAGGCCTCTTCCCGAGGTAACTCTAAAGGGCAGTCCAGTGAGAAAGAAAGGAAACCATTCCAAGGTTGGAAAAGGTCACTGAGTTTTCCCCAGCCTCTAGCATGGAAGCCCTTGGCCAGTATGGACCTGGGGCTGCTTGGGGCTTAGGGTTGGCCTGAGAGAGCAAAGCTGGGGTGCCCCTGCCCCCTTTGCACAGACAAGAAGATGGAGGCCCAAAGGGGTCAAGCGACTTTGCCCAAGGCCATAAGGTTAGTTGGCAGCAGGATCAGGGCACCCTTTTTATTGCATCACAAGACTTCCTTGGCAGGGTGCAATGTGTCCAGCCACTGGCTTCTGTCTAAAGAAAGAAAGATTCAAGGAGACATGGATTCATTTCTGGAAAAGTGGATTAGATTGGTTCTGTGGGGCCCCCAAGGAGTAGCAGTACAGCTAAAGAGTTAGGAACTCAGTGGCACTAACGAGAAGCTCTACGTCGGTGTTGTGGTGAGTCAATAGGACTAATAGGACTATCCGTGGTGATACCTAGGAGGATACACTTTGCTTCTTTTATGAACGATACTTTAGGTCTGTGTTTATTCACATGCTAAGATGTTGAGTAAGAAAGTGAAGAGGCTACACTATTGTCAGGAATAGCAATAGCCTAAATTGTATGCAATATTGTATACGCAGACTTCCAGTGATGCAAGGAGCTGTCTGCGCAACAGTGAGCTCCTCATCACTGGAGGTGAGCAAGCCCTGGTGGGGATGAGGCAGGGAGGACTCGGGCATCTGCCAGAGGAATGGCCCAGCACCCCATTGCCCATAATGCCCACTCTCCCCCTTCTCAATTATCTGGCTCCCGCTCACTGGGGGCCCCTGTTTTCCAAAGCAGCAAGCAGCCTGTGTGGTAATTACTTTTGGACTTATTAAGCCTAATTATCCCCTAATCGCATACAACCAGTAATTACTGTGGCTGTTACCAGGGGCCTACCCATGCAGTGCCGCCCTCAGCACTGGCATCCAACACCCAGCTGGGGCCTGAGGTGGAGCTGGTGCTCCCTTCCATGGGTTTGGGGGTGGAGGTGTTGGCTGGGGTGGGGCTGCTGCATCTGAGATCCCCAACCTGGTGCCCCTTCAGCCTGGGTACTGGCTGGTGAAGGAATCGCTCACAAATGCCAGCCCTGGGGCTACCCCAAGCGCCAAGCAAGCAGCGTCCTTCCAAGTACTCCCTTCCCAGTGATGGTTGCCCAGGTTGCCCTGCCTTTGCCCAAGCAATTCCCTCCTTCCAGGCTCTCTTTCTCTCCTCCTTTCCCCCTTCCTTCCCTCCAGCCTCCTATCCACTTTTCTTCCTTCAAATATTTACTGAATCTCTTTTATGTTCCTGGCACTATTTCTAGTACTGGGGATACAACAGTGAAGGGAAAAAATGGCAAAAATCCGTGCTTTCATGGAGCTTACTGTCTACTTGGGAGAGACAGAGAATGAACAAAATCAGTAAATGATGCAGGGTATTAGAAAGGGTTGAGTTCTATGAAGGAACAGAAAGCGGAATGTCAAGGAGGAGGTTTTCTTGGGCTGGAGGAGAAATTCAGTTTTAATAGGATGGCCAAATGGAGAATGGGGCATTTGAACAAAGACTTGGAAGGAGATAGGCTAAACTAGGATGACATCTGGGGAATGTTCCAGGAAGAGGAGCCAGTCGGTGCCAAAACCCAAAGGTGCAAGCAGGTCTGGTGCATTTGAGGAGCAGGGAGGGTGTCCTGGTGGCTGGAGCAGAGAAGCGAGGGGGAGAGAGGTGGGTGAGGAGGTCGGAGCTGCCAGGAAGGGGTGGAGGGCAGATGGTAGAGCCTGGTGGGGGAGTTTAAAAACTTTGGCTTTTCCTCTGAAGCAAACTTCTGAGCAGAGAGGTGAGCACTTTCTTTCTTTTGTTCTTTAAATCGGAGTGTCGCTCTGTGGCCCAGGCTGGAGCACAGTGGTGGGATCTCAGCTCACTGCAACCTCCGCCTCCCGGGTTCAAGCGATTCTTCTGCCTTGGCCGGACGCAGTGGCTCACGCCTGTAATCCCAGGACTTTGGGAGGCTGAGGCGGTCAGATCACGAGGTCAGGAGATCGAGACCATCTTGGCTAACATAGTGAAACCCCATCTCTACTAAAAATACAGAAAATTAGCCGGGCGTTGTGGCATGTGCCTGTAGTCCCAGCTACTCCGGTGACTTGTACTTTTATAGCCTCCACTCTGTCCACAGCGATGGTGGAGGTTAACGGGGGCAGGAGCCCAGGGAGGAGGAGTTGTAGCCGCAGTCCCAGTGAGAGAGGGTGGGGCTTGGGCTAAGCGGCAACGCGGAGCAGGTGGCAGTGGGAGGAATCTGGAAACACATTCAAGGTGGACATGGCAGGACTCTCTGAGGGGCTACAAAGGAGGTGTCAGAGAGAAGTGTCAAGAATGGCACGAAGGTTTTTCCTCCACAGGTGGAAAACTAGAGCCGTTTCCTGAGCTGGGGCACCGCATGGGTGAAACAGGTTCTAGAGGGGAGGGCAGGGCTTCTGTGTCCTGCCAGTTGAGGTCCCACGTCCAAGGGACCTGTCAGCCTGTGGGTCAGAGGAGACGGGTCTGGCTGGAGGTCTGCAGGTGGGAGCCCTTGACACCTGGATGACTGGGAAGCATCTAGGCGGGCTGTGCTCATCTAGTGAATGGGTGAGGCTAGGAGCCACGAGATTCAAGGTCTGAGCCTGGCGCCTCCAGCGGTGAGAATGGGGAGATGTAGGGGGACCAGCAAAGGAGACTGGGAAGGGGCATTCAGAAAGGCAGAGGAGAAGGAGAGCCCGGGCCAAGGAAAAGAAACCTGGCCAGGAGAAGGGAGGAATCTCCTAGAGCCCTAGGGGACCAAATATTGCTTCTTCCACTTCCCTGCTGCGTCCTCACACCCTTTGTCCTCACACCCCCTTCCCCAGCTCCCTCCTTCTCTCTCTTCCCCCTCCCCTCTCCCTATTTCCTTCTGTGGCTTTCTCTGTCTCCCTGGGGCTCCTTCCCCGGGCCTCTCCCTCCACCCCTCACTGCCGGGCCCCTGGCAGCGGGTCGCAGGCCACCAGGGCGCGGGGATCTCGGGCCCCCGCCTGCACGTGTCAATCCCCAGCGACGGCGGTGTCTCGCCCCCAGCTCGCGGGCCCAGTGCCGCGCCTCCTGCCCTCGTAATGCGCTCTAATATTTATTTACATGACTTTCAGACTATTATTTATCAAGGTATCGCTGCCAAGTGTGCGCAGGCTAATTGATCTTAATGTGCCCTCTCCCGGTTCCCACGGCGACGCCTTCGTGGCGGCAGAGCCAACGACGCTCGGAGCGGGGAAACCGAGGACCGGGGGCGCGGAGGCTGCCGGGAGGGCGGGGGACCCAGCGGGGTCGCGGCGCGGCGTCCGCGGGGCGTGCGCTGTCTGGGCGCGGAGGGTGCTGGGAGCGCACTGGGGACGCTGGGACGCGGGGAACTCGGGGTGGGGGTTGCGGACCTGCAGCGCTAGAGGCAGAGCCTGGGCTACATTTGCTGACTGGGCGTGGGGCGGGCGACCCCGAGCACGAGGGGCAATGCTGGGAGCCCAGGCGGGGTCTTGGCGCCAAGTTGGGGACCGTGGGACCAAGGGAAGATGCGGGGAGCCCAGGCGGGATCTTCGCCCAAGTTGGGGACCTTGGGACCTAGGGCTGGCGCGGGAAGCGTGGGCAGGGTCTGGGCAGAAGGTGGGGGACCAGGAATGCGAGGCCTGGCGGGAGCGAGGACCGACGGGTGGCTCTTGGGTCTGGTGCGGGCTCGTGTGGCCGCCCGCTGACTGACCGACGACCGCGGGGCCCGGGGAGGGGGCCGTCGCCTCTCCCAACCCCACCCGCGTAGGCGGGGGCCTCGCCTCGCCCGGATCTCCCGACGTCAGCAGCCGCAGCCAGAGCCGGAGGGAGCGGTTTAATTGGCAGGACTTTGGGTTAAGGACAGCTGTGGCTTTGCGGGGTTTGTAGGAGGAGGTTGGGGAGGGTGCTCCTTGGAGGAAGGAGGGGTGAGGGCAGGGGGAAAACAGACTGAGAGACCCTGGAGGAGCGTGGAGAGACCGGACAAAGCCAGGGGTGGGCGACCTATTGAGACAGAGAAACAGATGAAGAGGGACATAAGATATAGTCCAGCAAAGCCAGAAGCCAGCTGGAGGCTGGAAAGACCCAGAAGGGAGCGGGAGCCTGCCACGCTGGCTTCTGCCTCCTGCCTGGTGGAGGCCCTCACCCCTCACCCCGGTTGCCGGGACCATCCACGCCCCATGCATTAGTACTGCCCCACTCTAGGCAGTCGTGGTTAGGAGAGGGGCTAACTTGAGAACACTGATGAATTTAATTTTATTATTGGTACTGTGGGTAGTGTCTGCCGACTCCTAGGCCTTGCTGGTGTCACCCTGAAAGTTCTCTGGGCTGGGAATCGCAGCTTAATAAAATCCAGGGAACTGTCTGCCCCTCCCACCCCACTCCATAAAGATGGATTCAAAGCCAGCTGTGCAGGGGCCTCCTGGGACCCTCTGCTGAGCCACACTGGGCCAAGCACATTTCTTGGTGTGAACATGAGTGAGGTAGGTATGGTGATTTTCCGTATGGGCAAATGAAGGCCCTGAGAGGTAAAGTCACTTGCCCAGCTAGTGAGAGGCAGATGCTGGCTGGCCAGAGAGGTCAGCCCAGAAGCTCATGCATGATTTGCTACCCAATGCCAAACTTCTTTTTTTTTTTTTTTTTGAGATAGAGTCTTGCTCTGCCGCCCGGGCTGGAGTGCAGTTGCCGGATCTCAGCTCACTTCAGCTGCAAGCTCCGCCTCCCGGGTTCACGCCATTCTCCTGCCTCAGCCTCCCGAGTAGCTGGGACTACAGGCGCCCGCCACCACGCCCGGCTAGTTTTTTGTATTTTTTAGTAGAGACGGGGTTTCACCGTGTTAGCCAGGATGGTCTCGATCTCCTGACCTCGTGACCTCGTGATCCACCCGTCTCGCCTCCCAAAGTGCTGGGATTACAGGCTTGAGCCACCGCCCCCGGCCCCAAGGCCAAACTTCTGATTGATGGTGGTTGTAATGTCTTCCTGTCCCAAAGCCTGGAGGGATGTTGTCCTGGTGGCTGTGGGACCTTCTGGCACTGAAGCTGGGTACTCTGCCTGGTTGGTGGTTACTGGAGGCTCGAGATGGCTGTTTGGGTTCCCGGAGCTGGTTTCTCCATCCCTGGACCAGGTGCACCCATGCTGGACTCTGCCACCTGAAAGCTGGGCTTTTTGGCCTGAGGAAGAGTCCATGTCTCCAGGAAAGCAGACACAACCTCACAGCAAGGAAGGGCGGGGTGGAGGCAGTCTCCTTCACCCTCTCATCCTTGAATGCTCTCAGGTCTGGAAGCAAGATATTTAATGTACAGCCTCAGAGCTGGAGGGAACCTTAGGAGTTTTCCAGTTCCCCTCCCTCTTTTAACAAACAGGGAAACTGAGGCCCAGAGAGGCGAAGGGACTTGCCTAGGGGCACATAATCTGTGCACCTGTAGTGAGCTGTGCCTTCGCTGAATGATTACTGGGAGCCGTGGACAGCCCATCCCCCCATCTTATTGCAGCATCCAGGGATCTGGGTTTTACTACCAATTGGGGAGGGCAGCAGGATTTGTCTTCTGCAGGCCCCACGTGTTCTTCCAGCCTGTTTCCAGATCTTGCTCCCCTCCCATCTAGGGTTCCCTGCTGCCCTAGGGCCTCACCTCCACCATCCTAAGTATCTAACTTGTGTGCATGGCCCCTCTGCCGTCACTTATCTCACCTCTACGTGTAACACAGCCTCACCTCTACGTGTAACACATAGGTTTTCACAGTGGCTCTTTTGAAGACATTACCTGTATTAGTCCATTTTCTGTTGCTTATAACAGAATAACTGAAGCTAGGTAATTTATAAAGAAAAGGAATTTATTTCTTACAGTTATGGAGGCTGGGAAATCCAAAGTTAAGGGGGTATATCTGGGGAGAGCCTTCTTGCTGGTGGGGACTCTGGTGTCCTGAGGTGGTGCAGGTCATCACATGGTGAGGAGGCTGAGTGTGCAGATGGCAAATGTGCTAGCTCAGGTCTTGTTCTTTTTTTTTTTTTTTTTTTTTTTTTTTTTTTTTTGAGATAGAGTTTTGCTCTTGTTGCCCAGGATGGACTATAGTGGCATGATCTCGGCTCACTGCAACCTCCGCCTCCCGGTTTTAAGTGATTCTCCTGCCTCAGCCTCGTAGCTGGGATTACAGGCGTCTGTCACCATGCCTGGACAATTTCTTGTGTTTTTAGTAGAGGTGGGGTTTCACCGTGTTGACCAGGCTGGTCTCAAACTCCTGACCTCAGGTGATCCACCTGCTTTGACCTCCCAAAGTATTGGGATTACAGGCATGAGCCACCACACCTGGCCCTCTTCCTCTTCTTATAAAGTCACTAGTTCCCATCCCATGATAACCCCTTAATGGATTAATCCATTCATGAAGGCAGAGCGCTCATGATCCAATCACCTCCTCAAGGCCTCACCCCTCAATACTACCACATTGGGGATTAAATTTCAACATGTGTTTCAAAGGGGACAGATATTCAAACCATAGTATTACCCTAGAGTAGCTCTAATGTGAGGGCTTTCGGCCCAGTGAAGGTGGGTGTTTGGGACCTGAGTGATTCTGTCCCAGGGCCTATCCCTCCCAGGGCCTCGGTATCTCCATCCATAAAATGGGGGTGGGGGTGAGTGTTTGGAGGTTTCTAAGCACCCTTTTTAGGTCTGACATCTTGGGAATGCCGACAGTAGGAACAGCTGGGACCTGGGTCCCCCAGGCCAGAGCCTGTCTGCTGCTTTTCCTGCTGGCCTCGTGAGCAGTGTGTGATGAGCTGGGGAAAGGCAGGAAGATGTGTCATTGATTTTCCTCCTGTGTCTTGAGTCTCCTGATTCCCAGCTGCCTCCTCAGGGAGGGACAGGAAGAGTTGGGCTTCATTTGCCTTCTGGAGATGGTATAGGGAGAGGGACTTGGTGGGCAAGATGAGAGGGAACTTGCAGTCCCAGCAGTTGAGCAGGGAAAAACAGTTCTTCCATTAACTTGGGAGAAAATGAAAAGCTCAGTAACAAATTCTCTCCTGTCTTCCCTTTACTTGGCTGTGTTAGCCTAGCTTGGTAATACCTGATACTCAGTAGATATGGAGTGAATTCACAGGTGGAATGACGAATGAACGCATGAATGCTTTTAAAAGACTTGACTCCAGAGAGGGTCAGACCTGGGTTTGAATCCTGCCCCATTGGTTTCTAGCTGGATGACCTTGGGTAAATTAGTTGATGTATCTGAACTTCAGCATCCTTAATTCATAACACCAACATGGTAATCTGTAGAGTTGTGAGGAGCAAATGAGATGAATCAATGGAAAGACCTTGGAATCCTGTCTGACATTTAAGACTCCCCAGTTATAACTTTGGATGATTTTCACTAAAGATGGAGTGATTGGGTCAGACTTTAACCTTGCACTTGAGCATACATTTACTGAGCAGCTAGGATGTTCCAGACCTTGCAGAGGGCCTAGAGATGACTGAGGCCAGGTCTCTTCTTTCAAGTTGCTCATAGTTTGATGAGGGAGACACATGGCCACACAGCCCTGAAATGCCATTGGGAAGTGCTCGTAGCAGGCATTACCTAGAGTACGCACAAAGGGTTGTGGGAGCAGAGGTTGGAGAGGTCCAGTCTGCCCTGGGGGTGCCAGTCATAGAAGGCTTCCTGGAGGAGGTGAGCTCTGCATTGAACTTTGAGGGATGACAGGAGTGGAGTGTGCCCCTGGGAAATGTCCCTCATAGGCAGAGTGAACAATGCAAGGACTTGGATGGCTTGTCTGGGGAAGCCTGAGAATCTGGTCTCTATCCTGTTTTGCTTTGTCAGGAGGTCTCTTCTAAGTGCCTTTCACCTAACAGCATCCTGCGCTGGAGGAGACTTCCAAGCATGATTAGAGCTCCCAGTCCGATGGGGGAGACAGGATACACACACGTGCAATAAGGTGTGCCCTGTGAGGCTGCTGCTGAGAGGAACTCTGGGAAGTGTTCCTGAGAGTGGCTTCCCGTGGAGTTTGGAGGAGGAGGGGGTACCAATAGGTGGAGAGGAGGAGTGGGCCAAGCAGGGAAGGACCAAGAGGTCACCTTCTCCTTTCCAGCCCCAGGTGAGCTAGTGTCACATTTTTAGCAGAGAAGAAAGACTGTTGACAAGGGACAGGAATAGCTTCTGAAGCCTCCCTTCATCCCTGCCGTTCCTCTTCCACAGATGTCTTTGGTAGGAGCTGGCCGGGGCCTGGAAGGCAGCGCACGCCCACAGCGCCCTCTGCTGAGCGGTATTAGAACAGCAGGCTTGGAGGGCGAAGGCAATTCCTACAAAGGATCCCTGGTTTCCTAACCAGTGGGGAGCCCCGGATTCTGAAGCCAGGAATGAAGGGTAGATGGAGACTGGGTCAGCACCCGGGAGGGCCCGTATGTGCAACCTGGAGGATCTTGGAGCTTGGGAGTAGCACAGGGGGTGGTTAGTTCAGTTCGGGATGGCTGAGGAAGACGTTTTAAACAACTTTCTCCGCGATCTTACTGAGGGTTCGGGAGCTGGGGACAGCCACCGTCCTGGGTATCCAGGGCCCCTCCTTCCCCCAGACTAGGAGAGGAACCCCTCTCAGCAGATGCCATCCCGGACTACCCTTGTCTCACTTATCATAGAGGACATGTGCCCCTTCCTCCTCCCAGGCCCTGGATCTGGGGTTGCTGGACTTGGTGCATGGGTGGTCTGGAAGCTTCTAGGATGAATTCATAATTGGGAGATTCTAGGTGAGGCTCAGATGAAAATGAGAACTGCTGCTTGATGGCAGAACAAAAGAGCCTGGCAGAGCTAGACTGGACTCGACTTGGCATTTTCTCTCCTTTTCAGACCAGGATACAGATTAATTGAGCCCTGGGGAGCTCAGGTTTCCTGGGGCGGGGTGCAAGCAGTGCCTTGGAGGGAGTCGGGTGCTGTGGGACGGAGGACCCAGGAGACCCGGAATCCTGAACTGTCAGGCTGACTTCATTGTCTACTACAGAGTTCTTGAACCCAGGAGCCCCGAGAACCTGCTTTCCTCAATGTGTTCTACACCCGTGAGGGACCAGGAGACCCTAATTGCCATCCCAGCAGGACACACACACACACACACACACACACACACACCCCTGGCCTTTACAGGATGCACAGTGGAGGAAAAGAACAAAGAAGCATGTGTCTTACAAAGGGAGAGGCAGTGCCAGGCTCATAGAGGTCAGTGAGGTACAAAGAGGACGTCAGGTCCCCCCAGCAGCCTAGAGCCGTGGTGAGGGCTAAGGAGAGGGCTTGACTATCACAGTGACAGCCCATTATCCAGCTGAACGTCACCTAGGAGGGCCATGCATGTGAACAGGGTCTCTGTTCACCATGTCAGCTTCAGCGTGGGGGCTCCTCCAATTTTTCCCGTCGGGAGCCCTTAGCACACCACTCAATGCTTCTGGCCTATTGGGAATTCCTATTATAGTCCATTGTTCTCCCTCAAATCTAAAAAGGGATGATTGATTTTGAGGAAACAAGGCAAGTTGCTCAAGGATTTCTAAATGAGCCTTATGCTTGATTTTGGGGTCAGTCTGTGTGGGTTCCAAGACAAGATGGTGGCTGGTAATGATTTTCAAATAAATAAATTTTGTGATCATGAATTGCTTCTGGGAGAAATCTGAAATGTGGCAAGCAGCTCAGGAGAGACACTGCTGCAGGTGCCGTCAGTGCTTTGCTGTAGCCCCTTGGCGTGTTTCAGGTCAGTGCACTTGGGCCTGAGTCCCATCTGCCAGCACCTGCATCTCTTTCTTAAAAAAAAAAACCAAAAAAATCAGTTTCATGGTTCATCTTCCTAATTTGAAACCAAATGTACTTAAAAAAATATGGGTTACCCTTTGTAATTTAGACGGTCTCCATTCAATAATGATATGTCCTGGTCATTTATTATTACAGAGGTCTTGGAATAGTAGATAACATATCTGGAACTTTAAAATCTGCAAAGATACTGTATGCATGTCTCAATCATTTGTGCAGGGGAGGTGCCAGGGCTGAAGGAAATGCATGGTGGACATTGCATCATGTTCTCCTTTTATTAGCGCCAGCGCCTACCTTTCTTTGCCTGGCGGCTTTCTCACGGGCTGCAGGAGCCTTCTCAGCTGGTGCACCTGTGCTAGACCAGAAGCACCAAGGAATGAATCCTCCAGAGTGGCCCTCCCCAAGGGCTGAGTGGAGCTGGTGTACCTGCACCCCGTTCCTTCACTGTGAGCTTTGGGGTGTGCATCTACTCTGACTCCCAGAGTTACCAGTGGGGTGAGGTTCCACACCTGTAGCAGTAACCTGCTTGATAACCTTCCTTTTGTTGGTGTTCTTTGCATTCCTATTTCACTTCCATATTTCCTGAAGGGTGTTTTCCGGAACCACCCAAATAAACTATTTGCACTGAATCCTTGTCTCGGGCTCTGCTTTTGGAGGAACTGCTGTGACCAACTTGTTCCAGGTTGACTGGAACTGTGCCAGTTTTAAAACCAAAAGTCTCACATCCTGGCAACCTTCCTCAGTCCCTGGCACACTGCGACAATTGGTCACCTTATGGGGAACCCAAGCAAAGGCAGATGTGACACGTGAAGTGAGGCAAACAGATCACTGAAGTGCTAGTTTGAAAACCAAGAATCCTTGGCTTTGAGAACAAAATATCAGACACAGGTATAACTTTGTCATATTATCAGGTTCAACAATTTTTATCAGCTCAAAGCCTAGACGAGAACAGTAGCCACCATGTACAAAGAAGCCATTTCTTTTGAGAACAGACACATACACAGCCCTAGGGCAGGATTTGCTGAGTATTAGTGGACATTAGACGGCTGACATCCAGGACTTCCATGACATCTATGTAATTGGCTACCAGGCAAGCAGGTGATGCGTATCCCAAGAAGAAAGTGTCACAGGCACTGTGGGGACATTACAGGTGAGCAGGCGAGGGCACGGGTAGCATATTGTAGGCACTTGAGGCTCTGACGGGGACAAGCACCAGCCATGCCACTTGAGCCAAAGCCACCTGGGCAGATAGTGAAACTATACCACATGTGTCACCACAGTCAGCGGCATTGAGATGAGGCGCTTTGCGTTGGGACGCGGCTGTAAGCTTAAGACAGCTGGCCCTGAGCCAAGGAGATTTGCAGCATGAACAGGAGAAAAATCCCACCTCGTTGGGTAACCCAGGGAGGCAGTGCTGTTGAGAGGCTAAAGTCAACGGGCTGGGAGCAGGGCTGGACACACAGGGCAGAGAGGTCCACAGTTGGGAGCTGTAGGCGTGGCCAGGAGCTGCTGCCAAGCCTCTGACCTTGGGCAGATCTCTGCGGATCAGATTACCCAGCTGCAAAATGCCACACACACCCCTGCCCCAGTTATTTTTACACTGGCATCGCAGAGCATGTTATGTTACTGCTGAAGAATGTGTCCATCTTTTTTCTGTTGACTTCTCTAGTCTCTGCTAGATTGGTGAGAAAAAAATCTTCCAAGTGCCAAGGCAATGAGCACGTGCCCCATTCCTGGGGTGGCAGTACCCTTCCCTCTCCTTTCCCAGGGCACTAAAAGTACAGAATGCATTTGAATCTAGGGACCACTGGGAGATGTTATAATGTGCAAATAGACATGCATTTGGGCATTTAGACCCCTGAATGACAGGTACTGGGGTGTCACGCAGGATCCAGCCAGGCAGGTCAATGGGGCAGCCAATCACAGGATGGGGAGCAGGCTGTACACAGACGGGGGAGACCCCTTTCCTCCCTCCCTTTCATGGGGAATCCCTGCCAAGGAAGAGAGAAGGGGAACAGTAGCATGGTCCTCAAATAAGGGTAGGGATTAACAGAGGGCAAGTCAGGATCTAGAGGAAACTTCCAGAAACCTTTTTTGACAGCTGTTCCTGGTGAACCAACTGGAAGGGAGAACGAGGAACCCTTGCTTTTCATGTCTCTGAAGAGCAGGTGAAAGCCCACCAGAATCTAATCTTGGAAGCAGCTAGTCCGTTCATCAACCACAGCAAGTGGCAGTGAATAGCAGCTAGGTCAGTGAAGGCCAGGGGATGCCATTCATTTTGCTCAGAGAGAGAGGACTGGCTGGGGAAACATGGGTGCCGGCTGGAAACCGAGGCTGCTTATGGACAAGTCCAGTGTAAGTCTGCCAAAGGATGGGGCCCAATTTTCCTGGCATCTGGAGTTGGTGTCGAGCTGAGGGGCCTCAGAGACAGGATTCTGCATCTGCGTGTGGCAGGAGGTTGGGCCCTCGGGGCACTCTGTTGCAGGGACATCCCTGCTCCACCTGAACAAGGAGGCCCCCAGCACGAACTCCCCTCTGGCTGTGCAATACCATGAGCTATTGTGGTCATCTGTACCATACCACACCATAAAAGAGTGTTTGAAAGCTCAGGGGGCTGGCCATTAGCACAAGTGCCTAGGTAGTTAGTGCTAATACGAGGCCACACCCACAGATAGCAGGACCATTCAAGGGCCAGTGAAGACAAACCCACTTACAGAACCAGGGAATGGGAAAATGATTTGTGGAACAGAGATTCTTCAAATGCTCCTTGCCAAGCTCCAAAAAGGACAGGGACAGCACCTCATATGTTCACTGTGGTACCCCAGTATGCCATGCCTGGCATACAGTAGGCACCCAGTAAAGGTTTTCTGAATGCCAGTGCCCCAGAAGCCCTAAGGGAGATCTAGACTAGCTTCTTCCAACCGAGTAGGCTGAGAAGAGCTGCTGCTGGGCCACCTGCTCGAAGCCTGACCACGCATAGTAACATATTAACGGGTCAGGTTGTCCTAACCTAAAGAAGTTTGTCTTCCTACTGCTTCCCCAACATATTTGCCCATAGCACGGCTTCTAATAGATAGCTTATTCATGTCTCATCTGAGTGTTGGAAATGCTGATCTTGTGAACCCCCGTCATTCCAAAAAAGATGAAACAGGGGTTCAGAGAAAGCAAGTAATTTTCCAGAAGTCACACAGCACACTGGTGGTGGAGTTGGGACCAGTGCTTGGGTTCCTCAGCTCTCAGCTCAGTGATTTTCCCACTGAGGGCAGCTTGGAGACTGGGCTTTGTCACACGGGGGCATTAGCCCTTTCTTCAGACAGTACAGGGCATAAATATTCCTTTGTATGACCTAGAAAGCAAGGGCTGGTTGAACAAGTTAAACCAGATTAACCCAAAGTAAATGAGATTGCAGGGGCAATGTGTTCCCTGCTTCAGAGCCTTTAGAACTCCGTTAGCTTCAATGCATGCACTAATGACCAAAGGTTCTTATCTTTTCCTTAAAACGTGTCCCTTAGGTCCTCTCCCTAGCAATCCTGGTAGCACGTTTTTGAGACTGCATGTCATCTCAATACCCCTGAAGGTCTTTAAAAATCTCTTGTTCAGACCTGCCCCCACAGCTCTTGGGTTATTCGCAACCAATGAAGATTTGTTCTTCTGCACCTTTGGGGCTGGGCAGGGGAACCAGGGTTGCAGACATCAGCAGTTTTCTTGGGCCTCAAACATGTTGCAGAGCTCCAGTGGCTGGTGTGGGAGCGGAGTCTGAGGAACTTTCCTAGAGAAGCGGGTGGCGTGCCCGCCACCTTGCTGGATTTCTTGTGCTCCTTCTAGGCATCTTGTAGCACTAGTTCTATCCTGGCAGAGACCGATTCACTTCCAGCCCTGGCCACTGTCCATGCTGAGGCCTGGAGACCCAGAATCAGACTCATCTGGTGGGGCGGGGAGGTGCTGGACAGCCCACTTCTGCCTGGTTACGTAGAGAAGGAAAGAGGCCCAGAACACATACGCCACTTGCTCAAGGTCATACAGAGAACTCAAGCAAATTCACAGTTATGAATAGGGAAACATCTCAGAGGCAGAGAGTCTGGGACTGTCAGAGCAGGAGAAAGCCCCAGCTCCACGGCACCTAGGAGGAGAAACCACTTGCCCAAACTAGTACTAGGCTGAGACCTGAGTCTGGGTGTTCCGACTCAAAACCTGGCATTTTTTCCATTACTTGTGGTCCAGGAAGTAGATGCCACCCCCGGCCACCCTTACCCTGAAGCTGAGGCTGCTGCCTGCATAGCTAAATAAGTGTTTTTGGCAAGGGATGGGGGTGTGCAGGGAGATGACAAAGTTCTGCTCCCATCTCCTGGAAGACTGGAGCAAGACAGCCCAAAGCCCTTACCCGCCGTGGTGGCACTGACTTTGAGCCAACATCCTGATTGGCATCCCGCCCCACCTGGAGCCATAATGGCCACAGTGTCCAGGCTTGCCTGCCTGGGTTCCTCCCCAGAGGGTAAGTCTGAAGCAGGGCCAGCTCACGAGGCAGCAATGGGATTTTATCTTAAGTATTCAAAAAGGCTGTGAGAATCCCTCCTGGGAGACTTGTGGCATAGCAGGAGGGTGAGATGGAGGGGTGGGGAGTGGGGGGCACTGTATCCTGTTGGGGCTGCCTTTTCTACCCTTGTGCCCGGTGGGCGTTCTGCTGGAGCCTCCTCCCTGACTGCAGCCTGTGCTGTAGGCTGCACACCCCTCGAGTCTTCCTGAGACTGGGGCTTGCGCCAGAGCCCACAGGACCCCGTGGTTGGTTTGATAAGCTAAGCTCTCAAGGCCTTCCCAAGAGGGAAGTCTGTGGCACTTCAAGCCAAGGTTGGGACAGGAATTTAATGAGGAGAGATTAAGGCCTTGAAGGAGGAAGCTTCCAGGGTGGATAGATTCAGCCTGAAGTCCCAAGCTGTGGGGTTCCTTGGTGAGGTCTAGACCCACCTCCAGGGGAGTCAGGGGGGCAGAGGAGACTGGGCAGCTCAATGCCAGCCATTAGGGTATCTGAGGCCACAGCACTCCAGTCCCCACACAGTGAGGCATCACACAGTGGGCTTGAGGGCAGGAAGCGCCTAGGGGATCCTGACTGAAGTGTCAATTCATTCATTTCACCCAACAAATCAGGTCTCCCCTGGCCAGAGCTGCCATCCCCAAAGGCACTGCAGCCAAGCGTGGCTCTCTCAAAAAGGTGCCTCTCTCCCACTGCGTGGCATGGCTCGAGAGGCCACCCTGATCCCATGGCGTGACCTACTTGGAGGTGCCTCCCTAGTGCCTCAGTACAAGTGATGCAGTTTGCTTTACCCAATTTCTAAAAGTATGTAAATGAAGGTGTTGTCTGGTGTCTTCACTGACTTCTGTGACCACGTCTGTTCTTTTAGGACTATTTTCGCACAGACTGCCACTTAAATCTAAGACGTCAACTCACAAGGTGTCTCCCTGGTCCTGCCACCACCTCTTCTTAGTGAGGGAGCCACTAATGATCTGTAAGTCAATACTAGCATGTACTAAGGAAGCTTCCCAGCCGAAACAAAAGGCCCCCGAGCGACTCTTTTGAAAAGTGTTGAGAAGGAAGGTTCTCCAATTGGCTTTTAAGTGGGATTTAGGGGGTCCTAGGCTGTTACCTTGGAGACAAGAGCCTGTCCTACAAGCACCAGACTTGCTAGTCTCTATGTGCCTATGCAAGCCTGTAGGCCTGGTTACTTGCGGTCACTGGGTCCTCTCATCTGCCCTTTTATTTGAGTGGGCATTGCTGTGCCCACGTGGTCTACCTCCAGAGAGGTCTCAGGCTTCCACTGCGACTTCCTTCCCCAGCCCCAGCAGCAATCGGCCTGGGACTGCCTGAATGGGCAGAAAGGAACACTGAACCATTTGAGATCCACTCCACCTCCCTCATCGCACCCTCTTATTTTATAGATGAGAAAACTGTGGCCCAGACGGGGGGCAGGGACTGGCCTAAAGTTGCATGGCTGGATGGTAGCAAAGTTGGGATTGAACTCAGGCCTCCTGGCTGCCAGTCCAGGGCTCTTTCTAGTAACTGATGTATTGGCTACAGCTCCAAAAGCTCCCCAAACCAGGCCGACATGACCCTACCCATCCCTCTCCTCCCCACCCTTCCCTCTACCCAGCCTCCCCCTCACCCAACTACACATAATTCGGGTTATAGCAGAGCATATTGAACTTGAGATTCTCATCCCAGTGCCGCAGAAGCACAAAAAGCTGGCGGGCAGCGGCCTTGAGTGTGCCCTGCGTGCGGCCCTCGGGTACTTCCTGCTGCTCCAGCCATGAGTTGGCCTTGGCGGCCACCAGCTCCCACTCAGTGAAGTAGGAGGCCGAGCTGTGCTCCAGCCATGCCAGCCCCACCACCGTGGCCCACAGCTTCCCAGTGTGCTCCATCACTGCCTTTGGCTCCAGGTCCAGCTTGCCCTTGGTCAGAGGCTCCAGAGAGAAGCTGTCACAGGACAGGTGCCGAGATGAGGAGCTGGTGCACAGCTGGGGACTCAGGGTCTTGGACTCAGATGGGCGGGCGGTGAGGGACACTCGGTGGCAAGTGAAAGGGGATGTCCACTTGAGCTTCTCCATGGGGATGTGCGTGGCCTCACAGAAGGCTTGGTTGAGCAGGAAGGCTCCGGAGGCCCGCTGCAGAGACACCTGTTGGCGGGTGGGGGGCGGGGGGGAAGCCCTTCAGCAGGCCTCAAATGTTTTAGCCCAGGGAGCCCCAGGCCATGCGAAAGCCTGGATCCATGTTGCCTGTCCCACCCTGCCTGCCTGGGGGATTTTCAGGATACCCAGGTCAATTGAGCATCTCTATCCTTTATCCTGCAGACACTTCAAACAGGTCATTCTCCAAGCCCAAGTCAACATCTTCACTGCATATTTGCCTCTTGTCCTAGGTGGGTGGGCCCAGCTGGACCACTGGAAATGTCCCCTGCCATGCAGTGAACTCTAGCAGCTCTCCTTCCTCTTTCTCCCTGTGTAACCACCAGTTTCCAAGTCCCAACAGGTCTACTTTCTAAATTGTTCTGCAATCTATCACGTGCTTCCTTATGTTATTCCTGCCTCCTCTTTCCTCCCCTCTCCCCACCCCCAATCCATCTGTCCTACATACACAGGGATCTCTATGAGGCATAGATCACACACTTTTCAGAGGCTCAGTTCAATGACTTCAGTGTCTCATAGACTAAGTCCAAAATGCGATCAATAAAGCTCTACACCACCTAACCCTAGTTTGACTCTTATCCTCTCCAACTCCATTCCCCAGCTGTCAAGCTGTGTCTCTCCTCTGGAGGCCTTTGGCCAAACTCTTCATCCTGCAAGTCTTGGCTTAGCCTTGACCTTCTCCAAGAAGTCATGCCTGGTTCTGCTCCCCCCACCTCAAGCCTGGGCTAGATGTCCTATACTCCCCAACCAAACAAGACCTCTCCCATTGCCACTCCCAGTGGTTAGAATTGCCTGGTTCCTTGTCTGAATCCTATTAGACACTTAGCACCATGAGTTCAGAAACTACGTTTGTCTAGTTCAATGTTGTCTCTCCCGGGTCTAGCACTGGACCTGACTCAATAAATACTTGTTGAGTGAAAACATGCCTAGTGCCCGGTCGCCCTGGATATTTGGAAATTCAGAATATTATGCACTTGGGTATGCAGGGACAGAAGAGGTATGCAGTGCTGCTCAAACTGTGCCCCTCCTTCGAGCATCTTCTGTTTCCAAAGTCCTGAGGGGCCCCAACTGTGGCAGGGCCAGTTTCCCTTGCTCCTTAATTCAGAGAAGCCCACTGCAGACCTGGGCCTCTCACCCTGCCGCAGCATGCTGGGGGGTCTGCAGACCCAGTTGCTAAACACGGTCCATGTTCCTGGGATGTTAATTTTACTCACTTGTGAGTCATTTCAAAGCTTATTTTTATGTATTGAAAAACAGATACACATAGATGCGTGGAGTAGAATGCAAAATTCCCACGAATTTTTAAGGCAAAGATAGCAGATTGCAAAGAATTTTCGTGATGCTGGTGCTGGCTTCTAGCAATATCCCTAGGCCTCTGGGCAGGGGAGATTCATGCAAACTCCTTCTGCTCTGCTAACTACTTGGGTGGAAGCTCTAGGAAGCTTCAAAACTCAGGGGGATCTGAGCTCTAAGACCAAAGCCTTCTTCTCTTTGAGGAAGTGGAGAGGTGGGCAGAGGGATCACAGGAAGGCCCTGCTGCTGAGTGGAGCTGAGGGAGACTGACACATAGGGTCAGGGCACTCACCAGCGGTACGTAGTCGAAACTCTGGTTCCCGGAGGTCGACTCCATAGCTTTGATCAGTGGCTTGCTCAGGAAGCCCTTGGCTGCTCGTGTCAGTAGCCTGGACTTGTTGAGATTTAGCCTGTGCAGGTGAAGTCAGGTGGCCCTGGGCATCCCAACCTCCAGTGCCCACCCAGAAGCCCCTGAAGGTCAGGGTCAGAAGGGATGCAACAGATGGTTCCCTCCAACCTCCTTATCTGACAGCTAAGGAAGCGGAAGCCTGGAAAGATGGGGCTTGAAGCAACTGCTCCGAGTCACTCAATGAGTCAGCAGCACCTGCGACTAGGAAGAGGTTGATGTTCTCCTGAGGAACCTCTTTTTTTGTTCTGTTTTGCTTCTAAGACAGGATCTCACTCTGTCACCTAGGCTTGAGTGACACGATCATAGCTCACTGCAGCCTCAACCTCCTGGGCTCAAGCAATCCTCTCAACCTCAGTCTTCTGGACTACGGGCA
This sequence comes from Rhinopithecus roxellana, assembly GCF_007565055.1. Taxonomy (NCBI): domain Eukaryota; kingdom Metazoa; phylum Chordata; class Mammalia; order Primates; family Cercopithecidae; genus Rhinopithecus; species Rhinopithecus roxellana. Next base: position 9,425,460 of record NC_044560.1, on the reverse strand, counting down.
TGCACCCATGTCTGGCTCATTTTTAAATTTTTTTGTTGTTGTTGTTGAGATGGAGTCTTGCTCTGTTGCCCAGGCTGGAGTACAGTGGTGTGATCTCATTTCACTGCAACCTCTGCCTCCCAGGTTCAAGCAATTCTCCTGCCTCAGCCTCTCGAGCAGTTGGGATTACAGGCATGCGTGACCACACCTGGCTAATTTTTGTATTTTTAGTAGAGACAGGGTTTCACCATGTTGGTCAGGCTAGTCTCGAACTCCTGACCTTATGATCTGCCCATCTCGGCCTCCCAAAGTGTTGGGATTACAGGGGTGAGCACCGCGACTGGCCTATTTTTAAATTTTTTGTAGGGACAGGGTCACACTGTGTTGCCCAGGCTGGTCTCGAACTCCCGGCCTGAAGTGATCCTCCTGCCTCGTCCTCCCAAAGTGCTGGGATTACAGGAGTGAGCTACTACACCTGGATCATGACCCTCTTTTACTATCATATTCTTGTCTAGCCCAGTGGTCAGAAGAGTTTTCTGTCAGCGCTCCCATGTGTACTTGCATTTGAAAAGATATCTTGGAAGTGTGGGAGATAAAGTAAAGTGGGGGATTTGAGGTAGGGTGAGGCCTGGGAGACAGTGATTGCTCTGGGCAGGAGTGCCTTCTTTACGACACCTGCCTAAATGTCAGGCTGAACCTGTCTTTGGCCTTCCAAGTCAGGGAAAACCCCAGGGACCACCCCAGGAAAATGGGTGGCAGGAGAGTGTACCTTTATTGGAAATCCCACCTACCTGGATCCAAAGAGATTCTCTGAGGCCTTCATGGAAGAAAGAGTATTTGTGGCCAGGCTGCGCAGGGGACCTGGAGAGCCATGAAATGACCGAGTTGAGACCTGAAGATGACCCTGTCCAACTGCTTACTGACCAACTCGGGGGACAGAGGCCCAGAGAGGGGCAGGGGCTTAGCTACGCTCCTAGGGACTGGAGCTAACCATTAGGCTGCGGAGCTCCTTCTGCTCCAGTTGGTGTGAGGTGGGATGAGATTACGTTCGCACATAAAAAGCTGGCCTCCAAGATTCCTTGGCCGGCAGCCCCTGGGATCTTCTGGAAAGTTACTTGTGGGGGCAGTGACAGCTTCACTCAGCTCTGCTCATTCCCAAATGGGGACACTGAGTTGACCTCCTTGGCACATTGCTAGAGGACTCTAGGCAGAGCGGAGTGGCAAAATGGTCCCTCAGCAGGGAACTGGGAGGCCTGATCCAAGCCCAGCTCTGTCACCAGTGTGCTCTGTGACCTTGGGCAAGTCACTTCACCTCTTTGCACCTGTTCCTTATCTTTCAATTGGGGATAATCCTATTCCCAGTGCAGAGGGCTGCTTTGAGGACTCCATGAAGCCCTGAGGACTTTGTTGGTGCTAAGACACTCTCCTGACCCCAGGACTAATCCCTGTCACCATCTTGATGGAGAGGCAGGGCCACCTGCCCACTCACCTTCAGAAGCACCGTGCTTCTCGCAGCCAGGGGACATGGCCTCGCTGACGGGAGCAGTGGGACTTGCCTCCATGTCTAGGACAGAGGAACCAGTGAGGCTGGACTTCTCCCCTCCCTTCCTCGCCTCCCATCCCCCCAGGAGAGTGATGGTCTAATTCATGGTGTCTGCAGGTGGGTTGGAGAGTAAGGCTAGGGTTTCCAACCCTGCTCGGATGGGCCTTCATTTTTCACAGATATAACCGTTGCCCCACCATAAGGTTAGACAGGCCTAGGTTCAAATCCTGACCCCCGCCACCACCACCACCACCACCGACCAGCTGTGGGGACTTGGTAAAATTACTTTATAAATTTTGATTGCAAATTGGGGATAATATTATCTATCTCACAATGTGGTAAAGATAACACACAGATAGTGCCTAGTCCATTGCTAAGTGCTTAGTAAAGCCCTGGACGACAGACCCTGCCTCAAAAAAAACAAAACAAAACAAAACAAAAAAAAAAAAACAAAAAACAAAAAACAAAAAAACAAAACCAAAGGAAAAAAAAAAAAAGGGAAAAAAGAAATCAGGAATGTGGGCATGAATCAGAGAACAATTTCAAGGAAGGGATTTGTAGCCAGGCATGGTGGCTTATGCCTGTGATCCCAGCATTTTGGGAGGCCGAGGTGGTGAACTATTTGAGGTCAGGAGTTTGCGACTAGCCTGGCCAACATGGTGAAACCCCAACTCTACTAAAAATATAAAATTAGCCAGGCATGGTGGTGGGTGCCTGTAGTCTCAGCTACTCGGGAGGCTGAGGCAGGAGAATCGCTTGAACCCAGGAGGTGGAGGTTGCAGTGAGCCGAGATCGCGCCACTGCACTCCAGCCCTGGGGGACAGAGTGAGACTCCATCAATCAATCAATCAATCAATCAATCAATCAATAAAGGATTCGTGATTTTGACAGAAGCCATGGGCCACCCAAAAAGCTAAGCTTCGGAGAAAGGAAGGTATAGACCAGCAATTTCCTGAAGCCTGGATGCTCAGCTTGGCTAGGGGTGGAGCTGGTTCTCCTGGGTTTTAGAGGCCAACGGGACCAAGAAATTGAAAGAACACTTTGATTCTGAAGAGCTCCTTTGTGCTTCCACCCCCTCACACTGGGTTCTGTTTTTGTTTTTGTTTTAAAACCCATCAGTGTCTGTGAGCACTTTCTAGGACCTGGAATAAAAAATCCTTATGGGCTGGGTGGCTGGGCTAGTGGCTTATGTGCAGGAGGAAGACCTCTGATGTCTTCCTCCTGCACAGCAAAAGGCAGGAGATCCTCACTGTGCATGTGAGGGTACCTAGAAAGGGGTTAGGACGAGTGCAGCAGTTAGGCTGTCTTTAGAGAGACAGAAAGACACACATCCACGCAGGACACAGAGGGTTAAAGCCATCCTGGGAACTAGTGCAAGGTCACAAAAAGGTCAAAACCTGGCTCTTCAAGCAGCCAAGCTTCAGGCACAGTGAAACCAGGTGAAGGCTCAAAGGAGGCTGTTGGGAATCCTGAAAGAAACAGATGGTGGGACCCAAACAGATGGGACTGCCTCTTCGCTCTTTGCTTTTTCCCTTGTTTATTAGGTTTCCTGGCAGTTGGTGTCTGGGAGGACTCAGAGGCTGGAGGCAGGGAACAGCACCAGGGTCAGCAGAGCTCAGAAGGGGAGAGGTGCCGGTAGGAGGTGGTGCCGCTCCCTGGCAAAGAGAGAGCTGTGTCAGTGGTGGTGTGCTCAGGCCATACCGAGCCTCTCTGTCCCTCTTAGGCCTCAGAGAGCCTGGGATGCCTGGCTTTGCCTTGGGCCTGCCTAAGCCCACAGTGCGGACTCAGAGAGAGGTCCTAGGGCCTCAGACATGAGAACACAGTAACCTCAGGGGCCCAGGCTTCTGAAAGTGCCCAAGGTGGCTCTTACTTAGAGCCTGAAATTTACCATCTCCTGCTGCTGAGTCTTCTCCAAGCATGGTCTGCGGCCGTCCGAAGCCAGAAGAGGTGCCCCTCCACTGCTGGGCCAGAGCTCGAGAACTGAGCATACGCAGGGCAGCTCCTTCACGGAAGACAAGGGGAAGCGGGTGGTTGGGTACAAATGTGCCAGTCCTTTGCCTCTCCCCCAGGGCTGGCAGGAATGATTCTGGCTTCAATCTTTCAATTACCCAAAGGCAGGAAGGCGAAGTACAAGGTAAGACCATAAGCTTTAGAGTCAGAAAGACCCGGGTTTGAGGCCCAGCCCCATCTCTTTCCAGTTGGATGGGTGCAGACCCCACTAAGGCATGGTCTCCTTATCTGGAAAACAGGGATAATATCTAGCTTGCTGGCTAGATACTATTGCTGAGAGAATGTTCAAGAAGCCACAATGCTTTCCAGGAAGTTAAAAGGCCAGTTTTCTCAGGAACACTCCATTCTTCTCTCTGTTTACTGTCTCAGAGATCCATGTCCCAAGTACTCCTCCCACAGCGCAGGCCCCTGAAATCCCAGGGCATTACTAAGAGGGGGTGGATGGAAAAGAGATGAAGTTACAGCACCCTGGGCTGGGCAGGGTGGTTCATGTCTGTAATGTTAGCACTTCAGGAGGCTGAGATGGGAGGATCACTTGAGCTCAGGACTTCGAGACCAGCCTGGGTAACATAGCGAGACCCTATCTCTACAAAACAAAACAAAACAAAACAAAACAAAACAAAACAAAACAAACCAAAACAAAAAAATTAGCTGAATGCGGTAGTGCCTGCCTGTAGTCCCAGCTACTTGGAAGGCTGAGGTGGGAGGATCACTTGAGCCCAAAAGTTAGAGATTGCAGTGAGCTGTGATTGTGCCACTGCACTGTAACCTGAGCAACAGAGCAAGACTCTCTCAAAGAAAAAAGAAGAAGAAGGAGGAGGAGGAGGAGGAGGAGGAGGAGGAGGAGGAGGAGGAGGAGGAGGAGAAAGACGTTACAGCACCCTGAAGTATGCTTTAGGGAATCCCACTCTCAGAGAACAGTAGTCTGTAAGTTTTTCCTTAAAAATTGGAGTTGTGTTGGGAAACAAGTTTTGGAGAAGCTGCATTCTGTAGCCCATCTCTGAGCCTCTTGATGTATGTTAACATACTAAAGGTTCTGAGAAGTTCTGTAGTAAAGAAAGCGTTTGAACTTTAGCTAATCCAGTGGTTCTTAAATGTATTTCCTAATCTGGTATTTTCTATTTTTATGCCGGATGGCTATTCATAGGACATGAAATTAGAGTTCTAGTTTCTTGAAACACACTTGGGGAAGTGCTGATCCAGATCTTAGGGGGCTTTGGGACTTTGGTTAAGATATGGGCCAGGTCCCTAACTTCCCAGGCTGTGGCTACAGATGCTAGCTGGCTGGTCAGAGATGGGTGGGAGGGATGGTCATTCTCGCAGCATGAATAAGGCAACAGCCTGATTAAATGGCCACTCCACTGCCTGAAATGACAGCAGTTGACGAGGGTTGATCATTTTGATACCACAGATAAGAAAAGGGGGACAGGTGGAATTAGGAAGGGCATATTTTATTTCCAAACACAATTCTTTCTGGAAGTCTGCTAATACAAAGCAGGGGAGGGGTGACCATAAAGGACAGGAAAATGTAATTTGAAACAAAAAAAGCACCAATAGTTCATAAACATGAAAAGCATCTCACAATTAAAAAAATGACAAAAGAGAGATTCTCTTCTCACCTATCAGACTGGCAGAGTTTAGAAAGATAAACAATATTCAGTGTTGGAGAGGATGGACATTTGAATAACCTGTGGGATGGTAAGGGGGCAGTTTGGTAACATACATCACAGTTTTAAACAGGCATCCCCTTGACATTGCAGTCCTACTTCTAAGAATTAATTAACACTGAGGCAATAACCAGACAGATGCACAAAGATGCTCTTTGTAGTATAATTTACAATAACCAAATGGGGAATAAACGAAAGGTCTAAACAGGTTTTAAAAGGTTGCAATAAATTTTCAGAGGCAGTAGAAAGGAGTGGAAGAAAATGCCTAATCCAGAGCCAGTACAATAAATGTAAAGCCTGGCTCCAGCCCATCACAGCTGTGTGACCTCAGGAAAGTAACTTAGCTCCTTCTGTCTCTGTTTTCCATCTATAAAATGGGGATAATAATAGTGTCTACTTTGTGGAACTGTTTTGAGGATTAAAGGATTGAAAATACATACAAAGTGCTTTGGAACACTAATTGGCTATTCTGAGGATGACATCTACCTGCAGGGGAATATCCTATTAAAATGATATAGATTCATTTCATGGAGGGACACTTTCCACGCCCATATTTTGGAAAATATATAGCACATATTAGGATAATCCAATTCATGTAAAATGATCTGTCTTTTGATTTCTCTACATGTTGATATCCACAGAGAGAAGTCTGGAAGGATGGTCACACCAAGCAGGTGACTAATATACACTCCTGGATGACTGTTGGTCTCAGTTATTTTTTACATTTTATATCTTTCTATAGTTTAGAATTTTCCATAATGAGCACATATTGTCCCATTTGAAGAAACACAATAAAATCATTTTCATTTGGTGGAGAAAAAAGACTAGGGTGATTTCACAGCCTCTGCAGAGCAGTGGGATGAGGCCCGAGGGGCTCCCACCCCCTGGCAGCCAAATCATCCACTGGGGGCCCTTCTGCTTCTAGGCCCTGTCTCACACCCCTCCCTGCTGGTCTGTGGTCCTTTGTATCTCAGCTCCCTTCCCCAGTCCACAGGGGCTGCTTGGCCCCCAGGAGGGCCCCCGCCGCTCGCCTGCCTTACCACAGTTGGGGTACTCCACCACGGTGGGCAGGTACCGGCTCTTGCTCACGTCCACAGGCACGAAGGCTGTGTATTTGCTAACGACATTGCAGGCCTTGCTGGTGTGCAAGGCGCTCACCTGGTAGCGGCGGTTGGACCCTGTGGAGGGAGAAACTGGGGTCACTGTTCAGACTCAGAAAGTCTTCCCTCACACAGAAGCGCTGGAAGCTAAAGGGGGGGCTCTACCAGTGGTCCCCATCTTTGGGATTAAATAAGCCTTTAAAATCAAGGACTTGCCAACTTGCTAACTAAAGACATTTTTTAAAAAACCACCATCATTTCACGTCATCATTTCATAAAATAAAGGATATTTTAATGTAAAAATGTAAGACATTGTCTCAGAATAAAAGACAGCTACTTCCTTTAAATAACTGTAGTTTTATTTTTAAAAACACCCAACCCGCTATGTTGTCTGTATTTTGTACTTTAATTTTGCAGATGTCTAATGGGAACGTTGCCGTAAAACTTAACAGGTCCCCTGGCTGGTGGGTGGGGACCACTGATCTGACCCATTTAACTGCTGAGGACATTGCAAATCAGAGAAGAGTGGTGAGTTTAAGGTCACATAGCAAGTTAGGAATGGATCTGAGATCAGGATGGTCTGACCCCAAAGCCCAGTCACTTTCCTTTGAAGAGGTGAGCAGTCTCCGTGACTTGCAGCCTCCAGAAGGCTGTGTGAGGAGCCAAAGAGAGGAAGGGTAGACAAGTGCTTCATAAACTGTAAGGTGAGGAACTCATGGGAAGAAAAAAAGTAACATGTACAATACAAAAATACAAGTAAAATATAAACAAAATAATATTATTATAGAAATAAAGCATAAACTCACAACAAAGAAATGATATAACCATTCTCTATTTATATTTCTATTCTCCAAGTGTGTTCCATCAAGATCCCACCAGTCCCTTTCTCAGTAAAGTCTGCCCCAATTCCTGGACTAAATTAGCTCCCCCACCGTCCCTGTTATACAATCTCTTGGATTCCTGTCTTTTTTCTTAATAGCACTTAGGACAAATGCACTCAATTAATTATTTGTGTAATGATGTGATTAATGCTGGCTTCCCTGCTAGTTTGTCAAGCACTCATGGATAAGGAAGGGATGGAGATTGCTTTTTCACTGGGCTGTTCAACTGCGTTTACCCGGCCCAGTGGGAGCCTGGCCCCCAGCCGATCCACAGTAAATAAAGGCATGATGAATGAGTGCATGGAGCCCCTGGACTGGACTGGGGGACTTGGAGGAAGGTGTGGGCTGTCGCCATTGTTCTGTCTCTGGAGCCCTACTGGGGCTGCTGCAGGGGAGCACTGGGAAATGGGGCGCCCATAGGAGAGAGGAATGAGGCGGGGAGAGAAGAGGACGGATCACTGGATGGGGTGGAAGAACCCAGGGCTGGGGGAGAAGGCAACTTACTCGGAGGCAGGGGGAAGAGGGTGGATCTTGGAGGGAATGGAATGGAGCCCTGGGCTGTGCGTGTGTGGGTGGGTGGGTGGGTGGGCGGGTATGAGGGGGAAGGGCGATTGGGAGTGAGGGGAGGCACCTGCAGGCTGCGGTGTGAGGTGGAGTGGGGGAACAGTGAGCCGTGGCGGGGCTGTGGACAGATGAAGGGAGTTGAAGACAGAGATGAAGGGGCTGATCCTAGAGCGGGGATAGGGAATGAGCCCAGGCACTGAGCAGAATGGGGAGGCGGCGGAGCCTGAAGACCGCAGAGGCGAGTGGGCGGGCAGTGGGCGGGGCTGTGAGGAGAGGGCGGGTCCTGGAGGCCGACGGGAGAGAGCAGGGCGGGTCCTGGGGGAAGTGGACAGGCACAGGGTGGGGGCCGGGTCAGGGAAGGAGGCGGGCTGGCTATGGAGGTGGGGACTGGCTATGGCGGGGAGTAGCGGGGTGGGCGGGCCATGGGGGGTTGTGCGGGGCACTAGGCACGGCAGTAATGAGGGGATGGGGCGAGAGTGGGGCCTGGAGCGGGGAAGGAGGTGGGCGGGTCATAGGGAGAGTGGGCGGGGAACTGGGCGGGGCTGTGAGGAGGGGGTGGGGCAGGACCCGGGAAGGAGGTGGGCGGACCAAGCTGGGCTGGATCACCGGGGGCAGGTGGGAAAGGGGGCGCGGGTGTGGAGGGGGGTGGTCCTCCGGAGGCCGTCCGCCAGAGAGGCGCAGGTCCGCGGCGCTCACCCTGCTCGATCTCGCCCTCGCGCTCCGCCAGCTGCTCGAAGTCGCGGATGATGGCGCGGGCCGCCAGGTGGTGGAAGGTCTCGCTCCATAGGTCGGCATCCCGCGCCCCGCGCCGCTCCGGTCCAGGGGTCCCCAGCTCGAAGCTCACCTCCCACTGCAGGCGTTGGCTGTCGCGCAGGCATTTGACCAGGGCCTTGCCCAGCACCGGGCCAGGAGTGGCGGGCCTGCTGGGACTGGCTCGCTCCTGGGACTCGGCTGGGGCCTCCCAGTCCGAGGATGCCTCTGTCTCAAAGGCAGAGGGGTGGTGGGACGGCTCTGCGGGCAGAGGGACAAGTGGGCCAAGCGCTGACGTGGGGGACAGACGGCTAACTCCCAGGGGGCAACGTCCCTCCCCAGGGAGCAGACACTTCTAAACAAGTACAACTCCCTCCATCTCCCCAGGGAACAGACAACTCCAACTGCTTTCCTAGGACAGCTGCGGGGGCATGGGCTTGTCCCCAAGGGAAGACAGATCCGCCTCCCAGGAAGCTAGTGCCTGAGGGGACCAGATAGAATGGGGTGGGACAGGGGCACAGAGAATGGAGCTGCAGCCTCACAGGTCACCCAAGAACCAGGGTGATTGGGAAGCGTGGGATTGGTGAGGTCCTCAGAAAGGGGTGAGCCGCAGCAGACCCCAAGGGGACAGACCCAGGCATCTGCCCTCTGGGCCTGTCATCTGAAGTTGAACCACAGTCAAGGATTCCTCCCTGTCCCCAGTCAGGTGCTGGATCCTGTGGTCACTTACCTAGATCTCCGGGGCTTCGGCTGTCAGAAGTCCGCTCTCTCACGGGGCTCCAGGCCTGGGTCTCCTGGCCCCAGGGCAGGAAGGGCTGGCAGCCTTGGGGCAGCAGAGAGGGCCTTCGGGCCCCTGGGCCACGGAGTTTGGGGCCCTGGTCCAGGTCCTGACCACTGTTCAGCAAGGGCTAGGGATGGAAGAGAAGAAAGAGAAAGAGGAGGAGGAGGAGGAAGAGGAGGAGGCGGAGGAGGAGGAGGAAGAGCTCCTGGTGGCTGGACTATCCTTCCTTCTGCTCCCCACCCCCACCCCACCAGCTCTTTCCTGGGGGCACAGCAGCTCCTCCTGGGCACTGCCCCTCCAGTACTCAGGGATGCATGACCCAGTCTCCATTATCCATGAGAAACATCAACAATAATAATCCGAAACCATGGAGAAACTCCAAACCATGGAAAGCTGTGGAAAATAATACACAGTGGATAATTCTAAACCCACTTTTTTTTTTTTTTTTTGCTACGAAGTTTAAACTTTTTTGTGTGTATGGCTGAAATTATCAACCTTTTTTCCTTATGTCTTCCCATATGTCATACTTAAAAGGTCTTTCTCACTCAAAAAATATTCTAGAATTTTTGGGATTTCATTTTTGTTTGTTTGTGTGTTTAAATCTTTGATTTACATGAAATTTATTTTGGAGTAAGGAGAAAGGAATCAGATTTTTCTTGATTTTCCAAATGGTAAGAATCTCACAATTTATTGAATGCAGTTTTTCCATTTGAATCCCTGCAGCTTAATCGGTTTCCTACCTCTATCGCAACAAAGCTTTCATGCACATTTGGTTTTATTTATGGACTTTCTGTTCTGTTTTGTTGATTTAATCTATCTGTTCTTGTGCTGGTACAAACAGACATCAAAAGGCAAGGGATAAATGGAGGAATACATTTGCAATAGTCTTGACAAAGATCATTTTCAAGAAGCTTTTATAAATCACTGGGGGTAAAATACAAACTTAATAGAATAATGTGTTAAAGGCATTTGCAGGCCATTTATAGCAAAAGTTTATAATTTTTTTCCATCTTGCAGATTGGCAAATATTCAAATGTTTGATGGCACCCCTGCGGTCAATGGAAAGACAGGGTCTCTCATGGACTGTCAGTGCTGATGTAAATGGGTACACAGTTGTGGGAGAACAATCTAGCAATGTGCTATCAATTAAAATGCATAAGCCCCTTTGATGTGGCAATTTCTCTTTCAGGAACTCAATCTTGTGGAAATACACAAGAGTGCAAATATCGATGTGCGAGTACTGTATATTTGTTGCAGTACTGTTTGTAAATGTAAAAATCTGGAAACTACCGAAATCAGTCGGGGTTGGCGTCAGTCGGGGTTGGCAAATAAGTTCTGGTATATTCCATGCAATAGAATGTCACACAACATGTGTGTATGTGTTTGTGTGTGTAGTATTACTATTTCTAGAAGGAAACACTCAAAGTCAAGTGGGTCTGGGAATAGGGCAGGGGGCCTTTTATTTGTACTTTATACCTGACTGAATTGTTTGAGGGTTTTTATTGCAAACATTGAGTATGTATTACTTTTGTAATTGAGGGTTTTTATTGCAAACACTGTATTACTTTTGTAATTGCAGAATACGAAATTAATTAGAAATGAATTTCAAGCCTCTGGGACCATATACATCCCCTGGTAGGGGGAGGGGATGAGGACAAAAAGGCACTTATCAGGTGTAACACTTTTTTAGGCTAACAGTTAGTCATGGGGGGTTTTCCATCCCTATCAAGTATTTATTAGGAGGGGGACTGTGCCTCCCCATTAAATAGGGGGTGCCTTTCTGTCTTTCTAAGCCAGAGGTCCTAGGAATGGTACAAGGATGTGGGAGAAGGAGGGGACTGGTAACTCCCTGGATGACCCCAGCCAGGGCTGCTAAGTCCCAGGGGATCCCTACCCTCCACTCCTTGCCCAATCAAACACTAGGATTTCCCCAGCCATCAACACCACACTGGGTCACAGAGAGCAACTGAAGCTGGTAAGGTTTCCATGGCAACAGATGAGTCTAAGATCCAGCCCTACATCCATCTAGAGGGCGCATGGAGTGTGTGTGTGTGCGCATATAAGTGTGTTGTATGTGCATGCATAAGGGAGAATCGGGTTGGGGAAGAAGCCAGGCAGGAGGGAGTGAGAGATGAGCAGAGATAGGTCTGAAGAGCTAGGGAGCGTGCAGGAAAGAAGTAAAGGGGAACCAGCCTGCTCAGAGCTCTCACCAAATAAAGCTGCCAGCAGAGGATGCCTGCTGTGTGCCAGGTGCTGGACCGGGCACTGCATCTTTTATCAGCCAATGCCTGGAAGAGTTCTCCACTTAGAGTTGGCTCTCAATAAATGTCTTTTGATGGATGGCAGCTCAATCATGTGCCTAAGCTATTCTCCCCATTTTGTAGATGAGGCAGCTGGGGCTCAGAGACTTGAGTGACATGTTTGAGGAGCAGAGTCAAACAGACTGCAGGGCCAGTTGCCTTCTGATTGCATCAAGTGGTCCCTCAATAAACACAGAGAAGGGCCTCCAGGGATAAGACGGCCATGTCCCTACCCTTAGAGAGTGGGCTTATGTGTAAGTGGAGGTAGGGAGGGATGGGGATGGTGGTTGGAAGTAGGAGGGGACATATAGGGAGAGTGAAAAGGCTGCTTTTATGGAACCACAGCCTTACAAGGACAAATCTACATAAAGCCCATTCTTTTGTTTGTTTGTTTTTTGTTTTGTTTGAGATGGGATCTCTCTCTGTCTCCCAGGCTGGAGTGCAATGGCATCATCCCAGCTCACTGCAACCTCTGCCTCCTGGGCTCAAGTGATCCTCCTCCCTCAGCCTCCCGAGTAGCTGGAATTACAGGCATGTGCCACCATGCCTGGCTAATATTTGTATTTTTTGTAGAGACAGGATTTTGCCATGTTGCCCAGGCTGGTCTGAAACTCTTGGGCTCAAGCGATCTGCCTGCATTGGCCTACTAAAGTGCTGAGGTTACAGGCATGAGGCACTGCGCCCGGCCAAGCCCATTCTTAATAAATGGATTAAACCACAATTTGGTTTAGGACAATGGTGCTCAGCCAGGTGATTTAGCTCCCCAGGGAACATTTGGCAGTGTCCGCAGACATTTTTGGATGTCATGATTGGGGATGGTGTTGTTCCTGGCCTCTAATGAGCAGAGGCCAAGGGATGCTGCCAAATACTCTACAGTGTACAGAATTGTCCCCAGAATTGCCACAGAAGTGCACAGGTGGCCCACACCTGTAATCCCAGAACTTTGGGAGGCCGAGACAGGTGGATCACCTGAGACCAGGAGTTCGAGACGAGCCTGGCCAACATGGTGAAACCCCGTCTCTACTAAAAATACAAAAATTAGCTGGGCACAGCAGTACATGCCTGTAATCTCAGTTACTCAGGAGGCTGAGGCAGGAGAATCGTTTGAACCCTGGAGGCAGACGTTGCAGTGAGCCGAGATTGCGCCATTGCTCTCCAGCCTGGGCAACAAGAGCAAAACTCCATTTCAAAAAAGAAAAAAATTTGCCAGGTGTGGTGGCACATGCCTGTAATCCCAGCTACTTGGGAGGCTGAGGCATGAGAATTGCTTGAATCCAGGAGGTGGAGGTTGCAATGAGCAGAGATGGCACTACTGCACTCCAGCCTGGGCAACAGAGCACGACTCTGTCTCAACAAACAAACAATCAAACAAATAAACAAAAAATCCTCTCTGCCCTGGGTAAATGTATATGCCCTGGAATTTGTAGGAGGTGCAGTCTAATAGAGGTGGAATAAAAGGCTTTGAAGGCAGGGAGTCCTTCAAAGGTCAGACAGGTTGTAATCCTCTGACTGTGTGACCCTGGATAGGTGCCCTACCTCTCTGGCTCTCAATATCCACATCTGTACTGAGCCAAGGTGGGCCCCTAAACTCTCTCCTTCCCTAGAGGTGCTATAAAGTCAAATGAAAGACAACATGCAAATGTTCCTTATCAACTGGGCAGTGTGTGTGTGCAGGGAATGAGTGAGCTTATTGACTGGTGGGTGTCCTGATTTGGAATGTATACTCGAAGGTAAGGCAGATGAAAGCCTAGGAAAGGAAAGAGGGAGGGACTCACTTGACAGTGTAAGTTGTGGATGGCCCCATCCCATGGTTGAAGCAGGGTACACAGCTCTCCCCTGCCTGTCGTCTTCCCCAGCTCCTCCCTAACCTGTCCTGCTTGGGTACCTGCAAATCAATCTGCCACCACTGGACATCCAGGCTGGTCTGGTTGGTGAGGTCCTGCAGCCTGGCTTTCCGCAGTGGGTATCTCTTGGCAGCTGGCATGGGGTCACTCGCCATGGTAGCCCTTGGGTAGGGCTTGTGATTGGTGATCTGGTTGGTGCTATATGCCCTCCGTCGCTGGGAGACGTTCGGATCTGGACAGGGATAGTGATGGGGAACCATCAGAGTGGGACAGCAGGGAAAGAGTGGGGCTTGCGTCCCCCTTTCCTGTTTGGAAGCATCTCATGTTCTCCACCTCTCTTCTTGCCTACTGAAATACGTGCAGGTGCCTCGCCTGGCATCCAGAGCCTCTCCAGATCTGGCCCTAGCTTCCCAGCTGCTCTCCCTGCTGTTTCTTTTAAAAGGTACAAAGTGGCTGGGTGTGGTGGCTCACACCTGTAATCCCAGCTCTGTGGGAAGCCGAGGTGGGCAGATCACCTGAGGCCAGGAGTTCCAGACCAGCCTGGGCAACATGGCAAAAGCCTGTCTCTACAAAAAATACAAAAACTAGCCAGGTGTGATGGTGTGCACCTGTAGTCCCAGCTATTCGGGAGGCTGAGGCATGAGACCTGCTCAAATCCAGAAGGTGGAGGTTGTAGTGAACTGAGATCGTGCCACTGCACTCCAGCCTGGGTAACAAAGCGAGACTCTGCCTCAGAAAAAAAAAAAAAAAAAAAAAAAAAAAAAGGGGGTACAAAGTGGGTCAAGCACACTAGATCAGAAGCCAATTGTGTGTGTGCTTTCTAAGTGTCACACTCTCCACATTGCTGCTCAGGCAGTTTCTGCCTGGAACGTCCTCTCCCTTCCCACCTCTAAAAAGCAGTCCACTTGTGAAGTCTTTGCTGATATCCTCTAGCAGATGTGCTCATTTCTCCTGGGATCCCTATAGCTTGTTAAATTTTCTAGGGGTCCCTGGCACCCTGTCACTCTGCTTTCTTTCAGAGTTAGTGCCAGATGTATCTCTTACTACATGGAAAGCTACGGAAGGGCAGGGGACATGTCTGAGTCGTCTTTGCTTCCCACGTTGCTCTCAGCCACTAACCTTAGTAGGGAATCAATAGGTACCCTTTGAATGGAAACTAGCACCATAAAGAGGCTTTGGAGTCAGATAGATCCAGACCCTTCGTCTGTACTCTACCTATTGCTCTATGAGCTTAGCCAAGTTGCTCAAATTCTCCAAGTGTCAATTTCCTCATCTGTAAACTGGGTATAACAGTACCGACCTCTGCAGCTGCTAACTATTCAATAAGGTGGTTTTTACCAAGTGCTTAGCACATAGTAAACGCTCAACGCAAGGTAGCAATCATTAGAACCGCAGACCGACCATGCTTGGTGGTGGAGTTTCTGCTGACTAGCCGGGCATCTTTGGCTTGCCCTAGGAGGAAGGGTGCTCCCGAGTTCTTGGCACAGTCTCCACCTTCCTGTCTGGGTCCGTCGTCCTGAGAGTGGTAGAAGACGGAGCTGCTAGACTCCTGAGAGTGCAGCATACTGTACCGACGCCTCTTGTCCTAGAGGGAGGAACAGAAAAGAGGGCTAGGAGTGAGGCTAGGTGTCAGGAAGGACTTCCGCAGGGAGCAAGGGGTGTGAGCAGCGGTGGTGGGGTTTTCATTTCTGAAGAAACAACTCAATAGGAAAGCTTTGTGTTTGTTTAGGGAATTGAGACAAACTTCTCTTCAAGAGATGGTGAATGGAATTATCTTTCAAAACACTTAGGTTGTTTATGTTTTTAATCATTGACTTCATTAAATTTTTTAAATGTAATTCTAAATGCCACTCCTGTCTCCAAATAGGTAATCGAAATTAACAAAATAAACCATCTGCTCCTTCCATTCCATTCTCCCTGATATAAACATACAGTTCACCCTTGATCAACACAAGTTTTAACTGCATGGGTCTATTTATATGTGGATTTTTTTCAATAAAAGTTACACTGAGCATCGGCTTCTCTTGCCTCTCCTTCCACCTCCTCCACTTCTTCCCTTCTGTCACCTCTGAGACAGCAAGACCAAACCCTCCACCTCCGCCACTCAAAGTCAAGACGATGATGATGAAGACCTTTATGACGATCTACTTCCGCTTAATGAATAGTAAATGCATTTTCTCTTCCTTTTGACTTTCTCAAAGACATTTTATTTTCTCTAGCATACTTTTTTTGTAAGAACACAGAATATAATACATATAACCCACAAAATATGTGTTAATTGACCATTTATGCTATCAGTAAAGCCTCCAGTCAACAGTAGGCTATTAGTATTTAAGTTTTTAGAGAGTCAAATGTCATATGTGAAATTTTGACTGCATGGGGGGTAGGTATCCCTAACCTCCACATTGTTCAAGGGTCACCTCTATGTACAAATAACACATCAGCCTTTGGGGGTCATTTTTTGTATTATAAAAACTTTGCCATACTGCTCACACTTATCAATATCTTGAATTTTGCACTTAAAACATTTTGGAAATTTTGCATTTCAACTATTATTTTGTTTGTTTGTTTAGAGATAGGGTCTCCACACTGCACATAGGCTGGAGTGCAGTGACACAATCAGCTCACTGCAGCCTCCAACTCTTGGGCTCGAGCAATCCTCCCGCCTCAGCTTCCAGAGTAGTTGGGACTACAAGCATATGTCACTACATCTGGCTAATTTTTTAATTTTTATATTTTGTAGAGAAGTAGTCTCACTAGGTTGCCCAGGCTGGTCTTGAACTCCTGGCCTCAAGCCAGGCTCCTTCCTTGGTAATCCTAGCTCCCAAAGTGCTGGGATTACAGGCGTGAGCCATTGTGCCTGACCTCAACCATTCTTTTTAGCATTTGACTGCACAATATTTTACCATGCCTTATTGTTAAGCATTCAGTTTGTGGACATTTATATTTGTCACCATAAAAAATACTACGATAAATCCTTGGAAATAAATCTATTACATCACTTTTATTTTTATGGGATAGATTCCTAGGAGTAGGATTTCTGTGTTGAAAGGTTTATATATCTCTAATTTTTTTTTTCTTGGAGACAGTGTCTCGTCCTATCCCCCAGGCTGGAGTGCAGTGGTGCAATCTTGGCTCACGGCAACCTCTGCCTCCTGGGTTCAAGTGATTCTCATGCCTCAGCCTCCCGAGTAGCTGGGGTTACAGGTGCCTGATGACACACCCGGCTAATTTTTGTACTTTTAGTAGAGACAGGGTTTCACCATATTGGCCACGCTGGTTTTGAACTCCTGACCTCAGGTGATCCACCTGCTTTGGCTTCCCAAAGTGCTGGAATTACAGGCACGAGCCACCGTGCCCGGCCTATCTCTCATTTTATTAGTTATTTCTAGGTTGCTTTCCAGGAGGGGTGTGGAGTTATATTTACACCAACAATATGTGAAGGTCCTCTTTATCCCTACCAGTAACAGGGCAAATATTGCCAGTATTGAGTAAGCAAAGGAGAATGGATTTGATGACTGTGTCCAGGCCCTTCTTGTGGGAGGGTCTGTTGATGAACTGGTGTCTTCTAGACCTCCCAGGAAGGTCTGGACTGTGCAAGGACTTGGACAGCATTTTGTTTAGCATTTTCTCCCTGTGGCTGAACACTCCATTCTCCACAACACATTAACCATTACCCTGATCACAATTCTGAAAACATTTCATAACATTAAAAAATCTGGAGCTTTTCACATAAAGTTCCAATTTCTCCTGAAAAATTAGACACACATTTAACATAGGACTCACATTTCTGCATGACGACACTTTGTTAGGGCTGCATAGGGGCTGCCCAGTTTAGACAGGGTGTGTGCCATCCACTTTGCCATATTCCTCACCACTCCTTATTGCCTTTCCAACTGTGAGTTCAGTGGTAGCTGCTATCCATCACAGCATTGGCCCCTTTTATTTTTACACCAAGTCCATTTAATTCATTCCATACCTCCCCAATTTCTCTAGGCATTGAGTTTGTGACTTCTTTTTTGAAAAAACAAGATGAGAAATCCTTTGGAGAGGGTGGACAGACTCATGAAAGAGGAAAGATAGGTGAGGAAACAGCTTCTTTGGCAATCTCTCACATTTTAGCGTGAATTTCACCTCCCTTTCAGAAGTTCTTGGCTTTCATCCCACTTCTGCCAACACAGACAAGGGAATCATCCATGTAAAGAAATAAAACACAAACTTATCTAAGGAGGTATGAGCTTACTAGAGTGTGTGGAGAACGAAATCTGAGTGCATTTGTTCTTGAACTGAAGTGTGCACCATATCACTTAGGGGAGATGATGTAAAATGCAATTTTCTGGGCTTTATCCTAGGGGATTCTTATTCAACAGACTTGGATGGAAGTTAGGGCTCTGCATTTTGTTTTGTTTTGTTTTGTTTTAGGATGGAGTCTCACTCTGTCATCCAGGCTGGAGTGCAATGGCACGATCTTGGCTCACTGCAAACTCTGCCTCCTGAGTTCAAGTGAATCTCATGCCTCAGCCTCCTGAGTAGCTGGGATTACAGGTGCCTGCCACCATGCCTGGCTAATTTTGTTATATTTTTAGCAGAGAACGGGATTTCACCCTGTTGGCCAGGTTGGTCTCAAGTTCCTGACCTCAAGTGACCTTCCTGCCTCAGCCTCCCAAAGCTCTGCATTTTAAACAAGTTCTTTAAGTGGTTCTACTGCAGGGGCTTTTAAGAACTACATTTTTGAGATGGTGGCATCTACCTTAGCCATGCCACTGTGATTGAATGCCTGTGGCCTGGCAACTGTAAACCCACAACTGGGAAAACTGTAAACCCACAACTGTAAACCCAATTCCAATTAGTTTCTAGCTGTCACAAATAGTCTTTCTAGCTAACGATGATTTGTAGGCATGGGTTCTGGGCCCCCATGGACCCCTGGAGTTTCTAGGATACTTACAGATCTGGGATTGGAGATGTGCAAGGAAGCATCACATACAATGCCATACCCCACCAGCCGTTCTCCAGGGAAGAGGGAGCTGGCGTTGATGGGTGAGACCAGGACCTCAGTGGTCTCAGGGAAGATCCACTCCACAGTCACATCACTCAGGACTGGGGCCATGGCCTTCTTCAAGGATTTGACCATCTGTAGGGCAGGGTCAGAATGAAGATTGGGGGATGTGTGAGAAGAGATGTGTACAGAAGATCATGTAAGTATGAGCTTAGTGGGGAGTGGGAGCAGGGAAGAGGGGACAGCAGGCCTTGGGGTGACTTGCCCAGCAGTGAGCACACCTCTGAGCTTCTTAGATTCCTAGAATGTCAGAGTTGGAGAGCATCTTTGCTGTCATCTTTTCTAAGCTTAGCATTTTTATTTTATTTTATTTTATTTTGAAACAGAGTCTGACTCTGTCACCCAGGCTGGAATGCAGTGGCATGATTTGGCTCACTGCAACCTCCACCTCTTGGGTTCAAGTGATTCTCCTGCCTCAGCCTCCTGAGTAGTTGGGATTACAGGTATCTGCCACCATGCCCGGCTAATTTTTGTATTTTTAGTAGAGATGAGGTTTCATGAAATTGGCCAGGCTGGTCTCAAACTCCTGGCCTCAAGTGATCCACTTGCCTATGCCTCCCAAAGTACTGAGATTACAGGTGTGAGCCACTGCACTCCTGGCCAGTTTAGCATTTTATAAATGAGAAAATCTGAGGCTCAAAGTAGGGCTGTGAGTAGCCCAAGGGCACACAGGTTTGTATCAAACCATGGACTGGATAATGATCTTGAGCAAGTTCATTTACCTCTCTGGCCCTCAGTTTTCCCTTCTGTTAAAGTAGGAGGGTGTAGTTGAAGGATTATTTGCAATATTGAATTTGAAGTGTCTGCCATGTGGTAGGTGTTCAGTAAATGACGGCTGTGGTCATCACCTAGACTGATTTCCTTGGATGTTCTGTACTGCAAACCTGCAGAAAATGACTTGGGGGTTGTGGCAAGTATAGAGGTGAGCTTTCAAATCTCCCTTCAAGAAAGACCATGCCTTCTTGCTGCAAGAAGTGTAGTTAGGTGACAGCTTCCAGATGCAGCACCCCAGCTTTTGAGCCAAGACTATATCTCTCCCTGGAAGCCCCAAGTCAATGATTCAGTATGGCAGGGATAGTAAAGCCTGGTCATTTCAGCACATCACAGACTTTGATGGGCAACCTTTGCTCCAGAGCTCCCTGCTGGATAGCTGAGACCTTGCCAGGGCATCACAGTCTGAGGCTTTCTTGCCCAATTCTGCTCTCACTTTCCTTTCACAGCTGTTGGATCGGACTCTTGGACTGAAGAGTTTTTCTTCCAGTTTCCTTCTCTTCTACCTTTCATAGACACTATCCCCAATGAACGTCTTCACTCTTAATCCCAGCCCTGTCTTTGTTTACTGGACCGATAAGGGGATTTTCTAAGGCTTAGTTTATTTGTGTCAAATGTGCAGGACATGGAAAGAAGACTATAGCCTCCTTTATTTCTGGGTTCTTTAGATTCTTCTGAGCCACCATTTGTCATCATCAGGAATATGTCCAGATATGGACCTCAAACACAATTCCAACCCATATAGGTAGCTTTTTCAGGAGCCTCATCCTGTCCAGCAGTGGATGGAGTGTGTGTTCAGTGGCTGGAGACCAGAGGATCTAGCGTCCCAGCATTGCTTCAAGAGTTGCCTGCTCTGTGACTTGCAAGTCTCTGGTTCTCATTGGGGTGCAGTGTGGCCTAGCGAAGAGCTCAGATTTGGGGTGACATTCTAGCTCCACCACTGAGTTGCCATGTGACTGGTCTGGGCCTCTGAGGTTCCAGCACCAGAAGGGACTGCGTGGGTTCTGCTGCCTACCTTGGGTTGCAGCCGCTCCCCCTCCATCAGGAACTCAGCACTGCCCTTGGACACAGATGCCAGCCCTTTCACCAGTCTGTGGCAGACGTTGGGTCCAATTCCAAAGCTATAGCACCTGGGGGAAGGGGAGAAGAGAGGCTGCTATGTCCTATCCTCTCTACATCTTTGCCTCCTGATGTGGAAAGGGACAGAGCATGGCCCAGCAGGATCTCGGAGCTGGCCCTATCTTCAGGTAGAGGGAGAGGGAGAAAGAAGAGGGCCCATCAGGGAGTACCCACATACACATCCATCGATTCACCCACAGTCAGTCCATCAATTCCCACCCAGCACAGAGCGGGAACAGCCTCTTCCTTGGCTGTGGAATCTCTCCCTGGGCTGCTTTTATGAGTTGTGTGAAGAGGCATGGGTAGCTCACCCATTCTGAACTTGAGAGGGAAAAAGATGAACTTTGAAATCAGCCCACACTATCTTGGAAGCAAAGCCCTGTGGGAATTGTGGGTCCTGTCCTCTCCCTGTGGCATTTTCCACATTGCCCTTGGGCTGTGGTGCCCCAGCCCTGGCAGCTTGGAGTCACCGAGCCTAGACCCTCAGCCAAGGCCGACCTGGTGGAGAAGGCGTGATTTCGCAGCAGCTCCAGCACCTTCCCCGTGTTGTTGACAGCGCCATCTGTGATCAGGAAGAGGAGTCGCGGGTGGCCTTGGTGCACTGGCTGCCTGATGATCCACTTGAGAGGGGAAAGGACGTTGGTCCCACCCATGTCGGCCCTCATTCTCTGGATGTCATCACAGGCCATGGCCAAGCTCTCCTGCAGAGAAGCAGGCAGTCCCCAGGGTCACCGTATGGCACAGAGACTCTAGACCACCTAAGGAAGAGGCCTTTGTTTCCCTAGATCTTCTTTTAGGCTCACCAGAGTTGACCCATGTTCCCAATTTCATCCCTGCCCACACTCACAGGAAGAATGGGTGACCACTCATTTGGTGTCATTCTGCTCAACAGCACCCCCTACCAATGCCTGAAACACCAACCAGTTGTCCTTTCTGGGTTCTCCTTTAAAAGTAGAAGCACTCCTGGAAGAGGTAGCACATTAAACCCTTGATTCCTTGTCATACATGAGGTTTCTTTTTCTGATGAGGGAGGCAGGTTGTGTGATGGAAAGAACACTGGACTAGGAATCTTAAGATCTGAGTCCAGAGACTGACTCTGGCACCAGCCCCCTGTGACATTTGGAGAAAATCATTTCTCTAATCCAGGCTTCGAATTTCCTTGCTCTGGACCAACTGTGTGGGTCCCAACTGGCCAAAGATGGATGTCATTTGCAACAAGAGTAGATTCCCACTGGATACAGTGACCTCCTCCTCCTGGCTCAGGGGAATGCCATTTCAACATCCACTCTTGGACGGGCCTTAGAAATAACAGCATGTTTGGGAAGCCAAGGCGGGTGGATCACTTGAGGTCAGGAATTCGAGACCAGCCTGCCCCAAATGGTGAAACCCCATCTCCATTAAAAATACAAAAATTAGCTAGGTGTGGGGGTGCATGCCTGTAATCCTAGCTACTTGGGAGGCTGAGGCAGGAGAATTGCTTGAACCTGAGAGGCAGAGGTTGCAGTGAGCCAAGATCTAGATCGTACCACTGCACTCCAGCCTGGGTGACAGAGTAAGAGAGATGAGAGACTCCATCTCAAAAAAAAAAAAGAGAGAGAGAGAAGAAAAAACAAAAGCAGTAACAGCATGCATCAAAAGTCTTAAGACGTATGTGTAGCTTTTTAGCCCGCAAGGCTAGGAATTAATTCTAAGGGAATAATTAAAGATGCATGCAAAATCTGTGATACAAAGATGACTAAATAAAATGGGAAGAACTTTAATGTTTGACTGCAGGGGTTTTGTTAAATAGTCCCATTCTATCTGTGTAGTGAAATACTAGGAAGCCATTACAGTTACATTACAGATTAATACTTACTGGCATGGAAATACATTCATGATAGACTGCTGCGTTAGAAAAGTAGGTTACAGAGCAGAATGGAAGGCCTAATCCTATCTTTATTGAAAATGTGTGTAAATGCATAGAACAAGGGCTGGAAGGATTTATACTAAGCTCTTAGCAGTGTCTTTTCTTCCTTTTTTCCTGACTGACATAATCACAGGAGATTTTTAAACACATTTTGTTTTTGATATCTACATTTAAAAATTGTGGAGTGATCAATACATATTATTCTTTTGTTGTTATCATTGTAGAAATGAGGTCTCACTGTGCTGCCCAGGCTGGACTCAAAGCTCTTAGGTTCAAGCGACCTTCCCACCTCAACCTCCCAAGTAGCTGAGATTACAAGCGCATGCAACATATATTATTTTTGTATTTTTAAAACTCATAACAGTATTTTTAGTTGAAAAGTGTCCCATTTGTCTGTCCTTCCTCCCTCCTTTCCTTCCTTCCTCCCTCCCTCTCTTCCTCTTCTTAGATCTGGGTAGGATGCTCCAATTTTGAACATGCTGCTGGGGCCACAGCCTCCTTGTTTCACACAGTATCTTGAGCCTTGTGAGTTCCATTCTTAGCCCACTGCCACGCCCACTCATCCACCTATTCACTCCCCTACTCCTTATCATCTGCTGCTTAGCTCAACCTTGCGTGCGTCCATCATCCTCGTGAAACGGAGGCTTCAGTGAGTGGCAGGCCTGGGCTAGGTCCTCTCTCTACCCACTTTCTGCACCTCATCTCTGCACACACACAGTTTGCCCAAAATATTGTTTGATTCTAAAGAGGGGAGGATGTCAGAAGTCTGAGATGTCAGAAAAATGTCCTAACAGAGATAGCTTCTCTTTAGTTCTCTGCCCCCGGCTGTGATCTGGGTTCTCTGTGGGTAGGCAGCTTCTGAGGCCAGCACTAGGATTTTAACGATTTTTTCCCCTTTCGCTCCTTTCCTCTGCTCCCCACCATGCACCACCCTCCTGGTCCCAGCCTTGCCCCCTCATTACCTCACTGTAGGTCTGGCTGGAAGGAAAAAGGCTCTTAAATGTAGATCCAAACCCAATGATATTGAAGAGGCAGGCTGGCATGAGGCTCTTAAGGGCCACCAACATGGCATCCTGGCAGGAGAGAAAGTGGTTTTCAGGATTCAGGAAGGAGTTCTTGTCATTCAACCACCACACTCCAATATTCTCTTTCCCAGCACAGGAGCGGCCTCCAAACAGGCATTTACCCTCCTCTGTCTGCACTCAGCAACTCTTTTTCCCTCACATCAAGAAATTTGCTGACACTGACCAGAGGCTGGACCAAAGCCACTACCACCACCATCATCATCATCGTCATCATCATCATCATCATCATCATCATCATCATCATCAAACTTATCCATGTAGCAGGTCTGACTTCTTAAAGCTTTTCTATTATGGCTTTCCAGTTCCATTTAACCTCTTGCTGATCCTGAGAGGTGGGGAGAGCAGGGAGCACCCTCTCCCTGCTGCCAAAGCAGAATTGATGTCTAAGGGAGGAAAGTGGCCTGGTCCAGGTTACACTGTTGATGGAATGGTTTTTGGCCCTCCTGTGGGACCTTCTGCATCAGACTCAACCTAACCATCACTAACTAAGGACACATCCTCACGGGCAGTCTCTTCAGCTCATATTTGTCGGGTACACAGGATGTACTTTACCTCACTGATCTTCACCATAACCCTTCGAGGCAGGTACGCTATTATCCCCATTTTATAGAAGAGAAGATTGAGGCACAGAGAGGTGAAATAACATGTTGGTGAGCATCCAGTGGGTAAATAATGGAGTCAGGACTCAAAGCTATGTCACGTTGCCTCCAAAGTCTATGGACACTAAACATAACCCATGTAACTATGCCCCATCAGGAGACCTTGATAAAGGTAGATTGAAAAAAATAGTGACAATGAAGGAGGTGGAGGTGATGGTAGAAGCAAAATTGATGATGATGATGATGATAATGATCATGATCATGATGGTGATGATGGTTATGATACAATGCAATCACAAATATCAAGCAATTACTATGTGCTAAACATTCTAAGTTATGTCACTCCCCTCAGCCTCAGCCTGGTGCATAGTAAACATTCAGTAAATGGTTATCATTATCAACCCAATGAGATCTATATTAATATTAATAACCCTATTTTACAGATGAGGAAACTGAGGCTCAGGAGAACTAAAGAATTGCACTGGGTTGCAAAACCTAAGACTAATGACTGAGGCTTTAAAAACACAACTCTGGCTGGGCACAGTGGCTGACGCCTGTAATCCCAGCACTTTGGGAGGTAGAGGCAGGCAGATCATGAGGTCAGGAGTTTGAGACCAGCCTGACCAATATGGTGAAACCCTGTCTCTACTAAAAACACAAAAATTAGCCAGGTGTGGTGGTACGCACATGTAATCCCAGCTACTCAGGAGGCTAAAATAGGAGAATCGCTTGAACCCGGGAGGCGGAGGCTGCAGTGAGCCGAGATCATGCCACTGTGCTCCAGCCTGGGCAATAGAGCGAGACTCGTCTCAAAAAAACAAAACAAAACAAAAAAACAAACAAAAAAAACACAGCTTTGAGATTTTTATTCATGTCAGCTCTGCCTTGGCAGAGGAATGAAGGTCTGTCTCCCCCTCACCCCCATGTCCCCCATCTTGTTTATTGACAGTACCCCAGGGATCTCAGCATGGCTTCAGGGAAGCCATCATCCTTCAGGATCTAGAAGAAAACAGCTGCAAGTGGATTCTGGCAAATTTTACACCACGTAGATTTCCAGGCTCCACGTACTCACACCCCAGTCCCATCCCCCACCCTGTAAACATTAACATTAAACATTAACATTAACATTCTCTCGGTCTCTCTTCATTGCTTGCCTCAATACATTTGGTTTCTCTACAAAAGAAGTCAATGTCTGCTTATTTTTTCATTAGTCACTAATGCATATTCCTGCTAGGAGGAGATTCTGCTGATCCATACAGATTGTCTCTGCTCACACCTATTCGAATTTTTAAAGCCATGTTTTTGGCAGCAAGCGGCAGTTGAAGAATGAGACCAGCTGCAGGAAATTAAATTGGCTGGACTTTCCCCTTTGGCATAGGCTGTTTGGATTTCTATTTTCTCCCTCCCCCCGAGCCTAGATTTTCCTAAAACTTCAACCCGATGGGTCACAGTTAAGGACCCAAGCAACCTTCCAGTGGCCTTATTGTCAGTGGGGAAAGGGGTGAGTAGCCTGAGTAATTTCTGTGACTTTCTCTAAAAGGGTCTTGTTTAGCAGAGTGGATGGCACCAATGCAAAGCCATTTGTGAAGGCATGACCTTGAGCTCAGTGAGCTGAACTGGAGAAGGGCAGGAGAGATTCCAAGGAGAAAGAGGACTGAAAGGAGGGCCAGAGAAAGTTATTGTCAGAGAATTCCGGAATGCAAAGATTGGACAGGCTTTCAGTCCAGGAAGTGGATTTCCATTTATGAACTAATTCCATTTAACTGGTAGTAACTGCCTGGAACACTGGGATGACAAGGATATAGACTGAGTCCAGGCGCAGCAGGAAAAAAATTGTCATGACCAATTATTGAATTGATGGGGAGAGGGGAGCCAAGGGACATGTGACATACATTTACTCTGCCTGAATTGATCCTTCTCACTCTACAGAAAGGACGAATGAAGCCCAGAGTTGAGAATCAACTTGTCCACAGCCACGGAGCAAATCAGTGGCAGAATTGACCCTGGAACCCAGGTGTTGCTTTTGGCACAATGCCATGCAGCAGAGATGACATCATCAGAGAAGAGAATTTTTTAGTGGAAGAGTATGCCTAATTCTCCATAAGCAATGTAAAGAAAATGAGCTCTGAAGCAAGATATAGAAGGCCCAGGCTCTCTCATTAGCCCTGTGATGCTGGGAAAAGCACTTAGCCTCTTGACTCAGTTTTTTTACCTGGAAAGTGGAGGGAAAATGGATTAAATGCTCCCTAAGGCATGTTTTAGGTTTATGCTTCTGTGATGCTCTAGGGTAACTGAGACATCTTATGAATTGATATAGATGCAGAAGGGGATACAGAGGGCCACAAAGGCCTGGAGCGTGCTTCAGCACTCCAGCACTGAGGACAGCTTCTCATTCCAATGTTTGCCTTTGATGGTGGGCAGGTTGGGGAAGAAGGTGCCAATCAGCCCTACACCGCTGTGTCATGAGACTTCAAACAGGAACTTGGGTCCTGTGTAATGACTCCTCTGTCATACTTCAAGACAACTGTAGCAAACCCGCGGGGATACCTGGCATCGCAGATCCTACCCAACCCTCCTCTCCTTGCTGAGCTTGCTGTCCTGGAAACAAGAGCTTGCTCTGGGAACAAACTAGGGGAAAAGATGAAATTTCAGGTGACGGCAGAACCCCATTCTGTTCTTGCCCCCTCCTTCCTTGTTTTCCTGATCTCTGTTATCCTTTACCCGGATCAATGAAGAGATGGAAGGCTTTTCATGCATAAACACAGAGCTAGGTGCCATGGAAAAAGAGAGGTGAGAGGGTAATTGACCCTTTTCCTAAATGAGTTCACAACTTCAGAGAGACAGACATCTGCATAGTCAAAAATACAAGGGAGTGTTGGAAAATGCCACAGTCTAGACCAGTAATCTCCTGGGGGTAGGGCAGGGGGCAGGTGAAATGTGTCTGGATTGTTGAGGGGAGGGTTCTATCACCATTGCTTCCACTCTCCTGAGGAGCTCTCCTTAGCAGGGAGACAAAGTTCCCATGTATTCTGATTGGCTAGCAGGCCTGTGCCTCTCTCTTGACTGTCAGCTCCTTGAGGACAGCAAATGTGTTTACATTCTGCTGTTTTTCCAGACGGCCAAGGGCAAGGCTTGGCACCTATTAGGCATTTGAAAAAAAGAGAAACCAAGTCTTTTCTACCAAATTCTATACATTCCTTGATGGCAGGGGCCATGTCCACTGAAGCTCTGACGTCAGGTGGTGGGAACAGTCAGGAGGACGTGGGTTTAATTTTAGACCACACTGGCTGTGTGACCTTGGGCAGGTGACTGAAACTCTCAAGATCAGCTTTCCTATATGGAAAATGGCAAAAATAGGATCAAACGCATAGGATTATTGTCTAGATTAGATATCAAGCTTCGCATTAAGTGGCTAGCACCATATCCAACACATAGCAGACCCTCAGCAAATGTTACTTCCCTTCCTCTCTTCTCTGTACCCTGCTCCACTCAGTACCTGCCGGGGTGTTTTAGCTAAAGTTTGTAGAATGTAAAGGACAGCTATGGATGACTTCATTCCTTGTAAATGGATGCCAGCTCTGCCTCTGCTCACACTACTTCACGTTTTTATGGGGATGCAAATGGAGTTTGGGTGTCTCCGTTTAAACTGATTTTTAAAAGTTGTTTCTTGGAACAGAAAGTGCTGAGGAAGCTGGGTTGGGGGCGCACAGTTGATTTCCCCTGGAGCCCAGGGCCCTGAGGAGGGGTCCTCTCAGCAGGTACCTTGACTCGATGCATGCTGATCCCGCTCATGCTGCTGCTCCTGTCAATGAGGAAGATGAACTCCCCGTGGGCCTTTCTCAGGCACGGCTGGACTGACTGGAGGTCGGGACAGAAGTTGAGCATGATGACGGAGTGGTGGGGAATGTCTTTGTGGAGGCGTTTTCGAATGATTTCTGTCTGGAGAAGAAAGGAATACTCTGATTGGGCAATCAGGGGGTCAAGAGGTACTCCTGGGAACTCATCCTGGTCCCCATCACTCACCGTGCACCCACATCCTGCTCAGGCTCTGCACGGAAGACGTCTGGGCTGACTGTGCTCAGCTTCTCTGTTTGCTAGACCTTCACGGGTTGCAACAGCAAGCATGGACTTTGCAGACAGAAAGACTTGGGTTTGAATCCCTGCTCTGTCACCATCCAACTGTGTGACATGGGGGCGAGTCCCTCCTCTGGGTCTATTTACCCATTGGTCAAATGGGACGGATAATGTCCGCTTCTCAGGGTGGTTGTGAGGATGAACTGAGTCAGCACAGATGCGAGAAGCCCCTTGGTTGAGTAATGGTCTCTCGCTTTTACACTCAGTGTGTAAACTGCTCTCTGGCTCCTCTTGGTTGTGAACTGGGATTCCCTGGTTTACCGATTCTCTCCCATTGTTAAATTCCTACTCACTCTTCAAATTCTACCCATTTGGAAAGTCTTCCCCAATTTCCAGGTGGACTTAATTACTTAGTTTCCTCATCCATGAAATGAGGACAAGAAGACATACCTCACTGAGTTGTTGCATGGGTTCAGTGCCCTTAGGAAGCTGGCTGCCTGGCAGAGAGCAATGGTCTCTAAACAGCAGCCATCATTGCCACTGCTGGTGCTGCTGTTGTTGGTCCTGGAGGCCCAGGCACTTCTCATGTTGAATACAATTTTTTGCTCCAATCTCTGCCTCCCGCCAACTTGTTTGCTATTATACTTGAAGGCAGGTCATCTCTTAGCTTCTTTTACATCTCCAAAATTTAACACAGGGCTTGGTCCAGAGATGGATCAGTAAAGATTAAGGGAAGGACAGTGCCTTGGTGTTTATCCTTTTATGTGGCCTCCTAGCTGGCCCTGAGGCCGGGACCCTTCCCCTTGCTTCTCCCCCTCCCCTTCCCACAGAATCTCATTTCCTTTGTTCTCACACTGCTTTCACTCTCCACCCCGACTTTCTCTCTCTGTCTCCTTATCTGGCTGTCTCTGTGTGTACACGTGTCTCTGTGTCTGTTTCTCAGTTTCTGTCTATTTGGGTTCCTTCCCCATCTCAATAGATGACATCACCACCCACCCAGTTGTTCAAACCAAACGCCTAACAGTTGTCCTCGGTTCCCCTCTTTTCCTCACTCCACACATTCCATCCTGCAGCAAAGCACTGCCAGTCCTGCTGCTAAGATGCAGCCTGAACGCGTCCATGTCTCTCTGTCTCCACTGCTACTGCCCATGTTCAGGAGAGGACTGTCTCTGTCTCTGGACCTTTGCAATAGTCTCCTGCTCTCTTTGTCCAACTTTTATCTCCCTGTGGTCCATTCTGCAGAGAGCAGCCAGAGCGACTGTTCTTGTCATTCTCAAGCAGTGCCCTCCCTAAATACTCTGAACCATGGTTTAGGAAGCACCCTGTGGCCTGACCCCTGCCTAGCTGCCCACCTCCTCTCTACCCACTCTGCTCCCCACATTTCAGCCGCACTGACCTTCTTCCTGTTTTCCAAACAGGTCACCATTGTTCTGCTTCCTGCTCTTTCATCCCTTGTGCACTCTCCATCCATTCCTCCCACGGTGGGCTCTTGGTCATCTGCCAGGTCTCATCCTCAGACAGGCTTTTGCTGATACCCGGCTAAAGAACACCCAGCACCTATGACTTGTGGTCATATCATCCCTCTCCAAACAGATCTGGCTCGTTGATTTGATTTTTCATTTTTATTTTTTGAGACAGAGTCTCGCTCTGCCACCCGCCTGGAGTGCAGTGGTGCTATCTCAGCTCACTGCAACCTCCGACTCCCCGGTTCAGGCAATTCTCCTGCCTCAGCCTCCTGAGTAGTTGGGATGACAGGCATGCACCACCACGCCTAGTTAATTTTTATAGAGATGGGGTTTCACCATGTTGGCCAGGATGGTCTTGATCTCCTGACCTCGTGGTCCGCCTGTCTCGGCCTCCCAGAATGCGGCGATTATAGGGATAAGCCACTGCGCCTGGCCTGATTTGTTTTTTTTCCTGTCTTTCCATCCCAGAAT
Source organism: Rhinopithecus roxellana (assembly GCF_007565055.1). NCBI lineage: Eukaryota > Metazoa > Chordata > Mammalia > Primates > Cercopithecidae > Rhinopithecus > Rhinopithecus roxellana. Next base: position 9,395,494 of record NC_044560.1, on the reverse strand, counting down.
ATAAGCTCCATGAAGATAAAGACTGTGTCATTCTCAATATTGCCCCCCTAAGATTTATTTGTTGAATGAATAAGTGAGGGAATTAATCTGTGTGGGCCTTTTTGTCTGCCACTGACCTGTGTGTACATCTTTTCTGTTTTTTTTTAATTCAGCCTCTGTTTCTCTTGGCATCTCTGTCTCTTGCGCATGGTGTGCCCTTCTATGTGATTTGCCCTCTTCTTACTAAACCAGGGTTTCTGACAGCTTGTCCCACCCACTCTTCCTGATTGATGTTCACCCTGTGGATACCCGCAACCCACTCTTCTCCCTGCCAAGGGATCTTGCTCGCTGTCTCCCACGTGAAGCCCCTCCACCAGAGGCCACAGCCCAGACTGGCTCTTTTGATGACAGAGTCCAAGGCAGCAGCAACCACATCTGCCAGTGAGAGAAGCCACCTCTAGAAACCTTATCTTCCTCTCAGAGGGACGGGGTGGGTACCCTGGCTCAGGATTCTCTAATGTCTCCTCAAGCTGCCATTATCCAATTACAATAAACTCATCGTTTCTTAGCAGCTGTGGGTTGATCGCTGTCATCCCTGGAGTTTGTGAGAATACAGGCTATTTGCATAACCAACCCAAGGTGGCAAGTTAATTCTCATTTGCTTCCACCATCCCCGAGCTAATTGATTTAAGGCTTGGCAGGCAGGGCAGGCAGCCTCAGGCCTGGGAGGCCCACTGGGCCCCTGTGGCATACAGGCAGCAGTTCTCAGAGCTCTGGCATTGCCACCCCCTACTCTGAGAACCTGGCCTTCTGGCATTGCCACCCCCTACTCTGAGAACCTGGCTCCAGCTTCTTCTCCCAACTGACTCATCTAACTGAGGGGCACCTCTGGGAGAGCAGGTGCTTCCAGTGGGGTCTCTGTCCACTTCCCCACCTTGCCACTGCCCTGTGCCGGCTAGGCGGGTAGAGCATGGGTGGTGTTGTGAAATCCAGCTCAACTGCCCCCACAGAATCCATTCTCATCCCTTAGCCTCCTGGTCACCAAATCTAACTTCTGAGATAACAGTCTTTCCCTTCCTCCAGCTCACTGGTGATCTTTGGGTGCTAGATCTCAGTTTTCTCATCTAAAAAAGGGGCTAATGGAAAGAGATGAGCCATCATTCCGAAACCTATCTTGGTATTCAGGACCCGGCTCAGTGTGCAGGACCATGAGTGGGAGGCAGAGCATGAGGTGTGACCTGTGGCTGACGCTCAGCCTCCAACCTTCCCTTTCCCATCCCCGCCCCCTGGCCAGGCCTCCTTGTCCTGCAGCTTCATGGGTTGGGGGACAACTTTCCCCACTCGCTTTTGTCCTTTATGTCATAGCAAGCAAGGGCCCCAGAGGGAGGAAGAGCAAGAGGCTACTCAGCTGGTGGGTAGGGGAGGTCCAGGAGGTAAGGAGCTGAAGGGTCCTGGGCACCCCTGGGGATGCAGAGGCCCAGAGGAGGCCAAGGCAATTTCTGCCACCATATGTGAATTTTCCTGGCTTAGGCACCTGCGAGGTCCTGGAGAAAGGTGACCTAGCAGGAGGCAGGAACAGAGCCGGGATAATGGGGCATCTGAAAGTGCCCTGCAGTGCCCCAGGGCCCACGGAAGGAAACACTTCTTGCCTGGTGTCTGCCTCCAGCTTGCTGCATGGCCTCGGGCAGGTTACCTCCCCACCTCACTGGTTCAGTGGAGACCAGGCCTCAGTGCCACCCCAACTCTGCCACCAGCCGCTCCCCGCCTCAGTTGCCCTCACCTTCTGCTCTGCACTGCAGTTCTTCTTCATCCCTTTAATGAAATCTGTTCTTCCCTTCAAGTGCTGGTCAAACTCTCCCAGCGTCATGTCCCCTTTCTCTATCAGGACATGGGGCATATGGGGCTCTGCAGAGATGAGATCAACTCTCAGCACTTGGCCAGGTGTCATAGGAGAAGGATGCTGGGGGCTTGGGTTTAGGTGCAAGATTCTCACAGGGGTGGGACTCCCAGTTGGAAGTGGGGTGGAAGCCCTGGCTGCCTGAAGCAGTGTAGGGCTTGGGAAGACTCCTTAGCTGGGAGGTAGGGGAGCCTAGTGGCCATGGGTGACTCACTGCCCCTCTCTGGGCCTCAGTTGAGCCATCTGTAAAATGGTAGTGGGATGGGGTTAAATGCCTCTCTGATGTTTTCAGGTCCTGACATTCTGTGAATTCTTGAACAGACAAGAATTTCTCCTTGAGGCTACAGAATTTCCAGGGTCTCACTGAGCTTTGGTTTTCAAAGATCCTCTGCTCAGCGGGCCTGGGGTAAAGTGCCCTGATGGGTGGATGAGACCCTAGGCCTCTGGAGCTTGAATTAGGGCAGGAGACATTTGATTCCACCAGCTAGAGCCAACTTTCCTGGGAGGAAAGTAGTGGGTCTCCTCTCCTTGGCCACACACCCCCGACCCTTTCCCTGGCTAGCTAGCTGCTGGGCAGGGGGCCACGTGTTCTGTCCCCACAGGATCAGCACCTCCTCCCTCCCACAGGCAACCCAGGGGCCCGTTGTGGGGCACCGTACCGCTGGGGTGGATGAGGATCTCCACGGGCCGGTCAAAGGTGTGCTTGTTGGCCAAGGTGATGATGATGCTCTTGGCCGAGCAGGCAGATGGGGCGGCATCAGCACGAATCTCGTGCGTGGGACTCTCCACCCCTGAGTGGCATAGAAAGACAAGGGGGATGTAGGCTCATGAGGTCAGGAGAGAGAGGAGTTCGCTGGGGCACACCAAGACCCAGGCCAGAGATGAGTGACATGCCAGCCCCATTAGGCGCTCCTGACCTGCAGTGTGACCATGGCCAGGCTGCCTCAATTTCCCCACCTGTAAAATGCAGGCTTAGATAGATGGTGTCTGATGGCTTTTCCTGCTCTGAACTCAGGATCTAGTGGGGGTCGGAGGAGTCGCATTCTTATAGGGCACGCACAGCCCTCAGCATGCTGCCAAGCAGATGACTCTCAGTGCTCCGTCGAAGGGCGCTTTTTTGATGCGTGCTCCGTAAACGCACCTCACACTGGAATGCAATGTTGCTCTAGGAGAGCATGCACTGACAAGAAACCATACCCTAGTGTCCTTTTAAGGCTTTGAGTGGTTGTGGGGAGAACCTTCAGAGCAATGGTTTTTAATCCTGGTTGCAAGTTAGAATCTTCTGGGGAGCTTTTAAATGTTTCCATGCCCGGAACATACCCCAGAGTCTCTGGGAGGTGGGATCTAGGCTACAGGATGTTTGGGTGTCTCTGGGTGCTTCTGACATGCAGACAAGGTGAGATCCAGGAAGCAGCTTTACAGCTGCGGCCTCTAGGAGAGGACCAAGGTCCACCATTCCCCATGGACATTCTCCCGAGGAAGCCACTGGGGTGGAAGTCGGTGGCCTTGAAATCTGTCCTGGGAAGGGACTTATCTTTGGGCTGCTTGTTGGGGCCATGGGAAATGGGGGTCCACAGGCTTTGTGTACTTTAGTTGATCTGCCATCTGGACCAGTTGGCTTCCCTGCCCACCCCTGTCCCATCCCTGGCAGCCTTTGACTTTTGGCCTGAAGCCCTCCAATCCCGTCTGGACATCTCCCTCTCACCTGCGAGCAGACATGGCCCACGGATCTCCAGCTGGAAGTTGAACTCATACTCCATGGGGTTGGACACATCGGTGTTCAGGAGAGTTGCCAGACACAACTTATTCCAGGAACCCGAGGCCCAGGCACCAAAGCAGTGCTTGTCTTTGCTGGAAAAGTGCCAGGAGAAGGAAAGGAGACCAGCCAGGGTGGAAGCAGGGGACCAGCGTGAGAAGACAAGGAGAGGACGATGAGTTCCAGGCAGCTCAGACCACCAAGGGGGCCCTCAGACCCATACTCTCCCACTCAACTTGACCCCAGGGAAAGCCTGGATTCTGACATAAGGCACAGCCACCTCCAAGGAGCACCCACGCTGGACCAGGCATCAGGCACAGTGCTCCCGAGGGGTAGCTCACATCGTTCTTACCACAGCTCTGGGAAGATGTCAGAGTCTCTGCAGGGAAACTGAAGCTCAGTGTGATGAGGTGACTGGCCCAAGTTCCCACTATTAAGAACTGGCAGAGTCCTGGCCCAGACCTCCTAGCCTAGGTCTGTCTGGCTCCATGGTGAAACGGTGTGTGCTGTGTCACACCCTGTCTTGAATCTCTGTCTCTGTGAGCAGCAAGCCTTGCGAGTCATTTCTCCTCTAAGTGTTTGTTTTCCCATCCTTTAAATGGGGACAATACTTTGCAGTTGCTTTGAGGACTCCAGGAGCAACTGCTTAGCCAAGTGTCTGTCACCTGCTGAATGCTCACGTTTCGGGGCCCTCTTTCTTTGTGATCTCCACCCCACCTCCCATCCTGTGCTGTCTCTACAGGCACACCCCCTAAGGCTTTTAATCTATGTCCTTCCACATGCGCACATCCTTGTAAAATACGGGGCAGCATTTGGGTGTGATTGTGCTTTAAGCTGACAAGATTGCCTTATATTATGAATCTCATTCGATCTCTTACTTTTTTTTTTTGGCACAATGTTATGTCTTAAAACTCTGCCCAGGAGGCTGCAAACCCAAGTCCTCGCTGCTAACTTGACATCACTTGGGGGCATCCGTTACACTGTACTTGTTGTTCCCAGCTCGGCCTCCCCACATCCATAAATAACGCCACCACGAATATCCCTGTCTGTGTTCCCTTTGGACTTGTGAAATAATTTCTTCATGATCCCCGGGGGGAAAGGGCACACCGAGGATTGCCAGATTGCTTTCCAGGGTGGCTGTCCCCATTCCTAATTCCATTAGCAGTGAACAAGCCTTCCCCTTCTCCTCACTAACACTTGGTGTCATCTGGTTTGTGGATTTTGTCTGTGTCACTCTATCTGAGCTCCTTTGAGATCACAGGGGTTTGAGGCAGTCTTTTTCCAAGAGTGTCACTCTTAACTCTGCCTGCTAGGATGGGCAGAAATCAGCATATTAGCACCCGCTCAGTGGCATCAGGGCCTCCTGGCCTCTTGTTCCCTGATCCACTGAGGTCCCGAATGTCCCAGCTAGGCCCTGCCTCTCAGATGCACAAGGCTCATCGTCACTGGCAACACTTACAAAGACAATACACAGGCTGGTGCTCTTCGGTCTAAGACTGGCTTATGCCACCAGCTTCTCTGTTGTGCCAAGTGTCATCCTTCAAGACCATGCATGATCCCACTCATCACCACCGATCTGACCTCTCTCCTTTCCTGTCTCACTCTGCGATAGCCACACTAGCATTTCTGCTGCTGCCATGACACATGGCACCTGCTGCTGCCTCTGGGCCTCTGCACTTGTGACTTTCCCTGCACAAAATATTCCCTCTAGTATATGTCCATGGCTTGTCCCCTTCATTCAGGTCAGGCCACAAATGATGTCTGGTTCTTGTTCGTTGGAGCTAAAATAGCACTTGTCCCACTCTGTCCCCTTCCGTCCCCTACAGCACTTATTTTCATAGAAAATGATCTCAGCTGTAAGTGCCTTAGACTGTGACCCACCTCATTTTCCCTCCATACCACGAGGGGAGGACAGAGAAATTGTCCAGGTACAGGGCTTGTCATGTTCCTCTCCCCATCCTGTTGAAAACCCTCTTAATGGTTCCTTGTTGCTTTTGGAGAAACAGTCTTAGCCAGGGCCAAAGGGTGTCTGATGCCTCTGCAGCCTCATCGTGTGCCACCTGTGCTTCTGTTGCTCTCCAGGGCCCTGTCCCTGCTACCCTAGGGCCTTTGTCCCTGCTGCTCTCACCTACGGGAATACTCCTCTCTGAGCCTACATCCTTCTTATCGTTCAGTTCTCAGCTGAAACATCACTCCTCGGAGAAGCCTGGCCCGGCCCCTGGCCCCCCAGGTTGGGTCCCTCTTTTATACTCTTAGCCCAATGAATTTCTCCTTCCTTGTACTTTTCAGTCAATAATGCATTCCAGTACACAATGAGTCACATAATTAGTTGTGTTATTCGTTGGATAATGGTCTTCCACCAAGTTCCAAAATGTCAGGAAACATGTTGGTTTTTCTCCTTCTCTATCCCTACCAACCAGCCCAGTGTCTGGCACATCGTAGGTGCTCAGAAAGTACCTCTTGAGGAAAGTTATGAAATTTGGACAGCTTGGAAATGCTGATTCCAAGCTGTCCAAATTTCACAACTTCTGGCCAGTACCATTACAGGGCATTTCAGGGATGCTTTTAAGTGCTTTAAAAGTGAGCAGGGGAGAAGCAAATGGCTCAGAGGGTGGCAACTGTACAGCAGAGCCTCCCCATCTCCTCCCTGTCTCCCCCACCCCATCCCCTACTAATGTCACCTGATGCACTCTCTGCTGCCCACCTGGGACTCTGATTGGTCTGGGCAGGGCTTCCTTACCCCTGGGCCTGTTGGTTGGAGGTGCCAGTGCTCTTGGTGCAGAACTGGGGCACGGTTGGGGCACAGACAGCAGGCAGAAGGACCCTCACAGCTCCGCTGGGCAGCGTCGGGAGCTCCGAGGAGGTGCTGATGAAGATGACGACGTTCTCCATGGGGGCAATGGTCCCCAGGTTGGCCACAAACAGGATCCGCTCCAAATCCTCATCCAAGGTCAGCTTTCCCGGTGTGCAAGAATGAGGGGCGATGGAAACCCCCTCTTGCAAAATGTGCCCTAAGTGCCAGGCTGGTGTCAGGGGCTGTACATAGATTATCTCTGATCCCTCTAAGATTGCTCTGGTGGTAAGTGAGTGGCCCCATTTTGCTGATGGGAAAATCAAGGCTCAGCTTGAGTGTGTGTCTTATGAATAAGTAACCCATTGAACCAGGATCTGAACCCCCATGTGTCTGACTCTAGGCCTGTGAACTTTCCACTCTACCTTGCTGGGGGTGGAAAACCTGGACTCACAAAACCCCAACAGAGGGACACATCTTCATCCCCCAAATTCTACTTCCCACCCCGAGAACCAAATAAAAGCATCCCCCACCCTCAGGGATCCATACTTTTGCTCATGCTCTTTCTTTTTATCAAAACACCCATTTCTTCATCCCTGCTTACCCAGTCGACCCACCCACCCAACCCCTCCATGAACACCTCCCTGGTCCCTGATCTGGGCTGGTCTTTTCCTCTAACATCATCACAACCTCTTTTGACACAGTCACTTTCCACCCCCTGCTCCCACCATGGTTACTCCTAGACAGATCCTAACTAATCTTTTGGACCGTGATAAATCATAACAACTCAGGGACAACTTTGCACCTTACACAGGATGAGTGTTCATTGAACATTTTAATAACCACTTGAATGAACTTCACCTTGATCATAGATCCAACAGTAAGAATCTCTTACATTATATTTTACCTGGTCTACGTTCTAGCCCTGGCTCTTCCACTAACATGCTGTGTGACGTGCTGCCTAAAAGGCACTAACAGCTGCCTTTTACTGACCTTGAGCCAGTTGCTCTCCCTCTTTGAGCCTCAGTTTCCTCAATAGCAGGCATTAGTAGCCATGCTTTGAGTATTTACTGTGATGTGAGTCCTCTTTCTGCATTATCCTGGTTGAGCATCAGGTGAGGACAGTTATTTATTCCATTTTACAGAGGGGGTTGATGTTTTCTCTGAGCTCACACCATTTGTAAGCCACAGGAAAGGGAGTCAAATCCTGGTGTGACTTGTCCCACAGCCTCTGAACTTAAAAGATATGTTATTCTGTTCTCTAGAGAGACCTTTAAAATCCTTTTGTTACCTCCCTTCCTTTGATCCTCACACTTTCGAGTGACAACAGAAAGTCAATTACCTCTGTCTTACAGACAGTGAAGCTGAGGTTCAGAGAAGTTAATTATTGGCCCAAAGTGGCACAGGATTCCGTCCAGGATTCCTGACTAGTTCAGCGCTCTTTCTCCCTCAAATCCCACTGCTATCCTTGCAGTTGGCCTGAGGCTCCAACCCAGGCAGCCTCCGGCTGGCCAAACACAGGTCCCGCTGCAACCCTTCTGGTCTCCTTACCTGTGACTGTTGGGGATCGAACATGGGAGGCATCAAAGTGGCCGCTCTCCAGCTTGGCTTTGTCCTTGATCTGTACCGTCACGACACGGTCAGCAATGACTGCCTCAAAGCCGATCACCGTGGTGCACTCATCCAGGGGGTACACGAAGAGGCCTGTCAGAGCAGGGCCCAGCATCGCGAGGTGCCCCAGGTGCACCCTGCACACCCCTTGCCTGGAAGGAACCTGAATCCTTGGCCTGCCGGTTGGGTGGTGCCCACTGCCACTCAGTGGATGCCCAGAGGCCTCGGCCGCGAGCCAGCTCTGGGACCAGGTGGGTAAGTGCAGCAGCAGGGCCAGCTCTTATTTTGCAGGTATGTGAGCCTGATGTGGCCAGAACTTCTGATTTTCCAAGAGAGCGAAAACATGGGTTTTTATGGGACTTATTGTGTGCGCCTCATAAAGCACATCTGTATGGTCAGTTTTGTCCATGGACCACAAGTTTGCCACCTGTGGCATGGAAGATTGGGGCTTTGGAGGAAGACTAGGGTTCTAATCCAGGCCCCGTCATGTTTCCTAGCCAGGTGACCCTGGATAAGACACTTAGCTTCTCTAGGCCTCCTAGCACCACCTGTAAGATGGCGATAATGAAGCCTATTCCCAGGGTCGTAGTGAGAATTGAAAAAAATAGGCATTATTGATGAAGCCATGTGCCACACGTTATTATATCTTAGTGCTTCTCGAACTTTAGAAGCTCACGAGTGACCTGGAGGTCTTGTTAAAATCCAGATTTGGATTCAGTAGCTCTGGGGTGGGGCCAGAAATCCTGCCGTTCTGAAGCACCTTCTGAGTAATGCTGGCGGCTGGGGATCACATTGACAGTGTTAAGGTCTTGTCTTATCTACCCTCTTAATATCGGGACAGCACAATGCTGGGTCCAGGGTGAGCCCCCCACAAACCCGGACCTCCGCTCCCTCTGGGGCTCAGTTTCCTCATCTGTAAAGTGGGGGACTTGTTCCTTCTGTGGAAAACCAAAGGGCTGTTGGAAGTAGTTTGGGTATTTAGCTCCCTGAGTCTGCAGGTGGATCCTAATTTAAGTCGCCCTGTCTAGGTTTCCTTGAACACAGGAACAGGGCCATTTGCCCTGCCCGGGAAATTTCTAAGGGGAAGAAAGTTTCCCTGTGGCTCCCTTTGGTAGTGTTGGTCCCCAGGGCAGCCCTGCAGGGGTTTCAGAATCTCAGGTGGGGTTGAGGTTTTGTCACCAAAGGTTGGTGACCAAAGACATGAAGTTTGGTGGCTAGGAGGCCCCATCACTGCAGATAGGAAGGGAATCCTGGCTGGTGCCCTCCTGGCCTTCCCACAACTCTCCTCCTGAAGTGAAAGGAGTTTGATTTACAAATGACTCTGGCAGGCCAGTGTGCCTCCACACCCCTGACCGTGGTTCATATTCACAGATGGTTTCTCAGTCCACAAAGTCCTGCCTGCTCTATTACCTCATCGGCTCCACCACAACCCAGGGCATCTGGACAGCGGAGAGGAGCATCCTGATTTTGAGGGGGTGGCAGCTTCCCCAGGGTCACAGGAGCAAGAACCATGGCTAGGAGTGGAGCCTCCTTGCTTTGACTGAGTCTTGATGCTTATCCTCTTGTGAGGCTCCCTGGAGAAAGTGTGGGACTGACCAGCGGACAGTGTGCCTTGTGGGCTGTAAAGTGCAGGGACAGTCCGGCACTGTGGCTCAAGCCTGTAATCCCAGCACTTTGGGAGGCCGAGGTGGGTGGATTGCTTGAGCTCAGAAGTTCGAGAGCAGACTGGGCAACATGGCAAAACCCAGTCTCCACAAAAAATACAAAAATTAGTTGGGTGAGGTGGCACATGCCTGTAGTCTCAGCTACTGGGAGGCTGAGGTGGGAGGATCTCTTGATCCCAGGAGGTGGAGGCTTCAGTGAGCTGTGATCGCACCACTGCATTCAAGCCTGGGCAACAGAATGAGACCCTGTCACAAAGAAAAAGAAAAGTGTGGGGATAGTTGGCTGGGGCTGAACCCAAACCTCTTCAGCTCAAATCCTGACCCTCCTTGCTATTGGCTTTGGGGCCTGCAAAGCAGAAATAGTCTCACCATTTTACAGATGAGGAAACAGATTCGGAGGGGTGGCATGACTCGCCTAAGGTCAGTCAGCGAGTAAATGTCAAGACAGGGATTCAATGTGGAGGAGGGGGTGGTTCCGGGGAGGCCCCAGCAGGTGTCCTTACCCTGGAAGGGCTGGGCTTCTAAGTTGCCATAGGTGAGGGAGGCAGTTAGGCCCAGGGCATAACCACTGACACAGGAGGTAACGTCAGACGCGGTGAGGGGCAGGGCTGCCCCCGTGATCCAATTCAGCAAGCCAGGCATCCCACTGGCTACTCAACCTTCAGAACCTGCAAGACACAGGAAAGGCAGGAAGTGGGGAGAGGCTCCTCCAGGTCCCCCCAGCCTAGTTTTCCCATTTCAGACAACCCCAAGCAATCAAAGCAGCATTGTTTTCATTTTCCCCAAGAACTTCCTAGTTCCTGGGAAGGAAGTGACCGCAGGATAACTACCATTCTTCCCTGAGAAGAGGAGAAGTGGCCATTCTCTTCCTTTCATTTCACAGGTAGAGAAACTGAGGCTTGAAAGCATGTGACCTATTGGGATTCACTCAAAGGGTTGGAGCACAGTCAGGGCTAGAGTCCAGGTAGCCTCACGTTCAGCCTGGAATTCTCCCAACAGACCATGTGGGGAAGGGAGTCGAGGGGCTCAGGCTCTGACCCCATCCTCTGTGTGTCCTGTAATCCCTAAGCCTCAGATGTTGCCTCTGCAGAATGAGGGCATTGGAATAGCTCACCACGTCCTTCCTTCTCTGACTTCAGTGAGCCTGCTCACTGCAGTGAACACTTGGTAGGTGAGGGCCACCCCCAATAGTCACCAAAGTAAGGGGAGCCACATTCTTCCAGGTGTAGAGGCCAAAACCTGGGAGTCATTCCTGCACCTCCTTCCCACCCCTCTGCCCCAAAACACACACACACAGCCAATCCATCGCCAAGACCCGTGTGTCATCTCTGGAAAAACCCTTGTATCTATCCACATCCTCCCTTCGTGGCCACCGGCACCTTGTCCCAGGCCACCACCACCTCCACGTGAACTGTAGCTCCTGATCTGCCTCTTGAATCTACTCTTGCCCAAGAATCCATTTTCCACCCACTGATCAGAACAAACATTCTGGACACATAAACTGGACAGGTCTCTGCTACCCCACTTCCCTCTTCTACTCACCAATGGGTTCCCTTGCTCCTTGGACAGAGAACCAAAGTTTAAGGTGGCCTGGGGCTCTATGGGGTCGGGCCCTGCTGGCCTCCCCAGCGCAGCATCACCACGGTCCCCAAACACACCTTGTGGGTCTCAGCAGTTTCCACTCCGGACACGTGTCCTGCTCCTTCCATCCCTGTGCTTGCTGCTCCTCCCGGAAGGCCCACCCCACACCCATTTTTAAACTAGTAACCCCCTACTCATTTTTCACGGTCAACTCGGGTCCCCTCCGCAGGGAGGCCAGACCAGTGTGCTCAGCATCCTCTGTCTTCCCCGCACAGAGCTGAGTTTCTCTCCCCAAGAGCATCTCTAACCATTTGTTGTGTTGCGTTCTGTTTCTGAGTGACGTCTGTTACTCTCTGTTTCCCGTTTGGGCATAGGCGCTATATACGTGGGCATGGGCCACATCGACTTTGGCTTCACAACCCCCTTTGTGTTGATTGAATGAAGAAGAGAATGCATGGCTTTCATCCTTGCAGCACGAAGGCCTCCATAGCATTTCTCAGGACCGTGTCTCAATGATCTAGGGTCTCCCAAGACCCCCGCCCAAGTAATCACATGCCTTGAAGAAGCGGGGTGGGAATGGGAAACAAACTCAAATGAAGGGTGTGGAATAGAAGTTTGAGGTCAGATTCCCTCTGGGTTTTCCTGTCTGCGGGGTAGGTGCCAGGCAAAACTTCCCTGGGCTGGTGGTCTGCTGCCCTTTATTTGCAAGGCTGTTCAATGAGTGCTGAGTACTCTGCTCTTTCTCAAAGAAGGGACTGTTTCTCCTGGGTCCTCTCCATGTCCCCAGCTGAGATCCTCAGGTGCTCCCCCACACCCCGGCATCCCTCCAGGCCAGCAGTGGCTTTTTAATTATGTTCTCCCTTTGGGCTCAGGCCCAGACAGCTCTGGGCTTATCTCCTGTCGGGCTGACTGACAGCAGCAGGCAGATAAAGAGCCGGGAGGGAGCTGCTGTCTCCCCAAGTGGCCTTCTCTCAGGAGATCTGTCTCCTGGTGGTCAGAGCAAAGCCTGGCAAAGCCTGGCAACTTCAAGGGGGTGGGGAGGCAGGGGGCAAGGGGGTGGGGAGGCAGCCTTCATTTCCTGACAGAGCCACGTCTCCCCCTTCCAATGTTCTCTCTCCCCCACTGCCCCCGCCCGCATCCTGGTTCGCTCTTGTCTGGAATACTGATTGGGGAACGCAGCCTTAGGGAGCCAGCACCCAGACATGCATTGAACCCGGACCTCAGCTCCAGTCCACCTTGGGTTGAGGTTCTGCCAAAGGCATCTTATCCAACCCAGTCTACCCACACTGTCCCTGGCCAAGGGAGCGGGGCTTAGCTGAGGGACATCTGATAACAGACGGCAGACTCCCTCAGCATTGACCCTTTAGGAATGTCATGCAGCCATAAAAAAGAACAAAACCATGTCCTTTGCAGCAGCACCGATGCAGCTGGAGGCCATTAGCCTAAGCAAATAATGCAGGAACAGAAAACCAAAAACCCCATGTTCTCATTTGAAAGTGGGAGCTTAACATTGTATACTTGTGGACATAAAGATGACAATAATAGACACTCGGGACTACTGGTGGGGGAGGGAAGGAGTGGGGAAAGGGTTGAAAAACTAACTGTTGGGTACTGTGCTAACTACCTGGGTGATGGGGTCAGTCATACCCCAAAACTCACCATCATGCAATATATCCATGTAACAAACCTGTATATGTAGCCCCTAAATCTAAAATAAAAGTTGAAATTACTTTTAAAAACCATACACACACACACACACATGCAAATAAAAAACCAAAATCTATATTATGGAAAAAAAGAATGTCAGAACCCCTTGGAAAGAATAAACTTTAAATCCTGTGGGGGCCTGGTTAATGCATATTTTTTATCAATTCATCCAGCATTGATAAGCACCTACTGTATTCCAGGCTCTGAATTAGCCACTGTCTATATAAGGATGAGACCCAACCCAAATGGCAAGGAGTTTATAATGTGGCAGCAGAGGAATGTGGGAGTAGGGAAAGGTCATAGCAATGACAGCTGGAATTTATTAAGCATTGAAAATGTGCCAGGCACATATATTATCTCATTTAATCCTCATAAAACCTTCTAAGGTATTATTCTTCTGCAGATGAGGACGGTGAGGCCTCAAGGGAGTGTGCTGGCTTTGGATGTGGGTTTGGGGTACCTCAAGGGCACACAAGTAAATGGGTACATGTGTAGGACTTTCTCCTGGGAGGGGCCCAGGACCATCCCCATGAGAGATTCTGGTCCATAAGGACCAGAATAGATTATGCTGAGTGTCTTCCCTTCCAGCTCTGTCCCAACCTGGGCCTCAGATGGGCGTGGGCCACAGGAAGCACCCAGGGACAGGGACAAGGCCATGGCATCTCCGGGTCAGAGTGTGGGAAGCCAGGGTTCAGTCTTAGGAATGGTGTCTGGTGTGAGTGGGGCTTGTCAAGTGTGTGAGGGTCAACACTGTGTTTACCTTCCCCACCTCCTTCCTCAGTGTGCCACACAACATGTCTTTGCCCAGTTCCTTCACTTTTGGGATGCTGCGTCTGGAAAAGAGCTGGTGAGGTGAGAGAAACCAGAAAGGGATTGAGTGGAGCTGGCAGAAAGAGCCAGGGGAGAAGAGGGAGGGAGGGCTTAAAGAACAAGGAAGGGAGGACGGGGGAGGGCAGGAAAAAAGGATTTTTAAGAATGAGTGCCCAGAGTTATAAATTGGATCCCCTCTCATATTCTCTAAGAGGCACATAGAAAGATTGGAATGATTTGAGGCTCTGGACAGTGTTTTCCTGATGAAACGTTGGGCCGAACCTGGACACTAAGAGTTCTATATGGCTTAGAGGAGGTTCTTGGTGTGCCCATTAAATGCCAACACTTTTGTGATGGCCTAGAGATGATAAATCCCAAATAGTTGCTGTCCTTCTGGGCAGAACATTATTCATATTTATGCCTGGCACATAATAGGTGCTCAATAAATATTTCTAAAGTGAAATGAATGAATGAGTGCCAGCAGCCTCCCAAGGACACCGAAGGACACTAGGTGCTGGGGATACAGTGGGAACAGGCAGGCGTGAGTGGAGATACTAATGGAAGAGACAGACAGTAAATAAAGCTGGAAGTCCACAATCCAGCCTGTTCTTGTCATCCCCACTGCAGCAGCCACATCATCCCCTTACTGTGCATTCCCAGTGGAGCAGTCAGAGTCATCCTTTGAAGACAAAGTTGTGTGACTCAATGACTCAAACTTTCTGATGGCTCCCATGCCCCTCAAGCCCCCGTCAATCTAAGCCCCTCCTGTTTTCCCTTCTGACCACCCCCTTAATGGATTCACTCCAGCCTCTAGACATGCACGTGCTCGTGGCTCGCTTCCTCACCCCTTCACATCTGCTCAGATGGCACCTTCTCAGGAAGGGCCCTGAAAACTTGCTTTAAACTTGCACCCCTCGCCTCCTTTCCTTCAGATCCCTCATCCTGCTTTGTTTGGATATTTTCCATAGCATGTCTCTCCAACATGTTACGTAGAAAACTTTTATTGCACTTATTGCTTTTTATCTGCTTCCTTCCACAAGGGTGGTGATTGGAGCCTGTTTTTCTCATTGATGCATCCTAAGTACCTTGAGCTCTGCTTGCCCTCATAGAAAGGGATGAAAAATATTTGTTCAATGAATGCATGGATCCATATGTTATCACAATGTCAGGCTGGTCGTTTCTGGGTTTTGCATGGGTTCAGCTCAGGGAGAGATATCCTCTAGCCACCAGGTTGGGGCAGCTCCACAGAGAAGCTACAGACGTTCAATCTGTTAGGCTCTCATTTCAGTCTTTATGTACCATGGTCCAAATCCACCCTCCCTGCCCGCCATAGGTGCCACCCGTCTTGTAACAGGCCATCAACCCCCTGAGGAAGCTCTGTAATTCTGTGCCCTTGAGCCAGTTCCTCACCACTGCCCACTGGCCACCTCTCCAAACCTTCCCCTGTGTCCTCTGCAGCTGCCCCTGCATGGCTAGCAAAATACCCCAGATCCTGGGCCTCTCCTGAGACTCTCTGTGTCCCGGGTCCCAGTTGCTGCCTGCGCCAAGACTGTCACTCTTCTGTCCTCCAGTCAAAACCCTTCTCCTTGGGGGACTGATGCCTTTTGGCTATCCCATCCTTGTGGCTTGCCTTCTCTAAGGTCTCAATCATACTCCTTTAGTCAACACTTGGTGCTTGGCTCATGACTTCCTCTGTTTCCCAAGCCCTGCCATCATCTCAGGTGACTCGAGCATCCTTGGGAACAGTGCATCAACACCCTGGGCATTTACCTCTTGACCCTGCATGTCAGCAACCTTTGTTTCCTTCCCAGCTCAGCCTGCATTTCCATTCCCGTGCCTTGAACTTCACACACCATCTGTGATGGCTCCATCTTCAAGACCACTCACTCATTCCTAAAATTGCAACCTCCCAATACTTTCCAGGTTCCTTTCTTTGTTTTCTTCCTTAGCACTTATTACCATCTGATATAATGTATATCTTGCTTATTTATCTTGTTTAATGTGTATCCTAACCCTCCAAGGTGTAATCCCTGTGAGGGCCAGAATTTTGTTTTAGTTTGCTCACTGTTGTATCTGCTGCCCATAGAGTAGTGCCAGGCACCTAGTAGATGCTCAATAAGTATTTGCTGAATGGATGAAATACCACTCTGAGTGCTTTACATATATAATTTTCAGCATCTCTCGGAGGTAAGTACTCTTAGTATCCCTATTTGATAAATGAAAATACCAAGGCTCAAAGAGGTGAGGCAACTTGCCCATGGTCACACAGCCAGTAAACAATGAGGTTAAGAGTAAACCCAAGCAGAAGGACCATGTGCTTAAACATGAGGCTACTTTATTTCCTGCGCTGAGTTTCTCCCAAGCCTTGTCACCTCTTCCTGAGCGAGTCTTACAATTCTCTCTTCTCTCTTGCCATTGCTGCTGCTTCATTGATCTCCCCTAGACTGTCTCTATCATCTCCTACCTGGTCCTTCAACCTCCAGGCTGTTTCCCTTCTGGTTCCCTCACACACACACATGTGTGCGCGTGCACACACACACACACACCCCTCTATTTTTCCTGAGCATAATGGCTTCCCATTGATTTTGTCCAAAAGAGTAGGTCAAATGTCCAGTGTGGCATTCAAGGCTCTCCCCAGTGGGTCACCGTCTTTCTCCAGTGCCACCGCCCGCCATGTTCTACATACTGGCCTTCCTCCAAACACACTGACCCTCTCACCATGCCCTGAACACGTCAGGTTCTTTGCCACCCTTTGCCTCCTCTGCCTTCAAAGTCTTGTTCATCATTCAAGGCTTAGATGCACCTCCTCCAGGAAGCCTTCCCTTTCTCTGACACTCCAGTCCAACAGACACGCTTTTCTTGGGGCTTCCATAGCCTTTGAGCCCTTGCCTATAATACCCCACATCCTGCGGCACTACAGCCATTCATATGCAATGGCTTTATCTTTCCGTGGGGCTGTGAGTTCTGAAACAGCAGTGGCTGCACCTCCTCCTTTGCCTTGTTCCAGCTCCCTGGACTGTGCTTGGTTTGGATGAGGAACTCTGAATGGGGGCACCTACCAGGTTCTAGTACTTCACAGGCATCGCTAGTACTCACACCTACTCCCAATTTCCAGGTTCAGAGGGAGGTCCAAAAGCCAACACACTGCTAGAGTGGCCAAGCTGAACGGAAACCAGCCTGGACTCCAAAGTCTGCTCTTTCCCCTGCTCAGGCTGCTTCCCAGTTCATGCTGAGCAGAGGGGAGAAGAGAGTGTTGGGGCTCTGCTGGCTTCAGCCATCACAAGGGAGGTGGAGGTGGGAGGGGGCTGTGTCAGGGCTCCTGGGGTCAAGGAGAAGGCCCTCATGCCCACCTTGCTGGGGGATATTTGCTTTTCAGAAAGAGATTGGGAAGGCAGAAACTTGGACGTGGGGTAGTGGTTAGGGGTGCCTAGGTCCCAGTCTCTGGGGAACTGCCTGAGGTTAGAGTCCCTGTGATGGCCACTTCCAGAGTAATTGGCCCAGTCACACTGCTGGGCTCTGCCACTCACATTCTGCGTGGTCTTGAGCAAGTTACTTAACCTCCTTGTGCCTTAGCTTCCTCCAGGTCTAAGCTGGGACGGTCCCATGGGCCTCTGCCTAGCATTTGCCCTAGTAACCCCTGACCCTGACTCTGATCTTATTGCTGAAATCTACCCTTTCCCCTTGTATCCACAGCACATTGTTGTCCCAGAAACAACATGTTCCTGCCACCTGCAAAGCCATTCTGGAAGCATCTCACCCTCACCCTGGTCTGATCCCTCCCAGATCCTGCTCCACAAAGTTGGGGTCCCCCACCTGTGTGGGCTCAGCCAGGCCTGGGCTAGGTGAAGACTGTGAGCCCAGAAGCAATTCTGGGCTTGCCACCTGCCCTTTTACCTGGGGTAGAGGCCTTTGCTCCTTTTCTCATCTCCAGCCCCTCTAGGAAGTCCTGCTTTCATGGCCCCTTTAGAAGCCTGTGCTCCGAAGCCACCCAGTCACAGACAGCATCAACACTCTTACCAAAGTGGGGCCAAGTCTATAGGTTCTCTGGATCTGGTCTGATCCAGAGAACCTATAGACTTCTAGGCTATAGGCCCAAAATCAGAATTCTGGGCTTCTCATATTCTGGTCTCCTTCCTCTAAACCTCCCCACGTAGGCCTATATCCAGCCAACGTGGGTAACAAATCCATGATTGTGAGGCTCACCCTCACCCCGTTTACCCCGTGCTCCAGCCAGTCAAGAACCCTTGCTATGCCTCCAAACAAGGCTGAGTTCTGCTACCGCTATCTCTTCTGGCACTGAGGGCTTTGCCGGGAATGCTGTCTCCACCTCTCCATCCTTAGCCATCCTTCAAGGCCAGCTTCAATGTTATCACCTCCATGGAGCCTTCTCGGGGTCCTGCATTGCCTAAGATTGCCCCGTGCCACCAGCACAGTCAGCACCACTCATGTTATCTGTCTCATCATCCATGTGCCATGTGTCCATTTAACAGACCTATATGGAGGACCTACTCTGTGCCAGACACTGTGCTAGGCTGGGCTACCGCAATGACCAAGAAGTACAGGGCCCCTGCCCTCAGGCCTTGTGTCCTGTCCCCCACCCACCCCAACCAGGAGCAGTTAGCCCCCAGAACTTGAGGCAAGATACTCTGTCTCTCCCCAGTGTCTGGCCAGTAGTTGGTGCTCAACAATGAATGGATGGCATGTACTCTATTAGTTGAATGAATGAGTCAGTGGCCAAATAAATAGAATGAAATGTGTCATGGGGTGGATATAGGTCTTGGCTATACAATGGAAGAAATTTATTTCAGCCCAGAGCCCATGAGATTCTATCCTGGAGATAGTTGTAGTCTCCTTTGGTGAGAGTTGGGGGTTGGGGGAGTAGTAACGGCACAGAATGCTCAGGCTTCTCAAGTGCTTTGTGTCCTCACACTGCCTGAGAGACCTGGAGTCCAGCCAGTTGAGACGTCCTGGACAGTCAGTCTGGACAGGAGGCTGGGGCGAAGCCACCCACGATGTCTGGGGCTTCCAGCGAGGAGACTGTGTTTGGGCCGGCTGAAGAAGGGAGAAATAAGTGCATCCACATTTGCAAAGATAAATGAGGGCCATTTATCTGGGCTAAGCATCTGAAAAGATGCTTGTCGGATTAGATCAAGGAGGAAGTCATTTACATATACGGAAATTGTGCCATGCCTGTCCCCTGGGGGCCCAGTAAGGCTCCTGCATTGGAGCCTCTGCTCTCTGAGGGTCACTCAGAAATGCACCCACACATCGCTGGGAAAATTGGGCTTTATTACACAAATTCAATTTACACCCACCTTTCCAGGGGCATGTTTGCAAGGCGAGCTCACCCAGCCCAGCTGCCAGCATCCTTGTGGCTCCACTGAAAAGCACTAAGTAAATTCTCTGTGTGGCTTCAAGCCTTGTTCCTGTCTCCAGCACACCGCTCTCCGCGTGCTGAGGGGCTCACCGGCTGGTGGCACCGAGGGAGAGCTGTTTTTGAATCCAGCCGCTGCCCCTCTAGAGCTACTCTGTTGCAGTGGGGCTCCTAGGGAGTTGAAGACTAAATCCTTGTACGGTGCCTTCCCGCACAACCTCGAAGTAGTAAAATGACAGGCTAGGAAGTGAATTCCTGCCCCTGGAATCTGTCTTTCCTCTTCCTTCTCCAGTGCTCTCTCATTGGATGCTTCTTTCAAATTCAGTTTCACCCTCTGTATAGTGGGCAGGTAAAAATGTCATCTCTTTCTTAGGGTTATTGAGAGGCTTGCAAGGGACACACTGCCCTATAAAATGCTTGTGCCAGTTTCTGGTCTGCAGTAAATGTTGGCTATTGCTTTAATTCCCTTTTCTTTTTGGGTTGTCCTCCTGGTTTCACTCTCCCACCCACTATGACTGCATCTGGGCACTTGAGCTTTTGGCATTTCCCCTGGTGGCTCTGGCTTCCTACAGCTCTCAGATCTGCCACCCAGCCATCCCAGGGCCCCCTGCCTAGGTGTTGGCTAAAGAATACATTCATTGCCTTCCCTTCTCTCTGAGGTCCCAGAGCAGTTTGGGCCAATCTATGAGACTGCATCCCCGCACACACTGCTCCCCCTACACAGAGATGCTTTGTGGGGTGGCAGAGGGTGCTGGATCGGGAGTCAAAGTGCCTCCCCCCGGCCTGACGACCAGTTCTGCCACCAACTGCATGTGAACCCTAGACTGGGACCCTGCCGTCACACGTATGGCCTGGCCACACCTCTTGGGCCTGCACGGAGCACAGCTGGTGGGACATAAAGATTGGTGGGATCTTAAGACCCTGGGGTAGGGGTCCAAGCTATACTTCTTCCTTGTTATGGTTCTTAGCACATGGAAGAGTGCCTAAAACACTTTCTGAAAAATCCCAGCTAACACATGTTGAGCAATGAGTAGATGCCAGGTGGTGTTCTAAGTGCTTTTCATGAATTCGTTCTGGTAACCCTTGGGACAATCCTATCAAGAAGGCGTGGCTATTATTCCCATTTTGTGGAAGAGGAAGCTGAGGCCCAGCATGGTTACATTTCTTGGTCAAGGTAATACACTCATAAGTGGTGGAGCTGGGATTTGGACTCCACCTTCAGAGATCAAACTCCTAACCACAAAGCTTCATCACCCCTCAATACTTATTTGCTGAATGAATACATGAATGGCCTGGAGAAGGTCCTTCCCACGGGGTCCCTCTGGGCTCTGGGTCCTGGCATCTTTATCTAACAACAAGGGGATGCGCACCTGGAGAATTCATCCCACCCATCTCTTCAGATTGACAGTCCAGGGTCTCAGCTGCTCTGAGAGACAACCCACATCAGAACTGAGGATGTATACCCATTCCTCCTGTGCCCCGCCCAGTTGAAGGGATCTAGGTGTCTGACTACTTAGTCTCTTCTCAGAGGTGGCACTGTTTCCTGAGTGCCAGGGGGATTTTCACACTGAAACCCCAGAAAGACCCTATGAGGCAGCTCATCCTCACTTTGCAGCAGAGGAAATCAAGACCTAGAGAGGTGAAGAAAACCTCAGGGTTACACAGTGAGTGGGTGGTAGAGCCAGGATTTGAATCCAAGCATCTGGCCCCAGATCCTCGGTTGTTAATGGTGCCTTCCTTGCTGCCTGCTCCTTTCCAGCCAGGTCCAGGTGCCCAGGCTGAGTTAGTGCACCTGCCAGCCAGCTGCTCTTACACAGGGCCTTTGATCCCTCCACACCGACTGCCGTAAACCCCCAGGGCTCCACCTCTCACTGTCTCCTGCCCTTCTGCTGTGCTTTCTAGGAGTGGGGAGGTGGCGGTAGGAGTAGGGAGAGGAGACAGCATCCTCCCCACGTTTTGAGTGGGGATAGTAGGTTAGTACCCTGGCTCTCTCTCCTACCAAGTCAGCACACTAGAGACGACTCCCACTTCAAAGTCATTTCAACAAGATGCCACTGGAGGTCGAGCGCGGTGGCTCACGCCTGTAATCCCAGCACTTTGGGAGGCTGAGGTGCGTGGATCGCTTAAGGTCAGGAGTTTGAGACCAGCCTGGCCAGCATGGTGAAACCCCGTCTTTACTAAAAATACAAAAATTAGCCAGGTGGGGTGTCGGGCGCCTGTGGTCCCAGCTACTTGGGAAGCTGAAGCATGAGAATCACTTGAACCTGGGAGGTGGAGCTTGCAGTGAGCTGAGATTGCACTACCGCACTCCAGGCTGGGCAACAGAGAGAGACCCTGTCTCAAAAACAAAAACAAAACAAAAAACCAAAACTGAACACACGGGACATACACAGAGGCCTCAAAATGGATGTCATGGCGCATCTTACTACAGGAAAACTTTGGGCAAGGTTGGTATTGACCCTCTTCTTGGGCTTCAGCTGGTGCAGAGCCAGCCGAAGGTTAAGAGAGAAGGGGAGAGGTTGCATTTAGAATACCAAGTTCCCCACTGCAGTCAGGTTTAAGGAGACAGGGTTTTAGGGTTTAGAGATTCCCCACACTTTGCACAAACTCTTCCATTGGGTCGTAGGCACTGTGCTAAGAAAGTTATGTGGATGATCACACGGATCCCTCATAATCCTCTAAGTGCAATTTTTCTTTCTTTTTACAGGTGATCTGAGTGAACATAAGAGAGGTTAGTAAACCTGCCCATGGTCATAAAGCTAGGAAGCGTTGACTCTGGGAACTGAACCCTGGCTGCTTCCATTCCAGTGCCTCTGCATTTACCACTGTGCCATAGCAAAATCCATGGTAACAGTATCCCACATCCACAGAAGCAAGAGAAAAGCCCTCTCTTTGAGGGTCCAAGGGACAACATAGGGTTGTCAGCAACATTGACTAAACCAACCAGGGACAAGGAAGCAGGGAGAGGAGGCCAGCTGCAGAATCGCCCTCATCAGCCAGCCTGGGCATCAGGAGCAAATCAGGCTCCAGGAATTAGGCTCAAAACTCAAAGTCAGGCTTTGACTTGTAGCACTGGGTGACACAGGCAAGCTACTTCACCTCTCTGACCTCAGTTTTCTGATCTATAAAAGGGCACAGAAGTAGAGCTCGCCTCACTGCCTCATGATGATGAGAAAGAAGACTGTGCGTAAAGTGCCAGACACAGTGCCTGGCTGACTGTGAAGGTGAGCTGGCGGCTTTGCCCTGTGTAGGGGAAGGTGGGGTGTGGGGGTAAAGCTAATCAAGGCCAGACTTCCTGACAGGCTTGTAAGGAATCTTTTAGAAATGGGGTATCTTAGAAAAGTCTTCAAGAATTCAAAGGAAAGGATTAAAAGTGATGGTATTGTAAGCAGTGAAGAGGATGTAGCCCCTGACCAGCTTACCCTTTCAAATTCACCACTGAGACCGGGCAGGGTGGCTTATGCCTGTAATCCTACAACTTTGGGAAGCTGAAGTGGAAGGATTGCTTGAGGCCAGGAGTTCAAAACCAGCCTGGGCAACATAGGGGGACCATCTCTACACACATACACAAAAGTTAGCTAAGTGTGGTGGCACACCTGTAATCCCAGCTTCTTGGGAGGCTGAGGTGGAAGAATTGCCTGAGCCCAGGACTTCCAAGCTGCAGTGAGATATGATCATACCACTGTGTTCCAGCCTGGGTGACAGAGTAGGACCCTGTTCTGTCCCCTGGGCCCCCAAAAAAATCCACCACCGAATCATGAAAGTAATCATAATGAGCCTCCATGCCTCATAGAAAGCGATTTATAATTAAAGCACTTTCACATCATGAATTAATTAGGGCTTTATGAATAGGGGCAAAATAGGGATTATTATCCCATTTTAAGGATCAGGAGACTGAGGCTCAGAGGGAAAATAACACAGGAGGATTGGAGCTCCCAGGGCAGAGCTTCCTCCGTGAATAGGGGACCTGCTGCTTTGCTGTGCTGAGGCTTGAGAGTGGCAGAGGCCAATCCTGCTGGCCACCAGGTATTCAGATCTGCTGGTCAACCCGGAGTGCCAGTGGTCAGAGAAGGGGGTTAAGATCCTTGAAGGGACTCAACCCAAGATGACCTGTCCTTTCTCCCCTATTTCCTGTAAGTATTCTGATCAAGACTATAATGCCCCGCTCTTGAATAAGGCTGCATATGATCTTCATGCCGTTGTACAGATCTTCTGCCTTCTCTTCCTCTGAGTGCATGGTAAGTTGTAGCTCCCAGCTTCCTTGAAGGCCTAGATGTGCTTCTGGCTTCAGCCAATGAAATATGTGGAAGTGATGTATGTCACTACTGGGTGGAAGCTTTCAAAGCCAGTGTGTGCTTGCCCATGTCATGTTCTCTGCCACAGCGGTCATGGAGGAATGTGCCCCCAAGGAGCCTCTGTTAAAGGCATGGCCTACTTTGGACATGCAGCAGGAGCAGGAATTAAAACGTTGGTGTTTTTTCACTGCAGCGTAGCCTAGTCTAACTTGGCTAGTACAGCCATGAATGTTTGGGTCTTTGAGCAAAGGTGATGGTCCCAGGAATAGAATCCATGGTATCCGAAGGGAGTAAGAGGTGGCAGAAGGTGAGATGGGCTAGTGGGTCCACTAGAATATAAGCTCTAGGAAGGCAGAGGTCTTTGTATATTTTCTCAACAATTATATTCCCAGTGCCTTAGAAGAGAACCTGACAATCAGCAGGTGCTCATTAAATGCTGAATAAACGAATGAATGACCTGAGGCGAGGCAGGCAATGCAGAGGCAAGAGGCCTGAAAGGCAAAAGTGAATGGTTCTGGAAAGGACTCCATAGTCATTCATTCATAAACTCTACAAGCATTAAACACTCATCATGAGAGATCCCCATGTTAACCCAATAATTTGACCAGAAAAAGGCCACTGTAAGTGAATCTACTTAAAACAGGGACCAACATGTCATACAAAAGGGTGAATGAAGAAAAGATTTTAGTTGGGATTTCATTTTGAAAAATGAGACTAAAAATATGAAAATAGAATCTTATATTGGACCAAAATAAGATTATAGTTACAACCATGTGCCAAAACTTTCAGTCCTCAAAGGACAAATCAAATATTGATTGGTTTAGCAGGGCATGATTTTCCTGAACAAAATTATATGCTAGTATGATACGACATTTTTAAAAAGGTCATATTTCACTGTCACAGCATAATGATTAAAGTTTCTTATCATGAACTCATTGTTGTCCATATTCTGTTCTGTCATTCTCTGGCCTAACTGCCAGATTCTCATTTATCTATGGCCTTGTGTAGGACTAGGAGTCCTCCAGTGTCCTCTTTGATTGGCCTTACTAACTCCCACAACTTTCATGTGATGTCAGTTTCACCATGCAATCCTTCGGCTTTGTATGATCAGCGGCTTACCCCACCTGACGGAGAAACTGATGGACACGGATATTGTGTGAAGGGCAGGGATCAACGCTGGTTCTGAGCAAGAACAGACATTTATTCAGGGACTACTTTTGTAAGTGGACAGTCTATTCATGTTCTCTATTAGGATGACATTTTTAAAAACCTACAACCTTGGCGGGGCAAGGTGGTTCACGCCTGTAATCCTAGCACTTTGGGAGGCTGAGGTGGGCGGATCACCTGAGGTCAGGAGTTCGAGACCAGCCTGGCTAACATGGGGAAACTCTGTTTCTACTAAAAATATAAAAAATCAGCCAGGCTTGGTGGCGTGCGCCTGTAATCCCAGCTACTCAGGAAGCTGAGGTAGGAGAATCACTTGAACCCAGGAGGCAGAGGTTGCCGTGAGCCTAGATTGCCGTGAGCACCATTGCACTCCAACTTGGGCAACCAGAGCGAAACTCCGTCAAACAAACAAACAAACAAACAAACCAACCTACAACCTCACATCTATGGGGTTGCAGATAATGATTAAGCAGACCCCTCCATGGAGCCTGAATAAGGAAGTGGGGATACTACGGCGAGCCAGGTAGACCATCTCCTGCCCTCCAGTTACTCCCCCAGTGGCCACATTCTAGGCTGGGTTGGGACCATAGCTTCCTGCCCTAGCCCTGGGTCCTGTCTCTGTCTCCACAGTGGCACCCATGGAAGGAACTTCTTGGCAGAGAGTCCTGTGACCAGCAGTTTGATCCTCAGTGGGTCATGGGAATAGGGAGAGGAGTTTTGTGCTGAGACACCCTGGGACCCTTGCCTTAGGAAGATTCACAATGCATGATCTAGCAAATGGTTTTCAGATTGGGGACTAGGATCCCTCCAGACCCCAGTGAGGATTCAAGAGGTGAGATTTCAATTTCTCAGGTTTGTTAATTTGTCTGCCTTTGTTAATGTCTCTCCCTGAGATCTTGATCTGACCACAGTGCTTCCCTGCTCTGTGACTGTTCATTGTGTTAACTAAGCCTGACTTGTTTGTGTCAAATTCAGCTTCTCCCCACAATCCCCCTTTGCAGCCCTGATTCCATATTTCTCTTGCACTCTGACTCTGTGTTCCAAACTAGAATATGTGTTCTTCCCCAGACATCTGTAAGCCTCAACTTTGCACCCTTGTTTATGTTCCTCCCTCAACCCAGAGCCCTGTGATCCCATCTCTGTTTTGAAACCTACTCATTCTGCTGGGTCCTTTCAAACTCACCTCCTCCATGAAGCCTTTCCCCACCCTTTTATCTAGGAGTGATTGCTCCTTCCTCTGGGCCCCTAGGATCCAGCTTTGCTCAGCTAAATCCTGCTGTAACAATCTCCAAGCATGGAATGATCTTAAGTTCTCTTCTAGAGGGTGGCGCTGCCGTTTGCTATTGCTAGCTCTTTGAGCTCTCCAAGACTTAGTTTTATCATCTGTACAGTAGAGATTAGTAAAACTTCATGGGAGGCTGGGCATGGTGGCTCATGCCTGTAATCCCAGCACTTTGGGAGGCTGAGGCGGGTGGATCATCTGAGGCCGGGAGTTGAAGACCAACCTGACCAACATGGAGAAACCCCATCTCTACTAAAAATACAAAATTAGCCAGGCGTGGTGGTGCATGCCTGTAATCCCAGCTGCTTGGGAGGCTGAGGCAGGTTAATCGCTTGAACCCGGGAGGCAGAGGTTGCAGTGAGCCGAGATCGCACCATTGCACTCCAGCCTGGGTAACAAGAGTGAAACTCCGTCTCAAAAATAACTAAATAAATAAAAAATAAATAAAACCGCATGAGGAAGGCACCAGGTAAGGGAATGACACAAGACAAGGAAGAAACTAGGTACTGCTCTTTGTCCCTCTTTTCCCCACCCCGTGTCTAACTGTTCCTTCTCTGCTATTTTTGCAGGCTCATCCTTGGGGCCAGGATTACAGGGAGGCAAGTGACCAGATGCTGAAGACAAAAATTCCTCCAGGTTCAAGCTTGCCCTGCCCTGCTTCAATGCATAAGCAGTTGACTCAACAAAGATGTGCCTCTGACTCAGCCCTTGCCTCTGTGTCTCAAATCCAGGAGCTCTTCTCCTGAGTGCTATTTTGCATAAGCTTGGGTAATTGATGACCACTGGTTTCCCCACTTGAGACTGCAAGCCTCTTGAGGACAGAGACCCAACATGCCACCCAGAGCCCGGCATGAAGTGGGCACCCAGTGATCCAATGGTTTTCATTCCTTTCCCTATTTCCACCCTTTCTTGTCTGTTGGTTCAAACTGACACTGATCGACCAAGACCTCCTGCCCCTCCCAGCCCTGCCTGCACTCACACTCTGGTCATGCGGGAAACACTTCCCTGCTCCTCTCTGTCCACCCACATGGCCACATCCACCCATGGCTTCCTCCAAATCCGCACTCTAGCATCACCTCCTTCAGGAAGCCTGCCTAGCCCCACACAGAACACTCCTGATCCCAATCCCCTCTCCCTAAGGAATCCAGGAACCCAGAGGGTTTCATAGGATGGAGGACTTGTGCACCCCTGGTGACCTGGAGTCATACTCAGTCCAATGACCCCACTGGGCTGTTCCCCCAGGGATGTCTGTCAGTTTCCTGTTTAGGAGACCCTCTTCTTGGCCTTGCTCAAGCCCCTTCCCAGGCTGACTGGAGTAAGGACGCCTGTGAGACTATGAGAAACCTATGTCTGCATTGCCTGGTCATTGGTCACTCGAGGTTGTGTTGTACAGGGAACCACCAAGGGTACCAAGAGAAACCCAGGTAGGTATTCAGCAGAGAGGACCCAAAAAGGAACCCTGGCCAGCAGCCTGGAGGAGTGCTGCCCCTGAGCCTCTGGGTGCCTCTTCCACTGCCTTCCCTTCCTCAGGGCTGTCCCTTGCCCTCATGGAGCTGGTCTCTCACAGAGCCATAACCAGCATTTGCATCATTGTCTGGTAACGAGAGGCCAGCCAGTCAGTGAAGGTCCTGGCTCGGAGCAGAGTCTGGAGCAAAGTCGCAGAGAGTGAGATAGAGCAAGCACAAAGGTGCTTCTTCCCTCTGGGCCCAGGGGCTGTCAGGTGAGTGGGGGTCGCAGGGATGGGTGAGTGGGGGCCGCTGGGATGTCTGAGTGGGTGTCCTAGCCCCTTGGAACAGAACACCGGTGTCATCACCCTGGGTGGGGCTCCCTGTCTTCTACCTCCTCCCTCCAGCCAGGACAACTTTACTAACAGCCTAATGGCCAATGTCTAGAGCACCTTCTGAGAGCTGTGTCTGGCCCAGATCTGGGGGTGGTCTTTAGCTCCTTTTCTGTGAGGTCACAGAGTCTGAGTTTCCTAATCCTGAAGCTAGGGCCAAGGAGGCTGCTCAGAGCCTGAGCCATTTGCAGGTCAGGAGCCTTGGCTCATCTCAGACCAGCAAGGCAGTGGGGTCTACAGGCCACCCACCCAGGCACAGTGACCACCAGCCCTGCACCATCACCTGGATGGGGCTGGATTGGAGACAACCGAAGCACTATCCCTGAAGACAGATGCCATCCAAGGCTGGGTGAGGTGATGAGGGCCCCGCAGCCACACATCAGACCTTGGGGACCCTGCCCAGCAACCTTTGGGTCAAGTTCAAGTCACAGTCCTCTGCATGTGCACACGTGTGCACACACACACATGCATGCCCCTGCACTCTTAAATCCTTGTGCCGCAGCAAACACACATGCACCCACAAACATGTAAACACATTTATATACACACACCACAGACCCGCTTACCAACTCATGTAGTTCACCTGATACACGTCACTACCCTCCAGGGAATCCCCTTACACACACATGCCCTAATATGCCTTTCAAGAGCATATGCCTGCATGCATCACACGCACACACATGCACATGTACTCAGCCCCACCGGCCAACCCAGCTGACCACAGAGTCTCGTGGCCTTATGGCCTCTTGGCAGGAGCAGAAGGACCAGAGCTCATCTAGACCCCTTTGAGCCTTGTCCAGTCCCCATGAGCTGGCTGGGTTTAGACAGGTGAGCCCAGGGAAGGGCTGCGCCCCAGCAGAGAAGACTTACTTCCTAAGTCTTAAAAAAAAAGGAGGGAGGAGGTAAGGAAGGACAGGAGGGAGGGAGGAAAGAAAGAGAGAGGAAAGAAAGAGAGAGAGAAAGAGAAGGAATAAAAGAGAAAGAGAGAGAGGGGGAAAGAAAAAGAAAAAGAAAAAAAGAGAGAAAAAGAAAGAAAAGGCAAAAGAAGGAACAGGGTTAGTGGGAGAGGCAGGATGGTGTGTGATGCCTGTTGCTCTTCGGAAGGGAGGAGGGAATGGTTCTGGTCCCCACCCCGCAGGCCTCCTGCTGCTGCTGCGGTGCGGGCAGGCAGGAGCACGGGGTGGAACTATTGGGGCTGCTGCAGATGTTATGGTGGAACTTCCAGCGGAGGCTTGATGTGTTAGCAGACGCCACACTGCACCCGCTGCTGAGTTCCTCTCCCCTAGTCACTTCCCTCTGCCCGAGGACCTTTTCTCCTTCCCCTCTTACCTTGCAGGAGCCCAGGGACACAGGGCTCAGAAAAGGGCGTGCGTTTGGCCTGTGGCTCTGGGGACGGTCACAAGCTGCCGGGCATCCGAAGGGCAGCAGGCATGAGCCCGGCTGCCGGGGTGGGCACCCTGCAGAGCTCCTGACTGCCCCAGAGCTCTGGAGTACAGACGAGGGATGATGGGGGACTGACCAGGAAGTGGTGGAAACAGGTGGCAGGGATGGAAGGTTGAGAGAGGGAGGAAGGAGGCAGAGACAGAGGAGAGAGACAGAGACACAGAGAGAAGGAGATGCAGAGACTCACACAGAAGAAAGAGAAACAGACACAGAAAGCAAACAAGAAAGAGAAGAGGGAGCAGGAGAAGGGGTGGTGAGGGAGAGAAAGAGAGGAGAGAGAGAGAAAGAGAGAGAGAGAGAGAGAGAGAGAGAGAGAGAGAGAGAGAGGAAGAGAGAGCCGGACCTGAGTAGCAACATGTGGCCACGCTCCCTCACTTCTTATGGTGAAGCATCCTGGGCTCCTCCCCATGGTGCCTGCATGGTGTACCTACCCTGACACACATGCACATAGACACACAAACTTACCACAGACACACACGCACATACTCATGCATGCCCTTGCCCACCCAGAGCAGACCCCTTGTCTAGCGTCTCCTCCTCACACAAGTGGGGCCAGCTCTTACCTTACCCCAGAAGCACACGTGTCTAGGTACACACTCCCTCTCTCCACGGCCACAGTGGTTGCTTTCTGCGCCCAGCGCTGCTGGAGGTGCGGCCCGGGGCTGGGCTCCAGTGCCCAAGCCCTGCGCCCGCTGCCCTGGCAGCTGGCTTGATCAATGCCCACATTGCGATAGCTGTTTAGGTGGCCTGCAGGAAGCCGAGCCATTTGTTTTGTCAGAGCGTAACCATGACAATCACCCCATACGCACACACCGCTGGTGCTGTTTCCCCACCCCTCGCCCTTCCCTCCCCCTTCTCCAGAGCACAGGAGAAAGCTGGAGGCCACTTAGCAGCCTCAGCTAATTCCTGCTGGGGCTGAAGGAAAGGGCCTGGCCAGTGATAACAGTCCTGCAGGCAGCTCCTTCCTGGGGAGTAGGGCTGCCTCCAGGGTATTTCAGCACTGTGCAGAGCCTGCATGGGCCGGGGATACCTTCTGCCTGTGCAGGAGCTGGCCCCTCTATGTCTCCCTGACCCCTCAGCAAGTTTATTTTTTAGCCAAGTGTTACAGGCTGCCAATCCATTTTCCCCCATAAGGCCACAGTGCAGTGAACAGACAGCATTGGTGACCGTGGTCATGAGCAGGTCCTCTGCCGGGGCCTTTGGCCATGCCTGTTCACCCTTAGAGTCCCAAGCCATCCTTTGCTGCCCCTGGCCATGCCAAAGCCACACGGGAGATTGCTAGGATTCTAGGTGCAGCTCCTGGAGGCATCAGACTGAAGTTCTGCCCTCTGGAGATACAAAGTTGGGTAGCCCAGAGAGCCAGGGGCTTGTCATAATCAAGGAAGCCAAGTGGCCAGCTGGGTTAGGACTGCAAAATCTAAATTCAGAGCCTAGAGTTACAGAGTTCAAAGTTGAGAGATGCTTCAGAGGTATAGGATGGAGCAAATGATCACACATCTCATTTAAGCCTTATAAAAATCCTCAAGAAGAGGGCCTTTCTTTCAGGTTTATAGGGAAATTGTGATTCGGAGGGGCAGAGTGACTTGCTGAAGGTACACAGCCAGGAAATGACAGAGCAGGGATTCAAATTCACAGTGATCCCAACACTGGAAACTCCACTGCATCTTATTGGCCTTTTACAGGTGTCACTGTGTGCTGGGCACTGCACACACGGCCTGGAAGAAGTGCATCTCACTCGTTCTGTTCCAAACCCTGGGAGGTGGATGATACGCTATGTTCATTTCAAATATGAGCTCAGAAAGGTGACATGACTTTCCTAAGGCCACACAGGACGTGGAAGAGCCAAAGTTGGAACCCAGGTCTGTCTGATGCTACCTCTCCACCCTACCTCCTTCACACATAAGGCTTCATCTGGGACCGATGGTCAGCCCCTCTTCTGGACTCTCTGCCTAAGGAGAGTGGAGCCTGAGGATGGGATAGGGGTAGTGGGTGGACGCAATGGGAAAAGGGAGCACAGATGTCATGTGGGGTGCAAGAACTCCCTGCTGGGGTAACAGATGAAGTGTGATCTTAGCCAGAAGTCCACAAACCACTGATTCCCCATTATGGAGTGACAACCTAGGGTTCCAAAAGAGTTTCGAGTCCCCCCCAGAACTTCATGAAACATGCTACCTGAAGTCCCAGGACTTCCCCATCTATGAAGGTGCTGGACAGCTGAAAGGGAAGCCCCAGCAAAAGAACCTTAGAGAACATTCTGGAGGAGGAATTTGGGGGGACTGTTGGGCAGAGGGAGTGAAGCGGGTGAGAGGAAGGTGAACTAGACAAGAGCAAATGAACTTCTCAGGCTTGGCTGTTTTGCCTGGATTACCTCCGAACCCCTGCTGAGGTGTTGGATCAGCCTCTAGAGAGAAGCAAAATCGCTGTCATGGGCTGAGGAGAAAATGACTGGTTGGGTAATGAAAAGGTGCCTTTGTCATACAAGGACTAACCAAGGATGAGACAAAGTTTACCTTCAGTTTGATACTTACACTTGTTCACCTTGAGGCAGGCCTTGGAGCCAGTGCTTGGGGAAAGTGATGATGAGTAAGATTTCCAGGAACCTGGCACAGAGTTTCCCAACCAGATTTTATTCCACTCAACAGTTCCCTGAAGTCTTTCTGCGTGCATTATTTTATTTAACCCTCAAAATCACCCAGTGCAGCAGGTATCATCAGCCCTGCTCCATATAGGGTGGGGACTGAACCTGAAAGGTGTAGTATACAGTGACTGGCCTGTAGTTATAGCCAAGAAATGGCGGAGCTGGGATTCAAACTCAGTTCTCCATGATGCCCAAGTCTAGCACCCTTGTAACAATGCTACATGACCTCATGCCTCTTAGAGTGGCTATGAGTCACTTTTTGGCTCAGAGAGTCCTGGTTCCTTGAAGATAGGGTACAGGGGCTTGGGGACATAGCCACTTAGAATTCTAACCCCCTCCACCCCCAAACACCCCCAGGCTCCCAAAGTCCAATTCTCAGTCCCCCACGAAGTTCAAGATCCCTGTCTCCCAATGAATATGGGACCAGAAGTCTGTATCCACTGGTTATCCTTTTGACTCATCCGTCCCAAGCCTGGAGTTTACATTTTGGGGCCAAAACACTCTGGGAGAACAACATCAGCCTGGTTGAGTGGATACAAGGCATGAAGAGGACATGAGAGGTGGCAGAAGACAGAGGACCTGAGATGTGAAAGGTGTGAGTGGAGAAAGCTGCGAGCTGCCTCTTCTTGAAGGGTTCAAGATTTTCTTACCCCATTGTATAGTTTCCTGGGGCTCCCAGGACAAATGACCACAAACTGGGTGGATCAAAACAACAGGCATTTATTCTCTCATATTTCTGGGGGCTAGAAGTTTGGAATCAAGGTGCCAGTGGGGCTGCACCCCCTCTGAAGTCTTCGCAGAAGAACTGTTCCTTGCTTCCTCATAGTTTCTGGAACAGCAGCAAGAGAAGAGAGGTGGGTGCAGAGGTGAAGAGGGAATTCAGAGGACAGAAGCAGTAGATTCCTCCTGCCTGCAGGCACACACCTCTTTTCCCACCCAGCCCTCTGTTTACAGGATTGAAAGTAATTGTGCGGCTGTTTCTGCCCACATGGAGGGAAACAAATCTCTGGAATGTGTAATCAACACAGTCTGGATAAGAAAGGAAAGCTAGTCCTTCAGTGATGCAGGCTGGGGGGCCAGAGCAGGGCTGTCAGAGAGACTAGGGAGAGTCTAGATGGGGGACAGGGGCCTAGGGGTGGCCCTTTCCCTAGAACAGCCTAAGTAGGGTAGCCAGGCTTCATAGGCATTGCATCTGAGAGGACCCCTGCCTCAGGCTTAATTCCTGAAGGGGCTGGACCCAGCCAAGTATGGCTCTGGGGTATGAAAGGGACCAAGCTCAAGTTTTGGGGACAGTTGGGCTGATATCACATTCTTGGCAAACAAACAAACCCTCATGAACTCCCTTTCTCTTTACTTTCCTGTTCCAATCTCTTACCTGGTCCAGGAAATTGCATGAATTGCCCTAGCTCTTCACCCCTCCCTGTGTCCATGCCCTTTGCTATGTGATTTGGCAGTTTTTCCTCTAAAAAGGTGGAATGTTGCTCTCATCCCTTCACCTTGGGTTCAGCCACATGACGTAGCCAATTTAATATTGGTGGGAATTACATAATCAAAGGCTGATAAAGGGCTTGCCTGATTGGGTTTGTTCTCTTGGGACTCTGCCCCTGTTGCCATAAGAAAAACATGCCAAAATTGGCCCACTGGTTCCAGGAGGAGAATAAGACATACACAGAGCAGGACTAAATCACCCCAATCAAGCCCAACTGAAATCAGCCAACTGTAGATTCATAAGCAAGTCCTGCACAGCCCAGCAGAGCTATCCAGCAGAGCCCAGCCAAGATCAACCAATTCTTAGCTTATCTGGAGATATGTAACCATCAATTATTTCTTCTTTAAGTCACTGAGTTTGGAGTGGTTTGGTATGCAGCATTTTCTGGCTATAGCTAGGGGTATTAATCTGCTTTCATGCTGTTGATAAAGACATACCCAATACTGGGAAATTTACAAAAGAAAGAGGTTTAATTGGGCTTATACTTCCACGTGGCTAGGAAAGCCTCACGATCATGAAGGAAGGCAAGGAGGAGCAAGTCATGTCTTACATGAATGGCAGCAAGCATAAAAGAGTGTGTGCAGGAAAACTCTCCCTTACAGGAACCATCAGATCTCAAGAGACTTACTATCCATGAGAACAACATGGGAAAGACCTGCCCCCATGATTCAATTACCTCCCACTGGGTGCCTCCCACAACATGTGGGAATTCGAAATGAAATTTTGGTGGGTACACAGCCAAACCATATCAACCACCTCTTATAGATTTCACCTTCCTGACGTCTTTTGGGTAGGTTCTCCTCTCCATTCCCCTGGCATCAGTTCAAGCCTACTAACAGCTTCTTACCTGGTCTCCCTGTCTCTAGTCTCACAAATTTCAGTCCATTCCCCACACTGTAGCCAGGTCTTTGTAATATCTGTTAATCCCTTTTCTCAACGCTCCCCCCGCCCGAAGCCCTTCATTGACTCTCCCATGACCTTCCATAAAAAGTTCCACTTTTTAGCATAACATTCAAGGCCCTTTTTGATCTGTCTTGATGTCTGGCCCTGCTCCTATGGACTCTTCACTCCAGCCACATAGAACTACTTGTGGTTCCCTGGACTTGGAGTCTCATACCTCTGGGATTTTACCCATGTCAATCCCTCCCTCTAGCAGATACCCTGCCCCTTCCCCATCTGGCTCTCTTTTACCTGTCCTGCAAAGGAGAGCTGAAGCATCTCCTCCAGGAAGCAGGACCATCCTGTTAGATTACCTGACTTAGGGGGCCACAGAGTCCCATGCCCAGGACAGGGCCCTGCACACAGAAAGTGCTCAATTAATATACTATTGGATGAAGAAGTGAATGAGACCTCAGAGGCGGTATCATGTCTCATGTACACTTGTATTCACGATCTCTATTGCTGGTCTTGACACATAGAGGGGCTTCATAATTATTTGTTGAATCAGCAAATGAAAGAACATATGACCCTATTACCTCAGTACCCCCGAAGAGTCACGGCAAGCTACTCCTCTCCTCCCCAGAGAAGGTGGCAGTGGCAGGGGGTGGGGAAGCCTTGACACCTGACATAGGTGGGAAGAAGGTGGGAGAGAGATCGTGGCATGCCAGGGGGCTGGTTGGTGGGAGCCATCTGCTCTGGGTCCAGGCAATAAGACTTGCATTTTCTGTAGGGAATTTAAAAATAATTCAACTAAAAGTCAGTTTTCATTTTATTATCACCTCGTGGTGTTATGTTAAAACAAAGCACTGAGAAAATAATCCTCCTCACTGACCATGCCAGTGCCTATGCCTTAATGCTCCAGTACAGGGAGGATATACCGCCTTCTAGCCCTGATGTTGAGTCTGTCCCACCAGAGGACAGCCTTGGAGAGACAGGACAGCTGAGAATCCATCAAAGGGGTCCTAGCAACCTCAGTGTATCCAGCCTAGGTTACAAAGGCTTATGCCCTTGGTGTAATGCTATATAGCTTGGGTTGGATGCCAGGCAGCCACAGGCCAGCTCACAGGGCACAGAGCCAGAAGGTGGCAGAGGCAGGGTTTGTGCCCAGGTTTCTGTGCTACCAAAGCTCACACAATGCACCTTTCAGGTCCTGTCTGTAGCTGGTCCTCGAGTTTGGTCTCCTTCTGGCCACTGCCGGCCCCTTTGGGCTTTGGCTGAAGGCTCAGCATTTGTTGAGAAGGGAGGAGTCAGGCTGGAGCCTGCCCTCATCACTTTTGGTGGCAAGAGCCTTGGGAAAGAGGTCCTCCCTGGCTTCAGGGACCAGTCTTTACTGAGAGCCACCCGGCACTCACCTAAATAATGACACTCATCCCTGGATCCCTGGGGGTCAAACATGAGTCCTTGTTTCATCACTGGCTATTTGTGGGGACCATTTGTCCTTTCTGAGGCTTGATTCTCTTATCTTTAGGATGGGGATGGGAGTTCCTGTCTCCCCTGGTGAATGGCAGCCCTGGCCACTGGGATGCTTTCTCCGGCTCTGCCCTCATTTCCCTCTGGGACAACTGCAGCAGCCTCTTGTGTCCTGCTTCCCCTCAGACACCCCGCAAATGCTCTCTATGCAGCAGCCAGAATGGACCTTGCAAAGCATCAAATTCCATCTGAAGACACCCTGATTAAAGTGGTCAATGTCTTCCCATTGCTCTTGGATGAAGACACAATTCCTCTTCACCTCTGGGATTTGTCTAAGTTGTTCCTTTTACCCAGAACATTCTTCCCTTCTCCCTTCAATTAAAGCCATTAGTTCTTCAGGTGTCAGCTCAAGCATCACTTCCCCAGGAGATCTTCAAGGTCAAATCCCCCAATCTCCAGTTCTCATGCCCTGAGTACCAGTTCCTCTGTAGATTGTGTAGCACTTATCACAACCACAATTTAGCAGTTTTGTTATGGAACAACTGGATGAATGTCCTTCTCCTCTACTACAATGCAAGCTCAGTGAAGGCCAATACCTTAGCTCTTTTGGTTACTTCCTCTGCTATGCCTCGCTTGGTGCCTGCACAAGGTAGGCACTCAGAAAATATTTGTAGGTAAGCGAGAATATTTGAAAATATTTAAAGTAAGCGAAATGAAATGAAATCACTGATGGAAAAGACCTTTATCAAGAATAAAAGGTACCCATTTGGAATTATTATTATACCCACTTAATAGGTGAGAATACTGAAGATCCGAAAAGTTAAGGAAATTACCTGTCTCCTGGCTTAGTGGCAAAGCCAGGGCTGGAACCCAGACATAGTTCCTGGCACGCAGAGGGGCTTGATCTCTGCTTACTGAGCTGACGTGGGTTCTGCCTCCAACTTCAGCACCCTTTACCCTGCACCCTGCTATCTCTCCTGGAGGCAGGCTGCCTGGAGTGTACAGATGGCTGCTGGCAGGGGTCGGTGCTGGCTGGAGATGACTGCTCTGTCATCAGGTGCCTGTTTCTTATTCATGATCTGTTGCCATTCATAGTGCCTTGGTACAAACAAACAAGCAGTGACAGCTCCTGGCTTCAAAGCTGTCCTGGGGGCAAGAACACAGCCTGGCCTGGCCAGGGGCCCCAGGCAGCTCACTGATGGCAGGGAGAACCAGAGGCTGGACAGATGCAGGCATCTCAGAACAGGTGGCTGATCAAGGCAAGGGAGGGCTGCTAGGGGGACAAAAAAGGGCTGAATCTCTGAAGCTATCAATCTTGTACTATGCTCTTCCAGCTCTTTAAAAATAGACACATGGCAAAAACCAATTTTAAAAAAGGAGGAAAACAAAGGTGAATAGATTCTTTCAAGTGTGGTGAGGAGCACTTCCATATGTTTCCTGCCTTCTGGTCTCTCATGTTCCCCCCACCTCCCCAAGGAGAAAAGGATAGTGCATTTCTAGTGCCTGAAATCTTCAGGCCCCCTGGGACATTGAGTACATTGAGGACCTACCAGGTACCTGGGACTGTGTTTTTACACATGCTGATTCATGCCATCCTCAAAACAGCCCTGAGAAACAGGTTTGAGTGTTGTTTGTTTTGTTTTAATTCAACCAGTATTTGAGCATCTCCTCTGTGTAGACACTGGCCATGATTGGTCAACCTGATAGACATTGTCTTCACCATCTGGATCCTACACTCCACAGCAATGAGGCCATTAAAGTCTTGATAAGTGCTGCAAAGGGAATAACTTGAGTCATTTGCTACAGAGTCACTAGGGTGGGGGACTGAGATTACTATGTTGTATTGGGAAGTCAGGGGGTGCTTCTCTGAAAAGTGGCCAGCAAAGCTGAAAAATGCAAGATGAGGAGGAACCCAGCTCCCAGCTGTTCAAAGGGTGGGGCAGGGGAGGAGCATTCAGAGACAGTGGGAGCAGTAATTGCAAAGGGTAGGAAGGGGCTCTGTAAACCCAAGGAAGAGAAAGGGGATGAAACGGGTCAGAGCAAAGTGAGAGTGACCCATCTGTCGGAGGGACAGATGGGTCACTGTAAGAGTTGAAATATTACTCTGAGAACCATTGACAGTCACTCGGGGGATATATAAAGAGGGCAAATGTGCTTTTGTTGCATTTTATGAGCTCATCCTGGCCACTGGGTGGAGAATGGGTTAGAGTAGGGGAAGCTGGGAGAAGGTCCATGGAGATGCTACTGTGGTAATAGATAAAAGATGGTGATGGTGGCGAGGGTGGGGTAGGGAATGGAGAGCAGTGGATGGATTGGGTGTGGGTGAAAGGGAAAGGAAAGAATCAAGCGTGCCTCCCCAGTTATGGGTTTGTGTAATGACACGGGTGGTGGTGCCATTTGTAGAAATAGGCAAGGCAGGAGGAGGACCAGTTGGGTGGTGGCATTGGTGGGAATGTAGAAATTTGTTTAGGATGCAATGAGTTTATAGCAAATCATGTATGCAGGTACAGACTGTAGTTGAATGTATTAGTTTGGAGTTCAGATGACACTGAGCTGGAGATGAAATTCAGGAGTCATAAAGCTATACATGGAAATTAATACCCAGCAACAGGATCCTCTGTGAGCATCAAATGCAGGTTCCATGATAGCAGGGACCATGCCCGTCTTGTTCATTGTTCTCTGCCTGGCACCTACAATCTACCACGTGGTAGGCACTTGAGTCATTATTGAAGTCAGAAGGCAGAACGTAAAAGGAAGCCACAGACATGATCTCTTCTTCCAAGGAAGTTATACTAGGTGAGGCCACCCAGAAACAAACACAGCCTCAAATACATAAAATAGTCACATGAGCAATTTGCTATCAGGGACCATTTGTATGCAACATGATTGACATTTTCCTCAGCCTCACAGAACCTGCTGTGGTGGGTGGTCCAAATTAATAGGTTAAGTACACTGGTGAGGAAAATGTTTATAAAGAGCTTGAGAACAACTCTTTTCAAGCCATTAGAAGTACCTATTACAGAAACGTTTGATGGGCCTATGCACAATTAATTTGCTTTCCTGTAGCATATTAAGCATGACTTTGTCACAGCACTTGTCTGGTTG
Organism: Rhinopithecus roxellana; assembly: GCF_007565055.1. Taxonomy (NCBI): domain Eukaryota; kingdom Metazoa; phylum Chordata; class Mammalia; order Primates; family Cercopithecidae; genus Rhinopithecus; species Rhinopithecus roxellana. The sequence continues at coordinate 9,356,719 of NC_044560.1, read as the reverse complement.
TATTGTAGCCCTTTGGTTTGGAGGCATTCTTACTCCTCCTCTCCCCACTCACCCTGTACCCACTCATCCACCAAACTCCGAGCTTTGCAAGGGTAGGAGGCCTTATCTGATTTATCTTTATAACTCCAGGGGTTGGCTGGGTGCCAGATATCTAGCAGCTAATAGATAACTCATGCCCATAATAGATAATAGAAACTTGATGGGTTTATTGCATAAGTGAATTCCTAGCTATTGAAACAGATTCTCCAAGAATATCTCTTAGGCAATGCTTCTTGGAATTACTATATATGAACCGGTGACAAAAAAACTACATTTGTGGTTTTAAAACTCACTACATGGTAGCTGTGGAATGTGGAGTAAGTCTCTTGAGCTCTCTGGGCCTTGATTTCTTCTAGGCATTGCCTAGAAATGTCTGCAACGCTTGGTTTCCTGCTGTCTATAGCAGGTACCCATTTGTACGTGCTCATTTGTCGGGGGCGTGGTGCTCCTGACTGAACTGAAGCCAGTACAGGCCATAGAGGTAGTCACAACTTCCGCCTGGGGAAGGAAGACTGTGTAGAGGAAGCTTTGGGTGCCAATGCCGAGGGCCAGAGAGAGAGAAATCTGTGGAGTGCCTTGTCCTGACATAGACACATGGGCCAGGTCTGGGCTCTACTGAGAAAGGCATTGATATGATGAGCACATATTATTATAATTTAAAAAAAAAGTTATCCATGGATAATCCATAAGCAAGCATGGTTGATTCTCCTTACGGAATATCTCTTGGGTCCGAACATCCCTCATCATCCACCCTGCCTCCCTGCAGGACCGAGCCCCAGCCCCCTTCCTGGCCCCCATGGTGGTTCCTCCCTGCTCTCAGCAGCCCTTCATGCCTCACCCCACTGTGCACTCGTTGCTTGGTAGCTATAAATTAAATGACATCCCTGCTCTGCTTAAAATACTTTGGGGATGACATCACACTCAAAATAAAACTGACTCCTCACCACGGTCTTGAATGACCGGGCCCAGACTCCCTCATAAACTTTACTTCCTACTTCCCTGTCCCTAACCTGTGTTCCAGCCACTCAACCTCTTCTCAGTGCCTCAAGCCCAACCCTCAGGTCCTCCCCCTACTCTGTGCTTTCTGACTGGGGTGTTATGCCCATTACTTTGTGCATGAATGACTAAATATCACCTCCTCAGAGAGGTCCTCCCTGACCATTTTATCCCAGTGCCTGGTACATAGTGGATGCTCAATAAATAGTCATTGCATGAAAAAATTCTTCCCAACCTGCATGGACCCCAGTATGGCTCCCACATGGGGAGGATAGAATGGGAAGAGAGGCCACTTTGACATCTTGAGGCTTCATCTTGGAGAATGCTAAACTATAGCATCCTATCCTAGACAGCAGTTTGAGCATCCACAAGAACTAGACCCAGCCCTGCACAGACAACCACAATGGCATGGTGCTGTCCAGCTAACATGGACTTGTTTGAGGGTATATGCAGGACCACCCCTTCCCCACTCTCTGACCTCCAGAAATACTCAAAGGAAGGGATTTTATAGGCATCTGAGGTCCTACCCAGCTGGCGGCAGCCCCAGGCCTGTGGGTTTTGTGCATTCATGTTACTGACACTTGCTAACGGTTGCTCAGCTTCTGCTGTGGTTTGGGTATTTGTCCCCTTCAAATCTCATGTTGAAATTTGATCCCCAGTGTTGGAGGGGGGGCCTAATGGGAGGTGTTTGGGTCATGGGGGTGGGTCCCTCATGAATAGATTAATGCCTTCCCTCTGGGGTGAGTGAGTTCTTGTTCTATAAGTTCCCAAGAGAGCTGGTTGTTGACCTCCCCCATCTCTCTCATGCTTCCTCTTTTGAGATGTGATCTCTGCACACACCAGCACTTCTTCACCTTCTGCCATAAGTGGAAGCAGCCCGAGGCCCCCACCAGAGGCAGATGCCCAATCGTGAAGTTTCCAACCATCGGAATCATGAGTCAAATAAACCTTTTTTCTTTTTAAGTTACCCAGTCTCAGATATTCCTTTATAGCAACACAAAATGGACTAAGACACCTTCATTATGGCCCTTTGCTCTCAGTAGTAAATCAAAGTCGAGTTTCGATTTAGTAAGTGCGTCTGTGTTCCTGCCAGTCTTGCATCCTCACACGGGAAGTCAAGATCAGCACACGCTTCTAAAGTTGGCTCTGATAGAGACAGAAGGCCTTACTGTAACAATATGACTTAGTTCTGGAGAAAACGCATGAGGCAGAGAATTGCTTGAACCTGGGAGGCGGAGGTTGCAGCGAGCTGAGATCACGCCACTGCACTCCAGCCTGGGTGACAGAGTGAAACTCCATCTCAAAAAAAAAAAAAAAAGAAAAGAAGCAAATAAAACACATGAACAGAATCATCTCTCACAAGGGTTTCTGGAGAGAACGCGTGAATAAAATCATCTCTCACAAGGGTTTCTGGAGAGAACGCGTGAATAAAATCATCTCTCACAAGGGTTTCTGGAGAGAACGCGTGAATAAAATCATCTCTCACAAGGGTTTCTGGAGAGAACGCGTGAATAAAATCATCTCTCACAAGGGTTTCTGGAGAGAACGCGTGAATAAAATCATCTCTCACAAGGGTTTCTGGAGAGAACGCGTGAATAAAATCATCTCTCACAAGGGTTTCTGGAGAGAACGCGTGAATAAAATCATCTCTCACAAGGGTTTCTTTGCTCCTTCCTTTTGCAGAGACATTCCATGGCCTGTGTAACATGGACAAAAAGCATAAATGAAAGTGGCTTCTGGCCTGTGCCAAGTCTTTTTCAAAGAGAAAAAGGAGCGGATAGTGCTTAGGAGCTGAGGGATGTCCGTTCACCTATTTAACTCACAGACATACTCCAGGGGAGCACCTGTCTGCTCTGGGTCCTTAGTCCCGGCTATGGCATTGGAGGAAACCAGTACATGCTGGCAGAAGAGCCCAGGGTCCAGCCAGGACCATCATCCAAGCAAATGCAATCATGCAATCCTCCTCCTTATCAAAAAGCATTTGTATTTGGGGTGGGGAAGAGAAGAGCCCAGGGTCCAGCCAGGACCATCGTCCAAGCAAATGCAATCATGCAATCCTCCTCCTTATCAAAAAGAATTTGTATTTGGGGTGGGGAAGAGTCCAGGGAGAGACTGGGACTGGTGGCTTCCTGGCCAAAGATGGCCCATGGTGATTTTCATGGCATGTGGGCTAGCAGCTACCCCTGTGTCTTCTCAGATGTATTTATGAGAATATATGAACTCATTACCTAAGGGACAATGGGCAAGTTACTGGAACTCGATATCCTCCTCTATAAAGTAGGGATGGTGATACCTGCCTCGTGGGGCTGTCATGAAGACGGAAGAGATCAGGTAGGTCAACGGCTCAGCACAGGGCCTGGCACAGGCCAAACTGCCTCTTCCCTCACCCCACGCAGAGTTGACATAGAAATCTTCCTCCATCTGCATTGCACAAGACTTGAGAAATTTAGTTCATTTCAGATAAACCATCCTCTCTCAGGCCAGGAAAGCCATACTTTTCAACATCCAAATAGGTAACCCTTCGTCTCAGCCCTACCAAAAGAAGCAGGACATTGGCACGTCACTTTCCAAAGATGGCTGATCCAATTCAAGCATCTACACAGGAGAACTAGCAACACCTCTCTATAGGGCCCTGTTTGTGGATTCTCAATAGTGATACTAATGAAGGCAGCTGTGATTTGTTGTACACTCTCGGTGCCCCAGGAAATTTACACTTATTAGCAGATCTGGTCCTTACAAGAGCCTCTGAAGATAAGTCTTCATGATGATCCTCATTTTGTAAATGAGGACACTGGATACAGAGAGGTGAAAGGAAGTAGGAGGCAGAGCTAAGATTCGAGCCCGGGATGCCTGCCTCTCTCCTCAGTACTGTAATACTGCCTCTTGCTGCATGGAGTTTTCCACTACCTGCTCTAAGATGTGACTTCTCTCTCTCCACCGAGGAGCCTCAGGTCCCCATGGTGACAGTCACTATGGACATGTGGACAACAGACTTATGGGCTGGGCTAATTGATCTGTGGTTCCCCTGGGCTTTCAGAGGAAATTGATTGCAATGATGTATTCCCAGTAAGCTTGAAGGTGATTTTTCTCCCTCAGATGTTTATCGCTGTGAACTTGGATGCTGGGTGCAGTCCCCGGAGAATGGAGAAGTCTGATTTGATATCCCTAGGAGCAAGCCAGGGCCTCTGAGGAGCTAGGTCGTTGCCATGGCATCCGCCTTAGCTCTTCCAAGGCTGGGCCCAGTCAGCATGGTCCAGATAAGCATCAAATCATGCCTGACTGGTGGCAACGTTGCCAAGGGGATGCTGGCCCTATGAGATGCTCTGGCCCTGTGAACACTGGAGAGGAGCCAGTGGGAAATGGGAACAGGGGGTCAGAAGGACAGCTCTCTCCTAGGGGCTGGTCCTCTGCTCCTGAACGAGTCCCTGCCTGTAAATGCCTCCCACCATGCCTAGCACAGTGCCTGGCATGCAGTGCGTGCTCATGCTTTCACTCAAGCATTCAACCCATGTTTATTGAGCACATCTATATGCCAAGCCCTGGGGATACAATGAGATAAGAAACACACAGTGCTGACCCTCATGGAGCTTACATTTTAGTGAAGGAGGGAGCCATCAGTTAGTACAACAACAACAACAACTGGGATGACAGATGACATCAAGAGAGCTACAGGGTGCTTGCCTGCCCTAGGGGAATTTGAGCTAATCAGGGAGGTCAGGACATCTACTTGAATTGAGATCTCAATGAGTGAGTGTTAACCAGAGGAGGAGGAGGAGAAGGAGAAGGAAAAGCCTCCCAGGAGAGGGAACAGCATGTGCAAAGGCCCTGTGCTAGGGGAACACATGGGCTGGAGCAGCAAGAGCAAGGAACAGCATGGGACAGGCCGATGACCAGACCCCGTGGGGCCTTCAGACCGTGTTAAGGAATGTGGACTTTTATCTCAAAGGAATTCAGAAGCCTTCAGAGAGCTGGTAAGCAGGGGAGATGTGATGAGATCTGCTTTGAAATGATCACTTGGCTGCAGAGTGAAGCTTTGGAGGGAGGGATCGGAGTGGATATGGAGTGGTCAGAGGTGGGGGGAAGTGCTCAATGGATATTTTCAAATCCATTTTTAAAAGTCCGTTCCCCAGTCTGCCTTCCTCACTGCCACTGCCTTGGCTCAGGCCCCCTCATCTCCTCCACACTGGACGCATGGCCTCTGTTCTTTTCCATCTGTTAGCCGCCTCGCACGTGGTCAGCAGTTTCCCATTCAAAACTCCAGCTCTGATCATGTCCTCCACGATTACAAGCCGTTCTGTGTCTTCCTTCCCTCTGCCTGAAAGGCAGAGCTCTGTCATTGAGGTTGCAACTTCCCCGCCTGCCTCTCCTTCCCTCTACCCCTCTTCCCCTCCTCCCCTCAGCTTCTGGAACATTGGGTTTATTTCCAGGTGCTGCTCTCTGCCCGGAATGCTCTGCCTCATCCTTTCAGAGCTGACTGGGAGCAGAGGTTTTCCTGATGGCTCCGCCCCTGGTTGACCATCTCTCTTCTGTACTTCAACCAAATCCCGATTTATATCCACCCTGCCTCTTTAGAGGAGGGAGAGAATTGATGGGAATATCTACCCAGACCAAGTTTTTTTTTTTTTTTTTTTTTTTTTTTGAGACTGAGTCTCGCTCTGTTGTCCAGGTTGGAGTGCAGTGGCGCAATCTTGGCTCACTGCAACCTCCGCCTCCCGGGTTCACACCATTCTCCTGCCTTAGCCTCCCGAGTAGCTGAGACTACAGGCGCCTGCCATCACACCCGGGTAATTTTTTTGTACTTTTAGTAGAGACGGTGTTTCACCATGTTAGCCAGGATGGTCTTGATCTCCTGACCTCATGATTCACCCGCCTTGGCCTCCCAAAGTGCTGGGATTACAGGCGTGAGCCACTGCGCCTGGCCCAGGTTCTTAAAAATACGTAAATTCATCTCACCCTAGTAACAATTATCATGTAAAGAAGATATTGTTATTTACATTTTTGTAATGAGGAAACTGAGGCTCAGAGAAGAGAAATAACTCATGCAGCAAAGTATGTGGCAGATGTGGGGTCTATCTACCCTAAAAACCCATGTTCTTTAAACCATGGCAGCTGCCTCTTCCTGAGCTAAGGCAGGGGATATCACTGGGCCTCCTACAGGGTTTGTTGTACCCGGGGAGGGAAAATATCAGAAAACAATGTAACTAAATAAAGGCAAACTTCTCCCTCTCTCTGTAGCTGCCCCCTCTAGAGATTCCTCTGCCTTGGACAATGATATTAATAGTTTATACGTTATAAATGTTTGTATGTTATAAATAACATGAATATATTCTGACTATATCATGAGTATGCATAAATGTCAGACTCTGTGAACTGCTTAGCTAGCATTATCTCATTAAAAACTTTACAAGAACCTCACAAGGGAGTTGTCATAATTATGCCCCTGCCATGGAGAGGAAATGGAGGCTCAAGCCCTCATCTACAGTGCAAAAGGCTGCACTGGGACCCAAGCCCACCATCCCCACCTCTATAAAATATGTCTTGTATGGGTACAAGAAATGACTTGTCCTGGGTCTCCAGGCCAATAGGGGCCCAACCACTTTTGTGGGCCTCACAGCTTTTCCCAGAGTTCCAGCACCTGCTCCCTCAGCCCACTGTCTTCCCATGCTTTTGGATTTCCCTATGGAAAGGAGGCAATTTTTACTTCAGTCATTGTACTTCACTCATCTACCCATCCATCCATCCATCTATCTATCCATCCATCCACCCACCCACCCATGCACTCATCCACCTATCCATCCAATCCACCCATCCATCCATCCATTCACCCATCCATGCATCCATCCATCCATCCATCCATCCATCCATACATACATACATACATACACACACCCATACACCCACCCACCCATTGATCTATCCATCCATCCATCCATCCATCCACCCACACACCCACTCGCCAATCCATTCACTCACCCACCCACTCATTCATCTATTTATCTGTCCATCCATCCACCCATCCATCCACCCACCCACCCACCCATTCATCTATCCATTTATTCATCCATCCACCTACACATACATACACCCACCCACCCACCCATTGATCTATCCATCCATCCATTCATCCTTCCATCCACCCACCCACCCACCCATTCATCCACCCATTTATCCATCCATCCATCCATCCATCCATCCATCCATCCATCCATCCATCCATTATTTATTAATACCTACTGTTTACCTTCCCCTACTATGTGCTGAGGCTACACAGAACAAAAAGGCAGAGCCCTCAAGGAGCCCACAGTCTCCCCAAAGAGACAGTGCTCACACTCCAAAGCAACTGGGGCCAATGCAGGGACCAGTTAGAAAATCTGATTTCTAGAAGGGCCCAGTAAGTCACTGAAGATTGGTGGCCTAAAGGTGTGCTCAGAAAGTTCTTATTTTTCTCTACTGTCAGTAAGGGCTGGGGCAGATGTTGCAAACTGATAGGAAGGGAATGAGCTCAGCTGTTGCTTGTCCCTCGTGAATACCAACAATTAGAAAGCATCTTGCAGAGTCTGGGCAAAGTCGTCATGGTTGGATTTCCCCTGTGCCAGGCAGCTTCCTGAGATTGTTCTAGAGGCAGATTGTCACAGCTCCTCTGTAGGCATCAGCTCAGGAGGCATTGCTCACTTCTCACTCTTCCTGTTGACACGTTTGCCAGTGGGGTGGCTGCTAGGAAGGCTCTGCCTTCCTACAGAAGCTGCTGTAACAGCTGGCATTTACTCCATGCCTTCTGTGGGCCAGTTTTTTTATATGCGATGTCCTCGCTCTTTGCAATGATCCTGAGATGTGGATGCATTATCCCCACTTTACAGGTGAAAAACTGAGGCTCGTTGAGGGAGATCAGGCAGCCAGGCAGTGCAGCGCAGGGTGGGAGTCTGCGTCTGTCCGACACAAGCCTGTCTCAACTCTGTTACGTACCATATTTTTTCACTACCAGGCAGCCCTGCCCGCAGGGTCAGTAGTAGATAAAACTGTGACATCTTTTAAGTTTCTGGTCCCTTTGGTTTTGGGGATGAAGGAAGTCTGAGTGTCCCTGAGAGGTACAGAGAGAGGAAATGGGAGACCACTAGATACAGCTCTCAGTGCATGTAAGATAGTGTCAAAAGTTTAGAATCAGAATCCTTTCACCTAAGTAAGATGCTGGTTGGATTTCCAGACTGATCCATAAAATCTTATTTGACCCCTAAATACTTGCAGGGTTACTTGTTGTATTTTAACTACGACCAACTCTTGTTTATAATTCTGTTGCTATAAGAAATGTGTTCTGAGGTTTTACTCATCATACCAGCAACATATCTTTCCTCTTCAATGCCCCTCACCCACAAGCTGCAACCTAAGACCTCCTCCCAAAAGGCAAGGGTGGGGCTTTACTCCTTTTTGCATAAGAGAGAGACCCATCCTAGACACTGGTTAATACTCCACGTCTGTCCAAGACAAGGTCTGACACACATCAGGTTTGTGATTACTGTTGACAAAAACAGAGAGAAGATGGTGGTGAGGCAGGGTAAGAGAAATAGAGGACAGAAAGACAGCAGGAGGGAAAGTAAGAAATCAGGAAGGGAAACAGAGAGATAGTCAGACAGGAGAACAATAGCTTTGTCTACTGCTCAAGTGTTTTGAGGGCCGAAGGGAGGAATACACAGATAAGCCAGCCAGAGTTGCCTGTGTTATCCTTGGCCCCCACTGGCATAATTTTGCTTTTGGCTGCAGCCAGCCTGTCTTAGAGATAAAGAGTTCTTCCATGGCAAGGAAGGATGTTGAGGCTGCCACCCCACAGGGGCACCCACCCCTGGTATACCAACACCAGCTCCATCAGCCCCTGGCTGCAGGGCAGAGAAGGCTGACGCTTGTGCCTCTCAAATGGCTCCTTTCCATCCTGGGTGTCCACCTGCCCTTTGCTGACGGGAGAGACTTTGTCTGGCAGACAGGCATCGCAGGGTGTTGCCATGGTGATAGCTGTGATGTCACTCGGGAGTAAATCAAATTGCAAATCTCACAGTTGAACAGCTTTGCTTTGCAAGGGTTGTGAGGAATGAGGAAAGGGTGGATGCCTCAAGGGAAGTTGCAGGGTGGATCCGTACCAAGTCCATCTCCAGCCTCTCCCGATGCTTTGTCAACTAAGATGAACCTCGTTTGTTCATTCATTCATTCAAGTAACTTTTTGAGCACCTACTATGTGCCAAGCACCAGGCTAGGTAAATCAGATGAGGTCTCTGTATGGTTGCACCATCTAGTGGGAGAGACAGGCACGTAAAAGAAATTACATGATAAACATGTGATTACCTTTGTGAATCATGCACTGAAGAAGTGTATCAGCAGTATAAAAGTTTACTTGGGCTGCCATAATGGAATACCATAGATGGGGTGGCTGAAACAAAATAAATTTATTTTCTCACAGTCCTGGAGGCTGGAAGTCCAAGATCAAGGTGTCAGCAGGATTGGTTTCTTCTGAGACCTTTCTCCTTGGCTTGTAAATGGCTCCCTCCTCCTTTTGTCTTCACATGGTCTTCCCTCTGTGTGTGTATGTGTCCCAATCTCCTCTTCTTTTAGAGACACCAGCCATATTGGATTAGGGCCTACCCTAATGACCTTGTTTTAACTTAATCATCTCTTTAAGAGCCCTCTCTCCAAATACAGTCACACTCTGAGGTACTGAGGGTTAGGATTTCAACATATGAATTTGGAGGGGACACAATTCAGCCCCAACAGGAAGTGAGGAGAATGTATAAGAGGAAGACACAAGGTATCAGGTTGGGAGAGGGGCAAGCAAGTCCTCCCTGAAGAAATGACAACTCAGTAGAAACTCGAAGCACTAGAAGTTTTGCAGGAAGGGAGAGTGTATTAGTTCATTCTCACACTGCTATAAGGACATACTTGAGACTGGGTAATTTATAAAGAAAAACAGGTTTAATGCAAGAGGGAGAGTGTGCAGGGGAGCTGCCCTTTATGAAATCACGAGATCTTGTGAGACTTATTCACTATCATGGGAACAGCCCAGGAAAAACCTGCCCCCATGATTCAATTACTTCCCACTGGGTCCTCCTCCCACAACACATGGGGATTACGGGAACTACAATTCAAGATAACACTAGGATGGGGACACAGCCAAAACATATCAGAGAGGAAAGATGGAGATGGACTTCTAGGGAGAGGAACTTTCCTAAGATAGGCAAGTTCAAGGAATTAAAAGAGGACCAGTGTGACTGGGGTAGAGTGAGTAGGGAGTGAATGGTGTCAGCAGAAGGCAGGGGCCAGGCCTTGCAGAACCTTGCAGGCAGTAGTAAGAATCTGGAATTTTTTCCGTGAGTGATGGATAGCCACCAAGAGGTTTTAATCAAATTTTTCTCTTAAAAGATGGCTCTTCTGGTGGTTTGGAGAGGGATGCCCATAATGGAGGCTATTATAGCAGCCCAGGTGTAGTAGACTGTATTATTTGTCTTTGTTTCTTCCTCCTTTCCTCCCCCTTGTCATGGCTTCCTTTCCATGGGAGGAATATACTTTTCTGCTCCCTAGTCTTTAGGCTTAGCCATGTGACTTGCTTTAACATTAGTTAAATGTTAGAATGTTAGTGGATGGAATGCAGAAGAGGGTTTAAAAGTATTTGCATAGTTTGGCTCACTCTTTTATGCATCTGCCACCTGCCATGAGAAAGACATGCCTTGGGTAGCTGCTGGTTCACAGAGAATGAGGAGACCTGCAGAGAAGATCAGAATCCGACCTGTAGCCCAGAGAACTTTCCCAAATGACCCACAAATCTATTAGCAAGAATAATAAATGTTTGTTGTGGCAGGTCAATGGGATTTGTGTGTTGGGGGGAGGTATTTGTTATGCAGCATTATCATAGCATTAGCTGACTGATACACTAGGCAAGAGATAAAGTTGGCTTGAATTAAAGTGATGGCAACAGGGCTGGAAAGAAGTGGCCACATTTAAGCTATATTTTACAGTTGCCAACATATAGGTGGTGTTTAAGTTCTGGGGTGGATATATCAGTACTAAAGTGTGGGATGAGGAAAGGGGCCAGGATTAATCCTTGAGGGATTCCACCCATTAAAAATTGGAGGTGTGTTAGCCTGCTTGGGCTACCATAACAGGATATCACAATCTGGGTGGCTTAAAACACAAATTTATTTTCTCACCACTGGCAGGACTGGAAGTCCAAGATCCAGGTGCTGGCAGAGTTTGTTTCTGATGAAGCCTCTCTTTCTAGCTTTCAGATGGCCACGTTCTCACTGTCCTCACATGGTCCTTCCACTGCGAACACATACTCCTGGTGTCTCTTCCTCTCTTTGTAAAGACACCAGTCCTATTGGATTAGGGCCCTACCCTTATGACCTCATTTAACCTTGACTCTTGTCCCCCACCCCCTGGGACAAGCTGTGCTGTGGTTACAGGGGGCAGAAGAGGGCGGCCTTCATCTGCGTTCTATCTCCAAATAATGTCACATTGGGAATTAGGTCTTCAACATATGAATTTTGGGGGTTGGCGGAGGGTGGGAAGGCAGTAATAATTCAGTCCATAACAGGTAGATTTCCTAAGTGCAAGGTACCAAATGCAAAACCAAAAGCTAAAAGACCACTTAAGATTTAAATGGGTAAGTCACACAGCATCACATCCACTATATTTTATTTGTCAAAGTAACTCTTAGAGCTGGTCCAGATTCAAGAAGGTGGGGAGAATAGATTTCATCTCTTGGTAGGAGGAGTAGCAAAGCCACATTTGCAAAAGGGCATGTGGGATGGGAAAGATTGTGTGCCCATCTTTGGAAGCAGGCATCACAGAGCCTTCGAGAATGAATGGGTAGGAACCTGCCAAATTCTCCCTAGACCTCTGGTCACCACCAAGGGACTTGACAGTTATCTGGAGGCAGAACCACTTGTAGGCCAAGACATCCTCAGGAGAACTTCTTCTCACCCTCCTTTAGTCTAGCTGGTTATCTGAGAATATCCGCACTGAAACCTACGTCATTTCACAGCTCTGATAAGGACCTAGAATTGCCTTGACTGTGAAAATAATGGACCCCTTGGCGTCTTCTAAAGGTGATGTGGTGGTTACCTTGGATGTCAGTACCCATCACTCCTCATTATGATAAGACAGCCCTGATGCTCCTGATATGAGCACTCCCTTCTCTGCCATGAATGGGATTGGTGGGGCTGTCAATCAAGGTATCCTTTCCAATGCCCACCAAAGAGGTGGACTCAGAATCCAAGACTGCTCTGGAGTTTAAATAAAGGGAGTCACACAGAGATAGTGACTGTGTGAACAAAATTCACCCACAGGGCCCTGGCAGATGCCCTTTCGCTCCTGCTACCTGGATTTTCAGTTTCTTCTTCTTTCTAAGATCTGGCTTGTGTGTTTGTTTCAGTTTTCCTTTAATCTGAAAGCTTCCCCTCATCTTCCCAATGAATTTCTTATTTGTGGATTTCTGTCTATGCAATCTACGATCTGTAACATTGATCTTGGCTGCAGAAATCTCGCATGTCTTTGCTGGCCTTCATAGTATGAAGAAGCTTAGACTCAGGGAAGACCTCTCTTCAAGCTGTCCTTTGGGGAGGGGGGTTAGAATGTCCCCCTTTTAGACAACTTGGAGGCATTGTATAGCTTCCTCCCTTGCAGAATCTTGATTGTCCCTTCCCGGTTGCCTCAAAGGCTGCAGGGGGAGGGTTCACAGACTGAAAATGACAGCACCAAAGGTTGCAAGAAAACAGGAGCTTCAAGCAAAGGGAAGGCAACTGGATAGCTCTTTGGATGGCAGCCTTGGCAGAGTGGCCCAGAAGCCACTGCCAGAGACTCAGGGAAGAGTTGGTGAGGGAGAAGCAGAGGTAACTGTATTTTTCAGATCAGTAGGGAGAGTGGGGCACCAGTAATCAGGGAATCTGGGTTCCCCGACTCACTGGCTATGTGACCTTGGGTGGCAAGTCATCATGATGTTCAATTTCCTTTTGGTCAAATTGAGGGTAAGGATAACACTGCCATGCAAAAGTCGTTTTGGAGATTAGTTCAGTTTCTATAGGCCACAGTTTTCTGGAATTCGGTACTCTTATTTCTGGTGCAACTTCAGATACTTTTACTTGATACAAGAATAAACAAATTTTATTCTAATAGTTGCATGTTTATTTCTATGGATTTCAGCATGAATGATGAGCATACTACGGCTGCAATTTTGTGGCTATTTTTCAGGAAGAGGTCAGATTATAAGAGTTAGTCACTTTAACGAAAAATATTAAGTAAATAAAAGTATAGGAAGAAAAAAGATGTGGCAATCAAAGGAATGCATTTATAAATAGGGTGCTTACAGAGATGAGTATCGGGGAGACAAATGTGGCTGGAGAGAGCGGACAGGAACAGTGGAAAACAAGGCCTGGCTGAATCAGAGGTCCCTGGGGTCAGAGTTGAAGATGTCTGGAATATTCCACCTCTGGCAATGGTGAGTAGGTGTCAGAGGCTCCCACCGAACAGAGACCTCTAGACTGGACTTCTGTCCACCTCCTAATATTGTAGGGTTGTGCCTGCTGTGCTTTGGGAAAAGGAACTGTTGTTCCCCACCCCCTAGGACAAGTGGTTACAGGGGGCAGAAGAGGGCAGCCTCCATCTGGGTTCTTTCTCTGAGATTCCTTCTCTTAAGTGGGGCAGTGGCAGTAACCTCAGGCTTCACGATCAGGCAGGGCTGGGTTTTGATACTGGCCCTGCTGTTCACGGGCTCTGAGGCCCTGGGAAAGTCACCTCACCGCTCTGAGTCTCGTTTCTTCGTCTGTAAAATGGGAGTGATAAGAGTTTTTGAAACATGTGTTCCCCACCTAATTCCCAAAAAGATTTGGAATGGCAGCTGATAGGGATTGTCATGGGCTGGTGAGCTCATGCAGCCTCCAAAGGAGGGGATAAGACAGCACCTAGTGCAGGACTCAGTAAATGTGCATTTTCTTACATTGCTAATACAAGGCCCACTGAAACCCCCAGGCCTCCGTTTGTCTGTCTGTGGGAGCAGTGGCCACGGGAAGGCGGAATGGGATGCTCACCAAGATTCCTCCCAGCTTGAGGACACATGCGGTGGCTCATGACTGTAACCCCAGCACTTTGGGAGGCTGAGGTGAGCGGATCACCTGAGGTCAGGAGTTTGAGACACAGTCTGGCCAACATGGTGAAACCCCATCTCTACTGAAAAATACAAAAATTAGTGGGGCACAGTGGTGCATACCTGTAGTCCCAGCTATTTGGGAGGCTGAGGCAGGAGAATTGCTTGAACTTGGGAGGTGGAGGTTGCAATGAGCCGAGATTACACCACTGCACTCCAGCCTATGTGACAAAGCAAGACTCCATCTCAAAAAAAAAAAAAAAAAAAAAAAAAGAGATTCCTCCCAGCTCAAACACACCCTCCTTCTAGATTGCTCCAGAAGGCTCCTCTGTGGTCCTCACCTGTGTGGCAGCCTTCTTCTCCATGCTAGTCTTTATTCTGCTCTGAACAGAACTGGGCAGTAGGGGTTTCGAAGGTCTTCCCATTTCCCCTTTCTCCCTATCTGTCTCAGGGTAGTGGGCTTAGGATCAGAGAGACATAGATTGGAATCCCAACTCTGTCACTGACCAGCCTGGTGAGCTCACATAAGCTCTTCAATCTCTATGTACCTCAGTTTCCTCATCTACAAAATGAGAAGACAAATAATGGCTTCTTAGGGACTTTGTAGTGAGGAGAAAATGAGACAAGGAACTTGTGAAGGTCCAAGAGGATGTCAGCACAGAGTGGGTGGCCCTGACATGCCGGTCCCTTCCCTTCCCGGCAGAAATTCAGTGTCTCATGTTCCAAAATCACATCCCACAACCTCTCTACACCCTCAGTGACAGTTCCAGCATGTTCTCTCTCTCTCTCTCTTTCTGCTGTGGGCACTGCGGGAGGTGAATGAAGACAGGAAACTCCTGTGTATGCGTGTCCAGGGCTCTTGGCTGGGAGTGGAACTGGGGCAAGGGGTGGCTGCCTGGGAGGAGGGCCTTGGTGTTGATCAGAGAATGCAATTAGCACTGATGAGGCCCAGGGCTCCCTCTCCATCTGAGCCTGTTAACTCGGCCACTGCCTTCCTCTCAATAAACACTTTAGCAAGGCGCCAGCCTGAGGTGGGGTGGGTAGGAAAAACAGGAGACAGTCATTAAGATGAACAACAGCTCTCCCCTGTTGAGGGCTTAGCAAGGTTATTCTGAAAGCTTTATTTGCGTTCCTTTATTTAATCTTGATCTTTGCTCTTTAAGAATGTGTATTAATACTAACAATAACTGCCATTATTTAGTAGTTACTTACACTGCTGCAGGCGCTGTGTTAAGCACTGTACACACATTTTCTCAATTATTCCTCTAACAATTCTATGAGGCAGGTACTATCACTATCCCCACTGTACAGGTCAGAAGACTGAGGCTCAAATAAGTAACTTGGGCTAGACCAGTGCCTCTCACATTGGAGCGTGCCTACGAAATACCTGAAGACCTTGATAAACTCTAGATTGTTCAGCTTCAGTGGGGCTGTGGTGGGGCCTGAGATTCTGCATTTCTAATCAGGCAGTGTGGATGCTGCTGGCCATGAGCCACACTTGAGTAAGGAGGTCCCAGACCACACAGCTGCAAGGCAGCTGATCTGGGCTCTGCCCCTGGACATTTGTGGGGCTGACTTCAGAACAGCACTATAATGAGGGCATGAAGAGAATGTCAGAGAAGACGAAGAAGGGAGAGACTGTTTCTGAGCAGATGGATGAAGGAAGACTGCATGGAGGAGGTGGTGTTTGAGTAAGTCTTAAAGGATGGGTAGAATGTTGACAGAGATGGAAGGGAAAGGACATCTCGGGTCAAGGGAACCCATGAGCAAGAACAGAGAGAGGGAAGAGGGGGATGTGTTTGAGAGATACTATGACTAAGCATGGGGTATGTTACGGGTTGGAATGTGTCCCCAAATTCCTATGTCCAAGTCCTAACCCTCAGCACCACAGAATATGACCTTGTTTGGAAATAGGATCACTGCAGATGTATTTAGTTAAAATGAGGTCATGCTGGAGTAGGGTGGGCCCCTAATCCAATATGGCGGGTCTCCTTATGAAAAGGAGAGATTTAGACACAAGGATGCATGCTCAGGAATAATGCCATGTGCACATCGGCATGATGCTGCCATGTGCTAAGGAGCTACCACGTGTTCCAGGGGGAGCGGCGTGGAACGGATCCTTCCCCGGTGCCTACGGAGGGAGCATGGCCCTGCCAACACCCTGATCTTGGACTTCCACCTCCAGAACTGTGAGACAACAAATGCCTGTTGTTTAAACCACTCAGTTTGTGGTATTTTGTTACAGCAGCCCTAGCGGACTCATACAGGGTGTCTGTTGGGTACCTGTTGTGTTTGTATCGGCAGATGATCTCAAGGGAGAAAAGCTGTTTTGTGTCTTAGGAGCTGCACTTTTAGCCCCAAGAATACCTCTTGTCTCAAAGGGAAGTAGGTCAGGGAGTGGCTAATGGGAGAAGCTCATTCCCTACTGGCTGGGACCTGGTTGAAAGCACAGGTACATGAGGGTGGCTTCCCACTTACACAGAGCAACACAGACACACAGCTAAGGCATAAATCAAAACATTTTTAAGCACTAAAGTGGACAATTTAAGTTTTCCTTCTTCACTGAGAAGGTCATAGGAGGGGAAATGGGGCATGAACTACCGGATACTGAGTCCTGCTATGTGTCAAGGACTGTGCTAGGCACCCTTGATGATTTAATTTCATCTCTACCACACTCTTAGCAGGAAGATCTTGTTATTTTCATGTCACAGAGGTTGGAATTGAGGGTCAGAGCATTTGATCACTTGGCCAAGGACCCACAGATAGAAGTCGCACAGCAGACATTGGGCCCGGGTGGTGCACCTTCTCCTGTCCCCCTTTTCCCGTTACAGTGGGCACAGTGACAGGAAAGTTGACCCAGAGCTGGGCCAGGAGTTGAGGAAGGAAATGAGTCCAAGATCAGGAGGTGGGTGGAGAAATCTGCCCACAGAATTTTTACCATGTGAGAGAACGGCCCCCTTATTGTCCAAGCTACTTTTAGTTGGACCGTCTGTTATGTGCCACCAAAAGCATCCCAACAGAATCAGTGGCTTAAAATGAGCCGGGTCTTTAGGTATGTGGTAGATCGTAAGTGCTGACAAACAATAACCCTCTTTCCCCACCCACATTCTGAACCAACTGAGAAATAAGCACCAGAGAAAGGCAGATGGAGCCCCAAACATCACCTTCACTAAAGATAAAGCTGCTCTGGGAGAGATGGTGTTCTGTGGGGAAGTGGGTTGCCTTATGTTGTACTCAGAATAGGCAGACTCGCCCACCCGGGTGTAGGCAGCATTGGGCCGTGGCAGGGACTGGAAGAGCCAAGCAGAACCTGGCTCCCCGTGGGCAGCTCATACCCAAGAGACAGTGGGAAGGAAGGGGCTGGGCTACTGCCACTCAATTCCTTAGCCCAGACTCACCAATGAGATAGATCACTCAGAGGGGAGGGCATGTGGGGGGGGGAGACAGTCAGCAGAGTCGTGATAGCTCTGCTCCTGGAGGACTCGTCAAGAGTGGGGAAGAGGCTGGGCATGGTGGTTCACGCCTGTAATTCCAGCACTTTGGAAGCCTGAGGCGGGTGGATCACTTGAGGCCAGGAGTTCGAGACCAGCCTGACCAACATGGTGAAACCTCGTCTATACAAAAAACACAAAAATTAGCCAGGCATGGTGGTGCGGGCCTGTAGTCTCAGCTACTCAGGAGGCTGAGGCGGGAGAATTGCTTGAACCGAGGAGGCGGAGGCTGCAGTGAGCCAAGATCACACCACTACACTCCAGCCTGGCAACAGAGTGAGACTCCAGCTCAAAAACAAAAAAAAAGAAAATTGAGGAAGAAATTTTCTTCCAGAAGGGTGAAACAGGAAGGAAGGAAGGAAGGAAGGAAGGAAGGAAAGAAAGGAAGAAATAAGGAGGGAAGGAAGGAAATAAGGAAGGAAGTGATAGAGAAATTATATAGCATAAATTTATTTTTGTTTTAAAAAAAGGGAAAAGCTGCATGTGTGTATATGTTTGTGTGAATACAAATAGGCATGGAAGTGGCTACAGCAAGATTGTCCCAGGGGGAGGGTGGAGAAGGGAAGGAAAGATGACAGGTGGTCTCTAATGGGGTGGAGGGCAATGCTCTGCAGGGCTCTTGACCACTAGGAGCTGCCAGTCCTGTGGGAAAGCTCAGACAACCTTTAGGACCCTGCCTGGAAGGTGAGATAGGGTTATGGGCTCGGGCTGGAACTGGATGGTGCAGATGTTTGGTGGGAGACTGAAGAAGTCTGAGGAGGGTTCACAGAGGAGATGGACAATGACTGGGAGGCTGAGAGTATAGACCAGGAGTTCTCAAAGTGTGGTCCCCAGACCAGCTCCATCCATGTCACCTGGAGACCTGTTAGAAATACAGACACTTGGGACTCCAGATCTGCTGAATAAGAAACATGGATGATGTTTTCACAAGCCCCCCAGGTGACTCTGATGCCTGCTGGAATTTGAGAAACAACCACTATAGACGATGCAGCTTTGGAATCAGACCCACATGGGTTTAAATCTTAGCTCTGGTTCTAATAACTCTGTGGCCTTGAGCAACGCAAACAACTTCCATGAGCCTCAGGTTCCTCACTGGGAAAATAGGAATGATTGTCCTATTTTGTACAACAATTATTACTAGGTATGTGTCAAGCACTGTCCTTCATACTGAGGTCCAGAGTTGAAAAGTCATGAACTCTGACCTCAAGGAACTGTCAGTGGGGTGTAATGAGAGCCAATAATTATGGAGCACCTGCTTATGTGCCAGACATTATGCTGAGTGCTTTACGCACATGTTGTCATGGAGTTTTCACAACGCCCCTGTGAGGTTAGGACAATTATTATCCCCATTTTCAGATGAGGCTGAGTGACTCGCCAAAATGCACAGAGCCTCTGAGTGCGGACAGCTGATAACCAGACATAGGTTGTCCAACTCCAGAGCCCAAGGGAAAGAAACCTCTATGTTGCTGAGCAAGTGGGAAGTATGCCCAGCACAGAGGCTCCCTTCCTGGAGAGGAGAGATTAGAGTTGTGAGAGGAGTTCCAGGTAGTGAAGGTGTGAACCTGCCTTGCTATCAGGGTGCTCTCCTTGGCTGCTTATATGTGGGTGAACCTGTTCCCACAGTTTCACGCCTATTTCCTAGGGTCTACTTTTACAAAGCTTAAAGCATTTGGCCCAAGGCCACAGCCAGAACTCTAGAACAAGGAACAGGTATACTACCTTCTCCAGAAAAATCTTAAATGTTTAAGAAAGAACTGAGTGTGGAGGACATGTAATAATGCAACTACAACATTCCAGGGCCAATGGCATGAAAGTATCGTCACACCAAAGCATCACCGCCATGTTGAATTATTGGTTGTGCTTAACTTTGGTTAATCACTGTTTGCCCCTCCCTACCTTTACTACCCCGTGCTAGATTCATCATCTGCTGTCCTCTGATTTGCTCTGGGTCCCCAGAGGCCAGCCACTGCAAACCCCATCTATCATCTGTGCTTGGCTTTGGCTTCCAGTAGGAGGTACCAAGAGGAGATTGGAAGGAAGGAAGAAAGAGAGATTGGGGCCTTTATCCTTCCCACTCCTACCTGCCTGGCTACGGTGGGTCTTGCAGTGGCCACAGCCCCTGTGGAGTTCCCTCTTCTGTGGCTCCAGCTCTCACCAGAAGCTAGTCCTTCCCCTTGTGCCTTAAGGTCTTGTCCTTTAATGGTGACAGTTTTCTGCTATTACCAGAAAGCTATTCACTATCTCTTATGTCTTCCATTAACCCTGCCCGCACCTCAAAAATAGTCTCTTTATTATGCTGTCTTCCCAGTAAACCTTTTGGGCACTCCATCTGTTTCTGAGTGGGATCCTTGCTGATGCAGACACCAAGGCATGCAGTTAACAACAACAAAGGCTAGCATTTATGGGGTGCTCACTACATGCATGGCCTTGTTCTAAGTGCTGTACATGCTTTAACTCATTTAACCCCCCTTCTGGAGTAGATGCCTTCAGGCATTATTCCCGAATGGATGTTAGTTACTCTTGGCCAATGAACTTCAGGCATGGTTCCAGAGGAAGGAAACGGGATGATAAATCAAACGGAAGCTCCTATAATATCTGGCTTTTATTACTGTGCTGAGGAAAGTGATGTTGCAGAGGCCAGATGCCTTTCTCAGTGATATCCTCTAGTCTGGTTTACTTTTGCACAGCCCCCAAACAAGCTCTTTGAGTGCTGGAAGCATTTCCCATGCGGCTGGGTTCCTCCCAGGACCCCAGGCAGGGCCGTGGAGCCAGCAGCAGAAGCTCCAGGAGCTCCTGTGGACTGGTCGTTTGGCTGATATGTGTGGCTGAATGAAGAGATCCTTTTAGAGCAGCTGCTGCCAGGGGAAAATTCCAAGTGCAAAATATTATTATTAATTATCACAATTGCTCTTTCGGCTGCAGGCACTGTGTCTGCTTAGAAGGAAGAGATAAGGCATCCCTGCCAAAGTAAAAAAGACTGATTAATGCTGACGGATTTTGTCCTTTGAGGGGAGGCTGCAGAGTGTTATTATTTTTTTTAATGACTTTGAGACTGAAGGTTTTTTTTGTTGTTGTTGTTTAAAAACGTAGACTTGAGACCTGGCTTGGTGCAAAGCTGTGTGTCCTTGAGTGAATTACTTAACCTCGCTATGACTCAGTCTTCATTGCTTAAATGAGAAGAAGTTAGAACTAGGTAATGTCTAAGACTCCTTCCAGTAGCTCCCCAAAGATGCTGGGCAGTGCGACACTAAGGCCCCACTAAGTAGAGTGGGTTTACTCACTCTCCTACTAACGGGGCACTCCCAAAAGCTAGTGTATACCTGCCCCTGGGTTCTTCAGTATGTGAGAGTAGCATTTGTCCTACTTCTACTGCTGTAACTGAGGTGAAGGTCATGGGCACGGTGGGGAGAGGGACAGAGTTCAGGGCCAAACACAGAGTTTCTTCTTCTTTCTCCCCCCAACCTTCATCTCTTCTCTTTCCTCCTTCTTCTCCATGATCACAATAAAAGCTATAACAAGGGCAGCAACAGCAACCTCCGACTGCCCTGCTGGAGCCCTTCCATGGTGCCCAGTCTCTCTTATCAGCACTCTATAGAAATCCATCCTTTTAATCCTCATGATATCTTGACGAGGGACATATCATTTTTACTCTTCCTTTGCTGATGAGGGAGTGGCGGGATGGAGTTTTAAAGTCATTTCTCTGAGTTCACACAGCTAGGAAGCAGATCTATTCTCACAGCTGGAAAGACATTCAGAGCCACCAGTTCTCAACACTGGTTGCACATGGAACCATCTAGGGAGTCACAGTACTGATGCTCAGGTTGCACTCCAGAGGTTGCGATTTAGCAGCTAGGTATTTGCGGGGGATTAACTTCCCCCAGATGATTCTAATGTGCAGCAAGGTTTAAGAACCACTAATTTAGTCCAATTACCTATTGATGAGGGAATTGGGGGTCAAAGAAGGGAAGTGGATTTCCCTCGAGCCTGGGCCTGCCCTGCAGCCCCCCTGGTGGGAGAACTGGGGAAGAGACATCCTGAGTTCAAGGAGCTCATTTTGCTCTATGCAGTCCCCTCAGAGCCCAGTATCTTTGGATCTCCCTGGGATATCCCAGGGGTGATCCCCACTGTCTCCCTACTCTAGCCATCCCTTTGACTAGGTTGACTCCAGTGAAGTCTTGGGGTAATTGAGGGAGCCCAAGGAAGGGGCCAAGGCAGAGGAGACGGAGACTTTCCTGGGGTCGGCTCTGGGGACTTAATGATCTTTTACTGTTACCCGAAGCCTTTGTTCTCATCCTCCCCAGCATATGATCTTCTGAGCCCGTCTACACAGGTTTGAACTGGCAGAGATCAACAATGTCTGAGCCACCCTGAACACTGGTGTTGAGGACACCAACTCCAGGCCGGAGAAGCCAGGAACTTGGTCTGAAACAAAAAACGTAAGAGTGACCGACAGTCTAAGAAGTGCTTCCTGTGGGCCAGGCACCATGAACACTGTCTCATTTAAGCTTCACAAATACAAGAGGGAAATATAGGAAATTCGACATTTCGATTGTGGAAATAGAAGCCTAGAGAGGTTAAATGATTGCCCGGAGTATATCAACTAGTAAGTGACAGATGGAGATTTGAATCCAGGTCACTTGCTGATGTCAGTCTAAGTGCCACTTCCTCCAGGAAGCCTTCTCTGAACACCAGAAGAGTCCTTTTGTACACTCTGGCATTCTGTATGTGTTAGTTATCTCCCTTTATAATCAGTCACTCATCAGTGCAGCTCTTCTCTTCCACTAGACTGTAAGTTCCTTAAGGAGGACTGTTTTTGCCCACACACCTCCAGCCCATCAATATGTATTTGTTGAAAGAAAGAAAAGGCAAATGGTCCAACCAATTCCAAAGTCAATGCTTCTACCCACGCCACAGTTTCACAGATTTCCCCAAAATGTATATCAACTAGTTAGAAATGGTCTCCAAAATTAGCCTCTTCTAAGAAAGAAGGGTTCCCAGAAGGAGAAAGCCCTGGAGTCCTTGCTATATTGAGGATAGAGAGATACTGGATGCAGTGGCTCATGCTTGTAATCCCAGCACTTTGGGAGGCTGAGGTGGGTAGATCACCTGAGGTCAGCAGTTCAAGACCACCCTGGCCAACATGATGAAACCCCATCTCCACCAAAAATACAAATATTAGCCAGGTGTGGCGGCATGTGCCTGTAGTCCCAGCTACTTGGGAGGCTGAGGCAGGAGAATCACTTGAATGCAGGAGGTGGAGGTTGCAGTGAGCCAACACCGCATCATTGCACTCCAGCCTGGGCAACAAGAGTGGAACTCTGTCTTGGGGGGGAGAAACAGAGAGAATACCTGAAAATTTTTAACCCAAGAAGGAGTCCATCAAAGTTGCAGATCCCTTATGGCTCTTTATTGGGCCACTGGAGGCTGAGTGGCCTAAGCTGCACAGAGGGAGAGCTCGCCATTCAACTGGGTCATCAAAATTCCCTAAGCATTTGTTATGTGCCAAGTTGTAGCATTTAGCTACACAAAGCAGAAACCCATCCAGTGGATTAACAACCTGGGAATTGTTTTTTGCATCTAACAACCATCCAGATGAAGGAAGTCCTAGAGTGCTGCAGCTGCTCAAGGAGATCCTGAGGACTCAGGATTCCTCCAGACACCTGCCCAGCTATCCCCAGTGTGTCTTGCATCCTTGTGGTCTCAAGATGACTGTTCCACCTCTATGTTTGGAGTCTAAGGTTCTAGGTGGGAAAATGGGGTAAAGGTGGTTGGAAATGAGGGCCAAAGGCAAAGAGCCCCCTGGGGTTGACCTTTTATCAGGAAAACAACAGCTTTGCTAGAAGCGCACCCTATAGAGTCCAACTTGCATCTCACTGGCCCAAACTGGGTCCTATGGCATCTGAGCTTCAAGGGAGTCTGGGACACAAATATCTTTAAATAAGCATGTTGCCCACCTGGGACTCTATTGGAAAGGAAGATGGGAAGGGTGGATATTGGGTAGGTCGCTGGCAATACCTATCATCTAGGCTCTGTTCTAGGTGAGTAGAATACACAGATGACTAATATATACGACCCCCGCATCCACCATGGGGCATACTGCCTTGCAGAGGAGTCAGTCATGGGAACAACCTTTTACAGTGCAACAGAGCACAGAAAAGTGAGCAGGAGAGATTAAGTAGATTACCTGGGGGAGCTGGAATAGCTATCACAAAGAAGATGACGTTTGCTAGGGATGACAATGGGATAGGAATGTCCAGGGAAACCCAGCAAGGGCTTGACCTTTCAAAAGCTGGTCCCCCAAACATCCTGTTGGCCCCAGCTCCTGGGATCACCCTACTCTGAATGTTTTGCATCCACCTATAACTACCTCTATTTTTCCTTCTTTGTGATGAATCTTGGAAAATGAGTAGGAGTTCTCCAGACAACAGTGAGAACTTTCAAACTCTGATTACCATGTATCTTTCAGCCTCAGTTTTTGGGATTAAGACATTCTGCATGCTTTAGAGCTCCAGACAACTTACCATTCCCACATATTCCATACTCTGTTATATCTCCGTGCCCTTCTACAAGATGGCTTTTTTCTGCCTGCAATGCCCCTACCCTTTCATTCTCTAGGATACGGCTCTCCTGTGGTGGTGACTCATTCTCGGCCAGCTGTTTAGAGGGCGAGAAAGGACTTCATCTGAGTGAAATGTATGCAGGAAGATGGAGAGCAGTCACACAGCCCCGCTGCAGAACTTGGCTTTGCTGGTCTTAGAAACGAGGGAGGAGGAGAAATGACAACCAATCATCTGAGAGAACACTGATACATCAGCTGATGCCCACAACAACCCTGTGTGGTAGATATTTTTATGTCCTTTTGAAAGCCTGGGAAACCAGAACTCTGCAAGGTGAAGCAATTTGCCACCCCCCACTCCACTGCAGAGCAATAAGTGACATATTTAGATTTGAGTCTTGCCCATCCAGTGCTGAAGTCCATGGTCCTTTCATCAAACGACGAAATCTTCTTGGTGGCTTTCCTGGTCCTGGGTTCTGCCTTCTTCCTGGAGGTCAGCCCTTCCATCTGGAGGTTTTACTTCTGGCTCTGCAAGATGAAGAGCTTCTACCTTGAGCTTCCCTCCTACCCTTCACCCTCATCGTGAGCTACAGTGATGGTTCTCAACCAAAAGAGAGCCTAGAGACATCTTTGATTGTCACAAACGGGCAGGTGAGATGCTACTGATATGTAAGAAAGGAGAGGCCAGGGATGCTCTTCACACCCTGCAGTGTGCAGGACCATCCCACCCCTGCCCAATAAAAGTTATCCCCTATAAAAATTATCCAATAAAAATTATCCCCCCAATAATTATTTTATTATCCCAATAAAAATTAACCCGACCTGTAATTCCAGCACTTTGGGAAGCTGAGGCGGCCAGATCACCTAAGGTCAGGAGTTCGAGACCAGCCTGGCCAACATGGTGAAACCCCATCTCTACTCCAAATACAAAAATGAGCTGGGTGTGGTGTTACATGTCTGTAATCCCAGCTACTCGGGAGACTGAGGCAGGAGAATTACTTGAACCCGGGAGGCGGAGGTCGCAGTGAGCTGAGATCATGCCATTGCACACCAGCCTGGGCAACAGAGCAAGACTCCGTGAAAGAAAAAAAAAAAAAAAGAAGAAGAAGAAGAAAAAAAAGAAAAGAAAAAAATTAGCCCAAAATGTCAGTAGTGCTGGGGTTGAGAAACCCAAGTTAGTCTCCTGTATTCTTCCCAAACACCAAGAGAGCAGGTTTCTGGAAGGTTTCCTGAGCACTCTTTGCCATATTCTCACCTCCCTTTGCTGTGCTTGTTGGGTTTTCTGCTCACATGGGTTCTCCCTTC
This sequence comes from Rhinopithecus roxellana, assembly GCF_007565055.1. Lineage (NCBI taxonomy): Eukaryota > Metazoa > Chordata > Mammalia > Primates > Cercopithecidae > Rhinopithecus > Rhinopithecus roxellana. The sequence continues at coordinate 9,331,215 of NC_044560.1, read as the reverse complement.
TTCACCCATGTCTTATATTCTTGTTCATTGTAATTCTATTCTTTGTAGTTCCAATTATTATGAAGAAGTTGGGCTCTAAAGCCAGGTTATCTGGGGTTTGAATTGAGAGCCTAGGCCTTCCCTGGGACAAGTCTTTGAACTCCTCTAAGACTCAAGATCCTCATCTTTAAAATGGAGATAAAATAGCATAAATCTCTTTAGGGTGGTTTTGAGGCTTTAACGGGATAACTTATGTAAATCGGAGTACCTAGGCAGATGGTAAATACTCAATAGTATCTGGCATTATTATTATTATTATTATTATTATTAACCTTATTTGTTAGCGTTTTTTTTTTTTTTTTTTTTTGAGTCATTTCATTTCCTTGAAAGGCATCTGGGATGGGGAAGGAGGAAGACACCAGAGTGGGGTGCCCCAGAGCACCAATCCCAGCTCTGCTAACTTGCTGGCTGTGCCTGAGTCCTCATCTGTGAAGCTGGCATAATAATATCACTTCATAATTATTTTTTTGAGGCAGGGGTCCCGCAGTGTTGCCCAGACTGGTCTCAAACTTCTGGGCTCAAGGAATCCTTCCACCTCAGCTTCACAAGTAGCTGGGGCTACAACCCCACACCCATTAAGCCTGGGCTGACTTCATAATTCTTGCCAGGATTAAACTAGTTAACTGTCTGACACTTAATAGGTGTTCAGCAAATGTTAGCCACCCACTCTTTCTATTTCTGAGTCTTCCTGGGCATTGATAAATGGAGCTTCTGACGCATCTTATTTACATCAAACTTGTAGATTATTTTTGCCTGAGAATAATTAGGGAAGCCAATCTCTCTAGCCCGGGTGAGGCAGGACTGAGATTGTGCTATCCTTCTCCAACATGGTGTCAATAAAGCTTTGGTAAAACTCAATAAATAGACTCATTTGGCCATCTGCAGTGGAATTCAATACTGAGAGAATTGTTTAGAAATGGCATTCCTAGCCTGCGGGAGGTGAAGATGAAAGTGCATTTGCTTCATTTCTCTGTAGGAGTTAGCAAGTGAAAGAGACAGTGCTTTGACAATAGTTGGGGAAAGAAGGTGTTATGCTGAAATCTTCCACATAGCCCTCCAGACCCACTGTCCACCCCTCTTCACCCTGCTCCTGCCACAGAAGACTGGACCATGTGGACCACGTCAGTGAGTTCTGCCATTTGTGAGCCTTGCCTGGCGTGGGAGGGAAGAGAGTCAGGTATGGGTATTTATTTCCCTGCCCCCCTCCCCGCAGCATCACTGCAAGCTGGCTAATCTCCAAAGATCACAGCTTTTATCCAGGCAACGCTCTCTCCACAAAATGTTCTCTCTCTTCGGCTTCCTGCTAACTGTCCTCTTCCCTCTCCCTGGCAGCCCAGGGTGGTACTGGTTCCCCACTGTTGCTCGCTCACAGTGCTGCACCCTCCCTATGTTGCCCCACACCCTGCCCACATCTTTCCAGGTAGTCTTTTGATTAAACTCACCTCAAATTATGCAGATTGAGAGTGGCATCTTATTTCTTGCTAGTGTGTTCATGGATAAGGTAATGGACATTCCATTGAGTATTTTCTTGCAAGTTCCTGGTCCACTTTGTGGTGATTGTATATGAGTTTGCTAGAGCTGCTGTAACAAAGTCCCACAGATTGGGTAGTTCAAACCACAGAAATGGATTTTCTCATGGTTCTTGGAGGCTAGAAGTCCAAGGTCAAGCTGTTAGCAGAGTGAGTTCCTCCCGAGGACTGTGAGAGAAGGATCTATTTCAGGCCTCTCTCTTGGCTTGTAGATGGCCGTGTTTTTTTCTATGTCATCAAACTGTCTTCCCTCTGTACTTGCCTATGTCCAAATTTCCTCTTCTTTTAAGGATACTTGTCATATCGGATTAGGACCCATCCTAATGACCTCATTTTAATTGAATCACCTCCTTAAAGACCATATCTCCAGATACAGCTACATGATGAGGTACTGGAGGTTGGGACTTCAAGATATGAATTTGGGAGGGGATGGGCACGATTCAGCCCTTAACACGGTGGTTGAGAAATGGGAATGTGATTATTGGGCAGGAACAAAACATGTTGAGGGCCTGAAGATACAGCAACATTCAAGAGCGAAGAGGTCCCTGCTTTCAAGAGGCTTACATTCTAGTGGGAACGGGTGAAGCAGGAGCAAGAGCTCCACAAACAAACAAATCTGTATACACCACAGCATTCTAACAATGACAAGTCCTGGAAGGACAAACCTGGTGTACAATAGAGGGACTGCACTGAGTTGACTTTAGCTAGAGAGATGGAGGTGGCCTCTCTAAGGAGATCTGAAAGCTGATACTCAAAGGAGAGACAGGAATCACCATCTGAATACCCCATGTGGGTGGAGCATTCCTGGAAGAGGCAGTATGGTCAAAAATAAGGAACGAGTTTTTCATAATCACCATTTTGACTGGCATGAGATGGTATCTTATAGTAGTTTTGATTTGCATTTCTCTAATGATCAGTGATGTTGAGCTTTTTTCGTATGTTTCTTGGCCGCATGAATGGCTTCTTTTGGGAAGTGTCCATTTATGTCTGTTGCCCGCTTTTTAATGGGGTTGTTTTTTTCTTGTAAATTTGTTTAAGTTCCTTGTAGATTCTGGATATTAGAACTCTGACAGATAGGAACGTTTTTACACTGTTTGTAGGAATGTAAATTAGTTCAACCATGTGGAAGACAGTGTGGCAATTCCTCAAAGATCTAGAATCAGAAATACCATTTGACCCAGCAATCCCACTACTGGGTATATACCCCTGAAAATGTAAATCATTCTATTACAAATAAACATGCGCGTGTATGTTTATTGCAGCACCATTCACAACAGCAAAGACAAAGAACCCAAATGCCCATCGATGATAGTCTGGATAAAGAAAATGTGGTACATATGCTCCATGGAATACTATGCAGCCATAAGAAGGAACAACATCATGTCCTTTGCAGGGGCATGGATGGAGCTGGAAGCCGTTATCTTCAGCAAACTAACGCAGGAACAGAAAACCAAACATCACATGTTCTCACTTCTAAGTGGGAGCTGAACAATGCGAACACATGGACACAGGGAGGGGAACAACACACACTGGGGCCTCTTGGAGGCTGCAGTGGGAGGAGGGGGAGCATTATGAAAAATAGCTAATGCAGGCTTAATACCTAGGTGATGAGTTGCTAGGTGCAGCAAACCACCATGGCACATGTTTTCCTAGGTAACAAACCTGCACATCCTGCACATGTACCCTGGAACTTAAAATAAAAATAAAACATTTTTTTAAAAAAAGGAATGAAGCCTTTCCATCCAGACAGCAACTTCTGCTGTTGCAGAAAGAGAGAGAATTCGAGGATCATATTGGTTTTTCTGGAGAGAAACTTTAAAAACCAGATCAAACAAGCCTCGCTAGGGTATGTGAATATCCCAGGACACTGCGGCACATGACTGTCAGCTCTGAACTTGGACTTTGCCTTTATCCCCTCTTCCATGGGCCTGGCCAGGGAGGCACCCAGAAGAATCTAGGGCAGAGGCTGAGAAACAAAGTTTGGCTCAGCTCCATCCTGTTTTAACCGTCAGGCAGTGCAGGGCACAGTCGTGCAGACTCTGTGTACAGAGATGACTGGGTGATCCCACCAAACCAATCACAGCTTCCCCTGGGGTCTGCTACGTGGCACAAAGGATTACTGTGCTGGAGCTGGGCTCATATTAAAGTATTAATCTACATTTAAAATGTTTCTCCTGTGTCCATGGGGATCTCAACTCCATATGTTTGCAGGAGCCCTGGGGCCAGCAGTGTGTTTGATTTTGAGTGTTTTAAAATGAAGGCTAAAGGTGGCTCATAATAAAGCAGCGTGAGGAACAGCACAGAGGCCAAGACTCCCCTTGAGTAAATATTGACTGACATGAGGCTTTCCTTCCCACAAACAGCATCTGAAGCTATTAGCTTGTAGCAGACCCTAGAGACCATCTCCTTCTACTGGTTCAATCTCCCTAGGTTTAAACTCTTCCCTCCCCTCTTCCCTTCCTCTCTCTCTTCTTCTCTTTCTCCCAAAAATGCATTGAGCTGACCATCTGTGTTAGTTTCCTACAATTTCTGTAACAAATAACCTCAAACTCGTTGTCTGAAAACAATGCACATTTATTATCTTCTATTTATTATCAGTTCTGGAGCTCACAAGTGTAAAGTGGGTCTCACCAAGGCTACAATCAGGGTGTCCATCAGCAAAGCTGTGCTTCCCCTGCAGGCTCTAGGGAAGAAGCCATCTCTGCCTTTTTCAGCTTCTAGAGGCTGCTGCATTCCTGAGCTCATGGTCCCTTCTTCCATCTTCAAAGCCACAGTGGCCAGTCAAATCTTTCTCATGTCCTCTCACTCTGACACGGATGCCCCTGCCTCCCTCTTTCATGTACAAGGACCCCTGTGGTTACATAAGGACCCACCGTGGTAATCCAGAGTCATCTCCCTATCCCAGGATCCTTAACTTAATCACATCTGCCAAGTCCCTTTTGCCATGTTAAGATGATTTATGCACAGGTTCTGGCATTCGTACAGGGATGTCTCTGGGGGCTGTTACTCTGCCTACCACACCACCCCTCCCACAGTTTAATTTTCCCAAGCTATATGTTTTCGTAGCACCTATACTCTTTATTCACAGTGGCCATCAACATTATAGTTCACTGCTTAGTTGTAAAATTATTGATTTAATGTGCCCTTTCTGGACAAAAAGCACTCCCTGACCAGGGAGGAGATTATAGATATGTTGACTATCCCTATTATTTTCTCAGAGGTTCCTAGCAGCCTAGGCAAGAAAGGAAACACATTGGCAATGAAGGAAGAAGAAAAAAGAAAACAATAGCTGACACTTAATGACCACTCGCCCTGTGCCAGCAATGTTCCAAGTGCTTTTAATCTATTTAACCAATATGTTGTGAAGAAAGGGCTGTCATCTAACACAAGCAAGTGGCACAGCTGACATTTGAAATTCCTCATCTTAACCACTTCATCATAGAAATGAACACTCTCAAACAGTACTTCATGCACTATAATAGAAGTCTGAGAGGTGGAAATGAAGGAGGGAGAAGACCAATTTTCTACAGATGTCAGGCAAAACTTTCTAGAGGATATAATGAATGAGTACGGCCTTGGAAGCCAGTGGTGAGGGTGGGGAGAGTGGAGCAGGGTGTTCTAAGCAGAGGAGGCTGTGTGAACAAAGGCCCAGGCACGAAATGGCTTGGTGTTTTCTAGAAATTGTAGGTAGTACAGGATTGCTGGTGCTTAGATGGTGAAAGGCAGGGCACAGAAAAGGAGATGAGGTCTAAGAGGGAGGTGGAGGTGCCATGCCTGAGGCTGCTGAGGCTGCTGTAGGCCATACTTGTGTTACAGGAAAGGGAGCCTGATTCAGACCCCAAGAGAGGGTTCTTGGATCCTGCACAAGAAAGAATTCAGGGTGAGTCCACAGAGTAAAGTGAAAGCAAGTTTATTAAGAAAGTAAAGGAATACAGAATGGCTACTCCACAGACAGAGCTGGTTGCCTATTTTTATGGTTATTTCTCGATGATGTGCTAAACAAGCGGTGGATTATTCATGCCTCCCCTTTTTAATTTTTATTCTATTTTATTTTTTCTATTATACTTGAAGTTCTGGGATACATGTGTAGAACATGCAGGTTTGTTACATAGGTATACCTGTGCAATGCTGGTTTGCTGTACCCATCAACCCATCATCTACACTAGGTATTTCTCCTAATGCTATCCCTCCCCTACCCACCTCCCCCACCCACTAACAGGCTCCGGTATATGATGTTCCCCTCCCTGCCTCCTCTTTTTAGACCATATAGGGTAACTTCCTGATGTTGCCATGGCATTTGTAAATTGTCATGGTGCTGATGGGAGTGCAACAGTGAGGAATATCAGAAGCCACTCAAGTGGCCATCTTGGTTTTGGTGGGTTTTGGTCAGCTTCTTTGCTGCAACCTGTTTTATCAGAAAGGTCTTTATGACCTGTATCTTGTGCTGACCTCCTAATTTATCGTGTGACTTAGAATACCTAACCATCTGGGCATGCAGCCCAGTGGGTCTTAGCCTCATTTTACCCAGCTCCTATTTAAGACGGAGTTGCTCTGGTTTGAACGCTTCTGACGCCTGCCTGGACTTCAAACACAATCCTAGGGAAAACGGGAAGCCACTTTTGATACCAAGTTTTTCACAAAATCAATTTGCTTGCCATGTGGAGAAAGGATTGCAGGACTGGGATGCTGAAGGTGAAGTGGCAACCGGAGAGGGCATGAATGGAGAATCCAGAGATTTTGTGGCTTCAGTCCAGGGCATCCTCAGCCACCATCTGGACCCTCCCAAAGGCCTCCCACCACCCACAAAAGGGAGGGTGGGGGAAGTAGCAAGCCTCCTGCTGTTTGGAATAAAGAGATGTAAACTCCAGTCTCTGCTTTGAAACCAGTCAGAGAGAGTAAAGTGAGCCGAAGAGAAATGTACTTAATCCTTAACTCATAGCCCCTTCCTCCAAGAAGCCTGCCTTGCTCAACTCATGCAGAAATTATTTCTCCTTCTTGTGAATGCCTCCCATTAATGTTTCTACCATTCATTCATTCAATCAATGAATATAAACTGAGCACCTATTATGTGCCAAGTGCTGTGTTAGATGCCATGTTAGAAATAAACAATCCTAACTTATTCTCTACCCTTGTGGAGTTTATTATCTAGTGAGAAAATAAAACATTAAACAAATAAATTCATATCCTGTTACATGATTTTATGTGTGGCAAGCCCCGTGAAGAAGTTTAGGGTGCTTGGAGATGGTGGGAAGGGGAATTTGATTATGGTAAAATGCATCTTCTGCTCTATTATTTACCTCTTTTTGCATTCTCAAACTTGTCATGTGACTTTGAAGTTTCTTCCATAACATCAAAGTATATTTCCACAACCCCTTGACTTTGGGCTTGGCCATGTTACTGGCTTTGGCCAGTAAGATGAAGTGGAGGTTACAGTGAGCTAATTCTAAGCATGGGCCTTGACAGGTCTTAGTGTGTTCCCATTTGCCCTCTTGCTCCTCTGCCATCACCTTGAAAACATGCCTTGGTTGGCCTGCTAGTCCCATGAGGATGATGAGAGACCTGTGGAACAGACCCATCCCAGCTGAACTGCCTTAGCTAAGCGGAGCCTAGGAGCCCCAATTGGCTGACCCCTCATCCCTGAAGATGAGTGAGAGAGGCTAGCCAAGCTTAGCAGAGCTGCCCAGCCAATCCCAATCCAGGCCAGCTGACCTCTAGCTAATCCGCACATTTGGGAGTTCATTAATGCTTAAGTTGTTAGTTGCTGAGATTTTTTTGTGCTATTTGTTACACAGCATTATTGTTTATAGTTAACTGTTACACTGACTTAGCCTGAGCAGCCTATGGCAGGGTTCCCTAAAGAAATGGCATCTCAGTGAAAACTAAATTAAGTTGGTAAAGGAAGAGATGAGGAGTATTTCAGGCTGAGGGAGCAAAATGAGCAAAAGTCCTGAAACAGGAAGGACATGAACTTTTAAGAGAGAAAGTGAAAAAAATCAGGAGTTCCTAGGGGTGAGCACATAGAGAGCCAAGGGTGATCAGGAATGGTGGGAGAGACTGGCAAGGGAAGAATACAGGTATCTGTCTTGCACATGGCACTAAGCAAAATTAATGTTCTGTAGCATTGTGCATTTTTGTGATGTTCCCAACTATACAGTGATCCCTTTGAAGAAAAGTTGATAATTTTTATCTTGTCTCCTTGCACCCTACCAGAGTAACACCCCACATCACAATAAATGACCAATATCTTTGGTGTATGAAAGAGTTGAACTAATGAGAGAGGTGCTGAAATAACAGTTTCTTGGCTTTTCTTAAACGTTGGACACTGATTACAATTTTTCTTCCTTGGTAATTAGTTCATTTGTAACACCATTGTTTGAAATGAACAATATTTCACTCCATCACTCCCTGTTTTCCTGTTGAGCTTTTTGTTTCCTCATAACATTTGTCACTGCCTGACATTACATTTACAGAAGTTTTTTGTATCTGTCTCTTCCATTACAGAGCAAGGACTTTGTCTTGTCTGTGATCACATCCTCAGTATCTAGGATTGTGCCTGACGCAGTTGTAGATGCACAAAAATTTGTTGAATGAATGCAGAATCAGATGATGAAACACTTAATGCTAAACAACGCTTTAAAAAGTGCAACACAGAAGTTACAGTGTTAATTATCTGCTGTTCAGTAAGAAAGTGGGCAAAATTTTTTTATCTGGGATGGGGAGAATCCATGGGCACAGCAAAAGGAATGATGAAATCATCTATGATTCTTACTGGGATAGATGGATCCAAACACAATATGTGACCAGGGGTGTAGGCATATCACCACCTCAGTATCATAGTCCTTATATTTATAGAACACTTGTCATTTTATAGTGCTCCTTCCCATACTGACTCACTTTGTACTCATCCCATGCCTGAAATATATATTGTAGTGTATAGGGATTATTATTTCCTTTTATAGATAAGAAAACCTAGGTTGGTGAAATTTAATTATTTGCTGAAATGGATTTAGGGATTTGCTATGGTTTAAATGTTTGTCTTCTTCAAAATTCACGTTGAAATTTAATTGCCATTTTGAAAGTATTGGGAGGTGGAATTTCTAAGACGTGGTTTAGGTCATGAGGGATCCACCCTCATGGATGGACTAATGTTGTTATCATGGGAGTAGGTTTGTTATTGAGGGAGTGGGTTTGCCCCCTCTTGCTGTCTCTTGCCCTCTCCTTGCTCTTTCACCATGTTTTGATGCAGCAAGAAGGCCCTTGCCAGACATCAGCATTTTAACACTGGACTTCCCAGTCTCCAGAACTGTGAGCCAACACCTTTATTTATTATAAGTTCCCCAGTCTGTGGTATTCTGTTACAGAGCACAAAAGGAACAAATACAGCATTCTGTCTTCTAGTTTATCAATCTTTCCATATAGCACAGTTGCCTCATAAGATGTCTTTAAGAAAAAGCAGACGGAGCAGGACATATTTTGAAAAGCTGGATACCAGATAGGTGCATTTTAACCTCACGGTGCCTATAAGGTTCTGCAGGATTGGGCTTCTGCCTGCATCTCTAGTTTCACTTTCTGCCTGCATCTCTAGTTTCACTTTCTGCCTTTTTCCCCAGCTCCTGAACTTCAGCTACTTTGTCCCTCCTCATCAAGAGCCTTCCTAGTCCACAGCTTTCCCATATGCTGCTTTCTCTGCCTGGAACACACTTCAGCCCAATTTTCACCTGGATAACTCCTACTTCAGAACTGAGTTTAAATGCCACTTCTTTTTTAAAAAAAGACTTGCTTTTTTTTACACTCCTTCACTTCTATTTAGCCCCACTTATTTTTAAAGCACCCCATAACTTATAATTATTCATTTAACATCTGTATCCCAAACTGGACAAGATTTTTGAGGGCAGGGTACTTACCTGTCTTGTTCAGCAGTGCTAAGCTTATGATACGATTCCTAGTATACAGTAAGCACTCAATCAATATTCTCTGAGTCTACGAAATGAACAAGTGGTGAGGGAGGGCTGTGCTTTATTGTCTTAAAATTGGAGTCTATTCCTTCGGTTTTAAGCATCATTCCCTGTAGTTAAAGGGTTGCAGTATTGTAACAGTTATCCACTGCTACATAACAACTCCAAAACTAGGCAGCTTATAAAAACAACCATTTTGCTTGTTTACAGTTATATAGGACAGCAATTTTATTTTTTTACGTACAGAAAAACTGCAACAGAGGACAGCAATTTGAGATAAGTTCAGCTAGATCATTCTGATGGTCTCACCTGAATTAACTCATGCATTTGCTATTATCTGGTGACTGGATTGGGCTGGATAAGTAATATGCTGATGGGGCTTGATGTTGACTGGGTCACTCTCTCCTTGGGATCTATCATCCTGGAGGATGGTGGCAGTCTCAGGGCAGCAAATAGGGTGACCAGCCATGCTGCTTTGTGTGGGACTATCCTGGTTGTAGCAGCGAAAGTTCCATATCCTGGGAAACTCCTGAGTCTTGGGCAGATCAGGATGGTTGGTAACCCTATTAATAAGAAAGAAAGAAGGTGGAAGTCACAAAACCTCTGAAGTCTAGGTTCAGAAATTCCACAGTGGGACTTCTGTTGTATTCTATTTGTCAAGGCATGTTACAAAGCCAGCCCAGACTCAAGGAGGTAGAGCAATAGACTTCATCTCTTGATGAGAAATACAGCAAACACATGTTGCAAAGGGAAATGCATACAGGAATGAAAGTGTTTTGTTTTTGCAATCTACTACAGGTTTTATGGAAAGTAAGACCACAGATTCAGGAATGAAAGAAAGGCTTTTTTGTTAATTGAAATATTTGTACTAAGTAGGGAAATATTGAGAGAGCACCCAGTAGTCAAATGTTGAGCGACAACAGCGACAACTACATCTCAGTTTCTTAACACATCAAAATTATAGGGTTTCTTTTATATACAAGTACAACCTAAGACAGACACCCCCTTTGGAAAAATCCCTTGGGGTGGGCAGATTGAGAGGAATGGTAAAATCTCAGGTAAAGGAGAGAACACTTCTTGGCAATTAAGGGGAGAGGAGAGGGCAAATCTTGTAATCGTATGTTAACAATATCAAAAAGCCTATTTCAAGAGTATTGATAAAATGCTTGCCAAGTAAAAAATTTGGGATAATACTTTACATTTATACAATGCTTACTGTATGCCAGGCACTGTTCTGGTACAGTTGATTTACAACTATTTATACATTTAAACCTCACATTAATAGCTAAGGAAACAATAATAAAGGACAAGGTCACCTACACAGTGTGTGGTGGAGTCAGGATTTGAACCCAGGTACTTTGACTCAATTTGCCTTTCCAGGTGTTGCCATTTTGCTAAGTCTGCTTCCTGACTAGCAGTTGGGAATGGCAATCTAAATTTCTCTTATGGAGCTTGCCCTTCCTCCTGAGGGTTAGAGAGAAAGGCCGGCCCTGGGGAGCCTCGGAACTGAGATCTAGAAACAAAGGCGCAGCGCCCTGAAGGGCGGCCCTAGAGTTTCATTCCGGAACGGAAGTCCATGGCTTGGGTTCCCACCCGGACAAGAGTGGCAAAGACTCTTGCGCAGGCGCAGTGACGTAGTCAGTGCTGTAGGCCAGGTCCGCGCCCACCTAAAGTAGCCGGCGAGCCCCGTAGAACGAGGGTGGGGCTGGCCTCTCTCCACGCCCAAACATGGCCGTCGAGGTGGGCGAGGGGAGACGGCCGCCGAGAGCGTCCCCCGCGGGGCAGGGCAGAGGGCAGGGGTAGCGAGGAGGGTGGGAGCGGAGGGACCAAGAGCAGCCTGGGAAAGTCGGACCCCGAAAGGGCCCGGGGTACGGGAACGGCTGCCGCCCTGGGGCCCGCAGTGGTCGTGTAGAGCTTCTTGGACGTCATGGAATGCACAAGACCTCAGAGATAATCATCTCAACCCACGCTCACATTTCACAGACGGGCAAACTGAGCCCTGTCCCCTCTGGAAGCCTGGAGAGAGCTTCGATCGTTTACTTTTATTTCTCTGAACCTGTATTTCTCATCTGTGAAATGGGATGACCGGTTCCTGCCCGGCCTTTGATTGCACTCTTAATGGGCACGGTTTTAAGTGCTTCTTATTCATAAGATTATTGCGGGGAAATCAAATGAGATAATGAAAGTGAAAGCCATTGGCACGCTTTTAAGCATGATATAAATGTGACCTCTTATGAAAGGCTGAGCCTTATATGTTAGTTTTTGTAAAGAAAGAGGTCGAACTTTGCTGTTTCCTGGGGCTCTGGTCACCCCACTCTCCCTGGCCAGATCTGTTGCAAATAGATCCAGTAAATCAGTGGAAGAGTTGAGAATAGGATTGGCCCAGTACGGACAGGTGTCTGATTTTGTCCTTGCTGTAGAGTACATCTTTAATACTCCTTCAGAGGAATTAAAATGAGTTAGTAATTTGTAGCTGCTCTAAGTGTAGTTCTCTGGCAGCTTCAGAATGTTTTTCAGTTTCCTAATTAATTTGGGAGGTTGGAAATTGTTGATACTGAAAATGGAACATGGAACATTTGACCTCCGTTTCCCTTCTTCCCCTTTTGGTTGATAGAACCCCAGTTGTAGTGGGGGAAAGCCTTGGCATCCTCATTGCCTCCTGTTTTCATTCACAAGCTCACCGTTCCTTTTGTGGATAAATGTATAATATTTATTTTCTAATATTTTAAAACACATTTATGCAATAACTAACATGGATCAAAAGCACTGTGCCAAACCTTTGAGAGATGAGAAAATGACTATGTTAATGGTCCTGCCTCTCAAGGGTCTCATGGTATTAACAGGAAATAAGGTAGTAGGGGATCTGATGCAAATAGAGTTACATTAAGACAAAATGAAGGTTTCACAGACAACCTCCCTTATTTTATTACAGCCATTAGTTGACTTGGGATTGGCGTCATGTCTTCCAGTGAACACTGTATTTAGAGCTAAAGTTACATGCTTTTTCAGACCCTTAGTTGTCGTGAAAGAGATTTTAAGTTTTATAACTGCTCCTTTCCAATATCCATCATCACTGACATGCCACCTAACTCTGGGAATATATTCTCAAAGGACCTGAGTGAGGCACATACATATAAGGAGAATTTCTGAGGCTTACCTTTGCTTTTCATGTTGGTGGTGTGGCTTCGAGATTTGCTGCCCTGTCCCACGATTCTTATATTCTCTTTTCCTTACTTCAAGGTCCAGATCTTCCTAACCATCTGTATCATATTGTTCACCCCTTGAAACTGTAACATTCATGGTACATGGCTCTTGACATTTATTTGTAGACCAGTTTGTATTGTTAGTTAACTTTCATTCTAAGATTGTGAGTTGTTGAGCAGGGGCTGGAGGACAATGTGCAGTAGATGGAAAAGCACAGGTTTGGAAGACAGACAGACTTGAGTTTGAGTTCTGGTCCCTCTGTTTATTGGCTGTGTAACCGAAACTTTGTGAACCCCAGTTTCTTTAGCAATCACGTATCTGTAAAACCTGTCTTCTGCAGGATTGTTACTCATAGACACGTGGTGAGAATTAAATAACTAAATAAGATGGGAAGTACTTTTCTTTCCTTCCCTGCACCCCTTTTTATTTTCTGTTCCCAGCCTTATACAGTGTTTGTGCCTATAGATTCCATTAAATACCAGTTTAATTAATGAGAGCCTGTCACATCCAGTTAAATTATGAATGTGGACTAAAGTTTTTTCTCTTAATCCAGAATCATAAAATTTTAGAATACACTTCTGATTCTCAGTCTGATGCTCTGTCCACTATTCAGTGTAGTTCACAGATGTTTCTTAAGATCTGTTAAGTTCCAAGTACTGTCTTTTCAAAGAAATATGAGATGAGACAGGGTTACTCTTCTCAGGAAGTTTCAGTCCATCTGGAAAGCTAGGAATATCTTCCTCTTATCCATGTTGCCTCTATCCCAGCAAGTAAACCTTCTGAAAACTGGAGTTCTCTCAGGTGTGGAGTTCTCTCAGGCCATCTTTTAGCTCTACACTCTTGAGTAAACTCATCCACCCCTGTGGCTTCAAATACCCTCTACATGCCAGAGACTTCCAAATTCATACTTAGAGTCTAGACTTTTAAACTTCAAACCCATATCTACAACTGTCTTTAATAAATGCACCTATTCTACAACTATTTAACACTAAACTTATCTGAAACAAATCTCTCCAAGCCTGCTGTACCTCCAGTGTTGCCCATCTTCATGGAGTGGTTGAAACCAGGGACCCAGGCATCATCCTGTGATCTCATATCTCACGTATCTCCCCTGCCTGTTTATCCAGTAAATCACTAAGTCATATAGTTTGTGCCTTCAAAATATAACTGAAATCACCCAATTCTCTCCATCTCCACTCATATCACCAAAGTTTAAGCTACCATCATCTGTCTCCTGTACCACTGCATACACCAAAAAGTACCTGAGACAGGTCTCAATCAATTTAGAATTTTGCTTTGCCAACGTTAAGGACATGCCTGGGACACAGCCTCGGGAGGTCCTGAGAACAGGTGGTCAGGCTACAGCTTGGTTTTATACATTTTAGGGAGATATGAGATGTTAGTCAGTACATGTAAGATGTACACTGGTTCAATCTGGAAAGGCAGGACGTCTTGAGCAGGGTGGGGTGGGGAGCTTCCAGGTCATAGGTGGATTCAAAGATTTCCTGATTGGAAGTTGGCTGAAAAGAGTTTATCTAAAGACCTGGAACCAATAAATGGAGTGTTTGGGGTTAAGACAGACAAAGGTTTTTATTATGCAGGTGAAGCCTCTGGGTAGCAGGCGTCAGAGAGAATAGATTGTAAATGCTTCTTATCAGACTTAAAAAGGTGCCAGACTCTTAGTTAATTTCCTCATGGATCAAGAAAAAGATCTGGAAAGGGAAGGGGAAATCTATGGGTTGTAGAGACAAACTTTGCAAGTGCCGTTTCAAAATATGTCAAAGAAGATGGGGCACACTTGCTCACGCCTGTAATCCCAGCACTTTGGGAGGCTGAGGTGGGTGGATCACCTGAAGTCAGGAGTTCAAGACCAGCCTGGCCAACATGGCGATACCCAGTCTCTACTAAAAATGCAAAAATTAGCCGGGCGTGGTTGTGGTGGGTGCCTGTAATCCCAGCTACTCAGGAGGCTGAGGCAGGAGAATCTCTTGAACCCAGGCGGCAAAGGTCGTAATGAGCCAAGATTGAGCCAGTATACTCCAGCCTGGGCAACAGAGCAAGATTCTGTCTCAAAAAAAAAAAAAAAAAAAAAGGTCAAAGAAATACAGTTTGGGGTAAAATACTTTGATTTCTTTTAGGGCCCCCTATCTGTCATGTTGGTATCTTATTGCTATGAAGAATCTGTTTTGTCAGTCTTTTTTTTTTTTTTTTGAGACTGAGTCTCGCTCCATCACCCAGGCTGGAGAGCACTGGCACGATCTCAGCTCACTGCAACCTCCGACTCCCAGGTTCAAGGGATTCTCCTGCTTCAGCCTCCTGAGTAGCTGGGACTATAGGCATGCACCACCATGCCTGGCTACTTTTTATATTTTTAGTAGAGGTGGGGTTTCACCATGTTGGCCAGGCTGGTCTCGAACTCCTGACATCAAGTGATCCACCTGCCTCAGCCTCTCAAAGCACTAGGATTACAGGCGTGAGCCACTGCGCCTGGCTTTTTTTTGGTCAGGCTTAAGGTTTGTTTTAATGTTAAATGCCGGTCAGCCTCGGCCCGAATTCCAAAGGGAGGATGGTATAATGAGGCGTGTCTGACCCCCTACTTCCCATAATGGCCTGACCTAGTTTTTCAGGTTAACTTAGGAATGCTCTCTGCTGGGAGGAGGGGTCCATTCAATTGGTTGGGGGCTTAGAAATTCTTTAAAAATTTTTTTATTTACAACAGTAACAGCTGTCTGTCTCAACTCTCCTGTAATCCATTTTCCACATGGCAACAAGAGTGATCTTTTTAGGTACAAAAAGATCAGGCCACTTTCCTGCTGAAAATCCCCCAGTGCCTTTGCTGATAGGATTAAAGTTCAGTTATTCCCAAGCCCTCTGACAGTCAATATACTTTGCCTCTACTGGCTTCTCTGTCCCCAGCTGCCATCACTCCCCTTCCAGCCACACTGGCTGTTTCTTTTTGTTTTTTTTTTTTTTTTCATTTCATTGATTTTTTATTAGGGCAAGTGCATATTGTGTAACGTATTTCACTTGCAAGTATGAAAGATGAGGGGTCTCTCTCTCCCTATGTGAGAAGGGTCTCCCGGGGTCTGGTCACAATATGCCACCACAGTGGGGGCAAATCACCTTCCTTTCGGGCAGGGGGCAAAGCTTCAGTTAAAGAACCACCAGGTGGCGTTTCCTCCTGCAGCTGCTTAACCTCTCATTCCCAGCTTTCCCTTCGCAGTTTCTTCCACTGTTCTCTCTTGGCAAAGTAATCAGGATTTTTGTTTTTGTTTGAGACGGAGTCTCGCTGTGTCGCCCAGGCTGGAGTGCAGTGATACGATCTCCGCTCATTGCAAGCTCCACCTCCTGGGTTCACGCCATTCTCCCACCTCAGCCTCCCAAGTAGCTGGGACTGCAGGCGCCCGCCACCATGCCCAGCTAATTTTTTTGTATTTTTAGTAGAGGCAGGTTTTCACCGTGTTGGCCAGGATGGTCTCAATCTCCTGACCTTGTGATCCGCCCGCCTCGGCCTCCCAAAGTGCTGGGATTACAGGCGTGAACCACCACGCCTGGTCCACACTGGCCGTTTCTTTGTGCATCGATGATTACTTTTTCAGGGTGGCCTTCCTGCCCCCTATAATTTAGATTAAGTTTCCTTATGTTAACTTTAAAATTACGCACTTTATAAATTTCAAAAGGAGATTTTATTTCCTATAAAGGGTTACAGCCTGTACAGTGGCCATCCTGACAGGCTGGGAAGCATAGCCTCTGACAGAGCCCGAAAGGCAGGCACTTTGAGGGAGAAAGGGGTAAGACAGGAGCATAAGCTTAGTGGGTTGGCCAAGTATACGTGTTCAACAGGTTACAAGAGGAACTATGAATATTCACAAAGGTGGTCCTAACACCTGCATACTGAATAAACATGCATGTTACATACAACCCATGTTCACTTTGGGGTGAAGACTTAACATTTAAATATATTACAGTTAGGCCCTATATGTCAAAAGGTCTTTTCAGGATACAAAGGCACTCAAGTGTGTAGCCTCTGTAAACCGGCCAGAGCCAGTGCATGGTCAGTGGTTTTCTTAAGCAGAAAGTTACTGAAATCAGTTTCCTGTCCAATCAAAGCTGTAGTTATGACTTGTGGAGCAGGGGGTCTGTAGGTCAGCATCTGGCAGTGGATGAGCTGCCATTGTTTCAGTACTGCTTATCTCCAGGCCTGCACTTGTTTAGCTTCTGGAGGAAAAGGAAAATCTTGTGGCAGCTAGAACAGAGTGTATCCTTTAAGTGTAGGATATGTGACTTAACCCTTGCCTGGTGTGGCCTTAGGTCCTGTTTATAATTTAGTATCTTATTGCTACAAATGGTCCATTCTGTCAGTCATATGATCTCTATTTTCATATTAGTGCTGGTGCCTTGTTGTGTTTAAACTACAAAAGGAAGGAGGTATAATGAGGCATGTCTGACCTTCCACTGGGCCATGGCTGAGAATGCAGTTTTTAAGGTTTCTCTGGGGTCCAAGGGGCCAAGAGGGGGGTCTGTTCAGTCGGCTGAGGGGCTTATGATCTTATTTTTAGTTTATACCTACTATGGCTTCTGATGAAAACTTGGCCTTTTATTTTTCTTACTGTTTATCTTAATTATATAATACTCTTTGCATAAATATTTGGTCTTTGATTTGCCTATTAGTCTGCAAGTTTCTTGAGGCAGATATCACGTCTCCTCAGTACCTCTAATGCCCATTAAATAACGGTTAAAGAATGAGAGCAGTTAGGTAGCTTATGACGAGTGTCAGGGAAAAGCTCAAGACAGTGGGTGTGATGGAAATTCAGAGACGAGATCACTAGGGCCTGCGGTGGGTGAGACAATATTTCTTAGAAAAACTAAACTTTTTTTCAAAGGTGAATATTCAGGAGACAGAGCGTACAGCTTGACAGAAGAAGGGTTACATTTAAGGTAGCAATTCAAAATAAAGGTGGAGAAGTCAGTTGAGGCCATCTTATGGATGGTCTCGGTGCCAGGCTAAGGAATTTCAACTTTATCCTATAGGCAGTAGGAAACCATTGATAGTTTTTGAGCATAAGTGGTAATATCTGGAAATCAGTGGCACTGGAAATATCTCTGTTAGGACTCGGTGTTACTCACGAGAGAAAGCCATCCAAATAGGCTTAACTGGAAAGCCCAGGCATAGATACATCTTTAGGCATGGCTTGATCCAGCAGCGCAAGTGATAGAACTGGCTTCTTCCTGTGTCTCTCTGCTTTGCGTCCTATGTGTAGGCTCCTTTCTCAAGCAGGCTTTCCTCTCATGGTGATGGGATGGTGCACGAGCTCCAGGCCCACGTCTTCCAAGACTGAGGTCTAGGGCAAAATAAGTCATTAGCTTTCCCAGTGATTCCAATAACTATCCTTGAATGAAGTCTAGATGGCTGGGACCGCCTGGCTTGGTATATATGCACACCTCAGGATCAGTATTTGTTACTGGAAGAATGTATTGTGCCAAGTGCCTTAAGCCTCGTTTAAATTTACAGTCCCCCTTTCCCAACTTAGAGAGGGGTCGGCCCCAACCAAACCACATTGAATGAAAGCAGGGGAGGAGTGAATTTCTAAGTGAAGACAGGCTTGTGGTTGCAAACAGTACTTGAAGGCCGGGTCCCAAACCAACAAATGTCCGTTACAAGAAGGAAGGTCAGTGTGGTCATGTAAAAAATAGACTGGAGCAGAGAGAGACCACTGCTGAGAATTGTCTGTCATTCTTATGCTTCTGCAGTGGCCTGGGACGGTTGTACTCTCATTCAGTTCTTTACAACGGCCAGAGCCCCTCTTCCAGTGCTCTGCTCACCAAAGTTCCCATCAGTCTACTGATTGTCTCTCTGGAGAGTAGTCAGAAGGGAAGACAGAACTGGGATGTGTTTGAGGTGTGTAGGAGGCTGGCCACCGATCTCATTGTCCAGTCCCATTTTGCCATGTGGTAGGAAGACCCTCATCCTTACATCTTACTATCTATCGTAGCAGTGTGCTGGGGAGAGGAAGGCCGCCACCTTGGCAGGGTGTTCTGTCTGTCTGGCTTATGGTGATTTGGCTCTTTTTGAATTTATTACTTAAAAAATGGGTTAAGAAAAGACCAGCTGCTTTTTAGGCTTTTCTCCTAGTTTTTGTTTATTGCACAAATAACATCACAACAACAATAAGGGATGAAAAGAAAGGGAAAAATAGTAGAATACTGTAACCATCTTGTTAAAGAGACAGATGACCCTTGGCAGATGTGTAAATATTGTCCGCAATTTATCTTGCATCCTTTAAATGTGGACTTGTCAAAAAAAGAAAGAAAGAAAGAAAAAAAGAAAGAAAGAAAAAAAAAAACCCTCTCATTCTGTAAAAGCATCAAGAGGTACCTTGGTACAAAGTGCAATATAGCTGTGTTGAATTTTAAAGTAAGTGTTGGCTAGACAAGAAAAACTATAGTCCTTACTCTTACAATTTAAGCTGGAGGAGCTGGAGGAAAGTGAAGGTAAAGAAAGGAATTTGTGTAATGTTTATTTACCTTTCTCCCACTACATAGTCTTATATGTGAAGGAAATGCAGCTTGGAAATCATTTTCTGTCTTCTGGTGTAATCTCTTGAGAGCTGGCTGGGTCATTGAGATTCTGAAAACCCCATAGAGCTAAGAAGGCATTGAATACATGCTTTTGAACCAGGCTGATGAATTGTTGTGGCCTTGGCTGAGAGAGGGGATTGGCTGGTATGGGACTGTCTTGTGGTAAGATTGTCATTGGGTGGACTGACCTACTTTGATACAGTGTTCTTCCCCCTTCAGCACTTTTAAGTCTTTTTAACAATTCATGACCTGTCGACTATTAATTTAATGTGATTGAGAGAAACACTGAATGCTGCCATTTTAAGAGCATAATTGAAAAAGCATAGCTTTTCCAAGTCAGTGGGGGAAGCCTAGTATTTGCAGAGCCTCTGGACCTCAGTAACATCTGACAGATATTGTAGGTGGTAAATTGAATAAATAGGATCTATCGTGTGTCGGAGAGTGGTTTCTATAAGTAGGAAATTAATGTTGCCCACAATGAGTCAGATCTGAAAGAATGGTGTTCAAGCCTATTGACTCCCACTCAGGTACTCTAAGGACTAAGTCAGCCATTCTTAACCCTTTCTGAAATGCAAGGTACTGGCATATGACAGGTGGTGACCCTGAAGCATTGTCTGTCCTCTTTGGGTTCATTTGCGTAATACACACACAAGCCAGTACAATCAACATCTATCAGCTCATGCTCTTCAAAATTAATGGAATCATTCCATGAATGCTTCTATGGAACTGTCTTTTTTTTTTTTTTTTTTTGTCTCTCCAACACAGAGCCTCCAGTCACCCAGTTCTCTCTCTTCTCCCATTTCCCTGTAGATACGATTATCTTTTCTCCCTAGCAAAGCAGAGAGGAACACCGCGCATTCTGTCAGCAATCCTTCAATGTCCTGTCCACGCGATCTGGGTACCTTCTCCAATGAACCCTGTTCTTTCTCCCTTTCACAGCTTAATTTTCGAGAAAACTGAAAAATTATTACCAGTATATGGAAATTTTAAGGCATTCTTTTTATGATGACTTAAAAAAAAACTTAAGCATGTAATCTCATAATAATGATGTAACTGATTGCACAGTACAAGCACCTGAAGTGTGGGACCAGCAGTCTGAACCTTATTTTTCATTTAAATCAGGGCAGTTCTCTACTTCTGAGGGTGCTCTTGTAACATGTAGACAGAGAGTGATTTGCGCCATTCCCAACTCTCCCTAGTCGCACTGTGTTTGTTTTGTTGTTGCTCTTTGGGGACTCATGGCTCTAACTGCAGCTTTCTGCCAGCCTCATCAGTGCCTCTCAACCTCTTCTGGCTTCTCAGCACTGTGCAGCCTGTGCTGCAGCCTGTAATTTGCAAGTCGGTCCCTGTGCTGGGCTGGAAGTGGGTAATTCTTCCCCACAATGCCCTCTTTGTCAGTCTTGAGCATTTAAAGTGCAATGTGGTTGGCAGCAGCAGATGTGCTGTGTACACCCACTCTGCTCAACCTCATTAGCTGTCTTGCTGCAAGGCAAATTGCCAGGGGAATGCAAGCTCTAGTCCTGCTGCAGATGCTGAGAGCCGGATGTTCACTGACTTAACTCTTCCTAAACAGCAGCTGGTTCCTCCTTCTTTCCTCCATGCATCTTTTGAACTCAGTTTGAGAAACTAACATTCGTTCATTGCCTCTGCCAGTAATATTCTAAGTGTATTAAGGCAGAACCATTTATCAAATGCTTATTATGCAGAAGGTGCATCCTCTCTACTAACTTTTAATCCTCATATCAACCTCTGGGAGGTAGGTATGGAGTCAGAAAGAACTGGGTTTGAATACTGATGCTGCCATTCCCCAGTGGTGTGACATGCAGTCCCTCAAGTGACTTCACTGAGTTTTAGTTCCTAATCTGTACAATGAAGATAATAATGCACCCTCTATAGGGTTGTTATGAGATTTATACAGGATGGTTGATGTAAGTTCCTTAACAAGGTAACTTGGCGTGTAGTAAGTGTTTAATAAAGGTGGCTGTTATGGAGAGTTTGAACTTGGCCAGGTTACTTGACTTACCCAAGTTTGTACAACTAGTAAGTGATGGAACTGGGCTGTGAGTTCGTCTTTTGAAATTGATTTCCTTTTCTTCCACTGTTTTCTTTTTTTTTTTTTCTTTTGAGACAGAGGCTTGCTCTGTCACCCAGGCTGGAGTGCAGTGGTGCGGTCTCGGCTCACTGCAACCTCCGCCTCCCGGGTTCAAGCACTTCTCCTGCCTCAGTCTCCCGAATAGCTGAGATTATAGGAGCCCTCCATCACGCCTAGCTAATTTTTGTATTTTTAGTAGAGGCGGGGTTTCACCATGTTGGCCATGCTGGTCTCGAACTCCTGATCTCAAATGATCCGCCCGCCTTGGCCTCCCAAAGTGCTGGGATTATAGGTGTGAGCCACCATGCCTGGCCACACTCTTCTTTTATTAGAAAAGATGCCATGTTAGTGCCAGAGCACCATGAAATGGAAATGGGAGCTCTTGGGTACTTTGGCAGTGCGCTGTGCCATTAAATTCCAAGGCTAATAATTTTAAAAATTACAATACAAGAGCTAATACCTATTGAGTACCCACTCTATGGTCGGTGTACATGAGGCATTTGGCATGCAGTCTCTAGTCTTTTTAACAGTGTTCACAAAAATTCGGCCATTTGTGTTCTATCTTCACAAGTTTTGCCATTTCTGTGTGCCACCTAAACCATTATTTTTCTCAATAATTTCCTTTAAAATGGACTCACACTATTTAAACAAATGTATTTTTTTAAAAGACAAGTTGTTATTACTACTGTAAATAGAAAGCCAGCATCAACTACCACAAATAGGAGATGACCAGGAAAAGAAATACAATTAAAACAAAGCAGTGTTGTCAAGTTCCAACTAGATAATACTCTGGAGCTGAGGCCTGATCTCTTTAAGGAAGATTAGCAAGCATTCGCTTTTAAAGTGCGCTAGAACCGGGCCAGGCACCGTGGCTCATTCCTGTAATCCCAGCACTTTGGGAGGCCAAGATGAGTGGATCATTTGAGGTCAAGAGTTCGAGACCAGCCTGGCCAACATGGTGAAACCCTGTCTCTACCAAAAATACCAAAATTAGCCGAGCATGGTGGCAGGCACCTGTAATCCCAGCTATTTGGGAGGCCAAGGCCAGAGAAATGCTTGAATCCAGGAGGCAGAGGTTGCAGCGAGCCAAGATCGCACCACTGCACTCTAGCCTGGGTGACAGAGTGGGACTCCGTATCAATAAGTAAACAAATAAACAGTGCACTAGAACCAAACAGGCATTCTTCTTGCCTTAACTTGAACCACTGAGAGAGAACTGGGGAAAGAACAACGTTCTCACTTGCTATTCCATGTTACTTAATGCTCTGTCTACCACCTAAATAAATGGGCCCCCATTTCCTGCTAAAGGAAACTCTGCCATGCAACCAGCCTGCAGGGAGTTGTTGTACAACTAGTAAGTGATGGAACTGGGCTGTGAGTTTGTCTTTTGAAAGTTAATAGTCCTACCCATTTTCTACGTGGGACTGAAGCTCAATGGGGTCACACAGTGTACACAAGGTTAGACATAAGTTGTCAAAGACACAGTCAGAATTGAGGTCTTTCTCGAGGAAACACAGGAGAAATGTGTCAGACTTCAGTAGGCTTGATGATGGAGCCTGCCTAAGAGCACTGGTGTGTTTGCCTGAGTTTTCCATTACAAGTTCATGGTCATTGAGCTAATTGAGTTGCTGAGGTCCTCGGCAGCCTGAGAAACCCTGACACCCTTGGGGAGGTATCTGTGGTCCAGGTGCTTAGAGTGGGGCAGGAGGGGATCTTTGCAGTAGTCAGTTAAGAGCCTGCTGCAGTTTTGACATTAGGCATGGCAGTGCGTGCAGCCACCTTCCTGCCTGAAGTGCCACTGGCTGGGCCTGCTGTGGGGAGTGGGGGTCTAAGAATCTGAGGCTGTCCCAGGCCTGAAGAGGTCATTGGCTGGAGGAGAGTACTGGCTGCTGTAGACACAGGCCGTTTACAGACCCTGGAGTGGTGGGAAGAGGGCAAGCCTCCCGTACTGTCAGGCAGAACAGGGATGGGGGAACAGGGAGATGGGATGAAATGGGGTGGGGGGGATGACTGTGGCAATTCCTATAGTCGCTCTATCTTGACATTCCAAAACACGGAAAAGCTGATGTGACAAACCCGGTCAGAAAGAGACAGAAAATGCCATACAGGAAGAGCGGTGGCCTTGGTGATGTCAGATGCCATGATGTGCTCTCTTAATAATTGGGATGAGACAAGTTCTCATCCCAATTATTCCATTAAATTACTTAGCACAGTAAACTTGGAAAAGACTTAACTTTTTGCACCTCAGTTTTCTTTTCTTTTCTTTTTCTTTCTTTCTTTCTTTCTTTTTTTTTTTTTTTTTGAGACAGAGTCTCACTCTGTTGCCCAGGCTGGAGTATAGTGGTGGAATCTCAGCTCACTGCAACCTCTGCCTACCGGGTTCAAGTGATTCTCCTGCGTCAGCCTCCTGAGTAGGTGGGACTACAGGTGTGTGCCACCATGCCTGGCTACTTTTTTTTTTTTTTTCATTTTTAGTAGAGACTGGGTTTCTCTTTGTTGGTCAGGCTGATCTCAAACTCCTGACCTCAGGTGATCCACTTGCCTCAGCCTCCCAAAATGCTGGGATTACAGGCATGAGCCACTGAGCCCAGCCTGCACCTGAGTTTACTAATCTGAGAAATGGGGTAATGCCAATACCCACTTATAGAGTTGTTTGGAAGATGAAATTAGCTAATGCTGAGTACCCAGCAACATGCAGGCTGCTCATTAAATGGCAGTGTGCTCTTTCCCCTCCCCCCTCCTCACTGTGGCATATGCTACCTTAAATCTTCCCTTTCCACCCAGCCCCACCGTCCCCCAAACTGATATCATCTTCTGGAGGACATGGGTTGAGATCAGTACACATTTGGGCTAGGTGGTGAGAATAATAATATGTTACACATATTAGGAGTGCCTTGGCCATTTGTAGTTGCTCACATTCTCCAACAAATCGTGGTCCATAGCCTGCTGAGCTGTTCGGTTCTGTTTTGTTTTGTTAAGAAACCTTTGGCTTTCTGCCTGGTGCCATTCCAACAAGAGGGAGCATCATGGCATCTGACATCACCAAGGCCACCGCTCTTCCTGTGTGGCATTTTCTGTCTCTTTCTGACCGAGTTTGTCACATCAGCTTTTCCGTGTTTTGGAATGTCAAGATAGAGCGACTATAGGAATTGCCACAGTCATCCCCCCCCACCCCATTTCATCCCACCTCCCTATTCCTCCACCCCTGTTCTGCCTGACAGTACGGGAAGCACCCAACAGAGAAAAAGTAGTTGGTTTTCATGACACACACTTCAAAAGGTTGAAGTTGTCCAGGCAAAACCTGGTGTCTCCCTAAATGGCCTATTATGAACCTGTCCCTTCTGAATATCTAGCAGCTCCCTTTTAGCCTTGCCATCCTTCACCCTGTTCCTTCTCTGTGGAGTATTGTTTTCTACAAAACTGGGGAGGAAGATTTTACTTAGTAGCATGGACTTTGTATATAAGATTTTCTTCAAAAATTCCATCAAATGGGCATTATCTTTATTTTAGATGAAGGCATGGAGATGCAGAGAAGTTAAGCAAATTACTAAAATTCTCCATCCAGGAAATGACTGAGCTGGGAGGCAAACCCAGGCACTTGACTAAGCCCCTGTCAAACGCTGTGCCAGTAAATGACCCCTTCCTTATAGATGTGGAACACCGTAGTCAATTCTGTGGGGAGCTCTGCAGGTTCCACTCCCTACCTCCCCTAGACTGAGGCATGCACCCCTCCTGGCTGGGAGAATTGGGAGCTGGCAGCTCTCTCCCCTTGGCAGATCCCCTTGCCTCAGAGCTGCACAACTCTGCAGGGCCACCCCAGCTCCAGGCTTTCAGTGGGATCGACTGAGGCTTTAGTTGTGACTGCATCACAGCTCTGTTTCTCCTTCTGCCCACTCCTGTGGCCGTCGCACTCCCACAAGTGTGATCTGGAGCGCACTTGCCCAGTAAACTTTCCTGTATACAGATCTCCATCTCAGGATCTGTTTCTCAGGGAGTCCAGCCCTGGTGGACATCTCCATATCCCGATGTCTCAGTTTTGGGTGCTGAAGTCTGCATCCTGCTAACAGGAGATGGTAGAGAATTGTTCTAGAACCATGTCGCCCAGATTAGAATCTTAGACTCCACTACTTACAGTGGTGTGATCTTGCAGATTAGCTCATCTTCTCAGAATCTCAGCTTCGTTATTTGTAATATGAGCATAAGAATAATATCTCTCTTACCAGCTATGGCGACAGAGATAACTTAGGTCATGCACTTAACTAGAGCCTGGCGCACAGAAACAGGTGGTAATGTTAGGTATCAGTAGTAGCAGACCCTGCTGAACACCCCTTCTCTGTATCCCCTGTTTCCTTGGATTCCTTGAAATGACACCCTCATCATTCACCTACTTTTCTCAACATTCGTCCTCTGTTGGCTTTGTGGCTCCTCCTCCTCCCCCCCCCCCCCCCCGCCCGCCCTCTAAATATATTTTTCTTGAATTTCAGTTGCTCTCCGGCTCCCTCTGCCTTTATCCTTCGTGTTCTGCCTTTCTAGTCTCCACACAGCAGGTCAGTGGCCTGCAAGCTCTCAAGTCCAGTTGAGAGCCCTTGCAGTGGACTGGGTTTATTTGTATATTTTTAAAAGTGATGTAGCTTTTTTTGTTTCTTTGTTTTGTTTTGAGACAGGGTCTCGCTCTGTCAGCCAAGCTGGAGGGCAGTGGCATGATCTCGGCTCACTGCAATCTCCGCCTCCCGGGTTCAAGCGATTCTCACGCCTTGGCCTCTGGAGTAGCTGGGATTACAAGTGCCTGCCATCATGCCTGGCTAATTTTTGTATTTTTTGGTAGAGACAGGGTTTCACCTTGTTGGCCAGGCTGATCTCGAACTCCTGACCTCCAATAATCTGCCCACCTCGGCCTCCCAAAGTAATCCCAGGCTGGGATTACAGGTGTGAGCCACCCTACCAAGCCATAAGCAAAGCAGTTTTTAAGGAGGGTGGGCAGACCTGTCATTTGCATGAATAACCAGAGCATTTCCCATTTGGGCTGCTCCTGAAGTCAGCATGTCAAAGCTTTTGAACTGTGTTAACCGTTTTGTTTGCAACTTATTTCCTTGAGTAAGGGCACCTGCTTGTCTTATAGTTGATGCTATTGTCAAGGCTGATAATGCAGATAAGGCAAGAGGAGGCAGAGAGGTGGGTAACTGCTCTTTGAAGTTCTGTGAACAAGAAACAGGGTAAAGAGACTCTGGACAAGTCCTGGTATGATGAGGAAAGGGAGCCATTATGCTCAGGGCTTCATTTTTAGACTGTTTTCATAAACACCCTAAATCTATTTGTTTACAGATCCATTACAAGACTTTTAGGAAAGTCTAAAACCTGTGAAAATGATATGCAAGAACGTCTACTGATGCCCTGTGTTTTGTATTCAATTGATCTGCAAACTTAATCAGTGAAAAAATAGTTTCTGGCTTTACAGGTTAAAGTTTTAAAATGTGGTTCTAAGAGAAGGAGAAGAGGAGGAGAGAGGTCTGCGAGAGGAAAAGATAGGGCAGGAAAAGGTGAGGAGAGAAGGAGGAGAAGGAGCCTGGCCTGTCATAGTCATTACTGTGGGATCAGCACCTTAAAATGTCTTCCCTTCAATATTCATAAAACCTCTGTAAGGATAGAATATTATGCCCATTTTACAGATAAGGAAATAGCAGCTCAGAACAGATAAAAACCCATCCTATGCCACACTCAGGACGGTCTGATTCCAAAGCCTGTGTTCTTAACATCCCACCTCGCTGGAGGAGCCCGTGGTCATAGGATGCCAGAACTTTATCTGTAATCAGCTTTAGTTTCCATCATCACCCTTGAGACATGGAGGGACGATGCTACAAGGTCATAACTAAACAAGATGTTCCAGAGTAACCTGGATTTGCTTATAACACAAACCAATGGAAGTTTCATGGTAAATTCATACCTCCTCATCCCTTAATTCACAACCATCCCCCACTACCACACACACACCAGCCACACACTTTCCCAATTCAGAAAACTTTCAGAGAGCTTCAGTTCTGTTGATTTTCATATTATCTATGGTTCAGCCCGTTATGGTCAAATGGATTGCACTTACTTTCAATCTACCTTGTGAACTTAGAAAATTCCAGAGATGGGGTCTGGGTTATAATATTTGGGTGCTAAGATTAGGCCTTGTATTGGCCAGCTTGTGGTATCCTTTCATCACATCTGTGTGAAAAATTCTTGCTTACATGAAGAGCCACATCAAACGATTTTTTTTTTAATGCCTGATATGGTTTGGATCAGTGTCCCCACCCAAATCTCCTGTTGAACTGTAATCTCCAATGTTGGAGGTGGGACCTGGTGGGAGGCCATTGGATCATTGTTGGGGGAAGGGGCCAGTTCTCATGGCTTAACACCATCTCCCCTTGGTGCTGTTGTGATAGTGAGTTCTCATGAAATCTGATTGTTTAAAAGTATATATTACCTCCCCCTTCTCTCTCTTCCTCCTGTTCCGACCATGTGACATGCCTGCTTTCCTTTCACCTTCCCCCATGATTGTAAGTGTCCTGAGGCCTCCCCAGAAGTCAAGCAGATGCTGCCGTGCTTCCTGTACAGCCTGAAGAATCGTGAGCCAATTGAACCTCTTTTCTTTATACATTACCCAGTCTCAGGTATTTATTTATGGCAGTCAGAGAATTTATTTATGGCAGTAATAAAATGCCCTTTTTTGATGACTGCAAAGACAGAAAAAGAAGGATACATTATTTTGAAGAAGAGAGTTTAGAAAATAAAGGAAGGTGTTTCCTTTCTTCTGCACTTGATTAAAAAAAAAAACTTAGCATTTGAAATTTGGTACCTGTGGTTTTGAAGAAAAAAATTCCCAAGCTTACTTGTATATTAGACTCGTGTGGGTCATCAGAACTAGGAGCTCCTAGTATTGGCGGCTGAAAGTATTAATAATATATGGCTGTCAAACAACCACCACCACCTCAGAACCGACATCTCAAAAGTGAAGCACCTTTGAAGCGAAGTGCGAGTTAGGATCTGCACTTGCCTCTTTGTGGCGTTGTAAGGAGTGGTGCTGGGTTTCCCTGAATTTTAGATTTGAGAGGTCTTTCCACGACATTTCTTGGTTACCTAAAGTCCAAGGATTTCCTAAGGCCAAAGAAAGTCATTCTAGAAGACAGACTGTCAGCCAAAAGCATTAATTTTGCTTTCTCCCTTTGTTCCTGTTTGTGAAATACTTTCCAATTATTTTTCCATGTTCTTCTTAAGCAAGTAGTTCTTTGTGCTTTACTGCCTAGACTTTCTAAGTAAGGAGTTGAACCATTTGTTTCCGAAACAAAATGTTCACGGGCCTCCCTCCACTGTATGGAAATCTACTTATAAGAATAAAGTTTGAATCCTGCCTCAGGTTAAGAAACCCATTGGAATTTCTTGCAAGTGGTCCTGTCCAACCTGCCCCATCCCCCCTTCTAAGTTCACACCCTTCTCAGGTTCTGATTTGAAAGCACTTAATTAGAGGGCTGATTAGAACCTAATCAGGTTGCTAATGAAGTAGTTGACAGCCCAGATCAATTAAAAAAGGAAAACGCATCCCTGGCCTTTTGTTTGCAGCTTCTACAGGAGATGACATTCTCTTTTTAATTGCTTCGAAACTGGCTTTGCCGAACAAATCAGACTGTCATTCATGCTTGGCTCTCTGTCATGTTGCCTGCGCCAGCAAGAGGCTGCACTGCAGCCAGAGGAAAGCTTTTGGACTTTGGAAAGCAAGGTTTTTCTTTTTCCTGTGCTTGATTGCTTGTACATCTTACACTTCTGAGGGATTGCTCTGCCCACCTGTCCCCGCCTCCTGAGCAACTGAGCTTTTGAGATAATTGCCATAAATCCCGACTAAGCCAAACTATTTAACCAAAACATCCCCATAGTATATATGTTTATCTCTCTGAAAAAGCAACAGTGACAATGGAAACCAGATAAATATTTTAAATAATGTTTCTTCCCTTTTTGGTGCCAATCTGGATGCTGGACTCTAGACACAGATTCCTAGAGTTTGGATTATAATTTCTACAGAAGTAACAATAGTGGGTGTATTCTGACATCGTAGGCATTACTCAGTAGAAAACGAAGTTGCTTTCTAGGTTTCATCTTCACACAGTGTGTGAAGGTTATGTTGGAATCAGGCCTGCAAGTAGGACATGAGGCCCCGGTAACAGGAACCAGACCACGGACTGAGGGAAAGAGGAGAATGGGAAGGGAGAGAGGTGGGGATCTGAGGGCAGCGTTTGCTTACTGGTGCTAGGAAGAGCTACAGAAGTGGCTTAAATAAATACTTTAAAGAATACAAACTGAGCACCTATCGTGTGCTAGGCACCATGCTGAGCACGGGTTAGAGAGCAGTGAAGAACACGACTCTTTGAAAGACAGACAACAAACAAAGGGTTGTAGATAAATAAGAGCGTGCACAGTGCCGCAGAGCATAAATCACGAGCACTGGAGGCCTGACCTATACGGGCACAGCGGACTTCCCTGAGGAATGTAGTGTAAGCTGAGAAGTGAAGGTCAAGTAAGAGATGGCTGGGCACAGGGTGGGGGTGCGGAGCAGAGTCCCTGCCAGCAGGAGTAGCACAGGGGCCTGCATAGGGAAGGGAGGCAGGGAAGCAGGGCGCAGGTATTGTGGTAGGAACTGGGCAAAGTCCCACATGCTGGAGGATTTCATGTGTTGGGGCTGGAGAGCTGCTCAGTCATTTGTAGCCCTTTAAGCCACTTGAAGGATTTTGGGCTATAAAGGAATGGGAAGCCATTAAAAGGTTTTCAGGAGGGGACTCTTAGGATCAGATTTGTGTTCTTGAAATATCCCAGCAGCTGTGTGGAGAACAGATTAGGGGGAGTCCAGATGGGAGGTTAGGGATCATGGAGATTTTTATAGTTGTCCAAGTGAAAGTGGCCTGAACCAGAGTGCTGACAGTGGGGATGGTGAGAGGCAGGCAGATCTGAGAGAGCATTAGAGGATAGAATGACCAAGAGCTGGTGGTTAATTGGATGTTGGGAGTGAGGAAGAGGGAGTAGTTAAGAGTGATTCCTAAAGATTTGGGTTGAGCAACTGGGTTATGGTAGGATTATTTGAGGAGCGTCACAGTGGTGGAGAGAGAGTAGAACTGGGGCTGCAGATGGGGCAGTTATGAGCTCAAGTCTTGGCTGTATTTAGTTTGAGGCATCAAGGGGTGATGTCATGGAGGGCATTGGTGTGGGTGGATCTGGGACCTAGAGGAGCTGGAGAGGTGGGCATCCTTGCCAAACAGGTGAACTGTAAATCTGGAACTCCATAAGATACCCCTGGGGGAGAGGGTAGCCTGAGAAGAAGCTCACATGCAGGTCAGAGCCCTGAGGAATCCCAGCATTTAATGGTCTCTTAGAAGAGGGCGAATTGGGAATCAGCCAAGGAAACTAAGAAGCTGCCATCAGAAACAAGAGGAGAAAACCAGAGAGAATCTTTTTGGTGATGCTTTTCATACTCAAGTCTCTGTGAGGAGATCATTGTGAATTGATAATCACTTCAGGCTCGAGAGCACTGATTTCCAAAAATGTTCCAGCAACGACATCCTCTTCTGTAGATGACACCTGGAAAGGCGGAAGGCTGGGACTGAAGGCCTGCTCACTTAGCCCTCCCCTCCTGCGTCCACCCCACCTCGTACCTCTGAACCCTAAAGCTGTGAGGAAGGATGTTGGGACAGCCCTGCCCTAGAGGATGCCCTTGGCCTAGTGAGTTTAGGGACACTCAGAGTAGAGTAACCTTGGATTCTGTTCCTAGGCTGGGCACCACATTCCTCCATGAGCCAACCAAAGGCCTGGCTTCTTTGCACCTAGAGAGCTTACAGAAACTCATCTCTGGATTTCTCCAGGTTAGAAAGCAGCAAGGAGCCCTTTACCAGACACCCCCACTCCCCCGTGAATGCCTCTTGACCCTTAGTAACCCAGCTTAGACATCGTTTATTCATCATTTATTTCATGAGCCTTCCTAAGCCCCCAGTTCAGGGGCCTTCCCAGCCCCGCTTCTCCCCTCAAACAGCCTTGTTGCACTCATCACATCGATGACTTGGGGTATTTCCTGATACACACTTCTCCCCTACTAGACTGAGTTCTCAAGGGCAGGGACTAAATCTTTACATCTTCAAGCGAAGATCATGCCTGACACGGTGTGTGTCTTCAATACGTATTTGCCAAAATAAAGTGAAAATTACATTGAGTTAAACTTGGAAGAGACTTCAGCTAGTCCATAGCCCTTCCTTCTTTTGTATGTAAAGGTGAGGATAAGCCCCAGCTGTAGCTGGCAGACTCCTGATTTCCGGTCCAGTTTTCCTAGGATCCATTCTTCAGTGCTTAGAAGCCCAGAAGAAGAGTTAACAGCACTAAATAAATCTGTACATGTTGGAGAAAAAAAAACCAAAAAAAAAAAAAAAAAAAACCTAGTCTGCAAGCCGTAGGTGGCTCTCGCTGGTTTAAATGGTGCTATCTCAGTATCACCCACCAGGCCCACAGCATAAAGTGGCTTTCTTTGGAGTCACTTTTCATAAGTAGAAGTGTGACTGTCTCTCCTACTTGTCTTCACCACCTGTCATGGCCCTGGTTCCTTCACTGATTCCCCATCACTTCTACTTCTGACCTTCAAAAAAGGCTCACTTCTTACATTTTCTAGTGAAAATGCTTTGTTTGTTTGTTTGTTTTTAACCTCCTCTTGCAGGATTTGCCCAAGGATGATTCCAATGTTTAAAAGGCTCTGGGGCTTTTTCTGTGTGGAGAAGGGTTAGGAAATTCCTCTAGGGAAAAGGTAAAATTGGCCTCTCTTCCTTGGAGACAGAATAATGGTTCTGTTTTTTTATTTTTAAGAGTTGAAGAGGGGCTCTAAAGAGCCATCCTTGAGTATAAATGCCACAAGCACTTGTCTTCTGCCATCAGTGGTAGCAGGGCTGTGACCCTTGATTTAGGAGGAATCAGCTGAAGGGCTGAGAGCTGGCTCTTCACTTCTGCCGCCCATGTACCCTGTTCCCAGACCATTTATTTGTTTCCCTTTAGATCTCTTCACAATCCATGCTGTCTTCCAGCTATTGGGCAAGAATTTTTATCAGCCTACCAATTTTGTTGAGGAAGTAGAGAAGGCAGTGGAAGAACCCAGGTCTTGGTCCTGTGTTCAAACCCCAGCTCTGCCCAGTGTGCAATCTGTCTCTTTTTTTTTTTGAGATGAAATCTCGCTCTTGTCCCCCAAGCTGGAGTGCGATGGTATGATCTTGGCTCACTGCAACCTCCGACTCCCTGGTTCAAGCGATTCCCCTGCCTCGGCCCACCGAGTAGCTGGGATTATAGGCACCTGCCACCATGCCCGGCTAATTTTTGTATTTTTAGTAGAAACGGGGTTTTACCATGTTGGCCAGGCTGGTCTAGAACTCCTGACCTCAGGTGATCCACCCACCTCAGCCTCCCAAAGTGCTGGGATTACAGGCGTGAGCCACTGCGCCCGGCCACAATCTGTCTCTTAACCTCTGTGAACCTCAGTTCCCTCCTCTGTAAAATGAGACTAATGATGCCTCCCTAGCAGGGCAGTTGTGAGACTTGATGAAAATGTATATAAAGCCCCCGGCAGACTGCCTGGCCCATGGGGCCACCTGTTAATAAGCCCAAGTTTTTAGGTGAGATCATTACAGTTTCACTTGCTTTAATCCTGGCTGCGCATCCAAAATTGTATGATTGATCGATCACTCCGCAGTTTTCATGGCGTGTCTAGTGCAACAAATGGTTTGCTGCCCTAATGATTGTTGTTGTCAGTATCACCATTGTGATGCCTATTGATGGGATGGTCTCTTTTAAAGATAGATTCTTGGGTGATAAGTAGTTACCTGTAGCTGAATGCATACACAGAATGAAACCTGTATCGTTTTATGTCTTTTGTCTGTTTTATGTTTGAAAAATATGAATTAATCTGTCAAAATAAAAAGACGAAATGTTTAACCAACATTTTTAACCAACCAAGCCACATTTTAACCAAACACAATGTTTAACCGACTAAATGGGGGCACTTGGACTAATTGGGTCTGAATTCTGTGGCGACTCAGGGTATCCTTGGCAACTGTTGAGGAGAGAGCTGAGCTTCCCAGAGCTCTGCTTTCAGATGGAGGACGCAGAAAGGTTAGACTTTCAAAGCTCTTTTTGTCTGTCAGCCAGTGTCTGTAGGCAATCTGTGCTTTTAGAGAGCCTGTCAAATTACAAGGAAGGTGTGGGTGGCCAGATTATTCCCCTTGAATAGAAATATTATACTTTTTCAAAGAATGCTCGTCTTGATTAAATAGCTCTCTGGTTAAGAGGCAGCATAGAACAGTATCTTAACCCTAGTTTAAGAGCAACCTTAAGGGTTACCGTTTCTTTGTAGTTTTTCTACCAAAAGCTGTCGCTTTGCTATTCATAGGCCCTCCCTGAAAAAGCTCTGCTACTTGAATTGGGCCATTAGTAATATTGACTACAATGACTGGATTCTCTTTACCTTTTTGGCAGAATTGAGTATTTGCTGGAGACTATTTTAGTACAACCTAGTTGCACATCAAAGTATAGCCTAAGGAAATAATTAGAAACACTAAAAAAGCTAAAGAAATTCTTCTCAGCATTACTCCTACTAGGAAAACTTTGGAAACACCCAAAATGTCCAGCAACAGGACTGGTTAAGGAGATCAGAGCACACCAAAAGAGTTTTATATAGCCATTACAAATTGCATGTATGAGTGGGTTTTTTTTCTTTCTCTCTTTTTTGAGACAGAGTCTCGCTCTTGTCACCCAGGCTGGAGTGCAGTGGCACAATCTCGGCTCACTGCAACCTCTGCCTCCTGGGTTCAAGCGATTCTCCTGCCTCAGCCTCCTGGGTTCAAGCAATTCTCCTGCCTCAGCCTCCCAAGTAGCTGGGATTACAGGAGCCTGCCACCACACCCAGCTAATTTTTGTATTTTTAGTAGAGACGGGATTTCACCATGTTGGACAGGCTGATCTCGAACTCCTGACCTAAGAGGATCCACCCGCCTTAGCCTCCCAGAGTGTTGGGGTTATAGGCATGAACTGCCGCACCCGGTCTATGAGCAGTTTTTAATGGCAACTGTTTATGATACAATGTTAAAGACATAAAATTGTGTGTTGAACCTGATCTTGACTTAAATCCATAAAGACATACAGATAAAAAGACTGTGAGGAAGTGTACTAATCTGATAATTATACCAAAGTTGTCAGACTGTAAGCGATTTTTCTTGTATTTTTTATTTTTCCCATATTTTCTAATTTTTTACTATAAACATAAATTACTTCAATTTAGGTTAAAGTGTTATGCAACAAAAGCAAAGACAAAATCTTGTGGTTTCAGGGAGGTAATGGTGGTGGAACTTTTGAATTAGAAATTGGCAGTGAGTGGCAGCTATTGGATATTAAGGTTTAGCACTTATGTAACATTTCTCAGGAGGGTTTTAAGGTGTTCGATAGCACCTGAGCTCATTTTCATACCCTCCCTCTGTGATAGGCAGCAGGAATTGTAATGATTTTATGGATGAAAGAAAGGCTGAGTGTGGTGGCTCACCCCTGTAATCCCAGCACTTTGGGAGGCCGAGGCAGGATGATTGCTTGGGCCCAAGAGTTCGAGACCAGCCTGGACAATATGGCAAAACCCTGTCTCTATGAAAAATACAAAAATTAGCCAGACGTGGTGGCATGTACCTGTAGTCCCAGCTACTTGGGAGGCTGAGGTGGGAGGATCGCTTGAGCCCAGGAGGCAGAGGTTACAGTGAGCAGACATCACGCCACTGCACTCCAGCCTGAGCGACAGAGCAAGACTTGGTCTCAAAAACAAATGAAGCATAGAACAAGCACTGCATTTTCCACCTATGAAGTCTTTAAGCTGTGAAAGCAGAGCCTCCATGAAGACACGGTGCCGCCATCCCTTATTCATAGAAGCATAGACAATTGATTAGGATTGGCAGGGACCGTAAAAATGGTGTGTAGTCCACTACCTCACCAAGAGGGAACTGAGGCAAAACAGTGAGTTAGCCTAGTATTTGAGAAGGTCATTCCCATGCCTTGTTTAGGATGAAAGATGTTCTAGAGGAGCTTTTTGGTTTAATAGATCACATGATTCCTGCTGAAGACCTCTATGAAAAGTGGGGGAACCCTGAATTCTTACAGATTAGACTGGAGACAGGGTAGACAGAAGAATATTGGCAACCAGAGAAAGTGGGCTGCGACTCTCATGCTTCCTGAATTCCCTGACTGATTGGTGCATCTGACGCTTTCCTTGGTCCCTTGTATTATAACAGCCAGACTATCCTAGCCCTCTTCTGTGAGACCTTTCCCTCACCCACTTCCCACTGCTGCTTCCTGGGGTTTCCATGCCACCTGGTGTCTGTAGCATACTAGCCCATCTATGATCACTTTCAATTTAGGATTCGGGGTATGCTCCCCTCAAGGTCATACAAGAATTCTGAGCTTCACTCCCTCCCATTTCTCTGATGTTGTTTGTCAAGATGGTCACAATCCAGATTCAGAGGAGTCAAATACTCATATTCTCCAACAGTTACCATCACTGATATATTTTTTTAACCAGTCCTTAACTGAGGATTAATTTTTTCCCATAGCACCCAAGAGTTTGCAGGGATTCAAGAAAAGGCAAGCATGAATGTGATGATGTTACTTTTGGAGTGAAATAAATAGCTGGATTTGTTTTTTGTTTTCTGTTTTAGAAATGGCATCTTGCTTTGTTGCCCAGGCTGGAGTGCAGTGGTGTGATCACATCTCATTACAACCTCAAACTCCTGGGCTCAAGTTATCCTCCCACGTCTCCCTCCCAAGTCGCTGGGACTGCAGGCATGTACCACCATGCCCAGCTAATTTGTTTTTTTTTTTTTTTGTAGAGATGGAGTCTCACTGTGTTGTCCAGGCTTGTCTTGAACTCCTGGCCTCAAGTGATCTTCCCACCTTAGCCTCCAAAAGCGCTGGGACTGCACCTGGCCCATAGCTGAGTTTGAATGGAGGTGCTCCTTTTGGCTAGTTAAACCTTTGCTTCTTTAAGTGTAAAAAGAAGGTAATAAGAATCACATAGACTGGGCACAGTGGCTCACGCCTGTGATCTGAGAACTTTGGGAGGCTGAGGAGAGAGGATTGCTTGAGCCCAGGAGTTTGAGACCAGCCTGGGCAACACAGCAGGACTGCATCTCCACAGATAAAATAAAATAATAAAAATATTGGCCAGGCATGGTGGCACACACCTGCAGTCCCACCTACTCAGGAGGCTGAGGTGGGAGGGGATTACTTGAGCCCAGGAGTTTGAGGCTGCAGTGAGCTGTGATCATGCCACTGCACTACAGCCTGTGTGACAGAGCCAGACCTTGCCTCAAAAAAAAAAAAAAAAAAAAAAAAAAAAAAAAAAAAAATTAGAACATTATAGCAGTGGGCCAGGAGAGAAAGATAGGAGATGCTATCTCAGCTCCACTACATACAGACAGGTGAACAAGAAACTACGGGAGAGAGAACTTCTAAAGGGCTAAACAGAGACACCCAGAGGACACACAGAGGAGTGCAGAAAGGGCAATTTTTATCCAGTATCTGTGCTAGCCAGAGCTAGGGTATACTATGCTGCAGAAAAAATAAGTTTGGAAACATCAGGAGCTTAATACAGCAAAAATTGATTTTTCGCTCAAGCAAAATCTGATGTGCATCACCGGGGCCCTGCCCCATCTGGTGACCCTGGGATTCAGTTATCTTCTATCTGGCGTTGCCACCAACAGGCAGCTTCTAGGGTCACTGAGGCAGGGAAGAGAGCACTAAAAAGGCCACGCACTGGCTGTTAGATGTTGTGTCCAGAAATGACACATGTCACCTCCACTCACATTTCATTGACTAAAACTAGCCACATGGCTTTGCCTAATTCCTAGATTGGAAGTTTAGAAGAGCACATGGGGTACAGGTGACCATCAAAAGTCTCTGCCACTGTACTAATGTTAATTGAGCCCTCCCTATGTGCCAGACACTGTCCTCAACACTGTACATGGCTGATCTCATTTAATCCTCAATCTTACGAGGTGGTTACTAATATCTGTATTATATTGTACAGATAATGCACTGAGACCCAGAGAGGTTAGGTAACTTGCTGATGTCTCATAGCTAGTAGGTAGTGGGGTCAGGATCAAAGTCAAATAGACTTTAGGGCCTGAGTTCTTAACCTCTGCATCTGCTGCGTCTCTAATGCCATCTCTCCTGGGGGGATTTCTGTAAAATTACAGGCAATGTAAATAAACCACCTCATATGCAGTGTCTGACATGTAATAGTTCCTCACATATGGCAACTGTTTCTATTATTATTGTTGTTGTTATTGGCTACCTAAGTCCCTTCTGACTCAAGGCAGGGTATAAATAGATGACTATGTGATAAAGCTTCATTAAAATGTACCTCTTTTGTCCTGGAATCCAGGGTTGCATGGAATGTTTTAATATAACCTTGCAGAGAAGTATCAAGTAAATGCCATCATCGGGAAGGATTTTAAGCAAGTTGTGCCCATGCTAACCCGGTAATGGCATGAAAGCAAAGTCTGCATTTTAATTACCACCCCGCCATGTCTCGTTACTGGTATCTGCAAGGTTTCTCTGAGCAAAATTGAAAGAAACAATAGTCGTTTATTTAGTATTTGTTTTCATTAAACAGTAGCACTGATCTTGACTTGTTCTGTAGGTACTTAAAACACAAATAGTGTGTTGTAAAGTGATTTCTGAACCTCTTTGTGTAGCAAAAAATATATCTGATCTTGAAGTGACTTCTCCTGTCTCTTTCCTGCCGTGAGTTAATTGACATCACTCCTGCTGCTTCTCAGGAAGGCTCAGCACCTAGAGGCTGTGTGATGTGTGGGTGGGTGAGCAGGTAGCACTACCCTGGAAAAAGGAGCTGTTTTGGATTCTCTAGATTTTCTTTTTTTTTTTTTTTGAGACGGAGTCCTGCTCTGCCGCCCAGGCTGGAGTGCAGTGGCCGGCTCTCAGCTCACTGCAAGCTCCGCCTCCCGGGTTCACGCCATTCTCCTGTCTCAGCCTCCCGAGTAGCTGGGACTACAGGCGCCCGCCTCGTCGCCCGGCTAGTTTTTGTATTTTTTAGTAGAGACGGGGTTTCACCGTATTAGCCAGGATGGTCTCGATCTCCTGACCTCGTGATCCGCCCGTCTCGGCCTCCCAAAGTGCTGGGATTACAGGCTTGAGCCACCGCGCCCGGCCGGATTCTCTAGATTTTCATAGACCAGTGAACATTATCCCTGAGTTTGTGGAAGGACAGGGGCAGTTAATGGTGTGCATAAACCTGTGTGATTGTGGTGGTTGGTGCCATAGCTTCTTGCCAGGTAGGAGTTGGAAGACGAAGTCTTAGTACTTGAGAGATATTTCTCCTTCTTCCTTAACATTGAGAATTGGGGGATGATTCCTTCTTTCTTACCTTCTTTCAAGGAGCCTGATTTCTGCCATAGGCTGTAGCCCATCGTTTCTGACAAAACAAGATGCACTCCTATGAGTCTCTCATGGGGTAACAGTGCTGTGCTTAGCAGTGGGCCAGGAGAGAAAGATAGGAGATGCTACCCCAGCTCCACCACACACAGACAGGTGAACGAGAAACGACGGGACAGAGAACTTCTAAAGTGCTAAACAGAGACACCCGGAAGAGTGCAGAGGGAGAAATTTTTATCCAATCTCTGTTTCCAGTGCCAAAGTGTCAATACATAATCCAAAGATCCTTCAGAAGAACATTCACTTAAAAGCCAAAATGGTACTGGAGGATCGAGCCAAGGGTAGCCGAATCACGTATGTGGATGCCTCTTCTATTCTGATCAGAACCCACAGGTATTACTGTGTCTGAGAACTAAGTAGGTCACGTTAGGTAATGAAATTCCCCAGTATCATTTTGGCTTTTAACTGAACATCCTTCTGAAGGATCTTTGAATTAGGTATTGACACTTCGGCATTGGCAAATACTGGATAAAAATTTGGCAAGTCTTTAAAAAGAAGTATTCTGTAAAATAACATATACTCTATGATTACAACGATATAAAAATACCTATATATGTGGCCAGCCTCCAGACAGAACTATACATAGTGAAGGAAGTTATTTTATAGTGGTGAGATTATACAAGAAATTTTTATAAATGTTTTGGTATTGTATTGCCCCCATTTTAATGAAAGAAGAACAAATTATTATTCTGTTGTAACCAAAATATGACATTTTAACAAATCAATGGGAAAAGCATCAGTGGTGAGGTTCAGAGAGAGAATCTTTAAAATAACTACAAAATAGTCACATTGCAGGGAAATGCTGACCTTTGGGCAGAGAAGTTGAAAGGGGGAAAATTTAGAGAAATACAGGAGGCTTTTAGAAGTTAGTAGATTCTAATCATTAGGGATTTGCTACTGATATTTTTCAAAAATCAGAGCAAAGCTAAGAACATTCTAAATTTTTTTTTTTTTTTTTGAGTTGGAGTTCTGCTCTTGTTGCCCAGGCTGGAGTGCAATGGCGCTATCTCGGCTCATAGCAACCTCTGCCTCCCAGGTTCAAGCAATTATCCTGCCTCAGTCTCCTGAGTAGCTGGGATTACAAGCGCCCGCCACCACGCCCGACTAATGTTTTTTTTTTTTTTGTATTTTTAGTAGAGACGAGGTTTCTCCATGTTGGTCAGACTGGTCTTGAACTCCCTACCTCAAGTGATCCACCTGCCTCGGCCTCCCAAAGTGCTGGGATTACTGGCATGAGCCACCAGGCCCGGCCAAACATTCTAGATTTAAGAAGAAAATGATTATCCATAATCACAGAAATGCCACAAACCAAACCATCTTTCTATTTGTTCCTTATACTCTGGCATTTGCCCATCTATTCCAAACATTTCACATAGCTTTAGATACCTTTTACTCAAGAAGACGAAAGTATTTTTACCTGATACTTTATGATTTTAAGTATTCAAAAAATGTGTTACTGATTACATTTTAAAACACTGTTATTCTTGAACATTTGTTGACTTGAACTATCTGACCTTCTCTAAAAAAAAAAAAAAGAAAAGATTATCAAGGTGATAGCTAAAAGGAAAGAGACATCAGGCTTGCCATCTTCCACTTGAACAGAGATGAGGAAAGGTGATGGTCACAGTGACCTGGACGCCACCTCTCTGGGATGCCTTGGCCAGAATCTGCAGCGGAGGGCACTGGCCATGAAGTCCCTTCTAATGCTTCAAGCATTTGGTTCTACATTCTAGAATGTTTAGAGGCTGACGTTCTAGAAAGGTGAGCTGCAGATGAAGACCCAGCACAGAGCCTGCGTCAGAATCCTCTGGTGGCCTGTCTTGGGGAAAACGGGGTGCCCGTATGGGGTTCAGAGCTCAGGAATCTGCCTTCAGGAACCTGCCTGACCTGTCCAATCCTAAGCTTTGCCCTTTTAAAACCAAATTGCTTTTTGCAGTTTAAGCTCCTGGCCATTTCCTGTTTTGCCCTGATTCAACCTGCAGAGCCGGATTGCACCCTCTTGGCCGGGTCCTGGGAGAGCAGCCGCCTCCAGCGCCTCGGCTATGCTCGGCCAAGTGGAACCCCGGAACAAATGCCCTCGGGAGCGCTCTGGGCCCGGCCGGCTGCAATTGGAGACACAGCGCCATCTAGTGGAAGAAAGAAAAAACTCACTTGCTTGCTTAATTTGTTTGTTTGTTTGTTTGTTTGTTTATTTATTTATTTATTTATTTATTTATAATTAGTGGAGAAACCTTGAAATGGACTGAGAATCAAACGTCCTCGTTTGATACCAAAGGAGCTTGAGGCCAAAGCAAATCCAGAGAAGGAAATGGATTTCCTGAATGTCACATAGCCAGCCAGTGGCAGCTTTGACGCTACAGAACCTCATCATTTGAGACACAGTTCAGCAGTCTTGGCACCATGCCACGGTGAGGAAACCAGAAGGTGAAAAAGCTAATTTTGGTTGAGTGGCATTTCAGAGCTCTGCTGAGGTGGAGGTGAACATATGCTGGGGGCTGATGTCTAAAGAGTTGTCAGTTATTTACTGTTCTATAGAATGCCTTGGCTGGACTCGCGGTGATGGGTGCAGGGCTAGAGAAAATTCAGTTGTCTGCCCTGCCCCTTACACTCCAACCGCCCCTGAAACTCACACAGGATAAGATCATGTAAATTACAGTGGGTTAGGGAGCAGGAGAGGCCACAGAGGGTCACTCGCGCCCTGAAGATAGAAAACCGAATGAGAGTTTACGGAATGTTGGCCCCAACCTTTCCTATCCCCTTTTCCCTGTTAAGGAAAAATTTGAGCCTCTGATCTCAGTTGTACCTCCTTCTCCTGCTTCTTAGAAACTCCTGAAACTCTGGGTTTCTGATCCTGAGATCCCAGACAAGGGATGGGGCCAACACCCTTGTTTTCTGCTCTCTGGAGATTACCGTGACCCGGATGAAACAGGACTGCCATGAGGAACTGGGCAGTATTTGGACTTTTCAGCCAATCTACAGCTAAAAGGCATATCCACGGAGTAGACTGTTGCCCACGATTGTGGAGGGGGAAATGCTTGCTGCATTATTCAGTGTCAGTTTCAGGGGTGGAGGGAAAGGTTAAAACCAATGCTTAACTTCATTCCTTCAAAAGAAAATCCTAAATGTTGACTTGAAACATATGGCTATGCTTTGGGATAAATCGTAGTCCAGTTTCTCATGGCTGTCCTAAAACAGCAAAAGGATCTCTCGGCTGCATTCTCTTCCTTCAGAGCCTGGGCCTTCCCTTGACTCCTAGACTATCATCCCAGCAGGAAGGACCAAGCCCATCTTGTCTTAAACCGAAGATTGCTGGCAGGGTTTCAACCTGTACACGTGAGTACGAAGGGTGCGCAGCTAACCTTTAAACTCACTCCTTTGATTTTATTTTTTAAAAAGCTGATTTGAGTAATGGAAACTTTGAATGCCCTTTGCTCTTCTAGCCCAGGGAATCTGACTCAGGGACTTTTGTGGACTGGAATGTACTGAACTGGCCAAGACTTGACAAATCCTCAGGTGCCCAGGGCACTGGCTGAGTCACAGTGCAGCATCACATGGCCTGGTTTGCCCCAAGCTGCCCCTACACAGAGAGCTGGCCCCTCTCCGGGTCCTGCTCCACCTGGTTGTATCTCCTCTCCAGGGTCACCGTCCTGCCCTCCAAAATGCTTCTCCTCCAACGCACTTGGTTACAACTGGGCTTTGTTGCAGTGCCCGGGAGCCTGTTGAGATGTAGACTCATAGACAATTCAGCTTTCCAGGCCAACACATCCTGGAAAAGGAGTTGTAAAGAATATCTTCAAGATGCAGACCATATTTTCCCACAGAAACACCATCATAACTGGGGTGCGCTTCTAACCAGAGACCTGGCTCCAAATGCCTCCCAGTGATATCCCCAGCATAGCCTAAAAGCTAATGTATCCCGAAAACTCTGTGATCATTTATCAGAAGAACTCTCAGACAAGCCTTTCACCCTTAACACTGGCAGGGCCCTCAGCGTGTGACTCTGTCCTGAACTGAGCCTGTTCCTCCCCAACCACACATGCTGAAGCCCCTTTCCCTCCTCTCCCGGCCTTCATCTTGAGACTGTTAGCCTGTTAGTTGTTCTGCATTGACTCTTCTCTTTTCCTCACTGAATTCCTTTCACTAAAAGACTTTTGAACAATTCACAATTTCATATGCCTTCCCATCCCTGCAACTCCCACATTGACAGAATCCAGCCTGTGATGAGCCCCAGACTGTCATAACAGCAACCCTCCACAGATGACTAAGCCTAAGGGAACCCCCATGTAATACAGGTCAGAGCCCTCATACAGCCTGAAGATACCTCAAATCCTCTATGCCTTAAGGGGAAAGGGTAGCTAAGTAGGACATTCCTTTTCCCAAAAGCTGTTTATTGAATTCTTTTCATGTGTCAGCACTTTGCAAGGCACTCAGGAGACAGCTGCAAATAAAATGGACAGGCCAGGTGTGGTAACTCACACCTGTAATCCCAGCACTTTGGGAGATCAAGGTGGGAGGATCACTTGAGCTTAGGAGTTCGAGACCAGCCTGGACAACATAGGGAGACCTGTTTCTACTAAAAAAAACAAAAACAAACAAACAAAAAATTAGCCAGGCGTGGTGGTGTGCACCTGTAGTCCCAGCTACTCAGGAGGCTGAGGCGAGAGGATCCCTTGAACCAAGGAGGTTGAAGCTGCAATGAGCCATTATCACACCACTGCACCCCAGCTGAGTGACAGAGACCCTGCCTCAAAAAACAAACAAAAACAAAAACAAATGAGAAAGTTGTGCTTATGTGGAGCTCTAGAGGGGAAGGTATAAATGGCATTTGTCCAATGAGCAGAAAGGCTTGGGAGTCAGGAAGTCTGAGGAG
This sequence comes from Rhinopithecus roxellana, assembly GCF_007565055.1. Classification (NCBI taxonomy): domain Eukaryota; kingdom Metazoa; phylum Chordata; class Mammalia; order Primates; family Cercopithecidae; genus Rhinopithecus; species Rhinopithecus roxellana. Next base: position 9,287,409 of record NC_044560.1, on the reverse strand, counting down.
CTAGTCTAGACACTTCCACTCAGAGTGGAGGCTAAGTCACTCCCTCTCTGATCCAATCTCCTCATCTGGAGAATGAAAAGATCGGACCTGGTCACAGGGAAGGGCTCTCAATTGTGACCCGCTAAGGGCTCTTTGATCCGTGTCCCTATAGACTCCTGTACGTAGACTCTTTGGCTTGTACTATATAGACTCTTAGGCTTCTCAGCCAAGAGACTAGAGCTCTCCTGCCTCTCCTTCAGTGGAACGTTCAAGTCAACTCCTCTCTCTGACCCCACGATTCTTTTCCACTTTGCTCATTCTTTGGCCTTAAGAAAGAAAGAAGAGAGAACACATCTCCATCAGGTTCACCTGCCTGCTTTCCCCTCTTATTCCCCTTGTACCCCTTTCTCCGTTTTTATGTGGTCACAAACATTTTTCAAGGACAGTTTTAAGTGACCCTCTTCTTCGAAGATGGCTTTTGAGGGTGGAATGCCTCTTTGGGGTCACTGTGATGCCTTTGGGGGTATCTGTCCCCTTAAGCATGCCCAAGGAAGCAGTGGACAGATCCCAGGGAGGGATTCAGTACAGTTGGTGCAGCAGAACCACTGGAAACCAATTAACAGGCTGAATACCAGAGTAAGGACAGTGGCCAAAGAACAGGCACCCTGTGGTAAACAATTACCAGTGTGGGCAGGGACGGCAATGTAGGTCAGCTCTCAGCCAGGAGATCATTTCACAAGTGCAAAATGCGAATCCTTCTGGAAGTGGAATTTAGGGAATGAGTTGTTTTGTTTTCTATATTTGGGAGGATGGCCACCTGGTCACCGTGCACCTCACCTTGGTTTCTAAGACAGCTGGTCTTGGCATCCACCTTCCTCCAAAAGAAAGTGGCTCAGAGGCCTTTCTAACTTTGACCTTCTGGCTGAGGATCGTGACAGACGAGGCCAGTTCTTGCTTTATGGACCGGGTCTGGGTTCCAGATAGTGTGCAGGAGTTGTATGTCCACGTTTTGGTAGACACTGGATATTTTTTGGCATGGAAGTATTTTATTCTTTCTTGTTTATTTTTTAAGAATACACAACTGTCGGCATCTAGAGTACTTGTAAAGATTTGACGTTTTACATGAGTGTCTAGGGAACCTGAAATTAAGGTCAATGTCCAGGCTTTAAGGACTATTCTGGAAGGGATTTGGTCAGCAGAAACAGGAGACTTTGGGGTTCAGATCTTGGTCTAGAGGCTCAGGTCCATATGAGCCACTGTGACATTTAACCTCCTAACTTGGCGTGGGCACGGAACCTTTGAGTTTACAAAGCATTTCCGTGTTTCTTCTCTCTCTGTTCCTCAGAACAGTTTTGGAAAGCAGGCAGGGCAGGTGTTAACATCTTTGCATGTTGGATAAGGTTCAAAAAGGCTAAAGCTTTTTTTAAAAAAAAATAGAGATGAGGTCTTTCTACGTTGCCCAGGCTGGTCTTGAACTCCTGACCTAGAGCAATCCTCCCACCTCGGCCTCCCAAAGTGCTGGGATAACAGGCGTGAGCCACACCTGGCCAAGAAAGGCTAAATCTTGTACATGGCAGTCAAGGCTGGAGTAAGATCTCCTAGTATGGAGGCCAGGAGTCTTTTCCCCATGCAATAGTGTGATTAGGTGGTCTTCTGAGAGAACCCTGCTCAGACAGGACAGCTGTATTAGAGAAAACATATTTCTGGCATCTAGCTGTTAACCTTATTCTAGGAAATACTTGGATTTAGTAATAACTCAAGGGAAGTTGGGCCACCACATTGCTTGGTATCGGCATGTGGCCTACTGGACACCACCTTCCCTGGAAGGCCCAAGCCACAGAACCCTGACAGGCATTTTCCTGGGTGGTTCCTGATTCTGCTGCAAAAAGACCAGAGGAGAAACTGCATCTTCTAAATATCTGTGACTCCCTAGGGAAGCGAGGGTTGCCATTTTGAAGGGCTTCAGAGGCTCTGCTGTCTGCTCTCTGACCTCACTCCAGTGCGTCTTTCTCCTGAGGCTGCATTCCCTGCTGGCATACTTTGGCACTTTGGCCTCTGGATTATGGGTGAGTACTGACCGAACCCCTAGATCCTCACCTTCTCAGGCACTGCATGGGACATCTCTTTGACATATGGCCCTAACGATGGCTAAATTTTCTGCTAGCCTTTTCTTTTCTTTTGGATTCAGGGTCTCACCCTGTCAGTCAGGCTGGAACGCAGTGAGGCAATCATGGTTCACTGCAGCCTTGAGCTCCCAAGCTCAAGCGATCCTCCCGCCTCAGCCTCTTGAGTAGCTGGGACTACAGGTGTGTGCTATCATACTCAGCTAATTTTTATTATTATTATTATTTGTAGAGACAGAGTCCCACTATGTTGCCCAGGCCGGTTTGCTGGCCTTTTCATAAAAGAGCAAATAACTGTCATCCTTAACTTAGCAGTGTAAACCTCCATCCATGAAAAGCACCTGCTGACAGCTAGTCATTTTAAGAAATATAGCATTTCTTAAAATGGTACATGAGAAAGTTTGCAGAAGCAATTGTCTAGAACCCTTCTGGTCTTGCTTCACACTGCCAGCTGAGTTATCATCCTAAGTGAATCACAGTAGAATCCTGCTTTGACGCATTTCTAACCAATTGGACCAGCTGCAGCTCACACTGCCCTCAACTCCCCAAATAGCGTTCCATGCAGTAAATAGTAGGTTGGCCCAAAAGTAATCGCGGTTTTTGCCATCACTTTTCAATGGTAAAAACTGAGATTACTTTTGCACCAACCCGATACTTGGCATGAAACGGCTTTCAGGGTACTCTCTAGAGCCTCATTATAGAGGGGTAAATGTTAGGGGCAAAGGAATTCATTGTGCAGCTGTAGGAGTTTAATGTCTTTTAAGCCAGGAATTGTGTAACTAATGAGCATGCCATGAAAGCCACAGACCACCTCATTAAATGTCAGAGCCATTTCCCAGGTTGGGGAGAAATGAACATCCTCAAAGAAAACCCACCTCATCAATTAATGAAGATTTTTTTTTTAATGTGGTAAATATTCAGCAGACATTTCTAATAGACAAAGAGCATTCACCAGAGGACTTAAAGAAGAAAAGCCCCAGATTTCTGGTGGGATGCGGAGGGAGGAGGGTGGTGAGAAGGAAGAGGCTTCTCTACATGGTGTACTCCGTTGTCAAGAAGCAGCTGGTTTGTGATTTCAGGGTTCGGATGATTTTCAGTGGCTCTCCCTTCCTTTCAAGGACCCTTCTATCCTTGTAGGTATTGCTTACTCTTCTAGAGCCACCATTAGGATTGTTGTGTGGTTAAAAGAGAGAATCCAGACTGGGCGCAGTGGCTCAAGCCTGGAATCTTAGCACTTTGGGAGGCTAAGGCGGGCAGATCACCTGAGATCAGGAGTTCCGAGACCAGCCTGGCCTACATGGTGAAGCTCCATCTCTATTAAAAATACAAAAAAAAAAAAAAAATTAGCCAGGCATGGTGTCCTATGCTTGTAATCCCAGCTACTCAGGAGGCTGAGGCAGGAGAATTGCTTGAACCCAGGGGCAGAGGTTGCAGTGAGCTGAAATCACACCACTGCACTCCAGCCTGGGCAGCAGAACAAGACTCCGTCTCAAAAAAAAAAAAAAAAAGAAAGAAAGAAAGAAAGAAAAAAGAGAAAAAAAGAGAGAGAGAGAGAGAATCCACCAGGTACAGTGGTGCACACCTGTAGTCCCAGCTACTTTGGAGGTTGAGAGGCAGGAGGATTACTTGGGCCTGGGAGTTTGAGGCTGCAGTGAGCTCTGGTCTTGCCACTGCACTCCAGCCTGGGTAGCAGAGCAAGACCTTATCTCAAAAAAAAAAAAAAAAAAAAAATGTTCTTTAAAAAATGTAATATGTGTACAGCTTCACCTACCCTTTACTGAACAGCATGTGTTGTTCTTACTTGTTAAACACTATAAACAGCAATTCTTAGGTTCCACTGTGAGGATGAGATAAACTTAAGCCTGCCTACGTATGTTTAAAGCAAAAGAAAACCAGAATTCATTAAAAAAACATAAAAAGCTAGGCACAGTAGTGCATGCCTGTAATCCCAGCTACCTGGGAGGCTAAGGTGGGAGGACCCCTTGAGCCCAGGAGTTCAAGGCCAGACTGGTCAACATAGTGAGACCCTGTCTCAAACAAAACAAAACAAAACAAAACAAAACAAAACAAAACAAAACAAACAATCACAACAAAAGAGAATCCACAAAAAGCTTATGCTTCAGTGCCTGACACACAGCAAACGTTTGGGGGTATTTGCTGCCTTATGTTATTTAAAAATATCATTATTGAGGGAGGACAGTGTCCCTTTGTGTGAAAGGGGAAATAGAGGCAGAAGTCAAGGAGAACTGGTGGCCTTGGGCACTACAGAAGGTCTCATCTGCTCTTGGGTGTACCTGTCACAGGCCAGGCTGTGAAAGTGACAGTGACAATGACAGTGTTGGAGGAAGTGTTGGAAGGAGCCCAGACTGCATGTCCATGGGTGCTGGTCAGGCACTGACAGCAACCCTCCAGGGTATGTTGGTGGTCTGGGTTATGTGAAGACAGCAGTGTGGTCACAGATAAAAAGGCTCCAGGCTGTCCTTTATCAAGAGCCTTGTTCATTGCCTGGTGCCTTGCAGCAAGACCCTGCTTACACTGCACCAGCCTCAGCATAGGCCTCCAAACGGACCTCCATGCCTCCAGTTGGTCTCACCCTCGGCTTGCCTGCATACAGCCACCACAGAGTGCCCTCTAAGATGAGCTTCTGATTTGGGCCCTGATACAGCCCTGGGTTAAAATCACCACTGGCTCTCCTTTGCCTACAGGTCAAATCCATACATCCTGGTGTGGTCTTCAGGGCCCTTTGCGATCCCCTTCCCTAACTATCTCTCTGGAAGCATTGGCACTAGCCACTCTGAACTTGCCACGTGTTGGGAGACAGGCCCTTTCTCATTCCAAGCTCAGGACATGCCCTTTCCCCTGCCTGGAAAGCCCTTCCCTACTACCTTGTCTGCCTGGCAAGCTCGTGTTTCACCGATCAGGAATCAGAGGCAGGGTGGCCCGTTTGTGTGGCCTTTGCTGACTTCTTCCAGCAAGGACCTTCCTGCGGCTACCTGATAGGGCACCCTCACACACCAGGTAAAACTCTTGTGCCTCCCTTGTAGACAATGACCTCTTCCAGGGCAGGTCTCAGTCCCCGAGGCCTCGCCTAGAACGTGATGTATAACAGACATTAGGTGTTTGTTGAATGAAGTGCCCTTTGTATGCAATGCCAGGGTTTTCAGCAATTTTCTAAAAGTCTGACTTGATGGGTAAGACACAGTGCTTGAATTAGGTAAAGGAATTTCTTTTTTGTCTGTAGCCTAAGAAATAAAAACCAGTCTGATGGGCAGGAGGTGGGGGTTGGGGAGTTTCTCTTCTCCATCTTCTGTTACCTCCTCAGACTCAGTTGCACCCAAGCTCTGAAAGGGGCCCTGGGGAGTGTCTGCTATGGTTACTTCCCATCTCTGCCTTCACACACTCTTTTGTGAAGGAACCTTCTGCTCGCCCAATGTGTTTCCTGCTATTCGAGAGGCGGCCGCCCTTGCCGACCCCACTGCCACTTTCTGCATGGGGCTTGGGTATTGCAGAACAATGTAGCCTGGCCTTGGATAACACTCTTTGGGACTTGCCATATGTGGTCTCTTTCAGCCTCCTTCAAAGGCACAGTGTGAACATTTACACCAGAAATTGTCCTAGGCATGAAACTTGTGTCATTGATGATTAAAGGATGGTAAACACCATTTAATCACCTCCTCATTTTTGTAGTAACAAAATGCCAAAGCACTAGGGACTGGACTTGAAATGTCCTCTGAACTCTGTAGCAGGGGCTGTCATCTTGGGTTGGGGGGGTCAAAGTATTTCAGAACCACCCGCCGATTTTTCTTGCACAGATGGGCTGACTGATCCTGGTGCCCTCCCTCTTGCCCCCCAGATTCTAAATGCCCCTCCTCACCCCTTTGCCTCCTCTGTCCTGCCGCAGTCATGGAGCAGGGCTTCACCATTACAGACCCTGCATCTGAATCCCAGCCCTCTGCTCAATGGCTGTGCCACCTTGGCCAAATTGCTCTTCCTCTCTGAGTCCCATTTCCTCCTCTGTAGAATGGAGGTAAGACGTTTGATCTCATTTGATTTGAAGATCAAATGAGAGTCTGTGAAGTTCTTAGTAGACACCAAAAACAAGTTCATTCCATTCTCCTCATCCCTTCCTTGTTTTAGCTAGAAATTCACCCCAGGTTCCACCGAAGAAACGGCACCCCAGGTGGCCACGTAGGAAGTTGTCTGGGCACTTCCACTGTCTGGACAGTGCAGCTTTAGCAAAGAGAGAGTGAGGCCTTGGGCAAAACATAGGCCATCTCCCTCTTCTTTCTACTGCCTGAGGAAAGCTCTACATACTGACCAGACCCTTCATGGCAAGGGGTGCCACAGATTTGAACTTATGTCTGGGCCAGCAGAAGTTGGGGGCATTGTGGTGCATTTCCTTGGGGGGCAGTGAAAGGTAGTAAGCTCTCTAGGAGGTATGCCAGGTAGCGCTGTAGAGTGACCAAATGGCCTGGCTGCGAGAGAGGGACCAAGAAGAAGCACGTGGGGAGAGGGTGAAAGCTGACCAATGAGGCAGGGCCATAGCAGGGCTATGTTGGCAGTGGACAGGGAGCCCTTGGTAGCCCACCAGTCATTTGACGCCCTGCTCAGGGCTACTCCTCTTACTTTAAGGTTACATTTGAGCACACTGCAAGCATGTCCACCCATGTTCTTGACCTCACTGTTTTTAAAATGGAGGCAAGTCCCTACCTTACAAAGTGATTGGCAAGGATGGTGACAATGATGCTCTCCAGGTGCCATGTTGGATGCTGAGAGCTTCATGTGTATCCACGCGTTTAATTCCCACAACCCTGGGAGGTAAGTACACTAACAACCCATGTTTTCAATACTGGGAACTAAGGCACAGAGAGGCTAACTAACTGCCTAAGGTGGGTTGATGGGTAGTTGGGAGACTTGGAACTGAGCCCTGGTGATCTGGGCCTGTGGAGCTTGCCCTTCACCATCTATCATGCTACAGAAAGAGCTCTTTTTGCCCTTGAAACCTAAATGACTTTTTTGGCTCAGGTTGTCCTCCAGTAGTTGAGGTTAAGTCAGCAGCACTGGCTTAGAGAAGATACATCTAAGAATCTGGAGATTCCTCTTCCTCTTAGATAATGTACCTTTAGGTTGCCATTTTCCAAAGGCCCCAAACCAATGCATGAGGGGGTTGCTCTTGAGTTCATGGGACGTTCATTTATTTATTCAATATGTGCTTACCAGCCAGGCACTGGGTGCCCGGAGCACAGACAGGCAAGGCCCCTGCTCTCATGAACCTTATATTGGGGTTGGGGAAATAGCTGATAAATAAAAAAGTCAACAAATAAGGTAATTTCAGGTAATCATAAAAAAATGAAGAAAAGCCAAGTCAGGTTAATGGGGTACAGACTGAACAGTAGTTGGAGAAGGGGAAGGAGAATGGGGAAATGACACGCTGGTGCAGCAGGCAGATTGTTCTGTAGGAATTTTGAACTCAACATTTCCTAATTCTGTGATCTCCTTCAGGCAGAGAAAATGTCATTTGACTTGTACAGCAACCTCTACACACACCCACTTGCCCAACCACCCTATCCTGACATAAAGTGTGTCAGTTTAGGCACAGGTTAAGCATCAAATAAGGGAAGATGTTCTCTAAATGCCAGAGCTTCTGGAGCTCAGGGAGGCTGTGAGTCTCCTTGTTCACCTGGCCCCCAGTGTAAATGCTTCAGAAACATAGTCCCCTGCAGGCTGGCTACTGGCTGGGTCAGAGGGCTGGATAGCAATTGTTGAATCTCAGATCTGAGCATTTTGCATAAAGAAGACTGTTTGCACTCACAACTTTGCATAGTACTGGCTTTTAGCAAAATCTCCAGTTACAGGCCATGAAGACCCCAACCCTAGTGGGCTGTGGAGTTATAGAACTGAAAGGGTCCTGAGAGGTCGCCCAGTCTCTGTCTCCACACAGGGAATGTATAAGCCATCCTGGTTACAGGGCTCCATTTCTCTTCTTGGATATACCCAAGGACAAGAGCTCATAGTCATCTGGGCCTGGGCAGCACGCACTTCACCACCCATCATGCTACAGAAAGAGCTCTTTTTGCCCTTGAAACTTAAATGACTTTTTGTGGCTCAGGTTGTCCTCCAGTAGTTGAGGTTAAGTCAGCAGCATTGGCTTAGAGAAGATACATCTAGGAATCTGGAGATTCCTCTTCCTCTTAGATAATGTACCTTTCCGTTGCATTCCAAAGGCCCCAAACCAATGCACCAGGGGTGTGCTCAAGGCTGGGAGCTCCTGGAGGGCAGAGGGCACATCTCTCTTTTCGTATCCCCAGTGCTCAGCACTGAGCAGGCGCTCAGCAAGTGTCTGTGGAGCAAACAAAGAGAGAAATGACAATAGAAGGTGGGTAGTTGCTATAATAAAAATGAGCATTTGCACCTGCTTTTACAGGTGTCAAAGCATTCTCCATGCACGTTATTTCGAAATTTATTCCCAAAATAAATAGTTCCCAAAACGTATTCACCCAGTGTCCTCAGAATTACAGCTCTGCCTCAGATCTAGACTTGGAACTCAGGCTACAGTGTTTTCCTTCAGAAGTGTGGTCCCTGAAAGGGACTCCAGCAGGGGCCATTCGAGTATCTGATTGCTTATGTGACACTGTCTCACTTATAGGCTGGGCTTTCGTTCTTGTGAAAATGTGAACTATTTAGAAAACAGGAACCTACCTGTCTTCATGGTCCCTTGCTGCAAAGAATATATTATCTTGATTAAGGTAATGAGAAACCTGCTCTGAAATATGTGGATGAGGACCAAAGCAGATGGGCTGAATTAATCTGTGTTTGCCAGCTCTACATAGAGCACTGCAAGGAACTTTGGAAATCATGCCAGGCTCTTTGGGGATGGCATCAATGTGAGACACGTCACTGTGAACTGGCTGAAGGGCTTGGGTGACTCAAATGACCTAAGTAAGTTTTGTGCCTATGATGCTGAGTTGCTTTTTGTTTTTTAAATCAGGATCTTGAACAGTTTCATTTCTGAGAGGTTGACACCTATTAAGTACAGTGCCCACTGCTAGGCACCAAGAGGCACAGCAATGAATTAGCCACAAGCTGATCTTGCAGGGCCTTAAAGCCTTGTGGAAGAGGCCAGATGTGCACCGGTTCTTTCCTACTCAGCCCTTTGACTCTCAGCTCCCATGTAACTTTCCAGAGGCCTCCCCCATCCTCAGTCTGTGACTCCATAACACCCTTGAATTGATTCATCATTCCACACTCACTGAGCAACTACCCTGTGCCAGGCACTGTTTTAGGCACTGGGAGTGCATCGGTAAAGAAAATTGACAATTGTGCTAATCTCGTGATAGATATGATAGCTTTCTGTGTACCTCTCTGCCTCCCTGCACTGGGCTGGGAGCTCCTGGAAGGCAGTGGGCACATCTTTCTTTTTGTATCCCCAGTGCTTGGCACAAAGCAGGCACTCAGCAAGTGTCTGTGGAGCAAATAAAGAGATAGAAGATGGGTAGTTGCTAAAATAAAAATGAGCATTTTTACCTATTCATACAGGTGTCAAAGCATTCTCCATGCACGTTATTTCATCCGATTCTTCACAACCACCCCTCTCAGAGCACTTGTTTCCATTTGTGGGTGGGAAGATGGAGGCTGGGAGAAGCAATGACCCACCCAGACGAAAAGCATGGAACATTTGAATCCGAATCCCCTGTTCTTTCTACGCCACATCAGAGTGTTTTATAAAAAGTCTTGAGGGAGATAATGAGCTGGAAAAACTCAAGGGAGGGAGAGGTCTCTTCTGGCCAAGGCTTCAGGGAAATCAGGGCTGAAGCTGACACGGAAAGGTGGCCTCCTGACAAGTGGTGCTGGGGTCAGGGGAGAGGAAGCCTGAGCAAAGATATGAGAACAAGACAGCCCTGGAGAGTCATCAGACCATAGGTGTTGGAAGGGACCTCATCCAGCCCAGAAGTTCTTAGCCCAGCTGAGCCTTAGCATTCCCTGGGGAGTTTCTAAAAGAGTGGTTCCCAGAATCCAGCTCCAGAGACAGTAATTCAGTCGATCTGGGGCAGATCTTTTTGAAAAGTTCCAGAGGCTTTGGGATGTGGAAGCCCCCTTTTAAAAATCCATTATTCTATTTTTGCCTATTGGACAATCTTAGAATTCAAAAGCCATCTGGGAGGCGTTTCTGGCTACACTGAGTGGGGGTTGCCCATCCCAATCTGTAGAAAGAGTGCTGTCTGGGATTTGCTGGTGACTTTCTGCATTTCCCCTAATGCTTGCCTCCTGGCCTTTGTCTGCCAGCCACGCCCCCGTTTACCGTCTTCCATCTCCTCTGCCTGAATGTGAAGGGACAACCTCTTCCGTGGACTGTGAATGTACATGTCAATTTCTCTCTTGGGCAGGTGTCTGTGACTCACACCTTGGACTTCCTGGAGGACGGGACTGAGGACTCTAGACAGGTTGATGCCAGATGCCTTGGCTAGCAGGCCTGGTGGGGAATGATCTGAGCAGGGTAGTGTAGCCTGAACAGACAAGACCAAGTGCAAGCACATTTTCAGTAAGGCCCAGGAATGTCTCCTCAACAGCAATGGGGACAAACGCTCTCTGCAGAGGGAACTGATTTCCTGTGCTCCCAGACTGGCCTTTGCCTCCACCTGCCTCTCACACCTCCTCCACCCTCTTTTTTTTTTTTTAAGTCCAAATTAAAAGACATTAGAAACCCATGGCTTGGTAGCACTAGTCCTCAGACTGGATGCTAAAGGCTCTGACCAGGCTGCTGTGAAGTCAAGCAATCAGACATCTTTCCAGAGACCGTTTACTGTAGATGAAGAGGACTATTTCCCGCCACTGTTGTGCTAGTCAATATCTCACTTGACTATGGACAAGTGAGATAAAAAGCTAGTATCATTCTTACCATATATGCCCATTTTAAATTCACATGGCTCTTCCCACTAGATTGGAAGTTCCTTGAGAGCAGAGACCAGTCTGGTTCATGGTCATGGTCATGTCCCATGTCTGTTGCATGTACATGTTCCGTTTGTTGACTCAGTGAAAAGATATGTATTTAAATAAGATTTGATTCATTAAAATCTTGCATGCGTTTTCAAGATCATGTTCAAGATCGTACATATTTTGAGAGGTGTAATGCTTCATGTAAATATGAAGAGTAAGAACAAAGACATTTCTCTCTCAGCCCCCAGCAGTCCTACTTTCCTTGGCATTAATTGGACTAGAGTGTCTGGATTATGACAACAAAGTAACTGTGCCTCCGTGTTTTCACTTTACTATTAAAAGTGTGTTGAGAGGCATGGGAAATATTAATACTTAACAGTAATCAGCAGCATGGAAAGTTTTTGAAGTTTAGTTTCCATTTTCAATCAATAAAATTAGGGAAAATTTTAAAAAGCAGTAACAACAAAACTGAAGATGCTACAATGAAGTTGTTACGTGCTTTGCTATATAATGTGCTGAAAAGCAAAGCAAAATCCATAAAAATTTTTCATATAATTTGACCTACCAATCCTATTCCTGGACATTTGTCCTAAAGAAAGAATTCAAAAGATGCAGAAGCTACCTAAATGAAGATTTCAGCATAAAAAAAATTGGAGCCATATAGATGTTCCTTCCATAAAGGGAAAATAGTTTAATAAATTATGGTACATCAACATGTTGAAGTATTACTCAGTCTTAAAATAATTATGAAGGCTGTAGATATTTGGAGAAAGAATATTTAACTGTGTTTGCTAAGATTATAAATGTTAAAAATATGCATGTGTGCCTACTGGCAAGAAAGTAATGTGCAACATAAATTTAGTCATTAAGAATGAAAAAAAATACGCAAAATATTAACAACAGTTATCTCTGACCAAAAGGATTATGGATGATTTTTATTTTCCTCTTTAATCTTCTCTATATCTCCCAAGCTTTCCATTTTTCAAAAAAAGCATGTGTTTTTATTTTTGGGGAAGAATATAATGGCTTCTGTAAGAATGAGCCTTTTGTGTCTGGAAAAATAATGTATAATGATGATATACATTATGAGTTAGCATTTACTTCAATGCTACTTTTACAATAAAATTATTACTTTTTAAAAAATAAATAGATGCTATACCCAGAAGCTGACCACTTCTCATGACACCTGTAGGGACCACTCTGGTCATCATCTGTCACTTAGATTATGCTAATAGCTTCTACTTGGTCTTCTGTCTTCTGCTTTTGCCTAATCTCAACTTGGCAGCCAAGAGCGGATTTGAAGACATCCATCAGGCACCACTCCTCTGCTCAGCTGCCTGCAGTGGCTCTGCATCTGACCCAGAGTGACACTGCGTGTCTCCTGCCCCCATCTCTGACTGCTCTACCCACCTGGCTCCAGCCACACCCACTGCTGGTCCTTCCTCTAACAGGCTAGACATGCTCTCTCCTGAGGACCTTTGTGCCCCCTCATCCAGGAGCACTCTTCTCCCACCTATCTACAGGCCAACAACCTTGTTTCCTTCTGATTCTTCACCTGGGTGTTCTTTGACCATCTGTGTCAGATCTCATCCTCTGCCAATCCCCTGCCCTGCCCATGCCCTCCAGATCCCCACAGCCTGCTCTACTTTCTTTTTTTTTTTTTTTTCTTTGAGACAGAGTATTGCTTTGTCACCAAGGCTAGAGTGCAGTGGTATGATCTCGGCTCACTGCAACCTCCACCTCCCGGATTCAAGAGATTCTCTTGCCTCAGCCACCTAAGTAGTTGGGATTACAAGTGCCCCCCACCACGCCCGGCTAATTTTTGTATTTTTAGTAGAGACGGGGTTTCACCATGTTGGTCAGGCTGGTCTTGAACTCCTGACTTCGTGATCTGACCGCTTTGGCCTCCCAAAGTGCTGGGATTACTGGCATGAGCCACCGCGCCTTACTTTCTCTTTTCCGTGGCATGTATCCTCTTCTTCCATTCTATGTGAATTATGTATATTCACTTTCTGTCTCCTCCCATTAGTATATGGGAGGAGGGAGTTTTGGCCTGTTCTGTTCACTGATGAGCCTGATATGTGCCATCTAGGTGCTTAATATATATTTATTGAATAAATTTGTTACAGATGATTTGAATCAGATGATGGCCTGCTGGGAACTCCATTAAAAAGGAAAAGAGCGCTGGGCACAGTGGCTCAAGCCTGTAATCCTAGCACTTTGGGAGGCTGAGGTGGGCCGATTGCCTGAGCTCAGGAGTTTGAGACCACCCTGAACAATATGGTGAGACCCCATCTGTACTAAAATACAAAAAAATTAGCTGGGCATGGTGGTGCGCGGATGTAGTCCCAGCTACTCAGGAGGCTGAGGTGGGAGAATCACTTGAACCCAGGAGGCCGAGGTTGCAGTGAGCCGAGATCCCGCCACTGCCCTCCAGCCTGGGTGACAGAGTGAGAGTCAGTCTCAAAAAAAAAAAAAAAGGAAAAAAAAAAAAAGGAAAGAACACGGTGAAACCCCGTCTCTACTAAAAAATACAAAAAACTAGCCGGGCGACGTGGCGGGCGCCTGTAGTCCCAGCTACTCGGGAGGCTGAGGCAGGAGAATGGCGTAAACCCAGGAGGCGGAGCTTGCAGTGAGCTGAGATCCGGCCACTGCACTCCAGCCTGGGCGACAGAGCGAGACTCCGTCTCAAAAAAAAAAAAAAAAAAAAGGAAGGAAAACTGCGAACTGAGGTCCAGGCCTGGGGTGGGGAAATCCTCTACGGAGTGGCCAAGAGTCCAGATCCAGAGTTTTCAGGACCTAGTATGCTTATGTCTGGTCTAGGCTGGTATCGTCAGGATCCCAGTATTGTATGCAGGTGGTGGGGTGGGGGGGCAGCAGTTTCCAGACAATACGTCCCAGCTGGCAGGGTGGGAGCCCCCACCATTCTCCCAGGGTTGATCTGCAGGTGGCTGGCGATTCTTGTTAACAGTGGCTAAAGCTAGAGCAGACTCAGGCTGTCTGCTGGAGGTGCTCACCAGCCAGAGTAGACCCAGGACATCTACCTCTCCCATCAAAGAGAACAAATGTCAGAGAGACGCAGCTCTTAGCCAGTCACAAAAGGGACCAAGGACCAAGGCCCCACTGCACAGATCCCCTCATATAAACACGAGGTGGGCATGAAAACTATGAACCTAGGAGCTTTATTATTTAAGCCCCAGAATGATGGCTTTGTTTGCCCTCCCAAGAAGAAATGCATCGCCAGTCAGCGGCTGGATTGGAATAAACGGAGGGAAGGGTGGCAAAAAAGGGAGGGATGAAGGACAGGAGACAGAGATAAACAATGTATTTAACTAGAACAAGGGATTTCTTATTAAGTAACCTTGGTCAGCAATCATATCCTACCCCAGAGTTAGATGATACTTTTAACTTATATCTAAACATTAAGTGAAACAGTGATCTTAGTTTTATCTCTTAATTAAAACAATGAATAGCTTTGATTTTCTCTGTACACTTTGTCCAAAAACACTCATGCATTTCCTTGATGTGAATGTTCCTGCTGGTCAGTGTCTTCCCCTGCCTGCCATGTGCTTTGCTGCAGTGGTGTTTCTTTGCTTGTTTGTTTTTGCAGAAACAATCCATGTTGGCGATATTGGTCAAGCTAAGTCCACTTGGGTAAATTCCAACTTGTCAAACTATTCTCCTTTTTTTTTTTTTTCCTTAAGAAAATGGATTATATGTCCAGAATCTGTCCATCTCTCATGACATCTCTGGCTACCACCCTGGCCCGAGCCACCATCACCTCTCGCTGGGTCACCTTCATATCTCCAGCGCTTGGTCTTCCATCTTCCACCCCAGACCCTCAACACGGCAGCCAGAGGGCATCTCTGAGCAGGACAGTCTGAATGAGGCTTGCTCAGTTTTACCCGTGGGCATTTGTCACCACAGTCGTTCAGCCTCTTGGGATAGGATTTAAGTGTGTCCAAAAATACCTCCAGAGATTTGTGCTTCCGCGTCGACTGTTAGGAGGGCTGCTGCTTCCTAAACTGTTTGAATGTAAAGGCACACAGATGAACGTCAGAAAGGGCTGGGAGAAGCTTCCCTAATCAGGAAAGGAAAGTGGCACGCCACCCGTGTAGACAAAAAATAAAACACCCAATTTTAGTTTTATGAGTTGCTGTCTTGTGTGTTGGTAACTGAGTCACCAAAAGTCTGTTCTCCTTTGATTGCTAACTCCTCCGAAGTGACCTCGGGTCTTCTCTGTTACATGGTGGGGTTTGGTTGGTTCTGGTTTCTGGATGAGAGTCAATAGGCTCGTGAACTTTCAACTTCATTATGGGGTGCTGCCTTAATGGACGAAGAAAACAGATATTCCTGCTTAATTCTCAGAATGACTTCTAAACTAATGCTAAAGCAAAATAATATAGCTGTCTTCATTATTCCATTTAAAAGGTAGAAAAGTAGATCCTCTTACCATGTAAAAGGCTCTTTCATCCGAACTTATTATGAGGACTTTATTTTAAAAACTATGTGAAGATAAACATCTTTGTCCCAAGAGGCAGAGTGGCTTTATTTGACATTAGAACCCCATTTAAAATGGCAGATAAGAGCATGAACAAAAGCAAAGTTTAGTTCCTCGAATGCATGCTTTTGTAACGCGGGTGGATCTGGCTTTAGTCTTTAAGGTTATTAATTGGAATGAATGCCCCAAGGCTGCTCTCAGTTTCTCTGCCTGTGAAGCATTTTATATGGGAGCTCTGGGGTGACTCTGGGTCCACAGTCATGTTCACAAGCCATCTCTTCCACAGGACTGCCCTGGCTTGACGGCTGTTGGCTGGGTCCCCAGATACTCTCAGGGCAAGAACTGTTGTGTTATAACCACCTGCCATCTGTTCGTGCAAATTTTCTGAATTCTAGATGATGAATCACTTACTTCTCCTGCTGTTCCTTCTGCTGCCAAGACTAATTTACCTATTGGACTTTATCGGGAATATACGGGAGTAACCTATCGTGAAGGTTTGTCCTATGCAAAGTTCCTACTCCATCACTAGGAAAGGTGGGGAAGGGTTTTCTTAGCATCTCCAGAAGGTGGGGAGAAGACCCAGTAGCAACAATGTGGGATCCTCACTCTGGGGTCCTTTGCACATAAAGCTATAGCCACTGACTTCAGTAAGGTTTGAGTTGAGAGTTCAATGGTGGGTTCGTATTTTCTTGCCAACACTTTCTTGCCAGGACACCCATGCTTGTCTTGAAGTGTGGCACCGGGTAAGCCCTCAATGACCATTGGTTAAATGAATAACTGAGGTCTGTGACCCCAAATGGGGCAAGGCTGACCCACCCAAAGCCACCAAGGGGAGTGTGCTAGGCCAGTTGAGCCCACTGAGGACAGGGGGCCTCAGCTGCAGTGCCACATGAGGAGCCATCAGGAACTCTGAATGCTGATTTAGTTTGTTCTTGCCAACCCTCAAAATCAGAGTACTTGGAATGATGTTTAGGAAAAATTCAGGTGACTCTTATCCAGACAAGCTAAGTGCTGTGACAGAAGCTGAGAACAGGAGCCCCGGAGCTTCTGCAGTGGGCATCGGAAGTGTCCAGGGAGGAGGACATGGTTCTAACAGTGGAACAAGTGCTTTCCCAATGAGAAAACTGAAGATCAGGCTAACACACCCCTCTGTCCAGTCAGTGTGTGGGAGGTGAAGTCTTAGGTTAAAATACGAGATGCACTTCTCCACTGACTCAGTTTCACACAAGTTGGTTTTTATTGTTAGTAACATCATCTTTTGTCCAAAAGAAAAAAAGTTTATTATGATGGTTTGAGTCTAGCTTTATTCACATATCCTAAAATATTTCTATGCTTATACCTTCCACTTTTTCCCAACCCCCAAATTCTAAGCTCACCAGCAGCAGCAGCAAATCCTAAGCGTAGAAGATTCTAACTCCTTTAAGCTTGCTCCATTTCACTCAAGTTTTCTAAAGCTTTCCTGTCTGGAGAAATTACCAAGTCCCAGGTGGGTGGCATTTTATTCTTACCACAGAGTAGGTGTGATTTTATGGGAGGCTCTTCCCCCAGCCTCCTAGATCAGACGTAGAGTTACATGCCCGAGTCCTGGTGGGAAGTGAAATTCCTGTACTTTTAGGTTCTGGGCTCAAGTTCCCTCTGCTGTGGTCATTAACGGGAAGAGGTGGCCAGTTGTGTGGGCCTGCCTGAGGCACCACTGGCCCCAGCTGACCTTTCCAATCAAAGGAATGGCTGACCAAACCAGGATGGTATTAAGAAATTCTGTAAAACATTCAGAAATAACCTATTCTAGAGTGATCTGGGTGGTGTGGGATACAGTTAGGACAAGGCCAGCCTTCTTCTGAGCAAATGGCAGTGGCGCCCATCTCCACTGCTAAGCCTCAGTACGCAACAAAAACACTCCCAACCATGCACCTTATCTGAGCACAGGATGCGCTTGTTGCTGGGGTAGCCACATTTATATGCTTCTGGAACTCCTGATTCCTGCCTTCTCTCTGTATACCCAGGAGGCGGGGGCACACACCAGAACTCAGGGCTTTGTGATGACCAAGCTCTGGGGGAACAACATGCCCAGAACGTCTGAGTGTTCCCTACTCTGAAGGATGATTTGGCCTATAAAAGGGATCAGATGAGTCATGGAGTCTGGCTGAACTTGCAATAGAAGAGAACATTGGCAAATCGTCCACATCATCACTTCAAAGTTGGAAATACAAGACCCCATGGTCTTCAAAGCAGCTCAGGCTAAGACAGGCTGATGTACTTCATGCCGGCCAACCAGATGTTTGGGGCACATGGTCTTTCAGTACAGGCACAGCAAAGTAACACCAGACCAAGGCACACCCCTCCTCCTCCAGAGGTTCTAAGTCAGAACAGGCACCTCTGTCACAGCTCCAAAGGACACTCCATGTTTGAAGTGGGCAACACACTGAAACTGGGGAAGAAAACAACTGCTCCAACCCCAGATAAGCCAAGGAAGTCATCAGTACAAACCCGTTTAGACTTAGAGGTTTGTACATTTTAAAAACAAAAGATTCCATTACTGACAAAAGCAAAAGAAATCAGATTGCACTGGCTTTTTCTGTTTTGGAAGAATTCAGCCCACAAAGTAGCTACCAGAAGTTGTAAACCTAGTCAGTCTCTATTAAAAAGTAGCTACTGGGTAATCCATGCTCACGGAAGCAACTTACTTTCAAGCTCTAGAACTATTTTAGAAAAGCTGATGTTTTGGGGGAAGAAAACCCATTCTTCCCTTCGATGCCACCTCATACAAATAATAAATCCCTAAGAAACTAGCCATGCATGGCCAAGGGCTACTTCCAAAGACGGGGTCAACAGCCTGTTTCTTTAAAATACTTGCAAGAAACACAAATGCCAGTTAGATAGTTCCTACACCCTGGTTATTTACCAGACTAGAATCCACTCTGGGAAATGTTTAATCCTGCATCAAATACAGAAAGGAAAGCATTGGCTTCAAGAGAATCAGAGTTCACTGTAAAGGCAAGCTGGTGTTCCAAAAGGACCATTAGTTTAGAAGGACCCAAAACTCTGGAAAGGAGAAGTCGTGATCACCACTGTTTCAGGAACAGCCTTGGTAACTTGCCAGTTATGCTGATGGCGGAGAGAATGGAACAGCTGGAAGGGAGCCTTCTCAGCGCACTTGGCGCAGGCACAGATTTCACTGCTTCAGAGGACACGCAGTGGAAACGAGAGTCCCACGCTTCCCAGTTGCACCAGGTCCACATGGCACTTGAAACAGGCTGCCTGGGAGGCCACGACACCCAAGCATGCTCCTTTGCTCAGAGACCCAGGACCTCAGCTGGGTGGCTGTAGACTCAGGGCTACCCTTCCCCATCTTCCAGTGAGATGCCCAGCACAGACTTGTGGGGGATTCGGCACTCTTGTAGAGATTTGGTGAGGTCAGAAAATCGCCTCCTGGGCACCTCCATTGTTTCAATGCTGCAGTGTCGGTAGGAGGTTTTGTTTTTCTGTTCGGCCACAGCAACAATGGTTTGCAAATCATCAGTTGGCCGGAAATGGCGTACAAACCTTTGGCCTGTTGGTGATCTGACAGCAAGCAGCAACCTTGGTTCTTGATCCGATGGTTCCTCCAGGTTTCCAGCCCTGGAAGAGCCCTGTTTCTTGGTTCGGATGATGAATTTCCTCTCCATGGCAAAAGCTTGAGCTCTGGAATCTTGTTCACTTGTCTTCATGCTGCAGGTCTCCTCTTGGTAAAGAGCCTGGATACTGCTCAGTTGCAGTGAGCTGGCCTTTTTGGCGACGCTTTCCACAGCCTCCTCCTCCGGGTTCTTTCTGTTGATAGAAGGAAGGACTGGATACTTATTGAGAGAAGAGGAAGCTCCAATGGGAACTTGCTGCAGCAGCTCAGGGATCTCATCAGAAGCTCCCTGGTTTGGAGATTTGGGTGCACAGGCTCCTGGTTTTTGGCTGTTTGGCGACTCATAGGGAATGGCTGGAGGCGGAGATGGTATATGATGAGCGCACACCTCCGCGCCCTGGGATTTTTGCAGACTCGGTCTTGTCCGTCCCTTGGCGGACTTGGGCCTTATCATGTGCATATTTAGTGAGTTTGGCTGCCAAATGAGGTCGTCAACTGCTGTGCTGACAACAGTGCTACACTCAGGTGGTGCTATATTCACAGGGGCTTCTGTGGCCATTGCTTCTCCAGACCCCTAAGGAAGTAGGAAAAAAACAGGAGACCGTGGGTTAAACTTCCTGGGACTCCTAGATCCAAGCCATTCCCTCCCTGAGTGCCCAGAATAAGCACAAATTTCTGGCATCTAGAAAGGGGCACCAGCTGCAATTTATTCATTCAGGCATGCATTCATTTATTTTAGGCACTTGGGAGACATCAGCGAAACGAAGTCCTTGCAATGTAAATCATTATAGTGAGGAAAGACAGGGGTTAAAACCCACAAGTAAATAGGCATTTTCAAAGAGTAACAACTGCTATCAAGAAAATAAAAAGTATTGCACCTGAGTGTGATTAAGGTGGGGGGACTAATTCTTACTCTTTTAGGAGGGGGGAAGTTTCTGGTAAAAACCAGAAAACCTGCTGTGTTTCAATAAAACTTCATTTTTGGACTCTGAAATTTGAATTTCAGATAATTTTCATGTGTCACAAAATATGCTCTTTTGATTCTTCTTCAATGATTTTAAAATGTGAAAGCTATTCTAAGTTCATGAGCCACACAAAATAGGTGACAGGCCGGATTTGGGCTGTGGGCCATCATTTGTTGGTCCCTGTCCTATAGCAACTCTGGGCATATGCTAATTCTACTGGATGTGCGAGCCAGAAAGGTAGAGTGATTTCCTGATGGTCACACAGCCAGCTGGTGGCAGAGCAGGAGATAGGACCCAGGTCTTGTGACACCCGGTCCTGTGTCCTCTGTACCCATACAAGCTGCTTCCTGAGCCCAGCACATCACATTCTGTATGTCTGCTAGCTGCTCACATTTCTTTCTTTCCCTTCCTTCCTTTCTTCCTTTCTTTCTTTCTTTCTTTCTTTCTTTCTTTCTTTCTTTCTTTCTTTCTTTCTTTCTTTCTTTCTTTCTTTCTCTTCTTCTTCTCTCTCTCTCTCTCTCTCTCTCTCTCTCTCTTCTTTTCTTTCTTCTTTCTTTCTTTCTTTTTTTTTTGAGACAGAGTCTCACTCCATCACTCAGGCTGCAATGCAGTGGCACAATCTCAGCTCATTGCAATCTCCGCCTCCCAGGTTCAAGCAATTCTTGTGCCTCAGCCTCCCGAGCTGTTCAGACTTCTGTCTTCCCAGCTACCTGATAAGCACCCTGGGGCCTCTGTATCTGGATCTCCCACCAAGAGTCTACGTGAGTGCTGGTTAAATCTGCCAGAAGCAATGAACTGAAGCATGGTGGGAGGCGTGAACATTTCTCTGTGCAGACCCGGAATTGCTAAACCACGACACCTCCTCTTTCATTGCCATCTTGGTGGCCACTTCACTAACACTACTACCAGCACCTCCTCCTCCCAATCTCCAGTTCCATCTTTCCCTAAACATTGCAGACATCTTGTTGGGTTCCCTGCCTCCCTCTGAGTCCTGACCACCACTGTGACTCCTGACTTTTCTGCTCACAAGTGAACCTGGCCTCTCCTAGCCTTCTAAAGACCTTCTGGTGACTTTCCAGTGATTCATGATCCCCAAGAAACAGCGTATTTGGGAGCAAAGGACAGAGGACCGGGTATCACAAGGTGTGGGTTCAATTTCAGCTTCTCTGTCACTGGCTAGCTACCTGATCAAGGGGCAATCACTCTACCTTTCTGGCACAAAACTTTCCTCATCTATCAAATTAGCTAAATGATCTTAGAGGTATTACTTAAATACCTCAGAACATCCGTCTTTTTGTCTGTAACATGAGGATAATAACATGAAATAATGTAGGCAAGGCGGGAAGCACCAGGCTTACTGCATGGTAGAAACTTAATTAAACGTTAAGGGTTTTTGTTGTTGTTTGCTTTGGGTTGTCTGTTTAGTGCTTTCTGTGTGCTAAGTTCAAAAGCCTTCCTTGTTTTGCTCTAGAACTTTTCCCCTTGTGTCCTCGGTGATTCTACTCCTAGTCAACCAGCTGGGTGAGTCCTGAAACTCATGCCTGCCCTGTCCACTGCACAGAAATGCAGGGAGGTGGATTGCAATGAGCTACCACCTATGCAGTTGCCTCAAAAACATGTGAAAAAAAATCCTGAGTTGATCACTTCTCTTCTAATTCCACATTTTACTTACCTCAAATTCACTTCCCGTAGAATGAGTACTTTCTGCAAATTCATTCCTTTCATCACAAAATCTTCAACATAATCTGATCCTCTCAAGGTATGTATTCTAACCTTACCATTCCGTGCATGTAACCACTGCTGCCTAATTTTAGGGAGTATCTGCTTCCTCTCCACTCAAACCAGGACCAAACAAAACACAGTATCCCTGCATCTTCCTGATGTCCTGCTCAATTCAAAATCTGGGACAAAGCTACCCTCTTTTAAAGGCCTCTATGTCGGCTGCATTCTACTCACAGCCTGAGTCTCCCTCCACTCCCCATTTTCCACTTCTCCCTCGTCTTTCACACCCAGTCTGGCTGCTAGTAGCTCAGGAGCCTTCTCCTTAGCAAAGTTTTGGCATCAAAAAAGATTGCCCATCTCCTTGTTAATTTCATCTATTTTCTGATCAACTGTGAAGAATGTGTTTTTCCCCCTTTAGTCTCATTCTCAAGTCTTTCTCTGGCAATTAGCAGCTCTGCACTTTCACTCAAGATGGCAGGAGAAGGTCATAACTGTCCAACTGTTCTGCCAAAGATAAGCTCCACAGGCAAACCCACGCCCCTCTCGGCCCACCCTCCCCACTTGTGGAATGGCTATTAATTTGCCACAGCTTCTACAGAATTATCACAGGCTTGGCTTCCAACACCCACACATGCCTCAGGAAGGTTTAGCTGTCAGTGAGTTTGGTAACTTAGAAACCTCTTCCTTAACAACTTTGATGAGGAGAGTCATGTGTTCTCACAGGCTCTCTGTGGGATTATTTTTAACAGTAGAACTTGAGTATGTGCATGCACTTTCTATACCTTTTGGTTCTATATAATTATCCATGTTCAGGGGGTGTCATATTCAAGACACCCTGGTCATAAGATAACATGACTGTGAGCTATCTCAGAGAAAAACCTCAATTATGACTAATTCCTAGGAGCCCACTCATGGTTATTTAGAGACTAACACCTCCTTCAGGTAAAACCATTATATCCAACCTGCTTTCATAACCCACTGCCTCCTCCCGAGCACAGGGACCATCTGTTACACGGAGGGAACACCAGCTCTCCCCAGCATCCATCACATAGGGATGGGGCAGTGGGGGAAACAGGTGTTTGGGGATCTGGGCCAACTGTGCCTTTATATTCACACCTCGGGTCCCGAACTCTGCCCGCCGCCCTCAGTCCAGGAAGGCTCCTAGCAGCAGCCATCATTATCCCTGCTCAGTTCATTTCACCACCTCTAGGCCTGGCAGCTGCTCAACCACAAACTGATTTGACAAGATCTAGGCGTAGGCATCTACCAAGCTGCCAAGCTGAATAGGCGAGTGGCCTGTTTACTTAAACACAATAGCTGCGCCCCAGAGTCCTGCTAGGAGTCAGGAAGCAAACACTGCCAACTGTTTCCAAGAAGTTGCCAGAAGGGCAGGTGCCCATTCCTTAAGATTCATCACCAAATCAACTGGAAAGAAGGAAATGTGGATGGGGGAAGCTAAAGCAGGGCTCCTGCTTTCTAAGGGTGCCCACCACCCACCACAGGGTCAGACCACCCTATTTCACTCACAACCCAAATCTAAGCCTACAGTATATGCAGTAAAATATAACCACCTACATACCATCTGCTGGTATATACCAAGATACATACATTTGAATTGGTCTTTTAAAACTGTATCAGTTAATCCTATCCGTTGCCACTCCCCACCCCCAACCCACACCCCCACTAGGCTTTCAGGATAAAAATGCTCTGAAGAACCAACAGGAGATGGTGGTTGGCCTGAGAATGAAAAAACTCTGGTACCATTCCCAGTTCTGCCCCAAACTAGTGATTAGAATACACTGTCCTATGCAGAGTGCCACACTGAACCACAAGCCACCAAGTGATCAAATGTTTGGAAACAGAATTAGGGATGATTCCAGAGACAGAAGGGCAGGGAAGTGGTGGGGATAACTCAATTATGTCCAAGTTCCAGCGTCCTAGAAGGCAACAGGCTTAAGGGGTGGAGGAGGGATCTGGGGGAGGGGCGAGAAAGAGCATTTAGAAAGTGAGAATTGACTTCAGTGAAAGAGCACAGGACTGGGGGAGGGTCCATCTGGTTCCGGTCTCTGCCCTGCCAGAGACTGGGACGTCCTTTTCTCTCCCTGGGTCTGTGTCCCCATCGCTACATCCCAGCCTGGAGGGCATGGCCCAGCGGTTGCATAGGTCCCTTTGGTAAAGGTGAGCTCTGACCAGGCTTGCTTTGCCTCGGGACCAGACTTTTCTCCAGGTCCCTCGCCTGTCTCCCCGGGTTCGCGTCCCTGGGGCTGGGGCTGGGGAGGCCCTCAAGGGTGACGTGCTAGGGGCTCGGGGACTGGCTTCCCCCAGCCCCTTCCAGGCCCGGCGGAGGCCAAGGGCAGACCTCGGGGTCTGGCAGCCGCGCTCACCTAGCCGTTCCGCTCCATCCGCCGCCTGCGCCCGGCTCGGTCCCGCTGGTAAACAGCCCTGGTCTCCCGGGCAACGACGCGGGGTGGGGGGCCACGTGCTTCCGCCGTGACCGGAACCGGCCTGGGTCGGGTGAGGTCGAGTCGGGTCGGTCCGGTCGGGTGGGGTCGGTGGGGGTCGGTGGGGGCCGCTGGGCCCGGAGGGCGGAGGCCATGAGCTCCAGGTCGGTGGATTACCAGCCGTATTGCCTGGTCTGGAGGAGACGGGGACCTGCGGCCTCCTTCTCTCCTCCTCTTCCTAGCATCACCTGCCTCTGTTTCTCGCTGGGGAGAGTGTCTGGGAGAAGGAGAGCCCTAGCCGGGGCGTGGAGGCGCGGGGAGCAGCACCACTAGTCTCAAACCCCGTTTCTCACCTTGGGTCAGGTCCTGACCCTCTCAGTGTCCCTGGTTTTAAAATGAGGCTGTGGGACTGATGGATTCTCGGAACCCCAGACTGAGTGGATGCTTTTAGGGTATCTGAGTTGCGGGGAGCAGGGTCCCCATCCTCAGTACAGCCCTTTCAGCGCCAGATCCCTGACCTCCTCATTTTCACATCAGCCTCCCACTCCGGGCCACACTGGGAACCTTATCAACAGCATCTGCACCTCCTTTGATGTCCCCAGCCACAATCTCTTCCACTTCCAGCCACTTGAGTCACTTCTGCTGTATCTGTTTTTCACCATCTTTGGGCTTCCTGTCCATTGCTGTCTCTGCTTTCCCCCTCGCTATCAACCTGCTTCTTCCCTATCCTGGCCCATCCCTCGGCATTCTTAAAAGGATCCTCCCTGCCCGAGTCCTGCTCTCCTTCCATCTGATGAAACCCCAAGCCAAATCAGTCCGCCTACACACGGGTACTGAAGAAGTCTTGGCCAGCCACACACCTTGGTGTAACAAACACGAGGTCTCTAACCTCAATTAGACCCTCAGCCCTGTACTTCCATCCCCGACCGACCACTGGGTTCTCTCTCCCTCCTTTCTTCTTTCTTCCTTTTTTTGTTTTTTGAAGGGGAGACAGGGTCTTGCCCCATCACCCAGGCTGGAGTGCAGTGGTGCAATCACAGCTCACTGCAGCCTGGACCTCCCCAGCTCAGCCTGCCTTGTAGCTGGGACTACAGGCGTGCATCACCATGCCTGGCTAATTTTTATTATTTTTTGTAGAATAGGGTTCTGTCATGCGGCTAAGGTTGGTCTCGAAGTCTTGGGCTCAAGTGATCCTCCCGCCTCAGCCTCCCAAAGTGCTGGGATTACAGACATGAGCCACCTCACCCAGCCTCTGCTTTCTTCTCAATAGCTATTTCAAAACATCGTTTTGCTCCCGAAACCTCCCACCTTTCCCTCTCCCACCTCCCTCCCTCCCTCCTCCCTCTAAGAAGATACCTTTACTGCCCTCTTAAGAGAAAAAATAGAAGCCATCAGATGGAAACTTCCTCAGCCTTCTGCCATCAGGCCTGCAAACTTGCCTGCCTACGCTTCCTTGTTTTTCTCCCTTCCTCCAGTTCTAATGTCTTCTGATTCTCTCCAAGGTGAATTGCTCCCCTGTGGGTGCTTGGAAGCCCATTTCTGACCACACAGCCACACACATACACACCCTCACACTCCCTCTGACCCTAGAAGATTCCTCCCGACCCTCCCTCATCTGCCTAATTCCTGTTCACCCTTCAGGTCCCAACCTCATGGATGAAGTCTTTCTTCCAAGGTGGAATTAAGATTTCTTCCAAAGAAGTCTTAACTGGACTATTGTCTGCCAAGCTCTGTTCTAGACTCATGGGATATGCAGATGAATAATTTATTGACAGTATCATTAGAAGATAATGTTAGTAGACATGCACGAACCATAGATTCAGGCCAAGCATGGTGGCTCACGTCTGTAATCCCAGCGCTTTGATAGACCGAGGTGGGAGGATCACTTGAAGCCAGGAGTTTGAGACCAGCCATGGGCAACATGGTGAGGCCCTATCTCTCCAAAAACAAAGAAAAAAAGAACGATAGATTCATTATCTAGCATGTGGCAAAATATTTGCTATCTGGTCTGTCCTGGACATGTGGACACAGGATTGCGACAGGAGCACAATTCTAACCGTCTTTCAAGACGTTCACAATCTGGTTGAGAGAATGCTTTTGACGCTGATGAAGAGTTACAAATCAGATTATTTTCAATACAATTTGAGCCCAGGGTAGAATAGCAGGCACAGGCTGGACACGATTAGGTGCCAAGTGATTAGCACAGACAAGGCAGTTCTTTGGGGGCCGTGAAAGAAGATCGTTTCAGTGGTGGTGTTTCTGCTCATCTCAGAAGGGAAGGCTGTGACCCGTGGGAGTTGCTGGGGAGGGCCTGGGCTAGGCCGGGCCTCTCGTTTGGGTTGCCCCCTCACACACTCTGGTCATCCAGGAAGCTTCTGTGGCCCTCAGAATGTGTAAAAGATGGTGGTTTTAGGAGCTGCTGGTTTTGCAACTGAGTGCTGGCGGCTTATTTCTTGTTAATGATTCTGTCAAAAGTGTCTTAGCGATGCTCTTCAGCCCTTCAGCGCCCACCCAAAAAAGATTAAAGTGGATTCTTCATCAGCTATTTTAAAATTACCTAAGAATTATGCAATCCTTTGGAGAATCAAATTGGCTTCTCACCTTGTGTGTGTGTGCGTGTGTGCGTGCGCGTGCCTTTGCCAGTGCACAGTGAAATGGCGGTCTGTTTAATGTCAGCAGTACGTGCAGTTAATGTCAGCAGTACGTGCCTTTTGCTCTCTAGTGTTGTGTAATGCACAGCCCCACGGGGAGGCAGGAGAGGAGGAAAGGAAGGCGCCAGTCCATTGCTGTGCCTCTGCTGCCTTTGTCCCCGACCTTCTATAAAGAGGATATCTTCAAAGGATGGACCCCATAATGCCTGGTGTCTGGCACATATCCAGAGTGGATCTCAGTAAACATGGGCAGAGGTCATTGCCCTGCCAGCTGAAATGTAGACTCACCTTCCTTTCCAGCCATGTCCCGATCTACTCTCCAGCTCTCTCCCTGGGCTGCAGCCAGCTTGCTCCCCAGATGGGCCCCAGCTTTTTCATCTCCAGTGTCTTTGCTCATGTCTACCCCACCCTGCTCCCTTCCTTGAAGTTAAGCCAAACTGACTGATCCTCCAAGGCCCATCTTAAAAGCCATCTCTTCTGTGAAGCCCTTTCCTGACCACAGCCTTCCCACAAAAGCTCATGTGCTCTCTCTGGTCCAGTGGAACATGCCCAAGATGGCGCTGTGCACCCTCCCTGAGTCGGCTCCTTTCATCTTCACAGTGCTCCTTCATGGAGGCATCATAGCCCTCCTTTGGTTTAGAAAACAATGGAGCCTCAGCGTTCCCCCTGGTGAATGAGCAGCAGAGCACTTTTACAACCCACATCCAGCTGTTTCCAAAGCCCACCCTGGACCCCAGAGTCCCACCCTCAAGCTCCTCACCTCCATGTTCCCCCATAGCCCTTATCTGTACTGTCCATTGCACTGATTGTAGGGACCGCAGGGATGGCCTCTGATGTCAAAGCTTGAGTCTGAATCCTGGCTCCACCACTTGCCAGCTGAAGATGTTAGGTAAATGATCCACCTTCGCTGGAAGCCAGTTTCCACATCTCCAGAATGGAGATAATAAGCACAGGATTGTTGTGCGGCTAAAATGAGAAAACACACGTGCCAAGGGCTTAGTGAGGGCTAACTCTCATCACATCATCTTCACTTACAGTGTACATCTCCTTCAGTAGGTTATGAGCTCCTTGAAGGCAGGAACTTGCCTGTCTCAGAATCCCCTGCTTTGCCCACACAGTGCTTCCTTTGTGATAGGTACTCAGCAATGATGATGTTGGTGCTGATTCCAAGGCTAGCGTTTCCACTGAGTGATCCAGCAAGCTGCTAATTGGTATCCTCCCCAACCATATTTGGCTTGGAGTTCAAATGACCTCCCCAGGGGCTGGCTGAAGGTGGGAGCCCCAGTTTCTTAGCAGCTTGTCCTCACAGAGTGGTTGGCCCCATTTTGAATTAGTGACTTCTAGATTTCAGAGTCGATAGCCAGTGTCCTGCTCTGTCTGTCCTTGGTCTCATTAGACGTGTGGATTGAGATCATGGGTAACCTTTAAGCAGAAGGTGAACCAGGTGGATATTCTAGTAGCAAGGCCAAGAGGCTGGCAGTTAGTCATGGCTCCTGTGATCAGCTTCCCGAGGGGATCTGCAAGAAGGAAGTTTCTGGATGATGAAACTTAACCCTTGAAGTACAGTCATGGGTCACTTAACAATGGGGATACTTGCTGAGAACTTCATTGCTAGGCAATTTTGTCATTGTGCAAACATCTTGGAATGTGCTTACCCAAACCTAGATGGTCTAGCCTACCACACCTAGGTTATATGGTATAGCCTGTTGCTTCTAGGCCACAAACCTGTACAGCATGTTACTGTTCTAAATACTGTAACACAATGGCAGTTATAACACAATAGTACATATTTGTGTATCCAAACAGATCTAAACATAGAAAAGGTACGATTTAAAATATGGCATAAAATATAAAAAAGTGTATGCCCATATAGGGCAGCTACCTTATAATCTTATGGGACCACCGTCGTATGTGTGGCCTGTCATTGGACCAAAATGTCATTATATGGTGCATGACTGTACCGCAGTTTTTTATTATTTTCCCCGTTTTGTTGGAAAATATCCAAAAATGTATAGCCTACTTTCCAGTCTTGTTAAGCAGAACACATCAAA
Source organism: Rhinopithecus roxellana (assembly GCF_007565055.1). NCBI lineage: Eukaryota > Metazoa > Chordata > Mammalia > Primates > Cercopithecidae > Rhinopithecus > Rhinopithecus roxellana. The sequence goes on along the minus strand of NC_044560.1, from coordinate 9,258,429 downwards.
CACTGTAACTCACCTTGGCTACTGTTGACCAAGTGTTTTCACCTTCAAGAGCCTGTGGAATCTTGCCGGCATTCTGTGGGGGGCCAGAATCACTGTCTGCACCTCTGTGGTGGAGGAAGCTGAGGCTCAGGTAGTTTAAATCTGTCAGGAAGTGGCGGAACAACTCCAACCCCTTTCTTTGACATAGGCTCCTGAGTTCGTTGCTCTCCACCCTTGCAGTCTCTTGCACAATGCCACCTTTCCTTGGCAACTCGCAGTCAATAATTGTGTTCCAGGTGCACTAGTTTGATGTGGATGGAGTCAGCTGCCCCAACACACATTGGCCCAGGCTCCTAGGCTTCTTTGATTATCGCTTTAATCACCCCTCTCTTACCTTCCTATTAAGAGAAGCTGCTCTAACTCCATTCCTGTCCGGCTGCTGGGCCTGATAAATGAAGCTGAGCAGCCTGTTGGAATTACATCTAAAATAAGAGTCTGAGTGTTGTGATACTTGCTTCACTGCTTGGGTTGTTTTGGGTTTTGTCTTCTCGGTGGTGTTTTGGTCAGACATGGAAGCAGGAGAGCTTTCAAGGATTAGGAGTGCCAGCTTTGGAGTCAGACACACCTGGGGTTAAGTCCGCGACCCGTCAGTTTGCAGGTCAAATCACCTGACCTGTGCCAGCTTCAGTTACCCTTATTGGTAAACTGGAATTAATTGTATATGTCTCATCGGCAGGATTCAAAAGGATTCAAGGAGAATCCTAATTCACATCCTGTGCTTAGCCTCCTGTTGGTACTCGAGGGATTGCAGTTATTGTTTTTATTTCTGTAACTTGTAGTATGATAAGATTCTTATCACTCATTCTCTCATTCATTCATGCCTCAAATATTTATTTACTGCCCGTCTCTCCATGCCTAGTTTCCTTATCTGCAAAACGAGGGTAATAATGGCACTTATCTAGCTGGGAGATGTGAAGATTTAGTGAGTAAATATATGCAAAGTGCTCAGAACCCCTGCAAGGCATAGCATAAGTGTGATATATACGTTAGCCATCATCGTCAGTAGTATTAGTTCGTGCCAGGCACTGTGCTAAGAAGGCACTAGGGGTAAAGAGGTGAACAAAACAGACATGACCTCTGTCCTTAATGAGCTTGCAGGCTCCATCCACCTTGTTTTCTCTATGGGGAGGAAAGCCAACCAGTGTTTCATCACTGTTGATAAAAGCTGAATTGATGGGTCCAGCAAATGACACAGATGGTGGCTCCTAAGGACCCTGCAACTTACTGGCTGCTGCCCTAGGGGCTGGCGTGAGAGGCAATGCCATGCTTTCTACATTCTTGCCTCTCATCAAAGCTCTGGCCCTCTGGTCCTGTGCTCTTACTTTAGCTTCAGCACAGTTCTAGGCAGCCCCAAATGACTCATCAAATGGAGAGAACCATGCCTGAGTCATAGCTGTGAAGGTCAGTGCATGAAAATGCCCTCAGACCTTCAAAATGCCACACAAACGAGAGGTCTAGGCAGAGAGACTGGCAAGGAGGAAGAGCACTGGATTTGGAGAAAGGGACCAGAGTTTAAGTCCTGGCACACTTCGTAGATGTGTAGATTTTTTCAGGTTACTTTGCTCTCTGAGACTTGGTCTCCTCCTCTGTCAAATGTGAATGTGATAGAACCCGCCTGGTAGGGTTGTAGTGAGGAGTAAACAGGAGCAGAGCATAAACTTAAGGGGAATTTAGGCCTTCTCAAATACCACCTCTCCTGGGAAGATTTCTGTGACCTTCTCAAGAGAGTTCACTGCTCCTTCCTCTGAGCTCAGAGGCATTTATTTATATAACCACTGGAGCAGTGCTCCTCACTCCACATGGATGCAGACTGAGCTCCCTAGAAACAGACTCTGACACAAAAAAGTATGTTGCTGGGAGGTTCCAGGAGATACAGCTGTCGGGAAGTGAGCAAGGGAAGAATGGGGAGAAGGAGAAGCTGACATGCAAGGGATAAGCTGACACAGAGGGAGAAGCTAACACAAAAGGGAGAAGCTGGAACAGAGGGAGAAGCTGACACACAATGGAGGAGCTGGCACAGAGGGAGAAGCCTACACACAAGGGAGAAGCTGACAAGAGGGAGAAGCTCAACACACAGAGAGAAGCTGACACACAAGGGAGAAGCTGACACAGAGGGAGAAGGTGACATACAAGGAAGGGAGAAGCTGATACACAGAGAGAAGCTGACATAGAGGGAGAAGCTGACACACAAGGGAAAAGTTGACACAGAGGGGTAAGCTAACACACACACACACAGAGAAATCAGCATACAGGGAGAAGCTGACACAGAGGGACAAGCTAACACACACACACAAACTGACATAGAGGGAGAAGCTGACACAGAGAAGCCAACACAGAGGGAGAAGCTGACACAGAGGGACAAGCTAACACACACGCATATACGAAACTGACATAGACGGAGAAGCTAACACACACAGAGAAGCCAACATAGAGGGAGAAGCTGACACAGAGGGACAAGCTAACACGCACGCACACACAGAGAAACTGACATAGAGGGAGAAGCTGACACAGAGGGAGAAGCTGACATACAGGGAGAAGCTGACACACAAGGGAGAAGTTGGCGCACACACACACAGAGGCCAACATAAAGGGAGAAGCTGACTCAGAGGGACAAGCTAGCACACACACACACACACACACAGAAACTGATATAGAGGGAGAAGATGACACAGAGGGACAAGCTAACACACACACACACAGAAACTGACAAAGTGGGAGAAGTTGACACACACAGGCAGTTGCTGAGGCCACAGGGAGCTCTGGGGCTGGGACCGCCTTTCAGAGCTATCCTGAAAAAGGCAAGGGATGGCCCTTTAAACTATCACCCCAACCAGGGATTGGCTAGAGACTCCTTCTTCTGTCTTCCCTGGGAGGGGCCATAACCGTGGGCCATGCGGTACCTGCAGCAAAGGGTGGTTCCCAGTGAGGGAGAGCGTCAGCAGCAGCTGGTACCCTAGCCCTGAAGAGGGGGCCTACCAGGACTGTGTGAAGCATTTGGGAACTAATGGAGAACCAAGCAGAATTGCTGCCCATATGGGGCTTTGGGTAAGCTATATTTGGTCTCTGTTTACCTATTTGGTCGCTCCAGCCAGCTTGGCAGCCTTCCTTGGGTCAGAATGTTCTCATTAGAAGAGCTCATAGTTGGTGCTTAATAAGAGTCTATCGGATTTCATGACCAGTAATGCACCCAGGTCCCTGTCTGTGTCTCTCTGAAGTGTCATCACCTGCTCATTCAAAAGAGCAAGCCCGTTTTTCCTGGGCTAAACCTGCACATGATTATTTTTTTAGACTCAAAAGAGAAAAAGGAAGCAAGCCTGTAGAGACAGAACCTAATTAAAAAACATCCCGCACAGCAGTTGAAGTGAAGGTTGGCTGGGACCAGGCCTGGTCAGGGCCGGGCCTCGCAGCATCCACCAGAATGTTGCCAAAGGGGGAAGATAGCAAAGACACCCTGATTAACTCTCCCAGGGATCTGCAGCAGGATGGTCATTTTGAAGTTTTCCCGGGAAGCTTTGCCACCAGGTGTAAATCTAGCCCAGGCTCTGCACCTGCCAAATTCTCTAGGCTCAACCGAGCTATTGTTTCACACTCCAAGTCCTGACATTACCAGATGTAGCCTGATTGATGATGGGGGCTACCAAGACTGATCCCTGGCAGTTCCATGGCAGGGCTGCAACCCACATTCTCCTCCACTGTTCTCATATGGGTATCATTACCCATACTAATTGGAATATGAATTCTGTGTCTACCTGTGACTGCCTTTGATAGTACAAAATGGTTTTACTTTCATTATTCCAGCAGGTCCCACAATGGGTCTGTGAAGGAGACGGCTATGTGATCGTGAGGAATTTGTTCAACCTCTCTGGGTCTCAGTTTACCTATCTTCAAAATGATAACAGAACCTCAGAAGGAGTTGTAAGGGTTAAACCATGTAATACCTGTGAAGCCCTTAAAATAAAGGCTTGAAATTATTATTATTATTATTATTTTTTATTATACTTTAAGTTCTAGGGTACATGTGCATAACGTGCAGGTTTGTTACATAATACTTGTGCCATGTTGGTGTGCTGCACCCATCAACTCGTCAGCACCCATCAATTCATCATTTATATCATGTATAACTCCCAATGCAATCCCTCCCCCCTCCCCCCTCCCCATGATAGGCCCCAGTGTGTGATGTTCCCCTTCCCGAGTCCAAGTGATCTCATTGTTCCGTTCCCACCTATGAGTGAGAACATGCGGTGTTTGGTTTTCTGTTCTTGTGATAGTTTGCTAAGAATGATGGTTTCCAGCTGCATCCATGTCCCTACAAAGGACGCAAACTCATCCTTTTTTATGGCTGCATAGTATTCCATGGTGTATATGTGCCACATTTTCTTAATCCAGTCTGTCACAGATGGACATTTGGGTTGATTCCAAGTCTTTGCTATTGTGAATAGTGCCACAATAAACATACGTGTGCATGTGTCTTTGTAGTAGAATAATTTATAATCCTTTGTGTATATACCCAGTAGTGGGATGGCTGGGTCATATGGTACATCTAGTTCTAGATCCTTGAGGAATTGCCATACTGTTTTCCATAATGGTTGAACTAGTTTACAATCCCACCAACAGTGTAAAAGTGTTCCTATTTCTCCACATCCTCTCCAACACCTGTTGTTTCCTGACTTTTTAATGATTGCCGTTCTAACTGGTGTGAGATGGTATCTCATTGTGGTTTTGATTTGCATTTCTCTGATGGCCAGTGATGATGAGCATTTTTTCATGTGTCTGTTGGCTGTATGAATGGCTTCTTTTGAGAAATGTCTGTTCATATCCTTTGCCCACTTTTTGATGGGGTTGTTTTTTTCTTGTATATTTGAGTTCTTTGTAGATTCTGGATATTAGCCCTTTGTCAGATGAGTAGATTGCAAAAATTTTCTCCCATTCTGTAGGTTGCCTGTTCACTCTGGTGGTAGTTTCTTTTGCTGTGCAGAAGCTCTTTAGTTTAATTAGATCCCATTTGTCAATTTTTGCTTTTGCTGCCGTTGCTTTTGGTGTTTTAGACATGAAGTCCTTGCCCATGCCTATGTCCTGAATGGTACTACCTAGATTTTCTTCTAGGGTTTTTATGGTATTAGGTCTAACATTTAAGTCTCTAATCTACCTTGAATTAACCTTCGTATAAGGAGTAAGGAAAGGATCCAGTTTCAGCTTTCTACTTATGGCTAGCCAATTTTCCCAGCACCATTTATTAAATAGGGAATCCTTTCCCCATTTCTTGTTTCTCTCAGGTTTGTCAAAGATCAGATGGCTGTAGAAGTGTGGTATTATTTCTGAGGACTCTGTTCTGTTCCATTGGTCTATATCTCTGTTTTGGTACCAGTGCCATGCTGTTTTGGTTACTGTAGCCTTGTAGTATAGTTTGAAGTCAGGTAGCGTGACACCTCCAGCTTTGTCCTTTTGACTTAGGATTGTCTTGGCAATGCGGGCTCTTTTTTGGTTCCATATGAACTTTAAAGCAGTTTTTTCCAATTCTGTGAAGAAAGTCATTGGTAGCTTGATGGGGATGGCATTGAATCTATAAATAACCTTGGACAGTATGGCCATTTTCACGATATTGATTCTTCCTATCCATGAGCATGGTATGTTCTTCCATTTGTTTGTGTCCTCTTTGATTTCACTGAGCAGTGGTTTGTAGTTCTCCTTGAAGAGGTCCTTCACATCCCTTGTAAGTTGGATTCCTAGGTATTTTATTCTCTTTGAAGCAATTGTGAATGGAAGTTCATTCATGATTTGGCTCTCTGTTTGTCTGTTACTGATGTATAAGAATGCTTGTGATTTTTGCACATTAATTTTGTATCCTGAGACTTTGCTGAAGTTGCTTATCAGCTTAAGGAGATTTTGGGCTGAGACAATGGGGTTTTCTAAATATACAATCATGTCATCTGCAAACAGGGACAATTTGACTTCTTCTTTTCCTAACTGAATACCCTTCATTTCTTTCTCTTGCCTGATTGCCCTAGCCAGAACTTCCAACACTATGTTGAATAGGAGTGGTGAGAGAGGGCATCCCTGTCTTGTGCCAGTTTTCAAAGAGAATTTTTCCAGTTTTTGCCCATTCAGTATGATATTAGCTGTGGGTTTGTCATAAATAGCTCTTATTATTTTGAGGTACGTTCCATCAAAACCGAATTTATTGAGCGTTTTTAGCATGAAGGGCTGTTGAATTTTGTCAAAAGCCTTTTCTGCATCTATTGAGATAATCATGTGGTTCTTGTCTTTGGTTCTGTTTATATGCTGGATTACATTTATTGATTTGCGAATGTTGAACCAGCCTTGCATCCCAGGGATGAAGCCCACTTGATCATGGTGGATAGGCTTTTTGATGTGCTGCTGAATCCGGTTTGCCAGTATTTTATTGAGGATTTTTGCATCGATGTTCATCAGGGATATTGGTCTAAAATTCTCTTTTTTTGTTGTGTCTCTGCCAGGCTTTGGTATCAGGATGATGTTGGCCTCATAAAATGAGTTAGGGAGGATTCCCTCTTTTTCTATTGATTGGAATAGTTTCAGAAGGAATGGTACCAGCTCCTCCTTGTACCTCTGGTAGAATTCAGCTGTGAATCCATCTGGTCCTGGACTTTTTTTGGTTGGTAGGCTATTAATTATTGCCTCAATTTCAGAGCCTGCTATTGGTCTATTCAGGGATTCAACTTCTTCCTGGTTTAGTCTTGGGAGAGTGTAAGTGTCCAGGAAATTATCCATTTCTTCTAGATTTTCTAGTTGATTTGCGTAGAGGTGTTTATAGTATTCTCTGATGGTAGTTTGTATTTCTGTGGGGTCGGTGGTGATATCCCCTTTATCATTTTTTATTGCGTCTATTTGATTCCTCTCTCTTTTCTTCTTTATTAGTCTTGCTAGCGGTCTGTCAATTTTGTTGATCTTTTCAAAAAACCAACTCCTGGATTCATTGATTTTTTGGAGGGTTTTTTGTGTCTCTATCTCCTTCAGTTCTGCTCTGATCTTAGTTATTTCTTGCCTTCTGCTAGCTTTTGGATGTGTTTGCTCTTTCCGCTCTAGTTCTTTTAATTGTGATGTTAGAGTGTCAATTTTAGATATTTCCTGCTTTCTCTTGTGGGCAATTAGTGCTATAAATTTCCCTCTACACACTGCTTTAAATGTGTCCCAGAGATTCTGGTATGTTGTATCTTTGTTCTCATTGGTTTCAAAGAACATCTTTATTTCTGCTTTCATTTTGTTATGTACCCAGTAGTCATTCAGGAGCAGATTGTTCAGTTTCCATGTAGTTGAGCGGTTTTGATTGAGTTTCTTAGTCCTGAGTTCTAGTTTGATTGCACTGTGGTCTGAGAGACAGTTTGTTATAATTTCTGTTCTTTTACATTTGCTGAGGAGTGCTTTACTTCCAATTATGTGGTCAATTTTGGAATAAGTGCGATGTGGTGCTGAGAAGAATGTATATTCTGTTGATTTGGGGTGGAGAGTTCTATAGATGTCTATTAGGTCCGCTTGGTGCAGAGATGAGTTCAATTCCTGGATATCCTTGTTAACTTTCTGTCTCATTGATCTGTCTAATGTTGACAGTGGAGTGTTGAAGTCTCCCATTATTATTGTATGGGAGTCTAAGTCTCTTTGTAAGTCTCTAAGGACTTGCTTTATGAATCTGGGTGCTCCTGTATTGGGTGCATATATATTTAGGATAGTTAGCTCTTCCTGTTGAATTGATCCCTTTACCATTATGTAATGGCCTTCTTTGTCTCTTTTGATCTTTGATGGTTTAAAGTCTGTTTTATCAGAGACTAGGATTGCAAGCCCTGCTTTTTTTTGTTCTCCATTTGCTTGGTAGATCTTCCTCCATCCCTTTATTTTGAGCCTATGTATGCTTCTGCATGTGAGATGGGTCTCCTGAATACAGCAGACTGATGGGTCTTGACTCTTTATCCAGTTTGCCAGTCTGTGTCTTTTAATTGGAGCATTTAGTCCATTTACATTTAAGGTTAATATTGTTATGTGTGAACTTGATCCTGCCATTATGATATTAACTGGTTATTTTGCTCGTTAGTTGATGCAGTTTCTTCCTAGCCTCGATGGTCTTTACATTTTGGCATGTTTTTGCAATGGCTGGTACCGGTTGTTCCTTTCCATGTTTAGGGCTTCCTTCAGGGTCTCTTGTAAGGCAGGCCTGTTGGTGACAAAATCTCTAAGCATTTGCTTATCTGTAAAGGATTTTATTTCTCCTTCACTTATGAAACTTAGTTTGGCTGGATATGAAATTCTGGGTTTAAAATTCTTTTCTTTAAGAATGTTGAATATTGGCCCCCACTCTCTTCTGGCTTGTAGAGTTTCTGCCGAGAGATCTGCTGTTAGTCTGATGGGCTTCCCTTTGTGGGTAACTCGACCTTTCTCCCTGGCTGCCCTTAAGATTTTTTCCTTCATTTCAACTTTGGTGAATCTGGCAATTATGTGTCTTGGAGTTGCTCTTCTGGAGGAGTATCTTTGTGGCGTTCTCTGTATTTCCTGAATTTGAATGTTGGCCTGCCCTACTAGGTTGGGGAAGTTCTCCTGGATGATATCCTGAAGAGTGTTTTCCAACTTGGTTCCATTTTCCCCCTCACTTTCAGGCACCCCAATCAGACGTAGATTTGGTCTTTTTACATAATCCCATACTTCTTGCAGGCTTTGTTCATTTCTTTTTCTTCTTTTTTCTTTTGGTTTCTCTTCTCGCTTCATTTCATTCATTTGATCCTCAATCGCTGATACTCTTTCTTCCAGTTGATCGAGTCGGTTACTGAAGCTTGTGCATTTGTCATGTATTTCTCATGTCATGGTTTTCATCTCTGTCATTTCGTTTATGACCTTCTCTGCATTAATTAGTCTAGCTGTCAATTCTTCCACTCTTTTTTCAAGATTTTTAGTTTCTTTGCGCTGGGTACGTAATTCCTCCTTTAGCTCTGAGAAGTTTGATGGACTGAAGCCTTCTTCTCTCATCTCGTCAAAGTCATTCTCTGACCAGCTTTGATCCGTTGCTGGCAATGGGCTGCGCTCCTTTGCGGGGGGAGATGCGCTCTTATTTTTTGAATTTCCAGCTTTTCTGCCCTGCTTTTTCCCCATCTTTGTGGTTTTATCTGTCTCTGGTCTTTGATGATGGTGACGTACTGATGGGGTTTTGGTATAGGTGTCCTTCCTGTTTGATAGTTTTCCTTCTGACAGTCAGGACCCTCAGCTGTAGGTCTGTTGGAGATTGCTTGAGGTCCACTCCAGACCCTGTTTGCCTGGGTATCAGCAGCAGAGGTTGCAGAAGATAGAATATTGCTGAACAGTGAGTGTACCTGTCTGATTCTTACTTTGGAAGCTTCCTCTCAGGGATGTACTCCACCCTGTGAGGTGTGGGGTGTCAGACTGCCCCTAGTGGGGGATGTCTCCCAGTTAGGCTACTCAGGGGTCAGGGACCCACTTGAGCAGGCAGTCTGTCCATTCTCAGATCTCAACCTCCGTGTTGGGAGATCCACTGCTCTCTTCAAAGCTGTCAGACAGAGTCGTTTGCATCTGCAGAGGTTCTGCTGCCTTTTTGTTGTTGTTTTTTTAGCTGTGCCCTGTCCCCAGAGGTGGAGTCTACAGAGACAGGCAGGTTTCCTTGAGCTGCCGTGAGCTCCACCCAGTTTGAGCTTCCCAGCGGCTTTGTTTACCTACTTAAGCCTCAGCAATGGCGGGCGCCCCTCCCCCAGCCTCGCTGCTGCCTTGCGGTTAGATCACAGACTGCTGTGTTAGCAATGAGGGAGGCTCCGTGGGCGTGGGACCCTCCCGGCCAGGTGTGGGATATATTCTCCTGGTGTGCCCGTTTGCTTAAAGCGCAATATCGGGGTGGGAGTTACCCGATTTTCCAGGTGTTGTGTGTCTCAGTTCCCCTGGCTAGGAAAAGGGATTCCCTTCCCCCTTGCACTTCCCAGGTGAGGCGATGCCTCGCCCTGCTTCAGCTCTCGCTGGTCGGGCTGCAGCAGCTGACCAGCACCGATTGTCCAGCACTCCATAGTGAGATGACCCCAGTACCTCAGTTGAAAATGCAGAAATCACCGGTCTTCTGTGTCGCTCACGCTGGGAGTTGGAGACTGGAGCTGTTCCTATTCGGCCATCTTGCTCCGCCCCCGCAGGCTTGAAATTATTGACAGGAATTTCTAGTCTCACTCTACAGGAGAAGAAACCAAGATGAAGAGAGGTAAAGTTGATGAATAAGATGCCCGGGTATCAAGGAAGGAAGGCACTGTGGGACTAGATGCAAACCGAGCTAGGCATTCCTGTGTGGGATTTCTATTATGAACAACATAGATGCCTTTCTAGCTCGGGAGCAGAGGAAATACGGACTCCTCAAAAGAGAAAAAGAAGAGATGAAGGGATGATGTTGCCAAAGAAAGAAATTTGGAAAAAAAAAAAACAACATTTACACTTTTAAAACCATGGAACCCTTCTTATTTTTATGTGTTCAGGTCTAAATGCCAGAAAGGATACCATATTCAAAGGGAATGAGATTTGAAAACGATTTCTTTGAGTCCTCTGCCGAGGTCTTTCCAAGGCACTGCAATTAGGGTTTTGCACCCAAATACCCTTGCCTCATTTTGGTCGTTTTGTCCCGAACAGAGGTTCAACTGGGAGACCCCTCACACACAGGTGAAGGCGTGGCTGTAGAACCTCAGACCCCCTGGTCTCCTCAGAAATGAAGGTCATTGCCATCCTCCTCCTCCTCCTCTCCTGCTGTAAGTAGAGGGCTTGCTGGGACAGCACCAGGCTTCTGTCTTCCTTTTTATGTCAGTGGGAGGGGGGACTCTCCAGGTGGTACCAGGTGAAGGAAGTCACAAGTCACTCAGAAAAGAATCAGGAATGGGCCGGGCATGGGGGCTCACGCCTGTAATCCCAGCACTTTGGGAGGCCGAGGGGGCAGATCACAAGGTCAGGAGATCGAGATCATCCTGGCTAACATGGTGAAACCCCGTCTCTACTAAAAATACAACAAGTTAGCCGGGTGTGCTGGCAGACACTTGTGGTCCCAGCTACTCAGGAGGCTGAGGCATGAGAATGGCGTGAACCCAGGAGGCGGAGCTTGCAGTGAGCCGAGATCACGCCACTGCACTCCAGCCTGGGCGACAGAACGAGACTCCATCTCAAAAAAAAAAAAAAAAAAAAAAAGAATCAGGAATGGAATGGGCTCCCTCCAACGTCCTCTTGCTTCTGTTTCTGCTGTGAAATGGGCTGGTCCCAGTGTTGGGATCTTATAAAGTGTCTAGGGAATCAGAGGTTGTCAACTATTTGCTAGAAAGGGAGTTTGACTACTATTTTACGCCCCTCTCTCCCAAGAGTCTCTTTTCCTTTGGATGCTAGTAGCCTTTATTTAAGGCCATTTGGATTCAGAACAAAAATGCAGACATACATCCAGCTAATTTAAGAATGATTAATGCTTATCAGAAAGACATTTTTATGGTGACTTATGGGATAATTGGTAGCTGTAAGTCATTGCTTATTGCTTACCTCTGCAAAGTGAAAAAAGACCTACTGGGAAACAGTTTGGGGTCTATTGGAGACTCACAGACTCCTTTGCTGGATTGGTAGAGTGGAGGTTTGTCCAGATCCATTTTCCTGTCTCTTTCAATTGAGTCACAATAACTTTTGAGTCCCTAAGTCAAAGATGTCAAAAACAGACTTCCTTTCCCCGCAATGAGTAGTGGAACTTACACTTTTCAAGGTGATAGCGCAGGAGGATACCCGTATGCAGGGATGACCGCCTCTGCAGCCCCTCAGTCTGAAGATCAACCCCTGAGTGCAGCTCCAGGGACTGCTTGGGCACCCCTGGCCTTCTTCCCCTCACACCCCCGTTTAGACTAAACACAATAGTGAGATCGAAAGCTCCTGAGCAAACTCCTCCAGACTCTATTTCTGTTTCTCTTCTTCAAGTTCATGTCTTTATTGTATTTTTCTTGCAAATTTACAACATGCTTATAATTAAAAAGTAAAATAAATGAGTATATAGCAACAAGGTAAAGCTCCTCCTCATCCTCCCCAGACCCTAGTTTTTTCCCTACCTCCAGAGGTGACCACTCTTAAGAGTTTGATATACATCCTCTATACAACCTTTACACACACACATGTAAAACATCATAATAGAAAGGGAATACATGCTGGGCCGGGCGCGGTGGCTCATGCCTGTAATCCCAGCACTTTGGGAGGCCGAGGCGGGCAGATCACCTGAGGTCAGGAGTTCGAGACCAGCCTGGCCAGCTGGCCAAGATGGTGAAACCCCGTCTCTACTAAAAATACAAAAAATTAGCCAAGCGTGGCAGCGGGCACTTGTAATCCCAGCTACTTAGGAGGCTGAGGCAGGAGAATTGCTTGAACCCGGGAGGCAGAGGTTGCAGTGAGCTGAGATCGCACCATTATACTCCAGCCTGGGCAACTACAGTGAAACTCCATCTCAAAAGAAAGAGAGAGAGAGAGAGAGAAAGAGAGAGAGAGAGAGAGAGAGAAGGAAGGAAGGAAGGAAGGAAGGAAGGAAGGAAGGAAGGAGGGAGGGAGGGAGGGAGGGAGGGAGGGAGGGAGGGAGGGAGGGAGGGAAGGAAGGAAGGAAGGAGAGAAAACCATGCTTATTGTGCAAAGACATGAGACAGCAGAGATGTATATAAAATGAATGTTGACTGTTTCTTTTTCTCTCTTCAATCCCAATTGCCTAGAGATAGTGCTATCAAGTATAGTTTATTTTTGAGACACATAATTTTGTTATTATCCCCCTGTCAGCGGACATGTGGGTGGTTTCCAATTTTTTTACATCACAGATAATGCTGCAGCAAACCACTTTGTGTATGCATTTGTGCCCACTCTCATAAGCATCTTGTAGAAGCAAAAACAGCTGAGTTCATGTGTACTTGCCATTTAAAAAAATAATAATTGAGGATACCTTTCCTGCCTCTTAAGTATTTTGTTTCTCCTGTGAGATAGTAAAGGCCTGATGACATCTGGAGGGACTGGCATTTCTGGCTTTGAACTTTTCCCATTCATGTTGCATCAGACCCGAGGGTGTTCTGCCTAGGACGGTGGTTTCCTGCTTTGAGGGGGAAGACTATGGTTGATGGGAGAGCCTTGTTCCGAACCTCATGGGAACTGGGTATTCATCCGGGTTAGCAAAAAACTAGCTGTGTTACGGGAGCAAATCTGAACTTATTTTCTTCCCCAGGAAAAGGGCTAATGATTCCAGCCATGCCCCTTCCACTTCGCTTTGGGGATCTGGTGATATTTCGAATTCTAAGCATTCTAGTAAGGGGAGGGGACATCAAGGCAGCATCGTGCTCATTGCAACTTCCTTCTTCCTTGTTTCCTCATTGGCAGTGGCAGCCCCCACCCACAGCAGCTTCTGGCAGTTTCAGAGGATGGTCAAACACATCACGGGGCGGAGTGCCTTCTTCTCATATTACGGATATGGCTGCTACTGTGGGCTTGGGGGCAAAGGGGTCCCCGTGGATGACACTGACAGGTGGGTGCAGAGGCTCTGAGACCACCTATCATTTGTTTTGCATTAAAGTTCAAGCTCGAAGCCAGAGAGAGGGTGTTAGAATTCTTGCATGGCAAGTAACAGAAAACAATTCAGGCTAATGGAAGGAAGAACTGAACGGGATTTGGAGGATGTGTCTTGAGAAACCCAGCATCAGGGCCAGCTTCTTGAGTGTGTGATCTGTGAAGTTTCACGGGGCCCAACACTCATAAGGGCCTAAATGTGGTTTACTGCTCTGCTGCCGCCATCTTGAAATTCTTAATAAAGGGCCCCACGTTTTCCTGTTGCTTTGGCCTCTGCAATTATACATCGGTCCTGCACAGAGCTCTAGAAGCTGTTTCATCCTCATAGTAAAAGTGCTCTGCTTCCAGCTCTCCAGCTTGTAGGACTATAGGCACAGCACCACTGACTCACTAGTCCTAATTCCATATTCTAGGAGAGGGAATCCAAGTGGCCCAGTTTGGAGAAGTTGTCCATCTGGGTGAGGTTGCATGGCACAAACCCGCTTCCCAGGCCTACTCCAAAGGGTGGGGGTGGGGAAGTGTGATTTCCTAGAAAAAGTAGAGGTGGGTGTCATGTGGTGAGTGTATGTGTGGGGAGGTAAGAAACGGGACAGTTTGCGTGTCATTTCATTTGAAGAAATAAGAAAGCAAAATGTTCCTTGCCACATTTAACCTAGTGTGGAGAAACATGTCGCCACAGTGGGGCCTTAAATATCACTCCTGGAGCTCAGGCCTTGTGGGTTGGGCTCATGGAACCATGGGAGGACCTCAGAGCCCTGGAAGGTCAACTGACACTTACAAAATGCCCATTATATGCCAAGCATGGGACTGGCGATTGGCACACAAACCTAATTTAATTCTTTCAGGGAATGCACAAGACAGTGATACCAGCCCATTTAACAGGTGAGGACAGTGAGTTGCTAAACCACTTCCCGAAGGCAATGCAGCTTCTAAGTGGCAGAGTTAGAATTGAACAAGAACTTGCCTGTTTCAAAGTTTGTCCCCTCTCCTTGATGGTCTGTACGTCCGCTGCCAAAGTCCAAAGGCTGATTAGAAATTGAACATCATTAGCCAAAGTTGATCAACAGCAGAACCCTCACTTGCAGATGGGAATGGCGAGAGAGGGAGACTGAAACATTTTTCTTGGCCTTTCAGGCCTTAGAATCCAAGCTTAAGTTTCTGCCTTCCTATGCCTTGAGCAGTGGCTGAGGACTTGGACTGAGTCTCCTGCAGTGCTCTCCCATCCAGCCCCCAGCCAACTCTGGGTACCATGAGTAGGACTACCTCTACTTTTGCAGACAGTTGTCTCCTCAGAGACCATCACAGTGCCTGGCTCATAGTAGGTGCTCAGTAAAACGTGTTAAATGCGTGAATGGACCCAGATTTGTGTCCTGGGTCTGTCATTTTCCAGCTGCGTAAGTTTGGGAAATGGGCCTCTCTGAATCTCAGTCCCTCCCCTACAAAAGGGAGACAATGGTTGTACTTCATAGGTTTCTATGAGTAGATAATGAGATAGCAACAGATACTAGAAAGGGCTCAGGAAATGCTACTGGTTATTATTTTTATTTTGTATTTTATTTATTTTTTGGAAGCAGGGTCTTGCTCTGTTGTCCAGGCTGGGGTGGAAAGGCTCAGTCACAGCTCACTGCAGCCTCTGTCACCTGAGCTCAAGCAATCCACCCACCTCAGCCTCCTGAGTAGCTGGGACCACAGGCTGGTGCCACTATGCCTGGCTTTTTTTTTTTTTTTTTTTTTTTTTAAACTTAAAAAACGTAGGAGGTCTCCCTGTGTTGCCCAGGCTGGTCTCAAACTCCTGGACTGAAGTGATCCTCCTGCCTCATCCTCACAAAGTGCTGGGATTACAGGCATGAGCCACCACTCCTGGCCTATTTTTATTATTATTGATAATTCACCTCCCCACCTTCAATGCCTTCTTGCCTAGAGGAGGAGGCAGGAGCCCTTTCTAGTCCCCAGATAGGGTCCTCCAGCAGATTCCCGAGGGACCCACTTCCAGGCACAGCCCCTCATTTCCCTCTTGTCTCGCCCCAGATGCTGCCAGGCACATGACTGTTGCTACGAGAAGCTGAAGGAGTCCAGCTGCCAGCCTGTGTTGAGCGGCTACCAGTTCCACATCGTCAATGGCACAGTGGTGTGTGAGTAGCCTTTTCTGGGTGGAAATGTCTTTTAACCTGGGCCTTTCCTTAACATTCACCTCCTGTTTGACCCAGAGATGTTTTAGAAAATGAAATGCTTCCAAGTGCTTGGAAGGAGGCAATCCTGAGCTTTTCCCTGATGCTGCAGAGCTTCTCGGAGTGTCTGTGCTCATCCTGCCCTGGTCTCTCCCGCCCATGGGTGTACCTCCTGAACTCTCTGGGAGCCCAGAGCCCTGCAGATAGTACATGCTCAATACATACTTGTTCACTTGAGTTTACACTGAATTTTGAAGCTTCCTTTGACAACTGTTACTGTTGATAACGTGTTTCCTTGTTTCTGTCATGTGTTAACAAAACAGTTCAGCTGTCTTCCAGTTGGACAAATATTTATTAAGGGTGACTGTATGCCAACCACTAAGATAGGTGCCGCCAGGGCTACAAAAGCAAATAGGTGGGAAGGGAAGGGGGACTCACATGTTATTGAGATCGTTCAAGGAGCCATGTGGACAAGTGGATCAAGTGCCCTGCACATGGGGTGTGGTCCTGGCATCCGGGGTGTGTTCTGCTGCCGGTAGGGTATGGGTATGTGCATGGCAATCCTGGTCTACACAGCAGGCACATTCGGAGGCACTGGGCAGTGGCCTTTGGTGAGTACCATCCTTTCCAGCATAGCCAGGGTGGGTCCTGGGGTCCCAGGCTGGGAGGGTGAAAAGCACCGAATAAAGAAGTGGCCCCTTACAGCATGTGGCTCACTTCCTGCCTGGCCTCGTGGGGTTACATGAATCGCTTTCCTTCCCAGGTCTATTTATTCACAGCTGTGAGAGTGCCTTGGAGTTCCTCTGGTTCCTCCTGAGGTCAGGGAACCACCACCTCTCTGCCACTCATCCCCTAGGGCGGGAGATACATCCTTCATCCCGTAGTGGGTTGCAGGGCTCAGACTCCCGGTCTCCTGAGCTCCCCCTACCCACCACTCCAGCTCAGCACACACCAAGACCCAGAGTTAGGACTGTGAGGTCTCCCTGGAACCAGCTGTGTGGGCTGGGGCCTTGGACTCCTACACCGGGAGGACCTGCCTTGGCTTTCAGCCTGCTGCTTGGCCTGCACTACCCACTGCCGCCAGGACGTGGTTGACAGGGAAAGAACCTCCTTTTTTGTTCCCCATGTGAACTCAAGGAGACGGAGTTGGAACTCTCTGGTGTGGTCCTTCTCAGGCCTAAAGCAAAGTGTCTTTTCTGTGACACCTCCAAGGCCATGTTCAGGAGAGGGGAAGGGATCAGGGTCTGGTGGGAGGGATGGGGATTGGGGACTGGAGAAGCTGGCTGCCAGGGACCGAGTTTCCCATAGCCTCTTCCCACCCGTCTTTGCCACAGGGGTGGGGATGCCTGGCTGGCCCAGCCCAAGCCTCCACCCTGGGCTCCTGTGGACTGACTGCACTTGCCAGGGCTGGCCTGGGCTCTCTGTACCCAGGGAAACTTCTCTATTCAACACTCTTCACCCTCCCAGCCCAGGACCCCAGGAGATGAGGGAGAGTGGAGCAAAGGTTGAGGAGCAGAGGCTGGAACCCCAGGCAGTGGCACTGCTGGGCGGTGGTGGGAGGTGCCGGCAGACGCTGGGAGTTGGACCAGAAAGTACATGGCCTGGGCTGTACTTTCTTCCCACGTTGCCCCTGCAGAGCAGAAGCAGCCAGTTGCTCCTGAAGCCTTTATCAGGGCTCCTTAGTCCAGAGCCCTGCTCAGGGCACTAGTGTGGGAGGGGCTTCCGCATCAGTACCAGGGCGTCAGCACCTGCCTCCCCAGCTCACCCAGCCAGTGAGGACCAGGCCAGCCCCTGTCATCCCCATCCCCACCTCGCCAAGCCCCTGCCCCCAGGAGCAGGGCTGAGAGCCAGGTGATCTGGGTTCTAATCCAGAGTCTGCTGCTGACACGTGCTGAGCCCCAGGCCATTGATTTGCTTGCCCCAGTATTGAGTGAGCATCCACTGGGTACCCGCCCAGTGCCGGTGCTGTGCCAGGGGCCAGGGGCACAGAATAAAGCAGACCCAGTCCCTGCGCTTCTGGCATTCACAGTCTTGTGGAAACTCCAGAGCTAAAGTGCCCTTAGAGATCGTCCAGATCAGTCCCTCATTGTAGCAATGAAGAGACTGAGACCCACAGAGAGGACGAGTTTGATCCAAGAAACAGACAAGATTAAGATGCATGTGTCTTGAAATTTTTCAGTGCTCTGGAACATACCGTCTGGCCTGAGTTGTCTGGGCTTTGGTTTTCTCATCCATGAAGTGGGTACAATAACAGCAGCTACACTGTATGAACCTCTGTGGTAGATGCTGTACACACAGCACCTGAACTCACATGATAAACCTCTGAGGTGACATTATCTCCCGTTATCAAGGAGGACCCTGAGGCTCAGAGAGGTTAAGCACGATCGCCAAGGTCACACAGCCAGGGAAAGAAGAGCTGGGATTCAAACCCCAGGCACCCTGTCTCACACCAGCTTCCCCTGTGGAGGGTGCTGTGTGTGTGCATGATTGGAGGCCGTCACACAGTGTAAGTCTCAGGAGCTGCAGCAAACTGGTCAGAATGCTCTGCCCTGGCCCAGGGAAGGAAAGAAGGGCAGATGGAGTTTGCTTCTCTGTAAGGCCCCGGCGCTTTGTGTTCCTGCTAAGAGGCCTCGGAGTCAGGCAGCACTGGGTCTGATTTCAGCTCCACCCTTTGTATTAATAGTTGTATTAATAGGTTAGTGTATTAATCTCCTCACCTGTGAAATGGAGATAATTGCCTGTACTTCATCAGGCTGCTGGAAGGATTAGCTAAAGCAGCCCAGCTGCAGGGGCTGGCCAACAGTAGGTGCTTCATTCATGCCCTTCTTTTTAGATGTGGAAATTCCTCTTTTTGTCCAAGTTTTCTTTTCTTCTTTGCTTACAGCACTGGGATTTTCTTTATTACTGTTTCTTTGAAGAGTCTGCTCTGTACTTGTGCCCATTGGGCTAGGATCAGTGACCCCTTATGGAATAAAACCCCTTTCCTGGCCAGGCACGGTGGCTTATACCTATAATCCCAGCACTTTGGGAGGCTGAGGTGGGGGGATCACTTGAGCCCAGCAGTTCAAGAACAGCCTGGGTAACACAGTGAGACCCCTGTCTCTACTAAACATACAAACAATTAGCCAGGTGTGGTGGTGCATACCTGTAGTTGCAGCTACTCAAAAGGCTGAGATGGGGGATCACCTGAGCCCGGGAGATGAGGCCACAGTGAGCTGTGGTTGTGCCTCTGCACTCCAGCCTGGGCAACAGAGTGAGACCCTACCTCAAAAAAGAAAAACAAACAACCAAAAAAACTATTTCTCTATCCTAATTGCACCTCCGTTCAAAGAGCTGCCCCTGCAAGAGTTAACCAACTCCCTAGCCTCCCCTGAATTCTGAAATCCTGCACCCAGGCCTGGTCCAGGTTGCCTAGCAACCAGGGGCTGCTCTGGGATGCAGTAGGTAAGCAGGGGAGGGAAAGGAAGAAAACAACTTGGTCTGTCCACGACTCTAAATGTCACTGAGAGATCAGTGCAGAGAAAGGCCTGTCACCAGATCCCAGGGCCCAATTTGCCTGGTGGTGAGAACAGCTGCCCTCAGGCCACCTGGGAGGTGGTTATCCCTCCTCTTAGTGGGCTTACATAAGTACTTGGCATTTTTCCAGGGGACTTTAAGCTCACTCAGCAGTGACACCCCCTCCGCCCACATGTACATACATGTATGGTACAGGGAAGACCCTGTGTGGGAGGCAGAGATGGGGTTTCAGCCAACTGAACCTCCATTATCTACATCTCCTGGCCTCTGACTGCCTCCCTCTGCCAAAGCGGGAAGATGAAAATGGTAACTGCCGGAATTTGTATTTTGCAAAGACTTTTCTCATTTACTGCTGAATATATTCCTCATCTCAGCCTCCACTCACTGACACGCTACCCACCGTCTCTCCCAGCATTCATCTCTACCTGAAATGATCTTGTTTACTTCTCTGTGTCTGTGTGCATCAACTCTCCCCCCAGCTAGACAGTTCCGTGAGAGCAGGGAGCAAGCATGTCTTGTTTGAGGTCACTGGTTCTCATAGAGCCCACAGAGAACCATGCCTCTGGACTAAGCAGTGTGGGGTCTGCTGGCTTGCACCTGTACCCCCAGCTCCTAGCCACAGACCAGACACATGTTGGGAGCTCAATACTTGTTTGTTGAATGAGTAGATGAACAAAAGCACTCATGAAATAGGCAGTGCACATATCTTTATCACCATTTGAAAGCTGAGGAAACAGGCTTGGAGAGGGAAGCAACTTGCCTGAGACCCCAAAGCACAGAAGCAGCCTATCTGGCCCACGAACCTGCCTTCCTGTCTCCTAGGTGTCAGCTGCTGGCACTGGCCTGTAGGCCATGTGAGTGTGGCCAGTAAGGTGGTCAGGAAGGAGCCCTTACTGCATGTTAGGGTCAGGAGATCAGCAATGAGGAGGACAAAATCCTTGCCCGGAAGGAGCTTGCATTCCAAAAAGAACAAGAGACCGTAGCGTATTTATTAATAAAGACACATTCAAACAGGGCCAGGTGCTCTGAAGCACCTCAGACAAAGGCTGCAGAATGACAGAGGTCAGGGGTCAAGGAGACAGAAGGGTGCCTGCTTTAGGTGGTCGAAGAAGGCCTCTCTGGGGAGGTGGCATTTGGTCTGAGACCTCAGGACCAATGTGCTAGGAGCAGAGGAGCCTTGGGAAGAATGGAGATGAGGTTGGACAGGGTGAGACACGCGCCTTCTATGTCAATGCAAGGGAGTCATTGGAGCATGTGAAGCAGAGAATGCTCTACTTTTGCCCCAGAAAGATCCCTCTGGCTACGGTGCAGAGAAAGAAGAGTCAGGGAGGAAAGAAGGGCCCCATTAGGGGACTATTGCAGAGCATTGGGAGGCACAACCACAGCCAGGATCAGCACGGTGACAGTGGGGATGGGAAGTGTCAGATGCTGGGAATGCTGTGCAGGTAGGGTCAGGGGCGGCAGGACCTGCTGATGGGTTCGGTGTGGGGTGTGAAGGGAACAGAGGCTGCATCCCAGGCTCCTGGCCTGAGTGGGGCTGTAGATAGTGGCACCAAATACTGAGTTCGTGAAGATGGGGGAAGAGCTGATGATGAAGGCAGCAAGAGTTTGGTGTTAGTCACCCTGAGTTTGAGACACGTGTCAGACATGTAAGGGGAAGGCAGGTGGACACGTGCTTATTGAAGTCTGGAGCCCAAGGGAGAGGTGTGGGCTGCAGCGGAGAAATTGGGAGTATTCAGAGTTCTGACACTGAACAAGAACACCCCTGAGAGAATTCAGAGACAACCAGGGCTGAGGCGAGGGGCTCAGACTGGGGCCTGGGCCAGCCGCAGGCAGGAATGCAGACTTGTTGCCTCTTCTTATTTGTGGAGATGTAGTTCATGCAGCAAGAAAGGTGTTCCGAAGACCTCCTTTCCTTTCTTCATACCTCAGTTTCTCCATTAGCACATTAAAAGATGCAAGGTCTGGAGTTAAGCTTGTTTTTAAAAGGCAGCTTCCAAAGATGGTTTTTCTTGGCCTGGGACTGTCTCATCATCCAGGTCATGAAAGGCCCGGTCCATGGTTGAGAAATGCCACAGAAGTGACAGTCCACCGCAAAAGACCACTGCTCCAGATCAATTCTGGAAGGCCTGGGGATAGGGCAGGTCACTGAAGTAGAACTGGATGTCAGATGCATGCATTAGAAAGGACAGGAAGACCAAACGAGAAAGGGAGAGGGGGCAGGGAGAAAGGAAGGAGGGTTAGAGACTCGAGACGAAGGAAACAAGAGATGGAAAAGAAGAAGAGAGGACCAGAAGACAGTGAGATCAACAGAAAGAGAGAGGGATGAGAAAGAAGGTGGCTGAGGAAGGTGAGAAAACTTTCCGGGGCGACAGCAACTGGACCAGGCCCTCTGGTTGGACAGTGAGGCTGGCTGGGGGGCCTGAGCTCAGGTAGCCCCCACCCCCTGAGAGAGTGGGGGGCTACCTGGGGAGCTGGGCTTGATGCATCTGGAAGGATTTTCACAGGGGCGGGAGGGGGAGTGGGAGGGCAGAGGGCACCCAGGCGCTACAACAGTGGGAGCAGCGAGAGCCGCAAAACCGGAGAGCCAGAGGAGTGAACATCCCTGGCAGATTTCCTGCGGGCGAGCAGAGGGGTCAGGAAGCTTGGCGGTGTTGGCACAATGTGAGAAGTTCCAGGGAGGCGTGGGAGGACGGCTTCTGCAGGACGCAGACTTTGCAGAGGGAGAGTGGCAAACAGACTGACTGCAGCCAGCTCAGCCGGCTCCACAGGGCGCTGCTTTTTCTCCACGTGGAGCTGGAGTGCATCACCCTGAGAATAGCAGCAAGCACCCGTAGGGCACCTTCTGCGTGCCAGGCACATCCAGACCACTCGTCGGTAGATACCATCGATCCTCACCACCACCCCAGGAATGGGACACTGTCATGTGTTTTTGAAATGATTAGGTTTTAGCATCATTTCATAGACAAGGAACCTGAAGCTAACTTGCCCAAAGTCACAAACCAGGGTGTCTGGTGGCCTCCCCTCCTCACTGCCAATCCTGAGAGCGGACTAGGGTGGAGTTATCTGGAAAGAGGAAGCTGTACCTGAGAGCCCTAAACACACACACACACACACATACGCACATACATACACACAACACATGCACACTCACGCACATACACACACATGCACAGATGGACACATACCTGCACACACATGCATGCACATGCACACAAGCACACGCATACACACACATGCACACGCATACACACACATGCACGCAGTGCTACAGCTCTGATTAGTAGGTAAATAAAACGTCCCCATCTAGTGGTGACTCGGCCAAAGTGCAGAGACTCAACCCCAAAGGTCCATAGAGGCTTCATTCATTTCTTCTCTTATTCTTCATTCATTGTTTCTATTGAGCATCTGCTTTGTGCAGCATCTGTTCTGGATGCTGGGGACACTGTGATGAGCCAGACAAGGTCCCAGCCGCACACAGCTTATGCTTCTTTGAGGGGAGGCAGACACAAGCCAGGAAACCATTAAGAGAAGTTCAGTAAAAAGCACAGTGAGTGAGACAAATGGGTACGGAGGGCGTGGCCAGAGAGAGCTTTAGTTCAGGCAGTCAGGAAGCGCCTCTCTGAGGAGGTGAAATGTGAGCAAGCCTCAAACAGTGGCAGGGATCCCACCCCTTGCAGATCCTTGGGAGAAGCATTTTAGACAAAAAGAACAGCAAGTCCAAAGGCCCAGGGACAAGGCAGAGCAAGACCTGTGACATGAAACAGCCTGGTGTGCCCAGAGCAGGGAGGCTGGGAGAGCGGAGGGGGAGGGCGATGAGGGTGAAGAGGCTGGTGAGGGTGGCATCCCGGCAAGTGTGCCTGGCCATGGAGGCCACGGGAGGATTCAGCATGTCTTTCCCGAATAGGAAACCACACTGGGGCTGTAAGCCAGAGAGTGAACGTAACTCAGGTTACAGTTTGAGATGGTCCCTGCTTATTTCCTTCCATGAAGGAGGAAGAGCTGTTGATGACAGGGATTTGGGCAGTGGCCAAAGAGATGGAGAGAACAGGGCAGAGCATGGGCTATTTTAAACACAGAGAAGATTAGCAGGAACTGCTGGCAGACCGGATGTGAAATGTGGAAGGAGCGGGAGCAGCGAGGTCGGCTCCTGGTTTCCTGAGAATGTGGGTGAATCACCGGCCCACAGGCAGAGGGAGCACTGGGATATCAAGGGTTCCCTTGTGAATGCCTCAAGTTGGAGATGCCTGAGACATCCAAGTGAGATGTCAAGCAGGCAGCTGGAAATAGGAGATGAGCTCTGGGAAAATGCTCTATCACCCTGGCCTGTGCACTGCCCGGGTGAACTCACTCAGGGCCCCTCCATGCAGCCCACACCCCCCTCCTCCTGCTTCCTTCTAGGCTTCTCCTCATTCCAGCACTCATGGGATGCTCAGATGTGATCAGGGAAAGGCTTGGGGATGCAGGGAAGCTGTGGCTGAGAGCCCTAAACACACATACACGCACACACACATACACAGACATATGCACACATGAGCATACACATGCACACATGCACACACTTGCACACAAATGCATATGCACACACATGCATGCACACACATGCATACATGTATCCCTTTCAGTGGCTTTCCTTCCTGTTTTCCACCCTTGGCCCTTTGCAGTGAGCTCCTCGCTCCCCCCAGCCTTGGAACCAAACCCTGGGGCTGGGCTGGGAGCCCCCAGTGACCCTCTGTGTCTCTGCAGGTGGATGCACCCTTGGTCCTGGTGCCGGCTGCCACTGCGGGCTGAAGGCCTGTGAATGTGACAAGCGATCCGTGCACTGCTTCAAAGAGAGCCTGCCTACCTATGAGAAAAACTTCAAGCAGTTCTCCAGCCGGCCCAGGTGTGGCAGACATAAGCCCCGGTGCTAGGGACACCACAGGGTCCTTCTCGTCATGCAGCATCTGCTCTAGTGTTGCTCTTCCGGAAAGCCTTCTCAGATCATCCCCGACAGGCCCCTGTTCTTCCCCTGGGAGGGAGGACAAACTGTCTCCTGCAGGGCAGCTCACCATTCAGCATTCTGACCAAGGGGACTCCTCAGCATCGGAGGACTGGAGAGCAGAAATGGGAAAGACGAGATCCCTGCCCTGCAGGAGCTGGCATTCTGTGGAGTGGGGAGGACTACAAATGCATGAATATAGAAGTAAGAGACACATTAGACCGTAGTAAGTGCTATGATGTAGTAAAACAAAGGGACGGGATAGAGATGCACCCGACCCCACATCCCAGGGTTTCCAGGAGGGGAGAGGCCCCAGGATCTACCCCAAACTCTCTCTTCACCCCGACTGCAAACCAGGACGCGGAGCAGACTTGAGCGCCAGGCCCACACTCAGCTCTAGCTGGGAACAAAGCCACCACTTTCCTTGCCTCTCTGTGTCCTTACTTATTATGATGTCATTCTTAGCTTTTCTTATCAAGAGGCAGAATCTGTTTTCCCCACCTTGTGAATCTGAACTGGTCTTGTGGCTTAGTTTGGTCAACAGAATATTGTGGGAGGAATGGTTTACCAGTTTTGAGTTAGGCCTCAGGAGGTCTAGGGCACGTTTACTCTTTCTTAGGATAGCTGCCCCCACCCTGCAAAAAAGCCTGGGCTAGCCTGCTGGAGGATGACAGCCCACCTGGATCAGTTGTCTCAGCTGATTTCAGACACATGAGAGAGAGCTCAGAGAGACTCAGCTTGTAGCTGACTACAAATGCATGAGGGAACCTGGCTGAGACCAAAACAACTGTTCAACTGAGCCCAGGCTAAACTGCCAGCATGCAGAATTGTGAGCTAAATAAAGGCTGCTGTTCTAAGTCACTGGGTTTTGGTATGGTTTGTTAGGCAGCCATAACTAACTGTTGTAATTGGTCCTTATTCCCTTATTCACTGAGAGTGATGGGTTCTCAGCCCTGAGCTGGACTTGGAGGCCATGGAAATGTCGTGGACATGGCCTTTGTTCCTTACTTTGAAGGTGCAGAAGGAGGTCAAGTTCATGGAATAATGGAGAATATACAGCTGTAATCGTTTGCTTGTTCAGGCAACACACATTTATGGAGCATTTACTATGTGCCAGGCACAGTGCCAGGCAGTCGGGATTCAGAGATTTAAAGAAAACAAACACAAATCAGGTCTAAAACTCCTGGGGAGAATGCTGAGAGTGGTACCAGCTTTTAGGAATTCAGACACAAGATCTGGATTGAAAAACAGACAGATGTGAAGACAGAAAAGGACAGCAGATGGGGAGGGTCAGTGGAGGGTCTGGGGGCCCCGGCTCCTGCACTCTGGCTGGCTCAGCTTGTACTATCATGTGGGTGACTGGCCTGCTCTTCTCCCACACACACACGGGTAGAAATTGCAACTGCAGATGGGCAGCTTGAGGTTTATGAGCATCAGGGAGATTGTTAAGCCGACCATGAGGGAAGCAGCCGTAGAAAGGTGGGCATGGAACCAAGGTGGCCAGGCCCAAGCCAGCAGGCACCGCCCCACCTCGGGGATCCTGACTACTGCAGAGACCAGCTCCAGGCTGTGAAGGTGCCTGGCTGACCGATACAGTGGAGGAAGAGGGGCGAGGGCCAGGCTTAGCATGGGGGACAGGGTTCCCATGTGAGATACAGGCCATCTTTTTCAAAAAATGTTTTGAGACAGAGTCTCGCTTTGCCTTATAGGATGGAGGGCAGTGGCATGATCACAGCTCACTGCAACTTCCGCCTCCCGGGTTCAAGCGATTCTCCTGCCTCAGCCTCCCAAATAGCTGGGATTACAGGCGCCCACCACCACGCCTGGCTAATTTTTGTATTTTTAGTAGAGACAGCGTTTCGTCATGTTGGCCAGGCTGGTCTGGAACTCCTAACCTCAATTGATCCACACACCTCAGCCTCCCAAAGTGCTGGGATTACAGGCAGGAGCCACTGCGCCCGACCCCAGGCCATCTTTTTCACTCCCTCCTCTCTTCCATCCCCTAAACCTATAAGATAGAAATGATGGGCCCTTGATGGTATGCAAGCCCCATTTGTTTGGCACCGATGCCCTGATTCTTGGAGAGCTGAGGTGGGAGTGTAGAGGGATGTGCAGACTCTCGCTGGGAAAGCCTGCTATCCTCAAAAGGAAATCATCCATTCCATGAGCACATGTTGCTGAAGACCTACTCCAAGCCAGGCCCTCTGCACCAGACTCCATGGAGCTCTCAGACCAAAGGGAAAACAAGTAAGCAGGGGATTGCAGAACAAGCTGGGGGTGCTGGGATTGGGGTGGGCTTAGGGAGCAATGCCCACCTCCTGGAGGGTGAGGGAAGGTTTCCTGAGGAGTGCTGCGGGTCTGACATCCAATCTGAGACTTGATGAGGAGGAGTTAGGAGGGCTGGTGGGGCCATGCAGAGCCTCCCAGGTTGAGGGTTGGGGAAAAGCAGCATATGTCTACGCAAGCTCCTTGTCCACCTGCCTCGCCCATCTCCGCCGAGGGCTCTTCATCATTGGTCCCTGCAGCCCAATAACCTGGGTGATGAATTCTCATATTCTGCATCCCACACCCAATCTGTTGGCACTACCTACAAAATGCATCTAGATTCTGTATTTATAAAATGCTTCCATCAAATGTTTACATGGAAAAAAGAGAGGGGAAAAACCTAGAAGCTGGCCACTTCTTACGACTTTCACTGCCATCTTCTTGGGTGGGTGCCACCATCACTGGTGCCTGGGTCACTGCAGCTTCTCTATGTCGTTCTCTCTGCACCCACACTCGGCCCCTCCGTCTCTTCCTCACACAGCAGTCAGCCAGCAGTGACCGAGCCTGGCACTCTCTGCTCAGACCCTTGGTAGCTCCCACTGGGCAGTCTTTACAGTGCCACCCCTTCAAGTCTGGACTGGAATCGCACCTTCTTGATGAGGCTTATGCTGACCACCCTATTCAGTCCTTTCCTTTCCCATCAGGGTTGCCCATTCTCTCTGTTATCCTCCTTATTTATCTGATGAAAACTGGGGACCGGGGAGGGACTGGTGACTTGTTGCAGGTCACCAGCTAGTGCCCAGCAGGGCTGGAATGTGAACCCCTGTCTTCTGATTCCCGATGTCTTACTTCCCACCCACTTTCTCAAAATGAGGAAGTTGGATCTGATGTCCTCTGAGTCTCAAGCTCTGGAGTTGGAGTTCAAACCCTGTGTTTGTTGCATGACCTTGAGTCATCTACTTGGCTCATCTGGGCCTCAGTTTCCTCCCTGCAGAAGCAAAGCTGTGAATAGTTCCCACTGTAGCAGGATGAGCCGCAGACAAAACCCCTCAGACACCGGGTTAAGGAAGGATTTGGCTTTATTCGGCCAGGAGCTTTGGCAGACTCTCATCTCAATGGCTGGGAGCTTCAGCAGACTCACGTCTCAAGAACCAGGCTCCTCGAAGACAGAGTTCCTGGCCCTTTTAAGGGCTTACAACTCTAAGGGGTTCCACGTGAAAGAGTTGTGATACATTGAGAGCACATGTGGTCAGAGTGGGGGGTTAATCTTCTAACCTTAGGCCTGGTCATCAGTGGTACCGGCTGGTCTTGCCTCTGACTTCACTTCTGTTGTTTTTCAACTTTTACTTCCACCTCCTCTTCAGAGACAGGAGACAGTAAGAGAAATGGCTTCTCTCCTCATTCCCCTCTTTGAGAACCTCACTCACTAGTGGGAGTTCTCACTCTCATCTTCACTACCCAGGTCTTCCTGCCAGTCCAGTTCCATTGATTCCTTGAGTTGCATACTGTCCTGTTTTCCAACAAGGATCAAGTAGTTCTAATGGGTTATCACTTTCCCTAAACTATTTTTGATAGTCCAATTCATCCGTTCCACCTTTCCGGAACTCTGTCGTCGGTAAGTGGTATGTAGTCTCCATGTGATCCCCAATACCTTTGCTGTCGTCTGTACCAAGTCAGCTACAAACGCCGGCCTGTTGTCCGAGCTGATTCGTAAGGGCAGTCCAAACCTAGGGATGAGATCTCGGAGAAGCACACGGGTTCCTTCACGAGCTTTCCCAGTTCATGTTGGATAGGCCTCCACCCACCCAGAGTATGCACACACTAGAACTAGCAAATACTTGTTACTTCCACATTTGGGCATCTCGGTGAAGTCTACTTGGAGATCTTCAAACGGGGCTGCTCCATAAGCTTGTATGCTGGGCAGAATGGTTGGACTTGCCTAGCATTGTGCTGCCGAGAGGTGACGCACTGCTGCACCACTGTTTTGGCAAGGGCTGACAGATGTGAGATGTAGAAGTACCGGCTCAACAACTTTTCAAGTGACTCTTGGCCTAGGTAGGTGGTCTCATACACAGCCAACATGACTGCGGCTCCTAGCAGTTGTGGCACGGCTATTCTTCCATCCAATAACCGGATCCATCCCTCTTCTACCACCTGCCCTCCCTCTGCCTGGAGAAAGTCCTTCTCTTCTTTAGAATAAGTAGGTACAAGGTCAGGTGCCTGAGGGAGGAGGGGGGCTGTGACTGATGCCCAGTAGGGGGTGGATGCTGCTTTTCGAGCCTCTGAGTCAGCTCGGGAGTTCCCCAAGGCAATCAAGGTGGAAGCTCGCTGGTGTCCTCTGCAGTGCAGAGAGCACGGGCTTCCATACTGCTCTGCCTCTAATAATTGCAGGATTTCTTGCTGATACTTTATGTCTTTTCCCCCAGAGTTCAACAGGCCTTTTTCTTTATATAACACCCCATGCCCTTGGAGGGTTAAGAAGGCATACTGAGAGACAGTATATATATTTTTACAGTCTTACCTTCACTTAGCTATAAGGCCTGAATTAAAGCAATGAGTTCGGCCTTCTGGACTGAAGTACCCCGGGACAACCATTTGGCTTCAATGACAGCGGCGTCGAGTTACCACTGCATATCCCGCACACCTCTCTCCTTGTGGGTTGACAAAGCTGCTCCTGTCTACATACAGCTCCCAGTCTACTGATATCCAAGGATAGTCTCAGACGTCAGGCCTGCTAGAAGAAACTGTGTCCAACACCTCTACACAGTTATGTTCAACTGGGCTCTCTGATACCGGGAGTAAGGTGGCAGAGTTCAAGGTGTTGCAAACTTGAATGGTTATGTGAGGATTTTCACAGAGCAAGCTTTGATACCTAGTTAGTCTAGCATTCCTTAGCCAATGATGTCCTTTGGTATTCATTAAAGTCACCACAGCATGGGGGGGCCTTTATGTTCAGGTTTTGCCCAAGAGTTAGTTTATCTGCTTGTGCTAGCAGGGCAGTTACTGACAAGGCCCTCAAACATGGGGGCTAACCTTTAGAAACTCCATCTAGCTGTGTGGAGAAGTAGGCTACCAGTCTTGGCCAGGGCCCCACTATCTGGGTTAAAACTCCAACCGCCATCTTTTCTCTCTCTGACACATACAGTGTAAATGGCTTCGTAAGGTCAGGTAGCCCCAGGACCAAGGCTGACATGAGCTTCTCTTGTAACTCATGACAAGCTCGTTGCTGTTGGGACTCCCATTTGAAAGGCTCTTTGTTACCTCCCTTTGTGACTTCATACAGAGGTTTGGCCAGTACTGCAAAGTTTGGGATCCATAACCTGCAGAACCCCACAGCTCCTAAGAATTCTCTCACCTGCCTTCTGGTCTTAGGCTCCAGCAGGTTGCAAATGACCTGCTTTCTTTCTGATCCCAGGCTGCACTCCCCCTGTCGGAGAGTAAATCCCAAGTAACATACCTGCTGTCAACAGATCTGAGCTTTCTTTTTGGACACCTTATACCCATAGTACTCCAGGTGCCAGAGCAGGGTATCCATTCTCTTGGCGCACTCGACTGCTGTGGGGTGTCCCGGCAGGAGGTCATCGACATACTGGAGCAACACGCAGCCTAGGTCCCTAGTGGGAAACTTTCGCAGGTCTCGAGCCAGGGCCTCCCCGAAGATGTTGGGGGTGTTCTTGAACCCTTGGGGAAGCCAGATCCAAGGGTACTGAGTGGTGACACCTGACCCCAGATCTTCCCACTAAAAGGCAAATAGTTTCTGGCTCTCAGGATCTGGTCTGACGCTAAAGAAAGTGTCCTTCAGGTCCAGGCAGGTGAACCAGCTGTCCTCAGCTGGCAGCAACCCCAGCAACGTGTACGGGTTAGGTACTGTTGGATGTAAAGTCACTGTAGCTTGATTGACCAAGTGCAAGTCCTGTACTGGCCTGTAGTCCTTGGTCCCTGGCTTGGGAACAGGCAGGAGGGGAGTGTTCCATGGAGACCGACATGGGACTGTAATTCCAAAGGCCCTCAGGCACTTGAGGATGGATACAGAGCTTCTCTGGGGACCGGGTACTATTTTTGCCTAACTGGCTGGGCCTCAGGCTTAACTTCTATGAGTACGAGGGCCTGGTTGACTGCCAACCCTGGCGTGTTGTCTTCCGCCCACACCCTTGGCCACCACTTAGCCAGAGCTGGTCCTATCCCTTGGCCTGGCTCATTTAAGAAGAGTCTCCATTCCTCCTACTGAGAAACCATAAGGGCGATGATGGTTCCCATTCCACATAACTTTAGCTGTAAAGAGCCGTGCTTTGTAAAATAGATGGTGGCTCTCAGTTTGCTAAGTGGCTCTCAGTTTGCTAAGCAGGCCCCTTCCTAGCAAAGGCAAGGGGCAGTCAGGCATGTACAGGAACTGGTGAGTCACTTCATGCCCCCCATGGTACAGGTCTGGGGGAAACAGAGAGCTTGCTTTGACGAAACCCCTGTGGCTCCAATTATATCAATAGTCTTTTTGGTAAGAGGGCAACCAGGGTGGTCATTACGGAATGTTCAGCACCAGTATCAATTAGAAACTCAATGTTCTTGCCCCTGACTGTCATCCTGACCATGGGCTCTTTAGGGACACATGAGCCGGGTCCCCCTCTGTCCAGTAACCCTTCTGCCAGATTGAACAAGGCTCTTTCATCCTTGTCTGAGACCTTCTGCTCAAAGTCACCTTCTTTCCCTTTCGACTGGGGGCCCTTGTCCTTCCAATGTCCTATTTCATTACAGTAAAGCACACTAGTTATGCTGCAAGTGTGGACGGCCAGACTGGGTATTTTTTCCTGGGCCCTCCCCTTCTCTTGCCTCTTTGTGGGGGACCCCTCTAATAGCTGCCACTAGCAGGTCTGTGTTTTGCCAGGCTTGGCGTTTGCTGCCTGTGGTTCTCTCTGCGGCTTACTGCATCTCTATTGAGAAACACCTGTTCGGCTATCTCCAATAACTGGGACGTATTCGTGCCTGCAAACCCAGCCTGTTTCTGCAGTTTTCTTCTCATGTCTTCTGTAGTTTGACTAAAGCCGTGTTAATCATGCGCTGATTTTCAGGGCTATCAGGATCAAAGGGAGTATACATACGACAGGCCTCACATAGTCTCTCATAGAATTGTGCCCGACTCTCACCTTTCTCTTGAGTGATCTCAGAGACTTTGTTAACATTTGTGGCCTTCTGAGCTCCCTTCTTTAACCCTTCCAGAAGGGCTTCCCTGTACCGGTTCAGGCTTTGCTTACCCTGCCTTTCATCTGGGTCCCACTGGGGGTCTGCTCTTGGTAGTTGGATCCTCACATATTCTTGAGGGTTTTGGTAATCAGCAGGAACACGTTCTTCCAACCACTTAGTTGCTGCTTGGAGCACTCTCCTCCTTTCATCTGTGTTAAAGAGGTACATGAGCGGCCGGGCATGGTGGCTCAAGCCTGTAATCCCAGCACTTTGGGAGGCCGAGACGGGCGGATCACGAGGTCAGGAGATCAAGACCATCCTGGCTAACACGGTGAAACCCCCGTCTCTACTAAAAAATACAAAAAACTAGCCAGGCGAGGTGGCGGCGCCTGTAGTCCCAACTACTCGGGAGGCTGAGGCAGGAGAATGGCGTAAACCCGGGAGGCAGAGCTTGCAGTCAGCTGAGATCCGGCCACTGAACTCCAGCCTGGGTGACAGAGCGAGACTCCATCTCAAAAAAAAAAAAAAAAAAAAAAAAAAAAAAAAAAAGAGGTACATGAGCAACTGGTGGCGATCAGCCCAGGTGTGGTTGTGGGTCTGGATAATAGTTTGGAGCAAATCAAGTATAGCTTGAGGCTTTTCAGTATAGGATGGGGCATTGTTTTTCCTATTGAGGAGATCGGTAGAGGTGAAGAGCTGGTACACAAAGGCACGCCTTTCCACCATATGCCCGTCCTTGCCTACCCCAGTATACCGTTGCTCTCCCAGGGGCATCTGTATCCAGTTCTAGGCCTCAAACAGGCTGCCAAGGGAGGCGTTTCTCCCGAGAGCCTCGCATCCTTTCTTTTCCACTCTGGATGGCCTAGGGGTATATAGGCCTTGTGGAAGCTCGGGCACAGTGGGCTCAGGAGTGGAAGGCCTTCCTTCTTGGTAAAAGGGGGAGGCCACTGGCGCCGTTTCTTGTCGTGAATCCTCTGATGTTGGGTTGGACAGGACTTTAGGAGCTGATTCCCCTCGGTGCGTGAAGCGGGATTCTTCCTTGGCTGTCTGTCCCTTTGCCACTAGTACTACTACTGCCTGTCCTCTTCACCACTGTGGGGGGTCTAAAACCAGTTGTAACCAAGTGTCTATGTACGGAAACGGGTGTAGGTATCCTTTACCAGTTACCTTGTGCCACACCACTGAAACAAAGAACCTGTCGAGGCTTCCTTCTGATGGCCAACCCACTTCTAATGCCTGCCAGTCTATCTCACACAAAGTTCTAAGTTTTCCCAGTGTCATAGTTAACTCCATAGTCTCCACTAAATCCTTCCTTGAAATTTTTCAACATAGTTCCTAGTCGAGTGGGCTTACTTTGCGTTCCACCCATCTTCCTCCCGAGACAAGACAACACTCACACCACAAGAAGGAAAGGGTAAAGGGGTCACTCCAGTCTCGCCCTTCTCAAACTCAAGCACTCACTTTCGCTTTCCTTTTTGCAAACAAGTCAAGCCAAATCAAAATCAGTACTGAGAGCAAAGTGCCAATTGCAAACAAATTAAGCCAAATCAAAATCAATGCTGAGACCAAAGTGCCGATAAGGGCACACTGCGGGTGATCAGGCCACGTTTCCACTCAAATGGAGTGGGGAAATTCCCAGGACCGGTCCTACTGTATTCCAGTTGTCCAGATTCCAAGTGCCTGTTCCTTCCCGGTGTTCAGCCACTGCATTGATCCTCCGCGGGGTCCTGCCGTGCACCGCTCTGACAAGGTGTTCCACTGGGGCAAATGCTTACTGGGGAGCGCTCTCAGGATTCATGTAGCCCAAGCTGGCCAGAGCCCCCCACAGGGATACTTTGCAGGGCAGGCCTAAGCTGCCTCAACCATCTGTCAATTACCTTGTTTCGCGGTCAGGGAACCAAGAAATTTAGCAAGACGAGCCGCGGACAAAACCCCTCAGACACCGGGTTAAGGAAGGATTTGGCTTTATTTGGCCAGAAGCTTTGGCAGACTCATGTCTCAAGAACCGAGCTCCCCGAAGACAGAGTTCCTGGCCCTTTTAAGGGTTTACAACTCTAAGGGGTTCCACGTGAAAGGGTTGTGATAGGCCGGGTGCGGTGGCTCACGCCTGTAATCCCAGCACTTTGGGAGGCCGAGGTGGGCGGATTACGAGGTCAGGAGATCGAGACCACCTTGGCTAACACGGTGAAACCCCGTCTCTGCTAAAAATACAAAAAATTAGCCGGGCGTGGTGGCGGGCGCCTGTAGTCCCAGCTACTCGGGAGGCTGAGACAGGAGAATGGCATGAATCTGGGAGGTGGAGCTTGCAGTGAGCCGAGATCGCGCCACTGCACTCCAGCCTGGGCGATGAGCAAGACTCCATCTCAAAAAAAAAGAAAAAGAAAAAGAAAGGGTCGTGATAGATTGAGAGCACATGTGGTGAGAGTAGGGGGTTAATCTTTTAACCTCAGGCCTGGTCATCAGTGGCACCGGCTGGTCTTGCCACTGACTTCATTCTTGTTGTTTTTCAACTTTTACTTCCTCTTTCTCTTCAGAGACAGGAGAGGGTAAGAGAAATGGCCTCTCTCCTCACCCACCTCCTAGGGCTGCTGAGAGGGTTAAATGAGAGGACACATGCGAAACTCTTGGCACAGTGATTGATGTGCTCTGCTTTTCTTACTTGGGCCCTGACATCTGGAGATCCCAGACTCCCTTCCTGGGCAGAGCATGGGTTTTAGAGGGGTTGACATTGGCAGGGCAATACATCTTTTTTTTTTTTTTTTGAGATGGAGTCTCACTCTGTCACCCAGGCTGGAGTGCAGTGGCACGATCTCAGGTCACTGCAAGCTCTGCCTCCTGGGTTCACGCCATCCTCCTGCCTCAACCTCCCAAGTAGCTAGGACTACAGGCGCCAGCCACAACGACCCGCTAATTTTTTTTTTTTTTTTTGGTATTTTGTTTAGTAGAAACAGGGTTTCACTGTATTAGCCAGGATGGTCTTGATCTCCTGACGTGGTGATCCGCCCTCCTCGGCCTCCCAAAGTGCTGGGATTACAGGCGTGAGCCACTGCGCCTGGCCCAATATGTCTCTAAAAAAAAAAAAAAACTGCACCCCGTCTCCTGTTGCTAGGAGCCTTGGTGTTTTTCTCCAGAACTTTCCTTGTTGTCACAGTTGGTAGCATCAGCTGCTTGTTAGAAAGCCACAACTGGGGAAGCCACCAGCTAGTGTTACCATGCCAACCTCTGGAGGAACGGCTGTCTCTCTGCGTTCAAAGTCAGGGCCGGGCTGAGGAAGTGTCGGCTCCTAGGCCCAGCTGGGGGCAGGGTCAGTCAAGGCCCCGGTGCCTGGCTGTGGCTTAGGGACAGCAAGGGTCCACAGACCCTTCCCTTCTGCATCCTCTCCCTCCTCCTCCTCCCACCCGCTCCCTTTCCCCCTCACACTCACAGGCAGGGAGCCAGATTTTCTTGCTAAGTAGCAGCTTTGCTTCTGCCAGTTTTCTGTTTGGGGAAGAATGTCACAGGCAGTCCACTTCCACCAGCAACACCTTCTTCTACCTGCCGCTGTCTGCCACCCCGACCTGAGGGTCTTTTGCCCAGAGCACCAGTCACCCGCTCTAGACAATTTCCCTTCTTCATGCCAGGCCTTGTGCTAGGGGCATTCTCATCCCTGACCTCATGTCATCCTCAAACCCTATGGGGTGTGCTTCATTATCAACCACATTTTACAGAAGGGGAACTGAGGCTGAGAGGGGTGAAGCGACTTGCCACATCTACCCTCCCCCTGCGAGGGACAGGGCCACCCAGCCTGTGCTGTTTGCTTTAAGGGCAGCACTTCTTCAGAGGCAGTGATGACAACAATGAGAGGATGGTGGACGCCACACTGATGGCTTCCTGTGCTCTCCTGGGCACTGTGCGCCTGGGGCAGGCCCTCAACCGAATTCCACTCTGGGTCCAGGGCAGAGGGGCGGCAGGGGTGGGAGGGGTGGAGCGGAGCGCCGGTTGTGACCCGTAATGTCCACTAGGTGTCGCCCACGTTCTGGAAAAACCGTTAGCGACGCCCCCACAGGTCCGAGGAAACGGGAAAGGGGCCTGGAGGGGCATGGGTCTCCCGAGAGGGTAGGCGGACCTAGGTCTGGGCAGAGATGGCAGCCCCAGGACAGAGAGGAGCACGGACAGCCCCCTCCTTAAGTTTTAGCGTGGAAGATCTCAGTCCCCGGATGGAGTCTTCATTGGTCCTCAGGGGAACAGATCTCCAGGCGGTAGAAGAAGGGGCCTCTCCTCACAAAATGTGACCCTCTGCTACTCCTCTCCACGCCAGGGAGACCCCAGCCGCACCATCCCAGCTGCACCCATCCGCTTTTGGCACCTTTGGGACTGCCACACAGACCTGGGTTCTCTCACCCGTGTGCTCCCGGTCACACCACTTAGCACCGCGTGTCAAGGTTCGGAGCTCAGCGTCTGCCTCCCACTTGGGCTGCAGACTCCCCGAGGGGGCAGAGGCTGGAAGCCCAGCACCGCAGCTGGCACACAAGGCACTCTCATGCAGGGCCGCTGAGTGAACGAATCCGCGGGTGAGCTTGTCCAGGGATTTTCAAACTTCAAATATTGAGCTGAGGAATCCCTCTTCTTGCAGGGTCGTCTGTGAAAGCTTCCCCATATAACACAGGGGTACTCACTGATGTCCCCAGCTGATGTCCCCAGCTGATGTCCCCAGGGAAGCCCACGGCTTTAGAGAGCATGAGAAACAGCTGCTCTGGTCGCTGCGGGGGAGGCAACCGATGCCCATACAGGAAGGAGCCTGAGTCGGGAAGGAGCCAGGACCCAGCTGCCCTGTGGGACCCTCATGGTCCCACTGTCACTCCCTTTCACTCTGAAGAAATATCCAGCCTCCATACTAATGATCTCGACGGTAATAATCTCCTGCCTGCTTTCCCCTCCCCACCCTACTCAGCTCACAAAGCCCTTTCCTCCCACTGTCTCAGTGGCTGTGGCAACAAGCCTGGGACTCTTCACTGCAGAAATGTAGTCCCATTTCACAGATGGGCCCACCAAGGCTCGACAGATATCAGCGGCAGAGCTGGAAGGAGAACCGGATGGGCCGGCATCAGGACTTTGGTCTCTCCTCCCACTGCCTCACATGCCCAAATCATCATTCAGGAGCTGCAAGGTGCAGGGGTTAAAAGTCAGACGCAGCCAGGAGCGGTGGCTCACCCCTGTAATTCCAGCACTTTGGGACCCTGAGGCGGGCGGATCACTTGAGGTCAGGAGTTCAACACCAGCCTGGCCAACATGGTGGAACGCTGTCTCTAATAAAAATACAAAAATTAGCTGGGCGTGGTGGCGTGCGCCTATAATCCCAGCTACTCAGGAGGCTGAGGCAGGAGAATCGCTTGAATCCAGGAGGTGGAGGTTGCAGTGAGCCGAGATCACACCACTGCACTCCAGCCTGGACAATATGGTGAGACTCTGTCTCAAAAAAAAAAAAAAAAAAAAGTCCAACACAGAGGACTGAGAGCCCAGAGCCCAGCCCTATCACTTGTGACCTGTGTGACTTGAACTCTCTGGGCCTCAGTTATTCAACAGAAATGGGTGGAGAGAGTATTGCAGAGATCTCTGCCTGAAAAGTGCTTAGCCCTGTCATTATCATCATACCACGGTCATCATCCCACTGCTGGACCATGGGGCCTAGGGTCCATGGCCTGGGCACCACTTCTCACCCCCAGGCTGGGGGCAGGAGGGAGATGGGTCGTGCCAGCTACTGGGCATGGGAACCCACCTTACCCAGAGCTGGAGAAGCAGGGAGAGTCACCGTGCCCTCCCTCGACGCCTGGCCAAGGAGGGCCCAGCCATGGGGAGTTGAGGTAGGAGGCCTTTATTCATTTGAGCAGGGAAAGCCAAGTCCTGTGGAGATTCTCTGGGACCTGCAGCATCTGAAGCATCTGGGGTGAGTGAGGGCGGGCAGGACCCCTGGGCAGCAGAATCCCATCCCCAGATCCTGGCCTAGACTTTCCGAGGGACAGGGGAGGGTGTGTGTGCGGGGGGGAGGGGTACAGCTGGGAACCCACATTCCTCCCAGCCAGAGGACCATGGCCAGCAGGAGGCAGCAGTGTAGCGTGGGGGGGTGGGGGACGTGGGCCCCTCCCACACTGACTGTGGCGTTGGGTGGCAGTGTCCTTGTCTCCAAGACTGGGGCTCTGGAAACCACCTCTGGTGAGGCTTCCTGTCCTCTTTTTCATACGTGCCCCTTCTGCCTCCTTCTCTACCCTTCCTGGCTCTCCCTCCCCAGTGACAATGGTGCCCCAGGGGCACTGCCAAGTGAACTTGCTGGCGGCTGTTGAGTCCAGGCGGAGGATGGCCTCAGTGGTCCTTGGGCAGGTGGGGCTGGCTCCATGGAGGCCGCTGACCCTGAGTTGAGGCTCGGGCAGGTAAGGAGGAGGTTACGGTGCACCTGGAGAAACAGCAGTGCTGGGGGCCGCAAGGCCATCCCCTCTACTTCAGCCCCAGCTCCACACCCCACACAGGAACCCAGCCCCATAAGGTCTTGCCTCCCAGTTCCTCTGTGCTGCCTGGAGGCCCCTCCCTGCTGGTGACTGTCACAAACCTCTTCTCTCCATGCTCCCATCTTCTCCCCTCTCCTTCACCACCCTGTTCCTTACTGCCTTCTAGAAGCTTCCACGTAGCCTCCTACCTTGACCCTCTTCTAGAAATTTCCAGGCAGTCTCCCGCCTTGATACTCTCCCTGCTTACGTTTCTCTCTTCACTGAGGTGGGTCTCAGCCCTCAACCTCTTCCCCACCAATGGGACTTGTGACGCCTGCCCACAGCCCCAGGGAGAGTGTGGGTCCCCCTCCACTGTTCTGGCTGATATTCCAGGTGCAGGCCAGGAGGGCAGTGTCTATCAGGGACCCGGAGGGTGGGGGTAGGGGCGCTCCTCAGACCCATGTGGTGTGGTGGGGCAGGGTTGGGGTGACATGCATGGGTAGGTGGGGGGCACAGAGAAGACTTCCAGGTTTTGGAGGCCATAGTTTCATGTGTCCCCATATTAGCCTGTGAGGTGTACCTGGGTGTGTGGCTCTGTACAGTGCCCAGGAGCCTGCTCTGAGGCTGGAGTTCGGGGCTGGGACACTCAGCACTGCACATCCCCTAGGGTCTGAACTGGACTCATGGCCACCTCAGTGAGGGCTGGGTGTGAGTGGCCGGCTCTGTGAGTGGGGCTCTACAGAGCCTCAAGCCCAAAGTAGCCACCACCCCGGGCCATCCTGTGGGATCAGCTGAGGGGCTCCCGGAACCCAGGTTTCGTGACCAGCAATCTGCCTTCCTGTGATCTTGGCCCAAGGATGCACCCAGCTCTGGACCTGGGCTGGCAGCTCAGACTCTCAAAGGCTCCAGGGAGTCAAGCTGGCGCCAGCAACAGAGGCCCCACTCAAAGGCCCCTCCTCCTCTCTCTCGGGTCTTCCCAGCCACCCTCAGGAGAGACTCCTACAAGCTCCATGCCTCCCACCCAGTCCAGAACCAGCAGCAGGATGCACCCATGCCTGGGGCTGGGCTGTGCTTGGGGAGTCAGGACCCAGGCCTTCCTGAGTCCTCTGGGGGCTGAGCCCTCGCTGGAGAGCTCCAGGGAGAAGGCAGCCAGCAACCCTTGGGCTCCCAGCCTGGCTTCTACCCTCCCTGCTCCTCATCTGGTCCCCTCCGCCCGCTCTTCTCTCTCAGACCTCAGAGGCTCTAGGGAGGGGTGGGGGGCGCCGGGGATCGGTGACTCTAGGTGACCTCCTCAGGGGGTGGTTCATAGATGCTGCAGTTGGGCGTGGGGCCCTGGCAGTAGACATTGAGGAAGCCGCGGTACTCCTCTCGGTACGTGTGGTTCATGAGGCACAGAACCACGTTCTTGTCACACACGCATGTCTGCTTGTCACACTCTGTCTTGTTGAGGTCACCTATGGGGGATGGGGGCGGCAAAGGCTGTGGATGAAAGGGGCAGTGGCTCCCCCTGGATCACTGCTGGGGAGGGGAGCGCACAGGCTTGGAGACCCCAGTGGTCCCTGGAATGTGTTCCCCGAGTGGCAGGACCAGCACCACTCATGGGCCCCACCCTCCGCCTGCAAGGTCAGCAGCTGTGGGCTGGAGCCCAGCAGTCTGTGCTGTAACAAGCTCTCTAGGTGACTCTGGTGCATAGTAAAATTAGGGAACCACTGAAGCCCAACACAGTTATTGCATAACTGGGGAAACTGAGCCCCAGAAAGGGGGATGGGTTTACCTAAGTCACCCACAGAACTAAAGCACCTCCCACACCCCCCAGGCCCGTTACTTCCTGCCATCCCAGACCTCTTCCCTTCAATCACAGATTCAAAGAAAGCCCACTGAAGAGGGAGTTAGTGCCGGGCAGTACTGGCTCATGCCTATGATCCCAGCACTTTGGGAGGCCGAGGCAGGTGGATCGCCTGAGGTCAGGAGTTCGAGACCAGCCTGGCCAACATGGTGAAACCCTATCTCTACTAAAAATACAAAAATTAGCCAGGCATGGTGGTGGACACCTGTAATCCCAGCTGAGGGAAGCTGAGGCAGGAGAATCGCTTGAACCCTGGAGGCCGAGGTTGCAGTGAGCCGAGATTGTGCCACTGCACTTCCAGCCTGGGCAACAAGAGCCAAACTTTGTCTTTAAAAAAAAAAAAAAAAAAAGGTGGAGTTATTGGTAAGAAATGAGTGGGAAAAACACTTGTCAAAAGCTTAGTCAATGCCTAAGAGCCCAGCACATGCCTACTCCAGGGCAAATGCTACTGTTGTTTGTCCCTGTGCTGTTGTTATAATTAGTAGATTTCAGGAATCATCCTCAGGTGCACAGTAGAATCAGCTGGAGGGCTTGTTCCAACAAAGACTGCTGGACCTCAACCCTAAGTGTCAGATTCATTAGGTCTGGGTGGGGCCTGATAATTGGCATTTCTAACAATTTCCTGGGTGCTGCAGCTGCTGCTGTTGCTGGTTCAGGGACGACGCTTTGAGAACCTCCAACTAGCTTGATCGATCTGCAAACTTTTCATACTTTCTACCAACAAAATCCTAGTCTCTTAAACGAAACTGCATAAAGAAGGCTGGTGCATCAGACAGCTCCAGAAGAAGTTGCTTAATGATAAAATGCACTGAAGTACCAGCTGAAGCTCTCAGGAACTGTGTGGCTATCACCTCTCAAGGCCTCTGGCTCCAGTGGTCCCAGGGATCCCCCAAACCCAGCATGAAAGTCACTGCTTTAAGTTAGTCCGTTACCCCTGGTGGGTGGTGGTGGGGGGAGAATCTCCTCCAGCTGCTTTAATAGGGGGGCATCTGCTATCTCAGGCCAGCCCCTCCACCTCATGTTTGAACAGCAGAACATGAGGACCACAGAGATCTGGGCTCCCAAGGGGTCTCAAATTGCACCCCAGTCTCCACTAGACTCCTTCCCAGATGACAGGAGACTTGAGTGTCTTTGCAAAGCCAGCATTGCTTGTGAGCTATTAATAAGCAACAACTGGTAGTACCAGGTGAAGACATGGGGGCAAAGAGGGCCCAGTGGCTGCTCACAGGCTGGGCCAGGGGGTAGTCCTGCCTCAGAGAGGAGCACAGAGTGGGGCAGGGCAGGGAAAACTGGGCACTGCTACTTGGATGCCACTTGCGCTTACCTCCATGTCTCAGTTGGCAAATAGCCACAGCAAGTTCATGGTAAATGAGGGAACACACCAGGCCAGGTGCTAATACCTTGGATCCCTAGAAACACTGGGCGTCCTGGGATGGAGCCACCTCTGCTGGTGGGGTCCGAGTGACAGAACCAGAAGAGAAAGAGTCTGCTCTGATCCAAACCCCTCAATGGACCCATGAGTGAGGAAACTGAGGCCAGGCGGGGAAGGACCTGCCCAGGGCTACATGGAACTAGGAGATGGCGACAGAACCAGAGTTCAAACCCAGGTCCTGCCGACTCCCAGGCCAGCATGCCTCAGAGCCTCCCTGCAGAGCTGCAGCCTCAGAACCATCTGGGGAGCTGGCTGAAAGCCAAGTTCCTGGGCCCCACCCACACCCACTGAATCAGAATCACTCAGAATTTGGGAGACAGGAGAACTGGGATGCCAATTCCAGGACTGGAGCCTCAGAGCACCTCAGGGAGATGTTCTGGAGCCACAGCTAGGCTGGTCAGATTTAGATTTAGCAAAAAAAGCAAAACCAAAATCAGAACACAGGATGCCTGGTTAAATTTCAATTTCAGGCTGGGCTGGCTGGTGGCTCATATCCATAATCCCAGCGGACTCTTTGGAAGGCAGAGGTGGAGGAATTGCTGGAGGCCAGGAGTTCAAGACCAGCCTGGGCAACATAGTGAGACCCCCATCTCCACAAAAAATACAAAAATCAACTGTGCGTGGTGGCACTTGCCCGTAATCCCAGCTACTCGGGAGACTGAGACAGGAGGATCATTTTAGCCCTGGAGGTCAAGGCTGCAGTGAGCTACGATGGCACCACTGTACTCCAGCCTGGGCAACAGAGCAAGACCCTGTCTTAATTAATTAATTAATTAAAATTTCAGGTAAATAGTATGTTTGGCTGGACACGGTGGCTCACACCTGTAATCCCAGTACTTTGGGAAGCCAAGGCGGGTGGATCACGAGGTCAAGAAATCAAGACCATCCTAGCCAACATGGTGAAACCCTGTCTTTCCTAAAAGTACAAAAATTAGCTGGGCATGGTGGCGTGCACCTGTAGTCCCAGCTACTTGGGAGGCTGAGGCAGGAGAATCACTTGAACCTGGGAGGCAGAGGTTGCAGTGAGCCGAGATGGTGCCACTGCACTCCAGCCTGGTGACATAGCGAGACTCCTTCTCAAAAAAAAAAAAAAAAAAAAAAAAAAAAAAGTACATGTATTAGTAGAAGTATGTCCTAAACATTTCAGTTTCTATAAATATTAATTAATTTTATACTAGCATTCAGTTTTGAGTATCAATATGTCCCATGCAATATTTAGGATGTATTTAATATTAAAACATTTTTATTGTGTAGCTAAGAAATGAATTTCACTAGGCAGCCTGCATTTCTTTCTTTTTTCTTTTTTTTGAGACAGAGTCTCACTGTGTTGCCCAGGCGGGAGTGCAGTGGCATGCAATCTTGGCTCACTGCAACCTCTGCCTCCCAGGTTCGAAGTGATTCTCGTGTCTCAGCCTCTCCAGCAGCTGTGATTACAGGCGTGCGCCACCACGCCCAGCTAATTTTTGTGTTTTCAGTAGAGACGAGTTTTCATCATGTTAGCCAGGCTGGTCTCGAACTCCTGACCTCAAGTGATCCACTCGCCTCGGCCTCCCAAAATGCTGGGATTACAGGCGTGAGCCTCCGCACCCAGCCGGCAGCCTTTATTTAATATGGCAAGACTGTCCACCATCCCAGCACAGCCTGGTGGAACCAGCCACTCCCTTCTCCAGGGGCCCAGGTGACAGGGGAGGAACTCACTACAGACTATCTCAGTGTTGTTCTCGATGGTGTGATCATAGTGGTCCACATAGGGGTGACAGCCCTGGTCAAAGAGTTCCTGGTAGCAGCAGTCGTGGGCGTGGCAGCACCTAGGGAGCGGCAGAGGTGAGTGGACAGGCATGGCTGGGCTGGCCCATCTCCCACCAGCAGAAACCTCTGATCATCTCTTCCAGTCTCTCACAGGTCAAACGTTCTAACTGAAGCCCAGAGAGGGACAGTTACTTGTCCGAGGTCACACAGCCAAGCAGAGCTGGGGCCGGTACCCCAGGTTCCGATCCTCACAGCTTCAGCTTTGTGGCACCTGCCAGGCCTGCCCACCCCAGGACACATTCTCCCCTGTGTCTTTGTTCTATCCACAGGGCTCCCAGCTTTCCCCCAGAGCCCCAGCTGCAGCTGTGGGAGGGGTCAGGGGCCTGCCTGGGTTTACATCAAGGTTGGAGGAGCGTCGACTGTAGGCAGAGGCTATCCCTGGCAGTGCCTCATGGCCAGGGAG
Source organism: Rhinopithecus roxellana (assembly GCF_007565055.1). Taxonomy (NCBI): domain Eukaryota; kingdom Metazoa; phylum Chordata; class Mammalia; order Primates; family Cercopithecidae; genus Rhinopithecus; species Rhinopithecus roxellana. The sequence goes on along the minus strand of NC_044560.1, from coordinate 9,214,786 downwards.
GGACAAAGGTCTGGAGTTGTCAACAGGGACTAGTAGGATGAGGGACAAGAAGCACAGGCAGTGTGGCTGTCCCTCACCTCTGGGGGAGTGAAGTCAGCTAGCCAACTGTGCATTTATTAAGCTTTCTGTGATACAAACGTAGTGCTGGCTGCTGTTGGGGAGATAGGAGGAGAAGACAAGCCATGGCTGCTGGGAGCTCCCAGTCAGATGGAGGAAGGCACTGGTCCTGTTTTCCAGAGCCTCCAGCCTGAGGCGGGCAGGGGTCACAGTCCTTGCCTTTGTGGGGTGTCAGCTGTATGACTGCTCTACCATACTCAAAGGTCCCTTCCTAGAGAGAGGAGGGGCTGAAACACTTCCAAGCCCATGACCTTGGAGATGGACAACAGAAAGCGCCCAAGACAGTTTGGAAAGAACATAGTCAAAGACCAGGCTCTGGTCACCAACTCATCAAAGAAGCTGGATCCTTTGGGGAAAGAAGGTCTCCCCATCTCAGGGATGGAAGGCAAGTTCAGTCTGACCTTCAGCTGTCCTCATTTGGCCCCTGACAGGAGCCCAGGTCTGGTACCTACCAGTCCACCTCATCCTTGGGCTGGCCACGGCCCCCCAGCCCACAGTAGCAACCGTAACCGACGAAGGACAGGATGGCGTTCCTCCCCGTGACGGCCTCCACCATGGCCCTTAGGTTGAGCAGGCTGCTGTGGGCTGTGGACAGAACTGCAAGAGAACCAGGGGGTGCTCTGAGCCCCTGCCCCATGGCTGGCTGCTCCCATCCTCTCTCATCCTGAGAGTCTGGACTGACCATCCTCTCAATACCTAGGGTAGGTGGGAGAAGGAAGGAGAAAGCAGGAGAGGAAGCTGGGGAAAGAAGGGTGGGCAGCTGACCAGGAGGAAAGAAATCTACAAGGTACCATGCATGGTGTGCACCCACATCCCAGCAGTAAGCCCTGCAGCCCCAAGGAAACAATGCAGGTCATCCTTGCTGGGGGCTTGCTCCATGCCAGGTACTGTCCCAAGCCCCTTCCGTGCATGAACCCATTGAGTGTGCACCGCAACCCTATGCACGCTCTTGTTATCCCGCTATGTCAATAAGAAGACTGAGGCCCAGTGCATTTCGTAACTTGCTCTAGGTCCTATTGTCAGAAAGCAGTGGAGACAGAATTTGGACCCAGGCAGTGAGGGTTTTGCACCCACACCCTCTGCCACTTGGCTGTACACACTTCTCAAGGGGGATGCCCAAGCGCCTGGTACGCTGGAGGAGGCTTTGCAAAGGCCACATGCTGTTGGCAAGCTCAGGGGATTGATTCTGGGTCCCTTCCTGGCCTCTGCCTCCTGCCTGTGCCCTCCTGGGGGCCTCAGAGTCCCCACCATGATCCCGGGGCTGGTGCATCTCAGGATCAATCCAGAGACAATTCAGTGCTCTGGTCGTTAATGAAGAAACAGAAAAGCCTTTGTAGTACAGGCTGATACTGGCTGGGGGTAGGAAGAAGGAAAACGCTCTCCCCACACACATACAGAGGGAGAAATAGTGCAAGGACACTCCCTGCACCAGCGAAATCAGCTTCATGGCACCTGCCAGGCCAGCCCACCCCAGGACACATTCTCCCCTTGCCACTGCTTCTCTCGGTCTTGCGGTCTGTGCCCGTGCAGTGGCTCTCTGAATCACCTGCGCTGCCTCTGCACATCCTCCTGGATGCAGCACTGGGTTCACACGCCCAGTCTGGCACCTACAGTCCTTAACCTGGGGGAAGCTGCCCTACACACACCAGGAGGAGACCCAATCTATCACCATTTTATGGGTGAGGAAACGAAGGCTCAGAAAGGTGCAGGCTTGCCCAGGTCCCACAGGCTGGAAGGGGCAGAGCCCAGACTGCCCTGGGTTTGTGTGCTCAGGAGCTGGGAAGCTAACCACAGCGCAGCGCAGCTCTGCCTGCTTCCCCCACCCCAGCCATTCCAGCTGCAGTCAGCGTGAGGGGCCTAGCTCAGCACCCTTCCTGCTGCTTTCTCCATGTCCCCACCCTGCTCCCCAGCCTGAATGAGGAAAGGTACTGGGAGAGGGAAAAGTCAACAGTTTCAGAAACTGGTGGCTCAGGGGAGTCCCAGAGTCTGGAATCCCTGCCTGCTTCCAGAGACATAGTATCCGACATCTCTAACGACAGGGAACTCGCCACCTCAATGTGTCTTAGTGGGAAGAGCATTGACTCTGGAGTCAGACAGACCTAGGCCAATAACCAAGGCCAGCTGGAACTCCTTGGGGCTCTGTTCTCCCATTTGTAAAATGGGAGTAACAATCTCAACCATGAGAGATCAGGCAGGCCAGTGCCCTGCTTGAGGCTTGGCACATACCAGCAACCTCTCGGATTGCAATTCCCAGAGCAGAGGATGGGGATAATGATGCCCTCCTTGCAGGGCACCTTGGAGGTTGAAGTGTGATCACGAAGGTGTGTAGTGTGCCTGGCCCACACAGCGCCTTGAGGAGGGACCCAACCACCGTGAGGCCCCGGCCTCCTCCCCATCCACCCCTGGCCTTGTAAATGTTACCCTGGGGGAGGGGGCACCTCCAGTCCCCGGGACCCCCTGACCGTCAACTCCCACGTGGCAAGAGAAGAAGAGCAAGAAACCTACGCGGCCATGCACAGGGTGCACACACACACACAGACACACACACACCCATCTCACACACATTCACACACCTGCCCACCTCACACTGTCCTCTACACACCACATACACTTGCACACACACTCACCCCCAGACACCTCAAACTCACCTACACTCACCCACACACACCTGATACACACACCTACCTGATAGACACACAGACACGTACCTGATACACACACACACCTGATACACACATACCGGATACACACACACACCTGATACACACACACACCTGATACATACCGGATACATACACACACCTGATACACACATACCAGATACACGCACACACCTGATACACACACACTTGCACACTCACACCCTCTTGCATTACAGATGCACTCACATACACAACGCAGGGGCCCGGCCCAAGGTCACATCCACACTGACTGTCCCAGCAAATGAATCCAAGTCCGCATTCAGTGGGGTTGAAGGCTCTGCCCCTAACCAGTGGCTTGGGCTGAACTCAAGCGGTCATCTTCTCAATAACGGGTCACTTTGCCTGAATGCAGCCAGCCCTCTCTCACATGGAACCTTATTTTGGTTTTTGGCATTTATTTCTTTTCCTCAAGCCAGGCTGTGTTCTGGTGAGGTTTAACAGGCTGCATGAAAGGCCAGCGAGAGGCCCAGCCAATGGTCCCTGGAACTGGGACACCTGCCACATGAATGATGCTGGGACGATTGGCAGGGTCAGGTTTGTGTCGAGAGCCTCACACAACAATCCTATGGGGGGGCTGCCCAGAGCCATGATACCCTGGGTACCACCCCCAGAAAGAAGCCCTTGACCTCCCACCACTCTGCAGTACACAGACACCCACCCTACACACACACACACCCTTCTACAGATCTATGCACCCTACATCCGTAAGCATGCTCTGGAGACACACACCCCAGTTAACACACGCTTACATGAAGACACAAACGGGCTTGCACTCAGGTGCCTACAGTGTCACATACTTTATAGATGCATGTAGTACACATAGACATCATCAAGTGCTCAGGCACACCTACACACACATAGATACCTGCGCCTGTCTGCACACAAAATCATTAACTCCTGTCTGATGGACACACACTAATACACACTCAGGTACACAAATGCCCAGCCAACACCAGCATTTATGATGCTTGCTCAGCCCTGCGCCCTGCCCCCTGGGGCTCATAAAAGCCTGTTTACAGGTGGCTGGAGGGGTAAACAACCCCAGAATTGGGTGCAGCCTGCTGGGCTGAGCCAGGAAGCAAAGGCCCAGAGATAGGAAGGAACTTAGGCTGGTCAGTGGAACCATAACTCAGGTGCCCAAGGTCATGGGAGACAGGCCAGGAGGGGGAGAGAAGGAGGAGCCCCCTGGAGTCTTTACTCACCACTGCTGGCAAGGATGGCCACGGCGAAGAACTTCTTCATACCCAGGCTAGACCTGAGGGAGGACAAAACCCGGAGCTTGAGTCCATCCCCTTCACCCCTGGCAGTGCTGGACCTGCTGCTCCCTTCCTGAGCCTCATGACAGGTATCATCAATGATGTCCCTGGATGTCCTAGTTGCTGCTCCTAGTGCTGTCATCAGCACCTGCCCAGCCCCTCCTGGAGGAGCACACCCCAGATGGCAGAGCCAGGAGGCACGAGCACCTCCTTGCCCCCCACTCTGGCAGGAACCCCCTCTACACATCAGCCTCCAGGACAGGAAGCCCACTGTCTCAGGCCGGACCTCCCATGCACACACTAGGGAGTCCTGGAAGGAAGTCATGTGACCCAGCTTAGCAGCTGGGTCTTGAACCCAAAGCCAGGAGTCCTAGGTCCCTGGATTCTGGTCCCAGCACTGCTTCCAAAATGTGTGGCCTCAGCCTCCCTGGGCCACATGAGGGTTGTGGCTTCACTCTCCCTGGGCCACATGAATGCCACGTGAGGGTTGACTAAATGATCCTCATTTAGTGCTGGAAAAGTGGTGACCATCTCAGCCCGCCACGCAGACTCTCGGGAGAAAGGAATTCTAGGAACCAGTCCCTCACCCTGTCCCTGCCCCCGCTGGGGGATTCCATCTCAGGGTAGCAGGCACCTACCTGGGGGTTCTTGAAGGACAGGAGGCTCGGAAGCGTGGGTCCCTCCACCCAGAGGAGCATCTATCCAGCACCTTCTTTTTGAACGCTTTGGGGTTGGCCTGCGCCCCATCTGCCATGTTCCGGGTTCTGGGGGGCCAGCAACATAGGTCTTGAAAGGTCTGAGATACGCTCCAGAGGCTGCGGGGAGCAGGCTCCAGCTTCAGGCTGCCACGCACACTGGCAGGGGAGTGCCGGGGCAATGCCCCTGGGCAGGAGGCAGGTGACACATGCCCTAGAAAAAGGAGGCTCCAACTCCTCCTCCCACCCCCACAGCCCTGCCCACAGCCAGTTGGTACAGTCCCCACCCCTGGGTGCTCTGGCCTGCCTGACTTGGGGGTTTACATACCAGATAGGAGAATCGGCCTTCCCCATGCATCCGAAAGGAAATTAGCCCAAAGGCCTCTCTTTCCCCATCTGAAAGATGTTAAAGATAAAACATCACTCAGTGACACTTGTTGAAGCACAGTAAGGCAGGCTTTGTTCAAAGGGGCCATGGGGACAGGTGTAGGGCCATGGCAGTGGGTTCCACAGTGGGGAAGAGAGACTGGACTCAACGGCAGATACAATAAGAAAAAGCGGGAATTCATAGCCAAGGAGCAGGGTGGGGTCTGAGGATGAAAAGTTAACCAGAAGAAACATCAGGGGTCGTGCGGGGTTGGGAGACTCCAGCTAAACCGATCCACCAGGATTCCTGCTGAAGGCAGGTGGGTTGTTCAGACATCACCTGGGGGCCATGGAGGACGAGAAACCCAATCAGATATGGAGGACAACATTGGGGATTCTACCTAAACCAACTTAGCAGGGTTGTGACATTGCCAAATTTGCCCTCACAGGGGGCACAATTATCTGATGGAGAGCCTGTGGGGCCTGGGCCTTGTCAGCACCGTTTGCCTTTTTTGAAGGGGGGGTGGTGTGTATGAGAAAGATGGGGCTGGAGAGAATCCAAGGGGGTGTGAGCTCTGGGAGCCCCTCTCAGGGCTGGGTCACCTGGGCTGAGCCTGGGGGTTTGAGCAGTCGCACTGATAAAAGATCCCATGCCAGCACCCCCACTTCCCCGCTGTGAGGTCTTGGTAGGAGAACTCCCTTCCCTGGTCTCTGAGTTCTCAGCTGTAAGTGCACGTAACAAGGCCTCACCGAATGAGGATGATGTTCATACAAGTTGGGTGTCATGTGGTGAGTGGGGGCAGGTGTAGGTGCCCAGTTAAAGATCTGATTGTTACAAAGTAGAGGCCTAGGCACAGCGTAGTCACTCACACCTGCAATCCCAGCACTGTGGGAGGCCAACACGGAAGGATTGCTTGAGGCCAGGAGTTTGAGACCAGCCTGGAAAACATAGTGAGACCCCATGTCTACAAAAAACAGCAAAGTAGGGGCTGACCTCCAGCCTTGGGGAGAATTGAGATGCTGGGAGGAGAGAGCAAGGGAGGCAGAAGAAGAGGACTCTTGGAAGTTGACTCTGCAAATAATCCCCTCACCTTCAAGTTGCCCCATCTGTCTCAGTGTCCTCGAACCTGCCAACAGGGGCAGAAGAGACCCCTGGGGCTTCCCTTCCTGCCCTTAGCTTTGCCAGCCTCCTCTTCTGGCTATACCAAAGCACAGTCCACATGTCATCTCCCTCGCCCAGCCCCCACCCTTCCTCTGCCCAGCTTCCTCTCTGTGGATCCAGGTCTGTCTCCTCTCCAGGAAGTTATCCCGGAAAAAACCCACTGCATCCAATCACAGGTCCTTGCATGGGAGGGTGTTTATTTGCATTTGGTGATGCATTCCAAAACATATACAGGTGTTGTTAACTGTATATGTTTTATATTTTGGCTTATGAATCTTGACACTTCCTTCAGACTGGGGATCCTGGAAGGAAGGGGCCTTTGTTTTTTCCAAAAGCCTAGGGCTTCCCCCTTGGGACAAGGCTGCATCTGCTTCATCAGACTGGGAGTGATTGGAGAACAAGACTAGCGTCTGCCTTCACTTGTCTGCACAAAGTTTGGCTTCTATCTTTGCCCCTAGTTTCACAAACACCACTTAATGATGTCACCACATTCCAAAGAAGGAAGAATCGAGAAATAAAGGCCCAGTATGTCCAAATCCTGAAGATACAGCCTCCAACCTGCAGATAGCTAGAGCCACTCTGACACAGGTCGAGGAGGCCAAGGCTGGGGCCGGGGACCCCTGAGAGCCTCTGAGCAGCATCACTGGCTACTTTCTCAACTGGAATTCCCACTGGACATGCTGGTTGGGCTGGTCTTCAGAGAGGCTTGATCCTTGAGGAAGAGGACAGGCTCTTCCCTTTCCTTCCACCCTCCCCCTACCAAGCTCAGGGTGCTCAATAGCGAGTCAATAATAAACTGGTTGACCCAGTAATTCAACTTCTGGGACTGCAAACCAAATGCCAACTTGGGTTGCTCCTAGAGACAGAAGAGGGACACTGAAGGGGTGTTTTCTTGATGCTCCCCCCACCCCATTAGAAGCAACTTAAATTAGGGGTTCGTTAAGCAGATTATTAGTCATCCATCCATAATCATGTTTTCAAATAATATTTATGATACAAAAAAAAAAAAAACACCCTGTACTACAAGGTAATAGCATTTTTAAAAAGGAGTTGGTGTACACAGGTATAAAAATTTTCTAGAAGGATGTAATGTAAAAGCATTAGTAATGGACATCTTGAGACAGTGGAGTAGCTGGTGGTTTTTATTTTTTTATTTGTAATTTTTGGTATTAAAATGAGTGTAAGAATACATTCAACAACTACAATAAAATGGTCAATTTCCTCAAAAGACACAAAGTCACTCAACTGGAAATAGCTGTGTATCTATGAAAGCCAATGAATGCGTAGTTTAAAACCTTCCCACAAACAAACTCCAGGTCCAGATGGCTTCACTGGTGAACTTGACCAAATACTTAAGCAAGAAGAAACACCAATTGTATTAGTTTGCTAGGGCTGCCGTGACAAAATATCACAAATGGAGGGACTTCAATAACAGAAATTTATTCTCTCCCAGTTCTGGAGTCTGGAAGGTCCAAAATCAAGATGCTGGCAGGGCTGATTTCATTCTGAGGCCCCTCTCTGTGGCTTGAAGATGCCACCTTCGTCCTGTGGCCTCAAGTGGCCTTTCCTCTGTGCATGCACATCCCTCATGTCTCTTTGTTTGTCTAAATTTACTCATCTTATAAGGACACGAGTCATGCTGGATTAGGGCCCACCCTTTGATTCCACTTAATCACCTCTTTAAAGGCACTATCTCCAAATACAGCCATATTCTGAGGTACCAGGGTTACAGCTTCAAACTTACACATTTAGGGGAGGGGAAAACAATTGAGCCCATAACACCAATTATACACAAATTCTTCCAGAAAATTTAGATAAGAAAGTGCTTCCCAATTCATTCTACTAAGCCAGCAATATTCTAATACCGAAACCAGATAAAGACATTACAAGAAATGAAAACTACAAGACTACGATTCCTCATCAACATAGATAAAAAAATTCTTAACAAAATAGTGGCAAACAGGCAAATGCTGGTAAACAAGAAAATATACCATGACCTAGTGGGATTTATCCCAGGAATGAAAGATTGGTTTTGCATTAAAAATCAGTCAATGTAAATATACCATACTAACAGACTAAAGAAGGAAAGCCACATGGTCATCTCAACAAATTCAAGAAAACAAAACAAATGCCATTTGACAAAATCCAGCATCCATTCCTGATTTAAAAAACTGTCCACAAACTGAGACAGAATGGAACTTCCCCAACCTGAGAAAGGACATCTACGGCCGGGTGCAGTGGCTCATGCCTGTAATCCCAGCACTTTCAGAGGCCGAGGCTGGTGGATCACCTTAGGTCGGGAGTTCAAGACCAGCCTGTCCAACATGGTCTGCTCTCTACTAAAAATACAAAAATCAGCTGGGTGTGGTGGCACAGGCCTGTAATCCCAGCTTCTCAGGAGACTGAGGCAGGGAAATTGTTTGAACCCGGGAGGCAGAGGTTGAAGTGAGCCGAGGTTGTGCCACTACACTCCAGCCTGGGCGACATCTCAAAAAAAAAAAAAAAAAGAAAGAAAAAAAGATAAAACGCATCTACAAGAAACCTATGGCTAACACCAGGTTGAATGGTGCAAGACTGAATGCTTTTCTCCCGAAGATTAGGAAGAATGTCCACTCTCATCCCTTCTATTCTATATTGTACTGGTGATTTCAGTTAGTGCAACAGCCAAGAAAAGAAATGAAAGGCCTTCAGATTGGAAAGGAAGAAGAGAGTTGGTGTCTATTGGCATCAACATAATAGTCCATATAAAAAATCCTGTAGAAGCTACAAAAAAGCTACTGGAACTAACAACTGAATTTAGTAAGGTTGCAGAATATAAGACGAAAATATGAAGTAGTTGTAATAATTGTACTTCTACATACTAGCAATAGTAATTGGACACTGAAACTTTTTAAAAATACCTTTACAATAATATCCAATAATATGAAATATTTAGGGATAAAATTGACCAAAAAATGGATACTCGTGCATTAAAAACTATAAAATGATGCTCAGAGAAATCAAGGAAAACCAAAGTAAATCAAGGGATATGTCATGCTTATGAATCAGAAGGCCCAGTAATGTTACAACGTCAATTCTTATTTGCTCTATAGTCAGTGCACTCTCAATCAAAATCCTAACAGACTTTTCTCATAGAAATTGACAAACTGATCCCAAAATTCATATGGAAATTCAAGGGATCTAGAATAGCCAAATCAACTATAAAAAGATTAATAGTATTGCAGGACTTACACTACCTGATTTTAAGACTTATAAAGTGGGCCAGGTGCGGCAACTCACACCTGTAATCCCAGCACTTTGGGAGGCCAAGGTGGGAGAACTGCTTGAGCCCAGGAGTTCAAGACCAGCCTGGACAACATAGCAAAACCCTGTCTTCAAAAAAAAACAAAATAAATTAGCATGGCTTGGTGGCACACACTTGTAATCCCAGCTACCCGGTGGGCTGAGGCAGGAGAATTGCTTGAGTCTGGGAGGTCAAGGCTGCAGTGAGCTATGGTTGTACCTTGCATTCCAACCTGGGTGACAGAGGGAGACTCTGCCTTAAAAAAAGTTACTGTAATTGAGATAATATGATATTGATATAAAGACAAATAGGTCAGTGGAACAGAATAGATGATTGAGAATCAGACTTACACATGTGGAAAATTTATTTTTGACAAGGATGCAAAGGGAAGTTCGTGGAGAAATAACAGAATTTTCAACCATGTTGCTAGGCCAACTGACTATCAACAGAAAGAGAGAGAAATAGAAAGAAAGGGAGAGAGGAGGGGGAAGAGAAAGAAAAAAGAGAGAGAAAGAGGGAGAAAGGCAGAAAGAAACAGAGGGAGGGAGAGAAAGAAGAAAGGATGAGAAGGAAAGAGGGAAACAGAACAGGGATCAGGGGAGGAAGGAAGGGAGAGAAAGACAGAAAAGAAATAAGAATTTCAATTCATACCTCTAACCATATACAAAAATTAACCAAAACTCATCATAGTGCAAGGGTGCTAAGACAATTCAACAGGGAAAAACGGTCTTTTCAACAAACATTGTTGAGATAACTGGATACCCATATGCAAAAGAATGAAGTTGAAACCCTTCCTTATACCATATACAAAAGTTAACTCAAAATGGATCAGAGACCTAAATGTAAACTATAAACCTTTTACAAGCCTGGGCAACATAGTGAGACCTCATCTCTGCCAAAAAAAAAAAAAAAGAATGAGCTGGGCATGGGCATATTGGCACATGCCTGTAGTCCCAGCTATTCAGGAGGCTGAGGTGGGAGGATGGCTTGAACCCAGAAAGTCAAGGCTGCTTTGAGCTGTGATGGTGCCACTGCACTCCAGCCTGGGCAGCAGAGTGAGACTCTATCTCAAAACAAACAAAAAAAAACAATAAACTTTTAGGCTCAGTGCGGTAGCTCACACCTGTAATCCCAACTCTTTGGGAGGCTGAGGTGGGCTGATCACTAGAGGTCAGGAGTTCGAGACCAGCCTGGCCAACATGGCAAAACCCCATTTCTACTAAAAATACAAAACATTAGCCAGGCATGGTGGTAGGCACCTGTAACCCCAGCTACTCGGGAAGCTGAGGCAGGAGGATCACCTGAACCTGGGAGGAGGAGGTTGCAGTGAGCCAAGACTGTACCACTGTACTCCAGCCTGGGCAACAGAGCAAGACTCTGTCTCAAAAAAAAAAAAAAAAAAAGAAAAAGAAGAAGAAAAGCAAAAAACAATAAACTTTTAGAAGAAAATATAGGACTAAGTCTTTGCGACACTGAGTTAGCAACGGTTTCTTAGTACATCAAAAGTGCAAGCGACACAAAAAAGATAATTTGAACTTTATCAAAATGAAAAATATGTATGCTGAAAACTGTACCATCAATAAAATTAAAAAAAAAAAAAACAGAATGAGAGAAAATATTTGAAAACCATATGTCTGATAAGGAACTTGTATCTAGCATACCTAAAGAGCTCTTATAACTTAGCAATAAAAAGATTACAACCCAATCTTTAAAATAGGAAAAAAATTTAAAGACATTTCTCCAAAGAAGATAACCTTATGACCAACAAGCATGTGAAATGATGCTCAGCATCATTAGTCATTAGGGAAATGCAAACGAAAACCATAATGTGATACCACTTCACACCCACTAGGATGGCTGTGATCAAAAAGACAGATGATACCAAGAGTTAGTGAGGAGGCGGAGAAACTGGAACCCTCGTACATTGCTGATGGGAATGTAAAATGGTGAAGGCACTGTGGAAAACAGCTTGGCAGTTCTTCAAAGCATTAAACATGGAGTTACCCTAAGACCCAGTAATTCCACTCGTAGGCATATACCTAATATGGTTTGGCTCTGTGTCCCCACCCAAATCTCATCTGGTAGCTCCCTTAATTCCCACGTGTTGTGGGAGGGACCCAGTTGGAGATGACGGAATCATGGGGGCAGATCTTTCCCATGCTGTTCTCGTGATAGTGAATAAGTCTTATGAGAGCTGATGGCTTTAAAAAAACGGGAGTTTGCCTGCACCAGCTCTTTCTTTGTCTGCTGCCTTGCTTTCTTTGTCTGTGACTTGCTCCTCCTTGCCTTCCGCCATATTATGAGACCTCTCCAGCCATGTGGAACTGTAAGTCCAATAAACTTTTTTCCTGTACAAATTACCCCATCTTGGGAATGTCTTCATCAGCAGCATGAAAACAGACTAATACAATACCAAGAGAAATGTCTCTATTTTAACACTTTGCATTTTTAACATTTTCGCATCCACACGCAAAAACTGTACACTAATGTTCATAGCAGCATTATTGATTATAACCAAAAAATGGAAAAAACAAACATCCATGGACATTTGGTTGATGAATATGGTATATCTATACAAGGAAATATTCTTCAATCATTAAAAGGAATAGAGTAGTGATACATGTTATAACATGGCCAAACCTTGAAAGCACTATGTTAAATGAAAGAAACCAGTCACAAAAGTCACATTATCACATGATTTTGCTCTGTGAAATGTCCATAGTAGACAAAGCTGCAGAAGCAGGAAGTAGATGATGGTTTCAGGGGCTGAGAGAAGGGAGTGTGTGGTAACAGGGTTTGGGGAATGACTACTGATGGGTAGAGTTTCTTTTGGTGGTATCAAAAGTGTTCTAAAATTAGAATACTTGCAAATGGTTGTAAATGGTTGCAAAACTATGGATACACACACACAAAAAAAGCCCATTGAATTATACACTTGAAATGAATGAATGGTATGGTATATTAATATCTCAATAAAGTTTGTTTTTTGTTTTGTTTTGTTTTGTTTTGTTTTGGTAGAGATAGGGTCTTGCTATGTTGCCTAGGCTGGTGTCTAACTTCTGGGCTCAAGCAATCCTCCTGCCTGCCTCGGCCTTCCAAAGTGCTGGGATTACAGGTGTGAGCCACCATGCCCAGTCAATAAAACTAGTTTTAAAAAGTGGAATATATTATTCAACCTTAAAAAGGAAGGAAATTCTGACGTATGCTACCATACAGATGAATTTTGAGGACATTGTGCTAAGTGAAATAAACTGGTCAGAAAAGGACAAATACTGTATGATTTTACTTACACGAGGTACTTGGTCAAATTCACAGAGACATGAAGTAGAATGGTGGTTGCCAGGGGCTGAGAGAAGGGGAGAGTGGGGAGTCAGTATTTAAAGTGTACGGAGTTTCAGTTTTGCAAGATTAAAAGAGTGCTATGGATGGATGGTGGTGATGGTTCCACAACAATGTGAATGTACTTAACGCCACTAAACAGTACACTAAAAAATGGTTAAGATGGTAAATTTTATGCTGTATTTGCCACAATTTAAAAAAATGAATATTTAAAAAATGGATCATAGACCTAGATATAAAACCTAAGCTTATAAAATTTCTAGAATAAAACCAGGGAGAAAATTGTTGTGACCTTGGATTAGGCAGATTTCTTAATACAACACCAAAAGCACAATGCATAAGAAAAAAAAATCAGGAAAGAGGACTTCATGAAAATTTACCTTCTGGCCGGGCACAGTGGCTCACGCCTGTAATTTCAGCACTTTGGGAGGCCAAGGTGAGCGGATCACCTGAGGTCAGCAGTTCAAGACGAGCCTGGCCAACATGGTGAAACCCCATCTCTACTAAATACAAAAATTAGCCAGGTATGGTGGCAGGTGCCTGTAATCCCAGCTACTCGAGAAGCTGAAGCAGGAGAATCGCTTGAACCCAAGAGGTGGAGGTTGCAGTGAGCCGAGATCGCACCATTGCACTCCAGCCTGGGGGACAAGAGGGAGACTTCATTTCAAAAAAAAAAAAGAAAGAAAGAAAGAAAATTTAACTCCTGCTCTTTCAGACATCTGTTAAGATAGTGGAGGCTGGACACGGTGGCTCCTGTCTGCAGTCTCAGCACTTTGGGAGGCCGAGGCAGGAGGATCACTTGAGCCCAGGAGTTTGAGATCAGCCTAGCCAACAAGGCAAAAACCTGTCTCTACTAAAAATACAAAAAATTTAGCTGGGCATGGTGGCATGCGCCTATAGTCCCAGCTACTTGAGAATATGAGGCACTAGAGAATTGCTTGAACCCAGGAGGTGGAGGTGGAGGTTGCAGTGAGCCGAGATAACACCAGTGAACTCCAGCCTGGGTGACAGAGTGAGACTCTGTCTCAAAAAAAAAAAAAAAAAAAAAGGTAATGGGAAGACAAATCGCAGAATGGAAGAAAATATTTGCAAAGCACATATCCAATAAAGGACTTGTATTCAAGATATAGAAAACCACTGTCAATACTCATTAATAAGAAAATAAACGACCCAATACAAAAATGAGCAACAGATTTCAACAGACACTTCACCAAAGAAGGTATACAGATTGGCAAATTAGCACATAGCATCATTAGTCATCAGATAAATAAAAATTAAAAACATGAGACTCTGCTGTGCACCTGTTAGAATGCTTACAATTTAAAAAGACTGACCAAATCAAAATTTAGCGAGGGCGTAAAGCAATGGAAACTTACCTACACTTTTGGTGGGAAATGTAAAATGGTACAACCACTTTGGAAAATAGTTGGGCAATTTCTTATAAAGTTAAACATGCACTTACCATACAACACCCAGTCATTTTACTCATTGGCATTTACCCAAAAGGAAAAAAAAAAAGCATGTGTTCATACAAAGACTTACTTACAAGTGTTTATAACAGCCTCATATTCATAGTAGCCCAGAATTACAAACAACCAAGTGTCCATCAACTGAAGAAAGGAAAAACAAACTACGATGCCTCCATCCAACAAAATACCACTCAGCATTAAAATTCACGCAGCAACACGAATGAACCTCAAAAGCATTAGGCTAAATAAAAGAAGCCAGATACAAAATCCTACAAATTGTGTGATTCCATCTATTTAAGATTCTGGAGAGGGCAAAACTCACCTACAGTGACTGAAGTGGACCCGTAATTGTCACTGGTCTGTTTCTGTCACTATCATGCAAATGCTTGACAAATGTCATATATTTGTAAAAATCCATGAAACTTCAAATGGATGTATTTTATTTTATATAAATTGTATCTCAATAGATCCTGTCTCAAAAAAAAAAAGAAAAAAGTTCTAAAATTAGATTGTGGTGATGGTTGCAAAACTGTGAATCTACCAAAAAAAATTTTTTTATAAGAAACAATTTCTACATTTATAACAAAAATATTTAGATAATGACCATTTCACCAAATATTTCCTAATCATTAAGCTGTTAACTCTGGAGAGGGAAGCATCAAATGTCATTTTATGTGTTATGGAGTTGTTTTATGGAGGTGGAAACTGAGGCAGCAAGCTGGCAAGCCATGTGTCTCAGCCCCATGAACCAGGTAAGATCCGACTATAGGCGGCTCCCTGAGGACCAGGCCAGTCCCTCTGAGCAGGTCTCTGTCCTGCAGGGATCGTGTGTGCATACCTGGGGTCCAGCCAGAGGGGAGCAGACAGAAGAAAGAGAGCAATGACCTACCGGCTGCTCACCTCCTCCAGGAAGTCTACCGTGTATTCATTATTTTCTCTGGCCTCTCTTAACACCTGTATTAGTTTTCCAGCACCGCCATAACAAAGTCCCACAAACTGGGTGGCTTACACAATAAAAATTTATTTTCTCACAGTTCTGGAGGCCGGGTGTCTGAGAGGAAGGTGTCATTGGGGCTGGTTCCTTCTGAGGCTTCTCTCCAAGCTTGTTGATGGCCACTTTCTCCCTGTGTCTTCACGTGATCTTTTCTGTGTGCCTGTCTATGTCCTGATCTCTTCTTCTCATTAGGACCCCAGTTATATTGGATTAGGGCCCACGCTAGTAACTTCATTTTAACTTAATCACCTCTTCAAAGGCCCTATCTCCAAATACAGTCACATTCTGAAGTATTGGGGGTTAGGACTTGAACACATCGATTTGGAGTGGGGGACACATGGGCTGTGGTACTGCCCATGGCAATACCATATGGCTCCTGACTGTGGGCCTCTTGGGGGGAAAAATTAGACTTAAGGTGAGAAGAATGGGTTCTGGTCAGTCCTTGGTTAGAGACCCTTCTTTTTGGGATATCAAAAATGTTCTAGGCCTGATGTGTTGGCTCACACCTATAATCTCAGCACTTTGGGAGGTCGAGGCAGATGAATTGCCTGAGCCCAGGAGTTCAAGACTGGCCTGGGCAACATGGCAAAACCCCATCTCTACAAAAAATACAAAAATTAGCTGGGTGTGGTGGTGCATGCCTGTAGTACCAGCTACTTGGGAAGCTGAGATGGGAGGATTGCTTGAGCCCAGGAGGTTGAGGCTGCAGTGACCCGAGATTGCACCACTGTACGGCAGCCTGGGTGACAGAGTGAGATGCTGTCTCAACAAAAAAGAAAAAGAAAAAAATTCTAAAATTAGATTGTGGTGATGGTTGTGAAACTGTGAATCTGCAAAAAAAAAAAAAAAAAAAAATCCAAAAACCAAAAATCAAAAAACAAACAAAACCAACAACATTGAATTATACACTTGAGTGAATATATCAATAAAGCTGTTTTTTTGTTTGTTTGTTTGTTTGGGTTTTTTTTTGAGACAGAGTTTCGCTGTTGTTGCCCAGGCTGGAGTGCAGTGGCGCAATCTCAACTCACTGCAACCTCAGCCTCCCAGGTTCAAGAGATTGACCTACCTCAGCCTCCCGAATAGCTGGGACTACAGGTGTGCACCATCACACCCAGTTAATTTTTGTATTTTTAGTAGAGATGGGGTTTCACCAAGTTGGCCAGGATGGTCTCGATCTCTTGACCTTGTGATCCACCTGCCTCAGCCTCCCAAAGTGCTGGGATTACAGGTGTGAGCCACCACGCCTGGCTGATAAAGCTGTTTTTAAAAACAGATGATATGACTCAGCCTGAAAAATGAAGGAAATTCTGACGTATGCTACAACACAGATGAACTTTGCAAACACTGTGCTAAATGAAAGAAGCCAGGTAGAAAAGAAGAAATGCTGTATGATTTCACTTATGTGAGGTACTTAGTCAAATTCATAAAGACAGCAAGTAGACCCTGCAGAGCCCCACCAACCTCATCTGCACTTGGAAAAAACAGTGCCCAAAATATAAAATGTGCTTCGAGGAGCGAGAAAGATAGAAGGTTCTGTGTGTGCCCAAGTGCTATTATTTCCTGTGGAGAGGATGGTGGACCCTTCCAGGCTAACCCTTGTGCCACATCTCATGAGGCTGTGAGCCCCTGTGGGATCCTATTAACAGGGAGAAATGGCTCTGTCCCACCCACATAAGTCAGCCCACCGGCCCTCCCAAAATAATGCCTTGCCATGTCAGCTGAGCATCTCCAGAAGCGTCTCGGGAGCCCCAGCTGCTTGTATCCCTCTACTCTGCTCCCCTGCTCCCAGCGTTGACATCCACTCACAGCTACTCATGGAAGCCTTGGCACCCACAGAGATTGGGCCTACCCCAGGGTGCTGACCTTAGATTCCCTCAAAGCTGGAGACTATTGAGGTGCCAGGAAAGTTGCCTTGCCTTCCAGTGTCAGAGCCATACCATGCTCTGCACAGAAAAGGTGCGTGCCCCCAGTCCCATCCCACACCACAGTGACACTCTATCACCTGTGCCTTGCATAGCCCCTCTTGGTGACCAGAGGGGTGCCAGGAGGTTCTACAGGGTTCTCGCGGCAGGACTCAGGCCAAACCCACTAGACGATTATCTTGCTGTCCACAGTCAGCCCTCCATTCCAACTCCTCAGGCAGGGCAACCCACTTCCATGCAAATCAGTGTGAGCCTCGCACCTGCACCCACCAGACAGGCCACAAACTGTCTGCACTGCCCAGGTCTCAATCAGTTGGAAAAGTGTCTGGTCACTCTGAGGACACTGTAAGTTCCTGGTGGGCAGGGCCTTGTCTTGCTCCTTCATCTCTGCTCCCTGCACAGTGTGCTGAGTCTGGCTAGGGCTGCCACAGGGTAGGTGCTCAGGAATGTTTGTGGAGTGGAATCATGTGCTGGGCTCCTGTGGGGCTTCCTGGAACTGTGCTGTTTGCCTCCCATGAGCTAATACTAATAACACCACCACCCACTACCATTATTGAGTGTTTCTTCGGCACGAAGCACATTACCAACTGCCGTGCATGCCCTACGTCTAGGAATCCTCATGACAATCCAACTAGCTGGATATTATCAGTTTTCCCTGCCCCATGTAACAGATGACAAAACAGAGCGGGAGTCAGGATCCATGTCAGGTCTGTCTGACCCCCAGGCCTCCTTCTGGATGCCCAGACTCTGCGGCCTCCCACCAGATGTGACCTTTATGAAGCAGCTGGGGGCTGGGCTGGGTCTAAACACAGGAAAGAACCTTCCAGTAATGACCGTCTGGAAGCTGCTGGGCATGGGGATTTCAAATGATTTTAAAAGTGCCTTCTCGTGACCACTGGCCTGGGAATCCCCCCATTGCATGTGACCAGCTTTGTGTTATTCTGAAACAAGACTCTGGGCTTGAGGTGCAGAAAGAGGGCAGTTTGCCCTGCCCCTTGCCTGAGTTTGAACCCTAGACTTTTTCCTCCTATGATTGGCCACTTACCATGTGACAATCATGCTACCTGTAATCATGACAACAGGCCTAAAGGAGATGCATCACTGGTGCCATTTTCCAGATGGGAAACTGACGCTCAGAGAGATGAAGCACTTGGATCAAAGTAACACAGTTATTAAGCTAGAAGCCAAAGACAGAGCTTTCTGATATCAAAGCTGGGGCTTTCTTTCTACTACATGACCTTGGTTGTTCATAATCTGGAGGGATATCTGATAATCCGGAAGGGTGTCCAAAGGACTTCCTGCTGAAGTTTGAACCTAATTTTTTAAGAGACAGGGTCTCAGCTGTCACCCAGGCTGGGGTGCTGTGGTGCAATCACAGCTCACTAAGCCTCGAACTCCTGGGCTCCAGGGATCCTCCTGCTTCAGCCTCCTGAGTAGCTGGGACTGCAGGTGCAAGCCACCCTGCCTGGCTAATTTTTATTTTTTATAGAGATAAGGTCTGGCTATGTTGCCAAGGGTGGTCTCAAACTCCTGGCCTCAAGTGATCCTCCTGCCTCAGCCTCCCAAAGTGCTAGGATTACAGGCACTACAAAAAGAAATTAAACCATCATCATCTTCCTCATTGTTATCATTTAAATGCATGGAAATGTAACATACATCCAAGAAAATGCACAAACCTTAGTGAACAGCAGGATGAATTATTGCAATGTGAACACACCCATGTAACCAACACCAAACAGACAACATCAGCAGCACCCCCTGAAGGAAGACCTCTAGTAACCCCCTCTAATCAGCATGTATAGCTGTGGGGAACTGCTGCCCTGACTTGTGAAATCACACATGAGCTTGACTGTTGTGGAACGCCGTGGCCATGGAGTCTCTCTCACATGCTGTGCTCTTTTGTGTCCGGCTTTATGTTTCGTTCTATGCTTGTGGGATTCATCCATGTCCTCGTGTGTCACTGTGGTTTGTTGACATGACTCTACCGCCACAGGTCTCTCCATTCTGCTGTTGACAGGCGTTTGGGGGGATTTCAGTTGTTTAACCCACTTCCTTTGGTTCAGATGAAGAAAAGTGGGTCACTCTCCCACAAAAGTTAATCTCTCCCTCCTCCCTCTTCCCTGCCCTGGGGCAGCCCTTCTCCTTTGCTTACCTCTGATCCTGCAAACCTTTGGGAACTTGGAGCTTCGTTTCAGATACGCTCTGGCAGGCTTTCCTGGTGGATGGAATCCAGGCAATGGGACTCTTCTGGTCAATAGGGCTTTGTAGGGGAGGTCTCCTGCCATGGGCTGAGAGGATATGCTGTCACCTCGTGCGGGTATTCTTAGGAAGTGAGAAAGAGGGTCCACTTTCTTCTGGTACGCAGTGAGAGTGGGGGCAGCCGATTTCTAGACTCTGCCAGCTCTTCTGGCTTCCACGACTGTCTGTGCTGGGCGGGTAAGAGAATTCGTATGGCAGAGCTCCAAGATACAGTGACTCATCCGTGGAATGGAGATTATGACAGTACCTACTTAGATGTATTATATGTGGAGTTCTTAGGGCAGTACCCCCAACACAGTAAGGCGGGCTCCAGCAGAGCTGTGGTATAACCCAAACTCTGCCGTGTACCTGCTGTGTGACCCTGCTAACCTCTCTGAGCTCCAGCTTCCTCACCTGTAATATGGGAATAGCAGTGTCTTCTTCGTGGCTGTGAAAATCAAACGAGCTAAGAACTCAGGGCCTGATACACAGTAGAAACTCAGTTGGCAGTAGCTATTTTTAATAGAGTTTCCCCTCCCAGCATCTGATAGCCTTCCTGCTCCCTTCCATCCTCCACCTTGAGAGCTTGCCAGGTTGTGGCCTAACAGTATCATCAATGTTTTTCTGACTGTTGCCAGGGAAGTAAAAACACACAGACTTGCTGATGTCCCAAGAAACAACCAGGCCCAATAGATACTAAGACCTGCTGATGGGCAGAAGCAAGGGGGTTTCAAATTCACATAGATTTTCAGAGAAAGAAAAAGGCATGAAAACCTTTATATATTCATACTCATTGTTAATTATTCAAATGCAAATTATATAATGCCTCTTTTACTTGAGACAGGGTATCGCTCTGTCACCTAGGCCGAACGAAGTGCAGTGGCATGATCGTGGCTCACTACAGCCTCAAACTCCTGGGATCAAGCAATCCTTCCGCCTTAGCCTCCTGAGTAGCTGAGGCTACAAACCCACATCACCATTCTCCTCCTCCTCCTCCTCCTCCTCCTCCTCCTCCTCCTTCCTCTTCCTCTTCCTCTTCCTCTTCTTCTTCTTCTTCTAGAGATAGGGTGTCACTCTGTCACCTAGGCTGGAGTGCAATGATTCGATCTCGGCTCACTAAAGCTTTGACCTCCTGGGCTCAAGTGATCCACCCACCTCAGCCTCTCAAGTAGCTGGGATTACAGGCACACAAGACCATGCCTGGCTAATTTTTGTACTTTCGTAGAAACAGGTTTCACCATATTGGCCAGGCTGGTCTCGAATTCCTGGTCTCAAACAATCTGCCCACCTCGGTTTCCCAAAGTTCTGGGATTATAGGCATGAGCCACCACGTCCGACCTCCCAGCTAACTTTTAAATTTTTAGTGGAAATGGGGTTTCACCATGTTGCCCAGGCTGGTCTTGAACTCCTGGGCTCAAGATCCACCCATCTCAGCCTCCTAAAGTGCTGGGATTACAGGTGTGAGCCACCACACCCAGCCTCCAAAAATCTTTATGTCTTCTGACCCAGAAATTTCACTTCTGGAAATCTATACTAAAGAAACCATCAAACAATAGAAAAATGCCCAGTAATGACACAAACGATGGAAGTAGTAGATGGAGGACATTGAAAGTTAAAACTACAGTTGTTCTCCTTTATCTTCAGGGGGTACGTTCTAAGACCCCCAGTGGCTGTCTGAAAGAATGGATAGGACCCAACCCTATATAGACTATGCTTTTTCATATATGAGCCATACAAATCTATGGTAAAGTTTAATTTATAAATTAGGCATGGTAAGAGATTAATAACAACAACTAATGATAAAATAGAACAATTATGACAATATGCTATAATAAAAGTTACGTGAATGTGGTCTCTCTGTCTCGCAAAATATCTCAGTGTCATGGCTGGGCGCGGTGGCTCATGCCTGTAATCCCAGCACTTTGGGAGATCAAGGTGGGCAGATCATGAGGTCAGGAGTTCGAGACCCTCCTGACCAACATGGTGAGACCCTGTCTCTACTAAAAATACAAAAATTAGCTGGGCGTGATGGCGCGTGCCTGTAGTCCCAGCTACTCAGGGGACTGAGGCAGAAGAATTGCTTGAACCTGGGAGGCGGACGTTGCAGTGAGCCAAGACTACACTGCACTCCAGCCTGGTGACAGAGAGAGACTCCATCTCAAACAAGCAAACACACACACACAAAAAAAACCTCAGTGACCTGTACACCATAGGTCACTGAAACCATGGAAAGAGAAACTGCCAGGAAACTGATAAGGGGGAACTACTGTAGATTCTCTATGTTTAAGGATATAAAAGAAGCCAGGGACAGTGGCTGACGCCTGTAATCTCAGCACTTTGGGAGGCCAAGGTGGGTTGATACCTGAGGTCAGGAGTTCGAGATCAGCCTGGCCAACATAATAAAACCCCCATCTCTACTAAAAATACAAAAATTAGCCAGGCATAGTGGTGCATGCCTATAGTCTCTGCTACTCAGGAGGCTGAGGCAGGAGGATTGCTTGAACCTGGGAGGTGGAGGTTGCAGTGAGCCGAGATCGCACCATTGCACTCCAGCCTGGGTGACAGAGCAAGACTCCATCTCAAAAAAAAATTTTAAAATTTAAAAAAAAGAAAGAAAGATTAAGCATGTTAAGTAGAAGCACGGAAAATACTTAAAAGACCCAGATCAAATTTATAGAGGGACCAAATGCACTGAGATGGGAAAAAAACAATGGATAGGATGAACGGCAGATCGGAGAATACAGAAGAAAAGGTTAGTTACTCCACTTATTTTAAGCAGTGATGATGAGAATGATCATAAGGAGGAGGAGGAGAATGATGGGGGTCACTGCAGCTGACATTTATTGGTCTCTAGCTGTGGACCAAACCCTGTTCATCTTTTCATCCTCACAGTAACCCTGTGAAGTAGGTACTGTCATCAGCCCTGTCTTACACAGGAGCAAGAGGAAGACACAGAGCTAATAATCAGCTTGCTCCAAGTTAAGCAGCCAGATGTCAGGGAGGCCAGGCTGTTAACCTAGGCAGTCTGGGTTTGAATCCCATCTCCCCAGTCCTCTTAACCTCCAGGTGTGTTGTGGTTACTGTAATGGCATTCCCTGGATCGGTGAGACTTGGTGCTATGTGCTTTATGGACGTTATCTCTAAATCTCACAGCCATCAGGGAAGGGAGATGCTGACCCCATTTTTCAGATGAAGAAACCAAGGCTCCTGGAGGTGAAGTAATTTGCCCAGGGTCCCACAGTTGGTAGGAGAAGGGGCCAGGATTTGAACCAGATCTGTCTGATCCTAAACCTTGCTTGTTGGATGTGCCCTGGGGCTTCTGGAGGTGTCCGAGATAACTCTGAAGATGGGGCTTTTGAGGATGCTTTGTAGCATCAATGTCGTGCCTTCTCTCCCTTTAGGGAAAAGGCTTCTGGAATCAACAAAGGGCTTGTGGCTGCTTTTGCTCTCATCCTTCCATACCAGATGGAGGGTGGCGTGGGTTCTGACAGGCAGCCACATGGCCCACCAAGAGTCCCTGTCTAGAGGATTGTCTATAGCGTAAGACACCACACTGGTAAGTGCACAAGGGAAGGACTATTGAGCCTACATGGGAGGGGGTGCACCAAAAAATGTGCCAGAGACATCTACGTTGCTTGCTGTTGAATTATTTTGCATGTAGATTGTTGACACACATATGAGCTGGTCAGCTGGTTGACTGAGTCAAGGAACAAAGGCAATAATCAGATTTAAAAGGGAGGGAAGAGAAGAGAGAAGAGAGAGAGAGAGAGAGGGAAGCTCCTAGCAGTGGCTGTTGCTGGCATATTCTTTCGGATGAGCTTTTATGCTGGCAGCAGAGGTCAGCCTGGGCATTCTGTCCTTAGACAGCCATCTAACAGGCATCAAAGCAAAACAGTTTCTGCTGTGTGGGAACAAGGTTCTCGGTGGAACCCTGGTGGTTGACCATCTCTGTGCAATGGCCGTGCATGTCCTCCCATCAGCTCCTCCACCCAGTTTGGGCTGGCTCCACCCCGTTTGCCTCATTAAGATTCTCACGTATAAACTGGGGCAGACCTTCTGCAGGGTAAGTTGTCAACACACATCAATTGCCTGCCTTCAAATTGTGTGTGTGCTTTGACTCAGTGAGTCCGCATTAGGAGTAGATCCTGTGGAAGCAATTCTGGACATGAACTGACTGAAATTTGGCCTTCTTTCACTGTACAGTCTAGATTATTAAAAAAAATCAGAAGCCACCCATATATCCATCATTGGAGTTTCATTAGATAAACAGTATAGCACTATAATAATATATATAACAGTATAATGAAATAGGAACCTGCCTTTTTTTTTTTTTTTTTTTTTTTTTTTTGAGACGGAGTCTTTCTCTGTCGCCCAGGCTGGAGTGCAGTGGCACAATCTTGGCTCACTGCAACTTCTGCCTCTTGAGTTCAAGTAAGTTTCTGCCTCAGCCTCCCGAGTAGCTGGGATTACAGGCGCCTGCCACCACGCCCGGCTAATTTTTGTATTTTTTAGTAGAGACGGGTTTCACCACCTTGGCCAGGCTGATCTTGAACTCCTGACCTCGTGATCCACCCGCATTCGGCTCTCAAAGTGCTAGGATTACAGGCATGAGCCACCATGCCTGGCCAGGAACCTAACTTTCACAATGTTACTAGAGAGGAATATTTAATGACATAGAAATATGTGCAAGTTATATCAGCAAGTGAAAAAATAGGCTATGAAGCACTGCATGTATAACATTTTCCTAATTTGGTGAGGGAAAAGTATGAAGAGAGAGAGAGACAGAAAGAGAGACAGGCAGCAACGGGACCACAGAAGGACGTACACCAAAATGTCAATGGTGCTTAATAGGTTTACAGGTGATTTTAAGTTTATTATTTAGGTTTTCCAAATCTTCTACACTGAGTGTATGTTTCTTTTATCAAAAAGGGCGTGGAAGGGAAGCCAAGGCATGGTGCTCACACCTGTAATCCCAGCACTTTGGGAGGTTGAGGATTGTTTGAGGCCAGGAGTTCGAGAGCAGCCTGGACAACATAGTATTGTCTAAAAAAAAAAGAAAAAAGAAAAAGAAAAAAACTTGCCAGGCGTAGTGGCACACACCTGTGGTCTCAGCTACTTGGAAAGCTGAGGCAGGAGGATTGCCTGAGCCCGGGAGCTCGAGGCTACAGTGAGCTATGATCATTCTACTGCACTCCAGCCTGCATGACAGAGTGAGACTCTATCTCAAAATATACATATATATGAATATAAATAAATAA
Organism: Rhinopithecus roxellana; assembly: GCF_007565055.1. Lineage (NCBI taxonomy): Eukaryota > Metazoa > Chordata > Mammalia > Primates > Cercopithecidae > Rhinopithecus > Rhinopithecus roxellana. The sequence goes on along the minus strand of NC_044560.1, from coordinate 9,189,985 downwards.
ATAAAATAAATAAATAGGAAAAAATATGTTAAAAACTCCCCAGTGCCAGAAAAGTGGAAGTGAAAGAAGCGTGTGTTGCCTCCATGAGGGTAAGGGCTGGGAGGGAGGGCTGGGCAAGCCTGGGTGGGGTGCATCTGATATAAGGGGGCAGCCTGCATGAAAAGAGACTTCCAGCAGCTGCCTCTACTGCTGTCTGCTGGGATCATGGAACTTGCCCTGCTGTGTGGGCTGGTGGTGATGGCTGGTGAGTTGGGGATGGGACTCAGGCTGGGAAGGGAAGGAGGGAGGACAGTGCACCCCTATACTCTCTTTCCTAGATTAGGGGGCTGCTGCTCTGATCCCCAGGACCCTGGCCCCCACTCCCCAATCCTTCTGCCTCTCTGCAAAGAGCCTTCAGTGGCCGCCAGTCTCCTAGCATGGTAGCTTCAGCCAGAGAGCTCTGGGTGGCCAAGCTGCACTGCATGTCTCTGGACTGCTGTGAAGGTTCAAACTAGAAATCCAGAACTGAGGCCTGCTGGGCCCATGATGATGACGCTTTGGACACAGGTCACTTCACCCCTGCCTCTCCCACTGAATAAGAACAACCTGTACGAATGCATAGCACTCCATGCTTTTAGAGCTGTTTCATGTTCATGCTCTTCCTTGAACCTGGGAAGAGGGTTCCCTGGACCTTTGGTGAAGGGTGGGGCAGTTTCCATTTGATCTTAAGCAGACCAAATATAAAACGCAGTTGGTAGCAAATTGGCCTTTTTTGTCCTTAATCCATCTCAAAATTGTGATTTGGAAAAGGCTTGCATTTCAAAATATAGTTTTATATTATCTTGGGACTCTGAAATTCTCTAGAGGAACACGTCTCCAGGATTACAGCAAAAACCATTAGGAAATTTGCAATCGAGCTGCAAAAATTCATCTCTCACACGTAAAGAGGGAAGACACTGTAGAGATCAAATACATAGATGAACCTGCAGCCAAATGCAGGCCTGGTCATCTCTTGGCAGTATGACTTTAGCCAAATCGCCCCACCTTTCAATATCCTCATCTGTAAAATGGACATAACCCGCTTGGTAGGGCTGTTAGAAGGACTCTAATGAGAAAACAGATACTAAGCTTCACACACAGCACATGCATGAAAGATGGCAGTGGTATCTCCTCCTACCCGCTGTGCCCATCCCTTGGGAGAAGGAGCTTCATCCCCGTCAGTGGCAGCCAAGGGTGGGAAAAGTTACCCAGGCAAGAACTGCTGACAAGCGAAGCCAGTTCACCAACACCTCCCCAGCCACAGCTCCAGCTCTGCTTCTCAGGCTGGGTCCTCCTCACCTTAAAATTATGACAAGTAAGACCACCCGAAAGCATTCTGAATGTATTTCAAAGGTGAATATATTTCTCACATGGCAAGAAAGAGCTGCATCATTCAGGCGTGAGTTCAGTTCATGTATTTCTGAGCCCAGATGGAAAGGGCTATATTTAGGGCAAAAAATAAATAAATAAATAAGAGGACAGAGGTACCCTAAGAAAGGCAAGATTCTGAACACGGGGCTTTGGTTGATCTACAAGGTGGACTCTTCTGTTTACAGTTGGGTTCCTTATCATGGAATCTAGGAATCTCTGATGGATTGTGTACGATTCCAGAGGGCCCGGGATCCTTCACCAGTGCAGCCAAAGCTTAGCAAGGCTTCTCTTGTATATGTCTTAACAGCTAGAGCCACCATGTCAAACAGGCATGGCAACATGGACTCCCACACATCGAGGGGACACACTGGGGACATAATGGCCCAGTCACTTTCAGTTGCAGCCCAAGGCCACCGTGTGTAGTCTCACTCTTTGTCCACTGCATGAGTCCCTCCCAATCACCCTTCCCACCCCAGCGGCCCCCAATGTGGGGCTCACTCACTATTGACTTCATTTGCCTGAGGTTGGGTGCAGATTCCATAACTAGGCTCACTTGAAGATTGGCTGCCCAGCCCAGTCTCCCTGAGACTCTGGGCTCTGTCTGGACGTGTGCTGCCTGCATTCTCGAATCATCTCTTGGAGTTGCACACAGGCACAGTTCCGTTCCTTTCTGTCATCTGTTTCTCCCAACCTCCCATTTGAATTCATGGACTTAATGTATTTTATTTCTCCTAACTCAACATAATGCATTCCTCTCTTCCAGTAAAATAAATTACCCTTACTATCAATTCTAACCAGCAGTTATTATGAGTGAAATAAAATTATCCATGAAAGGCATTGATTTCTAAATCATGCTGCCTCCCAGGAGATCTACACACTCTATTACAGACTCAGATTTTTATAGGGACTGGAGATAAGAAGGGTGAGTTGGGATTATTCTTCCTGTTGTGGAGTGGGAAATCAATGCCCAGAGACAGAGAATGAAACCAGACTGTTTTAAGTGATGAGTTCTGGCTCCATTTACCAGCCCCTAAGATTTTGAGCAAGTTACTGAGCCTCAAACCGCTCATCTGTAAAATGGGGACTAAAAATAATATTCATTGTACCAATGATGGTTTTAACAAATGAATCACAAGTAAGATGATAACGTTTGAGGAAATTGACTGAGGGGTATACAGGAAACTTCTATCTTTGCAACTTTTCTGTACATCTAGAATTATTCCAAAATAAAAAGTTTATTTATTTAACAGTAATTATCTAGCCAGATGGAGTCGAGAAATCAATACACAAGAAGACCTATAGTAAGCACTCAGTAATTGTTATTTTTTCCCTTGAGACAAAGTGTCACTCTGTTGCCCAGGCTGGAGTGCAGTGGTGCAGTCTCGGCTCACTGCAGCCTCCACCTCCCTGAGCTAAGGTGACCCTCCCACCTCAGCCTCCTATGTAGCTGAGACGACAGGCGTCCACCACCATGCCCAGTTAATTTTTGTATTTTTTGTAGAGACAGGGTGTCACCATGTTTCCCAAGCTAGTCTCAAACTCCTGGGTTCAAGCAATCTGCCCACCTTGGCCTCTCAAAGCTGAGATCGTGCCACTGCACTCCAGCCTGGGCAACAGAGCGAGACTTTGTCTCCCAAAGTGCTGGGATTACAGGTGTGAGCCACTGTGCCTGGCCTGTCACTATATTTTTAATAGCGGTAGTAGATGTCATTTTATTATCATCATTATTTGAGGTCACTCATTTGGTCTGGGCAGAGCAGAGTGCCATCCTATGCCCACTGGCGCGGCCCTGAAATTCATCTCCTCTCCTCTCCTGGTTGCTGGACTGCTTGGCAGGTGTGATTCCAATCCAGGGCGGGATCCTGAACCTGAACAAGATGGTCAAGCAAGTGACTGGGAAAATGCCCATTCTCTTCTACTGGCCCTATGGCTGTTACTGCGGACTAGGAGGCAGAGGCCAGCCCAAAGATGCCACGGACTGGTAACTCCTTTCCCAGGGATGGCAATCCTATCCTGCCCCCGACTCCAGGACTCTTCTTTTCTCTCCACCCACCTATTCATTTAGTTGAGTTGAATCCATTTTGTTGAGCATCTACTATGTGCTAGAAAGTGCTGAGTGCCAATATGGTCCCAGCCCTCCCGGAGCTTGCCTTCCAGAAGGTTCCCCAGGGTCCCTGAAGGCCAGACACCCCCTTGCACTCCCATCCCCTACTCTAGTGGCAATGCCCACGTTCACTCCCCACTGCAATGGACAATGGTCTTAAAGCCCCGCCACCAACTGCCTTTTTTGCCGTTATCTCATTTGATCTTCATAATCATCCTGGGAGTCAGCTAGAGGAGCGGTGAGAGCCAGCCACTCCTGGGACACTGCCCCGATCTGCCACTTACAGGCTGTGTGACCTTGAGCAAGTGTCTTGACCTCCCCGAGTCTCAGTTTCTTCATCTCTGAAGAGGGGGTAATATGAGTACCTCCATCCCATGGTGGTTTTAAGGATTAAGAGAGAATGCATAGATAAAGCAAGTGTCTGGCACATAGGAATCGCTCAAAAAATGTTAGTCATCACGATCTTAAGGAAGACTGCAGCCCTGCAGGCCTTGACTCTTCCTAGGTGGGGACACGGGTTCTTCTCCGGTGGGGGAGCAGCCAGAGACCCCAGTAGGCTGGGGACCCATGCAGCTGTGCACCCTATCTGCTGCAGGTGCTGCCAGACCCATGACTGCTGCTATGACCACCTGAAGACCCACGGATGCCGCATCCACACGGACCATTACAGATACAGCTTTTCCCAGGGGGACATCCACTGCTGTGAGTACCCAGACCTCAGGGCTGGAGCTGGAGACCCCAGGAAGCGAGTTGTAGTCCCCTCTGCCTTCACAGTACAGCTACTTGATCTCTCTGTTTTTTCACGTGGGCCCACTGGCTGCAGTTGGGCTGTGAAGAGGCAAGAATGGGTACGGTGGTATGGAGAGGGCCCATGGGAGGTTTGACCCCTTTAGCACCTGGAATTCAGGCCCATTACCAACCAGCTTGGTGACCGCATTGCTTAACCTCCCTGAACCTCAGTATCGCCATCTGTAATCTACCCCCATTAAGTTATTGCAAGAACTAAAATGAGACAGACAGAATGAGCCTCACAGGATGCTTGCCACAATAAACTACACAGGGCTACCGATTGGCTATTCCTTTCTTCATTACCACATGGAATCACTCGGGCAGCCTGTCGAAGATCAGCAAAACCCTGATTATCTGCATTGTACAGACCAGGAAACCAAAACTATAGTGGGGAAGTGTCTGCCTCCAATTGACAGAGCCTGGGCTGGAACCCAGGGCACCTGGCCTCTGCATCCTTTCCAGCATCACAAGCATAGAAATGCAGCAGGGCCTCAGGGATGGGAATCGAAAGGTTTCATCACAGCAGCCGCTGTTCATTGAGGGCTTCATAATAGTAACAATAATATCCAACATTTATTGAGCACTTACTATAGGCTAAGTGCCTTGTCTTCTTGCTTTAACTCTCATAGCAGCCCCCTAGGCAGCTCTTACCATGATCCCCACTGCACAGATAACGAAACTGTGATCCCTCCTGCATGGAGTCTTTGCATAGACTGTTGCCACCCCACTCCCCAACTGCAGCTTCCTCCAGGAAGAGCAGACCCTTCCGATCTCAGCTCAAAAGGCTCTTCTACCCTGTTTTCTGATCTCCTAGCCCTGCATGGTTCCTCACTTTCACTTTGCATAGCTGTTTATTCCTCCCTGTGATGCTCTAATACCTGCCCCTCTCCCATGTCCCTATTGCTAAGTCCTCTCCTGCCAAGACACGGTAGGTGCTCAATAATTGTTTAATGAATGGGTGGATAAATAATTGAAGGTGCAATGGCACACAGGGAGGTCATGGTACGTGGCCAAGGTCATGCAGCTAGAATGGGGGTTGTTGGGACCGGTACCTCCATGACTGAGTAGGAACTGCACTGCCTTCAGAGGCTGCTAGACCCATACCTGGCTCTGTCTTGGGAAAGGACAGACACAGAGCTCCCACTCCTCCACCCACAGCTGACAAGGGAAGCTGGTGTGAGCAGCAGCTGTGTGCCTGTGACAAGGAGGTGGCCTTCTGCCTGAAGCGTAACCTGGACACCTACAAGAAGCGACTGCATTTCTACTGGTGGCCCCACTGCCGGGGGCAGACCCCTGGGTGCTAAAACCCATACCCTCCACCCTGTTCCTCAGCATGGAGCTCCGGCATCCCCGCTTCAGTATCTAACCTGAACCAGCCTGACTTTTCAAACACTCCGTGGGGAGGTAGTCCCAGCCTCCCCCGGAACCTCCTACCAATGCCTTCTAACCTTCTGAAGCTTTCCGAATCCTCCCAGTTGAGGCAGCAGCTGTGTCCTCTGGGGTGGATGGGAATCTTGGGAGAAGCCCAAGCAAGGGAGCCCTCAGAGATGGTGTTTGGACCAAAGCATCGGGGTGGGGGGAGAGGTCTGCCACTGTCCCTCACCTGCTGTCTCCCCGGTCCTTTCTCATCCCCTCCAATATAGTCTCGGAGCTACAACCAGGAGCAGCCACTTTAAAGGGCAATATTGATTTTTCTGTCCATGTGACTCTCTCTCTTAAAACCTCAAGGAAAGCCTCTCACAGACGTTGGGGACCCCGCACAGTCCGGCCATGTGACCCTCTCCCCAGGCAAGCTCTGAAGTCCCTGCAGGTGCAGGCCATGCCTGTCTTAAACTCAGTTGCATCCCTGGTGCCCAAAGCAACGCTCAGAACCAAGGAGCTCCGTAAATCCCTCTTGGGTGAAGCGCTAGACAAAGCCGCCAGCTCATATGGCTCCGGGCACCAGAGCCTTGAGTACTTTCTCCTGACTTCAGGCATTGGCTCAGGGTGAATTACAAGGGGCTACTGAATGGCTATTACTTTCATCACGACTGATCCCCACCTCCTCGGGGTCAAAGGGCTACTTTCTGGAAGTCTTCCCGGGCTGAATCCTCCTCCCTGACTGCAAGGGCTCACTCCCTCCTCCAAGCTCCCACAATGCTTCATGACTCTGCCGCTTACCAAGCTTGGCCTAGAGTGGCAAATGGAACTTCTCTGATCTCCCCCAACGAAACTGGAGCCCTGAAGGACGGAGGCCATGTCTGTACCATCTCTGTTTCCCCTGTTTTCCCACATACTGGGTGCTCAATTCATGCCTGTGAATGGAGTGAACCCATAATGGATACACAGGGGTTGCAGCAGATGGTGTGGGTACCCCACCCAGATTCCCTCCAGGCCCAAGGTCCCTCTCCCTGAGTGAGGCCAGGTGTTGGCAGCCAACTGCTCCAATATGCCTCCTTCTCTTAAATATTGCCCTGGTCTACAGGGAGCTGCCTGCCCTCCGCCCCACCTCTCCCACCAAGAGGCCACCTGTCACTCATGGCCAGGAGAATCAGACACTATGGAAGGTACAACTGCCAGCTCCCCTGCCTCTGTGAAGGATTGTGTGGGCGGAACAACACTCTCGAATTCCTCCTGGGATCGGGCTGAGGCCAGGCCTCTCCTGGAACCACCTCTCTGCTTGGTCAGACCCCATGGCCTATTCAGTTTTCCTGGTTCCCTCACAGGTTTCTCCAGAAAGTACTCCTTCAGTAAAGTGTTTGCACAAGAATCCTTGTCTAAGGCTCTGTTTCTAAGGAAAGAGACTGAAGAGGGATAACTTTTTCCTGTGAGGACTCCCAATCTGCCATTTGTGTGTGGTTAGCTGTTTCCAGCCAGGGGGCTGAGGCACCTGCCTTCGCCCACACTCTGGGCCGGTGGCACCACCTGTGCCTCAGCTGACTGAGCAGTTTCGAGATGTGGTGACTCATGTGAGGTGGTGTCATAGGAATGAAGGACTGTGGGCACCGGGTTCAAATTCCAGTTCTATGCACCACTCTGTGTGGGGATACCCGTGGGGGCAGCTGTGCCTGTGTGTGGGAACAGGGTAGGGAAATCTCCGTACCTTCTCAATTTTGCTATGAACCTAAAACTGCTGTATAAAGTCTAGGCCGGGCGTGATGGCTCATGCCTGTAATCCCAGCACTTAGGGAGGCTGAGGCAGGCGGATCACCTGAGGTCAGGAGTTCTAGACCAGCCTGCCCAACATGGCAAAACCTCGTCTCTACTAAAAATACAAAAATTAGCCAGGCTTCATGGTGGGCGCCTGTAATCCCAGCTACTCGGGAGACTGAGGCAGGAGAATCACTTGAATCCGGGAGGCAGAGGTTGCAGTGAGCCAAGATCGCAACACTGCACTCCAGCCTGGGCAACAGAGTGACACTGTGTCTCAAAAAATAAAATAAAATAAAATAAAATAAAATAAAATAAAATAAAATAAAATAAAATAAAATAAAATAAAGTCTAGGTTTAAAAAAAAATTCCGGCCGGGCGCGGTGGCTCAAGCCTGTAATCCCAGCACTTTGGGAGGCCGAGACGGGCGGAACACGAGGTCAGGAGATCGAGACCATCCTGGCTAACACGGTGAAACCCCGTCTCTACTAAAAAAATACAAAAATCTAGCCGGGCGAGGTGGCGGGCGCCTGTAGTCCCAGCTACTACGGAGGCTGAGGCAGGAGAATGGCGTAAACCCGGGAGGCGGAGCTTGCAGTGAGCTGAGATCCGGCCACTGCACTCCAGCCTGGGCGACAGAGCGAGACTCCGTCTCCAAAAAAAAAAAATTTCCACTTATATCAGTGACTAACCATGTACCTTACAGGAGTAAACATTCTCTGCTTGTAAAGTATAAATGAAAATAAGAAGAGACCAACCTGGGCAACATAGACCTCATCTCTACAAAAAATATGAATTTGTTGTTGTTGTTGTTGTTGTTGAGACAGGGTCTTGCTCTGTTGCCCAGGCTGCACGATCGTGGCTTCCGGCAGCCTCGACCTCCATGGCTCCAGTGATCCTCCTGCACCAGCCTCCTGAGTAGCCAGGCACCCGAATGCCTGGGTAACTTGTGTATTTTTTGTAGAGATGGAGCCTCACTATGTTGCCTAGGCTGGCCTCAAATTCCTGGGCTCAAGTGATCCTCCTGTCTTGGCCTCCCAACGTGTTGGCATTACAGTCTTGAGCCGCTGCACTCGATTGAAAATTTTTTAAAAAGAAGAAAATAAGAAGGTGTTTGTGTTTGAATTAAATAAGATTAGTGTAGATTAAATTCTTAGCACAGCAGGCACCTGGCACAGGGTGTTAACTTTAAATGTTAATGGCATGGTTACTGTTGTTAGTTCGTAGTGACCAGATCTAAAGTCACCCCCAAGAGAAATCAGGAGGAGAAAGTGTCCTCCTCCTTCCGCACCAAGTCTTCTCCCAAGGACATTGGATGCATAATGTCCATTTATTCAAGAGACTCCATCGGGAGCTGACGACTCTTATTTGTTTACCAAATTTGGCCCAATAGCTCCCTATGGCTTTGCATTAACATCTCTCTTAATATTAATGTGGGCCGACTTAGCCATTATGATCCCCATTTCATAATTAAGGATCCTCCTGAGGTCCCACAACCCGAGAAAGGCAGAGCCACAGCTTCGCCCCAGCCTCTTCTGGCTCCATTCCTTCGCCACATCACGTTTGTATTGGTTAAGAAGCTTCCAGCTAAAAACTGTGACTCAGTGGGCTGAAACAATGTGGGCATTTATGATCTTACATGATGAGATGATCAGAGAGGAGGTGGTTCCAAGTCTGGCTCTTCAGCGCTTGATATCATCAGGGCCTGATTTCCTTCCTGCTCCTGGCAAGCCACCAGAGCTCTGTGTGTTGGCTTTGCCCTCTGGGTGACTCCCCTCACATCTCCAAGCTGGCAACCATGATGCCAGCCTGCAGGGTGGGATGTGACAGCATCCAGCCAAGGAGACGCTGTGTCTTCCTCTCTTCCTGTGTCTTCTTTTCCTTTTCTTTTTTTTTTTTTTTTTTTTTTTTTTTGAGATGGAGTCTCACTCTGTCACCCAGGCTGGAGTGCAGTGGTGCAGTCTCGGCTCACTGCAAGCTCTGCCTCCTGGATTCACGCCAGTCTCCTGCCTCAGCCTCCCGAGTAGCTGGGACTACAGGTGCCCGCCACCACGCCCGGCTAATTTTTTTGTATTTTTAGTAGAGATGGGGTTTCACCGTGTTAGCCAGGATAGTCTCAATCTCCTGACCTCATGATGCGCCTGCCTCGGCCTACCAAAGGGCTGGGATTACAGATGTGAGCCACCGCGCCCGGCCCCCTGTGTCTTTTTAATAAGTCCCCCAGCACCACCCAGCAGACTTCCCTGCAGGGCAGGTTCCCCTAACCCAGAGGTTACCCAAGACAGTGGGATGAGACTGCTTGGTTTAGATTCATTAGGCTTTATTTACCCCCAAGAGGGAACAGGATCAATGTCCCTGAGGGGTTGGGTAGCTGCTGGAATTTGTGTTGGGTGAGCAAGCCTGGAGCCGGGGACTGCAACCCGCTCTCACTTTGACCAGGAGCTGAGCTGTGCCTGGGGTGCTCCCATTTCTGACCACCTTACCACCAGGGCAGGCTTGATATGTAGTAGGTGATCAATAGGGATGTGTGGAACAAATAAATGAATTATGAAAGAATGAATGAATGAATGAATGAACCTCATACTGGCAAAGACATGGGATTTATTTAGATTAGGAGGCTAGATGCACAGGTGGGACCTCAGGCAGCAGGACTTGGAACGTCCCACGCTGCAAGTTCTCATCCTGGACCAGCGTTCAATGACTGAAACTGGACAAGAGGCAGCGAGGAAGGAGCGATTCCCAGGGGAGCCTCGGTTCTCCACCCAACCCTCTCAGTGCTCCTGGATGGCAGAGACAGCTACTGTGCTTCCTGTTCCCTCTGAGGTTAGACTCTGCCCAGTGTGGGAGGTGGAGTGGACACTGAACAACTGTGGTGCCCATTCACCCCTCCTCTTACCTACCTTGAGGCGCTGGTACTGTTACTGCATTTGACAGCTGTAGAAACTGAAACTCCAAGGGTGAGTCACTAGCTGATAAGTGGCAGGGTTGGGATTCGAACCCAGGTATCTCTGGCTCCAGGGCCATGTCCCACTCTACCTCCTAGCCACACCCAGGGACTACCAGGTGGGGGTGACGTGTGTCAAAGGCAGAAACCTACCCATTGGTGGGTACAAGCCTCAGGCCACCTGGGATGCAGGGTTCCACCTCCAGGGGGCCCAGCGCAGGACAAAGTGACAGGGACGACTTCTCCAAGGCCCTGCCTGTCTTTCCAGCTGAATCCTGCTTCCAAATGCCCATGTTCCTTCCCCACATCCTCGCCTTGCTGTGATGTGCAGGAGGGGCTGGGCTCCTGCCACCCCCTCCCCACCCTATCTCAGTGTCCCCTTGAGGAGGACTGGGGGGCATTCACACTTGGGCTTCCTGACTGAGGTCAGCCAGAGGGTCATCCTGACCTCAGGGCACCAGGGCAGCTGAATAGCCCATGTCTCCCACTGGGTGACCTGGCTTGTTCTCTAGAGCTCAGAGTCCCCTGTGTGTGTATATGTATGTGTGTATATATGTATATATATATATATATATATATATATATATATATATTTTTTTTTTTAATTCAAAATAAAGAAGAGGTTTTTAAAGCAGTTTGTAAAAGCTCAAAGCAAGGTCAGAGAAGGCAGGCTGAGGATTCCTCTCTGGTCCCTTTCAGTTTTTGGTTCCCGGCCAAACCCTGTCCACCTTGGGGCCTCTGCTGGGGGAAGCCTCCTCTGGGTCTTGGCAAGATGGGCTCCTTCTTCACCCAGAGCTCAGCTGAACTGCTTCTGCCTCCGAAAAAATGTCCCTGCCCTCCCGACCAAAAGCAACCACCTCCCACCCTTGGTTACTCCCAGTCTCCCTGCCCTGTTTTAATTCTCTGCTTTGCACTTTCTGATGGTTTTCTTAATCAGCATTCAGCAATTCACTTCTCTCACCCAACAATCGGCGAGAATATGAATGCGTTGGACACAGGAAGGACCACAACATTCCCAGCGTCAAGAACAATGCTGGGGGCACAGGACGTTTCTGATGAATGAATGGATGAATGAATGAATGAATGAATGAATGAATGAATGAATAGGGATTGATAGGAAGGCTCTTCCTATTTCTTTCAGCTGGGCTACTTCCCAGCTGTGTGACCTTTGGGCTTGTGGTTTTGTTACAAGAAAGGGGTCTGGATCTAGACCCAAGAGAGGATTCTGGGATCTCACGCAGGAAGGAATTCAGGGTGACCGCACAGAGGAAAGTGAAGTCAAGTTCATTAAAAAAATAAAGGAATAAAAGAATGGCTTCTCCATAGGCAAAGCAGCCCGAGGGCGGCTGGTTGCCCATTTTTATGGTTCTTTCTTGATGATATGTTAAACAAGGGGTGGCTTATTCATGCCTCCCCTTTTTAGACCATATAGGGTAACTTCCTGATGTTGCCATGGCATTTGTAAACTGTCAGGGTGCTAATGGGAGTGTAGCAGTGAGGATGGCCAGAGGTCACTCTCGTGGCCACTTTAGTTTTGGTGGGTTTGGCCGGCTTCTTTACTGCAACCTGTTTTATCAGCAAGGTCTTTGTGACTTGTATGTTGTGCTGACCTCCTATCTCATTCTGTGACTTAGAACACCTTAAGCATCTGGGAATGCAGCCCAGTAGGTTTCAGCCTTATTTTCCCCAGCTTCTGTTCAAGATGGAGTTGCTCTGGTTCACACACCTCTGACAGTTTTACTTCTCTCATTCTCAATTTGTGATTAGTAAAATTAACCAATAACGCCTACCCTTGAAAGGGAATTTTTGGCCAAATCTTCATCTCTTTCCTACTAAGAACCTCCTACCAGGGAGAAGGTTGGGACAGGGTAGAAGGGGTAGGTGGGCAGGTAGGAAAGGCAGGGACGTTCTATCACCTCCCAGCCCTTCTCTCAGGATGATCAGAAATTAGCCCTTCACCCTCTGCCAGGAACACTCCCCCTAATTTCAGGAGACCATTGAAGTGAGGTCAAAGTGCATTCTGCTGGTGAGCTGCCTCTGCTGGAGCCCCTTCCAGGATCCAGGGCTGGGCTGGGGTGAGAGGAAGCTGAGACTGTACCTGTTCCTTCCTCAGGATTCAGCCTTGAGATGATGCAGCAGCCGGCCCTGGCCCTGCGGTAAGCATCCCTCCCTGCCCCCAAACACCAGCCTAGGAACTGCAGAGCAGAAGGAAGGGAGGGAAATTCAGCCATAGTGGCTTCTGGCTTCCTGAGAGGGAATGGGAAAATGCCAATTTCTGGGTTCCCCTGTGCTAAGAACCTTATATACATTTTCTCACTTACACTTCCACTTCATTCTGCACGACCCAGCAAGGTGGGTATGATTTTTTAAAAAACTTAGGTGGGTATGACTGGCCGCACAGTACAGATGAGAACACAGGTTCTGATGAGTTAAACTTGCCTGCGGTAACTCACTCATGGAGAAGTGGCGGAGGCCACTTTGGGAGGCCGAGGCAGGTGGATCACTTGAGGTCAGGAGTTCAAGACCAGCCTGACCAACATGGTGAAACCCCATCTCTACTAAAAATATAAAAATTAGCTGGGCGTGGTGGCATGTGCCTATAATCCCAGCTACTTGGGAGGCTGAGACAGGAGAATTGCTTGAACCAGGGAGGCAGAGGTTGCAGTGAGCCAAGATTGCACCACTGCACTCCAGTCTGAGTAATAGAGCAAAAGTTGGTGCCCCCCCACCCACACCTGACCCCAAAGAGAAGTGGTGGAGGCTGGGCAAAAGTGAGCAAAAGCCATGTTAAGCCCGGGGTCCTGGTGCGACCCTCACCACCCCAGGTAGTGTGCTCCCTATGCTAGAACTGTAATAAGTCTGTTGCCTGGTGCACACAGCAAGTTAATATGCTGAGACACCAGGTTGCAGCAGAGAAGGAGGTTTAAACTTAGGGTCACCAAACAAGGAGACGGGAGAGAACCTTAAATCCATCTCCCTGAGGAGTTTGGGGCTGGGGTTTTTAAGGGTTTTGGAGTGGGATGAAGTGTGGAGATCACTGAATGGTGGAAGAGTGCAGGGTGATGTCACAGGACAGGGAGAGGAAGAACATGCATTCTCATGCCGATCTCGTTCCTCTGTGAGAGGCTTCAAGCTGGTGGCTGGAATTTGGGGTTTGAAAAACACCCTAAACAATCCTTAAACAAGTTGATCTTGTGATTCTAATGTCAGAAATCCTATCTATAGGAACAATGAAAATACAAATCAATTGTAGTGTCAGGAATCTTATCTATAGTAACACGAGATGAAAGTGGGTCAGTATCTAGTGCTTTTGTGACTTTTAGCAACATGGAAGTGAGCCAACGTGCAGCCTGATTAATGCTTCATTATCACCATATTTCTGTCCAGAATTCTTGAGGATGGCTTCAAAAGCAGCAGGTCTGAAACTTTATGGCAGACAAAATCACCCAGGGGAACAAGTTTAAAATGCAGGTTCTCTGGGCCCCACACCTAAACAGTATGATTCTGCAGGTCTAGGATGGAGCCAAGGAACCTGTATTTTGTAAACTGAAAATAAAATTCCAAGGCCTAAGAAGTAAAACTGTCAGAGGTGTGTGAACCAGAGCAACTCCATCTTGAACAGAAGCTGGGGAAAATAAGGCTGAAACCTACTGGGCTGCATTCCCAGATGCTTAAGGTGTTCTAAGTCACAGAATGAGATAGGAGGTCAGCACAACATACAAGTCACAAAGACCTTGCTGATAAAACAGGTTGCAGTAAAGAAGCCGGCCAAACCCACCAAAACTAAAGTGGCCACGAGAGTGACCTCTGGCCATCCTCACTGCTACACTCCCATTAGCACCCTGACAGTTTACAAATGCCATGGCAACATCAGGAAGTTACCCTATATGGTCTAAAAAGGGGAGGCATGAATAAGCCACCCCTTGTTTAACATATCATCAAGAAAGAACCATAAAAATGGGCAACCAGCCGCCCTCGGGCTGCTTTGCCTATGGAGAAGCCATTCTTTTATTCCTTTATTTTTTTAATGAACTTGACTTCACTTTCCTCTGTGCGGTCACCCTGAATTCCTTCCTGCGTGAGATCCCAGAACCCTCTCTTGGGTCTAGATCCAGACCCCTTTCTTGTAACAAAACCACAAGCCCAAAGGTCACACAGCTGGGAAGTAGCCCAGCTGAAAGAAATAGGAGGAGCCTTCCTATCAATCCCTATTCATTCATTCATTCATTCATTCATTCATTCATCCATTCATCAGAAACGTCCTGTGCCCCCAGCATTGTTCTTGACGCTGGGAATGTTGTGGTCCTTCCTGTGTCCAACGCATTCATATTCTCGCCGATTGTTGGGTGAGAGAAGTGAATTGCTGAATGCTGATTAAGAAAACCATCAGAAAGTGCAAAGCAGAGAATTAAAACAGGGCAGGGAGACTGGGAGTAACCAAGGGTGGGAGGTGGTTGCTTTTGGTCGGGAGGGCAGGGATATTTTTTCGGAGGCAGAAGCAGTTCAGCTGAGCTCTGGGTGAAGAAGGAGCCCATCTTGCCAAGACCCAGAGGAGGCTTCCCCCAGCAGAGGCCCCAAGGTGGGCAGGGTTTGGCCAGGAACCAAAAACTGAAAGGGACCAGAGAGGAATCCTCAGCCTGCCTTCTCTGACCTTGCTTTGAGCTTTTACAAACTGCTTTTAAAACCTCTTCTTTATTTTGAATTAAAAAAAAAAAAAATATATATATATATATATATATATACACATACACACACACAGGGGACTCTGCGCTCTAGAGAACAAGCCAGGTCACCCAGTGGGAGACATGGGCTATTCAGCTGCCCTGGTGCCCTGAAGTCAGGATGACCCTCTGGCTGACCTCAGTCAGGAAGCCCAAGTGTGAATGCCCCCCAGTCCTCCTCAAGGGGACACTGAGATAGGGTGGGGAGGGGGTGGCAGGAGCCCAGCCCCTCCTGCACATCACAGCAAGGCGAGGATGTGGGGAAGGAACATGGGCATTTGGAAGCAGGATTCAGCTGGAAAGACAGGCAGGGCCTTGGAGAAGTCGTCCCTGTCACTTTGTCCTGCGCTGGGCCCCCTGGAGGTGGAACCCTGCATCCCAGGTGGCCTGAGGCTTGTACCCACCAATGGGTAGGTTTCTGCCTTTGACACACGTCACCCCCACCTGGTAGTCCCTGGGTATGGCTAGGAGGTAGAGTGGGACATGGCCCTGGAGCCAGAGATACCTGGGTTCGAATCCCAACCCTGCCACTTATCAGCTAGTGACTCACCCTTGGAGTTTCAGTATCTACAGCTGTCAAATGCAGTAACAGTACCAGCGCCTCAAGGTAGGTAAGAGGAGGGGTGAATGGGCACCACAGTTGTTCAGTGTCCACTCCACCTCCCACACTGGGCAGAGTCTAACCTCAGAGGGAACAGGAAGCACAGTAGCTGTCTCTGCCATCCAGGAGCACTGAGAGGGTTGGGTGGAGAACCGAGGCTCCCCTGGGAATCGCTCCTTCCTCGCTGCCTCTTGTCCAGTTTCAGTCATTGAACGCTGGTCCAGGACGAGAACTTGCAGCGTGGGACGTTCCAAGTCCTGCTGCCTGAGGTCCCACCTGTGCATCTAGCCTCCTAATCTAAATAAATCCCATGTCTTTGCCAGTATGAGATTCATTCATTCATTCATTCTTTCATAATTCATTTATTTGCTCCATACATCCCTATTGATCACCTACTACATATCAAGCCTGCCCTGGTGGTAAGGTGGTCAGAAATGGGAGCACCCCAGGCACAGCTCAGCTCCTGGTCAAAGTGAGAGCGGGTTGCAGTCCCCGGCTCCAGGCTTGCTCACCCAACACAAATTCCAGCAGCTACCCAACCCCTCAGGGACATTGATCCTGTTCCCTCTTGGGGTAAATAAATCCTAAGGAATCTATACCAAGCAGGCTCATCCATTGTCTTGGGTAACCTCTGGGTTAGGGGAGCCTGTACTGCAGGGAAGTCTGCTGGGTGGTGCTGGGGGACTTATTAAAAAGACACAGGGGGGCGGGTGCAGTGGCTCACATCTGTAATCCCAGCACTTTGGGAGACCGAGGCAGGTGGATCACGAGGTCAGGAGATCGAGACCATCCTGTGGACCTCCTCCTCTCAGCCAGGGGCTTTCCAAAGTTAACCTGAAAAACTATTTTCAGGCCGTGATGGGAAGGAGAAGCCAGACATGCTTCATTAAACCCTCCTCTCTTTTGGAATTGCTCATAAGACAGACTCTATTAAGCCTGATAAGAAACATTTACAGTCTATTAACTTCGATGCCTGCTATCTGGAGGCTTCATCTGCATGATAAAACCTTGGTCTCTACAACCCCTTGTCATCACCCAGATGTTCCTTTTTATTGATAATAACTTTTTCAACCAATTGCTAATCAGAAAATCTTTGAATCTGCCTATGACTTGGAAGCCTCTGTTATAAGAAAGGGGTCCAGATCCAGACCCCAAAAGAGGGTTCTTGGATCTCATGCAAGAAGGAATTCAGGGTAAGTCCACAGAGTAAAGTGAAAGTAAGTTTATTAAAAAAGTAAAGGAATAAAAGAATGGCTACTCCACAGACAGAGCAGCCCCAAGGACCGCTGGTTGCCCACTTTTATGGTTATTTCTTTATGATATGCTAAACAAGCAGTGGATTATTTATGCCTCTCCTTTTGAGACCACATAGGATAACTTCCTGATGTTGCCATGGCGTTTGTAAACTGTCATGGTGCTGGTGGGAGTGTAGCACTGGGGGACAACCAGAGGCCACTTTTGGAGCCACCTTGCATTTGGTAGGTTTTAGCTGGCTTCTTTACTGCAAACTGTTTTATTAGCAAGGTCTTTATGTCCCGTATCTTGTGCCTATCTCCTATCTCATCCTGTGATTTAGAATGCCTTAGCCGTCTAGGAATGCAGCCCAGTGGGTCTCAGCCTCATTTTACCCAGCCCTTGATCAAGATGGAGTTGGTCTTGTTCTAATGCCTCTGACACCTCCACTTCCAGTTGTCCCACCTTTCCAGACCGAACCAATACACATCTTACATGTATTGACTGATGTCTTATGTCTCCCTAAAATGTATAAAACCAAGCCGTACTCCCACCACCTTGGGCACATGTTCTGAGGATCTCCTGAAGGCTCTGTTGTGGGCCACCAGTCATTCATATTTGGCTCAGAATAAATCCATCAAATATTTTGCAGAGTTTGACTCTTGGTCACGAATTTTTTAATTTTTATTTTATTATTATTATTATTATTAGAGATAGAGTCTCCCTCTGTCACCCAGGCTGGAGTGCAGTGGCGTGATCTCAGCTCACTGCAAGCTCTGCCTCCTGGGTTCTCCTGCCTCAGCCTCCTGAGTAGCTGGGACTACAAGCGCCTGCCACCACGCCTGGCTAATTTTTGTATTTTTAGTAGAGACAGGGTTTCACCGTGTTAGCCAGGATTGTCTCAATCTCCTGACCTCGTGATCTGCCCACTTTGGCCTCCCAAAGTGCTGGGATTACATGCGTGAGCCACTGCACCCGGCCTTGGTGGACAGTTTTTAACAAGTGCTTCCCAAGATCCTTATGTACCTGGCCAGGGATTACATGCTGAAAGGCGTGTAGGCCCCCACTCCTCTATCACCCCCACTACCTCCACTTCCCCTACTCACAGCACCTGGAGCAGACAGAGACCTGTCTCCATTGCCAACCCAGTGACGGAGCAGCTGTTCACACCAAGGTTTGTCCATCCTGTGTAGACATGGCTCCCTAGGCTGCCAAACTGGAGACCACATTCCTCACCTGCGCCCGAGCCTCCGATGCTTCATCTGTCAAGTAAAATATAGGGGAGGACTATGCTCAGAGCTCAGCTTGCCACAGGCCACCTTCCTGAGGTCTGGTTGAATATTTGCTTTTGGGTTTGTTTTTCTTTTTTTTCTTTTTTTTTTTTCTTTGAGACGGAGTCTCGCTCTGTCGCCCAGGCTGGAGTGCTGTGGCCGGATCTCGGCTCATTGCAAGCTGCACCTCCCGGGTTTATGCCATTCTCCTGCCTCAGCCTTCCAAGTAGCTGGGACTATAGGCGCCCACCACCTCACTCGGCTAGTTTTTTTCTTTTTTTTTTTTGTATTTTTTAGTAGAGACGGGGTTTCACCATGTTAGCCAAGATGGTCTCGATCTCCTGACCTTGTGATCCACCCGTCTCGGCCTCCCAAAGTGCTGGGATTACAGGCTTGAGCCACCGCGCCCAGCGGGTTTTTTTTTTTTTCCTTAATCTAAATTTATTTATTTATTTATTTATTTATTTATTTATTTATTTATTTATTATTTTATTTTTTGAGACAGAGTCTTGCTCTGTAGCCCAGCCTGGAGTGCAGTGGCACCATCTTGGCTCATTGCAACCTCTGCCTCCAAGGTTCAAATGATTCTCCTGCCTCAGCCTCCCGGCATCCATCACCATGCTCAGATAATTTTCGTATTTTTAATAGAGACAAGGTTTCGCCATGTTGGCCAGGCTGGTCTCGAACTTCTGACCTCAGGTGATCTGCCTGCCTCGGCTTCCCAAAGTGCTGGGATTACAGGCATGAGCCACAGCACCTGGCCTAAATTTATTTATTTAAGGATTTATTTAAGAAGGAAATTTATATCCCTCTGGAATAGGGGAAACAAGTATCGCTTGTCGTAAACAGAGGGTGACCATAAAAATAAATATAATTTCCCTTCGAGAAATGTGTCCCCCACGCCTGGCACCAAGGAGAGAAGTATGATTCTTATCCTTGAAGATGAGTTGGCATAAACTGACCTCACTATAGTAACCCTTATCTCACATTAGTTCCCCATGTTTTTCCTAGTGACTTCCCCACAATTCATTGTCCCTTGAAGCCCAAACCCACTTTCCTTTGTTAAAAGGCTATGGAAGCCCTGAGCCTAACCACTTCTTTGAGTTTTACTTATTTTATGTGAGCTCTCATGTGTCTAAATATTAAGAGAAATTGAGTGCCCTTTCTTCTACTAATATGTCTTTTGTTAGTTTCATTCACAGGGCCCCAGTGCAGGAAAATAAGAGAATAAAGGCCAGTTGTGGTGGTCCACGCCTGTAGTTCCTGCTACTTGGGAGGCTGAGGCAGGAGGATTGCTTGAACCAGGAAGGTCAAGGCTGCAGTGAGCAGTGATTGTGCCACTGCACTCCAGCCTGGGCAACTGAGTGAGACCCCATCACAAAAAGAATAAAAAAGAAAAAAAAAAAAGAGTAGAGGAAAAGTCTTTCTCCCTGACACTGACCTGCAATTCCCTATCAACACCAAAGTGACCAAAGTGAAAAAGCTCAGGTTACATGACAGAAAAAAAAAAAAAAAAAAAATGAGGCACAACAGTCTGTCCATCTTGACTGTCTGGGGAAAGTGTGCCATGGGAAAGTGGCAGGAGAAATACTCTAGTGTAGTAGTCAAGAGTATGGGCTCAGGGTCCCACACACCAGGGTTGTCAGCTCTGGGGTCTCTTGACTCCCAGCTATGAGATCTTAGGTATAAGTCACTGAAACTCTCCGAACCTCAGTTTCTTTACCTATAAAATGGGGATTCTAGCACTGTCTTCACACAGTGTTGTAAGGAAGGAATGACAGGAAGAGAGTACTGGGCAGCTCGGGGACCAGGGAGCTCAGGGCAGCTGCTGTTGCCATTGTCGTGGTGGTCATGAGTGGTACCATTAGCAGCAGCAGTAATATTCACTGACATTTCCTTCTTTCCCTACTGGGCTTGTCCTCACCCAGGGCAGCTTATTAGAGCTCTATGAAATGATCTGACAAGCCATGGGCAAGTGGCCTCTCCTCAGTTACCTCATCTGTGGCTGTCACTGTGACTTGGGGGACCGGGGCAGCCCACATTGTCACCGACTGGTAACGCTCCCCTTCTGAGACTGCAGCCAGGCTGGCTGCACTTTGAACGGAAGCCTTGCCTGGGCAGCTTTTTGAGCACGGGGAACCATGCTGGTTCAACACACATTGCCTCGGACAGAGAATCCAGGGTTCAACGCTTTCTATACAGCTTACCAGCGATGGCTCTGGGGCAAGCTCCTTAATCTCTCTGTGCCTGAGCCTCTTCATGCCTAGGATGGGGTGTTCTCAGGACCTCCCTCGTAGAGTTAATGTGACAATTCAGGGGTCGCAGGAATAGGTCACTGCCAGGGCATCGTGAAGGGCCCTTGGGACATTGTCCACATTGAGACCTGCTCAGTGGTATCCGGCAGTAGGAAAACCCTGGGACGCACAGAGGAGCCACAGTTCCCGTCCCACGAGAAGCTCTGTACCACGGCCGCAGGGAACCAGCTCAGGCTGGCGGGACTTGCCCCAAATGCCAGGATCTGAGAGTTTGGTTCAAGTTCTGGCTTCACTACTAACTTGGAGGCAACCTTAGGTGAGACACGTTTCTCTCTCTCTCTCGGTTTTCCACTCTGTAAGATGAGATGTTGTGAGGTGCAAATTGGGTCATGGATTTGAAAACACTTTGAAAAGCATAAAATGTGAAAAGGTCTGTGTAGAAGAGAAGTCTTTAAACTGGGTCTTTAGAACTTCAACTAGATGTTCAATAGGACAGTATAGCTGTCTCTAGATAGAGTTTCTTAAGACAATCACATGTAACCATTCTTGTAAATCCGAACGGAAGATGTAGCAATAACTTGCTTGCAACCCATGAGTTTATTTGAAACCTGAGTAATCTCAGCGTCCAGCAGCTGGTTCACTTTGATTTATGGGAAAACAATTATGCAACATTCTGAATTTACTGGATCAACAGTTTAGAACTGATGACTCAAAGAGACATGGTAACTAAAGAATTGTCAGGTTCTCTGAATCAGACTTGCCCTGATTTGATGAATGAGTTGTTCACTGATTCTCAGAACCGACAATTTTGGAATTGACGCATAAGTTACCTTGAGTTCCAACTTTTCTTTCTATAAGGTTTATCTCACTATCCCCCCAACTCTTTGCTGGGCCAGGAATAGGTCACTGCCAGGGCATTAACACAATGACCCCAAATTATTTTTAAAAGGTTAACCAAATTATAGGGGTTGTTTTCAGTTCAAAAAGGCAAAGAGGTGCATAACACATTCAAAGAAAATGTTCTATCAAAAGATGAAAAATGTTTTAAATACATTTTTATTATTTTATTTTATATGCGGCAAGGTCTTCCTCTGTTGCCCAGGCTAGAGAGCAGTGCATATCTCACTGCAGCCTTGATCTCCTGGGCTCAAGCGGTCCTCCCACCTCAGCCTCCAGAATAGCTGGGACTACAGGTGCACACAACTAATTAAAAATTGAAATTAGCCTCACTAATTTTTAATTTCTTTTTTTGTAGAGATGGGGTCTCACTATGTTGGCCAGGCCAGTCTTGAACTCCTGGCCTTAAGTGATTCTCCTCACTTGGCCTCTCAAAGTGTTGGGATTGCAGGTGTGAGCCACTGTGCCGAGCTTCAGTACATTTTTAAAGGAGAAAGCTATAAAATGTCCACGTTAGGGGGATGATGATGGTGATGTTTTGTTCTTTACTCATTAGGAAGGTGTACCTCTACCCCTCTACCCCTGAGTGGTGCACAGTCCCACATTTAGAAACCTAAAAAATTAGTTCCAGGACCAAAGCTTGTCTCAGTCTCTGGGGATGTCATCAAGCATACCTGCAGATATGTATGAATAGATCAAGTAAGCTTTGCTCATCTCTTGGCACAAAATAACAAAATAGTATGTGTGAGTGACCCATACGGCTCTCCAGGGCTTGCACCCCTTCCCAGTGTCCCACACCTGACCATTGGTTGCATCACTGGGGAGCTGGTTGACAGATACAGATGTCCAGGCCCTAGACCATCTGTGTTGATTCCTTTCGGAGCTCTGGTCATTCTGATGCAGCCCTTCTACCTGTCAGTCCCTGGGACAGCCTCAGAATCCACCAGGTCCCAGCCGGGCAGAGCTTTCTCCTCTCCCCTAGGCCTGGATTCCTTCTGTCTCAGGGGAGGCTGTGCCGTGCCACTGAGGAGAGGTGCTCACTGAACAGGAGTCACGAGGTTCCCCCTGTGGGAGGAGGAGGCTGAGTGATGGTAAATCAGACCCTTTACACACAGCACATGCCAATCTCTGCTGGCTTTGGTGGAGATGGAGCTGAGGGGCTCATGGCAAACTGCCACCTTCCTGCTTAGACATAGCTGCTTTCATTTTTGTTTTTGAGACAGGTCCTCGCTCTGTCACCCAGGCTGGAGTGCAGTGGCATGATTACAGCTCACTGCAGCCTCAACCTCCTGGGTCAAGCAATCCTCCCACCTCAGTTTCCTGAGTAGTTGGGATTACAGGTGTGGACCACCACATCCAGATAATTTTTAAATATTTTGTAGAGATGGAATCTCACTGTATTGCCCAGGCTGGTCTCAAACTCCTGGGCTCAAGCAATCTGCCCGCTTTGGCCTACCACAGTGCTGGAATTACAGGTGTGAGTCACTACAGCCTCTTGGTTCAACTCAAAATGCTTTCACCAGCCTCCTGTTCTCATCACAATGTGGAGTTCTTGCTTGTTGCATGTCAGTCCCTGGGAGACTAACAGGTGGTGGTGGTTGGGGAGTGAGGGTGGGGGATGTGGTGGTCTCAGTGCCTAGCCCAGGCCTGGCACAATAAATGTGTGTTGAAGCACTAACCTCGGGTGTTTGAGCAGATGAATGAACAGGACAGTGTGGGAGCCAGAAGAGAAAGGAGGACCTCTGCTGGGGACGCAGGGGAAGTGCATGAGGCAACCTCCATGGAGGGAGGGATTTTGCCGGTGGGGTAGGAGAACAGGCGTTCCAGACAGAGGGCATCACCCAGGCAAAGGCTGGAAGTGTTACGATGCGCCACTTTGGGACCGGCTGCAGGGCTGTGTGCCCTGGACCCAGCTTGGATCTCCCCACAGGTGATGTCTCCCCAATGATTGCTGCTACTCCCTCTTGACAGCTCACCAGCGCTCCCTTAAGTGGGACTGATGCAATTCCAGCGTCACCGGTGGCCACATCCAATGTAGTCAGTGTTTCATGGGGCAGCCTGGGAAGACGAGATGAGGGGCCACCTTCTGCCCCAGACACCTGCCTTGGCCCCTAGGACTTGGGTTTAGGTTCGATGGTTGGAGTCAAAACTCTTGGGCTGGGGTTTGGTGGTCCTCTTCCATGACAAGTGTCATTGATTGAGCACCTACTGTATATCGGGCCCTGTACTGGATGCTTTGTGTGCATTGTCTCATCAAATACTCCCAGCAACCTAGTGAGGAAAGTGTCATTAGCCCACTTGACAGCAGAGACCACTGAGACTTAGATAATTGAAATCACGTGTCTGAGCTCACACGGTGAGGAAACACACAGAATCAAGAGATGAGCCCTGATCTGATTTTAAGGCCCTTACAACACAAGCTCTGCGTGATTTAAACCCAGTGGCTTGGATGTCTGTCCCACAGAGAAGCCAATACCTGTGCTTGTGTGGTTAGTTCCTGCGCTGGCCGGTCAGTGAACGCCTTGGGACTGATGCCGTCAGAGCCTTGGAGATTCCAGGCCAGAAGCCCAGTTCCGTTTGTTTGTTTGTTTTGTTTGTTTGTTTTGGGATTTTGTGTGTGTGTGTGTGTTTGTTTGTTTTTTGAGACAGAGTCTTGCTCTGTCACCCAGGCTGTAGTGCAGTGGCACCATCTTGGCTCACTGCAACCTCCGTCTCCTGGGTTCAAGTGACTCTACTGCCTCGGCCTCCCAAGTAGCTGGGACTACAGGCACCCACCACCATGTCTGGCTAATTTTTGTATTTTTGGTAGAGACCAGGGTTTCACCATGTTGGCTAGGCTGGTCTCGAACTCTTGACCTCAGGTGATCTACCTGCCTCAGCCTCCCAAAGTGCTGGGATTACAGGTGTGAGCCACCACACCCAACCTCAAGGCCAGTTCTGATCTAATGTTTGAAGACAAAAGAGAAGGATGAGGGGGAGTCCAGGGACACTGAGCCCCAGGGGAGCCTTTGGGGGTTTGTTTAATTAAGGCTAAGACACTAAAGTCACTCAGACCCCTGCAACTTCAGAGCCAGAAGGGCCCTGACAGGTTATGGGAATGAGGGTTTCTCAGATCCTTTTGAAGGCAAACCACGAAATGTATTAAAATTGACATCTGGACCCAGTCAACCCACACATACACAGCCAGCATAGACACATACTGTGCTGAAGCAGCACTTTATTACTTGTGATATATTAACACACACATGTGCACACACACTGGATGCAACCCTCTAAACTGATTTCATGACCCACTAGCGGACGGGGACTGCAGTTTTTCAAACAAGATCTGTCAATTCTTCTGTAAAGATGAAAAGCCAAGACCCATGACAGGTAAGAAGGCTGCCCAAAGTCAGGACATGTGCAAAGTCATGACTAGAGCCTGGTGTTCAGTTTCTCTTTACTTTTCTTTTCTTTTGATTTTATTTATTATTATTATTTTTTGAGATGGAGTCTTGCTCTGTTGCCCAGGCTAGAGTGCAGTGGCACAATCTCGGCTCATTGCAGGCTCCGCCTCCTGGGTCCACTCCATTCTCCTGCCTCAGCCTCCCGAGTAGCTGGGACTACAGGCACCCACCACCACACCCGGTTACTTTTTTGTGTTTTTAGTAGAGATGGGGTTTCACTGTGTTAGCCAGGATGTTCTTGATCTCCTGACCTTGTGATCTGCCTGCCTCGGCCTCCCAAAGTGCTGGGATTACAGGCGTGAACCACCATGCCCGGCCCCGAGCCCAGCGTTTAGTTTCTAATACTTCTAGTTACCCAAAACTGTGGTTAATAGAATGTTAGCCCATCTTAGTATGTATGAGGTACTTGGATAATTTGGGGTACAAGACACTGGACTGGACCTCACAGCTACAGAGGGTCTAATTCTGTGCTTCTGAGGGAGTTCAGAAGGTGCTTGAAATGCCTCCGGCCAGTAAGAGACCCAGTGGGAGTCCTAGGGGCCAGACTTCCCCCAGACCAGGTTTTCTGTGTTGAGTTCCTGTTGACTTCTGCCTCTCATGTTGTGAAATCTGACTCCTGGGTGTGGTTCCCCAGAAGACACAGCTGTGACCCCTGCCCTCTGGGCATTACTGACGGCAGTCATCATGTAGAGGCATGCATGGGATTTAACTCATGGACATTTACTGGGTGCTCCCTCTGTGCCAGACCCTGTGCCAAGCAGAGTGGAGAGTGGTGAGAGCACCGAGGCCTAGGCTCTGTGCCAGTGGGCCCAGCCTTGGGATTTGCAGGGACCCAGGCTCAAATCCCCACTCTGCCCATCTCTGATTGCATGGCCTAGGGCACACGTTCAGCCTCAAATTGAAAGTTACTCCCTCATTAAGTGGGATGATTACATATAGTTGTTGGGCTGTTGGAAAGATTCAATGAGATAACCTGTAGGAAAGTCCCTGGCACCTGGTAGACAATCAGCAGGTGGTAGCTCTTATTATTGTTACTGATTTTAAAAATGCAATTAATAGCTAGAGATAGGGGATGAACATTCCAGAGGGGGAAGAAACAGCAAGAGCAAGGGCAGAAAGGTGGGAAAACCAGGGCAAGAGCAGAGGAGTGGAGGTTTGGGAGGTGGGGAATAATTGGGAATTCAAACTGGAAAGGCAGTGCAGCCACAGTGAAGAACCTTAATGTCAGGCTGAGGAACTTGGCAATGGGGAGCCACTGAAGGCCTTAGAGGAAGGGAGTGATGCAACTGGAGTTCATGAAAGAGAAGATGGTCAGCAGACCCTTGATTGATAATATCAAACCCTTGCCAGGGAAGACACTGTGTAGTTGTGGGTTTTCTAAATTCAGCAAGGAAAGGGACTCTGGCACCATCCTAGGAAGGTCTTGACACCTGGGTCAGGGTAGAGGTGGGATGGTCTGTCTGGCCAGAAGTGAGAACTCCAGATTTCTTCCCTGGCTGGTCCAGGTTACGGGAGCAAGTGCCAGAAGCAGATCTGCAAGTGTGACCTGAATTTGGCTTCGTGTGTGCAGCAGTACCTGGACATGTACAATGGTTGGAAGCTCATTTTCAGCAGGAAGCCATGATGGAAGACACTTTCCTATGGGATACTGGGGGACTGAGTTAAAGACTCTCAGCCCCCTGAGGACACCACCTAGCATGCCAGTCCTAATGCAATGCCCATCCCCTTACCCAGCCAAGCCCAGCCCAGGGAGACCTTAGGGGCAGGGAGGTCACCGGTGAGCCCAGCTCTCATCCAGACTGCCCACTGCAGATGTCAAAATCCCACAATCACTGTGTTGTCTGCTCGACTCATTGGTTTTCTCTGTTTCCACACTGGTATGTGAGTTCCCCGAGGAGCTGCGTCTCAGTCATTTACTTATTTATTCAGTCACTCATTCATTCAACAAATATTTTCATAGTACCTGCTATGGTCCAAGCATCTTGGCATGTTGATACAGGCACTGGGAAGCCTGTATTAACCAGGATTTGACATAAGCAACAGAACTACTAGGAGATACCTATATATAAAATAAGGGATTATAGGGATTTGGCTTGCTATGATTATGGGAGCCAGTAAAACAGTGTGAGTGGGGCTGTTTCTGTTTCATGTGGCCTGCAGTCCCATGTCCCAAGTGGCAAGGCAGAGTGGAACTACAAGGATGAGTAGAGCCCCACGAGGACAGACAATGACACCCTTCAGCCTCTGGCTACCCCCACATCTTCCATGTTGATGACGCAGTGTCTTCCAAGGGAAGCCAGTGCCCTTCATCATGGAACCAAGTATGCTCCTGGCTCCGAAGTAAGAGGATCTGAAGATGCTGTGCCAGGACCTGGAGTTGCTGCAGCTCCCAGTGCTTCCCAGCACCAACGCCATGAGCCAGCACATAAAGGCCAGCATGCGTTGGCTGCAACAGCATTTCATGCCCTGTTCCAACTATGAGATTGTAAAAATTAAGTTACTCCATACCAGTTTCCAAATCTTATGCAAGACATCTCGAGACCCATGCTAACCTGGAACTCCTCAGGTAAGGGAATTCTAGGAAATGGAACTTCGGCTTAATTAAGTGAAATAATACAAACCCCCGAGACTTGTTGACTTGGCACCTATATGCACCTCTTCCAGACAAAGGCAATAGCAAGATCATCTTCCTGCCAAGCATAATGCGATTTTCCCTGTATACAATCTAAAACAAGCTGACCTCTCCCCAAAGTGGATAGAGGATACAAAGTCCTTTTATCCATCTTTAGGCAATGTTCATTTCTATTCTAGTTGAGTGACAATACCTTTTGATATCCTCTGACCTGAATATTGAGATATAAGGTTAACAACACTAATACACCCTATGTAAACAGCAGCACCCCAGATGAGGCTGCAATGCTACAGCTGTCCACTGTCAGGGAATGGTAGCATATGTGGAGAGCCATCTGTAAAACAGGCCTGGGTCTTTTTCCTTCTCCTGCATCTGGCCACAGGGAACTTGCCATGAACTCATAGGTACAGGTGAAGAAGGAGGCTTGTGGCAGGCACTGGGGCCACAGGGATGCTCACACAACTTACCTGGGCCTTCAGAGGCTATTCAAGCCCGATTTCACACAGACCATTTCCATTTGACTTGCAATTGCTGCTATCTATGCTGAACTTTGTCTTGATGGGCCTGTTAACACCCAGTTCATGATAGGCAGCTCAGGACTCATGATAACTTGGTAACCTGAGGTCAAGCATTCAGTGTCTACCAAGACCCGCTGGCAAGCCAGATACTGTTTCTCAAAAGGAGAGTAGTCCTCTGCAGTTGATGGCATGGCTTTGCTCCAAAACCCTTAAGGTCTGCCCTATGCTTTACCCACAGAGGCCCCTCTGAGCTTCCATGTAGCATCTCTATGTGCATATACATGTCAAGCACCATTGCATCTGCTGGGTCATACCACCCAAGTGGCAGAGCCACTTGCATGGCAGCCTGGACCTTTTTGTTCTAGGCCCCACTCAAAACAAGCAACTGTTCAGGTCGATTGGTAAGTGGGTTGAAGTGGTACTTCATTGGTACCATTGGTAAATGGTACTTCAGTGGTACTTTAACCTGAAACATTAGCTATATCTCTAAAATCTGAAGTGCCCACAAGGCACTGTGCTTCCTTCTCAATAGATGGGAGGGCCAGATGCTGTGACTTGTCCTACCTTTTGAAAGGGATATCTCAACATGCCCCAGACTGAAGGACCCCCTGGAAAATGCCACTGCAGTAGCAGGCTCCTGAATTCTTGTGGGATTTTACCCCCTAAGGCACACACATGTCATACATGTCATCACCAATGCTGACGTCCTGTGGGATACAAAGATAATCAAGGTCCCTCTGGACTAGATGATGGCATAGAGCTGGAGAGTCAATGTAGTCCTGCAGTTGGAAAGTGTAAGTGTATTGCTGTCCCTTCAAGCTGAGAGCAAATGCTTCTGACAGTTTTACTAATAGGTATAAGGAAAAAGTCATTCTGCAGTGGAAAAATTATAAAACAGGTACCAGGGGATGTGTTGATTGGCTGCAGCAACAAAACTACAGCAGCTGTGATTGGAGGCATTGCTTGATTAAGTTTGCAGTACTCCACTGTCTTTCTTTAACAGGCATCTGTCTTCCATACAGGTAGGCAAAGAAGCATTCATGTCCTGTATGCCGATTTTATTTTGTAGAGGCAGGGCCTCACTATGTTGCCCAGGCTAATCTCAAACTCCTGGGCTCAATGAATCCTCCCACTACAGCCTCCCAAAGCATGAGGATTATAAACGTAATCCATCATGCCTGGCCCTGTCTGTGGATCTTGAGTGAGATTTTAAAGTCTTGAGACCATCACTTCCTTTTTCCAAGTTCTCCAACCCATAATAATTTTTCTGTTTCCACTAAAGCACTCTGTGCCATCAACGACTTGGTCACCCTTGAACAGGTGTGTACAGAGGTGATCATTTAAGCAGCTGTTTTATCTCTTCAGGCTGTGGTCAATCAATGTTCCCCTTACCACTAAAAACCAGTTGTTTATGCCTTTAATTCTAATCAAATAAGAAAACCAATTCCAGATGACCCAGAAGCAATTCAAAGAGCCCATCCTTCTGGCTCTGTTCCTCAGAAAACTCTCCTAGTACCAAATTCTGAAGAGGTTAAGGAGTTCAGGCAGAAAGGCAAAAGTACTCTCATAAAACAATATTTTTTTGGTAGAGATTTGACCTGGTACAGATGGGACTGCTGGCTTAGTCCTTCATAGGAGGCTGTTTCTCCTGTGCCAGGTGCTACAGCTTGAAGTTAGCAAGGCACACAGTCTGAAATGGAAGATGGGTGTGAAGGGGCAGGAGACAGCAAGGACAAATTGGAACCTGGGAGGATGCATGGAACCCAAAAGAACAAACAAGAACCAGATGGGTCTCAATACCTTCCAGCCTAGCTTCATTGCCTATGCACCCTGCAGGGGAAGCTGGTTCCCTTACTTACAGAGCTAAACACATATCTGGACCAAGAGTCAGAGAAGTTAAACCAAGAAATCCAGCAGGCTCGCCCCAGCAAGGCGAGCCAGCAGATCCATGATCCATGGGCCTGAGCCACAAACACATCATGCCCTGCTCCCAAGTGCAAAGAGAATATGACTGCACTTCCCATCTGCCTTCCAAATCTCAACAAAACATCTCTTTGGGCCCTAAACTACAGCAACTAACTAGAACCTAACCCAGAACTCTACAGGGAAAGGAATTCTGGGAAACATAGCTTAGCTAAAGTTACACAATCCAAACTTGCCACACCCACCCTGAACAAAACAAAGTATGTTTTCCCTGGTGCCTGTTGCAAGACCTGGCCCCAGCTCCAAGCTTCCCCTGTGTGATGTTCTACTAAAAACACAGTTTTAGGCTGAGGTGGGAGGATTGCTTGAGGCCAGGAATTCGAGACCAGCCGGGGCAACATAACAAAAGCCTCAGCTCTACAAAAAAATAAAATTAGCAAGGTGTAGTGGTGCATGCCTGTAGTCCTAGCAACTCTGGAGGCTGAAGTGGGAGGATCACTTGAGCCCAGGGGTTTGCGGCTGTAGTGAGTTATGATCGTGCCACTGCACTCCAGCTTAGGTGACAAAGTGAGATCCTTTTCCTGGAAAAAAAAAAAGACCACAAAACATGGCTTTGAGATTGACAGACTGCTTCCTTCCCACCTCTCTTCCTTATTACCTGTGCAGTCTCAAGCAAAACACTTCACGTCCCTGGGTGTCAGGTCCCACCCCTCACATGGGAATGAAAACAGCAGCCTCACTGGGCAGTTAATAATGTCTACATGGTGTCCCGCACAAAGAAGAAACTCCAGTCAGACTCGGTGGCTCAAACCTATAATCCCAGCACTTTGAGAGGCCGAAGCAGGCGGATCACCTGATGTTAGGAGTTCGAGACCAGCCTGGTCAACATGGTGAAACCCTGTCTCCACCAAAACCACAAAATTAGCTGGGCATGGTGGTGCATGCCTGTAATCCTAACTACTCAGGAGGCTGAGGCAGGAGAATCGCTTGAACCCGGGAGGCGGAGGTGGCAGTGAGCCAAGACCACGCCATTGCACTCTAGCCTGGGTGACAAAAGCAAAACTCCATCTCAAAAAAGAAGAAAGAAGAAAAGAAAGAAAGAAGAAAGAAAGAAGAGAGAAGGAGAGAGGAGGAGGAGAGAGGAGGAGAAGGAGAGAGAAGAAAAGAAGAAGAAGAGGAAGAAAGAGAAGAAGAAGAAGAAGAGAAGAAGAAGAAGAAGAAGAAGAAGAGAAGAAGAAGAAGAAGAAGAAGAAGAAGAAGAAGAAGAAAAGAAGAAGAAGAAGAAGAAGAGAAGAAGAGAGAAGAAGAAGAAAGAAGAGGAGGAGAAGAAGAGGAGGAGGAGGAGGAGGAGGAGGAGGAGGAAGAGGAGGAGGAAGGAGGAGGAGAAGAGGAAGAGGAAGAGGAAGAGGAATAAGAAGAAAGAGGAGGAGGAGGAGGAGGAGGAGGAGGAGGAAGAAGAAGAAGAAACTGCATACACCTCCTACTTCATCAGCCCACCTTAGCTCCGTCCTCCTCTCTTCCATCCTGATCAGTGAGCTTTACCTTTGAGGCCTTTTCAGTTTGGTAACAACCACAAGGGAGCTCCCGCTGCCCAATCCCTCTGTACATATGCTTATAGAGATCATTCTACTTATGTTTGGAGGCTCACATTTGTGCCTGAAGCCCAATTCAGATGACAGAAAAGGATCTGTTATGTACAGGGCAATCTGTCCATTAAGGATGTATAAAGATCTAGCTAGGGAGGCACTGCGATCTGGTCTGTTTCACTAGCTCTCTTAAAAGGGTATGACCTCCCTGATGGTTCTCCTGCCAGCCAAGGGATCAGCAAATGCAACAGTCAAGGAGAACGCCTTTCCCCAAGTTTTGAGGCTCCCTTAGCTCTCATGTCCCCAGAACTGTTCACAGCAGCCAAGGTGGAAGACAGCAATGGGATCTCCTCCACTGAGGATGAAGCCCAGAGCCATAGACTGACTGGCCACCTGGGGACAGCCTCCAGAATCCAAAGAGGCAGTTGGAGCAGAGAAGACATGGAGCTGGTCCTCAGCTGGAATCCAGGGACTCCCCCGATGAACCCCTAATGTGGATGAGTCCCTGAACTGCTCCTTTTGTGGGCTGGATTGAAGGCAATGTGGGACAGTGGCCAGAGCCCAGGGTTCAGGGTTTAAAGCTAGGATCTGAGGTCGAATCCTACTTCTGTGTTGATGTGCTGTGTGACTTTTGGAGGGTCTCCTAACCTTTCTGTACCTCAATTTCTTGGTAGATAAATGAAGGTTCTCCACGATTCCTTCCAGCTCAAACCCATGACAGCCTATAGTGTTGCCTTCATAACCTCGTGGCATCCCGCTCCTGTGTGGATGCTGGGACTCTGAGCTGGGATGTGCCAATGAGAAGGGCCTGCCCACAGCCACCTCCTGCAGAACTTACCAGCAAAACACTGCCCTGCCTCCTACCTGACTCTCATGGGAGATGGGAGAGGTCTGGACTGGGTTCTCTTCTCTGTCATCCAGAATATCACGACTGAAGGAAAATGGAATTAGAGTGAAGCCTTCAATTTCCCCCACATACCCATTCAAAATTGGATCTGGGAAATGGCTTTGATTTTAAATATTTCATGAGCAAATTCGGCATTTAAGTCCCTCCCTGTGTGGCATTGTCAAATATAGACACCGAGTCTAAATCAAACTTTTCTAAAGCACTGGTGCATTCAGGGTAATCTCATAAAATTAAATTTTATTTTGAAAACATTCAACACTAGAGCTTTTAAAATACAGACCCTATTTATCATGCAGTTATTTTGGGGTATGTCGGAATAAAGAAGCCATAGGTACTTTCTTGGAAGGACGTTCCTTTGTTTTGGAACGCGTCCTTTCTTCTTGCAGTCTTGGTATCAGAACAAACATCCTTTCTTTTATGAACTGATAGACGGGTTGGTTTTTTAAATGTCCTTACTTTGTAAAAAATGAACCCCATAGCTGACACCTGTTTAAAAAAAATTCCTGCTGTGTGAAATCCTAGAATCTTAGCATCCCCCATATCAGTATCAAGGTGGGCTTTAGAAGTCTCATTTTACATTGCAAGGAACAACAGTTTCTTTCTCAAATAGACTGAAAGTCAGAGAGGTTCAGTAACAGGTCCAAGACCACACAGCTGAAGAAACCAGCACTGGGATCTCAATGCCACCCTCTCTGGCCTGGAAGCTGAAGCTGGCATCATCACCAGTTATCTTCCCCCCACCCCATCGAGGAAGAATGAGACCAACACTGGAGAGGACCCCAAGGTTTAAGGAAATAAGCCCAAGAGAAAGCCTGAAGCTCATCCCAGAAAACCCTGCATTTACTAATCTTCCTTTCTGTCTCTGAGATAACGTAGATAACTTTGGGTTTATTACCCCAGTGGCAGAGAAGGAGGCACCAGCGATCCCCCACAGCAGAGGAAAATGTCTATGTGGTTTTTATTAGCCTTGAGAATGAATTTTATTTAATATCCATACACCAGATTTAGAGAGTCAATTTGGCTCTTCCTGTGTAAAAATTCTCTGGAGGGTGGCGGTGGTGATAATCTGATCGCAGAAGCTGAGAAGTAAGTGCATCTCAGGAAAGTGTTCCAACTGGAGCCAGGACGCTGTCTTCAGAGAAGAAAAGAGACGTGGCCAACCCTGAGTTGGGGGAGAGCTCTTGGCACCAGAGGGGCTGCCCTCGGAAGTAGAGGCCTAGGGACCCTGGGACCCTACCAAGTCCTGTGACCAGAGTCACTCTCCTGGGACTTGCTAAAGGGTACAGTGTGGCGCTGGGGGTCCTCCAAGCTTCAAGAAAGACTGAGGTCTGTAACTTAGGAGCCTCTCTCAGGAACCCAGCAGAGTCAAAACTCTGTGTTGCAGAAAAACAGAGCAAAAGTCTTGGTCTGGGAGGAGCTCGCTGGGGAGGCCTAGGAGCAGAGGATGTTGGGAAAATATTGGTACTGCGGGTTGTAGCTCCATAGGTTTCTCTTGAGGCAGTAGACAAGCTTCCGGTCACAGGCACAGAGCTGCACGTGGCAGAAGGGCCCCGGCTCTGCAACAGGACACCAAGAGCAGAATGAGGGCAGGAAGAGCATGCTCCAGTCTCAGCAGAGACCCCATGGACTTCCTGCTCCAAGGAGCTTTCAGCTTGATGAAAGAGGCATGGCTCCTAAATCAGGGGAATAGAGAATCTGATGGAAGGGGCGCAGCTGCTGCTCAGGGTGAGGTTTCAGTCCAGGAGACAGTTCCTGCCCTCAGGGAGTTCCCAGTCTGATAGAGGAAGCACCCAGTCTGATAGAGGAAGCACCCAGTCTGATAGAGGAAGTCTGATAGAGGAAGCACCTTCCTTCCTCTGGGGGACTCCCAGTCTGATGATGGAGGCAGCTGCTGCTCTGGAGGAACTCTCATTCTCACAGAGCAGAACCATCCCCAGACTTAGCCTTGAACTCAGAGGCCTTGAGCCTGAATCCTGCTCTGTGTACTGGCAGGCCTTCAAGCTTCTGTTTCCTGATGTCTAAAACGGAGGAGACTAAAACCTACTCTACAGGTATATTTGGGGGAAATCAAGGAAAAGGAAGCATGTCAAGCATTTGCACCCGGTGGATGCTAAGATGTTTCAGCCCTACCCCGGGGGACTGATACAGCTGCAGTAATCCTGCTCCTCTCATCCCAGTTTTGTACCCAACCCCTCCTCCCTCAGCAAGATACAGGCTGGCTGTCCTCTAGGGCAGCTGAACTTAAAGTCAGGTGCTCTTCCAATGGCCTGAACGGGAAGCCCCAGCCTTACCGCAGGTGACCAGGCCCCACGCGAATCTGTATTTGTAGGACTGTGTCCGAATGTTGCAGCCCTTCTCCTCCAGCCGCCCATAGCAGTGGTCATGCACCCAACAGCACCTGTCCATGCAAGAGACTTAGATCCCGAGTGGGAGGGATGCCCTCCTGACCCCTGTCCCTAATAGCAGCAAAAATTCAACCATGTCACTTTAGCAGAGGCCACCTTGGTGGACGCGATATGGCAGAGAGGATCTTGTAGTGTGACTAATTTCCTGTTCCTCATTTCGAGCCAGCAGGTCATGGACCCTCGTTTTCCTCCTGGTCTCACTATTAGACTACATTTCCCAGCCTCCCTTGCAGGTATGTGTGGCCACATGACTTGGTCCCAGCCAGGGGAGGTAGGTGGAATTAATGCACTGAATCTCCAGACCTGCCCAGACAAACCTCCCACACTTTACTCCACTGTCCCTCTGCCTCCACATCTTTTGGCTGGATGGAGATGACCCAGCATTCTGAGGATTCTGAAGCCATAGGTGATGGCAGAACTATAAGATGGGAGGAGCCAACGTGTGATTCATACTGAACTGTTATGTGAGCCAGAAATAAACTTCTCATATCACAGGTCCCGCATCTGTGGATCAACCAATATGGATGGAAAATGTAAGCAGGCCTATTTTCTTGTGTCTGTACTAAACATGTACATATTTTTTTCTTGTCATTATTCCCAAACAATATGACAATAATTTCCATAGTATTTAC
This sequence comes from Rhinopithecus roxellana, assembly GCF_007565055.1. Classification (NCBI taxonomy): domain Eukaryota; kingdom Metazoa; phylum Chordata; class Mammalia; order Primates; family Cercopithecidae; genus Rhinopithecus; species Rhinopithecus roxellana. The sequence continues at coordinate 9,154,603 of NC_044560.1, read as the reverse complement.
ATTGTATCAGCTATGACAAGTAGTCTAGAAATGATTTAAAGTATATGATCACAGCTGGGTGTGGTGGCTCATGCCTATAATCTCAGCAGTTTGGGAGGCCAAGGCAGGCAGACTACTAAAGTCCAGGAGTTTGAGACAACATGGTGAAACCCTGTCTCTATTTAAAAATATACAAAAAATCAGCCAGGCATGGTGGCACGTGCCTGTAGTCCCAGCTCCTCAGGAGGCTGAGGTGGGAGAATCACCTGAGCACAGAAGGTTAAGGATGCAGTGAGCTGAGATCGCACCATTGCCCTCCAGCCTGGGTAACCAGTGAGACCCTGTCTCAAAGAAAAAAAAAAAAAAAAGCTTGGGGGGATACAATAACATAGGTTATATGCAAATACTATGCCATTTTATATCAGGGACTAGAGCATCTGCAGATTTTGGTATCCACGGGGATCCTGGAACCAGTCCACAGGATGACTGTATGTTAGGTGTAGCACACTGCATATAAAAGGTTTTCTTGGTTTACGGAAAAACTGAGATCTTACAGAGGAAACACCTAGTTCCTCCTATTACTAACATCTTACATTAGTATGATACCCTTGTTAGAATTAGTGAACCAATATTGATACATTATTAATGAAAATGATTCACTAAATAATAGTACATCATTATTATCTTACTAATTGTAAAAAAAAAAAAAAAAAAGCCGTAATCAGAGTTCCCTAGTTTTTACCTAATGTCATTTTTCTGTCCCAGGATCCCACTGGGGATGCCGTGTTACATTTCATTGTTTTGTTCCTTTTTTTTTTTTTTTTTTTTGAGATGGAGTTTTGCTCTCATTGCCCGGGTGGGAGTGCAATGGCGCGATCTCAGCTCCCCACTGCAACCTCTCCCTCCCAGGTTCAAGCAATTCTCCTGCCTCAGCCTTCTGAGTAGCTGGGATTACAGGCATGCGCCACCACACCCAGAAAATTTTGTATTTTTAGTAGAGATGGGGTTTTTCCACGTTGGTCAGGCTGGTCTCGAACTTCTGACCTCAGGTGATCAGGTGATCCACCCCCCTCGGCCTCCCAAAGTGCTGGGATTACAGGCGTGAGCCCACCGTGCCTGGCCCATTGTCTTGTCTCTTTAGGCCCCTCTTGGCTGTGGCAGTTCCTCACGCTTTCCTTGTTTTTGACTGTTTTGAGGGGTACTGGTTAGATATTTTATAACATGCCCACTATTGGGATTTGTCTGATATTCTTTTTTCTCATAAGACTGGAGTTTGGGGTTATTTTGTTGCTAAATTGTTCCAGTGTTGGCCACTGGGGGGGGGGGGGGGGCTCTGTCAATCGACACAGGTGCCCCTTGTCACATCACCATCAATGTGGGCTTTCGTTTTGTTTGTGTTTATTTAAGCACTTCCTTACTTTTTGGCACGAAAAGAAGTTCCAGGTTCATCTTGTATATTTCCTGCCTTGGTCCTAGAATTGGCCATTTCTTCAAGGAACCCTGGCGCTATATATATTTATATATATATATATGAATATGTATATATATAAAATTTATATTATATATAATTTATATTATATATAATATATATATATATATATGACTTGGAAGGGGGCTTCTATTGAAGAATGATATTGGAAACTAGATCTAGGCATTAAGTGTGCTTGTTGCTACTGGGGTGTCATTTCTTTTAGACCCTCTCCACTGATAGCAAAAGAATGTTTCTATTTGCCCATGTGTATAAAAAAAAGTATATGATCACACAGGTTATATGCACATACTGTGCCATTTTATATCAGGGACTAGAGCATCTGCAGATTTTGATATTCACAGGGGTCCTGGAACCAGTCCGAGGGATGACTGTATGTTAGGTGTAGCAGATTGCACATAAAAAGTATTCTTGGTTTACAGAAAAACTGAGAAGATCTAACAGAGAAAACACCATTTTCTCCTATTACTTACATCTTATATTAGTATGATACTAATATATCCACGATATCTATGCATACTGCTACCTATGCATACTTCCACATGTAAACATCTGCATCTACAATAAGCTAAACAGGAGTCCATACTGATGTCTCCAACTCTAGTCCTTTTGCACATGGATCATTCTGGCTTCCTGCCCTGGCTTATCCCACTCCAACAGTGAGAAACTTGGCCCCAACCATCTGTCCTTCATTTGCTTAATCATCCCTTTCCTTTATATATGTCTAGCAGTATCGGAATTGTTAACCCAGCTGGGTATGCTTTCCATTTCACACGTTCTTCTAGAACTTTAGCACTTCCCAATCAAGAGGTGGACTCTAGATCCCCTCCCTCTTAAAGCCTTTGTGACTGTCTTGACCAAGAGGACAGTGTAAGTGACACAGTGGGATTTCTGAGGCTGACGATGAAACAGCATACTCTTTGGTCTTGCAGTTTGGGGACACTCACTCTTGCAACCCAAGAGTCACCATGCTGGGAGGAATCCTGAACATCCTTGGAGAGGCCTAAGTGACAGGAATTGAGGCCTCTGACCCGCTCCTAGGCCAGGAGATGCTGACCACTTGCCAGCCATAGAAGTGAGCCATCTGGAAGGTAGATTGTCCAGCCCCAGTTGTCCAAGCTGAAGCTGAGACAAGCCACCCCACAAGCCCTACCCAAATGGCAGATTCATAAGCAAAGTAAATGACCAGTGCTGTATAAGCTACTACATTGAGGACCACTTGTTATGCCACAGTCGACCAACTGACACCTTAGGCCACTGAGATCTTGGGATTGCCAGCTAACTTCTTTCAGACTCAGTTTTCTTATTTGTAAAATGGTACTTTAATACTCATCTTCCAGAATTGATATGTATTTGAGCAAGAAAACATGGATGCAGAGCCTGGAGCCCAAAGGGCAGTTATAGCAATCAGCTCACCGATCGGTACCATCCTTGGGGGTTCCTCGGCCGCCCCAGCCGCAGTAACAGCCGTAGAAGCCATAGTTTGTCAGGGCATTCTTCCCTGTCACCTTCTCGATCATTGATTTTAGGTCCAGCAAGCCTCCTTGCACAGCAGGCACACCTGGAAGATAGCCCATGTCCCCAGGTGACACCCAGGCAGCCCAGCCCTGCTTTAGGCCCACTGCCCAACATCTCCTACCTTTTCTCCCACCCAGGGCTTCGAGGGACCTGTATGTCTCTTTTTTATTCTCTCAATTAGTGGGAAGGGAGGTGCAAGCAGTATGGAGAATTGGTTCAGAGTTTGGAATTGAAAAATGAGCAGACCTGGGTTCAAATCCTGGCTCTGCCACTAATTCAAAGTATGGTATTGAAGGAAGTCAGAGCCTCAGTTTAATCATCTGGAAAACGGCGACCCAAAATTAGCAGCTGCATCTTGGAGTTATCATGAGGGTTAAAATAAGATTAAGTATGTAAATTTTGAGCACGGTAGCAGACACAAAGTAAGTGACCATGACATATAAGGTATAATTCATAATGTATCTGCTTGAAGCAGGCAGACAGGAGTTTCCTGTCTCTCTTGGCAATACATCCCTCTTCCCCACCACTCCCTCCCCTCACACCCTTTAGAACATAAGGCAGAGAATCTAAAAGCAGGATAGGACTCTTAAAAATCGCTGAAGCCAGTTCCCTCATCTTACAAACGGGAAACTGAGGCATGGAGGGAAAAGGTGCCCTGTCCAGGGTTTCACAGCGAGCCCAAGGCTCTCTGCTGCACCAGGCCTCCAGCTCCCCCTGGGATCTCCAGGAATCTCCAGGGATCTGGCAAGACATCAAAGAGCAGGACAGCCTGTCAGGGGGTTGTTGTATATACGGTCACAGGGCTGCAGGATGGGACTAAAGCCATCTGTACAGTCACTTCCCAGCTGGACAAGCCTGCGCTGAGAATGACCCAGGAATCATAGGCTGGGATATTTAGATAAGAGTTTTGATTTTTATTTGGATTGATTTGGGGATTTTTAAAATCTTATTTTATTTGCATACAAGGAAAAAATCTGCCTTGTACATTTGCCAGCCACATAACTTCCATGTCCAAAACCTTTACACAGCTGAGGTACAATATCTCCTAGGACCCTGCCACAGCCTTATGCCTTAAGCATGGACTGCATTAGCCCATGCCAGACGAGGAAGCAGAGGCTCGGAGGCATGAAGGTTCCTGCTGACGTCTATGAAGTCAGTGCAGAGCCAAGATTCAAACCCAAGTCTCTACAACCTCAATGGCTGGTGTCCTTTTCACTACCCTGTTACTCCCATGGGGTAGAAGTTCATTCGGAGGTCATGGGGCCAGCACTTACTACAAGCCAGGAACCAAACCAGTGGGAGGAAGCCCTTCATCTCTAGGGTTCTGGAAAAGAAAACACATCCCACAACAGGTCTATCAGGCAATGCCCCTGTGGCCCATTCAGATCCCACCCCGGCTCCCCATCAGGCCCTGCCTATTCCACTCCCCATCATGGTGGGCAATAAATGAGGCGAGTCCAGCCAGAAAAGACGAGGCAAAAAAACTATAGGTCCACTGAGGGCCCTGGAGGCAGAGGGGATAATGGAAGCATTTGCAGGTACACTGTCCCTGCTACCAGTGCACTCTTAGCCACACACACCCCAGACATACTCACCCTGTTGGCAACATGGCTAAAAGGGACCAGAGAATGGGCAGGATTCTTAAATGGAGATTTGGTGGCATACGTGGAGAAGCAGGACTTGATAGAACCTAGACATGGCCTTTGATGAAAGATGCAAGACGGAAGAAACAAATTCCTGGACAGACAGCACTTGACGCCCACAGCAGGAGGGCAGGAGGAAAGCCGATGATTCTATGTCTCATACTCCTTTTAGCTCACAGTGCTGTAGTTGCCTGTTTTCAAGGATGTTTACCCTGATGGTTCTTTGCAGGCAGAGTCTGGGCAGATGCACCCCTCTATTCTAACACTGAGAATAGTGCCTGGCCCAGAGTAGGTGCTCAGCAGTGAAGCCTGGGCACCCACAATGTGCCAGTGGCTTTCAAGGCCTGGTTATGGCTCTTATGGGCCCCAAGCGCTTTTGCCTTTGTAGCTATCTTTCTGCTGTATCTTTATATTTATCTCTATATTCACATGATTATTTTTGACAACTATGTTGGTATAAAGAAAAACATAATCCAAGCTGGATTTATTATTATATGTTCATTATTATTATGTTCATTTCTTTCCTCTTGATTTAAAAGAATTTATCAAATTAAGACACTGTCCTGGGACCCAGGCACTATGTCTCCCTAAAGAATAAGTCAACCCTGGGGGCTCATGAGAGTGCTGCAGGGTAGGTATCACTGTCTTCATTTTGCCCCTGGGAAAACTGAGGCTCAGAAAGCTCCGGGACCTTGCCAGAGGTCACACAGCCATTAAGCAGTGGAGGCCGGATTTGAGCCCCGTCCTTCTGTGCCCCTCACTGCACCACACAGCCTCCCTTCCCAGAGGCATGAATCCTTTGAGGGGTCTGTGCTTGTTCCTTCTCGTGCTCTACCTCTCAGGCCAGAGCCCTTGGCTTCACTCCTTAGAATCTGTCTTTGGTAAAAACAGCCATTGCCAGCCTAGAGTCCAGGAAATTCCATGTGTCTCAGGCCAGCACCTGATTCTAATTTGGCTTCTCAGAGGTTCCTTACCGGCAGCTGCCTGATTCCCTTTCTCCCAGGATCCAAAGTCCTTGTTTATCCACAGCTGGGCAGGCCTGGGGCTCTCCCCTTCAGTGCTCTGTTGTCTCAAGTCCCTGAGTTGAATGGTCGCTTGTGCCAGAGCTCTGCCTGAACTCCTGGCACCTCCCAAGACGTGGCCTCCAAATATGCCTCAGACTCCCTGGGGCTCCCGCCATTGTCCAGTAGCAACTCTGAGTTCCAAGAACATTCCTGAGGGTTCTGTCCACAGCTGGCCTCCATGACAACCCTTGTCCGGCAGCAACTCTGAATCCCAAGAACATTCCTGAGAGTTCTGTCCACCCATAGCCTCTGCTCCAAGGGCTCCAAACAGCCAAAGAAATGGCCCTAGACACCATCATTCCACACCAATCTTTCTCTGCCGCTCCCTGGAGCCTGCAGCACAAGGACACCAACTGCCACTTGCTGGGCATTTCTGGTGTGCCAAACACTATGCACTATCTCTCTAAACCCATCAATGACCTTGTCAGGCCTGGTGTCTGTCCTTTTAAACAGCCACTTGTTGAACGAATAACAGTTGTTGATTTTACAGATAAGGAAATTGAGGCTCAGGCAGATTAAGTGACCAGGAATGTCAATCTACTTCCTTGACTGACTCTACTCCACTGCCTCTTAGCATCCTTAGGCACTAAACATGCTTTCGATTTTCTGTATTTTAGGACGCTTTGACATCTTGGAGGCCAGAGACAGCCCGCTCCTTCCAGGGCTAGTTAATTCCTAGACACCTCACATGGCTTCTCTGTGAGCATGACTTTCACGTGCAGACCGACTGTGACAGTAGGTAGCTGGTCAGACAGGAGCGGGACAGGAACGTCAGACAACCATCAGGTGATGGGCAGGCAGTTGTTAACCGTCTCTCTAAAATAATAACTGGTCACAGCCAGCATCAGGGAAAGGCAGTCTCCCAATAAACAGGAACAGCTGAAGCTGGTGGTGAGCAACTTCCAGTCAGATCTCAGGAGTTGGGTGAGTGGGCTCACACATGCGCATGAAGAGGCAAAATGGCAGAGTTTAACTGGTATGTGATGTTCGGCTGGTAAGGGAAGAACGCCTCAAGGGAGCACACGTACAACGCCAGTAAACACACTGCGCATGCTCCCTCCCAAGGGCTAGCAGGTCGGTGGATAAGGAAAACAAGACCCCGGAAGTATGCCAATGTATAAAACCCCAAGTCAAAGGTCAAACAGAACCCCTGAATCTCTCAAGTCGCCTGGTTGGCCCCCCTTCCAAGTATACTTTACTTCCCTTCATCCCTGCTCTAAAGCTTTTTAATAAGCTTTCACTTCTGCTGTGAAACTTGCCTCAGTCTCTCCTTCTGCCTTATGCCCCTCAGTCAAATTCTTTCTTTTGTCTCACTCTGTTGCCCAGGCTGGAGTACAGTGGCACCATCTCGGCTCACTGCAACCTCTGCCTGCCGGGTTCAAGCGATTCTCCTGCCTCAGCCTCCCAAGTAGCTGGGATTACAGGCGCCCGCCACCATGCCCAGCTAATTTTTTGTATTTTTAATAGAGACAGGGTTTCACCATGTTTGCCAGGATGGTCTCGATCTCCTGACCTCATGATCCACCCACCTCGGCCTCCCAAAGTGCTGGGATTACAGGCATGAGAATTCTTTCTTCTGAGGAGGCAAGAACTGAGGATGCTGAGGCCTGTATGGATACACCCCACTGCTGACACAGCCAGTCCCTTGGCACACCCAGGTCACCTTTCCCTCACCCTCACACTCTAAGCCAAGGCTTCTCCTGCCCTAAATCATCCAAGAGCCAGACACTGGACAACTAGAGAAGCCTGGAGTCCCGCTGACCTGATTCAAACTGGCCAGTCCTAAACTGTGTCTCCTGCCCTACCAGCCTTCCCCAAAGATCACAGCAAAGGCCCTGGGCGATGCTTCCCATGGCTCCTCCTGACCTGCCAACCTGTCACTTCCTGTGTGTCCCTGGGTGGGGATCACGCCCTCTTCTGGGAGCTGTAAATAACAAGCTATCTTTTAAATGGCAATCATTTCTTGATCTGTTGGCCTCCCCATACATGGAGAAAACCAACCTCCCAGGTGCATTTGAGAACACCCTGGAAAGAGTAAAAAAGCAGTTTCATGGTGGTGGTGGTGGCAGAGGCGTGGAGTGGCTGCCCTGAAGAGTGGACAGCCATTCCACTCAATCGAGCCCAAAGTGGGCCCCAGGAGGAGGATGTGGGCTCAGCTATTTTAATCAAACCACCACAGAGAGGAAGTGCATAGCCGCGAGAGAATTTCGGAGGAGGGCAGCGGTTGCAGTAATGAGAGGGGAGAAAATAGAGACAGGACAGCCCAAAGGAAGATGTGGAGGCTGGGACATGGCCAGGTCGCCAAGGGACGGGTCCCCCAAGTCCACATGCAGCAGCTCCAGGACCTCCCAGTTCATGTCTCCTAGCTGGAAAGAATGCACAGTGCGGAACCTCACAGCACAGACACCTCCTGCTGTCTGTGAGGGAGGTGATGGGGGTTCACCCCTCTCCAGGCCCTGCTCCCCTGACCAAGTGGGACAGGTGTTTCCTCTCATAACCCCTCTCTCGGCCCTGCTCTCTGCCTCTCTCAGGCAAAGCAGCCCCAAAGATGAGATTCCTCACCAGTGAGATCTTTTCTCCGTCCTCAGGCCCACGGAAGAGGCCGAGGCTGGGCCCGCCTGCTTTTAAGGACCTCTCTGTCACCTCCCACACTCCTGCATGGGCCAGCTCCAAGATTCCTGGTAACTCGCATAGGAAGGTCTACTTCCCCTCACCTTGGCACGACCCCTGGGGAATTTTTTCCACTGCGTATTCAGAAGTTGTTTCTTTTCGTGGTTTTTTTTTTTTTTTTTGAGATGAAGTCTCGCTCTTTCGCCCAGACTAGAGGGCAGTAGCCCTATCTTAGCTCACTGCAGCCTCTGCCTCCCTGGTTCAAACAATTGTCCTGCCTCAACCTCCTAAGTATCTGGATTACAGGCGCATGCCACTACGCCTGGCTAATTTCTGTATTTTTAGTAGAGACAGGGTTTTGCCATGTTGGTCAGGCTGGTTTCGAACTCCTGACCTCAAGTGATCCACCCACCTCAGCCTCCCGAAGTGCTGGGATTACCGCCACAGAAGCAGCTGGTTTCTGAAGCAGGTCACAGTGCCCAGGTGGCTATCAGAGAGATGGTGATCAGTCTGGTTTGGCCACCCATGATCCAGGGCTCTTCCCCGCCAAGAACAGGAACCCTGGAATCCCCCTCCAGGGCACGGCCTCCCTCCCACCCACCACACTAGGTCTTTGCCAAGTCCCCGAGCCCTGGGCTCCTGCTCAAATTTCATCCTGTCTTGGCCGTTCGCGGTGGCTCAAGCCTTAATCCCATAACTTTGGGAGGCCGAGACGGGCGGATCACTAGGTCAGAGATCGAGACCATACTGCTAACACAGTGAAACCCCATCTCTACTAAAAAAATCAAACAACTAGCCGGGCGGGTGGCGGGCGCCGTAGTCGCCAGCTACTGGGAGGCTGTATGCAGGAGAATGGCGTGAAACCGCGAGAGGCAATTTCATCCTGTCTCGCTCAGCCTCAACCCAGGAACGGCCAGGGAAGACAGGCAGCCCGGCTCCCGGACTTGAAGCTTTGTCCCCGTCCTCTTCCTGTTGTTCCTAACTTGCCAACCCCCAACTTTTTCTGCCCCATTCCTGAGCTGGGGTGACTCAGGAGATGCCTGTAGAAACACCACAGAACGTTGCCTGCCACGTCCAGGTGGTAGCCCTTTTTTGGCACCTGATTCCGTGCCAACTTCCTACAGGTCTTCCCTCAGGGAAGGGGAAAGTGCCAGGCTTGCAGTTAGAGAGATGCAAGCTGGAGTCCCAGCTCAGCCACTTAGTATCTGTGTGAGCCTGGGCGAGTCACTACATTTCTCTATTCTTCATGTAAAACATGAGAATTATGAGCCCCTCCAGCCGCAGAGGCTCCTGGTGAGGAATGTACCACGTAAAACAAGGCACAGGTGGGTCAGGCACAACGGCTCACCCTGGGAGGCTGAGGTGGGAGGATGGCCCAAGCCCAGGAGGTCAAGGTTGCTGTGAACGATGATCACACCACCGCACTCTAGCCTGAGCAACACAGCAAACCCCTGTCTCTATTAATGAATAAATGAATACATAAAAATAAAAAAAGGTATATAAACTAATGTCAGTTGGGGAAGTGTGTGGCCCAGTGGGTAACATTACAGGTTCTGTATCAGCTCCAAGTCCTGGGTTCAAATCCTGGCTTCCTCACCACTGGCCACATTGCCTCAGGACTGACTGAAGCTCACCTGCCTCGAAGAGCTGTTGTTAGGATTAATTGAATTTATACATGTATAACTTAGAGCCATAGCAAATGCAGAGTAATGCTAATAAACCAATGACAGCTCACCTTCTAGAGTGTTTTCACAAGACATAGGTAGCTACTAGTATTCTCCATTTTCTACTTCTGTTAATTCCACCCCTCACCCCACTACCCCCCACACACTTTTTTGAGAAGACTTGGATTTTTTTTTTTTTTTTTTTTTTTTTTTTTTTTTTTTGGAGACAGGGTCTGTCTCTGTCCCCCAGGCTGGAGTGCAAAGGCACAATCACAACTCACTGCAGCCTCCACCTCCTGGGCTCAAGCCATCCTTCCTCCTGCCTCCGCCTCTCAAGTAGCTGAGACTACAGTGGGCACCACCATGCCTGGCTAATTTCTTTGTTTTCTTTCTTTTTTTTTTTTTTGTGAGATGAAGTCTCACTCTGTCACCCAGGCTGGAGTCTAGTGGCACAATCTCGGCTCACTGCAAGCTCTGCCTCCTGGGTTCACACCATTCTCCTGCCTCACCCTCCCGAGTAGCTGGGACTACAGGGGCCCACCACCATGCCTGGCTAATTTTTTGTATTTTTAGTAGAGACGGGGTTTCACCATGTTAGCCAGGATGGTCTCGATCTCCTGACCTCGTGATCTGCCCACCTCGACCTCCCAAAGTGCTGGGATTACAGGCGTGAGCCACCGCGCCCAGTCTCTTTGTGCATTTTTTATAGAGTTAGGGTCCCACCATGTTGCCCAGGCTAGTCTCGAATTCCTGGGGTCAAGTGATCCTCTCACCCGTGCTTCCCAGAGTGCTGGGATGACAGGCATAAGCCACTGTACCCCGCCAAAGACTTGGATTTTTGGGTCCTGCCTCTCCTTGCTGTTCTCTTCTTTTTCTCTCCCTCTCTCTTGTCATGGTAGCATCAGAGAGAAGTCCTTCCTTAAGGTCCCCATGAATCCTTCTCTTCCTAGGACTAACAACTGGGCTCCCAGAAGAACCCTGTGAATTCAAGTCAATACCAAAAATATTTATGAAGTATCTACTGTGTGCCAGGCACTGGGATCCCACGGTGAATGAGACAGAACTTGTGCTTTCACAGAGCTGCCCTTGTGGCTGGTGGGAAACAGATAGTGAAGACAGAAGTAAACATAGATGGTGTCTGGCGGTGATCGGAGCCATGGGGAAGCATCCTTTCCCCGTCCTGTATTTTCATTTCTCCTTCTCAACCAGTGTCCTTCCCCACCTACGAACACACACCTGCCCCGCCATTCTCAACCAAACAAAACCAAGCCACAAAAAGGAAAAAAAATAACCCCTTGCCTCTGGTGACAATTCTACCTCTTTTTTTCTCTAAAAGCCAAATTTCTAAACAGAGAAGCCTGCCCTTCATCATCCCCCACTCTGAACACTTCGCTGCCTGGCATCTGCTGCATCCTTGAGCTTGCTCTCAGGGACCCCCAAAGCCTGGCATAACTTGCTCTCAGGGACCCCCAAAGCCTGGCATAGCCCAAGCTTGGGGGTCACCCCCTCGGTCCCTCAGGACACTCATCTGGAAGTCCATCTCCTCCTTCTCAAAACTCTCTCTCCCTCTGGGCTTCACAAGGCTGCACTGTGCCAGCTGACCTCCTGTGGCTAATCCCCCCCTCCCATATCTGTTGGCCCCCCAAATGCAGGTGTGTTTGTGGGACTTGACCTTTGGAGTTGCACTTCTCTGTCTCAGCCACTCTCTGGCTGAGCTCATCTGAGTTCAGGGATTTAGCTCTTATTTCTATGCAGGCATCCAGGGCATCCCAGACAGAGCAGTTTGGCCCTAGCTTTGACTCAGCAAACAATGCTTAATGAAGGAATGACTGAATACAGGAACCAGGAGAAAGCACAATGTCAGATCCAAGATCCAACGTTGGAGAGACGTGTATTCAAATCTGCGTCTCAGCTGTGACCACCTGTGTCCACCTGAACCAGCTTTTTCACCTCTTTGGGTCTCAGTTTTATCTGAGTAAAATAGGATAATCATAGAACCAGCCTCGCTTAGTAACGCTGATAATTCAATGAGATAAGTCAGGCAGAGGGCCCCAGGACAGTGCCTGGCACCCTGTAGGTGCTCAATAAGTCGTAACTACCATAAATATTATTGTGATTATGTCTTTCCAGTAAACTGAGAACTCCGTGACGGTAGGCTCTGTGTCTGCTTTACCTCTGTAACCCAGCACTTGGCACATAGTAGGTGCTCAGTAAGAGTTTGCTGAGTGAATGCATGTCTCCTCTGGCTCCAGCTCCATTCTAACCCCATTGGCCAGTCCACACGTTAAATATGATTACACAGAAATAGATAGATAGACAGATGGATAGGTAGATAGATAGATAGGTAGATGATAGATAGATAGATAGATAGATAGATAGATAGATAGATAGATAGATAGATAGATAGAGTCTAATATTCTATCCCAGTAACCCTTGGGAACCTCAGAACTAAATTCACTGTCCCCTCAAAACTCAGTCCTTCCCAGTTCCCCTTTCTTGGTAATGGATCCAACCATTCACACTTCAGTGATTAAAAATGCCCCAGCCACTTCCACCTCCAATTGAATGGAAGCTTCTTGAGGGCAAAATTCTCCTCTGATCCATTTCTGATCCCAGCACCTAGAACAATGTCTGACCCATTATAGATCCCCAAGAAGTATTTGTAGAACAAATTAAACATCACATAAACACACTTGTTCTCTGTCATTTGCTGGGTCTATCACGTGCAGGCTCGCCCCAGGGCTAAAGCCCTGCCAAGGGTAGCCATGGAAACCTGGACACTCCCTCACCCTGAGAACCCTAGCTGCTGAGATATCCCTGGCCTTGTCAAATGGTTTGCTGGCACATGGAACAGGATTACCCAGGGCTCACTGGCAGAAAGTCTACATCAAGTCTTCCTCCTTCAGGAAGTCTTCCATGATCCCTCCTTCCACAGGGAGCTTACCTGTCTCTGGAATGTTATAGAACTCATCCGATATGCCGTACCACTCTGGCATTTCCTGTTGGAGGGGATTACAAGGCTGATGGCTCAGAAAGGAATGAAGGAAGAACTTGGTCTTTAATGAACATTTGCTATGCCACAAGTGCAAGGCAAGTTCAGCATTCATGGTATTCCTTAATTCTCACAAAATCTCCTGGGGCATTATGATCCCAGTGTGTGAGCAAGGAAACAGAGGAGTAGATGTTATGTAGCTCGTCCAAGGTCACACAGCTAGTAAAAGGAGGACCCAGAATCATACACCTGACCTATCTGTCTGTCAAATCCGTGTTCTTTACAAAAAAGGGTTGAGACCCAATAAGGATATAATTATTGGGATTTTCACAAGACCTCTAACCAGAGAGTCACGTGGTTTCCTCGTAAACAAGGCGGAAAAGTGAGAGCTGAGGTACAGTTGGTTAAGTGGGTTCAATGTTCCAATAATTGCTGATGAGTAGAACTGGATTTTTGGTTATAAACTTTCAGGCCAGGGCTCCATACAGCCCCAGGAAATGCTTTGCTTGGTCTACACGGTGCTTTAAAAAGACAAAATGGAATTAGCTGCCAATGTATAAATGCTAAGAGATCTTAGACAGAAATCCACATTTCTAGGCCAGTCACAGTGGCTCACGCCTGTAATCCCAGCACTTTGGGAGGCCAAGGCAGGCCTGAATTGAGGTCAGGAGTTCGAAACCAGCCTGGCCAATGTCGTGAAACCCCGTCTCTACTAAAAAGTACAAAAATTAGCCGGGTGTGGTGGCAAGTACCTGTAATCCCAGCTACTTGGGAAGCTGAGGCAGGAGAATCGCTTGAACCTGGGAGACGGAGGTTGCAGTGAGCCGAGACGGCGCCACTGCACACCAGCCTAGCGGAGAGAGTGGGTCTCAAAAAAAAAAAAAAAAAAAAAAAAAAGAGAGAGAGAGAGAGATAGAAATCCGCATTTCTACATTTCCATATTTCCATTTCCAGCTTCTCTTTAAAAGATCTAGCAATCCTTGGTCTGGACCCCTACATGGCAACAACTAGCCATTGCCGAGAAGTAGCTGCCCCCATATACAGGGTATCTGTTTCACTCTGCCCTAGTCCTCAACCACTCTCTACAGTCTTAGGTCCAGTCTGCCTCACAATTGCTCTCTGCTGGAGGAATCTCTGGTCAGCCCTCATAAACCCATACAAGCTACACACCATGGACTGAGGCTGAATGCATGGTGCTGGTGCCCTGGAACCACCACTTATTAGCTCTGTGACCTTTGGCAAGTGTCTTAACTGCTCTGTGCCTTAGTTCACCATCATGAATAATAGGGTAAATAATTTTGCCTGTCTCATCTCTATGTTCTGAGTTGATACACAGCAGGTATTTAGGCACATAGCAAGGTCTCAATAAATGTTGGGTTTTTTTTTTTTTTTTCATTTTGTTTTGTTTTGTTTTTTGAAACACCCAGGCTGGAGTGCAGTGGCACCATCTTGGCTCACTGCAAGCTCCACCTCCTGGGTTCATGCCATTCTTCTGTCTCAGCCTCCCAAGTAGCTGGGACTACAGGTGCCTGCCACCACACCTGGCTAATTTTGTGTGTGTGTGTGTGTGTGTGTGTGTGTGTGTGTGTGTGTGTGTATTTTTAGTAGAGACGGGGTTTCACCATGTTAGCCAGGATGGTCTCAATCTCCTGACCTCGTGATCCACCCGTCTCGGCCTCCCATAGTGCTGGGATTACAGGCATGAGCCACTGCGCCCAGCCAAATGTTGGTTATTTTTAATGGGATGGTGGGACATGCCCCCAAGTGACTGCTCGGAAACTTTCTTCAAGTGTTTAGTAGGAATTCAGGAATGGTGGGAAGGACTGGCCAAAGAGATGGAGCTGGGTAGGTCATAAAGGCCCTTGGGTGTCAGGCTAAGGAGGTTGGATCTTGATCTTGTCCTGATCTTGATCAAGAGCAAGATAACCTGAGTTCAGTAAGAAGAGAGTGAACAGGCCCTGTCCAAAGACCTCCAAAGTTGAAATGCACAAGGAGAGGGTGGGTAACACAGTTCAGCAATCACATGCGTGACCCCCAAACCCAGTACCTGTCACATCACAGAAGCAGTGGTTGTCTTTGGCGGTGATGGCAGGAGTGTGGTGCCCAGAACAAGGGCTCCTAGCAGCCCACACCCAGAGGGATGTGCCTGGTCCTGGCCCTGCATGTGAGCAGGCTTAGGAGGTGTCTGGATCATAGGAGACAGAAGAGAGGGAATTGGGGCTGACTTGGGTTTGGAAGGTAGCTGGGGGTACCCAGTCTGTCTCCAAATCTCTGAAGGGCTGTGGGGAGTAGGAGGAATCAGAAACTGTCCCATGTGGCTCCAGATTGCGGAATAAACACCCACCAGGCACCGACGCACTAAGCAGTCAGATTTTGGCTCAATGCAAGAACGTTTTTCTAACAGCTCATGTGTCCTGGGAATTGAATGAGCTGTCTTGGGAGTGGTGAGTTTCCTCTCCCCGGAAGGCACTTTTTATTTGCCACTTTTTAGGAAAAGAAATGTCGCATGGGAGGTGGGCACTGAGTGGGTGGGATATGCCCCCGCTCGACTTCTCAGGAAAAGGAACTTAATCTTTAAGTGCTGGAAACACCCAAAATGCAAACGAGATCTGTCAAAGCTCATGAAGTCAGCTTTGTCAGTTACAAAGCCTCGGTTCTATCCTGTAAAAAATGTTTTTAAAATTACATTTTGTCAAGGTTCAAAAAGAAAGAAAACTCATGAGCTCTTCGGTTGCTCCATAACGTGGAGATAGCTGTCAACTATTCTGTGCTCCCTGCCCTGTAGGGTCCCCTCCCTGCAACATTTTATGCAGGTCGGAGTCATGTGCAGATATGTTGCCAAAGCAATGACCAGTATGAGAGAAGTGGATGGGCTCCAGGATGCCCGTGGGGTCTGACACTTTGTGCTCTGGAATTGACTTATTATTGAACTCTCTGAGCTTTTCCAGCCACAGCTGTTGCATTTCCTGCTCCCCCTGCCTAGAACACTTAGTCCTTGATTCTTTATCCTCCAGGTCTCGCCTTAAACGTCACCTTCTCCAGGAGGCCTCCCCTGACTACCTACCCAAGGTCACCCTGTTTTTCCCCTTCATGGCACCGACCATCATCTTTAACTCTCTTTAACTTACTTGTTTATGGCTCATGTACCTTATGCCTTCCCCTAGAATATAGGTATCTGAGGGCAGGAAACATATTCATCTTGTTCTTTGTGATATTATCAGCAGGTAGCAGAGGGCCTAATATATATATACATATATGTGTATGTGTATATATAAAAAATATTTATATATAAATTTTTATTTTATATAATTATATATAAATACATGTGTGTGTGTGTGTGTATATATATATATATATATTTTAGATGGAATCTCCCTGTGTCGCCCAGGGAGTGCAGTGGTGTGATCTTGGCTCACTGCAACCTCCGCCTCCCTGGTTCAAGTGATTCTGCTGCCTCAGCCTCCTGAGTAGCTGGGATTACCACGCTGGGCTAATATTTGTATTTTTCATAGAGATGGGTTCACCATGTTGGCCAGGCTAGTCTCGAACTCCCGACCTCAAGTGATCCGCCCGCCTCAGCCTCCCAAAATGCTGGGATTACAGGCGTGAGCCACCACACCCGACCCCTAATGCGTATCTGGTAGCTGATAATTATTTGTGGAATAAAAGAATGATGGGATGGATGAACCAATTAAATCTGGAAGTAGAAGCAGCCCCATGTGGGTTTCAGCCAGGCCATAAATTGGCAGCTTCCTGTAAAGATACACACAGCTAGTTCCATCTGGGTGTCAGCCTAGGATGCACATGCAGCTTATACATATGTTACAGCTGTTGGTTAATAACAGGCTCAATTTCAACTTTCACCATAACTTTGGCTAAGAAGGCAATCCACACACCAACTTCATAGCAAATACATGTTTTATCTTTGAAAAATGTAATCCATTAAACTATTCACTCTTAAGACATCTACCATGAACTAACCTTCCTTTCTGTCTTCGTTTCTGTTATTTTCCCTCCACCTAAAATTCTCTCCACTCTCTTTTTCTAACTGGTTAAAGCCTACTTGTTTTTCCACATGGTAATGTCCCTTCTTTTTCTGAGGGAGAAACCCTAGGAAAAGCTGTTACTCTGCCTGGCAAGATCACAGATGGTGCCCAAGGTTCCAGGCTCACGAGCTTGAATCATCTGCAATTCAAGGCCACGCCACCTGTCTCAATCCCAATCCAACCCAGCAAATGTTTCTTGAGCAATTTTGTGGGCAGAGGTCCCATTAGGCAGTACGAGGACCAAATGCAAAGTGAAATCCACCAGTGCAAGCACCGAAGAGTTTCTAACCTAGTTTCTGTCTGTTAGGACAGGGGACATGGGAACAGGCCTTCAGAACGTCCGTCACGTCTAGAATAACATTGAAACTCTTTCCCTGGACCTAAGAGGAGGTGCCTCCTCTTTTGAGACACCTTCCCTGATACCTCCCCAGCAGAGTTCATGGCTTCCTCCTTTTCTCCTGGGTCAATCTTCCTAACCTCTGTAACAGCACATAGCACATCCACCCAAGTCAGAGGCACCTGTCTCCCTTCACAGAACATGGCCCCGCACCTACTCCAGCCTTGCCTTATACCAACCCTAAAGCATTCCTGGGAAGAAGCCAGATGTGAAGGCTTTTAGTTCCTTAAACCCACTAATTTCAATCTCTCTCTTTCTCTTTCTCTGTCTCTCTCTTTCTCCCTCCCCCTCTTCCCTTTTCATCTGTTATTCCCTCCCTTTCTTCTCTTACTCAACTCCTACTCATCTTTGTAAACTTAACATACTTATCATTCGATAACTATTTAGCAAGCGCCTATTATGTGCCAGGTGCTGTTCTAGACCCTGGGGATACAGCAAAGAGCAACACAGCTGAGAACCCTGCCCTCATGGCAGAGCTTGCATTCTGGAGGGAGAAGACAGAAATAGACAAGCAAATAAGTAAAATGTATAGCTTGTTAGGTGGTGATCGATGCAATGGAGAAAAATAAAGCAGGGAACAGGGTAGAGTGCTGAGTGTGTGTGTTTGGGGATGGGGACGAGGACTGTTGATGGTAGGAGTGGTTACTTTGTTTATTTATTTATTTAGACAGTCTTGCTCTGTCGCCCAGGCTGGAGTGCAGTGGCGCGATCTCAGCTCACTGCAACCTCTGCCTCCCAGGTTCAAGCAATTCTCCTGCCTCAGCCTCCTGAGTAGGTGGGACTACAGCCGTGCACCATCATGCCCAGCTAAGTTTTGCATTTTTAGTAGAGAGAGGGTTTCACCATGTTGGCCAGGTTGGTCTCGAACTCCTGGCCTCAAGTGATCCACCCACCTTGGCCTCCAAAGTACAGGCATGAGCCATCGCACTGGCCTGGAGTGGCCACTTTAAACAGAGTGACCGAGAAAGGTCTTGCTGGGGAGGTGACACTTCAGTAAAGCCATGAAGGAGGTGAAGAAGCAAGTCATGGGGACATCCTAGGGGAAGAAAGCTCCAGGCAGAGGGAAGAGCAAATACAAAGGCCCCAGTGTAGGAGCGCACCTGTGAGCTGGGAAACATGGAAGCTGGGTCTACCTTTGCCAAAATGTCTTGTGAATCCATCGCTCTGACCTGAACTGGATCAAACCCCGTTCTGAGCTCTCCCAGTACCATGTGCTCTCTCTCTTCACAGCACCAATCATATTGTGTTGCAATGTCTCTCCCACCAGGCTGTGAGCCACCTGTGGACAGGGGTAGTATCTTTTATTAATACTTTGACATCTTCAGTGCTCAGCGTAGGGCATGATACATATTTATTGATGAAATCAATCAACGAATGAACAAACTAGACTGTGAATCCTTGAGAGTGTCTCATTTATCTCTCCCTGGCAGCATCTGGCACTCTCTGTGTCCTAGGAAATGGCACAGATTGTGTCCTAGGAAAAAAATGTTTGTTGAATGGCTAATAAAAATAGCTGATGCCTTATTGAGCCCAGATACCACACTAAGTTCTTTATGGGGCTTCTCTCATTTTATCCCTAAGGTGGCCCTATGAGGTAGATATTACTACCATATGCGCTTTGTGGATTAGGACACTGAGGCTTGAAAAAAAGAAATGGCTCGAACCTGTACTGAGCTGGTCAATGACAAAGCTCGGAGTTGTCCTGATCCGTTTGACTCCCAAGGCCACGTATACTTAGCCCAAAGCTAAACCGCCTTCAGAGAGGGGAGCGAGAGAGAGACAGAGAGACTGAGGGAGGGAGGAGGACGATCTCCCTATAAGGGCATCTCACCCATCTCGGTTTCTTTCTGTGTGTACCGAAGTGTCTGGCACACAGTGGATTCTCTCAACAGTTAAGGGATGTTAAATAGATGTTGGCGAGTTCTCTCCCTAAAGGGGAATATTTGCCTGTGGTTTAGGTTAAAAAGAAATCCAAGCAAGGCCTCAGATTAACGTAAACACAAGCCCTAACTCAGCCTATTCATAGCTCTCCCTGCTTTTGCCCGTAATTTTAGGTATGACCTTCCGGTAACCTCCATCTTCCCTTGAGGTGTGGCCTGGCTTCCTTAAGAGCCAGCTCTCCAGGCCTGACAATGACAGGTGAAAGACCCAGCAGCCCTAGAGAAACTCCTTCAACAGAGGCTGTGCCTGCCCACCTCCCCCTGGGCCTCCTCTTGGGCTCTCCACACACCCCCTTCTCCAGTCTCTCCCTCCCAGCTGGCGTCCCTCCACAACCCCCAATTTATGCAGCCCCCATCAGTAACTAACCTCTTTGGCCTGGCCTCAAATCCTGCTCTAGAGGTCTGCCCCCATGAGCAACCTCCTTGGGCAGACCCTGGAGCCCCAGGTCTCGCTGGCTCCCCGTCTCCAGTCGGAACATTGGGATCCACAGACCATGGATCCAGGAAGAATCAATTCTTGGACTCCAGAATCTTAAAGCTGTGAGTGGGAGTGACCGATGATGAGGACAAACTCGGAGGAGGGGAGGAAAAACTTCTGCCTGGACCCAGCCCGGTAGAACCCTACTCAGCCCCCCACTGCCTTTGCAGAGGCAGGAAGTCCTGCATAATCAGGGCCTGTGACTGGCTGTCCTGCCAAAGGGGCTGGGCAGTTACCCAGAGAATTCCAATGAAGGTGGATTTGAGTCTTGAAATATCCAGGTCACGGCTTTAGCCACTTCACAAGCCTCTGCTAATCCCCTCAGCCAGAAGTAACCCCTACCTCAGTCCTGGGCTCAGAACCTTCTTAAGGCTCTGACAACCTGCTAAGTATCCTGACTATCTGAGTCCCTGGGAGCTCATCAGTCTTGGCGGGGACAAGAACACGAACACAATACTGTTTCTAGTATACAGTAAATCTATCTAATATGCAAATTTCCCCTATTGTCCCAATAATGGTTTTTATATCCAATATGTTGACTTTTTTCCGATCCAGAATCCAAACAAAAATCAGACATTGCATCTAATTATTGTGGCTCTTTGGAGTCCTTTAATCTAGAAAGTTCTTTAATCTGGTTTGTTTGTTTATTTATTTATTTATTTATTTATTTATTTGAGCTGAGGTCTCACTCTGTCACCCAGGCAGGAGTGCAGTGGTGCAATCTCAGCTCACTGCAGCCTCAGCTTCCTGGGCTTAAGCGATCCTCCCAGTAGCTGGGACCACAGGCACATGGCTAATTTTTTGAATTTTTTGTAGAAACGGGGTTTCACCATGTTGCCCAGTCTGGTCTCAAACTCCTGAGTTCAAGTGATCCATCTGCCTCAGCCTTCCAAAGTGCTGGGATTACAGGGGTGAGCCACCAGGCCCAGACTTAATCTGGTCTGTTTTTTAAAATGACATTGAGGCTCTTGAATCCAGACCATTTGTCTTGCAGAATACTCACCAATTTGGATTTGCCTATTGCTTCCTCATGATTATCAGGTTAAACGTTTTTTGTAAGAATACTACATAGGCCAGATGAGGGGCGTGCACATTTTCAGCTCTACTAGTCATTCCCCAAATACTCTCTTCAATGGATGTGCCAGTTTACACTCCTAGTGGCACCATAGCCAGCACTCGATAATATCACATCTGTCGGTTCTTCTCTATCTGAGGAGTATAAAATTGTGTATCATTGTTTTCACTTGCTTCCCCTGGCTGTTGGTGCAACTGAGCATTTTTACATACACCTTATGGCCACTTGGATTTCTTCTTCAACGAATGGTCTGTTGGTATCTGTGCCAATTCTGGGCCTCTTTGTACTAATTTCCATCCGGGTCCTTCCTGGCTCTGCTCTGTTGGAGAAGGAGGTAGGGCGAGTGAGTTCCCTCAGGCTTCTGTATCAGCAGCTTCCAGGAGGCAGGACATTGGAGAACAAGACAAGTGTTTGCTATATATGTTGCAAATATATGCTGTAAGCATGCCAGTTGTCTTTTATTTATGGCATTTTTATAACATAAAAACTTTTGGCTGGGCTTGGTGGCTCACTCCTGTAATCCCAGCGCTTTGGAAGGCTGAGGTAGGCAGATCAGCTGAGATTGGGAGTTCGAGACCAGCCCGACCAACATGGAGAAACCCCGTCTCTACTGAAAATATAAAATCAGCCGAATGTGGTGGCACATGCCTGTAATCCCAGCTACTCCGGAGGCTGAGGCAGGAGAATTGCTTGAACCCAGGAAGCGGAGGTTACGGTGAGCAGAGATCGTGCCATTGCACTCCAGCTTGGGCAACAGAGTGAGACTCCATCTCAAAAAAAAAAAAAAACAAAAAAAAAAAAACCACTTTTAACTTTCATGTCACACAAGTTATCAATCTGTGATGTTTAGTACCTTGTTTGCAAAGTCCTGCATGACTCTCTGATTGTGAGGTTAACAATATTTTTCTGAATATCTTTCTTCTATTGGTTCTAAATTTGGGGGTTTTACACTTAGGGCTTTAATCCTTTAATCCATTTGGAGTTTATTTTCATGTGTAGTATGAGGCTGAAATTTAGTTTTATTTACCCATAAGGAAAGTCAATGATTCCAACACCTTTTCTTGAACAGACCAATTTTTCCCCTCTGACTTTATTTTATTATGTATTTATTTGTTATTATTATTATTATTTTTTTTGAGATGGAGTCTCACTCTTGTCGCCTAGGCTGGAGTGTAATGGCACGATCTTGGTTCACTGCAACCTCCACCTCCCGGTTTCAAGCGATTCTCCTGCCTTAGCCTCCGGAGTAGCTGGGATTACAGGTGCCTGCCACCATGCCCTGCTAATTTTTGCATTTTTAGAAAAGATGAGGTTTCATCATGTTGGCCAGGCTGGTCACGAACTCCTTACCTCAGCGATCCACCCATCTTGGCCTCCCAAAGTGCTGGGATTACAGGCGTGAGCCACCACACCTGTTTTTTTTTGTTTTTGTTTTTGAAACAGAGTCTCGCTCTGTCGCCCAGGCTGGAGTGCAATGGTGCAATCTCAGCTCACTGCAACTTCCACTTCCCAGGTTCAAGGAATTGTCCTGTATCAGCCTCCCAAGTAGCTGGGACTACAAGTGTACACCACAATACCCAGCTACTTTTTTGTATTTTTGTAAAGATGGGGTTTCACCGTGTTGCCCAGACTGGTCTCAAACTCCTGAGCTTAGGCAATCTGCCCACCTCGGCCTCCCAAAGTGCTGGAATTACAGGTGTGAGCCACCATACCTGGCCTAATTACTATAATTTTTTTTAAGTCTTCATATATACTAAGGAAAATCCCTCTTCTCTCTTCTTTAGACATGTTTTGATTATTCTATTTTTCCAAGAGATAGGGTCTTGCTGGATGGGATGGCTCACATCTGTAATCTCAATACTTCATTTCAGTACTTTGGGAGACTGAGGTGGGATCACTTGAGACCAGGATTTTGAGATTAGCCTGGGCAACACAGGGAGACTCCATTTCTACCCAAAATTCAAAAATTACTTGGGCATGGTGGTGTGCACGTGTAGTCCCAGCTACTTGGGAGGCTAAGGTGGGAGGATCACTTGAGCCTCACTGGTAGAGGCTGCAGTGAGCCATGAACACGCTACTGCACTCCAGCCTGGGTGAAAGAGTGTGACCCTGTCTCAAAAAAAAAATAAAATAAAATAAAGAAAACAAAAAAAAGACAAGGTCTCACTCCGTCACTCAGGCTGGAATGCAGTGGTGTGATAATGGCTCACTACTGTCTCGAACTACTGGGCTTAAAAGATCCTTGCACCCAAGCCTCCCAAGTAGCTGGGACTACAGGCACGTGCCACCACAGCTGACTAAAATTTTTTTTTTTTTTTAGAGTTGAGGTCTTGCTATGTTACTCTGTCTGCTCTGGAACTCCTGGCCTCAAGCAGTCCTCCTGTCTCTGCCTCCCAAAGTGCTGGAATTATAGGCATGAGCTACCATGCCTTGCCAAGAGCAATTAAATCAAAATAAAATAAAATAAAATGCCAATATCTTACACATGTATACAAAACAAAAAGCTTCTCTGGTACATAAAAAAACTTATAACTAAAGTAATAGACCAACAGGAATGATTCAATAGAAAGTTCGTAGGAGGCAGTCATGTGCTATAAAATGGTTTAACAATCACCTCTTGTAAGGAAGAGGGAAATCCCTGGTTTGTAGAGTCTGCCAATTTCTTCAGTGTAAATGCCCCCAGTATGGCCTATTCCAAGTTACCAACATGATACCACTAAATGTGGAGCTGGGAAAGTAAATGTTAAGTTGGGCTTTATTAAAATATGAAACTTCTGCTTTGTGAACAATACAAAAGTCACAGACTAAGAGAAATGCTTCCAAAACACGTATATGATAAAGGACTTGTATCCAAAATATACAGTGAACTCCTAAAACTCAAAAATAAGAAAATGAATAATTCAATTAAAAAATGAGTGAAAGATCTGAACAGACACCTCACCAAAGAAGACACACAGAGGACAGGTAAGCATATGAAAAAGCACTCAACATCATGTATCATTAGAAATTGCAAATCAAAATAACCATGACCTACCTATGAGGATGACTAAGATCCAAAACGTTAACACCACAAAATGCTGCCAAGGATGTGGAACAGGGACTCTCATTCAATGCCAGTGGAAATTCAAAATGGCACAGCCACTTTGGAAGACAGTTTGACAGTTTATTTTGTGCGTGTGTGCAGTGGCTATTCACAAGTGTGATTATAGCATACTCCAGTCTCAAACTCCTAGACCCAAGAAATCCCTCCTGCCTCAGCCTCCTGAGTAGCTGGGACTACAGGTGCATGCCACCACACCCTGCTCCAATTTGACAGTTTCTTTCAAAGCTAAATATAGTGTTACCATTCGATCCAGCAATTGTAAGTTATTTACCCAATAGAGCTGAAAACTTATGTTCACTCAAACACCTGCACACAAATGTTTACAGCAGCCTTATTCATCATTTCCCCAAACTGCAGGCAACCAAAATGTTTCTCAATAGGTGAATGTATAAACAAACTGTGATACGGCCATACAATGGGATGCTATTTAGCAATAGTGTAAGAAATAAGCTATCAAAAAGAAATAAGATATCAAATCACAAAAAGATATGGAGGAACATAAAGGCATAAATGAATTCAATCTGAAAAGGATATATACGGTGTAACTCCAGCTACATGACATTCTGGAATAAGCAAAACTACGGAGACAATAGAAAGATCAGTGGTTGCCAGGGGGTTGGGAGGACAGAGGGATAAACAGGCAGAGCACAGAGAATTTTCAGGGCAGTGAAACTGTTCTGTAGGATATAGTGATGGTGGATACATGACATTATGTATTTGTCAAAACCCATAGAACTGTACATCACAAAGGTGAACCTTAATGTACACTAGGGGCTTTAATAATAATATATCAATATTGAGTCATTGATTTTAATAAGTGCGCCACACTAATTCATGATGCTAATAGGAGGAAAATCTATGCATGTGTTGGGATAAGGGGGCGGTATATGGGAACTCTATACAATTCTTCTGTAAATCTAAAGCTGTTCTAAAAAGAACCATCTATTAATTTAAAAAGAAATCCTATTGCCGTAAATGTCCTGAAGTTATTGCATGCATTCTCATTACATTGCAAGCATGGTAAATACTTTACTTTCTTCCTTGTTTCAGGTCCATTTTTTGTTTGACATGTTTTGGTGCTCTCGGGCAGTACATCTCAAATTTTCCTGTGTCTACAAGTCAACTGGGGGATTTTGCTAAGATGTAGATTGTGATCTACCGGGTCTGGGGGAAAGCCTGAGATTTTTACATTTTTAACAAGCTCCCTGGTGATTCCGATGGGGCAGGTACGACCACACTTGGAATAGCAGGACCTGCAAACAGACGAATAAGATTGGAGACCCAGACTCCACCCTTTGTACTCTGTTTTCTTTCTTTTTATTTTATTGTAGAGACAGGGTCTTACTATGTTGGCCAGGCTGGCCTTGAACTCCTGGCCTCAAGCAATCCTCCCACCTTGGCCTCCCAAAGTGCTGGGATTATAGGTGTGAGTTACCACGCCTGACCTTGTATTCAGTTTTCTTTTTTTTCCTTTTTTTTTTTTTTCCTTTTTTGACATGGAGTTTTGCTCTGTCACCCAGGCTAAAGTACAGTGGCACGATCTCAGTTCGCTGCAACCTCTGCCTCCCAGGTTCAAGCGATCCACCCACCTCAGCTTCCCATGTAGCTGGGACTACAGCTATGCACCACCATGCCCAGCTAATTTTTTGTATTTTTAGTAGAGATGGGGTTTCACCATGTTGGTTAGGCTGGTCTCAAACTTCTGACCTCAAATCATCTGCCCGCCTCAGCCTCCCAAAGTGCTGGGATTATAGGCGTGAGCCACCACACCCGGTCTGTATTCTGTTTTCTAAATAAGGAGGAAGAACTATCTAATTTTATGACTATGCTAACCAGTAGTTATTTTTTTAAAATCAATTTTGAAAGGTCTGTTTCCACTGATGTTTCATCCTGAGTCATATTCATTTTCTATTTCTAAAGGCATTGGGATTCCCTGCTCCAACTAAATGAGTCAGTTGAGATCAGAAGTTCATATGTCCAAGTGAAACTCAACCAAGGGTCCATAATGCTCCCTGGCAGTCAAAGGGCCACCAAGTAGTGTTTGTATTTGCATAAGTCAAGTGCATTTTGCATTCTAGAGGCTATCAAGGTCACTGCCAGAGTCGCCCCAACAGTGGCTACTTTGTGGTCAGTAAGAACACGCTGCTTACTTGAAGGAGAGTCTTAAGCAGGTGGCAGACATGATGAGAGAAGGTGGTTGCACTGGACAGATTTCATGTTCCCTGATAGCTATGGCTCCGGGCGAAGCCTTACAGAGGATTAGAGCCCCATTTCTGCCATGAACTTGCTGAGCCTGTTTCTCCATCAATACATTGGGATGATTGAGCTCCATCTGTGTTAAAAGCTCCTCCAACTCTGCATAATTATTTTTATTTTAAGCATATTCATTCCAAATCAGAGCCTGGCTCTTCATTTTCCAGGCAAGGGTTTCAAGCTTCCAACTGCAGCCTTTGCACCCACCATGCTCATCCTGCCTTTGGTCCATAGAACAGCGGTCAGATGAGGTGTCTGTCCTTCCAGCTGCCTGACTTCACATCTTAAAGCCAAGGAAGTGTCCAGTTCCAGGGCAGCCTCTCCTGGGCAGGACAGAAATCACTCCAGGATGTGAGCCAAGAAAGAACCCGCTCTTCCCCATCCCTCTCGCCACAGTTTCCACTGACCCCAGCTGGCCTCAGAGACATTTGACTAAAGAATATCCTGGCTCCATCCCAGAGCCAAAGGAGACTTTACTGCCGTTTGATAGTCTCAGAAAGTCGACTGAAAAAATGATGGAATGGGCGGCCAGCACTAACCAGGGCACTTATGTGTTGTGAGAAAATCAAATTCTTTTAGTTTTCTTCATTTTCATCTTCATTTTTATTTTTTTAGGGAGGTGGTCTCACTCTGTTGCCCAGGCTGGAGTACAGTGGTGTGATCATAGCTCACTGCAGCCTTGAACTCCCGGGTTCCCATCCTCCCACCTCAGCCTCCAGAGTAGCTAGAACTACAGGCACATGGCACTATGCCTGGCTTCAATGTAAACCAAACACAGACTCTCTGAGGGAGCATGAGTAGGTGCTTCCCCACGTCCATGGATCTTCTCAGTAGTAAGGCTTGGGCTCTGGAAACTTTAGGCCACAGATCTCTCAGAGATCTGTCCAGTGACGAGTTGACTGGGGCCAGACAAGCAACTTGTCCATCAGCTCAGAGTCTCTCAAAGGCCAGGCCTAAAACTCATCTGCCTGCCTTACTACCTGGTGTCTGGAATGGGGCCCCTAGGCACACAGATGTACCATTTATTCATCCAGTCCATCACCCAGCACACATTGACAGAGCCCCTTTCATTTCACAGGCCCTGTGCTACATGGTAGGGGAACAGGAAGGACAGCAGTGTGCCACCTCCCCTGTCCCCTCTGAATTTGTTTTTTTTGTTTTGTTTTGTTTGTTTTAATACAGATGAAGTTTCACTGTGTTGCCCAGGCTGGTCTCAAACTCCTGAGCTCAATTCATCCTCCCACTTTGGCCTCCCAAAGTACTAGGATTATAGGCATGAGCCACCATGCCCAGTCTGCTCTGAGTTTTCAGCACAGGATAGGAGAGGAGTAGGGACTTGCTTTGATCCCCCTAAAGCCACCAGAGTTTTCCTCTCAGAGGCCGTCCCTGCTCATCTTCTGTGTCTGGGAACTCCCCATTTGTTGTAAACTGAAGGACAAGTTTCTTGCATCTTTCTGGCGTGTGACGGAGAGAGACAGAGGAGTATGAGGTGCAGGGAGTTTCCTGTCTGATGGGAAAGACCATTTCATATTCTCCAGGGATTCTCAGTCTGAAGGAAGAGACAGCCTCTGTATTAGGCTGTTCCTGCACTGCTATAAGGAAATACCTGAGACTGGGTAGTTTATAAAGAAAAGAGGTTTAACGGCCTCATGGTTCTGCAGGCTTTACAGAAAGCATGGTGCCAGCATATGCTCGGCTTCTAGGGAGGCTTCAGGAAGCTTACAGTCATGGCAGAAAGTGGAGAGAGAGCAGGCACGTCACATGGCGAAAACAGGAACAAGCAAGAGATCTCAGAGTGAGAGCTCACCTATCACCAAAGGGATGGCCCAAGCCATTCATGAGAGATCTGCCTCCTTGATCCAAACACCTCCCACCAGGCTCCACCTCCAATACTAGAAATTACATTTCTACATGAGATCTAGGTGGGGACAAACATCCGAACTGTGTTAGCCTCTATCCTTAGAGACACCCAGGCTTTGAGAAGCCCCTTGCTTGGGGGACAGATCAGATACACAAATAAGAATATGCAAAGATGTACAATACTTTATAAAAAGGCAGAGGACTGGATTATTGCTGAAGGAAGGATAGGAGGTGGGTTACCCACAGGGAAGGCCTTTGGAGTAAGATATATGGAAAGAGGGATTCTTGTAGGCCCTGTTTAATTCAACCACAACGGAGAAATTTGCTTTCATAATCGTGCTTAGAGTTTTTTTTTTTTTTTTTTTTTTTTTTTTTTTTTTTTTTTTTTTTTTTTTGGAGACAGGGTCTTACTCTGTTGCCCAGGCTGGAGTGCAGTGGTGCAATCACAGCTCACTGCAGTCTCAACCTCCTAGGCTCAAGCAATCCTCCGACCTCAGCCTCCTGAGTAGCTGGGACTACAGATGTGTGCCATCATGTCCAGCTTATTTTTAAAATTTTTTCTACAGATGGGGTCTCCCTGTGTTGCCCAAGCTGATCTTGAACTCCTGAGCTCAAGTGATCCTCCTGCCTCAGCCTCCCAAAGTGCTGGGATTACAGGTGTGAGCCACCACGCCTGGTATGTGCTGAGAGATTTATCATATGAGTGGGGCAGTCAGGCCAGGGTGAGGTGGATGTGAGATGGCTATTCTGGAGCAACAATTCTTAAAGTAGAAAACAGCATGAAGTATGCTCTCTGGAAAAGATGAAGAGATGGATTCATTTGTATCCCTGGGTCAAATCCCACAGAGAGGTGAGCACAATGGAGAGATGAGGCCAATCTGGGGAGGAGGTCCGGAATCACCAGGCTGCCTGGTCCATGAAGGGCCATCCAGTTCAGTTTCCTGCTGCAACGAAAGACTTGCTCTAGGCTGGGTGCGGTGGCTTACACCTGTAATCCAAGCACTTTGGGAGGCCGAGGTGGGTGGATCACCTGAGGTCAGGAGTTCGAGACCAGCCTGACTAACATGGAGAAATCTCGTCTCTACTAAAAATACAAAATTTGCTGGACATGGTGGCGCATGCCTGTAATCCCAGTTACTCGGGGAGCTGAGGCAGAAGAATCACTTGAGCCCAGGAGGCAGAGGTGCGCCATTGCATGCCAGCCTGGGCAACAAGACTGAAACTCCATCTCAAAAAAAAAAAAAAGAAAGAAAAGAAAAGAAAGACTTGCTCTATGTAGCTCCTAAATGGGTTGTTGGCCTCCTCCTAAAAGTCATTCTGACACTAGCCACTCGTTTCCTTTGGGTCTTAAAACCACCTGCTAAAAGGATGTGCTCTTCACATCTAGCCTAAACTGACCACTGCAATGTAATGTCTTTCTGTTGAAAACACTGAACTGGCTGGGCATGGTGGCTCATGCCTGTAATCCCAGCACTTTGAGAGGCCGAGGTAGGCAGATCACCTGAGATCAGGAGTTTGAGACCAGCCTGGCCAACATGATGAAACCCCGTCTCTACTAAAAATACAAGAAAATAGCCGAGCATGGTGGTGCTTGCCTATAATCCCAGCTACTTAGGAGGCTGAGGCAGGAAAATCGCTTGAATCCAGGAGGCAGAGGTTGCAGTGAGCCAAGATTGCACCACTGCACTCCAGCCTGGGTGACAGAGTGAGACTCCACCTCAGAAAAAGAAAGAAAGAAAGAAGGTAAGTAAGTAAGTAAATAGTGAACTGATTGAAGATGAAGATAAGGGCTGATTAACAGTATTCCACCTTCAAAAGCATGGCTTTATAGTGCCATAGGTTAAGCCAAGAAGGCTGGTGGCCTATAGCAATCCGGCCCCTGCTGACCTCCAATCTATGTTTCACCCTTTGTGCTCCATTGGGCTGGGTTTTTCTCACTTCCTCCAACATCGCATTTCCTCCTTGTGTGCAGCCCTAGTGGTTACAGTATTCTCCGGAATCCTTGGGTGTGCCGGAAAAGCAGGCCCTAGACTGAGTTTCCAGAAAAGACTCCCAGAGTCACGTCCCAGAACTGATCTGTTAAGGGAACGGCTTGCTTCTACCACAACAAGGAGCTGCTCATCAAATCATGAAGCTGTTGTTACCACTTCTATCCCCAGAGTCACACCTCCACTATGACAACATATACCCACAAATCCATGCTTTATGTCCTGCCTCTTTTCCCACTCACTCAATTCCGATTTCAATTACCAAGCAAATATATCTGATAGGCAGAATCTTAAAATGGATGAAAGCTTACCTGCAAGGAAGTCTTAGTCATCATTTTTGGCTTTCCAGCCTGTGCAGAGTAGAAAGGTACACTAGAAGGAGATGAAATAGGTGTTGAGCAAGCCAGTTCACAGATAACCTCCACAGTTAGTAATCCCTTCATTTATCTGACTGATGTGCATAACCCTCTTCCCATATTTGTACTTCACTTCCAACTAAGTGGTCCTCCTTTGAGCCTATTTTCCAGTAGCATGAAGACCCCAAAATGTCCATATGGTCATATGGTCTTTCTCTTTTTGTTTTTTTTTTTTTACAGGGCCTCACTCTGTCACCCAGGCTGGAGTGAGGCAATCAAGGTTCACTGCAGCCATGATTTCCTAGGCTCAAGCTATCCTCCCACCTGAGCTTCCCATGTAGCTGTCACTACAGGCATGTGCTCCCACACCCGGCTAATATGTTTTAGTAGAGAAAAGGTCTTGCTATGTTGACCAGGCTTGAGTTGAACTCCTGAGCTCAAGCGATCCTCCTGCCTTGGCCTCTCAAAGTGCTAGGATTATAGGCATGAGCCACCACACTCGGCCATGTAATCACCTTTGTTGTTGTTGTTGTTGTTTAAACAGAGTCTCGCTCTGTCACCCAATCTGGGTGATTCTCTCACCTCAGCCTCCCGAGTAGCTGGGATTACAGGTGCATACCACCATGCCTAGCTAATTTTTGTATTTTTAGTAGAGACGGGGTTTCGCCATGTTGGCCAGGCTGGTCTTGAACTCCCGAGTTCAAGTGATCCTCCCACCTGGGCCTCCCAAAGTGTTGGGATTACAGGCGTGAGTCACTGCCCCTGGCCCATGTGATCACCTTTAACATTTAGTTTAGTTGAACCAATTTTGCGTACCCTAGTAAAGGCATTCCTCACTTGGCTAC
The DNA here is from genome assembly GCF_007565055.1 of Rhinopithecus roxellana. NCBI lineage: Eukaryota > Metazoa > Chordata > Mammalia > Primates > Cercopithecidae > Rhinopithecus > Rhinopithecus roxellana. The sequence continues at coordinate 9,123,303 of NC_044560.1, read as the reverse complement.
TAATATCTTCAACCTCATGACTGGGCTGCAGAGGAAGCTGTTGGCCCTGATACAATCAAGAAACCAACTTGTCAAACCGAGAAGTTGCTGCTGGAGCTGCAGCTCCAGAATCTAACACCCCTCCTACACACCGTACTGGCAAAACCACTTCCTCCAGCCTTGACTCACTCGGCCGTTAAATCAGTTCTGAATTCAAGGCTCATATGATTGTGTCTTATTTACAAATCCTGACTCTCATTCAGAAACCTAGCTGCATGTTGTCTACAAGAAGTTCACTTTACATATAAAGACATACATAGATTAAAAGTAAAAGGAAGGAGAAAGATATACCATGCTAATACTAATCAAAAGAAAGCTGGAATAGCTCTGTTAATTTCTGCAAAGCAGATTTCAAAGTAAGGAAAATTATCCAGAATAAAGAGGGGCATTTACATAATGATGAAGGGGTCGATTCTTCAAGAAGATGTAACAGTCCTTAATGTGTATGCCACTCACAACAGAGTGTCAAAACATGTGAAGCAAAAATGGACTGCAGGAGAAATAGACAAAGCCACTATTATAGTTGGAGACATAACAGCCCTCTCAGCAATGAACAGAGCCAGCAGGCAGAAAGTCAGTAAGGACATAGTTGAATTGAACAGCACCATCTAACAGCTGGATCTAAATGACATTTATAGAATACTTCTCCCAAACAACAGTAGAATACACATTCTTCGCAAGCTCATATGGAACACTCACCAAGATAGACCATATTCCAGTCCATTAAACATACCCTAACAAGTGTAAAAGAAGAGAAATCATACAATATATGCTTTTAGACCACAACGAAATTAAACTAGAAATCAATAACATAAGATAGCTAGAAAATCTCAGAATAATTGGAGATTAAACAACATACTTCTAAATAACACGTGGGTCAAAAAAGAAATCTCAAGAGGAATTTAAAAATATTTTGAACTAAATGAAAAATGAAAATATAACATCAACATTTGTAAGATGCAGTCGGGTGCAGGTGGCTTATGTCTGTAATCCCCACACTTTGAGAGGTCAAGGCAGGTGAATCACGTGAGGTCAGGAGTTTGAGACCTGCCTGGCCAACATAGTGAAACACCATCTCTACTAAAAATACAAAAATTAGCTGTGTGTGGTGGCACATACGTGTGTTCCCAGCTACTCGGGAGGCTGAGGCAGGAAAATCGCTTGAACCCAGGAGGTGGAGGTTGCAGTGAGCCAAGATTGTGCCACTGCACTCCAGCCTGGGTGACAGAGCGAGACTCTGTCTCCCCTCCCTGCCGCCCCACCCCTTTAAAACAGTATTTAAAGGAAAATGTATAACATTGAACACACACATTAGAAAAAACAAAAAAAGGACCTAAAATCAATAATCTAAGCTTCTACTTTAGGAAACAAAAAAAGGAGAGCAAATTAAGTCCAAAGTAAGTAGAAGAAAAGAAATAACAAAAATTAGGGTAGAAATAAATGAAATTGAAAATAGGACATCAATAGAGAAAAGCAATGACACCAAAAGCTGATTCTTTGAAAAGATCAACAAAATTAATAAATCTCTAGCCAGGCAACTAAGAAAAAGGAGAGAATATACAAAAAACTAATATTATAAATAAATGAGGGGCCATCACCACTGATTCCATGGACATTAAAGGAATAAAAGGAATATTATAAACAACTGCATGCTCAGAAATTTGATAACCTAGATGAAATGGACCAATTCTTTGAAAGACATAATTAGCCAAAACTCACATAAGAAGAAATAGATCATTTGAATAGGCCAGCATCTATTAAATAAATTGAATCAATAATTAATAACCTTCTAAAATAGAAACTATTAGGCCCAGATGGTTTCACTGGTAAATTTCACCAACATTTAAGGAAAAAATCGTATTAATTTTCTACAATCTCTTCCAGAAGGTAGAAGCAGAAGGAATACTCCCTAACTCATTCTATGAGGCCAGTATTATTCTAACACGAAACTAGACAAAGACATTATAAGAAAGGAGAATTACACACCACTATATCTTAAAAACATAAATGTTGGCTGGGCGCGGTGGCTCAAGCCTGTAATCCCAGCACTTTGGGAGGCCGAGACGGGTGGATCACGGTCAGGAGATCGAGACCATCCTGGCTAACACGGTGAAACCCCGTCTCTACTAAAAACTACAAAAAACTAGCCGGGCGAGGTGGCGGCGCCTGTAGTCCCAGCTACCTGGGAGGCTGAGGCAGGAGAATGGCGTGAACCCGGGAGGCGGAGCTTGCAGTGAACTGAGATCTGGCCACTGCACTCCAGCCCGGGCGACAGAGCGAGACTCCGTCTCAAAAAAAAAAAAAAAAAAAAAAAACATAAATGCAAAAATCCTCAACAAAACATTAGCAAACTGAATCCAATAATACATAAAAAGAATTACATACCACAACGAAGTCGGATTTATTCCACATATACAAGGCTGATCCAACATTTTAAAATCAATTATTGTATTCTATCACATCAACAGCCTAAAGAAGAAAAACAACACAATCGTAGCAATAGATACAGAAAAGACATTTTACAAAGTCCAGCATTTATTCATGATTTAAAACTCTCAGCAAACTAGAAATAAAAAGGAACTTTCATTGAGTTCCAAAGACTGAACCTAGGATAGAGGGACAAGATGGCTGACTAGATGCAGTCAGGAGGAACACCTGCCCCTGAGGGAGTGGGATATTGGGAAGACTGCCACACTCTTGAGTAGATCTTTAGAGGGAAGGCATTGGGAGCTACCGCACTGGGGCAGGATGCTGATGATGCAAGAGGATGTGTATTTTGGGCGGAAGGGGTATGTGGGAACCCTTTGTACTTTCAGCTCAATTTTTCTTTGAACCTAGCGGTTCTAAAAATAAAATCTTTTAAAAGAAGGGGAAAGAGGGAAAAGGAAATGCAGTGTTTAGCCTTTTAGCCTCTGGAATTCAGGAAGAGATATCAGGCGGCTGGAATAAATGTTGAGTGAGCCCAGATGCAGCAAATACCCAGATAACTCCTAAACTCCCTGCAGACCTCAGATAAAATGTCATCTTCCCAGAGAACTTTATCTGATCCCCAGATTAGTTGAAGACCTTCTGTTCAACATGTTGTTGTAGCACTTGGTTCTCCACCACACTTGCTGCATGTATCGGTCAGGGTTCAGTGAGGGAAGCAGAAACATGAGCATTAAAGAATGAGAGATTTATTATGGGAAGTAGACCTCCCGCAACTTTAAGAGGAGCTAGGGTAGCAAACGTCTAAAAGAGCGAGTGAGACAACCAAAGAAGGGTCACTGCTAGTCCCAAAGTACTGGATAGATGGACAAGTTGGATCTGCAGGGAAATCTGAGAAACTGTCTCCAACTGCCAGATTAAGATGGCAAATGGAAGTTTCTGGAGAGGTCTACTAGAAGGGGTTATCCCAGTGCAGCTACCAGCTCTATGGTTCTGCAGCCTAACATCAGGTAGTGGACCAGAGCTGTAGTTGGTCATCAAGACCAGTGGGGAGTAAGAAAAGCTGGGCGCAAAGCAGAGGAGAATGGGAACAATTGAAACCACCCCAGAGACCCAAGCACCAGTCCATCCAGAATTCTGGCTACAAGGACTTGCAGAGAATAAAGGTCACTGATTTATTTCCACCCCTAAAAGTCTTGGGCAGATTTACCTGTTGGCCCACTCTAATCTAGAACAATACAGGAAAGAGGATTCTGGGAGACACAGTTCCCAGATTAACTGAATGGATCATGGAACAATCCAGCATACAACATTCTGTGACTGTGTGGGGTTTCATCATCTGGCATACATTTCTCTGTGTTGCCAGATTGAAATGCCATCAGGGAAGAGACTGTTTTTGTTTTGCTCACAGTTGCATTCCCACATAGTACCTAGATTATTGAGTAGGTCCTCAATAAGTATTTGTTGGAGGAACAGTGATTTTTCACCAGGATTTCAGCAATGACTTGGAAAAATTATTTTTTCATTAAAAGAGGGATGCCTGCAAAATGGAAAGTCTAATAAAACATTTTGTTGGGGAAGGCATAGTGGAAAAGGCAGTCTCGTACATTACTAGTGAGAATGTGAGCTAGTTCAACCATTCTGTAGGGGAATTTGGTATCACTTAACAAAACTACATATGCACTTACCTTTAAGCCAGTAATCCCATGTCTAGAAATCTGTCCAGAAGATACAACTGCAATATTATGAAAACACATATGTACAGGTCACTGACTAAAGCAATATTTGTAATTGCAAAACAGCAGAGAAACCCTAAATGTCTATCCTGGGAGAATGGTTGGAAAAATTATAGTACATCCCAACAATGGAAGACTGTAAAAATGAAAGAGGGGCTTAGACCCCACCGAGACAGCCACCAGAAAAGACCTCTCCAAGTTGGGAGGAAAACAGTAAACATATTTTGAAAAAAAAGAAAAAAGATTTCTATCTGCTTGTATGAAATGATTTCCCACATCTAGTCCTAGGTGAAAATAGCAGAGTACAAAATGATCAATCGTCTCCTATTCATCATATAAGAAAGAAGCGGCTAAAAGAAAATATATGTGTATCTACACATTTATGCAAAAGAATTTCAGGAAGAACCAATCAAAAACAAATGCAGCTACTATGATAGACACACCCTAGAGGGACCTCCACTGAGTTCACCTTTGAATAATCCTTCCTCCTTGAGTATAGGAAGAACCCCTGAATTGCTTCTAACTAATGAAATATAGCAAAGGATGTGGGGTCGTCAGTCACTTGATTATATTACATTATAGAAGACTCTGCCTTAGTGGATTGAATTGAGAAATTCTCCTGGTGGCCTTGAAGAAGGTAGCTGTCTTGTAACTGTCTATGGAGAGGACCTCTAGGAGTTGAGGCCATGGAGGAGTGTGGGGGAGGACCAAGCAGAGGGTTATGATCTTTACATAAGAACATGGCCCAAACAACATCTTGTTTGCAGTCTTGTGAGATAACAAATCTATGTGGTTTTAAGCTGCTTGGTTTGTATTACATTGTAAGTTTCTGAAAACTTATTACACAGCAATAGATAACTAATAGTGTAAATTAGTTTGTACGGTATGGTACTATAAAGGTGGAAACACATCCATATACATTTGACAAAATCCATGGAATATACAACACAAAGAGTCAACCCTAATGTAAACTGTGAACTTTGTTTGATAATGTGTCAACATTGCGGCATTAATGGTAACAGAGGTACCCCACAGAGGTGCCATTAACAAAAGATAACTAAATCTGCAGGAGGAGAAGGGAATTAGGTGGAAAGAAGAAGAAAGTGGAAAGAGAATAGTAGAGACAAGTGAGAAGCAACACTCTTCTGAGTATTCCTTTTAGTATGACTTTCATCTTTCACAAGGGAAAGTTTTACATAGTGCCCCCCCAAAGTAATACATAATTAAAATCAACTAGGAGGTGAATGAAACCCAAAATAGAATACAATCACAAATAAATATAACTATATGAAAAATAAATTTCATAATCACACTTCAGGGAGGCAGGAAAAAAACTAAAAGACTGACCTAAATAACTTCAGAAAATAGTACTTTGATGGTATACTATAAGGCTAAAGATAAAAAGAAATGTACACAAACACTACCTGCTAGTTAGTAAAATTTTTTTCTCACAGAGGTATGGGTTATCAGTTTTGAAACTTCTTTATTTGTACTACAATTGAACAAATAGGTAAAAATATTGTAAATAAAAAAATTACTGTCAGATAAAAGAGTTATAAATTGAAAAAGGGAAGGTTTGGAATTGTGAACCCTGAATATCGGAGACAGGTCTCAGTTAATTTAGAAAGTTTATTTTGCCAAGATTGAGGACACACACCCATGACACAGCCTCAGTAGGTCCTGATGACATGAGGCCAAGGTGGTTAGAGCACAGTTTGGTTGTACACATTTTAGGGAGACATGAGACATCGATCAACATATGTAAGATGAACACTGGTTTGGTCCAGAAGGGTGGGACAACTCGAAGAAAAGGCGGGACAACTCAAAGCTGGGAGGGGACTTCCAGGTCACAGGTAGCTAAGAGACAGATGGCTGCATACTTTTGAGTTTCGGTTTAGCCACTCCAAAGGAGGCAATCAGATATGCATTTATCTTAGTGAGCAGGGGTGACTGAACAGAATGGGAGGCAAGTTTGCCCTGAGCATTTCCCAGCTTGACTTTTCCCTTTAGCTTAGTGATTTGAAGGCCACAAGATCTATTTTCCTCTCACATTTACCCCCTTTTCTTTTTTAAAATATTTTGGAGAAAGAATTTCAGAAGAAAATGAGTCTCTAGTCTCAGGTTTTGTCTGATTACTCATGGATTCCTAGATGAGTAGGCCCAGAGTTATTATGAAAGTTCATTTTTAGCAGGTTGTGAAATCTCATGTCCTCTGAAGAGAACATAGGGAGAGGAAAGGAGAAAAACAACAACAAATGAAAGAACAATCCTGGAAAATAGACATAGGCCACATTACTCTGAAGTCCATACATCAGTAGGCAGTATGAAAGTTGCTTATGTATGTAAATATGTTGCTGCTATTTTCTTATGAAATTTGAGTTGTCTAGCTTCAGTTCACAGAGCTTTACAAAAGCACAGCTTAGCTTTCAGTGACTCCAAATTAGGAAAAATGGGGAAATAAAGAAAGAAAAAAATGGAAAACATTATTTGAAAGACTTGTAGCCAAGAAGAGTTATAATTCGATCCAAGCTAACAATAGGTGTACGATATTTTTTGAAACATAATTTTTCAATCTCCAGTTTCTCATTTTTACTAAAGACAAATCGTGGTAGGACTGATTTGCTTTATTATACTTGGACTGATTTGTACACAGTACAGCAAGAATAATGATTTTTTACATAGGCTTTTAAATTGGCTTTGATGGAACTTTGTTCCATAGAAGGAATCTCAGATAAAACTTTGTTAAAGCCAAGCCAAGACACAGATTTGTACCATCAAATACCTGAGTTGGGTGAATTCCTCTCCTCTTGAGGTTCCAAGATAAACTTGGGGCTCCTGGACCTGTCAGAAAGTGACATTCTTTACTTAGCACAGGTCAGGAACCGTATACAGGGACTGTACAGACAAGGTATTGACTCCATAACTCAAGTTTGATTCCTTAAAGGAAAGCATGCCATTCCAGTCAAAGCCTTGGTAAAATAATCAGTTTCTCCAATTGTGTCCTGTTATAAATGAAAATAGATTCTTATTGCACTTATGCAATATATTGTAGGGCCATAAGTTATGAATACTCACAAATAGTTTCCAAATTCTGGAGGAATCAGGTGGAGATAAACAAATATGTTCTAAATTTTGTTCCATAGGCATATACTAAACTGTTAAAAGCTGTTAATAGCTCAAAAGAAAATTTTCCTTGACTCTAAAAAACAAAGGATCAGCAACATTTTAAGCACAAAGTCAAAAGATTACTTCAGTCTTCTATTAGTTCAGTCCATGTAGTTAATTCCTGTTCTGCTTCATATTCATGAATATTTCAGTTCTCCATGAGTCATGAAAGTTTTTCTTCTATTCTAATGTCACAATCTCCAAAGTTATCAGAAACTTGTATTTAAGAGCACCTGTGGCCGGGCGCGGTGGCTCAAGCCTGTAATCCCAGCACTTTGGGAGGCCGAGACGGGCGGATCACGAGGTCAGGAGATCGAGACCATCCTGGCTAACACGGTGAAACCCCGTCTCTACTAAAAAAAAATACAAAAAACTAGCCAGGCGAGGTGGTGGGCGCCTGTAGTCCCAGCTACTCGGGAGGCTGAGGCAGGAGAATGGCGTAAACCCAGGAGGCGGAGCTTGCAGTGAGCTGAGATCCGGCCACTGCACTCCAGCCTGGGCGACAGAGTGAGACTCCGCCTCAAAAAAAAAAAAAAAAAAAAAAAAAAAAAAAAAGAGCACCTGTTAGAGTTTCATAACTGATTATAATACCACCTTCTAAAGAGGACCAAAACAAGACAATTGTCTGTGGATGACAAAAAGTTTAGGGCAGCCATAGTCAAAGACACAATTGACAAGGAAATCTGTTACCTCTGTGGCACACGATAATTTAACATAATTATGTTAAATTACCATAATTAATTAACAACATAACTAATTAACATAATTACTACTGATAATGTACACTAAGTCAATCAGAATTATAGAAGTTTTCCATGATTTTGGAACACATACCAATAACATATTTACATAAATATAACCCAAAGAAAAGCAAACACTATTTCATATTTGACAATGTTTCCTGTATAATTTTTATACCAAATAAGCCAAATTATGTCATCTTTGGACTTCAGGGAAACTAACATCTTAAAGGATTAATTAGGTCAGAAAAATACATAATTTATAATTTGATTTTGGAAAGTTTATAAAATATCAAAGGTTTAAAACACTTGATATCAGAGGTCATTGTAAAATAAGTCATTCATTTGACCAAAGTGATAACTCAAGTTATTTCCCAAAAAAAGGCAAAAACCTTCATTCTTTGAGAAAGGAGACTTAACTTTCCAAACTATAAGCCCAAATAAAATAGCACAAAGCCAATTAAATTTGTTTTTCAAAATTTTATGAACAATCTATAAAGTGTTAATCTTGACCATAAGATATAACTTCCATAAGCCTTTTATAACCTTTACTTAAAAGTCAGTTAATGCTTCAAGAAAACCTTATTAATCTGACACAGGGCCCCATATGCTGGTCTTGCATCAGTGTGCCTTTGACATTAATGATTAACTTATAGAGAAACGGAACTTACTTTATCTCTCAAAATTGGCCCTTACAACCTCACATGCCCACCTCTTCCATGATAGCCCCTGGGCCTTAAGGCATTGAATAGCTTTAATTTCGAGCCCTGTGTCTAAGAATGCAGTTTATTTTGATTGGCATCTTCTACCAGGCCTGAAGATGAGGCTTTAATTGCTGACACTGTTTAAGATCTAGCAGGATTTGGTGTCCTTTTTAGACCCAGGAGTCAAAGCCCTGTAACTCAATGTCACAAATACTTTAAAAGCACATACAGAAAGATACATGAATGTAATAATCTCAATTTAAAAAATTTTTTATTTCTTTTTTTTCCTAAGCAAACTAAAACTTAATAATAATGACATAAGAATTGTTTCAATAAACCATAAAATCTGTTAGGCCAGTTACCAAAAGGCAAAAGAAAAGACCTTCTGTACTGCACAGAATATTATGTCAGAAGACAACATTTCCTTTAGATCTTTAAGAAAACATTGTTAGCATTAGGCCACAACAAATAAAACTTGAGGAAAAAACTTATATGAGCTGAAAATAAGTTAAAGGAGAGTGTTACTACTTCATGCTCTTTAAAGGAGGAGAGAAAACTGAAAATGGTGAGATGTAATAACAGTTGAACTTTGGGTTTGTATTCATCTGTTCTCATGCTGGCAATAAAGACATACCTGAGACTGGGTAATTTATAAAGGAAAGAGGTTTAATGGACTCACTCTTCCATATGGCTGGGGAGGCCTCACAATCATGGCAGAAGACCAAGAAAGAGCAAAGGAACATCTTACATGTCACCAGGCAAGAGAGCATAGCATGTGCAGGGCAACTTCCCTTTGTAAAACCATCAGATTTTGTGAGACTTATTCACTATCATGAGAATAGCATGGGAAAAATCCACCTTCATGATTCAATTACCTCCCACTGGCTCCTTCCCATGACATGTGGGATCATTACAATTCAAGGTGAGATTTGGGTGGGGACACAGAGCCAAATCATATCAGGGTTAAAAAAAAAAAAAGCTCTTATAATTTATTAAGAGTAAATCAATTCCTTAAGAAAATTTCATTGTTCTAACCAATTTAGTGTGTAAGATTTTTTACATCAAGCCCAATCTCTAGAAAGACCATTATAATGTACCTTTAATTATAGATAACTTGATTGTATAAAAGCTTTTTTAAATAAATCCTCTTATTGTGACTTACACAGATCATTCATGATATGCCTGAGCTTTCTGGTTTGTCCTGAACATCCCTGTTTCTTAAATAACCAGTCATTTTATTCTAGGACTAAATTTACCATACAAGATTCTTTCTCATATAAAATTATTTATCTAAGCTTTTTTTTTTTTTTTTTACCAAAAAAAGCCTCTTTATTTTTATAACTTTCTTTCCACCTCTCTTATTTCCTTGTTCCTTTTACTTTGTTTTATATATAACCTTTAAATAAGCTTTGAATTAGACAAAAATTGTTCAACTTTTTAAAAAGAACACAATTTTTTTTAGAAAGAATGTTTTCCTACAAATGTATTTTTATTGGAAAATACCCAAATAATGAAATATCTATTACTTAATTTAATATAACTTTAGATTCTAAATTGCGACATTTGTCTACAAGTATTTATGCCATTACATTTACCTAATTATTTTATTTTAATCATTTACCTAGATTATTTATGAAAACTGTCATAGTCATCATTTAAAGTTATGGAACCACCATTGCAAAATTACAACAGAGACAGCAAATAAGATCTGACCTGACTCCATCTTGTTTTTAACCTCCAAACTCTTCTTGTCCATACGTGGGCATAGGCCAAACTAACTTTTGGAGGAACTTAGTTTATACTTTAGCTTTGAAACAAAGATGATAACGGTCCTTTCTCAAAACAAACCTTACTGCCTGTGGACTAGACTGCCTAAAGCCACAAGATTAGAAGTTATGGTAATCTTACTAAATTCAAGATGTAGCTAGTTTCATTAAACAAATATCAATGTCTTATTTATTAGAAATTACACAAGCAAAGATCATTCTCTTTGGGGCTTGGTTTAGAGTTTTGTAATCCCTATTCCAAATTCTGATGCCTTATAGTATTTGGCAGGGATATGTATAAATTTCTTGATTAATAAGTGCAAACAAAAATGTATGCTGGAAATTCTTAAGACATTTCTAATATTATTATGCTTTACCAATAATTTTAAAGTTATCTTATTTATTAAAGATTTTACTTAAGTTACATAAACCTGAAAAAGCATTTGACTACTCTTTTCTTTTTTCCTGACAAAGTATTTGATTCAAGAGCTTTTATTTTCTTAAGCCAATTAATTAGAGCTCTTTTATATATTTTCAGTAGTGAAACATTGTGTACACAACACATAAATAGATAGATGTATTAGGCATGCCAATAGAAGTACATCTTATAGAGTCATAAAAAATTCTTTTCTCCCCTCTCAGACTTTAAAATTCTTGAAAACCTGTTTCAATAACCTGTATCAATTATTGGCAACCCTAGGCAGTTGTCAGCTAAGTCGTCTTAAATTTGCATATTAAAGGAAATTAATCAGGTGAAAATCAAATAGTAAAATTTACATCATTAGGTACAGAGAGAAAAGGTCCAGTGAACTAGAGGGAAATTAAAATGGATTGAATTGCCAATTAAACATCAAATTATAAGGCCTTTTAAATATATACACACGTACACATACACACACAGACACACACACACAAAGATCCTATAGCTTTTACTTCAGAATTTTAGCCATGAGATAAATACAAATTCACCAGCATGCAAACAAAAAACCTGTTGGATCCAAACAGTGATTTTTACCTTAATAGAAAAATAACAGCAGACTCAAAGCAGGCAGAAAATAAAACAGAGGAAAAAAGAGAATTTAGGAACTCTGTACTTTGCAGGTTGACCTTACAGCTCTTTTTCCTTAATGTAAATGTGCAAAAAGACCACACTACTTCCATTTTACATAAACTCTCCCAAGTAGAGATGCCGTAAAACTTACAGAGTACTCACAGAGCAGTCATTCTCTTTGTTTGCTCCTCATTCTTACATCATTTATTTCCCGCTTTTTTATTCCTAAAAGGAGGAACTGGGCTGTGGCCTAGGGTTTTTGGGTGGTGGATCAATGTGTGCTTGCTTGTGGGCAGGACTCCACAGTGTGTCACTACTGAGTTGTTTCCACCCTCTTACATGTCTCAGTTTCTCTCTCCAGAGGTCTATGACCTCAGAGAGGTCTCAAAACGCTGGGCCATCAGCCCTTATATGAATTTCCTGGATGAGCCCTATTCTTTCAAATTAATTGTTGTTGAGGATTTCCCCACAAGGCTGCTGCAAATCACAGGGGTCAAACCCCCAGACGCTCCCACAAGGCCCCTGGTCACCCAGGGGCACCTTTTGGCTGGGAGGAGCAAAATGACCTTTCTCTTCAGAGCTGAGAAAACTCAGTCTCTCATTTACCTATGAAAACAACATTTCCTCACACAAATGCACACAGACAAGCTCAATCAAGATGAATTTTGGGAGAAAAAATAAATAGAGAAGACCCTTTAGAATGCATCTCCAAACTAGAATTAGGGTCCTTAAACAACAACTTCCTAGGAGAAAATAAGAAACAACAGCCAAGACCACTTTCTGTAAACTGTGCCCAGCCACCCCTACTTTGTAGCTCCCGTTTGCCATTACACATGCCAAGGTCAAATCCTCTCACAGTACAAGGTAATCACTGGTATCCCCAAAGCCAAAGAGGTCAGGTCATTCAATACAGGAAACCAGAGCTTTAGACCTAAGAAGAATCTGCCCATGACTCTCAAAATTCCACAAAGAAAGAAGAACATCCCAAAAGGGGTGATTGGTACCTTTGTTCCGAATTCTTTAAAGGGGTTCAAGTCATTAGAAGCCTTTTCTAGATTTTTGGTGTTGCAGATGGCAAGAGAGGGAAGGAGATAAAGGGTGGAAAAAAAGTAAAAGAACTTTTTTTTTAAGACAGGAAGTAAACACAGAAACCAAGCACATGGTTTTGTTTCTTTTTTTGTTTGTTTGTTTTTTCCTCTTTTGCAGTTGCAAGGAATTTTAACCAAATTAGAGAGGTTTTGTTACCCATAATTTGGAATTCTCACTTGGATTTAACCAAGTCAGGTAGAGTTGGTCAAATCTGATTGGCAAAAGACGGGAAGAAACAACAACAAAAAAAACCAACAACATGATCGCTGAGCACTCTAGTGGTAAAAAGAAATTGAGACAAGCTGGTTGTTAGACTTTAGACAAGACAAAATCCAAATTCAGCTACTTACTTAGGGATGGGTCTCAGGCTGAAGACTGTCCTCTACCATCCTAGAAGCAGGAAAAAACTCAAACTCATCCTCCCTGCTGGGAGTGAGCTCAAATTCCATAAAGGAGTTACCTGCCTTCCAACATCATGGAAACAGGAAATCTTGCTTTCCTTGTTGGAAGCAAGTAAAACTCAAAAAAGGGGGCGGGGAGGGGGAGAGTTGTACGGCAAAATAAACTTTGGATCTCAACCAAATATTGGGACATCAGGGATTCTCTGTGTCATGCGTATCAGTGTGAAGAGACCACCAGACAGGTTTTGTGTGAGCAATAAAGCTGTTTATTTCACCTGGGTGCAGCCTGCACATGGAGGTGCGTGACATTTGCTGCTGTGACTCCGATAGGGGGATCTCCCTTGGGAGATCACTCCCCTATCCTCCTGCTCTTTGCTCCCTGAGAAAGATCCACCTATGACCTCTGGTCCTCAGACCAACCAGTCCAAGGAACATCTCACCAATTTTAAATCGGGTAAGTGGCCTCTTTTTACTCTTCTCCAACCTCTCACTATCCCTCAACCTCTTTCTCCTTTCAATTTTGGCACCACCCTTCAACCTCTCCCTTCTCTTAATTTCAGTTCCATTCCTTTTCTGGTAGAGACAGAAGGAGACACGTTTTATCCATGAACTCAAAACTCCAGCGCCGGTCACAGACTCGGGAAGACAGTCTTCCCTTGGTGTTTAATCACTGCGGGGATGACTGCTTGATTATTCACCCACATTTCAGAGGTGTCTGATCACTGCAGGGATGCCTGCCTTGATCCTTCACCTTGGTGGCAAGCTCACCTCCCCGAGGGGGGCAAGTAAGCCCCCAATCCTTCTTTCTGTGTCTCTACCCTCTCTTTTCTCTGGGCTTGCCTCCTTCACTATGGGCAACCTTCCACCCTCCATTCCTTCTTCTTCTCCCTTAGCCTGTGTTCTCAGGAACTTAAAACCTCTTCAACTCACACCTGACCTAAAACCTAAATGCCGGCCAGACACGGTGGCTCATGCCTGTAATCCCAGCACTTTGGGAGGCTGAGGTGGGTGCGTCATGAGGTCAGGAGATCGAGGCCATCCTGGCTAACACAGTGAAACCCCGTCTCTACTAAAAATACAAATAATTAGCTGGGCATGGTGGTGGGTGCCTGTAGGACCAGCTATTCAGGAGGCTGAGGCAGGAGAATGGCGTGAACCCAGGAAATGGAGTTTGCAGTGAGCCGAGATTGCACCACTGCACACTCCAGCCTGGGTGACAGAGCAAGACTCCATCTCAAAAAAAAACCAAAACACAAAAAACAAAAACAAAAACAAAAAATCACCTAGATGCCTTATATGCCTTATTTTCTTCTGCAATACTGCTTGACCCCAATACAAACTTGACAATGGTTCCAAATAGCCAGAAAATGGCACTTTCAATTTCTCCATCCTACAAATCTAGATAATTCTTGTCATAAAATGGGCAAATGGTCTGAGATGCCTGATGTCTAGGCATTCTTTTACACATTGGTCCCCCCTTAGTCTCTGTTCCCAATGCAACTTATCCCAAATCCTCCTTCTTTCCCTCCCACCTGTCCCCTCAGTCCCAACCCCAAGCGTTGCTGAATCTTTTCAATCTTCCTTTTCTACCAACCCATCTGACCTCTCCCCTCCTCCCTAGACTGCTCCTCCTCAGGTCACTCCCGGTCAGGCTGAATCAGGCTCCAATTCTTCCTCAGCCTCCGCTCCTCCACCCTATAATCCTTCTATCAACTCCACTCCTCACACCCAGTCTGGCTTTCAGTTTCATTCCATGATTAGCCGTCCCCGACCTGCCCAACAATTTCCTCTTAAAGAGGTGGCTGGAGCTAAAGGCGTAGTCAAGGTTAATGCTCCTTTTTCTTTATCTAACCTCTCCTAAATCAGTTAGCATTTAGGCTCTTTTTTTATCAACTATAAAAACCCAGCCCAGTGCATGGCTTGTTTAGCAACAACCCTTAGACACTTTACAGCCTTGGACCCGGAGGTACCAGAAGGCTGTCTTATTCTCAATATGTATTTTATTACCTAATCTGCTCCAGACATTAAATAAAGCTTCAAAAATTAGAATCTGGCCCTCAAACCCTACAACAGGAATTAATCAACCTTGCCTTCAAGGTGTGCAATAATAGAGAGAAGGCAGCCAGACAGCAACGTGTTTCTGAGTTACAATTACTTGCCTCTGCTGTGAGACAAAACCCAGCCACACCTCCACCATGCAAGAACTTCAAAATACCTAAGCTGCACATGCCTAAGCCACAGTGGTCAAGCATTCCTACAGGACCTCCTCCATCAGGATCTTGCTTCAAGTGCCAGAAATCTGGCCACTGGGCCAAGGAATGCCCACAGTCCAGGATTCCTCCCAAGCCATGTCCCATCTGTGCAGGGACCCACTGGAAATCACACTACCCAGCTTGCCTGGCAGCCACTCCTGGAGCCCCTAACGCTCTGGCCCAAGGCTCTCTGACTCCTTCCCAGATCTGCTCAGCTTAGTGGCTGAAGACTGACAATGCCCAATCACCTCGGAAGCCCCCTAAACCATCACAGATGCCGAGCTTTGGGTAACTCTCACGGTGGAGGGTAAGTCCATCCCCTGTTTAATTGATGGGGGGCTACCCACTCCACATTATCTTCTTTTCAAGGGTCTGTTTCCCTTGCCTCCATAACTCTCATGGGTTATGACAGCCAAGCTTCAAAACCCCTTAAAACTCCCCCACTCCGGTGCCAACTTGGACAACCTCCTTTTATGCACTCTTTTTTAGTTATCCCCACCTGCCCAGTTCCCTTATTAGGCTGAGAGATTTTAACCAAATTATCTGCTTCCCTGACTAATCCTGGACTACAGCCACAGCTCTTTGCTGCCCTTCTTCCCAACCTAAAGCCTCCTTCGCATCTTCCTCTCATATCTGCCTACCTTAACCCACAGGTGTGGGACACCTCTACTCCCTCCCTGGCAACTGATCACACACCCATTACTATCCCATTAAAACCTAATCACCCCCTTACCCCACTCAAAGCCAATATCCCATCCCACAGCAGGCTTTAAAATGATTAAAACCTGTTATCACTCGCCTGTTACAGCATGGCCTTCTAAAACCTATAAACTCTCGTTACAATTCCCCATTTTACCTGTCCAAAAACTGGACAAGTCTTACACGTTAGTTCAGGATCTGCACCTTATCAACCAAACTGTTTTGCCTATACACCCCGTGATGCCCAACCGGTATACTCTTGGTCCTCAATACCTCCCTCCACAACTCACTATTCCATTCTTGATCTTAAAGATGCTTTTTCCATTATTCCCCTACACCCCTTGTCCCAGCCCCTTTTTGCTTTTACTTGGACTGACCCGGACACCCATCAGTCTCAGCAACTCACCTAGGCTGTACTGCCACAAGACTTCAGGAACAGCCCCCATTACTTCAGTCAAGCCTTTTCTCATGATTTACTTGCTTTCCATCCATCTGCTTCTCATCTTATTGAATATTTTGACAATCTTCTACTTTATAGCCTCTCATACAAATCTTCCCAACAGGATACCCTCCTGCTCCTCCAACATCTGTTCTCAAAAGAATATCACGTATCCCTCTCCAAAGCCCAAATTTCTTCCTTATCCATTACCTATCTCAGCATAATTCTTAATAAAAACACACACGTTCTCCCTGCTGATCATGTCTGGCTAATCTCCCAAACCCCAACCCCTTCTATAAAGTAACAACCCCTTTCCTTCCTAGGCATAGTTAGGTATTTTTGCCTTTGGATACCTGGTTTTGCCATCCTGACTAAACCATTATATAAACTCACAAAAGCAAACCTCGCTGACCCTATAGATCCCAAATCCTTTCACCACTCCTCTTTCCGTT
Source organism: Rhinopithecus roxellana (assembly GCF_007565055.1). Taxonomy (NCBI): domain Eukaryota; kingdom Metazoa; phylum Chordata; class Mammalia; order Primates; family Cercopithecidae; genus Rhinopithecus; species Rhinopithecus roxellana. Next base: position 9,106,343 of record NC_044560.1, on the reverse strand, counting down.
CCTTAAAAACAGCCCTAAAATCTGCTCCCACACTAGCTCTCCTTAACTCATCCCTACCCTTTTCATTACACACAGTCAACGTACAGGGCTATGAGGTCAAAATTCTTACACAAGAGCCAGGACCACACCATGTAGCCTTTCTGCCGGAACAACTTGACTTTACTGTTTTAGGCTGGCCCCACATTATTCCTAATACCACACCTGACCCCCATGACTGTATCTCTCTGATCCACCTGACATTCACTCCATTTCCACATATTTCCTTCTTTCCTGTTCCTCACCCTGATCACACTTGGTTTACTAATGGCAGTTCCACCAGGCCTAATCACCACTCACTGGCAAAGGCAGGTTATGCTATAGTATCTTTCACATCTATCATTGAGGCTACCATTCTGCCCCCCTCCACTACCTCTCAGCAAGCCAAACTCATTGCCTTAACTCAGGCCCTCACTCTTGCAAAAGGACTACCTGTCAATATTTATACTGACTCTAAATATGCCTTCCATAGCCTACACCACCATGCTGTTATATGGGCTGAAAGAGGTTTCCTCACTATGCAAGGGTCTTCTATCTTTAATGCCTCTTTAATAAAAATTCTTCTCAAGGCCACTTTATTTCCAAAGGAAGATGGAGTCATTCACTGCAAGGGCCATCAAAAGGCATCAGATCCCATCACTCAGGGCAACACTTATGCTGATAAGGTAGCTAAAGAAGCAGCCAGCATTCCAATTTCTGTCCCTCACTGCCAGGTTTTCTCATTCTCATCAGTCACTCCCACCTACTCCCCCACTGAAACTTCCACCTATCAATCTCTTCCCACACAAGGCAAATGGTTCTTAGACCAAGGAAAATATCTCCTTCCAGCCTCACAGGTCCATTCTATTGTGTCATCATTTCATAACCTCTTCCATGTAGGTTACAAGCCACTAGCCTGTCTCTTAGAACTTCTCATTTCCTTTCCATCATGGAAATCTATCCCCATGGAAATCACTTCTCAGTGTTCCATCTGCTATTCTACTACAATCCTCAGGGATTGTTCAGGCCCCCTCCCTTCCCTACACATCAAGCTCAGGGATTTGCCCCTGCCCAGGACTGGCAAATTGACTTTACTCACATGCCCCAAGTCAGGAAACTAAAATATCTCTTGGTCTAGGTAGACACTTTTACTGGATGGGTAGAGGTCTTTCCCACAAAGTCTGAGAAGGCCACCACGGTCATTTTTTCCCTTCTGTCAGACATAATTCCTCTGTTTGGCCTTCCCACCTCTATACAGTCTAATAACAGACCGACCTTTGTCAGTCAAATCACCCAAGCAGTTTCTCAGGCTCTTGGTATTCGGTGGAACCTTCATACCCCTTACCATCCTCAATCTTCAGGAAAGGTAAAACAGACTAATGGTCTTTTAGAAACACACCTCACCAAGCTCAGCCACCAACTTAAAAAAATCTGGACAGTACTTTTACCACTTGCGCTTCTCAGAATTCAGGCCTGTTCTCAGGATGCGACAGGGTACAGCCCATGTGAGCTCCTGTATAGACACCCCTTTTTATTAGGCCCCAGTCTCATTCCAGACACCAGCCCAAGTTGGACTGCACCCCTAAAATTTGTCATCCCTACTATCTTCTGTCTAGTCATACTCCTATTCACCGTTCTCAATTACTCATAAATGCCCTGCCCTTGTTTACACTGCTGGTTTACACTTTTCCTCCAAATCATCTTAACTGATATCTCCTGATTTTACTTCAAACCATCACCCTTAAGTCTCTCTTAAAGTGGATAGAAGATCTTCAGTGGAAGGTACACTCCAGTTCTTTCACCTTGATAAAGTCCTATTCTTTACTTTTATATTTACTCGTATTCTTGTTCCCATTCTTATGCCACCCTCTACCTCTCCCCAGCTGTCTCCACCACACTATCGATCTCACTCACTCTCTCCTAGCCATTTCTAATCCTTCTTTAACAAACAATTGCTGGCTTTGCATTTCTCTTTCCTCCAAAATCACCGAGGCCTTGATTTACTAAAAAAAAAAAAAAAAAAAAAAATTCCATATATTTTTAAATAAAGAGTGTTGTTTTTACCCAAATCAATCTAGCCTGGTAAATGACAACATAAAAAAACTCAAGGTTAGAACCCAAAAACTCACCAACTAAGCAAATAATTACACTGAACCCCCTTAGGCACTCTCTAATGGGATGTCCCAGGTCCCCCCAATTCTTAGTCCTATAATACCTGTTTTTCTCCTTCTCTTATTTGGACCTTGTGTCTTCTGTTTAGTTTCTCAACTGATACAAAACCATATCCAGGCCATCACCAATCATTCTATACAACAACTGTTCCTTCTAACAACCCCACAATACCACCCCTTACCACAAAATCTTCCTTCAGCTTAATCTCTCCCACTCTAGGTTCCCACACTGCCCCTAATTCTTCTTGAAGTAAGGGAGGAGACCACCCCTCATATTGTCTTATGTTCAATTTCTGCCTCCAAAGAAAGAAGTAAAAACTAAAAGGCAGAAATGAAATCCACAGGCAGACAGTCTGGCACTCCACCCTGGGCCTGGTAGTTAAAGACTGACCACTGATATAACCGGTTATGTTATCTATAGATTCTAGACATTGTATGGAAAAGCACTGTGAAAAATCCCTGTCCTTTTCTGTTCCATTCTGATTACTGGTGAATGCAGCCCCCAGTCACATACTCCCAGCTTGCTCAATCATCACTACCCTCTCATGTGGACCCCCTTAGAGTTGTAAGCCCTTAAAAGGGACCAAAATTGTTCACTTGGGGAGCTCGGCTTTTGAGACTTAAGTCTGCCAAAGTTCCCGGCCGAATAAAGTTCCTTCCTTCTTTAACTCAGTGTCTAAGGAATTTTGTCTGTGGCTTTTTCTGCTACATTTCTTGGTTCCCTGACTGGAAAGCCAGGTAATTGGCAGACGGTCTAGGCAGCCCCTTAAGCAACTTAGGCTTGCCCTGTGGAGCATCCCTGCAGGGGACTCCAACCAGTCTGAGTGACGCAGATCCAAAGAGCACTCCCGGCTAGGCAATTGCCCTGATGGGATGCCTTGCCAGAGCAGCATGTGGCAGGCCTCCACAGAGGATCAACGTGGTGGCTGAACACCAGGAAGGAACTGGCACTTGGGGTCTGGACATCTGAAACTTGGTAAGACTGGTCTTTGAAACTTGCCCACTCCATTTGAGTGGAAGCGTGGCCTGATCACCCACAGCATGCCTGTACCGGCACTTTGGTTTTTGTTTTTGACCTGATTTGGATTGCTTGATACTTTGGTTTTCGTTTCAACCTAGCTTGGATTTCCTGATACTCTGATTTTGGTTTTGATTACAGTTTTGTGTAAACTGTAAAAGTGTGTGTGTGCCCTTTTTATCCATTCTTTGATTTGTGGTGTGGGTATGATGTGAGCATGGTGTTTTGTCTCGAGGAAGCATGGGTCAGACACAAAGGAAGCCCACCCCACTAGGACTATGTTGAAAAATTTCAAAAAAGGATTTAAGGGAGATTATGGTGTTACTATGACACCAGGAAAACTTAGAACTTTGTGTGAAATAGACTGGCCAGCATTAGAGGTGGGTTGGCCATCAGAAGGAAGCCTGGACAGGTCCCTTGTTTCAAAGGTATGGCACAAGGTAACCTGTAAGCCAGGGCACCCAGACGAGTTCTCGTACATAGACACTTGGTTACAGCTGGTTTTAGAACCACCCCCCCCAACCCTACAGTGGTTGAGAGAACAGCAGTATAAGCGGCAGGCAGAGGCAGGGAAAGACCAGCAGAGAGAGAGAGAGAGAGGAAAGAGACGGAGAGAAAAAGAGGCAAAGAGAGAGAGGAAGAGACAGAGAGAAAGAGGTAGAGAGACAAAGAGGGAGTCAAGGAGAGAGAGGAGAGAGGCAGAGAGAGGAAGAGACAGAGGCAAAAGGAAAGTCAAAGAGAGAAAGACAGAAAGTCAAAGAGAGAAAGAAAGAGAGAGAGATATACTAGGAGTTAAGAAAAATACAGTGTACCCTATTCCTTTAAAAGCCAAGGTAAATTTAAAACCTATAATTGATAATTAAAGGTATTCTCCATTACCCTATAACACTCCAATACCACTTTGTTGTGGGTGTAAACAAGGGCGTATCCTGAAAGCACTGAGGCCTTCCTATCAAAAATCCTTGACCCTTCAATCCTTAGTGGCAATTGCTTTACTAACAGAAGAAAGTAGAAAAATAACTTTCAGAGGAAACCTCGTTGTGAGCACACCTCACCAGTTCAGAAGTATCCTAAGGGGGGGGGAAAAAAAGATGATTTAACATTAACCACTGAAAATTCTCGGCCGGGCGCGGTGGCTCAAGCCTGTAATCCCAGCACTTTGGGAGGCCGAGACGGGCGGATCACGAGGTCAGGAGATCGAGACCATCCTGGCTAACACGGTGAAACCCCGTCTCTACCAAAAATACAAAAACTAGCCGGGCGAGGTGGCGGGCGCCTGTAGTCCCAGCTACTCGGGAGGCTGAGGCAGGAGAATGACGTAAACCCGGGAGGCGGAGCTTGCAGTGAGCTGAGATCTGGCCACTGCACTCCAGTCCGGGCGACAGAGCGAGACTCCGCCTCAAAAAAAAAAAAAAAAAAAAAAAAAAAAAAAAAAAGAAAATTCTCTTAACCCAGCAGGTTTCCTAACAGGGGATCTAAATCTTAATTACCATACAAAGGTCCTACCAGACCTGGGAGGAACTCCCTTCAGGACAGGATTCTGGATGGTTCCTCCCGGGTAATGGAAGGAAGAAAAAAAGCCACCTATATCAATTCTAATTTGGACTAAACAGGTCTTATTAATGGCAAAGGATAATTGAAATCCCAAATTTACAAGGTTTTTAACAAAAGTAAACTTTACTAAAAGGTAATAGTGTAACATGTATTATAGTAACTTCTAATCTTGTGGCCCTAGACAGTCTAGTCCACAGATATAAAGGAAATTTGCTTTCGAAAAAAATGGTTATCATCTTCAAAAAGAAAAAGAGAGAGAGAGAAAAGGGGGCAGGGAAATTTATGTAAAAAAAAGTTATATGGTAAATTCTTGTTCTGAAATAAATTAACTGGTTGTTTAAAGAAAGAAATGTTTGTAATAAGTCAGAAAATTAAGGTATGTCAAAGAATTGTCTGTGAAAGTTGTGAAAGAGAAAAAAAGTTATAAAAAAAAGAAGTTATGCAAGAAATGTTGTATAATTTAAAAGTAATTAGCCCACCTGAATATAAAACTATTGAAGAAACAGTGTATGTGCAAGGTGTATAAGGAAAGTAAAATATATGGTAAAAGCATTATAAAGAGGCACAAGAATGTGAATTTTTACATTAAAAGGTTAAAAAATTGTTTTAAAGGTTTATGCAAGTTTTAAAACATTAATTGTAAAGGAAATTCTATGTGTAAACATATTGGTTAAAGTTAAAGGAGTATCATCCAGGTTTTCTGTGAACTGAACATTAAAATCAAAGCACAACAGGTTTTTCTTAAAGCACTAACCTGCTCCTTAACAAAACTTACTTTAAAAGGTTAAAAAGACTCTATAGAAATCGTACCTTATGGTCAGACATTAAAAATTGGATAAATATGTCTACAAGGTTTTATGAAATGTAAGTTTAACATTAATAACACACTAATATAAAGGTAAAATTTAGCTTTTCTGGTATAAAAATCATACAAGAAGCATTATTAAATATAAAATGGTGTTTGACTTTCTTTGGTCTAAAAACTAATAAAAATAGGTGCTAAAGGAAATTTCTCAGTAAGAAGGCATCAAAGACTATAAAGTCCACTGTTGATGTCTCCACATTTAAAACAACAGGTCAATTTCTTAGACATTATACACTTGGTTTATCTTCCACTTTCCTTTCCCTCAAAACTAAGTCTTTTAGCAGAAGTACCACCCCTAGAATTTCCAGTAAACCAGCACCAGCCTAAAGATCACCTTCTCATCAAAGGGTGGAAAGAAGGAAACTCAAGCCAGCCTAGGAAGGACCCTACCTTGTGCTGCTACCCCACGAGACTGCTGTTTGTATAGCAAAAAAGGGATGGATTCATCACACCTGAGTCAAAGCACTACCCCCTCCAGAGCCATGGACCACAGTCCCAGGGGAAAACCCTACCAAATTAAAACTAAGAAAAATTTAACTCTTTCATCTATTCTATTACTCTTTCTTCTTTCCTCGCTCTATTGCTGACCATATAGTTACTAACATAACCACGTCAATTTTGCCTCAAACTATTGCATTTAATGCTTGCCTTGTTATACCCTTGCCAAGTCAAGACAGCTCTCTAATTCAGAAAAGTACCTCTGTCCCTCCTGACTCTCCTCAGACTTGGCATTAGCAATTTAGGACCATTTAATCCAGGGAGATTTCGATAAAGACCCCAGTGATGACCAGGAGTTTTGCCCCCCGATGTAGAGCTTTTATGCTGTAGCTGGTCCAACATTCTGTGGACCACTAAAGAGCAAGGATGGACTGCCCCAACCAGTTTTTGTAATTTCCTAAAATCATACATTCATTTTACTAGAGGATCATAGAAGTCAAAGACTTAAAACAAACTTTGGCAATTAAGACAGGATACCAAGAGGCAAATGCCTAGTTGGAATGGATCAAATTTCTATCCACATGTTAAACAAAAGCAATTGTTATGCTTGTGCACATGGCAGGTCAGAGGCCCAGACTGTCCCCTTTCCACTAAGGTGGTCCTCCAGTAGACCAGGCATGGGCTGCATGGTAGCTCTTTTCCAGGATTCTACAGCCTGGAGTGATAAGTCGTGCCAAGCTCTCTCTGCTATATCCCAAAGTCTGGCACCCTGTGGGTCAGCCCCTGAGGGCCCTCCAGCTTCCATCTCCCAACACTAAGTTCGCTTCGTGTCTCTCATGACAGGGAGGAAACATGGTGTTCCTTGGAGACCTGAAGGGATGCAGTGAACTTAAGAATTTTCAAGAGCTTATCAATCAGTCAGCCCTTGTTCATCCCCGAGCGGATGTGTGGTGGTATTGTAGTGGACCTTTACTGGGCACTCTGCCGAATAACTGGAGTGGCACTTATACTTTAGTCCAATTGGCTACCTCTTTCTCCCTGGCATTTCATCAACCAGAGGGAGGAAAAGTAAGACATCGTAAGGTGAGAGAAGCCCCTTATGGGTCTTTTGACTTTCACATCTGCTTAGATACAATTGAAGCCCCATGGGGAATACCAGATCAATTTAAAACCTGAAATCAAATAGCTGCAAGATTTGAGTCAATATTTTGGTAGGTGACAGTTAATAAAAATGTAGATTGGATAAACTACATCTATTATAACCAATAGCAATGAGCTTTTCATGAGTTAAAAAGAAAAACTCATGTGGGCCCCAGCCCTGGGGCTACCTAACCTGACAAAACCTTTTACATTATATGTGTCAGAGAGAGAAAAAAAAAATGGTGGTTAGAGTTTTGACCCAGACTGTGGGGGCCTGGCCAAGGCCAGTGGCCTACCTCTCTAAACAACTAGACAGGGTTTCTAAGAGTTGGCCCCCATGTTTGAGGGCCTTGGCAGCAACTGCTCTGCTAGCACAAGAAGCAGATAAGCTAACTCTTGGGCAAAACCTAAACATAAAGGCCCCCCATGCTGTGCTGACTTTAATAAATATCAAAGGACATCATTGGCTAATGAATGCTAGACTAACTAAATACCAAAGCTTGCTCTGTGAAAACTCCTGCACAATCATTGAAGTTTGCAACACCCTGAACCCCACCAACTTGCTTCCAGTATCAGAAAGCCCAGTTGATCATAACTGTGTAGAGGTGTTGGATTCAGTTTATTCTAGCAGGCCCAACCTCCAAGACCATCATTGAACATCAATAGACTGGGAGCTGTACATGGACGGAAGCAACTTCGCCAACCCTTGCAAAGTGACTCTCAAGAAGACGACAAGCCCTGCCTCAGTCACACTCAGAAGTTGACTGGTCCATGCACAGCTGAAGCATGAAGAAACTCATCACAGGACTCATTTTCCTTAAAATTTGGACTTGTACAGTAAGGACTTCAACTGACCTTCCTCAGACTGAGGACTGTTCCCAGTATGTACATCAAGTCATTGAGGCAGGACAAAAGGTTGCTACAGTCCTATTATTTTATGGTTATTATAAGTGTACTGGGACTCTAAAAGGAACTTATTTGTGTAATGCTATACAAGATATGTAGCCCAGGAAGTGACCAGCCTGATGTGTGCTATAACCCATCTGAGCCCCCTATAATGACCGTTTTTAAAATAAGATTAAAGACTGGCAAATTCTAGGTTCTGAAAAACCTCAATTATTAGACAATACTGTATAGCAAGGGTGAGGAAGGACTTCACCCTTCCTGTAGGAAGACTCAGCTGCCTTGGGCAAAAACTGTATAATAGTACTACAAAAACAGCCACCTAGTGGAGTTCAAAACATACTGAAAGAAATCCATTTAGTAAATTTCCAAAGTTGCAAACCATGTGGACCCACCTGGAGTCCCATCAGGACTAGACAGCCCCCACTGGATTGTACCAGATATGTGGGCATAGAGCCTATGCCAAGTTACCTGACCAATGGGCAGTTAGTTGTGTTACTGGCACCATTAAACCATCCTTTTTCCTACTGCCCATAAAAACAGGTGAGCTCCTAGGCTTCCCTGTCTATGCGTCCTGGGAAAAGAGAAACATAGCTATAGGCGACTTGAAAGATGATGAGTGGCCCCCTGAAAGAATCATACAGCACTGTGGGCCTGCCACTTGGACACAAGACGGCTCGTAGGGATACCGAACCCCCACTTATATGTTCAACTGACTCATACAGTCACAAGCTGTCTTAGAAATTATCACTAATAAAACTGGCAGAGCTCTAACTGTTTTAGCCCAGCAAGAAACCCAGATGAGAAATACTATTTATAAAAATAGACTAGCCCTAGACTACTTGCTAGCAGCTGAAGGAGGGGTCTGTGGAAAGTTTAACCTGACCAATTGCTCTCTGCACATAGATGACCAAGGGCAAGTAGTTGAAGATATAGTTAAAGATATAACAAAGCTGGCACATGTGCCTGTGCAGGTGTGGCATGGGTTTAATCCTAAGTCCATGTTTGGAAAACGGTTTCCAGCACTAGAAGGATTTAAAACTCCTATAATAAGAATTATAATAGTAATAGGAACCTGCTTGTTGCTTCCCTGTGTGCTGCCTTTGCTCCTTCAAGTAATGAAAAGTTTTGTTACTACCTTAGTCCATCAAAATATTTCAGCACAAGTGTACTATACGAATCACTATCAATCTGTCTTGCAAGAAGACATGGGCAGTGAGGATGAAAGTGAGAACTCCCACTAATGAGTGAGGTTCCCAAAGGGGAGGAATAAGTGAGGGGACCACCCCTCATATTATCTTATGCCCAATTTCTGCCTCCAAAGAAAGAAGAAGCAAAAGCTAAAAGGCGAAAGTGAAATCTACAGGCAGACAGCCCGGCCCCACACCCTGGCCCTGGTAGTATTAAAGATCCACCCCTGGCCTAACCGGTTATGTTATCTACAGATTCCAGACATTGTATAGAAAAGCACTGTGAAAATCTCTGTCCTGTTCTGTTCCGATCTGATTACTGGTGCATGCAGCCCCCAGTCACTTACCCGCTGCTTCCTCAATCGATCACGACCCTCTCACGCAGACCACCTTAGAGTTGGAAGCCCTTGAAAGGGACAGGAATTGCTCACTCAGGGAGCTCAGCTTTTGAGATGCAAGTCTGGGGAAGTTCCGAGCTAAATAAATCTCCTTCCTTCTTTAACCTGGTGTCTGAGGAGTTTTGTCTGCGGTTCGTCCTGTGGCCCTGAGAAATATCGCCCATTATCTCTCCATATCATCCCCCAAAATTTTTGCTGCCCCAACACTTTACCACTATTTCATTTTATTTTTCTTATATAGAAGACAGGAATATCAGGCCTCTGAGCCCAATCCTGCACATATACATCCAGATGGTCTGAAGTAACTGAAGAATCACAAAAGAAGTGCCTTAACTGATGACATTATCTTGTGAAATTCCTTCTCCTGGCTCAGAAGCTCCCCCACTGAGCACCTTGTGACCCCTGCTGCTGCCTGCCAGAGAACAACCCCTTTGACTGCAATTTTCCACTACCTACCCAATTCCTACAAAACTGCCCCACCCCATCTCCCTTTACTGACTCTTTTCAGACTCAGCCCGCCTGCACCCAGGTGATTAAAAAGCTTTATTGCTCACACAAAGTCTGTTTGGTGGTCTCTTCACTCAGACGTGCGTGACTCTCTGGAGGGGGTGTCCCCTCCTATAAAACTGCCCCACCTCATCTCCCTTTACTGACTCTTTTCGGACACAGTCTGCCTGCACCTAGGTGATTAAAAAGCTTTATTGCTCACACAAAGCCTGTTTGGTGGTCTCTTCACACAGACATGCGTGACACTCTGGAGGGGGTGCTCCCAGACCTCAGCAAATTGTCCTATTGATTTGAGCTATAAATTTAGCTTACGCTGGTACCAAGCACCTATAGGAGATTTGTCAAAGGTCAGGGGTACCTCCACTCAGAATCCCTTTGTGGTTGCCAAAATGTAAATGCTGAATATCTGAGACAGGTTTCAGTTAATTTAGAAAGTTTATTTTGTCAAGTTTGAGGACACACACCCATGACACAGCCCCAGGAGGTACGGACGATATGTGCCCAAGGTAGTCAGAGCAGTTTGTTTTTATACATTTTAGGGAGACATGAGACATCAATCAACACATGTAAGATGAACATTGGTTTGGTCCGGAAAGGCAGGACACTTTGAAGCTGGTAGGGGGCTTCCAGGTCTGAAGTAGATAAGGGACAAATTGTTGTATTCCTTTGAGTTTCTCATTAGCTGCTCCAAAGGATGCAATCAGATACACATTTATCTCAGTGAGCAGAGGGGTGACTTTGAATAGAATGGGAGGCAAGTTTGCCCTGAGCAGTTCCCGTCTTAACTTTTCCCTTTAGCTTTGTGATTTGGGGGCCCCAAGATTTATTTTCTTTTTACAGAATAATTGTTGATGTCTTTGACTGGAATTTGAGGTATCAGTATGAATTCATCATGTGAGTAAATGAGTGTGAGTGTGTGTGTGTGTGTGTGTTTGCCAGCTTTGAAGCAATGACATCCCACTAGCGGTGAGCACTCTTAGTTCCCAGATATTTGTTTCTAAGTGCCATTTTGAAAAAAAACAAAAAGAAAAGAACCATGATATCTCAGAAAACACATGACTAATTCCAGGGCTTTGAAAGACAGAAGATAAGTTTGGGGCATTTTGTGGTGTCAGAAAGTAGGATGTGCTAAAACAAAGCAAAAACAAAAACAAAATGATGGGGAGATGCACATAAGTAAGATGGCTGAATAGGACTCTCCATTGCATCCCTTTGCATCATCTTGAACAGCTATCCATGTACAAAAATACCTTCACAAAAGTTAAGGAAACCAGGTGAAAGATTACAGCGCCTGGGTATAGCAAAGGACATATAGTATTGCTTTACTATACTGTAGCAAAGGGTATAGCAAAGCAAAATAAACTTTCTAAATAACAAGTGACACCCTGAAGAGTGTAGGAAGGACAGTTTTTTTGTTTGTTTAATTATGTTGTTGTCTATTGAACAAAATCATTAAGGGCAGAAAATCCGAATACAAGAGTAGAAAGAAGACTCAAAACCCATTCCAGTCCATGGTGGTTCTTTGTGAGTAGAGTATGGTAGTGAGAATGCATTCCACAATATCTAGTTTATAAATTTTGTTTTACGGCCCACAGGGTCAAATGAGAGATATATTACAGATGGTTATATTATAAACCTAAGTTTAGGCCGGGCGCGGTGGCTCAAGCCTGTCATCCCAGCACTTTGGGAGGCCGAGACGGGCGGATCACGAGGTCGGGAGATCGAGACCATCCTGGCTAACCCGGTGAAACCCCGTCTCTACTAAAAACTACAAAAAACTAGCCGGGTGAGGTGGTGGCGCCTGTAGTCCCAGCTACTCGGGAGGCTGAGGCAGGAGAATGGCGTGAACCCGGGAGGCGGAGCTTGCAGTGAGCTGAGATCCAGCCACAGCACTCCAGCCTGGGTGACAAAGCGAGACTCCGTCACAAAAAAAAAAAAAACCTAAGTTTAGGAAACCTGACCAAGCTTATGCTTAAGGTCTGTTCTTTTTGTGATCTGATTAAAAGCCTGCCAATCTTGAATTATCTAAAAACTGTACATCCACAGACAGTGAACCTGTAACTCAAGACTCAAGTGCTACAATAGGTTCACAAGACCCTAATTGAGCTTAGGAACCCAGTCCCACAGCCTCTGCAAGCACCTACACCTGGAACCCAGCACCACCGCAGCTGACTGTAGACAATGTCAGATCTGATGCCAAGAGGTATATCCTCAGCTGTGTCTCCACTGTGGGGAAAATGAGAATAGGAGGACTCCAAAAGCCCTTGACGCTGAGAACATCAACAACAACAGGACTGTTGTTGCTGCCAAAGCTTCTACAGTCTAGGCCACTTAGTTGCCCACTATTATTACTTATCCTTTTTTTCTTTTTTTGAGACAGGGTCTCAATCTGCCACCCATGCCAGAGTGCAGTGTCCAATCACAGTCTACTGCAACTTCAAACTCCTGGGTACAAGTGATCCTCCTCCCTCAGCCTCCTGAGTATCAGGGACTACAGGCATTTACCACCATGCCCAGTTAATTTATTTCTTGTAGAGATGGGGTCTTGTTATGTTGTTGTCTCAAACTCCTGGACTTGAGCAATCCTCCTGCCTTGGCCTCTCAAAGTGCTGGGATTACAGAAGGATTTAACCTTATCTAGAGCTGAAACGAATTTAGAGAGCAGAGCAAAATATAAAAGTAGAAGAAGCAGCAGGAAGAGTCCTGTGGGCATTCCTGGTCCCCAGGAAAGCCATTTCTGACTTTGTCTCACATGGGTCCTTGGGGAGGGCTCCTAGAGTAACTGGGGAAAGATCACAGGAAGAAGGAAACTTCCAGTTGAATCTCGTAATAATTTTGACTGGCTGTGAACTTTCCTGAGCAGAATTTGTTTCGGGCAGCGGAGCGGGGGGTGGTGGGGACAGGGAACAGAAAGTGCAGATATGACCACAGAATCCACCGCAGGCAGGGAGGGGCAGGGCCTAAAAGTCCTGCTTGCTTTCTCATCAGGGAGGCTTGTAGCCTGGGGCAAAATCTCAGCCCTGTTCTCCAGCTGCCTGGATATAAACTCAGGGCTGATGGTGGAGCACAGTGGGAATAAGACTAGTCTTGCTGGCTGCATGGGAACTGGGTGAAGCCTGTCATTGCCAGCTTTCCCCTACTTCCCTGGTGACCTGTATGACACAGCAAAAGCAGCCCTGGGAACATAATGTCATTGGCCTGAGAACCACATCCCTATCCCCCACAGCCACTGCAGCAAGCCCCATCCAAGGAGAGTCTGAGCTCAGACATGCCTAACCCGGCTCACACCTGATGGTCCATCTCTACCAGCCCTGGCAGCCAAAGACAAAAAACATAATCTCTTGGGAGCTCTATGATCCCACCCATTGCCTGAAAAACCTGAATACTTACTTAGGCAACCTTAGGGCAAACTTATATTCCCCATACTACCACAGCTGATAGTCTCTTGAAAGCATCAGCCGCTAGTTGGAGGCCAGCCAATGCAAGCCATTACAGCAACTCATAACAGTACAACCCTGCTCAAGAAAGGAGAAAACAACAGCTAATTCCACTGCCTGTAACATCCTGGCCAACTAGATGTCCTGAGTCTGTCCATGTGACAATTTCACTGCTAGCACAACCAGCATTCAAGAAAACCAGCACACCAAATAAAACTACAACCAAGGACCCTCACAGAGTCCTCTTCACTTCCCTGCTACCTCCACTGAAGCAGGTGCTGGTATCCATGGCTGAGAGACCTGAAAACGGATCACATCACAGGACTCTTTGAAGGCATTCCCCAGTATCAGTCCAGAGCCCAGTAGTTCTGCTGGGTGGCTAGACCCAGAAGAACAATAATGATCACTGCAGTCCGGCTGTCAGGAAGCCCCATCCCTAAAGGGAGGGGGAGAGCACCACATCAAGGGATCACTCCATGGAACAAAAGAATCTGAATAGCAGCCCTTGAACCCCAGATCTTTCCTCTGACACAGTCTACTCAAATGAGAAGGAACCAAAAAAAAAACCAATTCTGGTAATAAGACAGAGCAAGGTTCTTTAACACCCCCATAAGATCACACTAGCTCACCAGCAATGAATCCAAACCAAGAAGAAATCTCTGGATTGCCAGAGAAATAATTCAGAAGGTCAATTATTAAGCTACTCAAGGAGGCACCAGAGAAAGGTGAAAACCAACTTAAATAAATTTTTAAAAGGCCAGGTGCGGTGGTTCATGCCTGTAACCCCAGTACTTTGGGAGGCCAAAGCAGGCAGATCATCTGAGGTCAGGAGTCCAAGACCAGCCTGACCAACATGGAGAAACCTCATCTCCACTAAAAATACAAAATTAGCCAGGCATGGTGGCACATGCCTGTAATCCCAGCTACTCCAGAGGCTAAGGCAGGAAAATCATTTGAACCCAGGAGGCAGAGGTTGCAGTGAGTCGAGATCATGCCATTGCACTCCAGCCTGGGCAACAAGAGCAAAACTGTGTCTCAAACAAAAAAAAAAAAAAAAGAAAGAAATTTAAAAAAGAATACAGGATATGGACAAAGAAGTCTCTAGAGAAATGGAGAGCATAAATAAAAAAAAATTGCAACTTCAGGAAATAAAAGACACAGAAATGCAAAATACACTGGAAAGTTTCAACAACAGAAGAAAACAAGTAGAAGAAATAACTTCAGAGCTTGAAAACAAGGCTTTCTAATTAATCCAATCTGACAAGCAGAAAAGAAAAAAGAATTTAAAAAAAATGAACAAAGCCTCCAATAAGTTTGAAATTATGTTAAATGACCAAATATAAGAATGAATAATTGGTGTTCCCAAAGAAGAAATCTAAAAGTTTGGAAAATATATTTTAGGAAATAATTGAGGAAAAATTATCTGGCCTTGCTAGAGATCTAGACATCCAAATACAAAAAGCTCAAAGAACACCAAGGAAGTTCATCACAAAAAGATCATCACCTAGACACATAGTTATCAGGTTATCTAAAGTCAAGACAAAGGAAAGAATCTTAAGAGTTGTGAAGCAAAGGTATCAGGTAACCTATAAAGGAAAACCTATCAGATTAACAGCAGATTTCTCAGCAGAAACCCTATAAGCTAGAAGCGATTGGGGTTGTATCTTTAGTCTCCTTAAATTAAACAATTATCAACCAAGAATCTTGTATCCAGCAAAACTAAGTTTCAGAAATGAAAGAAAGATAAAGTCCTTTTCAGACAAACAAATGCTGAGAGAATTCGCCACTACCAAGCCAGCACTACAAGAACTACAAAAAAGGAGTTCTAAATCTTCAAACAAAACCTTGAAATACACCAAAATGCACCTTCTTAAAGCATAAATCCCACAGGACCTATAAAACAGTAACACCATGAAATAAAAAAACAAAACAAAAACAAGGTGTTCAGGCAACAACTAGCATAATAAACTGAATAATACCTCACATCTCAATACTCACATTGAATGTTTAAATGACCTATATGCCCTACTTAAAAGATACAGAATGGCAGAATAGATAAGAATTCACCAACCAAGTATCTGCTGTCTTCAAGAAACTCATCTAACACATAAGGACTCACATAAACTTAAGGTATGGGGATGGAAAAAGATATTCCATAAAAATGGACACCAAAAGCAAGCAGATTGTTAGTCCAAACTGCACCATTTTGTAAGATGCCCACTATTTTGCAGACCTTGGTCAAAGTGAAACATTCCACAGAGGTTCAGGCTGTGAGAAACAGCCTGTCTCTTATATTCTGCTGGGAGAAAATGCAAGGAACACCACATTCTGCCGGAAAAGGGCCAGAACTGTCTCATCCTGGGAACACGTTATCAACATTTTCCCAGGCAGCAGGCCATGCCCTGCAACACCCCTCCCACCCGGGCCTATCAATTGCCCCAGCCTGTAAGTAGTGGTGGGAACTGGCATTAAGTTGGTCTCCCATCTCTATAGGTCATATTCTGGACATAAAGCCTGGATTTGCTGTTAAGCTGCTCTCTCTCTCTCTCTTTTTTTGTCTTTCTTTAACCCTCACTTTCCCTTCAAAACCTAACATTTTGGGTGCCAAAACCTGGAACGGGGATTTTCTAAATTGGTAAGTCTTCTCCTGCAATCTCGAAAGCAGCAAGCAGCAAAAACTAGACCCAGACCTGCTTCCAGATCCTGAGTGGACTCCCTGTTCCCAGCCCCCTTCCCTCATTCTCTCTTCTTCTCCAGCCCTGGGATGACCTCCAGATCCTGATCAAACTCTCCATCCTCTTTTTCCTTCCTTCCTATTTCTGGGTGACTCTGGCAAGGATCAACCCCATTGCTGGACAACACATCCAACACCTGTCTCCAATTAGTGGGTGAACCTCCCTTTTCCTCCTTTCATCAGTCTCAATATCCCCTTAACCCAGCCAGCCTCAGGGACCTCAAACCTACTATCTGTAAACTTTTACAAGCTCAAGTTCTCAAGCCTGTCAACTCTCCCCAAAACACCCCTATCCTGGCTGACAAGAAAACCAGATGGGTCTTACCACTTTGTCCAGGATCTCTGAGTTAATAACCAGGTGGTGGTTTCAATCCATCCAGTGGTCCCCAACCCACATACTCTACTCTCCCATATTCCCCTATCTACCACACACTTCTCTGTATTGGATCCAAAGAATGCCTTTTTTTTTTACTGTTCCCTTGGATCTGGCTTCCCAAAGTTTTTTTACTTTCACTAGGTCAGAGCCTGATACTCACACATCCACTCAACTAATATGGACTTCCACAGGAGTTCCAGAATAGCCCCTTCCTATTCGAACAGGCCTTCACCAAGGACCTAGCTGAACTTCCCCTTGCTCCTAACACCCTCCTCCAATACATCAATAACTTCCTTCTCTGTAGCCCCTCCTTTGACCTGTCCATCCAACACACTACTCAGCTTTTAAACTTCCTCCATAGTTGAAGATATCAGATCTCACCCACAAAGGCTCAGGTAGCCTAAACCCAGGTCACTTACCTTGGGATTGCTCTAACCCCTAATTCTTCGGCCATCCCAACCCAACAAAAGGAGCTAATTAGGGACAAACCCCTTCCCCACACAAAGAAGGGCTTCCTCTCCTTCTTGGGCCTTGTGGGATACTTCCAACTGTGAATTCCCAACTTCAGCTTGCTGGCCAAGCTGCTCTACATGAATTCACAGCCAGAAGTATCTCACAAGGCCCATCCTAGAACCCCTGAACGCAGCTCGCCCCATCAACTACCTCTTTAAAAACAAAACAAAACAAAGCAAAATGCCCTTTTAATGACGCCAGCACTGGGACTGCCCAACCCCACCAAGCCCTTTACTCTGTAGGTACATTCTAACCAAGGCCTTGCTCTTGGACTACTCTGCCAAACATCCAGCAACACCCCACAAACTATTGCATACCTCTCAAAACAACTGGACTCTGTCATCCAAGGCTGGCAACTCTGCCTAAAAATCTTGGGTGTGACCACATTGCTGGCCTCAGAGGCACAGAAACTCACTCTCTAACCAACACACTACTATTGCATCTTCCCATAACCTACAGGACCTCATAAGCCATCAATTCCTTCTATCCCTCCTGCTATCTTGCTTACGGCAGGTTTACGTCTTATTCATAGGTAACCCTCTAGTCACTTTCCAGAGATTAAAGCTGCCCTCCTCTCTGTAAACACCTGAGCTCTCTCACTCCTGTCTGGACCTCTTAGACTCCCTCTCCTCCTGCTTCCAACACATTTTGCAAGCCCTTTTGCAGCGAACACCTACATGGTTCATTAACAGAAGCTCTTTTAGGGAGCTATGTCCAGCAGCTGGCTATGTCATCATTGCCAAAAACAAACTCCTAGAATCCAATGCTCTCCCACCCCATACTACCTCTCAACAGGTAGAACTACCTCTCAACAAGCGGAGCTAGTTGCCCATCGTAGCAAAGGGAAAAAGGAAAGCGTTAACCAATTTACACCAATTCCAAATATGCACACCATATCCTACATGCTCACGCCTTAATCTAACAGAAAAGGGGTTTCTAACTACAAAAAGGAATCCCCATAGGAAATGGCAAACTCATACACAAACTGTTGGAGGTGGCTAAACCACCACTAAAGGCCACCATTATCTATTGCAAGGAACACTGAAAGGCTACAAATGCCATAACCAAGGAAAATGTCTTCGCAAATTTGGCAGCCTGGCAGGCAGCCCTTAAAACCCCATCATTACTGCCCATTTTTCCCAACATACACCCTGATATACCTAGGAACAACAAACCTCACTCGTCCAGGCTGATGCTGTTCAGGAAGGAGGATGGTTTTACCTCAGTAATAAAATTGTCCTGCCCAAGTCCCAGGAACCTTCTGTACTTTCACACGTACACAACCATTTCCATACTGGTTACCGCCCCCTACGCCAACTCTTATATGCATTTTCCCACCATGACTGCCAATCTACTAAGGCATGTTCCCTTTGCACTCAAATTCCCCCTCAGGGAGCTATCAAACCACCTCCTTTCCCCACACACCAGGCCTGAGGACAACTGCCAGGGCAAGAATGATTGGCAAATCAACTTCACCCACATGACCCCCCGTAAAACGAGTCCAATACCTTTTGACAATAATAGATACATTCTCTGGATGGATAGAAACTTTTCCTATCACCACCAAGAAAACACACATACCGTCACTTCTATTCTCTGTATTACCCGCATTATTCTCCCGTTTGGACTCCCCTCTTCCATCCAGTCAGACAACAGGCCAGCATTTGTTTCACAGGTTAACCAACAGCTAGCGAAGACTCTAAACATTAAATGGGCATTCCATATACCTTATCGCCACCAATCTTCAGGTAAAATTAAACAGACCAATGCCCTTTTAAAACAAATAACCAAACAGTCCCTAGAGGTTAAGATGGCATGAACTTCACTTCTCTCCTTGGCCATCATGGTTTATGAGTCATGCCCTAAAAGCCCCTCAGCCTAAGCCCATTTAAACTCATATACAATGCCCTTTTATCCTCCAGAATCTCTCTGTATCTCCTCCCACTTCTATACTGGATACTTGGCCTGCATGACGCCTCACTCAACATCTAATAAGACAGTACGCAAACACTTAACTGCCCCAGCCTAAAAATCCATCATCAAAACACTCCTCCTTGTCCCTACAACCAGTGGACTGGATCTGGATCACAGACTTCTCCTCCTCCCCTCTCCAACCTAAGTGGAAGAGTGCTCACCAGGTTATCCTAACTACTCCCACATCAGGAAAGCTAACATCCTTTCCACACCAGATACACCATTCCAAATGAAAAAGAGCACCAAATTTACATCCAGAAATTCCCTCCCCCACAAAAAAAAAAAAATTCTTCCTTCCTTACAGGACTAACCTAGCTGCACTTAACAAAAATTCCAGAAGTTGCCAATCCAGAAGGCCCTGGTCCATAACACTCCCCACCTCCAATTTCAAATCTTTTATCTTGTACATTGTTTCAGATCTTTCCTGGTATTCCTTCCCCACGTCCCTGGATAATCCACTCCAATTTCCTACACTAATCCAGGAGCTGTGGCTGCAGGGTATCTTCCAAAATTTCACTACCACTCAAATCTCCTTTTGTCTTCTTTGTGAGATACTCTAAGTCCCCGCCCCCAGCATCTGGCAGTAGGGCCCCCTTTGTCAACTTCAGACATTACCTCTTAAATCAGTCACACTCCCCGGTTTCTTCCAACTGTTAGATTTCTTTGTCCACACAAATCCAGCAGTTCACAGCCCTTCCTGTTAATCTAACCACATAAACCCGGTCCAAACTAAGCCTACCTCTCACCTACTCAGCCAATCCATTCTCTCGACTGCAACCTATACCCTTCGGCACTATCAGAACCACAATGGCTATTAATTACAAAAACCCATCTCTCTCTCTCTCTCTCTCTCTCTCCAAAACCAAACAGCCTTCTTCTCCTCCCTGACCAACATTCCCTATCAAGCCTTCATAGGGGCAACCCTTACTAACAACTGTGGGGGAAAGAAAGAGAGTTCAGACTGTTACTGTGTCTATGTAGAAAGAAGAAGACGTAAGAAACTCCATTTGGTTTTTGTACTAAGACAAATTCCTCTGACTTGAGATGCTGTTCATCTGTAACTTTAGCCCCAACCCTGTGCTCACAGAAACATGTGCTGTGTTGACTCAAAATTTAATGGATTTAAGGTTGTGCAGGATGTGCTTTGTTAAAAATGTGTTTGCAGGCAGTATGCTTGGGAAAAGTCATCGCCATTCTCCAGTCTCAAGTACCCAGGGACACAATGCACTGCAGAAGGCCGCAGGGACCTCTGCCCAAGAAAGCCTGGGTATTGTCCAAGGTTTCTCCTCACTGAGACAGCCTGAGCTATGGCCTCATGGGAAGGGAAAGACTTGACCATCCCCAGCCTGACATCCATAAATGGTCTGTGCTGAGGAGGATTAGTGAAAGAGGAAGGCCTCTTTGCAATTGAGATAAGAGGAAGGCATCTGTCTCCTGCTCGTCCCTGGGAATGTAACATCTTGGTGTAAAACCCAATCATACATTCTATTTACTGAGATAGGAGAAAATTGCCTTATGGCTGGAGGTGAGACATGCTGGTGGCAGTACTGCTCTTTACTGCACTGAGATGCTTGTGTAAAGTCAAAGGTAAATCTGGCCTACATGCACATCAAGGCACAGCACCTTTCCTTAAATTTATTTATGACACAGAGGGCTTTGCTTACACGTTTCTCTGCTGACCCTCTCGCCACCATTACCCTATAGTCTTGCCACATCCCCTTTATCGAGATAGTAGAGATAGTGATCAATAAATACTGAGGGAACTCAGAGACCAGTGCCGGTGTGGGTCCTCCGTATGCTGAGCGCCGGTCCCCTGGGCCCACTGTTCTCTCTCTATACTTTGTGTCTGTGTCTTATTTCTTTTCTGTCTCTCTTCCCACCTGACAAGAAATACCCACAGGTGTGGAGGGGCTGGCCCCCTTCAACAACTATTCAACTTTGAAAAACAAAAAGTTGGAACAAAAACTTTATCCAGGATTCAACCCCCACCTTCTCATGGTTTGCCACCATAACCTACAAATTTTGTCTGTCCACTCCTATTGTTTTCTTTCTGTGTAGCACAAACTCTTATCTTTGCCTGCTGGCAAGTTGATCAGGAATATACACAGTGGTGTTTCAATCACCAGACATTAACATTTTGCCTAACAATGAAACTATTCAGGTTCCTTTCCTAATCTCTATTTCCTCCTCCTCCACACACACCACACTAACTATACACATCATTCCCCTATTAGCAGGACTGATACGTAGGTGCTGGGAACAGAAGACTGTGGTCCCTTTAAATGATACGGAAGTGGGGAAGAGAAGTGCTGGATAGAGGAGGGCATGGCCCCTGGTAGGGCTCCATCCTCATAAACCTAGGTGAGGACAGGCATTTGCTGCCCAAATGTTGCATTTCCCAAGACCAACCTGGCCTGCCAGGCCCCCATCCTGTGCCTATAAAAACCCGAGAGGCTAGCAGGCAGACACACAAGCGGCTGGACGTCAAGAGGAGCAGATCAGCGGAAGAACACACAGGCAGCTGCAAGTTGAGAGGCGCATATCAGCGGAGGAACACACGGGTGGCTGGACGTCCAGAGGCAGGAAGCAACAGGCAATAGCATGCTGGCAGGCCACCGACCGGCCTAACGACATGGAGTTTGGCAGGAGCAGTTAGAGGAGAGCCCAGGGTGCCAAGTGACCTGACTCCAGGGGAAAACCATCTCCCTTCTGGCTCCCACATCTGCTGAGAGCTTCCACTTAATAAAACCTTGCATTCATTCTCCAAGCCCATGTGTGATCCAATTCTTGTGGTACCCCAAGGCAATAATCCAGGATACAGAAAGCCGTCTGCGACAAGGTAGAGGATCTAATTGAACTGGTTAACACAAGTTGCCCATAAATGGCTAAACTAAAAGAGCACACTGTAACACATGCCCACTGGGGCCTCAGCTGTAAACACTCACCCCTAGACACTGTCGTGGGGTCGGAGCCCCACAGCCTGCCCATCTGTATTCTCCCCTAGAGGTTTGAGCAGCAGGGCACTGAAGAAGCAGTTACGATCCCATCGCACACCCTGCGAGGAGTACAAGGGAACGTTTCTTGTTTCAGACTAAACATCTCTGCTGCACTCAAAACCGGGATAGCAGGTTACCCCTTTCTTAGGGCCCTTAATCGTCCTCCTCTTAACAGTTGGCCTATATATACTCACCTTCAGAGCCCAGTCAGTCTCCCAAAAGCTGAACTCCCTTGTCCAGGCAGCCATCCAGAAACACATTGACACCATCCCTTCTCCTCCAAGTCCAGTATCAGCGCTTCCAGGGAAACAACTCTAAAGTCGAACACCCACCACTTCAAAACCCAAACCTTGGTTACAGTGCCCCTAATTCAACAGGAAACAGCCAGATAATCAACAACTCCCCTTTTCCTTTTATATTAAAGTAGAAGACAAGAAAGTCCAAACTGCACCATTTTGTAAGTCCCCCGCCATTTCACAGACCTTGCTCAAAGTGAAATATTCCACAGGGATTCAGGCCATGAGAAACAGCCTGCCTCTTATCACAGTCTGCTGGGAGAAAGTACAAGGAACACCACATTCCACCACAACAAGGGCCAGAACTGCCTCATCCTGGGAACATGTTATCAATATTTTCCCAGACAGCAGGCCATGTCTCCCCAGATCCCTCCTGTCCAGGCCTACAGATGGCCCCAGCCTGTAAGCAGGGATGGGCACTGACGTTAAGCTGGTCTCCCACCTCTATAGGTCTTATGCTGGGCATAAAGCCCGCACTTGCTGTTAAGCTGCCCTCTGTGTGTGTGTGTATTTTTCTGTAACCCTCATCTTCCCTTCAAAACCTAACAGACAAAACAGGCTTTAAAGCAACAATAGTTTAAAGGAAAAAGAGGGACATTATATAATGATAAAAGGACGAATCCAACAGGAAAATATCACAATCCTAAATATACATCCACCTGACACTGGAGCTCCCAAATTTATAAAACAATTTTACTACTAGACCTAAAAAATGAGATAGACAGCAACACAGTAATAGTGGGGGACTTCACTACTCCATTGATAGCACTAAACAGGTCATCAAGACAGAAAGTCAACAAAGACACAATGGACTTAAAGTATACCCTAGAACAAATGGACCAACAGTATTTACAGAACACTCTACCCAACAGCTGCAGAATATACATTATATTCATCAGCAAATGGAACATTCTTCAAGATAGACTGTATGACAGACCACAAAACAAGTCTCAACAAATTTAAAAAAATCTAAATTGTATCAAGTGCTCTCAGACCACTGTGGAATAAAATTGGAAATTAATTCCAAAAGAAACCCTCAAAACCATGCAAATACATGAAAATTAAATAATCTGCTCCTGAATGATCAGTGGGTCAACAATGAAACCAAGATGAAAATTTAAAAATTCCTTGAACTGAATGACAGTAACACAATTTATCAAAACCTCTGGGATACAGCAAAAGCAGTGTTAAGAGGAAAGTTCATAGCATTAAATGCCTACATCAAAAAGCTTAAAGGGGCACAAACTAGACCTAAGGTCACATCTCAAGGAAATAGAGAAACAAGAAGAAACCAACCCAAACCCAGCAGAAGAAAAGAAATAACAAAGAACAGAACAGAATTAAATAAAATTGAAACAAAAATACAAAACATAAATAAAACAAAAAGCTTCTTCTTTGAAAAGATGAACAATATTGATAGGCCATTAGCAAGATTAACCAAGAAAAGAAGACAGAAGATCCAAATAAGCTCAATTAGAAACAAAATGGGAGACATTATAACCAATACCATCGACATACAAAAGATCATTCAAGGCTACTATGAATAACTTTGTGTGCACAAACTAGAAAACTTAGAGGAGACTGAAAAATTCCTGGACATACACAACCCTCCTAGATTAAACTAGGAAGAAATAGAAACTTTGAACAGACCAATAACAAGCAGAGAGATAGAACTGGTAATTTTTTCAAAACCCAGAAATAAACCAAAATACCTACAGTCAACTGACCTTTGACAAAGCAAACAAAAACATAAAATAGGGAAAGGACACTCTATTCAACGAATGATGCTGGGATAATTGGCAAGCCACATTTAGGAGAATAAATCTGGATCTTTATCAGTCACCTTATACAAAAATCAACTCAAGATGGATCAAGGACTTACATCTAAGACCTGAAACTATAAAAATTCTAGAAGATAACATTGTAGACATTAGCTTAGACAAGGATTTCATGACCAAGTACCCAAAAGAAAATTCAATAAAAACAAAGATAAATAGATGGGACTTCATTAAACTAAAGAGCTTTTGCACAGCAAAGGAGCAGTCAGCAGAGTAAACAGATAACCCACAAAGTGGGAGAAAATCTTCACAATCTATACATCTGACAAAGGATTAATATCCAGAATCTACAATGAACACAAATAAATTAGCAAGAAAAAAACAAACAATCCCATCAAAAAGTGGGCTAAGGACATGAATAGACAATTCTCAAAACAAGATATACAAATGGCTAACAGACATATGAAAAAATGCTCAACATCACTAATGATCAGGGAAATGCAAATGCAAATCAAAACCACAGTGTGATACCACCTTACTCCTGAAAGAATGGACATAATCCAAAAATCAAAAAATAATAGATGATGGCATTATCTATTATTGTGGTGAACAGGGAACACTTCTACACTGCTGGTGGAAAATGTAAACTAGTACAACCACTATGGAAAACAATGTAGAGATTCCTTGAAGAACTAAAAGTAGAACTACCATTTGATCCAGCAATCCCACTACAGGATATCTACCCAGAGGAAAATAAGTCATTATACAAAAAACATACTTGCACACTCATGTTTATAACTGCACAATTCCTAATTGCAAAAATGTGGAACCAACCCAAATGCCCATCAATCAATGAGTGTATAAAAAACTGGTGTATATATATACGATGGAATACTACTCAGCCATAAAAAGGAATGAGTTATTAGCATTCACAGCAACCTGGATGAGATTGGAGACTATTATTCTAAGTGAAGTAACTCAGGAATGGAAAACCAAAAATTGTATGTCCTTACTCCTAAGTGGGAGCTAAGCTATGAGGATGCAAAGGCATAAGAATGACATGGTGGACTTTGGGGACTCAGGGGAAAGGAGTGAGAAGGGGTGGGGGATAAAAGACTACAAAGTGGGTACAGTGTATACTACTCGGGTGATGGGTACACCAAAATCTCACAAATCACCACTAAAGAACTTACTCACAGCTGGGTGTGGTGACTCACACCTGTAATCCCAGCACTTTCAGAGGCCAAGGTGGGTGGATCATGAGGTCAGGAGATTGAGACCATCCTGGCTAACATGGTGAAACCCCGTCTCTGCTAAAAATACAAAAAATTAGCCAGGCATGGTGGTGGATGCCTGTAGTCCCAGCTACTCGGGAGGCTGAGGCAGGAGAATGGCGTGAACAAGGGAGGTGGAGCTTGCAGTGAGCCAAGACTGAGCCACTGCACTCCAGTCTGGGCAACAGAGCGAGATTCCATCTCAAAACAAAAAGGAACTTATATAGCCAAACACCACCTGTTACCCAATAACCTGTGGAATTAAAACGAAATTTAAATAACATAAAATACCAACAAAAAAAAGTCCAGGACCACATGGATTCACAGCTGAATTCTATCAGATATTCAAATAAGAATTGGTATTTCTCTATCTTTTGGAATTGAAACTATTCCAAATAATGGAGAAAGAGGGAATCCTCCCTAAATCATTCTATGCAGCCAGTATCACCCTAATAACAAAACCAGGAAAGGACATAAAAACAGCAGTAATAAAAACTACAACTAATATCCCTGATGAACATAGATGCAAAAATCCTCAACAAAATACTAGCTAACTGAATCCAACAGCACAGGTGGATTCACCATGACCAGGTGGATTTCATACCAGTGATGTAGGGATGTTTTAATACACACAAGTCAATAGATGTGATACACCACATAAACAGAATCAAAAACAAAAACCACACGATCATCTCAAGAGATGCAGAAAACGCATTTGACAAAATCAAGAATCATAAAGATTAAAACCTTCAGAAAAATCAGCATAGAAGGGACATATCTTAAAATAATAAAAGCCATCTATGACAAACCACAGCCAACATTATACTGAACAAGGAAAAGTTGAAAGCATTCCTTCTGAGAACTGGAACAAGACAAGGATGCCCACTTTTACCACTTCTAGTCAACATAGTTCTGGAAGTACTAGCCAGAGCAATCAGATAAGAGAAAAAATAAAGGGCATCCAAATTGGTAAAGGGGAAGTCAAACTGTCACTGTTCACTGATGATATGATCGTACATCTTGAAAACCCTAAAGACTCATCCAAAAAGCTCCTAGATTTGATAAATGAATTAAGTAAAGTTTCAAGATACAAAATCAATGTACACAAATCAGTAGCACTGTTAGACACCAATAATGACCAAGCTGAGACTCAAGTCAAGAACTCAATCCCTTTTACAACAGTTGCACATACACAGACACATAAAATGCTTAAGAATATATCTAACCAAGGAGGTGAAAGACTTCTACAAGCAAAACTACAAAACACTGCTGAAAGTATCATAGATGACACAAACAAATGGAAATACATCCCATGCTCATGAATGGGTAGAATCAATATTGTGAAAATGACCACACATCCAAAAGCAATCTACAAATTCAATGTAATTCCCATGAAAATACCATCATAATGTTTCACAGAACTAGAAAAAACAATCCTTAAATTCATATGGATCCAAAACAAACAAACAAACAAACAAACAACAACAACAACAACAAAAGCCCACATAGCCAAAGTAAGACTAAGCAAAAAGAACAAATCTGGCCGGGCGCGGTGGCTCAAGCCTGTAATCCCAGCACTTTGGGAGGCCGAGACGGGCGGATCACGAGGTCAGGAGATCGAGACCATCCTGGCTAACACGGTGAAACCCATCTCTACTAAAAAATACAAAAAAGCTAGCCGGCCGTGGTGGCAGGCGCCTGTAGTCCCAGCTACTCCGGAGGCTGAGGCAGGAGAATAGCGTGAACCCGGGAGGCGGAGCTTGCAGTGAGCTGAGATCCGGCCACTGCACTCCAGCCTGGGCGACAGAGCGAGACTCCTGTCTCAAAAAAAAAAAAAAAGAACAAATCTGGAGGCATCACATGACCCAACTTCAATCTATACTATAAGACTATACTCACCAAAACAGCATGATACTGGTACAGAAATAAGTACACAGACCAATGGAACAGAATAGAGAACACAGAAATAAAGCCAACTTACAGTCAACTGATCTTAGACAAAGCAAACAAAAACATGAAGTAAGGAAAGGACACCCTATCCAACAAATTGTTCTGGGTAACTGGCAAGCCACAAGTAGAAGAATGAAACTGGATCTTCGTTTCTCCCCTTATACAAAAGTGAACTCAAGATGGATCAAAAGGCTGGGTGTGGTGGCTCATGCCTGTAATCCCAGCACTTTGGAAGGCCAAGGTGGACAGATCACTTGAGGTCAAGAGTTCAAGACCAACCAGTCTGGCCAACATGGCAAAACCCTATCTGTACCAAAAAATACAAAAATTAGCCAGGCATGGTGGTGCATGCCTGTGGTCCCTGCTACTCAGGAGACTCAGGTGGGAGAATTCCTTGAACCCAGAGACAGAGGTTGCAGTGAGCCAAGATCACACCACTGCACTCCAGTCTGGGTGACAGAGTGAGACCCTGTCTCAAAAAAAAAAAAAAAAAAAAAAATCAAAGACTTAAATCTAAGACATGAAATCATTAAAATTCTAGAAGATAACATCAGAAATACCCTTCTAGACATTGGCTTAGGCAAAGAATTCATGACCAAAGACCCAAAAGCAAATACAACAAAAACAAAGATAAACAGATAGGACTTCATTAAACTAAGAAGCTTCCGCACAGCAAAATAATCAGCAGAGTAAACAGACAACCCACAAAGTGGGAGAAAATCTTCACAAGCTATGCATCTGACAAAGGACTAATATCCAGAATCCACAAGGAACTCAAACAAATCAGCAAGAGAAAAACAAATAATCCCATCAAAAAATGAGTTAAGGACATGAATAGACAATTCTCAAAAAAGATATGCAAATGCTCAACATCACTATTCTCAGGGAAATGCAAATCAAAACCACAGTGCGATACCACCTTACTCCTGCAAGAATGGCTGTGATTTAAAAATAAAAATAAAATAGATGTTGGCATAGATGTGAAAAGGGAACAATTTTACACTGCTGATGGGAATGTAAACTAGTCCAACCTTTATGAAAAACAGTATGAATATTCCTTAAAGAACTAAAAGTAGATCGATTATTTGATCCAGCAATGCCACTACTGGGTATCCACCCAGAGGAAAAGAAGTATTTATATGAAAAAGACACTTGCACACGTATGTATATAGCAGCACAATTCACAATTGCAAAATATGGGACCAGCCCAAATGCCAATCAATGAGTAGATAAAATGTGGTAAATATACATATATAATATAAATATATTATATATATATATACACACACACACCATGGAACACTACTCATCCATAAAAAAGAATGACATAATGGCATTTGCAGCAACCTAGATGGAGTTGGAGATCATTATTCTAAGTGAAGTAACTCAGGAATTCAGGAATGGAAAAACAAACATCATATGTTCTCATTTATAAGTGAGAGCTAAGCTATGGGGACACAAAGACGTAAGAATGATATAATGGACTTTGGGGACTCGGAGGGGAAGGGCAGGAGGGGACTTAGGAATAAAAGATTGCATATTGGGTACAGTGCACACTGCTTGGGTGATGGTACACCAAAATCTCAGAATTCACCACTAAAGAATTTATCCATGTAACCAAACACCACCTGTTCCCCAAAAACCTACTGAAATAAAACAATAAATAAAATAAAATGCTATATGCAATGTAGGTGACAACATTTTTGATACACTATCACTAGCAAATAAATTACCATTCAACTTTTGTTTTGTTAATACGTACGATATGTATGCTAGTGTTTGTTTAATTTGCATTATTTTTATAATTGACTAAGTGTTGTTTTATGTTTATAAATTTTATTATCTTATTATCTTCTGGTTTATTTACTCAGGTCTTAGCGTTTATTGCAAATTCCGTTAACCTTCTTCCCCTCCCCCCAAGAATTCTAAAGACATTCAAAGTAATAACTTTTATGTGCCAAAAATATCAATCCCTTCTATATCACATTTACTTTATGTTTTCCTTTTGTTAATAATGCTTCTTGTGGTGTAGTATTTAAAATCTTTTTCTATCATATCTGTTTATTGTTCTTTTTAATTTTAAAAATCACATAAATACTACTTAGGAAGTCTTTCTTCTTCAAACTTTCCAGATGTACTAAACTATCAACTACATGAGTGTCTATAATTATATTTTCATGATTGGAGCTTACTTATAAATTCTTTATTCATGTAAAGGTGTTTTACATGAATAAAGAAAGTGATTCTTTCCCTAATGTTAATCAGCAAAACCAACATTATTAATTATTTCTTCTACCTTCAAAAAAATACTAGCAAAATTAATTCAGCAGCACATTACAAAGATCATTCACTGTGGTCAAGTGAGATTTATTCCAGGAATGCAATAATGGTTCAACATATACAAAGCAATAAATGTACAACATATCAACAGAACAAAGGACAAAAACCATATGACCATTTCAATAGAAGCAGAAAAACCATTTGATAAAATTCAACATCTCCTCATGATTAAAAAAAAAAAAAAAAAACTCCCAACAAGTTAGGTATATAAAAGCAATGTATCTCAGCACAATAAAATACATATATTTCAAACCCACAGCCTAACTCATACTGAACAGTGAAAAGTTGCCACTTACTGTTTTAAGGTCTGGAACAAGACAAGAATGCCCATTTTTACCACTTTTATTCGACATAGTACTGGAAGTCCTAGCCAGAGCAACTATGCAACAAAATGAAATACAGGAATTGGAAAAAAGGAAGTCAAATTTTCCCTGTTTGCAAATGACATAATCTTTTTTCTTTTTTCTTTTTTCTTTTTTTTGAGACTGGAGTCTCACTCTGTCACCCAGGCTGGAGTGCAGTGACACTATCTTGGCTCACTGCATCCTCCACCTCCCAGGTTCCAGCGATTCTCCTGCCTCAGCCTCCTGAGTAACTGGGACTACAGGCACATGCCACCACGTCCAGCTAATTTTTTTGTATTTTTAGTAGAGACGGGGTTTCACCATGTTGGCCAGGGTAGTCTCAATCTCCTCACCTCGTGATCCACCCGCCTTGGCCTCCCACAGTGCTGGGATTACAGGGACATAATCTTATATATAGAAAAACCTAAAAACTTCACAGGAAAGAACCTTAGACCTGACAAGTCAGTAAAGTCACAGGATACAAAATCAAATGCAAAAATTAGTATTATTTCTATATACCAACAACTAACTAGTGGGAAAACTGTCAAGAAAGCAATCCCATTTATAATGGCTTAAAAAAAAAAAACAACCCAGGAATAAATTTAAACAAGGGGGTGAAAGATGTCTCCAAGGAAAACTATAAGACATTGATTAAACTATAAGACATTGATTAAAGAAATTGAAGAGGACACACACATACACACACACAAAAGACATCCCATGTTCATGGATTGGAAGAATTGATACTGCGAAAATGACCACACTACCAAAAATGATCTACAGATTCAATAAAATGTCCTATCAAAATACCAATTGCATTCTTCACAGAAATAGAAAAAAAAACACTATAGATTTTATGGAACCACAAAAGACCCTGAATAGTCAAATCAATTATCAGCTAAAAGAACAGGGCTAGAGGCATCATACCACCAAATGACAAAATATACTACAAGCCTGTATTAACCAAAACACTATGGTGGCTAGGTACAGTGGTTCATGCCTGTAATTCCAGCACTTTAAAAGGCTGAGATGGGAAGATTGCTTAAGGCCAGGAGTTCAAGATCAGCCTGGGCAACAAAGAGAGAGCTGTCTCTGTCAAAAATAAAAATAAATTTAAAAATAAAACAGGATAGTATTGGCATGAAAACAGACATGTAGACCATTGAAAAAGAATAGATAACCCAGAAATAAATCCATGTATTTACAGCCTATTCATTTTCAACATAGCCTCAAAGACCATTCATGGAGGAAGTGACAGTCTCTCCAATAAATGGTGCTGGGAAAACTGGATATCCATATGCAGGCAAAAACCAACCAAACAAACAAACAAGCAAAAAACAAACTAGACCACTATCTCTTACTGTATAAAAAAATCAACTCTAGACTGAGCGTCGTGGCTCACATCTATAATCCTAGCACTTCGGGAGGCTGAGGCAGAAAGATCGTTTGAGTCCATGAGCTTGAGACCAGCCATGGACAACATGACAAAACCCCACCTTTACAAAAAATACAAAAATTAGCTGGGCATGGTGGTGCATGTCTGTAGTCCCAGCTACTTGGAGGGCTGAGGTGGGAAGATCACTTGAGTCTGGGAAGTTGAGGCTGCAGTGAACTGAGATCATGCCACTGCCCTACAGCCTGGGCAATAGAGTGAGACTTGGTCAAATAAATAAATAAAGGAATACATAAACTCTAAATGGATTAAAGATTTAAACATAAGACTCCAAACTATGAAGTACAAGGAAAAAAACAAACATAATAGGAGGAACACTTTAGGACACTGATCTGGACACAGGTATTATGGAGAACACCTCAAAGCACAAGCACAAAAACAAAAATAGACAAACAATATTACATTAAACTAAAAGCCTTCTGTATAGCAAAGGAAACAAACGGAATGAAGAGACAACCTGAAAAATGGGAGAAAATATTTGCAAACTATTCATCTGACAATGGATTAATACTAGAATATACAAGGAACTGAAACAACTGAAATAATCCAATTTAAAAATGGGCAAATGATTGAATAGACATCTCTCAAAAGACGACATGCAGATGCCCAAGTCTGTGAAAAAATGCTATATATCACTAATCATCATGGAAATGCAAATCAAAACCACAATGAGGTATTATCTCACCCTGGTTAAAATGACGGTTACCAAAAAGACAAGAATATAACAAATGCTGGTAAGGAAGTAGGGAAAGGGAAACTCATACACGATTGGTGGGAATGTAAATTAGTACAGCCATTGTGGAAACTAATATGGAAGTTTCTCAAAAAACTAAAACTACCAATGATCTAGCAATCCCACTAATGAGTATATACCTCCAAAGGAAAGGAAATCAGTATAACAAAGAGATATCTGTGTGCCAATGTTTATTGCAGTACTATTCACAATAGCTAAGATATGAAATCAACCTGAGTGTCTATAAACACATGAATGAAGAAAATGAGGTATATATACATAATGGAATGCTGTTTATCCATTAAAAGAATGAAATTCTGTAATTCTCAACAATATGGGTAAGCTTGGAGGACATTATGTTAAATGAAAAATTTAGGCACAGAAAGGCAAATACTGTATGTTTTCACTAACATATGGAAACTTAAAAAGTTGATCTCACAGACTTGGAGAGTAGAATGGTGGCACTAGAGGCAGAGAAGGGAAGAGAAGAGAGGACACTCTCAAGGGTTGGTTAATGGATACAAAAGTACAGCCATATAGGAAGAATAGGTCCCAGTGTTCTATAGCACTATAGCGTGACTATAATTAACAACGAAGTATTGTATATTTTCAAATAGCTAGAAGAGTGGATTTTAAATGTTCTCAATACAAATAAATGATAAATGTTTGAGGTGATGGATATGCCCATTACCCTGATTTGATCATTACACATATTATATACCTGTACCAAAATATCACACTGAACCCCACAAATAAATACAATTATTATATGTCAATTTAAAAAGTCATAATAAAAGCAAAAAAGCAAACAGAAATTCTGGAACTAAAAAATACAATGAATGAAATGAAAAATGTAATACACAGTATCAACAGTAGACACAAGCAGAAAAAAAAAGTCTGTAAACTTGAAGTCAGGTTATTTGGAAATGCAGTTAGAAGAGAAAAAGGAATAAAAAGAAATGAATAAAGTTTATAGAATTTATGGGCAGTATCTAAAAAGCAAATGTTTCAGTTAGAGGAGAGAAACACAAAGGGATAGAAGGTGTATATCAAGAAATAATAACAGACAACTTTCCAAATTTTTTAAAAGATATAAATATCCAGGTATAGAAAGGTCAAAAGTCTCCAATCAGATTCAATCCAAGCATAACTACATCAAGACATAAAATCAAACTCTCAAAAATCAAGGACAAAGAAAAGATACTGAAAACAGTAAGAGGAAAGAAGCAAATAACATAGCAGGGTTCTAAGAAGGCTAGCAGCAAACTTCTCAGCAGAAACCTTACAGGCCAAAAGATAGTGTGATGATATTTTCAAAGTTGCTAAAGGAAAAAAAAAAATCTGTCAATCAAAAATATAATATCCAGGCCAGGCGCAGCCACGGGTGCAGTGTTTTACACCAGTAATCCTAGCACTTTGGGAGGCTGAGGCGAGTGGATCACTTGAAGTCAGAGTTCAAGACCAGTCTGGCAAACATGATGAAAACCCATCTCTATTAAAAATACAAAAATTAGCTGGGTGTGGCCTTGTGTCAATGTCTTCATGTTTTGTGGAGGGCAGAATTTGCAAGCAATGAAAGAGGATTTTGGTGGAAGAAATATCTACAAGAAGTATTGAAGGAGCAGCATGACTTCTTTTGACTGTTTATAGCAAAATGTGAGAAGAGAGAAACAAATTAAAGACAGAATTTATAATCAAAAGGGAAGCATAACTTAAAGATTTGGAAAATTCTCAGCCTTCCTGTAAAGAATAAAAAGTCATGTTTGGGAGAAAATATCAAAAGAGTGACCAAGTAAACATTTGAAAGAGATTAGTATGGACAGAAGAAAGTTAGATGCTATTTATCAAGACAATGAAAAAATGACCCTGAAGACATTTTGCAGATCTTCAGGGCTGCCACTCAAGGCCCGAGTGCCAGAGCTTTGGAGGCAGAATGGTTTCAAGGGAGGGGCCCAGGGTGCCCATAGGACCTTAGAGCTTGCTTCCCTGTGCCACCTCATGTCTCTGCTCCCCACAGTATTGCTTAGATTTCTCAGCCACCCCACTCAGGCCATCCCTTTGGATTGCATGGGGTAACCTTTGGCAGCCTGCACATGGTGCTAATTCTGATGGTGTGCACAATGCAAGAGGTGCAGAAGCATGGATGGATGCCTCTATCTAGAATTCAAAGGATGTTCCAGAGAGCCTTAGGGCCCAGGCAGAGAACTGCCACAGGGGTGGGGCCACTGCAAACAGCCTCCACTAAGGCAATGCCCAGAGGAGCCATGGGGTCAGAACCGCCACAGAGAGACTCCACAAAGATGTCT
This sequence comes from Rhinopithecus roxellana, assembly GCF_007565055.1. NCBI lineage: Eukaryota > Metazoa > Chordata > Mammalia > Primates > Cercopithecidae > Rhinopithecus > Rhinopithecus roxellana. The sequence continues at coordinate 9,071,640 of NC_044560.1, read as the reverse complement.
GGTGGAACCATGAGAGTGGGGTCACCCCGAAGACCCCAAAACTGTAGAGCCACCAACGTGCAACTGCCGTTAAGGAGAGTCTTAGACACTAGACTCCAACCCATGAAAGCTGTAATGTAGGCTTCACCAGGCAAAGCCATGGGGCTCAGCCCCCCAGAGCCTTGGGGACACAACCTCTGGCCCAGTGTGTCTAGAAGGCAGGACATGGTGTCAAAGATTATTCTCAGGCCTCAAGATTTAATGTTTTTTGTCTTGTTGAGTTTGGGACTTACTTGGGATCTGTTACCTTTTTCATCTTTCCTATTTCTTCTTTTCAAAATGAGAATTCCTGTCCCACCACTGTATTTTGGAAGCACACAACTTGTTTGATTTCACATCTAAAGAGGCCCACATCTAAATATTATCCGCATCAAGGAGAATTTGCAATTATCCTCCTTGGTTTAGATGATATTTAGATGAGATTTCTGACTAGTCTGTAAAGTTGATGCCGGAATGAGTTAGGATTTTTTGGTTTACTAGGGTGGAATAAATGTATTTGGTATATAAGAAAGATATGAACTGTTGGCAGGCAGAGGCAGAGTGCTATAGTTTGAGTGTTTGTGTTCCCCTTGAAAATTCATGTTGAAATATAATCCCCAATGCAAAAGTATTAAGAGGTGGGGACTTTAGAAGGTGATTAGGTCATGAGGGCTCCTCCTTCATAAATGAGATTAAAGCCCTTATAAAAGAGACTTCATATAACATTTGGCTCTTTTTGCCCTTCTGACCCTTGCCATGTGAAGACACAGCACCCATTCCCCACCAACCCCCAGAGGACACAGCAATGAGGCACCATCTTGGTAGCAGAGATGAGGCTCTCAGCAGACACTGAACTTGTAGGCAACTTGATCTTGAACTTAGCATTCATAAGTGAGAAATAAATTTCTGTTGTTTATAAATTACCTCGTTGCTGGTATTTTATTGTAGCAGCACAAATGAACTAAGACAAATGCACAATGAGGAAAAGACAATGTCTTCATAAATGATGTTGGGACTAGATATCCGCATACAGAAGAATGGAATTAGACCCTTATCTCATACCATATACAAAAATCAACTCAAAATGGATTGAAGTCTTAAATGTAAGACTGAAAAATGTAAAACTACTAGAATAAAACAGAGCGGGAAAGTTCCATGACATTGGTGGCCAAAAATTTTTTGGATATGAACCCAAAAGCACAGACAACAAAACCAAAAGTAGTAGACAAATAGGATTCTATCAAAGAAAGAAGCTTCTGCACAGTCAAGGAAACAACATGAATGAACTTCATCATTATTATGTTGAATGGAAGAAACCACACATAAAAGAGTACACACAATACATGATTCCATTTATGGGAAGTTCTAAAGTAGGCTAACTAAGGTGAAAATGATGAGATCAGTGCTTTTCCCAATGTATAACTGTGTCGCTCCAAAATTTCTATGTTGATGCCCTAACCCCAGTACCTCAGAATGTGACTGTGTTTAGAAATAGTGCTCTTAAAAGGGCGATTAAGTTAAAATAAGGTCATGAGGGTGGGCCCTAATCCGATATGACTGGTGTTTTCATAGAAGAGGAGATTAGGACACAGACATATACAGAGGGATGACCATGTGAGGACATAAGGCAAAGACAGACATCTGCAAGCCAAGAGAAAGGCCTCAGAAGAAATACCCTGCTGATGCCTTGATCTCAGACCAGACATCTAGACTCTATTTTCCACAGTGAATAAATTTCTTTTTCTTTTTTTTGAGACGGAGTCTCACTCTGTTGCCAGGCCAGAGTGCAGTGGAGCAATCTTGGCTCACTGCAACCTCCGCCTCCTGGGTTCAAGCTATTCTCCTGCTTCAGCCTCCCAGGCAGCGGGGACTACAGACGTGCACAATGCCCAGCTAATTTTTGTATTTTTAGTAGAGACAGTGTTTCACCATGTTGGCCAGGATGGTCTCAATCTCTTGACCTCGTGATCCCCCCACGTCAGCCTCCCAAAGTGCTAGGATTACAGGCATGAGCCACCGTGTCTGGCCTGCAGTGAATAAATTTCTGTTAAGACCCCCAGTCTGTGGTACTTTTCTGTTTTTTTTCTTTGGTTGGTTGGTTGGTTTTTTGTTTTGTTTTGTTTTTGAGATGGAGTCTCACTCTGTCACCCAGGCTGGAGTACAGTGGCTCGATCTTGGCTCACTGCAACCTCTACCTCCTGGGTTCAAGTGATTCTCCTGCCTCAGCCTCCTGAGTAGCTGGGATTACAGGCGTATGCCACCACGTCTGTCTAATTTTTGTATTTTTAGTAGAGACCATGTTGGTCAGGCTGGTCTCAAACTCCTGACTTCATAATCTGCCTGCCTTGGCCTCCCAAAGTGCTGGGATTACAGGCATGAACCACCATGCCTGGCCTTTGTGGGACTTGTCTATGGCAGCCTGTAATAAATTCTCATAATTGCATGTTTCCTTGGCATCCATTTTAATATAAGCTGAACTTTCTCATACTAGAAGCAGGGTGCAGTCACCGTTGACAGTTTCTGGTTCTATACTTCATCCCAGTTCCTCGATGGTCAGTCCAGATATCTGCCTTAAACCTCTGCCACTGGTGACCACCTCCCCAACCTCCTTGTGGGACAGCTAGGTACAACATACTTGGCTCACTCCTCTTGTTCCCTACACCCTTCAAGGATGGCTCAGATATGCCATAGGGACCACCTCTCAGCCACAGCATGACCCCATGGAACTTGACCTACTTGCTCTAAACCTGCCAGAGAGAACTCCCCACAGGAACATGCTTGAGTAATGCACTGGACCCCAGTAAAGGCTTTGACCTACAGGTCCCTCACTCTCTCTCTCTTGCTGTCTACACACTGGCTGAGAGGAGCATGCATGTTCTGAATCCCTCTTCTTGTTGGCCCTATGAGGCATGCTGTCCTCTTCTTTCTGGGACATGTAAGTAACAAAACTGCTTCTGTTATTCCATGTGCTTTGTTGTGCTGCCTCCTTTGTGTCTCACCTGACCAACACACCTGAACCTAACTGCTTTCCTGGTCAGCCTATATTTATAGTCACCATCAAGAGAGGTGGCTCAACAGGCTCACATCTAAATATCATCATCTCAATATCATCAAAATCAAGGAGAAGAATTTGTAATTATCCTCCTTGGTTTAGATGATAGTTAGATGAAATTTCAACTTAGACTCTAAAGTTGATGCTGGAATGAGTTAAGATTTTTGGGGTTCCCAGGGTGGAATAAATGTATTTTGTATATGAGAAAGATATAAACTCTTAGCAAGCAGAGGCAGAGTGCTATAGTTTGAATGTTTGTGTCTCCTTGAAAATTCATGTTGAAACTTAATCCCCAATGCAAAGGTATTAAGAGGTGGGGACCTCAAGACCAAATTATGAAGAATTGATATTTACCAAACACAGCCCAAGCAAGCTAATGTACCCAGAGAAAGGAATTGACTGGGAAGGGACACAAAGAAACTTTCTGGTAGATGGAAATGTTCTATATTGTGATCAGATGGGGATTACCTGGGTGTATCCCTTTGGCAAACTTGCTATATATCAGTAATTTGTTCTTCTTTATTGCTGAGTAGGTTACTACAGCATGCACATGCTACAATTTGTTTATAATTCTCCTGATAATGGACATTTTTGCTATTTCCAGTACTGGGATACTTTGAATAAAATTGTGATTGAGCATTCTTTGATAAAGTATCTGTGTGAAAATTAAGTTTTCATTTCTCTTGAATAAATACCTAGGACTGGAAATGTTTGCTCAACAGATAAGGTTATGTTTAATGTTACAAAGTAGGTCAAATTTCTTTCCAAAGTGCCTGTCCCATTTTACATTCCCACCAGCAAGGTGTGAGTGTTCCGGTTGTTCTACCTTCTGCACTTAAGCTTTTAATGCTCGACGAACCATCTAACAGAAAAAAAAAAAAAAAAAGGCTCAGTGTCCTCAAGTCCAACCAATCCAGAGTAACCCTTCCCGTGACAACCTTTGACAGCACCACTCAGCTCTCCCCTCAAATGAGATTCTGCTCAAGGAGTGTGCTTAATGGACAGCCCCAAGCCCATGCTCCTTTGGGATCTGCCACAGTATTCATGACAAAGCCATGTTCTCCAGTGCCATTCCCCTGATGGTGATGAGAAGGGACTAGAGCCAGGCAATTATTTCCCAGTGCAGGACCCCTCTAATGGGCATTGTTCACATGAGAACGCCTCATCAGATTGCTGAGACATTCTCAGAGCTGTGCCACAGTTTGAGCTTCTTCCTACCCAATGTTCCTTCATTTTCTCTCTCCTTTTGAGGTAGGAGGTGGGAGTTGACTCTAAAGATGGGGCTTGGACACCAGACCAAACTGAGGACTAAAACAGAATCAGGGTAGAAGTGATACAGAACTGCTGAGCTCCCAGCTAAACCCCACCCTCAAGCTTGGAATCTTGGCCCTAAGTGAAACAGCTGACCCTTCAGGGCTGGGCTAAATGTCCACTGTTTTCACTTAGGGCCAAGATTCCAAGCTTGAGGGTGGGGTTTAGCTGGGAGCCCAGCCATTCTGTATCAGAAGCAGCTTCCCATAAGACATGTCCACCAGTGTGCTGTGTCAGTTTACTATTGCCACAGCAACACCTGGAAGTTATCGCTCCTTTCCATGGCAACTTGATGACCAAGAAGTTATCAACCTTTTCCCAGAAATGGCTGCATAATCCATCCCTTAATTTACATGTAGTTAAAAAGCGGGTGTAACTATGACTACAGAACTGCCTCTGAGCTGCTACTCTGGGCACACTGCCTGTGGAGTAGCCCTGGTCTTCAAGGAGCAGTACCTCTGCTGCTGCATACTGTTTCTTCAATCAAAGTTGCTAACACCACCAACTCAGTGTTGAATTCTTTCCTGGGTGAAGCCAAGAACCCTCACAGGCTAAGTCCCAATTTTGGGGTTTGCCTGCCCTGCATCACCTTACTCTCTCTCCCTACTCCTTTCTCAATTCCCCCCATTAGTTTTCATGGCTGTTTTGCCCCATACATGTCTCACATTTCCAACTACATCTTGGCATCTGCTTCCAGAGGATGAGAACTCACACATCATCTCTCAGGGAGAAAACAAGTAGAGAAGTGGAGAAAACAAGAAAAGTCTTAAGTCTCCCCTACCTAAGAAGCCTAGAGATCTCCACTTCTCATCCGTCTTTTAGTTAATCAAAAAAAAAAAAAAAAAAACACCTAAATAAATAGGTACTTGAGATTGAGATAACTGCCAAGAAGGAAATAGATAGGATTATGTGGAAAAGAGTAAAGAGATGAGGGAGGAAGCTACTTGTTGTAAAAGACATATATGATAAAGAACTACTCTCCAAAATACACAAAGAATTCTTGAAACTCAATAATGAAAAAAAGAACAGTAGATCTGGCAAGATGGCTGAAAAGGAACAGCTCTGATCTGCAGCTCCCAGTGAGACCAACAGAAGACAGGTGATTTCTGCATTTCCTTTTTTTTTTTTTTTAAGTTATACTTTAAGTTCTAGGGTACATGTGCCCATCATGCAGGTTTGTTACATAGGTATACATGTGCCAAGTTGGTGTGCTGCACCCATTAACTCATCATTTACATTAGGTATTTCTCCTAATGCTATCCCTCCCCCTGCCCCTCAACCCACGACAGGCCCCTGTGTGTGATGTTCCCCACCCTGTGTCCAAGTGTTCTCATTGTTCAATTCCCACCTATGAGTGAGAACAGGTAGTGTTTGGTTTTCTCTTCTTGTGATAGTCTGCTCAGAATGATGGTTTCCAGTTTCATCTATGTCCCTGCAAAAGTCATGAACTCATCCTTTTTTTATGGCTGCATAGTATATTCCATGGTGTATATATGCCACATTTTCTTAATCCAGTCTATCATTGATGGACATTTGGGTTTGTTCCAAGTTTTGCTACTGTGAATAGTGCTGCAATAAACATACATGTGCATGTGTCTTTATAGCAGCATGATTTATAACCCTTTGGGTATATACCCAGCAATAGGATCATTGGGTCAAATGGTATTTCTAGTTCTAGATCCTTGAGGAGTCGTCACACTGTCTTCCATAATTGTTGAACTAGTTTACACTCCCACCAACAGCGTAAAAGCATTCCTATTTCTCCACATCCTCTCCAGCATCTGTTGTTTCCTGACTTTTTTTTTTTTTTTTTTTTTTTTTGAGACGTATGGTGTTATTTCTGAGGCCTCTGTTCTGTTCCATTGGTCTGTCTCTCTGTTTTGGTACCAGTACCATGCTGTTTTGGTTACTATAGCCTTGTAGTATAGTTTGAAGTCAGGTAGCCTGATGCCTCCAGCTTTGTTCTTTTGGCTTAGGATTGTCTTGGCAATGCAGGCTCTTTTTTGTTCCATATGAACTTTAAAGTATTTTCCCCAATTCTGTTAAGAAAGTCATTGGTAGCTTGACAGGGATGGCATTGAATCTATAAATTACCTTGGGCAGTATGGCCATTTTCATGATATTGATTATTCCTATCCATGAGCATGGAATGTTCTTCCATTTGTTTGTGTCCTCTTTTATTTTGTTGAGCAGTGGTTTGTAGTTCTCCTTGAAGAGGTCCTTCACATCCCTTGTAAGTTGGATTCTAGGTATTTTAATCTCTTTGTAGCAGTTGTGAATGGGAGTTCACTCATGATTTGGCTCCCTGTTTGTCTGTTATTGGTGTATAAGAATGCTTGTGATTTTCGCACATTGATTTTGTATCCTGAGACTTTGCTGAAGTTGCTTATCAGCTTAAGGAGATTTTGGGCTGAGACGATGGGGTTTTCTAAATATACAATCATGTCATCCGCAAACTAGGACAATTTGACGTCCTCTTTTCCTAATTGAATACCTTTTATTTCTTTCTCTTGCCTGATTGCTCTGGCCAGAACTTCCAACACTGTGTTGAATAGGAGTGGTGAGAGAGGGCATCCCTGTCTTGTGCCAATTTTCAAAGGGAATGCTTACAGTTTTTTTCCCATTCAGTATGCTATTGGGTGTGGGTTTGTCATAAATAGCTCTCATTATTTTGATATACATTCCATCAATACCTAGTTTATTGAAAGCTTTTAGCATGAAGGACTGTTGAATGTTGTCAAAGGTCTTTTCTGCATCTATTGATATAGTCATGTGGTTTCTGTCGTTGCTTTTGTTTATGTGATGGATTACATTGATTGATTTGTGTATGTGGAACCAGCCTTGCATCCCAAGGATGAAGCTGACTTGATCATGGTGGATAAGCTTTTAGATGTGCTGCTGGATTTGGTTTGCCAGTATTTTATTGAGGATTTTTGCATCAATGCTCATCAGGGATATTGGTCTAAAATTATCTTTTTTTGTTGTGTCTCTGCCAGGCTTTGGTATCAGGATGATGCAGCCTCATAAAATGAGTTAGGGAGGACTGCTGTTTTTCTATTGATTGAAACAGTTTCAGAAGGAATGGTACCATTTCCTCTTTGTACCTCTGGTAGAATTTGGCTGTGAATCCGTCTAGTCCTGGAGTTTTTTTGGTTGGTAGGCTATTCATTATTGCCTCAATTCAGAGCCTGTTATTGGTCTATTCAGAGATTCAGCTTCCTCCTGGTTTAGTCTTGGGAGGGTGTATGTGTCCAGGAATTTATCCATTTCTTCTAGATTTTCTAGTTTATTTGCATAGAGGTGTTTCTAGTATTCTCTAATGGTAGTTTGTATTTCTGTGGGGTCGCTGGTGATATCCCCTCTATCATTTTTTATTGCATCTATTTGATTCTTCTCTCTTTTCTTCTTTATTATTCTTGCTAGTGGTCTGTCAATTTTGTTGATCTTTTCAAAAAAACCAGCTCCTGGATTCATTGATTTTTTGAAGGGATTTTGTGTCTCTAACTCCTTCAGTTCTGCTCTGGTCTTAGTTATTTCTTGCCTTCTGCTAGATTTTGAATTTGTTTGCTATTGCTTCTCTGGTTCTTCTAATTGTGATGTTAGGGTGTCGATTTTAGATCTTTCCTGCTTTCTCTTGTGGTCATTTAGTGCTATAAATTTCACTCTACACACTGCTTTAGATGTGTCCCAGAGATTCTGGTACGTTGTGTCTTTGCTCTCCTTGGTTTCAAAAAAGTCTTTATTTCTGCCTTCATTTCGTTTTTTACCCAGTAGTCATTCAGGAACACGTTGTTCAATTTCCATGTCGTTGTGCAGTTTTGAGTGAGTTTCTTAATCCTCAGTTCTAATTTGATGGCACTGTGGTCTGAGAGACAGTTTGTTATAATTTCTGTTCTTTTACATTTGCTAAGAAGTGCTTTAGTTCCAACTATGTGGTCAATTTTGGAATAAGTACGATGTGGTACCGAGAAGAATGTATATTCTGTTGATTTGTGGTGGAGAGTTCTGTAGATATCATTAGATCCGCTTGGTGCAGAGCTGTGTTTAATTCCTGGATATTCTTGTTAACCTTCTGTCTTGTTGATCTGTCTAATATTGACTGTGGGGTGTTAAAGTCTCCCATTATTATTCTGTGGGAGTCTAAGTCTCTTTGTAGGTCTCTAAAGACTTGCTCTATGAATCTGGGTGCTCTTGTATTGGGTGCATATATATTTAGGATAGTTAGCTCTTCTTGTTGAATTGATCCCTTTACCATTATGCAATGACCTTGTCTCTTGATCTTTGTTGGTTTAAAGTCTGTTTATCAGAGACTAGGATTGCAATCCCTGCTTTTTTTGCTTTCCATTTGCTTGGTAGATCTTCCTCCATCCCTTTATTTTGAGCCTGTGTCTCTGAACATGAAAGGGGTCTCCTGAATACAGCACACTGATGGGTCTGGACTCTTTATCCAATTTGCCAGTGTATGTCTTTTAATTGGGGCTTTTGGTCCATTTACATTTACGGTTAATATTGTTATGTGTGAATTTGATCCTGCCATTATGATGTTAGCTGGTTATTTTGCTTCTTAGTTAATGCAGTTTCTTCCTAGCATTGGTTTTCTTTACAATCTGGCATGTTTTTGCAGTGACTGGTACTGGTTGTTCCTTTCCAAGTTTAGTGCTTCCTTCAGGAGCTCTTGTAAGGCAGGCCTGATGGTGGCAAAATCTCTCAGCATTTGCTTGTCTATAAAGGATTTTATTTCTCTTTCACTTATGAAACTTAGTTTGGCTGGATATGAAATCTGGGTTGAAAATTCTTTTCTTTAAGAATGTTGAATATTGGCCCCACTCTCTTGTGGCTTGCAGAGTTTCTGCTGAGAGATCCACTGTTAGTCTGATGGAATTCCCTTTGTGAGTAACCTAAGCTTTCTCTCTGGCTGCCCTTAACAATTTTTCCTTTATTTCAACCTTAGTGAATCTGACAATTATGTGTCTCGGGGTTGCTCTCAAGGAGTACCTTAGTGAAGTTCTCTGTATTTCCAGAATTTGAATGCTGGCCTGCTTTGCTAGGTTGGGGAAGTTCCCCTGGATAATATGCTGAAGACTGTTTTCCATGCTTGGTTCCATTTTCCCCATCACTTTCAGGTACACCAATCAAACATAGAGTTGGTCTTTTCACATAGTCCCATATATCTTGGAAGCTTTGTTCACTTCTTCTTTTTTTTTTTTTTTTTTTTTGAGGCAGAGTCTCGCTCTGTTGCCCAGACTGGAGTGCAGTGGCCAGATCTCAGCTCACTGCAAGCTCCGCCTCCCGGGTTTACGCCATTCTCCTGCCTCAGCCTCCCGAGTAGCTGGGACTACAGGCGCCCGCCACCTCGCCCGGCTAGTTTTTGTATTTTTAGTAGAGACGGGGTTTCACCGTGTTAGCCAGGATGGTCTCGATCTCCTGACCTCGTGATCCGCCCGTCTCGGCCTCCCAAAGTGCTGGGATTACAGGCTTGAGCCACCGCGCCCGGCCTGTTCACTTCTTTTTACTCTTTTTTCTCTAAACTTCTCCTCTTGCTTTATTTCATTAATTTGAATTTCAAATTTATTTCATTAATTTGAATTTCAAATTTATTTCATTAATTTGAATCACCGATACCCTTTCTTCCACTTGATTGAATCAGCTACTGAAGCTTGTGCAGGCATCACGAAGTTCTTGTGCCATGGTTTTCAGGTCCATCAGGTCATTTAAGTTCTTCTCTACACTGTTTATTCTAGTTAGCCACTTGTCTAATCATTTTTTCAAGGTTTTTAGCTTCCTTGCAATGGGTTTGAACATCTTCCTTTAGCTTGGAGAAGTTTGTTATTACTGACCTTCTGAAGCCTACTTCTGTCAGCTTGTCAAAGTTATTCTCCGTCCAGCTTTGTTCCATTCCTGGCGAGGAGCTGCAATCCTTTGGAGGAGAAGAGGCACTCTGGTTTTTAGAATTTTTAGCTTTTCTGCTCTGATTCCTCCCCAACTTTGTGATTTTATCTACCTCTGGTCTTTGATGCTGGTGATCTAGAGATGGGGTTTTGGTGTGGATGTCCTTTTTGTTGATGTTGATGCTATTCCTTTCTGTTTGTTAGTTTTCCTTCTTAGAATCAGGTCGCTCAGCTGCATGCAGGTCTGTTGGAGTTTGCTGGAGGTCCACTCCAGACCCTGTTTGCCTGGGTATCACCAGCAGAGGCTGCAGAACAGCAAATATTGCTGCCTGATCCTTCCTCTGGAGGCTTCATCCCAGAGGGGCACCTGCCTGTATGAGGTGTCAGTCAGCCCCTACTGGGAGGTGTCTCCCAGTTAGGCTTCATGGGGCTCCGGGACCCACTTGAGGAGGCAGTCTGTCCGTTCTCAGAGCTCAAACACCATGCTGGGAGAACCACTGCTCTCTTCAGAACTGTCAGACAGGGGCGTTTAAGCCTGCAGAAGTTTCTGCTGCCTTTTGCTCAGCTATGCCCTGCCCCCAGAGGTGGGGTCTGCAGAGACAGCAGGCCTTGCAGAGCTGCGGCGAGTTCTACTCAGTTCGAGCTTCCCCAGCCACTTTGTTTACCTACTCAAGCCTCAGCAATGGTGTAAGCCCCTCCCCCTACCAGGCTGCTGCCTCACAGGTCAATCTCAGACTGCTGTGCTAGCAGTCAGCAAGGCTCCATGAGCATGGGACCCACTGATCCAGGCACAGGATTTAATCTCCTGGTGTCCCGTTTGCTAAGACCATTGGAAAAGCACAGTATTAGGGTGGGAGTGTCCTGATATTTCAGGTACAGTCTGTCCCGGCTTCCCTTGGCTAGGAAAGGGAAATCCCCTGACCCCCTTGTGCTTCCTGGGTGAGGCAATGCCCTGCCCTGCTTCAGCTCACCCTCCGTGGGCTGCACCCACTCTCCAACCAGTCCCAATGAGATGAACCAAGTACCTCAGTTGGAAATGAAGAAATCACCATCTTCTGCATTGATCACACTGGGAGCTGCAGACCAGAGCTGTTCCTATTTGGCCATCTTGGAACGGACTGCTTTCTGCATTTCCAACTGAGGTACCCTGCTCATCTCATTGGGTCCAGCCCACAGAGAGTGAGCAAAAGCAGGGTGGGGAGTTGCCTCACCCAGGAAGTATGAGGAGCCAGGGGCCTCCTTTTCCCAGCCAAGGGAAGCTGTGAGGAACTGTGCTACCTGGCGCAGATACTATGCTTTTCTCTTGGTTTTTGCAGTCTGCAGACCAGGAGATTCCCTCATGTGCCTACACTACCAGGGCCCTGGGTTTCAAGCACAAAACTGGGCAGCTGTTCGGGCAGACACCAAGCTAGCTGCAGGATTTTATTTTTTGTACCCCAGTGGTACCTGGAACCCCAGTGAGACAGAACCATTCACTGCCCTGGAAAGGGAGTTGAAGCCAGGGAGCCAAGTGGTCTCGCTCAGTCGGTCCCACTCCCACAGAGCCCAGCAAGCTAAGAGCCACTGACTTGAAATTCTTGCTGCCAGCACAGCAGTTTGAAGTCAACCTGAAATGATCCAGCTTGGTGCAGGGAGGGGCGTTCACCATTACTGAGGCTTGAGTAGGCAGTTTTCCCCAGACAACCAGTGTGAAGGAGGCCTGGAAGTTCAGACTGGGTGGAACTCAACACAGTATGGCAAAGCGGCTGTGGCCAGACTGCCTCTCTAGATTCCTCTTCACTGGGCAGGGCATCTCTGAAAGAAAGGCGACAACCCCAGTCAAGGGCTTATGAATAAAACTCCCATCTCCCTGGAACAGAGTACCTGGGGGAAATGGCAGCTGTGGGCACAGCTTCAGCAGACTTAAACATTTCTGCTTGCCAGCTCTGAAGAGAGCAGTGGACCCTGACAAGGAGGGTTCTCCCAGCACAGCACTCAAGCTCTGTTAAGGAACAGACTGCCTTCTCAAGTGGGTCCCTGACCCTCCTGCCTCCTGACTAGGAGAAACCTCCCAACAGGTGTTGAAAGACACTTCATACGCTAGAGCTCTGCCTGGCATCAGGCCAGTGCCCCTGTGGGACAAAACTTCCAGGGGAAGGAGCAGACAGCAATTTGCTGTTCTGCAATCTCCGCTAGTGATATCCAGGCAAATAGGGTCTACAGTGGACCTCCAGCAAACTGCAGCTGACCTGCAGAAGAGGGGCTGACTCTTAGAAAAAACCACTAACAAATAGAAAACAATAACATCATCATCAACGAAAAGGATTCTCACATAGAAACCCCAAATAAAGTTCATTGGCCTCAAAGACCAAACGTAGATAAATCCACAAAGATGAGGAAAAAGCAGAGTAAAAAATGCTTAAAATTCCAGAAACCAGAATGCCTCTTCCCCTTCAAATGATTGCAACTTCTCTCCAGCTAAGGCACAAAACTGGACAGAGAATGAATTTGACAAATTGACAGAAGTAGGCTTCAGAAGATGGGTAATAACAAACTCCTCTGAGCTAACGGAGCATGTTCTAACCCAATGCGAGGAAGCTAAAAACCTTGACAGAATGTTACAAAAACTGCTAACTAGAATAACCAGTTCAGAGAAGAACATAAATGGAGCTGAAAAACACAGCATGAGAACTTCGTGAAGCATACACAAGTACCAATAACTGAATCAATCAAGCTATTGATACTTGAAGAAATGATATCAGACATTGAAGAACAACTAACTCAAATAAGATGTGAATACAATATTAGAGAAAAAAGAATGAAAAGAAACGAAAAAATCCTCCAAGAAACATGGGACTATGCGAAAAGACCAAACCTACGATTGTTTGGGGTCCCTGAAAGTGACAGGGAGAATGAAACCAAGCCGGAAAACACACTTCAGGATATTATCCAGGAGAATTTCCCCAACCTAGCAAGGCAGGCCAACATTCAAATTTAGGAAATACAGAGAACATCACTAAGATACTCCTCGAGAAGAGCAACCCCAAGACACAAAATTGTCAGATTCTCCAAGGTTGAAACAAAAGAAAACATATTAAGGGCAGCCAGAGAGAAAGGTCAGGTTACCTACAAAGGGAAGCCCATCAGATTAACAGGCGATCTCTCTGCAGAAACTCTACAAGCCAGAAGAAAGTGGAGGCCAATATTCAACATTCTTAAAGAAAATAATTTTTTTTTTTTTTTTTTTTGAGGCGGAGTCTCGCTCTGTCGCCCAGGCTGGAGTACAGTGGCTGGATCTCAGCTCACTGCAAGCTCCGCCTCCCGGGTTTACGCCATTCTCCTGCCTCAGCCTCCCGAGTAGCTGGGACTACAGGCGCCTGCCACCTCGCCCGGCTAGTTTTTTGTATTTTTTAGTAGAGACGGGGTTCCACCATGTTAGCCAGGATGGTCTCGATCTCCTGACCTCGTGATCCGCCCGTCTCGGCCTCCCAAAGTGCTGGGATTACAGGCTTGAGCCACCGCGCCCGGCCAAGAAAATAATTTTCAATCCAGAATTTCATATCCAGCCAAACTAAGCTTCATAAGTGAAAGAGAAATAAAATCCTTTATAGACAAGCAAATGCTGAGAGATTTTTGTCACCACCAGGCCTGCCTTACAAGAGTTCCTTAAGGAAGCACTAAATACGGAAAGAAACAACTGGTACCAGTCACTGCAAAAACACACTAAAATATAAAGACCAATGACACTATGAAGAAACTGCATCAACTAATGTGCAAAATAACCAGCTGGCATCATGATGACAGGATCAAATTCACACATAACAGTATTAACCTTAAATGTAAATGGGCTAAATGCCCCAATTAAAAGACACAGACTGGCAAAAAAGAGTCAAGACCCATCAGTGTGCTGTGTTCAGGAGACCCATCTCATGTGCAGAGACACACACAGGCTCAAAATAAAGGGAAGGAGGAATATTTACCAAGCAAATGGAAAAAAAAAAAAAAAAAAAGCAGGGGTTGCAATCCTAGTCTCTGATAAAACAGACTTTAAACCAACAAAGATTAAAAAGACAAAGAAGGGCATTATCTAATGGTAAAGGGATCAATTCAACACAAAGAGCTAACTATCCTAAACATATATGCACCCAATACAGGAGCACCCAGATTCATAAAGGAAGTCCTTAGACACCTACAAAGAGACTTATACTACAACACAGTAATAGTGGAAGACTTTAACATCTCACTGTCAATATTAGACAGATCAATGAGACAGAAAATTAACAGGGACATTCAGGACTTGAACTCAGCTCTGGACCAAGCAGACGTAATAGACATCTATAGAACCCTCTACCACAAATCAAGAGACTATACATTCTTCTCAGCACCACATTGCACTTATTCTAAAATCGACCACATAATTGGAAATAAAACACTCCTCAGCAAATGTGAAATAATGGACATGATAACAATCAGCCTCTCAGACCACAGTGCAATCAAATTAGAAGTCAGGATTAAGAAACTCACTCAAAATGGCACAACTCCATGGAAACTGAACAACCTGCTCCTGAATGACTACTGGGTAACCAACCAAAGTAAGGCAGAAATAACGAAGTTCTTTGAAACCAGTGAGAACAAAGAGACAACATACCAGAATCTCTGGGACATATTTAAAGCAGTGTGTAGAGGGAAATTTGTAGCACTAAATGCCCACATCAGAAAGCAGGAAAGATCTAAAACTGACACCCTTATATCACAACCAAAAGAACTAGAGAAGCAATAGCAAACAAATTCAAAATCTAGCAGAAGGCAAGACATAACTAAGATCAGAGCAGAACTGAAGGGGATAGAGACATGAAAAACCCTTCCAAAAATCAATGAATACAGGAGCTGGTTTTTTGAAAAGATTAACAAAATTGATAGACCACTAGCCCAACTGACAAAGAAGGAAAGAGAGAAGAATCAAATAGATACAATAAAAAAATGATAAAGGGGATATCACCACTGATCCTACACAAACTACCATCAGAGAATACTATAAACACCTCTATGCAAATAAACTAGAAAATCTAGAAGAAACGGATCCATTTCTGAACACGTACCTCCTCCAAAACTAAACCAAGAAGAAATCGAATCCCTGAATAGACCAATAACAAGTTCTGAAATTGAGGCAGTAATTAATAGCCTACCAACCAAATAAAAGCCCAGGACCAAATGGATTCATAGCCAAATTCTACCAGAGGTACAAAGAGGAGCTAGTACTATTCCTTCTGAAAGTATTCCACACAATAGAAAAAATCCTAATTCCAAAACCTGGCAGAGACAACAAAAAAGAGAATTTCAGGCCAATATCCCTGATGAAAATCAATGCAAAAACCCTCAATAAAACATTGGCAAAACTGAATCCAGCAGCATATCAAAAAGCCTCTCCACCACAATCAAGTCAGCTTCATCCCTGAGATGCAAGGCTGGTTCAACATACGCACAGCAGTAAATGTAATCCATCACATAAACAGAACCAATGACAAAAACTACATGATTATTTCAATAGGTGCAGAAAAGACCTTCAATAAAATTCAACACTCCTTCATGATAAAAACTCTCAATAAACTAGGTATTGATGGAACATATCTCAAAATAATAAAAGCTTTTATGACAAACCCACAACCACACACCGGGGCCTGTTGGGGGTTGGGGGAAAAGGGGAGGGAGAGCATTAGGACAAATACCTAATGCATGTGGGGCTTAAAACCTAGACAACAAGTTGATAGGTGCAGCAAACCACCATGACACATGTATACCTATGTAACAAACATGCACATTCAGCGCATGTATCCCAGAATTTAAACTAAAATTTTAAAAAAAGAACAATCCAATTAAAAAACTGGCAAGAGACATGACCAGATAACTCACCAAAAGTACACAGATGGCAAACAAGCACATGAAAAGATGCTGAACATGATATGTCATTAGAATTACAAATTAAGGCTGGGCACAGTGGCTCAAACCTGTAATCCCAGCCCTTTGGGATGTATCTGTAATCCCAGCCCTTTGGGATGCACCTGTAATCCCAGCCCTTTGGCAGATCACTTGAGGTCAGGAGTTCGAGACAAGCCTGGCCAATATGGTGAAACCCCATCTCTACCAAAAAATACAAAAATTAGCAGGGCATGGTGGTACATGCCTGTAATCCCAACTACTCATGAGGCTGAGGCAGGAAAATCACTTGAACCCAGGAAGCAGAAGTTGCAGTGAACTGACATCGCGCCACTGCACTCCAGCCTGGGTGACAGAGCTAGACTCTGTCTCAAAAAATTAAAAAAAAAAAAATTACAAATTAAAACTATGAGATACCATTACACACATATTAGAATGGCTAATGTCCAAAATACTGACAATATCAAATTGTTACTGAAGTGTCAGGGGTTTGGTCTAGGTCCTGTTGCTTACAGCACAGAAAGTCAATCACTGAGACAACAAGTACTGCCAGGGAAGAAGGCTTTGATCAGATTCTGCAGCTGAGACTATGGGAGATCAGTCTCAAAACCAACTCCCCAACCAGTTAAAACTGGGAAGTTTTATAGCAGGGAAGAAATGTATCCATGTGTAGGAAAACAGCAATTAGGAAGGGATAAGGAAGAGGAGTTGGTCAACAGGAAGCAGGTAGTCAGTTAGGCCGTTATGACAGGTGAGGGATCTGGTGTCTTATTGTCCAGATGCAGTTATCTGGTAAGTTTCAATTCCTTGATACTATCTCAGAGGACTGCTGGTTGGTTTCCTGAAAAAGGAAGTCAGATAAGACAAATGTAACTTTCTCAAGTTTTAAGACTGGGAGAGTCAATTTCAATGTTTATTCAAAGAAACCATAAACATCAGTTCTACAGGACAATTGGGCTGGTCTCAAAATGGCTGGTGAAGATGTGGAGTAACAGAAATTCTCATTCATTGTTGGAGGGAATGCAAAATGGTACAGCCATTTGGAAGAGAGTTTGGTATTTTCTTAGAAAAATACACATTGAATTCTTGTTGTATGATCCAGCAGTTGTGCTCCTTGATATTTACCCAAACAAGATGAAAACTTATTTCCACACGAAGACCTGCACATGAAATGTTTCAAATCTTTATAGCAGCTTTAGCCATCATTGCCAAAACTTGGAAGCAACCAAGATGTCCTTCAGTAGGTAAATAGGTAAATTGTGGTACACATGACAATGTAATATTATTCAATAATAAAAATAAATGAGCCATCAAGTCATCAAAAGACATAATGGAAACTTAAAGGTATATTACTAAGTGAAAGAAATCAGTTTGAAAGGCTACATACTGTATGATTCAACTACATAACATTCGGAAAAGGTTAAACTATGGAGACAGTAAAAAGATCATGGTTGTCAGGGTGATGTTTGGGGGAAGGAGGATTAAGTAGGTAGAGCATAGAGAATTTTTAAGGTAGTGAAACTACTCTGTCTCACAGTGTAAGAGTGGATACATGTTACATTACAGTTGCTAAAACCCAGAGAGTGTGTAATACCAAGAATGAGCCCTAATATGAACTATGGACTTCCTTTGATGTGTCAGCGTTGGCTCATTGATTCTAACGTATGTACCACAATGGTAGGGGATGTTGATGGTGAAGGAAGATGTGTGTTTGAGGAAGAGGGGATATGTGAGGACTCTCTCTACTCTCAGATCAAGTTTACTTTGAATATCACTGCTCTTTCAAAAAGCCTTTTAAAATAAGGAGAGGGAGAGAGAAGGAAATGCAGTGTTTAGCCTTCTAGGCTCTGCAATACAGAGAGACATACCAGAAGGCTGGAATAAATGTTAAGTGAGCTAAACCACAGAAACCACTTACCCAGATAACTCCTAAACTCCCTCCAGACCTCTGGTAAAGTACCATCTCCTTAGAAAACCTTCTCTGGTCCCCAGACTAGTTGAGGGCTCTCTGCCTCATGCTGTCCCAATGGATCATTGAACAACACAGCACATGACATTCTATAATTGTGTGTGTGTGCGCATGTGTGTGTGTGTGTGTGTGTGATCATCTGACTGATGTCTGTCTCTGTTGCCAGATTGAAAAATGCTTTCAGGGAAGAAATTGTTTGTTTTGCCCACCATTGCATTACCACACAGTGTTTGGATTATTGAGTAGGTCCTCAATAAATATTTCTTGAAGGAACAGTGATATTTTTAGAACTATAAGAAGAATGAATGCAAAAAGAAAAGTCTAACGGAACATTCTGTTGCTGAGGCCATGGAGGAAAAGTCAGTCTCAAACATTACTACTGAGAATGTGAGCTAGTTCAACCATTCTGTAGGAGAGTTCAGCATTACCTAACAAAATTTACACATGCACTTACCTTTTGACCCAGTAATCCCACTTCTAGGAATCTGTCCAGAAGATACACTCCAATGTTATGAAAATACACATGCACAGGTCGCTGACTGAATCAATGTTTGTAATTACGAAACACTAGAAAAAACCTAAATGCCTATTCTCGGAGAATGGTTGGAAAAATTATAGTACATTCCCGCAATGAAGGACTATAGAAATGCAAGAGGGGCTTCAACCCTGCCAGGGAAGCCACCAAGAAAGACTTCCCTGAGTTAGGAGGAAAAAAAACGAAACTTTTTTTTAAAAAAAAGAAAGAAGATCTCTAGCTGCTTATATGAAGTGATTTCCTAGATATACTGTTGGGTTAAAATAGCAAAGTACAAAATGATCTATGGTATGCTACCCTTTGTGTAAGAAAGCAGTGGTTAAAAGAAAATAAACATGCACCTACACATTTATGCAAAAGAATTTCAGGAAGAATCAACCAAAAATGAATGAGATTGGCTACTATGAGAAACACACCCCAGAATGACCTCCAGTGAGTTTACCTTTGTATAATCCTTTTCCTTTGACTAATACAAAGTCATACAAACTAATACAGTTTGTGTATTAGTCATCTATTACGCAGCAATAGATGACTAATACACCTACCTATAGGCCATGGGGAGAGAATGAGGTGGGAAGAAGAGGAAAATGAGAAGATAGTAGGCATGAGTGAGAAGCAACACCTCTGAGTGTACTTTTTAGTATGGCTTTCACCTTGTTTCACATGGGAAGGCTTCACATACCCTCAAAAGCAACAAATAATTAAAATCAACCAGGAAAAAGGTAGAAATCAAAATGGAATACAAATGATAACAAATAAACATATAACTATATGACAAATCAATATAATATATTATAATCAATATAATTTACTACGCTTAAGGTAGGCTACAAGAAAACAGATAACCTATGTAACTTCAGAAAACAGTATTATGATGGTATACCAAAAGGCTAAAGATAAAGAAACTATACACTAACACGGTACTGTAGTTGGTAAGTTTATTTCTCACAGAGTTATGGGTTAATAATTCTGAAACTGGCCGGGCACGGTGGCTCAAGCCTGTAATCCCAGCACTTTGGGAGGCCGAGACGGGTGGATCACGAGGTCAGGAGATCGAGACCATCCTGGCTAACACGGTGAAACCCCGTCTCTACTAAAAATACAAAAACTAGCCGGGCGAGGTGGCGGGCGCCTGTAGTCCCAGCTACTCGGGAGGCTGAGGCAGGAGAATGGCGTAAACCCGGGAGGTGGAGCTTGCAGTGAGCTGAGATCTGGCCACTGCACTCCAGTCCGGGCGACAGAGCGAGACTCCGTCTCAAAAAAAAAAAATAATAATAATAATAATAATAATTCTGAAACTACTTCAATTGTACTACAATTGAACAAATAAGTAAATATATTGTGAAAAATAAACCTGTCAGAGAAAGGAGTTATAAATAAGGAAGGGGAAGGCTGAGCGCAGTGGCTCATGCCTGTAATCCCAGCACTTTGGGAGGCCGAGGCAGGCAGATCATGAGGTCAGGAGATCAAGACCATCCTGGCTAACATGGTGAAACCCCGTCTGTACTAAAAATACTAAAAATTAGCTGGGTGTGGTGGCAGGTGCCTGTAGTCCCCGGTACTCAGGAGGCTGAGGCAGGAGAATCTCTTGAACCCGGGAGGTGGAGGTTGCAGTGAGCCAAGATCTCACCACTGCACTCCAGCCTGGCGACAAAGCGAGACTCCTTCTCAAATGCTGATTCTTTTAGTTACTAATAATGCAAGGAAAGTGTTCTGAGCACCGACTAAACTCAAAGCACCTCTCTTTGAGCACTCCAATCTTGTGTAAAATTGCCACCCACCTACTCCAGATACCCCTCCTCCATCCCTACTGTAAGAATTAAGGAAAGAGGAAAGAAACATGAAAGGCGGCTTGGCAGTCAAGAACAGGTTTAATTTAGAGAGGGGCAGCTGGCTGAGTTAGGTCAGAGGCACACTCTTACATGATAAGAGTTTTTAAGGATTCAGGGTGGGAGAGTTTCACAGAGTCTTGGACTGCTTCTGTGTCTTTTTGTTACGCTTATCTGGAAGGAAGAGTTGTGTGTCTGTTCGCATACATCTTTCTGCAGCTGCAGGCATACCCCCCGAGTATGCTTTTAGCTTTCCTATCTTAGTGCACCTGAAGGGAAAAGAATGTGCTTATGAAGGCCCACTGTTTTACTGGGGCCCATTGTATGAGGGTGACTTTCCCCACACCTCCCTCTGTGCCCGAGCTGTCTTACCTGTGTTTTACTGTCTGCTCTTTCTGACTGTTTGTAGTTACAAGAGAAATGATTTCCTTGAAATGCATGAGGTTAGAAAGGGAGCTGGAACTTAAAGTGGTGGTGTTTGTCTGAGATGATGGTGCTCCTGCTGTGTCACCTACTGCCTCTCTCCCCATCGCAGTGTCACCACCTAACATATGTCATTTACTAGTATGTCTTTTGCTGATTATCTGTCCCTTTCTGCTAAAGTGGAAGCCCCATGAAAGTAGAGATTTCTGTTTGGCTCACTGAGTCCAAGGGCTTGGATTAGGTCCGGGATGGAAGATGAACAAGAGGCCAATTCATGGACTCTGAATTCCTGAAAAACATCCTGAAGTGATGGGAAAAGGAGAGGCTCTATCTGACGTCACCAGAGTCCTTGACCGTTAGAGTATTTCTTCCGCCTGAAGCCTGGACCAGGGCTATCCAGATATACAGAGAGGAAGGCGGTTCTGCCTGTTGGAGGAACTACAGTTTCCAAAAGTGCAATGTTTAACAAAGGCAGTGGTCTACGCTGGCGGATGAGACCTCTGAACCCTGACATGGCCATAAAGCCAACTGCTATAGGAGTGGCAACCCAGAGTAAGAAAGAAAGAAGTCAAAAGAGATCCCTGGAGGCTGTGTTAGTTTGCTTCAGCTTTGTATTAGGTACTTTGTGGCTTACACAACAGACGTTTTATTGTCTAACAGTTCCAGCGGCAGACATCAAAGAGCCCAACAGGGTTGATTCCTTCTGAGGGCTGTGAGGGAGAATCTGCTCCATCCCTCTCTCCTAGCTTCCAGTGTTTTCTGGTAATCTTTGCCATTCCTTGGCTTGTAGAAGCTTCACCCTGATCTCTGCCTTCATCATTGCATGACTTTCTCCCAGTGTGCCTTCCTGTCTCCAAATTTCCCCTTTTTGTAATGACATCTGTCATCATGGATGAGGGCCCATCCTAGCTGCCCTAGTGAACTCATCTTAACTAATTATATCTGCAATGACCCTATTTCTAAATAAGATCACATTCTAAGGTGCTGGGACTCCAACACATGAGGACAGGAAGACCAGAGTCCAACCCCTTACACAGTCGAGCGCTGGAGGTAAATGGTATTTTTGAGAGGAAAGCTGTCTGATGGCTCTTGGGATAGACTAGGTTATGCGGCAGTAGCTGCCCATCTCAATTATCAGCAGCTTAATACAGCAAAAGTCTATTTCTCACTCACGCTAAGACTGTGCACTGCAGGACTTTCTAGGACAACTGTCTTCCATGCTATGATTCTACACCCCAGATTGCTTTCATCTTCTGGTTCTACCGGTGGGGCAGGGAAGGGCTGGGGAGTTGCATCTCATAGTCCCCCTGCTGGAGAAACCTGGAAGTGAGCCTTAATACCAATGCTCATGTTTTACCAGCCAGCAGCAGGGCCCTAGGTCTCCATCCCTGCAAGGGGCTCTAGAGTGTATGGAACAGATGGAATGTTCACAAGCACGACAACCTCTGCCACAGTGACTTTTTAAGCACTGGAATCGCAGAGTGTTTACTTAAGGCTGTGGAAGCTAAATTCTTAGCATGTGCTGGAGAGCAATGAAAAAGATATTTACTTTATGAATTAAAGCTGCAGTCAGTGTGAGCCTGAAGCCTGAAGGAAAAAGAGCAACAGATCCAGGGAGCATTCACCTCCCCTGTCTCCAAACAGGTGAGGATGGGGAATAAAGTGAAGGCAGTGCTTTGGTGGGAACTTCAAGGATAGCCTCTGGCTTTTTCCAGGTTTGGAAGCTCATACGGGACAGAGGCGGAGGAAAAGAAGAAAGAGAAGGAAGAAGAGAAGGTTGAGGCCCTGGCCCAAGTTAGTGGGAAGGGAAATCCACCCCCATTAAACCCTCTCCCTGGTGGACTGTGGGGTGCACAAGTGAGGCCTGCACAGGTGCTGGAACATGCTAGAGGCCCAGTACATACTTCCTGCGAATGAATGATTGAGCGGCTGAATGAATGAGTACCACTAAAAGCCCTCTTTTCTATTCCCAAATGCCACATTGAGCAGAAGGGAGCAATCCTTGCTCAGCAGTTGGTGGTCCCTTTGGGTGTGCAAATGAGTCCACAGCCGGCAACAGCAGACAGTCCCTGCCCCCCTTAGAGGCGGTTGCAGGGAGGTGGCTGACCGTTGATCACACCCAAAGCTGGTTATGGGAATTTACTCCGTGGAAAGACTGCAAAATGGCCTGAAATGTGTTTTGGCATCAGCTACGGACACGTAAGGTTTCTCAATCCTCAACTCTGTCCTGCCAGCTGATGAGGGGAAGGAAAGGGATTACCTAGGGGTATGGGCGGCCAATCCTGAGTCCACCAACTGACCACGCCCATCCCCAGCCTCGTGCCTCACCTACCCCCAACCTCCCAGAAGGAGCGGCTATTTAAGGGGAGCAGGAGTGCAGAACAAACAAGACAGCCTGGGGATACAACGCTGAGGTCCTCTGAGAGGTAAACAGCCAGTGAAGCTGATGTCCTGTCAAGAGCAGAATTCCTGCTCATTCACTGCCTTTGAGAGTGGCTGTGTTGTCCATGCATGTGCATGATTTGATATGCACAAGAGGGTGTGTGTGCATGAGTAAGTTGAGTGGGTATGTGACTGTAGTGTATGAGAGGATGTTCGCACTAGCAGGTAAGTACAAGAGTGTGTGTATGTGGGCATAGGTGTGTGAGCATGTATGTGTTTGGGAACGTGTGTATGTGGAAGGGGTTAGAAAGTCTTGCAGAGATAGGTTGATGCTTTCATTCTGGAGGAAAATACTGAGGCTGAGACTCCATGGGTGCCTTGGAGACTCTCAGCCTTGAATCCAGTTTGGAGATGTGCAAGCTATGTCTTACACATCCTCTGATCTCAGGAACCTCCCAGTTAGTTGGGAGGAACCTGGTTCCAACCTCCCAAGAACTCTCAGTCTGATGAGGCACAGGGGAGGTCTCACTAGTGTATCATGGGGTTCTCCACAGGTCTGAGGGCCTGATGTGTGTGAAACCATTCTGCAGAGCTGAGAACGGGTCAGGAGGTGGTGTGTGTGTCTGTGTGTATTGCTGGAGGGCACTCCTTGTGTGCTCTGAGTGTGACAGAGGAAGTCACCCTGGACTTAGGTTGGATGGGAGAGTATGTCTGTGTGTCTCAGAGCCACCAAGGAGGAGCAGGGGAGCAACGGCCAGGGCAGAAGCTGAGACCACCCAGCGGAGGAGCTAGGCCAGTCCATCTGCATTTCCATTTGTCACCTAAGAACTCTTACCATGAAGACCCTCCTATTGTTGGCAGTGATCATGATCTTTGGTAAGTGCTGACCCTGACCTCTGAGCATGGGGGGACAGCCCCAGAAGGGAAGCACTCTTGTCCCTTAGTTTTCTCTCCCATTGCAGCAATCCTCTCTCAGGGGAAGAAGAGAAGCCATTTGGGAAGGAGAGTAGCAGAGAGGGGCAGAGAGGGAGGGCACAGAACCCCATGCCACATCATCAGACAACTCCCAAATTTCCTTCCAGGCCTTCTGCAGGCCCATGGGAATTTGGTGGATTTCCGGAAAATGATCAAGTTGACGACAGGAAAGGAAGCTGCACTCAGTTATGGCTTCTACGGCTGCCACTGTGGCGTGGGTGGCAAAGGATCCCCCAAGGATGCAACAGATCGGTGAGGCCACCCATCCCTCCCTACCCTCCTAGACTCTGGCCCAGGCAGGGCTGGGAGCTGCAAAGACAGTGCCGGTTCCTGATGGGCACAGGGGTCTCAGGATGGCCTGGTTGGAAAAGCAGCCAGCATGTTGGAACTTCTGCTCTAGACCGTTGCAAAGTCACTGGGTGGCTGCCCAGGGTCCAAGGGGGTGAGACCACAGGCACCAGGCCTCCTGGAGCTGTGGGACAACAGCCCCAATAGGGTGTCTCCTTGCAGCTGCTGTGTCATTCATGACTGTTGCTACAAACGTCTGGAGAAACGTGGATGCGGCACCAAATTTCTGAGCTACAAGTTTAGCAATAAGGGGAGCACAATCACCTGTGGTAAGAGTCCTACATCACCATTGAGTGGCCCTCATTTGTTTAGACAGTGCTGAGGACTGTGCTGAGCACCAAAGATAGACACAGAGGGACATAGTTCCTGCTTCAGGAAGCTCACAGTTGAGTGGGAAGCCAGGAAAGTGAAAATCCATTGTGGTAAAGACTCCAGTGGGAAGTAAACAGATAAGGTGTTAACACGGCCTGAGGCTTGAGGAAGGCTCCTGGAAGGGGTGACCTCTAAGCTGAGTCTGAAAGGCTGTGCAGAGTCAGGGAAGAGGAGGGCTGGGAGCATGCCCAGAAGAGGACACAGCATGGTCAAAGGCACCAAAGGTAAGCCATTCTGTGCTGCCCAGCAGAAACATGAGGAAGAGAAGCAGAGCTGAGCCATGATGCTGGAGACAAAGGAAGGAGCTAGGTCAATGCGGCCCTCCAGGCCAGGCTGTATTTAGGTTTTGCCCTAAAGCAATAGGATGCTATTAAGCAGAGGAGCTACAGGGTCAGATTTGCATTTTAGAGGACTCACTGTGAGGACAGGGTCCATGGAGACAAGTGGAAGGGGAGCAGAGAAAGCTATTGCCATCCTGCAGGCAAGAGGGAGTAACATCTTGACATAAAACAATGGAGGTCAGGATGGGAAAAGTGGAGAAAACGTCAAGATGCATTTGAGGTGGAATCAGCTGAGCTGGTGACTGAGTGGGGAGGGATGGGGAGAGGGAGCTGTTGGATGGATATGTGGCTGCATGGATGGCACAACTGTGATAAAGACCATGGGAGCAGGTCGTGGTAGAGGGCGGAGAGGAGTAGTTCTATTTCCAGCATGTGGAGTTTAGGGGCCTCCAGCACCCAGGGAGGGGTCCAGCAGGCAGCTGTCTGTACAAACGCAGCTCAGGGGAGAGGTCAGGACTGGGGACACAGATTCAGAAGCCGGCAGCAGAGAGCTGAGAGGTGGGTGTGATCGCTCATTTTCTGCTTAAAGGCCTAGAAAGGAGACAGAGGAGGGATGGACAGAGAGGGAGGAGGAGAACTGAGTGAGAAGGTCAAGGAGTCGGTAAGGAGATGGTTAGCAAGGACCAATTGAACAGAGGGGTCCTCCATGAAAAGGGCCAACAGGCTCCCCTGGATGTTGAGGCAGGAAGGCATGAGGGACTCAGGGGAAGCTGCTTCCATGAAGTGGGGAGGGCAAAGCCAGATTAGAGCGGGTGGTGGCTGATGGGAAGGGAAGTAGAGACAGAAAGCAAAGACAATGTCCTGGAGAAAGTTTGGCCCTGAAGGGGAGGAGAGGTGGGTGGCACTGGAAGGCTGTGCTTGCTGTACCCAGACAGCTGACCCATGAGTGGGATTTGAAGAAAGCGTGGACTCCTGCCCACGGCCTGAGTCCTTTAAGATCAGAAATTATGTCTCCTATTATGGCCTCTCCATAGAGGCATGTATCTTCAGCAGGCGTTAGGTCACAAGCCACATGATGCCAAGCTGATAGTAGCTTGGATAATGGGGATATGTGACTGTCACATAATGAGAATTCTGGAAAAGGGCAGTGCCAGGCCTGGGGCAGCATTCCAGCATGTCATCAAGAATCCAGCCTTCTCCTGGCCTTCAGCTATGCCACGTGGGCAGTGTCTACAGCTGGAATGTCAAGAGATAGGCTGCAGTTCCACCCTCCTGGACTCACACTATGGAAGAGGCTTTCGTCTTAGGCATCTCTCTTTTTGGAGGGAGGAAATAGATCTTTCCCAGAAGCCCCCAGCAGACTTCCCTTTGTTGTTCATTGGTTGGAACAAGGTAACATAATACACAAAGACCAATCACTGCAAAGGAAAAACGGATGACCCCGCCAGGCTTAAACCAATCAAAATCCATTCCCAGACACCCGGGGCTAGGGCTTTGCCTCCTGAACACATCTGTTAGCAAGAGGAAGAGATGATGGCTGTTAGGAAGGCCTTTGAGAGAGTATCCCAGTGTCTGGCTGTGTCTCCACCAGGCTGGAGGCCAGCATCCCAAGGGCAAGAATTCTGTCTCCCCCTTGGTCAGAAATATCTGGAGCGCAGGTGTTTGTCTCCAACTAGGAGCTTCTGGAGGACAGGGCTGTGTCTTCTATCCCAGGGTTCCCACAAGAAGCCACCGAATATTAACAAACTCCCATCTTGTGTTTATTTTCTTGTGATTTCAGCAAAACAGGACTCCTGCAGAAGTCAACTGTGTGAATGTGATAAGGCTGCTGCCTACTGTTTTGCTAGAAACAAGAGTACCTATAACAAAAACTACCAGTACTATTCCAATAAACTCTGCAGAGGGAGCACCCCTCGTTGCTGAGTCCCCTCTTCCCTGGAAACCTTCCACCCAATCCTGAGTTTCCTTCTCTCATACCCTCTCTTCCTACCCTAACCAAGTTCCTTGGCAATGCAGAAAGCATCCCTCACCATCCTAGAGGCCAGGCAGGAGCCCTTCTATACCCACCCAGAATGAGACACCCAGCAGATTTCCCGCCTTCCACTGCTCTCCTCTACCTCAACTCCATGCTTAACCAAAGAAACTGTACTCCGAGGGGTCTCTTCTGAATAAAGCAATTAGCAAATCATATATATGTGTGTGTGTGTTTGCACTGCCCTATGCACTGTTAGCATGAGAACAAAGAGGGGTAGGGGTTAAAAGTATAGGCTCTGAGCCCAGTGTAGTGGTGTGTGCCTGTTGTCCCGGCTGCTCGGGAGGCTGAGGCTGAAGTGCAAGGATTGCTTGAGCTCAGAAGTTCAAGGCCAGCCTGGGCGACACAGGGAGAACCTGTCTTTATAAAAACAAAACAAAACAAACGAAAAAAATAGGCTCTGGAATCGGACGGGCTGTGTCAAATCCCCACTCCCCCATCTCCCTAAGCCGAAATTCTTTCATCTAGATGGAGATAACACTGATGCCTCCTGCATGGGCGTGTTTGAGAATTAGAATGATGACAAATGAAAAGCCTTGGGTCTGACATGTCTACAGCTGCCATGACTATTACAAGGAAACCCAGACATTTGCCTCCCCTTCCCTAGGCAATAGCAGCTCCTACTGGCCTGCTGGGAGAAAGCAGGAAGCCTGGTCTTAATCTGGAAAGCTGTAGTCCACATCTTCCACATGGAATGCTCTTCTCCTGTGTTGCCTAGTCTAGTAAGGAGGAAAAGTGGGGGTGATATAATGCTGGCCACCAGCTGGACCCTGGGGGTGCTATCCTGTCACCAGGGTTGGTTTCCCAGGTGCGCAACCCCTACAGTTCCACGGCGTCCTGTGTTTGGAAGGGTGCCACACCTGGTTTAATGTTCTGCTGTGGCTATCTGAAAAGTCTTACTAATCTTTAATCAAGAGTTCCTTCCCATACTTCATTTTGCACTGGGCTGCCTAAATTTATTTATTTTTATTATTTTTTCATAGCTATGGGGTCTCACTATGTTGGCCAGGCAGATCTCAAACTCCTGGCCTCATATAATGCTCCTGCCTTGGCCTCCCAAAGTGTTAAGATTACAGGCATGCGTCAGTGCACCCAACCCCGTCACACACATTATGTAGCGGGTCCTACCCTTACTCGGATGCTACTTCCCCTCCTGCTGTTCAGGGTTCCACTGGGAAATTGCCACCTAGACCAGCTACAGCCCCGCCTATTTCTCTAATAACACTCATCTGGGCTACTGGGTGTGGATCGCTTCACAAAGGCACCCTGCACAGGGGACACAGGTGGGAGCTGAGTTTCCCACAGGAGAAAGCCCCTGCACAGCCCAGCAAGTTCTGCATTCCCCCAGAGGAGGTGCCTTCCCATAATCTGTCTTCCCAGAAGCAGCACCTTATCTGATTCTGCACCAAATGTTTCATTTGCTGGAGGCGGCCCTGTTCATGTTCACTTTCACACATAGCAAGAGAAACGCACATTAAAATTCCACTGAGATGTCATTTTTATCTTTTACAATGAATAAAAATCCAGAAGTGTGACAACTTGATCTACTAGCAAGGCTGCTTGGGCAAACGGGCACTTTCATAGGTAGCTGGTAGGAGGGCAGAAAGCCCACAGAGGGCAAATTGGCAATATCTATCAAAATTATAAACACATTTATCCTTTCAGTCACTGACTCCACTTGGAAATTTACCGTATGGATGCAGGCGCACACCACACACACACACACACATACCCGTGCACACACACAGTGATATATGAGCAAGTTTGTTCACTGCAGCATTGTTCTGAATTGAGATGGAAATAATCCAAGAGTATGTGTAGAGAGAACTAGTTAAATAAATCATG
Source organism: Rhinopithecus roxellana (assembly GCF_007565055.1). NCBI lineage: Eukaryota > Metazoa > Chordata > Mammalia > Primates > Cercopithecidae > Rhinopithecus > Rhinopithecus roxellana. The sequence goes on along the minus strand of NC_044560.1, from coordinate 9,042,467 downwards.
ATACCAACTCAAAAAGAGACACAAACGCCTGTAATAGCACTTTGGGAGGCCGAGGCGGGTGGATCATGAGGTCGGGAGATCGAGACCATCCTGGTTGACACGGTGAAACCCCGTCTCTACTAAATATACAAAAAAAATTAGCCGGGCGTGGTGGCGGGTGCCTGTTGTCCCAGCTACTCGGGAGGCTGAGGCAGGAGAATGGCGTGAACCTGGGAGGCGGAGCTTGCAGTGAGCCAAGATTGCGCCACTGCACTCCACCCTGGGCGACAGAATGAGACTCCGTCTCAAAAAAAAAAAAAAAAAAGAGAAGAGACCCAATTCATTTATATAACGAGGGAAGCTCTCTCTGCTCCAGTGGACAAAGGTCTTCAGGATATGGTGGTAACAGAAAAGAGCAAAGAGGAGAATAGTATAAACAGTGTGCCACATTTATGTAGAAAATATATCTGTTAATATGTTTGTGCTAGTATTTCGAGTAACACTCAAAGAACATGCAAGAAATTCATCAAAATGGCTACCTGTAGGGAACAGGGCTGGCAAGAAATGAGGCTGGCACAGATAGGGTGACAGAAAGATTTTTTGATACATAACTTTTTATATTGTTTTGATTTTTAACTTTATGAATATATTTCCTATTCAAAAGAAAATTAGCATCATCAAACACACACAAACATTCCTGTGTCTAAGGCAGATACTAACTCTCAGAGACAATATGGTCTAACCCATGGATTGGCATACTGTGGCATGTGGACCAAATCTATGCACTGCCTATTTTTGTCTAGCAGGCAAGATAAGAATAGTTATGTTTTTTAATACTTGAAAATAAAATCAGAAGAATCTCTCATGCAAAAACAATACGTTAAAATCATATTTTAGTGGTAATAAAGTTTTCTCGTAATACAGCCATGCTCTTTGGGTTGTAAATTCTCATGCTGGCTTTCACGTAACAACAGTGCAACTCAATCATTGCACAGAGAACGTACGGTCTTTTGCAGAAAGAATTTGCCAATACCCAGTATAATCCAGTGCTTCTCAAACCATTCGTGGTAATGGATCAATTTATTCTTCATTTTTTTCTAACTCTGTCTCAAATCGATACTTTTGTTAAATTTAAAATGTACAAAATACAAACCCAGATGTTTTATTATTGGATGCAATAATAAAATTACTCTGTCCAATTGCTTTGAAATTTCCTAACACTCTCAGTCTCTGTATGTACCTCCCCACGAAGGGGAAGCAGTTCACAGAGCAGCATCGCCCCATGAACCCCAACTGGGAAATACTGGTTGAATTTGAATTGAGGAAAGACAATGACCTTAATGATTTTTTTTCTTTTTTGAGACAGGGTCTCACTCTATCATCCAGGCTGGAGTGCAGTGGCACAATCACTCACGGCCTGGGCTCAAGTGATCTTCCCGCCTCAGCCTCCCAAGCAGCTGGGACTACAAGTGTGCGCCACCGCACCCAGCTAAATTTTTTTATTTTTTATTTTTATTTTTTATATTTTGTAGAGTTGAGGTCTTGCCATGTTGTCTAAGTTGGTCTTGAACCCCTAGACTCAAACAGCCCTCCTGCCTCAGCCTCCCAAAGTACTGGGATTATAGGTGTAAGCCACCATGTCTGGACCTTAACGATTTTAGAATTAGCGGTTTGTTTTCGTCCTTTGACTTAGAATAAGTACCATTTATTACAACATAAATAGAGTAATTTTCTTTCCGGCTACCCTCATAGACTGCCGGGGTGAGGTTGGGACCACATCACTCCTCAGTGATTGCTCTTTAGCTTCTAAACAGAGGCGGTGAAAAAGTGCTTGAAATAAAGCCTTAGTCAAATGCTTGCCAAGGGCTTTTCTTTTCCTCTGCCTTGATCTAGGGAAAAGAAAGATCTAGGGGAAAGAGTACACATCTCTCCCTCCAGCAAAGACTTTGCATTTCTGAGTACTCATCTAAGAATACTTTCAACATGGGTCTTTGCGTGCAAAGACCTGCTCCATTTCCAACCTTGGCCAGGTCACCCCTCCTTACGCCACTTGGCGGTCTCCCACTCCCGGGAAGTCATCACACTGATGCCCAACTCAGTGCAGAACACCCGATCTGCACAGCGCATTACAGACCCAAGCTCCTGGGCTCAAGAAATGCTCCTGCATCAGCCTCCCAAGTGGCTGGGACTACAGGCACACACCACTGCATCTGGTTTGAATTTTCCTTGCTATTTTCTCTATTTTCTTTTTATTCTTTTTCCCTGAGAAGACGTCTCAATCTAAGCTTCTAACTCTATCTGTGACATTCTTCAGCTAGCTGTCCCATTTCAATGATTATACTCTTCCTAAGTAACTTTTATACTTGGGATTTTTTTAAATAATGACTTGTTCTTGCCTGATATTGCTAACATCTTTCCTTATCTACATAAGTATGTTTAATGTGCATATTTTAGTTTCTTGCTCATCCACTCTGGCAATTCTGTTTTAGGTGGTATGTGTTGACAAGTATATTTCATTTTTCTAGTGGGTGTAGTCTGGGTGTTTCAAGATAAACTTAGGGAAGGGGAAGGGGATGAGTCCAAGATTTCATGATTCCCATTTGCTGCCACCCCAGGCAGGTGCTCCTGTTGACACGGTTTCATCCCTGAATATCTGGGAAGTAGCAGCCCTGGCAGGAAGCAGCACCCCAAAGCTGTTACCGGCCCTCCCTGAGATGGGGCAAGGCAGCAGGGCAGTGCAGGATGAGATGAGGGAATGAATGGCTGAGGGCACTTCAGAAGCCTGCATCCATCTGGGTCAATTTCTCACCCAAGTAGGGCTTTGGGACAGCCCTAAAATCATCTCTAGGACTTGAGCATTTCAGCTGTTGCTCTAGGATGATGATGCAAAAGGAGAAGAAGAACAAAACTTAAACAGCTTCTTCCCAACCTACTTGCTGCTGGCCAAAACCCACCAATCCGCTGCTCCAGGGCACAGCCAACTCCTCTCCCCCACAACCACACCCAGCAGCCAAGATCAGATTCTAACTTCCTGCAAGACTCTGCAAAGGTTCTGCTATTCCATCTTCCAAGGTTCTCTCTCAGACATGTATTTGTTAGGATGGTTTTGGCACAGGAGCCAGTGCCTTTGCTAATTTGCAAACTTGGCAGAAAAAAGGGAAATGTATAGCACAATATCTGTGTACCAGTTTAAAAGCATCCACAGAGAGTCAAACAAACACTAAACATTTTTTGAGAAACCATATATCTAAATAAACATAGGAAGAATAAATTGGTAGTGGAGATGGAAGATGAAGGACGAAATAAAATTGGTACCTTGCACAAACCAACAATAACAGTATGCGATGAAGTGAAGCCGTGGTGCACACGGATTAAGACTTGGTCAGTTATAAATGTGCTTATCCTTTCATTCAGCAACTCACCTCTGGAAATGTATCCTATCAATGCATGATACATGAGCAGTGTGTAAGCGAGAGCGTGAGAGTGTATCATGTCTCATGTGTGTAAGAGAGAGAGTGAGGACTCAAACCCAGAGCTGTCTCCATCTAAGGTCTGGTCTTTCCACCTGGAGAGTCAGCTGATAGGCCAGCCAGTTGCACCTCTGGGTCCTACTTTATACCATCGGACCAGAATGAAGTACCCGTTTCTCAATTATTGCCTTTGCTTGGCTAGATGAATGGTGATCACAGATAATCCAAAAATCATTTATATTTCACTTTTGTCCTCAGTTTTAAGATGGATATACTGGCAGATCCTGCCTAGTTACTAGGGAAATCAAGTCAGGTCCATACTGATGGCAGAGAGATGGTTCTTTGAGAGCAAATGTTTTCTGTAGATAATGGAATAAGAGACTAACCAAGTCAATAATGAGTGAATGGAAGACTAGAAACCAAGCCTGGTTCACTGTTAGCCCCAGAACTGGCCTAGGGCACAGCAAGATGCTGAAGTTGTGAAGTTAAAAGAATCTGGGCCGGGCACGGTGGTTCACACCTATAATCCCAGCACTTTGGGAGGCCAAGGCTGGTAGATCACAAGGTCAGGAGTTCAATACCAGCCTGGCCAATATGGTGAAACCCCGTCTCTTACTAAAAATACAAAAAGTAAGCCGGGTGTAGTGGCTCACGCCTGTAATTCCAGCACTTTGGGAGGCCAAGGCGGGCAGATCACGAGGTAAGGAGATCGAGACCATCCTCGTTAGCACGGTGAAACCCCATCCCTACTAAAAAAAGTACAAAAACATTAGCCCGGTGTGGTGGTGGGCACCTGTAGTCCCAGGTACTCGGGAGGCTGAGGCAGGAGAATGGCGTGAACCCGGGAGGCAGAGCTAGCAGTGAGCCAAGATTGTGCCACTGCACTCCAACTCTGGGCAAAAGAGCAAGACTAGGTCTCAAAAAAAAAAAAAAAAAAAAAATTAGCCGGGCGTGGTGGTGCATACCTGTAGTCCCAACTGCTCGGAAGGCTGAGGCAGGAGAATCACTTGAACCCGGGAAGTGGAGGTTGCAATGAGCCAAGATCATGCCACTGCCCTCCAGCCTGGGCGACAGAATGACACTCCATCTCCAAAAAAAAAAAAAAAAAAAAAAAGAATCTGATAGGCACATCCTACACCCCACAGAGGTTACCCTATGAGCCTCTCAGATGCTCCCATGCCCTTCCACTGTGCCTGGTTCCCACACCACTACCTGGGCCCTCTTCCATCCTGTGATAGCGCGTGCCCTCACTTCACCCTAGAGGGAAGTGCAAGGCCGAGGGATCACAGAGTCCTCTTCAACATCTCATCCAGATGGCCTGAAGGACTCAACTGTAGAAGGGAAGGGAAGGAGCTGCAGTCCCTGCCGCTACAGCTGCCTCCACAGTCTTAACTAAAACTCATTATTCCCTTCCTCCCCACTCATTTCAGATGTCCCTCCCCCTCCATCAGCACTACAGCTTATTTCTTGCTTCTGTAGCAAATGTCACCTTCACTCAACAGGATAAACCTAGGCAGGCAACCCAGAAAGGTTCTGGAAGTGATTCAGGGTCACTTGAGCAAGAAATTCCAGAGTCACAAACACTCAGATCATGGTTTAGAAGGGAGGCCACGGGCTCTAGCAGGCACATCCCTTGGCCTAGGAGTCCTCACACTAGGGAAGAGGTCCTAGTTCCCAGGTCCAAGGATGGTGCTGCTGCTTGTCTTAGCTCAAGAATGGATTCCCGGAAAAAGGCTATGTCTTGAGAAAACATGACCTTTTCTCTAGTCACTTTCCACAAGCACATCTTTAGTTTGATTTCCAACTCTTTTATTTGGCCAGCAAGGCACTGAGGCTGTTACTGGTCTCTGAAGACCTTGGAAACCAAAATCCAGACCATCTGAGCTTCCCGAATGTGGATCAAACCCAGCCCAGGGAACTTTTCAAGGGCAAAGCTACGGAGGAATTCCATTCCCTGGAGGGAATAAATTACCTCAACCACTTTATGCAGCATGGAGGGATGAAAGAACCAGCTGGCCAGCCGAGGGATGTTCCCACTCCTCACGTGGGCCGCGACCTGGGAGTAACTTTTATCCAAATGAGAGCATGGTGGAGAAAGGCACTCTGCAGCCAGGATGGGACGACACGATGACAATAGCAGCAAAAGCATGCCTCGACTACTCCCACTTACTGGAAAATGGACACTGACTTCATGGCAGGTCCTGGGCCAAGCACTTTAAATGTGTCTTCTTGTGCAATCCTCTTAATAGTCCAATAATAATATCGCTATTCATATCTTCCATTCATTCATTCCACAGGACATCTTTTGAGTACATGCAACATGTCTGGCACAGAACCAGGCACTAAGAACACCACGAAACCCAGACAGGCAAGGCCCCTCCCTCTTGGCACTTATAAGGTACTGACAGGAACAGATGCAGTCAATAAACAAATTTCAAGAGAGAAAAGAGACAGTAATAAGTAATATAAAGAGAAGCAAAACAGCAGAATAGGAGAAGGCAGGGGGAAGGCAAGGCATGTGTTTCAGATCAGGAAAGATTCTGCAGAGATGGGAAAAGGCACCGGAAGCAAGATCACCCATGATATGAAGGAGTCAGCCCTAAGACAATCAAGGAGAAAATCGATCCAGGCAGGGGGAACAGCTAAGGCAAGGATACAGAGGCAGGTCTGAGCCTGACAAATTTGAGGACAGAAAGTAGAAAATTGTGCTGCAGAACAGAAACAAGAAACCAAAAGAAGGTGCCGTCAGCAGGCAGGCGAGTGCAGAAAATGAGGAAATCTAGGATGTTTAATGCAGCTTATGTGTGAGATCGCTTCTCAGGCAGATTACAAAAAGACAAAACAAAAAACCAATTCTAGGAGTCTGGAATAAAATATGTAAATATATGCACAGCTAGCAGGAAGCTTTGGGAAAGAGAAACAAAAGGAAGAGAAGGAGGAGGAGGAAACAGGTGCCTCTGGATCAAACCATACCTGAAAACCTCTGGTCATTTCCATTACGCGTCAATAAATTTATTTTATTATTTACACCAATTTGAGTCAGGTCTTCTGTTGCTTAATATTAAAAGTGTCCAGGCCGGGCACGGTGGCTCACTCATGTAATTCCAGCACTTTGGGAGGCTTAGGTGGGTGGATCACCTGAGGTCAGGGGTTCAAGACCAGCCTGACCAACATGGTGAAACCCTGTCTCTACTAAAAATACAAAAATTAGCCGGGCATGATGGCACAGGCCTGTAATTCCAACTACTTCCAACTAATTCCAGTGCTACACTACCTCTGTGAAACCCTGAAATCTCAGAATCTTTCCACACCCTACTATCCAAGTGCATGAACAGAAGACAGAGCCAGGAAGTCCCCTACCAGCTAGGAAGAGAGAAGCCGGGCATGGTGGCTTATGCCTGTAATCCTAGGACTTTGGGAGGCCAAGGCAGGCAGACCACAAGGTCAGGAGTTCGAGACCAACCTGGTCAATATGGTGGAAACCCTGTCTCCACTAAAAGTACAAAAATTAGCCAGGTATGTTGGTGGGCACCTGTAGTCCTAGCTACTCTGGAGGCTGAGGCAGGAGAAATCATTTGAACCAGGAGGTGGAGGTTGCAGTGAGCCGAGATCGTGCCAGCACACTCCGGCCTGGGCAACAGAGCGAGACTCCGTCTCAAAAAAAAAAAAAAAAAAGAAAAAAAGGAAGAGAGAAGAAAACTTCACTCCCCTGGGCTTGAACTTTCAATTTGCAAAAATTTCCAACACATACAAAGTAACAAAATCACATCGTGAACTCTCCTGTGTCTATCAACCAGCTTCAACACTTATCAAGATTTTGCCTTCTTTTATCATTTACACCTCCAACCACTCTGCACTTCCAATCAATCACCATCATCATCATCTCCTTTAGTTCTTTCTTAAAGGTAAAATATATATTGATTGAAAAGCACAAATCACAACTGAACATGTTTGACAAATGGATACACCCACATCACCCACATCCCATCGCGAGAACATTTCCGTCTCCCAGAAAATTCCCTCACATCCCTTCCCTGTCAATCCCCTCTCTGGATGAATCTGTCGGCTTGCACTACCATAACAAAGTCCCACAGACTGGGGGGCTTAAACGATAGCGATTTATTTTCTCACGATCCTGGAAACTAGAAATCTCAGATCAAGCCATTGACAGGTTGGTCTCTTCTGAGATCTCTCTCTTTAGCATATAGATGCTGTCTTACCCTGTGTCTTCACATGGCCTTCTCTCTCAGGTGTCCGTGTCCTAACCTCCTCTTGTTTTAAGGACACCAATCATACTGCATCAGGACCCACCCTAATGACCTCACTTTAACCTAAACTCCCCTTTCAAGGGCCGGTCTCCAAACACAGTCACGTTATGAAGTACTGGAAGTTAGGACTTCAACATAATGGATTTTGGGGAATCACAATTCAGCTCATAACATGGAGAAACTACCATTGTGATTATTTTCACCCTAGTTGCCTGTTTTAGAACTCTCTATCAATTGAATCATATATTATGTGCACTTTTTAGTTTTTGACAAGGTCCTGCTCTGTTGCCCAGGTTAGAGTGTAGTAGCATGATCTCCACCTCCCATATGTGTACTGTTTTACATCTGGCCTCTTCCATTCAGTATAATGATGATGAGATCCATTCATGGTGTTGCGAATGTCTGTAATCTGCTCTTCCTTATTGCTGAGTAGCTTTCCATAGCATGCACATGTTACAATTTGTTTATCTATTCTCCTGGTAATGGACATTTTTGCTATTTTCAGTATTGGGATATTTTGAGTAAAACTGCTATGACCATTTCTTATACAAGTATCTGTGTGAACATTAAGTTCTCATTTCTCCTGAATAAATACCTAGGACTGGCAATGTTTACTCAATGGATAAGGGTATGTTTAATGTTACAAAGTCAGATCAAACTTCTTTCCAAAGTGCTTGTCCCATTTTACGTTCCCACCAGCAAGGTGTGAGAGTTCCAGTTGCTCCGCTATCTGTGCTTAACCTTTGAATTCACAGTGACCCATCCACCGGGGTGGGGACGGGGGGAAAGGCTCAATCAGTATCCTCAAGTCCAACCAATCCACAGTAACTCTTTCTGTGACAACCTTGGACAGCACCACTCAGCTCTCCCTTCAAATGAGAACCTGTGCAGGGAGTATACTTAGTGAACAGCCCCAAGCCCATGCTCCTTTGGGATCTGACACAGTATTCATGACAAAGCCATGTTCTCCAGTGCCATTCCCATGATGGTGATGACAGGGGACTAGAGCCTGTCATCACCAATAGAGGATTTCCCGATAGAGGATTCCTCTAACGGGCATTGTTCACAGGAGAATTCCCCATCAGATTGCTGAGACATTCTTAGAGCTGTGCCACAGCTTGAGCCTCTTTCTACCCAATCCTCCTTCCTTTCCTCTTCCTTTTCTCTTCAGAGGTGTCAGACCTGCTTCCTGATCTGAATACTCTCTCTCTTCCTACTCCTCTCCTGCATCCTTTATCTTTTAGAGTTGCTTCCCCCCATACATCTCCTGCACTTCCAACTGCATCTTGGCATCTGCTTCCAGAGGATCCGAACTCACACATCATCTCTCAAGGGAAAGCAAGTAGATGAGTGGAGAAAGAAGGAAAACCTTTAAGCTCACTACCCAAGAAACCTGTAGATCTCCACTTTTCACCTTTCCTTTAGCTAACCAAAAAATAAAACACTGAAATAAGTAGATTACTCGGGACTGTGACAACTGCCAAGACTGAAACGAACACAATGATGCCAGAAAGGGTAAAGGGAGGAGGGAGGAGCTGCCATGGAAGGGCTCCCTGGAGAGGTGACATTTCAGCTGGAAACTGAGAGAAGAGAAGAAAGCCACTGTGAAAGAATCTTTTAGGCATTGAGATTGGAACAGACTCATCTCATTCCAGGAGCAGCAAGAAGGCCAGAGTGGCTGGAGTGAAGTAGGCAACAAGGAGCTCTCTTCCTGGCTGTCTTGCTCCCCACTGGATTCCAGAACAGAGCCAGCCATGCAGTAGGTTCTTGAATCAGTATTTGTGAGATAAATAAGTGAATGAACATGCCCCCTACCCAGAAATGCCTGCACTCAACACACCTACCACACATTCCCATGCCCTCACACAATTAGCAATGAAGTTGGTTTATTTCAAAGACAAGTGCAACATGACTAAGGGAATGGACCTAGAAGCAGAAGGAGGACTGAGACCCCATCCAGAGAGTCTCACACACCCCAACCACCACCGAGGAACCAAGGCCCCGGGAGAGGGAATAGGGGTTCAGCCTGGCTTTGGCCATTCTATTCTTCGGTGTGACCAAATCCTACTCCTGCATGGAGAAGATGGGGTCAGAAAGGGATTATGGTGCAGGTGGAGGAAAGAAAGCCTCTGTCTCAGACAAGGCTAGAGAGAAGAGGGGGCACTCACCACTGGGACCAAGCTTTTCACATAAGAAGCTGGGGTAGTTGCACATGGTTCTATTGTAGGTGCCAAAGTTGTCAAAGGAACAGTGGGCAGCCTCTCTGTCACAATCACAGGCTGCCTCCTGCCAGAAGTTACCTCTGTCTGAAATCACAGGAAACAGATATGGGGTGGGGGAGATGGGGACGGAAAGACACTGGTCAGTTTCTAATGCTGGACACCATGAGGAGGGACAGAGGATAAAGGAAACTCACCCCTCACCTCTTAGGTTTCTAAACTCGTGGATACACCCAGTACCTCCCTCAGGACTTCCTAACCAAGTGAGGGCAACACAGTACCTGGCTTCAGGGAGCTCTCATTTTGATGAGGGAGATCCAGCCTCTGCCCTCCAGGAACTCTCAGTCCACTGGAGGAGACATGGTCTTTCACCAGGAATCTCCAAGCCTGATGGTGGAGACACAACTGCAACTTTTGGGGAGCTCCCAGTCCAATGGAAGGCATCTGCTGCTCTGAAGGAGCTCTTGATCTAATAGGAGAAGACACACTCCATGCCCTAAGGGAACACTGCCGCTGAACTAGGGGAGCCTCACTCTGATGGAGGAGGTCCTGGAAGTCAGGGAGCAGACCCGCAAGGCTTAGCTCAGAGCTTCATCCTAGACTCTACATCATCAGTCTCAGACTGAGCAGCTCCTCCAGCAAGCCCCCAGTGTCTCTCTTCTCCCCTTCACTATCAAACTCTCTAAAAACAAATTATCTGCATTCATTGCCTCTCCTTCCTCAGCTTCGCATCACCCCTGATTCACAGCAGTCTGGCTTCGTCCTCACCACTCCATGAAAAGTGCACTCCCCCAGGTATCTATAGGGCCCAGATCTCTACCTCCTTATCACGGATCACGCTGCTATTTCTCACATGAGTAACCACCTCTGGCTGCTCTAACCCCTCTACCTGCTGATGCCCATGACACGGCTCTCTCCGGTTCCACTCCCACCTTCCTGATTGTTCCTTCTCTGCTGCTTTCTGGGTGCTTAAATGTCACCAAATGGGTCATTTCTTTCCATTCTCATCGGATGACTCTCCGATCCAGGGTCCCGGCACAGCCCCTCCCAAGAGCTGCAGGTGCATACACCAGATGTCACTGGACATCTCCCCAGGGGTCCCACAAGTCCCTTATGGTCAACATGGGCCAACCTGAGCTCATCCAGTCCACACAGCCCCATCTAAGACCTTTTCCCAGGGTCCTTAGCTCATCTAGAGGTGCACCCATCTCCACCCAATCTCCACCCAACTGCCCAAGCTGAGAACACATTCATCACCTTAACAACCGCTCTCCTTCCTCTCCCCATCCAGGCACAGGGGCGTCGATTCCCCTGCTGCATATCCATCAGGGCTCCGCCCCCTTCCATTCCCACCGCTGTCATCATCGCTTTGATTCTGTCCACTGCATCTCCCCTGGGTCTCCACACTAGCTTCTCCACCATCTCTCACCTTCCCTCATCCATCCTCCACCTACTCCCAGGTCGTCCCTTGCTTAAATCCCTCTGGAGACTCCCCAGTACCCCCAGGATGAGAGCCAAGCCTCTTCCTGGGACCTCCAAGACTTGGCCTCTTCTTCGGCCACAGCTCTGTCTGTGCACCCTCTGCTGTCCACTCATGGATGCTTTGCTGGCCATCTCAGGCCCTCCACATAGCTGTAGGGATGCTGAGGCCCTCACCCCCAGTACGGCCTCCTTAGAGTGGGAGTGGCCACGTGTGGCCAATTGCAGCGGCAGGGGCGGACTCCTACACTCAGCAGGCTGAGACCCAGGTAGCCTGAAGTACACTGCTGCCGCCTGCTCCAAACCCCAGACCATCCTCCAGAGAATCAGGCAGACAAGCACCACCGGGGACCAGACCCAGACTCTCACTGCCACCCTATCCAGGCACTCCCACAGCTCGGCTGAGCCTCCGCCACACACACAGGCTCACCTATCCTCCACTACCTCCTGGAAGACTAGGGAGAATCTCCCTGGTTCCTGCCACTCAGGGACAAGAAAGTAGCTTCTGGATTAATGAGAGGTCTGGGCATTTACCCCCCACCTCCCCAAAACCACTACCTTCAAATAATAGGAAGGGCATTATAATGGATTGAGAGTCAAGATACCCGGGTTCTTGTCTTCTGCTGCAAAGCAGCTCTAGAGTCTTGAGGTAGTCACTTTCCTTTTCTACACCTCAGTTTCCCCATACATAAAATGGGTGGACTAGGCACCAAGCCATTCTCCCTGCTGTGGTCTCCCCTGCCTGCTCCTCCGGCTCCTTCTAGGTGAAGATCTTCACTCTGCCTGGAAGCCCAAGACCCTGAAAACTAGAACACAGCTCACGTGCATCATCTTCCCCACCATCCATTCACTTCCTGTGGCCCCAGCTCCCCAAATTCCCTCTGAGAGCCATCGCCCCTCCCTCCAACTGCTTCAGTGGAGTTCCGCCCCCGGGGGTAGGAGTCTGTGCCCCAAGCCTGAGGTAATTGGCTGATCCATTCCCCTGGCTCCTGTGATTGGCTCAGGAGTGACCACATGAGCCAGTATGGACCAATGACTGTCAGACCTGGGTTTTTGTTCTGAGGGAGGGGAGGGACCAGGGGCTCCACCCTCCTGCCATAGCCATCCTGCCACCTCTCAAGGAAGCAACAGCAGGAGGCAGTGCTGAAGATGGAGACTGACGGGAGTGTTTTTTCTAGCTACTTAAGCCTGTCTAGGCCCTTTTATGACCTAAGGCAGCCCTAGTGGGTTTGTTGTCATTTGCGATTGAAAGAGCCCTAACTCATACAGGCTTTTGATGGAACCTCACAAAATGATGGAGACTCAGGGACCCCTCAGACCTGCCACTGTCCTGTGGGTCTCTCTCCTGCCTCCACTCAAGAGAGAGAGCTTTGTCCTCTTGATATGGCTCTGAGGAGTGGAGGAACACCAGGTTCTTCCTCTGGAGTCAAATTGGAAAAAGCAACATGGACACACGTGGGGTTGTTTTTTTTTTTTTTAGACGGAGTCTCGCTCTGTTGCCCAGGCTGAAGTGCAGTGTTGTGATCTCGGCTGACTGAAAGCCCTGCCTCTCGGGTTCACACCATTCTCCTGTCTCAGCCTCCCGAGTAGCTGAGACTAGAGGCACTGGCCACCACAGGGCTAATTTTTTGTATTTTTAGTAGAGATGGGTTTTCAGCTGTTAGACAGGATGGTCCCTATCTCCTGACCTCCTGATCTGCCCGCCTCAGCCTCCCAAAGTGCTGGGATTACAGGCGTAATTACGCGCCGGGCCCTAGTGGAGTTGTTTTAAGGAGCAGAGAGTTTAATAGGCAAGAAAGAAGAGGGAAGAAAGAAGAAGCTCCCCTGTACAGGGGCGGGGCGGGAGGGGGGAGCTCCAAAACCTAGAGCGGGAACCCCAACCAGCCAGCTATATATAGAGGCTGGAGAAGGCGGTGTCTGATTTCCATAGGGCTCATTTGCATAGAGATTGGTTTGACCAGGCACGTCATTCACGTAGCCCACGAAAAAACTGGCCTTCTCACCCTAGCCTTTTAATATGCAAATGCAGTGTACCATGATGTTTTACACATGCAGGGTGGGATATGTGGGGGCTGACATGTTGCCAGGCAAGTGTGGGGCAAGGGCAAGAAGAAGGCGGCTGGAATCGCCATGTTTGGGTGGACCAAGTTTCTAAGGGCCTGTATTTGCATATCAAAAGTTGCCCACTCCGCTCTAAGAGCAGGGGCTTTACAAGAAAAGTTTCTGGAGGTGCTTTAGAAAACGAAAACTTCCCAAGGACCATTTTTTTCTCTCAATCTGCCTAAAATAATTTCTTAGTAACTCCTACAACACTCTGGAACTGTGCTTTTGGGATTGTGGCCTTTTTGTTGTCATGCCTTTGTGTCTGTCTGAGGAAAGAGAGAGACCCTCTCATATTGTTTTATATTGTTTTATACTCAGTGCCTGTTTTAAGAAAAAAAACAAAAACAAGTAAAACCAAAGACAGGCAGCCCGGCGCCAAGCCCGGAACCAGGCCTGGGTCTGCCTGGTCTAAACCCAGTAGTTAAAAATCAACCCATGAGGTAGAAACCGATGTTATTCATAGATCCCAGACATTGTATAGAAGAATACTGTGAAACTCCCTGCCCTGTTCTGTTTCTCTCTGACCACCAGTGCATGCAGCCCCTGTCACATAACCCCCTGCTTGCTCAAGTCAATCACTGTAGCAGGACGAGCAGCAGACAAAACTCCTCAGACACCGAGTTACAGAAGGAAGGGGTTTATTCGGCCGGGGGCATCGGCAAGACTTCAGTCTCAAGAGCCGAGCTCCCCGAGTGAGCAATTCCTGTCCCTTTTAAGGGCTCACAACTCTAAGGGGGTGCACGTGAGAGGGTCGTGATTGACTGAGCAAGCAGGGGGTACGTGACTGGGGGCTGCATGCACCAGTAATTGGATCCGAACAAAACAAGATAGGGATTTTCACAGTGTATTCCTATACAATGTCTGTAATCTATAGATAACAGAACCAGTTAGGTCAGGGGTCGATCTTTAACTACCAGGCCCAGGGTGCAGCGCCGGGCTGTCTGCCTGTGGATTTCATTTGTGCCTTTTAGTTTTGACTTCTTCTTTCTTTGGAGGCAGAAATTGGGCATAAGACGATATGAGGGGTGGTCTCCTCCCTTACCACGATGCTTTCATGTGAAATCTTTAGTGTTGTGAGTCCTTAAAAGGGACAGAAATTGTGCACTCGGGGAGCTCGGATTTTAAGGCAGTAGCTTGCCGATGCTCCCAGCTGAATAAAGCCCTTCCTTCTACAACTAGGTGTCTGAGAGGTTTTGTCTGTGGCTCGTCTTGCTACATTTCTTGGTTCCCTGACAGGGAAGCGAGGTAACTTAAGGATAGCCACTAAGGCAGCCTCTTAGGCGGCTTAGGCCTGCACTGTGGAGCATCCCTGTGGGGGACTGCGGCCAGCCTGAGTGATGCGATCCAAAGAGCGCTCCCAGATAGGCAATTGTCCCGGTGGAACACCTCGCCAGAGCAGTGCGTAGAAGACCCCCGCAGAAGATTAACACAGTGGCTGAACACCAGGAAGGAACTGGCACTTGGAGTCCGGACATCTGAAACTTGGTAAGACTAGTCTTTGGAACTTACCCTACTCCATCTGAGTGGAAGCGTGGCCTGATCACCCACAGTGTGCTTGTATTGGCACTTTGATGTTCTGGTTTTGACTTGACTTGATTTGCTAAGACTAGTCTTTGGAACTTGACCCACTCCATCTGAGTGCAAGCGTGGCCTGATCACCCACGGTGCCTGGATTGGCACTTTTGTTCTAGTTTTGTCTTGACTTAAATTGCTGGATACCTTGGATTTGGATTTGACTTGGCTTAAATCTCTTGGTACTTGGATTTTGAATTTTGGGGTATTCTGATTTTGGTTTGGTATAAACGATAGAAGTGTGTGTGTGCCCTCTTTACCCGTTCTTTGTTTTGTGGTGAGTGTGTGTGGTGAGAGAGTTGTAGTTTGTCTTGGGAAAACATAAGTCAGGTGCAAAGTAAGCCCACCTCACTAAGAACTATGTTGAAAATTTTTAAGAAAGGAAAATAAGGGGGGGAAGCAGAATTTATATAAAAAGAATGTTATATGGTAAATTCTTGTCCTGAAATAAATTAACTGGTTATTTAAAAAAAAAAAAAAAAGTTTGTAATAAGTCAGAAAGTTGAGACATGTCAAAAAATTGTCTGCAAAAGTCATAAAAGAAAAAAGTTATAAAAAAAATTTTATGTAAAAAATGTTATATAATTTAAAAGTAATTGAAAAAACAGTTTATGGCCGGGCGCGGTGGCTCAAGCCTGTAATCCCAGCACTTTGGGAGGCCGAGACGGGCGGATCACGAGGTCAGGAGATCGAGACCATCCTGGCTAATACGGTGAAACCCCGTCTCTACTAAAAAAATACAAAAAACTAGCCGGGCGCGGTGGCGGGCGCCTGTAGTCCCAGCTACTCCAGAGGCTGAGGCAGGAGAATGGCGGGAACCCGGGAGGCGGAGCTTGCAGTGAGCTGAGATCCGGCCACTGCACTCCAGACTCCAGCCTGGGCGACAGAGCGAGACTCCGTCTCAAAAAAAAAAAAAAAAAAGAAAAAACAGTTTATGTGTAAGGTGTATAAAAAAGTATAATATACCTTTAGTAAAAAGATTATAAAGAGGCATAAGAATGTGGATTTTTACCCATATTAAAAGGTCAAAAAATTATTGTTTTGAAAGTTTAGGCAAGTTTTAAAACGTTAATTGTAAAGAAAATTCTGTGTGTAAGCATAATAGCTTAAGTTAAAAAGATATCATCCAGTTTTTCTGCATGTACTGGACATTAAAGTAAAAATGCAACAGGTTTTTCTTAAAACATCAACCTGCTCTTTAACAAAAATTATAAAAGGTTAAAAAGAGTCTATAAAATCTTACCTTATGGTCAAACATGAAAAATTGAATAAATATGTCTATAAGGTTTTATTAAAATTAATAATACACTAATATAAAGGTAAAATTTAGCTTATCTGGTATAAAAATCATATAAAAAGCATTATTAAATATAAAATGGTGTTTAGCTTTTTTTTTTTGGTCTAAAAACTAATAAAAATAGGTGCTAAAGAAAACATTCATTTTACTAGAGGATCATAGAAGTTAAAGACTTAAAACAAATTTTGGCAATTAAGACTGCATACCAAGATGCAAATGCCTGGTTGAAATGGATCAAATATTCCATCTGCACGTTAAACAAAAGCAATTGTTATGCTTGTGCACATGGCAGGCCAGAGGCCCTGATTGTCCCCCTTCCACTAAGGTGGTCCTCCAGTCGACCAGGCATGGGCTGCATGGTAGCTCTTTTCCAGGATTCTACAACCTGGAGTAATAAGTCATGCGAAGCTCTTTCTGCTATCTCCCAAAGTCCCTGCGGGTCAGCCCCCAGTGGCCATCCAGCTTCCGTCTCCTAACACTAAGTTCATTTCATGTCTCTCACAGCAAGGAGGAGACTTAGTATTCCTTGGATACCTGAAGAGATACAGTGAGCTTAAGAATTTTCAAGAGCTGGCCGGGCGGGGTGGCTCAAGCCTGTAATCCCAGCACTTTGGGAGGCCGAGACAGGCGGATCACGAGGTCAGGAGATCGAGACCATCCTGGCTAACACGGTGAAACCCCGTCTCTACTAAAAATACAAAAAAAAAAAAAAAAAAAAACTAGCTGGGCGAGGTGGCGGGCACCTGTGGTCCCAGCTACTCAGGAGGCTGAGGCAGGAGAATGGCGAGAACCCAGGAGGCGGAGGTTGCAGTGAGCTGAGATCCGGCCACTGCACTCCAGCCTGGGCGACAGAGCAAGACTCCGTCTCAAAAAAAAAAAAAAAAAAAAAAAAAAAAAAAGAATTTTCAAGAGCTTATCAATCAGTCAGCCCTTGTTCATCCCTGAGCGGATGTGTGGTGGTATTGTAGTGGACCTTTACTGGGCACTCTGCCAAATAACTACAGTGGCACTTGTGCTTTAGTCCATTTGGCTATTCCTTTCACCCTGGCATTTCATCAATCAAATAATAATAAGAAGAAGAAGACATCATAAAGTGAGAGAAGCCCCTTATAGGTCTTTCAACTCTATTTAGATGCAATTGGAGCCCCACAAGAAATACCAGATCAATTTAAAGCTTGAAATCAAATAGTTACAGGATTTAAATCAATATTTTGGTAGATGACAGTCAATAAAAATGTAGATTAGATAAACTACATCTATTCAACCAACAGCAATGAGCTTTTCATGAGTTAAAAAGAAAAACTCATGTCGACCCCAGCCCTGAGGCTACCTGACCTGACAAAACTCTTTACACTCTATATGTCAAAACAAAAACAAAGGCCAGGCGCGGTGGCTCAAGCCTGTAATCCCAGCACTTTGGGAGGCCGAGACAGGCGGATCACGAGGTCAGGAGATCGAGACCATCCTGGCTAACACGGTGAAACCCCGTCTCTACTAAAAAATACAAAAAAACTAGCCGGGTGAGGTGGTGGGCGCCTGTAGTCCCAGCTACTCAGGAGACTGAGGCAGGAGAATGGCGGAAACCCAGGAGGTGGAGCTTGCAGTGAGCTGAGATCCGGCCACTGCAGTCCAGCCTGGGAGACAGAGCTAGACTCCATCTCAAAAAAACAAAAACAAAAACAAAAACAAAAACGGCAGTTGGAGTTTTAACCCAGACTGTGGGGTCCTGGCCAAGGCCAGTGGCCCATATCTCAAAACAACTAGACGGGGTTTCCAAAGGCTGGCTCCCATGTCCAAGGGCCTTGGCAGCAACGTCCCTGTTAGCACAAGAAGGAGATAAGCTAACTCTTAGGCAAAATCTGAACATAAAGTCCCCCTGTGCTGTGGTGATTTTAATAAATACCAAAGGACACCATTAGCTAATAAATGCTCAACAAACTAGACACCAGAGTTGCTCTGTGAAAATCCCTGCCTAACCATTGAAGTTTGCAACACCCTAAACCCCGCCACCTTGCTCCTGGTATCAGAGAGCCCAATTAAACGTAACTGTGTAAAATATTGTACTCAGTTTATTCTAGTGGGCACAACCTCCGAGACCATCCTTAAACATCAGTAGACTGGGAGCTGTACGTGGATGGGAGCAGCTTCACTAACCCCTGCAAAGTGACTCTGAAAAAGACGACAAGCCCTGCTCCAGTCACACCCAGCAGCTGACTGGTCCACGTACAGCCGAAGCATGAGGAAACGCATCATAGGACTCATTTGCCTTAAAATTTGGACTTGTACAGTAAGGACTTCAACTGACCTTCCTCAGACTGAGGACTGTTCCCAGTATATACATCAAGTCACTGATGTAGGGCAAAAGATTGCTACAGTCCTATTATTTTATGGTTATTATAAGTGTACCAGGACTCTAAAAGAAACTTGTTTGTATAATGCTATTCTACCCAAGGTATGTAGCCCAGGAAACAACCAACCTGATGCATGTTATGACCCATTTTAAGCCTCCCATGATCACAGTTTTTAAAATAAAATTAAGGACTGGTCCTTTTCTAAGTGACACAAGTAAAGTAATAGCTAAAACAAAAGAAAGAGGGGTCCCCAAAAATGTAACCTTAAAATTTGATGCCTGTGCCGCTATTAATAGTAAGCAGCATAGGATGGGATGCAGTTCTCTAGATTGAGAAAAAAGTTACACAGCAAAAAATAAGTATATCTGTCAAGAATCAAATTTATGTGAAATGTATCAATACTGGTCTTGTATCATTTGGCCTACTTAAAAAAAAATTTTTTTAATCCTGTTTGGCTTCAAAAAGGAAAAGTCAGCCCCTCCTGCATGAGTGGGAGCTGCAACCCTTTAGAATTGGTAATCACAAACCCCTTCATGACCCTGAAGCCATGTTTAAAAATTAGTTCCCAGCACTAGGAGGATTTAAAACTCTTATAATAAAAGTTATAATAGTAATAAGAATCTGCTTACTGCTCCCTTGTTTGCTACCTGTACTTCTTCAAATGATAAAAGAGCTTCATCGCTACCTTAGTTCATCAAAATACTTTAGCACAAGTATACTACATGAATCGCTATCAATCTATTGCACAAAAAGACATAAGTAGCAAAAATAAGAGTGAGAACTCCCACTAATAAAAAGTGAGAGTCTCAAAAGGGGGGAATGAGGAAAGAGAGAGACACTCTCATATTGTTTTATATTGTTTTATACTCAGCACCTGTTTTAAGAAAAAAACAATGAAGTAAAACCAAAGACAGGCAGCCCGGCGCCAAGCCCAGAACCAGGCCTGGGTCTGCCTGGCCTAAACCCAGTAGTTAAAAATCAACCCATGACACAGAAACCAATGTTATTCATAGATCCCAGACATCGTATAGAAGAATACTGTGAAACTCCCTGTCCTGTTCTGTTTCTCTCTGACCAGCAGGGCGTGCAGCCCCTGTCACATACCCCCTGCTTACTCAAACCAATCACGATGCTTTCATGTGAAATTTTTAGTGTTGTGAGCCGTTAAAAGGGACAGAAATTGTGCACTCGGGGAGCTCAGATTTTAGGGCAGCAGCTTGCCGGTGCTCCCAGCTGAATAACGCCCTTCCTTCTACAACTCGGTGTCCGAGAGGTTTTGTCTGTGGCTCGTCCTGCTACCTCTCCACCGCACCTATTCTCACTTCACAAAGACTGGTGAGACTGGTGTGGTGAGGAACAAATGGACCTCTCGATCTGAGTTCTGCCACCCACCTGCTGGGCCACCCAGAGCAGGTTCCTGAACTTCTCTGAGCCTCCGATTTCCTATCTGAACAGAAGACAGTAACAGTTCATTGACTTGTGGGAATAACGTGGATACGACTCCTTCCCTTGGGAAGGAAGGCGCCTCTAAAGCAGTTGGACTGAGGGGCACGTCAGTTGACAGGGGATGGGCTTGCAGGACCTCCTTCTGTTTCCTTCTTACTCAGGCTTTTTGAGAGAGGATACTTGGCACAAAACATGTAATTTGTAATTATGCTATGAGAGGACATGAGAGAGATGGATTTGTCCCATAGATGGTCTGCTCTGAAGTATACAAACATCCACTGCTATGCTCCCAAGACAGCGCCAATCTCAGACACAAGGACACGCCTTGTGCTGGCCATGCCACAGGCAGTGGAGGACTGGAATTGGGTAGAAAGGGAGGGAAGGAAGGAGGCTGAGAGGAGACACCCATGAGGAGACCTCAGAACTGATGAGTGGAGCCCAGCCATGCCCAAAGCAAATCACCCCTAGACTCAAAACACCATCAGACATGAGCCAAGGGCTGTTCACAGGGCACCTGCGAGCAGGAGGGTGCCACAGCTGGGCAAGAGTGCCACCCAACCCTCAGTGAGTTAGAATGTCTTCTCAGCCAGATAAGAACAGCGGAGGGCCAGGTGTGGTAACAGCAGAGATCCTCTCGTAGCAGGAAAGATTCCCAAATGGATGCTTCAACCAAGAACAGGGGCTCCACTTTACAGTCTGAATTGATGTGGAAGGGTGGTCCCCCACCCCTACTCAGGGAGGTCCTTGCATGGGGTTTCAGGGCAGAAGAGAACTGGTAGGGAGTGGTGCTCTCCGCTGCACCAGGCAGACGCAGTGTGTGCAAGGAGGCAGTGTTTGCAAGCACCCGATGAAATCCTTCTTCCTTGGCAATACTTGTCATCTCAGTGATTGACTTTCTAGAGGAAGAACAATGTACCAAGTTCAACTGGACACTGAGCCAGAACTCCCCCGAAGTTGGGAGTGGTGAATCTCACTAGGTTTCCTTCTTGCTGGAAGAAGGAAAGTTCCTTGAATGGGATACAGCAGAGTTGGTGGGACAACATCAGCCAGCCTGAGACCAGGTTCCACCCACACAGCGATCCTGGGCCCACAGCCCCGGACAAGAACAGGACAAGTGGTATAGCCGCACTGTGCACCCCTAGGCTTGAAAAACTGGGGATTCGTGGGACATGTAGGGCAGGTATCAGGGCAAGAAAAACTTGTCTCCTTAAGGGTTGAACACCCCTGGGAGAAGCTATAGCCATGGAGACTGTGGTAGACTGAATATCCCAAAGATACCTACTTCCTAATCCCTGCAACCTGTGAAGGTGACCTTGTGTGGCAAAACAACTTTGCAGATATGATCAAATCAAGGAATTTGGGATGGGGAGATTGTCCTGGATTATCCAGGTAGGCCCTAAATCTAATCACAAACTCCAGAGGGAGTGTGACCCTGCCTGTACCTTGATTTGCACACAGCAAAACTGGTTTTTGGATTTCTGACCTCCAGAGCTATAAGATAATAAATGTGTGTTATTTTAAACCACCAAGTTTGTGGGAGTTTGTTTTGCAGACCTGGGCCACTAAGAGATAGACACACAAAGGTGGATTAAGGAGATCCTGGAAGACTAGGAAGGAGGTGGGAGATGCCTGCCCTTGACTGGCACCTGGCACAAAGGCAGGCCTTAGGCAGGGAGAAGCCAAAGGAAGTGGAAGCCAGGCCCTCCTGGTGGATGGGTAGGAACTGGGGGGACAGGCCAGGGAAGCAAACAGAGAGCCTGCAGGACCAGGAATGTCCCCGCCCCATGCTTAAATCCTCGAGAGGTCCAAGGTCCACAAGAACCTCAGTGCTGTGGGAGTTGATTTCCGTGGAAAAAGAGAAAATCAAGGTAATCGAGAATCAGATCCAGGAAAGGAAACAGGAGAGCACATGGTGCTGAGACAGCATTTGGAACCAGGTTCATATTCAAATGGGCAAGGAGAGCAGGAAAAGTGGATGAAAAGTACCAGCTCAAAGACCAGTGCCTCCCCTGTGCGCAATTGAACTGACTCCTAACAGCTTAGTGTCTGGGAACAGTCGCTCAGAATAACATGTGTAAGGGAAGGTGTTGTTAACACCTGGGGAAGTTCCTGGACCGGTTGCTCAGAGATTGGGCCTTGCTGAGAATTTTGGAAGTACTGCAACCATGGCTCGAGGTGAACTGGCCAGTGCCTTTGCAACTGCACCGAGTTCTACTGGATGCTGAGCCAGAAATCCCCCAAATTTGGGAATGGCGAATCTCGCTGGGTTCCCACCTCGGGTGTTTCCTCTCTTCCATTACATAGCCAGGTTACTTTACCCTCCACTAACTCCTTAAAGAGCTGGGGGAAGTCCACCCACCCCAAGGTCTGCCTTGGGCCAGGGCCAAATAAACAGGCAAACTCTGAGCCAGGCCAGAGAGGACCCCCCCCACCTACCACTCAGGGATAAGGAGGTAGGAGTGGATGGAAGGACACTGGTGGTGGGGAACACAACACCTGTGGTGGGAACCCAGTGACATCTTTGGGGGACTTAAGGTACCTGCTCAGTAGTTCTGGGAATTGGCAAGTTCCCTCCCTTAGACCTTAATTTGAGCCCATGCCCAAGACCAGAATGAGAACAACAGCAAGTATGGCAAAAGGAGCAAAACAGGAGGCAGATTTTGTGTTCAGTGGAGCACAGTTTAATTCATAACCTGTGAGTGTGAAATGTTGTTTTCATTATTATGCTTTCAATATTCTGCAGTACTAAAAAGCCTGCATTTATATGAGAGTTGTTTAGAATTATTTTCCCAAGAGGTTGGGGGATTGCCTTTCTTCTTTCATTAGTTTTTACTGTTTCTTCTTGTGTTATAAACCAAATCTGTACTATTTCTACTTTTTTAAATTGATTCTTTCTTTGAGTTCCACACACACACTTGACTAGAAGGACTAACCTGTATTTACAGGGCATAGGTTGAGCACCTATTGTGTTCCAGCTTGTTCCAGATTAATGTCAGATAACTCAGATGTCTGGGCCAGGCGCAGTGGCTCATACCTTAATCCCAGCACTTTGGAAGGCTGAGGCAGTCAGACCAGCCTGGCCAACATGGTGAAACTCCGTCTCTAAAAAAAATTAAAAAAATAAAAAAATTAGTCAGCAACTCCGGAGGCTGTGGCACGAGAACTGCTTTAACCCAGGAGGTGGAGGTTGCAGTGACCCGAGATCCGCCACTGCACCCCAGCCAGGGTGACAGAGCGAAACTCCACTAAAAAAAATAATAATAAATATAAATATAACAGAGATGTCTGTCCAAGATTCATGCCCTGGGGTGATGGGTCGGTGTGGGGAGGAAGGGGAAGACGGTCAATGAACAATAAACATAACAAATAAGTAAATTATATAGTACTTTAAAAGGTGATAAATGCTATGGGTAAAGTACCGCAGGTTAAGAGGAAAGGGAGTTGGAGGAGGGGTTTTCATTGAAAATAGGGTGGTTAGGGAGGGCCTTATTGAGAAAGTGGCATTTGAACTAATATTGAAGGACATGAAGGTGTCAACCACACAGATATCTGGGTGAAGGAAGCCAAGAGGAGGGAACAACAGATGCAGGGCAGGTTCTTGGCTTTGCTCAGGAAGGAATTAAAGAGCGAGCTGGTGGTGGAAGAAAACAACTTTATTGAGGCAGCAGTGTTACAGCTCTGCAATTGCTCCACAGTAGGGCTACCCCACAGGCAGAGAGTGGAGAGGAGCAGCCCAGGGGCAGTTTTGCAGTCGTATTTATACCCACTTTGAATGACACGCTAATTAAGGGGTGGGTTATTCAGAATTAGCTAGGAAACGGGTGGCAACTTCCAGGTGTTGCCAAATTGCCTTGGTGCTGGTGGGTGTGTCTTACAGAGAGGTATTGTCCATGCCTCTTTCCAGTTTCGGCCAGTCTTCAGTCTGGTCTGAAGTTGGGTCCTTCCGCCTCACAATCAGGGCTGAGGAAGGCTGGGGTGTGCCTGGCATGTTCAAGGACCAGCCAGGAGACTAGAGTCCTGCTGCAGGGTGAACAACAGGATGCAGCAGGGAAAGAAAACAGGGTGTCTGACAATGTGGGGCCTTATTGATCACCAGAACACTTTTGTCTCTGAGAGAATGGGACCCTCTGCAACAGTGAGCAAAGTGAGATGATGTGACACACTAACCGTGATCACGCTGGCTGATGCATTGAGAAGAGACGCTAGGAAGCCAAGGCAGAAGCAAGGGATGAGTAGCTTATAGCAGTAATACCAGCGAGGGATGGTAGAGGTGGATGTTGAATTTCTTCCCTGCTACATAGACCCCTGGAGGCAGCTGTGGTGGCAGGGAGAAGTGATCAGTTTCTGGATATAATGTGATGGGAAAGCCAACAGGACCTGCTGACACTGAATACAGGATGTGTGAGAGAGAGAGAGGAATCAAGGATGACTCCAAGGTTTTTAGCCTGAGCAAGTGGAAGTAGAAACTGCCATCAACTGAAATGGGAAAGGTGGAGTGAAGCAGTCCTGTGGGGGCAGATCAGGAGTTCATTTTTGGTTGTGTTGGGTTTGAGATGCTTATTATTAGACGTCCAAATGAGGATGTCAGGTAGACAGTTGAATAAGTGCATTTTGAGTTCGCTGAGCTGCAGGGATTAACTTAGGAGTCATCAGCCAATAGATGGTATGTAAAGCCATGAGAGTTGACAACATCACTAAAAGAGTAGGAAGAAGATAAAAGTTCCAAGGACAGCCCTGGGACACCACCCTGGGCAGAGGCTGGGAAGGAAGAGGAGGAGCCAGGAAGAGAGGGAGGAAACCAGGAGATTGAGAGGTCCTGGAAGTGGAGACCAGTCATGGCAATAGGTCAAGGAGGAGGAAGGAGCAGCGCATTCAGTACTGCTGATAGGTTCAGTAAGATGAGACTTGAGAGGCAGGCATTGGACTGACAATGGTGATCTTCATAAGAGCCATCGTAGCAAAGTTCTGGAAGTGAGCTTGAAGGACTGGAGTGTGTGTCTCAGTGAAGGTCTAGATCGAAAAAAGTTGGCTCCTTCAGATTGGGTAACTCAGGGAGACTTTGATAAAGGGGCTTTTGGCAAAAGTGTGGGCAGGCGTAGGGAAAACCCCAAGGAATTGAAACGTACCCAACAGCCCCACAGACTGATCTTTCAAATAAATATATCCAAAAGATAAACATGACCTTTCTGATCTTAAAGAAGGAAATTCATATTTGTTTTTTCTGAGTTCCTTCCTCAGGAAAGAACCTTTAGGTCTCTCAGAAAAAAAGTATCAGAGAGCTAAAACCAGATCACCACATTCAAACAATGAGACCATGGACCCCTCATTCCTCATGACTCCTTCCTTGCCCCTCCCTAGTTCCTGTTTTCTTACACATTGTTGCATTTCTTCCCTGCTACATAGACTCTTGGTTATAGATGGTCGGGGAGGTGCATTTCAGACTGAGCTGCCGTCTCCTTGACTGCAGCACCCGATTAAATCCTTCTTCCTTGGCAGTACTTGTCATCTCAGTAATTGGCTTTCTGTTTGGGGAGCAGCAGGATCTACATTGAACCCCCGGTGTTTCAGTAACAGAATCTGTAACAGTGTGGTAGATGTTATCATTGCCAAGCCTGAAAAGTCAAGGGAAAGAAGTGGCTACTGGAATGCAGAGAGAGTGGTGAGGACAGACACAGGAACTGTGACTTTGAGTGGAGGACACAAACAGCCCACAGCAAGACCCCTCCCGGGGTCCAGGGGAATAAATGCCCCACTCTCACTCTCCTCCCTTCCTCTGATTTCCATGCTGGTCCTTCCTGTTGCCAAACCCAACCAGAAGCCAGAGGGCAAGGGATCTGTAGATGCAGCGATGCAGGTCAGCCTCCTGGGATGCACATAAGGCAGGTGGAGCAGGGTGGGGAGCAGAGTTGGGAGGCCAAATGGAGGCTATCCGGGACAGAGTAGTTTTGAGAGAATGGTGTTTGCTGTGATTATGATGAATTTTAAGGCACTTCACCGATACTGTTTACTGTGCCCAGTATATGCAATGGCTACAAGAGAAAGAGGTATACAATTATGATGGAAAGGAAAGGAACAATAATTTTTTAATCGGAAATGATAGGATCATGAGAAATGTTACCTGTTTCTATA
Organism: Rhinopithecus roxellana; assembly: GCF_007565055.1. Classification (NCBI taxonomy): domain Eukaryota; kingdom Metazoa; phylum Chordata; class Mammalia; order Primates; family Cercopithecidae; genus Rhinopithecus; species Rhinopithecus roxellana. The sequence continues at coordinate 9,016,154 of NC_044560.1, read as the reverse complement.
GGATGAACCTTTCAACAGAATTTTTCTAAAGAACAAATTGTATAACAAGGAAAGAACATGGTGGCCCCAACCAGAAAGAGAAGACTTCACCCTCTGTCCTCAAACTCCCTCCTCCCATTTGACCCACACTTTCCTGTTTTTTCTCCCAACTCACTGGCCATTCCTTCTTTGTCTCCACTGCAGGCCTTCTCCTCTACTTGACCCCAAATCCCCCAGGCTTGGTCCTTGGTCCTAGTCTCTCCCAATATACCCTCTTACAAGGTGGAATGTGGACACAATGGCTGGCACTCCAGCAACTATATTGAACCATGAGGTACAGTACTCAGAACGGCACAGCAGCAAGTTAGAGGACACCTGTTCTTGATGATTGTGGACTCACCTTTACACTCAAGACTGTCTACTTCCAGATATCTGTGAGAGAGAAATAAGCTTCCATCTTGTTTAAGCCACCATCATGTTTTATTTCTGTCATTCACAGCTGAACCTAATCCTGACAATACTGCCACCAAACCAAAGCTGAAAATTAATTCACATTCTATTTCCAATTTCTAATTCAGTCAATTTCATTTCAGCCTCATTGTCTGGTACAGCCTATCAGAGGTTCTGCGATGAGTTCAAATGAATCAGAAGAATGCTCCAAAAACCAATTTCAACAATGTGCCCTGCATTTAAATATAAACTTTCTCCCATTACCAAATTCTCGGAAGTCTGAGAATTGCTCTAATCATTTATTCTAAAATGCACATCTTTTCCTCATTTTAACATCTCTGCAATCTGGATGCATCTTAAAATCAATGTCATCTTATAATTGTCAGACAGGTAGCATTCATAACCTAGTTTTGTAAAAAACCTTCCATTGACCCTTCAGATAAGATTTTTTAAAAACCAACATCAAAGCATATTAGATTAAAGAAAACGGGTATATTACCTTGCAAACTGAAATCCAAGGGGATTATGACCCAAAATTTATTCTCCCCAATTTCAGTTCCAGCTATAGGATTATAGATGCCTGATCATCAAGATCTCATTTTCCATCTTATGTGTCTGATCGGTCCCCTAACATCTCAACCTTTTTCCGAAGGCAGTGGTTCTCCAACTTGGGCAAGTTATCGGAATTACGTGGAGACTTGTAAAAAGTATTTCCAGGGCCCAATCCCTAGAGTTTCTGATTCAGTAGGTGTGGGGTGGGGCCTGATAACCTGCATTCTCACAAGTTCCCAGGTAATGCCAATACTACCGGTAGGGGACTACATTTTGAGAACCACTATTCTAAGGAAATCTCTTTTCCTATCTTCCTTTATTTTGTTTTTCTTCTTGCACTGCTCCTTTTCAGATTCTAAAAACCACAAAAACAAAAACTGAGTCACACTTCTGAAATAATTTGGGCTCCTGGTTCCTTTTTAAATTCCCTATGCAATCTTGCTCCCTAGAGACAAAGTACTGTATTACAAAATGCAAGCCATTCTAAGTGCCTTCTTAAGCCTCCAGTCAACAATAATTGAATTGCATCATTTCTATACCTCAATATAGGTAAACGGCATGTTATAGTTATAATAAGAGTGCCCATTCCTTTTTTCTTTTTCTTACTTTCTCTCCTTCCTTCCTTCCTTCTTTCTTTCCTTTCTTCCTTCCTTCCTTCCTTCCCTCCTCCCTTCCTTCCTTCTTTCGCTCTCTCTCTCTCTCTCTTTCTTTCTTTCCTTTTTGAAACAGTATCTCACTTTGTTGCCCAAGCTACAATCACAGCTCACTGCAGCCTCGACCTCCTGGGCTCAAGCAATCCTCCTACCTCAGCCTCCAGAGTAGCTGGGACTACAGATACACATCACTATGCCCAGCTAATTTTTTTTTCTTTTTTGTAGAAATGGGGCCTTGCAATGTTGCCTAGGGTGGTCTTGAACTCCTGGGGCCAAGCAATCCTTCCGCCTTGGCCTCTCAAAGTGCTAGGAGAGCAGGCATGAGCTACCGCACCCAGCCTTCTTTTTTATTTTTTCTCTGTTATGAAATCTACCATCCTTCCGTGAGTGAGTTCAATACTTGGCTATGATGTGACTTCTATAACTAAAAAATCTAGAGCCAAATTGAGACTTCGAGTGCAACTGACAACGTGTAGACATGCCATCTAAACTCAAGGCTGATCCCTCCATAGCTGGCTTTTTCAACCTCACCACTATCGACATTTGAGACTTGATCATTCTTATTGTGGGGTGGTTGGCCTGGGCACTGTAGGATGATTTGCAACATCCTGGCCTGCACTCACTGGATGTCAGCAGTATCCTCCCAGTTACAACAAATACATCTCCATACATTGCCAGTGTCCTCTGGGGGCCAAAATCACCCCTGATTGAAAACACTGCTCTACAGTTGAGTCTTTTGACTGATGCCACTCAAAACAATGTAAAAGAAATGGAATTCGGGCAGTTCCTCTGTACCAACTACACAGGCTTTTAATGCCAAACACTGAAACCCCAGGGTTCTAGAGCAACACTTCTCAAAATTTAACATGCCAGAAAGTCACCCAGGGAATCTTGTTAAAATGCAGTTCCTGATTCAGGAGGTCTGTGGGAGGACCTACCTGGGTACTCAAAGTGTGGTCCACATCTTAGTTCCCAACCCAGATCAAATGAATCAGAATCTGCAATGTAACAAATCCCCATTAAAGTTTGAGAAGTGCACACGCCTGTAATCCCAGCACTTTGGGAGGCCAAGGTGGGTGCATCATGAGGTCAGGAGTTCGATACCAGCCTGGCCAAGATGGTGAAACCCCCATCTCTACTAAAAAAATACAAAAATCAGGTGGGTGCAGTGGCGGGCGCCTGTAATCCCAGCTACTCGGGAGGCTGAGGCAGGAGAACTGCTTGAACCCAGGAGGCGGAGAGTGCAGTGAGCCGAGATTGTGCCACCGCACTCTAGCCTGTGTGACAGAGCAAGATTCTGTCTCAAAAAAAAAAGTTTGAGAAGCAGGCTGGGCATGGTGGCTCACGCGTATAATCCTGGCACTTTGGGAGGCCGAGGCAGGCAGATCACCAGAGGTCAGGCATTCGAGACCAACCTGACCAACGTAGTGAAACCCTGTCTCTACTAATAATATAAAAAATTAGTCAGGCATGGTGTCAGGTGCCTGTAATCCCAGCTACTCAGGAGGCTGAGACAGGAGAATCGCTTGAACCCAGGAGGCAGAGGTTGCAATGTGCCGAGGTCACACCCATGCACTCCAGCCTGGGCAACAAGAGCAAAACTCCATCTCAAAAAAAAAAAGTTTGAGAAGCACTGCACTTTACAGTGGTGAAGCCTAAGTCCTGGCCTGCAGACGTGGCTGAAGAAACAGGAAATGCAGCAAACCATTGTTGTGCCCCCAGTGTCTGCAGGACTTGCATAGAGGAAGTCCCACTCTCCTCCCATAATGAATCTTTGCCTTTGCTGTGCGTGCTGCCTGAAGCCCCCATGGCCCTCTGGTATCTGCTAACCCCAGATATCCCCTGCAGATGTGCGAAGGCCAACCCCTTGTAGTTCCAGGTCAACTTGCAGCAGCCTACAAACTTAGGCCTGCATAGCTCATGACTTTGCTGGATCCTGGTGCTCATGTTTTGCTAAGTCCCTCCCCACGAAGCTGCCTGTGTCTGATGAGATTGTCACTTGCATCCCCACCTGTATGGGAACAGCTGCTGACTTCAAATGTCACTTGTATTTTGCTTCCTTAGCTCTACTCATGTGTTTTTTAAAGTTCCAACCCAGTACATCAGATTTGGCGTCTGGAGGCAAGGTCATTAGAAAATATCTTTTTTCCCTGCCCATTTTTTTTCTCTTTTCTGTTTTTTTTTTTCTTTTTATTTTTCTTTGTTCTCTTTTGAAAACATTTATGTTTGTTCGTTTTTTCTTTTCTTTTCTTTTCTTCTGAGACAGAGTTTTGCTCTGTCACCCAGGCTGGAGTGCAGTAGTGTGATCTCAGCTCACTGTAACCTCAGCCTGCTGGGTTTAAGCGATTCTTGTGCCTCAGCCTCCTGAGTAGCTGGAATTACAGGCGTGCGCCACCACACCCAGCTTTTTATTTTAATTTTTATTTTTATTTTTATTTTTATTTTTAGTAGAGAGAGGGTGTCACTATGTTGGCCAAGTTGGTCTTAAACTCCTGGTCTCAAGTGATCTGCACACCTCAGATTCCCAAAGTGCGGGGATTCCAGGCGTGAGCCACTGTGCCTGGCTGTTTGTTTTTTATGCCTGCCCATATTTTTGACCAATTAAAAGACAAAAGAATTAATCAGGTAGAGTTCAAATTATTTCTGACTTTTAAAAACATCGATTAGGGCTAAATTGGAGGATGTAGCTTATGACTATGGAAACAATGAGCTTCCTAATTCTACACCCCAGAATTAGATGACTAACCTACTTAGTCATGGGCAATGCTGAACAACCAGAGGGCCAGAGCCTTTGCAGCTAAGCTGGCCACACAGCCAGCAGCAGACCAGAGCACATGCCCTTGGCAGGCAGGCAACACTCAAACAGGAAGGAGAGAGAGGGGCTGAACTGGCCATGCCCGGTTTCTTCTCCTAAACTTGTCAATCAGGAAGACTCTTCCAGAGAAGAATGAGGGAATGGGTGGAGGGGGATCAGGAGTGTTACACAATGGATGTTCCATATGTCAGAAAGAAACAGCAGGAACAGGGCATAAGCATTCCCCCGTAAGAATGCCCATCCTTTTCTGTAACATGAAACAATCTACTCAGAAATTTTTTTTTAACTTTTATTTTAGGTTCAGGAGTATGTGTGCAGATCTATCATATAGGTAAACTCATGTCACAGGGGTTTGATGTACAGATTATTCCATCACCCAGGTACTAAGCCTAGTACCCAATAATTATTTTTTCTGCTCCTCTCCTTCCTCCAATCCTTTACCCCTAGCAGGCCCCAGTATCTGCCGTTCCCTTCCTTGGGTCCATGTGTTCTCATCATTCAGCTCCCACTTATAAGTGAGAACATGCAGCATTTGGACAAATGGGATCTAATTAAAGAGCTTCAGCACAGCAAAAGAAACTTTCAACAGAGTAAACAGACAATCTACAGAATGGGAGAAAATATTCGCAAACTATGCATCTGACAAACATCTACTATCCAGCATCTATAAGGAACTTTAACAAATTTACAAGATAAAAACAACCCCATTAAAAAAGTGGGCAAAGGACATGAAAAGACACTATTCAAAAGAAGACATGGATGTGGCCAGCAAGTGTATGAAAAAAGGCCCAGCATTACTAATCATTAGAGAAGTGCAAATCAAAACCGCAGTGAGATGCCATCTCACACCAGATAGAATGGCTATTATCAAGAAGTCAAAAATAAGCCTGGTTGGCTCACACCTGTAATCCCAGCACTTTGGGAGGCCAAGGCAGGTGGATTGCTTGAAGTCAGGATATCAAGACCAGCCTGACCAACATGGTAAAATCCTGTCTCTACTAAAAATACAAAAATTAGCCAGGCATGATGGTGCACGCCTGTAATCCAGATACTCAGGAGGCTGAGGCAGGAGAATTACTTGAACCCAGGAGGCGGAGGTTGCAGTGAGCAAATATCACACCACTGCACTCCAGCCTAGGTGACAGCAATATTCCATCTCAATATAAATAAATAAATAAATAAATAAGGCCGGGCATGGTGGTTCATGCCTGTAATCCCAGCACATTGGGAGGCCAAGGAGGGTGGATCACTTGAGGTCAGGAGTTCGAGACCAGCCTGGCCGACATGGTGAAATCCTATCTCTACTGAAAATACAAAACGTTAGCTGGGTGTGGTGGTGCGTGCCTGTAACCCCAGCTACTTGAGAGGCTGACACAGGAGAATCTCCTGAACTCAGGAGGTGGAGGTTGCAGTGAGCTGAGATCATGCTACTGCACTTCAGCCTGGGTGTCAGGGTGAGACTTTGTCTCAAAAAAAAAAAAAAAGAAAAAGAAAAAAGAAAAAGAAAAAGGTTGAGGCTGCAGAGAAAAGAAGTATTTATCCTTCCAATGTTTGAAAGAAAGTCTCCAGTGAGGCCAGATTCTGGTGCCACGTGCCTTTTTATTAAAAATATTCAACAATTTTTCTTTTTTCTTCTGTTAAAATATTTAGGAGCATATTCTCTATTTCTTTGACATGAGTATCGTCTACTTCCTTATTTCATGGCAAATTTCTGGGAAATCAACACAGTTCGTTCCAAGCCATAGGAGGTTGCTCTCTACTCTGTATCTTTCTCCGTTATGGAGTAACTTTATCTCCTTTAATGCTTTTTATGTGACTTTTTAACCAATGGTAGTAAGTCCTCCATTTCTCACATTCGTAAAAGTTCTGAAGACTTTTTTTATTCATCATATAATACCTTTTCAGTCATAGCTTTTTATTTTAATCAGGCTCTTATAAGCCACGGATAGTTAGACTTCACTTTGCTTTCCCCCTTTGTTGAAGGGAAGATGGTTCACTTTCAAAGTTTCCACACAGAGTTGAGCTATATTGCATTGTTCTGTAAATTTATCTTGTGTTTCCTTTGCCCACAACCACTGCTCATTGAATTAAATTCTTAGTATATTCTACTTTTGTTTTTCATTCAGGCAGCTTTTGTCATGAACTTTAGGCTCTATCTCTTGTTAACCTAGATCCAGAAGAACATTATGTCTCAGTTGTCTAACTTTTTTAAACATTTTAACACAAATACTATAGAATTTTATCTTCAGCTCTTCTAAGTGATACGATAAAGCCTTATCACTTTCTTCTGTGTGTTAAAATTATTTCGCCTGTTATCTCCTCTCCAGGTCAACAAACACATAGGAGAGGCTCCATGTTTGGACAAAACCTCGCATATAACAGATGCTCAATAAATATTTGAAGAATGACTATTACTGTTTTGTCCATGCTGCTTGGTCCATTTTATGTATGAATTAAGTAATCCTTCCGCTTCCTTCTAGGTGTGCCGCAGAGCCTAGTTCTGTGGACTAGCCCGCTCTGATCAGAACCCCTCCCATGCACTGGAAATCCAAAATGCTATCTTACAGATCCCATGCCATGTTGTCTAACTGACTGATTGCTTTTTCCTTCTGTACTTCACCGCCAGCTTTTTGGGAATGTTTGAAGTCACTTATCTTATTTGTTTTCATCTGTTCTCAGATCACCTTTGTTCTGTTCTCTCAACAGCTAAGAACTTGACACATTATTTCAAAGCTTGATCTGAAAATGTTCTGTGTCTATCAAAGTTTAACAAGGTGAGCCTGGGTAGGAAATGACTCCAAGCTGTTTTAACCCTTGGTGGGGAGAAACGAGAAGGAGATGGGCCTGAGCTTGGTTGTTAATACCACACCCATGGTGTGATTCACACTGTGTAGTCTGGCCTTGGGAGACATGATGATGGTGGGACGAGGACAAGCATGATGATCAGGAGGAGGAGGAGTCACAAGTAGGAATTTCTTCCATGACATTCAAACACAAGAAATGTCACATTGCTTTAACTTTCCAAGTAAAATCAGTTCGACTCACCTAACCCAGATGGGTGGACAATTTAAATCATGTTCTGGGGGTAATCACTTCCTCCTCCCTTGAAGTTGTGTGGGAGTCCTGAGGATTTGCCCAGCTGAGAACATTCGGGAAAGGGTCTCTGTACAGCACGGCTGCCTTTCCTGGTGATCACGTGCTGTATTTGAAGAGTGGAGCTCTACTCTCTTCAAGTCAAGGTTGGGCCCAGGAATCTTTGATGAAGTTCCCAAAGCCCAGCACAGGAATTCAGCCTCACTTCCATGTGCTTCTCACAGATGCTCCCATCCAAGAGTCTCCTGAGAACAAGTGGGACCAGATGTCTTCCACCCCTGAATCCCAGCACTTTGGGAGGCTGAGGCGGGTGGATCACTTGAGGTCAGAAGTTTGAGACCAGCATGACCAACATGGTAAAACCCCATCTCTACTAAAAGTACAAAATTAGCTGGGCACATGCCTGTAATCCCAGCTACTTGGGAGGCTGAGGCAGGAGAATCGCTTGAACCCAGGAGGTGGAGGTTGCAGTGAGCCAAGATCGCACCACTGTACTCCAGCCTGGGCAACAAGAGCAAAACCCCATCTCAAAAAAAAAATAAAAATAAAAAATATCAAGGAAAGGTTGAAAGATTAAACTCATGGAAACTCTCAGAAAGTAGAAGAAAAAGACAATAAAAGAGAAAACATAATAGAAAAGATAAGGCCAGGCGCAGTGGCTCATGCCTGTAATACTAGCACTTTGGGAAGCCGAGGCAGGTGGATCACAATGTCAGGAGATCGAGACCATCCTGGCTAACATGGTGAAACCCTGTCTCTACTAAAAACATAAAAAAATTAGCCGGACATGGTGGCAGGCACCTGTAGTCCCAGCTACTCGGGAGGCTGAGGCAGGAGAATGGCATGAACCCAGGAGGCAGAGCTTGCAGCAAGCCAAGATTGTACCACTGCACTCCAGCCTGGGTGACAGAGCAAGACTCCATCTCAAAATAAAAAAAGAAAAGAGATTCAGAGGAGCAAGAAGTTCAACAATTAGCTGATAGGAAATCCAAAAAGCAAAAAGAGTATAAAAAAAATTACCAAAGAAACATGAGAGTGCCCCAGAGCTGAAGAATAAGTCCTCGGATCCAACAACCCCACTAACGGCCCGGCAAAATAGATAGGGAAAAAGTTCGTGCCTAGTCACGTTAATGTTAGAATACTAAAGATGAAGAAAGGACCCTAAAAGTTTCCAGAGATAGAAGGGGAAATAAACACAATATCTACAAAGGAATAAGAATCAGATTGGCATCAGACCCCTTGTCATCAGCACCAGACGGCAGAAGGCAACAGAGAAATACCTCCCAAGTCCTAAGAGAAACTACTTTTAGTCTAAAGCAGGGGTCAGCAAACTTTTTCTGTAAAAAGCCTCTGTCACAACTACTCCACTTTGCCAAAACAGTACAAAAGCAGCCGTAGACCTTATAGACATGAATGTTCATGGCTATGTTCCAATAAAACTTTATTTACAAAAACAGGTGACAGACTGAATTTGGTCCATGGGCCATAGTTTGCCAAGCCCTGGTCTAGAATTATACATCCAGTGAAAATATGATGCAACCAAAATATTTTTGGACAATGAAGGGCCTAGAACTTTGCTTTTTTTTTTTCATAGAAAATGACTTGATAATACAGTTCTTTCATTAACATAAGAAGGTAAGCTAAGGTGACGATATCAAGTACAAAGAACATCGGATCTAACCCACAAAGATAATTTTTTAAAAAAAGAAGCTCCAGGATTAAAGGAATGAATGGCAGCTGTGCCTAATAGAAATCTAACACCAGTCTGAGTCTTACCTTTTAATTTAGAGGGGACATCCAGACAAAGCACAGCCTACTGAACTCTAAGGAACTCTAAGAACTCTACTGAAGGTGAGGTCCTGTATATTCATGTCATTGACCTCCATATCAAACAAGACTTTAGTGGGTTGCTCACCCATTTCATTTCTGGGGACTCCTATGTGGCTTAGTCCATGCTCCAAGATCTGATGACTTCATCCACGATGACCACACCCATTTTGCCCCTGTAGTTACCTCCTGGCTGTACCAACCTCGGCATCCCTCAAGCATACTGAAAGAATTTCAGCTGCAACCCTTCCCACTGTCATCCCTGGCCAACAAAGAGAAGCCAAGAATAAGCTTTTTAAAACATTCTTATGCTCCCCTCATCAATCAGGTTCTCAAAGCAGGGATGACAGGAGTGGAATCTGGACCATTTCAGGGAGATAGTGAGAGGATGCACAGGAGGCAGGATGCACAGGATAAATACCCTCTGGAGTTCATGTATCCTAAACGTTTAATTCCTCCCTTTACATTGTCTTCATTGTTCAGACAATCGAGGCTGGCTTTCCATGTCATGTGATGTGAACCAGCACTTGAATTCGCCAACCTAGGCAACATTAGGCTCACAGGGGCTGTCCAAACCAGCACATCCAATTGCAGAATCTCAGGTCAGGGCACTCACAGCAATAAATTCAACCTGACCCAAAATTTTATTCTTCATTAGGGAGGCTCAATATCTATTCCAACAGCTTCTCCTTTGATTTTTGAGAATGTAAATCAGCAAATTCCTTTCATTCTTTCTGGGACAAATCTTCTGTTTTGTATTCAGGCAATCCTAAGTTTGAGCTTGCTGTTTATTCACACCCACATTTCTTCACCAAATGCTTAGATGCCTACTCTGTGCCAGGCATCACTCTAGGCACTGGGGGGTTAAGGAGGGTGGAAACAGAAGGAATAAACAAAGAAATGTTATCCATAATATATTGGGTGGTGCCAGGGATGACACCTAATTAACCTAATGTTGCTGAGGCAACCATCCCATCATGAGGCCTCCCCATTGTTATATGTCAGCAACCAACCAGTCCCCCAAGCTTTGCCCATGGTGAGCAGGTGGCTGTTTAGTGACTGTGGGTGTCATGGGCAGTTAGTGCACCTAATCACAGTCTCCTCTCTGCCCGATTCCCTATTTCCCTTAGGGGCTATTGTCTGCAACCCTCATCCTGGTACTAATTTCCATATCAGTTAAAGTTCTTTGGTTGCAAGCTGTGACAACTTATTCTGGCTAACTAAAGCCAAAAAGAAAGCAAGCTGGATGATTCATGAAATAGAAGCAAGAGCTGATTCACCAGGCTTTGGGAGGGACAGAACCCAGGGACTCTCAATAACATGACCTCACAGATAGTCTCTTGAAGACACTAAGGACAGAATGGCTCTGCTACAGAGGCATTAGTCTAATGGATCACTCTGCTGAAGAGGCAGAGTCCCAGGAGAGAGGCTGATTGGCTGGCTTGGGTCATGTACCAGCCTTTGGGGGTGGAGTCTCATTGTGATAGGCAGTTCCAACAGGACCACATAGAATGAGAGAGGGGTTTTCCCAAAGGAAAAGTGGAATGATGGCATCAAAGGAAGGGAGAATGAATGCTGAGCAGAGAAATGCAAAGATGTCCACAGGGCTTCTGAGTTTGTGGGGCCTCTGTACACACAGCTCCTACTGAGTCTCCTCCTCGACCATCAGCTGAACCCTGTTCATCCTTCAGGGGTCAGCCCAGGTGACAGCTCATCTCTGCAACTCTCCTTGAAAGCCTCCAGGCAGAATTAATTGTCCCCTCCTCTGTGACGCCCACACCTCTGTTTCAGATGCTCACACATTTGCTTTTCTGTGTCCACTGGGATTAGCACTTAGTCTTGTCATCTTTTCAATCAGCAGAGTGTTAGAAAAGCAAATGTTTGCTATATGGAATGTGTTCAATTATTTTCTTTCTTTGTAAGGACTTGATAACCATTAATTTGCACCTATTTTGAGCATCTCCAGGCAACACTGGGGTGGTTGCTTCTGTTCTAGCAATTTCTTTCTGACTTCCGGCAGTGTCTCTATTTGTGTTGTAAGATTTGCTGGGAGGACCAGGGCTGGTTTGCTTTGTCTTTGAGACGTGCTCTTTGTTTTGCACCTAATCTTGCTGGTTTTTCTTCCTTTGGTTGTCATTTATTTTTGTTTAAGGGACTTGTGTTGTTTGTTTTGTGTTCTAGCTGACAGGAAAACACTCTGGGCCTTGGTATGCTCTCCTGGATATCATGATGTATCTTCTGGAAACTTATGACAACAAAATTCATATGCCAAGATTAAGACTCTGGGACCTAGAGCACGGGCATGGTGGCTCACGCCTGAGAGGTCCAGGCGGGTGGATCACAAGGTCAGGAGATCGAGACCATCCTGGCTAACACAGTGAAACTCCGTTTCTACTAAAAATACAAAAATTAAAAAAAAAAATTAGCCGGGCGTGGTGGCAGGCGCCTGTAGTCCCAGCTACTCAGGAGGCTGAGGTAGGAGAATCGCTTGAACCCGGGAAGCAGAGCTTGCAGTGAGCCGAGATTGGGCCACTGCACTCCAGCCTGGGAGACAGGGTGAGACTCCATCTCAAAAAAAAAAAAAAAGACTCTGGGGCCTACAGCAAATATCTCCAGAATTGCCCAAATCCAGTGGAGGTTCTTCTGAATTTTTCTCTGAGAGTAGTTTCAGCTCCACAGTTTTATTAAATTAGTTTGGATTTGTTTTTTCTCCTCAACCTCAAAACAGTGAGCCTTTCTCCTTAACCCACTTCCAATGTAATAGGCATTTCTGGATTTGCTATAAATGGTTTTAGAAATGCCCTTGTTTCTAGAAACACAGTAGTGGGAGGGACATGCTTTGATTATTTCAGCAGCATCCATTTGCCTCTTAACACCTTCCTTCCAGAACCTGTATTTTTATCTGGGGAGCCACTCCTTCCATATTGCACAGCAATTGTGCAGTTGGGTGAACTATTTCCCCACCCTCAGATCCAACGGTGGACCCCAAAGGATAAGTCCCAATCAGCTTCCATCTTATCTCCTTTGCAACAAAGATTGAGCTAGGTTTAATCAGAACAAAGCTGAAGACTATTATTCAATGACTGTGGGAAGTTGTGCTTCCTCTGTTCTCTCCATGAGGAAGTAGGAGGTCAGTCACGGTGGCACATGCAGTCATCTTGCAACCATGACAGAACCAACTTAAGAACAAAGATGACACTAGGACAGAGCAGGATAGAAAGAACTACAAGAGAAACAGAGCCAGAACCATGATCCAGCCACACCTGAAAGCTTCCAGACTTCTGGAATCCTCACTGACTTGAGCCAATAAGCCATTTTATTGTTTAATTTAGGAAAATTGGTTCTTTTGTCACTTGCAATAAAAAGCACCAATATATAAATATATATTGTCATATAAAAAGTCATTTAATAAATATACATCTTCTTTTATTCATTCAGCACGCATTTGTTGATCACTTATTTTGTGCAAAGCACCGAGGATATAATGATGAATCTCTTACTCTCATGGAGCTTAGCATCTGCAAATGAAGACAGAACCAAAGAGTCATCAAATTTTTTAAAATGCTAAATAAACTATGATGAGTGCTATGAGAGAAAAGTATAAATGCCTTAAAAACATGGAATAGATTTCTGTGACAGAGACAACAAAGATTCTGGTTCTTCTTCCTTGGTCATTGGGAGATTATTACTGGAATGAACACAACTGCTTGGACAGTGACTACATTTCCCTGTGTCCTTTGCTTCTGAGTGAGGTCATGTGATTTATTCTGACCAGTAGAATGTGAACAGAAGCGATGGCTATGGCTTCTAGGCTAAACGGTTAAGAAATGGGTGTTTCTCACATATGTTCGTTGCAGCACTATTCACAATAGCAAAGACATAGAATCAACTAATGCCTATCAATGGTAGACTGGATAAAGAAAATGTGGTGCATATACACTATGAAATACTATATAGCCATAAAAAAGAATGAGATCATGTCTTTCGCAGGAACTTGGATGGAGCTGGAGGCCATTATCCTTAGCAAACTAACACAGGAACAGAAAACCAAATACCACATGTTCCCACTTATAAGTGAGAGCTAAATGATGAGAACACATGGACACATAGAGGGGAACAACAGACATTGGGGCCTCCCAAAGGGTGGAGAGTGGGAAAAGGGAGAGAATCAGGAAAAATAACTAATGGGTACTAGGCTTAATACCTGGGTGATGAAATAATCTGTACAACAAACCCCCATGACGTGAGTTTACCTATATAAAAAACCTGTACTTGTGCCCCTGAACTTAAAAGTTAAAATAAATGAATAAGAAATGGGTGTTTTGTTCCACACCTTCTCTCTTCCCTGTCTGCTGTCTGATGTCAGTACTCAGGGTGACTTTGAAAGCCACATGTCAAAGACGGAAAAGCCTTCATCAACCTGGATCCCTGAAAGGCGGCACGGGCAGAGTGCCCCACCCCGTGACCCCATTTCAACCCTCGCCAACCTGCATTCTCCTGTTACATGAAAGACAAATAAACTTGTGTTAAGTCACCGAAACTTGAGGAGTTGTTTGTCGCAGCCACTAGCATTATCTTAACTAATATGGCTTATTTGGTGAAGTGACGTCAGTGCCGAGACAGGAAGGAGTTACCTGGTTAAAGAGCAGAGTGTGAGCCACAACATTCCAGGGAACTGTTCCTGGCCAGAAAGGAACAGGGTTCAGATAAGGAATTTTTTTTTTTTTTTTTTTTGAGACGGAGTCTAGCTCTAGCTCTGTTGCCCAGGCTGGAGTGCAATGGCGCCATCTTGGCTCACTGCAACCTCTGCCTCCCCAGTTCAAGCAATTCTCCTGCTTCAGCCTCCCGAGTAGTTGGTGTGACAGTCACCCAGCACCACGCCCTGCTAATTTTTTGTTGTATTTTTAGTAGAGACAGGGTTTTGCCATGTTGGTCAGGCTGGTCTCAAACTCCTGACCTCAAGTGATCCGCCTGCCTCAGCCTCCCAAAGTGCTGGGATTACAGGCATGAGCCACCAGCAGATAAGGATTTAAAAGAAGGCTGGTGTGTACAACTATCATGTTTCATAGACTGTGCTGGGCAACCCACTGAGCCAGTCCCCAGCATCTATACTGCAATGTGGCTCTTTATTCTCTACTTGTCTTTTGCCTGGGCAGTTATTCAGTGTGAGGGGTTACTTAATGGTTTTCAGTTATGCCTCATGTATGTCCAATCTGCCAGGCCCCGAGTGTGCAGGGTTCTCAGAGGGGCTGAGTAACTTATTCAAGGTCACAGAACTTATAAGTGGCAGAACTGGGACTTTAACTTAGGTCTGTTTGTCCAAAGTCGATGCATGTTATCATGGTATGTTAATAGGCAGCCTGCTATCAGCTGTAAATTTGGAGATTCGTGAATGTCTTGAGATACATCTACTGTGAATATACCCCCTCCCCATGCATGGATTCGCCATAATTGGAAGCAAAGCAAATCAACATCTTTACTGAATACCTGCTAATTGCAGGGGCTTGTGCTCAATGTGAGGGAGAAACAAAGAAACAGAAAGGCCAGAGACCCAAATTTTACCTCGAATTTGGCCACTAACTCCCTGAGTGACTTTCAGCAAATCCCTACTCCTCTCTAGGCCTCAGTTTCCCCTTATATACTATGAGAGGTTTGGATGACATAATCTCTAAGGCCTCTTCAGGCCTGATACACCCAAGGCCTATAAGTAGAAGCCAGTTCCAGCTTTGACCATTCATGTCTCACTGCCCTGCTCCTCTGACACCACCTAATAACCCCCTGTACTTCACTGCTTGTTGCTTTGACCCCTCGTGCTTTGATTCCTATGGAATAACTGGAAGATAGATTGTGACTTTTGCTTAGCAATGGCTCCTATTTACTGTGATGGCCTCTCTGACATACATCCTGTCCTTCACCCATTGTTTCAGCAGGAAACGGGACTGGCCCCAGGCTTAGTCCCAGGAAGTGGGCTCTGATGAGTGTAAGCCATCAGGGGTCACTGGTCATGGTAATCCAAATCTAAGCCAACTACCACTTTCCACTTTCCCAAGCACAACAATTGAGTCCGTCAGCAAAGGACCTAAGGTGAGCCCGTTAGAGCTCTTGCTGATGGTGGAGGAAGAGGTCTCTCTCTTGAATGAGAACGAGGAAGCAGGTAGCCCTGGGAAGCCACTGGCTGGTGCTCATATTGCTACTATTGGCAAAATAAAACTCAGAATAAAGGGAACAAATCCAATATGTGGAGGAAAGCAGAAGCAAGTGGAAAATCACATAGAAACTGAACCTGAGTCCTGATCAAACCTAACCTGAAGGCTGATCTACCTATGGACTCTTCAGTTACTTGTGCCAAAATTCCCTGTAATGGTTAAGCCATTTTTTTCTGTTCCTTACAACCAGTGGAATGCAAGCTCTGAGAAAGCAAGTGAACTGTCTGTCTTCCTTGCCCTGTGCCTAGAATAGCACCTCACATAGTAAGCGCCCAATAATATTTACTGAAAGAATGAATAAGCTGAAACATAATGGGCTCCAGGAACTTATCATGTCTAAAAGCAGGGACATGAATCTCTACAAAATCTCTATGAAATATTGTTCCTGCCCTCAAGATGCTCCCAGGGTAATCATCAATGTGTATGTGTAAGCCAGGGATTGGCAAACTATGGCCCATGAGCCAAATCCAGCCTGTTTTTATTGTAAATAAAGTTTTATTGGTACATGGTCATGCCCTTTGGATTGCCTATTGCCTATGGCTGCTCTTGAGCTACAAGGACAGAGTTGAGTAGTGCAACAGACCATATGGCCCACAAAGGCTTAGACTATATATTATCTGGCCATTTACAGAAGAAGTTTGCCAATGCCTTGTATAAGTCATTTTGAAGCTATCCCAGAGAATGGTGCTTTTCCCATCAGTCTGTGATAAATTGTTTAACGGCCACAAATGCCTCCCATTCCAGCAGGTAAGCTTCTTTGTAATGTGACTTTGTTACTCCCCATCTTCAGAGGTGGCATCTATTTCTCAGGCCCCTTGCATCTGGACTGGCATTGTAACTTGCTTTGATCAAACGGATGTGGCAAAAGCACTACTGCAGGTGGGTCCCCGGGCCTGGGCTTCCAGAGGTGAAGCAGCTTCTGCCTTTGCCCTCTTGGAAGCCCATCAAGCCACATGAAGGAGTGGCACACCCCTCATCCTAGTGGAGGAAGGGCATTGAGGTGCCCCAGCTGACAGCCAGCACCAGCTACCAGACATGGCAGTGGGGTCATCTTGGACCTTCCAGCCAAGCTGGCCATCCAGTGGATGACAGCCGTCTGAGCAAGCCCAGGGAACGCCAACAAAGGAACCATACAACTGACCCCAAGAATTGTGAGAAATACAACTGACCCCAAGAATTGCTGTTGTTGGCTGGGTGTGGTGGCTCACGCCTATAATCCCAGCACTTAGGGAGGCTGAGGCAGGCAGATCATTTGAGATCAGGAGTTTGAGACCAGCCTGGCCAACATGGTGAAACCCCGTCTCTACTAAAAATACAAAAAAAAAAATTAGCCCAGACATGGTGGCTCACACCTGTAATCACAGCTACTTGGGAGGGTGAGGCAGGAGAATCACTTGAACTCGGGAGGCAGAGGTTGCAGTGAGTTGAGACCATGCCACTGCACTCCAGTCTAGGTGACAGAGTGAGACTCTGTCTCAAAAAACAAAACAAAAAAAATGCTGTTACTTTAAAAAGCCACTGTGTTTGGGGGTGGCTTGTCACTAGCAACAGATTACTGGAACCCAGCCTCTTTCCCATCTGTCATCCCCCACTAAAGATCCCACCAGAGCCAAGGCTATGGCACGATTTAGAACTGCATGGGCGCCTGCAGTTTCTCTCAGATGAGAAAACAGAGGCCCGGGAGTGCCTCCCAAGGCTAGGGACAGAGCCAGAAGCCTCATCTCTCGCTACCCCGTGTGAGATTCTTTCCTGTGTCTCAGACTCCTTAGATTCTGAAGGAGTGGTCCCCTGGCGCTCCATTGTTCCCTGGACAAAGACCAACCAGGCCCAGCTGTGCCACTTAACAAAGATGTTGGTGACCTTCTAAAAGATGACAACAACCCCACACCATGGACTCCCATTCTTTACTTTCCATCACAGACAGGGGAGCCCAGCTGTGTGATGACAGCTGTGCAAAGTTTCTTCCTACTAGAGGGACAAGCCTCCCAGGCCTTTGGTTGCCCACAGAGGCTCCCTGCTGCGGGGAGCAATACCAGGATGAAAATAGCACAGGGTCTGTCAGAAAAGTGTCCCGTTCTCCTGGGGGACTCCCTGGTCCTCGCCACTACCTGCAGGCTCTAAGCCACTTGAAACAGCTCAAGCAAAAGCCTTTCTGTCAAGGGAACGGGAGGTCAAGGTCCCAGGGTCAGCTTCCCAGCAAATCATGCCCTTCCAGGCCCACCCCCCACCAGCCCCAGGTCCTCAGCTTCCTTTCAGCCTTTCCTGGGTGCCAACTCCCTCGGACCACAGGGCCTTTGCACAGGCTGTTCCTCCATTTAAACTCTCTCTACTTTCTCTACCCAGGGAACTTTTTGAGATTCCCGGTCATTCATTTCTTCCGTAGAGAAGCATTCACTGACTCCCTGCCCAGAAGAGACAGCCCCATAAAACACTCTCACAGCCCCATGGAACTGGTTTTTTTTTTTTTTTTTGAGATGGAGTCTCACTCTGTCACCCAGGCTGGAGTCCAGTGGTGCAATCTCGGCTAACTGCAACCTCTGCCTCCTGGGTTTAAGCGATTCTTCTGCCTCAGCCTCCCAAGTAGCTGGGACTACAGGCCCGCACCACGACACCCAGCTAATTTTTGTATTTTCTGTAGAGATGGGGTTTCATCATATTGGCCAGGCTGGTCTCAAACTCCTGACCTTGTGATCCATCCACCTCAGCCTCCCAAAGTGCTGGAATTACAGGTGTGAGGCACCACACCCGGCCCACCCCATGGAACTTTCTATCAAGCTACTTATCTCTATTTGTAAGTGTCCATTCAGTATGTAATGAGAAATATCTATCTCCCCAGTGGACTGTAAGCTCCATGAGGGCAGGAACCACACCTGGTTTTGCTCTCTGATGGATGCCCACCACATAGTAGGTCCTCAATATAGTTTATTGACTGAAGAAGCAATTAATTCTTCCAGGAATAAGGTTATCTCATTTTGCTTAGAAATTCTTAAAGGTCTGAGGGAACCAACACAAGGCTGTGACAAGTGATGAGATGTAGCAGATAAGGGCCCTCAGCACAGTGCTACCATGTAGGGCATTAACAAACGAGACTCATTTGTTCTGCCATTTTTATTGTTAGGATAACGATGATGATGGTGGTGGTGATGATGATGGTGGTGGTGGTGATGTTAGTGGTAATGATTGTGATGGTGGTGACAGTGATAATAATGGTGAGTATGATGATGGTAATTTGATGATGATTATGATGATGATAATGGTGATGGTGATGATCATGGTGATGTTGATAGTGATTATGATGATGATGGTGATGGTGATAATGATGATGTTGATGGCAATGATGGTGATGTTGATGGTGATAATTATGGTGATGGTGACTATAATGATGGTGATGTTGATAATGATGATGGTGATAAGGATAGTGATATTAATGGTGATGATGATGATGATGATGGTGATTGTATTAGTCTATTCTCGCATTGTTATAAAGGAATACCTGAAACTGAGTAATTTATAGAGAAAAGAGGTTCTGTAGGCTGTACAAGAAGTATAATGGCTTCTGCTTCTCAGGAGGCCTCAGGAAACTTACATTTGTTGGTAAAAGGGCTTGTGGGGTGTCTGTATAAACTGGCCATAAAAATATAGGACAATAAGTTGTGGAAAGCCACAAGAGGCCTCTGAGGAGGAAAGCCTCCTAACTGCCATCATATTCCCATGCTCAGAGCGAAATTTGCAACTGGCCCCCTGGCTCCCACTCTTAACCTGTCTTTTTTCATTCCTTTGGGTACCCTATGGGTGGTGTTGAGGGCTGGTCCCCAACATTCTGGTGCCCAACGTGGGGCCTGAAAGAATCCGGTGAAGGAACACTCGAGTATGTGAAATGGAGGAGTGAAGGACAAAGGACTCCCGAGGACGAAAAAGTTTTAAGCTCTGCAGGTAAGCAGGGCACTCGGAGAAAGCTAGGGACACAAATGGGACAAACTGAAAGTAAGTACACCATGTATTTGAGCTTGCTACAGCAGCTCTTGAAGTGTGGTGGGATAAAAGTTGATACAGAAAATCTTATGGATTTGTTTCATGCTGTGGAACAATTTTGCCCTTGGTTCCTGGAACAGGGAACTTTGGAATTAAAAGACTGGAAAAGTTGGAAAGGACCTTAAAAGAGAACATAGAAAGGAAAAGGAAATCCTTTGCCTGTTTAGTCAGTTTGGTCACTGATGCAGGCAGCACTGGAGCCTTTTCAGACAGATGATGAGGCTGAGTCAGAGGAGGTGAGAGAGGAGTTTAATGATCAGGACTCTGAACCACCTCTACCAAGTACTAACAAAAAAGAGAGTCCGGCCGGGCGCGGTGGCTCAAGCCTGTAATCCCAGCACTTTGGGAGGCCAAGACGGGCGGATCACGAGGTCAGGAGATCGAGACCATCCTGGCTAACACGGTGAAACCCCGTCTCTACTAAAAAATACAAAAAAAACTAGCCGGGCGAGGTGGCGGGCGCCTGTAGTCCCAGCTACTCTGGAGGCTGAGGCAGGAGAATGGCATAAACCCGGGAGGCGGAGCTTGCAGTGAGCTGAGAACCGGCCACTGCACTCCAGCCCGGGTGACAGAGCGAGACTCCGTCTCAAAAAAAAAAAAAAAAAAAAAAAGAGAGTCCGGAGGTGATTTCTGCCAATCGCCCGAGTCTCCCTAAACCTACTCAGAAAATTGTTCAGCCCAAGCTCCTTCAGAGGAATGTCTGCAACGGCCACCTCCTCCTCAGCCGAGTGAGTGCAGGGGGAGGGAATCTAAGACTTAGCTCGCTGCGCCCATTATTGCCCGACCTGCGTTCATTATGGAGAGGGGGCAATTCAGGCTCATCCTGCAGTTCACTATGGAGAAAGGGCCATACAGGCTTCCATTCATCAGGCAAGAGAAAGTGGGGACTTGGAGACTTGGCAGTTTCCAGTGACTAGGATACCACCTCAGCAGGCTGGGGGCCATGCTCAGGCTCACTGGGAACCTTTTCCTTTTAAAATATTAAAAGATCTAAAACAAGCAATAGGGCAGTATGGACCTAACTAACCTTATGTTCAGACTTTATTACAGGCTGTGGCTTATGACAAATGTCTGTGCCCCTATGATTGGGAGACATTAGCTCAGTCTACTTTATCCCCTTCTCAATTTTCACAATTTAAGGCTTGTTGGACAGATGAGGCCACTAATCAAGTGCATTGAAATGCTAGATCTCAGCCTCCTGTTAACATTACCTCTGATCAATTGCTTAGAATAGTACAAGCCTGGGGTACAACAGAACAACAGATAGTGATGAAGGATGAAGCCATTGCATAAATCAGATCAGTGTGTATGAGGGCCTGGGAGAAGATTCGGGATCCCGGTGTTACATATCCCTCCTTTAATTCAGTCAGACAAGGCCCTAAGGAACCTTATCTGGACTTCATTGCCCACATGCATGATGCAGCTCAAAAGGTTATCCTGGATGCACACGCCCAAGAGACAATTGTCCAACTACTGGCTTTTGCGAATGCTGATTCTGAGTGCCAGCCAGCCATTAGACCTGTTAAAGGAAAAGCATCAAAAGACAAGGTATTACGTGAATATATGAAAGCCTGCGATGGCATTGGAGGACATGTATACAAAACTAATCTCCTAGCCCAGGCAATGGCAGGTTTAAAAGTCTAGAAATAACACGAAAGTTCTCAGGGTCCTGTTAAAATTGTGGACAAATGGGACAAACTAAAAGACAATGTAAGAAGGGTCAAAACCACAGAAACACATCATAACTTTTCCTCTGCCCAAAGAGCTGCATTACAGGCAGTGCTGACAGTATTAAAAGATTTTAATCAGCCAGTTACTATTCTTTCAGATTCAGCTTATGCTGTGCAAGCTACTCAGCATATTGAAACTGCCTTCCTTAAATATATTATGGGTGAACAGCTTTATCATTGCTCAACTCTTTACAAACAACTGTGCGTACTCAGGATTTTCCTTTCTATTTAACTCATATCTGAGCACATACCAATCTTCCAGGATGCTTGACTGAGACTAAATGAGCAAGCTGACGTGTTGCTTTCCCCCATACGTACTGATACCTAAAGTTTCCACTCATTAACACACCTTAGCACAGCGGGACTTAAAAACAAATATCAAATTATGTGAAAACAGGTCAAGGACATCGCACAACATTGTCCTCAGTGTCAGGTACGTCAGGTACTACAACTACCACATCAAGAAACTGGTGTAAACCCTTGAGGGTTGACACCTAACATGATCTGACAAATGGATATCACCCATGTTCCTGCATTTGGCAAACTTTCTATGTCCATGTGACCATAGATACATATTCTCATTTAATATGGGCTACTTGCTAAACCAGTGAGACTGCAGCACATATAAAAAGACACTTGCTTTCCTGTTTTGCTGTCGTAAAAACAACAATGGACCAGGCTACTGTAGTAAATCTTTCCAAACATTTTTAAAACAAAAGAGCATTAAACACAGTACAGGTATCCCCTATAATTCTCAAGGGCAAGCGATTGCTCAGCAAACCAATCAAACTTAAAAATGCAATTACATAAACAGAAAATAGAGGGAGATGAGGAATATTCCACCCCTCATATGCAATTACAATTGGCTCTTGTTACCTTAAAGTTTTTGAACATCTCTTGGAATCAGGTTACTACAGCAACTGAACAACATTTAACAGGACAGAAGGTAAATGTTCATGAGGCAAAACCTGTGTGGTGGAAGGACTTTAAAACAAAGACCTAGGAAAAAGGGAGAGTTATAACATGGGGAAGAGGGTTTGCTTTTATTTCCCCAAGAGAAAAACAGCTTCCAGTTTAGGTACCTACAAGACATCTTAAACTTTACCATGAGCAAAATTCCAATGAAGAGAAAAGGATTTTGGAACCAAGATCTCCACCTCCAAGCACACCTGATGGCTTGAATGAACATTTCAGCTGGCCAGATGAAGACCAACAAGGAGGGAGGTTCCAAGATGGCTGAATAGGAAGAGCTCTAGTCTGCAGCTCCCAGTGTGAGCATCGCAGAAGACGGTGATTTCTGCTTTTCCAACTGAGGTACCGGGTTCATCTCACTGGGACTTGTCAGACAGGGTGTGCAGCTCATGGAGCAGGACAGGGCATTGCCTCACCCAGAAAGTGCAAGGGGTCTGGGAATTCCCTTTCCTAGCAAAGAGAAGGTGTGACAGACTGTACCTGGAAAATCAGGATGCTCCCACCCTAATACTGCGCTTTTCCAATGGCCTTAGCAAATGCACACCAGGATATTATATCCCGCACCTGGCTCAGAGGGTCCCACGCCCACGGAGCCTTGCTCACTGCTAGCACAGCAGTCTGAGATTGAACTGCAAGGTGGCAGAGGCTGGGGGAGGGGCATCCACCATTGCTGAGGCTTGAGTAGGTAAACAAAGCGGCTGGCAACCTCGAACCTTGAGTGGAGCCCACCACAGCTCAAGGAAGACTGCCTGCCTCTGTAGACTCCACCTCTGGGGGCAGGGTATAGCTGAATAAAAGGCAGCAGAGACTTCTGCAGATTTAAACGTCCCTGTCTGACAGCTTTGAAGAGAATCGTGGTTCTCCCAACATGGAGTTTAAGATCTGAGAATGGACAGACTGCATCCTCAAGTGGGTCCCTGACCCCTGAGTAGCCTAACTGGGAGACACCTCCCAGTAGGGGCCAACTGACACTTCATACAGCCTGGTGCCCCTCTGAGACGAAGCTTCCAAAGGAATGATCAGGCAGCAACATCTGCCATTCTACAATATTTGCTGTTCTGCAGCCTCTGCTGATGATACCCAGACAAACAGGGTCTGGAGTGGACCTCTAGCAAACTCCAACAGACCTGCAGGTGAGGGTCCTGACTGTTAGAAAGAAAATTAGCAAACAGAAAGGACATCCACACCAAAACCCCATCTGTACATCACCATCATCAAAGACAAAATGCAGATAAGACCACAAAGATGGGGAGAAACCAGAGCAGAAAAGCTGAAAATTCTAAAAATCAGAGCTCCTCTTCTCCTCCAAAGGAACACAGCTCCTTGCCAGCAATGGAACAAAGCTGGACAGAGAATAACTTTGACAAGTTGAGAGAAGAAGGCTTCAGATGATCAGCAATAACAAACTTCTCTGAGCTAAAGGAGGATGTTTGAACCCATTGCAAAGAAGCTAAAAACCTTGAAAAAAGATTAGATGAATGGCTAACTAGAATAAACAGTCTAGAGAAGTCCTTAAATGACCTGATGGAGCTGAAAACCACGGCACGAGAACTATGTGATGCATGCACAAGCTTCAGTAGCCAATTTGATCAAGTGGAAGAAAGGGTACAAGTGATTGAAGATCAAATGAATGAAATGAAGTGAGAAGAGAAGTTTAGAGAAAAAAAAGAATAAAAAGAAATGAACAAAGCCTCCAAGAAATATGGGACTATGTGAAAAGATGAAATCTACGTCTGTTTGGTGTACCTGAAAGTGACGGGGAGAATAGAACCAAGTTGGAAAACACTCCTTAGCATATTATCCAGGAGAACTTCCCCAACCTAGCAAGGCAGGCCAACATTCAAATTCAGGAAATACAGAGAACATCACTAAGACACTCCTCAAGAAAAGCAACTCCAAGACACATAATTGTCAGATTCACCAAAGTTGAAACGAAGGAAAAAATGTTAAGGGCAGCCAGAGGAAAGGTCGGGTTACCCACAAACAGAAGCCCATCAGACTAACAGCGGATATCTTGGCAGAAACACTACAAGCCAGAAGAGAGTGGTGGCCAATATTCAACTGCCCTTAAAGAAAAGAATTTTCAACCCAGAATTTCGTATCCAGCCAAACTAAGCTTCATAAGTGAATGAGAAATAAAATCTTTTACAGACAAACAAATGCTGAGAGACTTTGTCACCACCAGGCCTGCTTTACAAGAGCTCCTGAAGGAAGCAATAAACATGGAAAGGAACAACCAGTACCAGTCACTGCAAAAACATGCCAGATTGTAAATACCACTGATGCTAGGAAGAAACTGCATCAACTAAGAAGTAAAATAACCAGCTAACATCATAATGACAGGATCAAATTCACACATAACAATGTTAACCTTAAATGTAAATGGGCTAAATGCTCCAATTAAAAGACACGTACTGGCAAATTGGATAAAGAGTCAAGACCCATCAGTGTGCTGTATTCAGGAGACCCATCTCATGTGCAGAGACACACATAGGCTCAAAATAAAGGGATGGAGCAAGATATACCAAGCAAATGGAAAGCAAAAAAAGCAGGGATTGCAATCTTAGTCTCTGATAAAACAGACTTTAAACCAACAAAGATCAAAAGAGACAAAGAAGGCCATTACATAATGGTAAAGAGATCAATTCAACAAGAAGAGTTAACCATCCTAAATATATATGCACCCAATACAGGAGCACCCAGATTCATAAAGCAAGTCCTTAGAGACCTACAAAGAGACTTAGACAATAATAATGGGAGAATTTAACACCCCAGTATCAACATTAGACAGATCAATGAGACAGAAAGTTAACAAGGATATCCAGGAATTGAACTCTGCTCTGTACCAAGTGGACCTAATAGCCATCTACAGAACTCTCCACCACAAATCAACAGAATATACATTCTTCTCAGCACCACATCACACTTATTCCAAAACTGACCACATAGTTGGAAGTAAAGCACTCTGCAGCAAATCTAAAAGAACAGAAATTATAACAAACTGTCTCTCAGACCACAGTGCAATCAAACCAGAACTCAGGATTAAGAAACTCACTGAAAACCGCTCAACTACATGGAAACTGAACAACCTGCTCCTGAATGACTACTGGGTACATAAAGAAATGAAGGCAGAAATAAAGATGTTCTTTGAAACCAATGAGAAAAAAGACACAACATACCAGAATCTCTGGGACACATTTAAAGCAGTGCGTAGAAGGAAATTGATAGCACTAAATGCCCATAAGAGAAAGCAGGAAAGATCTAAAATTGACATCCTAACATCACAATTAAAAGAACCAGAGAAGCAAGAGCAAACACATTGAAAAACTAGCAGAAGGCAAGAAATAACTAAGATTAGAGCAGACCTGAAGGAGATAGAGACACAAAAAACCCTTCAAAAAATCAATGAATCCAGGAGCTATTTTTTTTTTTTTTTTTTTTTTTTGAGACGGAGTCTTGCTGTGTCGCCTAGGCTGGAGTGCAGTGGCCGGATCTCAGCTCACTGCAAGCTCCACCTCCCGGGTTCACGCCATTCTCCTGCCTCAGCCTGCTGAGTAGCTGGGACTACAGGTGCCTGCCACCACGCCCGGCTAGTTTTTTGTATTTTTTAGTAGAGACGGGGTTTCACCGTGTTAGCCAGGATGGTCTCGATCTCCTGACCTCATGATCCGCCCGTCTTGGCCTCCCAAAGTGCTGGGATTACAGGCTTGAGCCACCGCGCCCGGCCAGGAGCTGGTTTTTTGAAAAGATCAACAAAACTGATAGACCACTAGCAGTACTAATAAAGAAGAAAAGAGAGAAGAATCAGATAGATGCAATAAAAAAATGGTAAAGGGGATATCACCACCAATCCCATAGAAATACAAACTACCATCAGAGAATACTATAAACACCTCTATGCAAATAAACTAGAAAATCTAGAAGAAATGGATAAATTCCTGGACACATACACTCCCCAGGACTAAACCAGGAGGAAGTTGAATCCCTGAATAGACCAATAACAGGTTCTGAAATTGAGGCAATAATTAACAGCCTACCAACCAAAAACCTCCAGGACCAGACGGATTCACAGCCGAATTCTACCAGAGGTACAAAGAGGAGCTGGTACCATTCCTTCTGAAACGATTCCAATCAATAGAAAAAAAGGGAATCCTCCCTCATTCATTTTATGAGGCCGACATCATCCTGATACCAAAGCCTGGCAGAGACATTTTAGACCAATATCCCTGATGAACATCGATGCAAAAATCCTCAATAAAATATTGGCAAACCAAATCCAGCAGCACATCAAAAAGCTTATCCACCATGATCAAGTTGGCTTCATCCCTGGGATGCAAGGCTGGTTCAACATATGCAAATCAATAAACGTAATCCAGCATATAAACAGAACCAAAGGCAAAAACCACATGATTATCTCAATAGATGCAGAAAAGACCTTCAACAAAATTCAGCAGCCCTTCATGCTAAAAACGCTCAATAAACTAGGTATTGGTGGAACGTATCTCAAAATAATGAGAGCTATTTATGACAAACCCACACCCAATAGCATACTGAATGGGAAAAAACTGGAAGCATTCCCTTTGAAAACTGGCACAAGACAGGGATGCCCTCTCTCACCACTCCTATTCAACATAGTTTTGGAAGTTCTGGCCAGGGCAATCAGGCAAGAAAAAGAAATAAAGCGTATTCAATTAGGAAAAGAGGAAGTCAAATTGTCCTAGTTTGCAGATGACATGATTGTATATTTAGAAAACCCCATTGTCTCAGCCCAAAATCTCCTTAAGCTGATAAGCAACTTCAGCAAAGTCTCAGGATACAAAATCAATGCGCTGAAAATCACAAGCATTCCTATACACCAATAACAGACAAACACAGAGCCAAATCATGAGTGAACTCCCAATCACAATTACTACAAAGAGAATAAAATACCTAGGAATCCAACTTACAAGAGATGTGAAGGACCTCTTCAAGGAGAACTACAAACCACTGCTCAACAAAATAAAAGAGGACACAAACAAATGGAAGAACATTCCCTGCTCAAGGATAGGAAGAATCGATATTGTGAAAATGACCATACTGCCCAAGGTAATTTATAGATTCAATGCCATCCCCATCAAACTACTAATGACTTTCTTCACAGAATTGGAAAAAACTACTTTAAAATTCATATGGAACCAAAAAAGAGCCCGCATTGCCAAGACAATCCTAAGCAAAAAGAACAAAGCTGGAAGCATCACGCTACCTGACTTCAAACTATACTACAGGTCTACAGTAATCAAAACAGCATGGTACTGGTACCAAAACAGAGATATAGACCAATGGAACAGAATAGAGCCCTTGGAAATAATACCACACATCTACAACCATCTGCTCTTTGACAAACCTGATAAAAACGAGAAATGGGGAAAGGATTCCTTATGTAATAAATGGTGCTGGGAAAACTGGCTAGCCATATGTTGAAAGCTGAAACTGGATCCCTTCCTTACACCTTATACAAAAATTAATTCAAGACAGATTAAAGACTTAAATGTTAGACCTAAAGCCATGAAAACCCTAGAAGAAAACCTAGGCAATACCATTCAGGCCATAGGCATGGGCAAGGACTTCATGACTAACACACCAAAAGCAATGGCAACAAAAGCCAAAATTGACAAATAGGATCTAATTAAACTAAAGAGCTTTTGCACAGCAAAAGAAACTACCATCAGAATAAACAGGCAATCTACAGAATGGGAGAAAATGTTTACAATCTACCCATCTGTCAAAGGGCTAATATTCAGAATCTACAAAGAACTTAAACAAATTTACAAGAAAAAATGAAACAACCCCATCAAAAAGTGGACAAAGGATATGAACAGACACTTCTCAAAAGAAGACATTTATGCAGCCAACACATGAAAAAATGCTCAACATCACTGGCCATCAGAGAAATGCAAATCAAAACCACAATGAGATACCATCTCCCACCAGTTAGAATGGTGATCATTAAAAAGTCAGGAAACAACAGGTGCTGCACAGGATGTGGAGAAATAGGAAAGCTTTTACACTGTTGGTGGGACTGTAAACTAGTTCAACCACTGTGGAAGACAGTATGGTGATTCCTCAAGGATCTAGAACTAGAAATACCATTTGACCCAGCCATCCCATTACTGGGCATATACCCAAAGGATTATAAATCATGCTGCTATAAAGACACATGCACACGTATGTTTATAGAGGCACAATAAACAAAGACTTGGCAAAGACTTGGAACCAACCCAATTGTCCATCAGTTACAGATTGGATTAAGAAAATGTGGCACATATACACCATGGAATACTACACAGCCATAAAAAGGATGAGTTCATGTCCTTTGTAGGGACATGGATGAAGCTAGAAACCATCATTCTGAGCAAACTACCACAAGGACAGAACCAATACTGCATGTTCTCACTCATAGGTGGGAATTGAACAATGAGAACACTTGGACACAGGGTAGGGAAAATCACACACCAGGGCCTGTCATGGGGTAGGGGGAGTGGGGAGGGATAGCATTAGGAGATATACCTAATGTAAATGATGAGTTAATGGGTGCAGCACACCAACATGGCACATGTATACATATGTAACAAACCTGCACGTTGTGCACATGTACCCTAGAACTTAAAGTATAATAATTTATTTTAAAAAAGACCAACAAAACCCATCAAGCAAGCCCACCGATTTGAGGATAGATCAAGAGGCTGACCCAGCTTGCAGAAAAAAACCTAAAGGCACAAAAAAACCACTAACCTCAAGTAACCTGATAGTGATTATAACTGTGGTAATTACTATGGCAATAAGTCTCCCTGTGGGTACAGCAGACCAAAATTATACCTATTAGGCATACGTCCCATTTCCACCTTTAATTAGGCCTGTCACATAGTTGGAACCCCCAGTTAAGGTTTATGTTAATGATAGTGTTTGGATGCCTCAGTCTACAGATATTCGTGGGCCCTGTCACCCAGACAAGGAAGGAATGTTAATAAATGTGTCCACAGGTTATCACTTCCCCTCTCTTTGCATAGGGATGGCTATCGGTTGCTTAAAAGGCTACCGACAACATTGGCTAGTTAAAATTCCAGGTCATAATCAAAGATCAGTATCCTATCATTTATTTTGTGGATGGAGCCTGAATCATTCACAAAGTTCGGTTCAATTAAAACACTTCAAGCCCAGAAAAGAGAGGTGTCAAAAGCCACAACAATGGTCAAAGAATTTAGAAATATTGATTTGGAAAAATCGCATCTCTGATCACGCTGTGGTACTACAAAATAATTCCTATGGAATCGTCATTGATGGGTCCCCTAAGGGGACCGTTTGCAGCTAATTGTACCAATCAGAATAATAGGCCCAAGACAGGACTAAAACAGAAACTATACTGTCAAAAAGATGACACTATTTACACTAAAAAACGTGCCCCGTTTCCCATAATTTGGACTGATTTTGGTATGGCTGGCCCACATCCGAAAATGATTAATGCAATAATAGACCCTGAACATCCCAAATTCTGGACGTTAATGATGGCCCAATCTCATATTCAGGTTTAGGAAGAAAACTATTATCTCAAAAAAAGTGAGAGACGTCAATTTGTGTACCAGTTTTCTTCCAACCAAACGGTGCCCATTCAAAGTTGTGTCAAGCCTCCTTTTATGTTGATGGTTGGAAGTATTGATATTCGACCTAATTCTCAAACTATTACTTGTCAAAACTGTCACCTTTTCACCTGTATTGATTCCATGTTTGGTGTAAAAACATCTGTGTTGCTAGAGAAGGAGTTTGGATACCGGTTTCCCTCAATAGACTTTAAGAAGCCTCTCCTTCCATTCATATCATCACAGAAATGT
Organism: Rhinopithecus roxellana; assembly: GCF_007565055.1. Lineage (NCBI taxonomy): Eukaryota > Metazoa > Chordata > Mammalia > Primates > Cercopithecidae > Rhinopithecus > Rhinopithecus roxellana. The sequence continues at coordinate 8,985,980 of NC_044560.1, read as the reverse complement.
TAAAAGGATGTTTACCAGAACAAAAAAAAATTATTTTTATCCTTATTGCAGTCACAGCTACTGCTGCGGCTGCTAGAATTGCTTTACACTCCTCTGTTCAAACTGCAAAATATGTAAATAATTGACAAAATAATTCCTCAAAATTGTAGAATTCTCAGACCCGGATAGACCAACAATTGGCAAATCAAACAAATGATCTTAGACTGTTATTTAGATAGGAGATCGTATAATGAGCTTAGAGCATCATTTGCAAATGCAATGTAATTGGAATACTTCTGATTTCTGCATAACTCCCCGTTTGTATAATGCTACTAAACATCATTAGAAAAAAAGTTAGACATCATCTGGAAGGAAAGAATAAAAATTTAACATTAAATATAGCCAAATTTAAGGAACAGGTTTTTAAAGCATCTCAGGCTCATTTAACTCTCCTGCCTAGGACTAACACTCTCACTGGAGCTGCTGATGGACTTTCAAAGGTAAATCCTCTTAAATGAATTAAGACCATTGGAGGATCAACTATTGCAAATTGTGCTTTAATGTGTATCTGTTTACACTGTTTGCTTTTAGTCTACAGATGTGAAAGACGCCTCTGAAAAAAAAAAAAAAAAAGACACCACGAACAAGCCATAATAGCAATGGCAGATTTAAAAAAGAAAAAAGGGGGGTATGTTGGGAAAAGGGCTTCTGCGGTACCTGTATAAACTGGCCATAAAAATATAGGACAATAAATTGTGGAAAGCCACAAGAGGCCTCTGAGGAGGAAAGCCTCCTAACTGCCGTCATGTTCCCATGCTCAGAGCAAGACCCACTCTCTTATTTGTAAACACTGTGTTCAAGGAGAAAGACACTCCTTTGAAGCACGGGAAAGTGGAGAGACATGCAGGCTCCTAGTTAAGCCCACTCCCACTAGCTACTCTCCGATAAGTTAAAGATATACTGTTTGAGCATAAAGGAGATTCATTTAAACTGCTATTGCTATAAATTACGCCTACGACGCACTGCCATCCTTTCACTGTTCCACCCTGAACATCTGCTTCTGAGATCTAAGTGATTGTACTCAATAAATAGTGTGCAGACTAGAGCTCCGAGCCTTTTGCAGCCTCCATTTTGTAACTGGCCCCCTGGCTCCCACCTTTATGAACTCTTAACCTGTCTTTTCTCATTTCTTTTTGCCACCGGACTTCAGGTACCCTACAGGTGGTGTTGAGGCTGGTCCCCAACACACAATCATGGTGGAAGGTGAAGGGGAAGCAGTCATGTCTTACCTGGCTGGAGCAGAAGGAATAGAGGGAGGGGGAAGATGCTACACACTTTTAAACAACCACATCTCATGAGAACTCTGTCAGGAAAACAGCACTAGGGGAATGGTACTAAACCATTAGAAACCGACCCCATGATCCAATCACCTCCCATCAGGCCCCACCTCCAGCACTGGGGATTACATTTCAATGTGATATTTGGGTAGGGACACAGATAAAACCATATTAATGATATTCATGGTGATGGTGATGATGATGGTGATGGTGATGGCGATGGTGATGATGATGGTAATATTGATGGTGATGATGGTGATGGTGACGATGATGGTAATATTGATGATGATACTCATAGTGATTATGATGATGATGATGGTGACTTCTAAGCTAAAAGGGACAAGTTTATATCAAGAAAAAAAAGATATCACTGAGAGGCTGGGCCCTGTTCCCTCCACTCACCTCTACCCTAACAACCCTCCATCATGAAAGTTAAAATCTGTCAAGTAGGGACAGTAATCCCATCAAAGTGCTTGGAGCCCTGGCCGGGTCACATGCTACACCCCAGTGGGAGTAAGTGCCTTGAGCTCCTGGGACAGCATCTGCTTCCTCCATGGCCGGGGAAAGGAGAAAAGGAGGGATCCAATATTTATGGCTCCTGGGCAAGGCCTCCTGCAAAGGCTTTACATATTTCATTTCATTTCCTTTTCTTCTGGTCTACAACCTTGGGAGGACAGTCTATTTTATGGAAGATGAAGCTGGGCTCAGAGAAGTGATGGGACTGGCCAAGATCACATAGCCCCTAAGTGCAGGGGTCATCACTCAAGCCCTGGTCTTGCTGATGCTTTCTACCACATTGTGCCAATGGGTGAAGACCATAAAATCAATTACCTTTCCCCAAATGTCTGAACTGCCCTCCAAGTCCAAGTCCTACCAACACTCCAGCTTCAAACCTCAACTGAGAGCAACTTCACCTGGAAGCCTGCCTGGCTTTTTCTGCTTGGCTCTGGCCCTATAGTCTTTACTTTTCTGCTACAGGTACAGACCTGCAGGGACTTGGAGGAGCCCTGTCCTAGCCGGGCCAGGATTCAAAATGGGTCACAAAAGGGATCGTCTCCGAAACCTGGCCCTTCCTGGGAAACACGCCTTATGCCACCACAGGAATGGCTGTGGGCCAAACCTCCCAGGGAATCGACGCTAATTTTCAGTTGTTTAGAAGGTAACTCCTCAGTGATTCACTGTTTGGGCTCTCATAACCCAGGCCAGGAGAGCCAGGGGCTGCTAGGAGATCAAAAGGAAATGGTGAACAAAGGTCTCCCTTCTCAGGAGACAATGACTCACAGCTGCTAGGTGATCCTGGGCAGGTGGACTCACCTCTCTGACCCTCTCCCTCAAAGTCTTCTCTGAAGCAGGGTGAGAAGGATCCAGCATGAAGAGTCCCAGGAGGAGTTATTAGCAGGAAATGAGTGGGAGGGGCAGGAGACAAGGGTTTCCTGGGCTTTACTCTTATTGATTGATTGATTGATTGATTGATTTTTCTGAGACTCAGTCTCACTCTATCGCCCAGGCTGGAGTGCAGTGGCATAATCTCAGCTCACTGCAACCTCCTCCTCCCAGGTTCAAGCAATTCTCCTGCTTCAGCCTCCTAAGTAGCTGGGATTACAGGTGCCTGTCCGGAGCCATGAGGCCTGGAATTAGCCGACCTCTGTTGCTTGATCTCCGCAAAGCGGAGACAAGAGGGCACATTCCCGGGTTCTTTATTTACAAACCCTTCCCGCGCGCGCCCAAAGCTTTTCCCGCACGCGCCTAAGTTTCTCCCCGCGCGCGCCAAAACTGTTCCCGCGCGCGCCAACCTTTCCCGCGCTGCGCCAACCTTTCCCGCGCGCGCGCGCGCATTTTCCCGCCCAGGAAGATATGCAGCCCAGGGCGCAGGCGCGATCCCGCGCTCAGGAAGAGTACAAACCCACGGCGCATGCGCGATTGTAATTTGAGACGACCCGGCCCCCCGTCACCGCCCTGGCCCAACCTCTTCCCCTGCCAGCCTATATAAGGCATGACCCTACACTCAATAAACGAGACTTGATCAGGCCATTTGTCTTGTCTCCATTTCTTGTGTTTTCTTGTCTCCTCCATTCCCACTCCCCCTTCCAGGGCCCGTTCGACTGTCCTGCAGGTCGGGAGGTGCCTGCCACCACACCTGGCTAATTTTTGTATTTTCAGTAGAGATGGGTTTTCGCCATGTTAGCCAGGCTGGTCTCGAACTCCTGACCTCAAGTGGTCCACCTGCCCTGGCCTCCTAAAGTGCTGTGATAACAGGCGTGAACCACCGTGCCTGGCCAACAAAAGGTTTTTAACACAAGAGTATTAACGCTCAGCCCTCCTCTCCTTACTCCAAGGTGAAACTTCCCTGGGCCTCTATCCTCCGGCTGGTTGGGGTCAGGGAATTTGCGTCGGGATTCCTTCCAGCCTGTAGGGTGAGACCCAGACTCACTGGGTTTAGTCTCCTCTCCTGGAAGGGAGGCTGGCACCAGGCCCTAGACCAGCTCCTGAAGCCAGGAGCCTGCTGGTTAGGCCCAGGGCTGCAGCACCCCGGTTGTCATGGGCCCTGGGCACATTGGCCTTTGTGGGCTCTTCATATAAAAAAAAAAAAATTAAAATTAAATGTTATGACTGTGTTGGTTTGAAGACAAATGTAATCCAGGTGTGATGATACTTGTTTTTCTCCTACTTTAATAAGAAATTAACACATTCTGTTGGGACCACTAAAAGTAGCATGGGTGCTAGGCACCGCCTCCACTTCGTGCTGGATTAATTGGCCCAGGTGAAGCTCGTTGGGTTGCCTGGGTTTAAATTCTAGCTCATCACTTACACATGTGCCTCAGTTTCCTCCTCTGTAAGATGGGGTTGTGGTCCTGCTTGAAAGGGGCTCGGCATGGTGCCAGGTGCATAGCCAGTACTTGGTGAGGGCTGGCTGCCTGGTTGCGTGTTTTCCATCCTCCTGTGCGGGAGGCAAGAGGGACACCTTCTATCCCCATAATACAGGCAGGAAAACCGAGGTTCCAAGCAAGGGAAAGGATCTGCCCAAGGCCGCCTAGTATGCAGTGGAACCAAGACTCCAAGGCCCTGAACGGTGACGGAGGTGCACGGTCAGTGATTCCAGTCACAGACCAGAGCAGGAGGGTCGGGGAGGGGAAGCACCAGGCCAGGCCGGGGGTCTCCTGCCTCCGGTTCTGCCTGGGTGGAAACTTGGAAACAGGACGGACTTGGCCCTGGGCACTTCCAGGCTGTGAGAACTGAAGTTTTTCAGTCTCTCTGAGTCTCAGTCAAATGGGGATGAGGAAAAGATATCAAGAATGTCAAGCACCCGGCACAGCCCGCACCTTGCAGCTTGGTCAATGGATGATTTCTTGGAAAGGGTGGGCTACGGGAAGGGTGTGAGTATAAAGAGCCACGAGATTGCCCGCCATACCCTACACTGCCTGGAAGCAGAGCCCACAGGCCCCAGCTAGCCCCTCCCCGGGGACTTGGCCAAAGTGTCAGACCTGGAAGAATCGTTGCATCACTGGGCACTCACGGGTTAATGACAGGGAGTGGACAGGACCTGGGTATTTAACTAATTAGGAGGCGCCCTGAGATCAGAGGTGCCCCCGTTGCTTTCTTCTGCTGCCTTTTGTGCTCCTTGTGCACCTCCCTTCCCAGCAACCTGGGATGAAACCTCCCCACGTGCTGGTGTTCCTTTGCCTCCTGGGTAAGTGATCTTTGTGAGCTTCAGCCTTCTTCTGCCCCATCTGGCAACCCCAAGCTCCCTAGATGCCCCTGAGCCTGGCCCTACCGAGGGCATGGTGGATGCCAAACACTGCAGGCTGCCCCCTTCCTGCCACCAGGGTGACCCCGAGGCCAGTTTTGCCTGAGCCAGCAGTGGCTGGAGCAGAAGGGAGGAGAATGCAGGCTGGGAGGGGTGAGGGACATGGGCCAGGGGCTGGAGCATCCTGGACAGCACACCCTGGGCTCCTTCTCCTACCCTAGCTTCCATGTTTGGCTCCAACCTGCCGAGGTGAGCAGGATTCAGCCACATGGCTGAGTCAGGAGCACCGGGAGGAATTCAGGGAGGTCAGCTGAGGTGGACAGGAGATAGGTCCAGTGCCATCTGATGAGACTTGGGGGGACAGAGTGTTCCTGGATGACATAAGGGCCGACACCTAGGGAGGACCGGTGGCTGGTGAGGAGCCCCTGGAAGGGGTGAACGAGTGATAGTGTTGTAGATAGAAGATAATGGTGGGAGTGGACATTGGAGGGGCCGACACACTGGAGGTGAAGACCAGGGGGATAAAGGTGCAAAGGACGTCACTGGCAATATTACTTATTACCATGCTTGTTGTTGAGAGTGGGTTGCTTTGGGGAGGTGAGCTTAACTGGACAACTGGAGAGATGCCTGTGATCAGATTTGAGGGGACATCGGGGAAGTTGGCTGCAGAGGGTGGGGCCCTCCCTCTCCACAGTGGGGCCCTCCCTCTCCACAGTGGCCCTGGTCACAGGGAACCTGGTCCAGTTCGGGGTGATGATCGAGAAGATGACAGGCAAGTCTGCCCTGCAGTACAACGACTATGGCTGTTACTGCGGCGTCGGCGGCTCCCACTGGCCAGTGGACGAGACTGACTGGTAAGGAGGCAGCCTGCAGGGGGACCTCCATGGGGATGGAAGAGCTGGGGGATCCTGGGAGGATCCTGGGAGAAGGGGGGGCGCCTGGAAAATTCAGGCTGATTTCTCCTCTGGGCCGCTTTGGGCTCTGGGCCCCCAAGCAGCCCCTGGTCCAACCCAGCCTGGCCCACAGGTCCCCCCAGGTCGACCATGACCCTTACAGGTGCTGCCACGCCCACGACTGCTGCTACGGACGTCTGGAGAAGCTGGGCTGTGATCCCAAACTGGAAAAGTATCTTTTCTCTGTCAGCAAACGTGGCATTTTCTGCGGTAGGTGGACGGCCCTGAAGTGACACAGACACCCTGTGGTAAGGTGGGTGGAGGCAGCTTAAGACAGGAAGCCCCTCCTGATGGTGACCTTGGGCCTTATCAGAGCCAGACCCCGGGCTGGACGCATGGGGTTTCCCATCACCATGTAACAGTGGAGACCCAGATGTTCACTGGGTACCCAGGCTAGAGAAGCCCATACCCCATCAGTGCAGCCCTCAGCCCCAGGTATCTCCCAGCTCCAGCCTCTGGAAAGAGGAGCGGAGGGGCTGAGCTGAGCCAGGGCCCAGAGGAGCTGGACTCAGGCACCCTCCCAGGGCCTCAGCAGGAGCTAAAGGTGAAGTCCCTAAGACAGAACGAGCTGGGGCTTTGGGGACAGCAGACGTGGTTTCCAAAGGCTGACTCCTCACTGGGACTGTCAGGCTGGACCCATTTGCTCAGCTTTGCCATGTCCAATGCCCACTTGGACAAATTAGCTTTCCTTTAGTCCCAGGCCCAGGCAAGCAGCCTAAACCAAGTGAGAGTGTGCAGAGACCCCACACGGGAGAGCCAAGCTTTCTCCCTGCCACAAAGCCAGGAGCAGCCTGAAAGAAGGGCAGGGCCTGGTGGGCGGATGGTTCAGCGTGGAAGGATTCGGGAGGTCGTAGAAGACTCAGTTCAGGTCTCTAAATTCTGTCCTGGGGGCGGGGCAGAGCTGGCTCCATTTCCTCTGCAATCATCAACTCGGCAGGGCAATGTGCCAGGTACTGAGTCCCTGTCGCTGGAAGTCCATGAAAGGCAGGAGCAGCCACCTGCCAGGATCAGGGCTGGGAGAAAGAGTTAGAGGAGGAGGCAGGTAGGTGGAGACACAAGCTCTGGATTCTACTCAGGGCGTCACCTTTCACCTGCCTGTGACTTTGGAAAAGTGATATAATCCCTGGAAAGCCCCTGTTTCGTAATCTATAAAAGGGAGAGGCTTATAGCTACTTTCCCAGCTCAGTCCAGCTCCTGCAAAGAGCCCCCAAAAAGAGGCTGACGGGCTCAGTGTTAAGTCCCTTCCAACCCTGAGTGTTGCTGACATAGCAGGCGTGGGTAGAGCCCTGACGGCAGAGGAAGGCTCACCTTCACGGGGGGAAATTAGGCACCTGGTCTGAGCTGTGAGATACAGTCATGGGGACAAAAGGGAGCCGGAGCCACTGCAGGCAGAGGTGACAGAGGCAGCTGCAGTGGAGAGAGGAGGAGCCTTCTGTGCCCCTACAGAGCTGATGCCAGCTGGCTCTTGGGAGCGCAGGTCAGGGTAGAAGTCTGACTCCCAGGCTGGGCATGGGCAGAAAACTGGGCTCTATCCACTCTGATGAGGACAGGCAGAGGGCCCTAAGCAGTCCCCAGCTTTGGTCCCGGTGGCTTCCAGCCTGGGCCCACGCCACTCCGGGGCACATGTAGCCATCAGAGTGAGTTGCTGTCATTTTCGTAGCTGTCCTCTCTGCTTGATGGCCACAATCCGCCATCAGCAATGCATCACACAGGGGTGCAGGGGTTGCCTAGAAATCCCCCTGGCTGGGGGCAGTGAGAGCGAGCCAAGTGGTGTCTCTAAGGCAGGAGAGAGCTAAGGGCAGTCAGCGTGGGCTTGAGAGCAGGGAGGGACAGCGAGGGCAAGCTTCCAGCTTCCCTGGTGTCCCGAGCCACAGTGCACCCCGCCCTTGTCACTTGTCTCACCCATCCCTGAAACAACGCCAGAGCTTGGGCTTCTATCAGAATGGAGTTGGTCCAGGTCAAGAACATGGACCCAGGAGCAGCCAAGAGCTGTCCCATACATATCCTGAGCTTCTGTGGTCCCTGACTCACTTTGTCCCATCCAGCCGGCAGGACCACCTGCCAGCAGCTGACCTGCGAGTGTGACAAGAGAGCCGCCCTCTGCTTTCGTCGCAACCTGGGCACCTACAACCGCGAATATGCCCATTACCCCAACAGGCTGTGTACCGGACCCACCCCGCCCTGCTGAGGCTGTGCTCGGCCTCCTCCCTGTCCCTCGAGGTCCTGGGGAATATTGGCACCAAAGGCCCTCCCTCTGGAAAATTCCTTTCCTGCAAACCCATTCCTGCTTGAGAGCTCAGAGATATGTCCTGGACCATCACTAGCCTCCCAGGCTACTCCTTCTCTGTAGAAAGAACCCTGCCCCAGGAGCCGTGGATCCTTCAGCACCCGGAAGACTGTCACCAACTTCTGGGACCTCAGCTCCCTCTTCTGAATAAGTGAATAACGTTTTCCCATAATTCTAATATTCTCTGAGTCTCAAATTCTATCAGTCATTCTAGGGTTTAATTCACTAAAGTTTCATTCATTCATTATTTTTCTGATCACCTACCTTGTGCTGACAACGTGCTAAGCATTGGAATAATTTGGGAACAAGTCTGACATGGGCGGCCCTGCTGGCAATTCCAGCATTAAATTCTTTTAATTTTCCATGACAGTAAGTTTCTGTGACTCTTTTTTGTTTTTGAGACGGAGTCTCGCTCTGTCACCCAGGCTGGAGTACAGTGGCGCAATCTCAGCTCACTGCAAGCTCCGCCTCCCAGGTTCACACTATTCTCCTGCCTCAGCCTCCCGAGTAGCTGGGACTACAGGTACCCGCCACCATGCCCGGCTAATTTTTTTGTGTTCTTAGTAGAGATGGGGTTTCACCGTGTTAGCCAGGATGTCTCGATCTCCTAACCTCATGCCGCCTGCCTCGGCCTCCCAAAGTGCTGGGATTACAGGCGTGAGCCACTGCGCCCGGCCCTATGACTCTTTCTAACATTCTACAATCTTATCCAAAATAATGCAATCTCTGGAAGGAATATTTCTGGCCATATGGCTTAATGTGAAAAGCATGAAAAATACCAACCTAAAAATATTGTCCCCACTGTGTCATCAGGCCTCAAATCCCCCCCCACTGGCAAAGATTGATTAAGAGTGAGAAGCAGCTCTAGATGGTCTTATCCACACCCCTTCTTTGATAGGCCCCTGGGGGCCAGAGAGGGGATGTTCTACCCGAGGGGGTGTCCCCAATCCCTGGCCCTTCATTTCTTCATGAAGTTGTCATCAGCCACCTACGCTCTGGTATGGCCATGTTAACCAGGCCTGCTGGTTGTCATCTTGGAAAGACCAGAGTGCCCAGGGCAGTTCAGCTGTGAGGACACAGGAAGAGGAGGAGGAAAGGGTTCAGCATCGACGGCCGACTCCAAGCTTCCAATTCTGAAGCCATGAAGAATGTAATGCACTCAAGGATTCCCACCAGGAGGAATGCAGCCTATTCTGGAAGCAATCTATTTCAGCAGATGTTACTTCTAAAGATAGAATTATCTATTATATGCTGATGAAATCTTACAGGACCAGGAATTCACCTGCTCAATGACAGAGCACCTGCCAATGCATTTCACAGGGCAAAGCTCACAGTGGACACTCAACAAATGTCTATTCCCTTTACCCTTCCCAGGGCCTGTGCACAGCATTCAAGACCTTGAGGGCAGGGAGGAAAGCAAAGAAAATCAAAGGGATGGCCTGTCACAGTGGCTCACGCCTGTAATCCCAGCACTTTGGGAGGCCAAGGTGAGCGGATCACCTGAGGTCGGGAGTTTGAGACCAGCCTGACCAACATGGAGAAACCCAGTCTTTACTAAATACAAAATTAGCCGGGCATGGTGGCATACGTCTGTAATCCCACCTACTCAGGAGGCTGAGGCAGGAGAATCGTTGAACCTGGGAGGCGGAGGTTGCAGTGAGCCAAGATCGTGCCATTGCACTCCAGCCTGGGCAACAAGAGTGAAACTCCATCTCAAAAAAAAAAAAAAAGAAAAAAAATCAAAGGGATGTATTGCTGTGACCTTTAAAAGGTGAACAAGCTCTGTGCTAGCAATAGGAAGGAGAAGAAAGAGAAGACAGGCATGTGTACTTTGCTGTTGTAACTGACTCAAATCCTCGCCCAGTATCACCAGAAGACCATGTCTTAAAGCAAAAACAGCCTGTGTGGGGGAAGAGTGCAAACCTCGTTTGTAGGAAAAGTGGTTCTGAGGCGCCCTCTGGTGTCCATTTCATTCAGGCCACTAGGGAGAAACCTGCGCCTGGCTTAAACCTTGATTTCTTTTCTTCAGGTGGGCAAAGTGTGCTTCTGAGCTAGTGAAATTGGTCCCCTCGCATTTTCATAAATAAATATACTGAGAAAATGCCAAAGAAGGCCATACAACCATCTGAGGATGACGGCCACTGCAGAAACAGGAAACACAGGGAGGAGCTGATACGGGCAGATTAGAGAGGTGACACCCTGGGCATGATGGATTTAAGGCACCAATGGGACACCTACCTGATCTTACAGTTGTATGACTGTCCGACAAAACAAACATTGAAACTTAGGAGCAAGACTCCAGCGCAGCCTGCTGTGACCCCTGCCCCCACCCACTCAAACCAGGCTGTGAGTCTTTTGGCCACAGACCAGCCTTTACCCCTTTGCTTTCCCAGGGCTCAATAAATGTTTGATGATGGCATCAAGGGGCCTGCCTAAATCCTGTTTGCCTATGTGTGCGTATCTAGAGAACAATCACTTGATCCCCAGCAGCAGACTTGCAAAAGGGACTGAAAAAAGGAAAGAACCCTGAACTTGAACTCAGAGGTTCCAGGTAGAGCACTTTGTTCTGCCACTTAGCAGCAGTGGCTCTGCTTAGACCTTTGCTACTCAGCATGGTCCATGGGCAGTGGCAGCTGCAAAAGCAGCAGGGATCCTGTTCGAAATGCAAAATCTTGAACCTGACCCCAGACCTGCTGAAATCAGAATCTGTAAGTTAACAAGCCCCCCTGATGATTCGTGTGCACATTAAAATCTAAGTGCCGATAAATGGTCACAGCCTCAGTCTCTGCATTTGTCAAATGGAAGTATGACATTTCCCCAGCAGGTTGGCTGTGGCAAAGTTTGAGTTAGCATGCATGAAAATGCACAAATAATGGCTAGCACTGAAAAATCACTCGTGTTCTATGAATGAATGAATGGATAGTCCTAACAATAGCTAACATTTGCTGAGCACTTGGCATTTGCCAGGCACTATTATAAGTGCTTTATGTGTGCTAATTCATTGGATGAGTAAACTAGGCAACGGGACTGTCAAAGCTGGGGAGGGGACATTCTCACCTAAATGTTTCGTAGTTTGCCTCTCCAATTTTGATGACAGGATTTGGATTGGTTTTGCTTTTATTCCTATTTAGCACCTAACAAAAGCTACGCATGAAGTGCAAAGGTAAATACCTTGCTCAATAAGTGGCCAGAAATCACAGTCGAATTCCCAAGTTCAATGAAGAGTCTGATTGGGATTTCATGGACATGCGTCTGCTTCACTGGGGTTCTTTGCATTGTCACCACCAGAGAACTGAAGTTAATTCTTTCCTTCAATAAGTTTTGTACAAATTGTGCTTCTGGTCTTTTGCTGGATGCTGGAGATAGACACGTATCAGACAGAGTCAACCAGCAGACAGAAAACAGCAACTATTCTACACTAGCAAGTAATGTGACACCCCTAAGAAGAAAGTATCAGGATTAATGGTTCTTAAACCCTCCATCCTTCATCACGTCTCCATCCTGTCCACCGATGCCAGCTGCATTTTCCCAGAGCCTGATTTTCATGTCTCTCCTCTGCTCCTGATCCATCAGTGGTTCCCCATTGTCCACCAGCCCCTGGTATTCAAGGCTTGGTGGTATCTGCTTTTCCAGCCTCTTTTATGCAGCCCTATCTATTTACTAAGCTCCTCTGCTGTCCTGCCTTCATACCCTTGTGCAATAGCTTCTCTCAACCTAAAAGCCTCCCTTGCTCACAGGCTCATCACCATGCTAAAATCCATGGGCTTAAAGTGAATCCCAAATGTCACCTTTTCCTTTATTTTTAGAGACAGCGTCTCACTCTTGCCCAGGTTGGATTGCAGTGGCACGATCATAGTTCGCTGCAGCCTTAACCTCCTGGGCTCAAGCAAGCCTCCCACCTTAGCCTCCCACGTAGCTGGGAAAACAGCTGTGTGCCATCAATTCTGGCCAACTTATTTTTGGTAGAGACTGGGTCTCGCTATGCTGCCCAGGCTGGTCTCAAACTCCTGGCCTCAAGCGATCCTCCTGCCTCAGCCTCCCAAACTGTTAGGATTACAAGTATAAGCCACCCTGCCCAGTCCCAAATGTCACCTTTTCCATGATGCAGTTTCAATTGGAGCAGATTTCACCCTCCTTGAACTGCCAAGCTGTGTTTATACCTTTCCTAGAACTGCTTACCCCGTTATTTGGGTCCTTGCATGGTGGCGGCAGACTGGTCCGGGTTCAAATCCTGTCTCTGCTACTAAGCTGTGATCTTGGGCCCATTATTTATTCCTGAATAGAACCATCAGCCTCACAGGGTGGTTTTCAAGTTCAAATGAGACGATGTATCCAGAGTGCCCGGGGCACGCTAGCTGCTCCATCTTTGCTTGGCCACCTTCTGTATTTTTGGTCTCCAATTGCAGTTGTCACATAGTAGATGCCAAACAGGTACCTGTTCAATTGAATTCTACGCTAATGTCCCCCAGAGGCAGAGGTAGATGGTGCAGCATTTTTCCAGGCAGGAGCTACCTGTAACATTCCCAGGTCAGAATGCACACGCAGGCCGGCTCCAGACACTAAAAAGCAGTCAGGCAGATCTTTGTTATTCTGAGGTTTTGAGACAGGGTCTCACCCTGTCACCCAGGCTGGAGTGTGGTGGTGTGATATTGCTCACTGCAGCCTGAGACTCCTGAGCTCAAGTGATCCTCCTGCCTCAGCCTCCTGAGTAGGTGGGACTACAGAAAGGCACCCAGCACCAGACCCCAGTAATTTTGTGTGTGCATGCATAGAGATAGGATCTTGCTAGGCTGACCAGGCTGGTCTTGAACTCCTGGGTGTGAGCAAGCCTCCTGCCCCAGCCTCCCAAAGTTCAGGGATTACAGATGTGAGCCACCGCACCCAGGCCTCATCTTGAGAATCCATTCAGCAAGCACAGCATTACTCTTCCAGTAGTGAAAGGCACATGAGAGGTGTTTGAAGAAGTTCCCAGTCTTTCTCCAAACTAATTGTGCATCCATAATAAGCGCCATCCTAAGCACCGGAGCATCCCACTCCTAGGTTTCGCTTGCACTGGCCATTCAGTCCAAAATGCCTTCACTCCCATTTCTGCGTCCTGTCTCCCCTTTCGTGCCTCGTCCAAATATCACTTCCTCCACCAAGCCTTCCCGAATTCTTTGAACTCACAGCTCTCTCATCAGTACCTCCTTTACGGGATACGCTCTCTCCTGGGTCAGTGACACGTCCACTTTCATTCCTGGACTGGAGGCTTTTTGAAGGCAGGATCCATGACTGTTTCAACGCCCAGAAATAAGGACCCATACAGAGTAGAGGTTCACTTGATGTCAGATGGATTCTTGGATGTTTGGATGAATAAATTGCCTAGAAACAATACTCTGGGGATACCCAAGTCCTTCTACCATAGGGCGGTTCGGACAAGTTTCTCCAAGAAGGTAGGAAATGTTTCCTTCTGCCAAGCCAGAATCTGTGAAGTGACAGGACTGGCCTCAAGCCTTTGCAACCAAGTTCTAAATCTCTGCATCTAAATGGTCTGAGAGTGCCCATTCCGTCAGCAAAAACCATTCTGTCCAGCCAAAACCATATTGGAGCAAGGCTTTTTATGAACTGTATCTCAAGACACACACTCTGTTTCTGTGCATTGGAGGAAGGGAAAGGCCAGAAGCCTGGGGTGGTGTCTGGCTGATGCAACTCTAAACACCCAGGTTTTCAGCCAGGCTTTCTCCAAGGTGACCATGAGCAGCTGTTACAAAGGGACAAAAGTACAGCCACTTGTCCCTGCCTGGCTCAAGAACACTTCTCTGTCCTTAAAGACTCATCCTATCTCCCACACAGGATCTTACAGGTCACCTGGTCCAACGCTGCCCCAACAGGAAGCCCCTCTAATCCCTAGAAGCAGCCGCCTGGCCCCAGCTGAATCCCTGGAATGGGATTGAGGAGGCCATGGAAGTTTTTCAGTGTGCGGGCAGCACCTAGATTGGGATATCACTTTGGACCATAGCAGGTTTTCTGGAAGAATCTCACATTAACAGGGTCTGGAATCTGGGCCTCATGGGCTCAGGAACCAGTGTTTGTCTATCCAGAGATGACGGGTGTCTCAGTTGTGGAGTGAAAAAGAACCACACAGGGAAGATCGCTTGAGAGACTGTAGGAGAATCTGCTTGCAGGAGCTGGAATATTCTTGACTTTCGTCCAGGAAACCATCCAGTCCTTTTTGCTATCAAGGCATCAGGGAGCCAATTCAGAAGGCTGCTTATTGAATACAAAATGAAGAACAGGAGAATGGGAGTCTCAAAGTCAAAACCATGATATGGTGAGGTCTTTAGAGCCAGTCCTTGACTGGCCAGAGCGCTTGTGTGGATGGGGCCCCTGCTGGACACACTGAAGGGCTCCCCTCGCTCTGGTTTCCTGTGGACCCTTCTAGGTGAGCCGTGCCCCAGACGGTGCTGTCTGTGCCTCGGCAGGGAGCCTCCTCCTGGAATGGGGTCAAACAATACTGAGAGTTCTAGAGGAGCCCAAAGTGGCCACTGACAGACAACTGCTACACATTTAAACAGTTTCAAACTATCAAGAGGTGCTCTCAGATATCAGGCAGAAATCTTAAGTGTGTAGTCCTTAAGAATGGCCCTGCCATTGTGTGTGGTGGCTGCACTCAGCTGCACTAAAGCAAAAATCAGCTGTTCTAAGCTTAGTCAGATCCCAAAGGACTACACACCTAGAACACTCAATCCAGCACATGCACACACGCAAACCTTCCACACAACGTCTCTAAAAAGGACATTTCCCAGCACACTCAGTCTCCCTGCCCACTCAAACGGTGGTCAGATACCGATAAAAACAACTTAAAACTTTGTTTTTAAACTAGAATTTATTGGTATACAAAACTCCATTTCATAGATAAAGTGGCACATCTTTGCAGCTTCTATTGCACCAAGTATTGAAGATTAAAAACACACAAAAAAGAAACATTTGGTTTTGAAAACACTGCAAATAGCCAAGTACAGTACTTTGGTAAATAAAAAATAAAATGGTTCAGATGAACACAATCCGTGGAAAGAAACGACCTAGGGGGAAGGAACTATGGACATCAGACAATGGTCACAATTCTCACCATCGAGCTCCATAGATAAGGCAAGACTTGCTAAGTCTATGGATCACGACCCCATGGAGGTCTTAAGTTTCTCCAGACTGAAGCTAGAACAAGTATAGTGCAATTAAAAAAGAGAAGGCCCCTTCTCCACAGACACATCCACCCCTCTGTAAAGGGGACTGACGCACGCCAACACTTGTGCACGGGAAAGGGGAGCCCCCGGGTGTGACGTCTGACTCCTGGCCCTTTTCTTCTTTCCTCTGAGCTTAGTGCTTGTGCAGACTCTGGAAGAGTCACTGGGGAGGCCAAGGGCCTTTCCTACTATGAAAAATGAACCGTTAAGAGTGGGAAAATGTGGGGAGCCTCTCACCAGTACTGCTCGAGGCAACTGCCAGAGATCAAACCGCCAGCTGAGGTCTGCGGCTGAGCTCACATGATTGTCACGGACGGCTGGCAGCCTGCTGCGGGCTGACACACCAAGGATGAGAGCCAGGCTACAGAGGGTCTGTCCAGCAATCACCGCCAGCCGCAAGGACTGGCAGTGAGCAGCAGCAGCTCTGGATCATGGCTATGCCCTGCTTAGAATAAATTCCCTATGCAAAAGTTCGTAGTTTTACAGAAATAGACTCTTTACACTGGTACCAGCCCCTTCTCAAGTAATTCTGCAAGGAGGCTAAACATTTTCATGGAACCACAAAACAGTCCTAAGGAGGACAGTAAAGAGAGGGACGCTACAAAGCAGCTGCTTCAAAGACACAGGTCAGAGTCTGAGGTTTTAAAGGAATTTCACCTCGGGACGGAAGATGGCCAGGCCAACCACAAGGCACAGCTCTTTCCAGAGGCCCCCATCAGTGGAGAACGGTAAGCTCTGCATCCTCCATACACTTGGTGACTGGTGTTCCGTGTTCTCTCCACATTCCAAAAATGACTGTTCCCTTACTAATATGCGATGGCAGACGTCATAATTTATGCTATCTAGATCTTCAATGATGTCATTAAAAAAAAATACAATTTACTGGCCGGGCAGAGTTGCTCACGCCTGTAATCCCAGCACTTTGGGAGGCTGAGGTGGGCAGATCACGAAGTCAGGAGTTCGAGACCAGCCTGGCTAACATGGTGAAACCCCATCTCTACTAAAAATATAAAAATTAGCCAAGCATGGTGGCACGCACCTGTAATCCCAGCTACTCAGGAGGGTGAGGCAGGAGAACTGCTTGAACCCGGGAGGTGGAGGTTGCGGTGAGCCAAGATTGCACCACCACACTCCAGTTTGGGCAACAAAGCAAGATTCTGTCTCCAAAAAAAAAAAAAAAAACCACAATTTACTTTAGAGCCAAGAAAACACACCTTATAAAAAGTACCATTATTACATCATCTCAGAACAACTGTCAAAGGCCCCAGAGTTTTAGCAACACTTGTTCTGAAAGCTGTGATGAATGAAGCTGTGAATAACGAGAATGGCAAAACAGAAAAACTGCATCAGAATCTGAGTCTAAAGATTTAACATGGCTAGACAGAGCCTTGAGGTAAGAAAGTGAAGAGCTATGCATCTACCCAAAACGGGAGTTGGACAGGGCCACTGACATGTCACACTAAAATCAGGAAGCTCCGTTCTCTTCCCCTGGCAAAGATCCTTTTGGTCAGGGTAATTTTTAGTCACCTCTGACTAGGAATCCAAGTTTCCTTCAACTGACTGAATATTTCACAGAGGTAAACTGATAGCATTCTATGCTGACCCAGTAAAACCCAGGCAGAGTCTACAGAGTTTCTCAGAGTTAGAGAAATTGCACATTGACTATGGGGACTCACTACGAGTACAGTTCAGCGCCAAAGTCCATCTGATGCTACCTGTGTAGTATGTGAGCAACTCTCCCCCCAACGGAAGGTGGCCCTCCTCCCACCCCGCCCCCCACCCCTACCCCCGAAAATCACATCATTTCACACTGAAGAAGCTCCCTGGGGCAAGCAGGGCAGGCATAATAAATTACCCATGGAAAGGCTCCCTCCCAGTCAGCTCCAGCTGCTCCAGCTGCTCCACAAGGGAGACCCCACTTCCCAAGCCCTCAGAATCAAATTGGCATTGGAAGTGTTTTCAGAGCTTAATAAAGAAACTACAGACAACATCGACTCACATTTAAAATTCTTTCTGCCACAATTTCTCAAGTATACTTTGCTCCTGAAAGTGTATGTTCATTATTATTGAAAAACTAAATATACATATACATTCTAACTTTCTAATATCTCCTAGTGGCAACTATATTATCTAGAAGTTATGGTTCTATGTTGCTTTAATACATCTATCTCTCTAGTTCAAAGTTGTTGCCACTAAAATTGTATTTATTTTGACCTCTAAAAAAAATCTTTTTAAAATCCATAAAACCTTTATATACAGTTTTAAAAGCAGTAAGCAGCTATGTACCACTGCTCCATCCCCTTTCTCCTGACCAAACTACAAGCTACCAAGACAATCTCATATAATATAAATCTCTACAAGATACAACACAGAGGTTAAGACACATTCAGTTCCTAATAAAGAGTTCACAGAGTACCTGTACTAGAGTAATAGCTGCTGACAACAGTCATCCCAGGACTAAACATACTGGGCCTCCACTCGGGCTGCCAGTGAAGTAATTTTCCAGTGCCCACTGAGGCAACTAAGCATATCGATTCCAACTACCTTATGTACCCAGTGAGACTGAGGCAGTGAAGTCTACATTGAAACCATTAGCTAGAAGGTATCACTGAAGTTGGATGCATGTACCCCAGACCAACTGTAACTGAAAAGCTGTGAAACAGTAATAAAAGAAAATTACTAAAGCCATTTGATTAGTTTTTTAAACCGCCGTTATTATACTCCAGAAATGCTGAAGCCTATTATCACAATTAGGTAATTTATAAATAAATGTTAACAATATTCTTTAATAACTTTTTAGCAGCTTCTAAAACTTCTAAAACCCAAAAGGGCCCAAGGCCACCTTCATTAACCATGTAAATAAAGCAATTCTACTACTTCTGACAATGAGTCTCTCTTAAGCTCACTGCTAATCTGAATTTCTGGCATACAATCTTGTCTTTCTGAGAGGATCTGGCCTCTGAGTTCAAGCAGTACAAAACAAACAGGAAAGCGTCTTCTTGAGAAACACTCAGCCAGTCAGGAATCTGCCCAGTGTTGAAAACTAAGACAACCATAGATCCCAACGCACTCTCGATCCCACTCCCATAGAGTAAGGCAACAGAGATCTTTCATTCGTTTGGAATGAGTACAGCAACACAGCCTCAAGCTCAGGGCTCTGCGATGTGCACAGAAAAAATGCTGTGCACTTTTTTTAATCTGCTAAATTTTACGATGTACTGTACCCAAGAAGAATCCAAATCACAATGTCCTAGGAGTAATTCCAAGAGACTACTGATGCTCCAACTACAAAAAGCCACCAAAGTCAAAAACAAAATCAAAAGATAGCAGTGAAACTAAAGAAAGCAAATGGCCTGCTGATAAAGACAATCTGACGACTCCAGGAACTACCAAACTTTTTAGTTATCACTTTGCCTCCGAATTTTTCTAATTGTGAAATGTGAGGGGTGGGGAATATAACTAATAATTTAACTTTCAACTCAGCATCAATTATTTGCCCAAGTATTAGGTCCCAAAAGACAAAGATTATCCACGATGGGCCACCTCGGATGTTATGGTTCTTAAGTTCACATCCACCAACTCAGTTTTAGGAATGACATCTCTCCATTGCTCAAGTCTGTCGATTTCAGAACTGAAGAGTCATTCGAAGGCCTTAACCAAAGTATATTCTCTTCCCTGCTGGTCCAACCTAAGTCAACCAACTCTGCTGGTCCAACAACTCCCAGCAGATGCTGGAGTTTTCCCAACTTTGAAATGCCAAACAGGGCTTAAATAAAAAGAAATACATGTGGCATTTTATAAGATTTAATTTCCACAATACTAAGTTTAGCAACCTATCAGGTCAAGTTACCATGTATCTCTCTGAAGGCATCTAAGTCTAGAACAGAAAGGAAGAAAATTGTCATTTAAAATGTGAACATGAAAAACCTTATTCTTCCAGCCTTCTTCTATAAAAACATAATTATTTAGACTCCTCTTAGGCAAAACCCCAGGAGTTCTTCTCCTATTACAACTACAGACCCTGCTCTACATGCTATCAGAATTCCAGAACTGTATCACAAGTAGTAACATGCCATCTCCCCACTGTCAGGAAACAAATACCAAAAACCCAACACCACTGTCAACTTCCCAACAAGGCCTAGGCCTAATGAACAGTCAGCTGCATTTATCATATGGCTTGAGTGCAAATGAACTAACAGCACCTACATCCCATCTGAAATAACATCAGAATCAGGAAAGAGAGAAATGCGGTTAATTTCCATCCTGATTGCAGGCCACAACCCTCATGTAACTCTGGAAAAACAATTCCTGAATTATTTTCTGAGTAACTTGGATTAGAAGAAAGTAAATCAAAGCATATTCCTGAGTTGAAGATCATTTATAAGCTACCCTATATGTTAGTATCTGTTTGAAAATGAAAGAGAAACTAAGGAAACTTGTCATTCTCAATTTCTAACAATTATCCTAAACTACTCATGAACAATTACAGCAAAACTCACCCCAAATGTTAAGGAAAGATCCTAGGGTCACTGAAGTCTGATTTTCGGGCAAATAAAGCCACCACTTAAAAGGTTTTTTCTGACCTATCTGCCCCTAAAACTCAGTATTTGAATTTTGTATTACAGAATATGAATGGCCTCACTGCATTTTCATAAAACAAAACATATCACTAATAAAACTTTGAACAAAAAAAGAGGCAGCTCGAAGGACACTAACTCAGTGTGTGAGCTCATGTGTGGGCTTTGTTGGTTGTGTTTCGTTGCATAAAAGGACGGCCTCACTGGAAAGTCTTGCACACAGCAATCCTTTTCCAGCCACTTCTTACAACTCCCAAGAGGCCAGAGAGTCAGATGTTCAGAGCAGCAAAGGTCTTCACCAAGGTGACCTGTGTGTTCGCCTCTGCTTCACTTCTGTTGTTGTCCCTGTGGCTACCTCTGCTCTCCAGGGCTTTGTGGCGGTGCCTCTCCTCTTGCCGCTTCTTCTTCTCCAGCCATTGCTGTTCTCGCCTCTGTTTGTTTGTGACCTGAGAGAGAAGGCCGCGGTGTGAGTAGGCAGTATGGGGGCTCAAGCTGCCACCTGCTAGAAGGGAGATGGTGGCAAAGGGCACAGATTGCTTTTCAGCAGCAACAGGGAAAAACAATCTAAGATGCCAAAGATGATTTACTGTCCACTGCCGCTCAAATTTACATTTAAATTCATATTTCCTTGCTGAACTAGCGAACAAAATCAATTCCATTCTTCCCTTAAAGAAACCAGCCCTCATCCAGCAAGAAGTAACACACACACGTGTCAGAGGACACTTTTCCCCACATAATTTAATGCCCCAGGTAATTCTGACAAAATCCTCAGAAGCTTATTTGCATCTTTGCCTCTGCTGTGGCTTTGTACACTGTAGCATTTTGAGCTCAGAACTTCTTGGTGAAAATCTTTAAAATGATTCCAAATTCAGTAAAATGGAAATGTCACATACTACCTGTGGGAGTGAAGGGCAGGGAGGGAGATGCACCTTTCTGGAAAGCACCTGACAATTTACCAAAAGCCTTTAAAAGAGTCATGTATCCATGACCTTTAACCTGTTCATTCCTCTTCTAGGATTTCATCCAATATAATTATGCAAAAACCCAAAGATTTATACACAAAGGTGTTCATTGTAGATCATGGCATTTATAAAAAACATGGATAAACATGGGAAGAGCCCACACGTACAGTAATGTTAGCTGGGAAAACGAGGCTTTTCATTTGTACACTGAGGACAATTTCAGAGTATATTTCCTCCCAATTGTCACTGCATACACCAAACAGCGTAAGTGAGGTCATTCTACTTCTTGATTTATCTTTATGCATTCCCCAGATTTTCCACACTACTCTTATAAATCAGAAGGAAAATACAAATAAAATTATCTCAAGCTCCCACCACTGCCACAGAATTACACCTGCCCACCACCTGCCCTTTCAACCCCATCTTACATACCTTTGCGAGCTGGTTTTTATTTGCTTTGTTTTCTTCACTAGGGCTGGCCCGTGCCTTGTTGTTGTCGGTCCTGCCTTCATTTAAGCCCTGATTTCCAAAGATTCTGGCACCACTGCCACCCTCCTCCCATAAAGGGCCACACTGCTTCAGCACTCGACCAGTGGGCTCAAGATTCTCTTCTGCATCTTCCAAAGAAAGATATTTCATTCAAACTGAGAACCTGAGTTACACAGGGTGATTACTGTATTAATTATTCCAAAATTACCTGGGTCCCTACTTTGGCCACAGGGGAAGTAAGTTTCCTTGAGACAAATTCTAATGTCAAGACAGTGGGAAACATAGGAAGAAAAAGTTGGTAAAAGTGGGAAGATAAATTTTAAAATAACATACTGACCGCCTTTTGATCAGCTTCCCACCAGCAGAGTGCTTTTTAGATAAATTATGTTTTAACATGAATTTTTATGGGAAAGTCTTACATTTGCACCCAAAATCAAGAAAAGAAACAGGCTCTAAAGCTGTGCTGTCCAATGTATTAGCCACTAGCTATATGCGGCCATTTACATTTAAATTAAAATTAAACATTTAAAATGTAGTTCCCCAGTCTCACTGCACAAGTGGCAGGTACACACTATACTGAACAGCACAGATCACTGGAGGGTGCTGTTTAAAGTCTCAAAGACCAAGTTACTTACAGATTTCTAAAAGTACAGCCAATACATAGTGGATAATAAAATACCTCATCACATGGAGAACTATGATGCCAGAAACAGTATCTGACATGTAACATCTGGCAATCAGTATTTATTGATATCATTTTAAATAAATGACTTGAGAAGTTAATAAGATGTTACATCTCCTTTTTTTTTTTTTTTTTTTTTTTGAGATGGAGTCTCACTCTGTTGCCCAGGCTGGAGTGCAGTGGTGCGACCTCAGCTCACTGCAACCGCCACCTCCCAGGTTCAAGCGATTCTCCTGCCTCAGTCTCCTGAGTAGCTGGGATTACAGGCACCTGCCACCATACCCAGCTAATTTTTGTATTTTCAGTAGAGACGGGGTTTCACCATGTTCGTCAGGCTGGTCTCGAACTCCTGACCTCGTGATCCGCCCGCCTCGGCCTCCCGAAGTGCTGGGATTACAGGTGTGAGCCACCACACCCGGCCTTTACATCTCTTTTCTTTCCTCTGAGTCACAAAATTAAATTCGGTTCATGTTTAAAAAAAAAAAAAAAAATCAAAATTATCACAAGTTAATAGAAATCTAAATATTTCCACCAGGAAAATAATTCTGGTTATCATTCTGGTCTTCTAAGGGCATCTTATTTCTAAACAGGGTAATTCTTCCCTGATGCGTCCCCCAGCACCCTGTACTCCCACCCCATTATGTACTATCACACCGGTTTACCTGTCTCCACCATCCACCCTCCACGTCTGAACTACACTCGCCCTGAAGCAGGGCCAGGACCTAGTAAAAACTGTCTGCATACAGAACGTGCTCAATAAACAACTCCTAAATCAATGACAGAACAGTTACCACCTGTGACTTGGTTAAAAATAAATATTTGGAAAATTACCAACACAACCATTTTGAAGGCCTATAAATATTACTCATGGACTTACTATTTCTCTTCCCTTGGTTCATCTGAAGCATGGCAATTATTGCAGATTCAATATTATAATTTTCAGCTTCCAGGTTCTGGACTATTAAATTAAAATCCTATCCAAGAAACAAACAAACAAAAAAATCACTTCAAAACTGTGGGTATATTTTTCTGCCTAGCTCTACTTCAATAATCATAAACATAAAGATGTAATAGTGTGAATTAAGACAAGGTTTCAGGACCTTTTCCATTTAGAAAATGTCAATTTTCAATAAGGTTGGTCCCTTGAAATAACCATCTAACGTACATTTATAAATGAACTCCCTCTATAAAACTGCATTTGTACTACTGTAAACAGTAGTCAGGAAAAATTAAATCCACATACTTCCTGAGAATTTTGAGCAGTACTGGGTGAAGTCTAGCAAACAACAAGGAAATGAATAAACAGCTCTCATTAAGCCACATAAGCTAATCGAACTATAAATCTCATGGGCCTATTTTGCCCCACAAAGTGCTGATATGCTGGAGAGGTGCTACAAAACTAAGACGTAAGCTAGGCACAGCAACACGTAAGCTAGGCACAGCAACGCTTGCTTCTAAATCATTCCTGCATGACAGAAATACTAACTGAACATCCAGTTGCATTACAAACTTTCTGGACAGCATCCTCTACTTCGTCTCTCAGGTCATCTTCAGAGTCCATTCCCTTTGTCTTGATCTTTTCTCTTTTATTTGATTCATCTTGATGAAGCATCTGAAACTAAAGGAAACAAATAATAATCAGGGAACTATGCTGAGAATCAAACTATGTTCAGAATCTTCAACACAAGACACTCTAATCTTGAAAAGCACCCAGGGAAACTTGTCAGTCCAAATCCTAAAGCCACAAAGAACAGTTCACTTGGGATCCATGAAACCTTTACAACCTGGGCCTTAAATCAGAAAAGCTAAAATCATCCCTCTGTAGATGCTCAACCACCTTCTTCTGCTTCCCATTAATGCAGAGAGATAGGTAAATGGGCAAAGACAGCTCTATTTTTTGAATGTAAAAGTATAGTGGACTCCAGCAATGTGCAGTATATTCCTCAGAATGTTAATACAAAGCATTCTATTATAAAATTAAACCCTAAGAATTTGACAAAGAGTTACAGGAGTCTTTGACCCAGTAGTTTCAGTTTTGAAATTTAGCCAAAGGAAATAATATCAAATAGAGAAAAGATTTATGGGCCTGGTGCAGTGGCTCACACCTGTAATCCCAGCACTTTGGGAGGCTGATGGGGGTGGGTCACTTCACCTCAGGAGTTCAAAACCAGCCTGGGCAACAAAGTGACATCCCGTCTCTACAAAAAAACACAAAGAATTATTTGGGCATGGTGGCATGCACCTGTAGTCCCAGCTACTCAGGAGGCTGAGGTGGGAGGATGGCTTGAGCCCAGGAGGTGGAGGCTGCAGTGAGCCGAGATCACACCACTGCATTCCAGCCTGGGCAACAGAGCTAGACCTTGTCTCAAAAAAGAAAAGAAAAGAAAAGATTTAGGTAAAAGGGCTAACAGTGTTACTTATGCTAGTGAATAACAAAACCACCGAGAGGCTTTATAGTATGGGTATGGTTAAATAACCACTGTAAATCCACAGAATGACGTCTTCGCTCCCACTAAAGGAAGAAACACAATCTTCACTCCCACCATTATTACTTAACAATATTTTGGAGGTAACAGCCAAAGCCATTAGCTAAAATAAATTATAAGTATAAAATTAAAAAGAAAAAAGTAATCTGTCCTTGTAGATGATATAATTCTGTAACTGAAACAAGAGAATCAACAAAAAAAAATACTGCAAACCAAAAAAATTACAGCAAATCATATACCTGATAAGACTCTAGCATCTAGCATATATTAAAAACTCTTACAACTCAAAAACAAAAAGGCAGAATCAATTAAAAAATAGGCAAAAGACTTGAATAGACATTTCTCCAAAGATATACAGATGGCTGAAAAGCACATGGGAAGATGTTCAATGTCATTAGCTATTAAGAAAATGCAATTCAAAACTTTAAGATACTGGCCAGGCGCGGTGGCTCACGCCTGTAATCCCAGCACTTTGGGAGGCCCAGGTGGGCAGATCACGAGGTAAGGAGATCGAGACCATCCTGGCTAACACGATGAAATCCCGGCTAACACGACAAAACCCCGTCTCCACTAAAAATACAAAAAATTAGCTGGGCGTGGTGGCGGGTGCCTGTAGTACCAGCTACTCAGGAGGCGGAGGCAGGAGAATGGCGTAAACCCAGGAGGCAGAGCTTGCAGTGAGCCGAGATCACGCCACTGCACTCCAGCCTGGGCGACAGAGCAAGACTCCGTATCAAAAAACAAAAACTTTAAGATACTAAGTAGGATGACCATTTAAGAAAAAAACTACAAATGTTAGGATGAAGAGAAAACAAAGCCTGGCAAGAAAAACAGTGCAGCTGCTGTGGAAAACAGTTTGGCAGTTCCTCAAAAAGTTAAATTTAGGTTTACCATATGACCCAGCAATTCCACTCCGAGGTATATACAAAAAGACTGAAAATAGGTATTTGTAAAAATACTGTACACAAATACTCAACTCACACCAGCACTATTCTCAATAGCCAAAAGGTGGGAACAACCTAAATGCTCATTAACAGATGAATAGATGCACAAAAAATCATCTCTCCATATAATGGAATATTATTCAGCCATAAAAAAGAATGAAGTACTGATACATGCTACACCATGAATGACTCTCAAAAACATACTGAGGAAAGAAGCCACAAAGAAAAAGTCACATATAATTCCATTTACATAAAATGTCCAGAATAGGCAAATTCACAGAGAAGAAAGGCAAACTGGTGATTGCTAGGGGACAGGGGAAATTGGGAGTCACTGCCTAATGGGCATGAGGTTTTCTTTTTGGGGTAATGAAGATACTTCGGGACTAGACCGAGGATGTGGTTGTACAACAAACACTGGGGATGTACTGAGTACCACTGGACTGTATATTTTTAAATGATTAATTTTATGTTATGGGAATTTTGTCTTAATTTTTAAAAAGAGAGGGGTTCTGTGGGATACCTAAGTATGCAATTAACATTTTGTTAATTAACAGCTCTCATAGACAAATGATAACCCACTAGAAAATATAAAAGATCTCTTTACAATACACAAAAAGCACAAAACACCTCCTTAGAATAAACTCAACAAAAAACGGGCAAGATCTATATGAAGAAAATGTTCCGAAGGATCACAAAGCCAATTAAATAATAAAAGACTCAACATCAGAAAGATGTCAGCTTTTCCTTAAATTACTCTATTAACTTAATGAGATTCCAATTTTTAAAAACTCAGTAGGGACGGGAATAGTGGCTCACACCTGTAACCCCAGCACTTTGGGAGACCAAGGCGAGCAGATGACTTGAGGTCAGGAGTTCAAGACCAGCCTGGCCAACATGGTGAAACCCTATCTTTACTAAAAATACGAAAATTAGCCAAGGGTAGGTGGCGAGCTACCAGCTACTCGGGAGGCTGAGGCAGGAGAACTGCTTGAAACCAGGAGGTGGAGGTTGCAGTGAGGTGAGATTGCACCACTGCACTCCAGCCTGGGCAACAGAGCGAGACTGTCTCAAAAACAAAAACAAAAACAAAAAAAACTCAATAGCATTTCTTTTGAACTAGACACATTGATTCTAACATTTATTATTTATTGATTTGTTTGTTTGTTTATTTTTGAGATGGAGTCTCGCTCTGTCACCTAGGCTGGAGTGCAGTGGTACCAACTCTGCTCACTGTAAGCTCCGCCTCCCAGGTTCACGCCATTCTCCTGCCTCAGCCTCCCAAGTAGCTGGGACTACGGGCGCCCTGCCACCTTGCCCGGCTAATTTTTTGTATAAAGTAGAGACGGGGTTTCACCATGTTAGCCAGGATGGTCTTGATCTCCTGACCTCGTGATCTGCCCACCTCGGCCTCCTAAAGTGCTGGGATTACAGGCGTGAACCACCGCGCCTGGCCTCATTTTGTTTTTTTTAAAAAAGTCAAGAATATATAAGGAAACGCTAAAAAAGAAAATTAATTATGAGTGAAAAATTCTACCAGATTTTAAAATATACCAACTAAAACCATGAGGCATCAACATGTGAACAGGGAGATCAGTGGACCAGAACCAAATGTCTAGGAATAGACCCAAATACATATGGGAATTGAGTATATGGAAAGACAGTGGCATTTTAAATCAGTGGAGAAAATATGTAAAATTAATCAATGGTTTGGGTACAACTAGGTAATCACAAGGGAAATATAAAATTGGATCCATAGCCTCACACCCTTATATGAATATAAATTCCAAAAGAAGCCAAGATTTAATTTTTTTTTAAGTAAGACTATAAGCTGGGTGCAGTGGCTCACACCTGCAATCTCAACACTTTGGGTGGTCGAGGCAGGAGGGTTGCTTAAGTCCAGGAGTTAGAGACCAACCTGGGCAACAAAGTGAGACCCTGTCTCTACAAAAAATAAAAAATTAGCCAGGCATAGTGGTGCACAGCTGTGGCCCCAGCTACTCAGGAAGATCGCTTGAGCCTGGGAGGTTGAGGGTGCAGTGAAACATGATCGTGGCACTGCACTCCAGCCTCGGCAACAGAGTGAGACCCAGTCTCAAAAAATAAATAAATAAATAAAGTGAAACTATGAAAGTACTAGAATAAACTATGGGAGAATTACTTTTAACCTCAGAGTGGGAAAGACTTTCCTAGTTATGACCCAAAATCCAAAGGGCATATAATAAAATCATTAACAAATTTAACCATGAAAATATCTAAAATTCTTTCATAGCAAAGACCACAGGAGAAAGAAAAAGACAAATGACAGAGTGCGAAAACCTATTTGCAACTCATATCACAGACAGAAGCTAATTTCCCTAATACATAAAAAGCTCCCCAAAATCATTAAGACAACATAATAGGGAAAAAATGGGGAAAGAAAATGAACACCATTTACAAAAAAGAAAATAGAAATGTCTTAAACACAGGAGAAGATGCATATATAAGAGAAATGCAAATTAAAACTAGGTTAAGTAAACAATTTTTCCCTTAACAATGAAAAGGATTTAAAAATTTGTTAACACTATGTTGACAAAGTGCACCGTGCAGGAAAAGAGCCACATACGGCAGGTGGGAGCTTAAACTGGTGAAATCTTGTTAGAAAGTAATTTGACAATACCAATCAACATCCTCTGATGTGGCAAGGACCTTCTAGGAATGTGTCCCACAGATGCATGTGTGAAATGAGGTATATAAAAGGTACTGCACACTGCTTGTAATAGCAAAGGATTAGACGCCACCTAAAAGCCCATCGGTAAGTGAGTGGTCAAAAATATTATAATGCATCTATAGAACAGGACACTACGCAGCCTTTAAAAAGGATACAGGAAGTTCCTTATGTACTACCATGAATTAAATCTCAAGACACATTAAATTTAAAAAGCACAGTGCAGGATGTATGTGTGGGATGTGTAGGATGCTACAACTAGTGGTGGGGAGAGTGTAGCGTAAAAATGGCAAAAGTGGAATATGTGCACATACACATATATTTGCTTGATATGTAAACCATAGGAGATTTTATTATATACTAATACCACTGACTGCATCCAGGGAGAACAATGTGGCTGAAGTACAAGGGTAGGAGAGTGACTTTCACTATATATCCCATTATATATTTTGAATTCTAATCCATAGACAAATATGACCTATTCAAGAATTAAAATTCCCAGGCACCGTGGCTCACACCTGTAATCCCAACACATTGGAAGGCCAAGGTACAAGGATCACTTGAGCCCAGGAGTTGGAGGGCAACCTGGGCAACATAGTGAAACTTCATCTCTACAAAAAATTTAAAAATGAATGAAGCTTGGTGGTGCACACCTGTAGTCCTAGCTACTCAGGAGGCTGAGGTGAGAGGATCGCTGGAGTCCAGGTGGACAAGGCTGCTGCTGTGAGCTGTGATGGTGCCACTGCACTTCAGCCTGGGCAACAGAGTGAGACCCTATCTCAAAAAATAAATAAAACTGTTAAAAAAAAAATGGTTTTGGATCATGTGTAAAAACAGGAGAAAAGGTTTCTGCAATAATGTTAATTTTTAAAAACAGGAAATAAAGCTATACAAATACAATGTCAACCAGGTTTTAAAGCATTAAATGACTGAACATAAATCTACCAAAACAGTAACAAAATGTACATTCAGGTAGCTGAGTTGACTTATGTGTTTTGTATTTTCCTTTTTTTTTTTTTTTTTGAGACGGAGTCTCGCTCTGTCGCCCAGGCTGGAGTGCAGTGGCCGGATCTCAGCTCACTGCAAGCTCCACCTCCCGGGTTCACGCCATTCTCCTGCCTCAGCCTCCCGAGTAGCTGGGACTACAGGCGCCCGCCACCTCGCCCGGCTAGTTTTTTTGTATTTTTTAGTAGAGATGGGGTTTCACCATGTTAGCCAGGATGGTCTCGATCTCCTGACCTCGTGATCCGCCCGTCTCGGCCTCCCAAAGTGCTGGGATTACAGGCTTGAGCCACCGTGCCCGGCCCTGTATTTTCTTCTTTACCTTTACTATAGTTTTCAGATTTCAGATAAGAAGCATGGATTAGGTCAGGCATGGTGGCTCACTCCTGTAATCCCAGCGGTTTGGGAGGCCAAGGTGGGCAGATCACCTGAGGTCAGGAGTTTGAGACCAGCCTGACTAACATGGAGAAACCTCGTCTCTACTAAATATACAAAATGAGCCAGGTGTGGTGGTGCATGCCTGTAATTCCAGCTACTCAGGAGGCTGAGGCAGGAGAATCGCTTGAACCGGGGAGGTGGAGGTTGTGGTGAGCCGAGATCGCACCACTGCACTTCAGCCTGGGCAACAAGAGCGAAACTCCGTCTCCAAAAATACAAATGTAGATTAATTTTAAAACATAAAAATAATTTTAAAATTCCATGCATCTTATACACACACAATCATAACTATCAACTATCAGAAAAAGCAAAATAATAAGCAATTTTATCTATCACTCTCACCTAAACTAAGAAATAAAAAATATTTTTAAAATCAGGTTTACAGATTCTTAACGCCAACTTTCCACAAAAACATCACGGGGTTTTTATCGCCAGATATCCAGCTCTCGACCCATTTCCTGCAGGGCTGAGAATACGAGAGAAAACCAAGGCCTCACTCACATCAGTCTGGAGATGTGCAGGTGCCTCCGAGTTGTCATTGATCCTCCGTACGCTGTCATAGTGCTCTCCATACCGATATGCGATGTGTAACTCCCTTACACTGCTTTTATCTGTACCTCGAATCTGTAGACAAAAGAAGGGGCCATGCTAGTGAGGATCTGAACACTGTCAACTTCTGGAGAGAAACGCCCACCTGGACTGCTGAGGAAGCCCAGTCAGCAGGTCTATGCAGACACCAATTGGGAACATGCCTGAGATATGTCACAAGCAATTTCCAAACTACCTCCTTCCTACGCGTGTATGCTTCTATATGCTTATTTAATATGTAACTCTATGGAAATAAATCCATGTAAGAAATTCAAAAACAAGGGACAGACTTGCAACGAAGTTAAATAAGCTTAAGCTTCAGAGGCTTTATTACCTCTTAGCCCCTCTAATGCACAAGCCCCTTCCAAGGGGAAAGCCCAGGGGCAGATCCAGATTTGTTGAGCTTGAAGCCCTAATTATTTGAAGGCTCTCTTTGAGAAAAAAAAAAAAAAATGCAAAATTATAAATATAAAATTGGTAGAACCTCTCCCAAGACCTAGAAAGGGAGTCCTAGAAATAAGTGGCCTGACACTTCATTAGCTTCAAGGTAAATGCACCCCTTTCATTAAAACGAAAATAGCATTTTCTGTTAACCACCTAAGTGAGAAACATTATCAACAAACCCAAACCTCCCACCTACATCAACTTCAAAACACAATTACATGAAGTAGTATGGCCTGCACTGCTCAACCCTGGAGGCGCCACCACAAGGTATTCTATGTGAACTAACCCCGACGCACAGCACGAGAATAGGGCTCCCTAGAGTCGTGCAGAACAGAAGCCCTAAGGTCTGGGCATACCCCAAATAAAACTCACCACCTCCACAGAAACTCTCACTGTGACTTTGTCCCTTAGAAAGCCCAGTAACGGTTCCTTTGTTTAAACTCCAAAACATCAGCACATTCTTTTTACTGAAAATCACAGGTAGTAAAATACTACCCTTAATTTAAACAGTATCCATGGTCTAAAAACAAAGCAAAAACCATGGAACAAACAGAAACCACACAAGTCTAGATGTCAGTACTGTGGAAGGTTTTTCCAGGAGAATATGTAGATCTCAAATGCAGAGAGTCTGGTTTAGACACACACAAAATAGAGAGCACCATTTGTCTCCCAGGAAGAGCAATGTGAAAGGAAACAGTTTATTAGAATCTTTGAATGACATAATCCCTAAAGCACTTACATACTTAATAATAATAATATATATACATGAATAGAATAGATGAATAGAAAACATAACTGGAAGAATATTCACCAAATTGTTAACTGTGACTTTCATGGGCAGATTACAGAGGACTTTCACATTCTATGTTACATATATCTAGACTGTTCACAGGAACACATATTCCAATTATAACCAGAAAAAAAATGCAGGTTTCAATAACTCCATGGTATGAGTGTAAGCCTACCCTTTATTAACGTAAGAGCTCATAACCATGACAGTAGCAACCAATGCAGTTTCAGTTCTTAAATTTTGTAAGATGCTTCACTGGGGTAGGAAGACATAGGGGGAGCCAATGGAAATATTAGTAAATTTATCAAAAAGATGTACTTTCAATGTTCAGGAATTTATGAAACAGAACACTACAGAACTATATTTGAAAAAAATTTTACCTATGCGGAATTGTCTTCCACAACTACCTAGGTAACTAAGAAACTTCGGGGAAAAAAGTCATCAATGGAGGAAAAGCCAAGCTGATTACTGAGTTGGTACTGAGTACTCTCCCTCAAGGTGAGGGTCATTATGCTGGGTATTCAAATGGTTTTGATAACTTCTGCAAAACAGTGTAAGTTTAATGACAAAAAATAGAACAAAGGAGTAACCAGTATTCTTGCTCAAACATCACCCTTAGAAAAGAGAGCCCCATGGAAAATATGATAGCTCTATCTGGTATCCTGATGTCAGGACATCCGCAACACTGCCCCAAAGAACAGAAGCAGACACTGTTTCACTCCTGCTCATTCTATCCCCATAAGGTAAAATTTCTCACCTTCCCTGGAGTATCTTATTTTGTTGTAGCATAATTTTGTTAAAAGGACACCGTGCCAGGGACAAAAGGCTGCATTCTTTAATATGACATTCTGGAAAAGCAAAACTATAAGGATGAATCAGAGAATGGGCTACAAGAGGCTGGGTATTGGGGGAGGGGGCCAGTGACTACAAAGTACAAACAGCGTGGAAGTAGCTTTTTCCACAGTAGTCTGTGTTGATAGTAGTGGTGGTTACATGACTGTTTGTCAAAACACATAGAACTGTACACTTGGAAGAGGATGAAGTTTGCTACATGTAAATTATATCCCTATAAGCCTATTTTTAATCAGCAAAGACTGACGGAGCAATTTACAAAGGACTATATGCAGGTGTCATATGAAAAAAGGGCACTGTTACCTTTATGCTAATAACACAGAAGTGTCCATATGTATGTGGATATGGATACGTGTGTGTGTGTTTTAAAAGTGTGTAAAAACATTGTGGTATGTTCCTTTCCAGTTACGTATCAATGTTTTTATAGCTAAGTGTGTGTGAATGACAGGAATACTCACTAAAACATTAACAGCAATCTCTCTCTGGGTGATTCAATAAAATTTTAAATGCAATTTTTAATAAAATTTTTTCCCTTTATGAGCTTTTTCAATTTTCTAACTTTTCTACAAGTACTGTATTTTAACTTTTTAATTAGTAAAAGTGAGAAATCGGGGAGTGGAGGAGCAGGGCAGGGTGGGTGGGGAATTAACAGAAACCACATGCTCAGTCTTTAGGAGCTGAGGTACAAAGCAATAAGCAGCACTGACTTTAGGGAGTGGTAGCCTAAAGTGTTTCCACACTAGGTTCTCTGTCCCCAACCTGCCCAACTAGCTGACTGTTGATTATGTATAGCATTTTAAAAGATTTCTAAATTATACTCTGGACTCCATTTGTACATAGCACAGGGATTACTTCTGAGCCACCACAAGAATATTGTCTTTGGTTAGGCTCACAGTCCAGTTACTCTGCATAATTCCATGTTCACAGGTCAAGCCCCATCATCTTCGAATATTCCCAAAACTGATTTAGAAATAAGAGCTTAAGATAAATGTTTAAACAGGTGACCTACCTGCCACAAAGGGGCATTAAGTTGATGAATCACTACATTCAACTGATGATTTCTTGCAAAGGCTACAATTGCATCATTGCCGGCAAAAGTACCAGGCTTTGCCAAACTGGCCACTGCATGGAAATAGGAAAGAAAAACGATGTCTTTATAGTGGAAAAATCCAAATGCAAACATGTTTTGGTATTTACTGAGTTCCAAAGAATGAGGAACAAGGATATAGATCTGGAAAAGTCCATTAACTTTGTCAGAATCTAAGAATTCAGCTAGTTGAACAATACAAAGACTGCTACTGAGAAAACACTAGTCATTCATAAAGTAAAGGTCCATTTATTTCTTCCTTCAATAAGTGTTTACTGATTACTTCCAATATGCTA
Organism: Rhinopithecus roxellana; assembly: GCF_007565055.1. NCBI lineage: Eukaryota > Metazoa > Chordata > Mammalia > Primates > Cercopithecidae > Rhinopithecus > Rhinopithecus roxellana. Next base: position 8,952,118 of record NC_044560.1, on the reverse strand, counting down.
ACTCAATAAAAGGTACTGGGAACATAACAATCAACACAGTAATCTTAGCAGCTTGCATTACTGAATGGTTATTATGTGTCAAGCACTGGTCTAATCACGTCTCATAGACAAGTACTATTATACACACCATTTTATACATGAGGAAACTCAGATGCAGAATAGCTGAAAACTGTGCCAAGGTCAAAGAGCTGGTACACAGTGGAGCTGAGGTTTCACCTAGGCAGCCCAATGCCAACGTCCTGGCTCTCAGCCACTCCATCAATTTGCCCTCGCGCAGTTCACAACCAGTGAGGGGCAAACAAGATAGGCACTAATGCTGCACAAGTGCTTCGGGAAGGGCATGTACAGTAAGAATTTGGCCCTGCCCAAAGAGAGGTCTGGCCTTTATGCTGGGCTCCTGGGAGGTCACTTCTAAACCTCTGGAATTCCCAAAGGTGATGAGAGTATCTGTTATTCATGATGGGCCCCTCCACCACATCCGGCATCAGACCGTTGTGGTGGTGATAGGGTGAGAGGGGAGACTGAGTTCAACCACTTAGACAATAAATCAAAACCTCTGAACACCAAAGTTGGGGTAAGCTTCCCCAGGTGACAATATTCTGTGCGTGTGCTGTCACACACAGACGCCATGAGAATATGCCCTGAGGACAACAGAAGCTTCGTGTCTGGAACCTTTCCAGACTGCCCTATGCATCTCTTCCTTTGGCTAGTAGTATTGATCTGTATCCTTTCCCTGTAACAAACCGTAACTGTTAGCACGATAGCTTTCAGTGAGTTCTGTGAGTCTGACTACCATATTATGGAATCTAAGGGAGGTTCTGGGAGACCCCAACTTGTAGATGGTACCAAAAGTTGAGGGAAGTCATGCAAGGACTGTGCTCTCAAACCCTACAGTTTGGCCAACTCCAGGTGATGAACATAAGCCAACATGGAACTGAGGAGGGGGAGGTAAGGTGATCAGAGGAGCTTCTCAACTAAGACAACTAAGCTAATACCCAAAGCACAAGGAGGAGTGAAGACAGGAGAAATGGATGATGTTCTAAGTAGAGGAGAGACAGATGTGAGAGAGAGAAAACTCTAGTATGGCAGGAACTGAGAATGCTGAGATGGAGAGGTGGAGGAAGTGAGAAAACGCTGGGGGGAATGGTGAGAGATGAGGACAGAGAAATAAGAAAATCCCAGATCATGAAGAACTAAAAAGTCTGGGCTCTATCCTGAGGTCAATAGGGGAGTCACCAACAGGTTTTAGACAGAGGAAAAACACATTTAGATCTCACTCTGGCTGTTATGTAGAAAACAGAGTGAGGGAATCAAGAGACAACGATACCAAACAGTATTCAGGAAATCTAAGCAAATGGCCACAGAGGTCTGATTTTATGGGGTAGTAGCAGTGAAAGAAAAACTACTGAAGTGGAGTGATAAGATGTAACGAAGGGGTATGAGGAGGGAGGAAGATAAACATTAAGATACTCAGGTTCTGATCTGGATATCTGTACAGCTGGGGGAAACATGTTGCTGATTCTCTGAAGCTACAGTCTAAAAGAAAAGAATAATCCTAAAGATACAGCCAGATGCAAGGGTGACCAGGTCCTCAACAGTCTAGTGAACCATTCATTTATTCACTCACCAAATACTTTATGAATGCCTACCAGATGCCGGGCACTGCCACACCACAAAACAAAGACACACAGACCCTGCTCGAGAATCTCCCAGTACGACAAGGTAGGCACACTGACATTAAAAACAGGTAACGATGACTCAAGACTGATCAATGTAATATGCCAAGCCTTCAACTGACACACAACGACAATGTGCAGACTTCCATGGTTTTTTTCATTTCTGCTCTGGCCGTCAAAGTGACGTCTTACTTCTGTGATGCTCAAATTCTTAAGCAGCTCCAAGCAACAGGTATGCATAGCGACATTTCAAGAAAATACCTTTCCACTGTTCATCTACAGTGACAATCACATTGGCAACTGAAGATGAGTTCCCTATCCTGTAACACTCCCAAATCCACCATGTGATCTTCACTGACAGTGTTCAAAGTGGAGTTTCACATCACAAACTAAAAACTCATTTCATCCAAAATGGTATTTTCACTGGATTAATGACACAATTCCTTTCGTACAGCACTAAACTACAAAATTTGTCCCATATACATACATTTAATTTGCAAACTGCTGACAATCCAGTAAACTATGTCTATCTGATAGCCAAAAAGTAATTCCAGGAAGAGAGACCATCTGAACTCAATGATTGGTACAAACCACCCACTGGAAGTTTGGTTGCTCCGTGTCTGGTGCCTACTGAGTAAGTTCTTTCCTAGTGAGGAATGGGAAAGGTTTTGGGATTACTGATAGCTTTCCTCCCAAATGTTCCCCTCCTGCTGCCCTCTCTCTTGCTAACGGTACAGTCATCTACCCACTCCCTAAGCAGAAACTTCCAGAATCACTCGTCTCCTCCCTCTATCCTCCTCACCTCTAATGTGTCCTGTCAATTACACTGCCAAAGTGTGGCTTGGTTTGGGCCTTACTCATTTCCTCAGTAGCTGCCGTGATGGAGACCTCCTCTACTCTCATCTGGCCAGTGTGGAGACCTTCTAACTAGTTTCCCTGCTCAGTCTCCCCCCTCATCCATTCTCGGCATGGCCTCCAGAGTTAGCTCGCTAAAACAAAGGATCAATCCCCTTTCCTGATAACAGACAGAAAAGACTATAAGCCCTGTGATGAAAACGCCATTTGTAAAACATAACAGCAGCAAGCACAGTAGATTCTCAGTAAACATTTGTTGAAATTAAAGTTTACAAGTTCATATGCATTTTCTGTAAGATCTATGCCTATTAAATAGGAACCAACTAAAATCACTAACTGATTTGCCTCAAAGAAAACAGACTGTGTTTGGGGTTTTGGTGAGAAATTAACATGATTTTATTGGTTTTTCTAATTTTAAAAGTAATACATGATCATCTAAAAGTCAGAAAAAGTCTAGAGAAGACAATTTAAAATACCATAGTCCCACGATCCCCAGATGGCTAACGCTTACTAAGGGCTTATTTTAATTTTGTTATCTAATTTAATCTTCACCAAAAACCCTATGAGATAGATGCTATTATTAAATTCTCCCTTCTATAGAAGTTTAAAGAGAATGAGTAATTTCTGAAAAATAAGTGAAGCTAAGAATTAACAAACAAACAGTATCTTTCCAGACTTTTCCTACTGTATCTGTATACCTTTTAAAAATAGGATCAATCTATACAAGCTATGTCATAGCCTGCTTTTCCCACCCCACTGAGGAAGAAGTCATGAATCGCCTTTCAGGTCAATTAACATCATCATGTTTATTAAGGGCATATACAGCTAAACCTACTGATCTCCAACTACCTAGCATGCCGCCGACGACCAAGTAGGCAAACAATTATTTGCTGAATAAATGAAGGTCGGGATTTATATAACCAAACACAATTATTTGTTGAATAAATGAAGGTCGTGATTTATATAACCAAACCCTTGGCTGGGAGGGTGGAGGATGCCAGTGGACTTAATTACCCAATGCATTACTCCTGAAGGACCCAATGTCCCACAGTGAACCTACCATGCTTCTCAAAAGGAATGTCATCTTCTACAAAGGGTTCAAAATCTTCCCGCTGCTTTATCATGTAGTCCACTGTCTCCTGTCTGTGCTTGAGATGATTTCGTGAGTGTCCCTCCAATTGATCACCAAGAGCTCTGAACAAGCAATTGCTGTCAAAACAACAACATAAGTCAAGACCTTTCAAAAATGAACTTAGTTCATCTAAAACAATGACACTTCATGCCAGGTCATCCATGGAAATATTTTGGGCACAGAGAAGTGAAGACTCAACTCTAACAGTCCAGGATTCTTCCAAGACCACGGAGGACAGCACCAGGGCATATTCAACCACATTACCTTATTGAGAGGCAGCAAACAAGGATTCTATTCCCCATGTACCAGCTAGCTGACTCAGGAGAGTCATTAAACTTCCCTGGGCCTCAGCTGCTTCAACAAGTGGAGCCGGTGATACACCAACCACCTGACTACAAGGTCCAGACCTTACAGGTCATTCCATGCCTAAGGGCTATGATTTGCAGATCCTCTTCCAAAATGATGTCTTATCTACAGCCTCTTTTCTACAACAAGTTCCACTACAGCTGCCCAGCTAAGTAATCATTCATTTAACAAACAGTACCCAAAAAATGGCAATTTGTGAAGCTCCCGATACTAACTGAACAATACTCTGTTTGAGTCCTAAGAACACAGTGGAGAAAGTCATGAGAAGGAAAGCACTTGGACAACAAACAGTTGTACTATGGAAAGACACTTTCTCCTCGCCTCCTCACTGATCAGCCAGGGAGCAACAATGCCACTGTTATTCCTGCCAAATGAAAACTTTAAACACCATATTTTGTTTCTCTTAAAATTAAAATACTGGTAATAAACTGAAAGAGTTATCTTTACTTTCAAACCCCTCAAAGGCTTCTAAATTCCAAATTATCACAAACACAGAGGCTTAGATACACAGAGACTCAAACAAGACAAACACAATCTGGTATCCTTAAAACTACGGAAATAAACAATTCTGAAGCCAAACAGTTGCCCAGTTTTACACCCAACTGTTTACTCTTCCAAATGAAAAACTATGACACTGTAATTCCAAAATATAAACTCATCACTTCCAGAAAGATTTCATGTCTAAATGTGTAGGAAAAAAGGGCTTTTTTTTTCAACTCAGAAGAGTGAATTTTCAACAGAAAGCTATAGAAAGGCTGGAACCTCTTCTAATGTATAAGGATATATACTTTTTTTTTTTTTTTTTTTGCAGGGGAAGGGAGAATTAAGACAGATTCTATAAGTTAAAAATCAAGAAGCTTTCCAACAATCTAAGACGAGATTCCAGAAGGAATGGAATATAGAGTTCTATAGGCTAGACTGAGGTGTCTTGCTAAAATCTGACGATGATAGTCTTTTTTTAACCACAGGGAAAAGTAAGCTAATCAATAAAATAATTTAGGCCGGGCGCGGTGACTCAAGCCTGTAATCCCAGCACTTTGGAAGGCCGAGATGGGCGGATCACGAGGTCAGGAGATCGAGACCATCCTGGCTAACACGGTGAAACCTCGTCTCTACTAAAAATACAAAAAACTAGCCGGGCGAGGTGGCGGGCGCCTGTAGTCCCAACTACTCCGGAGGCTGACGCAGGAGAATGGCATAAACCCGGGAGGTGGTGCTTGCAGTGAGCTGAGATCCGGCCACTGCACTCCAACCCAGGTGACAGAGCAAGACTCCATCTCAAAAATAAATAAATAAATAAATAAATAAAATAAAATAATTTAAATGTCAAGCTTTTCTCTCAAATTTTTCTTAATCAGCATCTGCCACCACTAGTCTATTCTCGAATTTAGTTTAAGAGATGTGATTTATCATAAATTTATGTAGTTATTTTACATTTAATGTACCAAAATTCATGGTATTCTACAGTTGTATGTATGGTAAGAACTTTTAATAACATAAGCAAATGTAAAACTGTATATGCCACATGAGCTCAACCATACTCATCTGTACGCTATATACATATACAGACAGAAATACACACAAACGTATGCCAAGAAAACACACAGAAACAATCACTTAAATAGTTTTTACAGTGTGCCAGGGACTGTTCTAAACACAATGTATGTATTAAACATGTTTAGTCTTCATAACTCTGAGAAAGGTCCTATTACCATTCCTCACGGGAAACCTGCCCAAGGTCACAAAACTAGTAAGTGGTAGGCCCAGGATCCAAGTCCAAATAACGTGGCTCTCACTTGAATGTCAACACCAAAATAATAGCCATAGTTACCCCTAGGTAGTAGAACTAAAAGTAATATTTAAGAGTAACTTGGCCGGGCGCGGTGGCTCAAGCCTGTAATCCCAGCACTTTGGGAGGCCGAGACGGGCGGATCACGAGGTCAGGAGATCGAGACCATCCTGGCTAATACGGTGAAACCCTGTCTCTACTAAAAAAATACAAAAAACTAGCCGGGCGAGGTGGCGGGCGCCTGTAGTCCCAGCTACTCGGGAGGCTGAGGCAGGAGAATGGCGTAAACCCGGGGAGCGGAGCTTGCAGTGAGCTGAGATCTGGCCACTGCACTCCAGCCTGGGCGACAGAGCGAGACTCCGTCTCAAAAAAAAAAAAAAAAAAAAGAGTAACTGTTACATTTTTTAATATGCTTTTCTATACTTACCAAACTTTCTTTGAGCTCACCAAAAACAAGTCAAAACAGACAAATCACTTCCTCTTCTGACAAGATTACAAGGTAATGAACAAACACTCCAGTGACCTGGGTTTCCCTAGGGGAGCCCAACAAGAGCTCTCAAGAAACTCATGAGAACAAAGCCCCGCTGCCCAAAGGGCCTCTATGAGATCTGGGCCACTTTCTGAGTTCACAATCTCACCATTACCTACAGCAGGGCTTCTCAATCTCCACACTATTGACATTCCAGGATCATTTTTTTGTTGTGGGAGGCTTCCTGTGCACTGTAGGAAGTTTAGGAGACTACTTGGCCGCTGCCATTACCTGCCAGTAGCACATCACTACCTCCCTCCCCATCAGCTGTGACAACCAAAAATGTCTCTAGACATTATCAAATGTCCCTGGAGGGCAAAACCACCCCTGCTTGAGAACCACTGTGTTACAGGGATATAAGGCAGGTCTTGCATTTGAGTTCACAAAAACAACTAATTACATAAAGAGCATGCAAATGTTTTGAGTGCGCAATAATTTAGTATTAGACGATATTGCAACACACGCACCAAAAAACCTAATGTGCTCTCTAGGCTGCAGTCGTAATAGTAAATGTGTGGAAAAAGGAGGTTTTATTATTTGAAGTCAGACCACAGTTAGGGTCCTGGGTACCATTCTAGCTACTGTATTTTGAAAGAGACGTGTTCAGTTAAGATGATGTGGCTTTAAATACAATATGAAGAACTACTAGTGATGTTTGGCCTAAAGAAGGCTCAGGGGGACATGATCAATACCTCCAACTGTCATGTGAAATTAAAATTATACCTGTATAATAAAACTAAAACCTGGAAGCCACAGAGACATAGATTTTGGCAAATAAAAGGTAATTTCACCTTAGCTCTATAGAGGTAGACTATATAGACTCAGGATTTTGCCTATTTCTATAACTAGCAATACACAGCAATTGTCTAGATGTGTGTTGTTTTAATAGTGGTTGCTAACTGCATGTGACTACTGAGCACCTGCCGTATACTGAGCACCTGCCATGGCTAATCTGCAGTGAGGTGTGCTATCTATGTAAAATACTAGATTCTGAAGAGCTCATATAAGAAAATATGAGAGATCATCGGCTGGGCACAGTGGCTTACGCCTGTAATCCCAGCATTTTGGGAGGCCAAGGCGGGCAGATCACCTGAGGTCAGGAGTTTGAAACCAGCCTGACCAACATGGAAAAATCCATCTCTACTAAAAATACAAAATTAGCTGGGTGTGGTGGCACATGCCTGTAATCCCAGCTACTTGGGAGGCTGACGCAGGAGAGTAGCTTGAACCAGGGAGGCAGAGGTTACGGTGAGCCGAGATCATGCATTCCAGCCTGGGCAACAAGAGTGAACTCTGTCTCCAAAAAAAAAAAGAAAATATGAGAGATCATTAATAATTTTTTATAGAATTGTATGTCAAAATGGTAATATTTTACATACAATAGCTTAAATAAAATATACTAAAATAAAAAATAAAATTCACCTGTTTCTTTTTAATGTGGTTACTAGAAAAATTTTAATATCACATAGGTGGTTCACATTCTATTTTCACTAGACAGCACTGATCTAGCTCACTGATTATCAAAGTGTGTTCCCTGACTAGGAGCATCAGCATCCCCACGGCACTTGTTAGAAATGAAAATTCTGGGGCCCACCCAGGCCTACTCAATCAGGCATTCTGGGGTTGGAGCCCAGCAATGTAGCCCTTCCAGGTGTTTTCACTAGCACTCCAGGTGGTTATGTTGCATGCTGAAGTTTGAGAAACACTAGTCAAGAATCTAGACTCTAAATCAGTCACTCTCAATTATGGATGCATATAAGACTCATCTGTAAAATTCTTTAAAAAGAAAAACATCAATAACCAGACCCCACTCTAAGATTCTGATGTAGTTGATCTAGGGGAGAGCCCAGGCCCTGAACTGTTTCAAAAGTTCCTCCCCAGATATTCTAGCATGGCACCCAATTGAAAACGACTGAGTGAGGCACAAAAGATGGCACTGCCGTTCAGGTGACACAGGCACTAACTAGACGACATGATGTGTGAATGCCCTTCTACTACTATGATCCTACAATATTAAAAACAAAACTAAAATTTAAAAATAAAACTACTTGTAATAGAGATAAATAGCTAAAATTAGTGATTCTTCAGTGTTTCCGTTTTAGAACACTGCTAATGAGTAACGTAACTCAGAACTACATTTAGTAAGACACAAGTAGATGTAGTTCAGAGGGATGTTAATACTGTACGGCCTAATAAATAGAGTTACACATTCTTTTCACACTACAGCCAATCATGTTTTTAAGGACAATATCAAGGTTAAACTGCTTCTTTCTTGCTTTGAAAAATGAATCCAATTTATGTGGGTCCACCTTCCAGACAACACGCCAAATATGAAGCTGGTCCAGGAAGCATTACAAAACCCTCTAAGTAGCTCCCTGATTAATCTATGCTAAGCTGACTCAACCCATGTAAAGGCTATATTACAGGATATTGGCTAATTCATCCCTAAATCCCCTTGGCTTCCAGAATGCTACAGGTACCATACTGCCAACAATGAACATGCCCACAGATACTCTATCAGCTACTCCAGATTGTAATCACATCTGAATGAAAAGAGGGAACGCTAGAGATGTCAACTATTTTTTAATAGTCTTTAACTTCATTGTATTTCACCGAGTCCTTAATAAATATTAATAAAACAATCTGTTGGCTGGGCGCGGTGGCTCACACCTGTAATCCCAGCACTTTGGAAGGCCAAGGCGGGTGGATCATGAGGTCAGGAGTTCAAGACCAGCCTGGCCAACATGGTGAAACCCCATCTCTACTAAAAATACAAACAAAGTAGCCAGGTGTGGTGGAGGGTGCCTGCAATCCCAGCTACTCAGGAGGCCCAGGCAGAATTACTTGAATCCAGGAGGTGGAGACTGCAATGAGCCGAGATCGTGCCACTACACTCCAACCTGGGTGACAGAGCAAGACTCTGTCTGGGGGCAGGGAGAAGAATCTGTTGACACCTGCCAGCCCATCACATACACAGGAAACACCATCCCCTGCAGTGATAAAGTCTGTCATCACCACATTTGAAAGGACTATGATACTGACGAGGGCTGAACCACAGTCCAGCTAATGGAACTCATGTGAAGAACTTGTGAACAGAAGGTGGTTAGCTCCATGAAGCCCACACAAGAGGAAATATGATCATTTTATCTAACACTGTCCGAAGAACAGGGACCTTGGAAGAGAGACATGAGCACTCCAGTCCAGCTGGTCTCTGGAGCCGAGTTTCATTGCCTGTTACTTCTACCCTTGTGCCCTACACTACTGTCGCCCTGAACAACCCATAGATCTCCCAAAAACATCGCATCTTGTGCCTCTGTATACACTCCTCCTCAGGTGGAAATGTTCTCTTGGTGTACTCCTATTGGTCCTTCATGACCCAGGGTATGACACCCTCTGAGAGGCAGCTAGCAGTGAATTCAATGAGTATTTACCGAATGAATGAGAAGGCCTTCCTGGCCAATTCAGAGTAGTAGCCTTTTCCTTCTCAATAGTACCATTACAATCAGTCACTGTTAATAAAAATATATCAAACTATATTTTAATTATTTGTATCATCTGTTCTCAAAGTGTGGCCCAAGGGACAGGAGATGTGGGAAGGTCTCTGATATGCTTTCAGAGTATCCATGAGTTCAACACTAAGATGTAATGTACCTTTTTCATTCTCATTCTCTCGCAAGTGCACAGTGGAGTTTTCCAGAGGCTACCTGATGCATGAAGTTATCACTCTGATAGCTAATGGAATGTGTGTGTATTCTTGCGTTTTAAAACTCTGTTTTACTTTTCTAATATAGTAAATACTCATAGCTATAACCCATATAAGAAGCTATTTGGGTTTCTCAGTAATTTTTAAGAATGCCAAGAGATCTTAACACCAAAAAAGCTGAGACCCACTGTTACATGTTTCTACCTTGGGCTATAAAGTCCTTAACTATCTTAGTCATCAACATATTCCCAGCACCTTACTTAAGGCATGCTGAATTAACTTGAGAAGTATGCTGTGTGTGTATGGGGGTGTGGGGATAGAGAGAAGTAATACCCCCAAAGTTTCCCATAACCTTATGAAAGCCCACTCAAGAGTTTACAACTCCTTGTGCTGATTCCTCCTCCTAAGTAACCTTCTGTTGAGTACTTCAGTTTTCCGGGCACCCTGACATTGAGAATACCATATCCAGTACAGCAGACACAAACAATTCAATCATTTGCAAGGAAAAGCCCCCAGGTTCCACAGCAATTCCACTGTATTCAAATTGTATTTTTGTTTCTATAACAGTGTCTTGTGCTTATGCTTAGGCTAGCTGGTCTCCTTCTATTATTTTTATATTTCATTCAGCAAAAATGTACTGACTGCCTTCCATGTACCAAGCACTATGCCAGCTGATGATGAATAAATGTAATCAAGTTCCAACTGCATCTTAAGCAAAAAAACAGCAACGCAGCGAAGTATGGTGAACTCTTTTTGCCTGAAGCAATGAGCATATATAGGAACGGTGGGAAAGGGAAATAGGACCAGTTCGGTCTTAATCAATAAGCTGCAATGTAATGTGAAATTTTTTAAAACACCTTCTTCGGCAGTTAAAATCTAAAGCAATTCCTGGCTGGGGGTGGTAGCTCATGCCTGTAATCTCCGCACTTTGGGAGGCCGAGGCAGGAGGATCGCTTGAAGCCAGGAGTTCGAGACCAGCCTGGGCAACATAGCAAAATCCCCGTCTCTACAAATTAACAATAATAATAAACGAAGGCAATTCCGTATGGTCTTTAATTTCATTTTGGTCTTCCCTCTGCAGGACCTGAGCACTCAAATACTGGGAGGAAAAAAACAAAAGCCAGGTTGTTATTAACACTCTCTCTTCCAAAGTGACACAGCTGACAACCAGATCTCCTTTTACCTGCCCCTGCAATGGGGATCCTAACTGTTCTCCCCTCTTCCTGACCCTTTTTCCTTCTTCCATCCATGTTCCTGGAGCATATTCTCTTTCTTGAAGCTAATTTTCTTCCTCCTCCCCACTCTCTCCCTCCACATTCCCTAAAGAAAGCTGGATCTGGATTCAGTCTAAGCCCCAAGGCGGCGTGGGTAAGCACCTTTGCTTACTGAGAAACTGAGGCCCATGGAAGCAGGAATTAGAGAAGCTGCCTTCAGCTCAGTAAACAACAGGCGACCTAATTTCACAAATGTAAATGGGGGCATCACCCAACCACCAAGGACTCAAAGGAGGCAAAGCGTTCTACCAAGCGGGGCTTACTCAAACTCCTTCGATTGGTCTTATCGTCATGATGACTGTTTTTCCAATGCCTGGCTCCATCTCATTCCTTCAGAACTCAGCTTAAATGTCACCTTTTAAAAAACCCCTCCTGGCCACAATCCAGTGACTCTAATCCCATATACGGTCTCAGGACCCACTTTCTATTTCGCTCGCGGCGTCTGCTATGATTAGGACCCTCTGGGATCCCCGCGAGCGTCTCGGGGCGAGAGGCTTGTCCGCCTCGTTCGCAGCTAGACGCCCTGCACTCAGAGCGTGGCTGGCTCGCGGGAGGCGCCCGGGCCGCCCGAATGAATGGATGGACGCGAGCGGGTGACGGTCGTCAGGCCGAGCCCGGCGCGTCCCCCGGCGCCGCCTCCCTCGCTCCCGGCCCGCCTCACCCGTCCCCCGGCACCTCCCGCAGCTTCAGCCCCAGGGCCTGCAGCTGGTTGGCGAAGCTGAGGAACTCCTCCTCGCAGCCGCCGCCGGACTCCGGCCGGTTCCGCCGCTCCTTGGCCAGGGCCCGGCGAGCCGCCCGCTCGTCCCGCTTGCGCTCGGCCTCGGCTTTCCGGCTGCCGCTGCCCGGTCGGCTCTTCGCCGCCTGCTTTCGGGACATGGCCTTAGCCTGCAGTCCCAGCGGCAGGAGGGCCACAGGACCCCCCAGCGGCCGCCTCAAGCGTCGAGAAGGCAAAACAGCGCGGGCAACGGAGCCCGGCGACAACGACCCATCAACCGCGCCTGCGCCGGCGCCCGGCACCCGGGTCACATGATGGAATCCCCGCCTCCTTCGCGGGGCTCGGCGAGCAGACGCCATAGAGAGCTAGAGGGGCACCCATCTTGGTTTGTTCTATTCCGCCCTCTAGCGGTGGATGGTACTCAATGTGAGTGGCAGGAGCGACCCGAGAGGGACCAGAGAGAACAAAGCTGAAACTAGTCAAGGAGAGAAATTAAAGATGATAGAAGAGTGGAACACAGAGCAGCGGCAAAAGTTAGGATCGGAGATGAATAAAAACGATTTAAACTCTTGTTGCGAGCCTACTACAGTTGGATAGGCACTTTCACACGGCTCATTCTTGTTTAATTATCCCCAAGTTACAGGAAACTGAATCTGAGTGGTTAAATAATTTCAAGAAGATCACACAGCTAAGAGGCAGAGCTTTGCTCTGGCTCCAAAGCCCATACACTTGTTTGTTTAATCCTGCTCTTCATCTCTCCGCCTTCCTTCGTAGCTCAACGGAGAAGTCGCCCTTCTGTCCAAGACCACTGGAAATCCTAACTCCATCCAAGAGTGACCCACCTAGGTTTGCCTGGACTAGCGGTTTTCTTGGGATGCAGGACTTTAGGTTTTAAAGCTGAGACAGGCCAAGCCGGGCGCGGTGGCTCACGCCTGTAATCCCAGCACTTTGGGAGGCCGAGACGGGCAGATCACGAAGTAAGGAGATCGAGACCATCCTGGCTAACACGGTGAAACCCCGTCTCTACTTTATACAAAAAAATTAGCCGGGCGTGGTAGCGGGCGCCTGTAGTCCCAGCTACTCAGGAGGCTGAGTCAGGAGAATGGCGTGAACCCGGGAGGCGTAGCTTAACAGTGAGCAGAGATCGAGCCACTGCACTCCAGCCTGGGCGACAGAGCGAGACTCCGTCTCAAAAAAAAAAAAAAAAAAAACCGAGGCCAGGCGCGGTGGCTCATGCCTGGAATCCCAACACTTTGGGAGGCCGAGGCCAGGGGATTGTCTGAGGTCAGGAGTTCGAGACCAGCTTGGCCAGCTGGCCAAGATGGTGAAACCCCATCTATATTGCATGATGCTGAGGTTTGTGGTACAAATGAATCTGTCACCCGGGTAGTGAGCAAAGTACACAATAGGTAGTTTTTTAACCCTTTCCCCCAACCGCCTCCCGACTCTTGCATTCCCCAGAGTCTTTTGTTCCCATCTTTGTATCCATGTGTATCCAATGTTTAGCTCCCACTTATAAGAACATGCAGTATTTGGTTTTCTGTTTCTGCATTAGTTCACTTAGCATAATGGGCTTCCAGCTGTATCCATGTTGCTGCAAAGGACAGGATTTTGTTCTTTTTTATGGCTGCATAGTGTTCCATGGTGTATATATACCACATTTTCTTTTTTTGAGACGGAGTCTCGCTCTGTCGCCCAGGCTGGAGTGCAGTAGCACTATCTCGGCTCACTGCAAGTTCCGCCTCCCGGTTTCATGCCATTCTCCTGCCTCAGCCTCCCGAGTATCCACTGTTGATGGGTACCTAGGTTGATTCCATGTCTTTGCTATTGTGAATAGTGCTGCAGTGAACATAAGGGTGCATCTGCCTTTTTGATAGAACAATATATATTCCTTTGGGTATATACCCAGTAATGAGATTGCTGGGTCGAGTGGTAGTTCAACTTTTAATTCTTTGAGAAATCTCCAAACTGCTCTCCACAGTGACTGAACTAATTTATATTCCCACCAACAGTGTAAAAATGTTCCCCTTTTCCCCACAGCCTCAGCAACATCTGCTATTTTTTCTTTTTAACAAAAGCCATTCTAACTGGCATGAGATGGTATTTTATTGTGATTTTTATTTGCATTTTTCTGATGACAATAAGAATGGAAAAGAGAGTTGTAAAGGTTAAATAAAAACGTAAAGCCCCAGGCATGAAGTAAGTACGTATTTAATGAAGTTGTTTGAATCATTTCTCTGGCAATGTCATGAACTCAGGGGCAAAGACTTCCAAACTTTAGAAACCAAGGAAGAAAGGTTTATTACCACCAAACATGTGGAAATACAGACTGCTAACATATTGATAGAAAAGCGAACACTTGCCCTTCTTGTAAAAATCTTTTCGGCTGGGCGTGGTGGCTCACGCTTGTAATCCCAACACTTTGGGAGGCAGAGGTGGGCGGATCACCTGAAGTGAGGAGTTCGAGGCCAGCCTGTAATCCCAGCTACTGGGGAGGCGGAGGCAGGAGAATCGCTTGAACCCGGGAGGCGGAGGTTGCAGTGAGCCGAGATTGTGCCATTGCACTCCAGTCTGGGCAACAAGATGAAACTCCATCTCAAAAAAAAAAAAAAAAAAAAAAAAAAAAAAAAACATTTCTTGCATAAGCCCTTAGCCTTTAGCCCACACACAGATTTTGAATGGGCTAATTTCTCTTCTCTCAGCAGAGACCTGTGTTAGACAGTGTCTCTAAGTGCAAATCAGTGCTCCTATAAATTATATTTAAAGGCCAAAGGGAAAGAGTATAGTACCTGTAAATAAAATGAATGCTCTGCCCACTTCACTAGAGTTAATTAAAAGAATCTTTGGCCCGCACAGTGGCTCATGTCTATAATCCCAGGACTCTGGGAGGCCGAAGTGGGGCTATTGCTTGAGCCTAGGAGTTCAAAATCTGCCTGGGCAAGCAAAGTGAGAGTCCCCATCTCTACCAAAAAGAAATTTAATTAGCTGGACATGGTGATCCATGCCTGTAGTCCCAGCTACTCGGGAGGCTGAAACTGGAGGATCACTTGAGCCTGGGAGTTTGAGGCTGCGGTGAGGTGTGAGTGCGCCACTGCACTCCAGCCTAGGTGACAGAGCAAGACCCTGTCTCAAAAATAATAATAATAATAATAATCAAACCTTATTGGATGAAAGTATAAATTAGTAAAAAGTGTGACTAACAGAATTTTAGTGAAGAAATGCAGCTTTAGCACTTTCAAGAACATGCCATCAAGGGTGTGGGAAAATGAGAACTCTCGCGCACTGCTGTTGGGAGATAAATTTATCTAAACACTTTGGAGGGCAATTTGGACTGTATCTGGTAACTTTGTTTTTGTTTGTTTGTTTGTTTTTTGTTTTGTTTTGTTTTTTTGAGATGGAGTCTTGTTCTGTTGCCCAGGCTGGAGTGCAGTGGCATGATCTTGGCTTACTGCAACCTCTGTCTTCTGGGTTGAAGAGATTCTCCTCCTTCAGCCTCCAGAGCAGCTGGGAATACAGGCACATCCCACCATGCCCAGTTAATTTTTTTTCTTTTTTTTAGTAGAGGCAAGGTTTCACCATGTTGGCCAGTCTGGTCTCGAACTCCTGACCTCAAGTGATCTGCCTGCCTCAGCCACTCACAGCGCTGGGATTACAGGCGTGAGCCACTGTGCCTGGCCTGTATCTGGTAACATTTTAAATGTCTCGTGTCTACATCTCATGATCTGTCCTCAAAATAGAAATATGCCGGGCGCGGTGGCTCAAGCCTGTAATCCCAGCACTTTGGGAGGCCGAGACGGGCGGATCACGAGGTCAGCAGATCGAGACCATCCTGGCTAACCTGGTGAAACCCCGTCTCTACTAAATAATACAAAAAACTAGTCGGGCGAGATGGCGGGCGCCTGTAGTCCCAGCTACTTGGGAGGCTGAGGCAGGAGAATGGCGTGAACCCGGGAGGCGGAGCTTGCAGTGAGCTGAGATCCGGCCACTGCACTCCAGCCTGGGCGGCAGAGCGAGACTCCGCCTCAACAACAAAAAAAAAAATATTACATCTCCTCCTAAGCTCCTCATGTCTATCCGTGTCCTAAATTTTCCTGGTGCAAGACGATGAACCCCAGGGTATATACCCCAGACAATGTAGCTCCTTCAAAAGTACACTCTGGGACGCAAATAGTCCTAAAGCAAAGTACATGCACATGCACTAGAAGGTATGTCCAAGTGTTGTCAGTTGGCCGGTTCAGGTTCTTGACTTCGCCACGTAAAAGAATTTGAGAGTGAGTCCAAAGTACTCCAAAGAGTAGGCAAAGAAGTTTATTGCAAAGCAAAAGTGATACAGGAGTTAAGAAGAAATCACCTAGGCAGATAGTAAGAGCATGGGAGTCCTCGGTAAGGCTTTTCTTTTTAATGAAAAGCAGCCCCAAATCATTTTCTAACAAAGAGTAGCCTGTAAAGTGGAGCTGCAAATGTAGACAAACAAGCTGGGAGCTTGCACGGGTAAATGCCACAGGGAACTAGGGACTAGACATGTTCAAGATGGCAGCTTCATCACCTCTTCTCTGCCAGCCACGTGTACAGTAAGGAGCAGAAAAGATAGCCCACCAAGGATAATTTATTTGCATAATAAGACTAGGGTGGGGCAACCAGCCTTCCCTGCTATGTAAATGTCACACCTGATTGAACCAATCTGTGAGCCCTATGTAAATCAGACGCCGCCTCCTCAAGCTGGACTATAAAACGCAGTGCATCACTACCAGCCAGTTTTTTCCACTCAGAGACCCCTCTCTCTCCGGAGAGAGCTGTTTCTCTTTCTCTTCTCTTCTGCCCATTAAACCTCAGAGCCTAAACTCCTCGGGTGTGTCTGTGACCTAAATTTTCCTGGTGCGACACGACGAACCCCAGGGTATATACCCCAGACAGTGTAACTGCTTCAAAAGTACACTCTGAGAGGCAAAGCAGGCTGCTAAAAGAGAGAGGCAGCCCCTAGAACCTTAAGGGGAATTGCCTTTATGGGAGCTGTACATGCATATTCATAAAATACTGCTGAGGTCAAACATGCAAAGATAGGCCTGCAGTCGGCACATGCACTCAGCATCTACATGCTCTAACATGCATCACAGGTAGCATTAGCATATAAAACTACCTAGGGGTGTATTTTTTACTTTTTTTTTTTTTTTTTTTTTTGAGACAGAGTCTTGCTCTGTCTCCCAGGTTGGTGTGCAATGGCGCCATCACGGCCCACTGCAACCTCCACCTCCCAGGCTCAAGTCATCCTCCTGCTTCAGCCTTCCTAGTAGCTGGGACTACAGGCGTGAGCCACTACGCCCCGCTAATTTTCTGTTTAATTTTTATGGAGACGGGGTCTTACTATGTTGCTCAGGCTTCTCCCGCCTCAGCTTCCCAATGTGCTCAGATAGGCGTGAGGCACTGCGCCTGGCCTTTTTTTTAACCATTAAAATGAGGAAAAGGTCACTACAAGCTAAACCTTGAGCCTAGCTGCACATGCGGGACCCCGGAGAAGTCCCTAGCTCCCTCGGGGCAGGCATTTGTAGCTAATAGCTTCTTGTGCTTTTGAAGCTGATTGGCTGGAGACTGGAGAAGCTACAAGAAGAATTAGGGCTTTTTGTTCACTTTTCCGGGCTGTCTGGGACAGACAGCAGGAATTTGTAATCATCTGGTCAGCTGGTATCCTGTAGCACCCTTGCAGAAGGGCTAGGCGTTGGCCCAAGAGGGTGCAAAAGATGCGGAAGGAGCCCGCGGAGCGTCACACAAGAGGACGAGTCAACAGAAGGATGTTAAAGGCATGATGGTGTGTAAAAACAAATAACTAGAAACAACCTAAATATCCATCAATAGGAAAATGGCCTCTTAAATTATGGAACAGCTATTTATTACATGCAATGCAGCAGCCTTAAAAGAATGAGGTGGTGGATAGATGACGGGTTGTTAGGTGCAGCAAACCACCATGGCACATGTATACCTAGGCAACAAACCTGCACGTTCTGCACATGTATCCCATAACTTAAAGTAAAATAAAAAATTAAAAAATAAAAACAAAACAAGAATGAGGTGGTGGAGAAATGATGTCGGTCTAGATGAACTCACATGGTTAACTCTCCTAGGCATGTGGTCAAATGAAAAGCATGGGACCGAATGATCCATTCAGTGCAGCCTTTGTGTAAAACTCAACAACATAAAACACAACAGAAGAATTACATGTTTTCTGCAAGTATGTGTGCCTCCAATACCTCGACTCAAGCAATCTTCTTGCCTCTCTCTGCATACTCAGAAACGTAGAAGATGTCTGGAAAGGTACATAGCAAATGGATCAGAGTAAGAAGAGAGAAAAGAGTGAAACTTAGCTTATTCTTATTTCATATCTTTTTTTTTTTTTTTTTTGAGACGGAGTCTCGCTCTGTCACCCAGGCTGGAGTGTAGTGGCCAGGTCCTGGCTCACTGCAAGCTCCGCCTCCCGGGTTCAGGCCATTCTCCTGCCTCAGCCTCCCAAGTAGCTGGGACTACAGGCGCCCGCCACCTCGCCTGGCTAGTTTTTTGTATTTTTTAGTAGAGTTGGGGTTTCACCACGTTAGCCAGGATGGTCTCGATCTCCTGACCTCGTGATCCGCCCGTCTCGGCCTCCCAAAGTGCTGGGATTACAGGCTTGAGCCACCGCGCCTGGCCTTTCATATCTATTTTTAAATGAGGTTATTGTGTGCATCATTACAATCAATAAAATTATTATTATTATTTTTTGAGACGGAGTTTTGCTCTTGTTGCCCAGGTTGGCGTGCAATGGTGCGATCTCAGCTCGCTGCAACCTCTGCCTCCCAGGTGCAAGCGACTCTCCTGCCTCAGCCCCACTAGTAGCTGGGATTACAGGCGCCCGCCACCTCGGCGCCCAGCTAGTTTTTTGTATTTTTAGTAGAGACGGGGTTTCACCATGTCGGCCAGGCTGGTCTTGAGCTCCTGACCTCAGGTGGTCTGCCCACCTTGGTCTCCCAACGTGCTGGGATTACAGGCGTGAGCCACCACACCCTGCAAAATTAATAAAATTATTACATTTTCTTTTTTCTTTTTTCTTTTTTTTTCTTTTTTTGAGACGAGGTCTCACTATGTTGCCCAGGCTGACCTCAAACTCCTGGACTCAAGCAATCCTCCCACCTCAGCCTCTCAAAGTGCTAGGATTATAGGCATCAGCCACCACAACTGGCTAATTAAATTATTTTTCTAGACTAACAAAATCCATTCTTCCCCTCACATTGAAGCCCTATAGAGTTATCTCGGGATCTACTTTATTAGCTACAAGGAATTTGCAGTAAGCATGTAGCTTTCCCTTAGAAACAGGCATTTCTGAAGTCTTAGAGTTCTTAGCATTTGCTCTCTTGCCCTTCTCACCATATCACTCTCTGATCAATCTTGATTTTAATGCTAATTTGCTCTTCTTCTGAGGACAAAGTTCTCTAAGCAAAATTAAATATCAAATCAGCCGTGTACAAACTGTCACAGTTTAAGAATTACTAGAATTTGGTGATTTTTTTGTTTTTATTCTTGTTTTTTCAGATGGAGTCTCACTCTGTTGCCCCGGCTGGAGTGCAGTGACATGATCTTGGCTCATCACAACCTCTGCCTCCCAGTTCAAGCGATTCTCCTGCCTCAGCTTCCCAAGTAGCTGGGATTACAGGCGTGTGCCACCACGCCCGGCTGATTTTTGTATTTGTAGTAGAGACAGGGTTTCACCATGTTGACCAGGTTGGTCTTGAACTCCTGACCTCAAGTGATCTGCCCACCTCAGCCTCCCATTACAGGCATGAACCCCAGTGCCCAGCCAGGATTACTAGAATTTGAATTCATAATATTTCACTCTATTTGATGGGCACAGGGGACACATGTAGACATCAAATAATCAGGACAAAAAGCATCCTGTCAACTCACCACCCAAACCCACTCCACAAGTGGACCTAGCACAGTTGGGGGTGCTCAGTACAAGTGGTTAGCTGGCAGAACCTGTGAGAAGGATGAATTCAGGTGGGCAGTCTCTGGTACCAATGCCAGGTCTTTATTTTATTTTATATTATTATTATTATTATTATTATTATTGAGACAGAGTCTCACTCTGTCTGTCACCAAGGCTGGAGTGCAGTGGCACGATCTCGGCTCACTGCAACCTCTGCTTCAGGGGTTCAAGCGATTCTCCTGCCTCAGCCTCCTGAGTAGCTCAGACTACAGGCGCATGCTACCACGCCCAGCTAATTTTTTGTATTTTTAGTAGAGTTGGGGTTTCATCGTGTTAGCCAGGATGGTCTCGATCTCCTGACCTCGTGATCTGCCCACCTCAGGCTCCCAAAGTGCTGGGATTACAGGTGTGAGCCACCGCGCCCGGCCTTATTTGATTTTATTTTAGAGATAGGATTTTGCTCTGTTGCCCAGACTGGAGTGCAGTGGCGTGATCACGGCTCACTGCAGCCTCCACCTCCTGGGCTCAAGCAATACTCCCACCTCAGCTTCCCGAGAGGCTGGGATTACAGGGACACATCACCACACCTGACTGATTTTTTTATTTTTTCATTTTTTGTAGAGATGGAGTCTCACTGTATTGCCTAGGCTAATCTCAAACTCCTGGCCTCAAGTGATCCTCCCACTTTGGCCTCCAAAAGTACTGGGATTACAGGCATGAGCCACTGCGCCCCCAGCCAAGGCCAGGTCTTTCATTTCCTCATTTGTTCCTAATGTTGTGAAAATGCAACATCGTTTGATTACTGTATTACACTGTTATAAAGAACTGCCCAAGACTGGGTAATTTATAAAGAAAAGAGGTTTAATTGACTCACAGTTCTGCATGACTGAGGAGGCCTCAGGAAACTTACAATCATGGCAGAAGGGAAAGAGGCACGTCTTACATGACAGTAGGTGAGAGACAGCAAGTGTGCAAAGGAGGAACTATCAGACCCTTATAAAACCATTAGATCTTGTGAGAACTCACTCACTATCATGAAAACAGCATGGGAGACACAGCCCCCATGATCCAATCACCTCCCACCAGGTCCCTCTCTCGACACGTGGGGATTATGGAGATTATAATTCAAAATGATATTTGGGTGGGGTTACAGAGCCTAACCATATCAATTACCTTCCATGACAGTATCCTAGTAGGGCACAGGGAAGAATGTTACTCAACAAGACTCTTTTCCCCTCTTTCAGTCACCCTGTGTTTCTGCTTCTGCTTAGATGGTGGTGGTGGTGACGGCGGTGGTGATGATGGTGGTGGTGGTGGTGGTGGTGGTGATGGTGGTGGTGGTGATAGTGATAGTGATGTCGAGGGCTTGTGTGTTTGCATATACACACACACGCACGTGGAATTCTCTGACTCTCTCTTTCTTTCCTTTTTTTTTTTTTTTTTTTGAGATGGTGTCTTGCTCTGTCACCCACTCTGGAGTGCAGTGGCACAATCTCGACTCACCACAACCTTCGCCTCCTGGGCTCAAGTGATTCTTCTGCCTCAGCCTCCCGAGTAGCCAGGACTACAGGCACGTGTCGCCACGCCTGGCTAATTTGTATGTATTTTTAGTAGAGACAGAATTTCACCATGTTGGCCAGCCTGGTCTTGAACTCCTGACCTCAGGTGATCCGCTTGCCTTGACCTCCCAAAGTGCTGGGATTACAGACATGAACCACCGTGCCCAGCCTCCCCTGTCTCTTTCTGCTTGCAGTTCCTGTTTTTGATGGCCCTTGGTCATCCTCCGTGTGCCTCTGCCTGTCCCACTTTCCCTCTCCAACTTCGTGCTCTTCCTCTGCATTTCCAGTGCTCCTTTTATCTCAGCCACTTAGCATAGGGTGGACCAAAATAAAAAATAAAACAACCAGTTCTGAAGTGGTCATACAGAATTGAGTCCATTTCCCACTTCTTACAAGCTGTGTGGTCAGCATTGTTTTCCATAATCTTTCTGAGCTCTAGTTTCTTCGTGTGGAAAAATGAGAGCAGTTGGGGCTTCTTCTCTGTTTTGTTCTGAGGTATTGATATCACTGACTTGTTTTTCTAAGACCACCAGGGCGGGCACAAAAGAACCAGCAAGTAGGCAAGGTTAGAAGCAAAACTGCAAATTTATTCTTTAGTCATCTAGCTTCAGGGAAGAGGGTGAGGTCTGTCGTCCTCCGGAAAAGGAGGCTGAGAGAGTCGCCTGATGAAGCTCTCGGGCAGGAGTTCCTAATGCAGTCCCAACAAGAATGGGGGCTGAGGAAGCCCACACAGGGCGCCTGCCAGGAGCGGCTTTTCTAGGAGTGGAAGGGCAATAGGCGGGGCACGGGCGTGTCGGGGGACGGAAGGGGGCGCTCCCCAGGTGCCACCAGGTAAATCTTGGTCTCTTCGGATTGACATCACCTGGCGCATGCCTGATTACTCTAGACCTTCCCAGGCGCCAGCTGCATTTTCGCGCACATGGGAAAAGTTGGTAATGAAGAATCCGGAAGTGCGCCATCTTGCCTCGGTTGGTCCAAACAATAACAACTCCAGCAAAGTCCCTGGCACCATAAGTGTTAGTTTCCCTCTTCCTCTTTCCCTTAATTTCTGGGCTTTTTTTTTTTTTTTTTTTTTTTCCTTCCTCACCACTGCCCATTCTCTCTACTTTCTCCTAAATGTCTATAAGACCAAACTATATTACATATACTAAATTATTCGTATGTGTAAAATGAAGGGTTTAATACCCTTCATCATTCCTTTTCCTAGCCACTATAAATTGCTAGAAACCTGGCCAGGTGCTGTGGCTCACACTTGTAATCCCAGCACTTTGGGAGGCTGAAGCAGGTGGATCACGAGTCAGGAGTTCAAGACAAGCCTGGCCAGGATGGCAGAACCCCGTCACTACTAAAATACAAAAATTAGCTGGGCATAGTGGCAGGCACATGTGATCTCAGATACTTGGGAGGCTGAGGCAGAGACTTGCTTGAACCCAGGAGGCAGAGGTTGCAGTGAGCCGAGATCACACAACTGCACTCCAGCATGGGCGACAGAGCAAGACTCTGTCAAGAAAAGAAAAGAAAAGAAAAGAAAGAAAGAAAGAAAGAAGGAAGGAAGGAAGGAAGGAAGGAAGGAAGGAAGGAAGGAAGGAAGGAGAAGAGGAAGGAGAAGAGAGAAAGAGAGAAAGAGAGAAAGAGAGAAAGAGAGAGAGAGAGAGAGAGAAAGAAAGAGAGAAAGAGAGGGAGGGAGGGAGGGAGAACATTCTGCATTTCTCTCAAGGACAATAAAACATCAGCTATTGTTTTTATGTGACCCTCACTTGATCCATTTCATCAGTGGCCCTTAATGGGGAAAATACGGTCATGGGGTGAGTGTGGAGGACTCCTTTTCCTCATGCTCATTCAGTGAACTTGCTGGACCTCGAGCTGCAGAATTTATCTTTTACAGCTCCATAGCAATGTCTTTGTTTGGTGTCTGTGTGCCAGAGATCCTAATGGCCCACAGTATTTGCAGTCACCATCATCCTGTATAAACTCATGACTTACAACTGCATCATCAGCACCTGTGCCAGGACCCCACCCTGGGGCACAAAGGAACTAACTAGGGAGGTGACGGGAAGTGGAAGCCTGTTCCACAGCCCACATGAGGGGGTAGAAGAAAGACATGTTTTGTGATGTGGAGATGAACCGCCCTCAACTCGACCTTCCCCCACGTCTAAGGGAATAGACTTGGCATAAAGCAGAAAAGGCTTATAGAACAGAAAAGCACATTGGAAACTGATCCTTTTCCAACTCTACTGTTTTATAGATGGAGAGATTGAGGCCCCAAGAAGGTAAAGTGAATCTGTTGGTCACATTAGCTGGTTACTAGCAGAGCAGGAACTGGAACACAGCCCTCTCTCCCCTCATCATCCCATACTGCTGGGCATGAAGTCCCATCCGCAAGGTAGGCCCAACAACTTTCTCTTTTTTCTCCCAATATACATGGATATTTTTCTGATATGAAACATACATGTCAGCCAGGAATGGTGGCTCATGCCTATAATCCCAGCACTTTGGGAGACTGAGGTAGGTGGATCAACTGAGGTCAGGAGTTCAAGACCAGCCTGGGCAATACGGTGAAACCCTGTCTCTACCAAAATTACAAAAATTAGCCAGGCGTTGTGGCGCGCACCTGTAGTCCCAGCTACTGGGGAGGCTGAAGCATGAGAATTGCTTAAACCTGGGAGACGGAGGTTGCAGTGAGTTGAGATCGAGCCATTGACTTTTGACCTCTAGCGCGGGCATCAGAGTAAGACTCTATCTCAAAAAAAAAAAAAAAAAAAAAAAAAAAAGACATGTTCATGATAGAAAACCAAAAAAGACATTAAAAATTTAAAAGAAAACAAAATCACCCATACTTGCACTCTCAGAAAAAATGATTGTTGCCATTTTGATGTATTAGGTTGAACCATACGAAATTGCTGGTATTTGACCATTTTCAACTTACAAAAATGACAATTTCATATGGTTTAACCTAATATTTCCTCCCACCTTTTCTCCACGACAAACATAAAACTATTTTAAAATATAACTGTCACCCAGGCTGCAGTGACATGATCTCTGCTCACTACAACCTCCACCTCCCGAGTTCAAGTGATTTTTCTGCCTCAGCCTCCCGAGTAGCTGGGATTACAGGGGCCTGCCACCCCGCCCGGCTAATTTTTTGTATTTTTAGTAGAGACGGGGTTTCACTATGTTGGCCAGGCTGGTCCTGAACTCCTGACCTCGTGACCCACCCACCTCGACCTCCCAAAGTGCTGGGATTACAGGTGTTAGCATGCCTGGCCTAGAGCCTACCTTTTAAAGTGAAATATTAGTAATTACAAATATATGAAGAGGATAATGCCACGTCCACTCATATGTCTCCCACTCTTCCCCTGAGAAATCAGATGTCACATATACAATTGAAGCCCGCTATCCACCACTCTCCAACAGGAGTTCCTCCCTATCACCTTGAGGTAACCACTGTCATCACTCTGGTATTTATCACATATTGGTTTGTATCACTAAATCATATGTAGTATTGTTTAGCATTTTTAACTTTATATAAATGAGACCAAGGGAGATGTGTCTTCCATGACTTATATTGTTTATAAAGGATTGTGTGTGTGTGTGTGTGTGTGTGTGTGTGTGTAGATATATATATATTTTTTTTTGAGACAGAGTCTTACTCTGTTGCCCAGGCTAGAATACAGTGGTGTGATCTCAGCTCACTACAACTTCTGCCTGCCAGGTTCAAGTGATTCTCCTGCCTCAGCCTCTCAAGTAGCTGGGATTACAGGCGCATGCCACCACGCCCTGCTAATTTTTGTATTTTTAGTGGAGACAGTGTTTCTCCATGTTAGCCAGGCTGGTCTTAACTCCTAACCTCAGGTGATCCACCCACCTCAGCCTCCCAAAGTGCTGGGATTACAGGCCTGAACCACTGTACCCAGCCAAATTGTATATTTATGAAACTTATCCATGTTGATGATACATGTAGATTTTGTTCACTCGCTTTCAATTTTTTGCTATTAAATATTTAAAATTTACTATCTGCCCGCCTCCACTAGACAGGTATCTTCCGCGGTGGAGACTCTGTCTTAGTTATCTAAGGCACCCAAGAGGCCCCAGAAATGGTCATTGAGTGGAATGGACAGATGCAGGAAGTGAAAAGCTGAAAATCACTGTGTCAGATAAGCCCAGACTCATCTGTTGGGCACTCAAGGCAGACAGAACTGATAAGAAGGCCCTTATATCTGGGAGAGGCAGACGTCAAAGCTGAACATTTCTTTATGATGCCTCTGTCAAGTGACAGATTTAGAGTTCTAAGGCATCTGATCCAGAACTGGAGGGGAGGACGGCAGCATCAGGAAAAGCTTCCAGAGAGCCCAGAGCTCATTCCTGAAGGATGAGTAGGTCCCTCTCTTCATGGCAACCAGAACCAGAAGCCTAAATTTATTTTTTATTTTTATTTTTTTAGAGAGACAAGGTCTCATTCTGCTACCCAGGCTGGAATTCAGTGGCATGATCATAGCTCACTATAACCTTGAATTCCTGGGCTCAAGCAATCCTCCCACTTCAACCCCCCAAGTAACTGGGACTACAGCATACACTGTCATGCCTGGCTAATTTTTAAAATTTTTTGTACATACAGGGTCTCCCTGTGTTGCCCAGATTGGTCTCAAATACCTGGCCTCAAGCCACCCTCCCACCTCAGCCTCCCAAAGCACTGGGATTACAAGTGTTAAGTCATTGCCCCAGCCCACATTTTTAGATAAAGGGATTTGCTTATATGTCCTCGGGATTCTTTGGTTATATCCATAAAACCAAGTTTTTCAGAACATTAACATGTATGATTGGTAGAAAAATGGCATTGCTGGAGCCATAAAACACAGACAACGAAAAATAACAATTCCTTTGTCAAAATCTACCCACCTCTGATGAGTTCAGTGTTACAGGAATAGTAACAAGTCACAGTGGCAACGAGGTATACAGGCGAGAGTTTAGGGGCTCTGGAATTAGATGGAGCTGAATCAGAATCCTGGCTCATCCACTTCCTAAATGTGTGACCCTGGGCAAGTCATTCACTTCATTCAGTTTCTATCTCTTCATCTGCAAAACAGAAATACAAATGTCTACCTTGCAAGTTGATGGATGTAACCTGCCTGGCATATAGTGTGTATCCTATAAATGGGAGGAAATCCTATTATCAGACTGGGCTGGGAGAGAACTGCCTTTGACTATGAAGGTGGACATGGTTGTTGAGAGAGTAAACTCCTCATAGCCATGAAAACCCTGCATCTCACTGTGACTGCTGATACAAGCCACTGGTCCTGTACAGTAGCTGGGAATTGTTCTCAGCCCTCCTCAAGAACACGCATGTCCTGTGAAGAAGATACATCTGGGCTGGACGTGGTGGCTCATGCCTGTAATCCCACCACTTTGGGAGGCCAAGGTGAGTGGATCACCTAAGGTCAGGAGTTCGAAACCAGCCTGGCCAACATGGCGAAACACCATGTCTATTAAAAATACAAAAATTAGCCAGGCATGATGGCGGGTGCCTGTAATCCCAGCCACTCGGGAGGCTGAGGCAGGAGAATCACTTGAACCTGGGAGGCAGAGATTGCAGAGAACCAAGATTGGGCCACTGCACTCCAGCATGGGCGACAGAGCAAGAGTCCATCTCAAAAAAAAAAAAAAAGAAGAAGAAGAAGACACATCTGCTGATAGCCCAAGAAGCTGCTTCCTTTGCCTTTGTGTGATTTCTCTTCTTGGAGAAGATGAAAGGAATAAATGGGTATGTATTATATTGGTAAAGTCTAGGAGAACCCAGTCCTAGAGAGAAGATCTCTCAAATAAAGCAGAAGGTTTCCAAGCCCACTGAAAAGTTCACAGAAATTTTCACATGCGAAAGCATAAACCTAAGCATCCTGAAAGGAGGGGAAATCTGGTGTTTCCACTACCTACTACTTCCCAGGAGAATATATCTATTGTTTTCCATTAGAAGAAAATATTGTGGTCAAAATGACCCCCTTGCAGTAGATCTATTCAAAGAAAAGAGCACTTAATTTTTGTATTTACAGCTAATCATAATATTACACTCAGCCTCTCCATCCACACACACTTTAAATTAACTTTTATTTCAATTTGCACAGCTAGAACTACTAGAGTTTCTCCATTTTGCTGGTGAAAAAAAATGCCATGATTTAAAAGGTGCACACCTGGCTGGGCATGATGGCTCACACCTGTAATCCCAGCACTTTGGGAAGCCAAAGTAGGTGGATCACTTGAGGCCAGGAGTTCAAGACCAGCCTGGCCAACATGGTGAAACCCCATCTCTACAAAAAATACAAAAATTACTTGGGGGTAGTGGGACATGCCTGTAATGCCAGCTACTTGGGCTGCTGAGGCACAAGAATCACTTGAACCTGGGAGGCAGAAGTTGCGGTGAGCCAAGATCATGGTATTGCACTCCAGCCTGGGCAACAGAGCAAGACTCTGTCTCAAAAAAATTAAATTAAATTAAAGCTCCACGTCATTTGACTCAATACCTAGCCTCATAAATAATCATTCAGGCATGTGTTTTCATGGGAAAGATGATAAGCAACTTAAATGCCCACCCCAAAGGGGCTTTTTCAAATAAACAAGGATGCCTCCATATCATAGAATAATCAGTAACCAACAAAAATAGTCTCATAGAGGATGACAGATCAAATGAAATGAAATGATGTATACAATGTGTTATTGGGTGAAAACAGAAGTTTGCAAAGAGGTGAGGCTCCCATTTTTGGAAAAAGACACACGCATACATACATGCAGAGAGAGAGAGAGAGAGAATGAAAGAATAGGCATCAAATTAAGTTGATTACCTCTGGACTCTAAGAAATGGACATGATTTTTACTTTGTTTTGTTTGCATTTTTTGCATGTTTGTATTTTTCTAAATTTCACACATGGAAATTTTATTGTAAAGTTTTTCTTTTCTTTTTTTTTTTTTTTTTTAATAAAAAGCATCCCAAAGAAGATGTGAACAAGCTTTGGAACACCTGGCTCTTTGTTCTAAGCTTGTTCTCTAAGCTTCCATCAGCACCAGACCTCAACAATGCCAGGGCTGGAGCACCCTCTCATGGGAAAAGATCAACTGTTTCATTCTCCAGTAGCCAACCCTAACTTTAATTCTGTCAGGTATGTCATTCGTGACATAATATAAGCATATTTATTGGTACAGGAATTGGCATAGCTACCATACTCATTGGCTTGGCTTGTGCAGAAAGAAAACTGGAGAATGCAACTCAGATTTTTAAGGAACACATTGAGTACTGTTCCTTGGGGACACTCCACTCATGCTTACAGCTGTGACATTGGCATTGCTGTAGCATCAGGAATTTGAGATGGGCTGACCATCACATGG
The DNA here is from genome assembly GCF_007565055.1 of Rhinopithecus roxellana. NCBI lineage: Eukaryota > Metazoa > Chordata > Mammalia > Primates > Cercopithecidae > Rhinopithecus > Rhinopithecus roxellana. The sequence continues at coordinate 8,923,201 of NC_044560.1, read as the reverse complement.
GTGACTGAGTCACTTAATTATAGACTAACAAATGCTACCAGCACTTTGCTATGTAGCTAGAACCCGCCCTTGCTCCCCTCTGAGACAGAAATGACCAGCCCACTTTGTGCCATGGTGAATCTATTACGTATTCCTTAGATTCTTTGTAACACTCAGGAGCTTTGCAGTCATAAAATGGTAGCCAGGCTGGTCTTCTTCCCAACAACGGTAGTTTACAAAGGTACTGAGAGCAATGCATTTGGGAACAGATCAAGTGAAAATGTAAAAGTGTCCAGAGAAGTAATATGACACCCCTTTCCCCAACCCAAAAATACTCCCTGCAGCTAGCTCTAACATCACCACCTACAGGAAGTCTCTCAGGGTTTCCCAAGCTACTCTTAGACCAAGAACTATCATCTCTTTATCCCCAGAGGAGGCCCTGACTTTTGAGAGTCTACAGATGAATGAATGAATGAATGAATGCTTGAGTATGTGACTCCACAAGTACATGAGAGAATGAACGTGAGAATGAGTAAATGAATGTATCTGCTTCAGCAGCACTTGGTACATGTGTCTGCTCATTTATTTCACAAAAATTCATCAAAGATTTACTCTATGCCAGATTCTATGGTGGGTACTGGGATACTAACAAGATAGACAGGTCCCTGCTTTCAGGGAGTTTATATTATAGTTGGGGAGATAGTCAACACACAAAGAAACAAATGTGTGTACGATTTCAGATGGTGATAGCACTATGAAGAAAATACATGGGGTATATGAGACAGTGTGGGGGGCTGCTGCATGGCTAGAAGATAAGGGCAGCAGGGAAGGCTTCTTTTTGAAGGTGGAAGCTAAGCTCTGACTTAGAATGACTGTGTAAGCACTTCTTATGGGCATGTGTGACATTACCTTTTTCCTGTGGGGCTCTGGGGAGAATGACTACATCTTATTCATCATTGTGTGCTATCAGATTACAGTAGCAAGCACATGGGATTTGCAACCAGACTACCTGAGTTCAAATTCTGCTTCTACCACTTACTAGCTATGGACCTTGGGTAAGTTACCTAAACATTGAAATCTCAGTTTCCCCACCCAAAAATGGGGGTAGGGAATAATGATGATTATGATGATGATAATGATAATACATTTATAAAAGATATTGCTGTCTACCCAAAACGGATGCCTCCCCTTCCATAGTATGAAGTTGTTGCTTAAAAGCAGTTGTCCAAACCTGGGTTCCATTTTCCAGTCCCCTTGCACCCAGGTGCAGCCATGGGACCAACTTCTGCCACCAGAACATGAACAGAAGTGATGTGTGTCATCATTCAGGCCTGGATCCCTGAGTCACCGTATGGAGAAAAACTATCCATTGACCAAAAACAACTTCACTGGACAAAGTGAGAGAAAAATGAACTTCTATTGTGTTAAACCTCTGAAATTTTAGGATTTCTGAAACTTTAGCATCTAGTATAACACAAATTAATACAACCTTTAAGTGCTGTAAAAATCAAATGGGTGTGTCACACAATGCCTATACAAAATGGGCACCAGAAGTTGCTGGCCTAAAACAACGGAGGACAGGGCTTTGGGTTCTTTCAAATCAGCCTCCTGAGATTTTGACCATGTATCCCTTCTTGTTTCTAGAAGGGGATGGTTTTTACTGAACTGGATATTTTACTGAACTGGATATTTATTTCTGGGAAGGTTACTGATTATAGGAAGAGTAACATTAGGCCAGAATTACTAACAGTCCCTCTAGCTTTATGGCCTTGCAGACTTTTGCATCATCCAAAAAAAATGTTTTAATTGACTGAGTATACAAGAGGTAATCCTGCTCAACAAAGTCATCGCTCTCTACTTCAGCCCAGAGCTTGGAGCAGAGCTTGAAAATCAAGAGCTTCCCCCAGGATATAAATTTTTTTTTTCTTTCTCCTTCCTCTTCCTCCAGGACAGTTCTTCTATGATGAGGTCTCTGTAAGACTTTTAGTTCTCAGGCATCTAAGAGTGAAGAAAAGAACTATATGCTTCATGTTTTCATCTACTTGAAAATGAGGTAATGAATATAAATCTCCTAACACAGCCAATGACACATCATAGGAATTCAACAAATGGGCATACTTTAGTTCATTTAACCCTTGCTGTCAACTATGACATGCTTGATAGCTTGTCTCGGCCCATAATAAAAATGACCCAATAGGTATTATTGCCTCCATTTGACAAACAAAAAGCCAGAGGCTTAGAGAGTTCAACTATATATCATTACTATGTCAAGAAATATCTGGTACACCAGTTTCATCTGATTTAGTTCTCACAATCGTGTAGAGAATGCATGAGGTTGGTTTTGTTGTCCCCATTTTGTGGATGAGAAAACTGAGGCTCAAAGAATTTAGATAACTTTAATTCTTGGACAGACATTTTCCAGTACTTTTCTGTGTGCCAGGCTCTGTGTTGAGATGCTGGGGAACCACAATAAAGACACATTCCCTACCCTCCGAGAGCTCTCAGTCTGGTGTAAGAGACAAGATAAAGAGGCAACGTTGGGCCAGGTGTGGTGGCTCATGCCGATAATCCCAGCACTTTGGGAGGCTGAGGAGAGTGGATCACGAGGTCACGAGGTCAAGACCAAGCTGGCCAACACGGTGAAACCCCGTCTCTACTAAAAATACGAAAATTAGCCAGGCGTAGTGTCGTGCGCCTGTAATCCCACCAACTCGGGAGCCTGAGGCAGTAGAATTGCTTGAACCCGGGAGGCAGAGGTTGCAGTGAGCCAAGATCATGCCACTGCACTCTAGCCTGGGCAACAGAGAAAGACTATGTCTCCAAAAAAAAAAAAAAAAAAAAAAAAAAAAATTGAGGCAATGTCAAGTATGATTTGCTAGAAAATCCAAGTAAGCCTAGGATGTTTTGGGAATAAAGAGGAGGGTCCACCTAATTCAGAATTGGGGAGAGGAGGAGAAACGTGAAGTATTTTAGTTTACTTTAGATGTAAGGTAAGATGTACCCTTGGATAAGATTTAGCTAGAATGGGCATTGTGCAAGAATGTTCTAAGAATAGGAATCACTGGGGCAGTTTCATCAGTAGGTGTGGATTTCTTCCTGTTTATTATTGGGCTTCTTTAAACAAAAGGGAATTGTTGGGCTTCTTGTGTCTGTGAAGAAATGTATTCTCATCTCTGGCACCTGGTTTTTTTTTTTTTTTTTTTTTTTTTTAGACAGTTTCACTCTTGTTGCCCAGGCTAGAGTGCAATGGTGTGATCTCGGCTCACCGCAACCCCCACCTCCTGGGTTCAAGCAATTCTCATGCCTCGGCTTCCCGAGTAGCTGGGATTACAGGCATGTGCCACCATGCCTGGCTAATTTTGTATTTTCAGTAGACACGGGGTTTCTCCATGTTGGCCAGGCTGGTCTCGAACTCCTGACCTCAGGTGATCTGCCCACCTCGGCCTCCCACAGTGCTGGAATTACAGGTGTGAGCCACTCCGCCTGGCCTCTGGCACCTTTTTTAGTCATTATCTTCAAACGTAACCTGAGATCCATTGTCTTTTAACTTCTGAGACTCTAATTAATCTTAAGTTCGACATTTGATGTCATTTACTTCTATATTTCGTGCCCTTTTAATTCCCCATACTTTATTTTAAAAGATTGTCTTTTGACCTGTTTTGACCTTTACAGTTTGTTGCTATTTTTTCTTTAGTTGTGTCTAATCTAACACTAAAACCATCCATTGCATTCTTAGTTTTGGTTCTTACATTTTTCAGTTATGGAATTTCTATTTGGTTCTTTTTCAAATATGCTATCACTTTTTATCACTTTCCCGTTTTCTGACAACATCTTCCAACTTGTATCTCCTTGAATGTAGTAAGCATGGTTGTTTTCTGATTGGTCTATGTTAATTCCATCAACAGTAGTTCCTATGGATCTGTTTCTGCTATCAGTTGTTTCTGTTGACTCTTGCTCATGGTGTCTCATCTTTTTTTTTTTTTTGAGATGGAGTCTTGCTCTGTTGCCCAGGCTGGAGTGCAATGGCATGATCTTGGCTCACCGCAACCTCTGCCTCCCGGGTTCAAGTGATTCTCCTGCCTTAGTCTCCCCAGTAGCTGGGAATACAGGCATGCGCCACCAGCCCTGGCTAATTTTTGTATTTTTAGTAAAGACATGGTTTCACCATGTTGGCCAGGCTGGTCTCAAACCCCTGACCTCAGGTGATCCACCCACCTCAGCCTCCCAAAGTGCTGGGATTACACCCATGAGCCACCACACCTGGCTAATTTTTGATTTTTAGTAAAGACAGGGTTTCACCATGTTGGTCAGGCTGGTCTCAAACTCCTGACCTCAGGTGATCCGCTGACCTCAGCCTCCCCAGTAGCTGGGATTACACCCATGAGCCACCACATCTGGCTAATTTTTGTATTTTTAGTAAAGACGGGGTTTCACCATGTTGGTCAGTCTGGTCTTGAACTTCTGACCTTGTGATCTGCCCACCTTGGCCTCCCGAAGTGCTGGGATCACAGGCGTGACAAGGCAATGTCTTGTCTTTTCATGTGCCTAGATAGCTTTCATTGCTTATTGGATACTGTGTTTTAAAACATAATTATTAAAATAATTTGAGGCCAAGGATGATGTTCTGTTCTTCCTAAGGGGATTGTCGTTAGCTTCTGTCAAACACCTGAGGCTACTGACTGTGTCAGATGATTTAATCAAATTCAAAACATTGAGATTTTCTGGGCTACCCTGATGACTCAAAGACCAGCCACAGTTCAAGCTAGAGTTGGTTTACTTTCATTTCACCCTTTTTCCTGAAGTATGGGCTTTCTGGATCTCAGCTAAAAATTAGAATGGTTTACCAGAATCTCTACTTTTTATGGGATTCAAAATCCTACTCTAGTTCCCTCTCAGATCTCTATAGGCTGACAAAATTACAGCTCAATCATTTAGTGCCTATTCAACATCAGCCAATGTTCCTGGACAAAAGTGGCCTGGGATATTGGGCTCACCTCTCTAAGATCGTGTCTTTTCCCAGATCTCAGCCAGTCTTCCTCAGTGTCTTGCTAGCTCTTTGACACTTTAAAGATGTTTTTGTATTTTATACAGCTTATTTAGATATGATCATCTTTCGGCCATTAGATACAGAAACTGAGGGACAGTATGTGCAAAGGCCCAGAGGTCAAAAAACTTCTGAGTAGTCAGGCAGGATTGGAACTCAGGGTATGACTGTTTCAAATCCCAGATTCTTCTACACAGCACTGCTCAGTCCACATCATGATGATATAGATGGATAGGCTGATGTATAGATGGATAAAAGCTAATACTTACCAAGCCTTTACTATGTCAAGCACTCTGTTCAAGCTTTGGATTTTTTAAACTCATTTCATACTGAAAACAATCCTATGAGTTAGGTATTGTTATTACTTCTATTTTACATATGAGGAAACTGAGGCTCAGAAAGATTAGCAAACTGGCCCAGGATCACACAGCTAGCAACAGTTCAGCTGGAATTCAAACCTGAGAGTCCAACTCAGAGCCTGTGCCCGGACCACAAAGTTTTGAATAAAAATTCCTTGTTGCCAAGTATCTGAGAATCATTTATCCTACCACATAGATTCAGGCACAAATACTAACCCTAAGACCATTGGTTCTCCAAGATTGACCTTCCCAGGTAATAGTGTACTATTTGTACCCTACACTTGCCTGAGTTCAGATATAACAAAGTCTTCACTTCCACGTATTGGGAAGCATTGCTTTGAAATCTTCAATTCTGAAGACGGTAACCATCCTCACTGCCTCCATCAGATGTTTTTCTCCGAGGGAGACCAGAACAGTTTACAAGCTAATCAGTTCCTGCCAGCCTCATAAATTGGGAGACAAGGGTGGGGCAGTGAAGGGGGAAATGCTTTATTATCCCCATTTTGCATAGGCAAGTTCCAAGCCAAAGCAGGTGAGTCATCCACAGAGATCGGAATCCAACACCCATTCTGTTCCACCCCTTGAATTCCCTCCTGCAATGGGGGACTTTACCCCACAGATAAAGCCACTTCTCTGCTAGGAAATACGCAAAGTAGACTTTGGGCCTCCCAGGGAGCCAGTGGTGGGAAACAGGTGCATGCCAGGTCCATGAGCGTCCCTAAGAATTGATTGGTCTCATATCCTGAATTTTCAGGGCATGAATAATGATCCAAGCTACTATGAATTAAGCGTTTACCACTGTACTAAAGCATTTTCATGTGTGATTTCATTTAATCCTCCTACAACCCTCTGAAGAGTCTATCGTTATCCTCACTTTCAGATTAAGAAACTGAAGCCTGGGAAGGTAGAGCATTTGCCATGGCCACCTACTTAGGAAGAAACAGGCCTTTGGGTTGACACTTTGAAGTCAGTCATCTGACATTCCTTCCCACTGTCTTTCCTTCTCACCTACAGATGTGCTTCTAAACACTAAGAGAAAGAGTCCAGGGCAAAGGATTTCTCTGGGATCTGTGCTCACTTAAAGTCATGGTCGAGGAAGCTGAATCCCAGAGCAAAGGACACCAGGAAGAGGAGAGGGTTTCTCTGGGAACAGCAGGGTAGGTGCAGGCTGATGTGCTTATTGACGTGGCAACCTGAACACACCTGGAGACACCTGCTCCACCAACCAGATGGCCATGAATGGGGCAAGTTCTTCCCACTGTTGCTCTCTTCTCTTTTCTGCAAAGTTACACAAGGGTCAAGTCCCATCAGGGGTCCCGTCTCCTTCTTATCTCAAGATGAAGCTGGAAGGCATCTTGCCACTGGGGCCCACTCTTTGGAAAGAACTCTGCCTGGACAAGGAAAGCGCTGCCTCAATTGCATGATTTGAGTGACTTTGGGAGGGTATACCTGTCCCCAAATAGACCTCCTCTCCTGACAAGTCACACTGGCCGAAATTCCACTATTATAGCTGTTATTTTCAGGTAAAAAGAAATGAAACCTCTTTCTGAATATAAACATTCCCAGAAAGGGTACTTGATGTTAGTCAATTGTAATTTTTTCTCACATAAAGATGTTTTTTCTCAGACTTTTAGAATTTCCTTCCATCTGTCTGCTGAGTCTGACTCATAAAAAAGCCCCCAATAAATATAGTATCTGTTGAATGCTCAAAAGGGACTACACAAATAAGTAGCAGCCCCAGATTAGAGAGCAGATGCAAAGAAAGCCATGCTTAGTCTAACCTGTGTTTTCTAAACAGAGTTGAACACAGATGTGACATTGTTGCATTAACTTGTTATTTGTTTTGTTTTTGTTTTTGTTTTTGTTTGAGGTGGAGTCTTGCTTTGTCACCCAGGCTGGAGTGCAGTGGCACAATCTCGGTTCACTGCAACCTCTGCCTCCTGGGTTCAAGCGATTCTCCTGCCTCAGCTTCCCGAGTAGCTAGGACTACAGGCATGTGCCACCACCTCCAACTAATTTTTTGCATTTTCAGTAAAGATGGTGTTTCACCATGTTAGCCAGGATGGCCTCGATCTCCTGACCTCATGATCTGCCTGTCTCGGCCTCCCAGAGTGCTGGGATTATAGGTGTGAGCCACTGCACTCAGTCTGCTAGATGGCTTTTTTTTTTTTTTTTTGAGATGGAGTTTCACTCTTGTTGCCCAGGCTGGAGTGCAATGGTATGATCTCGGCTCACTGCAACCTCTGCCTCCTGGGTTCAAGTGATTCCCCTGCCTCAGCCTCCCAAGTAACTGGGATTACAGGCACACACCACCACGCCCAGCTAATTTTGTATTTTTAGTAGAGATGGGGTTTCTTCATGTTGGTCAGGCTGGTCTTGAACTCCTGACCTCAGGTCATCTGTCCACCTCGGCCTCCCAAAGTGCTAGGATTACAGGCGTGAGCTACCATGCCCAGCCCTCCTAGATGGTTTTTAATGCCTCTTTCTAGTGCTCTGTAAGAGAAGAATAGTAAAGAGGAAAGAAAGAGGGCATATGATGGGAAGGAACAATCTGAAAACCTAAATGAAGATACTGAGCCCATGGGGGCTATTTTGCTTGTCTCATGTATTGTATGAGGTCTACAGATTTTACAACATGGAAAGCAGAAGCAAGAACAGCGACCATAAAGACATCATCCTGTCATCTCAACCTGCACTTCCCACTATAGCCTTGTCTGTCCAGGGTCAATGCCAAGCAGCCAACATAGTGCCCAGGACACGGTAGCTGCCCTACAAATGTGTGTTGGTTCAAACATAATTATGCTTTCATCTTAGAAAATGTGGGGGACATACAAAAAAAGTATAAAGAAAAAATAACCATTATTCATGATCCCACCTCAAGAAACAGTAACAAAAAATGAGAACTAACAGGTATTGAGTGAATATCAGGCACTAAGCACTTTGCATGATCTCTGTCATTTACTATTTATGTGACCACTGTCAACATTTTAGATTTCCTTCCAGGGCTTTTTTCTATACATGCCACATGTATATTTTTCTATACATGCTGCATATATGTGTATATATATGTATGTATGTAGACATATATGTGTGTGTATATATGTAGCATTATAGAAAAATATATATATTCAGAAGCTCTACTGTGCCCTGTACATATACTTTCTTTTTATTCTTCTTATTTTTTCTGATTATCCTCACAACAGACTTGCAAAATATTGATTTTTTTCCTCCCATTTTACAGATGAAAACACAGATGCCCGGGAGATAAATTGCCTAAGGTCAGATAGCTAATAAATGGCAGAGCTAGGATTTGAACCAAAGCCATGCCTGTGATTTCACCCCTCACCTACTCTCGACCTTCTCCCCAGGTGCTTTTCAGTGTATCGCGTAAGTGAGAGGTGATGGGCTGCATTTCCCAGGGGATCCTAAAGACTGGTCTTTGACATGGGGCAGGGTGTGGTAATTGCTGTAAACGGCCCAAGAGACCCTTGATTCATACTGCCCTTCTGATGAGGAGACAGTCTGTTGATATCCAGGGACACAATAGGAGAAGTGTGAGCAGTGCCAGGGTTCATCCAGGGCCGCCGTGATGGGAAGCAGGACCAAACTGGCAACAACGATGATCTGATGAGCATCACTCTTATGACCACCTGGACAGCTCAGTCAGGCAGAGGAGAGAACTTGCCAATGTCATGAGTCTAGGGCTGGCAGATAAAATCCAGGATGCCCAGTTAAATTTGAATTTAGTCACTTGTTTAACCACTGTCAATATTATAGACATACTTATATGTCTAAGTATGGCGACATGCTTATACTAAAATGCTATCTGTTCTTTATCTGATATTCAAATTTAACTGGGAGTCCTATATTTTTATTTGCTAAACATGGTAACCTGAGTAAACGATCCCCCTTTTGCTTTATTTTATTTTATTTTTTCCTCTTCCTCTTCACCCTCCATTTCCACTTCTGTCCTTCTTCCTCACCATAAATACTCAAACAGATTCCGTTTAACCTAAGTCCATCTAACATCTTCCATTTGTCTATTTTGATATATGTGTAAATCTTTTACTGTATGGTATTGATTTTTGGGGTTTTTTTAATTCACACAAATAGAACCACACTATAAATCTCATTCTGTTCCTACTTTTTTCCTCAACACTTTCTTTTTGATATGTATTCATGTTGTGTTATGTAAATCTGGATCATGACTTCTAGATTTTACGTAACAGTTCATCAAATATATAGGCCAGGTTTTACTTAACAGTCCCCTAGTGGTAGCCACCTAGGTAGCCTCCATTTTCTTGTTCCACAGACAATTCTGGGTTAAAGTGTGTGCACATCTGATGGGTATCAGGCCAATCTCTCATTGTAGTTATTTATATTTATCTGGTTATCTTACAGATGTATATGAGACAGTTTCTCTAGGGTACATTCTCAGAAGTGGGATAGCTGTTTCATAGGGTATATGTGTGTGATATTCGAAATATTTAACAATTGGCTAGGCGTAGTGGCTCACGCTTATAATCCCAGCACTTTTGGAGGCCAAGGTGGGTGGATCACCTGAGGTCAGGAGTTCAAGACCAGCCTGGCCAACGTGGCAAAAATCCCATCTCTACTAAAAATACAAAAATTAGCCAGGTGTGGTGGAGCATGCCTGTAATCCCAGCTACTCAGGAGGCTAAGGCAGGAGAATTGCTTGAACCTGGGAGGCAGAGGTTGCAGTGAGCCGAGATCGCACCACTACACTCCAGCCTGGGTGGCAAGAGCGAGACTCTGTCTCAAAAAATAAATAAAAATTTTAACATCCGTCAAGGCACAGCACTGACAACTTGGAACAGGCGTTGCTGGTGTGCCATACTGGTATACACCTACCAAATATCTGCCTTGCATACACACAAAAGTTTCATTAATACAACTGGAATTACTCAGGAATGGCTCTGCCGGTCTAGACTCCCATCTGCAGTGCATGAAGATCCTCTTGTTTTCATATGCTTGTTACCATTTGAAACTATATTTAAGTTTTGCCAATGTGTTGGCTGTCAAATCTCATCACTGTATTTGTTTGTAGTCCTCTGATTATTTATGAGATTGAATATTTTTCATATACTTACTAGCTATTTAGGTTTCCCCTTTTGTGAATCATCTGTTAATACATTTTGTCCATTTTCCTCTTACATTTCCATTTTTTTTCTTCTGACAGATATTTAGGAATTTCTTATATAGTCTGGAACAGTGCTGTCCAATAGAAATATAATGTGAGCCACATATGTAATAAAAATGTTCTAATAGTCATATTTACAACATAAAAAGAAACATACAATTAATTCTAATAATATATTTTGGCCAGGCATGGTGATTCGTGCCTGTAATCCTATTACTTTGGGAGTTCAAGGCAGGTGGATCGCTTGAGGTCAGGAGTTCAAGACCAGCCTGGGCAACATGGTGAAACCTTGTCGCTGCAAAAAAATACAAAAATTAGCCAGGCATGGTGACTCGCATCTGTAGTCCCGGCTACATAGTGGAGCTGAGGCAGGAGGATTGCTTGAGCCCAAGAAGTGGAGGTTGCAGTGAGCTGAGATTGCAACACTGAACTCCAGCCTGGGTGACAGAGTGAGAACTTACCTCAAAAAAAAAAATTAAATTAAATTAAAAAATATATATACATATACATATTTCATCTAACATAATGTGTCTGATCTATCATTTCAACATAGAGTCAATACAAAAAATTGTTAAGATACATTACAGTCCTTCGTGCATGCTAAGACATTGAAATTTGGTTATATGTTTCACACTTCAGCACATCTCAATTTTGACTATGTCATTATAAGGTGCTTAGTACTACATATGATTGGTAGCAACCATATTGAAGAGTGCAGGCCTAGAATCTAAACCCTAGATACTAATTCCCTATTGGTTTTAGGTTGAAAATCTCTTCTCTGGTCCACCTATCTGTTAATTTTGCTATGGTATCCTTTGTTTAAAAAACATGTTAATTTTTAGGCTGAGTACGGTGGTTCATGCCTGTAATCTCAGCACTTTGGGAGGCTGAGGCGGGCGGATCACGAGTTCAGGAGTTTGAAACTGACCAACATGGCAAAACCCTGTTTCTACTAAAACACAAAAAAAATTAGCCAGGCGTGGTGGCAGGCACCTGTAATCACAGCTACTCGGGAGGCTGAGCCAGGAGAATTGCTTGAACCTGGGAGGCAGAGGTTGCAGTGAGCTGAGATCATGCCATTGTACTCCAGCCAGGGTGACAGACTGAGACTCTACCTCAAAAAAAAAAAAAAATTGCTAACGTTTAATGTAGCTGAGTCCATTAATTTTTCCCCTAAAATTTGTGTTTTGGACTCTTGTTCTTAAAATTCATACTCATGTCAAAATGTCCAACACATGATCTTACATTTTTCTTCTATTAGCTTTATAGTTTTTATCTTTCTTGGGTAGGTCTTTAAGCGCTTTAAGGACTTTTTTTTCATATTGTAGGAATTAGGCATCCAACTTTTTCTCTTATAGAGTGAGTTGGTTTCCCCAGCACCATCTACTAAATAACCAACCTGTCCTTTCTCTACTCATTTCTGAAGCCACTTCTATCATATATCAATGTCTCATAGAAACAAGTCTGCTTCTGAGTTCTGTATTTAATATTTAATGCATTTATTCTATTAATATTAATATATTAATGTATTATAATATTAATTTAATATTTAATCATCATAGTAACCCTTGTTTTGTAAATACTATTAAATTGCAGAGAATTTGGATAACTTGCCCACAGTTGCCCAAATAGTAAGTGTTATAGTCACGATTTGAACCCTGGTATGTCTGATGCTGTACCAGTTCAGATTGTACTTGGCTCCATGTTTCAGAAATCAGACTATCGTGGCTGGAACAAAGGGACTTATTTTTCTCTCATAACAAGAATTCTGGAGATAGGCCATTCAGTGCAGGTATGGTGGCCCCATAATGCCACCCACCCGGGATCCATGCGCCTTCTTCTATCTTTCTGACAAACCATATTAGCCTGTGGCTTTTGTCCTCATGGTACCAAGATGACTGCCATCTCCTGGAATCTGTCGTCATTCTGAGAAAGGAGAAAAGGAAGAGCAAAGACAAAGGAGAGTGCCAGAGGAGGCTGTCCCTCTTAATCGAGGAACCATTTGCTTTTCTATAAGTTGTAATAGACTTCATTAACATTGAGTGGGCCAGAAGTAGGTCATTTGGCCATGTCTCACTGCAAGAGAACCCGGGAAATGGAGGGCTATTTATTATTATTATTATTATTATTTTTTTTTTTTTTTTTTTTTTTTTTTTTTTTTTTTTTTTTTTTTTTGAGACGGAGTCTCGCTCTGTCGCCCAGGCTGGAGTGCAGTGGCCGGATCTCAGCTCACTGCAAGCTCCGCCTCCCGGGGTTACCGCCATTCTCCTGCCTCAGCCTCCCAGTAGCTGGGACTACAGGCGCCCGCCACCTCGCCCGGCTAGTTTTTTGTATTTTTTAGTAGAGACGGGGTTTCACAGTGTTAGCCAGGATGGTCTCGATCTCCTGACCTCGTGATCCGCCCGCCTCGGCCTCCCAAAGTGCTGGGATTACAGGCTTGAGCCACCGCGCCCGGCCTATTTATTATTATTTTAAAGATGGAAACAGTGCCACCCAAATAAAATTTGTGTTCTGTTAAGAATTAAGCAGTGGGGAATGGGTATCGGGTAAGTATTAGAGTAGGTTTACTGAAAAGCGAATGAGCAGGCCCCCTTCCAGTGCTTTGTATTGAATTGGTTTTTGTGTTCATTTGTTTTGCTTTTGTTTTTGTTTTGAGACGGAGTCTTGCTCTGTCGCCCAGGCTGGGGTGCACTGGTGCAGTCTCGGCTAACTGCAACCTCTACCTGCCAGGTTCAAGCAATTCTGCCTCAGCCTCCCAAGTAGCTGGGATTACAGGTGCACGCCACCAAACTCGGCTAATTTTTGTATTTTTTTCATAGAGACAGGGTTTCACCATGTTAGCCAGGCAGGTCTTGAACTCCTGACCTTGTGATCCACCTGCCTTGGACTCCCAAAGTGCTGGGATTACAGGTGTGAGCCACCGCGCCCACCGTTATACCTAATTGTACATACTTAGTTATACATTATTTTTCTCCTTCCACCCACCCAAAAATGCATAAATTTCAGGTTCCACAAAACTTGATTTTACCGCAGGTGGGCATCTAGCAGTGCCTGTCACACAGGCCAAAGCCCACATTCTCCATTTTGCTATGGATTTTTCTGGTTGTAATGGGAGACAGGGTGAAGTATATGGTCAGGTTGCCAAGCCAAGTGCACATTTTTCAACTCATTCCCTTAAGATCTACATTTATGTCTTTTTTTGACCAGGACAAGGGCCTGTCCAGGAGTGTTATTCTAAGAAAATAATAATAATAATAATAACTGTCCATTTTTGAGTGCCGACTACATGCCAGACACTGTGCTAGGAGCTTTCCTATATGTTTCAATTAATTTTGATTACAACTCTTTGTGGCTCAGAGTTGTTAAGTAACTTGTCCAAGGTCACAAAGCCTGTAAGTGGCCAAATTAGAATGTTAATCTAATATCAAAACTTTTTGCCTGGGAGCATGGCTCACACCTGTAATCCCAGCACTTTGGGAGGCTGAAGTGGAAGGATCACTTGAGAGCAGGAGATCGAGACCAATCTGGGCCACACAGCAAAACCCTATCTCTACAAAAAAAAAAAAAAAGAAAAAAATAGCTGGTGTGGTGGTGCATGCCTGGGGTCCCAGTTACTCAGGAGGCTGAGGAGGGAGGATCACTTGAGCCTGGGAGGGAGAGGCTGCAGTAAGCCATGATCATAACCACTACACTCCAGCCTGGGAAACAAAGTGAGATCCTGTCTCAAACAAAACAAAACAAACAACAACAACAAAAAATCCTTTTCTGTGCTTTTCACTACACCATGGTTAAATTTTTCCTAAGGGCTTCGGACCCAAGTAGGACAGATAAGAAATGAATAGTTTTTTAGTATAAGCATTGTATGTTGCTTATCTGAGATTTAAATTTAACTGGCCACCGTACAGGCAGTTGCTAGTGCCATGAAATGAAGAGTACAGAAACTCTGTGTATATGTATTTCTTAAAAGTTAAGCAAGATAGCCGGGCATGGTGGCTCACGCCTATAACCCCAGCACTAGCACTTTGGGAGGCCAAGGCGGGTGGATCACTTGAGGTCAGGAGTTCGAGACCAGCCTGGCCAAAATGGCAAAGCCCCGTCTCTACTAAAAATGCAAAAATTAGCCAGGTGTGGTGACGGGCGCCTGTGATCCCAGCTACTCAGGAGGCTGAGGCAGAAGAATTCCTTGAACCTAGGAGGCAGAGGTTGCAATGAGCTGAGATTGTGCCACTGCACTCTAGCCTGGGCGACAGAGCAGAACTCTGTCTCAAAACAAAACAAAAGAAAAAGAAAAAAAGTTAAACAAGATAAAGTTTATAAAGTTTCTGGATTTCACTGAGGCCTAACCCCTTGGTACTGGGCCTTAAGAAGGAGTTGTAGCTCTGGCTGGGTGACTAGGACAAGCCATTTTCTCTCTCTGGGCTCAGCTTCCCCTTCTATACGAAGCCCCAGCCATCTGTCGGGATCCTGAAGCTGCATTCTCCTATGGCAGCCTGTCAACTCCATCATCTCCACTTATGAAGAAGGGGACTTTTCCTGCTGGGGAGGGTGTATCAGCTTGGTTTTCCCTTTGGCTGCTTTCAGAGACCAGAATTACTCCGGTGGAGGTCTCCAATCATATGGTGAAAAGCTGGAATGTCTTCAGCTGTGATGAAACCACAGATGAGTTTCTGAAAACTTTCTGCTTCCACTTAGCTATGGAAGATGCTCTGCCTAAAAGGGGAAGAGGAAGTTCTATGATCAAATAAGTTTGGGAAACAATATAATACACATTGACCCCACATGCTCCTTAGCAATTCAAATGCACGTACTTGTGCAAGAAGAAATGTGGTAGCAAATCCTGTTACAGGGTCATTTCCCGGGCTTTTCCCACAGAATCTCGTTTGCAAAACATCTCCTTCAATGGTTGTTCCATGGGACTCACTTTAGGAGACTGAGCTGCAAGAACTAGTGTCAGAGACATGTGAACCAGAGCAACTCCATCTTAAATAGGAGCTGGGTAAAATGAGGCTGAAACCTACTGGGCTGCATTCCCATACGGTCAAGACATTCTAAGTCACAGAATAAGATAGGAGGTCACCACAAAATACAAGTCATAAAGACCTTGCTGATAAAACAGCTTACAGTAAAGGAACCAGCCAAAACCCACCAAAACCAAAATGGCGATGAGAGTGACCTCTGGTCATCCTCACTGCTACACTCCCATCAGCGCCATGACAGTTTACAAATGCCATGGCAAAGTCAGGAAGTTGCCCTATATGTTCTAAAAAGGGGAGGCATGCCAGGCGCAGTGGCTCACGCAGAGGCTGCAGTGAGCCGTAATCACGCCACTGCACTCCAGTCTGGGCAACAGAGCAAAATCCTATCTCTAAAATAAAATCAAATGAGGCCGGGTGTGGTGGCTCACACCTGTAATCTCAGCACTTTGGGAGGCCGAGGAGGGTGGATCATGAGGTCAGCAGTTCGAGACCAGCCTGACCAATATGATGAAACCCCCGTCTCTACTAAAAATACAAAAAAATTAGCTGGGCGTGGTGGCAGGCGCCTGTAATCCCAGCGACTTCGGAGGCTGAGGCAGGAGAATCGCTTGAAACCAGAAGGCGGAGGTTGTCGTGAGCCGAGATTGCACCACTGCACTCTAGCCTGGGCAATAAGAGCAAACCTCCGTCTCAAAAAACAAAAGGGGGGGAGGCGTGAATAATCCACCTCTTCTTTAGCATATTATCAAAAAATAACCATAAAAATGGCAAACAGCGGCTCTCGGGGCTGCTTTGTCTATGGAGCAGCCATTCTTTTATTCCTTTACTTTCTAAATAAATTTGTTTTCACTTTGCACTGTGGACTTGCCCTGAATTCTTTCTTGCACGAGATCTAAGAACCCTCTCTTGGAGTCTGCATCAGGACCCCTTTCCTGTAATATACTTCTGGCCACCGCAACTATAGTGCAGAAACCCTGATCTAACAGCTACCTTTGGGCAAGTGCTGGGGTCCTGTAACATATACTAAGGAGACACCCCCAACCCAAAGGAGATAGACTGGAGCACTGGTTGGATGACTTTGGGTAAGTAATGGGGTACCGGGATGAAAAATGGGATTGGGTTAAAGGCCCAACTTACGGGAGTTAGAGTCTCTCCTAAGACAGAATGGGTTACAGGGCCCTCTTAATAAAAGGCAGGAATGTTTGACCAACCTCGTGTTAGAGACCCAACTTAGGAGGGTTAGAGTCCCTTCTAAAATTTGGGGGGTTAGAGGTCCCTCTTGGTAAAGTCCCTTTAAGAACAGGTTTGCCACTACAGGGTGTTAACTGTTACTCTTTTTGGATTCATCTGCCTTGTACTCTTTGCTAATGGCTGTGGGTGACAGGATTAGACACGTACAGAATCTGGGGCATGGGGAGCTTTTTCCTCCCTGAAAGGAAAAACTTGAAAGCGAATGGGACTGCTGGAAAAGATCCCTTTGGTGGAAAAGATCCCTTTACTACAGCCGCAGCCGCCTGAACTGTCGCTGCAGTGGGTGGGTCTTTCTCTGGCCTCCCTGATCATTTCACCTTCCCCACCCTGCCTCAGGCAATGCTTTTCTCTCCTTTCAGTTTTTTGTTTTTTGTTTTTTTAATCTTTTCTGTTACTCAGGGCAACCATCTTGCCCAGAGACCAAGTGTTGAAACTCCAAGTGGGAGGTTGGATTTAAGATGATGGGGCCCGTCTGAGGGCAAATTTAAGACCTGCCAGTTTAATATTGGGTGCTAAAGAAAGTGGCTAATGTCTGTATTTTATCACACATGTTTTGCTCTGGCCAGAAGGAAAAAAAAATTTTCTTCCTTTATAACACGGCTTGACCCCCAGGGCGATGGTGCTGCAAGCTGGATCACTAAGGCCTCTCAAAGAAAGGGAACACAGAACCCTGGAATGCCAGCAAAAAGGTAAGAATTTCTTGCCAGTTAAATTTCTGGCTTCCTTCTTTCTGGGCAAATGGTTGAACGAATGGTAAAAAAAAAATAAATAAATAAATGGTAAAAAAATAAATAAATAAATAAATAAATCGGTGTTTATCTCCCCTGTAAAGTTTTAATTAATGCAAAAAAGAATTCTAAGGCTAGTCTTAAGCTGGTGTATTTTGTGCCATGAACTCATTTTTCAGTGTCGAGGGGTACTTCAAGATAAAACATGGGCTTAGAACACCGGTCAGCCCACTTTTCAAGACAACCCAGCAAGTTGGTCAGTAACAAACTTGGCTGCAGGTCCCTGAAACAAACAAGAAACTGGATGAAATATCCACGTTGTTTTATGCCCCTGGGAGTTTCACCTTTTAACCACATGGCAGTACTTTCTTTTGGTCTCTGCCTTCAGGGAACAATAATTTTAGGGTTCATACCATATTTAGCTCTAAAAATCATATTAAATAGTTAAAAGCCTTTGCAAGCTCAAAATCAAGTATTCTAGACCTCTTCTGGAAAATGATATGGGAACTGTCCCATCCTGTAACTCAGTACCCAAGGTTTTGCACTTTCAGAGTGGTGGTCAGGTTCAATTCCCCACCCAGAAAGTAAGTTGTTTCTGGTTTAATATCTGCGTGACTTTGTCTATTCTCTTCTCCGTGGACTGTCTTAAATTTTCCTTTCTCTAAGCACCTAGGAGGTTACCTTTGGTAAAGTTCAAAAGCTAAGAATATTGGCACCTTGGCATGGCTAAAGTCAGGTAAGAAGAAATCTAAAAGGATTTATTTTTTAAAGAGCACTATGGTTAAAAGTCAGCTTAATTAAAAGGGAATTAAAAAGCTATGCATATACTTAAAAGGCCTCTGTTTTTCTCTTCTTGGAACTCGTTTTTCTGATAAAAGGGTTTTTCTTCTCAATGAACTAAATCATTTTTCTCCATTTTTTTTGCCACTCCCTCCCTCCCTCCCTCCCTCCCTCCCTCCCTCCCTTCCTCCTTCCTTCCTTCCTTCCTTCCGTCCTTCCTTCCTTCTTTTTTTTGAGATGGCATTTCACTCTTGTTGCCCAGGCTACAGTGCAACGGCGTGATCTTGGCACACCACGACCTCTGCCTCCAGGGTTCAAGAGATTCTCCTGCTTTAACCTCCTGAGTTGCTAGGATTACAGGCATGTGCCACCATGCCTGGCTAATTTTGTATTTTTAGTAGAGATAGAGTTTCTGCATGTTGGTCAGGCTGCTCTCAAACTCCCAAACTCAAGTGATCCGCCTGCCTAGGCCTCCCAAAGAGCTGGGATTACAGGCGTGAGCCACCACGCCCGGCCTATTTTAATTCTGTGTTCTTACTACAAACAAGAGATCCATTTGTTTTTCAAGCAAATAGTGTTTTTGGCAGAAAACTGATACTGCCAACCACGAGCTCTGACCTATGTCTCAGCACTCACTGGAGGAAGGTCTCTCCGTTGCTGACTCAGTTGTTTTAGGAAACAAATGTCTTGGAGATGAATGGGTAACGCTGACCTTATAGAGTAAAGACAGTCCCCACAGAAGATTAACAAAGAAAGGAAAATATTCCAAGCTCCACCCCTCACTCCCTCACCCTCTCATCCTCTCACCCTTGAATTCTGTATCACATTTGGAAAACATTGTGTCTTTCTTTCCTCCCCTTTTCAGTCCTGGTTGTTTGTTTTAGAGCACAAGGTCACTGTCAGGGAAAAACTGAACAACGGTGGTATTTTTTTTTTCTTCCTGTAACGCAGGACCCAGGCTGGAGCCAAGACTACAGCCTAGGACTTTACTGTGGGATGGAAATAAATCTCCCGAGGCCTCTGTGCAGAGGAGGGTAGCTCAACTGCCAGTGAAATGACTTTATGTGTTTTTTATGAAAGAGGGAAGAAAAATCAAGGTCAACAAGCTGAGGATAGAAGAAAGGGAGAAGGTGGTAGAGCTCATTCCCAGGGAGAATGCTAAAGCTCCAGATCATCAAAGCTGGCCACGAACCTGCCGTCAATGTGGTTCAGAGCAAAACAAAAACGCGTAGAAAAAGACGTGGAGGAGAACAACAGACTGATGAGGAAGGCTGCTCCTGTTGGGGGAACTGAGACTGGGCCCTTGGAGAAGTTGGTACATGTGATAAAGGATAAGTTAGCCTTCTCTTTAGTGCATTGATTTTTTATTTTTTATTTTGTTTATTTTTTGTTTTTTAAGAGAGAGACAGGGTTCAGGATTTTTTTTTTTAGAGAGAGACAAACTCCTGAGCTCAAACCTCTCAAAGTGCTGGGATTATAGGCATGAGCCACTGCACATGGCCTACTGTGTTAAATGTATTTATTTACTTATTTTTGAGACAGAGTCTTGCTCTGTCACCCAGGCTGGAGTGCAGTGACGTAATCTCAGCTCACTGCAACCTCTGCCTCCCGGGTTCAAGCAATTCTCTACCTCAGCCTCCCAAGTAGCTGGGATTACTGGCACCCGCCACCATGCCCGGCTAATTTTTAGTGGAGACGGGGTTTCATCATCTTGGCCAGGCTAGTCTTGAATTCCTGACCTCATGATCCACCCACCTCGGCCTCCCAGAGTGCTGGGATTACAGGCATGAGCCACTGTACCTGGTCTACTGTGTTAAATTTTACGATTGAATATATATTCATGCAGATGCAGTACTTGTGTGATTAAAACTAATGTTTAAAAGTTTATCTTAAAAAAGCAAGTACATGAGATTTAGAGTCATAAATTGTGGGTATGAGATTTGCCTTTTGTACCTGGAGATGGTCAGCCATCATTTATTGAGCAACGACTACATGCCAAGGAATATGCCAGGCAATTTCTCCAAGTCTCCATTTACTTGTCTCTACAATGGGTGTGATAATTTCAACCTCACAGGATTATCAAGAATAGGGCTGGGCCGCGGTGGCTCACGCCTGTAATCCCAGCACTTTGGGAGGCTAAGGTGGGCGTATCACTTGAGGTCAGGAGTTCGAGACTAGCCTGGCCAACATGGTGAAACCCTGTCTCTACTAAAATTACAAAAAATTAGCCACGCATGGTGGCATATGCCTGTAATCCCAGCTATTCGAGAGGCTGAGGCAGGAGAATGGATTGAACCTGGGAGGCTGAGGTTGGGTGAGCCAAGGTTGTGCCACTGTGCAGCCTGAGCGATAAAGCAAGACTCAGTCTCAAAAAAAAAAAAAAAGAGTATCAAGTGAAAGCATAGAGATAGGTTAAAATACAAATGCCTGTTATACATTTATTGTAAGCCTTGTTCAAAAGAAGGTTTAAAGCAGTACTTATTAACTTCTTTCTCTTTTTTTAGTTTAATATATTTTTAACAGAGACGGTCTCACTGTGTTGCCCAAGCTGCTCTTGATCTCCTGGCCTCAATCAATCCTCCTGCCTCAGCCTTCCAAAATGCTAGGATTACAGGCATGAGACACCATGCTTGGCCAAGTTAATAATTTTTTGAAACAATCACAAATTTATTAACAATTTAGAAAGATGGTACAAAGAACAGTGTGCTGGTGAATGTTTAACAACTGGCTGTCCAGAGGGAAAAAGGCTGGAGCTGTAACATTTGCCAATTTCCATGGTGTAAATACTCCCACTACAGGCAATGTCATGCTGCCAACATGAGGTCACTGCATGTGGAGTTGGAAAGATGTAGAGCATAACAGACTTTAGCACACTACTGACACACATAACTTTCTTCCCTGAAACGTTTGAGGATAGGTTACCAACCTGATACATTACTCCCAAATACTAGAGGATGTAGTTCCTACAAATACAGACATTCCACAATTCCTTACAACCACAGGGAACCCTGAAAAATCAGGAAATTAACGTGAACACCATCTAATCCAGAGGCCTCATGCAAGTTTCACCAACAATGTCCTTGATAGTAAAAAAATTCCGGTTCAGGATCTCATGTTGTGTTTCGCGGTAAAGTGTCTCTAGACTCCCCTTAAACCTGAGCGGTTCCTCAGTTTGTTCTTGACTTGCATGGGCATGACATTTTTGAAGATGGCATATCAGTTAATTTATAGAAAGTTCCTCGATTTGGGTTTGACTGATGTTTCCTTACGATTTTATTTAGGTTTTGCATCGTTGGCAGGAATGCCACAGAAGCAATGTTGAGTTCTTCTGCTTGCATCCTCTTAGAAGAAGTAACTTTTTTTTTTTTGAGATGGAGTCTAGCTCTGTCGCCCAAGCTGGCGTGCAGCAGTGTGATCTCGGCTCACTGCAACCTCTGCCTCCCAGGCTCAAGCGATTCTCCTGCCTCAGCCTCCCAAGTAGCTGGGATTACAGGTGCCTGCCACCACGCCCAGCTAATTTTTGTATTTTTAGTAGAGACGGGGTTTCACTGTGTTGGCCAGGGTGGTCTTGAACTCCTGACTTCGTGATCTGCCCACCTTGGCCTCCCAAAGTGCTGGGATTACAAGCGTGAGCCACTGTGCCTGGCCTAGATAGAGTAACTTAGATCCACCCATTTTTTATGATGTTCATTATTATTAAGTTTCTGTCTGTCTGACTTTTCCACTATGATGTTATTCTTTTTTCCTTTTGTAATTAGTAAGTATTGTGTAGAGAAGTACTTTGAAACTGCCTAAATACCCTATTTCTCCTGACATTTTTAAATGTTTTTTTTTTAAGACAGAGTTTCACTCTTGTTGCCCAGGCTGGAATGCAGTGGCACAGTCTTGGCTCACTGCAACCTCCATCTCCCAGGTTCAAGTGATTCTCCTGCCTCGGCCTCCTGAGTAGCGGGGATTACAGGCTTGCACCACCACACCTGGCTAATTTTGTATTTTTAGTAGAGACGGGGTTTCGCCATGTTGGTCAGGCTGGTCTCAAACTCCTGACCTCAGGTGATCCGCCGCCTTGGCCTCCCAAAGTGGTGGGATTATAGGCGTGAGCCACCACGCCCAGCCCCTCCTGACATTTTCAATGTATTATTTTATTGACTTACATGTGTATAGACTCATGGCTTTCTACTTTATTCCACAAGTTTGAATCCATTATTATCATTACTTATTTTGATACCAAATTGACTCTGATTTGAACAGTGGGACGGAATTCTTTGAGTATTTCCTTACTTTCTAGCACAACATGTTTCAGATTCATCATGCACTGTCTCCACTCCAGCCTTGGAATCAGCCATGTTTCTGAGTTGTCCTGGTTCCCTGGACTCCTTGATAGAATCCTCGGTAGAGAATGGAATTGATTGATTGATTGATTGATTGAGATGGAGTCTCACTCTATCACCTAGGCTCGAATGCAGTGGTGTGATCTGGGCTCACTACAACCTCCACCTCCTGGGTTCAAGCGATTCTTCTGGCTCAGTCTTCTGAGTAGCAGGGACTACAGGTGCATGCCACCATGCCCGGCTAATTTTTGTATTTTTAGTAGAAATGAGGTTTCGCCATGTTGGCCAGGCTGGTCTCAAACTCCTGACCTCAAGTGATCCGCCTGCTTCAGCTTGCCAAATTGCTGGCATTATAGGCATGAGCCACTGTGCCCAGCCAAGAATGGAATTTAGAAACCAAGTTCTATGCTCATTTCTGATGTCACTGTTCCCAGGCCCCTGTGGACAGTGATAAGGAATGTACACACACACTTGCATGCACACATTGAAATCTACCTTTATTTCCATATTTAACCATCTATGTCTATTGAAAGCCATGAGTTCACACACAAATCTCCAATTTGAATTGGAACCAGGGTTTCTTAGCGATTTCTCCATTTCCATACTTGTCTCTTCCTTCTCCAGTAATGCAGAATTAGGCTTATTTTAAAATTAAGACATAATTCACATACCATAAAAGTCACCTGTTTAAAGTATACCACATGGTGTTTTTTAGTATATTTGCAAGATTGTACAACCATCATCACTATCTAATTCCAGAATGTTTCCATTATCCCAAAAAGAAACCTCAAACCCATTAGCAATAACTCCCCAAATCTCTCCAGCCTAATTCACTAATCCCCCAGGAACCACCAATCTACTTCCTATGTAGTTGCATATTCTGGACACTGTAAATGGATCATATATGTGGGTCTTTTGTGTCTGCCTTCTGTTAGTATAATGTTTTCAAGGTTTATCCATGTCGTAGCCCGTGTCCTTACTTCATTCATTTTATAGCTGATTAACATTCCATTGTATTGATATATGATTATTTTGTTTATCCATTCATCAGTTGATAGACTTTTGAGTTGTTCCCACTTTCCAGCTATTATGAATAATGTTACTATGAGCATTCAGGTACGAGTTTTTATATGAACATGTTTTCAATTCTCTTGAGTATATACCTAGGAATGGAATTGCTGAGTCATATGGAAATTCCATTTTTAGCTTTTTGAGGAGATGGCAAAATGTTTTCCAAATCATGTGGCTGAATTATTTTGCTTTCTCACCAATAATGTATGACATGAGGGTTCCAATTTCTCCACATTTCCCCCGACACCTGTTATTGTCTGTCTTCTGATGATAGTTATTCTGGTGGGTGGGAAATGATATCTCATTGTGGTTTGGGTTTGCATCTTTTCACCTGTTTATTGGTCCTTTACATATCTTCTTGGGAGAAATGTCTGTTCAAATTCTTTGCCCATTTTTAAATTGAGCTATTTGTATTTTACTGTTAAATTGTAAGAGTTTATTATATATTCTGAATACTAGACTCTTTCAGATATAGAATTTGCAAATATTTTCTTTCATTCTGTGGGTTATTTTTTCATTTTTATAATAGTGCCTTTGGAACATAAACGTTTTTAATTTTTGTTTTTTTCTTTTTTTGAGATAGGGTCTCACTCTGTCATTCAGGTTGCAGGGAATGGTGGGATCATGGCTTACTGCAGCCTTTGCCTCCCAGGAGGAAGCCATCCTCCCACTTTAGCCTTGAGAGACTGAGACCACAGGCACACGCCACCATGCCCGGATAATTTTTTGTATTTCTTGTGGTAGAGACAGGGTTTCACTATTTGCCCCAGCTGGTCTCAAACTCCTGCGCTCACTCAATCCATCCACCTCGGCCTCGCAAAGTGCTAGGATTATAGGTGTGAGCTACTGAGCCCAAAAACATTTTTAATCTTCATGAAGTCATTTTTTTTTTAATGTGTCACATCTGAGTAGCCATTGATTATTCCAAGGTCATAAAGATTTACACCTATGCTTTCTTCTAAGAATGTTATACTTTTAGCTCTTATGTTTAGGTCTTTGATCCATTTTGAGCTAATTTTGGTAAATTATGTCCAACTTACTTCTTCTAAATGTGGATATCCAGTTATTCCAGCACCATTTGTTGAAAAGACTATTCTTTCCCTCATTGAATTGTGTTAGCATCATTGTTGAAAATCAATTGACCATAAACTTATGAGTTTATTTCTGGGCTTCCTACTCTATTCAGTTAATCTATACTTATACTGGTGCCTCATGGTTTTGACTACTACAGCTCCTTGTGGTAAGTTTTGAAATTGGGAAGTGGGAGTTCTCCTATTTTATTCTTCTTTTTCAAAATTGTTTTTCCTATTCTGGATCCCTTGAATTTCCACATAAATTTTAAGATTAGCTTGTCAATTTCTGCAAAAATAAAGCCAGTTAGGTTTTCAATAGGAATTGCATTGAATTGGTAGATTAATTTGGGGTGTGTGGACCTTTTAACAACATTCAGTCTTCCAATCCGTAAACATAGGATATCTTTCCATTCATTTAGGTTTTCTTTAATTTCCTTCAACAATGTTTTATAGTTTTTAGAGTATACATTTTGCACTTCTTCTGCTAAATGTATTTGTATTTCCTATTTGTGATGCTATTACAAATGGAATTTTTTAAAATTTCATTTTGAGGTTGTTAATTTCTAGTATATAAAAATATAATTGATTTTATATATTGATCTTATATCCTCTGTCTTGCTGAACCTATTTATTAGCTATAATAATACATATGTGGGAGTGTCTGGGAATGTCTTCCTTAGGATATTTTGTATAAAAGATCATGTAATGTGCAAATAGAAATAGTTTTACATCTTCCTTTTCAATCTACATGACTTTCTTTGCCTTTCCTCTCCTTTCCTTTCCTGCCTCTTTCTTCTCTTCCTTTCTTGTTTTCTTTTTCCTAACTGCTCTTCTAGAACTTCCACAATAATGTGAATAGAAATGGCAATAATGTGGCTGGGCGTGGTGGCTCACTCCTGTAATCCCAGCACTTTGGGAGGCCGAGGCAGATGGATCACTTGAGGTCAGGAGTTCGAGACTAGCCTAGCCAACATGGTGAAACCCTGTCTCTACTAAAAATACAAAAATTAGCCGGGCATGATGGTGGATGCGTGTAATCCCAGCTACTTGGGAGGCTGAGGCAGGAGAATCACTTGAACCCGGGAGGTAGAGATTGCAGTGCGCCAAGATCATGCCATTGCACTCTAGCTTGGGTGACAGAGTAGAAAAAAAAGAAGAGAAAGAAAGAAACAGAGAGAAAGAGAGAGGAAGGAAGGAAGGAAGGAAAGAAAGAAGAAAGGAAGGAAGGAGAAGAAGGAAGGGGTGGGCAATAATGAACATGCTTGTCTTGTTCCTCATCTTTGGGAGAACACTTTCAGTCTTTCATTATTATGATCTTAGCTCTGGCTTTTTTTTTTTTTTTTTTTTTTTTTTTTTGGTGTTGCTCTTTATCAGATTTAGGAAGTTCCCTTCTAGTTCCCTAGTTTCCTGAATGTTTTGTTTGTTTGTTTGTGTTTGTTTTTGTTTTGTCGAGGCAGGGTCTCCATATGTTGCCCAAGCTGAACTTGAACCCCTGGGCCCAAGCAATCCTCTCATCTCAGCCTCCTGAGTAGTTGGTACTATAAGCACGTGCCACTGTGCCCAGCATCTTGAGTGTTCTTATCTTGAAAGTGTGTTGGATTTTGCTACTTTCTCTGTAGCTGTTGAGATGATCATATAGTTTTTGTCTTTTTCTATTAAAACAGTGTATCACATTAATTGAGTTTTGATATGTTGAACCAACTTTGCATTCCTGGAATACACCCCTCCTGGTTATGGTACATAATCCTTTTTTTATATTGCTGGATTTGGTTTGCTAGCTCTTTGTTCAGGAATTTTGCATCTATATTCATCAGGAATATTGGTCTATTTTGTTTCATTTTTCTTGTGATATCTTTGTCTGGTTTTGGTATTAGGGTAATACTGGCCTCAAAATATGAGTTGGGAAATATTCTCTCCCCTTCTATTTTTTGTAAGAGTTTGTGAAGAATTGGTGTTAATTCTTCTTTAAACATTTGACAGAATTCATCAGTGAAGCCATCTGCTCCTGGATTTTTTTTTAATAAGAAATATTTTAAAGTATTAATTCAATCTCCTTACTTGTTATAGATCTATTTAGATTTTTTATTTCTTATTGAGTCAGTTTAGTAATGTGTGTCTTCCTAGGAGACTGTCCATTTCATTTAGATTATCTAATTTGTTGGTATACAATTGTTCATAATATTCCCACATATTACTTTTATTTCTTTTATTACTAATGCTGTCTTTTTCATTCATTGTTTTAGTAATTTGGGTCTTCTTTCTTTTTCTCTTGGTCAACCTAGATGAAGGTTTGTCAATTATGTTGATGTTTTCAAAGAAGTATCTTTTAATTTCATTAACTTTTCTCTATTATTTTTATAGCCTCAATTTTACTTATTTCTACTGCAATCTTTCTTATTTCCTTCCTTCTGCTTTCTTTGGATTTAGTTTCTCCTCCTCCTTCTCTTTCTTCCTCTCCCTCTTTTGTTTTCTTGAAGTGGAAGTTTAGGTTATTGACATGAGATTTTTCTTCATGTTTAATGTATACATTTACACCTATAAATGTCCTTCTAATCAACTGCTTTAGCTGCATACTATTAGTTTTAGTGCGTTGTGATTTTGTTTTCTTTCATCTCAAGGTATTTCCTAATTTCCTCTGTGATTTCTTTTTTGACTCATTGGCTATTTCAGAATGCATTGCTTAATTACCACATATGTGTGAATGTCCCAAATTTTCTTCTATTATTGATTTTTAGTTTTCTTCCATTGTGGTCAGAGAACATAATTTACAGTTTCAATCCTCTTACACTTATTGTGACTTTTGTTTGTTTGTTTATTTGTTTGTTTTTTGATACAGACTCTCACTCTATTGCCCAGACTGGAGTGCAGTGGCATGATCTCAACTCACCACAACCTCCGCCTCCCGGGTTCAAGCAATTCTCCTGCCTCAACCTCCCGAGTAGCTGGGACTACAGGCACGTGCCACAATGTCCGGCTAATTTTTGTATTTTTAGTAGAGACAGGGTTTCACTGTATTGGCCAGGCTGGTCTCAAACTCCTGACCTCGTGATCCGCCCGCCTTGGCCTCCTAAAGTGCTGGGATTACAGGCATGAGCCACCGCACCCAGGTTTTTCTTTTCTTTTCTTTGTTTTTCATTTGTTTGTCATTTAGAGACAGGATCTTTCCCTGTCGCACAGGCTAGAGTACAGTGGCATGATCATAGCTCACCACAGCCTCAAACTCCTGGGCTTAAGCAGTTCCAACCTTCTGCGTGTCTAGGATTACAGCCACACACCACCACACCTGGCTAAATTTTTCTTTTTCTTTTTTTTTTTTTTTGAGATGGAGTCTCGCTCTTGTTGCCCAGGCTGGAATGCAATGGCACGATCTTGACTCACTGCAATCTCCACCTCCCAGGTTCAAGTGATTCTCCTGCCTCAGCCTCCCAAGTAGCTGGGATTACAGGCACCTGCCACCAAGCCTGGCTAATTTTTGTAATTTTAGTAGAGACGAAGTTTCACCATGTTGGCCAGGCTGGTCTCGAACTCCTGACCTCAGGTGATCCACCCGCCTCAGCCTCCCAAAGTGTTGGGATTACAGGCATGAGCCACCGTGCCTGGCCTACATTTTAAAAAAAAATTGTTGTGTAGAAAGTGTCTTGCTATGTTGCCTAGGCTGGTCTCAAATTCCTGGCTTCAAGCAGTCCTCCCACCTTGCCCTCTCAAAGCGGTGACTTGTCTTATGGCCTAACGTGTGGTCTATTCTGGAATGTGTCTTATGCGCCCTTGAGAAGAATTTCTATACTGCAATTGTTGGGTGGAGACTCCTATAGATGTCTATTTGGTCTAATTTGCTTTTTAGTGTTATTCAAGTCATCTGTTTCCTTGTTGATCCTCTAATTATTCTATCCATTGTTAAAAGTAGGGCTTTGAAGTCTTCAACTACCATTTTTGAATTGTCTATTTCTCCCTTCAAACTGGCAGCTGTTGCTTCACATATTTGGGGTCTACATTGTTAATGCATATATGTTTATAATTGATAGATCTTCTTAATGGATTGACTCTTTTCTCATTATAAAATGTCCTTTGTCTCTAGTAACGATTGTTGTCTTGAAGTCTAAAGTTTTGCTCTTGTTGCCCAGACTGGAGTGTAATGGCGTGATCTTGGCTCCCTGGAATCTCTGCCTCCCAGGTTCAAGCGATTCTCCTGCCTCAGCCTCCCGAGTAGCTGGGATTACAGGCATGCACCACCACACTTGGCTAATTTTGTATTTTTAGTAGAGATGGGGTTTCACCATGTTGGTCAGGCTGGTCTCAAACTCCCGACCTCAGGTGATCCGCCCATCTCGGCCTCCCAAAGTGTTAGGATGACAGGCGTGAGCCACCGCACCCAGCCCATTTTAACCATTTTTAAGTGGATAATTCAGTGGTATTAAATACTTTCATAATGTTGCGCAACCCTCACCACCATCCATCTCCATACTCTTTTCATCTTGCAAAACTGAAACTCTACACCCATTAAACAATAACTCCCCATTCCCTTCTCCTCCCAACCCCTGGAACCACTAGCACTCCAGCCTGCTCGATGGAGTGAGACTGTGAAAAAAAAAAAAGAAGAAGAAGTTTATGGTGCATACCAGTATATCCACCACCTAGATTCTACCATCAATATTATATTATACTTGCTTTATTGCGTATCTAATCATCCTTCTAACCATTCATCAACTCATCTTATTTTTTATGCAATTCAAAGGAAATTGCAGATACCAATACACTTCTCCTTAAATTATTTAGTATGCGTGTCATTACCTATTATACAATATTTGTTTACATTTTTTTCTTTTGAGGCAAAATTTACATACAATGAAATGTACAAATTCTGGGTATACACTCCTCTTCTCTTAAAATTATCAAATCAGGCTTTCATTCCCACCATTCCACCAATGATCTCCATGTTAAATTCAATGGGCAATCTTTAGCCCTTGATTTACTTATGAAATAGAAGCAGCATTTGACCTGGTTGATCACTCCCTCCTTTCTTTCTTTGACTCCTAGAACACCATCTTTTTCTCTTATCTCATAGGTTACTTCTCAGGCGTTGGGGCTTTGAGGAGAGAGCAGAGGATGTGAAAAAACAAAGTGGAGAAGGGACAGTGAATGGTCTAGGGACAATTGCCTACCAGCATTGAAGGCTCATTGGAAGATCCCAGTTGAAATTTTAAAGTGAGGCCAAGCCAGGCGCAGTGGTTAATATCTATCATCCTAAAACTTTGGGTGGCAGAGGTGGGAGGTGGAGGCCAGCAGTTCGAGACCAGCCTGGGCAACACAGTGAGACTCTGTCTCTACAACAAAAATAAAAATTAAAAAAAAACTAGGCACAGAGGTATACCTGCAGTCCCAGCTACTCAGGAGGCTGAGATGGGAGAATCACTTAAGCCCAAAAAGTGGAGGCTGCAGTGAGCTATGATCCACCACTGCACTGCAGCCTGGACAATAGAACAAGACATTGTCTCAAAATATATATACCTAATATAATAAAAATAACCCCCCTCAAAAATAATAAATAAAGTGTAGAGAACTGGTTTGTATCAAAGAGTTGGTGATTGTAATCATTGGGATTATTAAATATTGGAGAAGGCAAGGGATGAGGACACTGAGGGTCAAGGGGCCATGAAACTCTCATAGGAACACTGAGGGTGCCAATGTCCAAGGATTGTCAGAGTTTGAGAACTAAAGAGAATGGGCTAGAAAGATAGGAAGTGGCAGGTAGAGAGCTGGATGCATGAAGCTGATATGATACTACGACTTATTGGTGAAAACAAAACGTGCTCATTGGAGCAAGGGGCTGAGGTTGAGTGGAGGTCGAGATCACTGGGGGAGCAGTGGGGAAGAACTGAGGGCCTGAGGTTTGGAGATCACCCACATGTGAAATCATCATGAATTAAGGCTGGAGTCAGGGGAGAAAGCAACGGTGAGCTGGGAGCCCAGACCAGTAAGAATGAGGGAGAATGAGCAAGAAGTCAGCAGAAAACAAGGACAAAGGCAAGGTGCAGTGGCTCACATCTGTAATCTCAGCACTTTGGGAGGGCAAGGCAGACAGATCACTTGCGGTCAGGAGTTCAAGACCAGCCTAGCCAACATGGCGAAGACCTTGTCTCTACTAAAAATACAAAAAAAATTTGCTGGGCGTGGTGGTGCAGACCGGTAATCCTAGCTACTCAGGAGACTGAGGCAGGAGAATCGCTTGAACCCGGAAGGCGGAGATTGCAATGAGCCGAGATTGTACTACTGAACTCCAGCCTGGGTGACAGAGTGAGACTTTGTCTCAAACAAACAAACAAAAAAAAGACAAGGACAAGGAGGAGTGGGGGAATGTGTCATCTGATGACACGAGGGTCAAGCGGAGTGGTTTTAGGATAAGGGGAGAGAGAAGGGTCTGTACATGGCAGTACGGGAGCAAGGAAGGCACCTGCCCCACCTGCAGTGCCAGCACTGTGAGAAGAAAAGCAGCCTCTGCTGGAGAGGGCAGCAGGCCAGAGTCCCGGGGGGGCTGGGCTTCTGTGAGAGCCAGAGAGTGAAAGGACCTCGGAGAATTCAGCATGTCGGGATTCTTGCTGATAATGGAGGTGGACTCCAGAGGGCAGTGTGGAAGGTTAGCAGGGAGGGTGCAGGAAGGGGACTGAATAGAACGTGACAGAGCCTTTTGGAGATTTGCAAGCCCGATGTGAGGCGTGACCTGGAAGTCTGGAATCCTGAGGTTATTGTGAGCCAGGAGTATTAGGGGTAGCAAGGGCTGGGTGTCTGGGGCTCCCTCTACCTCTGAGGGCACATGATCACGCTCATGGCTTGTGGCCAAAGGAGAAGTGAGCTTAGGATGCTGTCCTCCATGCAGGCCCCCACTGAGAATGTTGCTTCTGGGAGGCACTGTGACACAACGCATGGTCCCCTCTTCACCCAAGACAACAAGGGTAGAAGACATAGGGCAGGGAGGTCTCTGTCCTCCCTCAAGGTTTCTTCTTGATCCTGAATAATACAGAAACTTTGCATTGACTGAGAAACTCTTACGCGCCAAGCACTATCTTCGGTGCTTTTTCCACACATTATCACCAAGCCTCATGCAATTCTATAGAGTAGACAATACTATCCCCTTTCTACAGATAAAGAAATCAAGGCAGGAAGGAAAACAGCAGAAGAGCCACAGGAAGTCGTCTCTCACCAAGGAGGAGTAAATGACTAACCCATGAAGCACTCAACAAATGGCGGCTCTTGCAAGAGTCATGTGGTCAAAATCCACCCAAAGCTACACCACCTCTGGACTTCTCAGTCACGTGAGCCAGGAAATGTCCTTTCTTTGTGGGTTCTGCCAGCTTGAGTGGAATTTTCCAACTCATAACCAAAATAGGATTCCTGACACAAACACTATTTTAATCTCCATTAGGCAGATGAAGAAAAAAATAAGTTGGTTGTTGGAAGACACACAGCTAAGATTTGAACACAGGTCTGTCCAACATGCTAGTCTATTCAAAAACACCCTCCCACCCTCCACTCAAAGTCCATGGGCTCAGGACCCTCTCTTATTTTGAGTTGTATGTCTTCCTCCCAGGAGGACTCTGGAAAGGCCAAGACTGGACATTTTGGGAAAAATAGAGGGGCCAGTTTGGCAACCTCCTGTATTTGGGCTGATTTCACCATGGATAGCAGTTTAATGGATCACAGACCATGCTTGGGATGATTAATTTTTACACGGTCCAGTGGTCCAGACCTCAGGTCTGTGCTCCCTGGAATGTGACGAGCAGAGGACAGGTGGAGAAGTGTTCTCAGAAAGGCACATGCTGTCTCCAAGCTTTCAGTATCCAGGACAGCATGAGTTGAAGGAGGCAAAGGCCTAGGGATTTAATATTGAGAAAGCCAGAGGATGCCAGGTTACACACCTACAGTCTCCCCCTACCCCTGCCTACTCTCCTATATTTGCCAATTCTTTCTCCAAGTTTCTTTTTTCTTCTTTTTTTTTTTTTTTTTTTTTTGAGACTGAGTCTTGCTCTGTTGCCCAGCCTTGAGTTCAGTGGCACTATCTGGGCTTACTGCAATCTCCACCTCCTGGGTTCAAGCAAGTCTTCTGCCTCAGCCTCCCAAGTACCTGAAATTATAGGTGTGCGCCACCACACCCAGCTAATTTTTGTATTTTTAGTAGAGACAGGGTTTCGCCATGTTGGCCAGGCTGGTCTCAAACTCCAAATCTCAGGTAGTCCACCCACCTTGGCCTCCCGAAGTGGTGGGATTACAGGCGTGAGCCACCGCACCTGGCCTTCTTTATTTATTTTCTTCTTCTTTTTCTACCTTTCCTCTTTCCACAATTGTTTATAAGAAATATACACAAGTGAGGCCAAGTGCAGAGGCTCACACCTGTAATTCCAGCACTTTAGGAGGCCAAGGCAGGCAGATGACTTGAAGCCAGGATCTTGAGATCAGCCTGGCCAACATGGTGAAATCCCATCTCTACTAGAAATACAAAAATGATCGCAATGTGGTGACAGGCACCTGTAATCTCAGCTACTTGGGAGGCTGAGGTGCAACAATCACTTGAACCCAGGAGGTGGAGGTTACAGTGAGCTGAGATCGTGCCACTGCACTCCAGCCTGGGTGACAGAGAGAAACTCTGTCTTAAAAAAAAATAAAATAAAAAAGAAATATATTCAAGTGAAATACAAATACAAAAATCAAACATCAGGCATTAGGAGAGGGTAAACCATAAAGTAGGATCGAAAATATAGACTGAGGATGGAGATGGAATGCAGCACTACATGCCAAATGTGATATTTCACAGTAGCTATGGTTGAGCTTCCTGATGGCCAAAGCAAAAATGGAAAATAGAGTCAATTATGTAGTTCAGAATATCTGAGTAGTGTGGACAGACACAATCTGCTGTCAGAGGAAGCAAAAAGCTTTTTCCAGTACTTAGCCCCAAAAGAAAATTTTCACATGCTCTGTATGGTTGACACTGAATATTGTCATATAGTGTCCCAAGCCACAACCCAAATGCAAATACAGTAACAAGTTTCTTAATCCTATTTCCTGATGCATCCTTTGAAGGAAGCTAGCAGAATAGTCCCAAAATACAACTCAGTGAGAGTGTTTAGAAAGCCCAGAGTCAAATGCAACTTTCTAATGGCTTAGCTTAATCCCTCAGCATTTCCTAAACTGTGTCTCTCAGAACCCCAGAGTTGCACATGGCATTAAAAAGTGTTTTGTATGAAAAGAGTTCCACAGACAAATAAGTTAAAGTCAGGATTAAACAAAATCAAGCAGGTGTTTTAACTGCTGGATTTCTTAAAGCTTTTAATGCTCTAATGTCCATTGTGAATCTCCAAGGTCAAGTGAAGGACGCATTATTTCTCAAACTGGTTTGTCTATGGAACCCTCTTCTCCACCCAACTCCAGATTTTTTCAGAAGTACCTTTTAGATGCTCACAGAAAACTAGAGATGCATGAACCACAGTTTAAGAAATACTGGAGGAACAGATGAGCTCAATTCCTCCAGATAAAATGTCTCTCCGCCAGTTGTTTGATTAGAGTTGATCATCTATAGTTGAAGGCAGTAGTGGCTGACAAGGTCCAGACTTCAGACGTGTTGATTTGTCAGCCAAAGACGTATGTCACGCATCTTATTCATGCATCTACTCCCATGAATAAGTAATAACAACTCTTACCAAAACCCTTTTCTTCCAGGATAAACATTCTTAATCCAAACAATGAAGGATGGAGGGAAAGAGGTTATGGAGGGTAAAGACAAGAACGTCTCACAACAGGTGAGACATTTCTGCCAAGTGAGAGCCTGGTGTTCCACTGGAGCCTGGGCCATGTGCAAAGGTGGGATTCCTTTTGCCCACTAGCTTAGCCTTAAGCTGAGATCCAAGTTTGGCACCTGTGGGGAAAAGAAAGAGAGATCAGCCTGTTACTGTGTCTATATAGAAGGAAGTAGGCATAGAAGACTCCATTTAGTTCTGTATTTGAGATGCTGTTAATCTGTGACCTTATCTCCAACCTTGTCCTTGCAAGAGACATGTGCTGTGGTGACTTAAGGTTAAAAGGATTTTGGGCGGTGCAGAATGTGCTTTGTTAAACAAGTGCCTAAAGGCTGCTTATGGTTAAAGGTCATCACCATTCTCTTTAATCTCAAGAAAGAGAAAAACATTTGTCTCCTGCCCCTCCCTGGGCAATGGAACATCTCCGGGTAATACCCATTGTGTGCCTTGCTTACTGAGTGAGGAGAAACCGCCTTTAGGAATAAGGTGGGACTTGCTGGAGCAATACTGCTAAAAGGTTTATGGAGATGTCGCATATACATCTCAAGGCACAGCATTTTCCTTTAAACTTATTCATATTACAAGGATTTTTTCATATGTCTTACTGCCGATTTCCTCCCTACAATAATCCTATTGTCCAGCCACTCCCTTATCCTTTTTGATGGTAAAGATAATTCTCAATAAATACTAAGGGAACTCAGAGGCCAGTGCCGGCGTGGGTCCTCTGTAAGCTGAGCGCCGGTCCCCTGGGCCCCGCTTTTCTTTCTCTACACTTTGTCTCTGTGTTTTATTCCTTTTCTCAAGTCTTTCGTTTCCACCTAACGAGAAACACCCACAAGTGTGGAGGGGCAGGCCACCCCTTCAGGCACCTGCACCACTGCCGAAAAGGCAGAGAGAGAAGATGACATACATATCACAGTGTTGAAAGGGCCAAGGGTTAGGGCTGGGTCAGGGTCGGTATCAGGATCATAGAATTGAGGGAACAGTTAAGAATGGGATCTTCAAGACAGGCCAGATGTGTCCCAGGAGATGGTCAGAAACTAAGAGATCAATCAGAAGGAGGTCAAAGAAGTCCAATCTGAAGTCTGAACCAGAGCTTAACCACAGACAAGGGTGGGAGGGATGAGAAAGTTTAGAGACAGCAGTGGGAAATGGGTCCAGACCTTAGAATTATTCTAGATTCAAAGAACATGTAGTCCTAGAGGTTCACTGTCTGATTTCTATAACCTCCGGGGTAGGTACACTGTAATAATTCTGAGTTGGACAAAAGTTTTCTTTTCTGTTGCTGCTTAGCTAATAGTTCCAAACTTCTGGCTTAAACCAGGTTCATAAATCCAAATAGATCCAAATCAGCATAGATCCAAATTTTAAGACTTGAACGACCATCCAAAAGGCAGAGAAAGAAGATAACATATATCATACAATTTTGAAAAGGCCAAAAATGAAAAGTGCATGTCCAAGGATGCCCGTCAAAGGACTGTTGATAACAATGAAAAATGGAAACAGTCTAAATATTTAACTTATGGGAATTGATGAATTAAAATATGGTACATTCACATGATGGAATACTGTACAACCTTCAGGAATGATTTGAAGTGTATTTATTAATATGGAAAGAGATGTGCTGATAACCTATTAAGTAAAAATATAAATTACCAAAGTGTAAATAGTAGATTACCATTTTAGTGGGGGTGGGGGTGTATGGGGGAAGTCTGTAAAAGTATACACAGAAAGCAGTCTAGGCTGGGCACGGTGGCTCAAGCCTGTAATCCCAGCACTTTGGGAGGCCGAGGCGGGTGGATCACGAGGTCAGGAGTTCGAGACCCTCCTGGCTAACACGGTGAAACCCCGTCTCTACTAAAAATACAAAAAACTAGCCGGGCGCAGTGGCGGGCGCCTGTAGTCCCAGCTACTCGGAGGCTGAGGCGGGAGAATGGCGGGAACCCGGGAGGCGGAGCTTGCAGTGAGCCGAGATCCGGCCACTGCACTCCAGCCTGGGCGACACAGCGAGACTCCGTCTCAAAAAAAAAAAAAAAAAAAAAAAAGTAAAAATATAAATTACCAAAGTGTAAATAGTAGATTACCATTTTAGTGGGGGTGGGGGTGTATGGGGGAAGTCTGTAAAAGTATACACAGAAAGCAGTCTAGGCTGGGCGTGGTGGCTCAGGCCTATAATCCCAGCACTTTGGGAGGCTGAGGCGAGCAGATCACCTGAGGTCAGGAGTTCGAGACCAGCCTGGCCAACATGGTGAAACCCTGTCTCTACTAAAAATACAAAAAAAATAGCAGGGCATGGTGGCGGACGCCTGTAACCCCAGCTACTCGGGAGGCTGAGACAGGAGAATCACTTGAACCCAAGAGGTGGAGGCTGCAGTGACCTGAGATCTCGCCATTGCACTCCGGCCTGGGCAACTAAAGCAAAACTTCGTCTGAAAAAAAAAAAAAAAAAAAAAAAGAAAGAAAGCCAAGCAGTCTAAAAGGAAATATTCAGAATTAACTCTCCTTCTCTGTGGGCTGTGAGATTACTGATTACTGATGTCTTTTTCTTTTTGTTCATCAGTAATCCCATTTTTTTTTTTATAATCAACATGTATTTTTTAACATAATTATTTTTAAACAACAGGAAACAAAAGACTGTTTAGGCTGGGCACGATGGCTCACACCTCTAATCCCAACACTTTGGGAGGCTGAGGCAGGTGGATCATCTGAGGTCAGGAGTTCGAGGCCAACCTGGACAACATGGTAAACCACTAAAAATACAAAAAAATTTAGCTGGGCAGGGTGGCACACGCCTGTAGTCCCAGGTATTCAAGCAGCTGAGGCAGGAGAATCGCTTGAACCCGGGAGGCAGAGGTTGCAGTGAGCCAAGATTGTGCCATTGCACTCCAGCCTGGGCAACAAGAGCGAAACTCCATCTCAAAAAAAAAAAAAAAAAAAAAAAGACGGAAGATTTGAGTCCAGGGAGTGAGGTCAGTAGTAGTAATGGCCCCCCCGCCCCATTCACAAGCCTCTGTCATTTCATTGGCTCCCCAATAAGGAGACAGGACAGGTGTCCATTTCACAGATGGAGAAAACTGAGGCCCAGGGAGGTTAAGCAACTCGGCCACTGACTGCCTGTCGGTGGTGAGTTCAGAGCTCCAGCCCAGTGAGTGCCCTCCATCTCAAAAAAAAAAAAAAAAAAGACAGTGTAGTTTTCCAACTTCCTGCAGTTTGTGCCTGAGGCATTCACTATCTCTGTCACATTGTCTTTCTCTATATACATTCATCATTTTCTCATTATTGTCATTTTGGTTCCAGATCCCATTCTTCTGTCTCCTTGGCAATATATCCTCAGACATGCAGATTCTTTGTAAGGGGTGGGAGCGGGGTGGGGGGCGGTGCAAATAGGGACAGAGTCTGCCATGCTCTAAGGAGCACAGAGGCGGGAATTCTGGGACAAGAGTGTGAGCTGAGATGGTTGCCAGTTAGCCCAAGGTAGAGAGGAGTGGAGGGCAACGCGGTGTTTGACTGGGACCTGGCTCGTGAAATTTCACTCCAACATGAGACTGTGCTTCTCAAGATGGAATGCATATGACCCCAGGGCTGTGAGAAGCCATAAGATGGAAGAAACTGCATTTCAAATGAAAAAAAAAAAAAAAAAAGCTTTATTCAACATTAATGAGTTCATATTTATACGGCAATTGAAACAAACAAATATGTTTTATATGGAGATTTGGAAGGATTCATGTATGCTTCGGGATTCTAATGTTGCAGTAAGCACAAACATAACATGGAGAAGAATGTGAAACCTAGATGAATTTAACATTTTAAGTCTCCAGAGACACTTTTTAATTCCCCTGGGATAGATCTGCTTCTGTCTACACCTCAGACTCTGACCATATTCACTCCTCTTCAAGAAGCACTGGCCGAATAGGTCACCAAAGTGTCTTATCTCATGTCCCTGGAAGAGATCAATTTCACCCAGGTCAGTTACAACCCAAAGTACATAAATTACTAAACCTCCTGTGAGCAGGTTGTAGTCGGGGGTGGAGGGCTGAAATAATCTTCCATAATTTCCTCAAGTGTTTATTTTATTTTATTTTATTTTATTTACTTTCTCCATTTTATTTTATTTACTTTTTTCTTAAATACACAGTGTCACTCTGTCACCCAGGCTGGAGTGCAGTGGTATATGATCTTGGCTCACGCAACTGCCACCTCCCAGGCTCAAGTTATCCTCCTTGGCCTCCCAAGTAGCTGGGACTACAGGTATGCACCACCACGCCTGGCTATTTTCTGTATTTTTAGTAGAGACAGGGTTGCACCTCGTTGCCCAGGCTGGTCTCGAACTTCTGAGCTCAAGCGATCCACCCGTCTCTGCTTCGCAAAGTGCTGGGATTACAGGCATGAGCCACTGCACCCGGACTCCATTTTATCAAATTTTAAAACTGAACTGCCATGAAGAAATTCTTGCCCAAGTTCACACAGCTGGTAAAGTGATGGGAGCCAGATTTCCAGCTATAGTCAATGCTGATGGTAGTGAAGGCAAGGCACTGTTAAGAAACAAAGCTGTTCCTAAGCCAAGATGGTAGGAGGGAGACAAAGGAAGGAATGCACTGTTAACAGTGGTCATTTCTTAGAGGTTGCAATGAAAGGAACTTTCACATTCTACTTTATCTATTTCTGTAATACTTGGATTGTTACAGCCAATATGTTTTCTTAATGATGGTTGCCCAATGATGTCAAAGGTTATTTTTTAGGCTCTAACCCAAATAACTTCCCTTGGTCTGATTTCAACCTCACTCAGCTACCTTCTTGCAGTTTGATTTCTCATTAAGCTGGCTAGAGAGAGGCACTGGCCGGCCGGGTGAAGTGGCTCACGCCTGTAATCCCAGCATTTTGGGAGGCTGAGGCAGGCGGATCACCTGAGGTCAGGAGTTCAAGACCAATCTGGCCAACATGGTGAAAGCCTGTCTCTACTAAAAATACAAAATTAGCTGGGTGTGGTGACACACACCTGTAGTCCCAGCTACTCAGGAGCCTGAGACAGAAGAATCGCTTGAGCCGAGACGGTGTCACTGCACTCCAGGCTGGGCAAGACAGAGCAAGACTCCATATCAAAAAAAAAAAAAAAAAAAAGAGGGAGAGAGGGGCACTGGCCAAGCTATCATCACTGTGTGGCCCACCTGATTTTCTATTCTTATTATAAATGAATGTGGCTCAACACATTTTTCTCCTCTCATCCCTAACCCATCCTAGGGTCTCGCAAACAGAAAAGAACATTATGCAATGCAAATCAAAGCAGAGAAAACACAGAATCTCTTCTAGCATCGTAACACACAGGCATTAGGTCACTCTTGGCTGTGTACGAAGTCTGGTTGTCTCATCAATGCCTGAGCCTTTGTCGGAGAGCAAGTAAAGGCTTCTTTTCTTCATCCATTGCTGTTACATAGAGGTCTTTCACTTGCAAAGGACAGAAGTCCAATGTGAACTGACTTAAGAATAAAAATCAGGGTAGATTTTATACGTTAATATCCTTGAAAAAAATCCAATGCTAGGGGCCCTGCTTCAGGTGTGGCTGGATCTAGGTGTTCAAATAACATCATCAGGCCCTTGTCTGATTCTTTTCTCATTTTTCTTTTGTGCTGACCTTACTCTTGAGCAGGTTCTCTGCACGCTGTGGTCCTGGCAGCCCCAGGGTTCCATCCTCTAACTTGGAAACCCAGCAGAAAGAGAAACTTCTCAAGAGTCCCAACAGAAGTCTCAGAATTGACTCTCATTGGCTTGGCTTAGATTACATGCCTCTGCCCAAACCAATGGCTGCAGCCAGCAGAGCAGAGCGTGCTAACTGACCTGTCCTGAATTGCATCAGGTCCCCACTTCCAGAGAGCTGGAGCCAGAGATCACCCTCACCATGAGCACACAGAATGACAGTGGGAGGCAGTGGTTGTGCAAAGTGAAAACAGAGAACTGTTACCCAAAAAAGGGGAAAGAATGCTAGGCATGGGGGAAAAAACATGCCCAGTACTAGATTCAAGGCCCCCTTCAGCTTGATCTGGGGGAAAACGTGATATAGATGTGTATCTATACCTTAGTGTCTGAGACAGGTCTCAGTTAATTTAGAAAGTTTCTATTTTGCCAAGGTTGAGGACACGCGTCCATGACACAGCCTCAGGAGGTCCTGAAGACATGTGCCCAAGACGGACAGAGCACAGCTTGGTTTCATACATTTTAGAGGGACATGAGATGTCAATCCACATATGCAAAATGAACATTGGTTCCATCTGGAAAGGTGGGGCAACTTGAAGCAAAGGCCTGAAGACTTGAAGCGAGGAAGAGGCTTCAGGTCATAGGTAGATAAGAATGGTTGCATTTTTTTGAGCTTCTGATTAGCCTCTCCAAAGAAGGCAATCAGATATGCATTTGTCTCTGTGAGCGGAGGGGTGACTTTGAATAGAATGGGAGGCAGTTTGGCCCTAAGCAGTTTCCAGCTTGACTTTCCCCTTCGGCTTAGTGATTTTGGGGCCCCACGGTTTATTTATTTATTTATTTTTATTATTTTTATTTATTTATTTATTATTATACTTTAAGTTCTAGGGTACATGTGCACAATGTGCAGGTTTGTTACATATGTATACACGTGCCACGTTGGTGTGCTGCACCCGTTAACTCGTCATTTACATTAGGTATATCTTCTAATGCTATCCTTCCCCTCTCCCTCCACCCCACAACAGGCCCCAGTGTGTGATGCTCCCCATCCTGTGTCCAAGTGTTCTCATTGTTCAATTCCCACCTATGAGTGAGAACATGCGGTACCAACCAGAACAGAGACACAGACCAGTGAAACAGAACAGACCCCTCAGAAATAATACCTCACATCTACAACCATCTGATCTTTGACAAACCTGACAACAAGAAGAAATGGGGAAAGGATTCCCTACTTAATAAATGGTGCTGGGAAAACTGGCTAGCCAGATGTAGAAAGCTGAAACTGGATTCCTTCCTTACACCTTATACAAAGATTTATTTTCCTTTAACAGAGATAACTGTTGGTCTAGCTACAGGTTGAGAAGAAATGGGATGGGATGGTGAGAGAACTGAATTTCAGAGACAATGGGGAGGGGTGAGGCAGGAGTTACCCATCCCACAAGGGAGGGAGCCTCTGTGGGGCTGGCAACTCCAGGACACAGAGGGTGGCCTGCAGTGCCAGCAACTGGTGTAAGGGAAAGAGCTGAATCAGAGGCACAGGACTCTGTGTGGCCCTTGGCAGGTGACATGAGCACCAAAGGATCCTTCACACAGGCTTCTGAGTTCAGAGTGGCCCGAATGAAACATTTGTTTGAGGGAGTGCATGTGCCCCACCATCTGCCCTTCAGGGCAAAGTAAGGAAATCACGTTTTCCTAACTGCTGTGCTGCTAATATCTGCCTGTCCCCACGTGAGTCCTGTTAGCCTATGTCACCTGGCTGGGGCCAGTTGCATCTAAACAAACCAATGAAATTGATTCAATCAGACCTTGGACGCTGGTAGATTCCACAAGTTCCTGCCCCGTGGAAGGGCCCTCGGCAGGCAGCCAGCAGCCTACCCTGACCACACCCTGCCCTTGTTTCCCAGCCTTCCCTACAAGGCTGTATCAGGGTTCTGGGAAATGAGGGCTGGGGACCCCGGGAACAGGGCTTGGCTTAGAGTAGGCCCAAATAAATGGCAGCTATTCTTATTACTACTGGATACGCAGCATGCCTAGCACACAACAGGACACCTGTGATTAGGCACATGAAGTGTGCAGCAGGGCACCGATTGGAGGCTCATACACCTGTAACTGTGAATACAACAGCTGTGACTCTAAGGAAATGAATACAGTAGCAGGTGCCAAACACCTGTGCGCTGTATGTGGTTTTGTTTTTCTGCGTTGGGCTGGGCTTTGTGCTCCTTCCACTCACTTTTCTACCTCTCCCCTCCTATTCCCAAGGCCACTTGCCTGTAAATGTGTTCCAAGCTCAAACAAACTTTGTTCCACTCATCCTGACATCCAAAAGGTTGTGTCTGAGAAAGCAGGGTCCCCCAATCCACCTATGTCCGACTCACAGGGTTGTCTGTTAATTGTGCAGATTTGTAGATGCCAGTGAGCCGAGATCGCGCCACTGCACTCCAACCTGGGTGAGAGAAAGAGACTCCATCTCAAAAAAAAAAAAAAAAAAAAAAAGTTAAATAAAAAAATAAATAAATAAAAGGTTCAGGGACCTGGGGAGTGGGGGTGAGAGAGTTGGATTCTGATGCATCCCAAAGCTTGAACCACCCACCAGGCACTTGGCCCCAACAGGAAAGTCCTGATTCACTAGACCCTGCCCACTTTGCCCTCCTATCAGGCAATTCAAAGTCTCCAGACCCGCAAGTTACTGATTAACCCTAGGTTTTGAGAAAATAAATAATAATAACTGAAGGGACAACGTAAGCCAAGAAACAAGCTGGGCAGCTCTGAGAGAGAGGAGTGTCAGACAGCTGTTGTCAACAGGCACCTGGCCAGAGTGAAAAGGAGAGGCAGACTCCATCCAAGTCCCAGCGGCGCCAGCTGACAGTCTCTGCCAATGCCCAGGTGCTGAGCGACAGTTTCCCACCGGTCCCTGTGCCCAGAATGGCCTGCACCAAGACCCTGCAACAGCCCCAGCCCATCTCCGCAGGAGCCACCACAACCACCACCGCTGTGGCTCCCGCTGGGGGTCACCCTGGCTCCACAGAATGTGACCTGGAGTGTCTGGTGTGCCGGGAGCCCTACAGCTGTCCCCGGTCGCCCAAGCTGCTGGCCTGCCATCATGCCTTCTGCGCCATCTGCCTGAAGCTCCTGCTGTGCGTGCAGGACAACACCTGGTCCGTCACCTGCCCACTGTGCCGCAAGGTCACCGCCGTCCCTGGGGGCCTCATCTGCAGCCTGCGCGACCACGAGGCGGTGGTGAAGCAGCTGGCCCAGCCAGGCACAGAGGTGCCGCTCTGTCCTCAGGGGCTGGCGGGTCCTGCCGACTTGGCAGCAGGGTACCCCAGCTTGGTGGGAGAAGATGGACAGGATGAAGTTAGTGCAAACCACGTGGCAGCCCGACGCCTGGCCGCACACCTACTCCTGCTGGCTTTGCTCATCATCCTCATCGGGCCCTTCATCTACCCGGGTGTCTTACGATGGGTGC
This sequence comes from Rhinopithecus roxellana, assembly GCF_007565055.1. Lineage (NCBI taxonomy): Eukaryota > Metazoa > Chordata > Mammalia > Primates > Cercopithecidae > Rhinopithecus > Rhinopithecus roxellana. The sequence continues at coordinate 8,879,512 of NC_044560.1, read as the reverse complement.
TCACCTTCATCATTGTCCTGGCCCTGCTGATGTCCACCCTCTTCTGCTGCCTCCCCAGCAGCCGGGGCAGCTGCTGGCCCTCCTCCAGGACTCTCTTCTGCAGAGAGCAGAAACACAGCCACATCTCTTCCATTGCCTGAGGGCCCTCTGATAAGGCTGTGCCTGCAGCCTTTCTGCCCTTGGGCCCCCGGACTTCCACAACGAACAGGGTAAGGGGTTGCGGACTAAGACTGGCTCCTTTGGGAAATCACATGCCAGTGGGACTTGCAAGCCAAAGCCGAGATGGCCAGCCTGGGTCAAGAATTACACACTTGGATGACAGGCTTGCACTTGCCCTTGGGATAGCACAGCTAAACTGCTGGGGTCTAGGGGAGCAGACACAAACTACTTGAACATGACAAGATGGGGGAAGTTCCTGTTCCTCTTATGCCAATGTTCCTGGTTTTTCTTTCTATAACTTGATGAAAGTATTGCAGTATTGATGCTATTGTAGAATAGAACTGGAATTCCTTTTTTTTTTTTTTTTTTTTTTTTGCAATGTATGCAGTTGGTTTTGTTTTCTTGTTTTCCTTTGGTTTTTTTGTGTTGGGGGCAGCAGCTGGTTCACATTTCCCATTGTTACACATATTCCCTCCTGGGAGCTTGGAGTCCATGGGGAGGTCCCACTGTGCTTTCTCTAACACTGTGCATCTCATGCCCAGCCTAGCCTCGGCAAGTGTCCTGGTTGTTTGGGTCTCCCATGGAGTTGAACCTAGGGTTGAGGAGACAAAATGTGGGTTAAAGGATGGTGTTTCTGAAGCTGCAGCAGGAGTCCCACATTTAGCTGGCAGAGTTGGGGAGGGGAGGAGAGGGCAGGGTTTGGGGCTCCCAGCATCCTCACTAAGAGCTCCCCACTCCTTGCCACCAGGCCCTGACTCAGCAGCAAAACTCGGGGTTACAAGGACTGCAGTCCACATACAGGCGGGGCCAGCTGCCCACCTATTGCTCAGGCCCACACGTTAGAAATAGATCTTTATGGATGTTACTTTCTTTGTTATTGCATCTCAAGTCCTAGTTGAGCTTTTGTCATAAAGATAAGAGGCCCCATAAATGCAACGGTCTTCACCAATAACCCCACCTTTCCCACCTCACCCTACAAGTCACAAAGGTTTTTTGTGCCTTCTCTCCACCGTGTTTACTTCTTAACACAGGGGAGGCATTGGCTAGAGGAAATGGCTTTCCATGGTTGCCAGGGGCAGGCCTCAGCTGGGGTTTATGTGGGAGGGTAGATGAGCAGAGGGTGGGAGGAGACATACTATTTCCTTCTAAAGGCCCCATAAATGGGAAACAGACTTGAAACCTCAGAGGAGTGCTGTTGTCTCAGGACAAGTCCAAACCCATGCCATTGGCCCTAATGGCGACTGGTGCTGAGAGACTATGAGTGTGTGTGGGCATGCACAGACCCACGGCTTAAAGCCAGACCAAGTGGGCCTGAAGAACACCGTGTCTCCCAAGCTGAAGAGGGTCACTGGGCATTTCCTGAGCTGGCCCCAGGCATGTCAGTTTGGGATAGCTGCCAGTGGGATAGGCAAGGAACATTCCCTCCCAACTCAGTTCTCCACTCCTATGTGATCTGTCATATTTCTCAGAACCTTCACCAAGATCAAAACCTCCCCCCAAGGTTTCAGTTGCTAATGATACCATTTCTACCATAATAATGGTGGATACTTGTTTATCCAGTACTTACTCTGTGCTGAGTACTGCACTAACTGCTTTCCATGCACTATCTAGTTTATCTTCACAATAACCTTATGAAGTACAGGCCATTATGATCTCTCTCTTGCAGAGGAGGAGCTTGAGGATCAGAGAGGTGAATTCGCCTGCCTAAGGTTGCACAGTCAATGCCTGAGCTCCCTCAAGATAAACCAGGGCTCCTTCCGCCTCATGATGCTGCCTCCTTTGTGTGCAACTCCAAAATAAGTGGGAATCTGGTCACCACATGAGGGTTTTTGAGAAGTGCATGGAGAACAGGAAACTAATTTCAGGAGCCTCCAAATTCCAGCAGTCAGCTGCTCAGAGAGGCTGGAGAATTTTAGAATCTGTGATCCATGCTAAAGAAAAGAGAAGAGAATGATAGGCCAGGCACGGTGGCTCACCCCTGTAATCCCAACACTTTGGGAGGCTGAGGCAGGTGGATCACTTGAGGTCAGGAGTTCAAGACCAGCCTGGCCAACATGGTAGAACCCCATCTCTACTGAAAATACAAAAAAATTAACCGGGCATGGTGGTGGGCACCTGCAATCCCAGCTACCCAGGAGGCTGAGGCAGGAGAATTATTTGAGCCCGGGAGGCGGAGGTTGCAGTGAGTTGAGATCATCCCATTGCACTCCAGCCTGGGTGACAAAGCAAGACTCTATCTCAAAAAAAAATTTTTTTAATAAAAAAAAAGAAAAGAGAATGATAAAAATAGAATGGCTCTCCTGCAGACTTCTACTACCCTGCTGTAGCCTCCTCTGCAGTGAGTTAGGCCAGCAGGAACATTGGAGTCCCAGGTTTGAGACCTCACCTGCCCCATTGTTGCCCTTAAGTAGGTCTCTTTACTTCCCTGAATCTTACATTGTGAAAATCAGAAAATAGTGAGATTTGTAATAGTGATTTATAACAGTGAGATTTCCTGTCATCATTCCTGGCATGTGATAGTTCCCCAACCAATGTGCCCTCCGTCCCCCTGGGTAAAGGTGTTCAGACACTGCAATCACCAGCCTTTTAGAAGCTCAGCTGGTCTCAGTCATCCTCTGGCCCTGGCAGCATGGGAACAGAGAGCACCAGAGGCCAGAATCAACCCAGTCTGCCCTGGAAGAGAGCAGAGGAAACAGACATAGCAGAGGAAATTGACATCCTGCAAAAGAATGTGATTGGAAGAAACCAGAGAGCCAGCCCGGGGCTCAAATCCAAACTCTGACCCGGTGTGCAACAGGAGGGAGATACAGAACTTCTCCGAGCCTTAGTTTGGTCACCTGTAAAGTGGCAGGTGGGGGATACACTCTTCCCAGGGCCTCCATGAGGATTCAGGGTGCTGCTGGATGCGCATCCACCGTCTAGTGGACTGCTTTTATCAGCCACCATTGGCCTTCTTGGGTAAATGGGTTTCTCGGGGCCTGTTCAGCTTGACAGCCAGCAGGGGGCAGCCAGTCGAGTGTGGAGCATTGTCCAGGGCAGGCCAGTCTGGCGGTGAAGTCTGAGCCTAGGTCCTAGGGGGAGGTCCTAATGATGAAAAGAAATTACAGGGAGAGGCCAAATTTCATTCCCATCAGGCCCATCTCCCCGTGCAGCAGCCTTGGAGGTAGACATACTGGCTTGAATTCCAGTTATCCACCTAGGAGTCCCTTGGTCTTTCTACGTCTCAGGTTCTTACCCATGAAACTGAGGTTATGATACATACCTCCTAGGGTTGCTGGGGAATCAGTGAAATAATCCAAGGTTGAGCACTAAGGAGATAAAGAAGGGAGGGGAAGACAGGGAGAGACAGAGAGATGGGACTGAGTTCTAGAAATCCCTAATGGGAATGATGAGAACAGACATTGAATAAACCTGGGCACTAGAATTCACCTTTTCCATGATCAGCCTCAGCACCAGCAGCATCCTCAACAATATGATAATAACAATAATTGTTGACATTATCTAAATGCACCCTGCAATGTGTATTGCATATATTATCACATATGCTATAAAGGAGGTACTCTTATTGTTCTCAAATTATCAGTGAGGACTTTGAGGCACAGAGAGGTGAAGGAACATGCCCAAAGTCACACAGTGAGATGGTGGTGGGGCCAAGGATAGACTGTAGGAATTTAACTCCAGAGTCTGGGCTTTGAGTCTCTTTGCTGTACCAGATGGAACATTCCAGCACATCATAAGTGATCAAGCTATGTGGGTCCCCAGCCCCTAAGACTTAAGAATTAAGAAGCGCTGGCATCCTCTCATTCAGTGACAGCTTCCTGATTTAGTGAGTGCCTGGGACAGAGGGTTGTGGGAATCTACCTGTCCCATCTCCCAGAGCTACTTCCTTGCCTCACTTGATTTATTGCTGGGGCCTCCTGTTCACTGTTGGAACCCCTTTTCAAATGACTGGAGGAAGTTTTTCAAGCTTTCCTAAAACAAATAATTCTTTATCTGTGGCAAAGCAGAGCTGTTCTGGGAAGGAAGGACTTTCCTGCAATTTCTCTGGCTGTGGGAACAGCACTGAGCTCATTAAAAACAGAAGTCAGATCCAAGTTCTTGAATGTGCCTGGAGGTGTTCTCACGAACTTTATATTTTTGTTAGAGCATCTTGAAATCACTTTTTTAAAGTGGGGGAGGGTGTATCTCTGGGAGCACTCCACAGAGTAGAGAACTCTCTGGAGAATTCAAAACACCATGGAGGCTGGGCGCAGTGGCTCACATCTGTAATCCCAGCACTTTGGGAGGCTGAGGTGGGCGGATCACCTGAGGTCAGGAGTTTGAAACCAGCCTGGCCAACGTGGTGAAACCCCGTCTCTACTAAAAATACAAAAATCAGCCAGGCATGGTGGCATGAACCTGTAATCTGAGCAACTTGGGAGGCTGAGGCAGGAGAATAGCTTGAACCTGGGAGGCGGAGGTTACAGTGAGCCAAGATAGTGCCACTGCACTCCAATTTGGGTGACGGAGCAAGACTCAGTCTCAAACAAACAAACAAATGAACAACAACAACAACAAAACCCACACCATGGAATCTAGAATCCACCCATTCTTTTATTCAACAAATACTTCTTGAGATTCTGCTCTGTGCCAGGTCCTGAGCAGGATATGCAATCTTATTTGATGAGTCAGAGAAATTAATAGACGCTAAGCACCTGTTACAGGTGGAATTGTGTTCCCCCAAAAAAGATATGTTGGAGTGCTAACCCCTAGGGTGTGACCTTCTTTGGAAACGGGGTTTTTACAGAGGTAATTGAGTTAAAATAAGGTCATTAGGGTGGGTGCTAATCCACTATAACTGATGTCCTTACAAAGAGGGGACATTTGGACACAGACACACATGTATAGAGCGAAGATGGTGCAAAGACACAGGGAGAAGGCCATGTAAAGATGGAGACAGAGGCCGGGCGCAGTGGCTCAAGCCTGTAATCCCAGCACTTTGGGAGGCCGAGACGGGTGGATCACGAGGTCAGGAGATCGAGACCATCCTGGCTAACAAGGTGAAACCCCGTCTCTACTAGAAAATACAAAAAACTAGCCGGGCGAGGTGGTGGGCACCTGTAGTCCCAGCTACTCGGGAGGCTGAGGCAGGAGAATGGCGTAAACCTGAGAGGCGGAGCTTGCAGTGAGCTGAGATCCAGCCACTGCACTCCAGCCTGGGCGACACAGCGAGACTCTGTCTCAAAGAAAAAAAAAAAAAGGTGGAGGCAGAGATCAGGGTGATGAATCTGCAGGCCCGAGGGTGAGAGAAATTGCCAGGAAAACACTAGAAGTGAGGAGAGACCCGGAACAGATTGTGTCTCAGCCCTCAGCAAGAACCAACCCTGTTGACACCTTGACCTTGCACTCCTAATCTCCAGAACTGTATGAGACCACACATTTCTCTTGATCAAGCCAGTCAGTGGCACCTTAGGAGGGTGGCCACCCTAGAAAGTCAATAGAGCACCTCTTCTGTGCCCGTGCTTGCACTGTGCCCATCAATCCGAGCTACTTCAAGTTCAGCTGAGTAACTCGCCCAGAGTCTTACAGCAGGTAAGCAGCAGTGTCAGCCTCAGAATCATGTCTGGTTGACTCCCTAAACCAGGTCATATTTTCTTTTCCCATTGTGTGGATGGAAAAATCAATGCTCAGAGAAGCCCTGTGTTTACCCTCCAAATGCCCAAGACATTGTAGATGGAGTAAGAATCAGAGCCTACAGCTCCTGAATGATCCTTAGTCTGCATCTCTGCCCAATGTGCAGTCAGACGGCAAGCATAAGAATTGCTGAATTATTATCCATTTCACAGACAAAAGAGTTAAAACCCAGGAAGGTAAGGCATTTGCCCAAGGTCACAAGCCAGCGGGTGAGGTCCTAGAATTTAACCTGACTGACTCCAGGGCTACATCTGCACTTTCCACTCTCCCCGGTTTCTCTCAGCAGCCTGTCTGCAGTGAGAAGCAGGCCAGCTTCTCTTTTAGGACACTGAGGTACCCACTGTAAGAGCCTGTTTGCTCAAGGAGGACAGGACTACAGTGGACATTTGTCTTCTCTTCTTTCCTTCAACTCTTGGATTGATTCAGCCACCCTCGCTCTCCCTATCTAAGGAAACTGCCCTATGTCTAATCTTGTTGAAGGGAGAGTCCCACCAGCAACCACTACACCAAGTGGGGCCCTGGTCCTCCCCCAACTCACCACCCCATTTCACCTGCAGCCATGACACGATCGAAGTCAGTACTCCTCAACCTTTTTGGCACCAGGAACTACATTTCATGGAAGACAATGTTTCCATGGACAGAGGGAAGGGGGGGCAGGATGGGGGGATGGTTTCAGGATGATTCAAGCGCATTACATTTATTATGCACTTTATTTCTATTTTATTACATTGTAATATATAATGAAATAATTCTACAACTCACCATCATGTAGAATCAGTGAGTGCCTCGAGCTTGTTTCCCTGCAACCAGACAGTCCCATCTAGGGATGGGAGACAGTGACAGATCATCAGGCATTAGATTCTCATAAGGAGCACGCAATCTAGATCCCTCGCATGCACAGTTCACAGTAAGGTTCATGGTCCTATGAGAATCTAATGCAGCTGCTGATCTGACAGGAGGTGGAGCTCAGGTGGTAATGTGAGCGATGGGGAGTGGCTATAAATACAGATGAAGCTTCACTCACTTGCCTGCCACTCACCTCCTGCTGTGCAGCCCAGTTCCCAATTATTAACCCCTGATCCAAGTTATTCCATTCAGATGCTCTTTTCCAGAACTTTGAATCTGGAGGCAGTGATGCAAGGAGAAATGAATGTTTGAAAGCGGCTGCAGCAGCTGCTGCAGCAAACCGGATCGTCCCCGTATCTGTGCTTCCCCTCTGGTTGATTCACTGAAGTCTCAGTTTCCTTCTCTACAATTAACTTTTTTTCTTCCAATAGCCTGAATCAGTTTCTATTGCTTGCAACCAATATCCCTGACTGAATATAGGAGCTGTCCAGGATCCTGGCTGCTGAAAAATCCCACCATGGGCCTCAGCCCTTTCAGAGGCCAGGCAAGAAGCAATGTCACAGGCCAGGTGGTCAGGAGCCCTCCTATCACACATTCCCACCCTCCTAAGAGCCAGACTGACCTTGTGGGGAGGCTGCCCTGATGTCAGGCCCAGCAGGGTGGTGCCCATGTTAGCTCTGCCTACAAGTGGGGTCAGACAGGAAACATGGAGTGGAGCTCAGGCCAGCACTGTTAGAGGAAGCCAGCCTCCACTCCATTGGCCTCATGATCCCCAGAAGAAACAAGCTCTAGTTCTCCAGACACCCAGCCAGAGCCCTTCACTGGAGTCAATCTGCAGAAGAAAACAGTCTGCAAAGTCACTGTAGATGCAGCAATTTCAAAGCAACTGCAGCTCATTGCACACCCGTGAAAGTGAGGGAAAGGGAAAAGAACAACAATATTAGTGGCCAATGCTCATGAGTGGTTCCCGCCTGCAGGTTCTGTTCTAAAAGCTTCCTGAACTAAACTTAACTCTTGTATTCTTCACGACAACCCCATGAGGTATGTGTGATGATTTATTGTGCTGGGCATTTTACACGTCTTCTCGTAGAATCAACACAAAACCCCTATCAGGCAGGAAACTGAGGCACAGAGAAGGTCAGAGAAGGTCAGCAATGTGCCTGAGTGGCAGGGCTGGGATGAGAAGCCAGGCAGGCCAGTCCGGCTCTAAAGACCCCTCTTAGTCCCCGTACCTACCACTCCCCTGCCACCCCGTGTCATTCCCATCCTTCCTCACCTTCCACTACCCCCACCAGAACAAGCCAAGGAAAGAACAGAGCCCTCAGTCAAGACAGACCTGGGTTCAAAATCAACGTCTAGGGCCAGACGCAGTGGCTCACACCTGTAATCCTAGCACTTTGGGGCTGAGGTGGGTGGATCACCTGAGGTCAGGAGTTCAAGACCAGCCCGGCCAACATGGCAAAAGCCCCTCTGTACTAAAAATACACACAAAATTAGCTGGGCATGGTAGCAGGCACCTGTAATCCCAGTTATTTGGGGGGCTGAAGCAGGAGAATAGCTTGAACCCAGGAGGCAGAGGTTGCAGTGAGCCAAGATAGTGCCAGTGCATTCCAGGTTGGGTGACAGAGTGAGACTTTGTCTCAAAACAACAACAACAACAACAACAACAACAACAACACCCAACATCTATCATTTACACTCTGTGTGAATTGGGTACGGTATGTGCTTCCCCTGAATTGGGAAATGTAGGCTCATCAGGCCTGCCTGATACAGATTTTATGGCAATCCGATTAGATGACATATATAACACCTGCACTGGTCTCAACACAGAGTGGGTGCCCTCCAGACCCATCAGTGTATTAGGTGCCTGGGAAGGTGTACAATTTAAGGGACACTCCTGACCACCCCCACCCCATCACCAACACACAACCTGGGGAAACAAGATCTACACATACTTACTAAAGTAAAAAAGCTGAATGAAACTTGAATAATCATGGAAGAGAGTATCTCTGGGAGGGGAAGGAGGTTCTGACTAGGAGAGGCTTCTGGGACACCGGTAATGTTGGTAATGTTCTATTTTTTTTTTTTTTTTCTTTGAGACAGAATATTGCTTTGTCACCCAGGCTGGAGTGCAGTGGTGCGATTATAGCTCACCGCATCCCTGAAATCCCAGGCTCAAGCGACCTTCCTGCCTCACCTTCCTAAGTAGCTGAGACTACAGGCATACACCACCACACCCAACTAACTTTTTGTTTTGTTTTGTTTTGTTTTGTTTTAGTAAGGTTTTGCTGTGTTGTCCAGGTTGGTCTTGAACTCCTGGGATGAAGGGATTTTCCTGCCTCAGTCTCTCAAAAATGCTGGGATTACAGGCCTGAGCTACTGCACTGGGCCTGTTCTATTTTCTGACTTAGGTGGTAGTTACACAGGTGGGTGTTTACTGTATAATTATTTGTAAACAGTGCCTACATCCTCTATGTGATTTTCGGTATGTACATCATAGCTTTTAAAAAGTTACACCAAATATAACAACACTATAGGGTCTAAGAGTTTGGTCTGAGACTCTGGTGTCTGGTTCAATCTTTTTTTTTTTTTTTTGTCTTTTTTTTTAGACAGAGTCTTGCTGTGTCACCAGGTTGGAGTGCAGTGATGTGAACTCAGCTCACTGCAACCACCACCTCCCGGATTCAAGCGATTCTCCTGCCTCAGCCTCCCGAATAGCTGGGACTACAGGTGCATGCCATCATGGCCAGCTAATTTTCGTATTTTTAGTAGAGATGAGGTTTCACCATGTTGACCAGGATGGTCTCGATCTCTTGACCTCATGATCCACCCACCTCAGCCTCCCAAAGTGCTGAGCCACTGCACCTGGCCTGGTTCAATCTTATGCTGAGATGCCTGCTCTGTCCACACTTGCTGCACTGAGAGTTTCAGAGCTTTGTTAATTGCCCTGGAGAGAAAGTTTTCATCCAGCTCTGTTGGTCACTACTGCCTCCAGCATTGCCCTGCAGTAAGTTCATTCTCTACACTGCAGCCAGAAAGGGGCCTTCAGAAAAGAACAAATTTCAACCTTGTTTAAAACTGGTGGTTCTTCCTTGCCCTCAAGGTAAATTACACCCTCCTTAGCAAGGCCTCCAGGACCTGGCTTCTCCTTAATACTGGGCCTGATTTCTCCCTGCCTGCCTCCAGCCAGCATTCCTTAATAAAGTCATGCTGGCCAGACACAATGGCTCACATCTGTAATCCCAACACTTTGGGAGGCTGAGATGGGAAGATCACTTGAGTCCAGAAGTTTGAGACCAGCGTTGGCAAACCTAGTGAGACTCTGTCTCTACAAAAATATATAAAAATTAGCTGGTGTGGTGGTGTGCACCTGTAGTCTCAGCTGCTCAGGAGGCTGAGGCAGGAGGATCGTTTGAGCCCAGGAGGTAGAGGCTGCAGTGAGCCATGATTGTACCACTGCACTCCACCCTGGGCAACAGAGCAAGACCCTGTCTCAATAAATAAATAAATAAATAAATAACACTGAATGCAATGTGGTGTCCTAGATTGGATTCTGGAACAGTAAAAGGACATTAATGGAAAACTGATAAATTCCATACTTTAGTTAACAGTAAGTACCAGTACCCAATACCAGTTTCTTTGTCTTGACAAATGTACCATATGTTTACATAAGATGCTAACACTGGGGAAAAACAGGGTGAAAGATATATGGTTCTTAGATAAGAACTCTTTAACTGTCTTTGCAGTCAATCTAAAATCCTTCCAAAATAAAAAGTTTACTAAATAAATAAACAAATAATTAAATCCTAACTCAACATTTTAGATGGCTGTGAGGCTGTCTAAAGCTAGGCTTTGACCTGAGGCCTATTTTCCTTCATTAAAAAGGAAAGATTAGCAAATGGTAGAGGAGTTTTAAAGATTCAATAGCATTAAACAATCCCAACAGAACAAGGATTGAAGGGAATCGCTTTCTTACTGTGTGATTCAAGGTGATTTAATGCAAGTTCATGTACCAGGTAGAGACACTTCATGTACCACCAGTGCTATGGGTCTCACACATTAGAAAATATCAGACCAGGGGCAAGTGCAAAGCATTCTTAGATAAGAAGCAGGTAGAGGTCATGACCCAAACCTCTGTGTAAAAGATATGGCAGGAGACTACAAAATTACTACCTAACACATAAAAACATTGAGGGGTGTCCGGCCGCGGCGGCTCACGCCTGTAATCCCAGCACTTTGGGAGGCCAAGGCAAGCAGATAATTTGAGGTCAGGAGTTTGAGACCAGCCTGGCCAACATGACAAACGCCCCCCCTACTAAAAATACAAAAATTAGCCAAGCGTGGTGGCATGTACCTATAATCCCAGCTACTTGGGAGGCTGAGGCAGGAGAATCGGTTGTACTTAGGAGGCAGAAGTTGCAGCGAGCCAAGATGGCACCATTGCACTCCAGCCTGGGCAATAAAGCGAGACTTCGTCTCAAAAAAAAAGAGAAAAGAAAACAGTGAGGGGAATTATTAACCCAAATGGCTTTGACTACAAACCCCCAACACTTAGCTCTGCCAATTCCAGTTGATTGTCCAATTAACATAAAATTATTCAGTTCTTTGGGTCAAAGATGACTTGGAAACACAATCAAAAGACTGCTAAGCAATGTCACATTCATGGTAGCCACACATCGTCCGAAGTTACCTCCACCCTGGCCTTCCTCTAAGGGAGTGTCCAATCCCTCCCCAGGGGAGCTCAGTTTATTTCTATAGAGTGTGGTAAGGAAAGAAGTGACCATGAATGGCCTCTGGCTCATTCAGTCTCCAGTTCAGCACAACAGCATCATAGGGATCCTCTATGGGAAAGAATATGGGCTGCCCTCAGTGATATCACTGCTAGAATTCAGTTCCACTCAACAAACACCCAGGCCAGGCCAGCCCTCACGTCGGTCCTAGGAGGAGAGACATCAACAGGACATAGCAAAGGAGGCTTCTCTCATTGAGGAACCAATATCCGCAACTCATCTAGATATCATTGAACTTGTATTGATATTCAGGTGTAAATATCAAGGGCAGGATAGCAGAATCAGTCAGACCCCGGTTCAAATCCTGATTCTGCCACCTTGTAGCTCAGTGATCCTGGCCAGGTTATTCCTCTCTGAGCCTGTTCCTTCCTCTGAGAAACAGGGCTAATAATCATATACACTGCATAGGGTTGAAGGATAGAAGGTATATATAGAAAGCACATGGAGCCAGCAACAAGGACAGTGCTCCCTAAGCAGTATTATGGTGATTTCTAGAATTTCCAGAAAAATTAAGTCCAATAATTTAGTTGTTCCAAACCTGACTGATGATCAGAATCACCAGGGGAGCATGTTAAAAATACAAATTCCTAGGCTCCCACATCCCTGAGAAATTCTGAACGGAGTAGGGACAAGGGAGGACCCAGTAACCTCTGTTTCCATTATATGCTCTTGTGCCTAGCCATAATAGGTGCTCAACAAATACAGGCCTCTTTCTGGCCTGGATTATTGCAATAGCTTCCTAACCAGCTTCCTCTGTCCACTCTTGTCTCTCTACCCTCCACACAGCAGCCAATGGGATCTTTTTAAAAGGTGAGGTCATGTCAATTCACCGCCCTCAACCCTCTACAACTCTCCATCCACACCCCTAACTGAGTAGACTAGGCCCTACATCAGTGGCTCCTGGCCCTGCCCACACATTTGAAATACCTGTGAGCCACTAGCAAAGACATAGAATCAACCTAAATGCTCATTAATGACAGATTGGAGAAAGAAAATGTGTTACATATATACCATGGAATACTATGCAGTCATAAAAAAGAATGAGATCACCTCTTCTGCAGGAATATGGATGTAGCTGGAGGCTATTATCCTTAGCAAACTAATGCAGGAACAGAAAAGCAAATACCTCATGTTCTCACTTATAAGTGGGAGCTAAATGATGAGAACTCATGAACACAGAAAAGGGAATAATAGATGCTGGGACCTATTTGAGGGTGGAGGTTGGGAGGAAGGAGAGGAGCAGAAAAAACAACAATTGGGTACTAGGCTTAATACCTGGGTGATGAAATAAACTGTACAACAGATCCCCTGTGACACGAGTTTACCTGTATGACAAACCTGCACATGTACCCCTCAACCTAAAACCTTTTTAAAAAGATTTTTAAAAATTAAAAAAAATTTTTTTTTGGCCGGGCGCGGTGGCTCAAGCCTGTATTCCCAGCATTTTGGGAGGGCGAGACGGGCAGATCACGAGGTCAGGAGATCAAGACCATCCTGGCTAACACGGTGAAACCTCGTCTCTACTAAAAAATACAAAAAACTAGCCGGGCCAGGTGGCGGGTACCTGTAGTCCCAGCTACTCCGGAGGCTGAGGCAGGAGACCGGCATAAACCTGGGAGGCGGAGCTTGCAGTGAGCTGAGATCTGGCCACTGCACTCCAGCCTGCGCGACAGAGCGAGACTTCGTCTCAAAAAAATAAATACATAAAAATAAAATAAAATAAATAAATAAATAAGTAAATAAATAAATAAATTTTTTTTTTTGAGCCAGAGTCTTGCTTTATCGCCCAGGCTAGAGTCCAGTGGTATAAACATGGCTCACTGCAACCTCCACCCTCCACGGAGCTGGGACTACAGGCTTGCCCTACTATGCCTGGCTAATTTTTCTATTTTTTGTAGAGATGGGGTTTCACCATGTTTCCCAGGCTGGTCTCAAACTCCTGGGCTAAAGTGACTCACCTGTCTTGGCCTCCCAAAGTGCTGGGATTACAGGCGGGAGGCAGAGGTTGCAGTGAGCTGAGATCAGGCCACTGCACTCCTGCGGTGAGCCACAGCACCCAGCCCTCATCAGCATTTCTAAAAAGCTCACAGTGATATGACCCCCACTACCTGTCTGATCTCATCTCATCCAGGACTCTCCCCTAGCACTCTCCATTCTCCTTTCACACCGTTTTCTTATAAGGGCCAACCACACTCCCACCTCAAGACCTTTGCAGTTGCTGGGTCTACCTTGGATGCTGTGCCCTGTAACCTGATAGCCTCCTCAAAGATCACCTGCAGGCGTTCCCTGACTGCTTCATCTTCTATAGCATGACCTCCCTGCTTTACTTTTTCTGTAAAACAGATTAAAATCAGTTTGTAGGCCAGGTGCGGTGGCCCACACCTGTGATCCCAGCACTCTGAGAGGCAAAGGCAGATGGATCACCTGAGGTCAGGAGTTCAAGACCAGCCCGGCCAACATGGTGAAACCCCATCTCTACTAAAAATACAAAAAAATTAGCCAGGCATGGTGGTGCACGCCTGTAGACCCAGCTACTCGGAAGGCTGAGGCATGAGAATCGCTTGAACTCCCATGGTGGAGGTTGCAGTGAGCTGAGATTGTGCCGCTGCACTCCAGCCTAGGTAACAGAGCAATGCTCTGTCTCAATAAAAAATAATAATAATAACAAAATAAAATAAAATCAGTTTGTTTATTGTCCATCTCCCTCTACCCATCCTGCAAACCAGAATGTAAGCTCCATGATTTTGCTGGAAACACTTTGATTCTTTGCCCTGCTATATCCTCAATGTCTAGAACCCCACCAGCCACTCCACACATCCTGGTTGAATTAGTCAATGGTTCGTTAGAAGGCTTCCCCTTCCACAACTCCCTAAACATTCCTTTGGGGGAGAGTTACTTAGAGGAAATGAAGTTCTTCAGTGTCCAATATCAAACATAAAAAAATCTCAAAAGCATGCACCAAAAGGGGTAAACATATTTTCTCCATCTTTCCTACCCATAGACTCAATGATGGGATTAGGGCCTGTGTGCGGTGGGGGTGACTAGGGTGAGGGTTGGGCGCTGGGCAAAGGCTGAACAGGGTCCAATATCCAAAGACAAGTGTGTTCGACACAAGGGCTCCAACCAAATTAGAGACAAGGCTAAGCTGGGGAGTGCAGAGTGGTGCCTGGTCCCACAGAGCTGATCTGGCTGGAAGGGGCTACCAGACATTGAGAGCAGGGCTGGCTGAAGTTCTCAATCTTGACAAAGCTCACATGCTCAGCTATAACCCCTTATTCCCCTAAAGCCTACACATGATTGACCCATTTGACCCTCACAATAACTTCATGGGTGGGTAGAGTTGCCCTTCTTGGTCCTCACTGGCCAGTGGGGAGATGAGCAGATGGAGGATGGAACATTTCACAAGGTACATGAGTCCCAGGCTCTGAGCTGTGATGCTGGTCTCTGACTCCCGTCAGTACCTTTTCCTCCCATAACCCTAGACTGTCTTCACTGAGGGAAAGGGCAACAGCCTCTGAGGCCGCGATGATTCATGCTCTAGCTCTGGCACTCGTTAGCTGTGGCTTCTGCACTATCTGGACCTGAGCCTGGGTTTCCTCTCCTTTAGAATGGGTGTGATGAAATTTCACAGGGTTGCTAGGGGAAAGAGATCCAGTCATTAAGTGCTTCTTTTCAGCACCTACAAGTGCTAGGCACAGCCCCTGGGGCTGGGCTCACAGAGGAGAGCAAGGCAGCCTAAACCCACCCACCTCCAGGACTTTCAAAGTCTAGTTGGGGCTGTGCACAGTGGCTCATGCCTGTAATCCCAGCACTTTGGGAGGCCGAAGTGGGTGGATCACCTGAGATCAGGAGTTCAAGACCAGCCTGACCAACATGGTGAAACCCTATCTCTACTAAAAATACAAAAATTAGCTGGGCGTGGTGGCTGGTACCTGTAATCCCAGCTACTAGGGAGGTTGAGGCAGGAGAATCGCTTGAATCCTGGAGGCAGAGGTTGCAGTGAGCCGAGACCGAGCCATTGCCCTCCACCCTGGACAACAAGAGCAAAACTCCATCTCAAAAAACAAACAAACAAAAAGTTGGAGAGGCAGAACATAAAGTAGGAAACAGAAAAATGAACAAAATAATTTCAGAGTGATAAAGACTATGATTAAAATAGAACAGGACTGGAGGCCTGGTGCATGATTCTACGGCCTTTAGAACTGTACCTGGCGCCGGCTGGGCGCAGTAGCTCAGGCCTGTTATCCCAGCACTTCGGGAGGCCAAGGCTCGTGGATCACTGAGCTCAGGAGTTCGAGACCAGCCTGGCCAACATGGTGAAACCCCGTCTCTACTAAAAATACAAAAATTAGCCGGGTGTGGTGGCACGCGCCTGTAGTCCCAGCTACTAGGGACGCTGAGGCAGGAGAATCGCTTGAACCCAGGAGGCGGAGGTTGGAGTGAGCTGAGATCGGGCCACTGCACTCCAGCCTGGGTGACAGAGCGAGACTCCATCAAGAAAGAAAGAAAGAAAGAGAGAGAGAGAAGGAAGGAAGAAGGGAGGGAGGGAGGGAGGGAGGAAGGAAGGAAGGAAGGAAGGAAGGAAGGAAGGAAGGAAGGAAGGAAGGAAGGAAGGAAGGAAGGAAGGAAGGGGAAAAAAGAACCGTACCTGACACCTAGTAGGTGCTCAGTAAATTTGTTCAATGACTGAATGTGCTGGGTGGTCAGGGAAGACTCTCAGATCGCATCCCGAGAGGAGACCAGAATGGAAAGCGGGAAATGGACTGGGGGAAAGGAAGGCCTGAAGGCAGAGAGTCCCAGGCACGGGAGCCTCCAGGCAGAGGCCCTGAGACAGGACCAAACTTAGCGTTAGGGAAAATGAAAGAAGAATCAGGAGGAACTGAGCTATCTGAACACTTTGCAAACTACAAAGTGCTGCATACACGTGCGGGAACGCGGTTTCTGTGACTGGTTCTTTGTTTACATTATACATTTTTGAAGACTTCTTCCATCGCCGTGGCTTTGGGGCACGCTGCTCTAGGGGCCGAGTCCTTCGCGGGCAGTTTCTGCAAAGGCCAACCCTGCAGGTCCCTTCTCCCGCCCCGCGCTGTCTCGCTGCTTCCTGGAGGGTAAATGGACCCACACACAGATGTGGCGCCAGGGCTGGCCGGTCACCTGCAGAGGCCGGCACCCCCGTCGCGATGGGTGGTGGAAGTGGGGCAGAGGTGGGACGAGCCAGGTCGGGACCGGCAGCTGGCGAGTCAGAGCCTGGAAGGCCCCGCGCCCCCGCGCCGCGCTCCCGAGTGCTCCGCCCTGCCGGCGGCGACCAGGCGCGCTCGGGGCAGGCGGCGGGACGGGCCCGGCCCGGGGCCGGGACGCAGCCGGGAGGGGAGGGGCTGGGCGGGAGGAGCAGCTAGCCGCTTTCGCCGCCTCCGCCTTCGCCTTCGCCGCCGCCTCCAGGTAAGGGGGCCCCGGAGCCGCCAGGCCACGGTGGCGCGCACCCCGCTGGGCCACTCCCCGCCAGCCCCAGGCGGGGCACTCTGAGCCCGGCCCAGCCCTGGGGCCCTTTGCCCTGCGCCCTGCCCTCCACCCCAGGGACACTGGACCCACCAGGAAGCGGCCGCGCGCTCCCCGGCGCTGCCTGCCCTGAGCCAGGCCGCCTGCTGGTGGTTGTTTTCAGAGCCGGAAGTGCTTTTAGAAATCTTGTGGGGCGGCAGAGGGGGAAACTGAGGCTGGGCGGAGCACTCGGGCGACTCCGGCCTCGGCCTCCGAGTTCTTAGAGGTCACCCAGCTGCTCCCTTGACAAATGAGTACGCTGGTCAAGGTCAGAGAGGAAGGGGGTTTGCCCAAGGTCACAAGAGGTCACTGTGCTTCCCTTGCCCCACGTGGCCCCTCCACGTCCCTGTCAGGAAAGCCTCTAGGACTCTCTCGCCTCGTCTCTCCCTGCCCCCCGCGCCCCCTGCAGACTCTCAAACAGAGCGTTCTAGCGGGGCTTGGGGAGCCTCTGGAGAAAAGTCAGGCCCCTCATGTTACAAGGAGGCCATGTCTTCTGGCATCCATGCCTGAAGTTACAGGAGGGAAGAATTACTGCTGCTGACTTTTGAGTGGATTTTAAAACTGGGTAAACTGAGGCTCAGAGAGGTGAAGTAACTTCCCCAAGACCACGCAGCTAGGAAGCAAGAGAGAAAAACCTGGGCTACCTGTCTGGAGAGCCTGACCCAGTGCTTGGCACAGAGTTGGCCTCCACAATGCCTTTGCGGTGACCAGCCCAGCTCTTCCCTGGGGTGGCACTGGGAATTGCGAGCAGGGTCAGGCTAGCATCCCAGACTACTACCTAACTCGAAGTAGGAGTCAGCACATGAACCCCCTTTCCCCTAACTCAGTGTTTATTTCATTGCAGAAAATATGAAACTCTTTTTAAGCTTTGGGAACATCCATTTGTTCATTCAACAAATGGCTTTGGGTTGTTCATTCAAATATTTGTTGAGCTCCTACTTTGTGCGTTGTTTAGGCACTGAGGATACAGCACTGAACAAAACGAGCCCTGCCCTCAGGAAGTACACTCCAGAGGGTGGAATAAAGCCCTGCCCTTCAGCCTGGGGAGGGAGGGCTGGGCACAGGGGAGACCATTGGCGTTTCCCCAACTGTGAAGTACATGAAGACAGCAGAAGAGACCGGTGTTAGAGTGGCCTCAAGCCCTCGTGTGCAGCATCAGACAGAGATGGGCTCATGTGTTAGCTTTGCAGCTTTGTAACTGAGTGATCAGGCAAGCTAAATGACCTCTTTATGCCTCAGTTTACTCATTTGTGATATACCCATCTCCAAGGTTGTTGTGAAAATTAAAGGAGCTGAAGCCACAAAAGGCCCAGTGCAGTGTCTGACACTTTGGGAGACTATACTTTTTTTTTTTTTTTTTTTTGAGATGGAGTCTTGTTCAGTCGCCCAGGCTGGAGTGCAGTGGCGCGATCTCAGCTCACTGTAAGCTCTGCCTCCCAGGTTCTTGCCATTCTCCTGCCTCAGCCTCAGGTGCCTGCCACTACGCCTGGCTAATTTTTTTATATTATTAGTAGAGACGGGGTTTCACTGTGTTAACCAGGATGGTCTCGATCTCCTGACCTCGTGATTCACTCGCCTCGGCCTCCCAAAGTGCTGGGATTACAGGCATGACTTTATCCTTTTTAGTCCTATGGCCCAAGGAGGAGTTGGACAGGAGGAGTTGATCGATTAGGTTGTCATAGCTCAGCGTGTAGCTCCCACAAAGGCTGAGGTCTGGAGAGTTCCTCATAAGGCTCAAATCATCCCTCTCTTCTCTGGTACCACTGGGCTACAAAGGCTGGATCAGCCACCAGGGCTGGCTAACGTGGAACCTAAGAAATGTCAGTGGATGGTTTCTCATTGTGTTCTCTTTTGACCTGTGTGTTTTGTAAACCGTGTTGTACATTATAAACCGGGGCTGCTGATGAGGAGTGGGGAACTGGCTCTCTGGAACGTGTGACAGCAGGCAGAAGGGGTGAGAGTGAAATCCAATCCACTTTCCGTTTGGCCGACCTCCGCTTCAAGCTGCCCTGATATCATCGTACCACCCTCTGCCTCTGCCTAAAACCCCACTCTGGATTCCCATTTTCTTTCTCTCTTTCCGTTTTTTCCTTTCTTTCCTTCTTTCCTTCTTTCTTCTTTCCTTTTTTCTTCTTCTTTTTTTTTTGAGACAGAGTCTTACTCTGTCACCCAGGCTGCAGTGCACTGATGCGATTTCGGCTAACTGCAACCTCTGCCTCCCGGGTTCAAGCGATTCCCCTGCCTCAGGCTTCCAAGTAGCTGGGACTACAGGCACCCACCACCATGCCCGGCTGATTTTTGTAATTTAGTAGAGATGGGGTTTCACCATATTGGACAGGCTGGTTTTGAACTCCTGACCTTGTGATCCACCCACCTCAGCCTCCCAAAGTACTGGGATTGCAGGCATGAGCCACCGCGCCTGGCCTTGGCTTCCCATTTTCTTAGGGAAAAGAGCAAAAACCTTTTACACGAACTGGAAGGCTGTGCACCCCTGTCTCCCAGCTTACACCTCCAGCTGCATCTCAGACACTTATCAACAGCCCTCTGTGCCCAGGCATGCCACCCCTTCCTCCTTGGGACCTTTGCATCTGCTCTTCCAGGTCTCTCCTACCCCCTGCTTCCCTTTTCCCAGGTAACATCTTCTCATTCTTCACATTTTAGCCCTACCCAGACTTGTACTCCAAATGCCTCAGGCCACAAGACTTCTCCTGGTATGTCAGAGGTTAAGTTCAGGGTGGTATTTTACACTCATTGCTGGGATTAATTCCTGCCTATACCCTGTACACCACCCTAACTGTAACCCCTGTGACCTCCAGGACCAGGGCTAAGTTTGTTTAGTGGGTCCTCAGTAATGACATCCACTGATAGGGAGGCCCTCTTGAGCACATTGGGGACCTCACTTTATATAAAACGATATTGTCCTTCAACAAAATCTGCTGAAGTCATTTTTCAGCTGTGGCTTGCTTCATTCAGCACACAGAGATTGAGCCCCTGCTCTGCCACATACTGTCCTAGGATATGTCTGGGAACATGGCCCAAAAGCCACTGCCTTTTTGGGCTTCCTCTAGTGAGGGAGATAGACCGTAAATAAACCTATAATACATCGTCAAGTGGTGATAAATTTGATAAAGAAAATCACAGGCCAGGCGCGGTGGCTCACGCCTGTAATCTCAGCATTTGGGAGGCCAAGGAGGGCGGATTACAAGATCCAGAGATCGAGATCTACTAAAAATACAAAAATTAGCTGGGTGTGGGGGTGCGGGCCTGTAGTCCCAGCTACTTGGGAGGCTGAGGCAGGAGAATCGCTTGAATCCGGGAGGTGGAGCTTGCAGTGAGCCAAGACCGAGCCACTGCACTCCAGCCTGGCGACAGAGCAAGACTCCATCTCAAAATACATAAATAAATAAAAATTACAAAGGGTTGGGTTGGAGGCAGGAGTGGAGGGGCTGGGTGTTTTACACTGGAATGAATAACCAAAATATTAATTGGGAAGCCCTGGTGCCCTGGGCTTCATCCACTCTCACCCGGACCCTCCTGTTCAGGGAGACAGACACATTGGCAACCGGCCATTATGTCCGAGAAGAGATGAAGGGGCCCAGATGAAGTCTTTGTGGCTTCAGAGGTGGCAGACCCCACGTTCGCTGGACAAATCCAGGGAAGTGCGTGGCAACCCCTGACCCCCCAACTTAGTAAAGTGGAGAAGGACTTGGGATTTGAGGTCACACAGGCCTGGAAGGAGCATCCTAGGTCTTGCTAGCTGTGTGACTTCCGCTTCTGTGAGTCTCGGTTTTCTCATCTATAAAACGGGGACAGCGATTGTCTCTTCTTAATAAGGTTGTTAGGAAGCTGAAGTGGGATCATGGAAGTAGGCCCCAGAAAATCTATGCTGATTTTATTATTAAACTGTGCTTTTGGAAAAGGACACTATTTGGACAGGGGGACCCAGATGGGAGAGAACAGCCTGAGCTGAGGCCTGAGGTGGTATCCCAGCGTTAACTGGAAGCAGGGGAGTGCAGTTTAGCTGAGGATGAGCTGCAAGCAGGGAGTGAAAGAAAACAAAGCGGGAAAGGCAGGTTAGGCCCGTCCACAGGTGCTTGGGGCTCAGAAGTGGGATGTGAGCCTGTGGATTGATGAGAGCTCGTCAGATTCATCCAATTTGCTGGTTTTCAAATTGTGTTGGAAATCTCCGGCCAGGATGTAAACCAGACCAAAGAGAGGTAGAATAGCACCATTGTGAAGATGGCTGCCTGTGGCCTAAGTTCCAGGCACAGGTTTAAATACCACATGACTCGTCCAGGGACCTTGACCTTCAATTCTCAGGGCCTCTCTGTCCCCATCTGTGGAAGGATGATAATAGCACCCACCTTGTAGGATTGTTGAGAGAAAATAAGATGATGTGTGGAAAGAGGTGACACGTGGCTAACATTTGTCCACCTTTTACTGTTGTGATTTTTAAATGTTTAAAATTTTTAAAAATTTTTTATTTTCTGAACTTTTAATTTTTAATTTATTTTTTATTTATTTACTTTTTGAGACAGTGTTTTGCTCTTGTCTCAAGAGCTGGAATGTAACGGCACGATCTCGGCTCACTGCGACCTCTGCCTCCTAGATTCAAGCAATTCTTCTGCCTCAGTCTCCTGAGTAGCTGGGACTACAGGTGCCCGCCACCATGCCCAGCTAATTTTTGTATTTTTAGTAGAGACGGGGTTTCACCATGTTGTCCAGGCTAGTCTTGAACTCCTGACCTCAGGTGATCCACCCAACCTCAGCCTCCCAGAGTGCTGGGATTACAGATGTGAGCCACTGTGTCTGGCCCTAATTTTTTTTTAATGTAAAAATTGTGATAAAATACACATACCATG
Organism: Rhinopithecus roxellana; assembly: GCF_007565055.1. Classification (NCBI taxonomy): domain Eukaryota; kingdom Metazoa; phylum Chordata; class Mammalia; order Primates; family Cercopithecidae; genus Rhinopithecus; species Rhinopithecus roxellana. Next base: position 8,857,647 of record NC_044560.1, on the reverse strand, counting down.
AAATTTACCATTGAAAATTTCTGTGAGTTGTCTCATTGTAATCTTCTGTGAGTCTTAGTTTTCTCATCTGTAAAATGGGGACAACGATTGTCTCTTCTTCATAAAGTTGTTGGGAAGCTGAAGTGGGATCATGGAAGTAGGCCCCAGAAAATCTAAGCTGATTTTATTATTAAACTGTGCTTTTGGAAGAGGGCACACATTTTAAGTGTGTAATTCAGTAATGTCAAGTGTATTCACATCGTTGTGCAACGAATCTCTAGAACTTTCCAACTGGCAGATCTGAAACTCCACACTCTTTAAACAACCACCTCCCTCCCCTGTTCCTGCTCCCCGCAGCCACTGGCAACCACCATTCATTTTACTTTCTCTCTCTATGAATTTGACTACTACTCATACCTCATAGAGGTGGAATTGTACAGCATTTATCTTTTTGTGACTGGCTTATGTCATAACTTCTCAGGGTACATTCATCATTCATGTTGTAACATGTGTCAGAATTTCCTTCCCTTTTTTTTTTGAGACGGAGTCTCGCTCTGTCGCCCAGGCTGGAGTGCAGTGGCGCAATTTCCGCTCACTGCAAGCTCCGCCTCCCAGGTTCACGCCATTCTCCTGCCTCAGCCTCCCAAGTAGCTGGGACTACAGGCACCCGCCACCACGCCCGGCTGGTTTTTTGTATTTTTTAGTAGAGATGGGGTTTCACCATGTTAGCCAGGATGGTCTCGATCTCCTGACCACGTGATCTGCCCGTCTCAGCCTCCCAAAGTGCTGGGATTAGAGGCTTGAGCCACTGCGCCCGGCCTATTTCCTTCCTTTTTTAAGACTGAATAACGTTCCACTGTATGTATGGATCATATTTTGTTGATCTATTCGTCTGTAGATGGGCATTTGGGTTGCTTCCAACTCTTGGCTATTGTGAATAATTCTGTAAACATGGGTGTACAAATATCTTTTGGAGACCCAGCTTTCAGTTGTTTTGCATATATACCCAGAAGTGGTATTGCTGAATCATGTGCTGTTATAATTTGAAGGTGGGGTATTGAGGGTTCCCCCCTGTGTCTTATCTAGCCCATCGCTCTGGGGCTCTGGGGGGCAGTTTGAAAACCAGTGGGTCAAATGGACTATTACAGACTTTGCCATTTCTCCCACTTCCTTCTCAGGCAAATTTGTCTCTGTAATTATTTTGTAATTATCCCAAGTGGAAACCACCATTCAGTCAACAAATGTTGCTGAGTTCCCACTGTGCTTACCTGTGAGCAGAGGGAGATAGAAGATAAATGTAAATGAGTAACTGATACAGAATTGGGAGGCTGGTGTGTGCTGTGGACAAAGTAGAACAGCTGGGTAAAGGGGCTAGGATGGGCAGTGGGCAGGGTGGCTGCACCGAAGTGTGAGATTTGATCTCAGACAGGAAGGAGGTGAGGGAGTTGGCTGTGTCCTTATCTGGGGGATAAGCATTCCTGGCTGTGGGAACATCCAATGCAAAGGCCGTGAGGTGGGAGCATGCCTGGTGGGGTCCAGGAGCTGCAGGGAAGAAGGTGTGGCTGGAGCAGCACGGGAGAGGTGGCAGGGGTAGGGGGCAGAGAGGCCACTCAGGCCGATTGCAGCAGCCCCATCACCGTTGTAAGGACCTTGACTTTGAGAAGGGAGTCTTGGAGGGTTTGGAGCAGAGGAGGGGCATGGCCTGACTCTGAGATGGTGCTCTCTGGGTACTGTGTATGAACAGCTGGGGTGAGGGCAGAAAAAAACAGATGTGTGGAGAGGCGTGACCCAGTAAGAGGTGACGGTGATTAATACCAGGCAGGGGAAGGAAGAGAGCAGTGGTAAATGTGGGCACACATCACAGGGCCTGGGTGTCCACCCAACGGCACTGTCACCCCACCCACCTTCCTGCCCCTCCTCCAGACCGCTGAAGCGAGGGTGGGAGGGGAGCTTAACTTCCGTGCCAGCATCTCTGTTTTCTTTTCCTCTGCAATGTGATTGTCCAAAACCCTCTGGGTTCTTCTATGTTGGAACTGTTGCCATGGAGACCTCCTGAGATGCCTCACTGACCTCTAGCTTCCAATTTGACTTCAGATAGAGGTGTAGAATGAATGGGTATCTCTTCTAAATGGCTGCAGAGGGTGCTAACCTGGGCCCGCCTAGACTCTGCCCTTCTAGGAGCATCTCAAGATTGTCTTATTTTGGCTGTGGGGTGCATGTGTATTGTAACCTTCAACTATGCTCTGTGGCATTTCTGGCCTAAGGATAGTGCCATAGCTTTACGTGTTGTAAATGATTTCTTAGCCAAATGCTTTTTTTCTCCTTGGCCCCAGAATAATTAGTCTTCAGCCTTCCCGTGACATTGTAGCCATCTCCCTATTAATGGTTATTTTATTGCACAGCAGAATCATTTAAAAACTCAACTGCGATCAGAAAAAGGAGAGAGAAAGCCTGGTGGGGTCCAGGAGCTGCAAGGAGTAGGGTATGGCTGGAGCAGCATGGGAGAGGCGGCACACTAATATAATCACTGACCCACACTAATATAAATCACATCAAATTTGACCTTGAGGCTGGGCGTGGTGGCTCACGCCTGTAATCCCAGAACTTTGGGAGGCCGAGGTGACAGGATCACTTGAGCCAGGTGTTCGAGACCAGCCTGGCCAACGTGGTGAAACCCTGTCTCTACTAAAGATACAAAACTTGGCCAGGCATCGTGGTGTGCACCTGTAATCCCAGCTACTTGCGTGGCTGAGACAAGAGAATTGCTTGAACCCAGGAAGTGGCGGTTGCAGTGAGCCCAGATTGTGCCACTGCACTCCAGGTTGGGAAACAGAGTAAGACTTTGTCTCAAAAACAAACAAACAAACAAAAACTTTGACCTTGACCTTCACTGACTACTCCAAGGGGGGAAAAAAAGGCCAGAGCTGGCTGGCATGTAAAGAAAAAACAAAAGTTCATTCTTGCATGTGATCTTCTAAAGGCCCAGGTCATGGAGTTTTAAGGACGATTTAAAGGATTTTCAAAGATGGTATTGACCATATTTGATTTTCTCCTTGGTGCTAACTTTAGAATTTTTCATCTCTCCAAGAAGAAATCCAGTGGTATTGTTTATGGCATCGGTCAACAAATATTCAGAGGGCGCACTGTGGGTGCTTGTGGAGCTGAGGTCAGATATTTATGGAATGTCTCACTGCCCCCACTACTTACAAAAATGACCCAGTCAGCATTTTCTTTGGTGACAGATGATGTGACTGGCTAGACACAAGTCATAATCGTAGCATATCCAAACGAGGTCCCATTCCAGAATGACCCCTGTCCATCCTGGGTCTGGGCTGTGCAGCGGAGCTGTAGGCATGGGTTTGCCCTGTTGTTCTCACTCTATATTTGTTGTTTCCCTGGAGAGCGCGTCCTCTTCTAGGTCAAGTGTGGGTCTTTCTTGGAGTTCCTTGGTATAGTACTCCATTTTCATGCTGCTGATGAAGATGTACCCGAGACTGGGTAATTTATAAAGAAAAAGATGTTTAATGGATGCATAGTTCCATGTGCCTGGGGAGGCCTCACAATCATGGCGGAAGGTAAAAGGCACGTCTTACATGACGGCAGGCAAGAGAGAAGTGAGAACCAAGTGAAAAGGGGTTTCCCCTTATAAAATCATCAGATCTCCTGAGAATTACTCACTGTCACGAGAATAGCACAGGAAAGACCCACCCCCATGATTCAGTTACCTCCCACCAGGTCCCTCCCATGATGTGGGAATTGTGGGAGCTATAATTCAAGGTGAGATTTGGGTGAGGACACAGCCAAACTATATCATTTGGTGTCTTCACAGTACCCGGGACAAGAACCTCAGGAGGCTACCAGGAGCTGGGAGCTCCTCCTTCCGTCAGTGACTCCTTAGTCCCAGGGCGCTGCTGGACCAGGCCTGTGTGTCTTAGGTGACCCCAGGGCACAGAGGTACTGCTGGTCCTGACAGAAGGGACTTTTTCTCGTCGCAGGAATATAGCACTCTCTTGGAATCAGTGTAACTTCTCAGACACACTTGAGATCCAGTTTTACTTTGGACTGGATCCTGATCCTAAATCAGTTCAAGGGGTAGAGGCCCCCAAGGACCAGACACACAGCAGGTGGCGCATCTCCCACCCCACAGCTGCCCCTACACTTGTGCAGCTGGAAAAGTTTGGGGTCCCAGCCTGTCCAGTTGGACAATTCGTAGGGTTGAAACCATGGGCTCCCCCATTCCGGCATCATGGAGAGCTGAGAAGCTGAGAATTGCCCTGTCTGTCCCACCAACCCTTGTTCATTTCTTTTTCTTTTCTTTGTTTTTAAGTTCTGGGATACATGTACAGGATGTGCAGTTTTGTTACATAGGTAAACGTGCCATGATGGTTTGCTGCAACTAGCAGCGCATCACCTAGGTATTGAGCCCAGCATGCATTAGCTCTGTTACCTAATGCTCTCTCTCCTTGCACCCCACCCGCTGACAGGCCCGTGTGTGTTCTCCTTCCTGTGTCCACGTGTCCTCATTGTTCAGCTCCCACTTATAAGTGAGAACATGTGGTGTTTGGTTTTCTGTTCCTGAATTAGTTTGCTGAGGATAATGGCTCCCAGCTCCACCCATATCCCTGCAAAGGATATGATCTCATTCCTTTTAATGGCTGCATGGTATTCCATGGTGTATATGTACCACATTTTCTTTATGCAGTCTATCATTGATGGGCATTTGGGCCAATTCCATGTCTTTGCTATTGTAAATAGTGCTGCAATGAACATACACGTGCAGGTATCTTTGTAATAGAATGATTTATATTCCTTTGGGTGTGTACCCCGTAATGAGATTGCTGGGTCAAATGGTATTTCTGCTTCTAGATCTTTGAGGAATCGCCACACCATCTTCGACAATGGTTGAACTAACTTACATTCCCACCAACAGTGTAAGAGCATGCCTATTTCTCTGCAGCCTCGCCAGCATCTGTTGTTTCCTAACTTTTTAATAATTGCCATTCTGACTGGCATGAGATGGTATCTCATTGTGGTTTTGATTTGCGTTTCTCTAATGATCAGTGATGTTGAGCTTTTTTTCATGTTTCTTGGCAACATGAATGTCTTTTGAGAAGTGTATGTTCATGTCCTTTGCCCACTTTTTAATGGGGTTGTCTGTTTTTTGCTTGTAAATTTGCATAAGTTCCTTGTAGAATCTTGATATTAGACATTTATCAGATGGATAGATTGCAAAAACTTTCTCCCACTCTGTAGGTTGCTTGTTCACTCTGATGATAGTTTCTTTTGCTCTTTAGTTTAATCAGATCCCATTTGTCAGTTTTTGCTTTTGTTGCAATTGCTTTTGGTGATTTTGTCATAACATCTGTGCCCATGCCTATGTTCTGAATGGTATTGCCTAGATTTTCTTCTAAGGTTTTTATAGTTTGGGGTTTTACATTTAAGTCTTTAATCTATCTTCAGTTAATTTTTGTGTACGGTGTAAGGAAGGGATCTAGTTTCAATTTTCTGCATATGGCTAGCCAGTTCTCCCAGCATCATTTACTAAATAGGGAATCTCTCTCTTTCTTTCTTTTTTTTTTTTTTTGAGGCAGAGTCTCACTCTGTTGTCACCCAGGCTGGAGTCCAGTGGCAGGATCTCAGCTCACTGCAGCCTCTACCCCCAAGACTCAAGTGATTCTCCCACCTCACCCTCCCGAGTAGCTGGGACTGCAGGTACTCACCATCGTGCCTGGCTAATTTTTGTATTTGTTGTAGAGATGGGGTTTTGCCATGCTGTCCAGGCTGATCTCGAACTCCTGGGCTCAAGAGATCCATCCTTGGCCTCCCAAAGTGCTAGGATTACAGGCATGAGCCACTGCGCCTGGCCTCTTTTTCTTACTGACAAGATCTATTGGTCAAATGTGTGGGACTTAACTGTGAACTCACCCCCACTGACTTGGCTGGGCCACATGGGCCCAGGGCTTTCTGAGATAAAACACTCCTCTTCTAAGGATCAAGAGGCCAGAATTATTTCTGATTAAAAGTTTTGTGTGTGTTTTTTTTTTTACATTATAAAAGCACCAATAAGCTCATGACAGAAATGCTAAAAATATAGAAAAATAGAAAGAACAGAAACCAATCACCTCTAGTCCCTCAGCCCCACCAACCAAGAGATAATGATCATAAACATTTTGATGTATTTCCTTCTGATCTTTTTGCTCTGTGAAACATGTTTTATTTTTTATTGTTGTTTATTTATTTATTTGAGACAGAGTCTGACTCTGTCACCCAGGCTGGAGTACAGTGGTGCAATCTTGGCTCACTGCATTCTCTGCCTCCTGGTTTCTAGCAATTCTCCTGCATCAGCTTCCTGAGTAGCTGGGATTACAGGCATGAACCACCACACCCAGCTAATTTTTGTATTATTAGTAGAGATGGGATTTCACCATGTTGGCCAGGCTGGTCTCGAGCTCCTGACCTCAGGTGATCTGCCTGCCTCGGCCTCCCAAAGTGTTGATATTACAGACGTGAGCCACCACACCTGGCTGAAACATGTTTGTTTTTTAATTTATTTTTTTTTTTTTTTGAGACGGAGTCTTGCTCTGTCACTCAGGCTGGAGTGCAGTGGTGTGATCTTGGCTCACTGCAAGCTCCGCGTCCTAGGTTCACACCATTCTCCTGCCTCAGCCTCCCAAGTAGCTGGGACTACAGGTGCCCACCACCACGCCCGGCTAATTTTCTGTATTTTTAGTAGAGATGGCGTTTGTTAGCCAGGATGGTCTCGATCTCCTGACCTCGTGATCCGCCCGCCTTAGCCTCCCAAAGCGCTGGGATTCCACGCATGAGCCACTGCACCCAGCCGAAACATGTTTTAAAAACAGAACTAGAGTCATATTGTATATTCAGTCGAATTCTGGTCTACCATCTCTCTAGAACAAAATTATCCCTGATTTGTAGCATTTGCCGATTTCTGTGATGTAAATATTCCCAACATGCCAATGTCACCGGACACAGGGTTGGAAGGAGAAGCACAGAACTGATTGTCACCAGCTGGTGTGAGCTGGCACCAGTGCAGCATGTTGTAATTTTAAATTATTTTTTTCCAATCTCAAAATCAGTACTTATTGTTAATAATTCATAAAACACAGATATATAAAGAAAAAATTAAAATCATCCAGAATTCAATCCGGGTCTCTGCCTACCTGGAGTTAGCCACTGCCAGCATCCTGGTGCATGTCCAAACAGTATCCTCTCTATGGATAGAGACCTGCACAAAATAGCTTTCTAGAGAGTTCAAAAGCAATGTGAATTTAATGGCAGAAAATTTGGGGGAAATACAGAAAAGTCTCTGGTATCTCTGAATGGTGATTCAGAGATAATTTTGGAGGATGTTCTTCCAGTCATTTTTCTCCTCTCCATTGCTTTAACATGATTAGACTCATAGTGTGAATATTCAATTTTTAGGCACAGTACAGGTTCATTCTCATGCCAGGGAGGAAGGCAACCTCTAGGAGAGGGCATTCCCACTGATAACTTAATACAAACCCCACTAAGGCTTAAAGAAGTAAAAAATATTATTTTCACTGGCATTGAAAATGGCACTAAGGACTGGGTGCAGTGGCTCATGCCTGTAATCCTAGCACTTTGGGAGGCTGAGGCGGACAGATTGCCTGAGCTCAGGAGTTCAAGACCAGCCTGAGCAACATGGCAAAACCCCGTCTCTACTAAAAATATGAAAAATTAGCCAGGCATGGTGGTGCACGCCTGTGATTCCAGCTACTCAGGAGGCTGAGGCACAAGAATCACTTGAACCCAGGAGGCAGAGGTTGCAGTGAGCCGAGATGGCACCACTGCACTCCAGCCTGGGCGACAGAGCCAAACTCTGTCTCAAAAAAAAAAAAAAGAAAGAAAAAGAAAAGAAAAAGAAAATGGCACTAAGGATGAAGCTCAAATTATTTGAAATTTTGGGGGACCCAGATTTTGGGTCCTGAGACCTCCTTTGGGTAATTCCAGATGCTTGGCCCTTCGTCCATCTCCCTTCCCCATCTGATGCTCCATTGGCGTGTGAGAACGGGAGTGCCTTTAGGGAGAAAAATAGGAAAATCTAGCTCTTGCTTAAGCCTAAAAGCTAATTCATTCCTCAGTTCATATGACTGGCATTTTCTGAGCGCACACTCTGTGGTTAGGCACCAGGTACAGATGTGGAGGCGACACGGTGCCTGCCCAGGAGCTGGATGCAGTGACCACAGCTCAAGGTACGAAGAGTTGAACAAGGACATTCAATGAGACAATCCATGGAAAGTAGCAGGGCTGTGTGGGGCACATGGTGAGTGCTCAGCAGTGGTAGCTGCCTGCCTTACCACTCTGCTGAGAAGAGCATCGCACATCAAGGAACATGCAGGGCGAGGGCCCAGAGGAGCTCAGGCTCCCCTGAGCTTTAGCTAACCAGCCAGCTCGCTCTGCTGTAGCCTTCCCCAGATCCCACACCCTGTGGACCCACAGGCTGGTTTTTCCGGTTTGCTCCCACAGGGCAATTTGCATATTTCTCCGAAGAACCATCCAGAACCTGAGCAGCCTGTCTTCAAACAGAAAGAGGCCCACGGCTGTTTCTTGAAATCTGGGTAACTATCGAAGGTTTCTTTTCCTTCAGAAGCCCCTTGTTATTATTTAAAATGGTCTTCTTTCTGAGTTTACGTTTTCTGTTTCCCTCTCTAGAATATAATCTCCCCAATGGGGGGTCTTTATGTGCCTGGCTTAGTCACCACTGTAGTAGGTCTAATACATGTTTATTAGATTCATTAACCCATTACGAGGTCAATATTCATTTATAATTTACTTTTGCCTCAAGAAAAGGTTTTTAAAATTCTATAGAGATGTTCCACTATGTTTTTTAAAACTTTTTATTTTAAAATAATTATAGGCTCACGGGAAGTTGCAAATATAGTACCAAGAGGTTCCATGCGCCCTCATTCAGCCTCCCGCATGGCCGTTGCCTTTACAAGGAAGCCTAATTCCTTAGTGAGACGAACTTGGCCCTGCCTGGGGCAGCCCTTGGCAGCTTCCACTCCCACCTCATTTCTTCACACCCACCCATTGTCCAAGCCCTGGCTGCACCAAACATCTTTTTGTTCTTCAAAAGCATTTCTCCTCTGCCTCTGGGTCTTGCCACATGCTTTTCCCTTTGTCAAAGACGTGCCCACCCCACCCCTGTCTGATTCACTCCTTGTTCAGGACTCAGCTTTACCATCACCTTCTCCAGGGAGCCAGTGCTGGGTTCAGGGTCCCCGTCTTGGGATCCCTCTGTCTCTCATGTTTCCCCTGTCACGGTGTTTATCACACGGATTGTCATTGTCTGTTTTTTCTGTTTGTTTTGGTTTGTTTTTCTTTGAGAGACAGGGTCTTGCTTTGTCACCAGGCTGGAGTGCAATAGTGTGATCACGGCTCACTGCAGCCTCAACTTCCTCAGACTCCTGGACTTAAGCGATCCTCCTGCCTCAACCTCTTGAGTAGCTGGGACCACAGGCATGCTCCACCATGCCTGGCTAATTTTTAAATTATTATTATTTTTGTAGAGACAGAGTCTCGCTTTGTTGCCCAGGCTCCTCCAGTCCTTCTGCCTCAGCCTCCGAAAGCTCTGGGATTACAGGCGTGAGCCACTGTGTCCAGCCACCATTGTCTGTGTATTTGTCTGTCTCTGCCACCATACTGTTTCCTCTAAGGAATACCTCTACACCCATCCTGTGACTTCTGCAGGCCCCTGCTGGAATGACACCTTTCATCCACGTGTATTAGCCATCCCCACTTCACCCCATCACTTCATATCCCCTCACCCTGCCTAACTGTTCCTCCCCTGACCACTTCCTGAAGGAATGTTTACCTATGTGTTGAGTGGGCTGCTGAGGGCGTGGATTCTGCAGCCAGACCTCCTGAGCGTGTGTCTTGGTTCTAGCGCTTATTAGCTCTGTGACCTTGACCAACTTAGGTCGCTTTGTCATTATGTATTGGCATATTATTGCCTGTCTCCCACCAGAATGTCAGCCCCTTAAGAGCAGGGAACTTGTCAGTTTCATCCTCTAATCTGCCCTAAGGCCCAGAACAGGGCTTCCCACATCCTAGCCCCCTCTTGATTCATCCAGCAAGTATTTCCTGAATGCCTGCAGTGATCCAGGGCCTGTCCAGAAAGCTAGGGGTGTGGCAGTGAAAAAACAACCAGGGAACTGACTTAAGAAACTTCTATACTATTTGTATACACAGGTAAAGAAATAATTTTTTAAAAAAAACATTTTAGATAAGAATGAGTATGATAAAAATAGAAGAGGGTGCTGGGATAGAAGACAGAGATATTAGGTTGGTGCAAAAGTAATTGTGGGTCTTGCTATTAAATTGCAAAAAACCACAGTTACTTTTGCACCAACCTAATACTGTAGACTGGGTGGTCAGGGAAGGTCTCTCAGAGGAGGTGACATCTGAGCTGAGGCCAGATGATGTGATGGTCAGGGAAGGGTGTTCCTGGTGGGGAGAATGGCAGGTGCAAGGGCCTGGAGGGGGTGAGCAGAAAGACAGCCAGTGTGGCTGTAGCATAGTGAACAAGACTGGTGTGGGGACATGAGATGGAGTTTAGTGGCAGGCAGCAACTGGATTGCACAGGACTTTTAAGCTTATCCAATCTTCAGCCTGTGGGCCGCATACAGCCCAGGACAGCTTTGAATGCGGCCCAACACAAATTCGTAAACTTTCTTAAAACGTTATGAGGTTTTCTTGCGATTTGTTTTTTTTTTAGCTCCTCAGCTGTCATTAGTGTTAGTGTATTTTATGTGTGGCCCAAACCAATTCTTCCAGTGTGGCCCAGGAAAGCCGAAAGATTGGACACCCCTGTTAGGCCATCATACCGGGATTGGGATTTATCCTGATGTTATGGGAGGCCTTTGCAGGCTTTTAAGCAACCTAGTGACGTGATTGGTCCATGTGGCAAAAAGGTCACTGAGGCCACTATGTAGAGAATGCATTGTAGGGCATCAGGAGAAATTGTGTTGAATAATGAATGAATTTGGTCAGAGTTTAGCTTTATCATTATTATTTTGTTAGATGGAATCTTGCTCTGTTGCCCAGACTGGAGTGCAGTGGCACAATCTCAGCTCACTGCAACCTCTGCCTCCCAGATTCAGGTGATTCTCCTGCCTCAGCCTCCCGAGTAGCTGGGATTATAGGTGCACCCCACCATGCCCAGCTAATTTTTTGTTTTTTCTTTGAGACGGAGTCTCACTCGTCACCCAGGCTGGAGTGCAGTGGCGCGATCTCGGCTCACTGCAAGCTCCGTCTCCCAGGTTCATGCCATTCTCCTGCCTCAGCCTCCAGAGTAGCTGGGACTACAGGCGCCCGCCACCACACCCAGCTAATTTTTTGTATTTTTGGTAGAGACGGGGTTTCACCATGTTAGCCAGGATAGTCTCGATCTCCTGACCTCGTGATCCACCCACCTCGGCCTCCCAAAGTGCTGGGATTACAGGCGTGAGCCACTGCACCCAGCCACTAATTTTTGTACTTTTAGTAGAGATGGGGTTTCACTATGTTGGCCAGGCTGGTCTCAGACTCCTGACCTCAAGTGATCCGCCCGCCTCGGCCTCCCAAAGTGCTAGGATTACAGGCGCGAGCTACCACCGCGCCCAGCCTGAGCTTAGCCTTTTGTACGCTAGACACATCCTCATACCTCTGTGGTTAGAAGCAGGCCAGCTCACCCTTCTCTGATCAGAAAGCTGTTCATTACTGAGCTAAGAACTGGCATGGGGCTCCCCAGATACCAGTCTAGTAAAATACTACCTTAGGCTCCTCTGAGTAATAGGTACAGTCAATACAGCCTCCAAGTGGCACATGGAGTTGATTAAATGTAGTGGAAATTGCTGACCTGCTGACATCAGGCTAGTGCTGCCCTTGGCACTGCCCTCAGTTCATGGTTTATGCTGTTCCCCCTGTTTCCACCGCCATGGTCTGAGCTGACCCTCTGAGCTAGGGAAATTTGCTGCGAATCTCAAAGTTGGGTTCCTGGAGCAACCGTTGAGGCCAGTCTTGCTGGGTGACTTTCGGCAAAGTCTTAACCTCTCTGGGCCTTCGTTTCTCCATCTGAAACAGGGGAAAGAAGATCCCTGTGCTGGTATAGAGGAAAGAGCTCAAGGTTTGGAGTCAAAAGTCTGGTTTGGATCTCATCAGTTACTGTGTAACTTTGGGGAAATTGCTTGATCATTTTAAGCCTGTTCCTTGGTTGTAAGAGGAAGTCATAATGGTTCATGTCCAACTTAACTTTACATGGTAGTTGTAAGAATTAAGCGGATTGGAAAATGCTTTGCAAACAGTTATGTGCTGTAAAAGTGTTGGTTTGTTGCTTTTAACTACCTCAGGGTTGTTTTGAAAATAAATGAAATATTAATTGTAGACAGACTTTTAAATAACTCCTCTACAGAAGTAATATTTTGAGAACAAAAATTTTTGTTGCTCAGCTAGATGGGAACAAACTTAGGAACCAAGAACAGTATGGAGTGTGGTTATTGAGCTAGAAGGCTCCTGGCCATGTGATGAATATTTAAAACAGAGTTGGTGGCCAACAGTTCTATCTTTGGGCCCTATCTGTCTGCCATTGACTGGCTGTGTGAGGGGAGCCCAGTTACTTCTCTGAGCCTGTTTCCTAATTTGCAGACTGAACATTACAGTCCTACCTGCCTCATAGAGTCTGCTGAGACAATGCATGTTAAAATTGCAACCCCAGTGCCCTGCACCCAGTAATAACTCAGTAATGTTAGGTCTTGTTATTGTTAAACCTTTGCTATGTGCCAGGCACCATGCCAAGCTTTTTACTTGTTTGTTGATCATTTTGTGCATTTATTTTTTAAACAAGCATTTATATAGCACGAACCCTGTGCCAGACTCCATTCTAAGCACTTCACGAATACTAAGCCACATGGGCTGTGTCCTTTACTACTGACGCATCTCTTCTAGGTAGATACTGTATGGTTGCATCTGTAGGTGAAGAAATCTAAGTACAGAGAGGTTGAGTTGCCCAGGGTCCCACATCTACTAAGTGGCGGTACCTGTGTTCACACCCAGGTCTGTCTGGTCCTGAGCCTGCGTTCATATCCTTGATCCCCTACAGTAGAGGCTGGCACCCTTCCCTGTACCCTTCCTGGTGGCTCCCAGTGTTCTTTCTGTTTCTTGGATGCCTTCTTGGCGTGTCCCCTCTCTCCTCTTCTCTCCCTGCTCTTCCTACTCTTCTCCTCCCTTTCCCTTCTGCCCCTGGGAAGGAAGGAAAGAATGGAGGGAAAGAAAAGAAGGAGGGAGAACAAAGAGGAGACCTTCCTCCCTTTTTTCCTTCTTCCTCCCTTCCTTTGAGGTATACCATACACAAAGTGCATAAATCTTAACTATACAGCTCAGGGAAGTTTCAAATATATTTATACCCATGTAACGACCACCCAGGTCAAGATAGAGATCATTTCCTCCACCCAGAAACCTTCTTTGCACCCATTCTGAGCCAATACTCCCTCCCACATGTAACCCCTCATCTGACTTCCATCACCATACATTGGGTTTACCACTCTTCAGTTTCATGTAAAGGGAATCCCATGGTAGGTACTCTCTCGTGAATGGCTTTCTGTGTATCATTTTGTCTGAGATTCACTCATGTTTGCTGTAGTTCATTCCTTTTTCATTGCTGTGTAATGTTTCACAGTGTGAATATGACCATTTATCCATTCTACTGTGATAGTCATGTGGGTTGTTGCCAGTTTGGGACTACTGTGAATGAAGTTGCTGTGGGCATTCATGTATGTGTCTTTTGGTGACATAAGTCCTCATTTCTCAGGAGTGGAATTGCCAGAGCATAGGGAAGACGTATGTTTAGCTTTAGGGGATATTGTCATACCATTTTCAAATAGTTGTACCAATGTACAATCCCACCAGCAGTGTATGAAAGTTCTGTTTGTGGCCAAGCACAGTGGCTCACTCCTGTAATCCCAGCACTTTGGGAGGCCGAGGCGGATGGATCATGACGTCAGGAGATTGAGACCATCCTGGCTAACACAGTGAAACGCCGTCTCTACTACAAATACAAAAAATTAGCTGGTCGCAGTGGCGGGCGCCTGTAGTCCCAGCTACTTGGGAGGCTGAGGCAGGAGAATGGGGTGAACCCAGGAGGTGGAGCTTGCAGTGAGCCGAGATCGCGCCACTGCGCTCCAACCTGGGCGACAGAGCGAGATTCCATCTCAAAAGAAAGAAAAAAAAAAAGAAAAGAAAGTTCTGTTTGTTCTTCATCCTCACCAGCACTTGGTATTATTCTCAGGCTTTTTAGTTTTAGCTATTCTGACAGGTGAGTGGTAGTGTCTCATTGGGATTTTATTTTCCATTTCTCTGATGACTAACGATGTTGAACATCTTTTCATACTTATTGGCTATTGGGAAATTTTTTTTTTTTTTTTTAAGAGATAGGGTTTCATTCTGTAGCCCAGGCTGGAGTGCAATGATCATAGCTCATTGCAGCCTCGAATCCTAGGCTCAAGCGATCCTCTCACCTTAGCCTCCTAAGTAGCGGGAACTACAGGCATGTGCCACCATGCCCAGCTAATTCTTTTATTTTATTTTTCTGTAGAGATGGAGTCTCACTATGTTGTTTCGGCTGGTCTTGAACTCCTGGGCTCAATCAATCCTTCTACCTCAGCTTCCAAAAGTGCTGGGATTAGAGGTGTGAGCCACCATGCCTGGCCTAAGGAATATCTTTTTTTTTTTTTTTTGAGATGGAGTCTTGCTCTGTCACCCAGGCTGGAGTGCAGTGGCGCGATCTCGGCTCACTACGGAATATCTTTTATGAAGTATCTATTCAAGTCTTTTGCCCATTTTTAAATTTGCTTCGTTTCTTTTTCTTAATGGCTTATTGGAGTTAGTTGTTTGGATACTGTGTATAGACCTTTGTGGATACACATATTGAAGATCCCTCCCTCCATCCCGGTCTGTAGTGTGTGTTTTCACTCTCCTAAAGGTAATGAAAAGAAGTTCTTCATTTTAATGATGCCTACTTTATCAGCCCCCTTTTATGGTTTATAAGTTCTGTGTTGTGCTTAAGTAACCTTGGCTTACCTCTGGAAGCATTTCTCACTGGGAATTTTCTCCTGCAGGGCTGGGAATGGCCACGTGGAACAGGCCATGCCAGAAACTGCCGCAGCGGCCTCTGGTAGCTGAACCCACTGCAGGGGGGGAGCCACACCTGCCCATGGGCCGGGAGCTGACTGAGGCCAACCGCTTCGCCTATGCTGCCCTCTGTGGCATCTCCCTGTCCCAGCTATTTCCTGAACCCGAACACAGGTGAGTTCTTCTGTCTCACAGAGGGAAGGTCATGCTTCTTCAGGGGAACAATTATGGACAGCCAAACAGCCTGCCAGGCACCATGAGGCAATGCAGAGAGGAGCAAGTCACTGTCCTTGCCTCTAAGGCAGGGGTCTCTAACCGCCAGGCCGTGGACCAGTACTGGTCTGTAGCCTCTTATGAACCTGGCCGCACAGCAGGAGGTGAGCAGTGGGTGAGCAAGAATGACTGCCTGACCTCTGCCTCCTGTTCTAAGCATTTTATGAATACTAACCCACATGGGCTGTGTCCTTTGCTACTGACAAAGCTCTTCCAGGTACATACCGTATGGTCCCATCTGTAGATGAAGAAATCTAAGCGCAGAGAGGTTGATTGTGGCAGCATTAGATTCTCATAGAAGCTCAAACCCCATCGTGAACTGCGCGTGCGAGGATCTAGGTTGCACGCTCCTTATGAGAATCTAACTAACGCCTGATGATCTGAGGTGGCACAGTTTCATCCTGAACCCTACCCGTGCTGGGTCCCTGGAAAAATCATCTTCCCTGAAACCAGTCCCTGCTGCCAAAAAGGTCGGGGACTGCTGCGCTAAGGAACTCACAGTCTGGTAGGGGATAAGACATCCCCTTGTTCGGTTATTCACTCATTTATAAGTTCACCAGGTATTTTTTGAGCACCTACTATATGCCAGGTATGATTTGAAGTACATGGAGGGTAAATGTGAATGAGACAGATACCATCCCCCAATCAAGTAGGACACCGTCCAGGAAGGGATAAGATATTAATATTTATTCATTCATGAAACATGCATTTGTTGAGCCCCTACCATGTGCTGGCTGTAGCACATGGCCCTGTGGAGGAAACAAAGATAAGCGAGGCCCAGCTCCTGCCCTCAAGGTGCTTACATCCAGGTGGGGGTGCCCAGGTGGCCGATTGTAACAGCAGACAGATACAGATGAGTGAGTGCTGTAATGGGTTTAAACAGGGGGTCGTGGGAGCAAAAGAATGACACTGTTGTATTTCATCTCTATCATTGACAGTGTCTCCTGTGTGTGTGTTTAAATCACATATTTGGAGTCAGAATAGCAGAACTCTTAAGAGCATAGGCTTTGACCTTAAAAACTTCTAGAGGGGAGAGTATGGAGGCAGGAGGGGGCCAGTTAGGAGGCCAACGGAGTCATCCAGGGGAACCAGGACAATGACCGAGTGGTGGAGAGAGGACACAGGTGGGACAGACTTTTCTCAGGGAGAATGGAGTTGACTTGGGAAGAGGTTGAGTGTGGCGGGTGAGGCAGAGGCAGGAGTTCACTAGGGCTCCAAAGGTTCAGAGGGGGAAGAGAGTGTAGGTGCACAGAGATACCATTACTAGGACAGGGAGCACAAGATCGGGGCCAGGAGATGGTGAGAAACTCTTGCATGTGTTTTCAAGACATGGCCCCCACGTACACTCAGTGGTCCCCCATGAGTAAACTTTGCTTATGCCTTGGGTCTTAGCTGTTTGGGGTTTTTGTTTGTCTGTCTTTGTCTCTCCACTGGACTAAACAGTTGAACATACTTAACTCCTTGGGGGTCACCTCCAGGAAGCCTTCCCTTATCTGTCCTCCAGACCAGGGCATTGTTCCACCTGTGTGCCCAGG
Organism: Rhinopithecus roxellana; assembly: GCF_007565055.1. Taxonomy (NCBI): domain Eukaryota; kingdom Metazoa; phylum Chordata; class Mammalia; order Primates; family Cercopithecidae; genus Rhinopithecus; species Rhinopithecus roxellana. The sequence continues at coordinate 8,840,713 of NC_044560.1, read as the reverse complement.
GACCCATCTCTGCAACCATCACACTACATAGGAACTCTCCATACCTGCTACCCCTCCAGTCTGAGCTCTTGGAGGGCAGGGGCTACCTTGTTCATCTCAGAGTTCCCAGTGCCTTGCACACAGCTCAGTATAGCAAAGATACCTGGTAAAGGTTCGTGAAAAGAAGAGGTAGGTTCATGCTGTCTTTGTGAGCAAGGAGATGGTCCATAGGATCTGGACTCAGATCTGGGTTCAAATCCTAACTCTGCCACATTCCAGTCGCATGTGACCTCGAGCAGTTTTTTTAACTTCCCTAAGCCTCAGTTTATTTATCCGTAGAATGGGGCTAATGATACCCATGCTGCAGGGTGATTGCAGGAATTAAATGAGATGATGTAGTCAGGCGTGGTGGCTCACATGTGTAATCCCAGCACTTTAGGAGGCCTAGGCAGGTGGATTGCCTGCGCTCAGGAGTTTGAGACCAGCCTGGTCAACATGATGAAACCCCATCTCTACTAAAAATACAAAAATTAACCAGGCATGGTGGTGCACACCTGTGGTCCGAGCTACTCAGGAGGCTGAAGCAGGAGAATTGCTTGAACCTGGGAGGCAGAGGTTACCATGACCCAAGATTGCACCACTGCACTCCAGCCTGGGCGACAGAGCAAGACTCTGTCTCAGTCAATCAATCAATCAATCAATCAATCAATCAATCAAGAGATGATGTAGACAAAGCACACATCTCAGTGCCTAACACATAGTAAGCACTCAATAAATGGCAGTGGTTGCTTGCTAACTCTGTGAATTACTTTCTTTGCCCTAGTTTCTTCATCCAGAAAATGAAGATAATACCACACTTACTCCTACCACTCAGGATATTTTTTTGGCTTTTTGGTTTTTTCATTTTTGTTTTTTAGAGATGGGGTCTCACTCAGTCACCCAGGCTGGAGTACAGTGGTACAGTCATAGCTCACTGTAACCTCAAACTCCTGGGCCCAAGCAGTCTTCCCCTACCCCAGCCTTCTGAGTAGCTGGGACTACAGATGCATGCCACCATGCCTGGCTAACTTTTTGTTCTTCTAGAAATATGGTCAAACTATGCTGCCCAGGCTGGCCTCAAGCAATCCTCCCATCTCAGCCTCCTGAGTAGCTGAGATTACAGGTTCGAGCCACTATACCTAGCAGTCAGGCTACAAGTAATAGAACACAGTACTAAGAGAGATTTAAATAACAGGAGATTTGTTTTTTTCACTTGAGGAGAAATCCCAAGGTTCCAGAGTTGATTCAGTGACTCAAAAGGTTTCTGGGGCTGGGCACAGTGGCTCAAGCTGTAATCCCAACACTTTGGGAGGCCAAGGCAGATGGATCACATGAGGTCAAGAGTTCAAGACCAGCCTGGCCAACATGGCAAAACCCTGAATCTATTAAAAATATAAAAATTAGCCAGCCGTGGGTGGCACACACCTGCAATCCCAGCTACTTGGCAGGATGAGGCATAAGAATCACTTGAACCTGGGAAGCAGAGGTTGCAGTGAGCTGTGATTGTGCCACTGCACTCCTGCCTGGGTGACAGAGTGAGACTCTGTCTCAAAAAAAAAAAAAAAAAAAAAAGGCCTTTGGGTTGGCTGCTGAACAATTCTGTTGGCCTTCCCCTCCTGATTACAAAATAGCTGCTGCAGCTCCATACATCACACCCTCACAGGACAAGGCCCAGGACAGGAAGGAAGAGGGCAGGGATTCTCCCCAAGTCTCTCATCAGGGAAGACATTGTTCCCGAAATACCCTGAGAAGCCTTCCTTTGGGGTCATTGGCTAGTTCTTGTCACGTGCCCAACCTGCAGGTACAGGGAAGCCTGGGAACAAATAAAGGCGTTTGCTGTTTTTCTTTCTCTCTCTCTCTCTTTCTTTCTCTCTCTCTCTCTCTCCCTCCCTCCCTCCCTCCCTCCCTCCCTTTCCTTCCCTCCCTCCCTCCCTCCCTCCCTCCCTCCCTCCCTCCCTCCTTCCTTCCTTCCTTCCTTCCTTCCTTCCTTCCTTCCTTCCTTCCTTTCCTTCCTTCCTTTCTTTCCTTCTTTCTTTCTCTCTCTCTCTCTCTTTCTCTCTCTCTCTCTCTCTCCCCCCCTTCTCTCTCTCTCTCTCTCTCTCTCTTTCTTTTTCTTTCTTTTTTGAGACAGTCTTATTCTGTGGCCCAGACTGGAGTGCAGTGGCGTGATCTTGGCTCACTGCAACCTCTGCCTCCTGGATTCAAGCAATTCTCCTGCCTCAGCTTCTTGAATAGCTGGGATTACAGGCACACACCACCATGTCTGGCTGATTTTTGTATTTTTAGTAGAGATGGGGTTTCACCATGTTGGCCAGGCTAGTCTCAAACTCCTGACGGACCTCAAGTTATCTGCCCACCTTGGCCTCCCAAAGTACTGGGATTGTAGGCACGAGCCACCGTGGCCGGCTGGCTTTTGCTATTTTCAACCTCCATCTTCTGCTGGCCAGGAAGAAGGGTCTGGGGAATTACTGCTTCAGAGAAGCTGTTGACAACACCATCCAAGAGGGTGATTGTAAGGAGGGTATGTGTTGATGGCCCTTGCGGAGCCTGACACCGAACTACTACCAAGCGAATGTTGGTTGGTCTTGTTAATAACGAAACTCCTACCTGATAAACCAGTACCTAGCCAAGGAGGAGTTTTGTGTACTTTGTTTCCATGAACAAATGTTTATGAATCTGGACTGTGTGCCAGGCCCATACTAGGCGCTACTTAGGAGGGCACATGAGGCAGTGAGTTACTGTCCTGAGTCTCCCACCCCTACTCCACAATATCCAAGTGTTGTTATAAGCACAGGTGGCTATTGCCTGGCCATAAGCATTTGCCGTGGAATGTTTCCTCCTTGAATGTTTCCCATTCAGTATGCCGGTTGTTTCCGCATGGTTGATCTGTTTTCTGATGCACAAAACATATTTTTAAAAAACGTCAATATTGGCCGGGTGTGGTAGTTCATGCCTGTAATCCCAGCACTCTGGGATGCCGAGGCGAGCAGATCACTTGAGGTTAGGGGCTCAAGACCAGCCTGACCAACATGGTGAAACCTCGTCTCTACTAAAAATACAAAGATTAGCCAGAAGTGGTGGTATAAGCCTGTAGTCGTAGCTACTTGGGTGGCTGAGGCAGAATTGCTTGAACCCCCCAGCCTGGGTGACAGAGTGAGACTCCATCTCAAAAAATAAAAATGATAGGCCGGGTGCGGTGGCTCAAGCCTGTAATCCCAGCACTTTGGGAGGCCGAGACAGGCGGATCACGAGGTCAGGAGATCGAGACCATCCTGGCTAACACGGTGAAACCCCGTCTCTACTAAAAAATACAAAAAACTAGCCGGGCGAGGTGGCAGGCGCCTGTAGTCCCAGCTACTCGGGAGGCTGAGGCAGGAGAATGGCGTAAACCCGGAAGGCGGAGCTTGCAGTGAGCCGAGATCCGGCCACTGTACTCCAGCCTGGGCGACAGAGCGAGACTCCGTCTCAAAAAAAAAAAATAAATAAATAAATAAATAAATAAATAAATAAATATAAATAAAAATGATAAATAAATACCTCAATATTTTTAAAGCCCAGTTATGCTCTTGGTTTCAGTAATCTTTAAAAAATACTCTGGCAGTTTTTGTCCCCACGTGATATAAAACAACCCTCTAAAACATTTATTTCTCCTCCATGCTGTCAACATCACAGATGCTGTTCCCTTTAATTAATTCCATTTGTCAAACATGGAGAAATTAATGGGGTACAACAGGGATGGACATACTTCTTCTGCCAAGGGCCGGTTATTTTAGGCATGTGAGCCTGGCAGTCTCTGTCATAGTTACTCATACCTTTGCTGTGATAACACAAAAGCAGCCACAGACAGCAGGTGAAGGAATGCATCTGACTGTGTTTCAATAAAACTTTATTCACAGATAAGGGCTGCAGGCAAGATATGGCTGGTTAGCTGTAGTTTTCTAAGCCCTGGTGAATGAGAGGAACTTTGGACTAGGAATCAGGAAGCCTGGATTCCAGGGGAGGCTTTGTCCTGTCCCTGCTGTAAGAACCTTGAGAAGACATTTAACCAGCAGTCCTGGCCAGGTGCGGTGGCTCATGCCTGTAGTCCCAGAACTTTGAGAGGCCGAAGCAAGTGGATCACATGAGGTCAGGAGTTCAAGACCAGCCTGGCCAACATGGTGAAACCTCGTGGTGAAACCTCGTCTCTACTAAAATTACAAAATTAGATAGGGATGGTGGCGCACATCTGTAATCACAGCTACTTGGGAGGCTAAGGCAGGAGAATAGCTTGAACCTGGGAGGCAGAGGATGCAGTGAGCCAAGATCGCACCATTGCACTCCAGCCTGGGCAACAAGAGTGAAACTCTGTCTCAAAAACAAACAAACAAAACCCAGCAGCCCAGGTGCGCCACGTGTAAGATGGGGTAGGATCAAAGGGTATGTTTGATGCCCTTGCTCAGTGAGTGACCTGTGCGTGGTGGGTGCTCAGGGACGTAACCACTGGAGTGGGGTAACCTCTGCAGTGGGTATGCATAGCCTCTGGGGTCCCAGAGATGTAGGTTTGAATCTGGAGCTGTCACCTAACCTTTCTGGATCTAGGATTCCTTATCTCTAGAGTGGGGTAAACTAGTACCTCCCTTAACTAGTACCTCCCTTCCTCATGGGGTCATGGTGAGAATTAAGTAACTCAAGGTGTACGAAGCTCTCAGCACAGGTACTGACAGACAGTTGCCCTACAATTGTTATCTGCTGTCATTGTTGCTATTGATTTTCCTGTATTTCCACTAGACCAACAAACACATTAGTAGAAATTATCAAGGCCCTGCCGATTTAAAATGCTACTTGTTATTTGGTAAATTGCTGGGCTGGCACTTTACATATATATTTTTTCAAATTCATTTGTCCATGGAAAGAAACACATTACTATCTAGTGCTTTGTAGGTGCCAGATATTGTTCTAAGCACATAACAAACACTTACTTAGTTAATACTTTCAACAATGCTATGAAATAGGTTTTATCATCTCCACGTGTTTTACAGATAAGGAAACTAAGGCCCAGAGAGGTGAAGTTACTTGTCCAAGACCACACAGTTCGTGGCAGAGCTGGGATTTGAACCAGTCTGTGCTCTTTACCCCTGCACTCTTGTTAAGAGATGCTTCTCTATATCCCAAAACTTTCTTCATGTACAGCAGGGCCAGGCCATGCTGCAGCCCTTGGCCCTGAGCCCTTTCTGTATATACATTTGCCTCTAAGTAATGTTCAGTTCACTTAGCCATCCCCTCCCCAAATATGTACCTCGTTACCACCCCAAGGTAATCCCAGTAAATTGCAGTGGGGCAAATTATAATCACTGTGATAGCAGTAGCTAACATTTATGCAGGGTTCACTGGTGCCAGACAGTGTTACCATGCCATTTAATCCACCCAGCTCACCTAATGAGGCAGGTCCTGTTATTATCCACGTTATCTCAGAGGGAAATGAAGCTGAGAGGTAAAGTGAGGACACAAAGCCAATTTCCAGGGGAACCAGGACTCCCCCAGGTGGTTGAACTTCAGAGTCAGACTCTTAACGCCATCCTCCACCGCCTCCCTCTGCCACCTTGTAAATCAAAATAAGGATGCTAGCTAACATTAGTTGAGCCTCTACTACGTGCCAGGCTCAATTTTGGGCACTTTATATTTATCATCTCACTTCACCCTCAACCAACCTTGTGAAGTTGGTCTCTTGAACCCATTTTGCAGATAAGGATACTGAGGCACAGAGAGGTCATTACACTTTCCCAAGATGCTGTCTGCTAAGATTCCCCTTCAAAAATAAAGGACGTTCACCCCCAGCTGCTGGCAAGGCTGCCAGCACAGCCCTGAGCTGTCTGTACCTTTTTGGGCCTGCCTCAGCTGAAGGGAGCCACCTTGCCTGAGGTTCTGTCCCCTCCCTGGGGCACCTGCATCCGGTAACTGGCTGATGCGCAGCTGTAAAGGCCTGGCCCTCTCACCCCACTGGGGGCAGTTCTGAAGGGTCATCCCATCTTTAGAACTCCCTGCAGGGGCTGCTGAGACCTCCCCTGAGACTGTATCACAGCTCAGCTGCTCCCTCTGCCCAGCCCCGCTTCCTCCCTTCCCTCCCCAAGGTGTTGATCCTAAGCGAGCCCTAATCATCTCCATTTCAGGGCAGCTTCTCAGGAACCTGACCAGTGGTGAGGCCAGGACTTATTTTATTTTTTCATTTTTATTTATACTTATTTTTTTATTTTTATTTATACTTATTTTATTTTTTTATTTTTATTTGTACTTATTTTTTATTTTTATTTATACTTATTTTTTAACTTTTGTTTATACTTATTTTATTTTTTAATTTTTGTTTATACTTATTTTATTTTTTTATTTTTATTTATTTTTCAGACAGAGTCTCACTCTGTCACCCAGGCTGGAGTGCAGTGGTGTGATCTCAACTCACTGCAACCTCTGCCCCTGGGTTCAAGTGATTCTCGTGCCTCAGCCTCCTGAATAGCAGGGACTGCAGGTACATGCCACCATGCCCAGCTAATTTTTGTACTTTCAGTAGAGATGGGATTTCACCATGTTAGCCAGGCTGGTCTGAAACTCCTGACCTCAGGTGATCCACCCGGCCCCACTTCGCAAAGCATTGGGATTACAGGCGTGAGCCACTGCGTCTGGCCAAGCCTGGGATTTACCCCCAAGTTCCTCACAACTCCCGTCAAGGTCGTGGCCCCACTCTAAGGAATGTGATAGCGGGGCCACGTGGTGAAAGGGCAGGGGGCTCCTGACATTGCCCCCACCACCTGGGAGCTCTGCATGTTTCTGAGAGGCCTGAGTACAGCCTCTGCCCTACAGGGCAGAACCCAGTGTTGGAGTCCCAAGGCAATGTGGTTTGAGGCAAGATGGGACTCTGATTTTGGAGACAGACTTGGTTTCTGGTTGTCAGTCTTTTCCTGGGAGTGGTATAATCGCCTTCTAAGTGACTCTCCTGGCCCACATTGCCTGGACCACCTGCCACCCAGCTGACTCCCGCTCCACAGAGGTGGCTGTGTCAGAAGTCTGGTGTGGACTCTGCCATAGTCCCCCTAAATGCTCTGGGCTCCCCACCTCTGTGTCTCAGCTCAAAGGCTTCCTTCTCCCCTAGAGGGGCACTATCCCTTCCTCCCCTGGGGACTCCTGTAGGACTGCACTCAAATGCCCTCTATAGACAGAGACCGGTGGTGGCAGTGCATGTGGAGGGCGTTCTTCCCTTCACTTCTTCCACTTCCACAGCAGCCAGCGTTTTCCAGAAGCGTGTCCTTGGCAGCGTCCAGGAGAGCAGATGGCCTCCTCTGGGAAGCCTTTTCTGGTGGCTGCCGTCACTTCTGCAGGTGGATTCGAGGCTCCCTCTGTGGGCTGCATTGAACTGATCTCCACTTCTGTCCTAGGGTACCACACAGCACTCGGGTCACTTGGTTACTTGAGTGTCCACCCTGCTGTGAACTTCCTCAGATACTGGGTTTTGTCACCTTTATTCCTTAGCCCCTGGCACAGTCCAGGCCCAAGTCATGCAACCAGTCACCGTCCATTGTTCTCATTGCTGTGGCTTATCAGCCTCTTTGGTAAAAGTTTTGGTGACAGAAGAAACCAAAATCCACATCACCCGGGCCAGGCACAGTGGCTCGCGCTTGTAATCACAGCATTTTGGGAGGCTGAGGTGGGTGGATCACCTGAGGTCAGGAGTTCAAGACCAGCCTGGCCAACATGGTGAAATCCTGTCTCTGCTAAAAATACAAAATTAGCCGGGTGTGGTGGCACATGCCTGTAATCCCAGCTACTCGGGAGGCTGAGGTAGGAGAATCGCTTGAACCTGAAAGGCGGAGGTTGCAGGGAGCTGAGAGTGCGCCATTGCACTCCAGCCTGGGCAACAAGAGCAAAACTCCATCTCAAAAAAAAAAAAAGGCAAAAAATTAGCCCAGCATGGTGGTGTGTGTCTGTAATCCCAGCTTCTCGGGAGGCTGAAGTGGGAGAATCACTTGAGCCTGTGAGGTTGAAGCTGCAGAGAGCCGTGATTGCGCCATTGCACTCCAGCCTGGGTGACAGAGCGAGACCCTGTCTGAAAAACAAATAAATAAATCTCCCTACAGTGACCTCTGTAGTTCCAGCTACTCGGGAGGCTGAGGCAGGAGAATCGCTTGAACCCGGGAGGTGGAAGTTGGGGTGAGCTGAGATTGCGCCACTAAACTCCATCCAGCCTGGGCAACAAGAGCGAAACTCCATCTCAAAACAAAAACAAAAAAGAAATTTACATCACCCAAGATGAGGTCTTTGACTGCCTCTGTATTTGAGGGATCACAGTCACTAAGTCGTGCACGTGCCAGCCGTCCACATCCGTGACCACAACTAATCTATACTTCGCAGTGGAGACTGAGCTCTGAGGATCCTGGGGAACTAAGACCATGTCTGCCTTTCAGCTCCTTCTGCACAGAGTTCATGGTAGGCCTGGTGAAGTGGCTGGAGTTGTCCGAAGCCGTCTTGCCAACCATGACTGCTTTTGCGAGTGGCCTGGGAGGTGAAGGAGCAGATGTGTTTGTTCAGATTTTACTGAAGGACCCCATCTTGAAGGACGACCCGACGGTGATCATTCAGGTACACCCAACGCCTGGTGGTGGCTGCTGGGGACAGTAGAACAAATCATTTTCTTTCAATGTTAGCCTAAAAAAATCACTTCTAGTGGGGCGGAGCAGTTGGAAGATAAAATATGTCATCATAATATCATATCATGATCATAGCTGATGTTGAATTATCATTATTGAATATTTACTCTTGACTTTATGCTCATACAATGCTTATTATGTGCTGGTACATTTTCAAAAACTAACTCATCTAATTCTCAAAGTGACTTTATGAGGTAAGTAGCAGGGACATCCCCATTTCATAGTAGTTGAGAAAACTGAGACACAGAGAGGTTAAGTAACTTTCCCAAGGTCACACAGCTGATAAGTGGTGGAGCCAGGATTTGAACCTTGGTAGTCTGACTCAGAGCCCACATTCTCCTAAGCCGTGGTGCCTCTTTTCAGAAGCAGAAGCTTCACTGTGTGCCCTTGAGCATGTCACTCACCAGCTCTGCCTGCAGTTAAAGCAGATACAAGCTTGTGACACAGACTGTTGGTGGGGAAAGTACGTGGATTGGAAATAGCCCCTTCCCCTCCTTATCTCACTACCTGAAGTCCTCATGTATTTCTTTCTTCGCTTGCCTGCTTATCATCTGGCTCACCTCTGGAATCCAGGGCAGTGGCTTTTTGTCTGTCTTATTCTGCCACTTGGTAAGAGTCAATATTTGTCAAATGAGCGGGCTGATCGTATATCAGCTTTGTCACTGATGCCTGTTGTCTTCTCCCTTAGGACCTTCTGAGCGTCTCCCTCAAGGATGGTAAGTTGATTTTCTAAGCTCTGTGAATGGTGGGTACCCATCTTCACCCTTGGCTAGCAAAGCCAGTGAGAGGTGCTGCCACCTGGGGCCGGGTCCCCCATGGTCTTTTGACTTCAGGAAGGAAAGGAACCTGATGTCATTGGTGAGCTGGTGAGCCCTTCATTCATGCCAGGACCGCGTGCTGCTTCTCAGAGTTTATTTCACTTATTCCTCGAAACAGGCCCGCGGTTTTACCTCCTCAGTAACTCTCGAATCTGGCTCCTTCCCCTCTCCACCCAGGCCGCTGGTCTGAGCCACTGTCGCTCCTCCTGGATAACAGCAGGGTCTTCTCACTGGCCTTCCTACCACCCCTCTGGCCAGCAGTTTTCTCCCCACTCTGCAGCTAGAGTGTTCTTTTCAAAGGCGCACATGACCGCGCCACCTCCCTGCTAACTGCACTCAGGAGAAAAAATCAGCCCCTCTGGTGTGGCTCTCAGGCCCTAGTGGGCTGGCCCTTGTCCTGTTCCAGCCTCACTTCTGCTTTCAGTCCCCCTGCAGTGGGGCTCCTGCCACACCGGCCTCCAGCAGCTCCGTTAGCACGTATGCTTTGTGGGTTTGCACAGACCCCTGAGCACGTGTGCTTTGCAGCTTTGCACGCACCCCTGGGCACGTGTGCTTTGTGTACAGCAGCATCTTTGCACACACCCTTCCTCTGGCTGGAAATCTCCTCTTGCCCCTCTTTGCCTACTCACTTTTGACCTTTCCTTCGTCCCTTCACTCAGTCATCACCTCCCAGTGGAAGCCTTCCAGGTCTCCTGACTTGCACGCTCCCAGCACCCCATGGACCATGGTCACAGCTGTGCCCCTAGTTATGTGATTCTTAGATTGGTAACTGGCTTCCCACGAGACCACAAGGCACCATTTGGGCAGGGTCTGTGTCTGGTTTTGTTCACTTCCAGGGCCTGAGCCAGCACCTGGCACATCACACGTACTTGGTAAATATCTGTTGAATGAATAAATGAAATAGATCTTATGGCCCCATCGTATGGATCAGGAAGTCAGTTCAGAGAGGTTAGGCAGTTTACCCAAGGTTGCTCAGCACACGGCAGTGCGGGACTCCCTGTGTTGGCTTCTTAGGACTGCTGTAACAAATTCCCACAAACTGGGCAGCTTAAAGCAACAGGAATCTCTTGCCTCACAGTGGCTCAGACCAGCGGCCTGGGTGGAGAGGGGAAGGAGCCAGATTCGAGAGTTACTGAGGAGGTAAAACCGTGGGCCTATTTCGAGGAATAAGTGAAATAAACTCTGAGAAGCAGCACGCGGTCCTGGCATGAATGAAGGGCTCACCAGGTCACCAATGACATCAGGTTCCTTTCCTTCCTGAAGTCAAAAGGCCATGGGGGACCCGGCCCCACGTGGCAGCACCTCTCACTGGCTTCACTAGCCAAGGAGTCTGGAATCAAGGCATCAGCAGATCACACCCCCTCTGAAGGCTGCTGGGGAAAATCCACTGTGCCTCTTCCAGTTTCTGTTGACTCCAGGTGTGCCTTGGCTTGTGGCTGCCTCACTTCAGTCTTTGCCTTCTTCTTCCTATGGCCTCATCCTTCCCCTTTTCCTCTCCTCTGTGTGTCTTTTATGAGGACTCTTGTGTAGGGTAATCTCATTTCGAGATTTTTAACTTAATTATATCTGCAAAGACTCTTTTTCCAAATAAGGTCACATACATAGGTTCTGGGACACAGATGTATCTTTTTTGTGGTGGTGGTGGGGGGTGCGGTGCTCTATTCAGCCCTCTATACCAGGATTCCCCAAGCCCCCAGGCCACGGACTGGTACCAGTTCATGGCCTGTTAGAAACTGGGCCACAAAAGCAGGAAGTGAGAGGTGGGCAAGCGAATGAAGCTTCATCTGTATTTTCAGCCGCTCCCCATCGCTTGCATGACTGCCTAAGCTCCACCTCCTCTCAGATCAGCAGTGGCATTAGATTCTCGCAGGAGCGCGAACTCTTGTGAACTGTGCACGCAAGGGATCTAGGTTGCATGCTCCTTATGAGAGTCTAATACCTTATGATGTGTCACTGTCTCCCCTCACCCTCAAATAGGACTGTCTAGTTGCAGGAAAACAAGCTCAGGGCTCCCATTGATTCTATATTTTGGTGAGTTGTATAATTATTTCATTATATATTACAGTGTAATAATAATAGAAATAAAGTGCACGATAGGCCAGGCGCGGTGGCTCATACCTGTAATCCCAGCACTTTGGGAGGCCGAGGTGGGCGGATCACGAGGTTCGGAGATCGAGACCATCCTAGCTAACACGGTGAAACCCCGACTCTACTAAAAATACAAAAAATTAGCCGGGCTTGGTGGCGGGCGCCTGTAGTCCCAGGTACTCGGGAGGCTGAGGCAGGAGAATAGCGTGAACCCGGGAGGCAGAGCTTACAGTGAACTGAGATCACGCCACTGCACTCCAGCCTGGGTGACACAGCAAGACTCCGTCTCAAAAAAAAAAAAAAAAAAAAAGCGCACAATAAATGTAATGTGCTTGAATCAACCCGGAACCATCCCCCCGACCCCTGCACTGGTCCATGGTAAAACTGTCTTCCCCAAAACTGGTCCGTGGTGCCAAAAAGGTTGGGGACCACTGCTCTCTACCACTCCAGGATGCCTGCATTAAGTCACTATGCGGGCAGCCTCCTGAGCCCCTTCCCACCCCCACAGCTCCCATCCAGCTTCTTCTCACCAGCTCCTCTCTGCCAGGGCTCCCCTATTATTGCATAAGTGGCTTCTTCTGTTCTCTAAACTGTAGAGAAGCTTTGATGCTATGACCTCTGATGTTTATTCTGATAGCAAGCAGGGAGGAAACACAACGTAGAAGAAATCCCCAGCATCCTCCAAACCCTGTAATAGGGAAACTTTTTCCTGGCTTCCCACTGGAACCCTCCTAGTAGAAGGAGGAGGAGGAAGAGCAGAATTTCATAGTGGGAAGGAGCCGCAGGGGAAGGTCAGCAGGGTAGCAGTGCAGCAGGCGGGCTTTGGGCCAATTGGAAGCCTGAGGAGGGAGAGTGGGATGGATTTCACCTGGACAGGTATGCAGATGGCTGGCCTCAGCAAGGAGAGCAGAGGGGCAGGGGTGAGGGGCTGCCCCCGGAACCATTCTTCATGTTGCAGAACTGCTGCAGACCAGGTACAGAGGATAGAAGAGAGAGCTCAGAAGTGACGTCTCAGCCCTCAGATTCTGGTGGTCTGGTGCCAGCTGCAAGGGGACTGGGACTCTGTCTCAGGAATCCTGGCGTTTGTCTCCAGTGACCCTTTCAGGGCAGGTGGTAGTCAGGAACCCTAAAAGAGTAGGGTGCTGAGGCTTGCTCAAGCCCAAGCAGCAGGGTGGATGAACTGCTTTCTCATGCGTGCTTGGTCATGCACGTGTATTTAGTGCAGTCAGTGCCTGCCAGGGTGGCAGGACACGTGGGTCACCCTACCTTGGGGATTCTTATTATGAGCATAATACATTTTCTTTACCTTTTTTTTTTTTTTTTTTTTTTGAGGCGGAGTCTCGCTCTGTCGCCCGGACTGGAGTGCAGTGGCCAGATCTCAGCTCACTGCAAGCTCCGCCTCCCGAGTTTACGCCATTCTCCTGCCTCAGCCTCCCGAGTAGCTGGGACTACAGGCGCCCGCCACTTCGCCCGGCTAGTTTTTGTATTTTTAGTAGAGACGGGGTTTCACCGTATTAGCCAGGATGGTCTCGATCTCCTGACCTCGTGATCCGCCCGTCTCGGCCTCCCAAAGTGCTGGGATTACAGGCTTGAGCCACCGCGCCCGGCCTTCTTTACCATTTTTTAAAAAGCCTCTAAGCCCTTACTACTCTCAGTGTGGTCCGTGGTCCCAGCAGCGTCGGCACTGCTGGGAGGTTTGTGAGAAATAGAGTCTCAGCCCCTGCCCAGACCCGCTGATTGGGATCTGCACGGAACCCAGGCAATTCCTAAGTGCTTTCTACTCGGAGGAGCGCTGCTCTAAGGCTCCAAAGAGTGTGTTTGTTCCTACTGTATCCAAAGCATTTTAATTCCACATTGTGGAGCTAAAAGGGCTCTCCATGGGTGACCCGGCCAGCCTCTGCTTTCAGGCAGGCGAGGCCTTCGGTAATACTTTATTTAGCAGAGACAGCCAAGTGGCCCCCAAGGGAGTGGCAAGGTTGGCCTGAGAACACTGCTTCGGTCACTGGACTCTGAGTTTGGGGCATTTTCTGTCTGCACCCCCTGGAGCTTACATTTCCAGGGCCAGGCAGTCTCAGGAGTTGTCATGGATTTCATCACAGAGCGATTGTGTCACTTTATTTATTTTTTTAATAGAAGTGAGGGAAGAATAATAATATCTGATCCTCCTGGACTCCCTTGGAGAGAAAGGCTGGATTGCACAGTGGTCTGAGACTCGGGTTGCTGGAGATCAGGGCAGCAGCTCAGCACATAGAATCTAATATTGGAATCAGTGTAATGGCAAAGCCGCCATGTGCTAAGTCCTGGCTGCGTGGCAGGCATGGCGCTAAGGGCTTGCGCTGGCATTTCATCTCTCATCCTCCAGTGAGGTGGTTAAGGCTGTTGCCCCCATCTTGCAGACCTGAATCTCACACATCAAAGTCAACTTGGATGATCCTTTTTTTTTTTTTTTTTTTTTTTTGAGATGAAGTTTCGCTCTTATCTCCCAGGCTGGAGTACAGGTGACATGATCTTAGCCCACTGCAACCTCTGCCTCCTGGGTTCAAGCAATTCTCCTGTCTCAGCCTCCTGAGTAGCTGGGATTATAGGCATGTGCCATCACACCTGGTTAATTGTTGTGTTTTTCGTAGAGATGGGGTTTCACCATGTCGGCCAGGCTGATCTTGAATTCCTGACCTCAAGTGATCCGCCCACCTCAGCCTCCCAAAGTGTTGAGATTACAGGCCTGAGCCACCACACCCGGTGATCCTCTCATTTTCACAGGTGGAGAGACTGAGGCCCAGAGAGGGGAAGGGGCTTCCTTGCGCACACACAGCGGTAGAGGTAGACTGGGAGTCAGAAGCAGTTCTCCAGCTTCCTGGGCCAGCCATTCCTTTCTCTCATTGCCTCTTCATCAGGTAGAAAGAGAAGCAGCCTTGGCCCCGGAATCTGACTTTCCCTCTTTCCTCACCCAGAGAGTCATATGCATCCCACCACCTCTTTCTACACCCCACCCCTGCAAACCCCAAACCATCTTGGGCACCTAAGACACCTCCACTGACTCTTCTTTGCTGTTTGTGACCTTGGAGCTGGCTCTGGCAGAAGAATCGAGTGGGTTTCAAACAGCCTGTCTTACATCATTGCCTGGTGCTTCATGCCCACCCAGGCACGTTCTCATTATAGGCAACATCTAAACCAGCATCGCCCTTAACATTTCCATTTAGAATAACCACCATTTATTAAGCACCAGTTAAATGCTGGTGACCTCACCTGGCTCTTGTCGATCACTGTTTCATTTCATCCTCACAGCCATCCTTTAAATGTAGGCGTTCCCACTTTACAGATGAGTAAACCGAGGCTCATAGAGGTGAAGTAATTGCCTAAGCTAGTAAGTGGCAGAGCTGGACACTCTAAAACAACTGCTGTTAGTCAAAACCTTGGCAGATTTTACCCTCAGGAATTAGGGAATTGAGGCATCCCCACGGAAATATATCTAATATTTCTAATAGCTCATATCTAAATAATACCAGGCTTTGATAATGTCTAGGAGGTACCTTTGATTTATCCGATAGCCTTACCAGGTGCCAGCAGGTAAGAGGAACAGCTTTAGTGGCACACTGGCACCCAATGGGAGCAGGTGCCAGGGCTCCAAAGGTCCCCAGAGGTCAGAGGCAGGTAGACCCTCAAATCACCTAGACCACCCTCTTATGTAGATGGGGAAACTGAGGCCCAGAGAGGGGAGTGGCTTGCTGACAGTTGTCATGTCTGACCTCTTTATCTGTTCTAATGAATGACCAGGGACCAAGAATGGGGAGTATTTTGGGGGCTGATTATATTACAATTCAAGCCCCACCTTGGCAAGTTACTAAATGTCTCTGTGCCTTGGTTTCCCCAGGTGTCCGAGGGAGTAACAGTAGTCTCTACCTAACAGGGTGGTGGTGAGGATTACATGAGCAAATCCTTGTAGAGTGCCCAGCATGGAGCTGGTAGGCAGGGCACAGTCTGGGAGTGTTGCTGGGGTGATGGTGGCCATGGTGAAATGGGAAAACCCTGGAGTCCGGGAACCTGGATGTTCATCCTTTCTCTGAGACTCTTGTGCGTGACCTTGATCAGTCGCTTAACCTCTCTGAACTGCAATTTCAAGTACAAATAAGGGGCAAGAGCCAGCTGTTCCATAAAAACACGATTTTTTAAAAACTGTCTTGGGTTCTAAGACCATGATCTCGTAAATCATGTCAAGATCCTTACAAGGATCTTGTAAGGAGAAGGTTGGTGTCGTGGATGGGCCAGTTGTCCAGGTCCTTCCCCATGAGCTCCATGAGGGCAGTGCCCTTGTTGGGCCTGTTTACCGTTGCATCCCAGCAAGTGCAACATGGATGGACACATGATGGGCACTTAGTATTTGTTGGATGGAGGGAAGAAGGGAAGGTGCCATAGAAGGATGAGTGGGCGACCTTTCTTTGGAGAATGAGCTTGGGTGCTGAGCGGTGTGGTTTGCTGAATGTCTTCTGACAGATGCGTGGTGGGCACTCAGTACTTGTTGGATGGAGGGAAGGAGGGAGGGAGTGATAGAAGGATGAGTGGGGCGACTCTTCTTTGGAGAATGAGCTTAGATGCCAAGCAGCGTGGTTTGCTGAATGTCTTCCTTCTACAGAGATTGATGGGGGCAGAAGAGGAGGCTTTCTGTGTTACAGGATTTCTCCCTGGGTGTGAGACAGACTGATTAGTCACGGAGTTAGCCCAGGAAATCAGCATGAAAAGCTGCATTTCTCAGAACTTCCTGGAAGGCTGACCTTTACTGAGAGTTTTGGGATCTTAGTCACCGAACGATGCCATATTGGCAGCTGGGTGGAATTTTTTGTGTGTGCTAATCATTTCCTTCTCCTCATCTAGTAGCAACCCACGAAGCACTTTGCCCACACAACCGAAAAAATAAGTCTTTTACGTGATGAAAGTTAAACTAAATCTGAGCTAATAACTCTCAACCTCCACACAATTGACGTTTGAGGCTGGATCATTCTGTTGTGGGGGGCTATCCTGTGTGCCGTGGGGTGCTTAGCTGCATCCCTGGCCTACTAGGTGCCAGTAGACATTCCTAAGCTGTGATAACCAAAAATGTCTCCAGACATTGCCAATGTCCTCTAGGAGGCAAAACTGAAAATATGGCCATCTCAGGTGGGGCTGGTTTACTTGCATTTAGTAATCTTCCTAAGTTCTTCTAGTTGCTCTTCTAGGCTGCTTACATAGATTCTGAGTTATTGCAGAGTATATGATCATCAGATCTGCTGCTGAGGCCAGTACTGTTAACCTGCTCTTACAGGGGGAAAATGAAGGTTCCGCAGGTTAAGTGAGTAGCCCAGGATCACATTGCAAAGTAAGTTTCAAAACCCCATTTAAGGCCAAGTGAATCTCACCGTGAACTCGGTGTTGGTCCCTGGTAGACTTAAACCGCATCATGATTTTTGCCCTCTGATCTCTGAATTCAAAGGGAGGTCACCTCTAGGCCCTGGAACTGCAGGAGGCACACGCATTTGAGCCACGGCACTCTCTACCGCAGACGTGGCTCTGCTTTCTGGCCTGGTGTTTATTACTGGATTGCAAACCCTGCCTCCCTGCTGAATGAGAAAGGCTTGACATGTTAGTCTTGGGTTGTGGTAAAATGCAAATATTGTCACCTGGCTGCTGGGTTCTCCATCAACATCCTTTTTTCAAATTATTTTTTATTTTTATATTTTTTTAGATGGAGTTTCACTCTTGTTGCCCAGGCTGGAGTGCAATGGCACAATCTTGGCTCACCACAACCTCCGCCTCCCAGGTTCAAGCAATTCTCTTGCCTTAGCCTCCCGAGTAGCCGGGATTGCAGGCATGTGCCACCACGCCCGGCTAATTTTTGTATATTGTTAGTAGAGACAGGGTTTTTCCATGTTGGTCAGACTGGTCTCAAACTCCCGACTTCAGGTGATCTGCCCGCCCCAGCCTCCCAAAGTGCTGGGATTACAGGCGTGAGCCACTGCGCCCGGCCCAACATCCCTGAGATTCATACAGTTTATAATCCATATCCAAACAACTTGGTCCATCTGTTCCACAAATAAGAACCGACACCTGCTGTGTGTGCCCGGCCCTGTGTGAGGCACTGAGAATAACTCTAATAGCAGATGCTCATTGAGTGCCTGCTGTATGCCTGGCTCTGAGCTAAGTGCTTTCTTTATAGGAACCCATTCATTGAAACCCCATAATGGCCTTTGGAGGTAGATGCTGTTACTGTTCCCATTTTACAGCAGAGGAAACTGCAGCACAGAGAATAAAATGCCTGCCCAAGCTGGAAAGTGAGGAGTTAGGATTCCAGCCAGGCCTCGGGCTCTTGAGTCCACCTCTTACCTGCTGTTCTTCCTCCCACATGGAGATTAGTGGAGCCCTCACCCCTGCAGCTGACTTTAAGAGGGTTGGATGAGGCCTGAATGAAGGGCGGGCACCCATGCAGCCGGAACCAGAGGAGCTGCTGCTCTTACTGATCCTGCATCCGAGAAGGTGGAGATGGAAGGGTCTCAGAAGCAACCCCTTCTCTCTCCCCCTTGCTTCAAGACCACTGGTCTTGAAGTAAGCTTGTCGCCGTCTTAATGGCCTTAATCATCCTAAGCCATGAGGACAAAAGGCAGGAGTCATCCCCAAGACGTCCTGAGTCTTGAGCCCATGAGGGCTTTTCAGCCAGGCTCAGCCTCTCAAAGTGGGGACCCTGGGCACACAACAGGGCTTAAACCCATTACTCAGCAATGGACAGGGTGTATGGGACTGGAATACTGTGTAGTTTCTTCTTTATATGGAAAATAATTCATTTAGGGTAAAAATGGGGCTACGTAATAAATATTCTAGAAAAAGTATATAATTTAAAAAGTTGGTAAATCAAGGGATAGTAGTGTGGTGGGTAGGGTAAGCAGTATGAGTGTGACCTGTGAGGTGTGTCCTCGGACCCAGGGGGAAGAGGGACAAGGGACCCCTGCCCTGGCACAGCAGCAGGCAGCTCACAGCCTCACCCTGGCACCCTGACTCAGAGAGTGGCTTCTTAACAGGTACAGGATGGAGGAAACATGACAATTTCCCATAAAGTAATATCAGCCACCCTGTATCAGGCACTTACTGTGTCCCAGGTGCCAGCCAAGCTCACCACATCCATCTTCTTATTGCCCCTCAACAAAAGCCCGATCAAAAAGATATTCTTGGCCTGTAACAATCCCAGCACTTGGGAGGACGAGGCAGGCAAATCACTTGAAGTCGGGAGTTCGAGACCAGCCTGGGCAACATGGTGAAACCCCATCACTACTAAAAATATAAACATTAACCAGGCATGGTGGTGGGTGCCTGTGATCCCAGCTACTCGAGAGGCTGAGGCACAAGAATCACTTGAACCCTGGAGACGGAGATTGCAGTGAGCCAAGATCGTGCCACTGCATTCCAGCCTGGGTGAGAAAGTAAAATTCCATCTCAAAAAAAAAAAAAAAAAAAGATATTCTTATTCCCCTTTTGCAGATGAAGAAACTGAGGCTCAGAGAAGTTAAGAGACTTTCTGAAGCCATCCAGCTAGTAGGAACTCAGATCAAGATTTAAACCCAGGTCTTTTTGACAAAGGCTGAAGTTTCTGCCTCTGGGTTCCTTCGCTTTGGTCTGGAGGGCAGCCCCCAAAGGACGG
This sequence comes from Rhinopithecus roxellana, assembly GCF_007565055.1. Taxonomy (NCBI): domain Eukaryota; kingdom Metazoa; phylum Chordata; class Mammalia; order Primates; family Cercopithecidae; genus Rhinopithecus; species Rhinopithecus roxellana. The sequence continues at coordinate 8,821,457 of NC_044560.1, read as the reverse complement.
GGATTGACCAGGATCTCTTCCCAAAGGTGTGGGCTCTCCCAGCAGGTACCAGGTCAACCCCGACCCACGCTCAGAGATGGAGCCATTACTGGGAACAGGCTGGTTCAACGCCTTACAACAGGAGGCTGTCCTGCCCCCTGCTCCTGATTTGGGGGATTTGGAAATGTGGGGAAGGTCAGGATTGTTATCACAACTTGTGGGTGCAACTGGCATTTAAGGCCAAGTTCCCGGCGTGCTGCTATCCTTTGATGCATGAGAGTGTTAGATAATGAAGTATGAAACGCAGCTGCTTTTGTATTGAGAAATGCTGGTGGGCGAAGGAGTCCCGTCGTGAACACACAGCCTGACTCTGAACATGCCCCTTGCTGAAACAAGGGGACCAGTTGGCTCCAGGGGCTCCCACAGTATGTGGTTGTGTGTCTGGGATGGGCACCAGGGCTAATCCCGCAGTTCTGGGTGGCTGGCACACTTCTGCCGTCTGGTGGCAGAGCCGAGATCTCTGGGTCACCCTTCCCGATCCCCCATCTTTCCAAAGAACTGTTATCCCGTGATATGTAACTTTTAGGTGTGCCTGTGGCCCGTGACCTAGGGCTGCCCTTGAGATTGTATGTATACCCCATATGCATAGACTGTAGGGATTCCCAGCTGGCCAAACGGGATTGTCCTAAGACACCAAACTCCCTCAAGACTAAGAGATTTGCCTTTAAAAGGCAGTCATAGTGGAATGAGCAGAAATGTTGGCATCAGATAATTTGGATTATAATCCAAGCTCCAGCACTCTCTAAACTGTATGGCTTTGAGAAAGTTTCTTATCCACTCTACACCTGTTCTTTCCTCATTTGCAAAACGCAGCATCATAGTGACAACCTCCTAGGACCATTGGGAGGATCAGCAATCACAAATGCAAGCTCCTGCCATGATGCCTGCTGCTTAGGAGCAGGCCAGGGATGCTGGGTTCCCTTCCCTGCAGAGGTGGTGGGAGGAGCATTACGCTCTGCCTCCTGGTGTGAGCACATCCAGACCATCTCAGACTGGGAGGAGCTCATTTCCAAGAGGGGAGCCCATTGCTCTGTTTCCTGGGGTAGGAATCACCTGTTTCAGAATCACTGGGAGTGGAGAGTGTTGTTAAAAGTTCAGATTCCTAAGCCCCACCCCAGATCTCCTGCATGTGGGACTGAGGAAGCTGAAATTCCACAAGCTCTCTGGGACCTTGATGTTCCCTAAACTCTAAGAACCACTGTCCCGCTGTGACTCTCAAGTCTCCACATGGCCATGTTGCTGTTGGGCTGTTTCAAGTCCATTTGGCCTTGGGCTTTGAAGGTCTCTCCTTGTGAGGAGGAACAGGTACCCTGAAGCTGACCCTCAGATCTCTGAGCTGGAAAGGACCTCCAGAGACCAACTCCTTTGGTCCTTCTGGCAGGGTCCAAAAGTCTGGGCCTGGGCACTGGACTGGAATCTGCACAGCTCTCAGGAGCAACAGGGGGATGTCGCAGCACCCACTGATCATGGGCTAACCCAGATTTAGAAGGAGGCTGTGAGGAAGGAGCTCAGGCTGGAAGCATGGGCAGGCTTGGGAGAGAGGTGTGTGACTGGAAGACAGTGTTCTGCTAGCTCGTGGCCCTGCTTCCCATGTCATGGTGCAGGGAAGGGGTGGCGGTCAGGTGCATAGCCTCTGCAGCCAGGCTGCTACTTTACTATTCATTGGCTGGGTGAACCTGGGCCCCTGGCCTAAGCTGTCTGCACCTCACTTTCCTTTTTGAGAAGATGGACTTTCTATAGTACCTGCCACTTCAGAGGCTCATAAGGATTCAATAAGCCACTACATGCAGAAAGTATAGTGCAGAATGTGATCTGGATGAGTAGGTGATAAATGAAGCTTCCAGATTAATAGGATTATTGATCATAGGATGTTTCTGCCGAAAGGGGATATACATCTCATTCAGCAGAACTGTCCCCCGCATTTGGATCTTTCCCAACAGAGTTCCAGTAGCTCAGTCATTCATTCATTTCTACAAATATTCCATTCTTCCTGCATACAAAGATTATTAAACCTCTGCTTTGTTTTTGGCATGGGCCGAGGTACTAGGGATGCACAGTGGATTTGGAGCTTATATTTTATATTCTATAAGAAGAGGAGACAAAATAAACAAGTAGGCAAATAAAATATATATATATAGTTGTTTTAAATGGTGATAAGAAGAAATGGCTGGTCACGGTGGCTCATGCCTTTAATACCACCACCCACTTTGGGAGGCAAATGTGGTTGGATTGCTGGAGAGAGATATGTATAAATTATCTGAGCATGGAAGCACATGCCTGTAGTCCCAACTACTCAGGAGGCTGAGGTGGGGGATCACTTGAGCCCAGGAGGTTGAGGCTGCAGTGAGCCAAGATCATACCACTGCACTCCAGCCTGGGTGACAGTGAGACCCTGTCTCAAAAAAAAAAAAAAAAGGAAAAGAAAGAAAGAAAAAGATAAGAAGAAATAACTCATGGTAAAAGACTAGGAAGCAGTGGACTGGGTCAGGGAGGGCTTTTCCGAGAAGGTGAAATTTGAGGAAGGAACTGAGTGTTTCAGGCATGGTCAAGCCTCTGACATTTGTGGCATGTGCCTGTAGTCCCAGCTACTTGGGAGGCCAAGGTGGGAGGATTGCTTAAGGCTAGGAGTTTGAGACCAGCCTGGGCAACATAGCAAGATCCCCATCTCTTGAAAAAAAAAAAAAGACTATGACATTTAAGAATAACTCACCACTGTAAGAGAAGACCCCACTGAGAGGAGGAGAGAGGCCTTAACCCATCAATCCACTCTCCTCTAGTCCCCTGGGGGAGCAGGACTCCGAGGGTACTAGGGAGGGAGAGGGAGTCTCAGGTGGAGGTGGGAGGCAGGGAAAGGTCTTTTGTGCTGCCTGGGGCAGGTGGCCACAGCAAAGAACCCTGGCAGGCAAGAGAGAACCTTGGTCAGCTAATGACTCAACACATCTTAACTGTGCACCTACTAACTGCCAGGCATTGTCCCAGGCAGTGGGAGAACAGCAAGGAACAAAGCAAAGGTCCCTGCCCTTGTGGGACAGGCATTCTGATGAGGAAAGGCAGACAATAAACCTATACAGGGAAATGGAGTAATGGAGATGGGGTGACTAGGGGCTGAGCTGTTCTAATTCAGGAGCCGCTGGCTCCTCTAAGGTGGTGATATTTAAGTGGAGACCTGACTGATGGGAAAGGGCAGTCAAGCAGAGATCTGGGGCAGGAGCTTCCCAGATATCAGAAACAGCAAGTACAAAGGCCCCAAGGCAGCCATGAGCTTGGCTTCTTGAGCTGCTGGTGCCTGAAGCAGGGCCGGGTAGAAGGTGAGGTGGGAGAGGGTGGCAGGAAGGGGTTTGATAATGTGCAGTCTTGCAGACCATGGAAAGAAATGTGGACTTTATTCTAAGTGCACTGGGGAGCGGTCAGAGAGCTGTAAGCCAGGGAGAGAACACAACCGGATCGATAACTTTAAAGAAGCTCAGTGGCTGCCGTTTGGCAAATGGAGTGCAGAGGCAAGAGTGAAAGATAAGAAAGTGGTGAGGTGGCTGGTGGTTGGAGAGCGATGGCTGTGGCGGTGGCAGTGGAGATGGAGTGAAGTGGTCAGACTCAGGATATGTTTTCCAGGTGCAGCAGTCAGCATCAGCTGGTGGGGTGGATGTCGGGACAGGGAAACAAGAAGAACTAAGAACAATGCCCACCCAGGCTTGTGGTCTGAGCCCCAGGGTGGATAGAGCACTTTATTATTATTATTACTATTATTATTACTATTATTATTATTATTTTATTTTATTTTATTTATTTTTGAGACGGAGTCTCCCTCTGTTGCCCAGGCTGGAGTACAGTGGCATGATCTTGGCTCACTGCAACCTCTGCCTCCCAGGTTCAAGCAATTCTCCTGCCTCAGCCTCCTGAGTAGCTGGGATTACAAATGTGCGCCACCACACCCGGCTAATTTTTGCATTTTTTAGTCGAGAAGGGGTTTCACCATGTTGGCCATGCTGGTCTTGAACTCCTGACCTCAAGTGATTGGCCCGCCTCGGCCTCCCAAAGTGCTGGAATTCTAGGCACAGGCGTGAGCCACTGCACCTGGCCTATGGGGCACCTTTTATTGGGACTGGCTCTCAAGGAGCAAGTTGGCCCCCTGGCAAGTTGGCAGTAGAGCCTGGGCCAGAGAATGCCAGTATCCTGGTTAGCCCAGGACTCTGCCCCTCCCTACTGCCTTCTAGATGAGGAGATTTGCTCCTAGAGCTTCCAGAAGGAACATGCCTTGAACTACAAACCCTGACTCCAAGACCAGCATCCCAGCCACCAGCTCCTTGAAATGACCTGTGCACAAGGCTAAGATACAAAGCCCGTGCCTGAGATTACCACAGAAGTGTTAATCACACGTGTACCCGGCAGCCTGCATGCTAGAAGGTGAATCACTGCAGCCTTGACCTGTGGAGTATGTATTAGCAACTGTTTATCATTGCCACCAATTAATCATCAGAGCCAAAGCTTGGTTTCTACAACCCGATTATCATGTGGGCACAGTAGTCTTTGTTCCTATGGGGAAAGCAAGGAACTCCTTTTTTCCGTGAAGTTTACTGAACCTAATAACCCCAAGCCACAGCACGTGGTGTCTGTCTCCAGCACGTAGACAGCTCCTCATCCCGGGAGACAGCAGGGCAGCCCCGAGAGACCCTGTTCCACTCTGGGGACCCTGGGTCAAGGAAGGAACTGATTTCTTTTGTAGAAGCTGAAACCTCAAACCTCAAGACTTCAGGGACTGCATCATGGTAAACGGGAAAGGAGGGTCCCCTATATCAGAACTCAGGAAACCCTATTTTTGGCAAGCTTCTCAGGTCATGCTGATAGGCAGCTGGACTGGGGAATTAGCGTTTTAGACAATTCGTGTCTTCACAGGGCCAGGGCACAGGGGAAGGTGAGTGCGGAGTAGCTGAATGCCAGGTCCTTGTGACTTTCTCTGTCAAAAAGATTCAGTTTGGAAGTCTGTCATAGTACTTGAGTCACAGAGAATTTGACCTAAAAATCAGAAGAGTTTATTCATTGGTTCATTCACTGTGTGAACATTTTTTGAGTTCTTACTAAGTGTCACACCCCAGGTAGGTACAGGGGTTGGAAAAACAGATGACTAAGCTTACAGTCTAGTCTAAAGATATGATGAGTACAATCAAATGGGGAAGACACTGAGAGAGAGGCCTGTATAAGTGATCAGAGACCCCCAAAGGAAGGAATGATGCAGAGAGGGTTCAGAGAGGAGGTGATGGTTGAGCCAGGTCAAGAGTTAAGTGGTAGAATAATGGCCCCTAAAGATGTTCACATCCGAATCCCTGGCAACTGTGAATATGTTACCCTACATGGCAAAAGGGACTTTGCAGGTGTGATTACATTAAGCATCTTGGGATGGGGAGACGATCCTGGGCTTTCCAGATAGGCCTAATACAATCACAAGGTCTTTGTAAGAGGAAGACAGGAGGATCTAAGTCAGAGTAGGAGATGTGACCACGGGAGCAGAGGCTGGAGTAATTGGAGGGAGAGGCCACAAGCCAAGGAAAGCAGGCTGGGAAAAGCAAGAAAACAGATTCTCTCCTTGCTAACACTGTGATTTTAGAATATCTGGCCTTCAGAATCATAAGATACTAAATTTGAATTGTCAGCCAGGCGCAGTGGCTCACACCTCAGCCTCCCAAGTTGCTGGAAATTGCAGGCAACCCCCCACCATGCCTGGCTAATTTTTGTATTTTTAGTAGAGATGGGGTTTCACCATGTTGGCCAGGCTGGTCTCGAACTCCTGGCTTCAAGTGATCTGCCCACCTCAGCGTCCCAAAGTGCTGGGATTACAGGCACCCGGCCTCCTTCATTTTTTTTTTTTTCCTGTGCAGTATTTGTTTTTTGTTTTGTTTCTTAGTTGGGACCTCATGACATGTTATCAAGTCCATCTTCTATGCATTAAAAATTTTGGTTCATTGTATAAGCATTTATTTTCCTTTTTCTTTATTTATAATATCCAAACCGAACTGTCTCTTTTTTATTTTTATTTTTTAAAATTATTGAGATGGGATCTTGCTATGTTGCCCAGGCTGATCTGGAGCTCCTGAGCTCAAGTGATCCTCCTATGTCAGCTCCCAAAGTGCCTGGGATTATAGGCATGCACCACCACTTAGCCATAAATTCTCTTAGCCATAAATTCTTCTGGGTAAGAACTTATTTTTGAAAGTTATGACATACTTTTCTCGGGAATCATTTTTTATGGCCCCATGGTTTTCAGTTGGATGAGTGTGGTTTATAACTAATTTCCTGATGTTGGAAATCTCCAGGTTGTTTCCAATTTCATATTATAAATACAGCATAGTGCCTTTATTTACTACATATCATCTGCATTTACGGTTGTTTTCTTAAGATTAAAATTCCAGAAATGGAATTCCTGGGGCAAAGGGGATGTATTTTTTTCAAGTTTTTGATATGTGTTGTCCAGTTGCCCTCCAGAAAGTTTATACCAGTGCATACTTCCACCAGCAATGTCTTTGAGCACCCATTTTTATCATCTCCTTCACAGCTGTGAAATTTTAAAAACTGCTCTTTGCTCATTTGACTGGTGAGAAATACCACCTTCCTTTTTTCTTTTTTGAGACAGGGTCTCACTCTGTCGGCCAGGCTGGAGTGCAGTGGCATGATCACAGCTCACTGCAGCCTCAACCTCCTAGGCTCAAGTGATCCTCCTGCGTCAGCCCCCTGAGTAGCTAGGACCACAAACACTCACCACAATGCCTGGCTAATTTTTGTATTTTTTTGTAGAGGTGGGGGGCGGTCTCACTATGTTGCCCAGGCTGGTCTTGAACTCCTGGACTCAAGCGATCTGCCTGTCTCAGCCTCTCAAAGTGCGGGGATTACAGGAGTGAGCCACTGCACGCAGTCCCACTTTGCTTTTGCTGAATATTTTAATAGTTGTAGAGTATTCTGTCCAGGCAACTGTGTCATTTTCTTTCACTGACTGGCTCCCATGGAGTTGTACATTTAGGCTGTTTCCAGTGTGGGTTTTATCAGTTACACTGCTAACATCACTGTTCTTAAAACCTAAACTGATTCTTTTCCGGTGTTCTTTCTGTCTTTCGAGGGCACTATGATGCCCGGGCCAGAGTCCTCGTGTGCCACATGACCTCCCTGCTCCAGGTGCCCTTGGAGGAACTGGATGTCCTTGAAAAGACATTCCTGGAGAGCCTGAAGGCAATCAAAGAGGAGGAATCTGAGTAAGAGAGCCCTGCGACCCCCATCAGGATCCAAGGATCTCCACTTCAGTGTACTTTGCAGATAACAGAGTCCCCTTCTCCCTTTAAGAGATGGTATATTGAGGTAAAAGGAGCCCAGGACAGAGTCCCAGCTATAGCCCTGACTTGCTGTGTGGCCTTAGCAAGCTACTTGCCCTCTCTTAGCAAGCTACTTGCCCTCTGACTTCATTTGCAAGAAGAAAAGATGAAATGGGCCAGGCACGGTGGCTTACGCCTGTAATCCCAGCACTCTGGTACACTGAGGCAGGTGGATCACTTGAGGTCAGGAGTTCGAGACCAGCCTGGCCAGCATGATAAAACCCCATCTCTACTAAAAATACAAAAATTAGCCGGGCATGGTGGCATGCGCCTGTAATCCCAACTACTCGGGAGGCTGAGCCAGGAGAATTGCTTGAACCAGGGAGGCGGAGGTTGCAGTGAGCCAAGATTGTGCCACTGCACTCCGGTGTGGGTGACAGAGTGAGACTCTTGTATCAAAAAAAAAAGAAAAGATGAAACGAATGATTGCTAAGGGCCTTGAATCTGTGACTTTAACATCCTGGGGCCCTGACACCCTGTTCCACCTCAGGCTCTTGTGACACCTGGTTCAAGGGCACAACTGACCTAGATTCAGTTCCTTTTCTGATACCTGTCCACTGCTTGACATTGGATGGGTGGCCTTGCTTTTCTAAGCTGCAATATTCTTATCTATGAAACAGGAATATGGATAGTGCCCTCCCAGGATCACTGGGAAGAATGAATGTCTGCACATTATAAAATGTCTGACCCAGGGCTGGCACACAGCAAGTACTCAGTAGATGTGAGTCCTCCCCTCCCTGACATGTCCCAGACCCATCAGTTGTAGAGTTGCTTTGCTGTCTATATATGGTCAAGAGTGTGTAGAAGGAAATAATCCTGGTAACTTGGCCAGAGCTCAGCTCTCTGCAGACGCTTTACACAGGATCTAATCCCAGAGCAATAAATCGATTTCAGTCACGGCCTAATCATAGGCTCCTGGCACCAGGCACGTCTCCCAGCTCCCAGTTCTTTGACCAGCCAGATTACACCAGGTCAGCCCACCTGAGAATTTAATCCTAAAGCCAAATTGACACCCAGAGCCACCCTCATGCCACAGTTAGTAGAGCAAAGACAAGGGGTATTTCCTTGAGAAAGGGGGAAACTTGGTTTGTTGAAATAACCTGTAGACACTAGCTTTGACCGCTAGAGTTGGATCAGTATAGAAATACCTGGATCCATGCCAATTACCATAATCACGAGGGCATCCTAGGTTCTTTGGATATGTCGGGAATTTATAGGATCTTATATGCGTTGAAATTAAGGAATCTCTCAGTTATTATTTGGAAATCTTATTATCAGAGATAAATGTATTACCCGGAGCAATTTGTTCTGATAATACCAGTAATGCCCGGTCAGGGAAGAAGATATAAACCAGAAGGTCTAACACAGGCCAGTTCTGCCACTTACCAGCCACGTGAGCTTGGGCATTATTTAACTTCTCTGAGCTTCAACTTCCTCACCTGTAAAATGGGGATAATAGTAGCGCCCTCCTCACAGGGTTCTTGTGAGGCCTAAATGAGTTCATGTATATGTGAAGTGTTTCAGGTGAGCCTGGGAGAGTAACTAGTCCATAAATATTATTTGTTGTTGTTAACAGTACTGTTCTAATTGTGTTATTACAGACCCTTTTATAGACTATTATAGATCCTATTGCAGTCCATGTGTAGACCCTTTCCCCGGAAAATGGCTTCACACATGTAATTGTTGATGCAATGTTAGGGACTTTGGAGACCTCTCAGATTCTGTGGTCTCCGGAAGGATCTGAGACCCAGGGAAGCCATAGCAACTGTTCAGCCAGGAGACCTGACTCTTGGTTTGATTCTGCTACTAACCCTCTGTGTGGCCCTGGGCACATGGCTTTCCCTCCGTGGACACCAGCACACATTTTGTTTTTTACCTATACAATTAAGGGGTTGAATGATACGTAGATTTCTTTTGACTGTAAAGTTTTGTGTTTCTGGGAGGTGAGTTCATTACTAGGCCCACTAACATGACTCTTTGCAGCTGAGGTCTAGAGTGTGACGTACCACCCGTCCCACCCCTCTGCTCCTGGGTCCCCGTCTGAGCCCTAAGGCCACCCAGCTTCCCTCACTTGTTTAGTGACTTCACCTCTCCTCTCTGTGCCTCGTTTCTTCATCTCTTACATGAGGATAATGGTAGTATCGCCGTCATAGCGTTGTTGAGAGGATTAAATTACTTAACACATATCAAAAGCTGGGACCCGTGCTTGGCACATAGTAGAGTCTCAGCAGATGGGAGCTAATGAGCTGCTGGGGTTGATACTGCTCACATAGGCCAGCTGCAATGGCTCACATCTTAATCCCAGCACTTTGGGAGGCTGAGGCGGGTGGATCACCAGAGGTCAGGAGTTTGAGACCAGCCTGACCAACATGGTGAAACCCCGTCTCTACTAAAAATACAAAAATTAGCTGGGTGTGATGGCACATGCCTGTAATCCCAGCTACTCAGGAGGCTGAGGCAGGAGAATCACTTGAACCCAGGAGACAGAGGTTGCAGTGAGCCAAAATCATGCCATTGTACTCCAGCCTGGGCAACAAGAGTGAAACTCCATCTCATAAGAAGAAAAAAATTACAGTTAAAAATAAATAAATTAGTAAAGATACTGCTCACATCATAAGAACGTTGCCAGCGTCAGATTTTTCTTGAATGCCTACTAGATGTAGGCACAAGATGCCATCTCTCTCGATCCTCATAACAGCCCCCTAAGTGTTTCACAAATAAAGAAATAAAGTCAGAGGGGTGGCATAACTCAGCCAAGGTCACATGACTGGTCAGCAGCCTCTGATTCGACTACTGTGTCCAGTCTGAATGGCTCTCACTGTGTCCCTCAAGACCTGGCTGGCAGTGGCAGGGTTTCTCCTTTATTCTGAAGAAAACAAGAAAGATAATGATTTTATGGGGCCATCCAGGCCTTTACTAGGAAAGTGTGTGTAGACCTCTCAGTGATAAGCTATCTCTATCTGTCAGCACAAAAAAAAAAGGTGATTTAAAAACAGAAGGTGTGGTGAGGATAAGGACGGGAAACACCCTCTCATGGGAGATAAGATGACAGAAAGACTGATTTGTGGTTCTGTGAGACAGGCAATGCAGGCGTCTTGCCCTTCAGGAGGTATCTCTGGCTTCAGCCTGGGATTTGGCCCAAATCTGCATGTGGTTTCAGCCTTTGTCTTTGGGCAGCTCACATGGAAAGGGCAACTCAGGTTCACGTCTTTCTTTTCAACGTGACCGTTGAATGTCTAATTAGCAGGCAGTCAGTGATGAGAGCAAGGCTGTCATTCGGATTTCGTGTTGTTCTCTGAGTGTTAGCGTTGTAAATGTGACTCAGAGCAAACATCTCCCCTTTGCTTTCAGTGTTGAGATTCAATCAGACAATTGAAATAATTGTAAGAGTGTAGTGCTGCAATAATGAACGATGCCTGAGAAAGCTATTTTATGTACAAAACAATTTTTTTTTCTTTTGAGACCAAGTCTCACTCTGTCGCCCAGGCTGGAGCGCAATGGCCCAATCTCGGCTCACTGCAAGCTCCACCTCCCGGGTTCACACTGTTCTTCTGCTTCAGCCTCCTGAGCAGCTGGGACTACAGATGCCCGCCACCACGCCCGGCTAATTTTTTGTATTTTTAGTAGAGACGGGGTTTCACCGTGTTAGCCAGGATGGTCTCGATCTCCTGACCTCATGATCTGCCTGCCTTGGCCTCCCAAAGTGCTGGGACCACAGGTGCGAGCAACCGTGCCTGGTCCCCAAAACAATTATTAAGAACATGCAAATACTTAAACACGGAAATAGATTTGCCATTCAGCTGAATGTTAGGAGAGAGTGCCTTAGCCAAGTAACTTTAGGAAAAAATATCTTCTTTTCAAATCAACAAATGCTTATAAACTTTTTGTCAGGGAGATGGGGGAGACAGAGTCTTACTCTGTCACGCAGACTGGAATGCAGTGGCATGATCTCTGCAGCAGTGACTCACTGCAACCTTGACCTCGCAGGCTCAAGCGATCCTCCCACCTCAGCCTTCCAAGTAGGGTGGACCACAGGCATGCACCACCATGCCCAGCTAATTTTTTTATTTTTGTAGGGACAGGATTTCACCCTGTTGCCCAGGCTGGTGTGGAACTCCTGGACTCAAGGGATCCTCCCACCATAGCCTCCCAAAGTGCTAGGATTACGGGCAAGAGCCACCATGCCCAGCCTATATATTTGTATTTAGCCAACATATCTTTCCTGTACTTCTCTGGTTTTCAGAGATGTGGACAGTGAGTTGGGGAGTATATCACCACAACAAGGTGGTCACCTCCAATCCTTGTTGGAATAATTAGGCTCTTTACGAGAAAGATTTCCTGAATACCCTCCAGTTTCCAAGACCAGGGCAAGCTGCTGAGGGTGGGAAGTTGGAAATGGCTTGGTCCGTGCTATGAGAGCTTAGCTCAGCAATTTTCAAACTTGAGTTACAGCAGAATCCCTGGAGGAGGAGCTTGTTACCGATACAGAATGTTTATCCTTGGACCCAGAGATTCGGCCCCGGGAAGCTGTGTTTTTAACAGGTACGCCCTGGTGATTCTGATGCCCACCCTCTGCAAATCACTGGTGTAGAATTCCAGGATAATGTGGCACAGAGTCTAGGGGGCCCAGAGTCAGGGCATCTCAGCAACCTTGGGGTTTTGGCCAGTCTTTCCGGAGGATGTGTCCCACCTCGGCTGACTCCTGAAAGTTGAGTAATGTTGAACTAGTCATAGGAAGGCGGGAAGGTCCTTGATGGCCAGAGACCAGAAGGTGACTAGAGGCAGCTCAGTATTTTCCAAGGGTGATGTGTCAGTGAGGAAGTGATTAGTGTTGAAGCTAGAGGGGGAGAGAGGGGTCAGGACACAGAGGGCGTAAGTGTCACAGTGGGGAGAGATGACAGTGTCCTGAAGGCAACCAGGCAGGCAAAGAGGGAAGAGGAGAAAGAGGCAGGTAGTCATGGTTATATTTTTCTATTAATACTTGGCATTGGCCACTGCAGTGTGCTGTCTCATCATCTGTCCATGGGTCATTTGATAGTTACATTTCCTAAGCGAGAAAATCAACACTCAGAAAAATTAGATGATCCTGGAAGTTCATGGCAGAGCTAAGCTCAAACACCTCTTCGCCAGATTTCCAGACTATTTCTAGGCCGTGTTTGTTGAATCAAGATGCCACTGACTCAGTGCCACATCACCTGTCTAGTTGCACATTCCCATCATGTATCGTCAGCAACTTGAATGTTTTCTTCGGCCTTGAACTCTGCCGAAAGTCAGTAATCTTCAGCCTTCCACTTCGAACTGAATTAAGAGTTATCAATTAAGGGTCAAAGCAGTTAAGGGTCAAAGTATATGCCCAGCCTGTGTTGAGGAGGAAATTATTACAATAATAATGAAGAGAGTGATAATAGCAATAAATATATTGAATAATTACAGGATGGTAGTCACTGTATCTCAGTGTCTCTGTCTCATTTAGTCCTCACAATACCCCTGGAAATTCAGTACTGTTATTATCCCCATTTGTTGGTTGAGGAAACTCAGATGTGACAAATAATTTGTGCATAGTCACAAAGTTATTAAGTGGTTCTGTCCGTTGTGGGGATAGGCTAGGTTTTGCTGCTGTAACAAGTGACCCCCAAATAAATCTCAGCAGCTTACAGGATTAAAGGTGTATTTCTTGTTCATACTATGTGTCCATTGCAGATTGGCTGTAGCTTGAATTCACATTGTCCTGGTTCTGGGTCCCAGGCTGACAGAGTGACCCCATCTAGATTATTGCTGGTTTTGGGGCAGAGAGAAAGAAGATGAATCACTTTCCTGCACTGGCTTTAAAGATTCTGCCAGTTGTCCTGGCATGGTGGCTCATACCTGTAGTTCCAGCACTTTGGGAGGCTGAGGCAGGTGGATCACTTGAGCCCAGGAGTTTGAGACCAGCCTGAGCAACATGGCAAAACCCCATGTCTACAAAAAATACAAAACTTAGCCAAGCATGGTGGCACATACCTATAATCCCATCTACTTGGGAGGCTGAGGCAGGAGGATCACTTGAACCTGAGAGATGGAGGTTGCAGTGAGCCAAGATCCCACCAGTGCACTCCAGCTTGGGCGACAGAGCCGAACCTTGTCTCAAAAAAAAAAGAAAAGGGGGAAAAAAAAAAGATTCTGCCAGAAGTGACACATATCACCTCCACCTACATTTGACTGGCTAAAGCTGGTCCTATGACCACTCAGTTCAACAGGGCAGGGATGCATAATCTTTCTGTAAGAGGGATAACTGAATATGTGGAGAATGGTGACACAGCTACCACAACAGCAGAGCTAGGATTCATGCCTACATCCGCAGAGTTTGAATTCTGACATTAGAACCCTCCATCTTGATGGCCCTCCTGCCTCCCACTGTGCTAGATGCACGTGGTTCAGCCTCATCCCACACTACCGATGACGTGAATTTCAATCGTGGAAAACCAGCATCATGATATGCACAGAGATTTTTACTACTGGTTTCTGCTTCTGTGTAATGAAGTGACTGAGAAACACTGGGCTTTACACTCAGGAGATGCTTAGGAAAAAAATCTGTTGAGGTGAACTGGCAGGGAACCAAAAAGCACAGCAGGTCCCTAGATGCCCAACTGAAATCCCATTTTGTGTATGTATGTATGTATGTATGTATGTATGTATGTATGTATGTATTTTGAGACACAGTCTCACTCTATTCCCAAGCTGGAGTGCAGTGGTACAATCTCAGCTCACTGCAACCTCCTCCTCCCGGGTTCAAGTAATTCTCCTGCATCAGACTCCTGTGTGGCTAGAGTTACAGGCGCCTGCCCCAACGCCTGGCTAATTTTTGTGTTTTTAGTAAAGATGGGGTTTCACCATATTGACCAGGCTGGTCTCAAACTCCTGACCTCAGGTGATCCGCGTGCCTTGGCCTCCCAAAGTGCTGGGGTTACAGGTATGAGCCACCATACCTGGCCAAATCCCATTTCTTTTAGATGACTGGAGAAGGAGCTATTTCTCAATGAAGTGTATGGTTCATGAGGAGGTAGATGGGAAGGAAACAGGTACTGGTTGAGCACATACATTTTTCTGCTCACGGAGATGCAAAAACACAGCACATCATCCATTCTCAATATAACTTTATTGACTGAATAGATAAAGAAGGAATGAAATTAATCCTTACAAACCAACAACTTTATGAGGTAGAAATTAGTATCCGCCTTTTGACAAAAGAGGAAACTGAGGCTTGGGGAGATGCAGCATCGTGATGACATCAGCCCTGATTGCACTGAGTCCTTGCAGTGTGCCCACCACTGTGCTAAATGCTTTACAGATAATCTATTACTGGAGCCTCACAGTTCATGGGTAGGTAGGGACTGTTATCCCTTAATTCATCTATAATATGGGTACAATAACCATACTGCTTCTTAGGATAAGATTAACCCTGTGAAGTGCAAAGCCCAGTGGCTGAGATGTAAGAAGCCCTTGGTAAAGATTAACCATTTTTCTTCTTTGATTATCACCATGCTTTGCTATCACTCCACACTGAGTTATTGTTCAGACTCCAACCTCAGTTCAGAGTTCCCACTTAATAACCTCTCCGTCCCAGCCACAGCAAAGGGGCTAAGGGCTGAATGTCCAATAGGAAAATTGGGCTTCCTGACTCTTGAGTGCTCACAAACAGCAGTTCTCAGGGCTCACCTGACCCCAATTCACTCTAAATGTTTTCCTTTTGCTAATTTTTTTAGCATTTCCATTTCAAGTCTGAACAAGTCTAGCTACTGCTCCAAGGCCAAGGTCTCCCATCTTCAAAATGATCATTTTGAAGGAAACTGGTTTCCAAATGTCCCAGAGGGAGGTGGGATCAGATGACAGGGTGGAGAAGAAGGGAGGGGAGGAGGGAGGTGACGGAGTCTGTGATTATCTATTTTGTGCTTCTTCTGGGTCCATCTGTTTAAAGATCTTTTTTGTGCTTCTCTTGCTATTATTATGATTTTTTTTTGTCTTTTTATTATTCAAATTGCAACCCTGTTAGGATGGATCCATTGGGTAAGTAGTACATCCCATACACTGAGATTCCTCGGCTGGGTTTTAGAATGTTTTCAGCTTTTTAAACCATCAATGGGCTCAGGGTGACTTTGGTCCCTTACTCTGAGTGGCAGAGTAGCTACCCAGCATTGGCCCCTGTTTGAGGGTTGGTGTGGTGGGGATATCTCAAGGGATCCTGGGCACAGCTGGCCCTAAAGACCACCCTCTTTTCCCTCAGAATGGCCGAGGCATCCCGGAAGAAGAAAGAAAACCGGAGGAAATGGAAGCGTTATTTCCTGATAGGCCTGGCGACTGTCGGAGGCGGAACAGTGATCGGTGAGTCCAGCTGGAGATGGTGGCACAGGTCCGGGTTTTGCAGACAGAAATGATGCCAGGCTGTGGGTGAGAGTGGAGAGTGCAGGGGCTCAGCTGGGAGGTGGCTCCTGGCATGCGGTAGGTAGTCAGTGAGTAGTCAGTATGCTCATCAGCACTGTCAGAAGCTTCCATGGGAGGCATTATTAGGTAGCTGAGGGGTAAAAACTCATCAAGCCACACCTTTTTTTTTTTTTTTTTTTTGAGACAGTGTCTTGCTCTGTCACCCAGGTTGGAGTGCAGTGGCGCGATCTCGGCTAACTGCAAGCTCTGCCTCCAGGGTTCATGCCATTCTCCTGTCTTAGCCTCCCAAGTAGCTGGGACTACAGGCACCCGCCAGCACACCCAGCTAATTTTTTGCATTTTTTTTTTTTTTTTTTGAGACAGAGTCTGGCTCTGTCGTCCAGGTTGGAGTGCGGTGGCGGGATCTCAGCTCACTGCAAGCTCCGCCTCCTAGGTTTACGCCATTCTCCTGCCTCGGCCTCCCAAGTAGCTGGGACTACAGGTGCCCGCCTCGTCGCCCGGCTAGTTTTTTGTATTCTTTAGTAGAGACAGGGTTTCACCGTATTAGCCAGGATGGTCTCGATCTCCTGACCTTGTGATCCGCCCGTCTCGGCCTCCCAAAGTGCTGGGATTACAGGCTTGAGCCACCGCGCCCGGCCTAATTTTTTGTATTTTTAGTAGAGACGAGGTTTCACCATGTTAGCCAGGATGATCTTGATCTCCTGACCTCGTGATCTGCCTGCCTCGGCGTCCCAAGTGCTGGGATTACAGGTGTGAGCCACCGCGCCCGGCCACCACATTTTTACTCCCACTTGAAACTGCTGCTTTTCCCACAGGTGTGACCGGAGGTCTCGCTGCACCCCTTGTTGCCGCTGGAGCAGCGACGATTATTGGCAGTGCGGGAGCAGCGGCTCTGGGCTCAGCAGCCGGCATAGCCATCATGACCTCGCTGTTCGGTGCAGCTGGAGCTGGCCTGACAGGTAAGGTTCAAAAGGAATGATAGGTTCAGAGGAATTTTCAGCCAGGGTGGCCCAGTTCCTAAAAGAACATGCCTGGATTCTCACCAGTAGTGGCTCCCTGGGAGACAGAGGAGACGTGGCTTTTCTCACTCTGGGTCCCAGCCTTCCCAGAGCTCGCGTGGGTCAGGGTCAGGGCCGAGTTTGAGAAGCTGGCTTTTTTCCCATGCAACTGTGTGTACTTCCTGAGAAAGGCCACAACTGAACCTGCTTCCACCATTCAGAAGTTTCTATGCTTGGGCTTCCTCGTGTTTGGAGAGAACATGGCTGCCCTTCCCCAAGCAGCATCACCTGGGGGAGTTTTTCCAAATGATACCTGTCAGCAGCAGCGCGCCTCCCATTCCCTCAACCCCGTCATGCACAGACATTCCTGCTCAGCTCCCCAAGAGGAGTTTGCTCCCCTGCTGAGACTCTTGGTCCATTTGATTCGCCGTTACTAAGTGGAGTGTGTTCTACCCCTGCAGTGTGTGGGCAGGAGAAAAGAAACAGAACCAGGGCAGAGCAATGGGTAAGAGCCTGGGCTCTGAGGTCCAAACCAGCTCTTCCACTTGGGGCTGGCCAGCCTCAGCAGCAGCTTCTTGCTTTCGTCTATAATCAGGGACAATAATGGCACCTACCTTAATGAGTTCAAACACAATGTTGGATGTTTTTCCAGGGGCAGGGCACACAGACGGCCCTCACTGTGTGCATGTGTGAACACATACAGCCACCCTGATGTTCCCTGGGGCCCCAGTCACCTCCATTCTCTTTCTCGGATCTGGGTCTTTAGGATACAAGATGAAGAAGCGAGTGGGAGCCATTGAAGAGTTCACGTTTCTGCCTCTGACGGAAGGCAGGCAGCTGCACATCACCATCGCCATCACTGGGTGGCTCGCATCCGGCAAATACCGTGAGGACCAGGAGGACCAGAAGTGGAGGGGGGTGGGCAGTGGCTGGCCTGGGCCAGACCCTGGGCTAGGTTTTTACCTGGGCTAGGGAGCAGGTATGGGGAGCCCCATTTTGCAGAGGAAGAAACTGAGGCTCAGAGAGGTGAGGTAACTTCATCTCACATCTGTCTACCTGCCCATCATCTCTCCATCCATCTATCCACCTACTCAACCACCCACCCACCTGTCCATTCACCCATCCATCCATCCATCCACCCACCCACCCACCCACCCATCCATCCATCCACCCACCCATCCATCCATCCATCCACCCACCCACCCACCCTTCTACCTATTCACCCATCCACCCACCCACCTATTTATGCATCTACCCACCCATTTAGCCACCCTTCTATCTATCCATCCATCCATCTACTCTTCTACCTATCTACCTGTCCACCCACTCACCTGTCTACCGACCCATCGACCCATCCATCCATCCACACTTCTACCTATCTATCCATGCGCCCACCCATCCATTCATCCATCCACCCTTCTACCTATCCCCCCATCCAGCCACCCACCTGTCTGTCCATCCACCCACCCATCTGCCCAACCATCCATTCATCCATCCACCCTTCTACCTATCCACCCATCCAGCCACCCACCTATCTGTCCATCCACCCACCCATCTGCCCAACCATCTATTCATCCATCCACCCATCCACCTATCTGTCCATGTAGCAGTATTTATAAAGTACTGTACTTACCATGTGTCATATACTGAACCAGGTCTTAGGAATTCAGTGGTGAGCAGCACAGCCATGGCCTCTACTCCCACAGAACATACAGCCCAAGACAGAAGACAGACCAAGTAACTAAATGGGAGCTTTATGGATAGCACAATAGGGGAAGCACAGGGTGTTTCTGGGGAAGGTTCTGAAGGAAGTGACATTTAGGCTAAGGGCTAGCTGGGAGTTAGCCCAATAAACCAGGAGCAGAAACTGTATTCCAAGCAAAAGGACAGCAGGTGCAAAGGCCCAGTGGCTTGAAAGAACCAAAAGAGCACAGGATGGCTGCAGCAGGGAGCCAGAAGGCAGGAATGTGGGTGGAGCCAGACCACGCAGGAGCGTGTGAGCTGTGGCAAGAAGTTTGAATTTGTCCTCAGAGCAAGTGGAAGATAGCAAAGGACTTTAAGCACGTGAGTGAGAGATCAGTATGTGTTGGCTACATGACCTCAGCAGGTTATGTACCTTCTCTGTATCTCTGCTACTTCATTTGTAAAGTGGAACGAATTATTGCCACCTTTTCAGGATGCTGCAAAGATTAAGTGAGGAAATGCATGAACATCACGTGGTTTCTAGTTGGCATGACGCAAACCTTAGTTCCCTTTGCTGTTCTAATTTGAATATGCATATTTTGGGGGATTCTAGCCAGGGTGGCATTGAGGACTCACACCATGGTCCACTTGTTGCTTGGCTGACCCCTGCAAGTGCCCAGCAAGAGACTCAACAAACAACAAACACTGCATCCCTTAGAGAAAGAGCAGGGTGGGCGCAGGAATCCTAAACGTCCCAACCTGGCCACTCAGGCATGCCCCCCAAGAGTCTCCTGGGTTCCCAAGTCTCTGACCTGAGGACAGAAGTCGCAGATCTGCCAAACCACCTAGAAGAAAGCCAGCGAAAAACGTTTAGAGGTGTCACCAGGCGCCAGGGTCTTACTGGTGTGTGACCGACAGGCCTCACCCATGCACAGAGGTCACTAGCATTCAGTGAGCGCCTCCTTCACACCTACCCTGAGTCTGGCATTTTACCAGCACAGTAGGAACTTGGTGTGGTTACCTCCTAGAAACCTCACTTCCACCCTCCAAGGTGAGGCTGTTCTGATCCTCACCTTGGAAGATCAGAGGTGGAAGAGGAACCCTGGCAGGAGAGTAGCAGATGCAGAATTCAAAGCTAGGTCTCCTGATCCAATGCCCAGGGTTTCTTTTCATTTGTTTTCATTTTACCATGCTACAGGAGGGAGCAAGAACAAGAGCCCAGGTAAAGGAATTTGCAAGTCTGGCCGGCATGGAAAGCAAACTCCTTTCTTCATTTTGCCGCCATTTGTTCAGTTTGCCCCAGGTTAAAGGTCAAGTTCATTTGTGAATGAGGAAGGTCTTCATTGAGCTCCAGCAGTCTAGTATGGTGGGGCACCCAGGGAAAGGACTGGGTAAAATAAATATAATCAAGCTAGAGAAAGTTTCAGAAGGAAAAAATATGTGTTCCTACCTCCTCGAGAGCCAGGAAAAGAAGCCTTATCATCACAAGGTTGCTTTTTCCATGTGATAGGAATAACCAGACTTTCTTTGGCCCACCCCTTTATTAATCTTGATTATGTACAATAAAGATAAAAACTTTGTAGCCAACGACCAAGCCCTTCATATGCACTGGCTCATTTAGCTCCTCACTTCAGTCCAGGGAAGTGGCCATAATTCGCCCTCCCATTTTCCAGATGAGGAAACTGAGGCTCATAAGGGGTGCCCAGGGTCACCCAGCTAGTCAGGGGCAGGGGCAGGATTCACCCCCATTCTCTCTGGCTCCACAGCCCATATTCTTGGCCATGGGACAGCACAATGCAGTAGAGCACTTTACAGTTTATACAACGCCTTTTTATTTTTTTTATTTTTATTTTTTATTTTATTTATTTATTTATTTATTTATTTATTTATTTTTTTTTTTTTTTGTGACGGAGTCTTGCTTTATCACCAGGCTGGAGTGCAGTTGCCCAATCTCGGCTCACTGCAACCTCCGCCTCCCGGATTGCAGCGATTCTCCTGCCTCAGCCTCCTGAGTAGCTGGAATTACAGGCACATGCCACCATGCCCAGCTAGTTTTTTATTTTAGTAGAGATGAGGTTTCACCATGTTGGCCAGGATGGTCTCAATCTCTTGATCTCGTGATCTACCCACCTCGGCCTCCCAAAGTATACAACGCCTTTTATGCAGCATCTCATGTGATCCCCACCACACCCGTGAGTCAGATGTTATTATTTCATCCTTACAAATGTGGAAACCAAGGGTCAGAAGGACACTGTGCCTTGCTGTGAGTCACACCAGTGGAAGCCGTCGAGCTGGGTTCCGAACCCAGGCTGACATCAAGCCCGTGCTCCTCGCTGTCCTGGACCCGTCTCCTCTCTCGGGGCTGACTATCACCTTATCCATTATGAGAGGCAATTGATCCCCAAGTTGTTGCTGAGCTGAGACAGGGTCCCCACAGAGGGAGGGGAGCAGCTGTAGGGTTGTCCTTGTGCAGACGTGGCACCCTGCAGGTAAGGATGAGCTTTGGGGCAGGCAGGTAGAGGCCTGAGGTTGATGCTCAGAACCTGCAGGCCACCCCAGGAAGCTGTCTCCACCCCTCCATTCCCACATGGTGTTTAATGAGCTCTTACTGTGCGTCACATCACCAGGCTTTGGGAATATAGTGTTTGATAAAACAGACTGTAGGAGAGGCACACGTCAAACAGGATGCGAAAATAGTGAATAATTACAGACTGTGATAAGAACTTATGGGGAAAAGTGGAGGGTGCATTTGATTTGTCAGAGGAGCCGGGAAGGCTTCCCCATGGAAGAGACGATTGGACCGGAATCTCAAGGACAAGTGGTAGTAATCTAGGGGAACTGATGTACGACCTGGGAGCTCATGAAGGATTTTAGGCAGGAGTGGGAGAAGATTTGTGTTTTGAAAAAGTCACTTGCGCTGGGCGCAGTGGTTCACGCCTATAATTCCAGCACTTTGGGAGGCTGAGGCGGGTGGATCACTTGAGGTCAGGAGTTCGAGACCAGCCTGGCCAATATGAAACCCTGTCTCTACTAACAATACACAAAAATTAGCTGGGTGTGGTGGTGGGTGCCTATAATCCCAGCTACTCAGGAGGCTGAGGTAGGAGAATCACTTGAACCCAGGAGGCGGAGGTTGCAGTGAGCCAAGATGGTGCCAGTGCACTCCAGACTGGGAAACAAAGCAAAACTCTGTCTCAAAAAAAGAAAAGAAAAACCACTTGGGCCACAAGCAGAAATGCATGGGGGCCAGATTAGGGGCCCCTCTGTGCTCCTATCCTGAAGGCAGCCAGGTGGGCAAGGAAGGAGGGGATGAGGGTGGTGTCATGGTTATACTTTCCAACTTGGCATTGGCCGCTACAGTGGTGTCATCTCATCCTCCTTCCATGGGTCATTTGATATTTATATTTTCTCAGTGAGAAAACTGAGGCTCAGGAAAATTGGATGACCCAGGAAGATGATAACAGAGCCGGGCTCAAACACCTCTTCCCCACATTTCTAGCTACCACCCAGGCCATGTTTGTCAAATCAAGATGCCGCAGACTCGCAGCGCTACACTGCTTGTCCCGTTGTGTGCTCTCGTTGTATGTCCTGAGCAGCTTAATGCCAGAATTATTTCAGCATGAGAGAAAATAATCCTTTACATATATCATAGTTCAAACAGCCTTCATTCTTATACCTACCCTATGAAGGGAGATAAACCATCTTCCCACTTCACATAGAAGCAAAGCGAGGCTCCAGGTGAGATAGTGATGTGCCCAGGGTCACCTGACTTCTAGTGAATGCAGGAGCTGGGATTCGAGCCCAGCCTGCTGACTCATGGGGCTGCACAGAGCTCTGTTAGCTCTGCTGACAGCTGCCACTCATTGGCAGGGGGTGGACCTCTTGTCTTCCAACAAGGGTGAGTGGTCCTGGTGCTGCCTGTCTGGGGTGATGGGGTGGGGCATCCTCTGCCACAGACGAGAGACTTCACCTACCTGTGATCTCCCCAGGCACCTTCAGTGCCCCGTGGGCCGCCCTGGCCCACAGCCGTGAGCAGTACTGTCTGGCCTGGGAAGCCAAGTACCTGATGGAGCTCGGCAACGCCCTGGAGACCATCCTCAGTGGTCTCGCCAACATGGTGGCCCAGGAGGCTCTAAAGTACACAGTATTGTCTGGTAAGGCCCCCCACCTGCCCCACAACAACAGCATGCCCACTGCCTTCATCCCACAGTGGTACCATAGTTTTACATGCCCAAAGCCCCCAGGGCATGCACCGTGCTGGACTCTAGGAACACAGAGAGGTTAAGGCCGCATTCCTGTCTGGGAGAAGTTTATGATCCCTATGGAGAGAAGACAGGTAAACAGTCAGTCGCATGATCTGTCTGTCAGCTATTGCTGTGCGACAAGCCACCGCAAAACTCTGTGGGATGTTTACTGTAAAGTTCAAGAGGCTGGAGTTGGCGGATCTTAGCTGGGCCTATGGATCAGCTGACCATCCACCAATCAGTGCTGGCCTTGTCTGAGGCGTCTCGGCTCTGCTCCATTTGTCTCTCATCCTCCTGCTGGGATGAGCAGGCAAGCCCATGTCAACGACGGAAGCACAAGAGGCTAGCCCTGATGCACAAGTCCATTTCAAGCGTCATATCTACTAATGTCTTTGGCAAAAAAAGCAAGTAATATGACTGAGTCTAGAAGGGATGGGCAGGGCAGGGGGCCCCACTGCAGAGTTATGAGGCAAAGTGGGAGGGTACAAGGTATGGAGACGAATTGGGGCCCTCTCACACGTGACAAGGGCTTGAGCAGAAGGGATTGAGTCCATATATCAGAAATTCATGAGTTTCAGATTGCTTTGCTCTTTAGCAGTTCGACAATACTTGGCAAGCTTGCAGGTCCAAGTTAGAGACTGCATGCATTCGTTCCAGCATCTGTTAGCCAGTCACTTCCCTAGTAGGACCCTAGGATGGGGGCCATTCCCTTCATCACTATCTCACTTCCCCAGGCATTGTGGCTGCCCTGACCTGGCCAGCCTCACTCCTCAGTGTCGCCAATGTCATCGACAACCCCTGGGGGGTGTGTCTCCATCGATCAGCAGAGGTTGGCAAGCACCTGGCCCACATCCTGCTTTCCCGGCAGCAGGTACCTGGGAATGGCTGTGTGGGCGTGGCATGGGGCAAGAGGGGAAGTCAGGGACTGACTTGTTCACAGACATCAGCCTTAGAGGCAAGGCTACTTGGAGGAGGGGCAAGGCTACTTGGAGGTAACCCAATGGTTTTGGGGGGATGAAGAGTCCTTGCTGCCCCTCCGGTTCAAGTAATGAATGTGTCCTTGGATGAACAGTAAGAATTATAGACTCTGCAGCTCTAGCAGGTATTTAGGTGAGGACTGAATAACAAGGGCATCTGCAGGTAGGAACAAGTCTGGGGGACTCTGGCAGAAGCAAAAGTGGCTCCTGGGTGGCAGCTCTTCATTCAAGCGTTGAGGATAATCGTTGGGCTCATTGGGGCGATATTTCAGTGGAAACCTCTGACTCAGTTTGCAGTGAAGCCAGTAAAGTGAATAAGACCAGGTGCCTCAGCTGGCCACCAGTGGAATTCCCACATGCTGGTAGCCTGGTGGTCCTTCCCAGAAGTGTAAAGCTACTTTGTGATGTCATCTTCGGTGGTCTAAATACCGTGTAAAATGGTTAGGAAGAGACATCATCATAATACTGTTTAAATTTGAATCTAGTAAAGATGTCCTTACCAACAGAATAAAACTATCCCCTTCAAAATAAACTCGAGTGAATGGAGACAAAAGCTTGAGAAATAGTACCAGAAATGACTGCCTTTTCAGGATTTGTTTTGGCTGGAAGTGGGAGAAAACCCAAAATAACAATGACTTAAACAAGGTAGAAGCTTATTTTCCTGGAGAAGCCTAGCAAGGTTGCCTAACAGCCTGCTGTGGTGCAGAGGCCCAGGTTCCTGCTACCTTGTTGCTCTGTGATCTTGACCTTGTATCCAAGATGGCATCATCTGAGCTCCAGGGAGCAGGAGAAAGGAAGAACTGAAGAAGAACCAGCAAAGCCTTACAACATTTCAGTTGGTGTCTTGCTGGCCAGAGCCTAGTCACATGACCATTCCTAGCTGCCACAGAAGCTGGGAAATACAGTACTTATTCTAAGTGACGATTAACCCAGCTGAAATTCAATTACTATGGAAGAAAAGGGAGGGATGGATGCTGAGGGACGACAACTAGCAGTTCCTGCCATGCAGGTAAACTGCTTGAGAAACTGGCCACCCCCTTCAATCCCTGTGTCTTTGTCAAAAGAAACAGAAAAGTCCTTTGGCAGGCTTGACTCTAAGGCAAAGGCCAAAGTGGCATTGGCTTAGACAAGATAGAAGTTTGTTCTCTCCCAAGTAACAGTCTGGGTGTCAGCATCTGGGGCAAGCTGATGTGTTCATTTCCTACTGCCACTGTAACAAATTACCACAAATTTACCAGCTGAAAACAGATTTACTATTTTACAGCTCTGGAGGTCAAAAGGCAAAAAATGCATGCCTTAGGGAGGATCCCCTTTCCTTGCCTTTGCCAGCTTTCAAAGGCCCCATTCCTTCACCATCAAAGCCAGCAGTGTAACACCTTGAAATCTTTCTATTCCTCAGCTTCCATCATCACATCACCTTCTGTCTAACTGATCCCTCCTGCCTCCCTCTTGTAGGGACGCTTGTGATGACCTTGGCTCCTCCCAGATAATCCAGAATCATCTCCCCATCTGAAGATCTTAAACTTAATCACATCTGCAAAAATCCTTTGTTGGCCTCATGGGCGAGGTGGTTCATGCCTATAATCCTAGCACTTTGGGAGGCCAAGGCAGGCAGATTGCTTTAGCCCAAGAAACCAGCCTGGGCAACACGGTAAACCCTGTCTCCACAAAAAATACAAAAATTAGCTGGATGTGGTGGCTTATGCCTGTAGTCCCAGCTGTTTAGGAGGCTAAGGTGGGAGGATCACTGGAGCCCAGGAGGTGGAAGCTGCAGTAAGCTGTGATTGCATCACTGTACTCCGGCCTGAATGACAGAGTGAGACCTTGTCTCAAATAAATAAATAACAAAGGGCCAGCCGGGCACAAGTGGCTCATGCCTGTAATCCCAGCACTTTGGAAGGCCAAGGTGGGCAGATCACCTGAGGTCAGGAGTTCAAGACCAGTCTGGCCAACATAGTGAAACCCTGTCTCTACTAAAAATACAAAAATCAGCTGGGCGAGGTGGTGTGCACCTGTAATCCCATCTACTCAGGTGGCTGAGGCATGAGAATCACTTGAATCTGGGAGGCAGAGATTGCAGTGATCCCAGATCGTGCCACTGCACTCCAGCCTGGGCGACAGAGTGAGACTCTGTCTCAAAAATAAATAAATAGGCCAGGTGCAGTGGCTCACGCCTAATAATCCCAGCACTTTGGGAGTCTGAGGCGGGTGGATTGCTTGAGGTCAGGAGTTGGAGACCAGCTTGGCCAACATGGTGAAACCCTGTCTCTACTAACAATACAAAAAAAAAAAAAATTAACTGAGTATGATGTCACGTACCTGTAGTGCCAGCTACTCAGGAGGCTGAGGCAGGAGGATCGCTTGAGCCCGGGAGGTGGAGGTTTCAGTGAGCTGAGATCACACCACTGCATTTCATTCAGCCTAGGCAACAGAGCAAGACTGCATCTCAAAAAAAAATAATTAATTAAAATAAAATAAATAATAAATAAATAACAAAGGCCCTTTGCTGTACAAGGCAGCATTCACAGGTTCCAGGGATTAGGATGAAGACATCCATGGCAAGGCATTATTCTGTCTCCCACATGGGCAGCTTCGTAATATTGGAAGTCCAGCCTCCTTCACTCTCCTGGCCTCTCATCCTGAGCACTGGGCTTTTCTCTCTCTCTTTTTTTTTTTTTTTTTGACGGAGTCTCACTCTGTCACACAGGCTGTAGTACGGTAGCATGATCTCAGCTCACTGCAACTTCCGCCTCCCAGGTTCACTGATTCTCCTGTCTCAGCCTCCCGAGTAGCTGGGACTACAGGTGCCTGCCACCACACCTGGCTAATTTTTGTATGTTTTTAGTAGAGATGGGGTTTCACCATGTTGGCCAGGCTGGTCTCAAACACCTGACCTCAAGTGATCCGCCCGCCTTGGCCTCCCAAAGTGCTGGGATTACAGGCGTGAGCCACCATGCCTGGCCGGGCTTCTCTCTTGTCCAAGACAGATCTTCCCGCATTACGTGTGTGTTTCAGACAGTGGGAGGTAGGGAAGTAGGGATGAGGAGTATGCCTAGAAGTCACAGCTTTTGTTTGCCTTCAGTCACTTGGCTAAGTCTCAGCCCTGTGGCCACCCCCAGCTACGGAGGAGTCAGGGAGACTTCATCTTTGGCTGGGTGGCCGCATGCCCAGTCAAACTCAGGAGTAAAGGACAAAGGGGAGAGTGACATTGGGCAGCAGCCTGCAGGATTTGAATACTGTTTAACAAAGGATTTTCTACTGTGGTAAGTGGAGTGGTGTAGGGGTGTAGAATACGTGTATTGGCTCAAAACCAAGGAAAAGGAATAGACTGATAAAACCAGGCTGGGCATCCAGAGTTCATCCACTCCCCTCGTCTCCTTCCGTGTAAGCTTGTACCCAGACACCCCCAGATAACTTTCATTTTCTTTAGAGTCTTCAGATAATGAGTTGCCTTTACTAGAAGTCCTTGAGTCAGAAAATTCCTCTTTCCATCTGACTTACTACCTTATCTTATCACTTAGAGCCAATATTTTGTGCCCCACCTTCCTATCTAGAAACAGAACAGTTGTCCCTCCCTTGTCACTCTTGCCTTTTTACCCCTCACACGCGGGGGTGCCTTCTGTCTAATCTCCCCAGCTCCAGAAGGGGTCCCGCAGCACTGTAGCCATTTGCCAGAAGGCAGATCAGTCCAAGGGAAGTTGCTCTTGTAATTGACTAGCCCCATCTCCTGGGGAAGATGAGATGGTGGCTGGGTAATGGTTTGAGATGAAAGGGAATTAACCCAGCCGGGGACTGCCTGTTGGCCTTGGAGGAAGCTAATTTCAGCAGCAGGTGCACTCCTGCATAAATGAGGGTCCTGACTCTGCTGATTAAGACATCAGAGCTCAGGGACCGCAACAGCACATGCATGATTCATTAGATGAGACTCAGGTAGTAAGGAATGTGCAAAGGCTGCCCTCCTCAGGCCTGATGTTTTACTAGAACTGGCTGCATTCCCTCCAGACACCTGTGTCCTTTTTCCCTTCAGGGCCGGCGACCTGTCACCTTGATTGGCTTCAGCCTGGGAGCCAGAGTCATCTACTTCTGTCTGCAGGAGATGGCTCAGGAGAAAGGTGAGCATGGATTATTGACACAGACGGAAACCCCTTCACAAGCTTGTTCCCCGGGACAGAGGTTCTGGGCCAGGGGCCATGAGCCTTGCAAAATGTGTTCCCAGTTCTTAGAAATAATAGTTAAAAGTTAAAAATAGTTTAAAAATCAAGAAAAATCATCAAACTTTGGAAAATTATTTTTTGTACATACATTAGAGTAGATGCAAGATGGACCATCCTGTAATAATGACACTGGCTTTTGCATCCTGATGCACTTTCTCAAGTGGGAATGAAGGGGACAAGAAGTTCAAAATCAAGGTGTCGGTAGGCCCACGTTCCCTCTGAAGGCTCTAGGGGAGGATTTTTCCTGTCTCTTCCAGCTTCTTGTGGCTGCCAGCAGTCCTTAGCATTCCTTGACTTGTAGACACGTCATTCCAGTCTCTGCCTGTTGTCTTCTCTTCTCTCATAAGGACAGACAGTCATTGGATTTAGGGCCCACTCTCATCCAGGGTGATCCCCTCTCAAGATCATTTACTTAATTATATCTGCAAAGACCGTTTTATCAGATAAGGTCATATTCACAGGTTCTAGGTGGACATATCTTCTGGGAGTTCACCATTCAACCACACACAGACACCTTTGGGAGTGTGTCATGCTTCCAGTGTCATCCTTTCTGTGCAAGGCAGTGAAAAGCTTGAGGGCCCCTGCTCCTGGCCTTGGGTAGGTGAGGTCTCCAGGGCAGAATGCTGGTTTTGGACAGATCTGCCAGCAGGGACTGCCTGTAGGAGGGGCTGGCTGGGAGAGTGAGTTGCCGAGCCTGGGGCACCTGGAGTGGTTCACTGCTCCTGGGACATGAGCTCACCTTCTCTCAGTGGAATGTAGCAGTGGCAGGACTCTGAAGCCAAGAGAAGGAACTCAGAAAGAAATTGCTGAACCTAGGAGTGGAGGGTGGATGGGAGAGAAGTGTTGGAACTTAATATGATTTGGCTGTGTCCTCACCCAAATCTCATCTTGAATTGTAGCTCCCATAATCCCCGCATGTTGTGGGAGGGACGTAGTGGGAGGTAATTGAATCATGAGGGCAGGTTTTCCCCGGCTATTTCTGTGATAGTGAATAAGTCTCACGAGATTTGATGGTTTTATAAAGGGCAGTTCCCCTGCACGCATTCTCTTGGTTGCTGCCGTGTAATACATGCCTTTGCTTCTCCTTTGCCTTCCACCATGATTGTTATTTGTTGCTGCAAAACAGTCTCTCCAAACACGGTGGCCAAAAGCAGCAATAACTGATCATTTCTCACAATTCTATGAGTTGACAAGACCGTTTCCCTTTCCTGCCTGGGCCTAGTCATACAGTTGTAGTCAGAGCTGAAACACCCAGAAGGTCCAAGTTGATCTCACTCATGTATCTGGTCATCGGTGCTGGTTGTCGGCCAATGCAGACTCCTCCCTGCTCTCCAAATCTACTTCTCCCGGGGAAGCCTTTGAAAAGTTGCCATCCTCTCTGCTGTCATCATTTTGCTTCTTTCTTTGTCATCTTTCCCTCTCTGGCAGCAAACCATCTATCTACAGGGCTCATTACCTAGAGAGATGTAGTCGTATTAATAGAACTGATTCTTCGTTTAGGGGAGAAGGCATGTCTCTGCCTCCAGTTAGCATAAATGCTATGTTAACTTAAGATCGTTAGTACAGCCAAGCCTTTAATTCCCCTGCCAAACAAATTGAATTAATTACCATTAACCATTTGGCTGTGGTAACCGGAAGTGAGGTCGACTATCAGCTGTCCCCAGAATGTGAGGCTGGAAACTGGAAAGAGGGAAGAGGAAGGCAGGTGGCCTCTTGGGTGACAGGGCTGGTTAGTGTGACACTGGGAAGTTCCTGCACTACAGCCTTTTGGGGGATGGTTCCCAAAGCAGCTTCCTTCCAGCATCTTTCCTGCTTGCTGCTCCCACCCCTGGATCCTCATGGCCCATGGGTGAGATTTGGGGTTTTGGTATTAGGCAGACCTAGATTTGGCTCCTAGCTTTGCCACTGAGTAGCTGTCAGACCTTGGGCTAGTCACTTAACCTCTCTGGGCCTCCGTTTCCTCAAAGGATATGAGCTTTGTGCACTTATCTCAAAGGATCATGGGGGGGTGACATAATGTGGAAGTTCCCTGGCCCCAATTTGGGTACAGTCAGTAAATGTCTTCTGAATTCCAACCTGAGGACCTACCATGCACAGGGAACCGTGGTGAGTGTTGTACAGATGTCAGAGCTTGTCATTTTGTTTCCGCTCTCTAGCCCCACATTAGACATGAACTCCAGGTAGGCAGGGTCTGCCTTGAGCCCTGCCGCCCCCACCCCCAGTGCCCACCACAGTGTCCAGTGCACTGTGAGTGGTCAGGAAGATGGAGGAGCTGGACTTTGGGTGAGGGAATAAGGCATGTGCTGCTGTGCCCATGAGCTAGTGTAGACCCACCAGGTCAAAGGCAGGCTGTGTTCAGATCACATTCCTTCCTCACCGCAGCCCCAAGAGGGAGGTTCCGCCAGTCTCCCTGCTTCAGACGAGAAAACTGAGGCTGAGAGGTGAAACCATGAGAATCCTAAGTGCCAGGATTCAGGCCCAGTGAGTCTGGCCCTGGAGCCCTATGCTGTATTTGGCAGAGGGCAGCTGGACTAGGGTAGGGCATCCCAGAGGGTCGGCCAACACGGCCAAAGGTGGGGCTCTCAGGGATGTCTAGAAATGGTGGCATCTGGTGTCTCTGCAGCCCACGTAAGAGGCCCCCCACCTGGGGTGGTAGGAAATGCTAACAGGTGAGGGTGGGAGCCTGGCACTATGCCAGGCTAAGGAGTTGGAAACAACTGATTCAACGCTGGGGAAAGATTGAGGTCTTTAAACTGTGGAGTGAATGAGTAATGGAGTGGATCTTGCCAAGGAGGACCTGGGGGCGCTGGTGCTGGGTACCCTACAGTTCACACACACACACACACACACACACACCTGCACACATTGATACACGCATCTGCACACACTCACACGGCAGCAACTCGGCAGATCCCAAGGGCCTCTAACGCCCCTGCCATTCTCTAGATCAGTGCAGATGTTCCAGCATGAGTCACAGGGCCCCACTCATGATCTGCCTTCAACACCTTCCCCTGCCTCTCTCCACCTCACACGCCGGGCTCCAGCAGACCAAGCTCTATTTCCAGACAATGTTCCCTCTTGGTCCATCCTCTTTATCTCCTTTTCTAGATAATTCCTACTCATTTCTCAGGTCTCACTGTGTCTGGAAGCTTTCCCTCCAATAATAATGATAATAGTAGTAGTAGTAGCAGTAGCGGTAACCGCAGCAGCACACACTTACGGAATACAGTGTTTTCATGCACCAGACACAGTTCTAAGCTCATCATATGTATTATTTCATGGAATCCTTCAAACAGCTCTGTGAGGTAGGTACTATTATCACATCCATTTTACAGAGGAGGAAAGAGAAATGCAGAGCGTAGGGATTTGTCTGAATCACACGGCTGGGAGGTGGCAGAGCAGGCAGTCTGGTTGGAGATTGTGCAGTCTTCACCCTATGCTAGACTGTCTCTCCAAGCTACACTCCATTCTTCCCTGAACATCTTTCTCAGCACTGGCCTGTCTCCCTGTTATTCCTCCCTGCTTGCTCATCTGTCTTTCCAGTCCACCGGTAATTGTCACCTAGAAGTGCATATCAGCACCACGCGGGCAATTTTTTTCCCAAATATATTCCCGAATATATATATATATATTGTCACTGTATCCTTAGCCTATCACAGTGCCTGGCACATACGAGGTGCTTGATGGACACATGACCCATGAGCCAAGTGAAGGAATCGATTCTGCATGTCCGGGACAGCGCATGCCCTGCTCAGCCGTGTGTGTCCCCAGTGCTTGGCACAGATGAGGACAAACATTTGAAGGTAGAAGGGAGTCCTTTTAACATGGGCACCACAGGTCTTCAGCATTTTATTTAGAAAACTTTTTTTTTTTTTTGAGATGGAGTTTCGCTCTTGTTGCCTAGGCTGGAGTGCAATGGCATGATCTCAGCTCACTGCAACCTCTGCCTCCCAGGTTCAAGCAATTCTGCCTCAGCCTCCCAAGTAGCTGGGACTACAGGCACCTGCCACCACGCCCAGCTAATTTTTTGTATTTTTAGTAGACATGAGGTTTCACCATGTTGGTCAGGCTGGTCCCAAACTCCTGACCTCGAGTGATCCACCTGCCTCGGCCTCCCAAAGTGCTGGCTTTACAGGCGTGAGCCACCACGCCCGGCCTGGAAAACTTCTGTATTGACAGATGAGTAGGTAGTCAGCAAAAATGAAAAAAGAAAAGAAAGAGAGAGAGAAAAAAAGAAAACCTCTATGTTTTAAAAGAAGTAGAAGAAAGTAGCGTCTGAAGCTTTCCAAATGACAAGAATTTGATAGGAATCTGACTCCAAGATGAACCCAGTGGACAAAAGTGCAGCTGGCATTTTCCCCCCTGTTGTCACCTTCAGAAGGAAGAACTTGGGCACAGAAAACTCTAAACACAGTCTTTTTGTTTGTTTGTTTAGAGACGCAGTCTCACTGCGTCGCCCAGGCTGGAGTGCAGTGGCACGATCTCGGCTCACTGCAAGCTCCGCCTCCTGGGTTCACACCATTCTCCTGCCTCAGCCTCCCAAGTAGCTGGGACTACTGGTGCCTGCCACCACACTCAGCTAATTTTTTAATATATTTTTAGTAGAGACAGGGTTTCACTGTGTTAGCAAGGATGGTCTCCATCTCCTGACCTCGTGATCTGCCCGTCTCAGCCTCCCAAAGTGCTGGGATTACAGGCATGAGCCACTGCGCCTGGCCACAGTCTTTATTTTTTTAAAGACAGGGTCTCCCTGTGTTGCCCAGGCTGGTCTCAAACTCCTGGTCTCAAGTGATCCTCCTGCCTCAGCTTCCCACAGCACTGGGATTACAGGCATGAGCCACCACGCCCGGCCCCCACAGTATTATTATTCAGCCTGATAGTTTCCCCCCTTATTTCATAACATCCCATCCCTGTCTCATTCATCATCTAGACAGGAGGTGAGAAAGGACACTGGTCATCCTCTGCCTTGACCTTGGTTAAGAACACACTGAGGCCAGGTCTAATGGCTCATGCCTGTAATCTCAATACTTTGGGAGACTGAGGTGGGAAGATTGCTTGAGTCCAGGAGTTCAAGACCAGCTTGGGCAACATAATTTGCCTCTTCAAAAAATTAGGCAGGCGTGGTGGCACATGCATGTAGTCCCAACTTGGGAGGCTGAGGCAGGAGGATCACTTGAGCCCAGCAGGTTGAAGATGCAGTGAGTCATGATCGTGCCACTGCACTCCAGCCTGGGTGACAGAGCAAAAGCCACACTGAGAGGGTTCTGTCCCTTAGTTGGCCATGGCTTATTCCAAATGTGAGCAGCAGGTGTGCGCACATTCATAGACTTGTAGCCGGCTCTCTCTGTGGGACAGAAGGTAACCCCTCCCATGCAGGTGGGTGCACAGGCCCCACTCCAGTTTAAAAGCCCCACTGCCCATGCCGGCCTTCACAGCATCACAGCATTTCCAGGTGGAAGGAAGATCTCTCTGATGCTAGATCTCGAAGCCATTTATATCCCCAGTTTTCCTTTTTCTTTCCAGAGTGTAAGGGAACGCCTGATGGTTCATAGAAATGGGGAGTTGAAAACAAAAGATCACCCACTGCAGAGGGGAACAGAAAGGTGCTGATCCCGAGAGCTGAGCACTCGAGTGTGACCTCCCTGCTTAGGGGACCTGAGGCCAAGGAAGCTGGTGGGGACCAGAGCAGAGCCCTTCTTGCCAGACTGCTTTAACCCACCCCACAAAGCACAAAGCAGAACAAATCAAAACAGGGACATAGTGACATACTTGTGATCACAAAAATACAGGCACACTCAGGGCCTGGCCCAGCACTTACAGCACCAGGCACTTACAGGACATGGCAAGGTACAGGCCTCTGCCATCGTAGATGACAGGCCGCAGGGCTCCTCCCCACTGAGAAGCTACCAGCTTAGTTGCTACAAGTGTGTGAGCTCTGGAAGCAGGGCCTCTGGTTTGAATTCCAAACCCACCACGCACCCAGTCATGTAACCTCTCTGAACTCCACTTATGTGAGACATAGCCAATAATAGTATCTACAACAGATTTTTAGGAGGATTATGTTATAGGCAATAATGCATATAAATGCTGGCCTAAAATAAGAACCCAGAAGTACTTGCTGAGCATTGATAATTTCCTAGAAACTGTTAATAAATGGGAGTAGGCACGTCATATTATAGCAATCCCTCCCCCATGGATGGCATGGACCCTGGACCTAGTTGAGGAAAAATTGGCCTCCCACAGGGTCAAGGCCTCCAGTTTCCACTCCTTCCCATGGCCACAGCACTTCTTACCCTCTTCCTCAACCATTCCCCTCCCCAGTCCTTGCCTTGTATTACCAATGGGGCATCTTCACATCTCCAGATGATCAAGATAGTCAATGAATTCTTCACCCTTTGCCCAGGGCTGCTGTTTCACATCTAATTCCTCCCAGCTCCACTGCCTGATTTCAGGCAGCCCCTGCTGTTTAACACCCAATTAATCTGCACACTGAGAAGACCCTCTCCTAATTACAGGATAACTGTCATTATCTGAGTTAAGGGATGTAAAAGAGAAATTACATTTGAATCCACTAATTGTTTTCTGGAGTCCCCTGAGAGCTAGTAAGGAAATGGAGCAATAAATCCTAGAGTCACCCAGAGCACATAATTCTTCCACCAGCCTCCTGTCTCCACTGCCCCTAACAAAACTTGTCCTTCCTGGGCCGGGCGCGGTGGCTCAAGCCTGTAATCCCAGCACTTTGGGAGGCTGAGACGGGCGGATGACGAGGTCAGGAGATCGAGACCATCCTGGCGAACACGGTGAAACCCCGTCTCTACTAAAAAAAAATACAAAAAAAAAACTAGCTGGGCGAGTTGGCGGGCGCCTGTAGTCCCAGCTACTTGGGAGGCTGAGGCAGGAAAATGACGTAAACCCGGGAGGTGGAGCTTGCAGTAAGCTGAGATCCGGCCACTGCACTCCAGCCTGGGCGGCAGAGCGAGACTCCGTCTCCAAAAAAAAAAAAAAAAAAAAAAAAAAACTTGTCCTTCCTTCCCCCTCCCCAGGAAGAACTGCCTGTAGAATTAGCTGTCTTCACAGCTTCCTCTCCCTTTTGGGGTGATTCTGCAAACACCAGGGTGACTCCTCTAGGGATCACCACCCTTCCCAAGGTGCCCCTTACAGCCTGGCCTGCCCTTCCGTCAAGCTCAGTGTGGTCAGCTTCCTTTCAAATCAGTGTTGAGACTGCAAGCCCCTTGAGGGCAAGGATTGTGTCTGACTCACCTCTGTGCCTACTGTACCTGGAATAACACCAACAGAGAGTACATGCTCTAAAAGTAAATGGAACTTGAACGTTATCAGCATTCACAGTGTATCAGTCAGGATAGCCTAGGTTATGCCACAGTGACAGACATCCCCAAGATTGAAGAGATGTGGTACAACAAAGGTGCATTTCTCACTCCTGCTATCTGGGTACCCAGGGGAACTCTGATTGTGGTAGACGCCCAGGTCGAGGGAGCTCCGTATCAACATTTGGTTCCTCAGTAGGATACAGAATGTGGTGAGTTATGTACTGGCCCTTAAGGCACCTTTACCCATAAGTAATACAAGTAACTTTTACAGACATCTTCATTGGCCAAAGCAAGGCATGGAGGCATTCCTCACATGAAGGAGGGGCCAGTAAATGTCTTCCTACCATGTGGTCAAAGACAGAGAGCTAGAACCATTTGGTAAACAGCATACAGCTTATCCTTTTTTTCTCTCTGTGCTAAATATTTTTACTGACATTATTTTATTTAATTCTCACAAGAGCCCATGAAGTAGGCACTATTTTTTTTATTTTTATTTTTATTTTTGAGATGGAGTCTCGCTCTGTCGTCCAGGTTGGAGTGCAGTGGTGCGATCTTGGCTCACTGCAAGCTCCGCCTTCCAGTTTCATGCCGCAGCCTCCCGAGTAGCTGGGACTACAGGTGCCCGCCACCAGGCCCAGCTGTTTTTTTTGTGTTTTTAGTAGAGACAGGGTTTCACTGTGTTAGCCAGGATGGTCTCGATCTTCTGACCTTGTGATCCGCCCGCCTCAGCCTCCCAAAGTGCTGGAATTACAGGCGTGAGCCACTGCGCCCAGCCAGTAGGCACTATTTTTTGCTTGTGGTTTTTGTGTGTGTGCATATGGGAACATAGTAGGCAAATGTATTTATGGGATATGTGGGATATTTTAATACAGGCATGCAATGCTTAATAATCACCTCATGGAAAATGGGGTATCCATCACCTCGAGCTTTTATCCTTTGTGTTATGAACAGCACAATTGTACTCTTATTTTTTATTTTTATTTTTTTTGAGACAGAGTCTCATCCTGTCACCCTAGCTGGAGTGCAGTGGCGCGATCTCGGCTCGCTGCAACCTCCACCTCCTGGTTCAAGCGATTCTCATACCTCAGCCTCCTGAGTAGCTGGGATTACAGACGCACACCACCACACCTGGCTAATTTTTGTATTTTTAGTAGAAATGGGGTTTCATCATGTTGGCCAGGTTGGTCTCGAACTCCTGACCTCAGGTGCTCTGCCCACCGCAACCTCGCAAAGTGCTGAAATTACAGGTGTGAGCCACCACACCAGGCCTTTTTTAGTTATTTCTAAATGTACAGTTAAATTATTGGCTGGGCACTGTGGCTTACACCTATAATTCCAGCACTTTGGGAGGCCAAGGTGGGCAGATCCCTTGAGGCCAGGAGTTTGAGACCAGCCTGGGCAACATGGCAAAACCCTGTCTCTACTAAAAATAGAAAAATTAGCCAGGCGTGGTGGCACACCTGTATTCCCTGCTACCTGGGAGGCAGAGGCATGAGAATCACTTGAACCCGGCAGGCAGAGGTTGCAGTGAGCCGAGATTGGGCCACTGTGCTCCAGCCTGGGCGACACAGCAAGACTCTGTCTCACAAGCAAAATTATTATTGACTGTAGTCACCCTGGTGTGCTCTCAAATACTAGATCTTATTCACTCTTTCTAACTACTTGTGGTACCTAGTAACTATCCCCACAACTTAGTCTATATCCACTATGGGGGCCTCATGGTTCCATAAGGATACCACTAAATGGCAGCTTCTGTTTCCTGAACACACACTAGAACTTCATGGTCAATTAGCAGCCAGAAGACCTTAGTTGGATTCTGGCCTCTGTAATTAATCCTCAACTAAGGTCTCAGCCAAGGCACCATTCTCACTAACACTGTCTCCTTATCTGCAAAGCAGGGACATTCCTCTCTTCCCCTACTTTCCCTCACATTACTGCTTGGAGGCTAGAAGTATATCTTGATGGAAAGGCAGAGTGGGGCAGGCTCTGAGGGTGCTTGGGTGACAGCCCCAGTGTTGGATGGTGCCCGGGAGCCCAGGAACTTCACCAAGGGGCCTTCACGCAGGCAGAGGTAGGAATGGTGCCCAGCACATTTCCCAGCATAGCAACAGAGCCAAGGCCAGTACACAGCCCTGGATCCAGCCAGGCAGGGAGCAGGGCCCAGGCAGATCTGGGCCAAAGCTCTGGGCTCCTTGACAGCAATTGCCCTCAGACCATGCCCAGTGCCCAGAGAGTCGGAGGAGATGACCTGGTGAAAATGCCCTGAAACTCAGAGCTGCCAGTAAATGGGAATGACATAATAATCATAGTCATAGAAATAGTAGCGTAGCAATAGCCAGCATCTATGAAGGCCTAGCTCTCCGCCCAGTTTTTGCACAGTTTCATGTACGTTCTCTTCCACCCTCACAACCACCCCATGGGGCCAGTAGTTCTGCCTCCAGTTTCAGATGCGAAGAGTGGATTTAGAGAAAGATGGAGTAGCTCCCCCTAGAATGAGGATTTTAACATGTCTTTTTCCAACTCCAGAGCTCCTACTTAAAAAAAAGAAATAAAAACAACGTTTATTTTAGGTTCAAGGGTACGTGTGCAGGCTTGTTATATAGGTAAACCTGTGTCACTGGGGTTTGTTGTGCAGATTATTTCCTCACCCAGCTACTAGTACAATAGTTACTGTTTCTGATCCTTCCCCTCCTCTCATCCTCCACCTTCAAGTAAGCACCAGTGTCTCTTGTTCCCCTCTTTGTGTTTATGAGTTCTCATGATTTAGCTCTCACTTATAAATGAGAACGTGCGGTATTTGGTTTTCTGTACCTGTATTAGTTTGCTAAGGATAATGGCTTCTGGTTCCTTCCATGTTTCTGCAGAGGACGTGATCTCACTCATTTTTATGACTGCATCATATTCTGTGGTGTGTATATATATATATATATATATATATATCACATTTTCTGTATCCAGTCTACCATTGATGGGCATTTAGGTTGATTCCATGTCTTTGCTATTGTGAATAGTGCTGCAGTGAACGTACAGATGCATGTATCTTTATGATATAGCGATTTATCTTGCTTTGGGTATATATCCTTTAATGGGATTAATGGGTTGAATGGTAGCTGTATTTTTAGCAGAGCTCCTATTTTTATCTTACTATATTTCAGCTCCTCCTGGTTGGATGGTTTCAATCGAAGCAATATGCCATATGGGACCTTCTAAAGAGAGAATTATTCAAAATCAAATTCACTCCACTAGCTCATATTTGTTAAGCACCTACTGTGTGCTAAGCACTAGACTAGGCTTTAGGGAGTTGACAGCTAATAGATACAGCACCAACCTCACAGAACTTATGTTGAAAAAACCTCCCTCCGAAAGACATGAGTTGGGGCCTCGCAGAGTGGGGTGGGGATCAGCAGTGGTGTGTTATCAGTCATCCCACGGAACACCTAGCACATAATAGGTGCTTGGTAAAGGGAACTCTTACTGCTCTTTCATACCAGGTTCAAGGGCAGCCCTCTGGGTGGCGCTGACATCCCTTTGTCTGCATGTCCTGTCCTAACATAAAGACCATCTCTACCACTCCAAACCCGAGAGCACTTAGCTTAGGAAACAGAAGGAGTCGCAGAAGGCGGCCCACAGGACATAGAGGCAGATGCTCAGCAAGCCTCCCAGCCTCCTCTGCTCC
This sequence comes from Rhinopithecus roxellana, assembly GCF_007565055.1. Taxonomy (NCBI): domain Eukaryota; kingdom Metazoa; phylum Chordata; class Mammalia; order Primates; family Cercopithecidae; genus Rhinopithecus; species Rhinopithecus roxellana. The sequence goes on along the minus strand of NC_044560.1, from coordinate 8,782,528 downwards.
TCCCACGCCTCCAGGCAGGCAGTTTGGGCCTCCAGGCAGGCAGTTTGGGTTTGCAAAACCCATCGGGGCTGAACCCAGCTCTACCATGCATCATCCTAGAGATCTGTAAGGCACCTGAGGAGATTTTCCCAACAGTTATTCAGATTCTCAGAGCAGTCCCACCACACGTTCAGATGTGCCCCGGAGGACGGGGATGGGCTGATTTCCCATGGGAATCCCTGGCTTTCTGGATGAGTATTTTATTTTTTATTATACTTTAAGTTCTAGGGTACATGTACCCTGGATGAGTATTTTAAATGCGTTGTGTAGCTAAGGAATCTTCTCTTCAGACAGAAACAGGCCCAAATTCAACTGGCATTTACTGAGATCCCTGCTACCTGCCTGTAAGATCAGTTGATTCCTTATCTTCATCCTCCTCATCCTCTGGCCAGCTCACAATTACTGGTTTCTGCAAACCCAGACTGCCTGCCTGGAGGAGTGGGAGGAGCAGAGGAGACTGAGAGCCTTGCTGAGCACTTACTATGTGCTAGGCACAGTTAAACACTTCACATGCCTTATTTAATCCTTGCAATAACCCTCTGTGGTTTTAATTATCCCCATTTTACAGATGAGGAAACTAAGGCTTACGGAGGTGAAATAACTAGTGCATGGTTATAGGACTAGCATGATGAAGCTGGAATGTGGAACTACCGTGGCTGACCTGTGTTCTTTTTTTTCTTTGAGACCGAATCTCCCTCTGTCCCCTAAGCTGGAGTGCAGTGGTGTGACCTCGGCTCACTGCAACCTCCACCTCCCAGGTTTAAGCTAATCTCCTGCCTCAGCCTCCCAAGTAACTGGGACCACAGGCGTGCACCACCACACCCAGCTAATTTTTATATTTTTAGTAGACAGGCGGTTTCACCATGTTGGCCAGGCTAGTCTAGAATTCCTGACCTCAAGTGATCCGCCCGCTTTGGCTTCCCAGAGTGCTGGGATTATAGGCATGAGCTACCATGCCTGGCCCTGTGTTCTTTTTTTTTTTTTTTTCTTGAGATGGAGTCTCACTCTGTAGCCCAGGCTGGAGTGCAATGCAACGATCTCGCCTCACTACAACCTCCGCCTCCTGGGTTCAAGCGATTCTCCTGCCCCACCCTCCCAAGTAGCTGCCCGCCACCATGCTTGGCTAATTTTTGTATGTTTTTAGTAGAGACGGGGTTTCACCACGTTGGTCAGGCTGGTCTCGAATTCCTGATCTCAAGTGATCTGTCCACCTCGGCCTCCCAAAGTCCCCCATGTTCCTATTCATGACTCAATCTCCAATCCTTACAGCCACCTAAGGTCAGGATCATGGTCTCCATTTCACAGCTAAGGAAACAGAGGCTCAGTATGAGGCAAAGTGATTTGCCTAGGTAGGTCCATCAGGATTGTTTTGGTTGGAAGTCAGAGATTACCACCAACTGAACTTCTTTGAACCACACCCAGAGTTCCCCTGGGTGCAGGAAGGAAACCGGAGGCTCAGGACAATTCTTGTTTCCTCGAGCCTAGGCGTCCCATGCCTCTACACCTGTTCCCACTATCTAGAATTCTCCCCAGTCACCCACCCATCCATACGTGGAGCTGCTCAGACAGTCCTTCAGGCTGCGGCTAAAAAATCCCCTGCTCTGTGCTCCACGTGGTGGGAAGACTCAGGCTTGGAAACATGTATTGATAGAAAAGTTGCTTCTTGCAAAAAGGTGTAAACTGGTCAGATTTCAGAAGACCTGGCTTGTCAAATTAAACACACACAGAGACACCAGGGACTTAAAAGGAAACATACACACGCTCATGATCACCAAGGTTACTGAGTTTTTATTAGTTTGTTCTTGGTGGAAAAACAGCCATTTTCTCATGAAATCATTAAAGCCAGCTTCACGGGTCTGCAGTGTCTTCAGACGTCAGCATTCCACACACTAGGGACAAAGCTGTTCTCATTAAGAAATCAGCAGCTTATGGGAAAGACTAGAAAAGGTGACCCTGTTATTTTTGCATTATCTCAGAGAGCGAAGTGTGGATTTGGTTTTGGTTTGGGCATTCATCAGAGCGGGATGGGACATACACACCACTGCTGATGGCAACAGTCTTGTTAACTCTGATCCTTAGAGCGTCCTTGTGAGGTATTATTCAGCCCATTTTACAGGATCACAAATATAAGGAGACTGAGACTCAGAGAGCCGAAGGGATTTGCCCAGAGTCAGAGCTGGAAGGTGGCTGAGCCGGGCATCACACCCAGGGCCATCACCCACACTGGGTCACGGCACTGTGTCCGGCTGCCTCCCTGCTCCCTCTCGGTGCTTTGCCCATCTTTGTTTCCAAGGTCATCACGTTGGGTTGCGATGCATCTCCCCGCAGGTCTCTCTCCCCTGCTAGAATGTGGCTGATTCTTAAAGGGAAAACACACACTCACGATCACCAGGCACTGTCTGTTTTGTCCCCTCTGTCACCAGCTCCTGGCTCAGGCCTTGACATGTAGAGGTGCCCAGTACACGTTAGGAGCTCATGAAGGACATGAAGGCAGCTGTGAAGTTTGCTGTGAGCGCTCTTGCAGGGGACCATGCTCGAGGACTTTGGGTGCGGCAAGGCTCGAACTGCCTAGGCAAAGTGGACTCCTCAGCCCCCAAGGCCTGGGCCAGCTGGTTGATCTATTGCCCAAACTTCCCAGTGACCGAGCTGCGCTCAGCCCACTCCGTTCCAGACTGTCCATCAGGCTTGATCAGCTGGCATACACACAGCCTGGGCAACGACTCTGCCCACTCAAAACCAAGACAAAACATGCACCTGCCAAATGGTTGTGCCTTTGGGCAGGAAACCAGCATAGTCAGAATTCCTAGCAATGAACAATCCCCCTCCAGCAACAGTCCAAGTCCCAGCCTAGGGCATGAATTTGCTTTCGGAGTGACTGACCCCATCCCCAAGGATATTTCTGACCCCAGCGCGTGCCAAGGGCAGGAAGGTGGTGCCTGCTGCCAGGAACGGCCAGCATCTGAGCACTCACTATGGGACCCTGGGCCCTGGCACAAGGGGGCATTCATCTTTTCTTTATTTTTGCTTTTAAAAGCCTTTGGATCATGAGGTCAGGAGATTGAGACCATCCTGGCCAACATGGTGAAACCCCATCTCTACTAAAAATACAAAAATTAGCTAGGCATTGTGGTGTGCGCCTGTAGTCCCAGCTACTCAGGAGGCTGAGGCAGGAGAATTGCTTGAACCTGGGAGGCAGAGGTTGCAGTGAGCAGAGGTCGTGCCACAGCACTCCAGCCTGGGTGACAGAGCAAGACTCCATCTCAAAAAAGAAAAAAGAAAAACAAAAGAAGGAGCACTGGACTTAGAGTCTAGAAACATCAGTTCAAACCCAGACTCCACTAGTTACTGTCTGGATGCCCTTGGGCAAGTCACTTCACCTCTCTGGGCTTCAGACTAATTAGTAAAATTGGGATATGGGTCCCTCTGGGGGTTATTCTAGGATTTAATAACTACCATTTATTGAACACCTACTATATGCCAAGTGATAGGCTAAGGCCTTTGCCTGTTTTCTCTCATCTAATATACAAACAACTCTAAGATATAGTTATTGATTTTCCCATTTTGCCTATAAGGAGATTGATGGCAGGGACTGTGTCCATTTTGTTCTCCCCCCGTCATTGCACCCAGCATGGGACTTGGCACAGCAAAGAGCTGCAGCAATTTACAAATAGTGGACCTGGGTTCAGCTCCAGCCTGTCCGACCACAAATCTGGCCTTTCTATATGGTGGATGTAACGGCACAATGTTTGGCACATAGTAGACTCCCAATAAGTAAGTGTTCCCTTCTTATTCTCCATTCATTTATCCAAATGGATTTTTCTAAGGTTGTAGTACTCACTGCCTCTGAGCTCACTAATATAGCAGTAACGTGTTTAGGCCAACTGGCAACTCTCAGGGGAGGAGTGAGTCACAGAAGTGGGATTCATTTAATCTCTACTTTAATCTAAACTAAAGGCCGACCAGCCCCCAGGCTCTTTCCAAGACTCTTAGCCTGCCAACTCCCTTTCAAAGGCATTTGCTTCCCCCTGGGGATGCAGGCACCCTTGACCTTAGCAGTTGTCACCGCATTTGATCTCACCTTGAATGTGGGTTGTCTCGTTATTTAAAGAAGGCAGGAATTTGAAGGTTTGCTCCAGCCTTGCCTCTGGGGTCGGACCTCTCCACTTCACTGTTAACCCACAGGACATTGTCACCAGGTGACCCGCTTCACCTTCCTCTCACAGATTGGCCACCACCCCCCATTATCTGCTAGATAAATCCACCTAGCTTCCAGAGCCCCAGCTCAGAGCTGGAAGAGCCTCCAGAAATCACCTTGTCCAGCACCTTCAATTTACAGGTGAGGAAAGGAGAGCAAGAGAGTCTGCGTTCTGAAACGCAGTGATGATTGGTGTTGGTGTTGGAAGTTGGATGTTGTGACTGGAGGAATCCAGGAATGCCCAAATACTAGCCTTGGAAATTACTTCCTTCTTCCCACAAGGTCCCTGAGAGAGATTAGCACACAGACTCTAGCTACATGATGACTGGGGCACCCACCACTTCAACACTGCCTAGGCTGGGACCAGTAACCCCCAGGGAAGAAGCTGTGCTGATCACACAGCAGGCTCAGCCACCCAAAAGCTCCAGCCCTGGATCTGGGGGCCTATGGGGTTCTGACCAGTGGCATTGAAGGAGAAAGGAGACAGGAAGACAAAGAAGAGACTATCCCCCGTATGAGATGCATACAGGTTGAGCATCCCAAATCCAAAAATTCAAAATCCAAAATGCTCCAAATTCTAAAACTTTTTGAGCAGCAACATGACACTCCAAGGAAATGCTCAATGGAGCCTTTCAGATTTTCAGATTTGGGATGCTGAACCAATAAGAATAATGCAAATATTCAAAAATCTGAAATCCAAAATATTTCTGGTCCTATGCATTTCAGATAAGGGCCAGAGAGAGAGAGAAGGTGGCCCTAACCTCCTCAGTGACTTGCCTAGCTCAGAGGAGGGAGGAGAGCCTGCAGTCCGGCTTCCTGATGTACAGCAACCTGCCAGCTAGTACATGTGACCCATCAGTGTCCTCACGCTTGACTAATGAGGCCAGCACCCCCTCTTCCCATAGGAGCAATAGGAGGAGGCCTGGGAAGAAGGTGGGCAGAGAGAAGCACAGGCACGGAAGGAGGAGAGGCTGAGGATCCCAGTGTTCCTGCCACTGACACTGGATGCACCCCCAGCCTCCTTGCCCCACGGTCAGAGCTTGTGTCAGACATCCCACCACCTCCAGACCAGCAGCGCTCCCTTGGAACCAGGGAAGCCCTTGTACAAAAGTGTCCCAGGGCTTCTTTCTTCCAGCACTGCATCTCCCTAGCCTATCTTTCCTACCACCTGCTGTAACCATTTGTAGACACACTTTCTACTCCTAAAGTATATGCAGAGTAAAGAGTTGGTTGCTCATAATTACCCAGAAGGCCACAATTCTCCATGCCATGGGGTTAAGATCATGGGAACGGTATGACCCTGTACAAGTCCCCTACATTCTTCATAGCTTCCTTATTATTAACGTAGATCAAATGATACCCACCTCATAAAGAAAATAAAATAGTACATCTAAGCTCTTAGCAGGAAACCTGGCACATAGTACATGCTGAGTGATTGGCTAAGACTGTTGTACAATAGGTGACTTGCAGTCTTGAGAGCAGTGACTCCTGTAAAGGACACTTGACACTCAGTTGAAGGCTAATGATCCAGAAGGCACTGCTAGAACATCTTATCAGGGCTGCTATGCTGGGCCTCATTTCATTCTTTTGTCCCATGAACATGAGATTGTGGACTCCTAGACTCAGGGTTCCAACAGACGTTTGAAATCATCCAGTTCAAACAAACTTCCACACTGTACAGGATCCCCTTGACATCCATCTGTCTACTAGCCTCTGCTTAGTTGCTTCTAGTAACAGGAAACTGACTACTCGGCCAAGGGTAGTAAATCAGGAATTGAGAGGACTGATCAATTTAATCATGGAGTCAGTTGCTTGTAAATTGTGAAACGTCAAGCCCTGCCCAGAGAATCTGTTAAGGCTATTGGTGTTTGAATGTGCAATGAGATGAGCCATGTCCAGGGAGGCCGCTGGCCCCTCAGATAGAGTCCCAAGGTTAGTAGTACCTGGAGGGTCAGCATGTTTCCAGGTTTGGCCCTGGACTTTTCCAAAACATACGTGTGTGTGTGTGTTTGTGCATGTGTTTTATTTGGTTTTGTTTTGTTTTGTTTTGTTTGAGACAGAGTCTCCCTCTGTCACCCAGGCTGGAGTGCAGTGGCACGATTTCAGCTCACTGCCACCTCTTTCCCCTGGGCCCAAGCCATCCTCCCACCTCAGCCTCCCAAGTAGCTGGGACTGCAGGCACGTGCCACCATGCCTGGCTCATTTTTGCATTTTTTGTAGAGACAGGGTTTCGCCATGTGACCTAGACTGGTCTCGAACTCCTGAGCTTGAGCGATCCACCCGCCTTGGCCTCCCAAAGTGCTAGGATTCCAGGCATGAGCCCCCGTGCCTGGCCACTAAATATAATTTAATCTATTTTGCACCCAGAACTGAGCAGTCCCATTAGGAAAACTCACAGGAGACAGTGTTGCAAACTGAATGCTGCTTTCTCCAGGTCCAGCAGTAACTGTCACTCTCAAGCCGTGGAGCACGTGCCCACACTGTCTGCCTAAGCTCCAGGGAAACAAATTCTCTGCTGAACTTTCAGTGGTGAGCACAGGTGTATGGAGAGAATAGTCTGCAGGAGTGTATCTTTTCCTGGCCCCCACAGTGAGCCCTGATGACTGTCTGAGTCCCAGAAGGAGATCCCCTCTTTGGGGACCATTCTTAGTTTCCGTCCCTCCCAGGACTCCCCCTCACTCAGAATTTTGCATAGCCAGGTCCCACGCGTGAGTCTCAGTCTATAACAACAACAGAAGAATCCAGACTCTCTGTAGCAAAGGAACATTCCTCTGAGGTTGGAGAGAATTCCAACTGGAGAAGAAAACACCCCAAAGTTTCATTAATATAATGTTAATTAATCATCTCAGTTCCCAGCACTCTGTAATGGAAACTGTTTTGTTTTGTTTTGTTTTTTTCCTCGTATCTAAGATTCCCTGTTCATGAAGCCTGCATTGTCAGTGTTGTCAAAACTTGTCTTTTAGAAAATTGCCAAGCCTGTTTTGCAGAGCAGAAGATAAAAATGTTTCTGCCTATGGGTCAGTACATACCCAGTACCTGTGATTTAATGACAGACTCTGAGTTTTGGGGACCCTGTCTTTGCCATCCCAGCACAGGGTGTTGATGTGTGAACTCTGACCTTTCGGGTCTCTACTAGACCTTCATTGTTCTTTATTTTTTCTATCTTTTGTTAACTCGTTTTCTTAGACATTTATTTATTTATTTATTTATTTATTTATTTATTTATTTATGCAAAGCCCCATCGTTCTTCCCCAAAAGATTTTCAGGCATTTCGGGAAATACAGCCACTAAAGCAACAACTTATGGGCAAATATAAAACATCAGCACCCAGAAAAAAACAAATAGGAACAGGAGCTCTAAGCCCATTGGGAAGGTCCAGTAAAGGGAGGCAGGCCTGGAGCAGAAGGCACTCGGGCCCTGCAGCCAGGCCTGGATCTGAATTCCAGCTCCGCCACTTACCAGCTGAGCAAACAGACCCCATGTACTTAGTCTCTATGCCTCATTCCTCTCGCCTGAGAAGTGGGTCTAGTGATACTTTCTTCATAGGACAATTGAAAAGATTAAGTGGAGCCAGGTGTGGTGGTGGCTCACACACGTAATCCCGGCACTTTGAAGGCCGAGGAGGGAGGACTACTTGAGGTCAGAAGTTCGAGACCACCATGGCCAGCATAGCAAGATCCCTATCTCTCTTAAATAAATAAATAAAATGTAAAAATTTAATCAGGGCCAGACTTGGTAGCCCATGCCTGTAGTCCCAGTGTCTTGGGAGGCCAAGGCAGGAGGATTGATTGCTCAAGCCTAGGAGTTTGAGACCAGCCTGGACAACAAAACAAGACTCCATCTCTATATAAAAAAATTATTTTTATTTTTATTTTTTATTTATTTTATTTTATTTATTTATTTTTTTAAGACGGAGTCTCGCTCTGTCGTCCAGGCTGGAGTGCAGTGGTGTGATCTTGGGTCACTGCATCTCCGCCTCCTGGGTTCAAACGATTCTAGTGCCTCAGCCTCCCAAGTAGCTGGGACTACAGGTGCCTGCCACCAAGCCCAGCTAATTTTTGTCGTTTTAGTAGGGATGGGGTTTCACCATGTTGGCCAGGCTGGTCTTGAACTCCTGACTTAAGTGATCCGTCCACCTCAGCCTCCCAAAATGCTGGGATTACAGGTCTGAGCCACTGCACCCAGCCAAAAATAATTTTTTTTAACTAGTCAGATATGGTGGTACACATCTGTAGCCCCAGCTGCATGGGAGACTGACTCCGGATGATCAGTTGAGCCCAGGAGCTCAAGGTTGCAGCAAGCTATGATCGCACCACTGTACTGTAGCCTGGTGACAGAGGGAGAACCTGTCTCTAAATCAATCGATCAATAAAGCATTTAGCAGAATGGCTCACAAGTAATAGGCATTCGGTAGCCACTGTTTTATTACTGTTATGGTTATTATGTTTATCTGTTATTACCCAGTGCTGTAACTGAGCTATTAGCTTCACAGCAATCAAAGCAAAAACGGAAAAAGTTGACTACATATTTCTCCTGTCTGTGAAGGGATATACTGATGCCAGCTGCACCTGTAGTGAGACCTTCCATCTCAACCTGACTTTTTCTGTCTGAGAGTCACACCCTCTCCTTTTGAGAACTGAACTCAGGTTCAGACATAATTAGCCAGCAGAACCTTGGATGTCTCTGCCTTTGGCTGACTGGAAAGGTCAGTGCTAGAGCTTACAAACCTGGACCAGGAGAAGAATGTCGTGGCTGGGAATAATCTTTATAAGGTGCCTGCCTGATTGAATAGAGATGTGTCAGGGAGGCTGCAGCAGTGACTTCTTCAGAACCCAGATTGGAGCTAATGATCTCTTCCGCTTTGATGAGCACCGGGGTATTTGGAAGTCAGAACTAGGTGGCGAGTCTCGAGTTAGATTTTCGTTTGAGTGGTTTTACGTTGTGTGTATTTAGCAGTTGCTTCATGGGATGGTTGTTGTACCTGGATCTCAGGTTCAGGGAGCAATGGGAAGCGTGATTTTTAGTTGGTGCTGCCGCGTTCCTCGGCAGAAATTGATGGAGAACACCTGCTTCTCTCCAAAATAAGAAACACACCAGGGAGCTGGTGTGTATTGAGCACCTACTGTGTGCCAGACTGGAACAGAGTCCATCTCATTCTTCTTCCCAGTCACATTGGAAGGTGTGGGCATTATTACACTGGCAAACAGGCATTGCATTCTCTCTCTCTCTTTTTGTTTTAAGAGACGTTCTCATTCTGTCACCCAGACTGGAGTACAGTGGCACCATTGTAGCTCATTGCAGTCTCGGACTCCTGGGCTCAAACCCCTCCCACTGCAGCCTTCCAAATAGCTGGGAATACAAGCATATGCCACCACACCTGGCTAATTTTTTAATTTTTTGTTGAGACAGGGCCTCACTGTGTTGCCCTGGCTAGTCTCAAACTCCTGGCCTCAAGCAATCCTCCCACCTTGACCTCCCGACGTGCTGGGATGAGACACTGTGCATGGCTTTATTTTCCTTTATTTATTTATTTAGTTATTTATTTAGAGACGGAGTCTCTCTCTGTTGCCCAGGCTGGAGTGCAGTGGCATGATCTTGGCTCACTGTAACCTCTGCCTCTGGAGTTCAAGTGATTCTCCTGCCTCAGCCTCCCGAGTACTGGGATTACAGGTGCCCACCACCATGCCCAGCTAATTTTTTTGTATTTTTAGTAGAGATGGGGTTTCACCATGTTGGTCAGGCTGGTCTTGAACTCCTGAGCTCAGGTGATCCACCCACCTTGGCTTCCCAAAGTGCTACGATTATAGGCGTGAGTCACCACACCCGGCCCATTTTCCATTTTTGAAAATGGGAAACCTGAAGCCCAGGGAGTTTAGGTGACTTCTCCAAGGGCACCCAGCCAGTAATTAGCAAACCTGGGATTCTAATTCATGTATGTCTAAACCATTTCCTTTTAACCCTTCTTTTATGCTGCCTTTTCTGACAAGCTTGCTGCCCTCAAAGAGCCTACAACCTAGTTAAGAAAATAAGATGCCAGGCTTAAAGCAGGTGAGTAACAGAACCAAATGCTGCATCTCAAGGGCCTAGACTTTAAGGGCTGTAGCAGTCCCGGAAGGCAGGGAAGGTGCCAGGGAGGAGAGGGCAGGCTTTGAAGGACAGGTAAGCCTCGAGAGGCTTCGAGGCAGGCGGGAGGCCAGAGGGCCTAGGACTGGCAATATCCAAAGTCCGGAGGCAGGAAGGTGCATGTGCTGGGAAGGGCGAGTGAAAGCAGTCAAGGTTTCTGCCAGGAAGTTGTGAGAAACAAGGCTGGAGAGATGAACAGGGTCCAAAATGCAGGGCTTGGCCCATCCAGCAGAAAGCAGAGACTTGGACTCAGGCCCTGACTTGAACCTTTAGTAGTAGCATTTTCACTTGATGTAGTTAATTTATCTGTCAGCCAGCAAACGTCTCCTGGGACCTACACCATGACATCCCAGGACCTGTGCAGGGCGCAGAGGGAACAGTGATCAGGCAGACCCCATTCCCACCAGGTGTGATCTCAGAGGGGAAGGGACCTCCCCCTGAACACCCCATCCTTCAGCCAGTCCCCCTGCAGCTGGGGAAGCCACACACCTTCTAGTCCTGGATTCCTCTTTTTAAAATTTTAATTTTATTTATTTATTTAAGTATTTATTTATTTGAGATGGAGTTTCGCTCTTGTTGCCTAGGCTGGAGTGCAATGGCACAGTCTCGGCTCACTGCAATCTCTGCCTCCCAAGTTCAAGCAATTCTCCTGCCTCAGCCTCCCAAGTAGCTGGGATTACAGGCACCCACCACCATGCCCAGCTGATTTTTGTATTTTTAGTAGAGATGGGGTTTCACCATGTTGGCCAGGCTGGTCTTGAACTCCTTGGCCTCAGGTGATCCACCCACCTTGGCCTCCCAACATGCTGGGATTATAGGCTTGAGCCACTGCGCCCGGCCCTTGATTCCTCTTTTCTCACCCGCCCGGCTTCCTTGAGGCTGGCAGCTCCAGCGTGGATGCCCAGGGACAGGGCCTCCATGGATACCTGTTGAACTGCACCAAGAGAAGGATGAAGTACCATTTTCAGGTCGGGCCCTTTGCAAGTGGTATCTCATCCATCCTCACAACCAGCCTGGAGGGAGGTACACCAGAACGGTCCCTGTTTTTCAAGAGAGCAGGCGCAGGGAGCCCAGGAGATTTATTCATGGTCACACAGCTTGTAATTAATGAATGGAGCCAAGGGAGGGCCCCTTACCTGTCTGACACCCACACCAGGGTTCTTTCTACTGACCCTTTATCTGTCCCTTTTATTAAAAAAAAAAAAAAAAAAAAATTGGCCAGGCACAGTGGCTCACACCTGTAATCCCAGTACTTTGGGAGGCCGAGGAAGGCGGATCATGAGGTCAGGAGTTCAAGGCCAGCCTGGCCGACATAGTGAAACCCCGTCTCTACCAAAAATGCAAAAAACAAAAAACAAAAAGAAAGAAAAAAAAATAGCTGGGCATGGTGGCAGGCACCTGTAATCCCAGCTACTCAGGAACCTGAGGCAGGAGAATTGCTTGAACCTGGGAGGCAGAGGTTGCAGTGAGCGGAGATTGTGCCACTGCACTCCAGCCTGGGCAACAGTACGAGACTCCATCTCAATAATAATAATAATAATAATAATAATAATAATAATAATAATAATGAAATAATAGAGAAGAAGCCTCACTATGTTGCCCAGGCTGGTCTCAGACTCCTGGGCTCAAGCAATCCTCTCACCTCGGCCTCCCATTATGCTGTGATTCCAGGCATGAGCCAGTGCACCAGGCCCGTCCCTTTAATTTAAACCCTCAGCTAATTTAATAGTTGAGGGTTTACCCAAATGGCCCTGTCCTCCAGGCAGGGCTAAGCCCAGAGTCCCATGCTCAAGAATCCATCGCAGGGACTCCAGGGAGGGGCGGGCGCTCTAGGATGTAATCACCCCCCACTCCCAGCGCACTCCCTCCCTCTCTAATGGGAATAGCATTGTAGGAAGCTCCCGGGGTAGGGCCCTGCCCTGGAGATGCCCCGGGGCTTACGTGGTCACCACAGCACCACCTGGTGGCAGCTCTCTGGTGTGCAAGCTTCACAGAGGAAAAGGCCACTTCACTGCCACTTCTGCAGCCATCCGTCCTCCAATCCCAGCCCAGGGGGCGTGTCCAGAGGGTACTTGCTGGGGAGAGTTACCGACTGCCTTTCCTTGAGGGCTTTTGCAGAACTCGGCAGCTTCTTCTATATCCTGAGAAATTTTCATGTCCTCTTGTTTCATGTCCTCTTGTTTCATATCCTTCTTGTTTTCATTTCACTTGATAAGCATTTATTAGGCACCAAGTATACAAAGAGGGGAAGGAACTAATATTTATCAGATACTCGCTGTGACAGGTGATTCTAGACATCATCTCACGGAACCTTCCCAATGAAAACCAGTCTCTAAAAAAATTGTTTTTAATTAGCCGTGCCTGCTAATCTGTGCCTGTAATCCCAATAACTTGGGAGGCTGAGGTGGGAAGATCACTTGAGCCCAGGAGTTCAAGGCTGCGGTGAGCTATGATTGCGCCACTGTACTCCAGCCTGGGTTATACAATGAGACCCTGTCTCTAACATGAATAAATAAATAATTTGTTTTAAGACAGAGTCTCATTCAGTCACCCAGAATGGAGAACAGTGACATGAACAGCACCCTCTGTAGCCTCAACGCCCTCTGAGCTGAAGTGATCCCACCTCAGCACCCCCAAGTAGCTGGGACTATAGGTGTGCCTGGCTAATTTTCAAATTCTTTTTGTAGAGGTGGGGCCTTCCTACATTGCCCAGGCTGGTCTCATGCTCCTGGCTCAAGTGATCCTGCCACCTCGGCCTCCAAAAATGCTGGGGTTACATGCATGAGCCACTCCACCTGGCCATACTTTTTATTTATTTTGTGTATGTATGTATGTATGTATTTATTTATTTATTTTTGAGATGAAGTTTTACTCTTGTCACCCAGACTGGAGTGCAATGGCGCGACCTGGGCTCACTGCAACCTCCACCTCCTGGGTTCAAGCGATTCTCCTCCCTGAGCTTCCCGAGTAACTGGGATTACAGGTGCCCACCACAATACCTGGTTAATCTGTGTATTTTTAGTAGAGACAGGGTTTCACCATGTTAGCCAGGCTGGTCCCAAACTCCTGGCCTCAGGTGATCCGCTCGCCTCAGCCGCCCTAAGTGGTGGAATTACAGGCGTGAGCCACAGTGCCTGGCCTAAATGATTTTTTAAAAGAGGAAACTGCTCTGGAGAAAGTAGGTTCTCAATCTAGGCCACACAGATTCCCATATATGAGCAGCTGTTTTCAAGCCAGTCTTATAAAACCACCATGAAGAAAGGTTACAAAAACAACAAAATCAGAATTAGACCCTTAGTGCCCAGCAGAATGGTCTGAAGAAGCCTTCCCCACCCCCTAAATATGTTACCGTTTTTAAAGACATAAATTTAGACTTTGAAAATAAGTGTTAGGAACAAGACGTTGAAAAAAAAGAATAGGGAGATCTGAGAATAAATCAAATGTAACTTCTAGAAATTAAAAAAAAGTCATTGCAGTGAATACTGGATAAATTAAAGTGGTTTAGACAAAACTAAAGAGAAAAATAATGAACTGGCTGCGTGTGGTGGTTCACACCTGTAATCCCAGCACTTTGGTAGGCCAAGGCGGATGGATCAGTTGAGGCCAGGAGTTTGAGACCACCCTGGCCAACATGGTGAAAACCCGTTTATACTAAAAATACAAAAATTAGTTGGATGTGGTGGTATGGGCCTGTAATCCCAGCCACTTGGGAGGCTGAGGCACAAGAGTCACTTGAACCTGGGAGGTAGAGGTTGCAGTGAGCTGAGATCACACCACTGCACTCCAGTCTGAGTGACAGAGAGAGACTCTGTCTCAATAATAATAACAATGAACTGGAAGATTGACTTGAAGAAATGAACCACAATGCATCATGGAGAGGTAAAGAGATGGAAAATAGGAAAGAAATTAAGGCTTGACATTTGCTTATAGAAATGCCCAAGAAAAAGAGACTAGGGGAGAGAGATAATTTATTGGCAGAGAATTTTCCAGAATTAATCTCTGAGCTTCAAGGAGCATGTTTTTTTTGGGGTTTTTTTGTTGTTGTTGTTATTGATATTTTTTTAGAGACAGAGTCTCACTCTGTCATCCAGGCTGGGAGTGCAGTGGCACAACCATAGCTCACTACAGCCTTGAACTCCTGGGCTCCAGCCATCCTCCTGCCTCAACCTCCTGAGTAGCTGGGACTACAGGTGCACACCACCATGCCCACCTTGATCTTGCCTAAAGGATTCTACCTGGGCTCACTCCTCTAGTTCTTTCTGTGGATCCTTTCTTAGCGCAGGACTCCCAAAATCACATCCCCAAAAGTCAGCCACTTGCCAACAGCCTGGCATCATTCCCAGTGTTTTCCCCACTCCTTCCTCTTCTTCCTGGGTGAGAATTTGAAGAAAGATTCATCCTGCATTAGTGTCTTCAGGGATTTAACCCGTTGCCCATTACATGTGAGTTGTCAGTATGTTGCAGTGTTTCAGACATATTGTGTACATCTGTGGTAGACTGATGGCAAAAAAATGGCCATAATGCCCACCCCTGCCTATATCCACACACTTTACTATGTGACTTTGAAACCGCTCCAGTCAAGAAGTGTAGTCTGTTTCCCCACCCCTTGAATCTGGGCTGGCCTTGTAACTTGCATTGGCCCATAGAAGGCATAGGAAATCACGTCACACCATTTTCAAACCTAGGCCTCAGAAGGCCTTGCACGTGAATTCTACTCTCTCCTAGAACCTCACCATAAGAATGGGTCCAAACCTTCGGTTAGCTCCTGGGGGGATGAGAGACCCCACCTAGCAAAGCTGGCTCATCCCAGCCAGCCCCGGCCTAGCCACTAGCTGGCTGCAGACACATGAGTGCCCCCAGTGGGATCAGCCATACCTGGATGATTTTAGCAGAACTGCCCAGCCAATTTGTAGGCTCATGGGACATAATCACTGATTATTTTAAGTCTCTGAGTTCTGGGATGGTTTGCCACACGCCAATAGCTAACTGATAGAAGACATGTGGCCTTCTATGTCCCTGTGTCACATTTTGATAATTCTTGCAATATTTCAAATCTTCATTACGACATGTGCTCACTTCAAGCGTCTATGACACATTTGGTAATTCTCACAATATTTCAAGCCTTTTCTTTTTTTCTTTTTTTTGTTGTTGTTGAGATGGAGTCTCGCTCCGTTACCCAGGCTAGAGTGCCATGGCATGATCTCAGGTCACTGCAACGTCTGCCTCCCAGGTTCAAGCGATTCTCCTGCCTCAGCTTCCCGAGTAGCTGGGATTACAAGTGCCTGCCACCATGCCTGTCTAATTCTTTGTATTTTTAGTAGAGACAGGGTTTCACCATGTTAGCCAGGCTGGTCTCGAACTCCTGACCTCATGATCCACCTGCCTCCGCCTCCCAAAGTGCTGGGATTACAGGTGTGAGCCACCGCACCCAGCCAAACCTTTTCGATATTATTGTATCTGTAATGGTGATCAGTGATCTTTGATGTTACTATTGTAATTGTTTTGGGGGCACCACAAACATTGTCCATGTAAGACGGTGAACTTAGTAAATGTTGTGTGTGTTCTGATGCTCCACCAACTGGCTGTTCCCACCTGTCTCCCTCTCCTCCAGCCTTCCTATTCCCTGAGACACAACAATATTGAAGTTAGGCCAGTTCATAACCCTACACGATGGATAGCTGGGCCCAGTGGCTCGTGCCTGTAATCCCAGCACTTTGGGATGCAGAGGTGGGAGGATTACTTGAGCCAAGGAGTGCGAGACCAGCCTGGGCCACATGGTGAAATCCTGTCTCTACCAAAAAAATAGCAAAAAATTGGCCAGGCACAGTGGCTCATGCCTGTAATCCCAGCACTTTTGGAGGCCGATGTGGGTGGATCACCTGAGGTCGGGAGTTCAAGACCAGCCTGACCAACATGGAGAAACCCCGTCTCTATTTAAAATACAAAATTAGCCAGGCATGGTGGCGCATGCCTGTTATCCCAGCTACTCAGGAGGCTGAGGCAGGAGAATCGCTTGAACCTGGGAGGCAGAGGTTGTGGTGAGCTGAGATCACACCATTGCACTCCAGCCTAGGCAACAAGAGCAAAACTCCGTCTCAGAAAAAAAAAAAAAAAAAAAAAAAAGCAAAAAATTAGCCCAGCATGGTGGTGTGTGTCTACAATCCCAGCTTCTTGGGAGGCTGAGGTGGGAGAATCACTTGAGCCTGGGAGGTTGAGGCTGCAGTGAGCTGTGATTGCGCTGTTGCACTCCAGCCTGGGTGACAGAGCGAGACCCTGTCTGAAAAACAAATAAATGACCTCTAAGTGTTCAAGTGAAAAGAAACATCACACATTTCTCACTTTAAATCAAAAGCTAGAAATGATTAAGCTGAGTAAGAAAGGCATGTTGAAAGCGAGACAAACCAAAAACCGGGCCTCTTGCATCTAACAGCCAAATTGTGAATGCAAAGGAAAAGCTTCTTGTAGGAAATTAAAAGTGCTGCTCCAATGATTACAGAGTGTGGGAAAATAGCACCGACAGACTTAGTTGAAGTGGGGCTGCCACAAACCTTCGATTTGCAAAGCACGTATTTTCTGTGAAGTGCAGTAAAGCAAAACGCAATAAAATGAGGCATGCGTGGTACATGTAGAATGAAACGTCTTGTTCTCTACTGGCTCACTGCCTGCAGCTTACCAGCAGCTCTATTTCTCAAAGTTCTATTGTTAACTCCAACTCATCTTTCTGATGGGAAAATTGAGTTCCCGTAACAGGATGTGGGCCAATTGCCTAACTCTCCATGGAAAACTAGAAAGTGTGTTGTGTTTCACATGGCCCCTGTTCTTTTTCGTAGCGGTATCTGTTCACCCACCTCTGCTTTGGCACATGTGCTAGAGGTTACCAAAGCAAAAGGCCGCATGCCCTTGGCCTGGTCTATACATCGGGATATTAATCTTTGAGCAAGTTCTAGCCTGCTAGTGTGTCTAGTGTCTGCTAGTGAATCAACAAAATCAGAAATGTTCACCTTCACAGGCGTGTGTGTTCTGACTTTCATACACAATTTTGAAAGATGTCAGTTGTCAGAAGACATATATTTTGGTTCAAGGTTTTATTTGATTGCAAAGGGAAGTGGGACAGGAGAGTAGGAGGGAAAATGTGGGAATAACCAAATTCTACTGTGTCACTTACTGTGTGACCTTGGACAAATTACTTGGCATGTCTGAGGCTAGGCTTCCCATCATTAAATGGAAGTGGTCATGCTTACCTCCTAGGATTGTTGGGAAGAGTAAAGGAAATTAATCAATGTATGAAGCACTTAGTCCTGAGCCTACCCTGAAATATACTGAGATGATGATGATAAAGAAGAGGAGGAGGAGGACGAGGATTAAGAAATGGAATTCCAGCCAGGTGTGACGGAATCCCAGCACTTTCGGAGACTGAGGCAGGCAGATTGCTTGAACTCAGGAGTTTGATACCCACCTGGGCAATGTAGTGAGATCCCATCTCTACTAAAAATAAAAAATAAAAAAATTGGGGCATGGTGACACACACCTATAGTCCCAGCTACTTGGGATGCTGAGGCAGGAGGATGGATTGAGTCTGGGAGGTTAAGGCTGCGGTGAGCTATGATCACACCACTTGCACTCTAGCCTGGGCAATAGAGCAAGACCCGGTCTCAAAATATAAAAAATAAAATAAATTTTTAAAAAATAGAATTCCAGGCTGGGCCCAGTGGTTCACGCCTGTAATCCTAGCACTTTGGGAGGCCAAAGCAGGCGGCTCACCTGAGGTCGAGAGTTCGAGACCAGCCTGACCAACATGGAGAAACCCTGTCTCTACTAAAAATACAAAATTAACTGGGCATGGTGGCGCATGCCTGTAATCCCAGCTACTCGGGAGGCTGGGGCAGGAGAATCGCTTGAACCTGGGAGGCAGAGGTTGCGGTGAGCCGAGATCACACCATTGCACTCCAGCCTAGGCAACAAGAGTGAAACTCTGTCTTTAAAAAAAAAAAAAAAAAGAAAAGAAAAGAAAAAAATAGAATTCCAGAGTTTAAAAAAAAAAATCCCTTACAGCAAATCGCCGGTTTCATTCCCTGCCACTCTGAAGTTAGGCCAACATTACTGCCCATGATGTTTGCAAGATAAAACCAAAGCAAAAGAGTTTGTCAATGTGCTCACAGAGATACATTTAAACATCCTGACCCTTGAGTCCCCAAATTCTTACTTGGCTGAAAATTATGTCTGTGCTGTCACTAGATACCAGCTGAAATGCGGAACAGACTGTCACTCGGTCAGCTGGCTCTTTCATCTCCATGATAGCAGACAGCAAACATTACGTTTGATGTGATTTATTTCCCTTCCATGGATTGTATCCACCAGTTGCTTTATTCTCAGACAAACCCGGCTTTAGTCCCCCTGGGGCGGGGGGAGGGGAGAAGGAGGGGAGGTCAGGCAGTGCAGATTAATTTTTAGGGTCTCCCCGCTGGGATGTTAGTAAAAGCCTTATCACTTTGCATGACCAAATAAAAGAGATGGGAATCAAAGAGGAGAGATGAAGGCTTAGTCATTCCCTTAAAGAATTCATCCCAAATCCTGATATATGTCCAAACGGGCTCCTTTAAGCAATTCTTTCCAGTGTGAACCTCATTCCACTGCAGGGCTTGGGGTACAGTCAAAGCCGCCCTTTCTCCTTTTTTGGTCCTCCCCCTTCTGTGGCCTCTCTCTATGTGTCTATCATGCGCACGTGTGTATCTTTGGAATGGATTTCATTTGTGTTAGTGCAGTTCATAGCGTTTCCTTCAAGGTCTCTTTTCTGGACCCGCAGTCAGGAGATAACTTCCTCCTTGGTTTCCTACCTTATCACTCGCTGCACACACGAACCCCCACCAGGAGGGAGAAAATCCTTCTTTTTTGCTTCTTGAACTTGTGATTCTTTGGTCTTTGCAGCCCAGAAGAATCTCATTATTGACAGCATGACAGGCACGTGGGAGTGAGCGGCGCTGCCTTCCCAGCTGTTTGATGAGATTTCTGAGTGGCAGCTAAAGGAGCCAGCCCTGGGATAGCAGAAAGCTCTGCGAGGGTTTGCCTCACTTTAAGGAAGTTCACCGTGTGGAAAGGGGGAAATGACAAAGGTGAAGCTGGGACCTTCACCTGATTCCCATTGGCAAAGGCCCTGCACTGTCTGAAAGGGTTCTCTGTGGGGCTCTTTGGAAGGGCTGGCCCCACTTGGTGCATTTTAAGAATGTTTAGTTTCACAAAAAGCTTAATTTAAACACAATTTTTGAGACCAAGGCTATAGTGTGAGCTGAAGTTTGCTGCTGTGATGAAGCTGTCCATTTTCAGCTCTTGGGTTCTTTTTTTAATTTTTATTATTTTTTTTAAATGCTAAGATAATTTCCAGACTTTTAGGGGTACCAAGTGGTAAAGTACCGTCTCAGGAGTCCAGTGTGAGCTGCTGAACACATGACAAGAGCAATTCAGAAGATAGAAACTGAATTATCTAAATTCTGGGGGTCTTTGACCTTTGAACTTTCTTTTTCCTCTACTGGGGATACTGTCTGGAAGCATTCAGAATGGTTCAGCATGTGGCAGTACCATCATAGGCTTCCCTTCAATAGCCTCCAACAAAACTAGGCTATCCCGAACCCCTAGAGTAGAATTGTTTACCCTTATACCAGTGATAAGGTTTGGCTGTGGGTCCCCACCCAAATCTCATGTGGCATTGTGATCCCCATGTGTTAATGCCGGGAGAGGCCTGGTGGGAGGTGATTGGTGATTGGATTATAGTGACAGATTTCCCCATGCTGTTCTCGTGATAGTGAGTGAGTTCTCATGAGATCTGGTTGCTTAAAGGTGTGACACACTTCCCCTTCACTCTCTCTCCTGCTCCACCATGGGAAGACAAGCTTGCTTCCTCTTCATCTTCCGCCATGATTGTAAGTTTCCTGAGGCCTCTCCATCATTGTGGAACTTGAGTCAGTTAAACCTCTTTTCTTCATAAATTACCCAGTCTCAGGTAGGTCTTTCTAGCAGTGTGAAAATGGACTAATACAACCAAGAAGGCTGGGAGTGCACCTAAACCTGCATGTGGCATGTGCCAAGGCAGACTTCGAGGGGTTATATATTTTTTGAGATGGAGTCTCGCTCTTGTTGCCCAGGCTGGAGTACAGTGGTGCGATCTCGGCTCACTGCAACCTCCTTCTCCCAGGTTCAAGTGATTCTCCTGCCTCAGCCTCCCAAGAAGCTGGGATTACAGGCATGTGCCACCACCCCGGGATAATTTTTGTGTTTTTAGTAGAGACTGGGTTTTGCCATGTTGGCCAGCCTGGTCTCAAACTGCTGGCCTCGAGCAGTCCTCCCACCTTGGCCTCCCAAAGTGCTAGGAATACAGGTGTGAGCCACCGCACCCAGCTGCCAGACTCTGTAAATAATCAGATCTTTTGTGAACTAATAGAGTGAGATCTCACTCATCACCAAGAGGAGGGCACCAAGCCATTTATGAAGGATCCACCCCCATGACCCAAACACCTCCCACCAGGCCCCACATCACGTTTCAGCATGAAATCTGGAGGGGACAAACATCCAAACCATTTCAAAGAGGGAACAGCAAGGCCAGTGTGGCTGGAGCAGAGAATGAAGGGAAGGTCAGGCAGGGCTTCGAGATCATTGCAATGACTTCAACTTTGACTCCATGAGAGATGGGTCCCCTGGGAGGTTTTTAAGCACAAAAGTGACATGATCTGACTTTACTGCAGTGTAATTTATGTACCACAAGACCCACCCATTTTAAATGCACAATTTAATGACTTTTAGGAAATATACAGAGCTGTGCAGTCATCACCAAACCCAATTTTAGAACATTTCCATCACCCCAAAAAGACATCTCATGCCTATGACTACAATGTAAAGGGATCAGCTGGGCTCCTGTGTTAAAAATAGCAATAAGAGGTAGAAGCAAAGAAAGTGTTGGAAAGAGACATTTTTTTCACGGCACATGTGAATGACAATGAGTTCTAAGAGCTGAGGGGTAAAGACATGACTGATGAAGCTTTTCCAACTACTGCAGGTTTGGAACTGCCTTAATGCCAAAGTTATAATAGGATGAAAGGCCTTCAGCTCTCACAGTAAAAATAGGATATTAATAACTTAGCGAGAACTGTTTAAAAATGAGAAATGCAAGCATAAATGCTCTACATGTCTATGACTCGACTCCTGAACTTGAAGTTAATCCCTGCCCTCTTTTACATAAAAAGTCTGAATATTTCTAAAGCTATATAGGGCTCTCTTAATGCCTTGAAAATTCACAAGAAAAAAAGCTGACGGTAGCAGTAGGAATAAATCCCAAACATATTTCAGCAAACACTCATTGTCCCTGCAGTAAAAGGGCAGTGAGGTCTTCTCATGTCCAATATTACTGAAATGTTTAAATCCCAGTTTCTTTTGTTGGTCTTGAAAACTGGGGACATTCTACACTGAATCCACATGATGATCTGAAGGATTTTCTGTCCCTGTAGAAGGGACCTGCTTGACACTACAAGTGGTACCTGGGCCAGATGCGGTAGCTCACTCCTGTAAATCCCAGCGCTTTAGGAGACTGAGGCGGGAGGATTACTTGAGTCCAGCAGTTTGAGACCAGCTTGGACAACATAACAAGACCTCATCTCTACTAAAATTTAAAAAATCAGCCAGGTGTGATGACAGAAACCTGTAGTCCCAGCTACTTGGGAGGCAGAGGCAGGAGAATCACTTGAGCCTGTGAGATCGAGCCTGCAGATTGCGCCACAGCACTCCAGCCTGGGCAACAGAGGGAGACCCTGTCTCAAAAAAGAAAAATTTAAAAGTGGTACCTGAGTGAGGATTTTCCATAGTTTACCTAGAAGGCTGAATTCTTCTAGTATTATAAGGTTTTGAACCAAACAGTGGATTTTGACTTTTTTTTTTTTTTCCTTTCCAGCAGCTATGACAGCACCCAGTATCGTCTTTTTCCTAACCTAAATAGGTTTCCCCTCCTGCACCATCCCATTCTAGGAACAGTCAGGTGGTAATGGGCTCTGACCACCTATCCACATCTACCTTGGGTGGGTCTAAGGCAAGCTTGTCCAACCAGTGGCCTACTGGCCACATGCCACCCAGGATGGCTTTGAATGCAGCTCAACACAAATTACTAAACTTTCTTAAAACGTTCTGAGTGTTTTTGCAATTCTTTTTTTTTTTTTTTATCTCATCGACTATTGTTAGTGTTAGTATATTTTTATTTATTTTTTTGCTTGTTTATTTATTTTTGAAATGGAGTCTGTCTCTGTCACCCAGGTTGGAGTATAGTAGCGCCATTTTAGCTCACTGCAATCTCCACCTCCTGGGTTCAAGCGATTCCCCTGCCTCAGCCTCCTGAGTAGCTGGGATTACAGGCGCCCACCACCACGCCCGGCTAATTTTTGTGTTTTTCGTAGAGACGGGGTTTTGCCATGTTGGCCAGGCTGGTCTCAAACTCCTGACCTCAGGTGATCCACCCACCTCGGCCTCCCAAAGTGCTAGGATTACAGGCATGACCCATGGTGCCCGCCTAGTGTTAGTGTATTTTATGTGTGACTCAAGACAATTCTTCCAGTGTGGCCCACGGAAGCCAAAAGATTGGACACCCCTGGTCTAAGGTGGTTCTTGCCAACCGCCCTTAGCTAACACCATGCATTGCTGAGAGCCTGCTATGTAGCTTATCTCCAGGTCAGCGGCCACGCAGAGAGCAAATCTTCAAAATCTAAGGGTACATCTGGGCGTGGCAGTGGTCTAAGGAGGAAAGGGGGAGAGGCCCAGCTGGGCAGCTGCCAGCCCAGCTTCAGAGATGGGTAAATGTGTTGCCAGCTTGGTTTGTCTGTGCCCAGGACTATTTTCTGGGGTTCAAACTACGAGTCTCACTTCAAGGTCACAGGCAGCTCCCTTTTTAGGTTTTCTGACAGCTGTCCGTGGATCCTGACTGTGGCTCAGGAATGCTGCTATTACCACAGTTGGCCACAAGGGGTCCCAGCCCTGCAGGTGCCGCACCAAGGCTTGAAAAGCAGCGCCAGCTCTTAGCAAGGCAGACTCTGCCCGGCAGAGAAGGCGCCCTGAATGGCCGGCCCCCAGAGAAAGCTGTTGAGCTCATGGTTATCCCTGGGTCCACAACCATTTGGCACTGTGGGAGCAACGATAACCCGCATATGATCACTGTGCACGTTGTTATCGCAGAGAGCAGAGAGAAAGGCCCCAGGGACCAGCAGCTCTGCGTACTGGTCCCAGGCTTATTCTGATTGGCTGTGTGACCTTGGGCAAGCCCCATCCCCTCTCTGACCCTGTTTCCTCGTTTTCCAAGGGAAATCGTGTTGATCTCTAAGGGCCTTTTCAGCAACAGCCTTGCCAACAACAAAAGCACCTGAAATATCCCTAATATTGGAGGGGTATCTGAGCCATCCTTGCTATTCACCACAAACCGTCAGCTTACTGAAGTTGTAAATTCTTCTGCCAGATTATCATTGTCCTGGAAACAAAAGGAGCAAAGTCAGAATTCTGTGCTATGGAGTCTTTTAACCTCAGAGCCAGAGGGGAACTCAGAGAGCTTGATACTACAAGGGTTTTCAAACTCTTTATCAGCCTGGAACCCTGAATTCAGACAAACTCGGACATGGAAGCCCAAACAGAAAACCACTGAAAGGACTCTGGTTAGAAACTGGAGCCCAGAGAGGGAAGCTGTCTGTCCTGGTCGCCCAGCAAAAGAGTAGCAGAGCTGGTTGAAGCTGTCCCAGCTGAGCGCATTTCCCAGCAATGAACTGAGTGTGCGGCTTCCCGGTGTGTGAGGGAACTCAGACCGTAAGACAGAGCTGGCCGGCCGTGGTGGTTCACGCCTGTAATCCCAGCACTTTGGGAGGCCGAGGCAGGTGGATCACCTGAGGTCAGGAGTTTGGGACCGGCCTGGCAAACATGGCAAAACCCCGTCACTACTAAAAATACAAAAATTAGCCAGGCGTGGTGGTGCGTGCCTGTAGTCCCAGCTACTTGGGAGGCTGAGGCAGAAGGATCGCTTGAACCTTTGAGGTGGAAGTTGCGGCGAGCCAAGATTGCACCACTGCACTGTAGCCTGAGTAAGAGTGAGACTCTGTCAAAAAAACAAAAGAAAAAAAGAAAGAAAAGAAAAGAAAAGAAAGTAAAGAAAAGAAGGAGGGAGGGAGGAGGGAGGGAAGAGAGAGGGAGGAGGGAGGGAGGAAGGAAAAGGAGGGAAGGAGGGAGGAGAGGAGGAGGGAGGAGAGAGGGAGGAGGGAGGAGAGAGGGAGGAAGGGAAGGAAGGAAGGAAAGAAAGGAAGGAAGGAGGGAAGGAAGGAAGGGAGGGAGGGAGGGAGGGAGAGCCACTAAGGGGGAGGCAGGGGTCAGGCAGGCCAGTGGGGTGCATGAACTCCCACTGTGCATTCACTGTGCTGAGATTTTTCCCATGTGACTTAATCCTCATAAAGACCCTGTAAGGCCAACATCATCATCCTCTTTTAGGCTTGGAGAAGTTACATGATTTGGTTCAAGTCACATAGCCCGAAAGTGGCTAAGCTGGGATTTGAACCTGATGTCAAAGCCTGTAAACTGATTTTCCTGATAGAGACAGACATTTATTCACGGATTCATTCATTCATTCATTCATTCAAATCTTTATCGAGCACCAAATCTGTAATCAGTGCTGTCCTGGGCCCTGCCACACTGCTGTGAATATGGCACTGGGGTGCCTGCCCTCACTGAACCTCCGTGTTAGAGGATGAGACAGAGGATAAACAATAATCTGTGGCAAGAAGAAAAATAAAGCAGAGGATGGGATAGAGGCTGGGGGAGGGGTGCATTTGTACCTCTCATTTGTCCAGAGCAGTGTTTCTCCGAGCCTGGTCCACATACCCCTCTGGGAACTACTGGTTTCCATTCTGCAGCAAGATTGAAAAAGCCGCGGTGCTTCTCTATTTCTGTACTTACAGAACAATTGGATTGCACTTTGGTGTTTGTTTGCTTGTTTGTTTTGAGACAAGGTCTGGCTCCATCACCCAGGCTGGTGTGCAGTGGTGTGGTCATAGCGCACTGTGACCTCAAACTCCTGAGCTCAAGCAATCTCCCTGCCTCAGCCTCCCAAGTAGCTGGGACTACAGGTGTGTGCCACCACATCCAACTAATTTTTAATGAATTTATTTATTTAGAGACAGAGTCTCAATCTGTGGCCCAGGCTGAATGCAGTTGCCCAATCTCAGCTCACTGCAACCTCTGCCTCCCGGGCTCAGGCGATTTTCATGCCTCAGCCTCCCAAATAGCTGGGATTACAGGCTTCTGCCACCACACCCAGCTAATTTTTGTATTTTTAGTAGAGGCGGTTTTTTGCCATGCTGGCAAGGCTAGTCTCTAAATCCTGGCCTTAAGTGATCCACTCACCTTGGCTTCCCAAAATGCTGGGATTACAGGCATAAGCCACTGCGCCGGGCCCTGGCTTTTTTTTTTTTTTTTTGTAAAGACAAGGTGTCACTTTGTTGCCCAGGCTGGTCTTGAACTCCTGGGCTGAAGCAATCCTTATGCCTCAGCTTCCCAAAATGCTGGGATTATCAACGCTAGGTGAGCCGCCGCCCCTAGCCCAGATTGCACTTTGAATAGCCCTGACCTGAAATATTTCCTGAATCATTAGATCGATGCGGCTGACAAGTGCACTCCCTGACCCCAGGACCTACTCGCCCCATCTCCTCTTCACCCCCCTCTTCCCACCAGTCTGCACAGATCCCAGGGAACCTTTTGCAGAGGAAGATATTGGTGTCTCCCACCTGGCATGCAAGATGATGCGGGGCCCATTAGTCTCTTCTAAAGGAAGACATCCATCCATAGTCCACAGCTGGTGTGAGCTTCGTAGGTGGTAGAGAGAGACCTGGGTTCCAACTCAGGCTGTGCTGGAACTTATTAGCCATGTGATCTTGCAGATACCTTTGGTTTTCCGTAACTCTAAAATGGGGATAATGAGGCTGGGCACAGTGGCTCTTGCCTGCAATCCCAGTACTTTGGGAGGCCAAGGCAGGTGGATCACCTGAGGTGAGGAGTTTGAGACCAGCCTGGCCAACATGGTGAAACCCCATCTCTACTAAAAATACAAAAAAGTAGCTGGGCGTGGTGGCGTGTGCCTGTAGTCCCAGCTACTCCGGAGGCTGAGGCAGGAGAATCGCTTGAACCGGGAGGTGGAGGTTGCAGTGAGCTGAGATCGTGCCACTGCAGTCTAGCCTAGGCAACAAAGTGAGACTCCATCTCAAAATATATAAATATAGATAAATAAATAAAATGGGGTAATGATCCTTTGAAGGAATAGATTAAGCATATAAGAGGCTTGACTCAGGTTCTGGAACTCGGTAGAAGCTTCCATGCCTATCCATGCATGTGTTTGCATGTTTGCATGTGTGTACATGCACATATGCACATGATTCACGTGTGTGCATGTGTATGTGTGTGACATCCATCTCCTCCACTGCTGTTGGAGAGTCCCTCCCAGCACCCACTGTGACCAGGGACACTGACAGCCTTTTCTGGGGTCTTTTGCCAGATTGCCAAGGGATCATCGAGGATGTCGTCCTGCTGGGTGCACCTGTGGAGGGAGAAGCGAAGCACTGGGAGCCTTTCCGGAAGGTGGTGTCCGGGAGGATCATCAACGGCTACTGCAGGTCTGTCCAAACCTCATGCCAGCGGGGAAGTGGCAGTGCTTACTGAGCACTTAGCATGCCCACGCTCTGTGTTGGGGACACATATTCGAGACCTAATCCCTGTCCTGGAAGATCCCAAGAACTGGCCGGGCACTGGCCCTGTTAGGAGCAGGCCCTGGTCCTGGTGATCTGATCTGGGAAGCATCCCCGCAGTGGGATGATGGACAGCAGGGGGATTCTGAGAAGATGTTTGTGTATCAGGCCTGAGAGCAGCAGGGTGACAGGAGAGGCTGGGGCAGCTTGGCCAGGTTGGAGCTGGGGGAAGGGACATGGGCGAGTGGGACACAGACTGAAAAACAAAGAATGGACCACAGGGAGGTCTTTGAATGAGGTCTAAGAGGTGTCTATGTTAGTCTTTGGCGGTGGAAGGAGGGACTGGAGGGGCCTAGGCTGAGCTTTCTGAGTGCTGCCTTGGAGGAAGGGCAGGGTGCTAGAACAGGAGGCTGACGGCATGCAGGAACCTGTACCCAAACAGGGTGACAGACCCTCCAGCCAGAGGAGGGGACCCGTGAAGGCCGGCGGCCACAGGGCTAGAAAGGAAGGAACCCTTGTTTGGGGTTTGAGAAGGAGGACCTGTGGGGTTTCAGCCAAAGCTGTGACTCAGACTTTGGGGCAGGAGGGAGGATGAAACCCAAAACGGAGCCCTCTAAGATTGGCCTGAGAAGACGCCCTGTCCATCCAGCCTCTGGATGAAGCAAAGGTGTTTTCAGAGCAGCAATGTTTAAGGCTCATGATTCGGAAGCACACAGGCCTGGGTTCTAACGCCCACCTTCATTTCTTCATCAGTAAAAGAGGGATACTGGTAGCAACTGCCCTCAGAGTTGTGAGGATGCTTGAAGGATTTACAGAGCTGTACATGTGTGTGTGTTTACATGTATGTACATACACATGTGCACGATTGTCCATGTTCACATGTGTGTATGTGTGTGCATGGTACATACATGCTTTGTGAATGACAGGTAATGTCACCATTTTTTTCATTCATCATCATCAGTCACTTGGGATATTCATTCAGTGAATTCAGTGAGCACCAACCTTGGGCCAGGCTGCATGGTGGGAGGCTGAGGCAGGACAATCGCTTGAACCTGGGAGGTGGAGGTTGCAGTGAGCCGGGATCGCACCACTGTACTCCAGCCTGGGCCACAAGAGCAAGACTCCGTCTCAAAAAATAGATATAAAAAAATAAGAAAAAGATAAGGAATGAACAAAGACTTTGATGTGAGGCAGTCCTAGGTTAAAGTCTTGCCTCTGCTGTTTACCTTTTGAGTGGGTTTAGACAAACAACTTCCCTGAATTCAGCATCCCCACCTATAAAATAGGAATAATAGTCCCTCCTGTGTAGAGGTTCTGGGAAGATTAAATGACGTTATAAAGCAGAAGAACTGGCACTTAGTAGGTGCCCAATAAATGATAACAGTTACAATGTTTATTACTTGGCATACTCACATAGCACATGATTTTTTAGTACTTTTTATAAACAGCAAAGGGAAAGAATTAAAATTGCATGTGTGCAGGGGGAACGCAGCAAAATCTTATTAAACCCATCTGTTCTGTTGAGAACCTGAGGCGCATACACTTGGTTTTCAATTATTTTGTGAGACCCTGGGCCATCTCTTTATGGAGAGAAAGGAGGAGGAGGAGGAGAAGGAAGAAGAAAGGGAAGGAGGGAAGGAGAGAGACAGTGTCGATCAAAATAACTGTAGTTCCTTGGTTAAATTAAGCATCAGCCAGGAGTTCAGATTCTTGGTCTCCAAAGGCCTTTTAGTTGCTGTGAACTTAAACGTGGAGGATGAGAGGGAAGGGGATTCAGGCCAACACTACCCAACTACACAAGTTTACTCACGTGTAATTTACATTAATAAAGCTCTTTGTAAACCCACTCCCTTACCTGGGCTATTCACGAACTTTCTGGAAGCTAACTGGCGTGATAGCACTGCCGCCTGTCACATCCCTGAGGAAGTGAAGCTCTAAGAGGGGCAAGTGACTTGCCCAGGGTATGACCCAGGATATGAGCTCAGACCTGTCTCATCCCCCCGTGAGATGGCTGCATTCTGAGTCCTCAGGAGGGCTCCTTGTAGCCCAGGGACAAGAGGCCACCCTGTGGGCTCTGCCCCAGGTGCCGTGTGAGGAGGGGATGACAGAAGAAGGAGCAGGGAGGACCCCTGCCCACAGATGGCTCGAGGCCTGGTGAGTGAGCCAGGTCTGCCTTCAGCAGGTGGCGGTTGTTCAGCCTGGGGTTTGCACATCAGCATTGCCTGGAGGACCTGAGAGAGAGTGGCAGTGAGTTACCGGTTCAGCTCAGGATACAGGGATGACTAAGGCACAGGCCTGCCCTCAGGGAGCTCTCTGCTTTTCTAGAAAAGGGGAAACACAGGAGGATGTGTGGCAAACATCATAAAAGGAACAGGTACCAGGCACACAAGGGGTGAATGATTAATCATTTCGGATGGAGGACGGGCGCAGTGGCTCGCACCTGTAATTCCCGCACTTTGGGAGGCCGAGGCAGGAGGATCGCTTGAGCCCAGGAAGGAGTTCAAGACCAGCCTGAAAACATGGCAAAACCTGTCTCTACAAAAAAAATACAAAAATTAGCCGGGCATGGTAGTGCACACCTGTAGTCCCAGCTACTTGGGAAGCTGAGGTGGGCTGATGGCTTGACCCTAGGAGGCAGAGGCTGCAGTGAGCCAAGATTGTGCTACTGCACTCCAGCCTGGGCAACAGATCAAGACTATGTCTCAAAAAAAAAAAAAAGATACAAAAGTTAACCATGCATGGTGGCTCCTGTAGTCCCAGCTACTTGGGAGGCTGAGGTGGGAGGATGGCTTGACCCTAGAAGGCAGAGGCTGCAGTGAGCCAAGATCGTGCCACTGCACTCCAGCCTGGGCAACAGAGCGAGACTATGTCACAAAAACAAAAACAAACAAACAAAAAAAATACAAAAATTAGCCAGGCATGGTGGTGCACACCTGTAGTCCCATCTACTTGGTAGGCTGAAGTGGGAGGATAGCTTGAGCCCAGGAGGTGGAGGCTGCAATGAGCCAAGATCATGCCACTGCACTCCAGCCTTAACTCCAGCAACAGAGTTAAGACCCTGTCTCAAAACATATATATATATATATAGTAGTGGGTGGAGAGGCCCAGGGACACTCCCTAGTGGAGGGGATGTCCAAGGTGAATCTTGAAAGGATGGATATAGGAACCCATCAGAGACTGGAAGCACAGACTGAGCTGGAGAGAGGCGGCACAGCACACACAGGTCCAGCACAGGCGCTAATAGTCATGACTGAGGCTCCCTGAGCACCTGTGTGTACGTGTCCCGCCTCAGTTAATGCTCCCACCAATGCTGGGAGCTAAGATACCCTGAGGAGGCTGAGGCTCAGAAAGGTCAAGCAATCTGTCCAAGGTCACACAGCTCATAATTGACAAGGCAGGAATTGAACTTGGCTCTGTGTGGTCCAGAGCTGGGTGGAGAAGGTCTTGAATGCCAGTGAAGGCCCATGGTTTGCTCAGCACAGTGAGAGGGTTCAGAACCTTCTAATCTGTGTTCCTGCTCTGCCCTTACATGTGTATAAATACATGTAATTCACATTTTAACTAAAATGTTGTCATAATTACAACAGAAATAATTTCGGAGGAATGATACTGTCTTTGGTCATTTACACCCAGCGGTATTGGAAACATTTCCCAACCATCCTCACATCCAGTATTTGATGCACTGGATTCTTATGAATAGTTCAATAAACAACTTGAATGGATCTCCCTTTTCTCCCTCTAGCCATCCTTTTTTGTTTGTTTGTTTGTTTGTTTGTTTTTCGGGACAAGGTCTCACTCTGTTGCCCAGGCTGAAGTGCAGTGGCACAACCAGGGCTTACTGCAGCCTCAACTGCCTTGGGCTTAGATGATCCTCCTGCCTCAGCCTCCCAAGTAGCTGGGACCATAGGCACACACCACCACACCCAGCTAATTTTTGTGTGTTTTGTAGAGATGGGGTCTCCCTATGTTGCCTAGGCTGGTCTCAAATGCTTGGGCCCAAGCAATCCCCACCCCCCCAACCTCCCAAAGTGCTGGGATTACAGGCGTGAGCCACTGCCCCCTGCAACCATCCATTCTTAGTGCTTCTTGGGCCCTCAATATTAAGATCATCATCAGGACCTGAAAGCACTGGTCTCTGGAGAGACTGAAGGAATTTTCTAGATGAGAAAGCCCAGAGGCAATGGAGAGCCATGGTCTGCTCCTGAGGGAGCACAGTGGTCAGATGGGTGTTTTAGGAAGACTCCAGTGGCTCAAGCTAGGTGAGGCCAGGAGCAGGGAGTGGGGTGAGGAGGCTGTTGCATTCACCCGTGGGGCAGGAAGGGAGGATTGCCTACTCTCAGGGCTGGACCACAAGGGACAGGTATTGGAGGGGAGAGGGGAGGAAGAATTGGGAGGACTCTGATACGTTGGCCGTAGGGAAGAGGCACCCAAGACATTGGTTTCTACTTGAAGGACTGGGCAGATGACAGTGAGGAAGGAGTTAGGGATGGATGAGCTCACTTCAGAACACAGCAGGAGAGTCTGTAGAGGACCCCTCAACTCAGGGACTAGTCCTCCTGGGGGTCTTCAGAGTGGTACCCACTCACAAACCCACGTGCTCAGAGACCACAGAGGGTCAGAACTTGGAGGAGCCCAGAGAGCACCACCACACCCTGTGTCCCGGACAGGTGGGGGACTTGCCTGTGGTCACACAGCAGGGCACATAGACAGGGGCCACCAGGACTCCAGCCCCGGCCTCCTATCTCTCAGCCATTCTTACCCCCCTGCAGTGAGGGGGGCGGGGCCTTCTTTAAGATGAACAAGTGTGCAAAAATGACGCCATGCAAACCAGAGTCAGAATTAGTCCACATAGAAGACAGCAGGATGGGCTGAGTTGGCTCCGAGTCTGCGGTGCAGAGGGGAGAACAGAAGCTTGCCTGTGCACAGACTTGCTGGGTGGCAAGGCCCAAGGGCATGGCTCTGGGATGGCCCAGCTGCATCCCAAGACAGTTCAGGGGTTTGCAAGGGAAGGCTGCCTCAGGGGTCCCTCAGACCGCGTCCTCTGTAGACAGTATTCATTGCACCTGAAGCAATGGGCAGCAGACGGTCCGAGGTCATTTCTTCTGGATAGTGTACGGGCAGTGTTTGGCTGGGGCCAGGTTCACAGAGTGGGGTCACAGCACCCCTGAAAGTAGAGGAATGTTCCCGGCGCTGTGACTGCCTGGACAACCACCCTTGCCTCTTCTGCTGCCTGAGGGCAGGGAGAGCCTGCAGCCTGGGCTGAGCCTGTCCTGGGAAGGCCAAGCTGGTCCCTCCAGCTCACAGATAGGTCACCTAGACTCCAGAGCTCCCCGCCTCCTCACAGGCAGACCTTCTCTGCCTTTCTTTTTCCAGGGAGCCGTGGACAAGCCACCTTTCCCGAGCTAGGAATAGCTCTCCTGAGCCACATGCTGACTTTTTGAGAACTTTATCCAGATTCCTCATTCATTCCTTCAGCAGATATTCCTCTATTGCATGCTGGACCCTGTTCTTAGCTCTGGAGACCCAGCTGGGAACAAAGCAGACAGCCTTCATAGAGCTACCTGGTGCTTGTGCACAGCCCTGTGCACCATGCCTGGCACCCAGGCCAGGCTTCAAAAGCATCAGCTGTGGCTGCTTCATCTTCCATCTCCACCGTGCAATCAGGGGCCCTGTTTTCCCGCAGAGGCTCCAGTCCCACTCGGCTTCCCAGGAGGCAGCCTGGCCCGTCCTGTCCTCGGGTTGTCCAAGGCTGGTGCTAACGTTCACACGCTTCTCTGCCCTCCCACAGAGGAGACTGGCTGCTGAGTTTCGTGTACCGCACATCCTCGGTGCAGCTCCGTGTCGCTGGCCTACAGCCCGTGCTGCTGCAGGACAGGAGGGTGGAGAATGTGGACTTGACCTCTGTGGTGAGTGTTGGCCTGTCCTTCCTGGGGCTTTGCATTTGCTTAGTTGCTCCAGCCCAGCCACCCCTGTCCCCTGAAGTCAGTGGCCCCAACCTGTTCCATGCCACGGGAGAGAGATCATAAGAATTTATTTGGAGCCAGGTGCGGTGGCTCATGCCTGTAATCCCAGCACTTCGGGAAGCCCAGGAGGGCAGATCCCTTGAGCCCAGGAATTCGAGACCAGCCTGGGCAACATATCAAAACCCCATTTCTATAAAAATTTTTTAAATTAGCTGGGCATGGTGGTGTGTGCCTGTAGTCCCAGCTTCTCAGGAGGCTGAGGTGGGAGGATCACTTGAGCCTAGGAGATCAAGGCTGCAGTGAGCCATGATCGTGCCATTGTATTGCAACCTGGGCATCAGAGCACAACCCTGTCTCTAAAAAGCAAAAACACACACAGATATACAACTATCAATTAACAGGACCAGGATTGGATTTGAACCTCCAGAACCCTCACTCTTGCTCCTGTATTACTGCTGTTCCCCACTCCTGAGTACCCCCCTGACCCGGGGCTCCCCAACAGCCCCATCTCAGCTCACTAGTCAGGACTGTATGTTTCTGCGAGAAGCAGCTGGAGCAAGCAGAGGACACAGTTAGAGGGCTTTAGGCTAGACCAAAAGCAGAAGCACCTGCCTGCCAGGCTGTGGAAGGATGGGATGCAGAGCAGGACATCTGGAATGTCTTTAAAATGCAGAGCCCAGGGCCCCACTGCCCAAAACTTCTACATCACCTCTAGGGGCAGAGCCATGAGTCCACATTTTAAACATACTCCCTGAGGGTTCCCATGCAGCTAAAACTAGGCTGGGGTGCAGGAGCAGAACGTCAGAAAGAATTCTTGCAGGGAATGGGGTGAGAGGGCGCCTACTGGGCAGCCACGCAAGCCCAACTTGAATTTATTTTCTTTTTTTTTCTTTCTTTTTTTTTTTTTTTTTTTTTTTTTTTTTTGAGATGAGGTCTCACTCTGTTGCCCAGGCAGGAGTGCAGTGGCATGATCTCGGCTCACTGCAACCTCCGCCTTCTGGGCTCAAGCAATCCTCCCACCTCAGCCTCTCTAGTAGCTGGGAATACAGGCACGCACCACCACACCTAGCTAATTTTTGTATTGTTAGTAGAGACAGGGTTTCACCATGTTGGCCAGGGTGGTCTTGAACTCCTGACCACAGGTGATCCACCCGCCTCAGCCTCTCAAAGTGCTGGGATTATAAGTGTGAATCACCGCACCTGGCCTCTTTTCTTTTTCTTTTCTTTTCTTTTTTTTTTTTTTTTTTTTTTTGAGATGGAGCCTCACTCTGTCACCGAGGCTGGAGTGCAGTGGCACGATTTTGGCTCACTGCAACCTCTGCCTTCTGGGTTCAAGCGATTCTCCTGCCTCAGCCTTCCTAGTAGCTTGGATTACAGGTGCCTGCCAGTACACCTGGCTAATTTTTGTGTTTTTAGTAGAAACAGGGTTTCACCATGTTAGTCAGGCTGATCTTGAACTCCTGACCTCAGGTGATCTGCCTGCATCAGCTTCCCAAAGTGCTGAGATTAGAGGCGTGAGTCACCGCATCCAGCCTTTTTTTTTTTTTTTTTTTTTGAGATGGGGTCTTGCCCTGTTGCCCAGGCTGGAGTGCAGTGGTGCAATCACAGCTCACTGCAACCTCTGCCTCCCAGGCTCAGGTGATCCTCCTGCCCCAGCCTCCTGAGTAGCTGGGACCACAGGTGTACACCACCACATCTAGCTAATTTTTTGTATCTTTGGTAGAAACGAGATTTCACCATGTTGTCCAGGCTGGTTTTGAACTCCTGAGCTCAAGCAATCGACCTACCTTGGCCTCCCAGAGTGCTGGGATTACAGGCGTGAGCCACTGCGCCCAAACAGCTTGAGTTTTTTTAGACTTTGAAAGAACCTCGTTCACCTGCCACATGCTATCCTAGGGAGTTAATAGCTTCCTGTGCGGACACTCACTCTACGCCCAGCTCTGCCCTCAGCCTTTTATTTATTTATTTATATTTTTGAGATGGAGTTTCACTCTTGTCTCCCAGGCTGGAGTGCAATGGCGTGATCTTGGCTCACTGCAACCTCTGCCTCTCAGGTTTAAGCGATTCTCCTGCCTCAGCCTCTCTAATAGCTGGGATTACAGGTGCCCCCCCCCACCACGCCCAGCTAATTTTTTTTTTTTTTTTTTTTTTTTTGTATTTTTAATAGAGATGAGCTTTCGTCATGTTGGTCAGGTTGTTCTCAAACTCCTGACCTCAGATGATCTGCCCACCTTGGCCTCCCAAAGTGCTGGGATTACAGGCATGAGCCACCGCACCCAGCCTGCCCTAAGCCTTTTACAGACATTACTGTCCCCATTGTGCAGACAAGGTCACTGAGGCTTACAGACGTTCCAGGGTCACACCACTGAAACATGGCAAAGCAGGACTCAAACCTAGGTCTGAAGCCAGTAGTTGTAGCCCTAGCCCAGGTAGATATGAGAAATAGTGGGAGACGTGCCCCACAGGGGGAAGGGCAAAGAGGGGTTGGCAATGGGCAGGAATAAGCTGTAACTACAAGCACAAGCCGACTTCAGCCAGTAAAAACGCTTGCAATGTCAGGGGACCCTGAGAACAAAATCTCTGGTTTCTAGTTATTGTGTTGTTGGCTGCCATTTATTAAGTGCCAAGTGCTTCCCAAGTGTAACCCAGTGTATTAGTCCGTTTCCACACTGCTGATAAAGACATACCCAAGATTGGGTAATTTATAAAGAAAAAGAGGTTTAATGGACACAATTTCACGTGGCTGGGGAGGCCTCACAATCATGGCAGAAGGCAAAAGGCACGTCTTTCATGGTGGCAGGCAAGAGAGAATGAGAACAAAGTGAAAGGGGTTTCCCCTTATAAAACCATCAGCTCTCAGGAGACGTATTCACTACACTGAGAACAGTTTGGGGGAAAACACCCCCAAGATTCAATTATCTCCCACTGGGTCCCTCCCACAACACATGGGATTTATGGGAGTACAATTCAAGATGAGATTTGGGTAGGGGCACAGCTAAACCATATCACCCAGTTTCCACTAATGGTTGTTTGAGCAGCTCCTTCCTGCAGACAGACTAGACTTATTTCTGGGCATCTAAAAATTCCCTGGCTTGAGGGGCACTCTGGCTTCCCCATTCAACATCAGCAGCTGCCTGTTCTGACCACTCTACCACTGTGTCTCAATGGCCGATGAAGCTAGGCCCCAGACCCATCCCTGCCACCACAGTGTGGCTCACACTGGGCTGCATGTGTTTTGAGACTTGACTGAGCCTTTGATAACATGGGGGAATTCTTACACAAAAAAACAAAATCAGAGCTTCACCAGGTGCTGCTGTCCGTGCAGTCTGTCGGCCATGTCCCTGCCCAGAGGTCACCCGGGCCTCTCACCTGGCCTGACACCAGGTCACTGGGGCCAATTCATTCTCACTTATATCTTCACCCCTAAACTCCCAGGGCCCTGAGACACAATTCCTAACCCACCAGAGGATCACAAATGAAGCCACCCTGTGCCTTCCTAACTGGGAGCTTAAGGGACTGGGGTAGAATAAGAGGCATTTCTAGACTCATCCATTTATGAAACTGGTTGCTCCTGGTTAAAGAGTCTTCACAGGGGCCGGGCGCGGTGGCTCACACCTGTAATCCCAGCACTTTGGGAGGCCGAGGCGGACAGATCACCAGGTCAGGAGATCAAGACCATCCTGGCTAACATGGTAAAACCCCATCTCTACTAAAAATACAAAAAATTAGCCAGGCGTGGTGGCGGGCGCCTGTAGTCCCAGCTACTCGGGAGGCTGAGGCAGGAGAATGGCATGAACCCAGGAGGCAGAGCTTGCAGTTAGCTGAGATGGCACCACTGCACTCCAGCCTGGGTGACAGAGTGAGACTCTGTTTCAAAAAAAAAAAAGTCTTCACAGATAGACTTGGCTCACATTCTGTAAACCTCACAACTCCCTAGAGGAGGTATTAAGCATCCCCAGATCACAGATTGGGAAACTGAGACCTGGGAGCATGGAGTCATAGCCAGAGTTGCAGGTCTAGGTTCTGAACCCAGGTTGGAAGCTGTGCTGCCCGCTTCCCTGTGGGAATGAGGTAAGCTGAGTCACAAGGCCAGCAAACCACAGTGACAAGAATTTTCTCTCCGCCCCTTTGCCGCACTTGCAGCAGGGGTGCCCCGTATACTCAGTCTGCCACACTCAGCCCCTTGTGGGAGGAAGCACATGAAGCAAGTGCGGGGTCTGGCTGACCACTCCAAACGCCGACACAGGAGCAAGCTCCATGCAGGGCCTGTGGCCAGACCAGGTGTGTTGCCTCGAGTGGAACATGGCAGCACCCAGGCAGGGGTACCCGTGACCCCGAAGCCTCAGAGGGGGTGTTAGTGTGCTAATTAGCTGTTTTAGTTCCGCCAGCCCAATGGACGGTGGCATGTTCACAGCTCAGCTGGCCCCTGGCCGCATTGCGTGGGGCAGCTGCCCTCCACTGGTGAGGGCAAAAGGCCAGTGTGACAGCCTTTCTGGGTACCCGCGCTTGGTGGATCCCGAGCTCTTGTCCAGCATCCAAGAAGAATGAGGATACGCTGACAATTGAAGAGTGAGCAAGATAGAGAGTTTTATTCAGTGATGAAACAGCTTTCCACAGACAAGGGATGTGGGGGTGGTTCCCCTACCCAAAGGCAGGAAAGCCCCCACAGTGTGGCTGAATCCAGGGCTTCTATGTGCTCAGAATAGGGGAAGGGTGGGCAAACAGGAACAGAAGTTCTCACTCTGGGTGGCGGGTTTCATCTGGGACCAGCAGTCCAGTCAGCCTTCAGGCTGTTTTTTTGGTTTGAAGGTGGGGTTTCACCGGGGACCCGCCCTTATCTGCCTAGGCATTTGGCTGCCTCCCATCACTATCAACAGGACTCAGCGATGATGCCTCCTGACCCGTGTCCAGGGCTCTCTGTCCTATTCAAGGTGCCTGCACCCTGAATGGGGTGAAGGGGAGCAGGGACTTTGCGCCTCAGCACCCCAGGAGTCTCCCTTTGCTAGAAGAATCAGAGATAAAAAGCACCTGCTGAAGAAAGTAGCTTTTAATGCTGCAAAGCCCTCACAAGATCTGATTTCTCCTGGGAATGGGATATGGTAGGAAGAGCACAGCCTTTGGCACCAGAGAGGCATGGCTTAGAATCCTGGCTCTGCCACTGGTTTACTGGCTGTGTGACCTTGGGCCAGTTACTTAACCTCTCTGTGTCTCAGTGTCCTCATCTAGGAAATGGTAGAAATGCCTAACTTCCAGGGCAGCGCATGTAAGATGCTTGGCGCATAGTAGGCCCTCCTTTAATCCTAGTCCCTCCTGGCCTGCCCCTGCCACCACCCCCAGTTTGTTTGCCTCTGGGACCAGCAGCTTTGGAGACTCCACTCCCTCCTCAGACTGTCTTCGTGGCAGCTTCCCAGTTCCTGCCTAATAATAGCTCTTTATCACATTAGGAACACATCACCAAAAACGGTGCTTTCCTCTTCTGGGTAATTAGAGGTAATTAGCACTGCCTTTGTGCTGGCCTCCTGTTTTCCTTGAAAACCAAGGGAGCTTTCATTACTGCTGTCGGGGAAAGTGCTGGCCGCCCTCTGCTCCCAACAGAGACCCACAGGACCTGTCT
Source organism: Rhinopithecus roxellana (assembly GCF_007565055.1). NCBI lineage: Eukaryota > Metazoa > Chordata > Mammalia > Primates > Cercopithecidae > Rhinopithecus > Rhinopithecus roxellana. The sequence goes on along the minus strand of NC_044560.1, from coordinate 8,743,858 downwards.
TCTCCCTGCTGGACCAGCCACACAGCAGGGCCCTTTGTGATCACCCACTGGGCTGGCCCTGTTGCAGGCAGGGCGTATCTCTGGGGTGAATGAAGCTGCCCTCCTGCCCCTCAGTCAGTCCTCACAGGGACTGGGTTACAGTGGGTGGGGGATTTGCCACCCCAGGGACCAACTCCTGAGGCTTCTGGGGTGCAGAGAGCTGGCCCACAACAAGACTCTTCATGTCCCAGAGGAAATGCCGGGTGGCCTAGAACTTAGCAAAGGCTTGGCACAAAGTAGATACTCGATAATAACCACAGTAGCCAACAGCTCACATGTTTTATGGGGATAAGTCATTTGATCCTCATAGAGATCCGCAGAGTGGTAGTAACCCATTGTACAGATGTGAAAACAGAGGCTGAAGGCGGTGCCACGGCATGTGAGTGGTAGAGCTGGATGAACCTGGGCTCTTCACCACTGCCTCGGTACTGCCTTCTTTCACACATCTCCGTAGCTTCTGGTAGTGACCTCTAACCCTGCACCAAAAGCCTGTCACATGTATTATCTTATCAAAACCACACAGCCAGCCCACGTGGTATAGGTCCCTTTATTAGCCTCATTTTATACATGAGGAAATTGAGGTCCAAGAAGGGAAAGAACATGGGCTTGAAAGGAGTCACTGGGGGAGGCAGCGGTGGGTGATGGCAGCCTCTGTCTGGGTAAGTTGGGGTGTCTGTTGAGGTAGGAAACAGGAAGGGCTGGGCCCCATTTGTACCTGCGAGGATCTGGTCACCACCGAGGCCCCGCGGTGCACGGGGCTGGCTGTGGGGCACAGAGGTGAGGGAGAAGTGGTCTCTGCTTCCCTGCGCTCAGTTGATCAGGGAATGCAACCTCGTGCAAATGTGATGATGACGGGTTATGAGTGCTGTCACAGGGTGTTCACAGAGGCCCCTGCCAGCACGGGAAGCCACGGAAGGCTTCTGCACGCCAGTCACATTCAGCGTGTATCCAGGCGGCTGGTAGATTCAATCGAGAGAGCCTGGGAGATGGTCAGGGGCTGAATCTTCACGCAGTATCGGCCACGCCAGAACTTTCTGGTGCTGAGAAGAGACTCTTTCCCGACCCGCCTCACCCCTCTTCTCTCATCTCTCCAGCTAACTGTAAAACCAGAGCTCTGCCCAGCAGCTGCTCCCCTGGGTCTTTGCAGAGGGGTGGCTCAGGGACTAGGGTTGCCTGAGACCCAGACCAACTTGTAGTCAAGGAGGGCCAGAGCTGTGTGTTCTAGGACAGCACTCAGTGGAATTTCCATCTGGTATCAGCTGCAGCCAGTGGGTACAAACACCTCCCTTCCTGGCCTGTTTCTACCCAGCACTGGCACCAGCGCTCTACAACATTACAAAGGTCTAGAGAGGCAGTTCTTGTTTGTCCTTAGAGAGGCAGTTATCACTTGTCCCTGTGGGTGTGAAGTTGCTGCTGGCTGGAATTCAGACGTGATGGCTGGAGCTTGAGCAGCCATCTTAGGCTCCCAAATGGATCAGCCCAGCTAACTCCCTACTCTCCATCTCCTACTTCTAGAAAACTAAGGTAAGGGAACTCATATTTACAGAGTACCTCCTGGGGTACCAGGCACTGTGCTTTGTGGTTTGTATTATTTCTTCTAGCAACTCCTTTAGGTAGGTATCACAAACTCAAATTGCATAATGTCTCTTTAAAAGTGTCTGGGGCAGGGCATGGTGGCTCATGTCTATAGTCCCAGCAATTTAGGAGGCTGAAGCAGGAGGATCGCTTGAGCCCAGGAGTTTGAGACCAGCCTGGACAACATAAGAAGTCCCCATCTCTACATTTAAAATTTAAAAAGCCAGGTGCGGTGGCTCACACCTGTAATCCCAGCACTTTGGGAGGCCAAGGAGGGCGGATCACCTGAGGTTGGGAGTCTGCGACCAGCCTGGCCAACATGGTGAAACGCCGTCTCTACTAAAACTACTAAAATTAGCCGGGCATGGTGGTGCACATCTGTAATCCCAGCTACTTGAGAGGCTGAGGCATGCAAATAGCTTGAACCTGGGAGGCAGAAGTTGCAGTGAGCCAAGATCATGGCACTGCACTCCAGCCTGGGCAACACAGCAAGACTCTGTCTCAAAAAAATAAAAAAAAAGAAAAAACATGTAAAAAAGGAAAAGTGTTTTGGATCATATAGGAACATAATATCAAAAGCTAGCATTCTCTGAGTTCCCGTGAAGTGCTAGGCCCTTGAACTCCTTATAGCAGTCATTCAAGGTCATGACTCTCATTTTACAGATGAGGAAGCTGTGGTTCAGGAAATGGTGAGGACTGGCCAGTTACTAGTAAGAGACAGAGCCAAGGCTGGCACCCCAGCTTCTCAGAGAGTCCAAACTTAGGTTCCTTCTCAGGCCCTGCAGCCACTAAATATGCGTCCTGCTGCAGAGGGGCACTGGGTCTGTCTTGACAACCACCCTGAGCCCAGGGCCCTGAAAGCCACTTAGATGTGTGGATATACGTGTGTGTGTTTTCCCTGGAATCTGTTGAAAAGCATTCGTGAGGAAAAGAACGAGAGGTAGGCAGATTCTAGTGGTGAGAAAATAACAAAACTGTACAGGGAATTGTCTTTTCGTGTTTTTGAAAAATCATTTGAATAACGCAGTGTGATTTGTGATTCAAATGGAAACGCAGATGTTACCAGCAGTGTCTTTGTGCTGTTTTCTGAGAGTCTCAGTAACAGCCTCCCTGGTGTTTTTCCTGTCCTTGTTTTTTAAAAGAAAGCCTTCCTCTTCAGCCTTAAAGGAAAGTCCGGTCTCATGCGCATCTTTGGCACTAAAGCAGGTCCCCTCGGCTGACTGGGGAGAACGCAAGGCTCCATCTCAGGGGGCAGATCCAGGCTGAGCAGCTTCTGCAGGCGGCGTCTCAGGCTCAGCACCAGCCTTTGCTGTCCATGCGCTGTGTGTCATTCAACAAACCGCCACCCCTCTCTGGGCTTTGCTGTCCTTCTCTGTAAAGTGAGGATGATTTTTAACCTTCCTTCCTTCCCCAGCTGATTTTGTCTGAAGAGAACAGGCTTTAGAAACAGGCCTGGATGGCCAGGCGTGGTGGCTCACACCTGTAATCCCAGCACTTTGGGAGGCCAAGGCGGGCGGATCACGAGGTCAGGAGATCAAGACCATCCTGACTAACACAGTGAAACCCTGTCTCTACTAAAAGTACAAAAAAATTAGCTGGGCATGGGGGCGGGCACCTGTAGTCCCAGCTACTCAGGAGGCTGAGACAGGAGAATGGCTTGAACCCAGGAGGCGGAGCTTGCAGTGAGCTGAGATCGCGCCATTGCACTCCAGCCTGGGGAACAAAGTGAGACTCCGTCTCAAAAAAAAAAGAAAAGAAAAGAAAAAGGAAGTAAAAGAAAGAAAGAGGCCTGGATTCAAATCCCAGATCTGCCATGTTCTAGCTGTGTGACCTTGGGTAAGTCACTTTACCTCCCTGTGGCTCAATTTCATCTACAATGAGCCGCCCACACCTAGCAAAGGAGTATATCCAGTAAGCTTATTTGCTGCAATGTAAGGACCTACTATGTGTCAGGCATTGTCCATTATTACGGCTAGGCATCAGGCATTTAAATCACACCCCTACTTGACACTCACCAACACATCCCAACACAAAAATGGGATGGACATATGACTCTGATGAAGGGGGTGGCCACTTTGTCTTAGTTAAGATGCTGGTTCTTGGCCTTTGTCTTAGTTAAGATGCTGGCCCATATAACAGAGGCCCTGCTAATGTTTTGTGGTTTTTGTTTGTTTGTTTGTTTGTTTGTTTCTGGAGACAGGGTCTTGCTCTGTCGTCCAAACTGGAGTGCAGCAGCACAATCAGGGCTCACTGCAGCCTCAACCTCCCAGGCTCAAGCGATCCTCCCACCCCAGCCTACCTAGTCACTGGAATTACAGGCACACGCCACCACGCCAGCTAATTTTTGAATTTTTCTGTAGAGACAGGGTTTCCCCATCTTGCCCAGGCTGGTCTCAAACTCCTGGGCTCAGGTGATTCTCCCACCTTGGCCTCACAAAGTGGGGATTATAGGGGTGAGCCACCGTGCCTGGCCTAATTGTCTTAAATACACAAGGGTTGATTCCGTCACATAAAAGAAATCAGAATAGGCCAGTTAGGGCTGATGTGCCACTCCACAGTCTTCAGGGACCAGATTTCCCTCATGCTGCTTGTTCTGCCTTCCTTTGTGGGCTGACTCATGGCCCAGGATGGCTGCTCAAGCTCTGGCCATCTCGTCTGAATTCCAGCCAGCAGGAAAGAGGACATGAGGGAAGAAGAGCACTCCTCCTCTTAAAGAGAATTCCAAGGAATACCGCATCACACTATTGCTTCAACTCATGGGCCAAAACTAGTCACAGTGCTATTCTTAGCTTCAAGGAAGCCTTGGGAGTGTGCCCAGCTATAAATTTGAGTCCTTGTGACTAAAGAAGAAACAGGAGACTAAGTTGTAGCCAGCACCTTGCAGTCTATGCCGTAGCTTTCTTTCCACTTTGGGGACTTTTCCAGGGAAAATCCTCACAGCCAACCTCTGGTGAAACTACCCTGTGTTCCCCTTTTTACAGCAGAGGAAATTGAGAGCCAGAAGGGTAGAGGGGCCTGACCAAGGTGTCACAGCTAGTGAGCAGCAGAGCCCTTCTGGGGTAGCCTAGAGCTGCAGGCATCGGCTGGGCACAGTGGCTCAGGCCTGTAATCCCAGCACTTTGGGAGGCTGAGGCAGCAGGATTTCTTGAGGCCAAGAGTTCAAGACCTGGGCAACATAGGAGACCCCATCTCTACAAAACATTTAAAAATTAGCCAGGCATGGTAGCATGCATATGTAATCCCAGCTACTCAGGAGGCTGAGGTGGGAGGATCACTAGAGCCCAGGAGGTCAAAGCTGCAGTGAGCTATGGTTGTACCACTGCACTCCAGCCTGGAGGAGAGAGAGAACCCATCTCACTCTCTCTCTGTCTTTCTCTTAATTTTTCTTTTTTCTCATGCTATTTTGACAAAAAGCCCATCCCTAAAAAAAAAAAAAAAAAAAAAAAAGCTGCTGGGCACAGTGTCTCACGCCTGTAATCCCAACACTTTGGGAGGCTAAGGCCGGTGGATCGCTTGAGGCCCGGAGTTCGAGACCAGCCTGGCCAACATGGCAAAACCCCTTCTCTACTAAAGATACAAAAAATTACTGGCATGGTGGCACACTCCTATAATCCCAGCTACTCAGGAGGCTGAGGCAGGAAGATCACTTGAACCCGGGAGATGGAGGTTGCAGTGAGCCAAGATCGCGCCACGGTACTCCAGCCTGGGCAACAGAGCAAGACCCTGTCTAAAAAAAAAAAAAAAAAAAAAAAAAAAAGCTTCAAGCAAAGAATGAGAGCTTCTACATCACCTTTCTGTTTATCAGGAGATTCCTTCCTGCCTCCAAAGGATCCAGATTTTTTAGAGAAACATCCTTCATCTTTATTTAATAAATTCTAAAACAGCTGTGAATATAGAGCCTTCCCACCCACTCTGGATTTGAGAGCCACTGAGGAATGGAGTCATGGGTTTGGTGACTGGTTGGCTGTGGATGCTCAGGGCAACGCTGAGGCCCAGAAGTTTGGCTGGAGGTCCCTGGGGAGGGCTGGGCTCCATACACCCACCGTGATGCTCACTCACTGTCTCCTGCAGGTCAGCGGCCACCTGGACTACGCCAAGCAGATGGACGCCATCCTGAAGTCTGTGGGCATCCGCACCAAGCCAGGCTGCGACGAGAAGGGGCTCTTGCTGGCCCCAGGCTGCCTGCCCACCGAGGAGACTTGCCAGGCAGCAGCTGCCACCTCATCAGGAGATATCCCCCACCACGTTGGGCAAACCCAGGGTCCCACATCCGGAGACACCTCCAAATTGGCCATGTCCACAGACCCCAGCCAAGCCCAGGTGCAGGCAGGGCTGGACCAATCTGAAGGGGTCTCCCTTTCTGCTGCTGCCAGCCCTGAAAGCACCCCCATCTGCAGCCATGGCACGGACCCCAACCCACTGGGCTGCCCCGATTGTGCCTGCAAGACCCAGGGCCCCAGCCCGGGGCTGGACTGACCACAGCAGGGCACCTGAGCCGTCTTTCCCAATCTCAGTATACAGCTCTCTCTTATACCCTCGGGTTCCTCCTGGGAGCTCTGGAGGTGCGGGATTTCCACAGGTCTCTTTCCTAAACTGAAGGAATTGGGACTGAAAGGGAAAGGAAATGGAAGGAAGGAAAATTTGGAGGAGAGAACACGCCCACCCTGGGGAAGCTGCCTGTCCCCAGGGAAACCCCACCAGGGAGCAGCCGACCCCTCCTCAGAGACCTGCAGAGTCAACCAAGCACGGGTTAGAGTCCCAGAACTGGAAACCAACGGTGGGCTTTCTGTACTGCTTCTCATAGCTTTGGAGTCTGGCTGTCCATCAGGAGGTCCCGAGGGCTCTCTGGGGCTTGAGGCTCCCACACCACCTCTCCCCTGGCCTCAGTAAAACCAGGTGTATGCGTGCTCTTCCATCCACACTCCAGGACTGCCCACCAGCTGACAGCCACTATCAACTGGCAGTAACAGAGCAGGTGCAGGTACAAAGAGGGCGGCTCACTCCTGCTCTTAGGAGATCCAATCAGATCTGCCCTGTACAGCCATGCAGGCTGTGCACTGCACAACTCCAGGGACATTAGTCACACAGATGCAATGTGAGTGTGCTCCCCCATCATGCAACATCTGGACATAACTAACAGAGCATGGTGAATACTTGCTGAATTGCTTTCAGTAAGGCTGTGAACTAGGCCTGGGGACAAGAATGAATTTTACATGGAAAGAATTTCCTGTAGCAGGAACACAGGGGATAACAACAGTAATAAATAATAAGAAGCTACCACTTCTTGAGCATGTACCACATACCAAGTGGTTGCCTGGGATGTGTCAGTTACCCTTCACAGCAATCCTATGAGGTAGGGACTATTATTATCTTCATTTTATATTTGGGGAAACTGAGGCTCAGAGAGATCAGGTAACCTGCTGAAGGCCGAACAGCTGGTTAGTGATGGAGCCAAGTTCTAGGCCCCTGTATGTCAGACTCCAATGCCCAAGCCCCAAGCCACTGGGTCTGCATCTGTGAGAGCCTTCCTCTTTGTTCCTCCCACAGTACCTGAATGACAGGGCCAGAGATAATGCATCCCTGTTGTGCAGATGGGGAAATCAAGGCCCAGGCAGAGGAAGAATTGACAGGCTCTGGGGGAGGTGGGAGGAGGGCAGCAGAAATTAGAGTCGTAGAACAGAGGAGCCAGATCACTGCTCAGGTGCATGTGTATTCATTTGTTCATTCAACACACATTTATGGCTCACGCCTGTAATCTCAGCACTTTCGGAGGCCAAAGTAGGAGGATTGCTTGAGGCCAGGAGTTGGAGATCAGTCTGGGCAACATAGCGAGACCTAGTCTCGACAAAAAATTAAAATAAAAAAATTAGCCACTGTCGGGCCATGCGCAGTGGCTCAAGCCTGTAATCCCAGCACTTTGGGAGGCCGAGACAGGCGGATCACAAGGTCAGGAGTTCGAGACCATCCTGGCTAACACGGTGAAACCCCGTCTCTACTAAAAAAAATACAAAAAGCTAGCCGGGCGAGGTGGCGGGTGCCTGTAGTCCCAGCTACTTGGGAGGCTGAGGCAGGAGAATGGCGTAAACCCGGGAGGCGGAGCTTGCAGTGAGCTGAGATCATGCCACTGCACTCCAGCCTGGGCGACAGAGCGAGACTCCGTCTCAAAAAAAAATTAAAAAATTAGCCACTGTCAACTACTCAGGAGGCTGAGGCAGGAGGATTGCCTGAGCCCAGGAGTTCGAGGCTGCAGCGAGCTATGATTGTGCCACAGCCTGGGTGAAAGAGAGAGACTCCAACTCTTTTTTTTTTGAGACGGAGTCTTGTCACCAGGCTAGAGTGCAATGGCGTGATCTCGGCTCACTGCAACCTCCACCTGCCGAGTTCAAGGGTTTCTCCTGCCTCAGCCTCCCGAGTAGCTGGGATTAAGGCACCTGCCACCACACTCGGCTAATTTTTTGTATTTTTAGGAGAGATGGGGTTTCACCATGTTGACCAGGCTGGTCTCCAACTCTTGACCTCAGATGGTCCACCCCCCTCAGCCTCCCGAAGTGCTGGGATTACAGGCATGAGCCACCGCGCCAACTCCAACTCTTAAAACACAAAATTTAAAAACAAATATTTATGCAACTCTTGTTGCTTTTAAACTAAACTGCCCATGTCACACATGGGAAATGGAGGCTCTGAAAGGGGAAAGAATTGTGCTGGGGTCCCAGATTAAAGGAGTAAAATCTGGAACAGAACCCAGGACACCTACACCCAGGCCTCCTCCCACTACACCAGCTGCTTCTCAAGCCCCGACTGGCCCTTCAGTTGAATCCAGTCCACACCACAGCCACTGCCTTCAGCTAGAGTTTATTGAGAGTCCCCTTGGGCAGGCCTGGGGGATAGAGGAAGCCCCACAAGCAGCATGGCCCCTCCGTGGCCCGTGGCCGGGGCCAGAGTTGTCTCATCAGCACCAAGGAGAGGGCCAGGCCAGGCATGGAGGACCCCCTGGGAGTTTGTGTTGATGGAACCTGGGGGAGGCAGGGCTGAAAAAGGACCTATGGCAGGTAAACCGTGGCGACCAAGAGTTCCCCAACCCCCTGACCCCAGAAACCAAGGCCCCTGTGCCAGAGTCCACCTGCCTGCCTCGTGGGCCCCACCCCACACCAGGGACAGCTCTTCTTCGACTCTGCTCTGTTGACCCGGGTAGCTACCATTCCCATTTCTCTCACTGACCCCAGGGAAGGCCAGAGGGAGGTGGGCAAGGGGCTGAGTTTATCCCCATCAATTGTTCCCTTCTAGGTCCGAGGACCCCCCAGGATCAAGGTAAACCAGTCCTGAGGCTGAAAAAGAAACTGCCACCTGCCCCTTTTGCCCCCAGGAGAGGCAATGCAGCAGCTTGGGAGCTGGGAGGGTCCCTGAGAGATGGGGTCCCCACCCAGGAGCCAGAACAGGGAGTTGGGGAACCAGAGTCAGGCTGTGGGAGGCCAGGCTGGGGCTGAAGAGGGGGAGGCAAATGAAAAGAGAACAATGGGAACAAAGAACCCTTCCTGACGCACAGCCAGAGAGGCCAGGGGGCTGGATAGCCGGGGTTTGTAACAACAGAACGTATCACTTAACTGACCATGTCCTGGGTGCTGGGCCCACATTATCTTAATTCTCAAGACAACCCTGCAAGATAGGCATCATTTCTCTATCTTACAGATGGGATAACCGAGACTCGGAGAGGTTAAGTAACTCGTGTCCGGCCCCAGAGCTCATAGGTGGTAGGGCAGAGGCCCACATGTGTGCCTGCCTGCCTCCCAGGTGCATATATACCAGGGTGGGGGAACTGGCAGGTCCAAAATCCCTCCAGTAAATCATTCTCAGGGTTAAAGATCATCTAAGGCAGCACATCTCAGACTGTAACGGACACGTGATTCACCTGGGATCTTGGTAACATGCAGTTCTGACTCAGCAGGTCTGGGCAGGGGCAGAAATGTGCATTTTTCACAAACGCCCAAAGGTGATGGCAATGCTGATTGTCCATGGACTACACTGTGAGTAGCGAGGGGTTCAGCCCAGCATTAATCCATGCCTGCAGGTGGGGGCATTCCCTGCCGTCCAGCCTGACAGAATGGGCAAAGGCCATGATTGTTTACACCCTAACCTGGACCAAGAGGTCCTTCTCCCCAACATCCGGAGTCCTCCAGCCCATCCTCTGCGCACACAAGTTACACTCGACGGTGGAGCATCCTTCAGAACACGGTATCTGAGTCAGCTATGATCCCTGCAGGTAAGGGGCCTGGTGATGGCAGCAGGGGCTGGCTCTGCGCACCCCCCTGGAGCTCAGAGGGCTCCTCGGAGACTTGCAGCCTCCTGGTCTTAGCCAAGAGCTGGCCCAAGGCTTCAGGGTCTGGGTTCTGCTCAGTCCAGCTCCCCACTGGCCAGCCCCAAGCCCGGGTCAGTTCGTGGGGGTGCTGAGTGGATGTGGTTGCAACTTGGGCTCTGCGGGGTCGATGTTGAAGAAGTTGACAGCAGCAGCGGCCCTGGGGGGCAGCGGGGGATCCCGGGTGGCCTCGCCAGGAAGCAGCAGGTGGGCCGTGAGCTGCAGGCCTGAGGAGCCGCCCGAGCCTGCATCTGAGTCCGAGTCTGAGTCCGGTGGCAGGGGCAGCGGCAGTACCTGCTGTAGACTAAGGCCGGGCCGGGGGCCGCTGTGAGAGGTGCGCAGTGATGGTGAGGCCAGGCTGGCCTGGCGCTCCCAAGGACAGCGTGGACATGGCAGGAACCTGCCCAGCGCCCGCTTGAAGTCCCGCATGAAGAGTGGGTAGATGATGGGGTTCATGGTGCTGTTACAGTAACCCAGCCACGTGAGGACATCGAAGAGGCCTGGGGAGATGCAGTCGCACACGGCCTGAGGGGAGGGGATGTGTCATGCCTGGTCCCAGGGCAGGGACCCAGGCCACCCTTCCCAGCACGGATGGAGCAGACAAACACACGCACCACGAAAGGAAGGCTGCCCTCCCCTGTCCCCATGCCTGGACTGGGATCCAGGACCTCTCATGCAAGGGCCGGACTCACCTGCCCCCTGCCGTGGCATTACCTGGACTATATTGGCCACAAAGAAGGGCAACCATGTCACAAAGAACATGCCCAGCAGGATGCCCAGCGTCAGGCTGGCCTTCAGGGCCTTCCTGCTATGTTTCGTAGCTAGACGCCTGCTGTCAGCAGACTCCACCCCTGGGCGTGGGGTCCTGGGCAGCTGCAGAAAGGAAGGCCACATGAGTCAGTTGAGAAAGGGCCCCCATCTGACCCTGATCCTAGCCACAGACTGAGCTTCAATCCTAATTCTAGACTGAGCCCTAGTGCCAGGATTAAATTGAGCCCTGGTCCTTGACTGAGTCCCAGCTAGGAGTCCGAGACCGAGCCCTGACCCTGACTCCAGGCCAAGCCCTGACATCAGCAATAAACTAAGCCCTAACCTTGGTCCCCAACTGAAGCCTGACACCTACCATAAAGCCCTACATAACCAAGTTCTCAAACCAAGCCTCAACCGTGGACCTAGACTGAGCCCTGATCCTGATCCCACACTGAGCCCTGACCCTGACCCAGAATTTCATAAGGAGCTCTAGGAAGTGCAATGAGACAGAAAAATACCTGAAACACAAATCAGATGGTTCAGAACAACCATCCCTGCAAAGACAATATGTGACACAGGCCAACACACACATTACAGTGAGCTCAGCACCTTCCAAAGCTTTTAGTGCTACAGAAATCAATTGCAATTGACCAGGCGCAGTGACTCATGCCTGTAATCCCAGCACTTTGGGAGGCCAAGGCAGGCAGATCACTTGAGGTCAGGAGTTTGAGACCAGTCTGGCCAACCGGGTGAAACCTTGCCTCTACTAAAAATACAAAAATTAGCCAGGTATGGTGGCAGGCACCTGTAATCCTAGCTACTCAGGAGGCTGAGGCAGGAGAATTGCTTGAACCCGGGAGGCGGAGGTTGCAATGAACCAAGGTCGCATCACTGCACTCCAAGCCTGGGTGACAGAGCGAGACTCCATCACACACATACACACACACACACACACACACACACACACACACACACATCAATTGCAATTGAACGGTACTTAAAAAAGAGGACCTATTACTGTCCAGAGCTTGGCAATTGCTTTGTATGTGGATTCTCTTCATATTTGGGAGCAATAGTCTTGCCTGGGCAATTACTCTTGAGCCCCACAAAATAGAAAGGCTTTTTTGAGAATGTGTGCACAAAGCCAGTAAGTTAGCAGCTAAATTCTTGTTAGGTTCCTAAGGATGCTGGTGACCTTGGCATTTTACAGCTCAATTATACTGCGAACTGGCAGGCATCTCCATTCTCAAAAGTGGACAGGAAGAGGATGAAGGGGTAGGAAGAAGGAGGAGAAATAAGCTACTTCCCAGCAACTACTGAAAGGAAGGCATGGGCTGGAGGAGGTTAGAATTTGACTTTGCAAACTGGCCCCCGCAGTCCCAACGGGCTCTCTGAGCTGGATGATTCTTCAGCTCAGCAGTGCTCTTCACTTGTTAAACTTCATGTGCCCTTTGAAAAGCTAACAAAATCTACACACACACACACACACACACACACACACACACACAACACCTCTCCCCAGAAAATAAAAGACTTATAAATTTTATACATACACACAGACAAGAAAACAACGTTCCACACTTCCGGAAGGTTCAGAGATGACCTTGAATTTTCTAGGTTTCCACCAGAAACCCCAAGGAGTCCATGAAAGCTGGGATGTGAAACCCTCCTCTAAAACATGTGTTTTTGTAATCAATGTGGATTTTCATATATTAGATTTACACAAAATTAGGCCCACCTCCATTTACTATTTAATGCCCGTGGGCAGTGGTGTGCACAATTCATCATGAGCTACGCAAAGGGTGTGCATGCCGTCTGGGAACACATCTGGGCTTTGACAACCAGGGGTTTTCCTGGCACTGGGATTTGCCCAGTTCCTAAATTGCACAAGAGCCCTGCTTAGTTCTTGAGGCCAGAGGTGGGTTGGATGTGGGGAGATGAGAAGGTCAGAAGGAGGCAGGAGCGGAGCTAGATTCCCAGGCAGCCTTCCACAGATGGAAAGGCAAAGGAGGCAAAGCCAAGATGTGTCAACTCCAGGGAGCAACAAAGTCAACACCCCACCCCACTCTGCTGCGCATGCCCTCTCCTTCAGCCCCTGCTCTTTCTAGGCCTCCAGAGTCGGTGTCTTGTCCATGGTGCTGAAACCCCAACTACATGCCGTCTTTACATAGGAGCTGGAATTCTAATTCTGAAATGGCAAGGAGGTCGCTGGGGCAGGGAGACGAAGCACATTGTAATCCCCATCCCTCAACATGTTTCTTCACATGAAAACTGGTTGTACAAATATCAAGGTTATACAAATTCACAACAGAGGACTTGGTTTCTCCCTTCTGTCTTGGTGTTGTACAGAGGCAAAAGCTGGGCTTTTAAGACAGGTGATCTGGCTTCAAATCATGCCTCTACCACTTACTCGCTCTGTGATCTTGAGAGAGCCTCTGTTTCCACATCTGTAAAATGGGAGAAATGATACTCAGCTTATGGCGTCACTGTGAAGCTATGGATAATAAATGCATGCACAGTGTCTGACGTTGAGTAGGTGCTATATACCTGGCAGCCATGTTGCTGTTTGAATGTTGCGAGATTGGGGTGATTTTGAGCACTGTTGGGGACCCTGACCTTCTGCCAGCAGCTCTGGCCTCCCCAAAGCAGCACAGACGCCAAGACAAATGCTCTGACTCACCACACTGCAGCTCAGATGCTATGGCGAGAGGATGCTCTCCTCCGCCTCCACCCCGTCATACACAAGTCTGCTCCAAAGTCATTCCAAGTTAGCGAAGGAGTAAAAGAGGGTTTTACTCTCCTCCCTCCTTTTCTAGTTTTCTCTCCGCCAGAGTGGACTCTATATGGCTTTTGTGACCACACCATGGTCAGCCTGGAGGAAGAGGCTCCTGCTTCCCCAAAAGAATCTCCTAAGACCTGCCACACCTTCAAATTGCTGCCATCAATGGGAATAGATGGCATGAAGAAGGAGGAGACACTGTCTCATCCAGGCATCGCTCTGACCCTTAGTGACCTGGGGAGGACAGGGGACAGGAGGCAGCCTTGATCTTATCAGAGCTCTAGGGCGTGGGGAAAACTGAGGCACTAGGGGGAATATCTCAGGTCAATCACTGTGAGAAGGAGCTCCAGAGAATGGGGTGAAGATGAACTGAGATTCCCTTTCTAGTCTCCCTGGGAACAAATCCAGATTTTTCTTTCTCCTCTGCTTTCCGGAGAGTTGACTCAAGAACACAGGCAAGAGGAAAGAGAGAAGGAAACTGAGACTCAGAAAGACTTCCCAAGGTCACACTGTGCCAGCACAAGGCCTCCTAACAAAACCTGAATGGCCCCAAATCAGCATTATAATCTCCATTTCTCGAGCACTTACTACACATCGGCATTTAATAGTCATTAGGTCGTTCAGTCTTTATGAGAGATAGGCATTGTCATCCCCATTTTGCAGATGAGACCACTGAGGCTCGGAGAGGCAAAATGACTTGCCAGAAGTCACACAGCAGGTAAGAGTTGAGTTGGGGAATCCGTCATTTCTCGCCCCAGGAACTCCACTCTGCCCACTTCACCAAGCTGCCCACTTCACCTTTGGAGATGGCATCCATGGGCCCAGTCAGGGTGGGGTTACAGAAACCGCACCACTGTCACCAAGAGGCCCTCATGGAGCAGAAGTCAATGGCAGTCACCGGTCCACACCACGGCATCTGACTGATGCCGGCATCACTCTTCCGGATTCTCTCTCCCCTGTAACCACCTCACAGCCCCTCGGGACCATGTCCTGTCGTTCGCATCTCCCTTCTGTATCAGTGTCAGAGGGCAGCTGCCTGAAGGACAATCCAGGGCCCTTCCAGTCAACAATCCCACGTACGGCTTCCAGCCAACACCTACATTCATGTCTGCACTCTTGACATATCCAAGAATGTGTCTCACAGCACTACTCGTGATAGGAAAAAAATTGGAAACAGCCTTAATGTCCCATCAAAAGAACAGTGGGTTAGACTGGGCACGGTGGCTCATGCCTGTAATCCCAGCACTTTGGGAGGCCAAGGTGGGCAGATCACTTGAGGTCAGTAGTTCAAGACCAGCCTGCCCAACAGGGCGAAACCCCATCTCTACTAAAAATACAAAAATTAGCCAGGTGTGGAGGCGCGTGCCTGTAGTCCCAGCTACTCGGGAGGCTGAGGCAGGAGAATCGTTTGAACCCAGGAGGTGGAGATTGCAGTGAGCCGAGATCGTGCCACCACTCTCCAGCCTGTGTGACAGAGTGAGACGCTGTCTCAAAAAAAAAAGACCTAGAAGGACATATCGTAAATTGATGCATGTCCCTGGGAGTAAAAGGTGATTAGCTGGAATTTGGGGGTCTTTTCCTTCATCCCTATTGTTGAATTTTTAAAGTGTGTTTATGTATTCCTTTATGCAATTAATTTTATTTATTTGTTTGTTTATGTATTTATTTATTTTGAGACAGAGTCTCACTCTTGTTGCCCAGGCTGGAGTGCAATGGCGCGATCTCAGCTCACCACAACCTCTGCCTCCTGGGTTCAAGTGATTCTCCTACCTCAGCCTCCCGAGAAGCTGGGACTACAGGTGTGCACTACCATGCCTGGCTAATTTTGTACCTTAGTAGAGATGGGGTTTCTCCATGTTGGTCTCAAACTCCTGACCTCAGGTGATCCGCCCACCTCAGCCTCCCAAAGTGCTGGGATTACAGGCGAGAGCCACCACGCCCAGCCCATAATTAAATTTTTTTACCATCATCTGATCATAGTGTGAGAGTTATAAGACAGACTCTGGAGCCAGACTGCCTGGTTTCAAATCCTGGCTCTGTTACAACCTAGCAGAGTGACCTTAAGCAAGCTATGCTTCCACTTTCTGTTCTGTAAAATGGCATTATAACAGCATCTACCTCGTAGGATTATAATAAGGATAAAATAAAATAATACACAGAAAGTTAGAACAGTGCCGGCACATAGGAAGTCCCATAGAAGTGTTAGCTATTGTCATTATTATTAGTCTCTGGCTCAGCTGTTTGATAATGGTGGTGATGGTGCTGGTGACAACAGTGATGTTTTTCCCTAGAAAGGGTCAAAGTGGTGAGCTCCCCAGAAACATATATTTTACCAACAACAGGAAAAGAGAGGCACGAACAACTGTTGTTGTTGTTTTAAAGATGGGGTCTTGGCCGGGCGCGGTGGCCCAAGCCTGTAATCCCAGCACTTTGGGAGGCCGAGGTGGGCGGATCACAAGGTCAGGAGATCAAGACCATCCTGGCTAACACGGTGAAACCCTGTCTCTACTAAAAAATACAAAAAACTAGCTGGGCGAGGTGGCGGGCGCCTGTAGTCCCAGCTACTCAGGAGGCTGAGGCAGGAGAATGGCGTAAACCCGGGAGGCGGAGCTTGCAGTGAGCTGAGATCTGGCCACTGCACTCCAGCCTGGGTGGCAGAGCAAGACTCCGTCTCAAAAAAAAAAAAAAAAAAAGATGGGGTCTTGCTCTATTGCCTGGGCTGGAATGCAGTGGCATGATCATACCTCACTTCAGCCTCAAACTCTTGGGCTCAAGCAATCCTCTCACCTCAGCCTCCTCGAGTAGCTGTAACTACAGGCCACCAGGCCTGGCTAACTTTTTACATATATGTTTAGAGACAGGAGCTCGCTATGTTGCCCAGGCTGGTCTCAAACTTCTGGCTTCAAAGGAGCCTCCTGCCTTGGCCTCCCAAAGTGTTGGGATTACAGTTGTGAGTCACTGCTTAACCGAAATTTGTTGAGCACTTACTATGTGCCTGGTAGTTTGTGTATATTATCTAATTGAATATTCAAACAGCCTTGTGTGATAGATGTCATGACCCCTGGAGCATAAGGAGGTAAAATACCTTGCCCAAGGTCATCCAGCTATGAGAGAAAAGAGGCAGGGCTTGAACCCTGAGCAGCGAGACCCCCAGACTCCTGCTCCAGCCCTGGCTGCACCAGGTTGCCTGGCTCTGAGCAGCAGCCAAGCCTGCCATGCTCAGCAGTGTCACTCTGCCAGTCTCTCCCTGGCTGCGCCCCCTCCTCCCCCTCACAGATATTTCTGTGATCACAGCCTCCTCCTCTGAGGAGGAAAGACAGAGATGGAAGGGAAGATGGATCACTAAGACAGAATGATGCTTAGTTGGGTGAGGAAGGGTGAAAAAAGAAAGGGGAGGAGGAAAAGCAGGAGAAATTGATGGGAGAGGAGAAAGGTGAGGGAAAGACAGGGGCACACAGAAGGAAGACATGGGAACTGAAGGAGAGAAGGGTGGGTGGGAGTGGGGAGGAAGGTGAGGTGTAGAGATGGGATGAGGTTATGGGCCACAGAGACCCAGAAATCCTGCCAGGAAGAGGAAGAGGGTGGGCCTCTCCTACTGGGCTCTCCCTCAAGCCGATGGCCCATATTGCGTCTCTGAAACTGTCCCTAACACCCTGGACCCTCCACAATCTCCCAAGGATGGCTCAATGTCACCCACATCCAGGCTCCCGCCTTCCACCCTGCTCCCAACACACACACTCCCCTGCCTTGGCAGCATCTCACTCTGCCCCACGGCTCTTCCTCCATCCCCAGCCCACACTCCCAGCCCCAGTGCTAAGCAGGACCCCTTCCTCCCAGCCCCAGTGCTAAGCAGGACCCCTTCCTCCCAGCCCCAGTGCTAAGCAGGACCCCTTCCTCCCAGCCCCAGTGCTAAGCAGGACCCCGTCCTCCCAGCCCCAGTGCTAAGCAGGACCCCGTCCTCCCAGCCCCAGTGCTAAGCAGGACCCCTTCCTCCCAGCCCCAGTGCTAAGCAGGACCCCTTCCTCCCAGCCCCAGTGCTAAGCAGGACCCCGTCCTCCCAGCCCCAGTGCTAAGCAGGACCCCATCCCTCCCAGCCCCAGTGCTAAGCAGGACCCCGTCCCTCCCAGCCCCAGTGCTAAGCAGGACCCCGTCCTCCCAGCCCCAGTGCTAAGCAGGACCCCTCCCTCCCAGCCCCAGTGCTAAGCAGGACCCCTTCCTCCCAGCCCTGAGGTGGTGGGAAGATGTGGTGGAAATGACTAAGCCAACCAGTGGCCTTTTAAAAGCCCGTTTCCATAAATAGACATATGGAGAGGGGATGAAATGCTCAAGGCTGACCAGTTCCCATGTTCTGACCCCAGAGGAACTGGGGCCTTGAGACCTGTGCCCAGCTCCTTTCCCTCTGCAGGGAAGCTAGAGACTGGAATGGGGCAGGAAGCCAAGGCTAAGTGGGGCTGGGCACAGGAAAAGGGAAGGGGTCCAAAGCACCCACATCTGATTCATTCTCATCACTTCCTTTAGGTCCAAACATTGAGGGGGCCTCCACCTCCAGGCCAGCTCTGGTGGGAAGAAAGGGGCGGTGACCCAGGAGGCCCAAGTAGAGGCAGCACCCCGGATGCAAGTTCCCAAAATGCAGGCTGTTCACCAGGCAATCAGGAAAATGACCTGCAGGAGGCTTGCTTAGGAGCGGAGTAGATTTGAAAGCAGGAACAGAGGCAGAGTTTGGGTTTTCCAGAAAGCAGGGGGATTAGAACAGACACATTTCTGGCTTGAGTGGCCCCTGGGTCACTCTGCCTTAGAAGTAAGGCGCTGGCCTGAACAACCCATGAAGACCACTCCAGCCTTTCACTTTGGGGCTTAGTATGAGTTCTTTGCTTTCATCTTCAAACATACACAGTGAATAATAGATTTTGAATGTTTGCCGGGGGAGGCACCCCTTCTATAAGCTCCATAATCCTCATTGTGATACAGTTTGATGATTAATGTCTGTACCTCTAACTAGAACAGATTTCAAGAGGGCAGGCACTGTCGGTCTCATTCACCACCATATCCACAGCCTAGAACATCTGCTGCGCAAAGCAGACGTCAATACATGTCACCAAGCAAATGAATTCACACGATAAAAAGCTCAGGATCATGACACTCAAGAAGTAACTCTGAAAGACATGAGAAAACAGGCAACCACAGGAACAGGGGTGGAATCCCAGGCTCCCTAAAGCACTGTGTTCACTGCATTCCTTCCATAAATACATACTGAGCACCCACGATGTGCCAGGTGGCCCTAAGTCCTGGGACCATGGTGGAAAACAGGCCAGGCACAGTGGCTCACGCCTGTAATCCTAGCACTTTGGGAAGCCAAGGTGGGTGGATTGCCTGAGCTCAGGAGTTCAAGACCAGCCTGGGCAACACCATGAAACCCCGTCCCTACTAAAATACAAAAAATTAGCCCGGTATGGTGGTGTGCACCTGTAGTACCAGCTACTGGGGAGGCTGAGGCAGGAGAGTTGCTTGAATCCGGGAGGCGGAAGTTGCAGTGGGCGGAGATTACGTCACTGCACTCCAGCCTGGGCGACAGAGTGAGACTCTGTCTCCAAAAGAAAAGAAAACAGAAAAACAAGTTCCCCACCCTCATAGAGCTTAAATTCTAGAAGAAGGAAACAAACAGTAAATAGACAAAAATGGGTAGGTATAGAACACGTCAGGGGGTAGCAGGTGCTGCTGAGAGAAATAACTAAAGAAACGAGGATCGGAGAGGACCTGGGGAGGGTGGCAGGTGCTACTCTTGAGAGAGGGATTAGGGGAGGCAATTCAACAGAGGCTGGAAGGAAGTGATGGAAATTAGGGGGAGAACAGGGTGGAGACCTGAAGAAAGGGCGCTCCAACAGAAGGAACCGCAAGTGAGGCAAAATGGGCTTGGTGTGTTCAGGGAACAGCAAGGATGCCAGCATGCCTGAAAGAGAAGAAACAAACGGGATTACAGAAGGAGAGGAGGCCAGACAGGGTTAGAGGGCCAGGTGATGTGAGACACAAGGCCGTCAGAGCAGAGGAATGAGGCCGCAGGAACTGCATTGTAAAGGGATCATTGGAGCCACAGTGGAAGGTTGAAAGAGAGCAAGAATGGAATCAGGAAGTCAGGGCCAGGCTCAGTGGCTCACACCTGTAATCCCAGCACTTTGGGAGGCTGAGGCTAGCAGATCACTTGAGGTCAGGAGTTTGAGACCAGCCTGGCCAACATGGTGAAATCCTGTCTCTACTAAAAATACGAAAATTAGTTGGGCATGGTGGCACATGCCTGTAAGCAGCCCAGGTAGGAAGTCATCAGCCTGTGGGTGGTATTTTCAGTTACGAGACAAGATGAGGTCACTAATGGAGGAAATGTGGAAAAAGGACGAGATGCTCTGAGGACTGAGGCCCAGGGATGCCATGGCTGGGGCGGATCAGGAGGACTCAACAGAGGAGACCAGCAGACACAGAGAAGAAAAGCGGCAAGGTGTGGGGTCCCCGAGCAAAGCATTTCAAGAGCATCACCGCCCACAGGCAGCACACCAGCACAGTGTGATGGTACCAACCAAATCTGAGCTTAAACCCCACTTACCAACTGTGCAATCTTGGGCAAGTCACCGCTCTCTCTGAGCCTCAGTTTCCCCATCTGTCGAACAGGGGTGCTGGTAGTACTTGACTCCTTGGGTGTTTGGGGGATTAATAAGCTTCGCTCGGTACCTGGTACACAGTGAGTGCTCACAGATTGTGGGGCTACAGCTGTTAGCACCTGGGAGACTCCTGCCCAGGTTCCAAGACCACAGGCTCAGGTTTGATACTAGTACCAGCCAGTGAGATTCATGGAAAGAAAATCTGTGTGGTACCGGCACCACCGAAATTAGGAATCCTGATCTCTCCTGCCTCAACCTCACCCAGATCAGCCAAGTTCTCACATCCTTAGTCACAAGAGCAGAGCTTCCTGAACTGGGGGAATGGAGATGATTTTAGATGGTAAAGGGTCACCCCATAAAATGAGTGAATCACCGAGTGAGCACGTCAGCCCGTTACAGCTCTCTTCCAGCTCTTCTAGGTGCGTCAAGACAAAGTCCCAGGTTGATGCTATCATGTTTGTGATACCTTCTAGCACGCTACAAAGAGAAAGCAGGCCCTAGGCTCATCACCTCAACCACACCAAGCTGCGTTTTAGTGATAGGGCTGGGGCTTCTTCAACTTCACTGAAGTGGTGTTTGTGATCGCCTTCTGTTTATGGCAAGGGATACAGATTTTCCATTTCTGGAGGAGATAACAAAGTTTTCTTTCTAAACAAATTCATAGAAGCAAAAAGATAAAAGAGATGATTTAAAGAAAATGCTAAGAATGCCAGGCACCGGGGTACACACCTGCAATTTCAGCTACTCAGGAGGCCGAAGCGGGAGCTCCAGGCCAGCCTGGGCAACATAGTGAGACCCTGTGTCTAATAAATAAATAAATAAAATGCTAAATGCATGTGAATTAAGTGGCTTGAGGTGTGGAGGTGGTAGTGGAAGAGGCATTAAGGAAGATATTCCCAGGCAGTTCTTGAATGCCCGAAGCTTGTGAAATCCTCCTTTTCAAGAACCCAGGGACTCCTGTAACCCTAGCACTTTGGGAGGCCGAGACAGGAGGATCGCTTGAGCCCAAGCGTTCAGTGAGTTTTGAGCGTGCCAGTGCATTCCAGCTCTCCAGGCTAGAATGAGCCATGATAAATTCTAGGCTGCAGTGAGCTATAATCACGCCACTGCATTCCAGCCCTCCAGCCTGGGTGACAGAGCAAGACCTTGTCTCTTAAAAAACAACAATAACAACAACAGAAAAACAAGAACCCAGGGTATATGGCCCAGGGCAGCCATCCCACCCCTGAAGAAGCAAGTCAGAGTCCCAGCCACCTGCCAAGACTCAAGAATATTCTGCAGGGAGCATGGATAGGGGAAAGGAGCAGGGCCGCAGCCAGGACTCCCAGTCCATGTGGGGCCCTGTCCCCACCAGGTGATGGGCAGGGGCAGCTTTGGGCCTCACCACCACGGTGGGACAGGCAAGCTTGTCTGGGGGACTGCCAAGGAGGGTGTTAGCCTTTTACCCCTCTGCCAAGTCCCCATGTGCCCAGTGACCTCCAAGGCAACCCACACCCTCCTAGAGCTTTCGCCACCCAAGGCTACACCAAAAGAGCCCAGCTTGGACTTTCCTCAAGACCTGCGACCTAAGTCACTGGGTCTCAGGCCTGGTCGGTCTACACTCCCACCCCGTCCCCGAGGGTGGACAATAGGAGTCAGGTGTACTGTGGCCTGGATGGCAACAGCTGGCACTCACTTACAGACAATGCAAGGCCTTGAGCTAAGAGCACCTAACCCATTCCGAGGCACTGAAACGAGACAGGACCTACTATGCACAGTGGGGATCAAAACTGACCTCAATCAGGAGTTCAAGACCAGCCTGGCCAATATGGTGAAACCCCGTCTCTACTAAAAATACAAAAGTTAGCCTGGCGTGGTGGTGGGTGCCTGTAATCCCAGCTACTCAGGAGACTGAGGCAGAGGAGTAGCTTAAACCCGCAAGTTCGAGGTTTCAGTGAGCCAAGATCGCACCACTGCACTCCCGCCTGGGCGACAGAGTGAAACTCCGTCTCAAAAAAAAAAAAAAAAAAAAAAACTGACCTTGATATGTGTGACCTTCCTAGAGCTTGTATTCAAGTCATGGAGGCAGAATGAACAAGTCATTCTTATGGAGAATAACAGGAATGGGGAGTGTGGATGGGCCCGCAGACAGGGTAGTCAAAGATGTCCCCTGGGAAGAGGGCAGCCAGGGGAAGAACATTCCAGGTACAGGGAACAGCAAATGCAAAGACCTGGGCACAGAAGTAAGCCCAGTGCCTTCTAGAACCATGAGAAAGGCTACAAGGCTGTTGTAGAGTAAGAGAGAGGGAGAGTGGAGGTGACACTGGAGAGGTTGGCAGTGCTGGATCCTGAGGCCAGATCCTGAGACAGGTTTTCTTTATCTGGAGCACAATGGGGAGCCTGAAGTCTGAAGCAGGGGAGCGACATGATCACTTCTTTTTTAATTGCTCCGGCTTCTGCGCAGAAGATGGAGAGTACTGGGTCTGCAGCAGAAGCAGTGGAGCCAGTAGAAGTCTACGCAGCCTCCCCAGTAAGAAGTGGCAGTGGAGATGGCACCTGTTTAGAGGCAGCACCAACAGGTCTCGCTAATGAATAGCGTGAGGGTGAGGGAGAAAAGTATTCCTAAGTTCCTGGCATGTGATGCCGCAATGGTGCCATTTGCCATGATGGGGAAGACCAGGGAGGCAAAGACGGGGAGAGTTGGGCCACCATAAATTCCCTGTTGTACATGGTGCCTGGGAGAAGCCTGCCGCCTATCCTGACGGAGCTATCCTGTGGTGGGTGGGTCAGGCATTGGGTCTGGAGTCAGAAGAAAGGTGGGCGCTCACAACTGCCACGCAGGGCCATGAGCAAATGTGTGCTAAGTGGGGATGCCCAGGGGGTTCCCAGGGGCTGCTCATTCCTCACCATCCCACAGCCCAGGTCTCCCTGCGCACCCCGGGTACCTGCAGTGTCTCCGAGGCCTGGCTGGCCATGCCGGTGGTGAGGGAGGCCACCTGCACGGCCTGCTTGCGGGCAGCCAGCAGGATCCTGCAGTAGGTGAAGCATATAGCACCCGAGGGCAGGAAGAAGGTGAGGCCCGACGCCACAAGGACGAAGGGCAGGCTGGCCAGCAGGCGGCACTGGCCCGGGACGGGGGGCCGCGCGTGGCCCAGCTCGTGCCAGCCCAGCAGCAGGGGCAGGAAGGAGGCGAGCGCCGCGAGGCTCCAGGCGCCCAGGACTAGCGCCAGGGCACGCGGGGGCGTCATGCGCAGCTTGTAGCGCAGCGGCGAGAGGATGAGCAGGTAGCGGTCCAGGCTGATGAGGCAGAGGTTGAGGATGGAGGCGCTGCAGCACATTACGTCGAAGGCGGTCCAGAGCAGGCAGAGGCCGCGCGCCAGCACCCAGCGCCCGTACAGCGCGTTCAGCATGGCCGGCGGCATCACCACCAGCCCCACCATCAGGTCGGACGTGAAGAGCGACACCAGGAAGAAGTTGGACGTGTTGCGCAGCGCGGGCTGAGTGCAGATGAGCGCGATCAGCAGCGAGTTGGCCGCCGCCGTCAGCGCGATGACCACGCACAGCGCGGCCGCCACCCAGCCGCTGCCCCCCGGGGCCGACGGCGGCCCCGCGCCCCAGGCCGGGGTGCTATTGGCGGTGGGGCCCGGTTCTGGGACCATGGGGACCGGGGGTGGAGGGTAAGGGCGTGATAGGGTGGTGGGAAGACAGGTGAGGGCCCCGGCGAAGCGCAGGCTGGACGGGCACAGTCGGCGAGAGCAGATAGCGACTCACCACGCCCCCCGGGGGAGGCGAGTGGGGAGACATGGGCGGGGGCACTGGGTCGCGCTAGGTCAGGGGGCAGCGACCACAAGAGGACGCAGAGTGGCTATTTGGGCGCCCTCGGGGACGGGGCAAGGACACCTGGAGCAAAGGGGTTGGAAGTTTGGGGAGAGGCATCCGATGAGCCGAGGCCCCTAAAGGAAGCGGCGGGAAGTCAAGCAGATGTCGGATGGGCGCCCCGGGGTGGGAGCAGAGAGTCCTGGAGGGGGCGGGCGGCAAGATAGGGGAGGGGCGTCCGGCCGGGGCAGAGCTCGGGGAAGTGGGAGCGCGAGGAGGTGGGCGCGGGGGGTGAATGGGCGCTCTCGGGCCGGAGCAGGCTCCCAGCGGCCGGTGGGCGTGTGGGGTGCCAGGGTGGGGTCCGCAGGGCGGGGGCCTAGGGGCCGGAGCAAAGCCCCCCGGGAAAGGCAGTTCTCAGCTGGCGCGGAGGCACCGGGATCGGGCGCACACTGCGCGGGGGTTCGCCGGGACCGCCAGGCCCCACGGGAAGCGGAGGGCAGCGGCCGCGCGGCGCCCCCTCCCCACCCGGCCGCAGGGTCGCTTCCGCCTCCCGCCCGCACTGGTACCTGGGGCGCTCTGGCTTCTCCGCCGCCTGCGACTGCGGCAAGCGCCGCGGGGCTGCGAGAGGAAGAGGCGGCCGCGGGCCGGGCGGGCGGCGGGCCCGGGTCTCCCGAACCCGGGAGGCGCCGCGAGGGGCCCTCACGCGCGGAGGAGCGGCTGGGTGCAGCCTGGAGCGCGCGGTCTCCGCGCCGCGGAGCGTGCGTCCCGCCTCACGGTGGGCGGGGAGAGCCGAGCCCTGGCCCTGCAGGCGGGCGGGGTCCTGGCACCCCGGGCCTGTGGGCCCAAGATCCGAGCGCCCCAGCTGCGCGGGGTCACCTTCCGGGCTGTGGCAGCCCTCGCACTCCCAGATGCCCCTCTCAACCCACACGTGGCGGCGGCGCAGGCAGAACTCGGAGAAGGGGGCTGTGACCTGCCTTTATGCAGGGACTGCTCCCTGATGGGTGCCTGCCCACTCACAAAGGGGGTCACCAGGCTTTCAGGGGAGCCATTAGTTGGGAAATATTGGACAAATCGCCTGATACCTCTCTGGGCCTCAGTTGCCATATCTGTAAAATGGGTTAGTAATTCTGGGCATTCTTCATCGTTAGTTTGAGCAAGAAGCTAACCTTTCCCTGCAGAAACCATCCGGATCGCCAAAGGGGCCAGGTACTAAGGATGAAGTCCCTGAACTGTTGGCGCTCCTAGTCTAACAGCGTGAACAGATTTGAGAATCCCCAGGCCAGGTGGGTTAGAGTCGCTGCAGGCAGAGGCATGGGGTGTGGTTTCTCCCGGGGGTGACCTCCCTCTGTATCTCTCCCCTCTGGTTGAGAAGAGTCTCTGCCTAACACTGCTGTGCAGGTTAATACTGTGGACTCTATTCATTCATTCATTGAACAGATATTTAAGGCGCATCCACTAGAAGTCAGGCACTGTTCTGACCCATCAGGACACTACAGTGGCCAAAACAAAGATCCGCACCTCCATGGAGCTTACATTCTAGTGGAAGGAGACAGACGATAAACAATAAGCATAATCAACATAGAAAGTGGGCCGGGTGCGGTGGCTCACGCCTGTAATCTCACCAGTTTGGGAGGCCGAGGCGGGCGGATCACCTGAGGTCAGGAGTTGGAGACCAGCCTGACCAACAGGGTGAAACCCCGTCTCTATCAAAAATACAAAAATTAGCTGGGCGTGGTGGCGGGCGCCTGTAATCCCAGCTATTCAGGAGGCTGAGGCAGGAGAATCGCTTGAACCCAGGAGGCAGAGGTTCCAGTGAGCCAAGACTGCACCACTGTCCTCCAGCCTGGGTGACATAGCAAGACTCTGTCAAAAAAAAAAAAAAAAAAAAAGAGAGAGAGAGAGAGAAGGAAAGAAGAAAGGAAGGAAAGAATGAAAAGAAAAAGTAGTATAAAGAGAACAGGGTGGGATCATTTTTTCTCCACAGAAACAGAAAAATAATACTTTCCACATCGAAGGCTCCTGCAATGTCCCCAGGGAGTTTCCTACTCCTCCAGCTATTTATTCCCATCCCTACAATAATGCTGAGAGGTAGATGTTAAACTGAGGTTCAGAGAGACCAAGGGCCTTGCCTCAGATCACCAGCAGCAAGTGGTGAAGTGGAACCGAAACTCAGATCTGCTCGATGCCCATGGCAAAGACAGCCCATCACAGATGGTCAAAAACCTCCCCGCAGGCACCTCAGAGCCTGCAGCACCCACCCCCTGACTCTAAGCCGCTATTTGGTGCTCAGAGCCCCAGCTTTGCACACAGAAGCATCTTTTAAGCAGGTAGAGGAGGCCTGTCCTTCCTCCTTGCCACCACACTGCACCACTGTGACGACTTCTGCCATGCCCCCAAGGAACAGAATGTAGTACAGCAAGCCTGGGCAGAGAGTCAGAAAGACCTGGCTTGGGATCCCAGCTCCATCCCAGCTCTGGGATTCAGGGCCAGTGGCTCCATCTCCTTGGGTCACAGTTTTCTCTTCTGTAATAGTTAGCAGAACAATACAGCACCCACCTCACAGAGTTGCTGAGGGGATTAAATGACATTGATGTAATCTGTGTCTTTGGTATTATGTTAACGCTAGTTGGCCGGGAGCGGTGGCGCACGCCTGTAATCCCAACACTTTGGGAGGCCAAGGCGGGCAGATCACCTGAGGTCAGGAGTTCGAGACCAGCCGGGTCAACATGATGAAACCCCGTCTCTACTAAAAATACAAAATTAGGCAGGTGTGGTGACGCACACCCATAATCCCAGCTACTCAGGAGGCTGAGGCAGGAGAATCACTTGAACCCATGAGGCAGGGGTTGCAGTGAGCTGAGATCACGCCTCTGCACTCTAGCCTGGGCAAAAACAGCAAAACTCCAACTGAAAAAAAAAAAAAAAAAAAAAAAAAAGCTAGCTCTTGGCCTTAGTGTTCCCATCAGCACAATCATTATGCATTCAACTCTGTGCCAACTCCTTGAGCCCAGGGATTTCTGACGTGGACAACTACAACCCTGAGAGGTGCTGTGTGGAAGGATTTGGGAGCCCAGCAACCTGGGATCATCATCCAGAGTCTGCCACTTGCTCTGTGAAGTTATGCAAAGCCTCTCAAATTCTCTGCTGCTATGAAACCAAGCCAGTGGAGCTGTGAATGGGATGAGTAAAAAATTTTGCCTGATAAATGTTGCTTTGTAAAAATCTGTACGTAGTGTATAGAATATTAGTCTTTCTGCTTTCACTTTTCCACAATACTTGATATATTTTATCTTTTAAAAAGACCTAAAGATTAGCCGAGCGTGGTGGTACACGACTGTAGTTTCAGCTACTTGTGAGACTGAGGTGAGAGGATTGCTTGAGGCCAAGAACTCAAGGCTGCAGTGAGCTAGGATCACAGCTGTGAATAGCCACTGAACTTCAGCCTGGGTGACAGTGAGACCCCTGTCTCAAACAAACAAACAAAACTAAAGAAAACCTGGCAATAACTTTAACATTTGTTCATTCTGGGTGATGGATCCACTGATGTTTGTTAGAATATGATCTGTACTAAAATTTAAAATTTTATTTTAAGATTGGGCCAGGGTTGTGGTGCCACCTTGTGGCCATACTGTTATGATCTTGAACTTGAGACTTTTTCTTTTTTAGTGACAAGAGTCTCGCTCTGTGGCCCAGGCTAGTAGAGGCAGTGATGCTATCATAGCTCACTGTAACCTCAAACTCCTGTGTTCAAACTACCTTCCCACCTCAGCCTCCTAAGTAGGTAGGATTAGAGGTGTGCGCTACCACACCCAGCTAAATTTTTTAAGTTTTTTGTAGAGACAAGGTCTTGCTATATTGCCCAGGCTGGTCTCAAACTCCTGACCTCAAGTGATCCTCCTGCCTCAGCCTCTCAAAGCACTAGAGTTACAGGCATGAGTCCTATACCTGGCTGAGACCTTTATAGACACTTTGTGTGTGTGCTCCTATAACTGTCATTTGGGTCATGAAATAATGAAGTCCTAGACCTCTTAACATTTCAGGGTAAAGAGGGCTTTCAAGAATACTCAGCTTTTGCTTGATTACTTCTAGCCAAGAGAGCTTCTTCCCCACAGGAGATAGCAGGTGCCACTACGGAACAGCTAAGTTTTAGGGAGTTGTCTGCCCCAGACCTCCATGCCTGTCCATACATGAGGACTGGGGCAAGCTCCTCATGACAGAGATGGAGAAATCAAGGCCCCAGGGAGATCGCCAGCTGGCCCAAAGCTGCTCTGTGCCAGAAGGCACTGAACAACTGAGTAAACTCCCTGAAGGAAGGGATCTGTCTGTCTGGTTCATGCTGGAGCTCTGGCACATATTAGGCTCTCAATAAATATCTGTTCAATGAATGACTAAATGAACAAAACTATGAGTGCAACACCCTGCAGCTTGGGCCAGTCATTCATTCTCAATCATAATAACAGCTGACATCCATTGAGGTCTTACTAAAGCCAGGCATGTCCCGAACTCTACATGTGCACTGACTCACGTAACGCTCACTGCGACCCTAAGAGTGAGGTAGGTGTGACCATTATTCTCCATTTTGCACATAGGAAAAGTGAGCCTCGGAGATCTTATGTGACTTGCTCAAGACTATAGTTAGGAAGTGGTCCAGCTAAGATATATGAACCCAAGCAGACTCAGTCTCCTCAGAGGCTTGGAGCAGAGGAAGAAAACCAGTTGAGAGCTGGCTCCATACAGGCAAACAAAGTGGAAAGCGAGGGGCCTGCGTTGCTATCTGCGCTGCTATCAGTGTTAATCCCTTGTGAAGACTTTTAAGTCCCAGGCCGGGCACGATGGCTCACTCTTGTAATCCCAGCACTTTGGGAGGCCGAGGCGGGCAGATCACGAGGTCAAGAGATCGAGACCATCGTGAAACCCCGTCTCTACTAAAAATACAAAAATTAGCTGGGCATGGTGGCGCGCGCTTGTAGTCCCAGCTACTCGTGAGGCTGAGGCAGGAGAATCACTTGAACCCGCAAGGCAGAGGTTGCAGTGAACCGAGATCGAGCTACTGCCCTCCAGCCTGGCAACACAGCCAGACTCCGTCTCAAAAGAAAAAAAAGACTTTAAGTCCCTCCTCACTGGGGGATGCAGTATGCAATTCCTTCCATCCCCGCAAGGTGGCGCACCAAGGGATGCTTCTCAATTGACTTCTCTCAAGCCTGGCTACTCCCTCTCGCTGGGCTCCCACATCCAATCAGCAGCGCTTCTCCTCAATCAGGCTGCCTCTCCAACTCCACCGCCTGACATAACTGGCCCCATCCTCTCCCGCCTACACCCTTGCAGTCACCCCTGATGGCCGCAGCATCTCCCTCCTCCAACCTAGCTTAGTCTCCTGAAACCCAGCTTTGCACAGACACCTCTAGGGCACCTCAGTACAAAGGGAATGAAGTCTGAACTCTGACTGACATTCCAGGCTGCAGCAGCCAGGCCAACCCACCTTCCTGCTTTATTGCTTTATTTCCAACAGACTCTTATAAGCTTCTTTTTTCTTCCTTCCTTTCCTTTCTTCCTGTTCCCCTCTCTCTTCCTTTCCTTTTTTTTTTTTTTTTTTTTTTTAAGACAGGTTCTCACTCTATCGCCCAGACTGGAGTGCAGTGACATGAACATGACTCACTGCGGCCTCGACCTCCAGGGATCAAAGAATCCTCCCGCCTCAACCTCCCATGTAGCTGGGATTACAGACGTGTGCCACCACACCTAATTGTTTGATGTTTTATAGAGACAGGGAATCACTTTTTATTGCTCAGGCAATCCTTCTGCCTCAGCCTCCCAAAGTGCTAGGATAATAGGCGTGAGCCACTGTGCCCAGCCCTTATTTTTTATTTATTTATTTTTTTTGAGATGGAGTCTGGCTCTGTCGCCCAAGCTGGAGTGCAGTGGCCAGATCTCAGCTCACTGCAAGCTCCGCCTCCCGGGTTCACGCCATTCTCCTGCCTCAGCCTCCCGAGTAGCTGGGACTACAGGCTTCCGCCACCTCGCCCGGCTAGTTTTTTGTACTTTTTAGTAGAGACGGGGTTTCACCGTGTTAGCCAGGATGGTCTCGATCTCCTGACCTCGTGATCCGCCCGCCTCGGCCTCCCAAAGTGCTGGGATTACAGGCTTGAGCCATCGCGCCTGGCCAGCCCTTATTTCTTTATCTATGAATGCATACCCAGCTTTGATCCAGACACAGGATGGAGGCAGGTCCTGCCCAAGACTGTGCTGCCATTAAGTGTCCAGATGTGATGTGAGGTCAGGAGTCAAGGGAACTGCGAGCTTGCGTGAGTCACCTGTGCTTCCAGAGCCCATGTCCCACTCTGTAAAACCATGGTGAAATGTCCTACTATGGACTTGCTGAATGATCAAATGAGTGGTGGCGTGCCCATACTTGGTGTGGGCCATGAGCCGATGCCTGGGTTCCAGTCCTGCTGATGACATTTCTTCACTGCATGACCCTGGGAAAATGACTACTAGCGCCTCCTCTTTATATGCCTCATCTATAAAATGAGGACAACATCCGCATCACTGGGCGTTGGTGCGGACTGGGCAAGGACCCAGCACAGGGCCCAGCCTTATATATTAATTTGTAACCAATACTTTTGACCATTTCCCCTTCTCCCAGGGGGCCAGGCAGGCCAGTCCCAGGCAAGGGCTGATCCTGAGCCATTGTGTGGGTGACAAGACATGGCATGAAGCAAGCCCAGGAGACGAGGGGCCAAAATCCATGAAGCCCCGTTCTGGAGGCCCACCCAAGGTGTATGCGAGGCCAGAAACCGGCACCAAAGAGGTGAAAGCTGGGGAGACAGAGGATCAGGAGCCAGGGGTGCACACGGCAAGCCAGGGAGAGGGCCACAAGGATGCAGAGACAGCAGTGACACTTGGGGGCCAGGCAGGTCTGCTCAGCACCCCACTGCCTGGGTCCAGGCCCTGCTACCCCTGAGCTTCACTGCCGGCACTTCTGGAGAACCTGGGTCGGCAGAGCCAGTCAGTGAGGAGGAGAACACAGGCGTTGAAGGAATTTATTCATGAGAAGACTGAGGGTCCGTCAGGGAGATTGTCCAATGGCGACAAGCTCCAGAAGCCCGCGTCACAACAGCCGGGAGGGCCGGGCCACCCCAGGCCGGAGGCGGTGGGCTGGCAGCCACCCTGGGTACTGAAGAGCAGACGCAGGCAGTGCTGGGCACAGAGGGGCTCTCTTCATGGCCCTGCCTGCCCTGGCCTCCCCCCAGGTCCCCACCTATCGGTTAAAGTGCAGCTGGGAGGGAGGAGGCAGGCAGAACTGGGGAGCTAGAGAGAGCCCAAGTGAACCCTGGCTGTCCACGCGAGTCCCATGTCCTCCTTGTCCTGGAGTTCCCCGAGGTTTAGTGAGCCCATCCCACCTAGGGCCTCTGGAACCTTGGGGCAAGGGAGGTAACCCCTCCCTCCCACACCCATCCATATTTAGAAAGAGCATCCCTGGGAGAGGGCGGCCGGCTCTGGCAGCCTTTTGGGGGGCCTAGAACTTGGGGAACAGTGGGGGGCACTAACATTTCTAACAGGGAGAGAAGGGGGATGCTCATCTTCAGGGGTGGTCTTGGCGGGTCATCCCCCTCCCTCTGGCCTTGGAAGACTCTTCCCTTTCCTCCTTTCCCTCCTCCTCTTCCCCCACCAGGCAAGCCAAGGAAGCCAGAGAAAGGCCCGGAGAGCCTGGCTCCCAGCTCCTGCGTCATGAGTCAGCAGGGTCCTGCCCAGGCCTGACTCCCAAACCCCTCTGCTGAGGGAGGGCCACTTCAGTGCCACCGGGGCGGCGCTTCCCTGGAGATGGGAAGTGGGGTGAGGGGCCTGGGGGAACCTGTGGGGCCGGAGCCTCCTGTTTCTGCCAGTGGTCTTTCTAGCCCAGCCCCTCCCTCCAGCCTGAGGCTGGCGAGATGCTCACCCTAAGCCCGGAACCTCAGCAGTACCATCTGCACCCCCGGGGACCTTAGCCTGGTTCATGCCATCTTGGATGGCCTCCCCCAGCACTCAGCGGCTCAGCCAACTTCCTCCCCCTCCCACAGGCACATCTCTAGAAGCCAGACAGGAAGAGACCACCCCCCCTCCAAAATAAAGAACCCTGAAGACCTCTGCTTCCTCCCCCCACTCTTGAATATATTAAATTGTGCAGCTTGGCTCCAACCCCTCCCCTTCAGATCTCCATGGCAACCGGGCAGCATTCCAAGTCCGAGTCTGTATCCAAGTCCATCCAGTGCCAAAGAGGGGCTTCAGCCTCTCCCCTGACTCTTCCCCAGAGAGTGAGACCCAGCATTCCACAGGGGGATGAGAGGGGAGGAAGAGTCGGGGGGCCTCAGTCCTCAGCCCCCTCTTCCTCCGTGTGGGGGGCCCCTGGGGGGTCCTCGGGCTCAGGGGTCTGCCCGCCAGGGTGGGGGTGGGGATGGGGGTGAGGGTGGGTGCCGGGCTGGGATCCCGGCCCGTCCTCGCCCTGCACGTAGACGCTCAGCCCCTCGTGACTAGGCTCCTTGCCGCAGGCCTGGCAGCTACAGTGCAGGATCTTCTCCACCAGCTTGTCCACCCTGGGCACCTCCTCGTGGCCCGGGCACTCCAGCGTCACCTGCAGAGGGCAAGAGAGAAGGGGTGGCATGTTTCCAAAGGCCTGGGGCAGGCGAGGAAGCCCCCAGGGTAATAGTTCCTCATGGGACCAAGAATCCCAGAGCCCACCTGTGATGCCCAGTTAGCTCCAGGGTCCCATGGGGAGGGGGAAATTGAACCCCTGCACAAGCCACCAGAGCCGTCTCCTCACATCCAGTCCTGCCACCTTCCCACCCATTCCCCACCGGCAGCCACAGGGAAATCCAACGTGGCCTGCCCCTGCTAAAATCCACCCCCCCACCGCCCGGATCCCCCTGCACTTGGAGTCAAACCCTGACCCCTCACTAAGGCCACCCAAGACCTTCCGGTGCCGCCGGCTGGCTGGCCTCCCTACCCCTGACCCTGCACCACTCTTACCAATCCTGTGCTTGGGCTCTGCCTCAGGGACTGCACATGCTGTTCCCATTGCCTGGAAGGTTCCCCAACCCCCCAACTACCACTTGCCCCAAACTGTGCGTTTGGGTCTGAGCTCAGACTGCGCTTCCTCAAAAGAACCTCACCCCAAAGCCCAGCCCGGCTGAGGCTCGCCCTGCAGGAACCCCATCTACCTCTTACTCTGCCCCTATCGTCACCCGTCTAAGTACCTTCTTTCCTTCTCCCTCCCTTCCTCCCTTCCACAGAGCGCCTACCCTGTGCCAGCTCTGGGGACACAAAGACACATTTCCCTCAAGGAAATCAGAGTCTAGTTGGGGGAAGAGACCTGTCAAAATCACCCGGCTGCAGGTGGAAGACTGCAGGTGTGAAAGGCGCTTGAAGCGGAGGCACACTGTGCTCTGAGAGCCAACGGTGGGGCCCCAGTCAGGGGGCCTGGAAAGGGGCCCTGAGGAAACGCTGCTTGGGCCAAGGGCAGAAGAATGAATAGAAGTGAACTGGAGAAGGGGGACAGAGAAGGTGTTCCAAGCAGGGAAAAGAACAGGTGCAAGGGCCCTGGGGTAGGAGCGAACGGAGCAGGTGCAAGGAACTGAAAGCAGGCGGCTGTGTTAAGCATCAAGCTAGTAAGGAGGGCGGGAAGCAGGAGGAGGCTGGAAAGGCCACTGAACCAGGCCATGCCAGGTTTTCGGGACAGGGCAAAGATTCTGGTCTCATCCTATAACAACAGGAAGCCCTGAAAGGACTTCAGCCCATGAGAGGCATCAGAATGGAATTTCGGGAACATCCCTGTCCTGTACAAGTTGGTATCAGACTTCTGAACCATCCTGTGGGGAGGCACGTCTGTATCCCCAGCACAAGCCCTTCACCCTGCACACAGTGGGGCCTTGCTAAGCCCCTGTGGTCATCTGCTGGAATACAGGAGCCTGGGGAGAAAAGCCAAGGCCAGGGCAGGCTTCAGGCTGAGACTGGGC
Source organism: Rhinopithecus roxellana (assembly GCF_007565055.1). Classification (NCBI taxonomy): domain Eukaryota; kingdom Metazoa; phylum Chordata; class Mammalia; order Primates; family Cercopithecidae; genus Rhinopithecus; species Rhinopithecus roxellana. The sequence continues at coordinate 8,709,934 of NC_044560.1, read as the reverse complement.
AGGGCAGGCAGGCAGTACTCACAATCTCCCACATCGACTGGGCTGGCATGCAGGAGTCACAGTGAACCAGGGACTCTGTGGACTGCGGGAAGGTGTTGGGGACGCTGTAGCTGAAGCACTGTCCTAGGCACGCCCTGTGGGAGGAGAGGTCACATGCCCGTGTCAATGTCGGGGAGGCAGGGACGGGCAGCCCTGGTCCTCTTCCTCCCTCTTGGGCCCCTGTCCACATCCCCCCACCCACCCCTTGGGTCCCACCTGTTCTGGATGGACTTGGCCTCACAGCCGCTGTGACCCACAATCTGGGTGATGTTCTTGGCTTCGCACCAGGCACTCTTATCCGGGAACAGTGCCAGCTTGTTGATGGGCGGTGGGGCAGCCAGTAGCATGGCAGGGAGGACAGCCCCCATCAGGACCCGAAGCATCATGCCCGTGGCCTCCAGAGCCCTAGAACAGAGCACAGGTGCCAGGTGAGGCACAGCAAGGTGCAGGGGACCGGGCAGTGGTGTTACAACATGGACTCTGGCATCCGACTCCTTGGCGAGATCCCAGCTCTCCCATTTACTAATCAAGTGCAAGTTTGGACAAGTTATTTCTCCCCTCTGAATCTCACAATTGGAGCTGGGAGTGGTACTTACATCAGATGGATATCTGTAAAGTCAGATGAGATATTCAATGGGCCTAGCAGATAATACACATTCCATATGTGTTGGTTTTACTTGAGCAAGTTACTTTTTATCTCGGTGCCTCAGTTTCTTCATCTAAAAAGGGGAGATGGTACCACTGCCTGGCGCAGGATTGCAGTTATGAAGTGTTCAAGCACATGTCAAGTGTTGAAAAATTACTACCCCCTTTCTCCCTTTGCAGCTGTGGGCCATCCAGGAAAACACACAAAAAGTTGTCCACGCAGCCCTCGAGGGGCTGGCCACACACCATGTCTCCCGGAAAGCCACTGCAACCGCTGTCAGATGCTGATGTTTGAAAAGGTAGCCTTAACTTTCATGTTGCCGTGATTTCTTTTTGGTTTTGTTTTTTGAGAAAAATATGTGCAGTGGCATGATCATGGCTCACTGAAGCCTCGACTTCCCTGGGCTCAGGTGATCCTCCCACTTGAGCCTCCCAAGTTGCTGGGACTACAGGCATCTGCCACCACGCCCAGCTAATTTTTGTAAAGACCAGGTTTTGCCATGTTGCCCAAGCTAGTATCAAACTCCTGGGACTCAAGCCATCTTCCTGCCTCAGCCTTCCAAAGTGCTGGGATTACAGGCGTGAGGCACCGCACCTGGCCTGCAGTGAATTCCTGGGCCACCTTGGCTGGCCAGACCTCAGGCAAAAAAAAACTGACACTGAACCAGACAGTATTGCTTTCTAAGATGCCTCACCAGAAACTTGAATCCACGAGGGCTCTACACAGATCACTGCCCCCAGCCCCACTTCAACACGAGTCAAGCAGGAGCCAATCAAAGCTAAGCACTTAACCATTTGCAATTCCCCTGCTATAGGATGGAGCGAGATACTTAAACAATACCAGGATCTGCCAAAAGGTGGCGCTGCAGGGCAGTCTGTGTCAAAGGATTCCACTTGCAGGCGACGCGCCCCAGTGAGTTTCACCCATGCCCCTCAATGCAAAAAGCACGGGGGAGGGAGGCTTCAAAAAGATTCAGAGATGAGAGCGGTGCCTTCTTCAAGGAGGTCCCCAAACCCTCGGAGGAGAGCACAGCAGAGAAAGGGCATGGGGTTCACATGTGCTGGGTGACCGGGACACTCAGGCCTGTTTCCCCGCCATCTGTAAAATGAGTGCAGTGACCCAGGCCAGTGGTTCCCAAACCTGACAAATGATCAGAATTCCCTAGGGACTTGTGGAGTAAAAGTTCTAGGGTGGGTAGGAGTCTGCGTTTTGATCAGGCTTCCTAGGCAGCTCTGCCCTCAGTTAGGGATTCTTTATCTTGGGACAGTCCCTAGAGGGGCCTGGGTGAGGCTAAAACAGGAGGAAGAGGGGACAGGTCCTGGTCCCTGTGGCCCCACAGAAGCCCAGCACGAGAAGTCAGGTGGCTTGGGACTGGGCATCCCATTTAGGACAATCCTACCATGGGCCGTGGAGATGGCAGAGACAGGTACTTTTTTAAAAATTTTATTTACTTTTTTTTTTTTTTGAGACGGAGTCTTGCTCTGTTGCCCAAGCTGGAGTGCAGTGGCATGATCTTGGCTCACTGCAAGCTCCACCTCCCGAGTTCATGCCATTCTCCTGCCTCAGCCTCCCGTGTAGCTGGGACTACTGGTGCCCGCCACCATGCCTGGCTAATTTTTTGTATTTTTAGCAGAGACGGGGTTTCACTGTGTTAGCCAGGATGGTCTTAATCTCTTGACCTCATGATCTGCCCGCCTTGGCCTCCCAAAGTGCTGGGATTACAGGCATGAGCCACCGCGCCTGGCCTTACTTATCTATTTTTTTGAGACGGTGTCTCACTCTGTCGCCCAGGCTGAAGTGTCGTGACATGATCTCGGCTCACTGCAACCTCCGCCTCCCAGGTTCAAGTGATTCTCCTGCCTCAGCCTCCTGAGTAGCTGGAATTACAGGCACTCGCTACCACACCTGGCTAATTTTTGTATTTTTAGTAGAGATGGGGTTTCACCATGTTGGCCAGGCTGGACTCAAACTCCTGACCTCAAGTGATCTGCCCACTTTGGCCTCCTAAAGTGCTGGGAGTACAGGTGTGAGCCACTGTGCCGAGCCCAGAGTCAAGTACTTTATCAAGTGTCTGGGGAGTAGAGGTCTCAAGGTTGGCTGGCCACGCGGGGCTCCTGCAGGGCTGTGACCCCCTCTAGGTACTCTGCTCCCCATCCAGCAAGTTCCCCCAGCTCCTGCCCGTCTCCTACAGGTCTCCATCTCAGAGTACCCCAATGCCAGGATAAGCCCCACTCCCAGCCCACTGGGGAGGAAGGGCAGCTGGAAGTGAGGTCGGACAGGCTGCCCCTGCCGCCTCCCAAATGAGTTCCTGTCACGATCCAGGCCCTCACCCATGCATTTCCGGTCTCACTGACAAAGCCCATGTTTCCAGTACAACCACATCCTAACAAAACAGAATGGATTCCCCCCTAACTGGCAACCCAATGAATTTTTCAACAAGCCTGGCATGCAGGAGGCTTCCTCACTCCTGAGTCAGGGTCTGCCCACAGCACACCTGAAGGGTCCTGGAGGTCCATTTAAGGCCAGGGCTCCCTGGACTGGACTGGCCCCCTAGACCCTTGGAGAGGCCCAGGGACCCTCGTCCTCCTATATCTGACCCCATCTTGCTTCCTCAGAAACAACAGGTCACAGGGTGCCAGGGAGGTGACGGGGGCAGGAAGTGATGTGGATTTGGAATTGAGACTGGGGTTGTAATGAAAGTAGCCTGGGCCAGGCATGGTGGCTCACCCCTGTAATTACAGCACTTTCGGAGGCCAAAACGGGAGGATCGCTTGAGCTCAGGAGTTCAAGACTAGCCTGGGAAGCAAGGTGAGACTTGGTCTCTAAATAAAATAAAATATTTTTTTATCATCACATTGTGATATCACATTTTTTATTATCACATTATGCGTTGTGATGTGCACACCTGTAGTCCAGCTATGCGGGAGGCTGAGGCGGGAGGATGATGGCTTGAGACCAGAAGCTTGAGGCTGCAGTGAGCCATGATCGCATCCCTCCCTGCACTCCAGACTGGGTGACAGGGCAAGAACCTGTCGAAAAGGAAAGGGAAAAAAAAGACAGGAAAGAAAACAGGAAGGAACGGAGGGAGAGAGGGAGGGAGGGAGCAAGAGACAGAGGGAGGGAGGCTGGGGTGAGCACTTGGAGTGGGAATTAGGAGAGGTCACAACTGAGGCTGTGGGTCAGGACCAGGCTGAAGCTGAGTGCTGAGACTGGGGTTGAGGCTAATGGAGGCTTAATGGGAGATGGGGTAATGGTGACTTTTTGGAAGAGGTTGCAAGCCCAGAGATCAGGAACTGGTTATCAGGGTCAGGCTGGGGCAGAGGTTAGGAGAAATGAGACGAACTGAGGCAGAAGGCCCCCTCCTTACCTTCTACCCTTTCCAGTGCACAGCTGAGGTCATCACAGGGCCAGCTGTGCCCACAGAGGGGTGCTATAACCCAACCCACCAGGCCCTGGCAGGCTCTCCACAGGGTGCTGGGGCCTCAGCTCCCTGGGCCAGCAGCGTGGAGCTCCAGCATTCTCCCTGGGCTCCCCCTGGAAGCGTGGAGCCTGCAGTCCCCAGGGTTTGAACTGCAGCCTCTCCCCTTAGGAGCTGTATGACTTCCAGAAATAAGTTCACTCCTCTGAATCCGCCTTTCTCAACCCTAATATGGGCAGCACTGCACCCTCCCTGGAAAAGAACTGGGAGGAGTAAATGAAGGTACCCAGCACCTAGGAGGCACCCACTAAGGTCAGCTCTCTTCCCCTCAGGGGATCATGGGAAAGGCTAGGCCAGCATGAGAGCCAAGGCTGGGCTGGAACAGGAGGCAGCGAGGATGCCAGGTGAGGTCTCTCCCACACATGGCTGTCCTTCAGACACACCTACCTCCGCCCGCCCTCCTGCCCAGCCCTGAAGAGCCCAGGCTGCCCCCACTGGGGCTTTCCAGGAGAGGTGGGGTGGGCTCTTGGCTAGCAGGTTTTCTTTTTTGTTGGTTTATGCTTTTTTTGTTTCTTCAAGCAGCAACTCATCCTTTTTTTTTTTAAGCAGCAATCATACTTTCCTTCCTGGGCCTTGAGAGCCTCACCCAGATTCTCAACCCTTCCTCCCACCCTGAAGGTCACACAGCAAGTCATGGGACTCCCCAAAAGCGAGGGCGGGAAGGAAAGTTGGATATCTCCCAGGCCAAGTCTCTCCCTCCTCTGCAAGGGGCTGTCCCAAGGTCCCAGCAAGTCAGGCAAAGCAATGCCCTGCCCTGGGCCGTTCAGGTCCCTGCAGTTCCACACTCACTCACTCACTTCTAGGAGGGCAGGGGTCACTTTTAGGAGGGTGGGGAGAAAGGCAAGGGTAAGGGCGGGGAGCTGGGGGCCCAGACACTATGCCCACTCAGACAGTCCCCTGAGGGGAGGTCCAGGGATGTGGGTAAACAGGAGGCAGTTGTTTTGAGTTGGTGCAGTCAGAGATGGCTCTCAGGAGGGAAGCAGAGGTTCTGAATTTTGAACTAAATATGAGTGCAATTACAGTCATGCATCACTTAGCCATGGGGATGCACTCTGAGAAATGTGCCATTAGGTGATTTTGTTGCTCTGTGAACATCATAGAGTGAACTCAAACCTGAATAGTCTAGTTTATTACATACCTAGGCTATATCAGGTATTCAGCACTTTGGGAGGCCAAGATGGGAGAATTGCTTGGCTCAGGAGTTCGAGACCAGCCTGGGCAACACAAGGCGATCCCATCTCTACAAAAATTTAAAACTTACCCAGGCGTCATGGTGCATGCCTATGGTCCCAGCTACTTGGGAGGCTGAGGTGAGAGGATCACTCGGGCCTGGGAGGTTGAGGCTGCAGTGAACCAGGATTGTGCCACTACACAATCACGAAAGAAAGAAAAGGTGTAGTAAAAATACGGTATTATAATCCTATGGGAGGCCAGGCGCAGTAGCTCACGCCTGTAATCCCAACATTTTGGGAGGTTGAGGTGGGCAGATCACTTGAGGTCAGGAGTTTGAGACCAGCCTGGCCAACACGGTGAAACCCCATCTCTACTAAAAATACAAAAACTAGCCAAGTGTGGTGGCACATGCCTGTAGTCCCAGCTACTAAGGAGGCTGAGGCAGGAGAATCACTTGAACCCGGGAGGCAGAGCTTGCAGTAAGCCGAGATTGCACCACAGCACTCCAGCCTGTGGGACAGAGAGAGACTCCGTCTCAAAATAATAATAATAATAATAATTTTATGGCAGCACCATTATGTATGTGGTTCATCATTATGTGGTGTGTGACTGGATATTAATTTATTCCGTCCTACAATAACCGCCTGATCCTATTCTTTCCCCCATTTTTAGATGAAGAAACTGAGGCACAGAGAGGCTAAGAAATCTGCTTGGGCTTTCACTGTTAGTAAACAGGAGAACCGAAATTTGAACCCGGATGGTAGCAGGTTCAACCCCCGGCTACCCTTGCAGGTGAAAAGGTTCACCGAAGAGAAAGAAGCAAGAAAGGATGGAATCTGGAGTTAGGATGAGGCCTGGAGCTCCTGCCACTGCCCCAGCCAACTGTGCCTCTCATTCCTGTTAGCACCCTAGCGTTCAGCCACGGCCTGGACTGAGAGCTTGGGGGCTCCATAAACCAGAGGTCAAATCCCATTGCTGACTCCCTAGCCAACTGTCTTGTGGCCATGGCTGCCCCTGGCTCTTGGAGCCCAGGTAAAGGTATGTGTGACACTATCCTTCCTCACGGGGGCGCTGTGAGGCTTTAAAGGAGGTGTCCTTAGCACAGGTGAGTGTCTTCTTCCCAACCCCACCCACCCACCACTCCCAAATCCAAGCCCTCCACTTCCTCAGTGGCCCCCTGCCAATGCCTGGTACATTCTGAGCTGCTGCCCACACAGAAACGAAATTCCCTGGGAGGTGACACCAGCAGACCCATTTTGGCACGGTGGAAGAAACTGAGGCACAGGTCAAGGAAGTGACCCACCCATAGCTCCCACTCCGAGGAATAGAGCAGGGAACAAACACAGCAGCCCTGCCCTGGCTGCTTTCCTGGAAGCCCTCGTCCAGAGGGTCCCCCAGGAAGGCGAGCTTCGGGGTCAGGCCTGTGAAGCCTCTTTCCTGAAATGCCTGCCAAAACTGAGATGCCGGGGCCCGGCCCTCCTTGTGTGACCCCCCAGGTATGAGGCATGGCCTGGGCACCTGAATGTGCTCCCCACGGGACTCTGAAGCCCAGCCAGACCAGGAGCAACGGCCTCCCAGGCCCCAGGAAAGAGGCTTCCATTAACAGCACTGCTGCTGGGGCCCCCGAGCCCCACTGCCTGGATTCTAACACCTGGAGAGGCATCCTAAATGCACCCTAAATACACGGGAGCGGCCTAGATTTCAAGAAACACCAACCTCTTCCTGACTCCCGACCACCACGAAACCCTTTGTAGAGTGGATCGGGTTTGGTATAACAAGTGAACCATCCTCCCCAATTCCTCTTCTGGATTAAGTCTGAATATTCAGGGTCACTCAAGGCCAGATATACCAGGATTTTCAAGGTAGAGTGTATCCACTCACCCCAGACCCACACACACACAAAAGCAGGCATATCCCAAACCACCTGCACCCCCTAAGAACAAAGCACACACACACACACACACATATATAAGCGTGCCTATATACGCACAAGAAAATGCACATCCACACAAGCACACGTACACACCCCCACACACACACACACCCCACACACGCACACACACACACCACACACGTGCACACACACACACACACACCCCACACGCACACACACACCCCAGGCCTTTCCTGTTACCAGTTCCAGCAACCACTCGGTGCAGAGCCATGGAGGGCAGGGCTGATGAATCCTCAGTGGAAAGGCGGGGCTCTCCCTCCCCATCTTCACCTCCTGCTTCCAGAACCTCCTCTGGGAACCTTCCCACACTTGGCCCCAGCTGATGGGGATGGACGATTCTACCTGTGGGCTCAGCATTCAGGTGACACCGCAGTCCGCACACACAACGAGCACGCAGCGTTTGTGGCTGTCAAACCAGATGCTCCCCCTCCCCTGCCTCTCCCACCTTTCCTCTGCCCCCACACTCACTAAGGGCAGGGTCTGGCTCTCCTCCTCCATTCTCCATAGTTATGACAGACTCGAGTTCAAATCGTAGCTCAGTCATTCTAGTCTGTCTCTTTTTATTTTTATGTTTCTGTTTGTAACAGGATCTCACTCTGTTGCCCAGGCTGGAGTGTGGTGGCACAATCATATTTCATGGCAGCCTCAAACTCTGGGGCTCAAGCCATCCTCCCACCTCAACCTCCTGAGTAGCTGGTACTACAGGCATACACCACCATGCCTAGCTAAATTTTTGGAGAGACGAGGTCTCCCTTTGTTGACCAGGCTGGTCTTGAACTCCCACTTCAGCCTCCCAAAGCACTGGGATCACTTGGTCCCATTTTAACCTTTCTGTACCTCAGTTTCCTCATCTGCAAAGTGGGGATAGTGCTAATATCCAGCTCACAGGACAGCTGTGAGAATTAAACTAAAGAATACATGGAAAACTCTGGAGAGATCACCCATCAGAGTTAATTCCTCAGTCCATGTCACTTTCAGTGCTACCTTGGGCCTCTTATCCTCCCTGGCTTCTGCCTGCTTCCTTCTGCCCCTCGCTCCCACAGGATCCTGGGCAGGTCCTGAGGATATTTCAGTCTGGGCTGCATCTGCCGCAGTGAGACTGGATTTAGGGAAAACCTTGAGGTGAAACTCAAGCAAGTGGGATGACAGCTGGGAATGAATTTTAGAAACTGTCAAGGGCCGCCCAACATGATTCTCTGCCAGGGTGGGAACTGGGAGGAAGATCCCACTCAGACTCTAAGACAGGGTCGTGGAGACACCAGCCTCCTCCAAAATCCAACTTCAAGAAAAGAGGCTGTGCCCCACCGCCAGGCTGAGTGTGCTGCCGGGCGCAGAGGGTGTGGAGGGCGGCTGGGCTGCAGCCCTAGGCTTGGGGCTTGGCAAGGGCGGGGCGATCACTCCGGGTTTTGGAATGAGCACAGGGACTTCCTTGAATGGTGCAACTGAAAATGTTGCTCTGTGAAGGGGCAAGGCAGTGTTAGGCCTGGGGCTCCCTGCTCACCCAGGTCAGGCCCCAGCTCTGGTCAGCCCGACTGGGTGTACTAGGCTCACCCTGGGGTTTGAGGACGAGTTCTGGCCAAAGCTCATACACTGGCTCTCTGTGTGCCTGGAGTCAGGAGAATCTAATGGTTACAGCTCGAGTCACTGACCATTTGCTTCCCTTCCCTAAGCTTCACGTTTGCAACCTGTAAAATGGGCAGCCTGGCCTGGGAACATCCATTTCAGCAGATCCCCCAGGGAGGAGCCTGGCTCCAGCATACTGCTTAAGGCCACTGTGATTCCACGACCCCAGTCTCACGGCAGGGTGGCTTTTCCTTCCTTCCTTCAGCACTGGGGAGAGCATGAGTCAACTGTCCAGGGGGCGAACACACAGGGCAGAGCCCGTGTCACCCAGGCCTGCCTGCACCTTCCAGCCCTGGCCACCTCTGTGCCAGCCCCCCAACCCAGGCCAAGGCCTTCCTTACCACAGACCCTCCTGCCCGCAGACCAAAAACAGTCTCCAAAACAAATCCATGCTAATGAGCTGCTGCAGGGCCGGGCTGCACATCTGCTCAGCAGAAGTTCCACTGCAGACCTCACCAACAACCCTGCCCGCTCCGGCAGCCTCCGACCCTGGGGTTGTGGGTCGGAGGAAGCAGCTAAACTCAGCCTGAAATTTCACTTTAAAAGAATGAGGCCATATTGCTGGCCGATGCAGAACACCTACTCCCCTGTCCACCCCTCCAAAACACAGGCCCGGGAGAGAGGTCCAGTTTGCAGGGGTGGGTGGAGAGGGGTGAGGGTCACCGAGGAAACGCTGCAGCCTCGCCTTTTCTTTGGCCCCAACTCAAGGCAAACCACGCCCAAGCAGTCCCAGCATCTGGGGGAGTCTAGGGAGGCCCCATTCCGCAGTAACAAAGGGTAAGGGGCTCCTTGTTGACAAATTGCTTCCCGGCCAGCGCCCGGTCTTTGGCCTCCAGCCCTGACCTCTGTTTTCCTGGGGTGCCCCTAGTTACAGGCTGGTGGCGTCCAGCTAGGGGAGCGAGGGCCTCCGAAAGGCTGGAAGTATGGCCTTCTCCCTTGATGCCCGCCAACCCCTGGCCACGCCAAGGCGGGCGGCTGCCCCCTCTGCCGCCGCTTGTAAAAGATCAGAATCGCCCCGCCCTGGGAGCGGGCCGGGCAGGTGGCCCGCAGCAGGGCCTGTCGTCCAGCCGGCCTCGCGGGGGTGGAATTCTTAAGAAAACTGAGCCCCCGGAAAGGCTGGCTCTCCCTGCCCCAGACTCAATTCCAGGGAGATGACCCGGGCCAGTCCTCGGGGCTGGCGGGAGGCAGGGGGAGGGTTTGGCGCACCCGGTCTAGGAAACTATTCGTGAACCCCGCTGGGGGAAGGCGAGCCTCCGACACTGGGGGGATTGTCTGGATCGGAGGGCGGGGGGTCAGGGAGACGCGCAGACACAGGGCGAGACCCTCACAGAGGGCAGCGCAGAGACAGAGAGAGGGAGAGAAAGCGAGAAGCAGAGACAAACGCGGGCAGCCGAACACGGAGGCAGACGAGGAACGGTAAGAGACGGGCAGACCCGGGGAAAGTGAGCGGCGGAAACGGAGCGACGGAGGGACAGACACACGGACGTGGGGACCGAAGCAGAGGGGGCCGCGGGAGGCGGAAACGTCCAGAGCCGAGAGGCGCGGCGAGGCCCGGGCACGGCCGGGGGACATGCGAGCCCGGCCCGCCCGGCCACGCATCTCCCTCCCTCGCTCTCTCTCTCTCCCGGTCGCGGAAACTCCGATCGAGAAACGGAACCCCGGGGCGAGTCTGGGGACTGGCTCCAGGCACGGCGGTGCCCCCCGGCCACTCCATGCCGCGCCCACGTCCCCAGCGCCGGCGTCCGGAGGCGTCCGCCAGGTCCCCTTAGGCTCCCGGGCTCGGCGGCGGCGCCTCCACCCGGTGCCCGCGGCCGCCGGACGCGCCGGGGGACGGAGCTCCGGGCTGGGGGCGCGGCGCTGCCCCTGCGGCCGAAGCCTCTGGAAGCCGGGCGCCCGCATGCCGGCCCGGGCGGGACTTACCGCGCGCGCCCGCCGGGTCCTGCGGAGCTGGGTGCGGGGGTCGCGGGCCCGGGCGCCCCAGGAGGCTCGGCGAGGCAGCCGGCGGGACTGGGGGCGGCCCCGCGACGCTCGGCTGGGCTGCGCTGCGCGCCGTCTGCGGCCCCGGGCGGGCGCGCGGCGCGGGGGAGCGGCTCCGACGTCAGGGTGGCTCCCTCCAAACAGGGCGCGAGGGCGGGGGCAGCGGGGAGGGCCGCGCGCAGAAAGAGCGGGCGGGCGCGCGCGGCCTCTCCCTCCGGGTGCGCAGGAGGGGGCGCCGTAGCGGCCGGGGCCCCGGGCCCTCTCCCGGCCCGCCCGCCCCGGGCTGGGCTTCGGCGCGCTCCGACGGCGTGGTGGGGCGACCGGGACGCCTGGCCGGCGCCCGAGAAGCAGGGCAGCGCAGCCGGGCGCCCTGGTCCGTTCTAAAGCGCCCTCCCCGGGTTTCTCTGCGCTTCCACTCTCTCCGCCCGACTTTTCTCGAGCGTGGGCCGTCAGGCCGTGCCAGGCCTCGGGGTGACAAAGATGGATATGTCCCTTTTGTGGGCACCGGGCATTGCAGACTTGCCCCAAGAATGGGGCGCCCCAGCCCGCCGCGTCCCGGCACCAGGAGTCCCTCCTCACTCTGCGGTTCTGCGGTGCACCCCATCCCGCCCGCTCCGGTATGCGACCCGGTTCAAGTCCGTGCTGTTGGTAACCTGGGTCACTCAACCTTGCCCAGTGTTATCCTAGCGTTGCTCTCGGCCCCACACACTTGGCGTAGGCATCCCGAAAAGCCCCAGGGACTATTAGGAACTAGAACGCCAGCAAATGAACTCACTTCTCTGACTCCTGGGAAGAGTGGAGCGCCTGGCCCCAGCTTCCAGCCTCACCTCGGGGGTTCCTATCTAATCAGTGGGCGCTTGGGTGGATTGCGGCCGTGCCTTCTCTGTGTGCTTAACAACGGGGTAAGAAAATAACTTTGCTCCTGGAAAGTGGTGGCCCAGGAACACCACTGGGACACGATTGTAGGACTTGGGGATTTTGCTTTACAGCATAGTTACCTGTGTCCATGTGTTTTACCTAGCTTGGCTGGAAACTTCCAGATAGACGCAGCCCTGCTCATCTGACTCATGAGGTTGCCGAGCATCCTGGGTGGCTCCTAGCTGGCCCGCTGGAAACTCCTTGGTGTACTCCAGCCTACCCGCACCCTCCACACCCAGCCTGCATCTGTGCCTGCTAGCTGTTTCTTGCGCCCTTCCCTCTACTCGGAATTCCCTTCCCCTCCTTTCATCTCTGGCAAATATTCTAACAGCACCAGATTGGAAAGCCTTCCCAAGACCCTCTGGGAGCATCTCCCTCCTCCAGTGTGATCCTGGAGCACTGGATGAGAACTTCTGTTCATGTCAGTTTCCCTCTAGAATAGCTGTGTACATCTCTTTCCTCCATTAGACCTTGAGGGCAGGAATCATGTGTTTATTTCAGTGTCTTCATTGCTTATGGGCAGGCCAGGTGAGATGTACAATGTATTTGATTGAATGAAGTAATTATTATTATTATTATTATTTTGAGACAGAGTTTTGTTGTTGTTACCCTGACTGAAATGCAATGGTGAGATCTCCACTTACTGCAACCTCTGCCTCCTGGGTTCCAGCAATTCTCAGCCTCCTGAGTAGCTGGGATTCCAGGTGCCCACCAGCGCACCCGGCTAGTTTTTGTATTTTTAGTAGAGATGGGGTTTTCCCATGTTGCCCAGGCTGGTCTCGAACTCCTGGCCTCAAGTGATCCTCCCGCCTCGGCCTCCCAAAGTGTGGGATTACAGGCGTGAGTCACCACACCCAGCGAATAAAATAATTATTATCCCCGTTTGATGTAGCACAGATAGGTCTCCCCTTAATGGTAACTGTGACCGTTATAATAGTTCACACATATTGAGCATCTTACCACGTACCTCATCCCATTGCAAGCTGTTGCCACTCTCACAATAAACCTATGAGGTAAGTATTGTCTCTATTTTAAAAGTACTGGGCACCGTGGCTCATGCCTGTAATCCCGGCACTTTGGGAGGCCAAGGCAGGTGGATCACTTGAGGTCAGGAGTTTGAGACCAGCCTGGCCAATATGGTGAAACCCTGTCCTACTGAAAATACAAAAATCAGCCAGGTGTGGTGGCATGCGCCTGTAGTCTCAGCTACTCGGGAGGCTGAGGCAGGAGAATCACTTGAACCTGAGAGGTGGAGGTTGCAGTGAGCCGAGATTGCATCACTGCACTCCAGCCTGGAGACAGAGTGAGACTCTGTCTCAAAAAATAAATAAATAAACAAATAAATAAATAAACAAATAACAAAAGTGGAAAAAATCCCGACGCAGGAGGATCACTTGATCCCAGGAGTTTGAGGCTGTAGTGAGCTATGATTATGCCACCGTACTCCAGCCTGGACAACATTACAGAAGGCTAATTGTGGAACCTAATGAGCTTGTCACTCCAGTGAGGACTTGTCTCCAAAAAAAAAAAAAAAAAAAAAAAGTGAAAAAAGGAATGTCTAGAGAAAAGTTAAGTAACTTGCCTAAAGTCACACAGTAAGAGCCCATGCCAGCTAATGTCTGTTGGATAACCATGTACCATGTACTGCAGAAACCAGCCTCACTGCACTGTACACACTAGACACTCAGGAAATATTTACCATTTTGCAACCAAAGCTTACCACCACCATCTTTCATGCAGACCCTGAGCACGGTGGAAAGTGGAGTTCTACATTTTGTGAGAATCCACTCCCACATTGCAGAAAGCTAATTGTGGAGCCCGATGAGCTGGTCAGATCACACATAGAGCCAGGAGTAGAAGCCACAACTTCCAGCCAGCACCTTTGACAGGAAGCCCACCGTCTCTCAAACACGGGGAGGTTCAAGAACAACACCAACCCCCTAATCAGGGACAAAGGGTTTGGAGTTGAGTCACCATCCTTCTGGTGATGACTGATAACTATTGGAAAGCTACAGTGTGGGCAGGGGGCCTGGGAAGTAATTTGGTAGTAATGTCTACCCATTTTGTGCCAGGCATTATTATGCTGGCCACTCTGTCTGCTTCATCTCTAATCCTTACCACAGTCCCATCATTGTTCCTGTTTTATAGGTGAGAAAAATGGAGACACCAAAAAGTGTCATTACCTGCTCAAAACCACATTGCTAGTAATTGACAAAGCCTGGACTTGAGCCCAGACCTGTCAACACCAAAGTCCATGCTTCCGTGCCCACCACACCCTCTCCACCCTCTCTGCTGCCTCAGTGCTCCTCCCCATCAGGCTGCAGCGGGGATGCTGCACTGGTGACCGGATCCAGGGGCCCCAACGGGAAAGGCAGAACCTGTCACGTCAGAGTCTCCCAGCTTGAGCAGATGCACCTGGTTGGCAATGGTGTTCCAGCTGCCCCTACAGGCCTGGCTGGCACAGGGCATGGGCCTGAGGCCAGAGCCTCCTGGCCCTGGGCCAGCCTCTTGGGGCCGAGGTAATGTGGGGCCCAGAACTGGGGCTCAGGGCTGAAAGCCCCTCTCCCCAGCTCATTAGCAAACATCTGGGCTCAGGAAAATGACCGACCTGGAATGTGACTGAGCTGTGGGGAGCTGCTCTCTCCCAGAGCCCGGGAATGTGAGCTCCCTCCTGCAGGGCACGGACTCAGCCCAGCTGTTTCCTCTAATCCTGTCAGTCTGGCCTCAACGGGGGTCCAAACCTCTGCACTCTCGGTGGAGAAATAGAATGAAAACAAGCAAAAGGCCTGCCTTCCCAGTCCAGCCCACTGAACAGAGGGTTGGTACACAGTCCCTCTCTTTTTACGATAAAGATAAGAGTGTTCACACTTCAGGTTTGGAGCTAGGAGGAGCCATTCGGACTCATCAGGGGAGGCTCAGGGTTTACATTTTTGCTGCATCGCCATTTGACTCCGTGCTAGTTGTTTCACACCTGGGCCTTGGTTTCCTTATCTGTAAAATGCAGTTAGTAGTGTTATGTACTCCATAGATTTGTTGTCTGGAGTCATTCATTTATCCAACAAATATTTATTGTGCCTATTATGTGCCAGACACACACAGAGGTGCTGAGGACACAACAATAGACTAGACCAATAAGGTCCCAGCCTCCAAGGAGCTTATGTTCTGCCACACCCAGGCAGATTGTGCAACAGATAAACAGATGAGTGGATCTCACATAACCAATGTGTTCTGAAGGTTCCAAGTTCAGTTGTTTAATATTTATTTAAAAGAGCCAGGTGCAATGGCTCACTCCTGTAATCTCAGCACTTTAGGAGGCTGAGGTGGGTGGATCATTTGAGGTCAGGAGTTCAAGACCAGCCTGGCCAACATGGTGAAACCCATCTCTACTAAAAAGACAAAAATTAGCTTGGCGTGGTGGTACGTGCCTGTAATCCCAGTTACTTGGGAGGCTAAGGCAGGAGAATTGCTTGAACCTGGGAGGCAGAGGTTGCAGTGAACCGAGATCGCGCCAGTGCACTCCAGCCTGGGCGATGGAGTGAGATTCTGTCTTGAAAAATAATCATCGGCCGGGCGCAGTGGCTCAAGCCTGTAATCCCAGCACTTTGGGAGGCCGAGACGGGCGGATCATGAGGTCAGGAGATCGAGACCATCCTGGCTAACACGGTGAAACCCCATCTCTACTAAAAATACAAAAAAAAAAAACTAGCCAGGCGAGGTGGCGGGCGCCTGTAGTCCCAGCTACTCGGGAGGCTGAGGCAGGAGAATGGCATAAACCCGGGAGGCGGAGCTTGCAGTGAGCTGAGATCTGGCCACTGCACTCCAGCCTGGGCAACAGAGCGAGACTCCTGTCTCAAAAAAAAAAAAAAAAAATCATCATAATATTATTTATTTAAAAGAAAAAAAAGGAGAGGCCGGGCGTGGGGACTCACGCCTATAATCTCAGCACTTTGGGAGGCTGAGGCAGGTGAATCACCTGAGGTCAGGAGTTCAAGACCTGCCTGGCCAACACGGTGAAACCCCATCTCTACTAAAAATACAAAAATTAGCTGGGCATGGTGGCACGTGTCTGTATCCCAGCTACCTGGGAGGCAGAGGCTGCAGTGAGCTGAGATCGCACCATTGTACTCTGTCTCCAGAAAAAGAAAAAAGGAGAAAAAGTATTATGAAGAAACTAAGCCAGAGTGGGCGATGTGGTGGGGGAGGTACAAACTCACTGAGAAACCTCAGAAAACATCACAAAGAGATGACACTTAAGGTGAGATTATAATGAAATGGAGCCAGGATTCGAGAAGATAAATGGATGCAAAGTGCTCGGCACAGTTCCTGGAAAATAGCATGCGCTCCATAAAATGAAAGCTATTTCAGGGAGGTTTCATATATATAGCTCAGGAAAGGCGCTGGAGTCAGATGCCCTGGATCAAATCCAGGATTCAGCACAAAGCCTTCTCACCTTACTCCAGTAATGCACCTCTTGAGCCTCAGTTTCTTCATCTGGAAAACAGGAATTGTAATAGGACCCATCTGCAGATCACCTAGAATTCCCTGAGAGACGTGACTATGAGGCACAGAGCCGGCACACGCTTGGCTCTCAGGAAGTGGTAGTTACTATGGTGGGTTGTTTATTTGTTTGTTTGTTTGAGGTGAAGTCTCACTCTGTCGCCCAGGTTGGAGTGCAGTAGCGCCATCTCCGCCCACGGCAACCTCTACCTCCCAGGCTTATGCGATCCTCCTGCCTCAGTCTCCTGAATAGCTGGGACTGCAGGCATGCGCCACCACGCCTGGCTAATTTTTGTATTTTTAGTAGAGACAGGGTTTTGCCATGTTGGCCAAGCTGGTCTCAAACTCCTGACCTCAGGCAATCTGCCCACCTTGGCCACCCAAAGTGCTGAGATTACAGGCCAGAGCCACCGAGCCCAGCTCTATTATCCTCTCTCATAAAGGAAAAAGGATTTGCCCAAATCCACTCAGCAAGTCAGCAGAAGATCCATGACGAGAAACAGGCGTTCTGACTTTGAGCCCATCCACCCGGGCTGTGTCCTCTAGCCTCTTCCTCCCTGCTGGTGGGGTCAGGAAGCCTCAGGCCCCATCTTGGACTCAGAAGACTCAGAAGGAGAAGGTGGCCATGCACTGTGGGTTCCACAGTACGGAGCCTGTCCTCTCAAGGATTGCAGAGGGTCTTGGCCTGGATGGGAGAGCAGGAATGAGGCCCCAAGGACTCCACGGGTCCTTGGTCCCATGGAAAAATGTAAAATGTTCTTTGTAGGGCCAGGTACAGTGGCTCATGCCTATAATTCCAGCACTTTAGGAGGTCGAAGCAGGAGGATCACTTGAATCCAAGAGTTCAAGACCAGCCTGGACAACATAGCAAGACCCTGTCTCTAAAAAAAAAATAAAAAAATAAAAATTAGCCAGGGTGTGGCGGCATGTGCCTGTAGTCCCAGCTACTTGGGAGGCTGAGGTTGGAGGATCTCTTGAGCCCAGGAGTTAGAGGCTGCAGTGAGCTATGATCTTACCACTGCACTCGAGCCTGGGTGACAGAGAAAGAACCTATCTCGATAAATACATAAACAAACAAAATAAAATAATAAAGTACTATTTGTAGGTAGGGTGGGAGAGCAAGAATCAAGAAGGGAAATCAAGGCACTTCACTTCTCACTCGTTTGTTTTCTTCTTTCCCGTGACTCCCCACACGCTGCCGAGCTGAATTCAGTTTCCTTCAGCTGTGGTTGTCTGACCCCACAGTAACAGACACATTCTCCGTGTGACAGCACCGGGATGGGACTCACAGGAAAGGGCCTGGCACCTGCAGGTCCTCCACAAAGCCATTGCCAGCACCCTGGCCCCCACGGTAAGTATGGTGAACAAGGCTGCCATAGTGATGGGCAGCCCTAGGTTCTCTTCTTAATCAATACATAGGGCTAGAAGTTAGGTAAATCAATTCTTTTTTTTTTTTTTTCTTTTTTTCAAGATGGAGTTTTGCTTTTTGCCCAGGCTGGAGTGCAATGGCGCAGTCTCTTCTCACTGCAACCTCCACCTCCCAGGTTCAAGCGATTCTCCTGCCTCAGCCTGCTGAGTAGCTGGAATTACAGGTGCGTGCCACCACGCCCCGCTAACTTTCGTATTTTTAGTAGAGACAGGGTTTCCCCATGTTGGCCAGGCTGGTCTCGAACTCCTGGACCTTGTGATCCACCCGCCTTGGCTTCCCAAAGTGCTGGGATCACAGGTGTGAGTCATCGTGCCTGGCCTCGGCAAATCAATTCTATTACAATGTCATGGCTCCAGGGTTTTTTTCCCCTATTTTGTTCCTTCCATTTCGCAGCTCCCCGCAGCCCACACATATCCACAGTGAGGGGGAGAAGAATTTTTCTCCCTCCTCAGGAGTGGCCCTCCCCAGCTTTTTTTTGGCAGAGTCACACTCTTTCACCTAGGCTGGAGTGCAGTGGTGCGATCTCAGCTCACTGCAACCTCCCACCTCCCAGGTTCAAGCCATTCTCATGCCTCAACCTCCTGAGTAGCTGAGATTACAGGTGCCCACCACCACACCCGGCTAATTTTTGTATTTTTAGTAGAGACGGGGTTTCACCATGTTGGCCAGGCTGGTCTGGAACTCCTGACCTTAGGTGATCTGCCCACCTCAGCCTCCCAAAGTGTTGGGATAAAGGCATGAGCCACCGCACCTGGCCAAGAGTGGGCCCTTCTGTGAGTGTTTAATATACTACAGATACGAAAATTTTAATAGTTTTTTCTATTCTGTAGCGGACTTGATAGGTTTATCCTCTTCTATAGCAGTATTTTTTCTTGAGATTTTTGTGCTCCAGATACATTCATTGAAAAAAAATCAACTTTTTAGGAACATGGGAATCGGAGACAAAGAAGGCACAAAAGAATCTCTGTATCTGCCCAGCCGTTCTACTAGAGAGCCGGTCTCCAACCACATGCACAGATACACACAGCTACACACAGGGCACCCAGCAGCCATGCTTGTTCTCCACGAACCTGCCCTCCTGGACAAAGGGGATTGGAACAGAGAGGACGCCTGACCCAGGCTTAGCCTATCAAACTATCTTTCTGAACTGAGAGGCATACTGCCCATGTAGGAGAACTGCAACCCCTAAGGGTAGAATTCTCGAGAACTCTGGCTGCTGAAGGAGCTGATGAGGGCTTGGTTCTTGCCAGTGCATCCTCAATGTTCTCCTTTACCTTGGATTCTATGAGTTTCTCCAGGATCTCACGATCTCAAGCTGACTTGAAGGAGTGTTACTTGCGTCATAAAAATTTTTGACTAAAGCAACAGTGTTTTTTAGACTACTTGCTAAGTGTCCAGTATAGTGCAAGGTATTTCAGATAGGATAAGGCATGTGAGCTGCCCTCTAAGGGAAAAGGACTAGCATATGAATCAGCAAAGGGAAGGCTTATTGCCACGGAGGGTGCCCAGGCATGAGGGCCATGGGGGCTCAGAGAAGGAAGAACTCCCAGGGGGCTGGCATGGCTACAGAAGGCTTGCTGGGCCAGGCACAGTGGCTTACATCTGTAATCCCAGCACTTTGGGAGTCCAAGGCGGGCAGATCACTTGAAGTCAGTAGTTCAAGACCAGCCTGGCCAACATGGTGAAACCCCGTCTCTACTAAAAATACAAACACACACACACACACACACACACACACACACAAAGGAACCTCCTTGTTTGAATGCATTTGTCACCCCTTGGTAAGGGATGTTTCATAAATCAATAAGTAGTTTGATTGAAATAGTTAATATACTAATACTCAGTTACTCAGCAAATGGTTACTGAGTGCCTACCATGTACCAGGCTCTGTGTAGGTGCTAAGGATACAGCAGTGGAAAAAAACAATGAAATTCTCTGGCTTCAGGGAGTTTACATTCTAGTGGGAGCAGACAGACAACCAACAAAATAGGTAGGTAAATATAATGCCATAGAGAAAAAGAAAGCAGGAAAGGGAGTTAGAGTCTGTGTGTGTCAGGACAGGGGGAGGGTTACAAAAACTGGAGTGTTCAGGGAAGATCTCCCTGAGGAGGCAACATTTTTTTTTTTTTTTTTTTTTTTTTTGAGACAGGATCTCACTTTGTTGCTCAGGCTGGAGTGCAGTGGTGCAATCTTGGCTCATTGCAACCCAAGCGATCTTCCCATCTCAACCTCTCTGGACCCCACACCCAGTAGCTGGAACTACAGGCGCATGCCACCATGTGCGGCTAATTTTTGTATGTTTTGTAGAGATGGGGTTTTGCCATGTTGCCCAGGCTGGTCTTGACCTCCTGGACTCAAGTGATCTTCCCATCTTGGCCTCCTGAGTAGCTGAGATTACAGCACATGCCACCACACCCAGCTAATTTCTATATTTTTGGTAGTGACAGAGTCTCTGCCTGTGTTGCCCAGGCTGCCCTCAAACTCCTGGGCTCAAGTGATCCTCCCACCTCAGCCTCCGAAAGTGCTAGGATTACAGGCAGGTGCCACCATGCCCGGCAACGGTGACATTTGAGCCAAGGCTTGAAGGAGATAAAGGAGCAGATTGCATGGG
This sequence comes from Rhinopithecus roxellana, assembly GCF_007565055.1. Taxonomy (NCBI): domain Eukaryota; kingdom Metazoa; phylum Chordata; class Mammalia; order Primates; family Cercopithecidae; genus Rhinopithecus; species Rhinopithecus roxellana. Next base: position 8,689,589 of record NC_044560.1, on the reverse strand, counting down.
TCTCTAGGGGAAGAGCAGTCTATGTAGAGAAGAGCAACCACAGGCCAGACTTGGTGGCTCAAGCCTGTAATCCCAACACTTTGGGAGGCCGAGGCAGGCGGATCATGAGGACAAGAAATTGAGACCATCCTGGCCAACATGGTGAAACCCCATCTCTACTGGAAAAAAAAAAAATACAAAAATTATCTGGGTATGGTGGCACATGCCTGTAGTCCCAGCTACTCAGGAGGCTGAGGCAAGAGAATTGTTTGAACCAGGGAGTCGGAGGCTGCAGTGAGGCAAGATCTCTACTCCACTGCACTCCAGCCTGGGAGGCAAGAGAATTGTTTGAACCAGGGAGTTGGAGGTTGCAGTGAGGCGAGATCTTACCACTGCACTCCAGCCTGGCGACAGAGCGAGACTCTGTCTCAAAACAAAAGAGAGAGAGAGAGAGAGAGAGAAAGAAAAGAAAGGGAAGGATGGGTGGGAGTCAAGGTCAGAGACGTACCAAGAGGGCCAGGTCTTGTAGAGTCCTACAGTCCACTGTATCGACTTTGACTTTTTCTCCAAATGGGATGAGAAGCCATTGGGGAATTCTGAGCAGAGAAATTCTATAACCCAATTTATGTTTAACACTGGCTGCCATGTGGAGACTAGATTAAAAAGGGTGCGTCGGGAGAGCAATGGTCTAACATTACTATGTATCAGGTACTGATGAAGGGGCTTTTCATCTATTAATTCTCGTGCAGGTAATAACCTTTTGAGGTAGGTATTATTATTTTTCCCATTTGTGGATGAGGAAACTGAGGCATGGACAGAGTAAACAACTTCCAAGGCCCCACAGCTAATAAGTGGAAGAATTGGAATTCAAACCCCACAGGTCTGATTCCAGAGCCCCTGCTCTTAGCCCCTATCCTGCTCCACATGAGATGAGGTGGAGATAGGAGTTAAGTGGCTTTGAAGTCTAGGCTAAGAAATTGGGACCTATATTCTGTGCCTATTGGAGAGCCACTGAAAATTTCTGAGCAGAAAACAACATGCATAAAATATTGTTAAGACTGGTAGGAGAGGGAGAGATGGAAAGCCGGGAGTCCATTTGGAAGACTTGCAGAGATTCTGGAGAGGTCAAAGAAATTCCCAAGGCTCCCCATCCTCAATCAAACTGAGGCTTTACAGATAACAGGTCCAGACCAGAAAGAAGTTTTATGGTTGGTTTTGGGGGCCAAGGGGGAGGATTCAGGAAACCCTAATAGATGTGGCTCCTGACTGACAAATTCTAGCATTACTTTCTGTGACTTTATCTCCTAATCTTCAAGAGAGGTATCCAAATTGATGAAGAGAAGATCTATAATCATCTTTCTATTCCTTGACAGGAGGACTTCTATAACCAGATAGGATTTGGGTTTTATCCATGAAGTCTGCTTCCATGGGGAGAAGAGGAAGTCGCGTCTGGAACAGTGGCGAGTCTAATTTCTGTGGTATGAAGAGTCTATCATGTGATATTATAATGGATATACTCCCATGTAGACAGATGATTCTGTCCATCATAATTTGTTATATAATTGATTATATTAAGAAACGAACTCTTTATCTGGTTATTTTCCTTCTCTCCTCAGTAACAGTGTGCCTGACCTCCCATCTGGACCATGTGGCAGGAAGGGACAGGGATCATTACAACTATCTTACAATGAGGCCCAGAGAGATCAAGTGACTTTCTTATGATTACACAGTGACCCAGGGAAGCTCCGATGAGAACAGTGGATGCTCTATAGTAAGAATTTGGGGAACCCTTTCTTCTGATTCAAAGTCACTGACCCATGGAAGGATCAGTCAGTCAGAGCCACTCACTTAAAAAGCAAGTTAATTTAAGGGCTTTAAAACTACAGCAAACATTACTTATAATAACTAATAAAAAATAAAAATATAAAAAACATTAAACTCAACTACCTCCCTGAAAAACAGTAAGAATAAAACTATTCCATAACTATTATAATAAAAATGTACTCTAGGCTGGGCGAGGTGGCTCACGCCTGTAATTCCAGCACTTCGGGAGGCCTAGGCGGGCGGATTACCTGAGGTTGGGAGTTCAAGACCAGCCTGGCCAACATGGCAAAACCCCGTTTCTACTAAAAATACAAAAATTAGCCAGATGTGGTGGCCGGCTCCTGTAATTCCAGCTACTCGGGAGGCTGAGACAGGAGAATAGCCTGAACCCAGGAGGCGGAGGTTGCAGTGAGCTGAGATCACCCCATTGCACTCCAGCCTAGATGACAGGGAGAAGACTGTGTCTCAAAAAATAAAAATAAAAATAAAAAAATACTCTAGGTCTTGATCACAATCAGAGATACAGACAGCAGAAAAGCTAGAGGGCAAAGAGCAATGGAAACTGAAAGACATGTACGTGTGCAGACAGACAAAGACAGAGAGACTGGAGAGGGAATCACAGCACATTTATACTTATATACACGCACACAGAAGCCAACTAGACCTAATTTATAGATGCTGCTCCTTCAAAATCAAATCCCTAGAGCCACATTTCTTACTATATTAGATAAGGGAGTTACAAATATGGATGGCAGGAAGGCTAGACTAAATCCTAGACTTAAGATAGCATGAACTCAAGGTCACACACACACACACACACACACAGACACACATATTTTCTTTTTTTTTCTTTTTTTGAGATGGAGTCTTGCTCTTGTCACCTGGGCTGGAGTGCAGTGGCTTGATCTCAGCTCACTGCAAGCTCCGCCTCTCGGGTTTATGCCATTCTCCTGCCTCAGCCTCCTGAGTAGCTGGGACTACAGGCGCCCGCCACCTCGCCCGGCTAGTTTTTGTTTCTGTATTTTAGTAGAGACGGGGTTTCACCGTGTTAGCCAGGATGGTCTCGATCTCCTGACCTCATGATCCGCCCGTCTCGGCCTCCCAAAGTGCTGGGATTATAGGCTTGAGCTACTGCACCCGGCCAACACACATATTTTCTAGCTACGTCGGCTAAGAGGTGGACAAAGCTTTTGGTATGTCTAAGCAATGGCACACCAACAGCAACAAGCACACCTAGAGAGCTTGGTTTCTAACTACCACTCGCCACTCAATGGAACCAGGGCTCCTTGGAGAAATTGCTGATTCCAAGGCTGGGTGGGGCAAATACAAGAAGAGTCTGCAATAGCTCGTGTTCAAAGAATGGAATGGAGGCCGGGCGCGGTGGCTCAAGCCTGTAATCCCAGCACTTTGGGAGGCCGAGACAGGCGGATCACGAGGTCAGGAGATCGAGACCATCCTGGCTAACACTGTGAAACCCCCGTCTCTACTAAAAAATACAAAAAACTAGCCGGGCGACGTGGCGGGCGCCTGTAGTCCCAGCTACTCGGGAGGCTGAGGCAGGAGAATGGGGTAAACCCAGGAGGCGGAGTTTGCAGTGAGCTGAGATCCGGCCACTGCACTCCAGCCTGGGCGGCAGAGCGAGACTCCATCTCCAAAAAAAAAAAAAAAAAAAAAAAAAAAGAATGGAATGGATATGTCAAAGGGATACAGATACCATTTGAAAGAGATCCTACTGGACAAATCTAGACAATTTGAGTTAAATATTAATAATAATGGATTGTAATCAGTTGAATAAAATGAGAATCCATGAGTCCATACTGATATAGATAAATGACTAAATAAATGAGGGAGAAAGGAAAGTTCTTTCTCATAGGATGCCACGTAATAAGAAAGAATAAATTTAGGGCCAGATGCAGTTGTTCATACCTGTAATCCCAGCACTTTGGGAGGCGGAGGCAGGTGGATCACTTGAGCCCAGGAGTTCAAGACCAGCCTGCGGAACATGGTGAAACCCCGTCTCTACAAAAAATACAAAAATTAGCCAGGCATGGTGGCGTGCACCTGTAGTCCCAGCTACTCAGGAGGCTGAGGTGGGAGGATCACCTGAGCCCTTGGATATCAAGGTTGCAGTGGGCCAAAATTCCTCCACTGCACTCTAACGTGGGCAACAGAGTAAGACCCTGTCTCAAAAAAAAAAAAAAAAAAAAAAGAAAGAAAAAAAATCTATCTAATTGAAAAGTGTATAGATTAATAAAATGTCATGATGCTTTATTACATTTGCAAGGACTTCGCCAAACTCATCAGCAACACTGACCCAAAGCTCTGATTGATAATTATGTTTCTGATTAGTAGACATAGGAATTTTTTAAAACAAATACAGCTGACTTCAAATTGGATCAACTTATTCTTACTAATTTAAACTCAATGAAACTGGTTCTGATCCATTTCAACTAGTTTAAGTAGCTCAAATCAGGTTTAAACTGGATCAAACTGCTTTCTTTTGAAATGACCCTCCCCACTTTAAACAGCTTTTGACCAGCATAGAAAGTAGGTAAGAGTCTGGCCTCCGGAATCAGGTTCAGATTCCACCTGCATCGTCTCACCTTCTTGTCCTTGAGCACGTTAATTTGCCCTTCCAAAATCTGTTTCTTCATCCATAAAATGAGGATAATAGCACTTCTATCATAAGCTTGTAAAACGTAAGCCTCGTGATATATGTTCTGCGTACCTCAAACTGGATAGACCAGGAATAAAGATGATTTGATTGACAGTTGATAATGAGCTTTTTTTCTAGCCCCAATTTCTTCCCTGTTAAAGATTCATCACCTGCCCACACCTCCTTCAAGAATTCTTGACATCTTCCTCCACCTCCACCTTCTGGCTCTGAACTCCTTAAGTGAGGGTCAAACAATTGAAGCCAATTATCCTGAATGCAAATACCCAGTAATAGTTCTATGTTCCTACCTGGGCGGAAGCTCCTAGAGTTCTTCTTGTCTTTTCCCCTTCTCCCTTCCTAGCCTAGCTCAAAGACCATGTGCTCAGTAAATAACTTTGTGTGTGTGTGTGTGTGTGTGGTTTTTTATTTGTTTTTTAAGACAGGGTCTCACTCTGTCACCCAGGCTGAAGTGTAGTGGCACGACCATGGCTCACTGCAGCCTCAACCTCCTGAGCTCAAGTGATCTTCCCTTCTCAGCCTCCCAAGTAGCTGGGACTACAGGTGCATGCCACCATCCCTGGCTAATTTTTGTGTTTTTTATAGAGATGGGGTCCTGCTATGTTGCCCAGGCTGGTCTGGAACTCCTGGGCTCAAGCAATCCACCTGCCTCAGCCTCCCAAATTGCTGGGGTTACAGGTGTGATCCACTGTGCCCAGCCTGCAACAACCCCTTAGGTTAAGGAAACTCCCCGTGGTCACCTGCAAATAAGTGGTAGAGTAGGAACTTAGATCCAGTCCCCTGATTCCAAATCATTTACAGCCCTGCCTCTCCCTTGGTTCCTCTCTGTCAAGGCACTTGACAGCAGAACAGTTGTCACTGACTCTCACTCCTGTTCCACACAGAGGCCGCTCATTAGACATGGGGTTTCTCCCCTGCCCCTGCCCCGGTCTGTCTTTACCCCAATCCCATGCTTTGGTGTCCAGGGGGAAGCGATGCTTGCAGCGCGCTTAAAGAAAAAAGTGGTGATAGCTTCCAGATGAGCTTATTATTCTAAATGTAACATTCCTTTTGGTACTTAGAATTTCCACTTTCTCCCTTCCACCCCGTTTGCATTTAGGTAATTAGAAAGCACGCAACAGGAAACCATTTGTGTCTCAGTACCATTCAGGATGAAGGCTGTCTAAGCGCCATGGAGTCACATCCTTGTGGAAATACTTTGCAGAGTTTATTTGGACAGGTTCAAAAATAGTCCTTCAACAATACAATCAGATCGAACCACGACAAGCAAAATGCAATTATGGCTTGGTTACATTTTTAAAAAATGTAAACAGTGAGGTTTGGGAAAACTAAAAGCAAAAAACTACATCATCATCTCCTCCATTCCCAACCCCTGCATTTCTTAAAAGCAGGACTTCGAGACGGCATCTGCCATCTTTTGAAATGGATGAGAGGATGACACTCACTAAAGGAGACAGCTCAACACTGTGTTCTGAGGCCATTTCTCAGAACAAAGGCATACTTCTGCATAAGGCAAATGCAGCCTGATAAAGGCTCCCCTAGCGGGTACTTGGAATGCCAAAGTCATTCACCTAAATGAGCTCAAAATACATATTGTTCTGGGCCAAATTACACAGTGTCAAGCTCAGACGGTATGTATTTATGTATGTTGGCAGAGCAGACCACTTTTGGGGCGCCACAGCTTTATCCTAGCATCCTGTGCCCCGCTGGGTTCCCATCGCTGTCTCCCCAAACCCATGAATTTCCTTGGATTTGGTTCCAGAAAGGCAGACAAGAAACAAAGTCAGTTGCACAAGCCCACAAGGGAACAGGGCCCCAGAGGACTTGAATTTCTAATGAAACTTAAGAGTCACACAGAATGTGTGCCTTTGCCAACAATTCGGGACTTTCTGAAGGTTGATCTGAGATGGGGGCAGGGAGTGGGGACAAGATCAAGTGTGCCTTGGGCCAGCCTCTGCTAAGGGCGACAAGGTGGGAATACAAAGCTCTCTAGAACTAAAGCAACTGGCCGGTGCTTCCTGTGGCCTCTGTCCAGAACTATTCCCTCAGACAGCTGACCCCTTTCTCAGAGCACTTCAGTGGTGCTTCCAAGATGCCAAAGGGATCCATCCAAATAAAGGCCTAAAACCTAACAGCTAATGAGATAGAGAACTTTCATTCCAATGTCCCTCTCCACTCCTTATTTCTCTAACGTGTCTAGGGAATTTGTGGTCACCTTGTGTTTTGTCGTTTTTGGAAGGGGGCATGTTATTCTTCTCTCTGCCTGAAGATGGGAAAATGACAGAAAAATTGGGGAAGGAAAACGCTTTTTTTGAGACAGATTCTCACTCTGTTGCCAGGCTGGAGTGTAGTGGCGCGATCTCGGCTCACCGCAACCTCTGCCTCCCGAGTTCAAATGATTCTCCTGCCTCAGCCTTCTGAGTAGCTGGGACTACTGGTGTGCGCCACCATGCCCGGTTGACTTTTATATTTTTAGTAGAGACGGGTTTTACCATGTTGGCCAGGATGGTCTCGATCTCTTGACCTCGTGATCCGCCCGCCTTGACCTCCCAAAGTGCTGGGATTACAGGTGTGAGCCTCCACGCCCGGCCAGGAAAATACTTTTAAAGCAAATAGGAGGCCGGGCGCAGTGGCTCACGCCTATAATCCCAACACTTTGGGAGGCCGAGGCGGGAGGATCACCTGAGGTTGGGAGTTTGAGACCAGCCTGACCAACATGGAGAAACGCCGTCTCTACTAAAAATAAAAAATTAGCTGGGTGTGGTGGCGCATGCCTGTAATCCCAGCTACTCGGGAGGCTGAGGCAGGAGAACCGCTTGAACCCAGGAAGTGGAGGTTGCAGTGAGCCAAGATCGCCCCATTGCACTCCGGCCTAGGCAACAAGAGCGAAAACTCCATGTCAAAAATAAATAAATAAAGCAAATAGGAAGAAAACAAGTGGAAGGGATGAAACAGGTTGTACATTATTTTTCTTTCAATTACATGGGTTGCCTTCATCATGGAATGAAGCAGACCAAGTGAAAAACAGCCAAGCAGCAATGACAAGCCATGGCTGAGGCTTCCAGTCTAGAGCTAAGCCCATCTTTGGACTTCAGACGACCCAAAGAGGAAAACAAGCCCAGAAGGCAGAGAAGCCTGGACAGTTTGTAGGGCAGAGCCTAGCAGACCTTTCTGGAAAAGGGAGTGGGGAGGCTGAGGGAGGGTATTTGCTACCCTGAATGTACTCACCACAGGACTTGTAAGAACTAAGGTCTAATCAATGTTCCAGAACTGGAGTCAGACATGAGTTGTACCCTACTGCCCAGCCTCCCCCTCCATGCCTCTTCCCTGCCCCTGCACACCCTGGCTATGCTGAACTACTTGCAATTTCCCAGCTATAATATGCATTACATGATCCTGAGCAAACACAGAGGCTACCCTCTTTCTGTTTGGGATTCCCAGTAAACTTCGGGTCTCAGTGCAGGCACTCCATCGCCTGTGGGGCCATCCTAAGGAGACGTAGTTGCTTCTTCTCCTTTGTTTTCAGTACTTTGCCTACACCTCTCCTCTCCATTAAAACACTTCTTTCAGAATTGTTTGCATGTCTGTCTTTCCATCAGACTCTAAGCTCCTTGAAGGCAGAAGCCTGTGTCTTTTTATCCATTTATCTCTGCTGCTTACAAGAGTGTCTAGCTTACAGTAGATGCTCAATCAACATTTACAGGATACAGGGGCAAGTGAGATCGGGCTCTGCCTATCTTACTTCTATGTTAAGGAAAAAGAAATAAGAAAGGCTGAGCTCTGGGGTTCTGTATATCGTCTGAAGAAATTGCTAAAATATGACTTTTGCATCTAGCATCCCTGGTTCAAGTGAAACCACAGGAACAAACTCAGAGGGGTTTGTCCTCAAACCTCAGCTACTACGTGGAGACAAAGTTAACCCCAAACGGGCTCCTCCGGCCAGGTGGGTATGCCATGAGCTTTCCTCTGCCCTCCAGAGCTGAAGCTTGGGCTGTCTCAAACTCTGTGAAGCTGCAGGACTTGACTTCAGTGGAGTGGGCCATCCACACTGCCAGGATTCCTCCCCTGCTAATACAGCAGCAGTGGGACCGCCTCTCGGTAGGCACAGCTGAGATGTGCCCTGCCAGGTCCCCAGGTGAGAACACAGGAAGAATTGCCACAGAACGAAAGGTGCCTTAAGACATCAGTCATCTCCATCAGGCCACGCACCAGCAATCTTCATCTTCTGATTACGAGGCGGAAGCAGCTCTGAAAACTACGCATGAGGGGGCAAGTGGGAAGGAATACCCAAAGACTGGTTTCAGGGGGTTCTCAGAAGGGCTGTGAGCAGGTGGCTACAGCTGCTGGCAGTTCACACACAGTCCTCCTCCAGCTCAGAGACCACAGGTGAAGAAACAAAGGCCATGCAATGGGCTTCCTATTTTTGTTTAATTTATTTAAGACCACCTCCTTACAACTTCCAGAGAGAAAATACAAAACAAGAAACAGACTTGGTTTCAAATACATAACCAGGTGCTGGAGTTTAAAGCATTACTGATAACATTGTTACAGAAGAATGGCAGCTTACTCCAGGGCACTTCAGTATTCCTGAGGAATAAACATGATTTCTCTTGTCCTCCCGCTGGGATGTTCTCAGGTGAAGTCACTGCTCCTGCTCCTGTAAAGCAAGGACACTGAGCTTAAAACTTAAAACAGCATTCTGACAACCCTCTCTAGTTGCTGTATCAGGTCAGACCCAAAGAGCCAAAGGCCAAAACCTGATCACACTGTTTACATTAAAACTGTATCACAACAGGACTAGGTACACCCCACCCAGGTTCCTAAGAGTGCCCCCCAGCCCCAATCTTACAGGAAGAAGAGTGGGAAATGAGTGGAACAGGGCCAAACCATCATGACCTGGATAACGATTACTAAAACCTGTCAAAGGCGTCCCAGGGGAGCGGGAGAGCATGGTTCTAATCAGCCTACGAACTACATGGCCTTGCCAAGTTTCTCAACCCCGGTAAGAGTCTGCTTTCTCATCAGCTGAATGAGGATAGTAACATCTCTCACAAATCCACTGGCAGGTCTAGAGGGAAAGACTATTAACGATAAAGCACCCAGGATGGTCTTGGGGACAGATCAGGCACTCAAGAGGCAGTTATCGTAATAGGACTACACTGAATAAGCCCAAGTTGGGATTTTCCTCCATTTTTCAGGGAATGGAGGATGACAACATCAAGGCAGAGACTCAAGTTCAGATACAGTTACAAGGCCATTTTGGAGCAGGGCATACAAATGTAAAAAATGGAACAATATTTTCCACAGGAACTCCTAGTCATTAAATACATAATATGCATACAATCACCCCTGAGCTATTATCCCTGACAACGCAGTTTGGAACAATGGAAATGTTTTAAGCAAAAGACCTGAAGCTTCTCTCTCTGCTCCTTTTGTTTCTCCCCACAATCAGCTCTGGTGCCAGGAAAGTGAGGAGCCAGGGAGCGGTGGAAAAGGCCGGCTGCTGGCTTCAGTGCCACGCAGCAGCGCCTCTTCTTGCACAGTCATGGTCCCTGTGATGACCTCACTCTTGCTTTGGCGCAGAGATGGCTCCGCTACTCCCATGTCTCCAGCACCCATGGGCTGGCTGCAGGCAGCTGACGGTGTGAGCAGGTTTTAAAATGGCAGGTGCAGGGCCATGGCAGGATACTACAACTTCAGATTTGGTGGCCCTTGTGGCCACAGCTCCTGACTAGAATTAGGACATGCATTTGTACCACATTTTCCACTCTCCTTGTTATTACAGTGGAACAATGGACAAGTCAATCACCCTTTTTGCGCTGGCCTCATCTACAACAACCAGTGTTTCTATATATTTAGCACTTCACAGCTTAAAAACATTTTCGTGTCTAAATCTCATAACACCACTAGGTAGAAATTATTACCCTCATTTTATGGAGGAAAAATGGAAGCTCAGAAGTGAAACAACTTAAGATCACACAGGTAGCAAGTGATGGGCTTGCACCCAGGTCTCCTGGCTTCTGTGCCCTTTCCACTAGCCCAGCTGCTGCCCTGTTCACAGTGATTCTAGCCCAAGAGTAACCTGGAAAGCTGAGGCTTCTGTGCATGCAGGGCATGTGAAACTGTTCACTGAGAATTGTGCTGCTACAAAAGTTATACCTTGGTAAGCCTGAGGCCATCAGCACTTACCTCTAATAGAATAATTTACTTCGTTCATTCATTTTACATTTATTTGAGTGCCTATTTTGTTTCAGGCCCTGGAAATACAAAATAAGTGCCACCTCTGTCCTTGGGCACCAGCCTCCAATGTTCCTGTCACTTAAAGCCCATAGTAACTAATCATCGAGTAAGGAAGACTGCTACACATGAAGCCCTGAGGAAGCCTGCCACCCTCTCTTCCATTTGGAGGTGTGGGTAGGAAGTTTCCAGCTTATGTGCAGCATTAAAAATCTACCTGAAGGCCACGCGAGGTGGCTCACACCTATAATCCCAGCACTTTGGGAGGCCAAGGCGGTTGGATCACCTGAGGTCAGAAGGTCGAGACCAGCCTGGCCAACATGGTGAAACCCTGCCTCTACTAAAAACACCAAAATTAGCCGGGCATGGGTGGCTCTCGTGCCTGTAATCTCAGCTACTCGGGACGCTGAGGCAGGAGAATCACTTGAACCTGGGAGGCCGAGGTTGCAGTGAACCAAGATTACATCACTGCACTCCAGCCTTGGTGGCAGAGTGATACTCCATCCCTCCAAAATAAATAAATAAATAAATAAAATAAAATAAAAATAAAAATCCATCTGAAGACAGGACTTCAGCAGAATCATGTGACACTTACAGTTGAGACTGCCTTCTTCAGTTAAAAAGCAGAACCATAGCCTGGCCAACATGGTGAAACTCCATCTCTACTAAAATACAAAAATTAGCCAGGTGTGGTGGCAGGCACCTGTAATCCCAGCTACTTGGGAAGCTGAGGCAGGAGAATTGCTTGAATCCGGGAGGCAGAGTTTGCAGAGAGCCAAGATGGTGCCACTGCACTCCAACCTGGGCGACAAAGCAAGCCTCCATCTCAAAAAAATAAAACAAATTAATAAAAAGCAGAATCATGGCTGAGTCCCGGAAGTCTTTGGGTTTAGCTTAAGTATATGTGAGATGTTTATAGGGCACTCAGATCTTAAACGAAAAGTGCTACCTACAGATAGTTAACACAATCTACCTTACCACTGATGATAAATGTTCAAGCAGGTTCCTTAATTCCAATCAGCTAGCATGAGTATGTATCTGAACACACATATGCATCTGAAGGCACAGGGGAGACTTTAGCACCAAAGCAGTGATGACATCACTGAAGGCCAAAGAGCAATTGGCATCTCAGAGTGGTGCTACAATGACACACATGGTTTACTCATTACATACAGTCTAAAGAATTCTTCAGGGGCTCAGGAGAAATCTTTTTCTTCTGAAGGAAAGAGAAATATATATTCTGTACATACTTTGACATATTTTCCGTGTAGAAGATATGGAGCCTGGAAATCATGCTGACAGTTGGAGTAAGCCATTCCTAATCCCATGCCAGAACCGAAGGCTAATGGCCACATTCTTCCTAGTGAGCAGAAAAGGGAAAATCCCAATAGGGAACTATTAAGAGAAGATAAAGCTCCCCATCCTCTTAAATACACGTACTTAGGATTCAACATGCATCATACTAATGACTATCACAACCATACATTTTTATCAATGTTTCACAATGGCCCCAAAAAAGAGGTGTAAATTAGTGAAGTTATTAGTTTAGCAAATACTTGTTAAGTGCCTATGCTGATAAGTTTGAGGAAAAATAAGTAGTAAAGGCTGGGTGTGGTGGCTCATGCCTGTAATCCCAGCACTTTGGGAGGCTGAGGCGGGCAGATCACGAGGTCAGGAGATCGAGACTGTCTTAGCCAACATGGTGAAACCCCGTCTCTACTAAGATACAAAAAATTAGCTGGGCATGGTGGCGCGTGCCTGTAATCCCAGCTACTTGGGAGGCTGAGGCTGCAGTGAGCTGAGATTGCACCACCACATTCTAGCCTGACAACAGAGCAAGACTCCGTCTCAAAATAAATAAATAAATAAATAAAGTAGTAAAATATGAAAACAGTAGATAAATCTTTTAACTTTTCTATATCAGTTCTAATTATCTGCTCAGTTTAACTAATATCTTAGCCAGTAAGATGCATGAATTCTAAAAAGATGTAAGCATTTTACTGATATTTACACGCTTTGATTATAGTAGTAAGTCATGGGGTTTACATAAGCCACTCTGTAAGTGATTCTTTCATATCAGCACTATGTGTTAATTATGATTCTCTAGTCAAGTATTTCCCACTGGTCTTCATGGAAAGAGGTCAAAAGGATCCCTCTGGCATCTATTCAGTATCTAAACTTCAGAAGTTCTTCCACAGAATGAAAAGAATATTGCCTGCCCTTTGCTTAGGAGAATTTTTGACCAAGAAGTATGTGTATTTCTGGTCTACTTGTTTCTATTACCAGCAAGATTCTCATTTTCAATTCCTCTAGAAAAAAATTACAATTAATTAGAAATATCTGAGCATGTAGACTTGGCCAAATGACTCACTGGCATCAAGTACAGGCCTCTGCAATGCTATCATATTTAGGATAACAGGAACCCTGCCTCAGTGCCCAGGGGAATGCTGGAAATGCCCAACCCATTTTGACCTCTTTCAAGTCCACATTCTTTATCTAATTCATTTTATAATGGGCTACCCAACCCCATAAATGGATGGGTTGGCAACCCACAAATTGATGGGTTCCAATGTGTCCTCTGGAAGTGTCCCTGCTACATATATGTATACACTACGACATTATGTTGAAAAGACAGAGTGACACTTACTTTTAAAGAAGGTAAGTGAGAAAACAATTCCTAATCCAAAACCAGTACCTACAAAGAGGGAGAAAAGACATGATAAATCTCATAGCAGTAACTTCACAAAGATAACATTTCTTAAATGTGAACATCGTAAAACAGATTTTCTTTCATAATTTGGTAGAGAACTAATTTTCTAATTTCTAACTGTCTTTATTTGTCAGAGGTTTTACAGATGCCTTTGGTTCTCCTGCCCAACAGGAAATAAAAACTTGACTCCCTGTTCTCTCTAGACAAGTTGCGGGATGTGGGGCAGGGAGTCGACCCTCTCTACACTGCTGGCAAGTGGCCTCCAGCATCCTGGGGTCTCCTACCAACCTTAAAGAGGGATATCCCAGCCAAAACAGGAGATAGTGCCAACAGGGCACTCCCTTGCCACCTCGGCACTTGGAGGAAGAGAAAAAGCAGTCATCCAGAACAATTCCTAAAGGCTGCGCTATCACACAAGCCAGAATATCTAGGCAGAGGAAAAAGACATCCCTCAAGAGCCGCAGATGAAGAAAATGACTTGCCCGAGGATACTGTTTAGTTAGTTGCGGCACAGTGATCTGGGCTCAAGTCTGCCAGACTCAATGATACTGTATCTGCCATGTCCAGACATTGGATTCCTCTAGAGTTTCAACCCCTAAACAATTACTACCCCTCAAGGGAAATTGGAATGTCAAGATTTCCACTGCCAGTGAAATAACAGCCAAAACATGACTGTGCTCCCCATACAGCTCAGAATGCTAGACAACCCGGGTAGTAACAAGTCTTCACAAAGCCGAAAGGGCCTGTTAGATTCATTCCCAGACTAATCCTACTGCACAAGTCACAGACACAAGAAGATGACCTGGTAGGTGTGATTCAAGAACCTCAGGGACATGGAAGCCATTGATACTGATATTCCTTGGCAAGATTCTGCTGTTGCTTGGCTTATAAAATGGTACAGGTTCAATTTTAAGGCGATTTGCCTCACTCCTTGCAGCTGGAAGATGAGTAAGACAGTAAACTGGTACTAGAAAATGAGGGAAAGGATTTGGACTGGCTTACAGATTCCAAACCAGGCAATGGAATGGGGAGATAGGCCAGTAAAAACATAATGGCTTACAATCAGAGCTTTTGCTCTTCTCCATCTGGAGGCAATTTTTTGGCAAAGAAATCAAAAGCCCCAAAGGAAAATATTTCAGCATTTTTCTTGTCCCTCTGACTCCACGCCTGTCTCTTCTATTTTCCCCCAAGGAGAAAAAGCTATCTGATGCTCAACTTTTCCTAGCAGTAGACCAAGAATGATGCCAACTCCATTGCTAACAGTACCACTCAATCAAAAAGATGAGCAATGCTTCCACATCAATCAACATCAAGCAGAAAATCTTTAATCTCTAGAATTCAGATATATGCCCAACCACCCAGTTTGGCTCCTATTATAGGAATTTATCTGCAAGTATAAATATGAAGTAAAAATCAACAGTTCAGACCAGCAAAAAGGAGTTATCAAAGAATGTGCTCTATGGTCTTAGTTCAGCTGGGCTGCTGTATCTTCAATTCTTAAGGGTGATTTTTCCCTCATTTCTATATTTTTAAGACAAAAAGTAATAAGACTATTCTCTTCAGAAAAAAATAATTCAGAAAATGATTTTTAATTGCAATGTTTTACTTAAAGAGTTAGCTATCTCAGTTACTTACAAGATAAACAATGGTGGAACCGCTGATGAGTTTTACAGATTCAAGTTCTCACATGCACAATTCTCTTTTAAAAGGCAACATGTTGCTTCAAAGAAGTCCCACCTGATCAGGGGACACCAACTCTGCAGCTGTTTCCACTAAAGATTGGCACCTCTAGGCCAGGTTTAAACTTCGTAACAATAAAACATGAAAGGTTTGTCTTACAATAAAAACAAACCAACATGGAAAAGAGAAAGGTTTCTCTGCCTTTGGCCACTTTTTGTTGTTGCATGACAAGCTCTTTTGAAGGAAAAAAGCCAAAGGAAAAAGTACAAAGCATTTTTCACCTTCCCTGGAAGCAAATATTTACCAATGAATACAGTTTATGTAACCCTGCCTTCCCCAACTTAAGCCTGTTCTCAAAAGTCCATGCTGTCTGAAATGACAAATAACCCTAAAGTAAAGAAATGCCTGATTACAGGCACACATCTTCCTCATGGCAGAGGCCAGTTGCGGGCGTGTGTTAGGGGGTGGGGAACATAACAAAGAAGCCTTATGGAATTAACATTAGGCACAGGGCCATGCTCTGAAACCATGCCTTTTGGAGAGGAAAAAGAATTGGCACATATTCCTCTAAAATGAAATTACTCCGAATCAGTCTAACCATGCAATTTAATGCATGCCTAGTGCCCAACAGAACATCATAAAACCGGCTAATAGATAAATACACATTTTTAAGAAGGAGCAATTCCTTAACATTTCATCGGATGATATTTTAACAGTAAAAAGCACAGAGAACTCTGCGCCTGTGAACTATATATACGATACTGATAAGATACAGAAGATAATAGGCCTTATCTTATGCCTAAGAGGATTTTACAACAAATTTAAAAGGAGAACAACCAATGGAGGTGCAGCAATGTACACCTTAAGCCACCTTTTAGTAAGAAAAGGGGAAAATGTATGTTGTTGGCCATTATAGTTATGGACAATTTCTAATTGCTCGATGCAACTGTATTTTACATTTAGAAAATTCTTTGTTCTCACCATGCCACAGATCATAAAGCTTTACCTCACTGCAAATAATTAGAAGCAAACATAATCAGCAGGAATTAACAAGTAGGCTCTATAATCTGATTGCAGTCTTGGGGCAGCAATGTATTTTGGATGTTAGCCCCTAACAGAACAAGTTGTAGTCACATATGCTCCTGTACAACCAACTTCACAAAAGTTCCAATTGCCTATGGACTTTCAATGAAGGAAGAACAACTCACTGAAGAGGAACAGAAACAGAAATTCACTTTGAAACATTTCTATAGAAGATCAAAGGGGAAAAAAGACTATAGACCTATTTCATCTATCAATAACTTATAGTAATTATAAAGACCTCACTCCGGCTTACATGTAACATTTTAAACAAGGCTCCTACATTCATAAGCCTAAGGTATAGTTGTCAGTGCTACATTTTAATCTACATCTAAAAGATTAGTTAAAATAGCAAAGTAACTCCATTTTATTTTGTATAACTTACATCAAGATGCATGAGCAAAAACTTAAGTACCATATTCAACTGGCAGTTCACAAATATGAGAAGCTACAGGAATTACCAGTCTTTAAGATCCTAGAAGCCTTGTGCTAGAAAACTTCTTCATTCTTATATGTCTGAAAGAAAGGATCCAATTTCTAAATAAATGCTGAATGTACTCTCCTGCTGAGTGAGTGGCGAGAGCACTGATGCTGCAGCAAGACAGGCCGGGCCCAAACCGCTGCTCCAGTCTCTGCAAGTCAGCTCTCTGACCCCAGGCCAATTAGTCAACCCTACCCAGCCAAAACCTGCTCATCTGTAGAGTGAAAACAACCTTACAGGGTTGCTACATTAGAAAAATGGAAAGTCTCTAATAGTGTCTGACACGGAATTCACTAAGTGGTAGTAAATTCTGCCACCTCCCTGATAAAAGATTTCAGAAGTGTAATACAGGCTGCATGCAGCAGCTCATGCCTGTAATCACAGCACGTTAGGAGGCCAAGATGGGGGGATCGCTTGAGCCCAGGAGTTTGAAACTGGGCAACATAGTCAGACTGCATCTCTACAAAAACAAAACAAAGTAACAATAAATGAGTAAATAAATAAAAATCGGCCAGGAATGATGGTGCATGCCTGTGCTCCCAGCTACTCAGGAGGCTTGGGTGGGAGGATCACTTTAGCCTGGGAGTTGAGGCTGCAGTGAGCCTTGATCATACCACTGTACTGGAGCCTGGACAACAGAGTGAGACCTTGCCTTAAAAAAAAAAAAAAAAAAAAAAAAATTGTAGTATAATAGCTAATCCTTTATTAAAATACAACTCACTGGCTGTGTAGGATCACACTGCGGATGAGCCACAGCTGAAAATGAGAACCAGTTTTTTCTTGCCCTTTGCACAGTTGATTGTATTTCATCAACATTAGCAATTGTTTATATGGCACATCAGGCTTTGGTGTGTATGTGTATATATACATATATACATTTTTTTTTTAACAGAGGATCCTTTCAGACTTACTGCTGAACTAGACCATTTTGCTTTAAAATGTCATCAATATTTTCCTAGAATTGTCTTGTGTCTAATAAAGCTATATTTGTGCTTTGAACATGAATTTATATCAAACTGACCTATTTATAATGGCCATGCTTCCTGTTCAATCGTGTTTCCGTCAATGCTATTACAATCACCAAATGCATGTGTTATGACAGAACAAACAAGAATGTGCTTTTACAGAAAATACCCTTGGAACTGAGTTTAGTGAGAATTACATTTCCAAGACACATTCCTGATTTATGAAAGATGCTCAGGGCCCCATTAATGAGGGGAAAAAATAGTTTTAAGTCAGCTTCAAACTGTGTTACTTAATCCTTTGAGGAAAAGACAGATTGTCCCAGGTGTCCACATGTAAATGCCATTCATGTGAAAGTGCCAGAGCAAGGACCCAGAGATGGTGATTTTAGTCTGTATTAATCAGCTTCTCAAAAGCTGCCATAGGGCATTTAGGAAACATACTAGGAAGGTGGCTATTTTACAAGACCTTACCCTTCCTGTGGCTGTCTGGACTAGACAGGGGCTAGAACATCTGCAGGGATTTCTCGGGTGGACATCAGTTACCAGGATTCTGATTAGAACAAGCAAGCAAACCAGGCAACGGAAAGGAACAAAGACATGAAAGGTAAATGTGGAGTCATTACTGGTGTGCTCTGCTTCAAGAAAAGCCAAACTCAAAAAGGGGTCCTTTTAAATGAGTGTGGAAGCACTTAGTTCAACTTTCAGAATTCTGACAGCCATGCAGCTTCCAAGAATGCATAAAACAAGAAACAGAGTTGGAGAAATTTTACCAAAATATAATTCGTTAATGCATATGTAGATAAAGTATGTAGGAAAATGAGAAGCAGCTCTGAAGATTAATTATTAAAGGGAAGCTGAGAAAAAAGATACAAAATTGGTAAGTTTAGATAAACACATTAAAGACAGATCACATTTATGGGGGGTGTGCTTTGGAGGTACTAACATCTACAAAGTGTCAGGCAGTATATCACATTATGAAGTTTATTATGAAAACCTATAAAAAGTAGAATTCAAACCAGGCTGTCTGACTCCGAGTCATGGCTCTTTCCTACACAAAGGGATAGAACTCATGAAGAGGTCAGCAGAGCAGCAAGGTGACTGTCTCTTGTTACATATGACAACAGTGTGTTTTTCTGGATTTTAACACTATCCATGGTTAATTTATGACTATGTTACTCTGCAGCCCCTCCAGGAAACAGAAACCACAGATGTTTGACTTACAGGAGTGGCAACAAAAACCTGAATTACTTATAAGCAATGAGAAATCGTCAACAAATCAAGCCAGAAAATACTTTCCTTCCTTCTGTGCACTGGTTGGAGATACAATGAATCCAAATGCGCTGAGGCCTATAAACTGCTGAAAAGGGTATTTTCTATGGACTCCCTTTTTCCCTAACATCTCCAATATCTCCAGCTCCTCCTCAACTGTACCAGCAGTAACTTGGATTCTCATCCTTGTGAAATTAAATATAAGAATCAGGGACTCATTATATCCTATTTATACATCATTATAGCTATTGTGTTAATGTCTATTCCTATGATTCAAATAAAAAATTCAATGTGGCCGGGCGCGGTGGCTCACGCCTGTAATCCCAGCACTTTGGGAGGCCGAGGCGGGCGGATCACGAGGTCAGGAGATAGAGACCATCCTGGCTAACACGGTGAAACTCCGTCTCTACTAAAAATACAAAAAATTAGCCGGGCATGGTGGCGGGCACCTGTAGTCCCAGCTACTTGGGAGGCTGAGGCAGGAGAATGGCGTGAACCCGGGAGGCAGAGCTTGCAGTGAGTCGAGAACGCGCCACTGCGCTCCAGCCTGAGTGACAGAACGAGACTTTGTCTCAAAATAAATAAATCCATCCATGCATACATACATCAATCAATCAATCACTCAGTCAATAGAAAGT
The DNA here is from genome assembly GCF_007565055.1 of Rhinopithecus roxellana. Classification (NCBI taxonomy): domain Eukaryota; kingdom Metazoa; phylum Chordata; class Mammalia; order Primates; family Cercopithecidae; genus Rhinopithecus; species Rhinopithecus roxellana. Next base: position 8,670,052 of record NC_044560.1, on the reverse strand, counting down.
GGCCTGCTGCAGTGGCTCACACCTATAATCTCAGCACTTTGGGAGGCCGAGGCATGTGGATCACCTGAGGTCGGGAGTTCAAGACCAGCCTGGCCAACGTGGTGAACCCCATCTCCACTAAAAATACAAAAATAAGCCAGGTGGTGGCATGCACCTGTAGTCCCAGCTACTCGGGAGTTGAGGCAGGATAATCACTTGAACCTGGGAGGCGAAGGTTGCAGTGAGCCAAGACCACACCAATTGCACTCCAGCCTGGGTGACAGAGCAAGACTCCGCGTAAAAAATAAAAATTAAAAAAAAAAATTCAATGGAGAAACAGCATCATTAATGTATTTCCCTTACATACACTGACTTGATCAACATTTATTAACATTTTTTAAGTAGAAGGCACTCGGGAAGATTTCCTTTATCCTTGGAGAGTATCAGTCCAGTACAGAGTGTTTATTCTTTGAAAAATGGAAAGTTTAGCAGGGCATGGTGGTGCACGCCTGTAGTCCCAGCTTTACTTGGGGGCGGTGGGGGGCTGAGGTGGGAGGATCGCTTGAGCCTGGGAGGTCAAGGTTGCCGTGACCGGATTGTGCCACTGCACTCCACCAGCCTTGGGCAATAGAGCAAGACTCTGTCGGCGGGGGCGGGGGGGGGGGGGGGGGGTGGCGGCAGGGAAGGAAAGTGTTATACAATGATTATTCTTCAGTTTTGAGGTTATAAGGATTTGGGGTAAGACAGGTTAAAACGACTGTGAGTACTATTAGATTATTTACTAGCTGTGTGTCTCAGGCCCTGGGCAAACTATGTAACTTCTCTATGTTTCACTTTCTGCATATGACAAAGAAGAACACTAAACTTTCTCTAACTGGGGAACAGTGTGAGGATGAAACCGCATGAGATGTGTAAAATCCTTGGAAGAACAGTACATTGCACATAGTAACTGTGATTCACCTTCTTCCCCCACAAAAAAAAAACACTTCAAGAACAAATCGAAAGTCCAAATATTTACTGAGCACTAAAGGGCAAGAGTACTGGCTTCAGCAAGGGTCACAGAGAAATAAAGACAGTCTCTTCCCTGGGGAGTTTGTGATGAAGAAGGGTGAGAAGTCAGAAAGAAGTCCATTTTACCCAGAAAACTGATCAAAAGCAGAACCTCAGTGCTATGAAAGGACAGTGTTCTATGGGTCCAGAGAAGGCGGATGGGAATACATTTGGCTAGGAAGACTTTTTTTAAGTTCTCAAGAAGGTGGCATTTGAGTTGTCTCAGAAGGGCAGACATTTAACAGCCAGAGTTTGTAGAGACGGGAATGCACTCCACTCAGTGGCAGAAAAGCAGGGCAATGCAGGGAACTGAGGAGTGGCCCAATCCAGCTGAAGCATGACGCACATCCAGGACAGCAGGAGAGGAGGCTACAAAGGAATCTCGGGCCTTTCTGCAGAAGGCACCCGAAGCTGGGTCTACAGCACTTCACTCAGTCAACAGTGGGCTTCCCTAAAGAATGTTTTAAAAGCAGTAACATGACTGAAGCTCTGCCCTAGGCAGATTCTTCTAAGGTGTGTAGGATTGCTTGGAAAGGATGAGCATTTTGTTGGCAGAATACATAGGGCTTAACAATCGATTAAGAGAGTGAGTGGTGGCCGGGTGCGGTGGCTCACACCTGTAATCCCAGCACTTTGGGAGGCTGAGGCGGGCGGATCACGAGGTCAGGAGATCGAGACCATCCTGGCTAACACGGTGAAACCCTGTCTCTACTAAAAATACAAACAAAACAAAACAAAACAAAAAAAAAAAACAGAGAGTGAGTGGTGTACATGTGTGTCTAAGAGAGAGGAGAGTGAATGTGTGTGTGAAAGAGAGACTGGGGGTGTGGGTGTATGTGTGGGTGCGGGGGGGTGTGTATCTGGGCTTTTTTATAAGGTAAGGTGAGTGGGGAAAGGCTGTCAAAGAAAAAGCTGAGAACTTCTACCTGGATAATTATAAAAACAATGATGCTACTTACAACAGGCATCAGATAATCTTTTAACACTAAATTCCCTTAATCAATCTAAAATATAACTGGATTCTTGAACCTGGGAGGCAGAGGTTTGCTGTGAGTTGAATATCACGCCACAGCACTCCAGCCTGAGTGACAGAGTAGGACTCTGTCTCAAAAATAAATAAATAAATAAATAAATAAATAAATAAATAAAATATAACTCGATTTCTAAAAACATCCACATTGTTTTCTGGAATAGTAAATAAAAGGAATAGCATTCACTAAGCACTTATGCTCAAGGATTAAATTTTCTCATCTAATCTTCACAATAAACTTATGAGCCCCATTTTATAGAGACACTGAGGCACAGAACCTCAGGTCAGACATGTGAGATGTGAGCCAGGCAGCCTGACTCCAGAGGCGTGGTGCTTCATGCCCACACTATACTGCTCCCAGTACAGCCTCCTCACAGACATATGAAGCTATTATAATACATTTTTAAACCTACCACAGGAAAACTCAACATCTTCCAAACTTCTTTATGGCCAACATTATGTGTGGGCATTTCCTTAATTATACAAACCGTGTACCTACTGTGTGCCAGGCACTATGCCACGCCCTGGGGAATGATAAGTTCCTACACTATGTTCACTGTTTCAGTGTTGGAGCCAGCTGATAATCAGACCCACGAAGTACAGGGTACAATGACAGAAACAGGATGTACTAGGAGCACTGAGGATACCCAAACTGTCCAGGGGGGCTACAGAAGGAAGTGGGAGGAAAGGTGGCAAGAGACAGGAGCTACAGCAAGCTCCTTGCTGCCAAATTATCAAGTGTGAGGTAGGAGATAAAGCAAGACAATCTTTTATGCCATCCATCTAAGGATCGTGGCCTCTACCCTGTAAGCAATAAGGAAGCAACAGAGGAAATTAAGTAGAGAAGCTATACATCAGATGTGTACTTTATGTAGTTCACTACGGCAGCAATGAGGACAGATCTGAAGAAGCCGCCATCAGAGGTGAACGTGAAAATACCAGTTGGCTTCTGCAGCCCCAAAGCAACTGCAAGTGGGAGCTAAGGTGCAGACTTCAGACTCTTCTCGGCTCATCTGACTGGAAATGTTACGGCCTTGCATCCTGTGGTCTCTCAACAGCCCTCCCTCCACCTTTCCTGTATTCCATGATAGGCAGAAATGAAAGAGATGGTATGGAAGACAACCAGTACAGGCAAAAGCAAGGGTTTGACCATGACTAGGAAATTCTGAGAAGGGGGAAGTGGCCACACTTAACGACAATTCGTAGATCAGGGATCCATAGGAAAGAGTATATTAAAAAGCCTCATGGACAAAGACAAAGAGAAAAGGCAGTCAAATATTTTTAAGTACACCCATGTTTCTGCATTTAGGGTGTGCTGATACAAACGATGATATCCCAAGTCAGCATCTGAAAAGGTGTTGAAAGAATCTGCCTGAGTTTCAGGCCTTCTGAGAGCCTGCTAAAATCCAGCAAGGACAGCAAGGCAAGGAAGCAGCACCCAGCTGACATGACAGTACAGCGGCACTCTAGGGTCTTTCTTTTTTGAGACAGTGCCACTGTGTCACCGAGGCTGGAATGCAGTGGAGTGATCTTGGCTCACTGCAACCTCCGTTTCCTGGGTTCAAGTGATTCTCGTGCCTCAGCCTCCCACGTGCTTGTAAACGTGGGATTACAAGCACGTGCCCCCACACGCAGCTAATTTTTGTATTTTTAATGGAGGTGGGGTTCCACCATGTTGGCCAGGCTGGTCTCAAACCCCTGACCTCAGGTGATCCACCTGCCTGTCTCCCAAAGTGCTGGGGTCACAGGCATGACTCACCACGCCTGGCTAGAGTCTTTTTTAAAGGTTGCACTACTCTACCAAGCCCCATAAAAAACCTCTCCAAATCCCTGGACTTGCATACATTATAAAACCAAGAATTGGCCTGGCATGGTGGCTCACACCTGTAATCCCAGCACTTTGGGAGGCTGAGGTGGGCAGATCACGAGGTCAGGAGATCGAGACCACCCTGGCTAACATGGTGAAACCCCGTCTCTATTAAAAAAATACACACACACACAAAAAGCCAGGCACGGTAGCAGGCACCTGCAGTCCCAGCTACTTGGGAGGCTGAGGCAGGAGAACGGTGTGAACCCAGAAGGCGGAGCTTGCAGTGAGTGCAGATCGCGCCACTGCACTCCATCCTGGGCAACAGAGCGAGACTCCATCTCAAAAATAAATAAATAAATAATAAACTTTAAAAAAAAAAGAATTTAGCTTTCACAAAGAAAAAAAATCTGTTTTTTTGAGATGAAGTCTCACTCTGTCACCGGGCTACAGCACACTGGCGTGATCTCGGCTCACTGCAACCTCTACCTCCCAGGTTCAAGCGATTCTCCTGCCTCAGCCTCCCAAGCAGCTGGGACTACAGGCACGTGCCACCATGCCCAGCTAATTTTTGCATTTTTAGTAGAGACAGGGTTTCACCATGTCAGCCAGGCTGGTCTTGAACTCCTGACTTCAAGTGATCCACCTGCCTCGGTCTCCCAAAGTGCTGGGATTATAGGCGTGAGCCACCACACCCGGCCTTAAAACATCTTCTAAAGTAGAAGTTATGAGCTAAAATAAATTTCAAGTTGAGGCCGGGCATGGTGGCTCACACCTGTAATTCCAGCACTCTGCAGTGAGATGTGATTGTGCCACTGCACCCCAGCCTGAGTGACAGAGGAAGACCCTGTCTCAAAAAAAAAAAAAAAAAAAAAAAATCTAGTTGCAGCTGGAATAAAGAGAAAGATAAGTTCTTCATAATCTTGTCTAGGAATACATACAATGAGTAGCATTTATTTTAGTGTCAACAAAATATGTGATTGAAACAGTAATATATTTTTGCATCTAATCAGGATAGGATATTTATGAGCTAACAAGCTCATGGTTTCTCACATACAGGACTATGCTGAAATGGTAAAGAAATTTAAAATTTTGACCAGGCGCAGTGGCTCACGCCTGTAATCCCAGCACTTTGGGAGGTTGAAGTTAGGGGATCACTTGAGGTCAGGAGTTCGAGACCAGCCTGGCCAATACGGTGAAACCCCGTCTCTACTAAAAATACAAGAAGTGGCCAGGTGTGGTGTAATCCCAGCTACTTGGGAGGCTGAGGAAGGAGAAATGCTTGAACCCGGGAGGTGAGGGTTGCAGTGAGCCAAGATCCTGCCACTACACTCCAGCCTTCCAGCCTGGGCGACAGAGCGAGACCCTGTCTCAAAAAAAAGAAAAAAAAAAAAAAAAAAGGAGAGATAAATAAAAAATTCCTACAGCAAATGAATTTCAACTTAGTCATCTGAAATGCTGCCAAGAAACTAGCAGCTTTCTTAAGACTACCTTCCTAGTAAAAAGTGAATTATGTTGCTTAAATCAGTTGCTTTAGTTAATCATTTAAAATCTATCAAACAGGAATTCTGAGTGGTTTATATGTGCAGGTTCTGACAAACAATCAGAAACATTTGTTCTAACTTGTAAACATTTGTCAAAGTAAGGTAAGTCTACAAATCTGTCGACAATTATGTCAGAGTGTTACAATAATTATAAATTATCCTAAGCATCCTAATGGCTTAGACTGGATAAAGAAAATTGAAGTAAAAGCACTAGATTTCGACTCCTCCCAAAAATATCTTGTCTCTCAGTATCCGTTAAGATCAATCTGCTAGCTGGGCATGGTGGTGCGAGCCTGTAATCCCAGCTGCTCTGGAGGCTGAGGTAGCAGGATCGCTTGAGCCCAGGAGGTGGAGGTTGCAGTGAGCCACAATTGTGCCATTGTACTCCAGCCTGGGCAAGAGTAAGGCCTTGTCTCCAAAAAAAAAAAAAAAAAAAAACCCGGAGGTGGGGGTTGGGGGGAAGGGGTGGCTTTGATTTGCTATCTTCTTAGACTACCTCCTCATTTATCTAGAGCCTCCAACATTTTTTCTAATGTGTACTCATTTATCCTTTCTTTCTCTTTCATGCTACCTATCTAAAGAGCATTTTAAAACAATCTCTACCTTCTATTTTTAAAAATGACAAGTTTACAAGACCTAAGAATTATGGTCTATGCTTTTTTTTTTTTTTGAGATGGAGTCTCCCTCTGTCCCCAGACTGGAGTGCAGTGGCGTGATCTCAGCTAACTGCAAGCTCTGCCTCCCAGGTTCAAGAGATTCTCCTGCCTCACCCTCCCGAGTAGCTGGGATTACAGGTGCACACCACCATACTCAGCTAATTTTTTTATTTTTAGTAGAGACGGGGTTTCACCATGTTGGCCAGGATGGTCTCATCTCTTGACCTCGGATCTGCCCACCTCGGCTACCCAAAGTACTGGGATTACAGGCTTGCACCACCACGCTCAGCTGGAGACTATGCTTTCTTTAGTCATTTTAATTATTCTGTTTTTCCCCCTCAACTTCATTAGATTGGTTTGTATTTCCTAGAAATTTGTATGTGAAGAGAATCATACAGCATGTATTCTTTTGTGTCCAGCTTCCATCACTCAACAAAATGATTCTGAAATGTATCCACGTTGTTGTATAAAAGTAGTTGGTTTCCTTTTATTACTGATACTCCACTTTAAGGACAGACCACATTTTGTTTTTCCATTAACCAACTGATGGGTATCTCAGTTGTTTCCAGTTTTTTAACTCTTACAAATAAAGCTGCTATGAACACTCACGTGTAAGTCTTTGTGTGGATACGTTTTCATTTCTCTTCGGTAAATATCTAGGAGTAGAATGGCTATATCATATGTTTAACTTTATAAGAAATGGTTAAACAGTCTTCCAAAGTGGTTCTACCATTTCCCATTCCCATGAACAGTGTATACAAGTCTCAGTTGCTTCACAGCTTAATCAACACTTAGTATTGGCAGTTTTTAAAAATTTTAGCTACTTTAATGGGTGTGTAGGTATATCTCATGATTTTAGTTTGCATTTCCCTAACAGCCACTGATGTTAAGTATCTTTTCATGTGCCTATCCACCACTGGTATAATTTTACCCATGTGTTGTTGTCTTCTTATGATTAAAAAAAAAAATGTTTTTTTAAATTAGCCTGATGTGGTAGCATGCATCTGTAGTCCTAGCTACTTAGGAGGTTGATGTGGGAGGATCATGAGTCCGGGAGGCTGAGGCTCCCGTGACTGTGCCACTGCACTCCAGCAAGGGTGACAGAGTGAGATCCCATCTCAAAAAAAAAAAAAAAAAAAAAAAAAAAAAAAAAAAAAAAAAAACCTGGGAAAAGTGGCTCACATCTCAAATTGCAGAATTTTGGGAGGCTGGGGCAGGAGGATTGCTTGAGGCCAGAAGTAGTAGCCTGAGCAACATGTGAGAAATGGAGTCCATGGGGGCCGGGGAACCTTAAAATTATGAGATCTTTATGTATTCTAAGCCCTTTATCAGATATGTGTATTACAAGTATTTTCTCCCATTCTGTGGCTTGCCTTTTTGCTTTCCTCTTTTTTTGTTGTTTATTATACTTTAAGTTCTAGGGTACATGTGCACAACATGCAGGTTTGTTACATATGTATACATGTGCCATGTTGGTGTGCTGCACCCATCAACTCGTCATTTACATTAGGTATATCTCCTAATGCTATCCCTTCCCCTTCCCCCAACTCCACAACAGGCCTCAGTGTGTGATGTTCCCCTTCCTGTGTCCAAGTGCTCTCATTGTTCAATTCCCACCTATGAGTGAGAACATGCAGTGTTTGGTTTTTTGTCCTTGCGATAGTTTGCTAAGAATGATGGTTTCCAGCTTCATCCATGTCCCTAGAAAGGACATGAACTCATCATTTCTTATGGCTGCATAGTATTCCATGGTGTATATGTGCCACATTTTCTTAATCCAGTCTGTCATTGATGGACGTTTGGGTTGGTTCCAAGTTTTTGCTATTGTGTATAGTGCCACAATAAATTGACAAAGGGCTAATATCCAGAATCTACAAAGAATTCAAACAAATTTACAAGAAAAAAACAAAAAACACCATCAACAAGCGAGCAAAGGATATGAACAGACACTTCTCAAAAGAAGACATTTATGCAACCAACAGACACATGAAAAAATGTTCATCATCACTGGCCATCAGAGAAATGCAAATCAAACCCACCATGTGATACCATCTCATACCAGTTAGAATGGCAATCATTAAAAAGTCGAAACAACAGGTGCCGGAGAGGATGTGGAGAAATAGGAACACTTTTACACTGTTGGTGGGACTGTAAACTAGTTCAACCATTGCGGAAAACAGTGTGGCGATTCCTCAGGGATCTAGAACTAGAAATACCATTTGACCCAGCCATCCCATTACTGGGTATATACCCAAAGGATTATAAATCATGCTGCTGTAAAGACACACGCCTTTTTGCTTTCTTAATAGTGCGATTCAAAGAGCAAAAGTTTTTAATTTTTATCAAATCCAGTATATCAGTTTTCTTTGAAACTGCTTTTTGTATCCCTCAAAATCTTTTCTGACCCCAAGGTCACAAAGGATTTTCTCTTATAGGTTTTACTTTTTAAATTTTTTTTTTTACATGAAGGCAATTTATTAACAGAAAATATTTTGAGAAGTCTTGTTCACAGACGGCGACCACGGCAACCCCATTCCTGTGAGTGCTGTCAGAGGGGATGGGGGTGACGTCCTCAATCCTCCTGATCTTCATATCAGAGCAGACAAGGGCTCTGAGGGCCGACTGGGCCCCAGGTCCAAGGGTCTTGGTCTTATTTCCTCCTGTGGCCCGGAGTTGGATGTGCAGGGCAATGATACCCAGCTCCTTGCACCTCTGGGCCACATCCTGGGTGGCCAACATAGCGTATGGCGAGGATTCATCTCGGTCTGCCTTCACCTTCATCCCACCAGTCACATGGTGATGGTTTGTTTGCCGGAAAGATCCATGACATGGACAAAAGTGTCATTGAAGGATGCAAAGATATGGCAGACACCAAATACATTCTCCCCTTCAGCCACCTGAGGTCTGAGGCTGATGACCTGTTCTTCCTTCTTTTCCTTCCCTTTTTGAGATGCCATTTCTGCACGTTGTCTCCAGTCTCCACACTGGAAAGCTCTTATAGGTTTTATAGTTTTAGCTTTTATATTTAGGTCTATGATCCTTTTAAGCGAGGCTCATTTTTTTCTATATATGGAAACCTAGTTGTTTTAGCATGGTTTGCTGAAAATATTTTCCTTTCTCCATTAAATTGCCTTGTCAAAAATGAATTGATCATTTATGTATGGGTCTATTTCTGGACTTTATCCTATTCTACTGATTTATATGTGCAGCTCTTCTCCACCACCACACTGTCTTGTAGCTTTACTGTAAGCCTTAAAATCAGCTAATACAAGAATCTCAACTTTGTTCTTTTTGAAAACTGGTTTGGCTATTTTGGATTGTTTACATTTTCAGAGATTTAAAAATCAGCTTCTCAATTTCTATAAACTTCTTTGAGCATTACTTTTCTTGCTGGAAAAACAGAGATAATATAAACTTCCCGAGTTGCTGGGAAAGCAAAAAACAGATAATAGTGTACCAAATATGATGGCATAACAGGCATTCGATTAATGTTAGCTTTCTCTTTCTCTCCCTCTCTTGGCCTTTAAATAAACAGGATCCAATCTAGCAATGCCCTAACATTTCACTAGTGGGTCAGTGGCCATAGGAAAAATATTACTACACCAAATGACTTTTATAAGTAAATATTTGTGTTTTTACTTGGATTCAATACCGAAATGCACTTGCCAAAGAAAGCAATTCAGCATATTTACTAATAAACTGTTACAGGCCACATTTTAGGAAAGCATGAAACCACAGGCAGAACAAAAATTTAAGTATGTTTTCAAGTTCCATATAGCGCCTAATTCCATTATTCTGTAACACTAACAGAAAACACTTCTCTAGAAGGTCACAATGTTCCATTATTCATATTGCTGCCGCAAATGGAAAAAGTATTTTTGGTCACATTGTTTAAATATACATAAGACAAACAATATGTGGCTACCCAATTCAACAATTAACATGTACTAATTTAAAACCCAAACCAATAAACAATCAAAAGCCTTTGAAGTATTTAAGTATAACCTAATTGATATCACTCCATGGAATAGAGAGGTATCAGTTTGCAAACACAGGCTACCAACAGGCAATTTTTGGTGAGCCACCAATGCTTTGTGGTAAACCCACATCTATCAGATGAACTGATACTTAAAGAAAAACAATAATTTGCTTTCTTTTTCCATGACTATTCAATGGCCTCTTTTAGTGTTTTTTTAAACATTAAAATGACTTCAAGCAACTTAACTATACTTGATTATCGAACGAATACATAAAATCTGCTGGTTAATTTTAATTTTAAGGCAAGTCAGCTGCTAAGTCTTTTACTGTCCTACTTTCTTTTTTCTTTTTCTTTTTTTTTTTTTGGAGACAGAGCCTTCTTGCTCTGTCACCCAGGTTGGAGTGCAATGGCCTGATCTCAGCTCACTACAACCTCCCCTTCCCAGGTTCAAGCGATTCTCCTGCCTCAGCCTCCTGTGCAGCTGGGATTACAGGCATGCGCCACCACACCCAGCCAATTTTTGTATTTTTAGTAGAGATGGGGTTTTACCATATTGGCCAGGCTAGTCTCAAACTCCTGACCTCAGGTGACCCACCCTCCTCAGCCTCCCACAGTGCTGGGATTACAGGTGTGAGCCACCGCGCCCAGCCCTGGCCACATACTTTCTTAACAAGGAAGAAGCAAGGCCAAATCCTTTCTTTTCATGAAGATGAATGCATGACAAACCAGTAACTTTCATCTCTGTTAACTGAGCTGCATATAGAGACCTATCTGAAGACACACTAGAAATTAAGAAACTACAAAATGTTATTCCCCTCTTTGCCTCTTCTATTTGTCAAAAGCATTACCATGCTCATTTATGTAGGCTTGGCACCACCTGACTCCTCCCACTCTTGAGCTTGCATTTCAAGTTCTGTAAATATAACCTCTGTACTAGCATCATTATATCTCTCTTTTCCACTCCTGCTGCTCCTATCTTAGTTCATGCTTCCTTTCATTTGATCAGCTCATCTTTGGCAAGATTTGCAATAATATACTAAGCTAGCTCCCTGCCCCCGCATCCTGGCACTCTCTGATTCATTCTCATCACTTCAGTGATCTTTCTGAAATCAGAAATTCAACCACGTCGCTTTTCAGCTTACCATTCAATGAATTTCTTCAAATGCTAAACACAGAATTGCCACACAACCAAGTAATTCCACTCCTAGGTATATATCCAAGAGAAATGAAAACATGTCCACATAAAAATTGGGAGGCTGAGCACTGTGGCATGCACCTGTAATCCAAGCTACTCAGGAGGCTGAGGCAGGAGAATCACTTGAGCCCAGGAATTTGAGACCAGCCTGGGCAACACAGACCCCATCTCAAAACAAAACAAAACCGTATACACTTGATCACAGCAGCACTATTCATAAAATGTAAAAGTGTAAGCAAACTAAATGTCCACCAACTGACAAATGGATAAAGAAAATGTAGTACAAATATACCACACAACATTATTCGGAAACAAAAAAAGAGTGAACGGATAAATGCAACAGCAGGACGAGTACCAAAAACACTACCTAGGTGAAAGAAGCTGGATACAGAAGACTCCATATTATATCATTTTATTCATGTAAAATGTCCAGAATAGGAGATTCCAGAGACAAAAAGTAAATTGGTGGTTGCTTGGGGCTAAGGTAGCGGGTGAGAGTTTGGGAATAGGAGCAGCTGTGTCCAGTGTTTCTTTTGGGGGAAGCTTAAAATATTCTAAAATTAGATTGTGATAACTGCACAATTTGGTGAATAAACTAAAATTGTACACTTTAAATAGGAAAATTTATGCCATGAAATATATCTCAACAAAGTTTTAAAAATCTCCGTAACTTCCTACACCCTTTCGCCTTTCCTGCCTCCTCTTTTGCACCCCCCCCACATAAGTCCTTTAACCCCTAAAGGATAAAATCTCCTGCATTAGCATGTGATAGCTACAAGAACGGGGTTCACCTTCCTACCCATGCAGCTGTAGCCCCTGTGATCTTAAAGGAGGGATTCTGCCACCGTGAGCTTCCATTGTAAAAATGGAGAAATACCTTACAAGGATATGAGATAATGACGTAAAATATAACATGCTTAGCACTGTGCCTGGCATGCGGTTAAGCGCTCAATAAGTGACGGTCATTCTCATCACTCCCAGAAGGAACCAAAGTATCCCTCTCCTCTGGGACACTTAGAAGGCTTGAAACACCTGGTCCACCTATTAAATGTCTGCATCTTTTCCAAAATGGGGGTCAAATGTCCCTCGTCCTTTTCACATTCCTCAAGGTAGTAAGCCCCTCCAGGGTAGGGCCAGTGCCTATTCACCTGTGTGCCACCCCCTGCCAAGGCTTACCATAATACCCGGTATTAAATTGTTTCAAGAAGTATACATTAATGATTACTATGACATATATAAACTAGAATATTGATTGTCGACCCACAGTAGCCAAGACCCACAATAAGACCCACCTACGACCCACAATAGCCAAGATCAGGGTAAATGTGTTAATTATTTTAACTCTTTTACCTCCACTCTTCAGTAACAACCTCCAGTTTTTATTTATTTATTTGAGACCGAGTCTCGCTCTGTTGCCCAGGCTGGAGTGCAGTGGCTTCATCTTAGCTCACTGCAACCTCCAACTCCCAAGTTCCAGGGATTCTCATGCCTCAGCTTCTCGAGTAGCTGGGACTACAGGTGACGTACCACCACACCCAGCTAATTTTTTTGCATGTCTAGTAGAGACTGGGTTTCGCCATTGTTGGCCAGGCTGGTCTCAAACTCCTGGCCTCAAGCGATCCACCCATCACAGCCTCCCAAAGTGTTGAGACTACAGGCATGAGCCACCGCACCCAGCCTCCAGTTAATATTTAGTTAAGTACAGGCAACGTCCTAACTGCTCTAGAGATTATCTCATTTTATCCTCACTTGCAACCACCCTCTGCGGCAAGTACTATCATTTTATAGATAAGAAATCCAAGGCTGAGAGGTATTTACTGGTACATTTATTTCTAATGAAAAAAATGAGGAAAATAAAAACAAAATGCCTGTGTCCGCCACTACAGTTCACCGAACTGAATACATTCTGGGGCTGTTTGAATATGTCCATGACTTGCCTTTTTCCTTGCTACTAAGATAACGGAAATCATTGTTGTGCTTGACACACCTGGCTTGCCAGGACAGCCTTCTCCAGGAAACTCTCCAGCTTTGGGCGACCTCTCCCTCCACCATGACATCTCCTCCCTGCCTTCATCCTAGCTAGCCCTCTGATTCATTCTTATCAACGATTTTTCTGAAATCAAAAATTCCAACCATGTCACTCTTCAGCTTACCATTCAATGAATTTCTTCAAACGCTAAAATACAGAGTTGCCACACAACCTGACTTCCTTTAGAATAAACTAGAATTCTAGGCCAATACATGGATCAGTAAGACTAGATATTCCTTACTCTGGTCTCACATTGGAGCAAAACAAAGAGAAAAGGGACACAGCCAATTTTAAAGCTTTCTAAGTCACACTAGGGATTCCCAGGACCTCCGCATGAATCCAGGAAGTGCGGGAATCAGATTTTCCTCAAAGTGTCCTCTGGCAAATCCATAGTTTGAGGCCTGGCCACTGTCACACGAGCAACATCAATTTGGTCAAGAGGTCCCCGGCCTGCCGGTGCAAGCCTTCGGCATTCAAGAAGAGTAAGTTGTAACAGAACTCTGAGGGCAATGACAGTGCTTCTGCTTCTGTTTTGTGTTTGTTTGTTTGTTTGTTTGTTTGAGACGGAGTTTCACTCTTGTTGCCCAAGCTGGGATGCAATGGCAGGATCTTGGCTCACTGCAATCTCTGCCTCCCGGGTTCAAGCCATTCTCCTGCCTCAGCCTCCCAAGTAGCTGGGATTACAGGTGTGCACCACCACGCCTGGCTACTTTTTTGTATTTTTAGTAGAGACGGGGTTTCGCCATGTTGGCCAGGCTGGTCTCGAACTCCTGACCTCAGGTGATCTGCCCGCCTCGGCCTCCCAAAGTGCTCAGATTACAGGCGTGAGCCAGCATGCCCGGCCTAGTGCTTCTGTGACCCACACTTGCAGGGCTCATAAATTCTCAAACCACAGGGAAGCAGCCCCTGGAAGTCTGACTTTTCTCATCTCCTAAAATCTTATTTTCCTTGGGAAACTGAAAATAGACATAACCTCCCATCCAGTCCAGGATGACAAGCCCAAGCTGAGGACATCGGCTCTGTGGAGACCAGAACAATTTAAAGTCTCCTCTGCTGATCAGACATTATGCCTTCTAGTCTCACTAACAAGAAATGTGTGACTGATTCATGCTCATGGGCACTAAGACAGATTATCCACACATACAAGGAATATAAACAACACAGCCCTTGAACTGAGTGGATAAAGAAAGCCAGAGCATCTAATAAATCTGATAAAACTTAAAAATAAATCCATAAAATAAGCAAAACCCATTAATGACGCATTCACATAAAACTAATGGAACATGCCATTCATAAAATGTAATATTCTTCACTCCTTTTTAATTTCCTGCAGTAAGGCTTTGGCACTATCCCCTAAACCAACATCATCCCTCTACTTGTTTAAATACAAAAGTGCTCTCTGGTTTATGTTTCTCAGTTGACTATTCCCAAATATTTTTAATACTACTTTATTATTCAGATCTACTGACAGTAATTTACATTCCCAGATGAAATTAAAAGTTGGTATAAGTCCCCAGAACACAAGGATACATGATCAAACATGTGAACGGGCAGAAATCTACTTTACTTGGAGTTTTTCAGTTACACACTAATTCATTCAGTTAATAAACACACTCTAAGACGCAAATATGGGCAGAGAACAGTCTACACAATTCTCAGCAATACATGTCATTCATTTAACAATAATTATTGTATGCCTCCTCTAAACCAGGGGTTAAGGGATCAACAGTGAACACAACAGCCTTTGGTTCTCATGAAGTTTACATTCCAGGGAGAAGGAACAATCAAGTAAAGAAGCCAACTACAAATTTCAAATGGTGAAACATGCTATTAAGAAAAATGATGTGATAAAGAATAAATAGAATACCTAGGAACTTCTTAAATGCTAACAGGGTTACTAAGGAAAAAAGACCTATCAATGTCAAACTTTATAGATGAACTAGGCAATGCATGTAGTGGCAGTGGCAGGAATAACAATAGCGGTTGGCCGGGCGCGGTGGCTCAAGCCTGTAATCCCAGCACTTTGGGAGGCCGAGACGGGTGGATCACGAGGTCAGGAGATCGAGACCATCCTGGCTAACACAGTGAAACCCCGTCTCTACTAAAAATACAAAAAAACTAGCCGGGCGAGGTGGCGGGCGCCTGTAGTCCCAGCTACTCGGGAGGCTGAGGCAGGAGAATGGCGTGAACCCGGGAGGCGGAGCTTGCAGTGAGCTGAGATCCGGCCACTGCACTCCAATAACAATAGCGGTCAAAAAGAAGTGTAAAAATGTGACAAGAATAAAGAAAAAGAAAGGAACAAGGGCTGAAAGAGTGGAAAAAAAAGAGAAGTGGATGTGTAACAAAACAAGTAAGGGCTCACTGTGCCCATCACTGAGACCTGCCTTCCACGAAGAGAGAGACATGGGTTTTAATTTTTGCTGCTGTTTCCGGATCCGTGGGCTTAATTTATCAGTTCAAACCATACTAGAAATCACCTATTCTTCCACACTATTTGATACAAAATAAATAGAGGTTTTAAAACCCGAATAAACAGGTAAAATATAACTGCTTTTCTTCTTCTTCTTTTTTTTTTTTGAGAAAAGGTCTTGCTCTGTCACTGTCATCCGGGCTGGAGTGCAGTGGTGTGATCACAGCACACTGCAGCCTCAATCTCTAGGCTCAAGCCTCTCAAGTAGCTGGTACCACAGGTGTATGCTACCACACCCAGCTAATATATATATTTTTTGCAGCAATGGGGTCTAACTATGTTGCCCAGGCTGGTGTCGACCTCTTGGGCTCAAGTGATCCTCCCACCTCAGACTCCCAAAGTGCTGGGATTATAGGCACGAGCCACTGTGCCTGGCCTAGAATTGCTTTTCTTAAGACAGTAATGGGGGCAAGAGTGTTTATAAATAAATGTATCTCTTCCTACAGGACAAAATCATATGGTAAGTTTTATTAAGATTCAAGCTTCAGGGTGAAAAGATCCTTGAAGAATACTTTTTTTAAGCGACCACTCCCTAAAGCACAGGCTTAAGAAAGCTACTTAACTCAGCTATACAACACCTATGCTAAACAGGAGTGATTACAATAGTCATCTTACAGCAAACTAGTGGGAAAATAACCCTGGTGAACCCTGGAAGCAAAACACTTTAGGTATAAGACAACCAAACAGAGAAGGACTCACAGAAGCTGCTGTGCATTCACCATGGCTTCCCTTCAGTCTGTGCCAAGCCAGAGTATGAAATTATCAAGATGGATCAGGTGTGGTGGCTTATGCCTGTAATCCCGGCACGTTGGGAGGCCAAGGTAGGTGGATCGTTTGGACCCTGAGTTCAAGACCAGCCTGGGCAACATGGTGAAACCCCATCTCTACAAAAAATACAAAAGTTAGACAGGTGTGGTGGTGCATACCCACAGTCCCAGCTACTCAGAAGGCTGAAGTGGGAGGATCGCCTGAGCTCTGGAGGTCGAGGCTGTGGTGAGCCGTGATTGCACCACAGCACTCCAGACTGGGTGACACAATGAGACCTTGTCTCAAAAACAACAAAAACCCACAATGAAATTATAAAGATGGAGCGGAAAGCCTGCATTGGCCTTTTCTTCCTGTCTGTATCTTCCACCAAACCTCTTACCTATATTACCACAGGCTGCCATTCCCTGAGTCTCTATCTCCATTTTGAAATACCAGAAAAGCAAGCAGCCAATGAGGTTTAAGGAGTTCCAGAACCTCACCACCCAGAGAAAACAGGAAGCAACACATTCACTGTAGAAGAGCGTCCACTTTCATCGTCTCAAAGCCAACTCAGACTAAAGCCTCCCTTGCTGCTTCTCTCTTCTGCCCTCTCTCTCAGCCCATCACCAACAGGACAACTCCCTTATTTCACAGATGGGAAAAAGTTTGAAACTTCTCAAATATGCCCATTTATTCCAGTCTAACAGGTCAGACTTTTATCACCTCACAATCACAGTACTGCTAGTTTCCTCTGCTCCAAATTCATTCTGCCAGAACAATCATGCTAAAATTTCATTTACTAGGTTGGTGCAAAAGTAACTGCGGTCTTTGCCAATTTTTTTTTAAATGGCAACCTAATATATTACATCAATTCCCTGTTGACGGCAGTGAAATGTCTTATGCCTCTCTATTTGCCCGCTGACTGACCCATAGCTCAATAAATATTTGTTGCTTGAAACCATCCCAGATCACCCACCAGCCTATGCCTAGTGAGCCCTGGAAGCAATAGATTTTTAAGGCAGAGGTGTTGAATATGCAGAATGCATGTGAAAAAGTCAACAGTCAACTCAAACACCTCCAAGATAAAATGGAGTATCTCTAAGACATTTCACAGTTCTGACTCCACCTAAACCAGCCTCTCTGCACTGAAATTAGGATGTCTGGGTTCTAACCCGAGCTCCTCCACTTCTGGCTATTTAACCTCTGCGCTTCAATTTACTCCTCATGAAAATCCAACGTGGCTTTTGTCAAGTTCTTCTTCCATCCTACCTGACTATTCAATCCCAAGCCATTCTACAAAGGTCAATAAGAGTCTTATTGAATGACCTCAGCCCATCTCTTCAGTCACTTAATATACAAACCTAGAGCAAGAGTCTGGGGGGGAGGAGGGAGGGATTGCATTGGGGAGTTATACATGATATAAATGATGAATTGATGGGTGCTGACGAGTTGATGGGTGCAGCACACCAACATGGCATAAGTATACATATGTAACAAACCTGCACGTTATGCACATGTACCCTAGAACTTAAAGTATAATAAAAAAAAAAAAAAAAAAAAAGAGTCTGAATCATTCATTTCAATTTATACCTGAGATCGTACATTACCTTGCCTCATTTAATTACTCCACATGTATATGACGCACCCCTACTAATGTTCCACACATGAGAGACAGAGTGACACTATTCACTGCCTCACGTGGTCTTGAGTAGCACAATAATATTAATATCAACCACTGACTGGGTGCAGTGGCTCAAGCTTGTAATCCCAGCACTTTGGGAGGCTGAGGAGGCCAGATCACTTAAGCCCAGAAGTTTCAGACCAGCCTGAGGAACACAGTAAAACACCGTCTCTACCAAAAAAAAAAAAAAACACAAAAATAGCTGAGCATGGTGGCCGGGGACCTACAGTCCCAGCTACTTGGGAGGCTGAGGTGGGAGGATCACTTGAGCCCAAGGAGACGGGGGTTGCAGTGAGCCGAGATCCCACCACTGCACTCCAGCCTGGGTGAGAGAGACCCATTTCAAAAAATAAAAAAACAACTATTATAAGTGTGGCGCACTGGCTCATGCCTGTAATCCTGGCATTTTGGGAGGCTGAGGCAGGAGGATCGCTTGAGCTCAGGAGTTAAGAGACCAACCCGGACAACATAGGGAGACCCTGCCTCTATAAAAAAAAGTCAGTTAGGCCGGGCGCGGTGGCTCAAGCCTGTAATCCCAGCACTTTGGGAGGCCGAGACGGGCGGATCACGAGGTCAGGAGATCGAGACCATCCTGGCTAACACGGTGAAACCCCGTCTCTACTAAAAATACAAAAAAACTAGCCGGGCGAGGTGGCGGGCGCCTGTAGTCCCAGCTACTCGGGAGGCTGAGGCAGGAGAATGGCGTAAACCCGGAAGGCGGAGCTTGCAGTGAGCTGAGATCTGGCCACTGCACTCCAGTCCGGGCGATAGAGCGAGACTCCGCCTCAAAAAAAAAAAAAAAGTCAGTTAATTAAAAATAAATAGAAATAAAACAAAATAAACTTTAAAACTAAACAAAAACTTTAAAACCCAGTTACTATGACTACCGTTTACTGTATACATAAAGCGCCAGGCACTGTGCTAAGTAGCTTATGTATTTTTCTGTCCTTTACTTTTCTTATACTTTCAGGTAAATTTCTTTTTATCACCACTTCGTAGTTGAGAAAGAGACTTTACCCAAAGCTACAAAATTAGTAAGGACGGGCGAGAAGAGCAAGTGGATAATTCAAACTCGGCTCTGTCTACCTCCAAAGCCCCTTCTTATTTTTTTTTTTTTTAAATAAGGGTCTCACTTTGTTTCCCAGGCTGGTCTCCAACTTCTGATCTCAGGCAATCCTCCCAACTCGGCCTCCCAAAGTGCTGGGATAACAGGCCTGAGCCACTTCGCCCAGCTCAAAGCCCTTTCTTAACTACATGACATTGCCTAGTAACTACTTTGGTCATTTCATATCTAGGTGTTAAGTCTTCTCTCTGAACTGCAAGCTGTTAACAGTAACAAAACAAAAGTGGCTGTTTAGTTGCTTCCAAAATAACCCATTCCTAAGTGATCCATATTCAAGCCTGTACACGAATTCACTAATTTAATCCTCCCAACGACTCTATGAGATAGTAATAATTATTACTGCCAATTTCCAAATAGGAATCAGGCACAGAAAAGTTAAATAACTTGCGTCAAATCACTTGACTGCAAGTGCTGAATTCAGAGGTGAAATGTTAACTGGTAAGTTGTTTCATTTATTGACTCACTCTCAACAACTTTTATTAAGTACTCTTTCAGGGGCTGGGGATGGGGCAGTGACTAAACCAGAAAACATCCCTGCTCTCATGGAGCGTACAATCTTATTCCTCAATGTTTTCATTCAAAGACACAATCCTAAATCCTCTTAAATACCCTAAGATTACCACACAAAAACATCACATTTGGGTAACAAAAATTAATATCAAAGAAAGAGCACAGGACTTGACCCCAGAAAACCTAGGTTAAATCCCTAATTTTGCCATTTGTTAGCTATAACCGTGGGCAAATTCCTTCACCTGACTCTCCATTTCATAGCCTGTAAAAAGATTATTTCGCACAATGAAGACCATATACGCTCAATAAACGAGTTTCCTCTCTCCTCCCCGCCATACAGTGACTTCATAATCTGTGCCGTCACTGAGCACGTGTTAAAGGACTATGCAGAGTTCCATTAAGGACTGAACGTGAACAACTTCTTACTTTTCAGCGCAGTTCTCTCCAGATCATCACCCCTCTGTCTCTAAGTTCAGGCCCCAGACTACTCCGACTCAAATAAATCAGGTGGCAAGTCGGAAACGACAGCAACTTGCATCAGGGCCTGGCGGTGTCTATGAAATGCTCCAGGTGACCTTCTGCAGAAGGCACTTTGATTTCCGCGGGGAAGCAGCGTGGCCTCCTAAGCCGGTACCCCGCTGCGTGCCGGGGGATGCACCACCCAGGAGGAGAACCCCGCGGCTCCGGCACGAGGGTGTGCCCCGACACTGTCTTCCACTCAAGAGCTCTGCGACTGTCCTGCCACCTGCCAACCCCTACCACCTCCTCGGGGCTGCAACTCCACCCCGCAGCCAGGCGGCTGCTCCGGCTCCTCGGGTCTGTATGCGCCGCCCGAGTAACCGCCCGCCTGGGAACGGGCGGCTCGCCCTGGCCGGAGGGGCCGGAAAAGGCCAAGCGGCCTGACTTCCCGTGGGGCTTTCCTTCCTTCCTCCGGGGCAGCGCAGCCTGCAGACAACAGCTGGGCTACCGGCCGGGCCCGCACGGGCGAGAAGCCCCTTACCTATCTTCACGACCGCATCTGCCAGGCACCGGTCCCACTTCCTGCCGAGCTCCGACTCCGACATGTTCCCCACCTGCGCCTCCAGCTTTCCTCTCGGCCGGCCCCCGCGCTCCGACCCCTTCAAATCTCGCGAGAGCTGGAAACAAGTCCCAGGTCAGGAAGGCCGGCGCAGACGTTCCAGATATCGCGAGATGATCCGCTGCTTCCATCCCTTCCGGTTTTTTCAGTTGGTCGTCAAGGTGACGAGTTGCCTGGAAGCTCGAGGTGACCCTGACCTTGGGGCTGAGCCTATGGGTTGCAAGGCTGGCAGTTTCCTAGGCGTCACCCCGAGCCGTTTCCAGGCCTTTCCTCCGCACCAAAGTGCGACATTGGCCCTGGAAATTCCCCGGGCAAGAGAGGGCACAGACTTGATTTATTCGCTAATTCGCTAACGTACTCACCTTCACTTTCCCTACTCACTCTCTCATTCGTTCGCTGGTTTCTTGCATTGGAATTCCCGCCTGAACCACTAACACCGAAACTGCTCTGGGAAAGGTCACCTACCGCCAAATGAAATGGACGGTTTTCTGACCTCTGTACCGCATTCCACACAATTGTCCCTCCCTCCGATCCTCCCCGGCTCCTCCTCTATTCGTTTCAGTCCCGGTAACGCTACTCTTTCCTCTTCTCCCCATCTGCTGTTGTCTTTTGGTTTCCTCCAGCGCTGCGTTTTCTCTGCCCGCTGTTTAAGGAATGTTGGTTCGCAAGCTTACATCAATTCTCTTTTCACTCTACAGACTCCCCCTGAGTAATTGCAAACACTGCCAAATTGTATCTCCAGGTAAAACGTCTACCTCAGGCCTCCTATCCACGTATATATTTACACACACACACACACACACACACACACACACGGTACCTTCTGTATCTATGGGCTTTGCATCCATGGATTTAACCAACCATGGACCAGAAATATTTTTAATCAAATAAAAAGTAATACAAAATTTAAAATTCAGTGCAACTATTTACGTAGCATTTACATTGTATTAGGTATTATAAGTAATCTAGAGATGATTTAAAGTATATGGGAGCCAGCGCAGTGGCATGCATCTATAGTCCCAGCTACTTGGGAAGCTGAGATGGGAGGATTGCTTGAGACTAGGAATTCGACTTCATCTCTTAAAAAAAAAATAAGTAATTTTTAAAAAGGGTATGCAAGCATATGTGTAGGTCGTATGCAAATACTGTGCCATTTTATAGATGGGACTTGAGCATCCTGCATTTTGGTAACTGCAAGACCCTGAAACCAAATGCCCACAGCTATCAAGAGAGATTGTATATCCAGCCTACTGGCTAGTGTCATTGATTTTAGTCTTCCATCCTACCAACAAATATAAATCTGACCATGTTATGCCTCTGATTAGAAGCTGTCAATGAAGGCCGAGAGCAGTGGCTCACATCCGTAATCCCAACACTCTGGGAGGCTGAGGCAGGAGGATTGCTTGAGGCCAGTAGTTCAAGACCAGCCTAGGCAACATAGTGAGACTCCTGTCTCTACAAAAAAAGTTTAAAAATTAGCCAGGCTAATGTGATGTGCACGTTTAGTCCCAGTTACTTGGGAGGCTGAGGTGGGAGGATCACTTGAGCCCAGGAAGTGGAGGCTACATTGAGCCATGTTCATGCCACTGCACTCCAGCCTGGGCATCAGAGTGAGAACCTATTGCAAATAAAGAAAAGAAAAGAAAAAAAAAGCTGTCAGTGACTCCCATTCATACACCGGATCTATCCAAGCTTCAACACTGCACTGATTCTACAAAGCCTAGGCAGATAGAGCTTAGAGCTGCCTTCCTCTTCTCATTGTCCCACTAGTCTGCCTACCTACATTGAATTCTCTACCTAGTACTGAAACATCTGGTTGTAGATGTTATCTGCTAGTAGAACTAGAAGTTGCCGCTTTGTCTTCATACTTCCAGTCAGAGCACAATGCCTTGAATAGTAGGGTCTTCTACAAAATATTTGTTGGACTGAATTGGATTTATTCACCTATTTATTTGTTTATTTATTTATTGAGACAGAGTCGTGCTCTGTCACCCAGGCTGCAGTGCAGTGGCGCGATCTCGGCTCACTGCAACCTCCGCCTCCTGGGTTCAAGCAATTCTTCTGCGTCAGCCTCCCAAGTAGCTGGAATTACAGGCACCCACCACCACGCCTGGCTAACTTTTTGTATTTTTTTAGTAGAGATGGGATTTCGCCATATTGGCCAGGCTGGTCTTGACTCCTGGCCTCAAGTGATCCACCCACCTCGGCCTCCCAAAGTGCTAGGATTACAGGCATCGTTCACCTATTTATTATTTGCAACTTTGACAGCAAAATTCTGTTGTACCAGACCTTGCTATGACAGCCTCTTCCTTCAAGATAACTTCTATGACCACCCTTCCCTTCTCCTAGTTCTCAATTTTTTAAAATAATAATAATATTATTATTATTATTATTATTTTGAGACAAAGTCTTGCTCTGTCACCCAGGCTGGAGTGCAATGGCGTGATCTCAGCTCACTGCAACCTCTGCCTCCCAGGTTCAAGTGATTCTCCTGTCTCAGCCACCTGAGTAGTTGGGATTACAGGCACGTGCCACCACCCCCAGCTAATTTTCGTCTTTTTAGTAAAGATGGGGTTTCACCATGTTAGCCAAGCTGGTCTCGAACTCCTGACCTCAGGTGATCCACCCGCCTCGGCCTCCCAAAGTGCTGGGATTACAGGCATGAGCCATTGTGCCCAACCCTATTATTCTTATTCTTTTTTTTTTTTTTTTTTTTTTTTTTGAGGCGGAGTCTTGCTCTGTCGCCCAGGCTGGAGTGCAGTGACGCGATCTCAGCTCACTGCAAGCTCCGCCTCCTGGGTTTACGCCATTCTCCTGCCTCAGCCTCCTGAGTAGCTGGGACTACAGGCGCCCGCCACCTCGCCTGGCTAGTTTTTTGTATTTTTTAGTAGAGACAGGGTTTCACCGTGTTAGCCAGGATGGTCTCTATCTTCTGACCTCGTGATCTGCCCGTCTCGGCCTCCCAAAGTGCTGGGATTACAGGCTCGAGCCACCGCGCCCGGCCTATTCTTATTCTTTAAATTTTTCTTTGCTTTTCCTTTTTTATAGAGGTGAGGTTTTGCTATGCTGCCCAGGCTGCTCTTGAACTCCTGGGCTCAAGCCATCCTCCCACTTTGTCCTCCCAGAGTGCTAGGATTATAATAGGCATGAACCACCATGCCCGGCCCCTTCTCCTAATTCTCATCAGAGCCACTTATCAGATGATTTATGTTTTTAATGATTATTTATAATTTTAATAATTATTTGTGTGTCTTTTGGATTTTGACTGTGAGCAAGTTGAGAATGGAGGCTGTGCCATTTCTGTGTCCCTAATGCTTAGCAGAGGGCTTGGTATATATTGGATTCTCAATAAATGCTTGTCGAATGAACATAAAATGGAATAAATACATGAAAAATGATTTAATTAATCAGAAAGAGAAAAAGTCCCTGTTCTGGGGAAACTGTATAGTGTAACATTTGTGTTAAAAAAGAAAAGGAAAATAAACTTAACTAAAATACCTATGACATGGCTGGGTGCAGTGGCTCATTCCTGTAATCCACTTTGGGAGACCGAGGCAGGAGGATAACTTGAGCCCGGGAGGTCAAGGCTGTAGGGAACCGTGATGGTGCCACTGCACTCCAGCCTGCGCGACCGAGCGAGACCCTGTCTCTAAATAAATAATACCTACGGTGTGTCATAAATAGCTCCAGGCACTTTGCATAACTTCATTTATTCTCACAGCAGGTTGAGATTAGTATCTTCGTTTTCAGATTTGGAAACTGAGTCTCTGAGAAGTTAAACAACACAGAAGATGCACAAAGCTCCACATCGTCTAGATTTAAAACTGACAAAGGCATTTTTATTGGATTCAACAGAGTTGTAAACTCTTGCAGAAGGTAGAGAGCATAATACAAAAGCAATCAGAGGCAGATGCGATAGCATGAATCTGGAGCCAGGCTCTCTGGGCGCAGATCCCAGCTTTCCCATTTCCTAGCCTTCTTTCTATTGTTCTCTTTCCCCACCATTCCTTCCCCAATACAATGTTTTGTTCACAGCTATATCCCTAGCCCTATAAGATGATCTCACACATAGTATCTGCTTGATAAATATTTGTTGGTTGAATAAAATGAATGAAAACGCTGGCGTTTTTGTTCTTCTTGAAGAACAAAGATTAATACAAGTGGGGGAAAATATTTTTTTAAAAAAACCCAGCAATACACTCATTATAAACTTAGTTACATTCAAAAAGATTAAAAATAGGTTTCTCATTGCTGGGGTTACAAACATGGAAAGGAGGAAAGCTAGAAAGAACTCTGTGCTGTTGGATTGGAATTGAAGGTGTCAGTATGACCTCATGATATTTAATATAATAAAGATAAGAAAGTACTCAGAGGATGATAGTGACATGTCAAAGTATTTGATTTATTTATGTTATTTAGAGACAAAATCTCATTCTGTTGCTCAGACTGGAGTGCAGTGACACTATCATAGATCACTGTAGCCTCGAACTCCTGGGCTCAAGGAATTCTCCCACCTCAGTCTCCCAAGTAGTTAGGATGACAGGCACATACCACCTGGCCTGCTAAATTTTTTTTATTATAATTATTGTTATTAGAGACAGAGTCTCTCTCTGTCACCCAGGCTGGATTGCAGTGGCGTAATCTTGCACACTGCAAGCTCCACCTCCCAGGCTCAAGTGATCCTCCTACCTCAGCCTCCCCAGTACCTGGGACTACAGGTGCACACCATCACACCTGGCTGATTTGTGTATGTTTTGTAAAGATGGGGTTTCACCATATTGCCCAGGCTGGTCTCAAACTCCTGGGCTCAAGCAGTCTTCTCACCTCAGCCTTCCAAAGTGTTGAGGTTATAGGTGTGAGCCACCACACCCAGCCCAAACTGATTTAGTAGCTACAAACTGCCTAAAATAGTGCTTGGCTTCTAATTGGAATTCTGTAATTCATTATTATTATAGCACTACTCTTAATTGTCTGGAACAGGTTTCACAAAGATAGTTTACATTTCAAATGAGTAAAGACAGACTCCTGTAAGAGGAAGAAAGCCAACATCTTTTTACACTGTCTTGAAGAAAAATAAAAAACCAAAGACTGTCACTTAAATAGGCTAGACTTTAGCCTCAACTGGTTAATCAACTAAACATAAACTCTTTGTTTAGTCTACTAGGTTGAAAATTCAGCTTCCTTAACATCACAGATTAGAATGTTCTATACCACAGCACCTGCATAAATAAAGGTCTTTTAGATGCCAGTGATTTTCTTCATGGTTTTTCCTCAATTAAAAATGAATTTCTTAGGCTGCGTGCAGTGGCTTATGCCTGTAATCTGAGCACTTTGGGAGGCCAAAGTGGGAGGATCACTTGAGCCCAGGAGTTCAAGACCAACCTGGGCAACATAAGGAAACCCTGTCTCTATAAATAATAAAAACATATAGCTGAGTGTGGTGGTGCACACCTGGAGTACCAGCTAGATGGGAGACTGAGGCAGGAGGATCACTTGAGCCCAGGAGTTCAAGACCAACCTGGGCAACATAAGGAAACCCTGTCTCTATAAATAATAAAAACATATAGCTGAGTGTGGTGGTGCACACCTGGAGTACCAGCTAGATGGGAGACTGAGGCAGGAGGATCACTTGAGCCCAGGAGGTCAAGGTCGTAGTGAGCTGTGATCATGCCACAGTATTCCAGCCTGGGTGACAGAGCAAGACTCTGTCCAACAAAAAAAAAAAAAAAAAAAAAAAAAAAAAAAAAAAAAAAAAGAAAGAAAGAAAGAAAAGAAAAAACCCTAATTTCTTTCTTAAAGAAGAGTCACTTTTTTTGTTATTGTTGTATTTCATATCTTCTTTTTCCAAGAGGGGTCCTATATCATTTTATCCCTTCAGGAAGGTGTTCAGAGTCAAAAATCTACTACACAGCTGCTTTGTTTGGTTCCAAAGCCCAGGGACCCCCTTCCCTTTTTAATGTATGTGTATGTATGAAATATTCCAAGCATTCAGAAAAGTGCTAGGAACATGGCCAGGTGCGGTGGCTCATGCCTGTAATCCCAACACTTTGGGAGGCCAAAGTTGGAGGATCTCTTGAGTCCTGGAGTTCGAGACCAGCCTGAACAATATAGTGAGACCTTGTCTCTACAAAAAAAATCAAAAAGGGAAGCGGGAGGATAGCTTGGAGGTGGGAGGATACCTTGAACCAGGAGGTTGAGGTGCAATGAGCCGTGATCACATCAGAGCACTCCTGCCTGGGTGACAGAGTGAGACCCTGCCTCAAAAAAATTAATTAATTAATTAATTAAAAATTAGTCAGGTGTGGTGATGGGAGGCTGAGTTCAGAGGATTGTTTGAGTAAAGGAGTTCAAGGTTGCAATGAGCTATGATCACGCCACTGCACTTCAGCCTGAGCAACAGAGCTTGACCCTATCTCAAAAGAAAAGAGCTGAAAACATAAATACAGCTTAACAAATTGTTCTCAAATGAACATTACTAGCACCCCAGAAGCCTCTTCTCTGCATGTCCTTCACCAGATCCAAACTGCTCCTTCCTTGCCAAGGGAGGATAGCATAACCACTATCTCGACTTTTTTTTGCCCAGACAGAGTATCACTTTGTTACCCAGGTTGGAGTGCAGTGGTGCAATCAAGGCTTACTGTAGCCTCGAAGCCTCCTGCCTCCAACTCCCAAGTAGCTGGGGCTACAGGCACGTGCCAGCATGCCTGGCTAATTTTTTGCTTTTTACTTTTTGTAGAGACAGGGACTTGCTATACTGCCCAGGCTGGTCATGAACTCCTGGGCTCAAGTGATCCTCCCATCTCAACCTCCCAAAGTGCTGGTATTATAGAAGTAAGCCACAGCACCCGGGATGTCTTGACTTTCGTGTTATTCATTTCCTTGTTTTTCTCTAAGTGTTACTACCTGGTTATAGATCCTTAAAAAATGTAGTTTAATTTTGCCTAATTTTGAACTTTGCTTAACTGGAATCATACAGTCTATATGTTATGGTATTCAGCTTCTGTTCCTCATTAGTATCCATGCTTTTGTATGTAACTATAGTTCGTTCTTTTTCATTGCTATCTCATATTCCATTATATCCTGTCCATGATGTATTTAGTCTACTGTCCATGGATATTTGGGTTGTTTCTAGCTTGAGGCTTTTTTTTTTTTTTTTTTTTTGAGTCTGAGTCTCCCTCTGTCACCCAGGCTAGAGTGCAGTGGCGTGACCTCGGCTCACTACAACCTCCACCTCCCAGGTTCAAGCGATTCTCCTGCCTCAGCCTCCTGAGTAGCTGGGACCACAGGCGCCTGCCACCATGCCCAGCTAATTTTTGTATTTTTAGTAGAGACGGGATTCAGCTATGTTAGCCAGGCTGAAATTCCTGACCTCAAGTGATCCGCCCACCTTGGCCTCCCAAAGTGCTGGGACTTCAGAGGTGAGCCACTGTGCCTGGTTGCAGCTTGAGACTATTGCCAACAAGTCTTCTCATTCTTCTGTGACTATCCCGATACACATTGGGATTTATATATATACAGACAGGGTCTCATTCTGTTACCCAGGCTGCAGTGCAGTGACATAGTAGGCTTACTGCAGCCTCGACCTCTCAGGCTTAGGCAATCCTCCTACCTCAGCCTTCTGAGTAGCTGGAACCACAGGTGATGCATGCCACCATCCCTGGCTAATTTTTGTATTTTTTTTGTGGAGACATGGTTTTGCTATGTTGCCCAGACCAGTCTCAAATTCCTGGGCTCAAGGGATCCACCATTCTCAGCCTCCCAAAGTGCTGGGATTACAGGTGTGAGCCACCACGCCCAGCTCAACTGGCATATATTTTTATAGAATGTGTAAGTCAGGAGGGCAATAGGGTATGCATACTTCAGCTTCACTTGGTACTGCCGAACTTTATCCCAAAGTGATTGTACCAATTTACATTGTCCCCAGCAGCATATGACCATTCCTGTTACTCTATGTCCTCACCAACAGTTGGGTTGTAATGATACTTTAGTATTGTTGCCAGTCTGGTAGGTGTATAGTACTATCTCACTGGGGTAGTGCTTGCTCCTTCCTGTGAGTGAGCTACCAGTCGTGTACTCTGAATATATAATGTAGCAGGACTGGGG
This sequence comes from Rhinopithecus roxellana, assembly GCF_007565055.1. Classification (NCBI taxonomy): domain Eukaryota; kingdom Metazoa; phylum Chordata; class Mammalia; order Primates; family Cercopithecidae; genus Rhinopithecus; species Rhinopithecus roxellana. The sequence goes on along the minus strand of NC_044560.1, from coordinate 8,641,071 downwards.
GATTCCAATCAAATCAAAGGGGCCCTGAAAGAGAAGAGAAATTGACAGAGACATTTTGCTAAAGTAATGCCTTGCCAACTTGAGGAAGGTGTGCTGGGTTAGTGTCCCCCCAAATTTATGTCCTTCCTAGAACCTCACAATGTGGCCTCATTTGGAAATAGGGTTGTTGAAAATGTAATTAGTTGGCCGGTGTGATGGCTCATGCCTGTAATCCCAGCACTTTGAGAGGCCAAGGCGGGCGGATCACCTGAGGCCAGGAGTTCGAGACCACCCTGGCCAACATGGTGAAACTCCATCTCTACTAAAAATATAAAAATTAGCTGGGCATGGTGGCAGGCACCTGTAATCCCAACTACTATGGAGACTGAGACAGAAGAATGGCATGAACCCAGGAGGCAGAGGTTGTAGTGAGCTGAGATTGCACCACTGTACTCTATCCTGGACAACAAAAGCAAAACTCTATGTCCAAAAAAAAAAAAAAAATGTAATTAGTTAAAATTAGGCCAGGCGCTGTGGCTCACACCTATAATCCCAGCACTTTGGGAGGCCAAAGTGAGAGGATCACTCGAGTCTAGGAGTTTGAGACTAGCCTGGGCAATATAGTGAGACCTTGTTTGTACAAAAAATTTTAAAAATTAGCCAGGTGTGGTGGTGCATGCCTGTAGTCCCAGCTTCTTGGGAAGCTGAGGTGGGAGGATCACTTGAGCCTAGGAGGCAGAGGTTGCAGTGAGCTAAGATCGCACCACTACTACTGCACTCCAGCCTGGTGACAGTGAGACCCTGTCTCAAAAAAAAGAAAAAAAAAAGATTCACTCATACTGGAGTGAGATGCACACTAAACCAAAAAGACTGGTGTCCCTATAAGAAAAGAAGAAGAGACACAGAAACAGACACAGAGAAGATGGCCCTGTGACAACACAGGCAGACAATTTGGCTTATGTGGCTATAAGCCAAAGAAGACCACGAATCACCAGCAAGCACCAGGCACCAGGAGAAAGGCATGGAACAGATGCTCTCTCTGAGCCCCACTAAAGGAATCAGTCCTGCTGACACCTTGACTTTGGCCTTCCAGCCGTCGGAACTGAGACAGTATAATTCTGTTGTTTCAAAGCCACCCAGTTTGTGATCCTTTGTTATGACAGCACGAGAGAACTAATACAGCAGGGAGCACTCTGGATTGGAGATCATGAGAGCTGCACCCCAGTCTCTACTCTCCTGTTAACTGCTGGTTCTACACATGTAGCCACGCCTGTCTTGTTAGGTGGGCCTTTCTGTGGACTCACCTCTTTAGATTCTTTTTTTTTTTTTTTTAGTCAGAGTCTCACTCTGTTGCCCAGGCTGGAGTGCAGTGGCACGATCTTGGCTCACTGCAACCTCCACTTTCCAGGCTCAAGCAATTTTCCCACCTCAGCCTCCCGAGTACCTGAGATTATAGGCATAAGCCACCACCACACTTGACTTTTTTTTTTTGGTAGAGACCAGATTTTGTCATGTTGCCCAGGCTGGGCTCAAGTGATTCCCCTGCCTCAGCCTTCCAAAGTGATGGGGTTATAGGCATGAGCCCCCAAGCTCAGCCTCTTCAGATTCCTGTATAGTAAGTCATGCACCACATAATGACGTTTCTGTCATCTGCAATCTAATGATGGTCCCATAAGATTATAATACTGTATTTTTACTGTACTTTTTCTATGTTTATATATGTTTATGGTTGAGCACGGTGGCTCATGCCTGTAATCCCAGCACTTTGGGAGGCCAAGGCGAGTGGATCACCTGAGGTCAGGAGTTCGAGACCAGCCTGGTCAACATGGTGAAAATCCGTCTCTACTAAAAATACGAAAATTATCTAGTCGTGGTGGTGCATGCCTATAATCCCAGCTATTCGGGAGGCTGAGGCAGGAGAATCACTTGAACCCAGGAAGTGAAAGTTGCAGTGAGTAGAGACGGTGCCATTGCACTCCAGCCTGGGTGACAAAGTGAGACTCCATCTCAAACAAACAAACAAACTGTATTTATACTGTACTTTTTCGGTGTTTAGATATGTTTAGGTACACTCTTACTATTGTGCTACAATTGCCTGCAGTATTCAGTACAGTAACATGCTGTACCAGTTTGTAGCTTAGGAGCAATGGTGTAGGTGTGTAGTAGGCTCTACCATGAAGTATACTCCATGATGTTTGCATGACGACAAGGTTGCCTAACAGCATGTTTCTCAGCATGTATCCCTGTATTTAAGTGACTCATGACTGTGCTTGCTGCCTCCCTTTGGACCTTCAGGTCTAAGGCTGGGAAGGGCTCCCACTGTTACTAACTCTAGGGTACTGCATTATTCCTCATTGCTTGTAAATAGCCCTTTTATTAAACTCCTATCCATTTTTCCCCTTTATTTATTTATTTATTTATTTATTTATTTATTTATTTATTTGAGATGGAGTCACCCAAGTTGAAGTACAGTGGCACAGTCTTGGCTCACTGCAACCTCCACCTCCCAAGTCAAATGATTCTCCTGCCTCAGCCTCCTGAGTAGCTGGGACTGCAGGTGCATGCCACCATGCCTGGCTAATTTTTTTTGAATTTTCAGTAGAGACAGGGTTTCACCATGTTGGCCAGGCTGGTCTTAAACTCCTAACCTCAGTTGATCTGCCCGCCTTGGCCTCCCAAAGTGCTGGGATTACAGGTGTGAGCCACCACACCCGGCCTCTCTTATCTATTATCTATCTATCTATCTATCTATCTATCTATCTATCTATCTATCTATATCTACTGAGACAGGGTCTCACTCTGTTGACCCAGATTGGAAGGCAGTGGTGCAATCTTGGCTCACTGCAGCCTCAACCTCCCTGGCTCAAGTGATCCTCCCACTTCAGCCTTCCAAGTAGCTGGGACCACAGGTGCAAGCCACCACTCCAGGGTAATTTTTTTATTTTTATTTTTTGTGGAGACTGAGTCTCCCTATGTTGCCCAGACTGGTCTCGAATTCCTGGACTCAAGTGATCATCCTGCCTTGGCCTCCCAAAGTGCCAGGATTGCAAGTGTGAGCCACTGTGCCCTGCCTCTCCTCCATTTCCTTTGCATTTTAAAATATTTATTAATGTATTATGTTTCTTCTCCCATGTGCTTCAGGAATGAATACTTCCCAGTTTGAATGTGCCACCTGTTTCCTGTCAGGATCCTGACTGCTAACATCTATGAGAGGTCCTTGTCCTGCCCTATTCCCTCCCTAGCCCCACTTCTCTCTGTTTCCTTCATGTTGCATACCACAGTTTCCAATTATCTCCTCTATTTGTTACTCCTCCCACACCTGCTGTTTCTCCCACTAGACTGTAAGCTCCATGAAGGCAGGAACTTCATCAGTTCTGTTACTATTATATTGCTAGTTCCTTGCAGTGTCTGGTACATTGTAGGCATTTAATCAATATTTGTTGAATGAATGAATTGGGAGCAAGAATTCTTTATTTTTTACATCTTTAGTATTAGCCATGGCAGGTATTCAGTGGTGCTTAACTGATGTAGTTTTTTGGTTTGTTTGTTGGTTTGTTTATTTGTTTTTTGAGACAGTCTTGCTTTGTCACCCAGGCTGGAGTACAGTGTGTGATCTCGGCTCACTGCAACCTCTGCCTCCCGAGTTCAAGTGATTCTCCTGCCTCAGCCTCCCAAGTAGCTGAGATTACAGGCACACACCACCCCACCCAGCTAATTTTTGTATTTTTAGTAGAGACAGGGTTTCACCATGTTGGTCAGGCTGGTCTTGAACTCCTGACCTCAAGTGATCCACCCATCTTGGCCTCCCAAAGTGCTGGGATTATAGGCATGAGCCATTGTGCCCAGCTTCAACTGATGTTCTATGTTCTCATATGGCCCTACCCTTGAGGTCAGAAGGTCTCAGTGTAGGACACAAGCTTGAGAGTTAGAACCAAAGTGGGTTTAAATGTGGCCTCATGTACAGTATGTGTTTAAATTACCCTTAGAGAGAGTTTGAGCTGAGGAAATGCTTGGAAAGGTGTGTTTGAAGGTGGAATTTTCACATTTACCCACATTTAAAGGTGCACATAAATAGATTTGTGAGACAGCACGAGTTTGAGGCAAATAGCATCACTGAATTAGTTTGGATTTAAGTATGTGAGCTTTAGAGTGAGTCAGTGAAAGTTTAAACATTATACCTGGAGGCCAGGTGCTGTGCAGTTTGGGAGGCCAAGGGAGATGGATCGCTTGAGCTCAGGAGTTCCAGACCAGCCTGGGCAAGATGACAAAACCCCCCTCTCTACTAAAAAGCACAAAAATTAGCCAGGCATGGTGGTGTGCACCTGTACTCCCAGCTACTTGGGAGGCTGAGGTGGGAGGATCACTTGAGCCCAGGAGGTGGAGGTCGAAATGAGCTGAGATGGTGCCACTGCACTCCAGCCTGGGTGGCAAAGCCAGAGCCTGTCTCAAAACAAACAAACAAACAAACAAAAAACAACAGTAAAGCTTGAGTATGAATACTTCAAAAGCCAGCCCAAACCCTGTATATGTGTATATGTGTCTACAACAGGGCAATCCCAGGCTTTTTTTTTTTTTTTTTGAGATGGTCTCACTCTGTTGCCCAGGCTGGAGTGCAGCGGCACAATCACGGCTAACTGCAGCCTTGACCTCGCAGGCTCAGGTGATCCTCCTGCCTCAACCCTCCAAGTAGTTGGAGCTACAGGCGCGCGCTATCATGCCTGGCTAATTTTTGCATTTTTTGTAGAGACAGGGTTTCTCCATGTTGCTCAGGCTAGTCTCAAACTCCTGGGCTCAAGGGATCCTCCCGCCTCAGTCTCCCAAAGTGCTAAGATTACAGGCATGAGCCACTGCAGTCAAGTTAGCTTTGATTTTTACCTGGATTATATGAACTCAGCCATGATGGAGTAACTGGCTATCGCTTGCCTGGTTCTGTTTGGTTAATTAAAAATTAGAGCCTCTGCTCCATGACTCACACTTGTAATCCGAGCACTTTGGGAAGCCAAGGTGAGTGGACCACTTGAGGTCAGGAGTTCCAGACCAGCCTGGCCAACATGGTGAAACCTTGTCTCTACTAAAAATAAAATTAAAAAATTAGCTGGGCATAGTGGTGTGCGCCTGTAGTACCAGCTACTTGGGAGGCTGAGGCAGGAGAAGTGCTTGAACCCAGGAGGTGGAGGTTGCAGTGAGCTGAGATCGCGCCACTGTACTCCAACCTGGCTGACAGAGCAAGTCTCACATTAAAAAAAAAAAAAAAAAAAAAAAGGGCCGGGCGCAGTGGCTCACACCTGTAATCCCAGCACTTTGGGAGACCAAGGCGGGTGGATCATGAGGTCAGAAGATCGAGACCATCCTGGCTAACACGGTGAAACCCTGTCTCCACTAAAAACACACACACACACACAAATTATCCGGGAGTGGTGGCGGGCGCCTGTAGTCCCGGCTACTTGGGAGGCTGAGGCAGGAGAATGGCATGAACCCGGGAGGCAGAGCTTGCAGTGAACCAAGATCACACCACTGCACTCCAGCTTGGGCAACAGAGCAAGACTGGACTCAGTGGCTCATGCCTGTAATCCCAGCACTTTGACAGGCTGAAGTGGGCGGATTGCTTGAGCCCAGGAATCCAAGACCAGCCTGGGCAACATGAGAAACCCTGTCTCTACAAAAAATAAAAAACATTAGCTGGGAGTGGTGGCACGTGCCTGTGGTCCCAGCTACGCAGGAGGCTGAGGTGGGAGAATTGCTTGAGCCTAGTAGGTGGAAGCTGCAGTGAGCTCTGATGGCACCACTGCACTCCAGCCTGGGTGACAGAGCAAGACACTGCCTCAACAACAACAACAACAACAACAACAACAAATTAGAAAGCCAGGCACAGTGGCATGTGCCTGTAGTCCTAGCTACTCAGGAAGCTGAGAGACGGGAGGATTGCTGGAGCCCAGGGGTTTGAGGCTGTAGGGAACTTCGATCACATCTGTGAATAACTACTGCACCCCAGCCTCAGCAACCCAGCAAGATTCCATCTCTAAAAATAAATACATACATACATAAATACATAAAATAAATAAAAATTAGAGTAGCCAGGCACAGTGGCTCCTACCTGTAATCCCAGCGCTTTGGGAGGCCGAGGTGGGCGGGTCACTTGAGGTCAGGAGTTTGAGACCAGCCTGGCCAAGGTGGTAAAACCCCATCACTATTAAAAATACAAAAATTAGCCAGGTATGGTGGCACGTGCCTGCAGTCCCAGCTAACTCAGGTGGCTGAGGCGAGAGAATCACTTGAATCCAGAAGGCAGAGGTGCAGTGAGCCAAGATTGTGCCACTGCACTCCATAAAAAAAAAACATATTTTTTGGGACAGAATCTCACTCTGTCTCCCAGGCTGGAGTGCAGTAGCACATTCTCAGCTCACTGCAGCCTCAACTTCCTGGGCTTAAGGGATCCTCCCACCTCAGGCTCCTGAGTAGCTGGGACTACAGGTGCACACCACCATACACAGCTAATTTTCTTTTTGTAGAGACAGGGTTTCACTTTATTGCCCAGGCTGATCTCGAATTCCTAAACCCTAGCAATCATGCCACCTCAGCCTCCCAAAGTGCTGAGGCTACAGGTATAGAAAATAATTCTAAACATGGAGTTCAAGTAGGGGGAAGGGCATTCTTGGCAAGAAATAGGTTGGGTAGCCTCTTCTTGGTTTTTTTCCATCTTACAGAGGAAGGGTAGGTGTCTCAGTTCTGAAGTAGCACTTAGGTCTATCTGCTTCTAAAGCCACACCTTTACCTGGGAGGTGGATGGATGGGTTTCAGAAGGTCTGTCCATGAATCCCTGAAATTCCATGTAAATCTTATATATGAGTGCATATCGTGTTTGCTTTGACTCCATAGCTTTCTTCAGCTTCTCAAAGGGACCCAGATGCAAAGGTAAAGACCCATTGACCAGGAGCCAAATACAGGTCTTGGGAGGATGCCAGTCCCTCCAGCAGAGGGCAGTGGCGCTCACATTTAGCGACCTCCTTGACCTTGTAATACTGGTTATCAAGAGCTTGGAGAGGTTGCGCCGGGTAGACCTGACCCAAGGGCACCAAAAGACAACTCAGACCTTCCCCTGCCCTTCCTGTTGGGTTGGTTTTGAAATCCCATGTTCAACCCCAGTTACCACACCATGGGATGCATAAGCGCTCAAGCAGTGGCTCTGAGAAAGAGCACCTTCTCCCTTCAGCTTCCTGAAAGGGTCTAGAAGATTCTTCCCGGAGACAAATATGTTTCCAAGTCTTGTTGCTCCTTCATCAATCCTGATTTCTCTTGCTTCTTTCAAGAACGTGTCTAGACCGCCAGGACCACCATTGATCCAGAGGTCCTGGTTGGAAGACATTTTTTCAGTGGAAATTTGAGTGAACTCACTTTGATTCTCAGTTGGATAACCCATACCCATAGACTAAACACCCTAGCTCCTCAACTTTTAAGAATGGTTTCACTTTCTTCTTATCTCTTTTATTACTCTCCCACACATAAAGTCTCCATCTTGGCGAAACAGTTTCTGGAAAGCTTTGGGCTTTCCAACAAACTCTTGAAGAGGTTACTCCTTCCTTCCTGTTTTCATTCTCTTTCCCATCCTTCAGTTTCTTCTTCCACCATTGAGCCTTTTCTGACTGAAAAGAAGCAGTGGAGGGCCGGTCACGATAGCTCATGCCTGTAATCCCAGCACTTTGGGAGACCAAGGCGGGCAGATCACCTGAGGTCAGGAGTTTGAGACCAGCCTGGCTAACATGGTGAAGCCCCATCTCTACTAAAAATGCAAAAAAGTAGCCAGGCGTGGTGGCGGGTGCCTGTAGTCCCAGCTACTCAGAAGGCTAAGACAGGAGAATTGCTTGAGCCGGGGAGGCAGAGGTGGCAGTGAGCCGAGATCGCACCATTGCACTCCAGCCTGGGCAACAGAGCAAGACTCTGTCTCAAAAAAAAAAAAAAAGGCCGGGCGCGGTGGCTCAAGCCTGTAATCCCAGCACTTTGGGAGGCCGAGACGGGCGGATCACGAGGTCAGGAGGTCGAGACCATCCTGGCTAACACGGTGAAACCCCGTCTCTACTAAAAAAAATACAAAAAACTAGCCGGGCGAGGTGGCGGGTGCCTGTAGTCTCAGCTACTCGGGAGGCTGAGGCAGGAGAATGGCGTAAACCCCGGAGGTGGAGCTTGCAGTGAGCTGAGATCCAGCCACTGCACTCCAGCCTGGGCGACAGAGCGAGACTCTGTCTCAAAAAAAAAAAAGAAGCATTGAAGCATAGATGTTAAAGGCTTGGAAGGATTAAGGAAGCCAGCCTTTAGATAACTGGAGAGAGAGTCTTGCAGGCACAGAGAGGAACAAGTGCAATGGCCCTTGGGTGGGAGGCTGTTTGACCCTTTAGAGGCACAGTGGATGGACAGAGTGCACAAGCAGGAGATAAAGCTAGAGGTCTGATGGACACAGATAGTGTAGGGCCTTGTAGGCCATGCCAAAGACTGGTTTAACTCTGAGTGAGAGGGGAAGGTCCTAGGGTTTCAGGAGGAGGAATGACACCATCTCTCTTATTTAATTTTTTACAAGAACCACTCTGATCATGGCATTGAGAATAGAACGTTGGGGACAAGGGCAAGAGAGCCAAATATAAGACCCTTATAATGATCCAAGAATGATGGGAAAGGAGGTGGTAAGGAGAGGTTGGCTTCTGGATATACTTTGAAGGTAGAGCTGTTGGGATTTGCTGATACACTGGATGTGAGGTTTAAGGATAAAGAAAGAGGAGTAAAGGATGATTTTAAGATTTTTGGTGTGAGACAATGGAAAGATGGAGTTGACACTGAGATGGGAAAAACTAGGAGAAAAAAGTTTGGATGTGAGGGGTTGGAATCAGTTCAATTTTGGGTAAGTTAGGTTTGGAGATGTCTGTTAGACCCAGTTTATATGCTGCCCCATCTTCCCTCAGTCCTCTCTTCTGCCCCAAGCCTGGACTCTCCCTTGACTGTTTACTCAAAGAAGAGCCCTGAGGCCGGGCGCGGTGGCTCACGCCTGTAATTCCAGCACTTTGGGAGGCTGAGGCAGGCGGATCATCGGAGGTCAGGAGTTTGAGACAAGCCTGGCCAATATGGTGAAATCCCATCGCGACTAAAAATACAAAAATTAGACAGGTGTGGTGGCACATGCCTGTAATTCCAGCTACTCGGGAGGCTGAGGCAGGAGTATCACTTGAACCTGGGAGGCAGAGGTTGTGGTGAGCCAAAATTGCACCATTGCACTCCAGCCTGAGAAACAACAGCAAAACTCTGTCACAGAAAAAAAAAAAAGAAGAAGGAGGAGGAAGAGGAGGAGGAGGAGGAGGAGAAAAAGGAGAAGGAGAAGGAGAAGGAGAAGAAAAGGAGAGCTATGGCCACCACAGTCAAGTGCGTCCTCTGCTGAGATAGAAGGCTGCCTCAGTCTTCCCCAGGGTGAGTGAGTACCAGGCTCCAACTTGACCCCATCATAAGCTGCAACAGGAAGTGCATAACGCTCTGGGGATTAGACTGCAAAGGCTACAGGTCTTCCCACTGTTTCTGAGCCCAAATTAAATTATCAACCAGGGCTGAGGGAGCTGTCATCCCCAGTGCAGCCCAAAGAGGCCAGAGAACACAGGAGTACAGAGGTAAACGTCTAACATTGAAAGACAGTAGAGGAATAGTCAATGGATGAATTCCATTTTCTTCTGCAGGCCAGAAATCAACTTTCTCCTGTCCAAGAGGCAGCATCGAGGTGTTGTGGTTCCACCAGCCTCTCTGGAGATGTTCCCGCGTGACCAAGCAACTAGCTGTGTTTTCTTGTGAATGTTTGGCTCGCTCAACAATGCACCATCTTATGTTTTCCCTCACTCCCTGCCTTCTTTCTTTCTCTCTCCCTCTTCTCCAATACAGCAAGAATGCGTAAGCTTTGCCTCAGGCTCTGATGTCTAAGGAACCCAGGCTAAGTCAACATTCAAGTGGAGATATAGAGTAAATAGGGAGGTCAAATGGGAGTTAAAAGCATTGCTAAAACCACCTAACATTTAGAGGCTAGGGAGAACGGGGTAAATCAGCAAAGGAAAATGAGAAGGAAGGAACATGGATGGGAGGAAAACCAAGAAAAAATGGTTTCCTGGAAGCCAAATGAAGTAAGTGTTTCAAGAAAGACAACATGATTAACTGGGCCAAATGAAAGAGGGTGGAGAAGTGGCCATAGGTTTTAACATCAGGGAGGTAATTTTAGGGACATTGACAAGGATGGTCTCCATGGAGTAACTGGAGCCAAAGCCCAAATGCAGTGTGTTTGAGAGAGACTAGGAGGAGAGGGGCTGGAGACAGCAAGTGCACACAATCTTTTCTAGAGGTTTATTTCCAAAGAGGGACAAAGAAAAAGGGCAATAGCTTGAGAAAGGATAGGGCTGACAGTGGGTTTTTTTAGAATGGGAGAACTTGCTCATGTTTGTATGTGAATGCGAATGATTCAGTAAAGAGGGTAAAACTGATGATGCAAGAAGAGAGAGGAGGGCCGGGCGCGGTGGCTCACGCCTGTAATCCCAGCACGTTGGGAGCCCGAGGTGGGGGATCACTTTAGGTCAGAGTTCGAGACCAGCCTGGCCAACAGGGTGACACCCCCATCTCTACTAATAATACAAAAATGAGCCGAGCATGGTGGCAAGTGCCTGTAATCTCAGCTTCTCAGGAGGCTGAAGCAGGAGAGTCACTTGAACCCAGAAGGCAGAGGCTGCAGTGAGCCAAGATCGTACCACTGCACTCTAGCCTGGATGACAGAGGAAGACTCTGTCTCAAAAACAAAACAAAAAAAGAAAAGGGAAAAAGAGGCCAGGTGCGGTGGCTCACACCTGTAATCCCAACACTTTGGGAGGCCAATGTGGGTGGATCACAAGGTCAAGAGTTTGAGACCAGCCTGGTCAACATTGTGAAATCCCGTCTCTACTAAAAATACAAAAATTAGCCGGGCATGGTGGTGCATGCTTGTAATCCCAGCTACTCGGGAGTCTGAGGAAGGAGAATCGCTTGAACCTGGGAGGCAGAGGTTGCAGTGAGCCGAGATCGTGCCACTGCACTCCAGCCTGGGTGACAGAGACTCCATCTCAAAAAATAAATAAATAAAAATAAAACAAAAGAGAAAAGAAATGCGGAGACTTTCTATTCCAGAGGGCTAGAAGTAGGAGGTTTATTTCTAAGAAAAGGGAGACATCTGGAATTTCCTCTCCATGGATGCCTGGGCCTCTGGGGCCCAACTTTTAAAGTTGAACACTTACTTTTTGATGTGGTTAGAATCCCTGAGCCCACAATATGTTCCCAAGAGAATTTAATTAAATGGGAATCTGGTGTGCATCTGTGACTAATTAATGCTGATCAAAACAATTAAATATTAAATGTCAGTGGTTTCTTACCTGGTTTCTTACCAATAATTGCAAAAGGCTGAATGCAATTATCAAGTCCTGACCTCCATAAGAGCCAAGTTCACGCTAAAATAATGAATGACTGAAACAGAGCCAATGAAAGAGCAGATTTTGTGAATTTTTTAAAAATTGAAGCAATGAAATGCTAACCATCAGGGCAAAGGTATTAGTCAGAGTTCTCTTCCTCAGCCTATGGGTGTAGATGTGTCCTTTCTCCAACAGAAAGGACGGAAGCCCTACTTAGCAATGTAGCAAACATTTCTAACAGTTCTCCTCATAGTAAAATGTTTTCATGTGCTGATAACTGTTACAGGATATAAATATATATAATGATGTAATTCGCTCAACAAGCATTTGATGAGAACTTGATTTGGCCAGGTTCTATGCTAAGCTCTGGAAATAAAGAAACTCTGAAGAATGCTCTGTCTTCAAGGTCTAGTCTAAATACCCTAACGCTCATCATTATCAGAACCACCTGGTGTGCTTTGCCCTTTTCCTCTCTAGTTCAATTAGTAGGATTAGGGGCTGCTGTTGTCTCCTGGTTTCCTAAACAATATATATATTTCTAAATTTATTGTACTGTTTATTTTGGGGTGATTTTTAAAGATGGTAGCAGAAATGCCTTTATTGTGCCATCTTGAAGCTGGCAGGCCCCCACGCCCCTCGTGGTCCTGGTGAGAGGTGAGACACATCAAGTGGATCCCACAGATGAACTGCTTCTTCCCTTTGGGAGCAATGTGGGGGATTGAAGAACAAAGACCAAAGGCAGTGGCGTGGATCCATATGGTTGTTGAGAGCCAGAAGAATGAGTCAAGCCCAGCAGACCATCCAGCAAAGACATGGGCGGAGGATAGAAACCGTAATGTAAAGCCAAAACAAAGACAGCTGAGAACCAAGAAATTTATGAACAAGGAGCAGCAGGGTGGAAAAACAAGGAGGTAGTCTGGGAGGGTTCCAGAGACAAACTGGGGATGCTTGTGGCAACTTTTTTTTTATTTTTTATTTTTTTGAGATGAAATCTCACTCAGTCACCCAGACTGGAGTGCAGTGGTGCGATCTTGGCTCACTGCAACCTCTGTCTCTTGGGTTCAAGCGATTCTCCTGCCTCAGCTTCCCGAGTAGCTGGGACTACATGCGTGTGCCACCATGCCCGGCTATTTTTTTTTTTTTTTTTTGAATTTTTAGTAGAGATAGGGTTTTGCCATGTTGACCAGGCTGGTCTTGAACTCCCAGGCTCAGGTGATCCTCCTGACTCGGCCTCCCAAAGTGCTGGGATTACAGGCATGAGCCACAGCTCCAGATCTCTTGTGGCAACTTTAAATCTCACCCCTGCACTGACTTGAATATGCTGCTCAGGTCATTTCAAGGGATCGTGGTGGTTGGACAGCCTGATCCTATATCCTCCACTGACCATCTCTAAAGTGAAGAGTAAGCCCCCTTCAGGAAAGCCTGAGTTCTGAGCCTTTGTAAACTGTAAAGCTACAGGAAGTACTCATTTGATGTTCTCGCGATGGTGCTTGGTACTTCAAATTCTTTATCTGTAAAGAGAAGACAGCTGCAGTTCTCTCCACCTATTTTACAGATGCGTAGGGATGCCGTGTGGATTAATGAGACGTTCGGCCTGACTTTCCCCCTTGGCTGTGCAGGATGCTCCTAAAAGGCACTGTTTATCCTAAGGGTTCAGACACATCTGTCTTTAGCTTAAAACTGAATGCAAGAAGCTTAAATGCATATTACTAAATGAAAGAAGCCAACCTGCAAAAGTTGCATAGTATATGATTTCAACTATATGATATTCTGGAAAAGGCAAAAACTACAGAGGGAGGCCGGGCCTGGTGGCTCATGACTATAATTCCAGCACTTTGGGAGGCTGAAGTGGGCGCATCACCTGAGGTCAGGAGTCCAAGACCAGCCTGGCCAACATGGCGAAACCCCATCTCTACTAAAAAATACAAAATTTAGCCAGGCATGGTGGTGGGCGCCTGTAATCCCAGCGACTCAGGAGGCTGAGGTAGGGAGAATTGCTTGAACCCTGGAGGCGGAGGTTGTAGTGAGCCGAGATCGCGCCACTGTACTCCAGCCTGGGCAACAGAGCGAGACTCTGTCTCAAAAACAAAACAAAAACAAAACCAAAAAAATGACAGAAGCAGTAAAAAGATCAGTGGTGTCCAGGTGTTGTGGGGAGGGAGGGAAGAACCGGCAGAGCACAGAGGATTTTAGGACAGTGAAAATACTCTGTATGATATTTTTTGGTGGATACATGTCATTATACTTTTGTTTTTTTTTTCTTTTTTTGAGGCAGAGTCTCCCTCTGTTGCCCAGGCTGGAGTGCAGTGGCACAATCTCGGCTCACTGTAACCTCTGTCTCCTGGGTTTGAGTGATTCTCCCACCTTAGCCTCCCAAGCAGCTGCGATTACAGGCACACACCACCACACCTGGCTAATTTTTGTAGTTTTTGGTAGAGATGGGTTTTGCCATGTTGCCCAGGCTGGTCTTGAAATCCTGGGCTCAAGTGATCCACCCACCTTGGCCTCCCAAAGTGCTGGGATTACAGGTGTGAGCCACCGCACCTGGCCGTCATTATACATGTGTCTAAATCCAACATCTAGAGTAAACCCAAATGTGAACTATGGACTTTGGGTGATAATGATGTGTCAATGTGGATTCATCAATTGTAGCGTATGTACTGCTCTGGGGGGATGTTGATAATGGGGAGTGCTGTGCATGTGTTGAGGAGAGGGGTATATGGGAAATCTCAGTTTCTTCTGCTTAATTTTTTTTAATTATTTTTTTTTTTTAATTTTGAGACAGGGTCTCACTCTGTGGCCAAGGCTGTAGTTCAATGGCACAATCTTGGGATCTTGGCTCACTGCAGCCTCAACCTCCTGGGTTCAAGTGATCCTCCTGCCTCAGCCTCCCATGTAGCTGGGACTACAGGCATATGCCACCACAGTTGGATAACTTTTTTATTTTTTGTAGAGACTGGGTCTCACTTTGTTGTCCAGGCTACTCTCAAACTTCTGGGCTCAAGCAAGCCTCCTGTCTCAGCCTCCCAAAGTACTGGGATTACAGGTGTGAGGCACCGTGCCTGGCCATCTTCTGCTTAATTTTCCTGTGAACCCCAAACTGATCTTAAAAAATAAAGTATTTTAGGCTGGGTGCAGTGGCTCACGCTTGTAATCCCAGCACTTTGGGAGGCTGAGGCAGGTGGATCACGAGGTCAGGAGTTTGAGACCAGCCTGGCCAACATAGTGAAACCCTGTCTCTACTAAAAATACAAAAATTAGACGGGTGTGGTGGCATACATCTGTAGTCCCAGCTACTCAGGAGGCTGAGGTGGGAGAACCGCTTGATCCCAGGAGGCAGAGGTTGCAGTGAGCTGAGACCATGCCATTGCACTCCAGCCTGGGTGACAGAGTGAAACTCCGTCTCAAAAAATAATAAATAAATAAATAAATAAAAATAATCATCATCATAAAGTATTTTTAAAAAAATGGTCACCAGCATTCACAAGAGAGGTCAGGGCTGGATTTACTAATAGGGAAATCACTCACCTAGAGGGACTGAAATCTTGAGAATTTCTCAGAGAAGATGGAGTTTTGAGGGATAAAAAGAAAGACAAGCATAGTCTTAAATTACACCGATTGTTAGGAGCTGCAAGAAAACGTTAAGCCAGGAAAGCCCTAGGGATGAAAGAGGAGGAAGAGATAAAAGAAGAAAAAGCAAACAAGGATAATAAGTTCGGAAAGGGTACTGCACACGGAGTTGCAAGAAAGGGAGATGGTCGAACGTGCCCCGTACTGCAGACAGGGAGAGATGAAGAAGAATTTTTCAAAGCCCTGGAATAAGAATATTAAGAGGGTGCAATTCTCTGTAGATGTAGTATCTTAAGACGGTGGTAAAGCAGAAACCAGAGAGCAGAGAGGTCAACACAAGTACAGAAAACTGGTTCATAACACGGGAAAAGAGAAGAAAATTGGCTAATACCCACATTCAAGGTGGGCTCCAGAAAGAGTAAAGACTTAAATGTGAAAGATAGAAATGTATTCAAAGCAAGGACATGATTTAGGAGGATACCTTTGTGGCCTAGAGAATGGAGGTGGATTATTATTTTTTATTTTATTTTTATTTTTTTGGAAACAGAGTCTCCCTCTGTCACCCAGCCTGGAGTGCAGAGGCTTAATCTCAGCTCACTGTAACCTCCACCTCCTGTGTTCAAGGGATTCTCTTGCCTCAGTCTCCTGAGTAGCTAAGATTACAGGCACCCACCACCATGTCTGGCTAATTTTTGTATTTCAGTAGAGACAGGGTTTCACCATGTTGGTCAGGCTGCTCTCAAACTCCTGACCCGAATGATCCACCTGCCCGGGCCTCCCACAGTGCTGGGATTACAGGCGTGAGCCACCACACCCGGCTGGAGACGGATCTTTTAAACAAAACTTTCAAAGCATAAATCCTTAAGGAGAAAAATTTATTAACTTGGTTACATCAAAATTAAGGAATTCTGCTCCAAGAAATAACACTAAGAGAAAGCTAACAGGCTGATGATAGATTGAAGGAAGATATTCACAATGTCTAAAATTGACAAGAAGCTACTATTTAAAATGCATAGGGGTCTGGTCACGGTGGCTCACACCTGTGATCCCAGCATTTTGGGAGGCCAAGGCAGGCACATCGCCTGAGGTCAGGAGTTCAAGACCAGCCTGGCCAACATAGAGAAATCTCGTCTCTACAAAAAATTAGCTGGGCCTGGTGGCGGGTGCCTGTAATCCCAGCTCCTCAGGAGGCTGAGGCAGAAGAATTGCTTGAACCCAGGAGGCAGAGGTTGCAGTGAGCCGAGATCATGCCATTGCACTCCAGCCTGGGGAATAAGAGCGAAACTCCATCTTAATAATAATAATAAATAATAAATAAAATGTATAGGGAATGCCTGCACATCACAATGAAAAAGACAAACTCTGTGGAGGATGCTGTGATGGTCTCGCAGATCCCCTGCATCAGTGGCTGAGGCATTCCCTACCCCAGCTCAGCCAAAGAGTGTTGCTTTGTCCAAGATCAAGTCCCTTTCCCAAAGGCATCCATGGTCCAGGAGGGAGTATAAATGCCTCGCTTGCTAGCCTAGAGGCAAGATGTATTAGTCCATTTTTACCCTGCTGATAAAGACACATCTGAGGTTGGGCAATTTACAAAAGAAAGGGGTTTATTGGACTAACAGCTCCATGTGGCTGGGGAGGCCTCACAATCATGGTGGAAGCTGAAAGTCACGTCTCATATGGTGGCAGACAAGAGAAGAGAGAGCTTATGCAGGGCAACTCCCCCTTATAGAACCATCAGATCTCGTGAGATGTATTCACTATAACGAGAACAGCACAGGAAAGACACGCTCCTGTGATTCAATTACCTGCCACCAGGTCTCTCCCACAACATGTGGGAATTCAAGATGAGATTTGGGTGGCAACATAGCCAAACCATATCACAAGACACTCCAAAAGATCCAGATCCATCTCAGGCCGGGCACAGTCACTCATGCCTGTAATCCCAGTACTTTGGGAGGCCAAGGTGGGCAGTGATGGATGTTTGAGACCAGCCTGGCCAACATGGTGAAACCCCATTTCTACTAAAAATACAAAAATTAATCCGGCATGGTGATGTATGCCTATAATCCCAGCTACTTGAGAGGCTCAGGCAGGTGAATCACTTGAATCCGGGAGGCAGAGGTTGCAGTGAGCCGAGATCATGCCACTGCACTCTAGCCTGGGTGACAGAGCAAGACTCTGTCCCCCCCACAAAAAAAAAAATCTACCCCAGCTCCAGAGCACCCCATGGTTCTGTCTAAAGTCTTCAGAGCAACTTCATCACAGTTTAGCTTCTCCCTCTGTCCAGTTCTGCTGCTCTCACTTACTCACTTGCTCACAGGCATCAGTCCCTGGAATACTACCTCCCCAATAAACTTCTTGCCTGCAGATTTCAGACTCAGAATCTGTTTCACAGATGTCTTAGTCCATCCAGGCTGCTATAACAAAACATCTTAGGCAGGGGAATCTACAAACAACAGAAATCAATGGCTCATAGTTCTGGAGGCTGGGAAGTCCAAGATCAAGGTACCAGCAGAATTGGTGTGTGACGAGGGTCTACTCCTCATACCTGGCACCTTCTTGCTGTGTCTTTATATGGTAGAAGGGCAGACAAGCTCCCTTGGGCTCCTTTCAGAAAAGCACTAATCCCAGACTTAATTACTTCCCAAAGTTGCCACCTCTTAGCACTACCCCACTGGAGGTTAGGTTTCAACATATGAATTGAGGTCGGGGACACAAACATTCACATCATAGCAACAGAGAACTCAACCTAGGTCAGCTGACACTGGAAGTAGTCTTAGGAAGCAAACTAAAATGAGATCTCAGAGCTGGATCACCTGCCATTTAGCTGGCAACAAAGACCCTGTCACCGGTCATTTGTGGAATGCCAATAGCCTCGGCACACAACTGCATGACAATTGTTAACATTTTCACTGATGGGGGACTAGAGTGGGATATGACAGAAATAAACTGGTGAGTGCACTCTACTAGGTGTTTGAGAGTTTTAAAGACTTTGAAATTGGATAGTGTCTTGCTTCCTTTAGGCTGCTATAACAAAATACCTTAGACTTGCTAATTTATAAATAATAAAAAGTTATTTCTCACAGTTCTGGAGGCTGGGAAGTCCAAAATCAAGGCACCAGCAGAGTCAGTGTCTGGTGAAGGGTTACTGTCTGTTTCCAAGGTGGCACCTTCTTGCTGTATTCTCACATGTTGGAAGCTACACACATATCATGTCCTCACATGGTGGAAGGGATGGAAGGGCAAAATAGGTTTCTTCAAGCCCTTTCATAAGCGCACAATCTCCTTCACAAGGGTGGCGTTCTCATGACCTTAGCACCTCTTAAAGACTCTACCTCTTTTTTTTTTTTTTTTTTTTTTTTTTTTTGAGACAGGGTCTCACCTCGTCACCCATGCTGGAGTGCAGTGGCACAATCTAGGTCGCTGCAACCTCCACCTCCAGGGCTCAAGTGATCCTTCCGCCTCAGCCTCCCAAGTAGCTGGGACTACAGGTGCATGCCACCGTGCCCAGTTAATTTTTGTATTCTTCATAGAGATGGGGTCTTACCATGTTGCCAGGCTGCTCTTGAACGCCTGGGCTCCAGTGATCTGCGTGCCTCGGCCTCCCAAAGTGCTGGGATTACGGGTGTGAGTCACCACATCTGGCCCCACCTCTTAATACTATTGTATTGGGAATTAACTTTCAACATGAATTTCAGAGGGACACATTCAAACCATAGCAGATGGCAATCATGGAAGGCTATTGGTGCAGTGGAGAAGGACTGAGGGGGATTAATCACCAACAGAAGGTGAATTCATCAGTGTGATCCCTAGAAAAATCAGTATATTGAATGAAGTCTTTATTGTCAAATATTAATTTGATTCTCTCTAGATCAGCAAAAGGACTTTATGTGAAGCAGAATATCTAGTGTTTAGAATATCAGCTTCTTGCTCGGCAGGCTGAGATGGGAGGATCACCTAAACCCAGGAGACTGAGGCTGGAGTGAGCTCTGACTGTACCACTGCACTCCAGCCTCAATGACAGAATGAAATCCTGTCCCCCCTCCCAAAAAAAAAAAAAAAAAAAGAAGGCGGCGGCGGTGTGCGGTAATCCCAGCACCTTGGGAGGCCGAGGTGGGCGAATCACTTGAGGTCAGAAGTTCGAGACCAGTGTGGCCAACATGGCAAAACCCCATCTCTAATAAAAAATACAAAAATTAGCTGAGTGTGGTGGTGCATGCCTGTAATCCCAGTTATTCCGCAGGCTGAGGTAGGAGAATTGCTTGAACCCAGGAGGCGGAGGTTGCAGTGAGCTGAGACTGCGCCATTGCATTCCAGACTGGGTGACAACAGTGAAACTCCATCTCAAGAAAAAAGAAAGAAAGAAAGAAAAAAGAAAACAGAAAAAGAATATCAGCATCTTATGTCAGAACAGTGTCTGGCATACGGTAAGAGCTAAGTAAATATTTGGGTAATGAATGTCTGAATATAACCTTAATAATTTGATTAGACATTCCATGAAATCCCCAAGAGTAAGGAAATACGGCTAAGAAAGATTAACAGAAAGAAAGGCAAGAACTAGGGAAATGGATGGGGCTTAAATGAGAGAGCAATGGATAATAATAATAATTAATGCTAACACATTGAGCATGTATCTCTTTAGGGATTGCTTGTACTAGTCAGTAAATATCTAAGGCTCTTGTATTCATTTTCTCATTTGATCCTTTCAACCACCCTATGAAGTAGGTATTACGGTCTCCACTTACAGATGAGGACAGTGAAGCTAAGAGAGGTTAAATGAGTTGCCCAAGGTCACACAGTAAAAAGTTATGCTGACCTTCAAACCCAATCTGTTTTTCTTTGGAGCCAGAGCTCTCAATAAAAATAAATGCAAGCGGCTGGGCATGGTGGCTCACACCTGTAATCCCAGCACTTTGGGAGGCCGAGGCAGGCAGATCACGAGGTCAGGAGATCGAGACCATCCTGGCCAATATGGTGAAACCCCGTCTCTAATAAAATAAAAAAATTAGCCGGGCGTGGTGGCGGGCACCTGTAATCCCAGCTACTTGGGAGGCTGAGGCAGGGAATTGCTTGAACCGGGGAGACGGAGGTTGCAGTGAGCCAAGACTGTGCCACTGCACTCTAGCCTGGTGACAGAGCAAGACTCTGTCTCAAAAAAAAAAAAAAAAAAATGCTAGCACCTTCTATAATCCAGGTACTATTCTTTTTTTTTTTTTCTGATGCCCAGGCTGGAGTGCAGTGGCACAATCTTGGCTCACTGCAACCTTGGCCTCCTGTCTTAGCCTCCCTAGTAGCTGGGACTACAGACAAGTGCCAACACACCTGGCTAATTTTTGTATTTTTTGTAGAGACAAGGTTTTGCTATGTTGCCCAGGCTGGTCTCAAATTCCTGGGTTCAAGTGATTCTCCTGCCTTGGCCTCCCTAAGTCCTGGGATTAAAGGTGTGAGCCACCCTGCCAGGCCCAGGTACTGTTCTAAACGTCACACACTTGCTACCCTACAACACGTCTATGCTGGCAATATTATTGTCACCATCATGCCTGTGTTATGGGTCAGGAAACAAAGGCATAGCGAGGTTAAGTGATTGACTTAAAGTCATATCTAAATAAGCAGAAAGGCTAGATTTGAGCTCGGACAGTCTAGCCCCAGCTTCCAAGCTCATAACTAATAAATACTACCCTGCTGCTTGGCTAAGTGAGGGGCAAGGCTGATTATCAGCATTTAGGTTGCAACATATGATCCAGTTTGATTTGGCGAAATAAACACAGATTTTAGGAATAGATAGCCCTGAGTTTGAACATCAGTGACTTTCCCCAATCGTAAAATGCAAAGAAAATCCATATCCAGGCCATGCGTGGTGGCTCACACCTGTAATCCCAACACTTTGGGAGGCCAAGGTGGGCAGAACACCTGAGGTCAGGAGTTCGAGACCAGTTCAGCCAACATGGTGAAACCCCGTCTCTACTAAAAATACAAAAATTAGCTGGGCATGGTGGCGGGCACCTGTAATCCCAGCTATTTGGGAGGCTGAGGCAGGAGAATCACTTGAACTGAGGAGGCGCAGGTTGCAGTGAGCCGAGATCGCACCATTGCACTCCAGCCTGGGCGAAAAGAACAAAAGTCCATCTCAAAAAAAAAAAAAAAAAAAAAAAAAAAAAAAAAAAAAAATCATATCCACCTGAAGATATTTAGCTTAGATCAGGGGTCTTAACTCTTTTGTGCCACAGACCCCCTTTAGCAGTCTGGGGAAGCTGATGAGGCCTTTCTCAGAATATTTATTATTATTATTATTGTTGTTGTTGTTGTTTTTGAGACAGGATCTCACTCTGTTGCCCAGGGTGGAGCACAGTAGTGCCATCATGGCTCACTGCAGCCTCAATCTCTCCTGACTCAGGTGATCCTCCTATCTCAGCCTCCCAAGTATCTGGGATTACAGGCGAGTACCAGCACACCCAGCTACTTTTTGTATTTTTTTATAGAGATGGGATTTCACCATGTTGCCCAGGCTGGTAACTCCTGGGCTCAAGCACTCCACTCACCTTGGCCTCCCAAAGTGCTGGGCCATTACAGGCATGAGGCACCACATCCAGCCTCAGAATAATGATTTTACATACAGACAATAAAATGCATAGGACTACAAGGGAGGTCAAATATAGTGAAATATCATTATCAAAAATGTTTTAAATTTAAATTTATGATATAATAATTTATGAGCTTGTTAATGCATTAAGTAATAAGACTTAATGGCAGGTCCAAAATGACCAAAAATTCAAAGAAGTGATGAGGGTAAAAGATATTTGGGGATAATCCAGAGCACCTGTTGTGTGAGATGAAAATACCAGTGGTTTCTTCTGTCAGTGACAGGAGCCAGTCCTGCTAAGTCTACAGGGGTTTGTTTCCTACACTTACAATGGAAGAAAATGCTAAATTCCAGCATGAGGTTAGTGAAGGGAAAAGAAAAAAAGGTGTTTTATCCCATTCAACTTCACAGACCTCTGGGTTAAGAACAGCTGGTGTAGAGGAAGGCAGCAGAGAGGAAACTCTGGAACTAGCCAGTTTGTTTGGAAGCGCCTCATACATGGGCATCTTCAGTCATCTTTGTGGATGTTATTGATTTGGCCCTATACGGAGAGCAGTGATACATATCAAATTCACAATTCTCAAAGCATAACTGCTGATCTTCCCTCCATCCCCAGACCTGCCCCACCTGAAGCCTTCTTCAGCTCCGTGGATGGCTCCCTTCTTCCAGCTGCCCAGCAAAAACCCTGGCATTACCTTGAAGCCTCCCCATCTCACACCCCACATCAAATCCATCGGGAAATCCTATTCGCTCTGCCTTCCTGACTCTGCCCACCGCTGCCTGCCTCCACTGCTCCCAACCTTGTCTGAGCCACAGTGACTTCTCACCTGGTTACTGCAATGGCCCCCTCTACTCCCCCAGCTTTCTCCTTGTCCCCCTGAAGTTCATTTATTTTTATTTTTAAATTAAATAGAGACATGGTCTCACTATGTTGCCCAGGCTGGTCTTGAACTCCTGAGCTCAAGTGATCCTCCCGTCTCAGCCTCCCAAAGTGCTAGGATTACAGGCATGAGCCACCATGCCTGGCTATCCCTGCGGTTCATTTTTTTTTTTTTTTTTTTGAGACAGTGTCTGGCTCTGTCACCCAGGCTGCAAAATCTCAGCTCACTGCAACACAGTCTCAGCTCATTGTACAATCTCAGTTTACTGAAACCTCTACCTCCCAGGCTCAAGCCATCCTTCCACCTCAGCCTCCCAAGTAGCTGGTACTATGGGTGCATGCCACCACGCTCAGCTAATTTTTGTATTTTTTGTAGAGATGGGGTTTCACCATGTTGCCCAGCGTGGTCTTGAACTCTTGGGCTCAAGCAATCTGCCCACCTTGGCCTCCCAAAGTGCTAAGATTACAGGTGTGAGCTTCTGTACCCGGCCATCCCTGCTGTGTATTTTTAACACAGCAAGCAGAGTGACCCTTTATGTGAGGGCTCCTTGCTCACTTTGCTATGGCACTTTGGTCTCCTTGTTGCTCCTCAAACATGCTAGGCAAGCTCCTACCTTAGGGCCTTTCACTGACTTGACTGTTCCCCTTGACAGCAGTAATCTTCCCTCCAACACCAGCATTTCTAATTCTCACGTCTCTTTGAATTCTTCATGCAAATGTCATCTCTTCTATGAGGCCTACCCTGATTACCTTATTTATTTGAGAATAAATAAATAAGGCTGGAGTGCAGTGGCATGATCTCGGCTCACTGCAACCTCTGCCTCCCAAGCTCAAGCGATCCTCCTACCTCAGCCTCCCAAGTAGCTGGGAGTACAGGTGCATGCTATCATACCTGGCTAACTTTTGTATTTTTAGTGGAGACAGGGTTTTACCATGTTGGCTAGGCTGGTCTCAAACTCCTGACCTCAAGTGATCCTCCCACCTTGGCCTCCCAAAGTGCTGGGATTACAGACATGAGTCACTTTGCCTGGCCCCTCATTACCCTCTTTAAATGTGAAACCTCTGTCTTCAGCCCTCCTGATCCCCTTATCCTGTTCTAATCTTTATTTTGTTTTTGGCGCTTAAGATCTTACAGCATGTTATATAACTTACCTATTTATTTTCTGTCTTCCTCCTTTTTCCACCCACTTCTAACTAGAAAATGAACTCCATACGAAAAAGAATCTTTGTTTTGCTGTTATCTTTATAGCACATAATAGGTACTCAATACATGGAGTAAGTCAAGGACGAAAGCATAGCTGGTGGGTTACATGTTGTAGTGAAACAACTCAGACCCCAGAACCAGAGCAGGACTCTGTTCCTAGCTCTGACACCAATCAGCTGTGCTACCCTGAGCAACTCACTGCATCTCTCTGAGCTTCCGAGTCTTAGTCTGTAACAAGGAAGTTACAGAAGCTAACTCGCAAAATTGCAAGGATTAAGAGAGCTAGTTAGAGGCCAGGTGTGGTGGCTCATGCCTGTAATCCTAGCACGTTGGGAGTCTGAGGCAGGCAGATCATGAGGTCAGGAGTTCGAGACCAGCCTGACCAACATGGTGAAACCCCATCTCTACTAAAAATATAAAAATTAGTCGGGCGTGGTAGCACATGCCTGTAATCCCAGGTACTCAGGAGGCTGAGGCAGGAGAATTGCTTGAATCCAGGAGGCAGAAGTTGCAATGAGCTGAGACTGCACCACTGCACTCCAGCCTGGGTGACAGAGCGAGACTCCATCTCAAAAAAAAAAAAAAAAAAAAAGAGAGAGAGAGAGAGAATTACCTGGGGCCTGGTGGCTCATGCCTGTAATTCCAGCACTTTGGGAGACCGAGGTGAGTGGGCAAATCACTTGAGCTCAGGAATTCAAGACCAGCCTGGGCAATATGGTGAAACCCCATCTCTACAAAAAATACAAAATATTAGCCAGGCACAGTGGCACATGCCTGTAGTCTCAGCTACTCAGGAGGCTGGGGTGGGAGGATTGCTTGAGTCTGGGAGGCAGAGACTGCAGTGAGCTGTGATTGCGCCACTGCACTTCAGCCTGGGTGACAGAGCAAGATCCCGTCTCAAAAGAAAGAGAGAGAGAAAAAAAAAGAGCTAGTTGGTCAAGGGCGTGGCGCTTTGCAGGTGTTTAATAAATGCCAGTTCCTGGTCCCCTTCTGATCCGGAATAAGTAACTTCCTCCTATTGGCATGGAGCCCCTGGACTCCAGTAAAAGAGCCGAGCTTCTGTCCCTCCCCCTCGTCATGTTCTCAGAAAGGCTCAGAATAGAATCCAAATCTCCTGGCTCCACTTGGAGCTGTAGCCAACAGACCACACGACCACTTTTTTCCTGTCCACTACTTTCTTTTGAGGTGGAAAGTAGTCAGTTGGAATAACTTACCCAGGGGGCAGGGAAAGGAAAAAACAGCAAAAATTGTTTTAAAAGGGAGTTATACAAGCATTTACAGGAAAACCCCACCGAGGGGCATTAATGCTGATTCAAAGGAGGAGGAAATATGAAATCTGACAGTTTTCCAGGCCTCTGGTCCTGAATTTCCTCTCTTCCATCACACATTTTTCTCGCCCACAAAATGGGCCTTAAAAAAAAGATGACAGGTTAGAAAATAGACCACGTCGAAAAAAGTAGGGAGTCTGAGGTGGTTGTTCAGCAACAGCATAAATGCTACTCCCCATTATGACCAGCCAGTTCCCTAAGTAGTGATGGGGAAAGGCAGGCTCAGGCAGAAGCTGATGTCTCCCAGGGGAAGGAGAATGAATTCTGGATTACGAATGGAGACCATTTTCCAGGGCTCCTTTGATCTCCTGCCAGATCCAGGGCTGGAGACCAGCAAAATTGGGACTCCAAGGAAAACCAGACTTTGCAGCAGTCTCTAGCAGCTGTCTTCCCAAACGGGTGTGTGCCTGCAAAGCCGGGGCAGCACTACGGTCCAGCCCAGCTTCTGCCCAGTGCCTGTACCCTTGTGCTTCTGCCCCTGGGAGTCCTGCCTCCCACTTTTCCTCCCCACCCAAAACAGAACTGAGTTGGCGGCCGAAAATGAGTAAGTGTGAAATGAGACTGCACACTGGTTTTTGTCGAGGGTTTGTTTTTGCCAAGCAGCTTGGTGGAGAAGATTGCATTGCTTGGTTATTTTTAAACCTGGATTTCTGGAATTTTATTTGGACAAGAACAAAATAAAACAGAAACTCAAGTCCTGAGAGGCTAGTGGCTCCAGGCATCCTCTCTAGGAGGCTTGATATTGCCTAGAGCTGCCAGGAGCCCGGGGGAGTTTTGGGCCGGCAGAAGACAGAGGAGCAAAGGGTTTCCAGTCAGTTCTGGAAAGCATCCCTGCTCCCCATCCCCAGGGGAGAGAATGCCACACCTATATGAGGCTTCACTTCTGGCGCTTGTACTTGCTGTGTGCCAGGCTGGGTGGCGATCAAGACAGTTTCGGTCCCTGGTTGTGTGTGGCTCATGCCTTAGATGAAGATGATTTTCTTTTTTTCTTTTTTAGATATGGGGTCTCACTATCCTGCCCAGACTGTTCTCAAACTCCTGGCCTCAAGCCTTCCTCCCACCTTGGCCTCCCAAAGTGCTGGGATTACAGGCATGAGCCTGGCCTAGATGAAGAAATTGATAGTTGCAATATATTTACAATACCAACTTCACAGGGGAAGACACAAAGGTTGGGGTTGGGGCTGCTAACCTAGCCTAGAAGGACCCAGAACGAAACCCAAAGAATGTGTGGGGTTAGCAAAGCACAGCCAGAGAGGACTGTGGGTAGGAGAGGGGTGGGATGGGGGTGGGGGAAAGAAAGCAGGGCCTTGATGGCAAACAGACTTGGCTTCTAGCTCCTGCTCCATCTCTGGCAAGCTGTGCCATTTAAGCAAATGTGCTTGCTTCCTCTGCACTTCATTCTCCTTATCTGTAAAATGAGGGATCTTACTAATCCGTTACTTACAAAAGCTAACATTTACTGAGCCCATACTTGGTGGCAGGCCCTATTCTAACCACCTTACATTATTAAGCCCAGGGGTAATTTTCAAAAACAATAAAATTATGACTCTCATATGGATATTAAATGAACCTATATCAAAGATTTTATGGAACACATTAAGTAATGAGGGAATTGGTAAGACGTTATGACTAGTTCAAAACATCTCACAGTTATAGTCACGTTAAGGAACAGGGAAGTGAACTTACAGATAGGTACAAAACTGGCAAAGTTGGTTGACATCCACAAGGCAATAATTAATTGCATTCTACTGGACACAATTTGCATTTCTTTTTTTTTTTTTTTTTTTTTTTGAGACGGAGTCTCGCTCTGTCACCCAGGCTGGAGTGCAGTGGCCAGATCTCAGCTCACTGCAAGCTCCGCCTCCTGGGTTCACGCCATTCTCCTGCCTCAGCCTCCCGAGTAGCTGGGACTACAGACGCCCGCCACCTCGCCTGGCTAGTTTTTTGTATTTTTTAGTAGAGACGGGGTTTCACAGTGTTAGCCAGGATGGTCTCAATCTCCTGACCTCGTGATCCACCCGTCTCGGCCTCCCAAAGTGCTGGGATTACAGGCTTGAGCCACCGCGCCCGGCCCACAATTTGCATTTCTATGGACAAGAACTAGGCCAGGCACGGTGTCTCACACCTGTAATCCCAGCACTATGGGAGGCCAAGGCAGCAGATCACTTGAGGTCAGGAGTTCGAGACTAGCTAGCCAACATGATGAAACCCCATCTCTATTAAAAATACAAAAATTAGCTGGGTGTGGTGGCACATGCCTGTAATCCCAGCTACTCGGGAGGTTGAAGCAGCAGAATCGCTTGAACCCGGGAGGTGGAGGTTGCAGTGAGCCAAGATCGCACCATTATACTCCAGCCTGGGATACAAGAGTGAAACTCCATCTAATTTAAAAAAAAAAAAAGTGCTTTACTGACAGCTTTCTACAAGATACAGAGCTATAAAGTAGCTCAAAAACAATGAAGGACCAAAAATAATCCTATGGGTTGAGCTAGTCAGGACACCTGCTGAATGTCAAGGTTTTTCTAATTTGTCCTTATGATCTCCCCAACCCCTTAGGATCATTATAATCTTAAAGAAAAATGATTCTTGATTTAAAAATTGGCTGTTCTGATTAGATGTGGCCTGATTGTTTATGGAGGTACAGCAAGAGAGTTTATTTGTCAGCCAGACATGGTGGCTCATGCCTACAATCTCAGCACTTTTGGGAGGCCGAAGTGGACGGATGACTTGAGCTCAGGAGTTCCAGTCTAGCTTGGGCAACATAGTGAAACCCCTTCTCTACAAAAAATACAAAAAATTATCTGGGCATGGTGGCACATACCTGTAGTCCCAGCTACTGGGGAGGCTAAGGTGGGAGGATTACCTGAGCCCAGGAGGTTGAGGCTTCAACGAGCCATGATTGCATCACTGCATTCCAGCTTAGGCGACAAAATGAGACTATCTCAAAGAAAAAAAAAAGTATTAATTTGTCATATAGGCCTCCTAAATTTGCTTCACAAAACTTAGAGCCATACAGATTCAAACAATCACAAAATTACCTTTTGTCTAGAAGTTTTCATAAGGAATCTCCAATTGGAAGCTTTATTCTTTTCCCAGCTGGAATCTTAAAAAGGCTCTATTATTTGTTATTTCAAAGTTAAGAAACCCAGCTCAAGACACTTCCCACCAAATTTCTTTCACCTGTCAAACCTATATATTTGAGTGAATTCTTCTCTTTTTTTGTTCTCTGAATATCATAAAGTTCCTGGCCTTCCAGGGAGTGACTATCTTTAATACCTGTAAACCAGGTACCAAGCCAGTTTTGTTTTTTGGTTTGTTCTTTTTTTTTTTTTTTTTTTTTTTTTAGACAGAGTCTTGTTCTATCATCCAGGCTTGAGTGCAGTGGTGCAACCTTGGCTCACTGCAACCTCTGCCTCCCACGTTCAGGCTATTCTCCTGCCTCCACCTGCCCAATAGCTGGTACTACAGATGCCTGCCACAACACCTGGCTAATTTTTATATTTTTAGTAGAAATGAGGTTTCATCATGTTGGCCATGCTGGTCTCAAACTCCTGACCTCAGGTCATCTGCCTGCCTTGGCCTCCCAAAGTGGTGGGATTACAGGTGTGAGCTACCACATCCGGCCTGGAGCCAGTTTTCATGGAGACCTTTGTAGGCATGTGTTCCATAGGTATTAATACAAATGTTATCCCTTAAAATGCCCTGTCACACCTGATTTAGTGAGCACCATTCTCGATATGATGCTCCAAGTGAGGCCGTGGCTACAATAAATCCATTTGTCCTGGTAAGAAGGAGGACATAGTCTTGCTGAACATGTGCAAATAACTATTACCATGAAAAGTAAAAAGACTTTTGTTTTTTGAGATGGAGTTTCACTCTTGTTGCCCAGGCTGGAGTGTAATGGCTCGATCTCGGCTCACTGCAATCTCCACCACCCTGGTTCAAACGATTCTCCTGCCTCAGCCTCCTGAGTAGCTGGAATTACAGGGACCCACCACCATGCCCAGCTAATTTTGTATGTTTAGTAGAGACGAGGTTT
Organism: Rhinopithecus roxellana; assembly: GCF_007565055.1. NCBI lineage: Eukaryota > Metazoa > Chordata > Mammalia > Primates > Cercopithecidae > Rhinopithecus > Rhinopithecus roxellana. Next base: position 8,612,044 of record NC_044560.1, on the reverse strand, counting down.
CTCCATGTTGGTCAGGCTGGTCTCCAATTCCTGACCTCAGGTGATCCACTCGACTTGGCCTCCCAAAGTGCTGGGATTACAGGCGTGAGCCACCACACCTGGACAAAAAGTACAAAGACTTTACAAGAGTTTCTGAGTTCTAGAAGGCCAGGGAGAATCAGATATCATTTTTATTTTTCATTTTATTTTTTGAGACGGAGTCTTGCTGTGTCGCCCAGGCTGGAGTGCAGTGGCGCGATCTCGGCTCACTGCAAGCTCAGCCTTCCCGGTTCACACCATTCTCCTGCCTCAGCCTCCCGAGTAGCTGGGACTACAGGAGCCCACCACCTCGCCTGGCTTTTTTGTATTTTTAGTAGAGACGGGGTTTCACTGTGTTAGCCAGGATGGCTCGATCTCCTGACCTCGTGATCCGCCCGCCTCGGCCTCCCAAAGTTCTGGGATTACAGGCGTGAGCCACTGCACCTGGCCCAGATATCACTTTTAAATGGTTTCTTTCCATTTATAAAAGCAGAGATGATGAAATTGTTATGGTTACAGATGGATTAAGAAGAGAGAGAAAGGACATTTATTCTTTAATAAGTAAGGAAAATAGAGTGTTGAAACAACACCAGCAGTTTTCTAAACATATTTGTTTAGAAAAATACAATAAAATTTCCCTCTTTTTTTCACTCAGTCCCGTGTAATTAATTCTTATTCTATTGTCTTCTGAGTTAAACATGAAACTATTTGCTTCTAATCCTCAACAGCCCTGGAAATCCTGACTCATTCCACTGGTAATAGTCTAAGAATTTTCTAAGTAATGTCAGCTCAGCTCAGTTTGAAGTACCTGGTACAGTCCTTTCCCATAAAGTTCTGAGACTGTCCTTGGTTGGAAACACCAAATCCAGCCTGTAGCTTATAGCAGTAAACCTCTGAGGCATTGTAGATGACAGAGTCTTAATATGACTTTAGTTAATTTATTACAGATCATCTTAAAATGTGAAAGGTCTGGCTGGGCTTGGTGGCTCACACCTGTAATCCCAGCACTTTGGGAGGCAAAGGGAGGGGGGGTGTGGATCTCTGAGGTCAAGAGTTCAAGACCAGCCTGGCCAACATGGTGAAACCCTGTCTCTATCAAAAATATAAAAAATTAGCTGGGCATGGAGGCGCACGCCTGTAATACCGTTACTCAGGAGTCGGAGGCAGGAGAATCGCTTGAACCCAGGAGGTGGAGGTTGTAGTGAGACGAGATCATGCCATTGCACTCCAGCCTAGGCGACAGAGCGAGAGTCCATCTCAATAAAATAAAACAAAATAAAATATGAAAGGTCTGATGAAGGTTCATAATAGGAATCAGGAAACAAGGCAATTTGGTTGTTTCTGTGGCATGAAAAACAGATAATAAAACCATATCCAAAATTTTGATAAAAATACCTCTAAAGATAATTGATTACATCTTTCTGTACAGAAATCAGTAAACATTACATCTGATTCATAGAAATGTATGAACATAATTTGTACAGAGGAAAGAAAATCTTGAGATTGAACACATGATAACACAGAAACTTTTTTTTTTTTTTTTGAGACAGGTTCTGACTCTGTCACCCAGGCTGGAGTACAGTGGCATGATGATGGCTCACTGCCGCCTCAACTCCTTGAGCTCGTGATCCTCCTGCCTCAGTCTCCCAAGTAGCTGGGACTACAGGCATGCACCACCATGCCTAGCTAATTTTATTTTTATTTTTCATAGAGATGAGATCCCACTATATTTCCCAAGCTGGTCTTGAACTCTTGGGCTCAAGCAATCGTCATCATCCCACCTTAACCTCCCAAAATGTCGGGATTACAGGCATGAGCCACTGCTCCTGGACATAATTTTTTTTTTTTTTTTTGGTACCAAGAATATAAACTAAAGAGATTCAGGCCAGGCATGGTGGCTTCACGCCTGTAATCCTAGCACTTTGGGAGGCTGAGACAGATGGATTACCTGAGCTCAGGAGTTCGAGACCAGCCTGGCTGACATCGGTGAAACTCCATCTCTACTAAAACACCAAAAATCAGCTGGGTGTGGTGGCGTGCACCTGTAATCCCAGCTACTCAGGAGGCTGAGGCAGGAGAATTCCTCAAACCCAGGAGGTGGAGGTTGCAGTGAGCCGAGATTGTGCCACTGCACTCCAGCCTGGGCAACAAAGCAAAACTCTGTTAAAAAAAAAAAAAAAAAAAGAAGAAGAAGAAAGATTCAGTAATAGTATAGTAGAGCCTAGACACCTTACCAATGTTTACAGCTCTCTATTCCATGACAAGTCTGATGTGCATCCTAACCAAGACACACTGGCTTTGACCATGATAGAGTCAAATTAAAGAAAGAAGGCTGTAACAAGTAAACATTTTAAATAATAACTGAACTTGGCTGGGTGCAGTAGCTCATGCCTATAATCCCAGCTCTTTGGGAGGTCAAGACGGGTAGAGCTCTTGAGCCCAGGAATTCAAGATCAGCCTGGGCAACATGTTGAAATCCCATCTCTATAAAAATACAAAAATTGCCAGGCATGGTGGTGCTTGCTTGTGGTCCCAGCTACTAAGGGAGGCTGAGGTGGGAGGATCATCTGAGCCTGGGGAGGCTGAGCCTGCAGTGAGCCATGATTGCACCACTGCACTCCAGCCTGGGTGACAGACACCCTGTCTCAACAAAATAAAAGAAAGGAGGGGAAGGAGAAGGGGAAGGGGAAGGAGAAGGGGAAGGGGAAGGGGAAGGGAAGGGGAAGGAAAGGGATAGGGAAGGGAGGGGAGGGGGAGGGGAAGGGAAGGGGAGCGGGAGGGGAAGGGGAGGGGAAGCGGAAGGGGAAGGGGTGGGGAAGGAGAGGGGAAGGGGAGGGGGAAAGGGTGGGGAAGGGGAAGGAGTGGGGAAGGGGAGGGGAAGCGGAAGGGGAAGGGGTGGGGAAGGAGAGGGGAAGGGGAGGGGGAAAGGGTGGGGAAGGGGAAGGAGTGGGGAAGGGGAGGGGAAGCGGAAGGGGAAGGGGTGGGGAAGGGGAGGGGGAGGGGAGGGGGAAGGGGAGGGGAAGAGGAGGTGGAAGGGGAGGGGAAGGGGAGAGGAAGGGGAAGGATGTAGGGAAGGGGGAGGGGGAGGGGAAGGGGAAGGGGGGAGGGAAGAGAAGGGAAAGGAAAGGAAGAAAGAACACTGAACTCATAGCTGATAACACTATACTGTTGTTGCCAATATCATCAAGCAAAGCATGACTAGGACTTTGATAAAAATCGGAAAACTCGACAGATCTATTTCATGAGTTCTGGTTCATAAGGGAACTAGCTCATGGGAGCGTTCTCCTTGAGCATAAAAACATACAAGGGATGGCCGGGAGCAGGGGTTCACGCCTGTAGTCGCAGCACTTTGGAAGACCGAGGTGGATGGATCACCTGAGGTCAGGAGCTCAAGACCAGCCTGGCCAACAGAATGAAACCCTGTATCTACTAAAAATGCAAAAAAATTAGCTAGGCATGGTGGTGGGCGCCTGTAATCCCAGCTACTTGGAAGGCTGAGGCAGGAGAATCGCTCGAACCCGGGAGGTGGAGGTTGCAGTAAGCAGAGATTGCGCCATTGTGCTCCAGACTGGGCAACAAGAGTGAAACTCCATCAAAAAAAAAAAAAAAAAAAGAAAAAAGAAAAAAGAAAGAAAAAGAAAAAAAACATACAAGGGACTGCCAGTAGCAGCGGTTCACGCCTGTAATCCCAGCACTTTGGGAGGCCAAGGCAGTGGATTACTTGAGTCCAGGAGTTTGAGACCAGCCTAGGCAACATGGTGAAAACCCCGTCTCTACTTAAAAAATAGGAAAAATTAACTCAGCATGGTGGCATGTGCCTATAGTTCCAGCTACTTGGGAGACTGAGGTGGAAGAATCACCTGAACTGGGAATGTTGAGGCTGCAGTGAGCCGAGATCACGCTACTGCACTCCAGCTAGGGCCACCCCAAAAACCCCCACAAAACAAAACAGAAACATAAGGGGACAAGGCCAGTGTCTCAGGGGCTTCGCATAAAGCTTGCGATTTAAAAATATTTATGTCGGGCCGGGCGCGGTGGCTCAAGCCTGTAATCCCAGCACTTTGGGAGGCCGAGGCGGGCGGATCACGAGGTCAGGAGATCGAGACCATCCTGGCTAACACGGTGAAACCCCGTCTCTACTAAAAAAATACAAAAAACTAGCCGGGCGAGGTGGCGGGCGCCTGTAGTCCCAGCTACTCGGGAGGCTGAGGCAGGAGAATGGCGTAAACCCGGGAGGCGGAGTTTGCAGTGAGCTGAGATCTGGCCACTGCACTCCAGCCTGGGTGACAGAGCGAGACTCCTTCTCAAAAAAAAAAAAAAAAATTTATGTGACTAATATTTTGATTACACAAATTTAACCTGAGCATCTCTTCTGAATTGACAACTCTTCCCGTCCAACTTTTTAATTAGACCTAGTTATTTCTTGCATTTTTCATCTAAAGTGAAAGAACAAATCTTTGTGATTTTCCAGGGATACTCAGGAAATCTCAAAGACTGTTTTAGGTGAAGAACATATTTTGAAAGTTTTATTTTATATTTTTCTATTTTAGGATTCAATTTAGGAAGGCAAAAATCAAAACGGTTGTTGGGGAGATTTGGACATTCCATTAAGATAGGATCTTGGTGTAATCCCAGCACTTTGGGAGGCCGAGGCGGGCGGATCACGAGGTCAGGAGATCGAGACCCTCCTGGCTAACACTGTGAAACCCCGTCTCTGCTAAAAAATACAAAAAATTAGCCAGGCGTGGTGGTGGGCACCTGTAGTCCCAGCTACTTAGGAGGCTGAGGCAGGAGAATGGCGTGAACCAGGAGGCGGAGCTTGCAGTGAGCCGAGATTGTGCCACTGCACTCCAGCCTGGGCAACAGAGCGAGACTCCGTCTCTAAAAAAAAAAAAAGATAGGATCTTGGGTGCCTGTCATTGTGACAAGAAGTATTTAAAAATAAGGTAACAAAAATGGTAAAGAACATTAGCTTCTTCATAAATGATAATTCCTGACGTAAATTGATTATTTAGGGAGAAAAAAGAATTTATTAAGACCTGAAGTCTTTGTTCTCTGTGCAATTATATAGTAAAGAATAACCTTTTATATTGTGGTAAATCAAGCCCATTAAGATTTAGCAAACTTTGCTACAATTTCAATGTATTTCATAGCTTCTTTTCAGACTCAGATATGGACAAACCAAGACAAGTGAAATTTACTTTTGAGTTTTGTCCTTTTTTAATGCTCTTTTACATTCTGGGCCAAATTAATGCTTTACTTGAGCACAATGTTGCTCTTTCAGTGGGTCTATGAGGTCAAAACAATTTTCACATTAATAGTAAAATGTGTTGGCATACAATGTGTTCATAATTTTTACCTTTAAATAAGTCACTCATAAGCATTTTAGGCCAATCACGGTGGCTCACACTTGTAATCCTAGCACTTTGGGAGGCTGAGGAGCACTTGTGGCCAGGAGTTCAAGACCAGTTTGGGCATCGTAAATAAAAAGTGTTTTAAAAATTAGCCAGGCATGGGCCAGGCGTGGTGACTCACACCTGTAATCCCAGCACTTTGGGAAGCCAAGGCAGGTGGATCACGAGGTCAGGAGACCGAGACCATCCTGGCTAACATGGTGAAACCCTGTCTCTACTAAAAATACAAAACATTAGCCAGGCGTGGTGGTGGGCACCTGTAGTCCCAGCTACTCGGGAGGCTGAGGCAGGAGAATGGCATGAACCCGGGAGGCAGAGCTTGCAGTGAGCCAAGATCTCGCCACTGCACTCCAACCTGGGCAACAGAGCAAGACCCTGCCTCAAAAAAAATAAAAAATAAAAAATTAGCCAGGCATGGTGGCAAGGACCTGTAGTACTAGCTACTTGGGAAGTTGAGGTGGGAGGATCACTTGAGCCCAGGAGTTGAGGTTACAGTGAGCTGGGATCGTGCCACTGCACTCCAACCTGGGTGATAGTGCAAGACCCTGTCTAGAAAAAATTAATTATTTTTTATTAAATATTGATTAAATATTGAAAGCTATAATTCACATAAACAAAAACTGTTGTGGATCTTCATGAAGTCCCAAGAGTGGAAAGGGTTCAAGAGACAAAAAAAAAAAAGAAAAAAACCTGAGAACCTCTGCTTTCATAACGATGGATCTAGTGTAATCTCAACCACTCATATTAATTTTTACTTGATACCAAAGTTTTACTTTTTACCAAAGTAATTGACTTCTATTTTGCAGGTCAAGCTAGGGGGTGGAGAGGGTAACTAATTAAGGCCGGTCTGCTTTACCCAGCATGGGAGTTGACTAACAAAGATAATAGTACAACTTTCTACAGTCACACGTCCTTTTTTACACCTTTAAAAAATGTCCATTAACACAACCCCAAATATTTTATATAGCACATATATTATGTTATATTTTATATAGCATGTAAGCAGAAGTATATAAACTTTAAATTACGTTTAGCAAACAGTGTTTCTATCTTTAGGTATCAATCATTTAGGTATCAATGATTATTCATTAAATAACTCAATTTAGTATCAGTTCAGGTTTTGTGGAGACAGGGTTTTGTTGTGTCTCCCAGGCTGGAGTGCAGTGGTGCAATCATGGCTCACTCCAGCCTCGAACTCCTGACTCAAGCAATCCTCCCACCTCAGCGTCTAGAGTAGCTAGGGCTACTGTAAGCACATGCCACAGTGCTAATTAAAAAAAGTTTTTGTAAGGACAAGGTCATACTTTGTTGGCCAGGCTGGTTTCAAACTCCTGAGCTCACGTGATCCTCCTGCCTCTGCCTCGCAAAGCGCTGGGACTCCAGGTGTGAGCCACTCTGCCTGCCTCAGTTCAAGGCTTTGTTGTTGTTGTTGTTGTTGTTGTTGTTGTTGTTGTTGTTTTTAGCGGAGTTTTGCTCCCGTTGCCCAGGCTGGAGTGCAATGGTATGATCTCGGCTCACTGCAACCTCCGTCTCCTGGGTTCAAGTGATTCTCCTGCCTTAGCCTCCTGAGTATCTGGGATTACAGGCGCCCACCACCAAACCCAGCCAGTTTTTTGTATTTTTTAGTAGAGATGGGGTTTCGCCATGTTGGCCAGACTGGTCTCGAACTCCTGACCTCAGGTGATCCTCCCGCCTCAGCCTCCCAAAGTGCTGGGATTATAGGCGTGAGCCACTGTTCTGACCTGATCTTTTCCCTTCTTGATCCAGTTATTTTGACTTTGAGCAGGAAGTGCTTTTGTGTCCTATTTCAAGGTTTGATGTCTGACCTAAAGACATGCTCTCACTAGCAGAAGAGGAGTTAGAGAGAACAAATGAATGAACAGTGAGTTGGGAGGAAAGAGTGGATGAATAAGTAAAGATCCCTTGGTGGCAAGTAACAGAAATGAAACTCAAACCATGTTAGGCAATGCATTTCTGAAAAGTCAATTGGCTTCAGGTATGGCTGGATCCAGGGACTCAAGGTTATCAGGCCCTATCTCTCTTTGTCTCTTTATTGTGGAATGTTGTATAGGTAGGTTCATTGAAAGCTCTGGCACTGGCACCAACAACTCCAGGCTTACACCTCATCTTCTCTTAAAACCAGCAGGAAGATGCGCTAATGCCCCTGGAGCCCATTGGCCTGCATTGATCCTGACTCTCTTTTGTTTGAATGGAGTCACGTGGCCATGTTCAAAGCAGTCACTGTGGCCTGGGGATAAAATAGATTGACTAGTGTAGACCTAATCTGCATGCCCATTCCTGGAGCATGGTAAGTTATTCCAACCAAGTCGCATGAACTGAGAGTAGAGAAGGGGTAGTATCCCTAAAGAAAAATCAGAAGAAGGAGATTTGAGAAAGAAAAGACATAAAATAAAGGGACAGCCAAGGGGCTGGATGAGGCTTCAGCTGCATTTCAAATAGTGACAAATCTACAAAGAAAAATAAAGCGGGGCCAGACACCATGGCTCACACCTGTAATCCCAGCACTTTGGGAGGCTGAGGTGGGAGGAACTCCTGAGCCCAGGAGTTTGAGACCAGTCTGGGCAGCATGGTGAGACCCCATCTCTACAAAAAGACCAAAAATTAGGCCAGGCGCGGTGGCTCATGCCTGTAATCCCAGCACTTTTGGGAGGCTGAGGTGGGCAGATCACGAGGTCAAGAGATCGAGACCATCCTGGCCAACATGGTGAAACTCTGTCTCTACTAAAAATACAAAAATTAGCTGGGCATGGTGGAACGCCCATGAAGAGGATTTTTTGGAATCATAGCAGGAGAAGGCAATCCTGGCTGTCATGTCCCCATAGGTTGTATAACTGAATTAATGGCCCTTAAGTCAGTTAACATTCTCCATTTACCTGATTTTTTCTTAACTATGAAAACTGGAGAATTCCAAGGGGAAAATGTTGGAGCTATGTGTCCTTTTTCTAATTGTTCAGTGACTAAGTCCTCTAAAGCCTCCAGTTTCTCTTTACTTAGCGGCCCTTGTTCTATCCAAATTGACTTATCTGTTAACTGTTTTAAAGGCATAAGTTCTGGAGGCTTAACAATGGCCACCATCAAAAATGACATCCTAAACCTTGGCAGGAATTTTGTCTTCCCGCTTGAAGCGGTTCCTTTGAAACTTGCAAATTTTTTCCTAGTCCCATACCAGGGACATACCCCATTTCATGCATCATATGTTGACTTTGAGGGCTATATAATTGTTCTGGAATTAAAACTTGTGCTCCCCATTCTTGTAATAAATCTCTTCTCCATAAATTTATAGGTACAGAAGCTATAATTGGTTGAATAGTCCCAAGTTGTCCATTGGGCCCTTCGCAATGCAAAATATAACTACTTTGATGTACCTCAGGGGCTTTACCAACTCCAACTATGTTAAATTGAGTGGGTTGAATTGGCCAAGAGGATGGCCAGTGCTGTAGAGAAATGATTGAAATGTCCACTCCTGTATCTACCAGACCTTTAAATTTCTTTCCCTGAATAGTTATTTTATAGGTAGGATGCTTATCAGTAATTTGATTCACCCAATAAACTGCTTTGCCTTGCTTATTTGTGCTTGCAAAATCCTCCTGTTCATTTAATTTCACTTTCCTCCATTTCCGTGTACGGCACAATCAGTTGTGCTATACGTTCTCCGGGCTCTGCTTTCCAGGGAACAGAAGTAGATATAACAATTTGAATTTCCCCATTGTAATCTGAATCAATGACTCCTGTATGTACTTGCACTCCTTTTAAATTTAAACTAGATCTACCTAGAAATAATCCTATCGTCCCTGCTGACAAGGGTCCACAGACCCCCGTTGGAACTTTTTGCAGGAGTTCCCCGGGCAGAAGACTCACAGCTTTTGTGTAGCACAAATCTACTGCAGCACTGCTGGCTGTGGTGGGGACCAGACATTGTATGGGGTGAGGGAGTGGCCTGACCCAGAAATGCCCCGGTTTGGAACAGGGCCTGGGAGGAGCCCCTCATGGTGTTTCCCAAAATCAGGTTCTCATCTTTATTAAACTTAGAGTGACACTGATTAGCCCAATGTTTTCCTTTTTTGCATTTTGGATGTATTCCAGGCTCATACTGATTGATAGCTTGTTTAAATTCTTTGAGTAATTTAAAAGGAAAAGGCTCAAATGTAGCTATAATATTTCCCTGTTGATCTGGGGGGTGTATTCTAACAGGGAACTGTGAAGCTTCTAAATCACCCTCTCGTCTAGCTTCCTGGATTCCTGCCTGAATAGAACTGAGAGTGGTCACTCAAGGCGCTGCTCAAACAGTCACTGGGGCACTACTTTTCACCCAGTATCCTCCAGAAAAGAAAGATCTGGAGGGTCAGGCTACTCTTTTTCTTCAAAATAAGGAGGGGGTGCAGAAGTGTAAGGATGAACTGCTTCCTCCTTTGCCACTTTAGCTTTAGCTGGCAAACAAACCTGCTCTGTCACCTCTTCTGTTACTTCATTACACTCTCCTTCCTCCACATCATTAGTGTGAAAAGGTTCCAAGGTGGAAGGAACCAGAGCCCACACTTGTCTCATTGTTACCCTGATGCTTCTGAGCTCCCCTTCTTACTCACCACAGGGATTGCTTTGAGAGTACTCGGGTGTCCTGCAGTTTAGTTCCACATTCTCCAACTGTCGCTCTGGTGACCCTTCAACCCAGGTTCCAGCCCCACATAGGGGCACCACTTGCCAAGGCCAGCTCAGTCATGGAGAGCCTAACCCAGCAGCACTAGAGGAATTAAAGACACACACAAAGAAATATGGAGTGTGGAGTGGGAAATCAGGGGGCTGACAGCCTTCAGAGCTGAGAGCCCTGAACAGAGTTTCACCCACATATTTATTGACAGCAAGCCAGTGATAAGCATTGTTTCTATAGATTATAGATTAACTAAAAGTATTCCTTACGGGAAACAAAGGGATGGGTTGAAACAAAGGGATGAACTCTGGCTAGTTATCTGGAGCAGGAACATGTCCTTAAGGCACAGATTGCTCATGCTATTGTTTGTGGTTTAGGAACGCCTTTAAGCGGTTTTCCGCCCTGGGTGGGCCAGGTGTTCCTTGCCCCCATTCCAGCAAACCCTGTAATCCCAGTTACTTGGGAGGCTGAGGCAGGAGAATAGCTTGAACCCAGGAGGCGGAGGTTGCAGCTATCAGGAGGCTGAGGCAAGAGAATTACTTGAACCCAGGAGGTGGAGGCTGCTGTGAGCTGAGATCGTGCCACTGCACTCCAGCCTGGGCGACAGAGCGAGACTCTGTATCAAAAAAAAAAAAAAAGAAAAAGAAAGAAAGAAAGAAAAAATAAATTATGTTCCTTCTGCCTCACATCTAGTTGATAGCTTGGCTGGGAATAAAATTCTATGTTAATGATATTTTTCACTCTTAATAAATTCCCTTTCTAATTAAGTCAACTAGAGTTGACTTTTGAGTATTCTGAAGGTATCGTTTGTTGTTGTTGTTGTTGTTTGCCTTCTAGTTTCTAATGTTATTATTTAGAAGTTCAAGGCCATCCCAATTCCCATCTTTTTTAAAAAACAATTTAATTGAGATATATGCATATGCCCCCAATTTTTTTTTTTTTTTTTTTTTTTTTTTTTGAGACAGGATCTCACTCTGTTGCCCAGGCTGGAGTGCAGTGGTGCAATCGTAGCTCAACTGCAGCCTTCACCTTCCAGGCTCAAGTGATCTTCCCATCTCAGCCTCCCTAGTAGTTGTGACCACAGGTGCAAGCTACTATGTTTGGCTAATTTTTGTTTTTATTTTTATAGAGATGGGGTTTCCACATGTTACCCAGTCTGATGTTCGAAGTCTTGGGCTCAAGTGACCCACCCGCCACGGCCTCCCAAAGTTCTCGGATTATGGGCATGAGTCATGGCACCTGGCCATGCCCCAAGTCTTTAGATGTGGCATTCTTTTGGGTTTTCTCTCTCTCTCTGAAATCTTGTTAGGTTCCTCTCTACCTCTCCTACCTCTAGGCCAATGGCCACAAGTTTCCTGGGGATATTCCTCCCACATCAAAACACAGTTCTCCATACTCTGTAAGGTTTAAGGAATCATAATAATAGAATCTCCCTGCTTCTTTCATTCAGCTAGTGATTTATTGAGCATGTACTAGACAATTGCTGGACAATTGGCTGAACTGTCTTCTAAGTCTGGGTTTACAACGGGTCAAAAACACAGGGCTCCTAACCTCAGTGGAGCTCATATAGCAAAGGGATAGTACGTGGAAATAGATCAAACAATTTCAAATTTTGCTACATTTTTTTCTTTTTCTTTCTTTTTTTTTCTTTTTGGCAATGGAATTTCACTCTTGTTGCCCAGGCTGGAGTGCAATGACGCGATCTCAGCTCACTGCAACCTCTGCCTCCCAGGTTCAAGTGATTCTTCTGCCTCAGCCTCCCGAGTAGCTGGGATTACCGGTGTACACCACCACGCCTGGCTAACTTTGTATTTTTAGTAGTGATGGGGTTTCTCCATGTTAATCAGGTTGGTCTTGAACTCCCGACCTCAGGTGATCCATCTGCCTTGGCCTCCCAAAGTACTGGGATTACAGGCATGAGCTACCATGCCCGGCCAAATTTTGCTACTTATGAATAAAAGAGAGTGTTGTTATAGTGAAGTATGAGGGTAGTCAAGGGGTATCCCTCTGAGAACTAAAAGATGGGAATCAGAATGGAGTGTCCTGGCAGAGGTTTCCACAGATGTTGAAGTTCTTGTGCTGGTCTCTCAGGCTCACCTGATTAGGTGTACCTTTCATCTCACCTCCCAGTCCCCTCCATCCCCTCTGGCCTCCTCGCTGCTCCTCAGACACACCAGACATGCTGCTGCCTTGGGGACTTTGCCTTCACTATCACCTCTACTGGGAACACTCTTCCCTCCACCTAATCTGTGGCTCATTCCCCCACTTCCTCCACATTTCATATACTGCCTTCTCACTGAGACATTACCCAGCTCTGATGTGGAAAATTGCAAATCCATTCCCCAATCCTCAAATCCCCTCTCTTGGCTTTCTTTCTTTTCCCTGAGTACTGATTTCCATCTGACATACTTTATGTATTTATTCATTCATTCATTTGAGACAAGGTCTCACTCTGTCACCCAGGCTGGAGTGCAGTGGCACAATCATGGCTCACTACAGCTTTGATCTCTTGGGCTCAAGTGATCCTCCCAACTCAGCCTCCTGAGGAGCTTGGACTACAGGTGTGCGCCCCACAGTCCTGGCTAATTTTGTTCATTTTTTTGTAAAGACGGGGTCTCTCTATGTTGCCCAGGTTGGTCTTGAACTCCTGGACTCAAGTGATTCTCAAGCCTTGGCCTCCCAAAGTGCTGGGATTACAGTGTGGTGTAAGCCACCACATCTGGCCTGACATACTATATTTATTTCCTTGTCATGTTTACGGTCTGTCTGTCTTCATTAGCATGTAAGTTTCCCAGCAGCAGGGATTTGCATGCCTTTCATTCCTGTCTCTTCAGCACCAAGTACAGTGTGTGGCACATAGTAGGTGTTTCATAAGCACTTGAGTGAATAGGTAGCTCTGTGTGGGAAATAGTCTGGTATATTTGTGCAACAGTAGAAGGTCAGTGGATGGGATAAGGGAGCAAGTGAGTAGGGCAGGAGGGGAGCTTGGAGGGGTGGTCGGGGGCAGACACACAGGCTGCTAGGCCATGGAAATGAGGGTGGATTTAAACAATAATAGAAGACCTTTCAGGGGTTTTAAGTAGCAGAGTGACGTTATCTAATTTGTATTTTTAAAGGGTCACAATGGCTGCCATGTTAGGCTCGAATGTAGGGGTCCAGAGTAGTAAGTAAGGGGTAGAAAAGAATCAACCAGCCGGGCATGGTGGCTCACACCTGTAATCCCAGCTGCTCAGGAGACCAAGGTGGGAGGATGGTTTGAGGCTGAGAGTTTGAGAACAGCCTAGGCAACACAGTGAGACCCTGTCTCTAAAAAAAATAATTAAAATATTAGGCAGGCATGGTGGTGGCATGCACCTGTAGTCCCAACTACTCAAGAGGTTGAAGTGGGAGAATCGCTTGAGTCCAGGAGTTCAAGGCTGCAGTGAGCCATGATTGTGCCACTGCGCTCCAGCCTGGGTGCCAGAGTAAGACCCTGTCTCAAAAAAAAAAAAAAAAGAAAGGAAAAGAAAAGGAAAAGGACAGGCACAGTGGCTCACACCTGTAATCCTAGCATTTGGGAGGCCAGGAAGGGAGGATCACTTGGGCCAAAGAGGAATGATCATTTGAGCCCAGGAGTTCAAGACCAGCCTGGGCAACATAGTAAGACCTTGTCTCTATAAAAATAAAAATAAAAAAAAAAGAGAAATGAAAAGAAAAGAACCAGCCAGTTAGGAAGCTACTGCAGTAGTCTAGGCAAGAAAAGATGTTGGCTGAGATCCAGGTGAGGGCAAGAGCACATGAGAGAAGCCGCCAGAATGCAGAGTCCACAGGAAATCTGCACTTCATCCTGCTGCGGGATCCTCGCCACACACTGGTGTGGGTTTATAGACCTCTTTTACTGATACCTCTTCTAATATCAAATGCAGTTTGGCAGTTAATGTTCCAGCTAGACTCTACAAGGGATTGGAGGAGGCTGAATTAGATCCTGCCAGCCAGGTCTCAGAAGCTATAACTAAGAATGCAGAGGAATCCCAGCCCCAGCCTTCAAAGTCCTCCAGCCAGGAAATACCCTTCCCTGTACTTGGCTCCTGGCTGATAAGTCTTGTTATTTCCTGGATCTATCCCATCCTCTCCATCTCCAAGGCCACTTCCAGACCCTCATCACACTTGGCTGCACAAGTGATGGCAGCCTCCCTCTTCACTGGCCTCTCTGCTTCCAGTCTTCAAATCCACCCTCCCCTGGGTTGACTGAATGAACATCCTAAAACCCAAACCTAATGGAGTCCCTTTTCTGCTCAAAACCTTTCAGTGACTGCCCGTCACGTCCAAGATGAAACGCTAGCTCTGTATCATGGGATGCAAGACTGTCCTCCGCTGGACGCTGCCTTCTCCTCCAGCTACACTTCCCGCCCCTCCCACTTCGCTCCCACTTGACCCCCAGCCTCACCTAGCGCTTGGTGTTCCTCTTTCCACTTCCTGCTTTGCTGGTGAGTCCTGGCTTAGACTCTTGCCTCTGCCTAGATAACTGTTCCCAGCCTCTGTTGTGTGGTTACTTCTCTTGCCTCACAATTAGCTCAGGAAAACACCGCCTCCAAGAATCCGGGAACCCTTCCCTGGCCTCCCCTGTCTCATGCCTGCAGTTCACCTGGCATGGCAGTATACCTGTGCTGCTGCTCTGGCTTTTTTTTGTTTTTTATGTTTTTGAGACAGGTTCTCACTCTCGTCGCCCTAGCTAGAGTGCAGTGGCGCAATGTCAGCTCACCGCAGCCTCGACTTCCCAGGCTTAAGCGATCCTCCTCAGTCTCCCAAGTAGCTGGGACTACAGGCGTGTGCCACCATGCCCAGCTAATTTCTGTATTATTATTTATTATTATTATTATTATTATTTGTAGAGACAGGGTCTTGCCATGTTGCCCAGGTTGGTCTCAAACTCCTGGGCTCAAGCAATCTGCCTGCGTCAGCCTCCCAAAGTGCTGGGATTACAGGTGGAAGCCGCTGCACCTGGCCAAGTGAATGCAGCAGCTACTGCTCTGAACTAATTGGTTTGCTTGTCTTCTGCAACTGGACCATGAATTCCCCAAGGGCAAGGACCTTGGCTACCCATTGTTATGTGCTGGCCTTGTCTACAGTGACTGGTACATAGCACGTGCTTGGTTAAAAATTGTTGAACTTGCTGGCCTTAGCCACACTACCATACCCTTAGGACAGCCTGGCTAAGGTCCTCGTGGTGAAACAGAAAGAGCTAGCCAGCTCATCTTATTTATTTACTGATTTTTATTTTTATTGGAGATGGGGTTTCACCATGTTGGCCAAGCTGGTCTCAAACTCCTAGCCTCAAGTGATCTGCCCGTCTTGGCCTCCCAAAGTGCTGGGATTACAGGCATGAGCCACTGTGCCTGGCCAGCTTGTCTTCATCAGCCCTGAGCTGATGAGGCTGTCAAGTATCAACCTCAACACTCTTCCCAGGCTCTCTTTTCTACCTCAGGCAGAGTTTGTCTTCAGATGCAAAGGCCTGTGAGTCTTCCCTCCAGTTAGAGCTGAGTCTTGGCCAGCCACAGAAGGGATTCTGACATTGCATCCAAATAAGGTGAAAGGATTAGCTGTTGTTAAAACAGCGTGAGAGCTGTGAGTAAGGAAATATTCTCTCTGAGATGGGCTCTGCTGAAATATACAACATGAGGCTTCCAAATAGGAGCTACTGACTGGAAAGAAGCCTGCTTGTTACCGAGCCTGAATCTTCCTCCCCAGCCAGGGATCTAGTGATGCCAATCCCGCTGAGGTCTGGCGTTCAACGGAGGTCAGGATGCAGCCCACCGGAGACCTTAAGGGGTGGGGGCTCCTTCATTAGTTAGCAGGCATGGTTTAGCAACAGTAACATCACAAGTAATGTGTGGGATTTAGGCTTTCTGAACGGCGCTAACATAATATGGAGAATGAACAGTCCAAAGTCTCCATGAGCAAGGATTGATAGAAAAGAATTCATTTGCCGAGCGCTGTGGCTCACGCCTGTAATCCCAGCACTTTGGGAGGCTGAGATGGGCGGATCACGAGGTCAGGAGATCGAGACTATCCTGGCTAACACGGTGAAACCCCATCTCTAGTACAGATACAAAAAAAATTAGCCGGGCGTAGTGGCGGGCGCCTGTAGTCCCAGCTACTCGGGAGGCTGAGTCAGGAGAATGGCGTGAACCCGGGAGGCGGAGCTTGCAGTGAACCCAGATCGTGCCACTGCACTCCAGCCTGCGTGACAGAGCAAGACTCTGTCTCAAAAAAAAAAAAGAATTCATTCAACAACCTTTTACCAAGAATAGTCATATAAGATCCTTTTGTAGTTCATGAACATCATGATTGGGTGTTTATGCACATGTGTGAGATCTGCCACTCTCTGAACCTTGTTACAACATTGGCACATTACCCATCTAACCTGAAAAAAAAAAATAATAATAGTCATACATGGGCCAGGCATGGTGGCTCACACCTGTAATCCCAGCACTTTGGGAGGCCAAGGTGGGCAGATTGCTTGAGTTCAGGAGTTCAAGACCAGTCTGGGCAACATAAGGAGACCCTGTCTCTGCAAAAAAATACAAAAATTAGCCACGGTGTTGGTGCACACCTGTGGTCCCAGCTACTCGGGTGGCTGAGGCAAAAGTATCACTTGAACCCAGGAGGTTGAGGCTGCAGTGAGCTGTGATCATGCCACTGCACTCCAACGTGGGTGGCAGAGTGAGACCTTGTCCAGAAAGAAAAAAAAGAATAGTCACACAAAATATGTAACTTATCTATTGCTGTATAACAAATTATTCCTAAGCACAGCAGCTTAAAACAATATTTATTTATCTCACAGTTTCTGTGGGTCAGAAAATTGGGAGTGGTTCTGCTGAGTGGTTCTTATTCCTGGTTGCATGAGAGTTTGCAGTCAAATCATCAGCTGGGGCTGCCATCATCTGAAGGCGTGACTGGGGCTGTAGGACCTGCCTCCATGATGGCTCACTCACACAGCTATTGGCAGGAGGTCTCAGTTCCTTAAGACATGACCCCTCCCTAGAGCTGCTTGAGTGTGCTCATGACATGGCAGCAGCTCTCTGCAGGAGCAGGGAATCCACGAGAGAGAGAAAGAGAGAGAGACCAAGACAGAAGCCTCAAGGTCTTTTGTGACCTTGGTCTTGGAAGTTGTACACTGTCACTTCCACTTTATCCTGTTTGTTACAAGTGAGTTACTAAATTCAGTTCACAGTCAAGGGGAAGGGAAATAGGGTACACCTTTTGAAGGAAGTGTCAAAATTGTGGACATATCAAACCACCTCATCAAGTCAAAAAGAAACACAAAACCTGAAAGTCTCTTGAGGCTGCTAAAACTCCTGCTGCCATTAAGACAATGGGAATTTAGTATGAAGAAAGGAGTTCTAGATTGACAGTGATGGCAAGACTCATTCACTAATTCATCCATCCATTCATTCATCCACTCATTCAACAGCTATTAATTGATCGTTACTGTGTGCAGTTGGAAAACTCTATTAAATGCTACAGGGCTCAAGAACAAACACCATTATAATTAAAATAACAATTGCTGGCTGGGCACAGTGGTTCATGTCTGTAATCCCCGGACTTTTGGAGGCCAAGGCAGGAGGATCGCTTGAGCTCAGGAACTTGAGACCAGCCTGGGCAACATGGTAAAACCCTGTCTCTATAAAAAATTTAAAAATTACCCAGATGTGGTGGTGTGTGCCTGTAGTCCCAGCTACTAGGGCGACTGAGATGGGAGGATTGTGAGCCTTGGAGGCTGAGGCTGCAGTGAGCCAAGATTGCATCACTGCACTCCAGCCTGGGTGACAAAGTGAGATCCTGTCTTAATAATAATAATAATAATAATAATAATAATAATAGCAACAACAATTGCTGGCCTTTATCTAGCATTTACTGTGTGCCCAGTACTGCAAAGATCTTTGGATTTAATTATCTCATTTAATTATCCCAATAACCCTTTGAGGTGGAGGCTGTTATTATTCCCCATTTACAAATGAGCAACCTTAGAAAGGGAAGGTCATGTACTTTCAAGGGGTAGAACCCATGATGTGACTCTTAGTCTGTTTGGGCTGCTATAACACATACACACAAAAAAACACCATGAACTGCATGGCTTATAATCAACAACCACTTACTTCTCACAGTTCTGGTGGCTGGAAAGTCCAAGATCATGACACCAGCAAATTCAATGTCTGATAAGGGCCCACTTTCTGGTTCACAGATGGCATATCCTTGCTGTGTCCTCACATAGTAGAAGGGGAGGGGGGGTCTCTCTAGAGCCTCTTTTACAAAGGTACTAATCTCATTCACGAGGGCTTCACCCTTACGACCCGTCACCTCCAAAAGACCCTGCCTCCTAATACTATCACTTTGGGGGTTAGGATTTCAATGTATGAATTTGGGAGGGGTGCAGATCACAGACATCCAGGCCACAGCAGAACCAAAGGACTCTGACCTGAAAGTCTGTATGCTTATACCATAGAGTCTTCTAGTAATAACAGTGACAGTTATTATTACTGTTTTAATGATGGATTCCTGTTACCTAGCCGACAACTCTGAGGCTCAGAGAGCACAAGCGAATTGTCCAAGGTTGTTTTTGGCAAAGCCAAGCTGCAAAGCCAGGTCCCAAGAGTGCCGAGTGTGTGCTCTTTCTTCTACACATGCTTAAAACGGAGTCCTTTCTGTCCTGCTTCCTGCAGAAACAGAGCTAAGATGGAAAAGGGCCCAGGAGACTGGGGAGGAGTGTGGGAAGGGGAGAAATTATTGCTGGTGCCTGGAAGTTTTCACAAGTGTGGATTTCCCCTGGTTGGTTGAAGACTAGATCAGAATCTCTCCAGAGGCTGCTGTGAAGATGCCGTGGAATTCCTGGTGTGCCTGATGAGGTGTTGCTGCACTGAGGCTGTCAGACAGCTGGCTCTCTGAGAAAAGCTCCAGACCCTGTTGCTGCCACAGGGAATGAGGTCAGATGCAGCTAAATGTTGTGGAGCCTTTGCTGAGTGTCAGGTCACAGTGTTAAGTTGTGCACATTTACTCAGCGTCCTCATGGCCATACACAAATCAATACTCTTGATTATTTCCATCTTAAATAGGAGGAAACTAAGGCACAAAAAGGAGGACTTGGGCCAGGCACAGTGGCTCACGCTTGTAATCCCAGCACTTTGGGAGGGCGAGGCAGGTGGATCACTTGAGATCAGGTGTTCGAGACCAGCCTGGTCAACATGGTGAAACCCCATCTCTACCAAAAATACAAATATTAGCCAGGCATGGTGGCACATGCCTGTAATCCCAGCTACTCGGGAGACTGAGACAGGAGAATCGCTTGCACCTGGGAGGCAGAGGTTGCAGTGAGTCAAGATCGTGTCACTGCACTCCAGCCTGGTCTCTCACGAAAAAAAAAAAAAAAAGAGAGAGAGAGAGAGAAAATACAAAAAGGACGACTTGTCTGGGTGCACATAGATAGACGGTCTTCAAGCGGGTTAGCTGGGGTGCGGAGAGCTAGTAAGCTGTAACAGTGTAAGCCCGGGCCTGCAGTGAAGAGGCCTGATTTCATGGGCCCTAGACAATCTTACCTCTGTGGGCCCCTTCTCTCCATAAAAAAATTTGACTTTATGTTTTGTGACTATGTTGGAATGAAGTTAAATCTAATCCAGACTGAAGTCGCTACTTTTAAAATGTATTTTTTTATTTTTTAATTTAAAAAAATGTAATAATAGAGATGAGGTTTCACTATGCTGCCCAGGCTGGTCTCCTGGACTCAAGTGATCCTTCTGCTTTAGTTTCCCAAAGTGCTGGGATTACAGGTGTGAGCCACTGTGCCTGGCTGAATTCACTATTCTATGCTCATTTTTATTATATTTATGTTTTTCTTCTGAGTTTAAAACAAATTAAAATAAAACAATGTTATTAGAATAAAATAAAGCCTCATGGGCCCCGTGCTTGTGGTGTCTGATGGGGAAGTTGGCCTCATCGGGTGAGTCCTGATTCTCCCATGTGCTGACTGCGTGACCTTGGCCAACTTCACCTCTCTGTGCCTCACTTTATGTAATGTGGGAATAAATGGTAAACTATATTGTATGGGGTGATTATGAGGATGAAATGAACTAATAAGTGTAAAATGCTCAATACAGTGCCTGCCATAAATGAAAATGCTCAATCAATTAATAAATGTTAGTTGGTTTTTTTTCTTTTTTTTAGTAACTTGTACTAGTCCCGCAGCTAGCAAGTGGTAGAGCTAAGAGTGTACCCTAGGTTTAACTGACTGTCAAATCTCTGACCTGACATCCTCAATGTGATGAGAGAATAAGTGGCAGAACAGAGCTGAGAATTGGGCTACAGTGAATCCATTCCCCAAGTAACGGATGTTACAATGTTAGTCAACACATTGTAAATTTTCCAGGAGGGTCTACACACACACACACACACACACACACACACACACACACACATACACATACACACACACATCTCTCCCTATGAAGTAGACATTATTTATTTAAGCTTTATGTAACAGATATTTTACCACTATATATATGACCACTATATATATATATATATACACACACTATATTTTTTTTCATATTTTTTATTTTTTATTTTTTGTGACAGAGTCTTGCACTGTCGCCCAGGCTGGAGTGCAATGGCGCAATCTCAGCTCACTGCAACCTCCGTCTCCTGGGTTCATGCGATTCTCCTGCCTCAGCCTTCTGTGTAGCTGGGATTACAGGTGCACACCACCAAACCTGGCTAATTTTTTGTTTTTGTTTTTTTTTGTAGAGATGGGGTTTCACTATGTTGGCCAGATTGGTCTCGAACTCCTGACCTTACTTAGGTGATCCACCCACCTCAGCCTCCCAAAGTACTGCGATTACAGGCGTGAGCCCACTATATATATCTTACCACTATATATAGACACAACATACACACATAGATCTCCCTATGAAGTAGACGTTATTTATTTGAATTTTGTTATATTTATTTTATGACTATATGTAGCCACTTTTTAATGTATATAAGTATATATTTTACCACTATATATTTATATATAAACATATATATACAGTGGTAAAAATACAATAAAGTAATATATAAATATATACATGTTATATATAATATGTATACATATATAATATGTGTATATACATGTTATGTGTATATATAATACATAATGCATAATACATAGTCTGTATATATACATATTATATATAAGTATATACATATTAATTATATAATATGTATATAGTATATTTATTATTACATAATATGTATTAATTTATAACATGTACACATTAATTATTATGTATATTAATATGTATACACATTGCATAAATACATAATATGTATATATTATAATATGTGTATATTATATATACATATGTGTATGCATATTTACATATGTGCAAAATATTTCTATATCATGAATATTTTAATATGTATATATTAATATTATATATGTATGCTATATATAAATATATACCAAAATTATTTATAAATATATATTTACATAATATATATAACATAAAATTTACTATTTCAACCATTTTTTGGTGTATAATTCAGTGGCATTAAGTAGATTCACATTGCTGTGCACTATTTATCTCCAGAACTTTTTTATCATTCAAAACTGAAACTCTGTACTCATTAAAAAATAATTCCTCATTCCATCCTCCCTTCAGGCCCTAGTAATTGCTACTCTAGTTTGTCTCTATGAATTTGACTGATCTAGGTACATCATATAAGTTTCATCTTAAGTCATCAAAATCTGCTGTATATTTCACACTTACAGCATATCTCAGTTTAGCCTCACCATATATTCTGAGTGCTCAGTAGCCACATGTGGCCACCATATTGGACAGCACAGGGCTATAGGTTGGGTGATCAGGACTCTGGGGACACTCCATATCCAGGATAACCTTTACTACTACAATTCTCTCCCATATTCCCCATGAGTATACGAGTTGAGGTTAGAAAAATATACTCCCCCTGAGGTTATGGTGTAAGAGTAGAGTCAAAAGCCTGAAGTAAGAGTCCATGGGCTTTAGTGGAAGTGGACTGGGGTGAGCTTCCTGGACTTAGACTTAAGTCTAAGTCTGCAGAAGACATGCCCTCTCCATTGCTCTCCCCACCACCACTCCTACTTGCATCCATGTATGGAGTGCTGGAAGCTGGACAGTGGGATTTCGATTGAGGATGTCTACTATGCTGAAATAAACAAGCAACACACCAGACTATTACTCGTAGGCTGACAGACTTGAAGACTGAAGAGCATCTTAGGCATCATCCAGCTGAGTGGCTTTGAGCTGGTTTGTGGAGTCACTGGGCTTTGAAAAGCTAGAGACGTGGATCCTGGAGTTGATGTCTAGTTGAATCAGGGTTTGAATCTTGGCTCTGTGACTTATGAGCTGTGTGACCTTCAGCAAGTTGCTCAAACTCCATTGGGCTTCAACTGCCTCACGGAAATGGTGGATCATAATAATGCCAACTTCACAGGGTTATTAAGAAGATTTAAGTGAAATATTAAATTAATGCATGTAATACACTTAGAATAGAGCTGGGCTTAAAGTAAATACAATTTAAGTGTTTGTTAAAGAATGACTCAGTGGCCCTACTGAGGGAAAGGCCAGGTCCCTGTTCTCACTACAAGCAGAGAAGCTCTGTTTTTATATATTGGGCTTCCTCGTAAAATGTCATTGAAAGGAAGAACAGTGGGTGAACACTCACTCATGTTGTAATGTAAGCCTGTACTTTACAAATGGGAAATACAACCAGGACAGCTATGTGCTCTACCCAAGGTCCCACAACTGACAGGTGGATAGAACAGGTGCAGAAGCCAGGGCAGGGCTGTTTCACTACACTGCGCTGTCCATACTGTGCTGAAAGACTGGAACTTTGGGGTCTTGTTTTCCTAGTGAAGTCTCATACATCACTGGTTAACAGCTCAGCTCCATGCCAGTTTGAAAAAAGATGATATAAATGAGCTCTTTGGCTGGGTGTGGTGGCTCACATCTATAACTCCAGCATTTTGGGAGGTCGAGGCAGGCAGATCTCTTGAGTCCAGGAGTTTGAGACCAGCCTGGACAACATGTGAAACCCCATCTCTACACACAAAAAAACACAAAAATTAGCCAGGCGTGATGATGTGTGCCTGTAGTTACAGCTACTCAGGAGGCTGAGGTGAAAGAATTGCTTGATCTCAGGAGGTCGAGGCTGCAGTGAGCTGTGATCACACCACTATGTTCCAGCTTGGGTGACAGAGGGAGAACCTCTCGGAAAAAAAAAAGAAGAAAGGAAAAAGAGCTCTTTGCTTCATGGCAAAGATCATTGAAGGTGGTTCCTGGAGGAGTTGTGCTTTGTTGTCCCACGAATAGTGGAGAAGTTTTGTTGTTTTGAGACAAGGCCTTGCTCTGTCACTCAGGCTGGAGTGCAATGGCATGACTATGGCTCACTGCAGCCTCAACCTCATGAGCTAAGGTCAAGCCATCCTCCCACCACAGCATTCTGAGTACCTGGGAGTACAGGGGCACACCACCACACCCGGCTGATTTTCAAAAATTTTTGTGTAGAGGTGGGGTCTTGCTATGCTGCCCAGGCTGGTCTCAAACTCCTGGGCTCCAGTGATCCTCCCATTTCAACTTCCTAAGGCGCTGAGATTACAGGCATGAGCCACTGCGCCCAGCTAGTGGAGAAGATTTTGAGCCTGCCGGATGGTATTTCTGAGTGCTAGAACCTTCCCTAAAGTAGATGACTTTGGGCTTGGCCCTCAACATCCTCTCCATCGCTCCTCCACAGAATAATGGCTGAGAGGCTCAAGGAATTGATGCCACCTTTAGGCCTCTGATTAGTCTAATCAACCACCCACTTTTTTTTTTTTTTTTTTGGCCAATGTTTGGTTCAGCGATGGCAGGTCAAGGCCAATGTGGGCCAAAGAGATAATAGAAAATTTTGCTAAGTTCTCAGTCTTTTGAATGTAAACTAGAAACACATTGTTCTAGTTTCTGTGGGATGTCCTTCTGCAGCCATGAAAAAGACACCCTGAGAACTAGACAATATTTGAAGTAAGATAGAGAATATCTGGCCTGGTGCAGTGACTCACACCTAAAATCCCAGAGCTTTGAGAGACCGAGGCAGGAGGATCTTTTGGGACTAGGTGTTCGAGACCAACCTAGGCCAACAGAGTGATACCCCTATCTCTAAAAATAAAAATAAAAACACAAAATTAGCTAGGAGTGATGATGTGTGCCTGTGGTCCTAGCTACTCAGGAGGCTGAGGCAGGAAGATTGCTTGGAGCCTAGGAGTTTGAGGCTGTAGTGAGCTATAATTGTGTCACTGCACTCTAGCCTGGACAACAGAGCAAGACCCTGTCTCTAAAAAAGAATTAAAAAAAAAAAAAAAAGCAGAGGAAATCTCCCAAAATAGTGTCTCCGGAGTCCTCATCAACCAACTGTGGCCCTGTGCTGTCCAATATGGTGGCCACATGTGGCTACTGAGCACTCAAAATATATGGTGAGGCCAAATTGAGATATGCTGTAAGTGTATAATACACAACAGATTTCAAAGACTTAGGATGAAAAAAGACAAAATATTTCAATACTTTTTTATGCTGATTACATATTGAAATAATCTTTTGAATATATTGGATTAGAAAAATTTGTATTAGGCCGGGCGCGGTGGCTCACGCCTGTAATCCCAGCACTTTGGGAGACCGAGGCGGGCGGATCACTTGAGGTCAGGAGTTCAAGACCAGCCTGGCCAACGTGGTGAAACCCCGTCTCTATCAAAAATACAAAAATGAGCCAGGTACGGTGGCAGGCGCCTGTAATCCCAGCCACTGGGGAGGCTGAGGCAAGAGAAGTGCTTGAACCCAGGAGGTGGAGGTTGCAGTGAGCCGATATCGTGCCATTGTACTCTAGCCTGGGTGTCACAGTGAAACTCTGTCTCAAAAATAATAATAATAATAATAACTATTATTATTATTATTATTAATACTGATCACTAATTTTACTTCTTTCATTTCTTTTCTTCTTCTTCTTTTTTATTTTATTTTTTTATTTTTGAGACAGGGTCTCACTCTGCTGCCCAAGCTGGAGTACAGTGGGAAGAATATGGCTTACTGCAGCCTTGACCTCCTGGGTTCAAGTGGTCCTTCTGCCTCAGCCTCCTGAGGAGATGAGACCACAGGCACATACCACCACATCTGGCTAATTTTTAAAATTTTGTAGAGATGGGTTCTTACCATCTTGCCCAGGCTGGTCTCAAACTCCTGGGCTCAAGCAATCCTCAAACCCTGGCCTCCCAAATGCTGGGATTACAGGCATGAGTCACCTTGCCCAGCCTGTTTCTTTTACTTTCATTAATGTGACCTAGAAAATTTTAAATTACATATGCTGCTTTCATTCCAGATTTATAGTTGTGCAAGCCAGGAGAATCCTGCTGATTTGCTCTTTTACAGGTAAGTGTGACTTTGAGAATACAGAATTTTCATGCCCTAAAATCAATGTGCTTGTTTATACTAAAGCAAAGCTTAGACATCAAATCTTCCCATTTGCAAACGCGTCACAATGTATTTTTGTGTGTATGAAAGACAGGATCTCACTGTATCATCCAGTCTGGAGTGCAGTGGCACGATCATAGCTCACTGCAGCCTTGACCTCCCAGGCTCAAGCAATCCTCCCACCTCAGCCTCCCCAGTAGCTGGAACTACAGGCATGCACCACCACACCCAGCTAATTTTTGTATTTTTCATAGAGATGGGATTTTGCCATGTTGCCCAAGCTGGTCTTGAATTCCTGGGCTCAAGCCATCTGCCTCCCTTAGTGTCCCAAAGTATTGGGGTTGTAGGTGTGAGATGCTGTGCCTGCCCTCTCACCATGTATTTTTAAGAAACAAGATCAGCCAGGTGTGGTGGCTCATGCCTGTAATTCCAGCACTTTGGGAGGCTGAGGTGGGTGGATCACCTGAGGTCAGGAGTTCGAGACCAGCCTGGTCAACATGGTGAAACCCTGTCTCTACCAAAAATACAAAAATTAGCCAGGTATGGTGGTGCACACCAGTAATCCAAGCTACTTTGGAGGCTCAGGCAGGAGAATCACTTGAACCCGAGAAGCAGAGGTTGCAGTGAGCAAGATTGTGAGATTGCACTCCTAGCCTGTGCATCAGAGCAAGACTCCATCCCAAAACAAAAACAAAAAAAGAAAAAAAAGAAAGAAAGAAACAAGATCTTTTGTTTTAAAAAATAAAACTATGATACAAGTAACACACGAAAAAACCCTTAATATGCACTAATGTCTAATTAGTGTTCAGATTTCTCTGATACTCTTGCAAATGTCTCTTTAGGGTTGTTTTGTTCAAATTAGGATACAAACAAAGAATCACTTTTCATCTATCATGATTCCTCTATCTTTTTAATGCCATTCATTTATCATGTAGAGGATTGACTAATCTCCTCATAGTGTCTTTTAACATGCTCCTCTATCCCCTGCTGTTCACATCATCTGATAATTAAATTGAGAAGATTAATGAGATTCAGCTAGATTTGTATTTTTGGCAGGAATACTTTACTGGTGGTGCCATCTGTAATGGTTAATTTTATCTGTCATCTTGGAGGGTGTGTTTGGATGAGATCAACATTTAAATCTTTGACTAAGCAGGCTGTCTTCCATAATGTGACTGGGCCTCATCCAATGAGATGAAGGCCTGAATAGAACAAAAAGTCTGGCCTCTGTGAGCAAGGAGGAATTTTCCAGAAGACTGCCTTTGTACTGAAACTATACCACCAGTTCTTCTAGGTCTACAGCCTGCCAGCCCACACTGCAGATTTGGGACTTGCCAACCTCCATAAATGTATGAGCCAATTTCTTATAAGGAATTTCTCTCTCACCCTCTCTTTTTCTCTCTGTTAACATTTGGGTATGTTTCCTTCCCACTTAAAAAAAATTTAACACAGTTGAGATCACTTTACATAATTTTGTCTTCTGCCTTTTGCATTTAATATTATAACACATTGCATTTCCTCATATTATAAACCTTGTAACCATTGTTCCTCTTTTCTAATCATAAAAGTAGGATTATTATAGGACATTTGAAAAATATAAAAAATTGGCTGGATGCAGGTGGCTCATGCCTGTAATCCCAGCACTTTAGGAGGCCGAGGTAGGAGGATCACTTGAGCTCGGGAGTTTGAGACCAGCCTCGACAGCATAGTGAGACCCCGTCTCAATTTAAAAAAAAAGAAAGAAAGAAAAGAAAAGGGAAGACAAACATTTAAAAATTTAAGAATGAATAAAAACTCTCCTATAATCCCATCGTATATTAATATGTTTTTGTAATACATTCTAGTCTATGTTCTTTTTGTGGAAATTATATTATAGTATAGATGGGCAAGATGGGTCATGCTTGTAACCCCAGCACCTCAGGAGACTGAGGTGGGCGGATTGCTTGAGTCCAGGAAGTTGAGGCTGTAGTGAGCTAAGATCATGCCACTGTACTTCAGCCTGGGTAACAGAGCAAGATCTTTCTCAAAAAAAAAAAAAATTATAAAAAAAAAAAAAAATCGGCTGGGCGTGGGGGCTCACGCCTGTAATCCCAGCACTTTGGGAGGCCAAAGCGGGTGGATCACCTGAGGTCAGGAGTTCGAGACCAACCTGGCCAATATGGTGAAACCCCATCTCAATTAAAAAATACAAAAAAAATTGCTGGGTGCAGTGGCAAGTACCTGTATCCCCAGCTACTCCGGAGGTTGAGTCATGAGAATTGCTTGAACCTGGGAGGCAGAGGTTGCAGTGAGCCAAGATAGTGCCACTGCACTCCAGCCTGGGTGGCACAGGGAGACTCTGTCTCGAAAAAAAAAAAAAAGATACTATAATAATAAATTTATTCTACTTTTTCATTTTAACATTATATTAATATGTTGAGCATTTTATACTTCCATAAAATATTATTCCAATTTGATTTTTAGATGTCTTAATAATAAAGTATTATATTAATATACCATGGATTCTATTAGTACACATATAACCCTATTTTTGAAGTGTGAATGCAATTTTTTAAAGGGTCTATAACGTATCATAAGTAGTGGTTCCATAAATCACTTGTCCATTCCCTTTAGGAAGACCCAATAAATATTAGAAATACCAAATTACTTCTCCTTTCCACCAATTTCCTGCAAAACTGGCCCATTTATTCAGTTTACCCAAAACTCTTTCCTTCTAACCCAACATTCTATACTTGCTTAGCTGCACTTGTCTCAGTGTATAGGATGTATGAACAATCATAGTGGAAGATAAACTGCAAGCTTGCCTAAGACTCTTGAATCTTGGATTTCATTTTATAGACAATGGACAATGAGCAAAGACTTGAGCAGCAGAGGGCCTTAAGTAGATTAGATCGGTTTTGTCAGAAACATCACTCTGGTAGGAACTGAACAGTAAGTAGAGATGGAGGGCAATCAAGGCAGGAAGTCTAGGTTAAAAGTTTTTCCAACAGTTCAATCCAAGAGTTGATGAGGCAGCGCACAGTGGCTTACACTTGTAATCCCAGCACTTTGGGAGGCCAAGTTGGGAGGACTGCTTGATCCCAGGAGTTTGAGACCAGTCTGGGCAACACAGCAAGACCCCATCTCAAAAAAAAAGAAAAGAAAACAAAAAGAGTTGATAAGCAGGAGCATTGAAAATAAAAACGAGGAAGCAGATGAAAGAAAGACCTTGCAGAGAAAGAATGCACAAGGCTGGTCATTGCTATAGTCTGAATGTTTACATCATCCCCAAATTAATATATTGAAATCCTCATCCCCAAGGTGATGGTATTAGGAGGTAGAGCGTTTGGGAGGTGATTAGATCATGAGGGTGGGGGCGCTCATGAATGGGAACTGTACGCTTATAAAAGAGCCCCCAGAGAAACTCCTCATCCCCTCAACCATGTAAAGACACAGTGAGAAGGTGCCCTCTATGAATCAGAAAGTGGGTGCTCACCAGACATTTTGGGATGAAATAAACATTCAGACTATAGCAATGACCAGCCTTGTGCGTTCTTTCTCTGCCAGGGTCTTTCTCTCATCTGCTTCCTCGTTTCTATTTTCAATCCTCCTACTCATCAACTCATTTTCTTTTCTTTTCTTTTTTTTTGTTTTGAGATGGGTCTGACTATGTTGCCCAGGCTAGTCTCAGACTCCTGCACTAAAGCAATCCTCCCATCTCGACCTCCCAAAGTGCTGGCATTAAAGGCATAAGCCACTGCACCCAGCCTCATCAACTCTTAATTGAACTGTTGGAAAAACTTCTTACCTATACTTTCTGCCTTGATTGCCTTCCTCCTGTTCAGTTCCTACCAGAGCGGTGTTCCTGAATCTGTTGGTACTTTGGTCTTCAACTTCCCAGCATCCAGAATTGTGAGAAACACTTTCTATTATAAGCCACCCAGTCTATGATACTCTGTTCTAGCAGCCCAAACAGACTAAGGCAGAAATCAAGGAGGAAAGCGGAATGCAGTAGAGAGGTCAGCAGTGACTGAAGATGATTAGGCTATTCAGGAAAAACCCTGCCCTTACTCCCAGCAACCTCCAGAAAGGCAAACAGGCAGCCTCCACTTCTAGGAAGGTTCCCATCTTATTACAGCAATGGCGTGATCTCGGCTCACTGCAACCTCTGCCTCCCAGGTTCAAGTGATTCTCCTGCCTCAGCCTCCCGAGTAGCTGGGATTACAGGTGCCCAGTCCTCCCACCTTGGCCTCCCAAAGTGCTAGGATTACAAGTGTAATCAATTTTTGTATTTTTAGTAGAGATGGGGTTTCACCAGGTTGGGCAGGCTGGTCTCAAACTCCTGACCTCAAGTGATCCACCCGCTTCAGCCTCCCAAAGCGCTGGGATTACAGGTGTGAGCCACCGTGCCTGGACTCCCGGTTAATTTCTTTATTTTTTTTATAGAAATGGGGTTTTGCTATGTTGCTTAGGCTGGTCTCAAACTCCTAGGCTCAAGCAATCTGCCCGTCTCGGCCTTCTGCTGGGATTACAGGTGCCCAATCCTCCCACCTTGGCCTCCCAAAGTGCTGGGATTACAAGCATGAGTCACCTTGCCCAGTCCCTCTTTCATTTTCTAACCCCCCACCCTCCTCCAGAGTCTCTGGCTCCATCCAACTACAACCTCAGCCTTTGTGATTGAGGCTAAAGAGATGTACTTCCATCTTAGTAATATGAATAAGTTCTTGTAGATCTTTGGGGAATTATGATGTTAATTGTATGTTAAAATGTTAAATGGTAAAAGATCTGCCCTCTCATCTCCTTCCAGGTTTGTGAATTGGAAGGTGCAGAGAGGGTAGAGGCACCAGAAAAATCCATCCTGCCACATAACCAGAGAGGAAACATACATAATCAGGTTTGAAATTCATGATGCTAATTTCCACCTGACTGGGGCACAGCCTGGTCTGCCTCAATCACAAAGGGAGGCACGGTTGGACAGGGAGGGGAGTGTTCTTGGCAAAGGCAAATAATGTCAATTGTGGTGATTGGACCTGGAGGCAATACTCTCAAAGTCTGTCTTCCTACCTATAAAGAGGTCTGATATGGTTTGGCTGTGTCCCCACCCAAATCTCATCTTGAATTCTAGCTCCCACAATTTCCATGTGTCTTGGGAAGGACCTGGTGGGAGGTAATTGAATCATGGGGCAGGTCTTTCCTGGGCTGTTCTCATGATAGTGAATAAGTCTCAAGAGATCTGAATACGTCTCATGAGTTTTATAAAGGGAAGTTTCCCTGCACAAGTTCTCTCTCTTGCCTACCACCATGTAAGACGTCCCTTGTTCTTCTGCCATGATTGTGGGGCCTCCTCAGCCATGTGGAACTGTGAGTCAATCCAACCTCTTTCCTTTATAAATTATCCAGCCTTGGGTATGTCTTTATTAGCAGTGTGAGAACTGATTAATACAGGGTCTATGTATTACCAGTTTTGGAACTATTCCTGAAGGCAAACTTCCTTTTCAAGGTCAAGTTCTTCTTGGATAGAGTGTAGTGGTCCAATCATAGCTCACTCTGCAGCCTTGACCTCCTGGGCTCAAGCACTCCTCCCACCTCAGCCTCCCAAGTAGATAGGACTACAGCTGTGCACTACCACGCCCAGCTATATTTTTATTTTTTGTAGAGATGAGGTCTTGCTATGTTGCCCAGGCTGATGTTTAATTATTGGCCTCAAGCAAACCTTTGGCCTCCCAACATGTTGGGATTACAGATGTGAGCCACCGCACCCAGCCTCGTTCTGCTTTCTGATTCAAGCAGTTGTCATCTTCTTTGCCAAGAGGCTGTGTCTGGGTTCCTTGTCCAGGCCTCTCCTTTGCATCATTCTTCATCAAGGTGTCTGTTGGTGGCAAACTTCCTTTGTTCTGGCTTCAAGTTTCCATGTGGCAGGAAGTCCATCAGAGTAACATCTTAGCTGCTCTTGGTCCCCTTCCTTACTGTTTCCCCTGGGAGGAAGAATAACACTCCAGTGGGTGTGGGAGAAGGAACTGGGCATGCTCCACTTAGTCCCTTCTTTCTGTTCTTTTTGCCAACACACCTTCTCTTCTGTTCCTCCATGCCTTAAGTCCTACAGGGCCAGGCTCTACCTCTGAGGCACGGGTCTGCCCACTTCAGTGCTGGGTAGTAAAGCACTAAGCATTCAAACAGGGTGGCTAAGTCTGCCTCTAGGGTGAGGAATTCGAAGCTCCTTAGTTGACCGGATGCAGTGGCTGTAATCTCAGCACCTTGGGGGGGATTGTTTGATCCCAAGAGTTCAAGACCAGCCTGGGCAACATAGTGAGACCCCACCTGATATGGTTTGGATTTGTGTCCCCACCCAAATCTCATGTGGAACTGTAATCCCCAGTGTTGGAGGAGGGGCCTGGTGTTTTGGGGGGATGAGTGGCTCCTGGGGGTGAAGTTCCCCATTGTTGTTCTCGTGATAGTGAGTGAGTTCTCAGGAGATCTGGTTGTTTAAAAGGTGTGTAGCACCTCCCACTTTGCCCTCTTCCTCCTACTCCAGCCATGTAAGACTTGCCTGCTTCCCCTCACCTTCTGCCATGATCCTAAGTTTCCTGAGGCCTCCTCAGCCATGCTTCCTGGTCAGCCTGTGGAACCATGAGCCAATTAAACCTCTTAAGGCCGGGCACAGTGGCTCATGTCTGTAATCTCAACACTTTGGGAGGCCGAGGCGGGTGGATCACTTGAGGCCAGGAGTTCGAGACCAAGCCTGGCCAACATGGTAAAACCCCATCTCTACTAAAAATACAAAAATTAGCCAGGTGTGTCAGTGCGCACCTGTAGTCCCAGTTACTCGAGAGGCTGAGACAGGATAATCTCTTGAACCTGGAAAGCTGAGGCTGCAGCGAGCCAAGATCATGCCACTGCACTCCAGCCTGGGTGACAGAGTGAGATTCCTCTCAAAAACAAACAAACAAACAAACAAACTTTAAAAAAAATAAGTTACCCAGTCTCGGGTAGTTCTTTTTTTTTTTTTTTTGAGATGGAGTGTCGCTCTGTCGCCCAGGCTGGAGTGCAGTGGCACGATCTCAGCTCACTGCAACCTCCGCTTCCTGAGTTCAAGCAATTCTCCTGTCTCAGCCTCCCAAGTAGCTGGGACTACACGTGCCCATCTGGCTAATTTTTGTATTTTTAGTAGAGACGAGGTTTCACCATATTGGTCAGGCTGGTCTCGAACTCCTGACCTCAGGTGATCCACCTGCCTCGGCCTCCCAAAGTGCTGGAATTACATGTGTGAGCCACCACGCCCAGCCCAGTAGTTCTTTATAGCAATGCAAGAACAAACTAATACACCATCTCTACCAAGAATAATTTTTAAAATTAGCTGGGCATGGTGGCATGTGCTTGTGGTCCAAGCTACTTGGGAGGCTGAGATGGGAGGATTGTTGAGCCTGGGAGGTCAAGGCTGCAGTGTGTCATTATCACACCACTGCACTCCAGCTTGGGCAGCAGAGCCAGACCCTGTCTCAAAAAAAAAAAAAAAGAAGAAGAAAAAGAAAAAGAAGAAGAAAAGAAGAAGAAGAAGAAGGAGGAGGAGGAGGAGGAGGAGGAGGAGGAGGAGGAGGGGGAAAGGAAGAAGAGGAGGAGGAAGAAAAAGCAGCTCTTTAGCCATATACCTAAAACAAATCAAATGTCTCCAAAATCAGTTCACTGGAAATCAAGTGATATTGCCATCCCCGCCTGCTTGGTTCCTGTGTCTTCCCTTCATTTTGTGCCAAATTCGAGCAGGAAAAAGTGGCATGTTCCTTTTTTTTTTTTTTTTTTTTTTGAGAGAAGTCTCTCTCTTGTCCCCCAGGCTTGAATGCAGTGGCTCAGTCTCAGCTCACTGCAACCTCCGCCTCTTGGGTTCAAACGATTCTCCTGCCTCTGCCTCCCAAGTAACTGGGATTAAGGCTCCTACCACCACGTCCGGCTAATTTTTGTATTTTTTAGTAGAGACAGGGTTTCACCATGTTGGCCAGGCTGGTCTCGAACTCCTGACCTCAGGTGATCTGCCTGAGTCAGCCTCCCAAAGTGCTGGGATTACAAGCGTGAGCCACTGCACCCGGCCAAAAGTGGCATGGTCTTTACTGGGCTTTCCCCAAACCCTAGCAGTCTCAGCAGAGGCACATCTAAGCAGCCTACAATTAAATTAAAGAACTGGACCTCCCAACAAATAGAAATAACACATAATTCATTTTAGGTTTAACAGCAAATAGAGACAACACATAATTCATTATAAGTCTAGCAGTGAAGTGATGGGATTTCAAAAAAAGTTATGTTCTTTCCATCTGTAGCTAAAATATTTACACGGGGCCCTGGTCATATGCAAGTGGTGGTTTACAGAGCACAGCTTGTTCAAACCAAACAGTTGCTCTGTTCCCGCTTTTGGAAACTTGTCAAGGAATCAGTGTTTACTTAGACAACTTGGGCCCCAAGCGGCCCTTGTGTAGACTGAATTCAATCCAAGGAGAAGCCAAGGCCCAGGAACATTCCTCCTTCTCCCCTGACCATTGAACCGCAGACCTCTCAGTTCCCAGGGCCCTCTCGAAAGCATCCGGTTCAGTCTCTGGTCAACCGTCCAGTGCCCAGACTAGACAACGGAGACTAAGTCCTTTTTCAGAATTCCCAGGCTGGGCGTGGTGGCTCACACCTGTAATCCTAGCACTTTGGGAGGCCAAGGCGGGTGAATCATGAGGTCAGGAGTTCAAGACCAGCCTGGCCAAGATAATGAAACCCCGTCTCTACCAAAAATACAAAAATTAGCTGGGCGTGGTGGTGGACGCCTGTAATACCAGCTCCTCAGGAGACTGAGGCAGAGAATTGCTTGAACCCAGGAGGCAGAGGTTGCAGTGAACCAAAATCGTGCCACTATACTCCAGCCTGGGTAACAGAGTGAGACTCAGTCTCAAAAAAAAAAAAAAAAACTGAGCACAGTAGCTCACACCTGTAATCCCAGTACTTTGGGAGGCTGAGGTGGGCAGATCGCGAGGTCAGGAGATAGACACCATCCTGGCTAACATGGTAAAACCCCATCTCTACTGAAAATACAAAAAATTAGCCAGGCGTCCCAGCTACTGGGGAGGCTGAGGCGGGAGAATAGTGTCAACCCAGGAGGCGGAGCTTGCAGTGAGCCGAGATTGCGCCACTGCACTCCAGCCTGGCTGACAGAGCGAGACTCTGTCTCAACAACAACAACAAGAATTGGCCCCTTCGCGCCCAACTTTTTGAGTAATCGTGTGCGTGAATGTCTCATTTATTTAACTCCCAAAGAGAGAGCTTCAGCTTCA
The DNA here is from genome assembly GCF_007565055.1 of Rhinopithecus roxellana. Lineage (NCBI taxonomy): Eukaryota > Metazoa > Chordata > Mammalia > Primates > Cercopithecidae > Rhinopithecus > Rhinopithecus roxellana. The sequence goes on along the minus strand of NC_044560.1, from coordinate 8,577,177 downwards.
GGGAAAAGGATTTGATGTTTAATATGTGAGTGACTTGAATTAGTCTAGAGCGTAGCTCAGGAGGTGGGTCAGCTGTGGGAAACTGGCCACAGAGAACCTAAGAAGGTCAAGTCTGAGTGTTCAGGAAACACGATCTGCTATCTACCCAAAGCAAGAAAACAAACCCTATGTTATTGAAGAACAGTGGAGGTACAAGTGCGAACATCAACAATTGTGCACATAAAAAGCACATACGGCCGGGCGCGGTGGCTCACGCCTGTAATCCCAGCACTTTAGGAGGCCGAGGCAGGTGGATCTCTGGATTCCAGGAGTTGAAGACCAGCCTGAGCAACAAGGTGAAATTGCATCTCTACAAAAAATACAAAAAGTAGCCAGGCATGGTGGCATGAGCCTGTAGTGCCAGCTACTCAGGAGAGAGGACTGTTTGTGCCTGGGAGGTCGAGGCTGTAGTGAGCTATAATTGTACCACTGCACTCCAGCCGGGGTGACAGAGTGAGACCCTATTTCACAAGAAAAAAAAAAAAAAAAAAAAAAGCACATGCCACAGTACCTAGGCCCTGAATAAAAGGTAGTAGTAATTGTTATTCTTGTTCTTGTTGAGATAACTTGGAAAATTAATGTATTAGTCCATTTTCACACTGCTGTAAAGAACCACTTGAGACTGGGTAATTTATGAAGAAAGGGGGTTTAATTGACTCGCAGCTCTGCAGGCTTAACAGGAATCACGGCTTGGAGGCCTCAGGAAACTTACGATCATGGCAGAAGGCAAAGGGGAAGCAAGGACCCTCTTTGCATGATGGCAGAAGAGACAGAACAAAGGGAAAAGGGCCATACACTTTTAAAACTCAGATCTCACAAGAATTCATCCACTATCACAAGAACAGCAAGAGGAAATTCTACTCCCATGATCCAATCACCTCCCACCAGGTCCCTCCCCTGACATGTGGGGATTACAATTCAACATGAGATTTGGGGGAGGACACAGCCAAACCATATCAACTAATGAGATCAGCATGTGGGTAGGTCCCATGGGAATTATACCGACAGAATTAATTCAGTTAATAGTAGTTTCTGTCTGTCCTATCCTTTTACTTGGTGACTGCCTTTCTCTGATCTTAGGTGGTTCTTTTTTTTTTTTTTTTTGAGACAGTCTTGCTTTGTCACCCAGGCTGGAGTGCAATGGCATGATCTCGACTCACTGCAATCTCTGCCTTCTCAGTTCAAGCAATTCTCCTGCTTCAGCCTCCCAAGGAGCTGGGATTACAGCAGCCTACCACCACGCCCGGGTAATTTTTGTATTTTTAGTAGAGACGGGGGTTTCACTATGTTGGTCATGCCGGTCTCGAACTCCTGACCTCGTGATCTGCCCGCCTTGGCCTCCCAAAGTGTTAGGATTACAGGCATGAGCCACCGTGTCTGGCCTGATCTTAGGTGGTTCTAAGGGGACCTGAAATTTACAATCTTGAAGAACAATGGAGGTAAAATTGTGAACATCAACCAGTAGTGCACATAAAAAGCACATGAGGCTGGGCTTGGTGGCTCACACCTGTAATCCTAGCACTTTAGGAGGCCGAGGCAGGTGGATTGCTGGAGTCCATCCCCACCCAAATCTCCTGTTGGTCTCCTGGACTCCAGCAATCCACCTGCCTTGACCTCTCAAAGTGCTAAAATTACAGGCGTCAGTCACCAAGCCCAGCTGTGTGTGCTTTTTATGCTATTGTTGATGTTCACACTTTTACCTCCATTGTTCTTCAAGATTGTAAGTTTCCTGAGTCACTGTCTACCAGTACAGTGGTGGACAGTGACCTGGGACAGACCAGTCATAGCAGCCAAACTTTTCATCCAATATGGCTGGTCCTAGGGATAGGCTTGTTACTCAAGAAGGGCCAATCAGAATCCTTCTATGAGATTTGGAATCTCCCAGGAGGCAAGTTAGTATAATAGAGAAAGCATGAGCTTTGCTAACTGGAGCTATGGATTCTGGCTCATGGAATTGGGCAAGTTTCTTTACTTCTTTGAGGATTAACTGAGATAAAATAGAGTGCTTGGCACAGAGTAGACATCAGTAAGTGGCTTCTGTCAATAATCTTTATAATAAAAAGCACTACTCTAATTAACCTTCCTCACTGTTCCACCCTGTCTGATCAACCTTTGCTCTGTAAAGCTCTTCTAAAAAGCGATAATTGGGAGACCTACCTTTTAGTGGGAAGGGCCATACTTGATTTTCCCTGACCCTTGAGCTTTCCAGAGAGCAGAGAAGGGATGAGAGAGTCAAATCTCAGAATGGAAAGGTCAATGTCCAGTCCATCCACTGATGACAAGGAACTGGGGAATCTTTCATTCAGCTAGAATTCTGAAAACGGTCTTCAGCCTAGATGCTAGAACATTGTGGCCTCATAGAACTTCCTTCTCTGATGGAAATATTTATATCTCTGCTGTCTACCAGAGTAACCACAAGCTACATGTGACTACTGAGCATTTGGAAAAGGACTAGTGGAACTGAGGCACTGAATTATTTATTTATTTAAATTAATTGACATTTACATATCCACATGTGGCAATGGCTACCATACTGAACAGAGCAGCTCCAGATTGGAGCATGGCATTAGCAGACAGGCACAGAAGTAGATGAGAATAATAGCCAGTGTTTGCTTGGGCAGGAAAGGTTACTACGGCTTAGAAGCAGGTGAGTCTCCAGGTTTAGAGAGGTACTAAAGAAAAGCCATCTGGACAGGTGCAGTGGCTCACGCCTGTAATCCCAACACTTTGGGAGGTCAAGGCAGGCCGATTATTTGAGTTCAAGAGTTTGAGACCAGCCTGGTCAACATAGTGAAACTCCATTTCTGCAAAAATACAAAAATTAGCCAGGCATGGTGGCACGTGCCTGTAATCTCAGCTGCTCAGGAGGCTGAGACAGGAGAATCGCTTGAACCGGGAGATGGAGGTTGCAGTGAGCCGAGATTGTACCATTGTACTCCAACCTGGGCAACAAGAGCAACACTCTATCTCAAAAAAAAAAAAAAAAAAAAAAAAAATTGCCAATGCTCACTATGTTACAAGTTGTCACAGTGGAGTATTGGGCAAAGTTTTCAATTAGCCATAATCGTGCCTTGGATAATAATCATCAGCTATGATACTGCCACAGCACAAAACTTGTATTTTGTTTTGTTTTTTTTGAGAGAGAGTCTCGCTCTGTCACCCAGGCTGGAGTGCAGTGGCGCGATCTCGGCTCACTGCAAACTCCACCTCCCAGGTTCAAGCAATTCTCCTGCCTCAGCCTCCCGAGTAGCTAGGATTGCAGGCGCTCACTACTATGCCTGGCTAATTTTTTTTGTATTTTTGTTAGAGACGGTTTCACCATGTTGGCCAGGTTGGTTTCAAACTCCTGACCTCAGGTGATCCACCCACCTCGGCCTCCCAAAGTGCTAGGATTATAGGCGTGAGCCATCATGCCCAGCCCCTTGCATCATTATTAGTCACTGCAATAGTCTACTGACTACACTCACTATAAATCACATAACCAACCTCAATTTTTGTATTTTGTAGGATGTTTCCAATTTTTTTCAGAGTGACGCTAGGATGGGTGCCACATAACTTCCCCTGCACCCCCCATCATTTTTGTAAGGCAGAAGGAGCATGAGTTTTGAGGGCAGATAGACCAGGGTTAAAATCCTGGGCATTCATTACTTAGTAGCCACATGACCCCTGACAAGATCTTTTCTTTTCTTTTCTTTTCTTTTCCTTTACTTTTTCTTTTCTTTTCTTTTCTTTTCCTTTCTTTTCTTTTCTTTCTCTCTCTCTCTTTCTTTGTTTCTTTCTTTCTTTTTTTCCTCTTGATACTGTCACCCAGGCTGGAGTGCAGTGATATGATCTCGGCTCACTGCAATCTCCACTTCCCAGGTTCAAGCAATTCTCTTGCCTCAGCCTCCTGAGTAGTTGGGACTACAGGCACGTGCCACCACATCCAGCTAATTTTTGTATTTTTAGTAGAGATGGGGTTTCACTATATTGGCCAGGCTGGTCTGGAACTCCTGACCTCAAGTAATCCGCCCGCTTCAGCCTCCCAAAGTGCTGGGATTACAGGCACGAGCCACCAAGCCCGGCCCACAAGATCATTCATTTTCCAGAGCCTCAACTTTTTCATCTATAAAATAGGAATAATACTACCTGCTTTTCCTGGTTGTTATCAGAGCTGGACACTTATAAATTGCCTCTCACATTACCCAGCACCATGGAAATCTTTAATGAATTACAACTAACGCTATTATAGTGTTTGTTTTGTTTTGTTTTGTTTAGACACACTATCACCCAGGCTGGAGTGCAGTAGTGCCATCACAGCTAACTGCAGCCTCAAACTCCTGGACTCAAGCAATTCTCCTGCCTCAGCCTCCCCAGTGGCTGGGACTGTAGGCATGCCACCATGCTCAGCTAATTTAAAATTTTTTATTTTGTATGGATGGTGTCTCACTATGTTGCCCAGGTTGGTCTTGAACTCCTAGTGTCAGAGGCATTTGAACAAGAGCAACTCCATCTTGAATAGGGGCTGGGTAAAATAAGGCTGAGACCTACTGGGCTGCATTCCCAGAAGGTTAGGCATTCTTAGTCACAGGATGAGATAAGAGGTCAGCACAAGATACAGGTCACGAACACCCTGCTGATAAAACAGGATGTGGTAAAGAAACTGGCCAAAATCCACCAAAACCAAAATGGTGATGAAAGTGACTTCTGGTTGTCCTCACTGCTCATGATATGCTAATTATAATGCATTAGCATGCTAAAAGACACTCCCACCAGCTCCATGACAGTTTACAAATGCCATGGCAATGTTCTGAAGTTATCCTTTATGGTCTAAAAAGGGAAGGAATGCTCAATTCCTGGAAATCCCCATCCCTTTCCCAGAAAATTCATGAATAATCCACCCCTTGTTTAGCATATGGTCAAGAAATAACTATAAGTACACTCAGTTGCACAGCACATACCACTGCTCTGCCTATGGAGTAGCCATTCTTTTATTCTTTTATTTTCTTAATAAAGTTGCTTTCACTTGACTCTATGGACTTGCCCTGAATTCTTTCTTGCACAAGATCCAAGAACCCTCTCTTGGGGTCTGGATTGGGACTCCTTTCCGGTAACACTGGTCTCAAGTGATCCTCCTGCCTCGGCCTCCCAAAGTGTTGGGATTATAGGTGTCAGGCACCGCACCTGGTCTAGTTTTTTAAAAAATCATAATCATTTTTGGCCTGGCGTGGTAGCTCACACGTGTAATCCCAGCACGTTGGGAGGCCGAGGCAGGCGGATCACGAGGTCAGGAGATCGAGATCATCCTAGCTAACATGGTGAAACCCCGTCTCTGCTAAAAAAAAAAAAAGTACAAAAAAATTAGCCCGGGCTGGGCGCAGTGGCTCAAGCCTGTAATCCCAGCACTTTGGGAGGCCGAGACAGGCGGATCATGAGGTCAGGAGATCAAGACTATCCTGGCTAACACGGTGAAACCCCGTCTCTACTAAAAATACAAAAAATTAGCCGGGCGAGTTGGCGGGCGCCTGTAGTCCCAGCTACTCGGGAGGCTGAGGCAGGAGAATGGCATAAACCCGGGCGGCGGAGCTTGCAGTGAGCTGAGATCCAGCCACCGAACTCCAGCCTGGGCAACAGAGCGAGACTCTGTCTCAAAAAAAAAAAAAATTAGCCCGGTGTGGTGGCGGTAGTCTGTAGTCCCAGGTACTCAGGAGGCTGAGGCAGGAGAATGGCGTGAACCCGGGAGGCAGAGCTTGCAGTGAGCTGAGACTGCACCACAGAGCTCCAGCCTGGCCGACAGAGTGAGACTCCGTCTCAAAAAAAAAAAAAATCATTTTTAGGAAGTTCAATTTCAAGAACTTCCCTGTTTCAAGATTTCCCGATTTGTTTGTGCTAACAGGTCTCATGGCCCGTCTCTTCTGATTGGATCAGAATCCCTGACAGCTTAGAGGCTGGCAGGCCGAGGGTCCCCAAGGCATGAGAGAAGAGGGGGCTCTGGGGAACTTGAAGGAAGCATCACAGGAAGCCGCAGGTGGGCGGGAGGGGATTCCTCCCGCTCCTACTAACCAAATGCACAGTCCTCCCCTCAAGCTTGCTTATCCTCTGAGCTCTTTTGCAACCTTGGTGATGGGTGGGGGAGACCGAGAATGGAGAACGTCACAATGGTGGGAGAGGATGGGGTGGTGGAGCCGGAGGTTGGAAGAATCGGGAGGAACCCCTGTGTTTTCCCTCCAGAGGTGGCATCCCTGGGGTGGTAGATAAGGCATTGTGTTTGGAATTCAGCCCCATGGGTGTATATAGCTGGGGTTCTAGTCCCTCCTGAGCTACCTTCAGCAAATTACTATACCCCCGTTAGTCCTGTTTTCCTTGTCAGTTAAATGGCCAAGCTAATAATTATGTCCACACAGAACTGGGAAGTTCAAATAATAAACAATAGCGCTGCCCCCAGGCATGGAGCAAATACTGCTTGCCAGGTCCTGGGCTGAGTAATTCCCACGCATGACTTCATCCGATCCTCACAACAAGCCCCAAAGGTAGGTGTTATTGTTCCCATTTTACAAGGAGGAATGCAGGGCTTGGAGAGAGGAAGGCTCCTTCCCATGCACCTCTCTGCTTTGTAAACTGGAAAGTCCTGAGTAGTTGTAATTTGTAGTTATGAATCTCTGGAGTTCTCAGCTCATTCCCTGGAGGTTTGTGCTAGGAAGTTCTAGAAGTTTGCAGAGTTTATTAAATAAATTGATTTGATATGTATTTGTTGAACACTTTGCTATGGTCTGAATGTTTTTGCATCCCTAATATTCACATGCTAAAATCTTCACTTCCAAGGTATTAGGAGGCGGGCATTTGGGGAAGTGATTAGGGCATGAGAGTGGAGAACTCAGGATTGGGATCAGTGTGCTTATGAAAGAGACCACAGGGCACTAGCCACTCCTTCTACCATGTGGGGACACAGTGAGAAGGCACCACCTGTGAACTAGGAATAGGGCATTCGCCAGACACCAAATCTGCTGGCACCATGATCTTGGACTTGCCAGCCTCCAGAACTGTGAGTAGTAAATGTCTGCTGTTTATAAGACACTCAGTCAATGATAGTTTGTTATAATAGCCCAAACAGACCAACACGCCTGCTGTGTGCTAGAAGTGGTTCTAGGTGCTTGGGATTCAGCAATGAACACCATAAAGCAACCTCAAAGAGGATACATTTTTGCACACAAAGACTGAAAAATCAGCAACAAAGAAATATAAAATAAGACAAGGTGAGGGGGTAGCGCAATTTTTTGTCCAATGGTTAGAGAAGGAGGTTGTGCTCACCACTGTGACAAGATGGAAGCTGTGCTCACCACTTGCATTACAGTGTACAAGAATGTAATCTCAATAAGGACAAGGCCCTGGGACTTTGTTTCCCTTACAGCTCCAGTCCCTAGCACAAGTTCTGGTTTCTAGTAGGTGCTCAATAAATATTCGTTGAATAAATGAATGAACAAATAGCCTCAGTCTCAGATCTGCCAGAGAAATGTCCATTTTAGGGTAGACATGGGATTTTGAATTCACCTCCTATGAGCTGACATTTACGGAGAAACTTGCGTGCCCCAGGCACTGTGCCAGCCTCTATGGCTGAGTACAGCCCTTCCCTTGAGCATCTTCACTAGAGAAGATAGTGGTGCTTGCAATTTAGTGGTCTAGAAGAGAAGGCAGCAAAGAGAAGAAGGGAAGAACAGGAGTTAAGTGCTAAGAGGAAGCGTTTCAGGGTCAGCAAAGAATTCAGCAAGCCGATTGCCTGACATTTTTTTCTTGATGCAAAAAATAGCTAATTCTGCTTTTTGGACTGGGGCTCGCTGAGTCAGGGGTTCAAAGAGAATAGCATGAGGATAGGAGCAGTAAATGTCATCTGCAGCAGATGGTGATGCTCCAGAGACAGAACGTGGCCTTGAAGATGCTTCCCTCCACCGCCTCTGGCCCAAGAATCAAGGTCGAGGGCGGGCAACCAAGCTCAGCTCCCCGGGGTCCCGATCCCAGCCTCTCAACTAGGCCAACCCTTCCCAAGAACATCACCCTTGTTCCACCCTCTTGGACTCCACACCAGGCTCAGTGGAGTCTCAGAGTCCAAGGGTGTGAGAAGAATAATTCCAGCATCTGTTATTAACCATCATTTCTATTTTTTTGGCTTCACTTTCTCTTTGGCCCTGAGAACACTGGGTCAGTGCACAAAACAACTGATTTGCCAGGTCTTTGTTCATACTCACAAAAGAAGTGGATGATTATTACAAGAACAGATTTTGCATTCCATATTTACCCCAGATGACATTGCCTTGATCCCTAAAATAACTCCAGATCGCCTGGGTGGAACTTGCTTGTTCCTTTTCATCTTGCTATTTTGCAATTGTTTATGGAGAACATCACCATAGTGATATTATCAGAGGCAGGGCAGAATGAAACTCCAAACTCTGGGTTGTTATTGGTTTTTCCTTTGTACCTCGGAACATGACTTTTTCAACCCAAACCTTCTCTTTTATTTCTTACAAGCATTACAGTTCTCAGTTCCAACTCAGCCAGCATCACTTTCTGACTCATCCCCAGCAGTTAAGACCACAGAGACGGTCCACACTAGAATGAGGGATGGAAGTGCTTGGGTTCAGTTTCCAAATTGGAAACCGTATTTACCAGAAATCCTCTTTCTTTCAGATAAGATTGGGGTCAAAGTACTAGAGTGTTGAAAGAGGCACTAAATAAACTAAGAATCTAAAGGACCTTCAGTGTTTGGGCCAAGGAACATGGTGATAGAGTTCAACAAATAAACACAGCTGGCGTAGGGGAGCCTTTAGCAAACACTTATCTTCTTGATTTTTTTTTTTTTTTTTTTTTTTTTTTGGTCATAATTGTCAACTTGGCCCAAAGCCTTTATTATAGCATTCTCATACACTGCTGCCAGGGGTGTGTATTTGTACAACTTTCTAATGAAATTTGGCAATGAATAGCAAAAGCCTTGACAATGTAGCTCTTCCTTAGATGCAAAATTCTACTTGTGGACGCTAAAAGAATAATTAGGGAGATGAGCAGAAGGATACATACAAAGATGTTTATTGCTAATGATGGTGAAAAATTGGCAACAACCAAACCGTACAACATTAGGAGGTTACTTTTAAAAAATCAAAATCCAGGCCTGGCGCAGTGGCTCATGCCTATAATCCCAGCACTTTGGGAGGCTGAGGTGGGAGAAGCACTTGAACCAAGGAGTTTGAGACCAGCCTAGGCAACACAGTGGGACCCTGTCTCTATCAAAAATTTTAAAAAGTAAAACAAAAGAAAAAAATCATAATGTCCGCTCCATGCAATGGATACTGAGCCACTATTAAAAATTATGCCGGCTGGGCGCGGTGGCTCACGCCTGTAATCCCAGCACTTTTGGAGGCCAAGGTGGGCAGATCACGTGAGGTCAGGAGTTCAAGACCAGCCTGGCCAACATGGTGAAACTCTGTCTCTACTAAAAATACAAAAATCAGCTGGGTGCAGGAGTGGGCATCTGTAATTCCAGCTACCTGGGGGGCTGCGGCAGGGGAATAACTTGAACCCGGGAGGCAGAGGTTGCAATAAGCCAAGATCACACCACCGCACTCCAGCCTGGGTGACAAAGCAAGACTCTGTCTCAAGAGAAAAAAGACCATGCGCAGTGGCTCATGCCTGTAATCCCAACACTTTGGGAGGCCGAGGCGGGCAGATCACAAAGTCAGGAGTTCGAAACCGGCCTGGCCAATATGGTGAAATCCCGTCTCTACTAAAAATACAACGATTAGCCGGGCGTGGTGACGGGCGTCTGTAGTCCTAGCTACTCGGGAGGCTGAGGCAGGAGAATTGCTTTAACCTGGGAGGTGGAGGTTGCACTGAGCTGAGATGGCACCACTGCACTCCAACCTGGTGACAGAGTGAGACTCCATCTCAAAAAGAAAAAGAAAAAGTAAAAGCCACAGGAGAATCTTTAATAATGTGTAAAATATTCACAATGTGTTATCAAGTGAGAAAAAAGCAGGTTACAAATATAGATGTGCAGTGTGATCTCATTTTTATAAAATAAGTATATATGTGCAATAAAAAAGATTAGAAGGATAGATTCAAAAAGATGAAAGTATTTCTTGGGGATTTTCTTTTTTGGTGCTTTTGTTTATAATTTTTCTACAATGGGCACATATTTCTTTTTTTCTTTCTTTTTTTTTGAAACAGAGTCTTGCTCTGTCACCTAGGCTGGAGGGCAGTGGCGAGATCTTGGCTCACTGCAACCTCTACCTCCTGGGTTCAAGCAGTTTTCCTGTCTCACCCTCCTGAGTAGCTGGGATTACAGGTGTGCGCCACCACATCTGCATAATTTTTGTATTTTTAGTAGAGATAGGGTTTCCCCATGTTGGCCAAGCTGGTCTTGATCTCCTGACCTCAGGTGATCAATGCCTGCCTTGGCCTCCCAAAGTACTGAGATTACAGGCATGAGCCACCGTGCCCAATCTTTTTTTTTTTTTTTTTTTTTTTTTAAATTGAGTTTCCCTCTGTTGCCCAGGCTGGAGCACAGGGCGTGATCTCAGCTCACTACAACCTCTGCCTCCCAGCTTCAAGCAATTCTCTGCCTCTGCCTCCTGAGTAGCTGGGACTACAGGCATGTGCCACCATACCTGGCTAATTTTTGTATTTTTAGTAGAGACGGGGTTTCACCATGTTGACCAGGCTGGTCTCGAACTCCTGGCCTCAAGTAATCCACTACTTTGGCCTCCCAAAGTGCTAGGATTACAGGTATAAGCCTCCACGCCTGGCCACTGTAATGGGCATGTATTTCTGTAGTGAGATGTTTAAAATGCTATTTTTCAGAAAAATAATAAGTTGTCAAGTTTTTTTGTTTGTTTTTTCCCGTAAAGAAAGAACTTAACAGACACGAGGCTGACCATGCCATGTGGGAGATGGAGTTAGTACTCAAATCATCTCCTCCAAAGTTCCTAGGTTAGGAGTTATTCAAACGCAGTTTGGGGAAAGAGGGGAGGGGTCAGGTAACTGGGGCTTGCTGCTGATTGGTTGGGGCGGAGATGAACTCATAGGGAGTCTAAACTGTCCTCCTGTGAGCTGAATTGCTTCTGGGTGAGGCCACAGGAGTGGGGTTGGCAGGTCCAGGTGGAGCCATGGGCGTCAGACATGCAAAAACCCACAGGTCAGGAACCCTATACAGGGACTGGGTAGACAAGGTATGAGGCCAGCTTTCCTGAGGAGTTTCATTGGCTCTATAAGTCAACTCTGATTTCTTAAAACAGTCCATTTGTATTTGAAAGCATGCCATTCCAGTCAAAACCTTGCTAAAATAACCAGTGTCTCCAATTGCATCAGTTCCGCAGGCTTACCAGGAAGCATGACTAGGAGGCCTCAGGAAACTTACAATCATGCCAGAAGGTGAAGGGGAAGCAAGCACGTTTTACCATGATGGAGCAGGGGAGACAGTCTGTCAGGCCTTTTAAAGTAATTTTGGCCGGGAGCAGTGGTTCATGCCAGTAATCCCAGCACTTTGAGAGGCCAAGACGGGCGGATCACTTGAGGTCAGGAGTTTGAGACCACCCTGGCCAACATGGCGAAAACTTGTCTGTACTAAAAATACAAAAATCAGCCAGGCGTGGTGGCACGTGTCTGTAGTCCTAGGTACTCGGGAGGCTGAGGCATGAGAATCCCTTGAACCCAGGAGGTGGAGGTTGCAGGGAGCTGAGATTGCGCCATTGCACTCCAGCCCAGGTCAACAGCAGTGAGACTCCGTCTAAAAAAAAAAAAAAGGCCCAGCACGGTGGCTCATGCCTGTAATCCCAGCACTTTGGGAAGCTGAGGCAGGTGGATCACCTGAGGTCAGGAGTTCGAGGCCAGCCTGGCCAACATGGTGAAGTCCTGTCTCTACTAAAAAATCCAAAAATTAGCTGGGCATGGTGGCAGGTGCCTGTAATCTCAGTTACTCGGGAGACTGAGGCAGAAGAATTATTGGCACTTGGGAGGCAGAGGTTGCAGTGAGCCAATATCACGCCATTGCACTCCAGCCTTGGCCAACAACAGCAAGACTCCATCTTAAAACACACACACACACACACACACACACACACCTCACAGCAATTGTATGAGATAGGTATCATGCTCTCCAGTTGAAGAAGGGAAAAGTAGGTATAGAAGGAGATTTTAGTCACCTGCTCCTTCAACATTTCAGGGAGGAGGTAGATGCAGTTTTTCAGATAAGAGAGGCATAGAGCTTCTCAGACTAAATAGTTAAGATAGGAAGGTACAAGTGGATGGAGAACGAAGACCTACAAAAGCCTTTTACCTAGACCAGTAAACATTCAGGTTGCAAGCTGGAGAAAATGATAATAATTTTAACTATCCTCCTTTGAGCGCTTGGGGATGATGTTGACAAAAAATGAGGATTACGGGGTGTCATTATATTCAGCCTCACTGGCTTGTGGGAAGTGGTGGAAGTTCTGTGGCAATACATAGCACTGATGCGCCAGAGAGTAAATTACACAGAAGCCCAGAGTCTGTTATTATTATGATCATCACTCAAAACATCTAAACACCTCTTTGTTTGGGATAAGGTAGAGGAGTGAAAGTGCATAGGCTGTGGGACCAGACAGACTTCCATTGAAATCCTGGCTTACCATGTATTAAGAGCTATGTGATCTTGGTCCAGCTTCACCAGTTTGACTTTGAGATCTCTGTAGCACCTTCACACTTTTATGGAAATCCTGCTTCGATTTTTTTTTTCTTTTTTTTTTTTTGAGATGGAGTCTCGCTCTGTCGCCTAGGCTGGAGTGCCGTGGTGCGATCTTGGCTCACTGCAACCTCCACCTACTCCCAGGTTCAAGCAATTCTCTTGCCTCAGCCTCCCAAGTAGCTGGGACTACAGGCGCCCACCACCACGTCTGGCTAATTTTTTTTTTTTTTTTTTTTTTTTTTGTATTTTTAGTAGAGACGGGGTTTCACCGTGTTAGGCAGGATGGTCTTGATCTCCTGACCTTGTGATCCACCCACCTCGGCCTCCCAAAATTCTGGGATTACGGGCGTGAGCCACCACACCTGGCTGAAATCCTGCTTCGATTTATTATCCCAAACATTTCCTGTTATACTGAAAGCTGTCATAGGAGCTCTTCAGACCTGAATTTGTTGGGGGTAATTATAGCTGCTGGAACAAAGAACTCCCAACTTTGAGTGGCTTGCTGCTACGATAATGGTTTACTTGCCCCCAAAGGCACAGTCTGGTTGGGTGTTTTCAGTGACTATCGTGGAAAGAGACACAGCCTTCTTCCATCTTGGAGTCCTCCCTTAGGTCCTCTGCATTCAGTTTACTGATGAACAAAGAAAGAGTGTGCGGCAGGACACAAGGGTCATTTTAGGTCCCTGCCTGGAGATGGCACATGTCACTTCCGCCCATATTCCATTAGTTAAAACACAGTCACATGACCATGTGACTATGTTTGTGCCCAGGAAGAGGAAATGGAAAAGGTAACCATGTAGCTTACTAATGCTAGCATACCTGGATCAATTGCAGGTAATGTGAGGTAGGGAATGAAAGGTCATTAAGATTAAAGCCCTTGCTGTGCACAGTGGCTCTCCCAACACTTCAGGAGGCTGAGGCAGGAGGATTGAGTCCAGGAGTTTGAGACCAGCTTGGGCAACATAGGAAGATCCTGTCTCTACAGAAAATTAAAAGATTAGTGGGGCGTGGTGGTGCATGCCTGTTGTTCCAGCTACTCTGGAGGCTGAGGCAGGAGGATCGCTTAGATCGGGAGGTGGAGGCTGCAGTGAGCTATGCTCGTGCCACTGTACTCCAGCCTGAGCAACAAAGCAAGACTCTGTTTCAAAAAAAAAAAAAAAAAAAGAGAGAGAAAGAGAAGATTAAAGCCCAAGAGAACTGCAATGGCAGTTGTCCAAGGAATGGTGTGTGACAGACAGAAATCACTGGCAGTCAAGTTTTTCTTGACAGATACAGATTCTAAGCTGGGCCAGATCTTATAGCATCTTAGATCACATATGTATGATCCAGTCTGGCAGTTTTAAGCTGTAAAGAGGCAGCATCTATAAAATAGGCCCTATCACCATTGACATTGCTCTGGGCCTCTCTGCTCAATCATCCTAACTCTCTGTGCCCCTCAGTTTCCCCCTTTGCATTTTGTTCCCAATCTGCCAAGCTTCAGGCTTGGTGATTCATTTTCCCCACTTATAGTCTCACTTTACACTGCTGGACCAGATACTCAACATCACTTCTCTGACCTCTGTTTTTCTTTCAGACCACAATCTGGAGTCTTTCTGACTATAATGGCATTGATTGCCTTATTGATTGCTTCCGATAAATAGGTCATCAGGTCTAGTCTGGTCCTGGGAGTTAAGAATCTCAACCAAGGTTCTTTTATGCTATACACTTTGTTCACTTGAAGAAAAATATTAAGCTGATATGTGTGTTTATTTACCTGGAAGGATTGAAACTTATAGAAAGAATGCCTTTTCTTCCAAAAAATTTAATGTCCTGTGTATGTTTAAATGATGCTTTACATAGCTCTGAAATCTTTTTCTTAAATGGCATCTTTGGAAGAGCAGAATTTTCTTGTTTTCATCAAATCCAATTTATCAAATTTTTTCTTTTTTAGTTAGTGCTTTTTGTATCTTAAGAAATCTTTCCCAACTAAATGTTGTGTAGATTTCTCATATGTTTTCTTTTAGAAGTTTTAGCTCTTTATGTTTATGTCTATGATCCATTACATTAATGTTATTTATGGTGTGAGGTAAGGGTCAAGATTGTTTTTTCCTAAATGGATCTTGGGAGGAGGAGGCAGAAGGATCCCTTGAGCCCAGGAGTTCAAGACCGGCATGGACAACATAGTGAGACCCTGTCTCTACAAAAAATGCACAAAAATAAAAAATAGCTGGGCATCGCAGTGGCTCATGCTTGTAATCCCAGCACTTTGGGAGGCCGAGGCAGGCAGATTGCTTGAGTCCAGGAGTTTGAGACCAGCCTGGACAACATAGTGAGACCTCAACTTTACTAAAAAAACTTAAAAATTCATCACGTGTGGTGCCATGCGCCTGTAGTCCCAACTATTTGGGAGGCTGAGGTGAGAAGATTGCTTGAGTCTGGGAGATCAAGGCTGTAGTGAGCAATGATTGTGCCACTGCATTCCAGCCTGGGTGACAGAGTGAGACACTGACTCAAAAAAATCAAAGAATCAGTTTGTGAGTTTATATACAAAAACTTGCTGGGATTGTGATTTTAATTGCATTGCATTTATAGTACATTTTCAGGAGAATGAACGTCTTGATGATATTGAATCTTCCAATCCATAAATAGGGTACATCTATTGATCTAGATTTTTAATTTATCTTAGCAATGTTTTCTTATTTTCAGGCCTTGCACATCTTTCATTAACTATATCCCTGAGTATTTTATATTTTTGATGTTATTTGATGTTATATTAAATTTATTTTCCAATTGTTCATTGTTCTGTTCTTTTATTCCAGCTTTTCACTAGATTGTTCTCTAAGTCCTACCACTTTATCAGGTCCTATGTCAGTTCTGCATCTGGTTTAGTTTCATTTGGAACACTGCAATGTCTGATTGGGATGAGAGACAGGAGTTTCGGAGAAGTAGAGGATGGCTGAGGTTTGCATCCTGGATGACTGGAGGTTCTCTGGCTCACAATATGACAGACTTCATTCATATTGTGCCATATCCCAGGTTCCATGCTAATTGTTAGTGACATGACTCACAGTCCCTGTCTCAAAGAGCCATAGCACAGTAGGGATCAAGTGACAAGTGATCTGATAAGGTACACAAAGTATAGGTTTCCATGGGAACACAGAACAGGGGGTCCCAAACCCAGCTTTTGAGGGGAGTATCAGAGACTACTACCAGGAGAAAAGGGTGATTATGCTGAATCTAAAGGAAGAGTCAGCTTTAGACACGTTGTAGAGTCCAGCCCAACCCTGGTGGGTGACTGGCTGGCCAGCTTAATACACTAAACGTGAAGTCTCCCAAATATGCAAATAAAAACTGCAACAGCTGGCCTGCATGTGAGAGGCCCTTCCATGACTCTGACCGAGACCCCGCAGATGGTCAGGATGCAAATACTTCTGGTCCAGCAGAAGGCAGCTGTGAGTTCTCCCAGGTACCTATTAGAAAAGCAAAAGCAAAAACCCTGAGATGATTGTGTCTAACCTCAGAGTAAAGTATCCTCTTGGCACTGAAGACTTTGGGGATGCATTAAAAAGAAGTGGATTGCTAGTGGTCTGTCCACCTCCCCACTCCCTGCTACATGTTCTTTCAAGATGTTGAAGGCTGGAAAAAGTTGATCTAAGCTGTCTAGCCGAGGCTGCCTCTTCTACAAACCACACAATTTTCTGTCTTCAAAGGAAATCAGCATTTTTTTTTTTTTTTTTTTTTTTGGCCTGTACTCAGTCCTGCTTAAGGTTTCAATGACTAGAAATTTCTGAGACCACAAAGAAGTCTGTTTCATTCACTTGCCCAGGATGCCTGTAACTTCCATCTGTTTCTTTCTTTCTCTCTACTTTTCAGCAGCCCTTTCTCCTTCTTTTGGTAACAGTATCCTGATTTCCCCCATCATCAGGGAAACAGTTTCCCTCCCTGATCATCAGGTCCCCATCTGCCAGCTCCAGGGCTGAGGCCGCTGGTAACTAAAGAAATGAACATGGCTGAAATTGTCTAAGGAAAAAGGGCAAAGTTCCAGAAGGAAAGAAATTGCTACCATATCTCAAAGAACTCCATCGTTTAGTGGCTGTGTAGAGGAGAGGGAGTCTGCAGAGAACCCAGAGAAGGACCGTAGAGGTAGGATTAAGACCAGGAGAGTCACATGATGTCATGGAAGCCAATGGGAAAGAGTGCTTCAAGGAGGGAGGAAGTGGCCAAAGCACCAGATGCAACTGGGAAGTTACAGGAGGTGAGGATTGAAAATCAGGCATGTGGCCTGGCAAGGTGGCTCATGCCTGTGATCCCAGCATTATGGGAGGCGGGGATGGGAGGAGTGCTTCAGCCCAGGAGTTTGAGACCAGCCTGGTCAACAAAGTGAGACCCTGCCTCAAGAAAAAAATTTTTTTTAAAAGAAAGAAAGTTGTGCATGTGACCTTCAACACACGATAGTTATGGGTGACCTCAGATCTATTTCAGTGGAGGAGTTATGAAAGAAAATGGGAGGTTAGGAAGTGGAGCGAGGAAACACAGACAATTCTCCAGCTGCGAAAGGGAGGAGTTGGCGGTAAGCTGGAGAAGATGAGGAATTTACGTAAGTTTCTTTCTTTAAAAAAAAAAAAAATCAGAACACTTAGGCACGTTTAAAACCAGAGTAATCATTAGTTGAACAATTTGGGGAGAGACAGGATAATTGAAGTGTAAGGTTCTTGAGAAAATAAAATCCCCAAGAGGGAATATTGTTTACAGCATTTCCCAAACTCACTTGGTGGATTGCCTCTCTTCGGGCCAAATTCATTTTGATTACTGTTCCACAGAAAGCACCATGGCCCAAATCAGGTCAAGGGCCCATCCGCAAACCAAATAGCATGGCCAAGGCTACACTTTGATTATGGCCAATCAGAATCCTCTCCTCTAGAGCTGGGGGTGGGCTAAACTCCACCCAAACTAAATGTCTGAAAATGAGACAGGGTTAAGTTGTAGGAAAGAGAGGGTATTCATACCTGGCAGGTACCCCAGCAGTGACCTCGAAGCCAGCTGAATGATGGGGCAAATGGCCTTGCCATGTGGTGTTCCCTCCCTCTTGGAACTCTCTTGGTAACAAAGATTCCCTTTTTTTTTTCTTTTTTTTTTTTTTTTTTGAGACAGAGTCTCTCTGTCACCCAGGCTGGAGTGCAGGGGCGTGATCTTGGCTCACTGCAACCTCTGTCTCACAGGTTCAAGCAATTCTCATGCCTCAGCCTTCTGAGTAGCTGAGATTACAGATGCACACCCCTACGCCCAGCTAGTTTAAGTATTTTAGTAGAGATCGGGTTTCACCATGTCGGCCAGGCTGGTCTCGAGTTCATGACCTCAGATGATCCACCCACCTTGGCCTCCCAAAGTTCTGGGATTACAGGCGAGAGCCACCATGCCCGGCCGGTAACAAAGATTCTTAAATTGAATCCCACTGAAACTTCAGTATATAGAGTTAGGATGTTCAGGCAATATGGCTAGCTGTAGAATTCAGTGTATTGAAGGGTTAAAATCTGGCTTATTCCAAGGGTTCCTGGGCATTTCTAAAGACACAGTAAAACACCTAAAACCGTTTTAGTAACTTGAGAAGATGCCCAACGTAGGAAGCAGGCCCAGACCTGTTAGATGGGAGGCAATTTAGGAGCTAGGCAATCCCCAGCTCCTGGGATAACTGTGCATTTATTAACCCAATTAATAGACGTAATTGAAGAAGGAAAGACAGATGTTGGGCAACTACTGGGCAATGTCCGCTTTAATGGGTCCCATATGAGCTGATTTGGCATAGGGTAGAAGGCTGTCTTTCAAGGACCTCAAGGTTGCTGCTTCCTTTCTCAGATGATGGTATTACGTGGCTTGGGGCTTCCCTTCCACCTTGCCTCAATTCAGAAAATGCTTACGGGCACCTACCATGTGTAACTGCCATCCTATGTGCTGGGATATGGTAGCACTGCCTTTTGCAGCTTACAAAGCCCTTTCCTACCTATCTCAATCTGGTGATTCTGAGAAGAGATTTTGAGTCAGAAAGATCAAAGTGAGAATAAATCCATCCACGTATTATGTGTGACTTTAGGCAAGTCATTTCATGTAATTCCCAACTTCTTCTATAAATTGGTAATAATAACAGTTCTGGCCAGGCATGATGGCTCACACCTAAAATCCCAGCACTTTGGGAGGCTGAGGTGGGGGGATCGCTTGAGCCCAGGAGTTTGAGACCAGCCTGGGCAACATGACAAAACCCCGTCTCTACAAAAAAACATGAAAATTAGCCAGCGGTGGTGGCTCACACCTGTGGTACCAGCTATATGGGAGGCTGAGTTGGGAGGATTGCTTGAGCCTGGGAGGCGGAGGTTGCAGTAAGTCGAGACTGTGCCATTGCATTCCAACCCAAGACCCTGTCTCCAAAAAAAAAGTTCCTAGCTCAAAGGATGGTTAGGAGGAGTCTATAACATATGAAAAGTACTTAGCGCATAGCAAACACTCATGAAAAAGTAGCTGTAATATTCATTCTTTGTCTGTTTATTCACACGATAATCTTATCCTGTTGATACTACTATCTTCGTTCACATACCTTCATTGAGCACTGATTATGTTCTAGGTGCTGAACACCTAGGTCCATAATGACCAAAAGAGGACTCAGATGCAGAACAAGGTCCCAGAACTAAGCCTTCAGGAAAAGGAAGAACCATCAAACGAAACTGAGGGGAAACCTTTCCACCTTGCCTCCATTCAGGAAATGCTTATGGGCACCTACTATGTGTAATTGCCATGCTATGTGCTGGGATGTGGTAGCCTTACTCATCTCAGGCAAGCCAAGAGAGCTACATGAAGGAGGAGAAGGCAGGAGTAAGATGAGGCTCCAAAGTGAGCACTGGCTTCTGCAACAACGAGTTCCCAGGCCAGCTTGAGTAGAGCAATGTCGCTTCCTGGGCAGGTCGGGGCAGAGCTCTGACCAGACTGACTTGAGGTGAAAATGGAGCAGGTGTGGAATCAACAAGTGCAAAGAATTTACAAGGTTTTGGTGTGAATGGGAGCAGAAAAATGGCGGAAGTGGCTAGAGGGAGAGGCAGGATCCAGGAGTTTTGAGTGGTGGTTCTTAAAAATTTTATTTTATGATAGGAGCTATTAGGGCATGTTTTCTAAAGAAGATGGGAATGATCCAGTACTGAGGGAGAAACTGGTGACTAAGGAAGGAAGGATTCAGAGACCAAGTGGAGGGGTGACTCTGATAGGAACAAAAACGCTTCATTTATTGTAAAATCTGGGGAAGCAGAGATTGCGGGGAAAGTGCAGATATGTTGGTAGATGATAATCTCCTGTCTGGGGAGAGGGGAAGGAAACTCAGTGGTAGGGAAGAAATCAGTGAGAAGTCAGTAAGATTTCTGGTGGATTATGCTTATGAATACTGAAGTCCTAAAGAAAGTGTGGAAGGGGAGATGGAGGTAAGTTCATGAGAGCAAAAAAAGGGGTGGCAGTTTGAAAAATATGACAGTATGAACTTCAAGGGGGTTAGGGTCTTTAAAAGAGGATGAGAGGAGAAACAGTGCTAAAGATATTTATGGTCTGGATGTTGTGGCTAACACCTGATACCCAAACACTTGAGAGGCCGAGGCAGGAGGATCACCAACCAACATGGTGAGATCCTGTCCCTATTTAAATTATTTCTGTGAAGTGTGAGGCAAAGCCATCTGCTTAGAGAGAAGGATGCCAAGGGGACAAAGGAAGCTTGAGGAGGAAGAAGGTTGAAAAATCATAATTTAAGAGTGTGAGCAGTGGTGGGCTACAGCGGGGAAATACAGTAGAATTGCTAGGCAGGCTTGAGGGCTCGTTTGAAATTTGTGGACCTCACCTTAAAGGAAGAGAAATCTGGCCGGGCGCGGTGGCTCAAGCCTGTAATCCCAGTACTTTGGGAGGCCGAGACAGGTGGATCACGAGGTCAGGAGATCGAGACCATCTTGCCTAACACGGTGAAACCCCGTCTCTACTAAAAAATACAAAAAACTAGCCGGGTGAGGTGGCGGGCGCCTGTAGTCCCAGCTACTCGGGAGGCTGAGGCAGGAGAATGGCATAAACCCAGGAGGCGGAGCTTGCAGTGAGCTGAGACCCGGCCACTGCACTCCAGCCTGGGCGACAGTGAAACTCCGTCTCAAAAAAAAAAAAAAAAAAAAAAAAGGAAGAGAAATCACTTTCAACTTTCCAGCAATATTCAGATGGTTTTTTTTTTTTTTTTTTGGTTGTTGTTTTGTTGTTTGAGACAGAGTTTCACTCTGTCACCTCAGCTGGAGTGCAGGGGCGTGATATTGGCTCACTGCAACCTCTGCCTCCTGGGTTCAAGCGATTCTCCTGTCTCAGCCTCCAGAGTAGCTGAGATTACAGGTGCCCACCACCATGCCTGGATAATTTTGTATTTTTAGGAAAGATGGTTTTTCCCATATTGGCCAGGCTGGTCTCAAACTCTTGGCCTTAAGTGATCTGCCCATTTCAGCCTCCCAAAGTGCTGGAATTACAGACATGAGCCACCTTGCCCAGCCAATGTTCAGATGTTCTGATATAAAAAAGGTGGGGGTAAAGGGGTTATGGGCTTTCGTAAGGGAGTTTGTATAATACTCATTACTAAGCTGGGTCAGGAGGGATGTGAGCATGAGGGGGAAAATAAATGTGAAAATCTGGCAGGGACAAAGGTTTGCAGACCTTGATGAGGCTGAAGAAATAATGAGGTTGAGGAAATGCTTTTGTGGTGATACTATGGTAAGTGGGTTACAGTCAGATTTGAGATCTTTTGTGACTGTGATTTCTTTTCTCTTTTCTTTTCTTTTTTGGAGACTGGGTCTCACTCTGTTGCCCAGGCTGGAGTGCAGTGGCACAAACACAGCTTACTGCAGCCTCAACCTCCTGGGCTGAATGAAGAGGTTCTCCCACCTCAGCCTTCCAAGTAGCTGGGACCACAGGTACGTGCCACCATGCCTGGCTAATTTTAAAACAATCTTTATGGAAATGGGGTCTTGCCATGTTGCCCAGGCTGGTCTCAAACTCCTGGGCTCAGCCTCCCAAAGTGTTAGGATTACAGACATGAGCCACCATGCCTAGCCAGTGTGATTGTGATTTCTGAGATAGTGCAGTTAAGGGCGAGAACAGGCCAGGGTAAGACCACAGGAGTGGGAACTGGGGAGAGGGGAAGGAAACTCAGTGGTAGGGAAGAAATCAGTGAGAAGTCAGTAAGATTTCTGGTGGATTATGCTTATGAATACTGAAGTCCTAAAGAAAGTGTGGAAGGGGAGATGGAGGTAAGTTCATGAGAGCAAAAAAAGGGGTGGCAGTTTGAAAAATATGACAGTATGAACTTCAAGGGGGTTAGGGTCTTTAAAAGAGGATGAGAGGAGAAACAGTGCTAAAGATATTTATGGTCTGGATGTTGTGGCTAACACCTGATACCCAAACACTTGGGAGGCCAAGGCAGGAGGATCACCAACCAACATGGTCAGATCCTGTCCCTATTTAAATTATAAAGTTATTATTATTATTATTATTATTTGGATATGAGGGTCTCCCTCTGTTGTCCAGGTTGGAATGCAGGGTGCTATCATGGCTCACTGCAGCCTCAATCTCCTGGGCTGAAGGAATCTTCCTGCCTCAGCCTCCTGTGTAGCTGGGACCAGTGGCATGTGCCACCATGCCTATTTGATTTTTTTTATAGAGACGGGGTCTCACTTTGTCACCTGCGCTGGTCTCGAACTCCTAGGTTTAAGCAATACTCTCAGTTAGGCTTCCAAAGCGCTGGGATTACAGGAATGCCTGGCCAAAAATGCCTGGCTACCATGCCTGGCCAAAAAAATTTAAAATAAAAAAAATTTACAGTGCCTGTCTACCAATTCACAACCCCTTGTAGATGACCATGTTTAACGCCATGTGCCTCCGTGCTCATAGCAATAGCTAATGGATCTAGGGGTGGGATCTGAGCAATGGGCAGCCAATCTGTGGAGTGACCTGTCCAATGAATGAACTTTCCTTTATGCTTGGCCTCCATCCCTTGGCATCCAAGAGGGACACCACCTTTTCTTGGTCCTGTTCCTGCCTCACGGGTCAGTCCTTCTCAGTCTTCCTGCTGGTTCCTCTTTATCTTCATGACCTCTTCTCTCTACATTCACCTACGAAGTGAGTTCATCAAGATGTCTGTGCTTTCAAATATCTTTACATGCCATTTACTAGCTGGCAGTTCTCGTAAGTTTATCACAGCTCTAACTTCTTCCCCCAAATCCAGACTTCCATATCTAATTACTTACTTGACATCTCCATTTATTTATTTTTATTTTTTGAGATGGAGTATCACTCTGTCACCCGGCCTGGAGTGCAGTGGCGCAATCTCTGCTCACTGAATCCTCCACCTCTGGGTTCAAGCAATTCTCCTGCCTCAGCCTCCTGAGTAGCTGGGATTACAGGCATGTGCCACCATGCCCAGCTAATTTTGGTATTTTTAGTAGAGACAGGGTTTCACCATGTTGACCAGGCTGGTTTCAAACACCTCAAGTGATCTACCCGCCTCCCCAAAGTGCTAGAATTACAGGTGTGAGCCACCACGCCCACTTGACATCTCCATTTAAATCTCCAGTAGGAGGCTGGGCGCAGTGGCTCATGTCTCTAATCCCAGAACTTTGGGAGGCCAAGGCGGGGTCAGGAGTTCAAGACCAGCCTGGCCAACATGGTGAAACCCTGTCAAAAATTGGTTGGGTGTGGTGGCACACGCCTATAGTCCCAGCTACTTGGGAGGCTGAGGTGGGAGAATTGCTTGAATCCAGGAGATGGAGGCTGCAGTGAGCCAAGACTGCACCACTGCACTCCAGCCTGGGCGACAGAGTGAGACTCCATCTCAAAAACAAAAAACAAAAAAAACTCCAATAGGCATCTCAAACATAACTTGTTCCCTCTTATCCACAACCCTCCCCTTGGAAAAACCCTGCTCCTCCTACAGTCTTCCCCAGATCAATAAATGGCAAATCCGTCCAGTGTTAAGCCAAAAATCTTAGCATCAGGCAAAACTATGGAGTAAAAAGATAAGTGGTTGCCAGGAGCTAGGGGGCAGAGGGATGAAGAGGTGGAACACAGGGGATTTTTAGGGCAGTGAAAATATTCCGTATGATGGTTCTAATGGTGGCTTGATGTAATTATCTGCTTGTTCAAACTCATAGAGTGTATAACAGAGTGAACCCTAATGTAAACTATTGGGTGATCATCATGTATGAATGCAGTTAATTAAGTGCAACAGATGTACCACTCTAGTGGGGAATGGGGACAATTCAGGGAGGCTCTGCATATGTAGGGCAGGGATATGTGGATTATCTCTGTATCTTCCTCTCAATTTTGTTGTGAACCTAAAACTGCTCTAAAAAACAAAGTCTTGGCTGGGTGCTGTGGCTCATGCCTGTAATCCCAGCACTTTAGGAGGCTGAGGTGGGAGGACTGCTTAAGCCCAGGAGTTCGAGACTAGCCTGGGTAACAGTGCGACTCAGTCTCTACAAAAAAATTAGCTGAGCAGAGTGATGCACGCCTGTAGTCCCAGCTACTCAGGGGGCTGAGGTGGGAGGATCACCTGAGCCTGGGGGTGTTGAGGCTGCAGTGAGCTATGATTGCACCACTGCACTCCAGTCTGGGCAACAGAACTGAGACACTGTCTCAAAACAAACAAACAAAAAGACAAAGTCTTTTTATAAGAAAAAAAAAAATCTTAGCATCATCCTTGATTCCTTTCTTCTCATGCCTACCACCAATACATCAGGAAATGTCTAGAATACTATCTACTTCTTGCCATCTCCAATGCTACTACCCTAGTCCAAGCCAGCTTCATCTCTCTGCTGTGTGACCTTGGGCAAGCTCCTTACCTTTTCAGGCTTCTGTCATGATTAAATGACTTATTATCTGTAAGGTGCTTAACAGTGTTCATCACATAGGATGCGCCATATCAGTGCTTTTTATATAAATAAATATCCTCAATATAGAAATGTCTTTCTAAGGCCCTAGTCCCCCTACAGTCCATTCAGAACACAGCAGCCTCATGATCCTTTCAAAGCCTAGGTCAGATCTTGTCATGGCTCTGCCCTTCAGCTCCTGCTCGACTTAGGCTAGCCACACTGGCCTCCTGTCTGTCCCTTGAAAACACACCAGTGCTGATCCAGCACAGTCCCACCTTCAGGGTTTTTACCCTTGCTGCTCCTTGTGCCTCTGCTATCCACAAGGCTTGCTCCCTCCTTCCCTTCAGCTATATGATCAAATATTGCTAAGTTAGGCCTTGCCTGCTTACCTATTTGCTTGCTTGAATTTTTCTCATTATCTCTAATCACTACCCGACACTGTGTTACTATTATTATTTTATTTTTGAGACAGAGTCTCACTCTGTCTCCCAGGCTGGAGTGCAGTGGTGCGTCTCAGCTCACTGCAAGCTCCGCCTCCCGGGTTCACGCCATTCTCCTGCCTCAGCCTCCCAAGTAGCTGGGACTACAGGCGCCCGCCACCACACCCGGCTAATTTTTTGTATTTTTAGTAGAGACAGGGTTTAGCCCTGTTAGCCAGTATGGTCTTGATCTCCCGAACTCGTGATCCGCCCACATTGGACTCCCAAAGTGCTGGGATTACAGGCGTGAGCCACCGCGCTAATTTTTGTATTTTTAGTAGAGACGGGGTTTCCCCATGTTGGCCAGGCTGGTCTCGAACTCCGGACTTCAAGCGATTGCCCACCTCGGCCTCCCAGAGTGCTGGGATTACAGGCGTAAGCCATTGTGCCTGGCCTCGGACACTGTATTGGCCTGGTGGCCGACTGTCTCCCTGACAACACTCAAGCTCCATAACAATGTGGGTTGTTTTGCTCACTGCTGTATTTCCAGAGCCTAGCACAGTGCTTGGCACATAGCAGATGCTCAATATTTACTGCGTGTGTCATTCTCTTCTTTGAATTCCTGTAATACTCATCCAATACCATTCTTGCCAGACTTACCCATATGCTTTTTCTGCCGGTGGCTACCTGTGAAAGGTTTTACTTGTCTATGAGCTCCCTGAGGACAGGGCCTGGCTCAGGGAAACAATTGCTGTCATCTGTACTGTTTACCATGCCCTCACAGATCGCCTAATTTGATTTAACCAAAGCAAACAGGCCACAGAGGGCAGATATTATTAGCAATCCAGGTTTCCTGCCACCTAGACTAAGCTCAACAAATATTTTGATTGAGAGAGAGATTGGGAGAGAGAAACTTGAGTCACTTTGTGGAGAGAGGAAGCCCTTCTGGGCAAATGGAATGGTTCTCTGTAGCACATCCAACAGTACTCATAACAGCTAGCATTTGTTGAACTTAATTTTCTTTTTCTTTCTTTCTTTTTTTTTGATACAGAGTCTTGCTCTGTCGCCAGGCTGGGGTGCCGTGGCGCGATTTCGGCTCACTGCAACCTCTGCCCCCCGGGTTCAAGCGATTCTCCTGCCTCAGCCTCCCGAGTAGCTGGGGCTACAGGTCGGCACCACCACGCCCAGCTAATTTTTGTATTTTTAGTAGAAACGGGGTTTCACCATGTTGGCCAGGATGGTCTCGATCTTTTGACCTCGGCCCCCCTCGGCCTCCCAAAGTGCTGGCATTACAGGCGTGAGCCACCGCGCCCGGCCTGTTGAACTTAATTTTCTAATCTCTACCTGTGTCATCCTCACAGCTATTCTGTCTGCAACTATACGGGCAGGGATCTTTATGTCTTATTCATCTGTTATCTTCTGGTGCCTAAACAAGTCCTGGTACATAGTAGGTGTTGAATAAATGATGTCAGCCCGAGGCTCCTCAATTCCTGCCCGGGCTCAGGTGCAGCGCGGCGCTCCAGGTCCCGCCCTAGCGAGCGGCAGCGCTGGGCTCCGGCCCGGCTCCCAGCGCGCTCCCTCCGTACTGGGCTGGGCTGGGCCGGGCTGGGCCGGGCCGGGCCGGGCCGGGCCGGGCCGGTCCGCGCTCGGCGGCAGTTCCGGGTGCGCCGCAGGAGTGAGCGCGTGCACGGGGTGGGGCGCAGAGGGCCGGTCGCCTCACAGCTCCCGGTGCCTTCCGCATCCCCGCTCGCCGGGACTGTGGGGAGCGGTTCCCTCGCCGCCACCCCTGCTGCAGGCCCAGAGTCGGGTACTAGGCCTCCAAAAGCGCGGAGAGCCCTCCCGCCCCGGCCGCGTACTCCTGACCCGGGACCCCCGGCAGGCTAGCCGCGCCGCTCCCCGCCCCGCCGCGCAGACCCCGCCCCCGCACCCCGTAGGTGCCCGCCTCCAGCGCCGCTCTCCATACTTGGCGATCGCCGCAGCCCCGCGCGCTCATTGGCCGCAAGCTGGCGGCGTGGGGGGCGGGCCCGGGCCGGGCCGGGGCGGGGAAGGAAGGTGGCGGCGGCCCGGCGCGGGGGGAGGGGGGCGCTGACCCGGATGTTCACTCCTGGGCACCCGGGGAAGTGGAAGCGCCGGGCCCTGCTGCGGGGGGGAGAGCCACTGACACCGGGACCGCCGCCGCCGCCGCCACCATGGTAAAGGCCGCACAGCTCCCTCCCCGGCCCGGGGGCCCCTCCGGAGCTCGCGTCCCCCTCCCCTTGCCCATCCGCGGCCCGGGACTGGTGGCTTCCCGGGGTGGGGGAGGGGCGGGGTCCCGGACCCCGGGTGGACCCGGTCCCTCCCCGCCCAGGAGGGTGCCGCCGGCGCGGACGACTTGGGCGGCAGTGACCCTGTCCCGCTCCCAGCCCTCGCCACAAGCTGGAGTCCCACTCACCACCTCTGTGTCCAGGCTGGTCTCTCCCATAGCCCAGGCTAGACCCTCCCTCCCGAACCGTGGCCCCAGCCAGGCACCCCCCCCGCCCCCCGGTGACCCTGGCGTGGGCCCCCTTCCTCCCCCGGTCTAGGGCTAGGTCTGCTTTCCCCCGTCTCTCCCGCCCAGGCTAGGCCGTCGTTTCTCCCTGCCATGGCCCAGGCTAGGCCGCTGCCTCCCTCCCTCCCTTGCCTTCTCCATGGCCTCAGGCTGGACCCCCGTCAGCCCCTCCTGCAGCGGCCTAGGTTTGCTTCCCCTCTTCTCCGTGGCCTCAGCCTGAATCTCCTCATCCCCCTGTGATCTTAAATCTGGACCTCCTTTCCTCCGCCTATGGCCCCGCCTGGACCTCACTGCCCCCTCCCCACCATGATCCCCTTCCCTACCATGAGCCCCTTCCCTACCATGAGCCCCTTCCCTGGACTTCTCGCCACTCCTAGCGTAACCTGCGTCAGCCCCGCTCGGTCTCCGCCCTGACCCTCTCACCAGGTTCCTGACCGTCTCACCAGAGTCCTGCCTCCTGCCCCGTGCACGACCCAGGGTCCCCGTCCTTTTACCTGGGGCGCGCCTTCTTTGCAGCCTTCGGGAAGCGAGGGGAGCTCTCCAGCAGGGATGGGGTGGTCCCGGTGCTGTGCCTTCTCAGTTGCCCCTTCTAGGGAGGCCGCTTGGGAGCCAGCGAGGGAAGGGCGGGCATCGGTGTGCCCAGAAGGCAGCGCGCTGCGCTGCGGGCCCTTCTCGAGGCCGCCGCCGTGGGTGCTGTGCTTGCGAAGCGTCCTGCAGGGCGGGCCGGGGTCCGCGGCGCCCAGGCCTGAGTGGGAGCTGAGGGCTGAGGGTGGGTGGCCCACAGGACAAGCATGAACGCACAATCGCCCTTGTGAGGCCATGGCCTTAGGGGGCCACCAGGCCCAGGATCCAGCATATGGCCTGGACACGATGCACCTGAGCAGGCGCAGCCTCCCCTTCCCTCTGAACTGTCAGCTTGTAAGGGTTGGAACTGCTGATTATGGAAGTCCCTCGGATCAGGTGAGCAGAACTCCGAGGGAGAGTGCTGGCTCCACTCGCAGTGTTTGTTTTGGTAAAGAAGGCAGATGCCTTCTGAGACTGTTGAGGAACCTGGGGCTTCACTTAGGCCCCCACGGATAGACCTGCACTCCTGCCACTTGACCCTTCCGCAGGACAGGCCCAGCACTTAGGTTGGAAGGGCCAGAGAACTTCTTCCTGACGGGGTCAAGGGATTTCTGGAGCATGTTTGTATGTGGACTTTGGGCCTCAAAGTGTTTTGAGGACCCTGGTTCCTTGTTTAGTCAAGGGATGTTGCTGCTGAAGGAGGGTGAGGAGTTGAGATGAGTTAAGCTTTCTTTTGATGCCTTCCTATATGCTGATTAAAAACGTGGGCAATGCCACTTTTAAGGCCTTCGGATTTCTCCAGTAACGTTGGCTGAAAACTCCTTGTTTGGGGAGGTCTTGTTTTGGCCCCAGGTCTGGGTGGCATACGACTTCTCCAGGGCAGTGTTTGGTGAGGACTTTGAAAGTGGGCTGAAGTTTCGTGAGTGTGCGCTGAAGTATGCGGCAGGAAGCGGTGATTCGCGCCAGGTGATGGGAATGTGCTCCCAGGAGGAGCACATGACACCTGAAGCTTCTCAGGAGTCTTGTACTCGGCTCTCATCTGAAAAGACTGGAGAGGGTGGAGGAACTGTCTGTCTGCCAGTCACTGTGGTGTGCTTCACCTGTACAAGCTGGTTTCATCCACATGAAGCCCTTCTGGGGCTGTCCCCATTTGATAGATGAGGCAGCTGAGGCTCAGGAGGTGGAGTGACTTATTCCAGGTGGAGTGACTTATTCAAGGTGTTGCCCAGCCAGTGGAGGAACCACCGTCGGTCAATGGAAGCCCATCTGGCAGGCTCTAAACTGTTATTCCTATTGTACCAAACTGCTTATATGTCAGGAGGTTTAATGACACGGTTTGAAAAACATAGAATGGGATATTCAAACATGGCAAGGGGGGAGGAGCAGTATTTATTGCCCATGGTTTGTATTTAAATCCTTTGCATAGAAAATCATGTTATAGTGAAATAGCTGTATGGTGGTACAGGCATATTTAGCATGGGTCAGAATGAGCTTTTGGAGGGCAGAGATTTTTGTCTTGTGTTTTCCACAGCTGTATCCGTGGGGCCTAGAACAGCATCTGGCATCGGAAGAAACCACTTGGAATGTTCTCTTTGGGATGTGTCTGTGTCCATGAACTTACCTGCTTGGATTTCATATTCATTCTCCCAGTCACTTGTTCTTAGTATCCCTTAGGCTTGTCATTTCTGACTGCTTATTGTTAGGTTTATCCCCTATTTGAATACTCTGACCATCAAGCCAGTGTAGATGGTTGGGGGAGGACAGAAGTGGTGGTGTGAGGTTGCATTGAAGGCAAATGAAATCAGATCACTGTGTTTTTCATTTTCAGTAGATTCGATGGTAGAGAATACAGCTAGATCTCTGTTACCCATTGAGGGAAATAGTGGCTTGAGTATCTAAAAAGCATTTGACTTTGGAGTGAATTCCATGATTTTTGTTGGCATGAGTTTCTCCTTCCCAGTTAAAATGCATAGGCAAATGGAATTTATTTGCATTCCCTTAGCAGGTAATAATCTTACCACTGCTTGAGGGCTGTACAATTTCAGAGCACCGTTCCTTACGCAGCTCCAGCTTCTGACTTGGGAATTATTCTTAGTTATGATGATGGTGAGGCTTTTAGCAGGAAGGGGGACTAGGGAGGCCCCCTCAGGAATCGCTGCTCCAGCTCACAGATGGTTTTGCCTGGCAGGAGCTGATGGGAACTTGGTATTGTTACAAGGTGAAACAACATAGTTGACATTAATGTCTCTTGGTGTGGATAAGATACATTGTTCAACTCACATCCCTCTTGTCTGTCTATACAGCCCTGTTCATTTGAGCCCACCTGGCCTCTTTTTGGTGGCATGCTTATAAAAAGTAGCCAGTGATCAATGGCTTGAGATTAAGGAAATGATAAGCCATGCCTTTGAAAGCAGATACTCATATTTATAACCCCAACGTCCTATACTTTTACATTCCATTCCATCAGTCGGGGAACAGGACATATGACTGACCACAGGGAAATGGTGGCAGGGCAGGTGCCTCACCCATTAGAAGCCTGTCCTCCAGGCTGGGAAAGGCTTATTGTTAGGCAAATACTGAGGCATGTTGTGGGGTACCTGAAGCTACAGGATAATGTTAATTCAGCTTTTTGTGTATCAAGTGCCTGCTCTGTGCTGTTTATGTGCGGAGGATGCAAGACAGACAAGGATCTCTGCCCTCACAGCTCACATTGTTGAGGGGTGGGCATATCACTGTTACCTAAAGTTTAAGGGGGAAAGAGCCTTGTTCAGTGTAACAGCAGGCACATCTGCTTGAGCTATGGCAGGAAACTGAAGAGAAAGTTGGGGCTTGTGCCAGGCTCCACTCCAAGGCCTTTTGGGGTGTGCCTGCTCTTGTGTCTGCCATTGGGTGGAGTTGAATTGCACGTGCACGCAGTCCGCTCGCTCCTTTGCACAGCCAAGGCTTTCTGGGGTCCCAAAAGGAAACCTTACAGTACCGTGGAAGTCCAGCCTCTCCAGTCTGGGTAGCTTTGTCCAGCATGTCCAACCTGGGTAGCTGAGGGACCTGACCCAGAAACATGACTTAGGTTATAGCTTAGCCCCTGTTTTACTCGTAAGAGTGAGAGCTTGAGTGACCAGTGTGAGCAGCAGGCCTGGGATTCGGATCCACATCAGCCTGACTCACTGTGTTGGACCCCACTCACTGTGTTTTCCAGAAGCAGTGAGCAGAGGGTCCCATAAATACAGAATCTTGTCCCATTTCCCCTTGCAGCAGATCCACCAGTGAGGGTGCAGTGTGGAATTCCAGGGGGTGCAACTGCAAGATCACCCATAATGGGACCAGCTAGAGCCATGCCATTTCCAGACCTAGGCTTTCACAGATTCACGTCTCAGTGGAAGGAAGGGGAGGCTTAATGGTTATGGAGCATCAGCCATGTGCTATACACTCTGTTAGAACGGTTCTCACCACAGCCTGACAAGGTAGGTTCAACTTTAGGCTGGAGGCAGCATAGTATGAGAAAATAGAGTTAGGAGCCAGACTGCCTTAGGATAACGGTGTCTCTGCATAAGGTTGTAATGACGGTTAAGTGGTATCTGTCAAGTGCATCCAGTAGCATCTGGCACATGATGTTATAAACATTAACTATCGTTATTATCACCGTTTTCCAAAAGTGTGCAAAGGGGTTTATGATTAGTCCCTGTCTAGCTACTAAGTGGAGGAATTGGGTTTTCCGACCCCAGAGCAAACCATTTTTCTCCACTCCGTACTGCCTGCTGATGGCTGCTTTGGAGTTTGCCTGGCTCTGGGCTGTGCCTTGCATGGACAACTTCCCTAATAGAGCCTGGGCTGTTTTCTCCGCTGAAGACAAGCTCGCTGTGAGCTGGGCACCATGTGTTGCCAGAGCTTCATGCTATATGTCAGGCCCGAATGCCTTGTCTGTGCCAGTGGAACCCCCTGTGACTGGAGGGTTCTTGCCCTATTCCAGGCTTGGAAGAAGAGAGACAGGGCTGGGGACAGAGCATATGAGCTCTGTGAGAGCAGGGACCTTGCCTGTTTGGTTCCCTCTGAGTACCCCACACCTTGCACTGGCCACCTGGCACTTAGTGAACACCAGCTACATAAACGCTGAGTGAGAGCTGAGAGGCGGCTGCCTGCTCCACAGAACATGATGTCTGCAGTTGGGCACATCTGGAGTTGAGTCCTGTCTGCCACTCAGCATGTGACCGTCAGTGAGGCTGCTATTTCCTTCGGTTTCTGTTTTCCTGGTCCGTAGCATGAAGATAACATTTTATGGGGTTGGGGGGTAGGGGTGAAATTTGTAGTGTACTTACTCTAGTGCTTGGCACACAGTAGCTATGGTTGTTGCTTGTCTTATTCTGCATACCACAGAGTAAGGGACACAAATAGAAGCCATCATCCCTGTCCTCTAATCCAGGATGGGGAGGCAGGATGTGTCCAAAAAGCCAAGTGCAGCAGGAAGGAAGTAGTACTAGAAAAGACTTAATCAGGGACCCATGGGTGCTGTGGTCTGCCCATCCCTGCAGGCCTGGCTTGCATTTCCCCCTCCTCCATGCAGCCCTGCAGACCACTCCAGCCTACGGTCGGCTTGGGGGCTGGGTAAGGAAGCCCGGGAAGAGCGTGCTCAGGCAGAGAGAACGGGGTGGGGTATGGTCAAGGGGACTGGCACAAAAACTGAGGTCAGGGGGTGTGGTCAGACAAGGAGTAGATTCGAGCCCATGGGGTGCCTCAGTCTCAGGAGTGAGTTGTAGAGTGCCTGAGTTGCTAAGCTAAGGAGTTTGCATTTGATCTGGGACAGTGTGGAGCCAGTGAAATTTTTGACAGGGCGGGTAGAAATTTGAGGAGGCTGGCAGAGCAGTGGTATTTTAGGAAGAGTCCTCTGGCTGTGCGTGCAGTAGGCCTGGGGAGGTGAAAGAGATGGGAGAGAGGCCTTCACAAGCATCAGCCTGTGAGCTTATGAGGGTCCTGGCCACTGTGCAGCTGTGGGCGTGGAAAGGAAGGGATGGTGGAAGGAGATAAAGGCAGAGTGAGACGGAATGATTTACCACCTCTGGGGCTGAGAGGGTCTGCCCCAGAGCTGTCTCATGTAGGCATTCTGATTGGACAGTTTATCATTGATACACAGCTATTTCAGGTCAGTTTAAATCCTGGATAGTGGTGTCTGCAAAGCCTTGAGATCCTATTAACAACTGAATGGGGATTTCAGTCTGGTTAGCCCAGTGATCCATCCAGCCAGCGACTCCGTGACTGCAGGTGGCACCAAGTTCAGCCTGATGCACACAGCGTTAGGTTCTGGTGCCTAAGACACCAGTCTGCCGAGGGAGATGGTGGGGTGGTGGCCTCTGTGTGGCAGCTGTAGGAATAACAGGAGCTAGTTCTTTTTGTTTGTTTGTTTGATACAGAGTCTCGCTCTGTTGCCCAGGGTGGAGTACAGTGGCATGATCTCGGTTCACTGCAACCTCCTCAAGGAGGTTCAATTCCCAGACTCAAGGAATTCTCCTGCCTCAGCCTCCCAAGTAGCTGGAACTACAGGTGCGTGCCACTGCGCCCGGCTACTTTTTGTATTTTTAGTAGAGACGGGGTTTCACCGTGTTGGCCAGGCTGGTCTCGAACGCCTGGCCTCATGATCTGCCTGCCTCGGCCTCCCAAAGTGCTGGGGATTACAGGCATGAACCACTGTACCTGGCCAGGAGATAGTTTTGACTGATGACTTTTTAATATTCCAGCCAGCCCTACGAGGCAGATTCTCATGTCATCCTCATTATGCAGGTGAGGAAACCAAGGCCCACCTGGCAGTCCTGGCACTGGGCTGTGCTGCCTGTAGTGATTTTTTCCATCAGGTCATTCATTCCGTGGATGCCTGCTGAGCAGTCAGGTAGACCTGATAGAATATGCCATCTGAGTCTTAAGGTTAAATGGAGGAAGCGGGTGGAAGCAAGTATGTCCAAAGTTCTGAAAGACTCAGGAGTGAGTGCAGAACCAGCGTGGGGAGGCTCACAGCATTAGACAGGCAGGGAGGCCGCTTGCCTGCGTTTTCCCATGCTTCCTCCTGCGGTCACCCCACGTTTCTGACATCTCTGAATGCCTGTGAACAGGAGGCTTTGCCTACAACTTTCTAGCGTTAGGTTTCCAGTCATGTAGTCCTGTGTCATGTAAGGCAACAACCCTGGTGATTGCCATTCACCTGGCATGGAGCGATGATTGTGAGGACTGAGCTAATTCCTGTGTGGAAAGTGTAGACAATGCCTGGCACATTGTGAGTGCAGTACGAGTGTTATCTCCTATTGTTGTGGTTATTCTATTAACATGGATGGATGATAGGTGGTGTTTCATTTAACTTCCCAGCCAGCCTGGAAGGCAGGTGCTGGTTCCTTCTTCTGAGACTCCAAGATGTAGAGTCCCTTGCCCAAGGAAAGCAGTCTTAGGGGGTTCAGTCTGTTTAAACACCAAGCTGCTGAAAACAGCAGCCCAGTGTTTCTGGTCTCAAGAGCTCTCACCACATTGCAGGTTGCGAGCAGTTGTTACCACCGGCTCAGACCCTGCACTTTTCCACCCTCTGCTTCAACTGCTCTGTGCAGCTTCCTCTTCTAGTGCTGAACTCAGCAGGACCCTCCTGAGTTAGACTCGGTATCTTATTTAGCAGTGTTTGGGCATGCTGTTTCAGAGCCCTCTGTAAGTGGATTCAGGCATCGTATTTACCAGGTATATACAATAGATATACCTGGTAAAATAGAAAGGTAAGCCAGGTGCTGTGGTGTGCGTCAGTGGTCCCAGCTACTCAGGAGGCTGAGGTGGGAGGATCTCTTGGGCGATCGCTTGGGAGTTCGAGGCCAGCCTGGGCAACATAGTAAGATCCCTGTCTTTCTTTCAAAGAAAAGTTATGAAATGATGCTTTTGCATTGCACCCTATATGCTGGAGCTTCCAATTAGAATTCAGCCAGTGGCATTTTCCGGTGGTCCCCATGCCCTTTTCCCTTCTCAGTTGCAGCAGTGATTGGCAGGTAGAGTGTTGCTACTGAAGGCTTCTCCGTCATGAGGCTTTGGCCCTGGTGGGCTGCCATTGGTTTCACACAAGTGGGCTCCCTGCATTACAGTTTTGCGCTCAGAAACTGGAAGGAGGAGTCTTAATACACCACATCCTTCTGGTGTGAAAAGTCTAAGACCCTGAAGAGCTCAGACTCCGAAAGAGCGGCGGCCAGGCTTGGCTGTTCAGTTCCTCTGCTGAGAATTTCCGATGTGAGCTGTTGTCGTGTTCTCAGTGTATACCCTCCAGACACCTCCTATCCTGAAATCTCTTCTGGGCAACGGGGTGGTGTGGATTCCTGGTTGTCCTGAGATTTGAGACCTCGTTCAAGCAGAGAGGGTGGGCTAGGGTGTGGTTAAGCAGAGTCCATTCTTGGTCTTGGGGAGCGCACTCGTAGCGCAGGCATTAGGGGATGCCATGAAATGAAGGATGCCTTCAGTCTGTAGGCTGGTATTAAGTGTTCACTCACAGAGCGGCCCCTCCCTTCTGCCAGTATCTACCGGATGCCCACAGTCATTATCTGTATTCTCTCAACGCCAACCCTGTGAGGTCTGTTTCCTCATTTTGCAGATAAGGAAACCGGAGCTCAGAGAGGTGTAGTAACTTGCTAAAGGGCCCCCAGCTAGTTAATGGGAGTTGCCCTGGAGGTCCAGGTCCACCCCACTCGGGAACACGTGCTGATGGAATTCCGCTCTTCTGCCTCTCCGGCACCGGCCTATGGGGGTGCTTATTTTATAGATGAGGAATCCGGGCCCGAGA
This sequence comes from Rhinopithecus roxellana, assembly GCF_007565055.1. Lineage (NCBI taxonomy): Eukaryota > Metazoa > Chordata > Mammalia > Primates > Cercopithecidae > Rhinopithecus > Rhinopithecus roxellana. The sequence continues at coordinate 8,541,263 of NC_044560.1, read as the reverse complement.
GGTTCCCCTGTATGATGTCTAGCCACAGTAGCTGAAGAAGTCTGAGTTTTGTTTAGGAGGTTTTTTTCAGTTCCACTTGTTGAAATGCAAGGAGATGGAACTTCGTGAACTGGAATCTGTTTTCCAAAAGGTAGCCACTCAGCTGCAAGGGTGAGATAGTCTCAGCCTAGCGTCGACCACTGTGCGGCTTGGCCTCCTGGGCAGGACAGTTCTTTGTGCGGTAGTGTCAGTGTCCCTGGCTCCTCCTGCCTGTGACGTGAGTGGCAGCAGCACATCTTAATCATTGTGACAGCCCTCCATGGGGACTGTTGGGTGACAAACCTTGCAAGGATCCTTTGGCTTTTTCCTGTGAAGCCCCATCCCAGCCCTGGACACCATGTACAGTGTAAGATGCAGGGATTCTGAGGGGAAAGACAAAATTGGCCTGTTTGATTGATTGAGACAGGGTCTCACTCTGTCGCCCAGGTTGGAGTGCAGTGGTTCCATCTTGTCTCACTGTAGCCTCGACCTCCTCGGCTCAAGCAGTGCTCCCCTTTCAGCCTCTCATGTAGCTGGGATCACAGGCATGTGCCACAGTGCCTGTCTGTCTGCCTATCTATCTATCTACTTATTTTTTAGAGACAGAGTCTTACTTTGTAGCCCAGGCTGGTCTCGAACTTGTGAGTTCAAAGGATCCTCCCTCCTTGACCTTCCACAATGCTGAGATTATGGGCATGAAGCCACCATGCCTGGCCAAAATTGACCTGTTTTAGTAGTTACCTGAGCTCAGGCAGGTTGAGTTGGTTACCCTTGTTCTGCCTGATAAGTTTGTTTCTTATCCTTAGGAGGGAAGATGAAAAATCCTGGCTGTCACTCTTAGGGGTGCTGAAACAATGTTACACACTGGCCCTGACACAGCCAGTGCTCTACAGGTATTAGATGAATGACTGAATGTGCAGTAAGTCCTTAATAAGTGTAAGTAGGCCGGGCGCAGTGGCTCAAGCCTGTAATCCTAGCACTTTGGGAGGCCGAGACGGGCGGATCACGAGGTCAGGAGATCGAGACCATCCTGGCTAACGCGGTGAAACCCCGTCTCTACTAAAAAAAATAAAAAAACTAGCCAGGCGAGGTGGCGGGCGCCTGTAGTCCCAGCTACTTGGGAGGCTGAGGCAGGAGAATGGCGTAAACCCGGGAGGCGGAGCTTGCAGTGAGCTGAGATCCGGCCATTGCACTCCAGCCTGGGTGACAGAGGGAGACTCTGTCTCAAAAAAAAAAAAAAAAAAAGTGTAAGTATCTCTCCCTCCATTAGGTTGCCATTTTCCTAGGTGAAAAAAGGTTGAATTATCAGCCTTTCGCGTGGTTCAACCTAATATAGACTCAACACTGGGGCTGGGCAATTCCACTGTGAACTAGACACGTCCAGATCTCTGGGCCTGAGCTCTTGGCCAAGGCTGGCTTCTCCTAGGGCCTACCCAGTTTTCAGTGTCAGGCTCTCAGTCGAGAACAGAGGAGCCGAGCGGAGTCTGCCCCCGAGATGGGGCAGTGCTCTCTTGAGGGGTTCTGCTGCTCAGGACTGCCCCAGTGGTGCTGGCCTTGTCAGGGTTGGACCGTGGTGGGAGCAGTGATCCTAAAAGCGGCTGACATTTACTGAAGGCTCTGTACATGGTGGGTGCTGAGCGCTTGGCCCGAAGTCTCACGGGTAGCTTTATTGGAGTTTCTGCGTGATCTCAGGCAGTCATGATTCCTAGTCCAGGGCCAGCGAAGGGCAGACTCTGGAGCCAGAGAGACTGGCTTCAGGTCCAAGCCGTATAGACCGGGGCAGTTCCCTTCACTCTGTGCCTCCATCTCCTTGTCTAAGAAATAATGAGCATAAAACTAAGTATTTCTGATAGATTTTATGAGGATTAAATGAGTTAATACATGTAAAGCTGGGCAACATTAACCACAACGTGATGTTATAATCAGTGACATGGACTCATAGTGTGTTATTAGAGCCGAAAGGGTCTTCGCATGTGGACGCTCCCTTTGCTTTGTGTTGGGAGCTTGGACTTAGTGTGGACGCCTGATCTCCTGCTTCCTCCATAGGTCCCTGCAGGTCCTTGTCAGTTCTGGGCCTCGCAGACCATGCACCTGCCTCTCCGTGAACAAGTTATTTGAATTGGTGCTTTTGTTTCAGGTGATAATACAAGTCACTCTTCTGGAAAACAACTTAAGTTTTTTCTTTCTGTGGGTGTAAGTGGCCCACCCAGGCGTGCCAGTTACATTTGGTACCCAGTGCCTTTGAGGCAGCCAAAGTATGGTGCCTTTGGATGCTCCTTGTCACCACCACAACCCTCCAACAGGTACTGTTTATTTTCTGGTCCATTTTCTCCTCTCGTGAAGGTGGCAGGTCTTCATAGGCACTCTCAACTTCTGCTAACCCATTTGCGTTGGTAAACTGCCCTTACTTACAAGCTGCCCTGCCTTGGGGTTTGATATTTCATTTTAAGGGCAGGTGTTTGATTCTAAGGCATGTGAAGTGTCGAGGTTTAGGTTTAAGGAGGGGGCAAGATAAAGGAATGCAGGAAGAAAAATAGGGCTTGTTGGAAGGCAGCCTGGGGTAGTAGAGTGAAAGGAGCCCCCCAGATCCACACCCCACTGTGGCTGCTTATGAACTGTGTGGGCTTGAACCTAGTCACTTCATGTCTCAGTGTCAACTTCCTGAGCAGCAAAATGGAAATACTATTGTTCTCTTCACAGGGTTGTCAAGAGGATAAAGTAAGAATACTGTGAATAGGGCCGGGTGTGGTAGTTCACGCCTGTGATCCCAGCTCTTTGGGAGGTTGGGGCGGGTGGATTGCTTGAGCCAGGAGTTCAAGACCAGCCCGGGTAATGGCGAAATCCTGTCTCTACAAAAAATACAAAAATTAGCCAAACAACAAGCCTGTAGTCCTAGCTACTTGGGAGGCTAAGGTGGGAGGATCGTTTGAGCCTGGGAGGTAGAAGTTGCAGTAAGATGAGATCACACCACCACCCTCCAGCCTGGGTGATGGAGTGAGACCCTGTCTCAAAAAAACAAAAAAAGAATGTACATAAAATGCTATAACTTAGTCCTCCCATGTGGACATTTAATACAGGTTTGTGATTGTCCATAGGAATTCCATCATTTGTCATACTATTAACACCATTGGATTGGGTCTAAAAATCTCTCTCTTTTTTTTGAGACAGAGTTTCATTCTCTTTGCCCAGGCTGGAGTGCAGTGGCGCGGTCTCAGCTCACTGCAACCTCCACCTTCTGGGGTTCAAGTGATTCTCCTGCCTCAGCCTCCCGAGTAGCTGGGATTACAGGCACGTGCCATTATGCCCGGCTAATTTTTGTATTTTTAGCAGAGACAGGGTTTTGCCATGTTGGGCAGGCTGGTTTCGAACTCCTGACCTCCAGTGATCCACTCTCCTCGGCCTCCCAAAGTGCTGGGATTACAGGTGTGAGCCACTGTGCCCAGCCAGGTCTAAAAAGCTCTGTGCTGAAGGATTCTGTAAATCTAAAATGCAAGTCATAGTGATGACACTAAGGAGAGATCATGACTTTCAGGCCCTAGGATGCTTGCCCTTGGGCTGCTCCTTTCAGCTGATCAGGCCTTTGCACTTCTGCTTATGGGGGTTATCATGCAAGGGGACTTGGATTAGGCTGGCCTCTGAACCTTGTGGGTACTATTTTATGCCATCACTACCATAGCCTTGGCATGCCCACATTTTGCAGATGTGGATATGGAGGCCTTGAGAAGTTAAAACATACCTTGTATAATGTCACACAGCTAGGAAGGGGCAGAGATGGCCTTCCAAGCCATTCCTTTCAGATTCTAAAACTTGTCCCTCACAGACACCATGGAGTCTGATCCAAGGATGTCATTTTCATGTACGGGGGAAAGTGCTTTATGTTGGTGATTGTAACAGATGTTCTTTAGAGTTTTTTAAACTTCTGCAGCTGAAAGTGAAGTATTTATTAGGTGGCTGCCTCAGCTTTGCTTTGATGACTTGGAACCCATCTTAAAATGGGGGAAGAATGAAAGCACAGTAGTTGCCGCTCTTCATCTAAAAGGGAGCCTCATTCTCTACATAGTGACTTCTAATCAGTAGTCAGGGTCCGGAATCACCTTTGAGTCCCTGAGTACTGCATAGTCCTGCCCCTCACTTCCCTTTCTCCTCCTCATCTCTGCACACATCTAGGCAGACTCTGGAATAATGGAGCATAGTATGAGGATAAAGCTGTCATTGACTAAGCTGGTGTTCACACTCAGGACCAGCTGGTACCATGCCCTGGCTGTGTTACACCTGCAGCCAGGGACGAACAGAGACCAGTCTGCTGGCCTGCCTACGTAACCGACAGGTTATTAGTTCATGCCTCAAGGGTTTGAGCCACCCAGAGGTGTTGAAAGAGATCCCTAACCTCAGAGGGTTTAGAGCTCTAGGCTGTAGATGACAACACTTCCCCGCAAGATGAGTAGGGTCTCCATGTCCTCAGTTCATGAGTTCATGACAAGCTCTTTTACTTTTTCATCTTACATTGCACTAGGTGATATTCCTGGAAACAGGCTTTGCATTTTCTTAAACGCTGATTTCGTGTGTCCTTCCTCTAGTAACTTTATCCAGAGCCATTTATCAACCTTGTGACTAGAATACCCTTGTCCTTTTGCCTACCATAGAACTGGTTTTCCCTGTGTGCTGATGGTCCATGGTTTCTGAGCTTTCTGTATTCCAGATGGAGAGCACGTAGGAGAATCTTGGGAATTTCCTCCAGGATCCTGCTTTTATCTTGGTTACATACTATCTGTTAGATGCATATTGGTTGCTGAGAAAGCATTTCTTGACATAACAGACAAGAACTGGTTGCCGTGATTCCAACGAAGGGCCCTCCCATCATGTGACTAATTGTCAGAACGTGGACATGTAAATACTGTGAGTATGGGATCCTCAGCCCACCACCCTTGGGCGATGTGCTCCAAGTGCTTCGAGAGGCTTGACTCTTACTCCAGCGTCAGTTTGAGGCATTGGGTTAACTGATAAAATTCCCACTTGAATTTCATTACATGTCAGAATCTAAAGGGAAACAAATGGGGAAAGAGGGATTTCCAAGCCTTAGGTGATGGGCCTCGTTTTGGAACAAGTATCATCATCCCCCCTTTTTCCATAGTTTCGATTTCTGCAATTTCAGTCACCCGCCATCAACCCCCATCCAGTATTTTGAAAAGAACACCACATTCACATAGCTTTTATTATGGTAAGAATTGTTCTATGTTATCAGTTATTGATAATAACTGTGTCTGGTTTATGAATTAAACATCATAGGTATGCATGTGTAGGGAAAAACATAGTATATATAGGGTTTGGTACTATCCAAGGTTTCAGGCATCCACTGTGGGCCTTGGAAGGTATCCCCCGAGGATAAAGGGGGGGGGTCACTATGCAAGCACCTCACACCTCAGCCTTAGCATTCAGCAGGCCTTAGAGCTAGGAAGGCAGGCCAGGTGGTGGCATTGGTTCTCGTGCACTTCACCTAGTCCTCTGCATGCACCATTCCGTTTCCTTTCCAGAATCCTTCTAAGCATGGGATCCTATGAATTTTAGGCCTTTATGTAAATTTAGAATGATACAAATTTAGACTTTATGTAAATTGCTAATAAGTGGCAGAGTCAGGACTTGAACCCGGTTGCTCTGACTTTAAAGTCTTTGCCCTCAGTCTCTGCTGTGTCATGGAATTCTACTGTCCACAGGGGTTTGGGGCTTGACCGAGGTCCCACAGTAAGCCACTGGAGCACTGGGATTAGGTCCTGTGTCTAACACTCTAGAATCTGGATTCTATATTCTTAAGTGACTCTTTTCTGCCACATAAACTTAGGCCTGTTTCAAAGCTCATCTTTGAACATGCGTCTCTGGTGATGCGTGGAAAGACCGCGTTTTCCAAATAGGACATTGTGAGAGAGCTTCGTGTGATTGGGTTGACCAGTCAGAATGCCAATGGCCTGAGTTCAAGAAGAAATCTAAGGAAAGGTCTGGATTCAAGTCCAGGTCCCTTTGATCTGTAGGTCATGTTGTGTTGTGGGGTACGTAGGGACAGGAATCGTACTAACAAGACACTGGAGAAAGTGGTTGTCCAACAGTTGGTAAAAAATGGTGGCACGTCTATGCAATGGACTATTTTTTTTTGGCAACAGTGTCTCATGCTGTCGCTTGGGCTATGCAGTGCAGTGGTGTGATCACAGCTGACTGCAGCCTCCACCTTCCGGGCTCGAGCAATCCTCTAGCCTCAGCCTCCTGAGTAGCTGGGACTGCAGATGTGCTCTATTACACCCAGCAATCTTTGTATTTTTTGTAGAGACGGGGTTTTCCCATGTTGCCCAGTCTGATCTCAAACTCCTATGCTTAAGCCACAATGGAATGGAATGCAGCCATTCAAATGTGACATGTGAAGACGGTGTCGTAGTTTGGAAGATGTGCTAGTGTTGAGTGATGCACAGTAGTCCGTCTGTCCCGGGCTCGTGGTTCTGCGGAAAAGTCCCCCCCACCCCCTGCCGCCTGGGTGCTTGTGGGGATTACAGAAGCGTACAATTTGCAGGCCCTTTACTGTGCTCTGTGTTACTTGCAGTGGGCGTGTGTGTGTGTGTCTGTGTGTCTGTGTGTCTGTGTGTATTATTTTTCTCCTTTTGAGTGTCTTCCTTCCTTGAGATAAGTCCCCAGGAGGGAGAGTGTAGAGTGTTTTTTCTCTCCGCACTTTCTTCCAGTCACTTTGCTCTGACAAATGCTCTCTCGGTGGCCGCCGCCTCACTGCCTGTCCCCAGAGCTCTCTGAGCTGACTCATCCTCCCTGCCTAGCAGGCTTCACTTCACTTCCTCAATCTCCCTGTTCTGGCCAAGTTGAGAGGACTCCCTTCCTGCAAAAATGTGTTGTTCTAAGGTTAATTCATGGTTTTTGCCATCTTTATTTCTATGCCAGAACTGTTATTTATTAACTTTTTCTTTAAGTTTCTTCACTTTTTAACTTAAAATATTTAGGAAGGAAACTTTGTCCTTACCATGAATGAAAAACAATATCAATTGCCGTATATAGAAAGTACATGCTGGCCAGGCGCGGTGGCTCAAGCCTGTAATCCCAGCACTTTGGGAGGCCGAGACGGGCGGATCACTAGGTCAGGAGATCGAGACCATTCTGGCTAACATGGTGAAACCCTGTCTCTACTAAAAAAAAAAATACAAAAAACTAGCCGGGCAAGGTGGCAGGCGCCTGTAGTCCCAGCTACTCGGGAGGCTGAGGCAGGAGAATGGCGTGAACCCGGGAGGCGGAGCTTGCAGTGAGCTGAGATCATGCCACTGCACTCCAGCCTGGGCGACAGAGCGAGACTCCATCTCAAAAAAAAAAAAAAAAAAACACGCTGAAATAAACATGGAGTCATCTACTGCTATAAAAGATGTTCATCTGTAGACCACCCACATCCTCTGGTGACCATCAGTTCATGGCGCGTTCCTGCCTCTGGCCACAGCTCATGGCTCCCCCTTCCCTGCCTGTTCCCTCCTGCCTGTGTCTTTCCCTCTTGCCTTTCAGGGCTTGGCTCCATCTCGTCTTCGCCGCCAAGCTTCCTTTGACTACTGCTGGCCATCGTACCCGTCTCCCTGTCCATTCATTCAAAGAGACATTGATTAATATTGTGTGCCTTGCTTGGGGGTGGGCATGAAAAGGTACTTGCCATCGCTACAGGGAGACCATTGGCGGGGACCAGTCAGACAGACGGATGGACTTGTAGAATGGAAGATAATTACTGTCAGGGGCTGTGTCTGAGCACAGCTGTGCATTGAAGGAGGCGTCTGACTGAGAAATTCAAGGCATGGGTTCCACGGGACCGACTTTGTTGAAGCGGAGGTGAGAGGGCTCATTTGCCAGGAGGAGAGAGGTGGGCCCAGAGACATGGCAGGCAGAGAGATGGCATGTGCTGACTCAGAGGCCCAGGAGGGCATGGCGGGTGCTGGGGAACCGACTAATTTAAACTCGGAGGAGCCAGAAGAGTGAGGGGTGGGAGAGCATTCAAAGCAGCTGGGTGGGAGGCAGGGCCATGCTGAGAAGGGAGTTCTGGGTGGAAGGAGGCTCTGATTTACCCTCTTCTATTTCAGCATGCTCTCCTGCCCTGCCCTGCCCTGCCCTTCCCCACCCTGCTGCGCCCTGCCCTGCTCCACTCTGCCCTGCCACAGAGCTGATACCTCAGAGTTTATCATTGACTTCCTTTTCATGACTCCACCCTCAACTCCCATGTATCATCATTCCCTGAGCGCCTCCTAGGTGCCAGGCCTTGGGGACCCGAGCTAGTGAAAGGCCCACAGCCTAGTGGAGTGGAGTGGATGGGGCTCGGTTGAATGTGAGCACCAGTGGCAAGAGACCCCTCTCCCCACCGGGAGGGAGCCCTTTGTAACCTGATAGTATCATTAAATAAAAGCTTATTGTGTTTTTTGTTTTGTTATAAAACCAGCATATTTATTATGGAAAAGTTTGAAAATACTGAAAAGAGGGAAGAAACAAAAGTCTTTCATAATCTTAGCTTGCCAGCAGCACTGTTAACCTTTCAATATATTGTTTCAGCGTCTTTGGAGTTCGTATTGTCAGTGCCCAGCCCCCTTTTTTAGGAGATGGGGTCTCCCTCTGTCACCCAGGCTGGAGTGCAGTGGCTCAGTCATAGCCCACAGCAGCCTTGAACTCCTGGGCTCAAGGGATCCTCCTGCCTCAGCCTCTCAAAGTGTTGGGATTACAGGGGTGAGCCACTGCGCCTGGCCGAGGACTCCATTCTTAGGCTCTGCAGGGGTGTAATGGGCACAGCTCTTGAGAGCTCTGCAGCCCTGCAGTGTTTTCAAGCTCTAGTTCCCAGCATCTGATGCTGGTGTGGAAACAGGTGTCGGAAAAGCATAATGAGGTGTTACGTGAACCCAAATTGTGCTTTAAACCAAAACAGCCCTGGTCATTTGGGTGCTTGTGAATGGGGAGGCTTTGGGGGCGCTCTGGCCTCTCTGCCCTGGGAAGCATGCAGCAGATGGAAGAGAGTTTAATGGGGTCACCTGAATCACTCAGGCAAGAAAATGGGTTCAATATCTGAGCTGATATCTGTCCCAGATACTGGGATAGCGGGAGGCCATTCTGATAGCAGTCTCGGGGCAGGTGTTGAAGGGTATCTAGGACTCAGGACATTTGCTCCCCGTGACTGGGCTGATACACAGTCTTTGGACCTTTGGACCTTAGCACATTTGTGGTGAGAAGACTGGTGGTGACTTAGGCTAGATAAGTTTGTAGGGAGAATGAGCGTGGCACATCTGTGTCCTATGCTGTGGCGGCCTCACTCCTCAGTGCAAGAGCTGAGCCGCTGGAGGGGACTGTTCCTCTCCTTCCCTCCCTTCTCCCTTCTGTTTGCTTTATCTTTCCTTTTATTCTTTCTTGCTTTAGCCTGCTGCACTGCAGGAATGAGCCCAGTGTGGCTGTCTACCAGCACAATGTTTGCTGGATTTGTGTGCTACTTTTATTAGTATTCAATTAAGGCTTTCCTTAAAATTGGCTTGAGGGCTGGGCTCAGTGCCCATGGTGGCCAGACATGGTGGATCTCAGCGCTTTGGGAGGCCAAGCTGGGAGGATCACTTGGGACCAGCCTAGGCATCATAGTGAGACCCAATTTCTACAAAAAAAAATAAAAATAAAAAAAAGCTGGGTGTGATGGTACATCTGGAGGCCCAGCTACTTGGGAGGCTGAGGCGGGAGGATCCCTGGAGCCTGTGTGTTATGATTTTTCCTATGAATAACTCCTGCATTCCAGCCTGGGCGACAGAACAACACCCTCTCTCAAAAACAAAACAAAACTTTGGCCTGAGCCTAACACCACTATCTAGTCTTTTCCTAAGCAGAAACATCTACAAAATCATGTTTGATATGCTAGTTATATTCTTCCTATGAATATTAAATATAGGTAGTTATTAAACTGCGTTCATCCATATGCTCTCTAAAACCTCCCTTAAACCCCATTTCCCTGCACAGCACGCCGTGGGAAATGCTGCAGGCGTGGAAAGAACACTGTACCGGGAGTCTGGAGTGTGACTTCGGGCTACATCCTGGCCCCTGATGTGCTGGGTGATGTTGGACCATTCCTGATCCCCCATGCCTCTTTTTCTTCTTTGCATATCAGACCACGTGAGCACCAGGGTCCCTTCAGGCTCACGCGTTTTGAGTGACTGCAGGATGCCATTCAGTGGTACTTCGAGGTCACTCAGCCCCTCTTGCATCACCTGCGCCATGAGGAAGCTGAAGACTCTGACCTAGACATGTAATCCATGCTCTCAAAAGATTTAAAAATGTTGCAGCTCAGGAACATTTTGTCTTCACATGTGCTGCTTATTTTTGTTTGGGTTTCATCTCTCACTGCTTGTCAGCCAAGGCAGCAGCTTGGTCTAGTGCAAAGAGTTAAGGGCTTTGGAGCTAGGCAGGATCTTGAATAGTTCCGTGCATCTGGCTCCGCCTCCCGGGTATGGGAGTGAAAGACCCTCCTGGCAGAGCTGTGGAGCTGGTGGAGGAGGCCAGGAGCACAGATTCACCTCCGGGTCTAATCCTCCACCCACCACACCTCAGCCTAAGTGGGTGCAGTGATTAGTGTTGCCTCTGTCCCAATGAAAGGGTTGTCCTTGGTCATGGATATAAAGCTGGGCTCCTGGGGCCAGACTGCCTGGGTTTAAATCCTTGTTCCCTTATGCTTTTAGCTGTGTAGCCTTGGCTTCACTTAACTCTCTGGGACTGGTTCCTTGTCGTAGGATCGATTTGAGGCTAATTAAATGAGGTCAAGCAGGGAAGAAGGCCTGTCATACCTAGCATATAGTTAGGGCTCCATACATGTTGTTGGTCTTATCACTATTAATGAGTTAATGCATGTCAAATGAGTAGTAGCACCTGGGACATAGTAAGTGCTCAATAAATGGCAGCTCTTGTCTTTATCACATGGAGCCTAGAGGCCCAGGACAGGAAGCACTGGCTTCTGGGAGGAGAGGAGATAGACGGTTTTCTACATTCAGCTCTGGTTAGATCCAGAGGCTTTTCATTCTCCCCACCCTCTAAGCTTTTGGTGCCTATATTCCTGACCAACAGGAGCCCAGCAGTGGACCACTTCTAGCTGAACCATTGCACAGAGCCACCTCTGCAGTTGGCTTTGAAAGAATTAGAAATCAAGTTTGGAACAGGCAATTCAGTCACAGGTTTCAAAAATAAAAATATATACATTGTCTTAGTCTGTTTGGGCTTCTGGAACAAATACCTTAAACGGAATAATTTGTACACAACAGAAATTGATTGCTCACAGTTCTGAAGGCTGGGAAGTTCATAAGCAAGGCTTTGGCAGACTCAGTGTTTGGCAAAGGCTTGTTCTTTGCATCATAGACGGCGCCTCGTGGTGGAAGGGGCTGGCCAGCTCCCCTGGGCCTCTTTATAGGGGCATTAATGTCATTCATGAAGGTGGGGCCGTCATGATCTAATCACCTCTTAAAGGCCTCACCTCTTAACTCTTGCATTGGGGATTATGTTTCAGCATATGAATTTTGAGAGGGCACTAACCTTCAGACCACAACACACATAAAACACTGCCTCCTCTTCTTATATGCCCAGTCTCTTCCACTCTCAGAGCCCTGCGAACCACAGCTAATATTTCTAGAGTCTTTTTTTTAAAATCAGGGTATTATTTGCAAATAATAAAATTAGCCAGTTTTAATGTACAGTTTGAGTTTTGGTACTAATCATATTGCCACCACCACAATTGAGTTATGGAACAGTTTCCTCACCTTAAAAAGTTCCCTCATGCCCCTTTGGCCCTGTTCCCCCTTCTAGACAATCTTGTTCCCCATCCCGAGACAACCACTGATCCGCTTTGTCACTGTGGTTTTGCCTTTTGTATAATTGTAAATAAATGGAAGCATATAGCATGGGAGTCTTTTGTGTTGGACCTCTTTCATGTAACATGATTTATTTGATTCATTCATGTGTGTGTTAATATTTCATTCCTTTTCTTGCTGTAGAGCATTCTATAGTATTCCATGGTATGGGCATACCATTCAGCAGTTGATGAGCATTTGGATTGCCTCCAGTTTTTGGATATTGAGAGTAAATCTGTTGTAAATCTTCACAGATAAGCTTTTATGTGGACTTTGTTTTTGCCTGCCTCCCTCCCTCCCTCCCTCCCTCCCTCCCTTCCTCCCTTCCCTCCCTTCCTTCCCTCCTCCCTCCCTCCCTTCCTCCTTCCCTCCCTCCCTCCCTTCCTCCCTTCCCTCCCTCCCTCCCTCCCTTCCTCCCTTCCCTCCCTCCCTCCCTCCCTTCCTCCTTCCCCCTCCCTCCCTCCCTCCCGCCTCCTCCTCCCTCCCTCCCTCCCTCCCCACCAGCCTCCCTCCCTCCCTCCCTTCCCTTCCCTCCCTCCCTCCCTCCCTCCTCCCTCCCTCCCTCCCCCTCCCTCCCTTCCTCCCTCCCTCCCTCCCTTCCTCCTCCCTCCCTCCCTCCCTCCCTCCCTCCCCTCCTCCCTCACCCTTCCCTCCTCCCCCTCCCTCCTCCTCCCTCCTTCCCTCCCCCCCCTCTCCCTTCCCCTCCCTCCCTCCTCCCCCCTCCCTCCCTCCCTTCCCCCCTTCCCCCCCCTCCCTCCCTTCCCTCCCTCCCTCCTCCTCCTCCCTCCCTCCCTCCCTTCCTCCTCCTCTCCCTCCCTTCCCCCCTCCCTCCCTCCGCTCCCTCCCTTCCCTCCTTCCCCTCCCTCCCTTCCTTCCCTTCCTCCTTCCTTCTTTTTGCAACACAGTCTTGCTCTGTCACCCAGGCTGGAGTGCAGTGGTGTGATCTTGGCTCATTGCAACCTCTGCCTCCCAGGTTAAAGCAATTCTCCTGCCTCAGCCTCCAGAATAACTGGGATTACAGGTGCGCACCACCACATCTAGCTTTTTTTTTTTTTTTTTTGTATTTTTAGTAGAGATAGGGGTTCACCATGTTGGCCCAGCTAAAACTCCTGGCCTCAAATGATCTGCCCACCTCAACCTCCCAAAATGTTGGGATTACAGGCGTGAGCCACCGTGCCCAGCCTGCTCTCCTCATTTCTTTAGACATAACAAGCAAATACAAATATATTTCATTTCTCCTCTTTTTAACATAGAGGGTGAAATATTATCCACATGCTTCTCTACCCTGTGTGCTTTGAAAGGGCTTCATCTCCAGATGAGAAGATGCATATGAACTCTTTATAACTTGGCCATGTGTTCTAGTGTCCTAGGAGCTAAGGGTGCCAAGTGGTCTTCCTGGCTCCTGGAGTGGGTACCAGCCTCCTGGGGCCTCAAAGGAAAGTGGTGGAGGTGGACATGGTGGCCACTGGCCCAGCAGCAAGGCTGGCACCCAGTTCCATCTTACAGGGCCTTTTGCTCTCCCAACCATTTAAGGTGGGAAGTAAGGTTATGTGAGCTTAGGTGGGGTCATAGAGTATTTTGGTATTTTGATGCCAAAATTTAACTGTAAAGGAAATGAGCCTGTTTACTGACTTCTAAGAAATCACATCCTTTTGCAAAACCACAGGTGCTTTGCAGAAGCAGCCGACCCAGTCTTTTATGGCACTCTTATGTAAGTGAGGCTTGGTGAGCGGTCGCTGAACTGTGTTAAAGAATGCTTAGTTTGCTGGTGTGGAGAAGAGTGGCACAAGTGAGGTGTTTGCACAGAACACATTTTCATAAGATCCTGTGTACTCTCACCTGCCCTCAGACCCCAGACATTGCCCTCTAGACCCCCACAGCCACCTAATAATACTCTGTTTGAACTTTCTGAGGGAGATTGGACTTGAGAGGAATATGCAGATTTGCATAATAAAGCAAGGCTAACGACGTCTTTCCCTTCCTGCCGCCTTGGAATAAGATTTAGGAAACTAAATCTGCTGGGTGAGAACAGAAATTACACATTAATGATATCTTCTCTTTGCAGCTGTGCTGTCCACTGGAACTTTCCATGATGATGGAAATGTTCTATATCTGGGCTGTTCCATAATCACTATCCACATACAGCTCTTGAGCACTTGAAATGTGGCTGGTGTGACTGAGGAACTGAATATTCGGTTTCATTTCATTTTAGTGGACTGAAATTTCAATAACCGCTGCCTTACCGAAGGCTAGTGACTGCCTTAACGAACAGTGCAGGTGCTGATGAATGTTGACTGCCATTGAGGACTTTTCTTTAAAGAATTCTTCTGGATTGGAGTCAGAGGGAATGCCATTCAACTGGACCCGTTTTTAATTATTTTGAAGCAGATTAGGTGAATATGTTATTTCATATGTGGTTATTTATTCAGTGCACTTACTGTGTGCCTACTACTTTTCAAACACTGCAATACATGCTTTTGGACTATCAGGAGTTATCTAACATGCTTACCCTCCTTGGGCCTCAGTTTCCCCACCTGTATTGAGGGTTTGGACCAGATGACTTTATTTTAGTTTTTTTTTTTTTTTAAAGAGATGGAGTGTCTTGTCCAGGCTGGAGTGCAGTGGCTCGTTCACAGGTGTGATCACAGCTCACTGCAGCCTCAAAGTCCTGGGCTCAGGTGATCCTCCTTTCTCAGCCTCCTGAGTAGCTGGGACTGCAGGTCCCTTCTTGTGCAGTCTTTTTTATGATTGTGTCATTAATAGAATCCGTAGTAATAGCACATATTTATTCATTGCTGTGTGCCAGAGGCAGTATTCAAGACATTAAGTCAATGCCTCATCTCATTTAAATGTAATGACTTAATTTTCATTCATCCCAGTGAGCTAGGTGTTATTATCCTAGTTTTATAGACAAGCAAATTGGGGCTCAGTGAGGGTAGGTAATTTGCCTGTTACGATGTTTCTGGTAATCCAAGGCATTCGGATTCCTACTCAGGCTTGCCCCATTCCAAACTCTTCTTCAGTTAAGTATGTATGCAGTGGCTTCTAAAAGATTTCGTTTCCATAAACACTTAAAACTCTTAAGTAAAAGTTCAATCAGGTTTTTACAGAAATAGATTTTACCCTAGTGCTCAAGTCAAGGGGGCAATGGTCCTGCGGGTTTAGGATTTAGGATGAGGTGATCTGGAAGCATGCTTGCAGGCCAGCTCACGC
This sequence comes from Rhinopithecus roxellana, assembly GCF_007565055.1. Taxonomy (NCBI): domain Eukaryota; kingdom Metazoa; phylum Chordata; class Mammalia; order Primates; family Cercopithecidae; genus Rhinopithecus; species Rhinopithecus roxellana. Next base: position 8,526,162 of record NC_044560.1, on the reverse strand, counting down.
CCCTCATGCATGTTCCCGAAGGGCCTGCTTCTGTGAAACACACCCCGACTGGAGCGCCCTGGATGCCCATGCTCAACTCAGGCTGGGTGAAGCTCCGCCTCAGCCAGGAGCTCCAGGGAGTGGCAGGTGGGTCGGGGGAGAGAGAAGGAGGCAGAGCCTGGTCCTACAGCGTTCACGTGTCCCTCTGTGTGCTGCAAAGCAATAGTGACCTATGCTGAGGCTTGCCAGTTTGGACCTGAAAGTGGGCTCCACCCACTGCTTAGTAGGTGGGTGACCTTGTGCAAGTCCCTTCACCTCTCTGAGCCCATATGAAGATCCATTCTCCCATCCACTGACAATACTTCTGGAGGCTCAGCCCATGAGCCACGTGCTGTGCTGGGGCCCCAGGGCTGAATAGAGACAGCTGCTCTGCCTACTTGAAGCTTGCATCTGAGTGAAGATGAGCTTTCCTCTCCCAGCCTTGAGAGAGGGAGGCTGAACTCAGTAACTCAGCTCCTGGGGTGGGTTTGAAGAGTGAATGATCCAGGTCCCTGGCCAACACAGCTCCTGGTGCCGCTTTCCTGAAGGCTAACAGTGCAGTTCAAATTATATGCTTATGCATTTTCAGAACACAGTAGACATCATGTGTCAGTGGGTGTTGAGCTGGGGTCCTTGGCTGCCTGCTGCTCTTAAGGAGTGGTACAGCCATCCTCCCTTATCCGTGGGGGATGTGTGCCAAGACTCCTGTGGATGCCTGAAACTGCAGATAGTATCGTTGATCAGAACTTGGTGGCTCATGCGTGTAATCCTGCACTCTGTGATGCTGAAGTGGGCAGATCGCTTGAGTTCAGGAGCTTGAGACCAGCCTGGGCAACATGTCTACCAAAAAGACAGCAACAACAACAACAACAACAACAAAAAGAACACAATACTTTTCATGTCTTCCACTCACAAATTTAATGCCTTCTCCATCTTAACTAAGCACTTACTACACACTGTGGCTGTAACTTTTGCAATTTGAGGTGTGACAGTAAAACTAGCATTTATTTTTCCTTCACAATTTTACAGATAGAAGGTTTGTTCTTACTGCAGATCTTAGCAACCTCAGCGTACAATTTTTTTCGTTCCTTATTAGATCAAGAACTTTCACCTTTTCACTTAAAGGAAGCATTTGACAACTTCTCTTTGGCATAATGGATTTGACTGCATCACTGCTCTTGCGCTTTGGGTCTGTTATTAAGTCAGATACGGGCGACTTGAACACAAGCATGAGACTGTGTGATCCCTAAGAAGGCAACTAAGTGACTACGGGGTGGGCGGTGTAGACAGTGGATTCACTGGATAAAGGAATGATTTACACGTGGGGCGGTACAGCAGGATGTCGCCATGCTACTCAGAACCGTGGGAAATTTTGAACTTCTGGATTGTTCATTTCTAGAGTTTTTCACTTAATATTTTCAGACCACTGTTGACCATGGGTAATTGAAACTGCAGAAAGTGAAACTGCAGCTAAAATGGACTGTTATACTCTTCTTCAGCCAAGTGGAAGGGTGGATGGTGTGGCTAAAACTCCCAGCTCAGTGCTCGGCCCACAATGGCTGTCCGGGTACTGGCATTTCTTTGTCCCAACCCCAACCCCTTTTTTGGATGAAGAAATTCTACCACTTTGGAATGATGAAGATGTAGGGGCTGGGAGGCTGAGCAAGGCGTGGTAGAAACTTTTTAAAAAATCAAAGCAGGTCTCCTATTTTCTCTCTTTAAAAATATTTTAATCTCTGAATTGTTTTTCCACCTATAAAAGTAATACTTATTTTATTTAAGTAACATAGAACTTTAGCAACTTTAACAACTTTTCATTCTACTCCCAAGATACCACTAAGACTTCGATAGGCGTCTGTTGAGGTGTTTTCTGTGCCTGTGCTTGTATAATTTTTCAGTGGCTCTGCCCACACAGGTGGTTGTTCAGCCTGTTCTTTTCAGTGTATTCTTTTCGATCCTTCTTACTTTGTTGAGTAAAATTAGGCTTGTCCTCAGGGCAGGAAAGGGAAGCAAACATCCTTTAAGACTCTGGCCTGGAAAAATGGGACCTGGTTGAAGGTGGAGGAGGCCTTTGGAGCGGCAGGCAGTAGGGAGGGTCGAACCCGTGGGGTGGCACTTTCCCTACCACACCTTCCTGCCAACAGTCTCCTGTGTTTGACTTTGCCTGCCGGCTTTCCTGACCTGGTGAGCTGTTTCTGCCCTTCGAATATTCTGCAGGGAGGTGCCCTCTCTGCCCAGCAGTTAAAGAGAAGCCTGCCTGCATTTTTCAGAGTTGGGCTTAAGCGTGGTGAAACTGACTTTGGTCATTTTGTTTCTGTCAGTTGCTTCACACCTTCTTAGAAGGATTTCTCTCCTTTTTGGATTACAGAATTCTGAGGACTGGCTTTTAGGCCACTCCACTTGTGTGTCACGTTTGTTTACAGATCTGTGTTTATATTAAAGAGGGGTAGTAGCGCAGAGCAAGGGCACATACTGTGAACATCTTAAAGTTATTAAAACTTGCATAAGGCAGGGCGTGGTGGCTCACGACTGTAATCCCAGCACTTTGGGAGGCTGAGGTGAGCCAATCACGTGGGGTCAGGAGTTCAAGACCAGCCTCCCCAACATGGCAAAACCCTGTCTCTACTAAAAATATAAAAAATTAGCCGGGTGTGGTGGCGGACACCTGTAATCCCAGCTACTCGGGAGGCTGAGGCAGGAGAATCACTTGAACCTGGGAGGCGGAGGTTGCAGTGAGCTGAGATCATGCCATTGCACTCCAGCCTGGGTGACAAGAGTGAAACTCCATCTCAAAATCAAGCAAACAAACAAAACAAAAGTTGCATAAATACTTTCATAAAAGTATTAAATCTTTCATAAAAATACTTTTATAAAAGTATTAAAACTTTCAAAAAATACTATGTCGACCCATGTGAAATTGCCAATTGTGTAGGTCAGAAATGGCTGTGTTGGCAATTTCATATGGTTCAACTTAATAAAGCATCATTGTGGAAGCTTAGATCACAGAACGAAAAAAGTCACCTGTACCGGTTTAGTTTTGTTTGTTTTTTTTTTTTTGGCAGCTGCTTTTATTTCTTACATACATGAGGTTTTGGATTGGTTGTAGTCGTAGGCTACATATAATTATTCATCTTCCTTTTTAAAAGTTGATGTGACCTAAGACTTTTCCCACGTTATCAGGAAGTCCTTACAACCATCATTGCTTACTGGCTGCTCTGTACTCCTTACATATTAGATGGCAGGGGGGTAATTTCCCTGATGTTGCTCTTTAGGTTTTTTCAAGTTTTTTTTTTTTCCCCCCCCCGCCTTATAAGTAATGTCACAGTGACTGGTCCTTCTGCAGTTGTTTTTGTGTTTGGATTCCCAGGAGTAACGTTATCGTGCCACAGGATGAACACTTTCACAGCTCTTGACAAATTCTGCCAAGTTGCTTTCCAAAGTGTCAGGCCGATTCATAACACCATCCACAGGGTGAGCGCCAGGTTATTGCTTCTTTGTTAACACTGGGTGCTTTTCTCTCTTAATTTCTAATTTAGTCAGCAGTACATAATCCCTCATTTTTCACTTGTATGTCTTCAGTTGGCAAAGTTGAATATTTTTGTGCTTATGTGTTTGCCGGTTGCAATGTCATTTCTTCCCACCTTTGAGCCATGTGGGTAAATATGCTGGTACCAAATTAGAGAATTATCAGTACGTGGTATTGTAAGAGCTCCTCAGGCATGCGGTGGATCACCCAGTACCCTCTGAGCCAGCCTCTGCGCCATTGTTTGGGGAATTAAAGGTGCCTAATTAGTGCGGATCAAGCCCGGAAGCGAGCATTGTGGACCTTGTCTGTAGTCTCTGGGGCCCACTGGTGATGTCTATGTCATCTTCTACCTTCAACTGTTCTGTGAACCCAGTTGAAATTTGATCACATTACAGTATGGCTAAGGGGCCTAATTAGCCGTAAACCTCAGGAAATTCAAAAATTAGAGAGTCCGTTAATCCCAAGGCCCCTCCCTTTGTGAATGTCTCTAATTCCCCTTTGGTTTGCTTGATTTTCCCGCTGTGCTTTAGTTCCAACAAGACTTGGATAAGATGACTGACTTTTTGTTGGTACTTCCTGCCTTTCTGGGGTTAACCCTAACCCTTTAGGCTACCCTCCAGCACACACAGAGCTAATCTCTAAGTAATAGTTCGGAATGCTGGTGCATTTCCTGGATGAAAATCTTCAAGAGTGCCCTGCTCAAGTGAGTATAATGACCTTTATTAGTGCTCTTATCATCTTCTGTCCTGGAGGAACACAGATGACCCATGTAACAATACCTTTTGCTGAAGTTGTGTTTGAGATTTAAGTATCATCATCTCTTCTCCCTGTATAATATTATTGGGTTTTTGTTGAGTTTGGGATTCCTGTGATCCGAGCAGCCCCTGTCACCAGCCGCTCTGTTTGCCTTTCCCAAATAGACTCCATGGGCAGCCCCATTGAAATAGTCTGTTTGAGGGTGTCACCTTGTGGGATGGTCTGATCCTTAAAGACAAGCCGGGCCTGTGGGCTGGAGTATGCCTTGCTCTGAATTTTTTTCTGTACAGGGGGATTACACATGGTTAGGGGGATAGTTCTGCATTCCACGTGAGGCACTTGATGAACCAAGAACACCTACGTTGAAGGGAACCCAAGACTGGGATCTTGAGGCTAACGTTGGAAACATGGTCCTCTATACCAGTCTCTGTGTGAAACCAGAGATTATCTTACGGGTTTTTTTTTTTTTTTTTTTTGAGACGGAGTCTTGCTCTGCCGCCCAGGCTGGAGTGCAGTGGCCGGCTCTCAGCTCACTGCAAGCTCCGCCTCCCGGGTTCACGCCATTCTCCTGTCTCAGCCTCCCGAGTAGCTGGGACTACAGGCGCCCGCCTCGTCGCCCGGCTAGTTTTTTGTATTTTTTAGTAGAGACGGGGTTTCACCGTATTAGCCAGGATGGTCTCGATCTCCTGACCTCGTGATCCGCCCGTCTCGGCCTCCCAAAGTGCTGGGATTACAGGCTTGAGCCACCGCGCCCGGCCTTTTTTTTTTTTTAAACTAGTTTCCCACGGTTTCCAACAATACCTGATCCTTGGATTTGCACCTGACCCTCTTCTTAGAGGCGTCATTGGTATATTCAGATGATTTTAAAATTTCTTTTCTTTACTTCTCAAAGCTCTTGCTTCTCTCTTCAGTGTGTTCTGTTTACTATAGCAGCAGATTGTTAAAATTATGAGGCTTGCAGACCGGGCCTGGTGGTTCACGCCCGTAATTTCAGCACTTCGGGAGGCCAAGGCAGGCACATCACTTGAGGCCAGGAGTTGAAGACCAGCTTGGCCAACGTGGCAAAACTCCATCTCTACCAAAAATACAAAAATTAGCCAGACTTGGTGGCGGGCGCCTGTAGTCCGAGCTACTCGGGAGGCTGAGGCAGGAGAACTGCTTGAACCCAGGGGGCGGAGGGTGCAGTGAGCTGAGATCGCGTCACGGCACTCCAGCCTGGGCCACAGAGTGAGAGTCGGTCTGAAAAACAAATAAACAAGAGCTTTGCATATAAGAATCTTATAAAATGTAGGAAACTGGCCCTTGTTTTTCCCGTGTGTAGAACTTGCTTGAGATTGTGACTTGTTCATGGCTTACAAAGGAAGTGTGTGTGTTGTAGCCTCTGGTACTGGATGTGACGGTGTCCATGGACCTCTGAGTCTGCTGTCCGTTTTGGAAGGGTGTGAGATGAGTGACAATTGGCGTCAGGGCCAATCTCGTCTCTTTGTAGCTCCTCAGTGATTTTTATCAAGCAGGATTGCAAATTCAAAGGCCCACAGTGGCCAGTAGGTAAGAGTAAATAGGCCAGGTCGAGAGACCCGAGATGTGGCAGGGACTGTGATGGATTGGAGGGCACTCACTGTTGGTGTCCTGCTTGTCAGAAACCACTAGCGTGTGACAGGACAGACCATGTGTGTTGAGGAATAATAGTCCCAGCCTTAATGAGGCCAGTGGGAACCAGCAAGGGAAGCCTGCCTGTCTGATCCATCACGTGGCCACCCAGCGTTCCTCTCATATCATCGTCTTCTAGAGAGTAAAGTTTTATTTTTTGCGTTAAGAAATGAAAATGGAAATAGACTCTCACTGTGGGATCCCAGGGATCCTGTGTTAGCATTTGCTGATGTGGAATCGTTTTATTAACCATACTCCACCTTATTCACCCACACTCAGCACAGCCAGGCCTTTCATATTACTTAGATGGGCCCCTTTGTTTTCTCTTAACCCAAGAACCCTTGCCTGTTCCCAGGCCAGGAGGCGGGAATTGTCTCTATTTGCTGCCCCTGGGTGGGTCTCAGAGCTTGTCCTGCTCTGTCTCCACAGCCAGGCTGCCTGCAGGGTTCTGAGCCGTCCGGGCCCTCCTCATCCTGGCTGCTTGGACTGCAGTTTGGCTTCCTCTTTGCGGGAGGGGTGTCCTGTGAATTCAGCTGTAAGTCACCCACTCAGCCTCTCTTCCTTCCCTTTACTACGAGTTTATCTTTCCTTTCCTCCTTTATGGCTCCTGCTGATGTCTGCAGTTTCTCACCAGAGGCACTTTCATGCTGCAGTGGCCATTTTAAACATCATTTACGGCTGGGCGCGGTGGCTCAAGCCTGTAATCCCAGCACTTTGGGAGGCCGAGACGGGCAGATCACAAGGTCAGGAGATCGAGACCATCCTGGCTAACACGGTGAAACCCCGTCTCTACTAAAAAATACAAAAAACTAGCCGGGCGACGAGGCGGGCGCCTGTAGTCCCAGCTACTCGGGAGGCTGAGACAGGAGAAATGGCGTGAACCCGGGAGGCGGAGCTTGCAGTGAGCTGAGATCCGGCCACTGCACTCCAGTCTGGGCGACAGAGCAAGACTCCGTCTCAAAAAAAAAAAAAAACAAAAACAAACAAACAGAAACATCATTTACATGAACAGAACAGCAATTTTCTCAGATGTGACACCCAAAAATGGTTCTGCCTTTGCCTCATAGCCTCTAAGCTCTACTCCTTGATGAGTATTTTTTTTTTTTTTTTTTTTTTTTTTTTTTTTTTTTTTTTTTGAGACGGAGTCTCGCTCTGTCGCCCGGGCTGGAGTGCAGTGGCCGGATCTCAGCTCACTGCAAGCTCCGCCTCCCGGGTTTACGCCATTCTCCTGCTTGAATGAGTATTTGTAAGTATTAATAGTTTGGAGAAGATTGTGACAGTTGCTTTCCGAAATGAATTAGTGAAGCCATTGGCATTACAGTACAGAATACGAGCTTGCACTCAGGCAGCCTGGATTTCCTGCTTGGCAGCTCTGTGGCCCTAGGCAAGTCCCTCAGGTCACTGAGCCTCAGTTTCCACAGTTGTCATTTGGGATGATCGTGTGTGACTCAGAGGGTTGTTGTAAGGACCGAGTGAGGAATGTGCCTAAATGTGCCACTACTGTAAGCACTCTGAGGGACTCAGTAATCTTATATAACTTTCCAAAATAAAAGCAGCAGGAAAGCCCTCCAAATATCATTTGCTTGACTTTCTCTGGAAAAAAGTTTTAAAGATCAGGATGCAGATGTTATGGGGTAAAATAGGGGACCTGATGGGACAAACTCGCTCTTTGGGGTTTACATCTTACATGGCCAGCATTTCATTCTCCAGCCCACCAGAGGGACTGCCTTATCCTGCCTGTGAGTGCGGGTGATAAGGGTGTGAATGGTCAGCACGGCAGGGATGGCGCCACTCATGGCCAGTCTTGCCTGCCTTTTGTTGTAGGGCTTTCTAGCCAAGGCTTCCTTGGACTTCTTCAGTTATTCCTGAGCTTTTATCCAGAACCTCCTGTTGGAGGGCCTGAGCCTGGAGAAACCTGACTAAGATGTGGTGCCTGCCCTCCAGGAGCCCCGGAAACTCTGGGGGATGAGTCCACAGTCCTCCACAGCTCCAGGAGGCAGCGCACTTAGGGAAAGGTTGAAATCGCAGACCCTGCAGCTGGGTGCCTGGGTGTGAGTCCCAAGCGGCCCCTGTTCTTAGCTTCTTTGTTCCTCGTTTTCTTCATGTGTAAAGTGGCAGTAGGGATGTCTACAGGTTGATGAGTTAATGCATCTAACGTGCATTTCACTGCCTAGCCCTCAGCAAGGGCTCAGTAATTGTTCACTATTCACATAGTAAAAGGGATGGATTCAGCAAATATTCACAGGGATGGGGAACAAGACAAAGCCCCATGCTATCCTGGGGCAGGACGGATCGTGACTGTGATACAAACACCGTCATTTTGAGTTGTAAGATGTGTTGTGAAGCAGGGTGACAGGGAAGACCTAGGAGGGGAGAGAGGGCCTCCAGGTGGGAGAAGACAAGGAAGGGGCTACGGGTGCAAGGGTTCCCAGGTTGAGGTATAGAAAGGCGCTGGTGGCCGGAGGTGGTGGTTCACGCCTGTAATCCCAGCACTTTGGGAGGCTGAGGCAGGTGGGTCACCTGAGGTCAGGAGTTTCAGACCAGCCTGACCAACATGGTGAAACCCTGTCTCTACTAAAAATACAAAAATTAGCTGACCGTGGTGGTGAGCCCCTGTAATCCCAGCTACCCAGGAGGCTGAGATGGGCTACTCACCTGGGAGGTGGAGGCTGCAGTGAGCCGAGATTGTGCCACTGCATTCCAGCCTGGGCGGGCGACAAAACGAGACCCCATCTCAAGAAACGAAAAGAAAAGAAAGAGGCGCTGTTAGTTATCAGGAGCACGGGGGCCCAGTGACACTGGGCCTGTGCGCCAGGTTTAAGTCTATAACAGTCGCAAGAAACTGGAAGGTGTCAATCTGGGCGATGACTATTTATGTTAAAAGAAATTATTCTGACTGCCAGCCGGGCACAGTGGCTCACGCCTCTAATCCCAGTGCTTTGGGAGGCCGAGGCAGGTGGATCACCTGAGGTTAGGAGTTCGAGACCAGCCTGGCCAACATGGTGAAATCGCATCTCTACTGAAAATACAAAAATTAGTCTGGCCTGGTGACAGGTGCCTGTAATGCCCAGCCCTCGGGAGACTGAGGCAGGTGAATCGCTTGACCCTGGGAGGCAGAGGTTGCAGTGAGCCCAGAGCATTCCACTGCACTCCAGCCTGGGTGACAGAGTGAGACTCCATCTCAAAAAAAGACAAAAAAAAAAAAAAGAAATTATTCTGACTGCCGAATGGGGGGCTTGGAGGGGAGAGGTGAGGATCCAGTGACAGGAGGGCAGTGTGGTGGAGAGGAGAGCAGAGGAACAGATGGGGAGTTTCTGCTGGAATTGAGGACTTGGGCGCTGACATGGATTCCAATGAGATCACACTTGGTGTTTGTTCGAGCTTGAGTGGTCACCGTCAGGCCCCACAGGATTTGGGCAAGTTGACTCTGCTTCCAGGGTGTGTACGTGGCAGTGGAAGGCCTGCCTTGGCACCAGGATAGCTCAGCCCACAACTCAGACCTTGCTCCTCTTTTTGGTGCTCAGGCTAATTTGAGAGTCATAGAATAGTTCCGGGAGTGTTTATTCACTGGCTATGAGCCGAACACTGTGCCAGACTTGGGCAGTACAGAGGCGACCAAGAACAGCCTCTTCCTTTGCTCCCCTGGAGCCTGTGTCCCAGTGGGGGCAGTGATCAACAACTATGGAGTCATGGCATCTGGAGGGGGATGCTGCCCTAGCGCCGTGGCGGGGGGAGCAGGCTTGAGCTAAGGAGGTGGCAGTCCAGGCAGAAGGAATAGCACATGGAGAAGCCTGGCAGGAAGGAGCTGGGTGGGGGGCAGAAGCAGGCTGGGACATCGGGTGGGGAGGGGTGGAGGGATGATCAGGTAAGAGGACTGCAGGGGCAGGCAGTGAGGACTGGCCAGGTATGTCTTGGAAAGCTTGCCCTGACCCAGGTGTGCAGAGAGGATGGGTCGGGGCAGGTGTGGGGCAATCACTGTGGTCTCTTGGACAAAGTGGGGGAGGGTTGGTACTTGGGTAGAGAGAAATAATAAAATAATAATTACAATAATAAACAATAAAATTGCTTCATAGCATTATTACTGGCACATAATAAATACTCAATAAATGTTAGCTGTTATCTGCATGATAACTGCTAGGTTTTGGTGGGGCAAACCCAGTTTGGTTTCAGATATGTTGAGGGTGAGGCATTTAAAGTCATCAGAGAGGAGGAGACCATAATAAATAGATTAGAGGACACATTATTGGCTGATATTTCCACACTGTCTGTGTGGAAAGTGATCATCCCCCGGTCCTAGCCTTGTCTCTGAGTAGTCACATGTTTCTGGGGACCACTCCCCAGAGCCTCTGTCTCCCATCTGCAATGTGGGGATGGTGGCATCTCCCTCACAGTTTTGTCTGAGGGTCAGATCACTAAGGTGGGACACTCAGTAGGCTCCTAGATGACACATGCCTGTAGGGGCGGTATTCATATTATTTTACCCATTACCGTCCTTTCCTCTCCATCCTTCCACCACATGCCAGTGGGGAACAGGAATAAAGAGCACATCGTATGTTGCCAATTACAGGATTGTTCATTTCCCCTCTGAAAGGCCTCTTGCATGCCATCTGTGTGGGTGATTTCCTTTTCTCTTATCTGTTGTTTTCCCTTCCCTGTTTTTGTTCTCTGTTTCTACCACTCCCCTTTTTGTCCCATGACTCCAAGTCCCCAGACCCATGGTGGGTTCCCTTTGGGAACTTGTGTGGACCCTGGGCATTTCCGAGCAACTCGACTGCTGGGGTTGATGAGTTCTTGGATTAAGATATGGTTAAGGTCTTAATGCGAAATAGCAACAGCTGGTCCTAATGAGAGGCGTAATAACAATCCCTTCACATGGCTGATTTGGCGCGTATCAGTCTGCCCTGCAGTGTTGTATCAGTCAGTGATAACATTTGCAATTCCATAATTCAGCACTCTTTCCTTGGCACTAGATGAGAGCAGTCCTTGTGTGCCGGAATGAGTCATGTAATAGCAAAGATCATTCTTACAAATAATACACATCTCTTTCCATTATTCCAAAGACAAACATTGGTGGTGATGTCACCGGGGTTTTTCGTAACCTTTTGTGGACTCCCTAACTGGTCTTTTCCAAAACAAACATGGTGTGTGTGTCTGTATTTTAGGTACTTTTTCCTTCTTGCTGCTTTCTCCTTCTTCAGAAGTATACAATTTTGCAATATAAGCCTAACATCAGCTGAGCCTGTGCAAGTGTAAAAAGATAGTTTTTCAGGTTTTTGCTTCCCTGGGGCCTTGTGCCCAGCTTCTCTTTTTGGGGCTTCACCTGGTCTCTGGAACGAGGCTTCCAGCTCTGCCACTTATTATTACCTGCGTGATCTTTGGTAAGCTCCTTAACCTCTCCCTACCTCAGTCCCCTCATCTGTGAAGTAGGATTAATAACAAGCTATCTCACAGGCATGTTATGAAGATTGAGTTGATACATTTTACATGCCTGCAACAGTGCCTGGCACGCTCTTAGAGGCTGAGTATCCCTAATGTGAAAATTTAAAACCCAGAATGCTCCAAAACCCAGAACTTCGTGAGCACTGACATGGGGCTCAAAGGAAATGTTCCTTGGGACATGGATTTTGGCTTTTCTGATTTGGGATGCTCAACCAGTAAGTATAATGCAAGTATTTCAAAATTGGAAAAAATTCAAAATCCAAAACACTTCAGGTCCCAAGCATTTCGGATAAGGAAAACTAATACTCAACCTGCATTATCACCATTTCCATGTATTACTACATTTTTTTTTTTTTTTTTTTTGAGGCAAGGTCTTGCTCTGTTGCCCAGGCTGGAGTGCAATGGTGCAATTCCTGCTCACTGCAGCCCCCACCTACTGGGCTCAAGCACTCCTCTCACCTCCGCCTCCTCTGAGTAACTGGGACTACAGGTGCACACCATCATGCCTGGCTAATTTTTTAATTATCTGTATAGACAGAGTCTCCCTATGTTGCCCAGACTGATCTCAAACTCCTGGGCTCAAGCGATTCTCCTGACTCAGCCCCGCAGAGTGCTGGGATTACAGGTGTGAACTACTGTGCACAGCCTACATTTTCTTTCTCCCTCTCTTTCTTTTCTTTTCTTTTTTCTTTTCTTTTCTTTTCTTTTCTTTCTTTCTTTCTTTCCTTTTCTTTCTTTTCTTTTCTTTCTTTTTCTCTTTCTTTTTCTTTCTCTCTCTTTTCCTTTCTCTTTTCTCTCTCTCTCTTTTTTTTTTTTGAGACAGACTCTTGCTCTGTCACCTAGGCTAGAGTGCAGTGGTGTGATCTTGGCTCACTGCAACCTCTGCCTCTTGGATTCAAGGTTTCTCATGCCTCAGCCTCCCAAGTAGCTGGGACTATAGGCACGCACCACCATGCCCAGCTAATTTTTGTATTTTTAGTAAAGTCAGAGTTTCGCCATGTCAACCAGCCTGGTCTCGAACTCCTGACCTCAAGTGATCTGCCCGCCTCAGCTTCCCAAAGTGCCGAGATTACAGGCGCGGGCCACCGCACCCAGCCAACCCAGCCTGGATTTAGCTGTTTCATACTGTTCCACTGAGCGGACATACCGCGGTTCACCCTGAGACATGCTGGTTCTTTCCTCACCTTAAGGATGCTAGTGGATGGCATAGAGACAAGGTCTGATTCACTGGCAAAATCTTCCCCCTTCCTCAGCTCTATGCCTAACTGTGACTTGCATCTTGCCAGGCCAGTGCATTTCCTTTTCTGGCCGTGATCAGAATTTTCAAGCCTCGAGACCCCACTTTATTCCTGTTGTCCTGGTTCTGGCTTTGGGAAGCGTGACCTTTCAGGCCTGCTCAGAGACACGCCAGTGCCCTTTGTGCATTATCAGCCTTACAGAGACTCCACGGTCAGGAGTTTTTGTGGCAATGGAACTGCTGGGGTTTCATCTGCAAATGAAAACCACCTGGCCAGCTGCTTGGGGCAGATGGAAACCAGATGGGAGAAATCAGGGGCGGGCAGCGGGCAGCCTGGGGCAGCGTCCCCAGTCACATCATCTTTCCACTTCCTCTTGCCCCCTCGCCTCCCCTGCCTGCAAAACGATTGTTATTAACCCATCACCTCTTCCAGTGCCCAGGCAGTTTCAGGATACAGGGTTCTCTCACCCAGGCCGTGGCCAGCCCAGAAGATGTGACCCAGAACCTAGAAAGGTGACACGCACTTTAGATCTGAGGGGGGAGGAGGAGCAACAGGTGGCCATGGCCATCAGGGTTGAAATGTTAACTGCCACGGTGAAGGGAGAAGTAAATAGCAAAGCTGATGGAATCCACAAGGCACAGTCTACCCCCAGGAAATGTTTTGGTGAGGTGACAACTTTTTGCCAAAGTAGGGAGGAAAGTTGGTCTGGTCACCAGGCAACTTCTAATGTGAATCATCTGCAGTTGAATAGGAAAAAAGCCCTGCAGCATTTATCATGGGGAGGTGATGCTGAAACACTGCATCTTTCTCTGGTCCACAGTGCCCCCACTGTAACCAGGTTTGTTTCCGTGGTTCAGAGAGGAGACAGCTTGTGAGTTTTTACCTCTGGGCTTTGTGGATTAAGGTGGTTGTCAGAGAGGGAAGTAATGTATTATTTTCCATCTCTAAACACTCCTCAACTTGGGGCAACGAAAGTAGAAAAATATTAATCAAATGCTCACCCGGAAGTGGGGAAGGGAGGAGGAAAGGAGATATCCTATTCACAGTGGTTGACAGCCAGGAGTGGAGCTCTGCCACTTGGAAAAGGGAAAGCCCCTCACGGGTGGGCAGTGCCTGGAGAGAAGTGGGCGTGTGGGATGTGCACAGCGGTGCACCACCCTTCTTGGAGATATTTTGGCTTCCCATCCTATAGACTGGGGCCCCTTGATGCGCAGTTGGCTGATAGGTTGGCTGGCTACTACTAAATTTTCCTCCAAAAGAAAAGTCTAGCCATGCCAGGCCTGAGGGGTATCCTGAGCTCCACCCACTCCCTGGCGGAGTGTGTTTCACAGTTCCCTCCAGTAAGCCCTCCCTCCGCCCTCTTCTCCACGCTGATGGAAGCTTATTAGAGTGCAGGGGAGTGAGGGTGTCATTAGAGAGCAACACTGAGCTTGTTCTAATTCTTAAACCTAAAATGAACTATGCTTTCACTACTGTTAGTTGCAGATCTCTTAGATGGCACCAGTGCATCAGAGAGGCCCAGCATTCTGGCGAGGCCACCGAGGCAGAGAGGAGCAGTGTGGCCTGCGAGCTGCTGGGGCTGGGTTGGATGGGGCCAGTGAACCGTGCCCTCCTCCACCAGCTCCCAGGGTGCTGCTGTGCTGCTCTGGCCCTGATCTTAGGCTGGCATCCCCCAGGTGTGTCTGTGCAACTCACCATTTTGCTGGATTGCTGCATCCACAAAACACTTTTAGGAAGGCACAAAAAGATCTTGTGATTTCAGCTTTCTGTGATGATGCTGAGTTCCCTCAAATATTAGGTCTGGGCCGGGTGCAGTGGCTCTCGCCTATATCCCAGCACTTTGGGAGGCCGAGGTGGGCAGATCACCCGAGGTCAGGAGTTTGAGACCAGCCTGGCCAACATGGTGAACCCCATCTCTACTAAAAATACAGAAAAAATTAACTGGATGTGGTGGAGTGCACCTGTAATCCCATCTGCTCAGGAGGCTGAGACAGGAGAATCGCTTGAACAGAGTGAAACAAACAGAAAAAGGATTAGGTCTGGTGCTGCCCAGTGTCTCTGTCTAGGTCAAGTTTAAAATTCGTCAGTATTTTTCTTTCCCACTTTAAAACAAAGCAACAACAACTACAAAATCCTTCTCTGCAGAAGGATGATAGAAGAAAGAGAGAGGTTGCACCCAGTAAGGGCTGGGATGGGCACACCTCCTGGGGGCCATGATAATCTTGAGTGTGGCAGGTGTTATTTTTTGGGCAGTGGAGTGGTAATTTGAGAAAATATACTCAGTAATAGTATTCTTTGTCTGGAAAATAAAGTGAAGAGTGGTTTTGCACAGTACAAACCATAGAGGGTAAAATTGACAAAATTCAGTTGGTATGATGGATCATGGATTTTTAGAGACTGAAATCATGTGATAAAAAAACTTGGAGTTCACAAAATACATATAAAAGGAGGGGAAAAAATCACTCAATCTTTCCACCCAAGGAATTTTTATATGTCATTTCCCGGATTTGGGCATTTTTTTACTCACTTGATAGTAAATTTTTATATTCAGTTTTGCTAATTAAACATAAAACATTTTCCCACTGTGCAGTTGTAAGGGTTACACAGGAGATGAGATCCCTTCCCTGTTGTTAGGGGAGATTATTTCCAGTTTTTTTGCCATAGAGCAGTGGGCATATTTGTTCATCAGCTTGAGTGATTTCATTAGGATAGATTCCTAAGAGGGTATGAATATTTTAAATGCTTTTGACATGTACTTGCCCATTACTTTCTAAGAGAGTTGCACCCATTTGTACCTTTTCAGGCTTCCAGATTGCCTTTCTATACTCAGATCATTGTGCCTTTTATGTAGTTCATAATCTTCCACTTGCCTTTACTTCTTACATGGCTCATTGTCATATTACTCACTTTAACTTTTGCCAATGTCTTTTCCCTGTAATTGAGTACTTCCAGGGACTAACGTGTTGTCAGGGGTGGCTTTCAAGTTTCTGTTGAAAGAGAGAAAAATGTTCTCAGTTTTCCTGCATGCAGTGCATCCTGAACTTGATTTGGACACTCTGACCAGTGCTGTCTTCCTTTGGCCACCTGGCTTTGAAGTGAGCCTGGCAGTGCAGCCTGAGCCTCAGGAATGCGCTTTCAGGGCCATGCTCTTCCTGCCTCCCGGGTAGACTGGAACTGACCTCGCTGACCCTGACGCCCTCAGATTATCTGTTGAGCTTTTCTGCCCAGGGCTGTTTGTCCAGGTGATGCCGGGAGGCCTCCAGCTTCCTCTGTTCCTGCTACAGGGTCTTACCGTGTGCTCTTGAGGGTAGAGCATAAAGCCGTGGACTGCCCTCCTGCGCAGCCCAGCACTCCTGCGCAGCCCAGCACTCCCCACCTCTAGTGATTGTTTTGTTCTTTTTTTAGCTGCTTTATTGAAGTCTGATTTACATATAAAATTCCGCAGCTTTAAGTGTACAGTGCAGTTTTGTACATTTTTAGGAAATTTACAGAGTTGTGCATCCATAACCACAATCCAATTTTGGAACATTTCCATCACCCCCAAAACACCCCCTGCATCCATTTGCAGTTATTCTTCATGCCCACTCCTGCCCCAGGTCACCATTCACTTTCTGTCTGGCCATTTCATATGTGTGGAGTCATGTGGATTATTTTTTAAAGAACTTATTTGATTCTAAAAGTAATCCCTGTTGGAAAACATCTGGAAGAATAGGAACCAAGTTGTTATTGGCAGTTACCTTTGGGGAGTCTCAAGGGGGTGAGATCACAGGGGGACGTTTCACTTTCTATAATGCATTGACTTTCCTACAGAGAGCCTATGTTACATTTATAATCAGAAGGAAAGGGCAAAGGGGGGAAGTGCATGTTTTACTCTTGGAAAATGCAAAAATGTATAAAGAGAATTAAAAAAAAAAATAGTCACTCAAAATTCCCCCTCATGGATAAAACCACTCTTGCTTTTTTTTGTGGGTTTTTGTTCGAGTTTTCTCTGAGCACATTTTAAAAATATAGCTTTCAAATTTGCGTCCTGCTTTTTCCTGTTGGGTCACATAAGTTTTATTCCCACTTACTTAAAACACGTTTGCAAACTTCCTGTTAATGATCGTACAGTTCTTCATCTTACAGTTGTACCGTAAGTTCCTCATGTTGGACATGAAGGCTGTTTTCACTTTTTGCTCTCATAAATAATGCTGAAATGCGTATCTTTGTGTCAAAGCTTTCTCTAAGACCTTTGCAGATCTCGTGGGTTAAAAAAAATTTTAGAAGGCCAGGCATGGTGGCTAATGCCTACAGACCCAGCACTTTGGGAGGCCGAGGTGAGCAGATCACTGGAGATTAGGAGTTTGATACCAGCCTGGCCAACGTGGTAAGACCCTGCCTCTACTAAAAATACAAAAATTAGCCGGGTGTGGTGGTGTGCACCTATAGTCCCAGCTGCTCAGGAGGCTGAGGCAAGAGCATCGCTTGAACCTGGGAGGTGGAAAGTTTGCAGTGAGCCAGGATCACGCCACTTCACTCCAGCCTGGGCAGAGTGAGATTCCATCTCAAAAATTAAAATAAAATTAAAAACATTTTTTCCCCCAATTTAGCTATCTTACAAAATTGCTTTCTAGATCACCTCTCTGAATTTCACCTACATATTGGAATTGCTTACTTTGGCTGGAGGATTGGCTTCTTTGTGTCAGTTTGAGGCATGAGGTGGGGAGTGGCAGAACAGCCAGGCCAGGGTCTGGGAAGATGGCAGGGTCCTTAGAGCCAGAGAGCAGTTATGTTTGTAATCTAGAAGGGGCTAGGCACGTTGTGTTTTCTGTAAATAATCCCTTCATGATCATCATTAGTTTTCAGTAAAGGTTTGTTTGTTTATATAAGTGAGAAAATGTTTTCATTGTTTTAAGAGGGTTGGACCCGAGGGAGTTTTGATCAGATGCAAGCCCAAGTTGTCACAGGGTAGGGAGGCGGCAGCTGGGTGTCTGAGACCTCAGGATTGGGGTGTTGCAGACAGATGGAGGGGCAAGCCCTGGGACCATGCACACTTCAGGAGAGAGAGGGATTGAGGCCAGAGACACACCTGCCTCTTTCTATGGGAGACACTCCTGCTGAAGCTCTTCATTGGTGAAAATCTGAATAGCGTTTTTTTAACCGGAGGGGACGTTTGGGGAACAGAGGGGCCCTATGAACCCACCAGGTATTTCATTCAGACTTTTGTGTGTGTGCACTCCCTGGAGAGAGAGTCCATAGCTTTCATCACAGAGTACCCCAGAGGCTTTGAGTCCCTCTTGGTGAGGAAGGCTGAGTCTGGGACATGCCTCACTCTGCGGCCACACAGAGCATCTGCCAGGCAGCCTTGCCCAGGTGACCTGACCTCTCTGCCTTGCTTTCCTTGTTTGTAAAGTACCTGACATGGTGTCTGGCACACCAGAGACACTCAGTGTCACATCAAAGCTGTTGTCTTTTTTCTTTAAAAAAAAAGAAAAAGAAAACAATAACTTAAGCATACCCTGAGAGAAAGCTGTTGTTTTCATTTTGGCTCAGGGAGATTTCCAAGGCAACTGTGGACCAGAAACTGACATCAACAGCCTGAGGTATCGCTAAAGCCAGGCTGTAAGTCCGGTGGTGCTGCCGTGGTTATATTAATATTATACAGTGTCTTATTTTAAAATAAGGAATGGATTTTTATCTTTTATTTTTATTTATTTTTTTGAGATAGGGTCTTGCTCTGTTGCCCAGGCTAGAGTACAGTGGTGTGATGATTGCTCACTAAAGCTTTGACCTCCCAGGCTCAGGTGATCCTTCTGCCTCAGCCTCCTGAGTAGCTGGGACTACAGGCATGGGCTACCATGCCTGGCTAATTTTTTTGTATTTTTTGTGGAGATGGGGGTCTCAGTATGTTGCCCAGGCTGGTCTTGAACTCCTGGGCTCAAGTGATCCTCCCAGCTTGGCCTCCCAAAGGGCTGTGATTATAGGCGTGAGCTACCACTCCTGGCCAGGAACAGATTTTTAAAATCCTGTTATAAAAGTAAGGTCATTGTAGAGCAGGATGTAATTATGATTTTAAGGTATTTTGTTGGGGGAAGGGTATGAAGTCAATGGTAGACATCTACGTGTTCACTCCTCTGGACGCTGATAGGATGGATGTAGGTAGCATCCTTTAGCGCCACTAGCATAGAGGTCGTTTGCGCCACACAGAGGAGCTGTATTTGTATAACGTGGAGTAGGCAGCCAAGCTGAAGGCAGGAGCAACGGAACTTTCCTAAAAACAAACCAGAGTTGGAAATTCTAGAGAGCCTGCGGCATCTTTACAGGAAGCCAGGGAAGGAAAAGCTGTCCAAACCAAAGGGTTTTTTGGTGATTTTTGAGGACCCTGTGTTTTTCAGTCCTTCAGAGCAGCTGGGCTGCTACAAAGCTGCATTTAGGGTTTCCTTTGGCCCCCTGCCCCAGGAGGGCTTTCCTGGACTGAGTGCGAGTGTGAGAAAATTGCCTGATGTCCAGTAAACATTCGACTCATACTGGCCTTAAAGCTTGCAAGAGCCTGGAGTAGGTGGCAACCAGGCCTTACGGTAAGGGAACTTTTAAGTTAGTGTTGCCTAATTTAAATTTAAAAAGCTTTTTGTTACAGAGAATTTCAAGCAGGTGATATAATGAGCCCCCAATTATCTGTCGCCCAACTTCAGCAGTTATCCTCTGTGGCCAGCGTTGTTTCAGCTGCTCCCGCTTGCTCCACACCCCCCACTCCCCAGCTTGAATCCGTTTGAATCAGATCCTCTGGTGTAATTGTCATGAGCAGTCGGGGTCTTTCCACTCTGAGAGCTGAATTCTAACACTGTACCCGATGTAAACAACGGGACTAAGCACTGACTTTTGTTTTTTGGAAATTGTCAGTTAAAAAATTTGTGAGCCTTTTTTAGGATTATAGTAATAATGTAGCCTCATTGAAACTGGAAATCACAAACAGGGTTTAAAGATGACAGAGCCCTTCATCTTTCAGCATTTGGAGCTATCACTGTGATGACTTTTAAGGGCCCTGTGAATAGCTCTCCTGCGCTTTTTTTTTTTTTTTTTTTTTGAGATGGAGTCTTGCTCTGTCACCTGGGCTGGAGTGCAGTGGCACCATCTCAGCTCACTGCAACCTCTGCCTCCCCGGTTCAAGCAATTCTCCTGCCTCAGCCTCCCAAGTAGCTGGGATTACAAAGCACCCACCACCATGCCCAGCTAACTTTTGTACTTTTGGTAGAGATAGGGTTTTGCCATGTTTGCCAGGCTGGTCTTGAACTCCTCTCCTCAGGTCATCCACCTGCCTTGGCCTCCCAAAGTGCTGGGATTATAGGCATGAGCCACCGTGCCTGGCCTCTCCTGAGCTTTTGAGCAGCTTGGTGCTGCTGGTTTTTTTTCTCTCTGCCTTCTACACTGGGGACCCCACCCAGCATCACTTGGGAAAGACGTAATGTGAAGCTTCTTCAGTTCTGTAGTTCTGAATGGACTGGAGCCACCCTGGGTGTATGTTGTGAAAAAAAGGGGGTGAACATGCCCTGCTCTGTATACTAGGTAGGTACTCAGTGAATGAAGTTGAATGAATGTGCTATACCCCACCTCCCTGAGGCCAAATAAGGTTTCTCTTTCTGCCTCTGAAACACTTTAAAACTCTTCTTTCCCTGTGCTAGGCTGGGCAGCAAAGCTGAGTCCCAGATAAAATGCAGTGTTCCTGAGTACACCCTTATACTTACTTTATTTCCAAGAAATGTCCCCAAGCAAAGACTCCTGTTGTGCTCAGGCCGGCAGTGTGCCACGTGTCCCCATCCTCTGACTGCAGGGAGAGTACAGCCCCAAGGCTGTAGCTGGGTCATGAGCTGCATGGGCAGGAATGCAGGGTGAGCTAACTGGGATTCATGCGTTTTCAGCCTTACTTACGTTTATATGATGTATGTGTTCAAATTGCATGGACTTTCTGCCTAAGGTTTTAGCAGCTGTAACTTTCTTAAAACATGGATTTTACTGTAATAGTCTGTCTTCAGGATGAACTGGAGTAAGTCAGTAGCGTTGGGCGCACGGATGCCTATCTAGACACTAATTCTGAGTCACTCTGC
Organism: Rhinopithecus roxellana; assembly: GCF_007565055.1. Lineage (NCBI taxonomy): Eukaryota > Metazoa > Chordata > Mammalia > Primates > Cercopithecidae > Rhinopithecus > Rhinopithecus roxellana. Next base: position 8,505,454 of record NC_044560.1, on the reverse strand, counting down.
CCAGGGGACCTCAGCTTGGATATCTGCACAAGTCCCTCTCCCCACATTGGTGATAGGAGCACAAACTAAACACCTTGCAATGTAACAGCACCTTGCTTTGAATCTAGTGGTTGCCCTTCAGAACGGTTGGCCTTTGGCTGGACTGGAGTTCACCTTTTCACGGTGAGGAAAAGTTGGGACTGACTGAGCTGTGAGGATTGGATTTCAGGGGAAATGCTGCATCTGCGTAAGAGAGATTAAATAAATAAAAATAAAAAAATTGTTTTTACATCATCTCTTTCAGTATCTATTTCTCACATATTCATTACAAAAGTATATTTTATGGGCCGGGTGCATGGCTCACACCTGTAATCCTAGCACTTTGGAAGGCTGAGATGGGTGGATCACTTGAGCCCAGGAGTTCAAGACCAGCCCGGGTAACACGGTGAAACCCCGTCTCTCCAAAAAATACAAAAATTAACCAGACATGGTGGTATGCAAGCAAGACCCTGCTTCAGAAAAACAAAAGGAAAAGAAAAAGGTATTTTGTATTAAGGTATTTCCTGAATGGTTCTACCCTGAAGTGCTTTCTAAGCAGGTTATTAGATTTGCAGTCATATGTGTATTTTATGTCAGCTGTCGGGAAAACCGGTAGCACCCCCACCTGGCCATGCTGTGGTCCTGCCCTGCCCTCTTCGTGTCTGGGCAGATGATGTGGATGGCAGCCAGAGAGACTGCTGAGGTTCTGGGTGTCAGGGCCTTGACTCCTCCCGCAAAAAGAAAAAGCACAACCAAAACCAGAACAGAACACTTACAGGGGCTGCTCTCGCGGGAATAAGAGGTGGTTTCTGAAATGAGTGGCACCAGTTAAGCACCCAGTGATCCGGTGGCATGAACCCCTGGGGACAGCTGAGGGCAAGTGGTCTCGGAAGCGTGCCATGTGCAGGACATGGCGGAGCTGGGAGTGTCAGCCAGGAGGGAAGCTGCTTGGAGGGAGGCCGAGATGGCTCACTTCAGGTGTCTGAGGGATGCCGTGTGGCAGAGAACTTGCGCATCCTTGAGGTGGTTCTGGACAGAGGACTCTCTGCGGGGGGCTGCAGTGTAGGGCAGAGCTGCCGAACAGCCAGCACTGCGTGACACAGGCTGCCCGGGGATATGGCGCATTTTCCCCATAGTCAAGATCAAGCAGGGGTTGAAACACCTAGTGCTTTAGGGATTTCATACAGGGGAAGTGGGACTCCAAGACCACTAAAACTGAGATCCCAGGGTTCTTCAGGAACAAAAGACCTTTAATTCAAAGACTTTTACTATTAATAATTGATACCATATTTTCCCATATGAATACAAATGTATACAGGTATGTTCTACAGGAAGGAGGTTATAGTTGTCTAAGATGGTTTTAAAACTTTATTCCTGTAAATTTAGAACGTTTACAAGAGTGGGATAGTCTTGTGCTTTATCTCATCTTTCTCATGTGGGAGTTTTGGGGATAACTTCTAAGAGACGTGTTGCTTCCTGTCCCTCAGATGGGCCAGCCCAAGTCGGGTGGCTTCAGGCAGCTCTCACCCGGGATGTGCCACCACGCTTCATACCTCCTGAATGCTTGTGGCCGTGGGTGGAGCTCCGTGATATTTACAGCATGTAAGAATGAATCCCAACTGTTGAGGGAGTCTGGTTTCCATCATTGATTGGAAACGGATTCTCTACCCCTTCCCCTTGCTCTGGATTTAATCTTCCTATGAGAATGATCTAAGCCACTTTCCTCTGTCAGAGGACAGAAGGGAAACCAGGAGAATGGGAGGGAGTGACCGTTCCCAATGATCTCTGAGGCCACCCAGTGCCCGCTGGCCCCACTGGGGAGTCACGCACAGCACCTGTTCCCTTGCCGCCTTTGCACCCCTCCCTGTGTTGGAGAGCTGAGATACTGAGATGGGCATCTCACGCAGCCTCGTGTGTCCTCTGCTGAGTCTCACTGGGAAGCAGCACAAGAAATGGATGAGGCGGAGCAGACCTGGCCTTGGAATCTGGCCCCACGCATAAGTGAGGATGTTCTTCTTGGCCTTTCTGAGCTTGGCTTCCTCTGAGTGGCGGGAAGACTCATTGGTCATTTTTCAGAGCCCTTTGGTCCACTCCTCGGCACTGAGACACTTGAGAAAGGCTCCTCTCCACTCAGCATGCTCTGGGGTTACTTAAGTTTATTTCCTAATTGAATTTTCTCATTAAAACCTGCTTTCCCAGATCTGTTTGGCAGCAGGACAGTTTCGAGGTGGTAGAAGAGCGGCCCAGCTTCCTCTGTTTTTCCTTTCCCTAACTTTCTGGAGGCATTATCGAAGCACGCTGAGCCGCACTTATCTGAAGTACACAACTGGATGACTTGTGTTCGTTTCAGTGATAACACACAACATCTGCCTCCCTGCTCTCCCCAGCCTCCTGTCTCTGATCGCGCCCTCCCTAGGTTTCCAGCCTCTTCTTAAGCGGCGATTCCAGCTGGCAGCGCTGTGACAAGTGTTTCCGTAAGCATTCCCACGATCCTCTAAGTGAGGAGCGTGACCTCGGAACCATGTGCCCGGTCCCCTCCCCTGACGTAGAAGGTGGTGGGAGGTAAGAACAATACTTGGATGGATGGATTCCCCGTCTGGGGCACTGCCGGAAAGCTGAGCAATTGTAGGCCATCCAAACACGATCGTTCTCCAGGGATTCGAGGGTTAGAAGGGGAAGGCGAATTGATTTCCACCTTCATGTTAGAGGAAGGAGCCTAGGAAAACAACCCCCTCTGCTTGCTTTCTGAGCTCTCCTACCAAGCCTCCTATTAGTTTTGGTCACAGAACTTATGAGCTAAGTATTTAAAAATTGGCAAATGAAAGCAAGATGTTTTCTCTTTGTGTCACGAAACTCTCCCACTGGTGAGTTTTGAGGCTCGCTTTGCTGGGGTCCCTGGTAAACAGCTTATTCGGTTTCCCTGGGCTGGCGGGAGCAAGGGGAGGTACGTTCCTACCTTTGGAATACTAGAAGGGTGTCTTGCTGTGACAGTACCTGGAATGAGTCTCGTGCCCATGGTGTTCTGTTCCTGATTGCTTTTCCAGTTTCCCATCAAGTCAAGTCTTTAAGACTGCGGAAGGTACACACGCTTTCGAGGCTGGTGGACTTAGCATTCTGTATTGACAAGACCTGAAGACAGGAAGCAATGGATGATGCCTTTTATCTCCTCTATTGGAAATTAACAAGCAACCCACTCAAACACTTATTTGGGAAGGTGTGTCTCCTGGGACTCAGCGGTGTGTGGCCTTGCCTGTGATTTTCGTTTGTAGATGAGGAATGCACTGACTGGACGTTGTTAGGCTTATGATATCCCAGTCTTTGAGCCGGTCAGCACCTTCTCCTCGGATTTCTCCCTCTCCCACCCTCAGACACAGGCTGTGAGGACTTGTGACATTTCATATATTCATGGAAGGCCTTCCTAGTTTAAGGTTCCTTATTGCAAGACTGTTTGTTTTTAATGAAAGCTCTCAGTCAGTGGATTTATATGTCTGGATGAGAAACCTTTTTATCTGTCATGAAACAGGAAAACGCCCTTCTGAGAAACTGAGCGTTTGGCTTCCTAAAGAACCATTGTATCAGCCATCCCTGGGCTTCCACTTTGTAGAGGTATGTGCTGAAACTTGCTCAGCTTAGATCACTGAGCCTAATCCAGCCCTCCTTGGCTCAGACAACTGAACCATCCAGGCTCCGCAGGTCCCAAGGTCTTCCTGGTGTCTGCAGTCCCAGCCACACTGTGCATACACAGAGTCCAGCACTGTTTTCTAGAGGTTGGCAGAAGGCCAGCGAGGTCTTTGTTGTGAAATTGTTAGATTATATCATTTGACTTTTTTGTTTCTTCCTCTTTTCTGTTGACTTAACATGTAGAACATATGCAGCAGTGACTGTGTCCCCGGTATGTGCCAGGTGCTGGATGAGGATGACCCCCACATAATTCTTAAAATAATAGTGCTACGTATGTATAGCGGTTTTCCCCCCTTAGCTATGGGGCATATATTCCAAGACCCCCACTGGATGCCTGAAACCACAGATAGTATTGAACCCTATATGCTTTTCATTGAGGTGCGACAGCAAAACTAGCACAGATTTCTTTTCCTTAGAAGTTTTACAGATAGAAGATTCGTTCTTACCGTAGATCTTAGTCTCCGCATGCAGTTTTTCCCTTCCTTTATTAAATTGAGAAATTACACTTAAAGAAGCACTTTTGTCTTCACTTCGGCATATCTGAATTGCCGGCATCACTGCTATTGTGTTTTGGGGCTATTATGAAGCAAAGTAAGGGTGACTTGAACACAAGCACTGCGACACCAGGGCAGTGGGCCTGAGAACCCAGCCGGCTCCTGAGTGACTGACGGGTGCATAGCTTGTACAGTGTGGATACGCGGGACAAAAAGATGATTCGTATCCCAGGCAGGACAGAGTGGGAAGGTGCGAGATTTCATCATGCAGAACGGCATGAAGTTTAAAACTTCCAAATTGTTTGTGGAACTTTCCACTTAGTATTTTCAGACCGTGGTTGACTACAGGTAACTGAAACTGCCAAAGAACAAAACTGTAGATAAGGGGTGACTACTGTGTTAGTACCCTCATTTATAGATGGGGAAACTCGAGGCTCAGAAGAGTTTTGTGACTTGTCCAAGGTCATACAGCTGGGACCCGGTGGAGTCAGGATTTGAATGCAGACCATCTTGCTTTCAAACGTGTATCCTTAACTAGACTGCTGCGCTGCCTTCCTCACTTGTGGCTCAACTGTGCAAAAGCAGGTGCTAAGTAACCCACTCCTCTTATTTTGGAGACTTTAAAACAAAGAGATGGCAGTGGTTCTTAGCACAGGTGGCCTAGCTGCTGGGCTCTGTGGAGTACCTAGTAGCCACAAAGGTTCTGCGGTCAGATGCACCTGCCTTTGAATCCCAGCTCTGCCATCCATTTAAATGTGTAAGCTCACAACTGTCTCTGTACCTCAGTTTCCACATCTGAGACTAATACTGGCACTTAACTTCTTGGTTCATTGTTAAGATTAAATGAGATATTGGCATATAAAGCACTTAGAAGAATGGCTTAATCAGTTTTAGCTGTTACTTTTATCACTGTGTTTTAACCCCTAAGTCAGCGCCTGCCGCGGAGCACCTGCTTAATGAAAGTTGTTAGTAGCAGTTGGTTGTTGTGCTGTGTTTGGCAGAGCCTGCGTTAGGTGGTGATGAGAGTCAGTAATACTGTCCAGGGCTGGGCTTAGTTCCTAGTTATCAAAAAGCTGTTTTGGACCTGGAGCTTGTTGCTTCCCTTTCTTTTAATTCTTTTTGCTCATGGAAGGATGTTAAGCTCCTTCCTCAGCCAGCTTTCTTCTTGAGACATAACACTCAGCGTTTGATTGGGGATGGAAAGAAAGAAGGTTTTGAGCTTGCGAAATATGTCTTGTTGGCAGGATGTTCACCAGCTCTCAGGAAACTTGTCTGTTGATGGAGGAATAATGTTTCCACTTGTAAAGATCATTTTGGCTTCCCCAAAAGAACCAAAAAGGAGTAGCCTTGACTGATTCAATTTTCAGGCCCCGTGGCTACCCACTCTCATGCCTTTAGCTAATGTTAACTCACATAAGTGAGAGAGTGTGTGTATATGTTTAATTCCATATTATAATGAGTGTTTTGGTTTTTTTCCCCTTTGAGACAGAAAAAAAACTTTTTGACTGACTTGATCTTCAGGCCCCTTGTTCCGTGGCTACCTACTCTCCTGCCTTTTGGGTATTTTGTCCCCCAGGCTGGAGTGCAGTGGCACGATCGTGGCTCACTGCAGCCACGACCTCCGAGGCTCAATCTGCCCTCCCACCTCAGCTTCCCAAATAGCTGGGACTACAGGCAGGCCCAGTTAAGTTTTGTATTTTTTGTAGAGACGGGGTTTTACCATGTTGCTCAGGCTGGTCTTGAACTCTTTGGCTCAAGTGATCCTCCCATTTCGGCCTCCCAGAGTGCTGGGGGTCTAAGTGTGAGCCACTGCGCCTGGCTAGAAACATTATAATCTTATGTTTTCTGGAATTAAGTTCTGTGTAAGAGGATGGTGATAATACCTTTTTGTATTTTTTTAACCCTTAAAAAAAAAAAAAAGGCTTGCTCTGTTGGCCAGGTTGGTCTCAAACGACTGGCCTCAAGCTGTCCTCTTGCCTCAGCTTCCCAAAGTGCTAGGATTATAGATGTGAGCCACCATGCCCAGCCAATACCTGCTTTTTTTTTTTAATGGAATAGTTATTGTTTTAGGAACGATGCTAGTTTCTTTACACATATTTTGTGATATTGTTCTCAAAATAACCCTGTAAGATAGGTTTTATCATTATTCCCGCTGAACAGGTGAAGGAATTGAGGCTCAGAGAAGTGAAGGAATTATTCAGACCTTCATTGCTAGGAAATGGCGAGTACAGGCTTTGAACTCTTGTCTGTCTTACTTCCAAGGTCCTTTCTGCCAGCTGCAGACCTGCAAGGACTCTGTCTTTGGTCTTAAATCGAAGCCCAAAGGATGTCATGTTTCAGTCATCTCTGTGCCCAGTGGGTCCTGACATTAATTGGAAGAGGGCAACTTTGTGACAGGTCTTGGGTTAAGTTTGCAAATGTATCATGGGTGGGTAGAGTGTTGCATTGTACATTTCTGTCACTAAAACATGTTAAAAACTTTGGCCATCTATTTAGGGGAGCCAGAGGGCCAGTTGTTGCAGGATTCTGTTGTGCTCTGCTGTGCTGGGCCTGTGGTTGTCAGTGTAGAGCATGGTGCTGTAATAGTGAGTTACCTTTGAGCTGGATAGGGCAGGCCGACAGGGACAAGTGGAGATTGGATAGAGTCTTCTGTATTGATTCACACACAGGCACCTGAAATTGGAGCCTAGGAACCCAGGGAAGTGCTTTGTTGGATCAGTAAGCACTGTGTTCTTTTCCTCAAGCTTCCTTTTGGACATAAGTCAAAAAAACAGCACCACCCCCTTCTAGATAAAATACTTGGATTGATGGAGCCTTCATTTTCTCCAAATCCTTTAAACCTTGCTGCTCTCTCATCAAGACGTGCCCATTTGTGCTGTTTGCAGGTTGAACCGAAGCTTCTCCCCGATGTCTCTGGAAGCCATGTGCAGGGTTTTGTTGGAGTAAACCTATGTCCAAATATTATAGATTTCATCCAGGCCATCTTATAAATCTGTTTGGTTTATGCGAATTGGCTGCTTCTGTCATGAAAAAAGGAGTTTACTTTTCTTAGCCCTCATCAGTGAACACGTGGTCGATGTTTTTCCGAATTGTTTTTTCTTTTAACTGTTATTTGGAAGACAGGAGCACCCTGCTTTACTCAGCTTCCACTTTTGTGAAAGGCTTCTTGAATTTCTTGTGCCATCGAGGGGGAAATGGACAACATGTATGGCATCCCTTGAAGACGTCTCAGGATTGCCCGTAATTATGTGTCTAACTGCCAGTTGACAAAGTGGAGGGATTAGTCACTTGTTACTTGAAACCAGCCAGGATCATGTGGAGGCAGCAGCTGTAGACATCTGTGAAACATTAATGATCAGACACGAGCTGATTGGCGCCTTGCAGATCTTCTCAAGGAGTCTGGGAAACCATCAACCAGAGAAATTATCTGGGAAAGGCTTTCTTGTTTTTGACAAATCCACCTGCCAGGGATAGTGTTTATGAGAATACAGTCTGTAATCCACAGTGACAGATTTCAGAATTTGGTAGTAGATGGCATTGTCCATAATTTGTTCATCCCAGGAGAAGAGACTCTTTGTCCCTATCTGATTTTGTGAGCTTGCAAGTTGTTCCCTACAAGTCATTAGAGATTAATTTTATTTCATTGGGATTGTTTGACATTCTTTGGAGAATATTTGGGCATGGGAGGGGACCTGTGTTATGACCTTCTGTGTCATTCAGTGCTCTGGGGCAAGTCACTTCACTCTTCAGGGCCTTACTTTATTTATCCGTGAAGCTGGGATAAGAGCCACCTCCTGCAGCTGTTGCAAGGCTCTCCTGAAACCCACAGGGTGCAGCACCTGGCCCATGCCAGGCCACCCTTAGCAGTTGTTAATTTCCTTCCCTTTTGCTTTTGAAATTGGTTTGCCTTTTGGATACCTAGTATTCTTAATAAAGATCAATTCACTTAAAAATCAAAATAGCATTATCTGGACAATATATAAGAATTCTTTTTTTCAAATATTTTTTTGACACAGGGTCTCACCTTGTCACTCAGGCTGGAGTGCGGTGGTGCTATCTCAGCTCACTGCAAACTCCGCCGCCCAGGTTCAAGTGATTCTCATACCTCAGCTTCCTGGGTAGCTAGGACTACAGGCACACATCACCATGCCTGGCTAATTTTTGTATTTTTGATGGAGATGGGGTTTCGCCATGTTTTCCAGGCTAGTCTCGAACTCCTGGCCTCAATGATCTGCCTACCTTGACCTCCCAAAGTGCTGGGATTACAAGTGTGAGGCGCTACACCCGGTCTGGACAATATGGAAATATTCTTAATACTGCCATTGTTAATGCTAATAATGTAGAATTTTATTCAAAAGAGTAAAAGAGTATTTTACTTTTTTTTTTTTTGAGACAGGATCTCATTCTATTACGCAGACTGGGCAGCCTCAACCTCAGGTGATCTTTCCACCCTGGCCTCCCGAGTAGCTGGGACTACAGGCATGCACCACCACACCTGGCTAATTTTACAAGTTTTTTGTAGAGACAGGGTCTCACTATGTTTCCCAGGCTGGTCTTGAACTCCTGGGCTCAAGCGAGCCGTCCACCTCTGCCTCCCAAAGTGCTAGGATTACAGGTGTAAGCCACTGCTCCCGGCCCGAAGCAGTATTTTCTTGGATAAAATCAGCTGTATTCTTAAATTTTGACTGATGATTAAGCTACAGGTTTCTTATCTGAAATGCTTGGGACCAGAAGCATTTTGGATTTGGGACTTCATTGGATTCTTTTCAGATTTTGGAATGTTTGCAGAACTTACTGGTCGACCATTCCTAATCCAAAAGTCTGAGATGCTCATTGGAGCCTCATGTTTGTGCTCAAAAAGTTTTCTATTTGGATTTTCGGGTTAGGGCTGCTCAACCTATATAAGCAGAAGCACTAAAGTGTGTACTAAAGAGATGTGTTTTCTGGTCATGGCTCCTTTCCTACTATGTGATGTCTTGTTTGTTACGGGTCAGTCCAGGCCTCAGTTTTCTCCAGTTTAGATGGTTTTTAGGGTCCCCTTTAGTGTCACATCCCTGTGAATCAGTGTTTTAAAGTTGGACAGGTGGAGGGGCAGGCACACCCAAGAGAAAATGCTCTAGCTCACTCAGTTGGCCAGCAGAGCCAAGCACAGTGCCTGAGAAATGTGGCAGAGAGCCCCCCTGAGCAATGAGTGTGTCGGTCATCATGTGACCCAGGGTTTGTCTGTGCATCAGGTTGGCCCATTTGCTTTGTGTATGTTGTAAAAAGCAGGCAGTGATTGCCTTTAGGTGGAGCTGCTTGGGAGCTTCAGCACTCGGCTCAGGGATCAGCAAGCTCCCCGAGGTGCTGGTGTGGGTGGACGGCTGCCAGCTGTGTGTTGGGAGTGACTAGAGTTGGAGGGTGCAGGGGTAAGAGACATGTGCCTTAAAGGGGAAATAGAAGAACAGCAGAATAAACCCCTGCATACTCTCCTTGCTGGGCAGTGACTGTGCTTTGCCAATTAAAACGTGCTTGTACAGCCACCCTCCTTTGGCACTCTGGATGGCTACCTCCTTTTTAAGAAGTTTTGTCGTTTCGCCAGGTTCAGCAGGTAAACTTTGATCTCTGCAAAGGAACTGTTCTGTGTTCAGCAATTAGAGGTGTCGGAGTGTAAACAGTGAATTGGTTATCCAAAAAGCTACAGCAGAAGTATAGCTCCGATTCCTGAGTGTGACTCATTTCGGATATTTCACTTCCTGGAGGGATGTGTAAGGGAAAAATCAACTGATGGCTGTTGTAGAGTTTGACACAGAGCCTGTGTGTAGGTTGCTAAGTTTTCCTCTGGAATAAATATGCCAGGGAGAGGCACGTGGAAATTTTCGTTGCTGGGGAGGGTGTCAGGGTAGTTTGGGGACTCTGCTAGTTAGTGCTGCCACAGTTGCCTGGTTTCGATGGCCTCAGATGGGGTTGGGAGCACCAGTAAAAAGGGAGAAGTTTCAAATAGTTGAGATGGTGGAAATATTTCTTGATGCTGTCCTGGGCTGGGGAAATGGAGCAGAGGGCTTCAGAAAGCAAACTGCATGAGGGAGTTACTAGAGTGTGGGAAAACAAAGGGAAGGTGATCTTCCATGGACACATGTGAAATTCCTTCAGCTCTCACTGTCACTGCCCCTCCTCTCCTTGTGGCTTCAGGGAAACCATGTGCTGCATCATACTCAGGGCAGGGGCGGTTGTGTGGAGTGAGTGCTGTGCAAGCCTGCCCTCCTTTGTGGGTGCTTAATGACTTGGAAACTGACATAACACTCCGCCTACCTTTCTAGAGACTCCTGGCAGCCTGAATGGAAAACCTGTGTCAAGTGAGGGAAAAATCCAGGCGGAAAGGGCCCTCTAGCACCTAAGGAATGTTATGTGAAAGTCCTGGCAGATAAGCCACGTGCTTTACTCTCTGGGAGAGTTCCTACCCTTTATGGAGGATGCTCTGTGGGCAGTGCCCTTATGGCCCAGACGTGGTACCTCATTCCCAGTGGCCCGTGAGGTAGACAGTACCGTCAGGCCCAGGTTTTAAAGAAGACTGAGGTTCCAAGGGATGAGGTGGGGACGTGCTTACGCAGGCTGTATGGGAAAGTAGGAATTATTAGTATATCGTATCTGTTCCTTTAGAGTCTTGAACTTCTTTAAGAAAAGGAAGACGTAATCTTCATATAGTGTCAAGGTATTTACAAACTATTTGTGGGTTGTGATTCTGGACCCCAAGTTTTCAACCTGATTTATTCCTTCTCTTAAAGTTTCTTTTTTTTTGTTTGAAATGAGAGTAGATTTCTAATTTTCTGGATTCTCAACCCATAGCAGATTAGAAGCAACATATTCGTTGAGGAAGTGTAGCTGACAGCCTGGCAGAAGCAGCAGATAAATGTAAAAAGCAGACACAGGGCTACGTTCCAAGAATGGCTACTCATACAGTGTCCTTAGGCTAATGAGAAATGGTTTCACTGTGTTCATTGCGTTGTCCTGTGATAATTTGCATTATGTAAAAATGTAGAGCAGGTAATACATTTTAGAGAGATTGCTGTCTTCTAGAATTTTTTTAAAAGTTGATACCTTGATGACCTGAGCAAGTCACTGGGAGGACCAGTCCTCGAAAATAATGGGGTAGCTGGGATGCTGGGCGTTAAATGTAGGAGGATGGTGTAATTCTTTCCTGCTGTTTTTTTCTGGCTGTCCTCTATCTTAGGTCACAGCTCCTTGAGGGCGAGAATCACATCTCACTGTTTGGCTGTGTCTGCCAGTCACTTACACAGTCCCTGGATGAAAGACTCACGGGGGAGAAGGGCTCAGGGCAGAACTAGGCCTCGAAACATGAAGAAGATCCGGGTTTAGGTGCGGATTTTGCGTCTGTGTGTGGAACTTGGCAAAACTTGGCTCTGGACCTCATTATGCGTTGTAAAATGAAGGAGCAGGACTCACACGAAATTGAGATGTCAGTCCAGATCTAATTTCTGTGATCCCAACAGTTTTTTTTAAAGGAGAGACTTGTTTATAAGAAAAAAAAGAGAGAGACACATAAAGCAGTTATGTTTTCATGGTAATCCAAATGACCTTAACAACATAGCCACTGAATTGTTCACTTTAAAATGGCTAATTTTTCTTTTTTTGGGGGGGTGAGTGGGGGGCAGGAATAGTCTCACTCTGTCATCCAGGCTGGAGTGCAGTGGCATGATCTCAGCTCACTGCAGCCTTCACCTTCTGATTTCAAGTGATTCTCCTGCCTGAGCCTTCCGCATAGCTGAGATTACAGGTGTCTGCCACCATGCCTGGCTAATTTTTGTATTTTTAGTAGAGATGGGGTTTCACCATGTTGGCTGTGCTGGTCTTGAACTCCTGACCTCAAGTGATCCACCTGCCTCCACCTCCCAAAGTGCTGGGATTACAGGCATGAGCCACTGGGTCCAGCCCTAAAGTAGTTAAATTTTATTCCTCAAATGAGATAGGAGTTTGTTTCTCATATAACAACAAGTCACCCATTCTGACCTGTTGTCCCACCTTGGATGTCCAAGGTGGGCCGTCCAAGGAGCCAGGCTCCTCCTTCATGTTGCCGTGCCGTCTCCCAGGGTTTTATATTTGTCTGTATGGTCAGAGTAGGACTAGAATGGTTAATTTTATGTTGCATGTTTTTTTTAAAAAACAAAACAAACAAAAAAACCTCAATTTAAAAAGATGACATTGACTCAGCTATGATGGTAGACAGCAGACCCCAAAAGGTTGAAGGAGGCTTGGTCTGCCAAGTGGACTTCCACCGTGGCTGTGATTCCCTTGATAGCTTGGGTATTGGATTTTCCCATGGGAACAGAAAGTCATCCAAGGGGTATGTGTGTGTTTGTGTTTGAGGCATCTCCCTCCTGCGTAGCTATCATCACATCCCAGAGGACACTCAGGCAGTGGAGGAAGCACTTTTCTTTTTATTAATCTGAAATGTGCGGTTTTCCAGAGTGACCTAAAGATGAGTGGTCGGCTGGGCTGGCCCAGGATTCCTTCCCCAAATTGCCCCCAGCACAAACTGTTCCCGGGCCACATGGCAGAAAACAGATTCGACGTTTAAACAAAGTTGCTTATTAGGTCACAGATTATACAAGACAAACCATGGTTAAGTGAGACTCCATAAATTTGTGGTAAGTCATTCTGGGCGCCAGCAGAGTTTACCTTTGTGCTGTCTATGAAGTTATTTTGCTAAGCCTCTTGGGAATGTAAACGAGTGAAGGTCTTGACGAACTTAAGAACAAACTCTGAGGGTCTTGAAGCTTTGGTTGATTGTTTATGTACAGACAGATGCTGTTAAGCACAAATCTGCCTTAACCAGCCACTACAGCAGGCCAAGCAGGACCTCTGCTTGCAAGCATTAGCAGTTTGAGTTACTGCCTGTGCCTGTCTTTGAAATTAAAAACAGTGGGTTTTAAAAGCACACACAAACCACACACACTCCGGGGAGGCTGTGGCACCATCCTCTAGCAGTTGGCCCCAGCTAGGAAACTTAGTCATCTCAGGCTCCTTGGGCTTCCTCCCATTTCCAGTAACTGACCTCGTCCCTATCTGTTCTGACCTTAAAGTCTTTGGCTCTCCTCCTCTCCGGCCATCCAGCCAGAGACCTGGTTGCTGTAGAGGCTCTTCTGCTGGCTCTTCTGCCCCCAGCTTCGTCTCTGGTCAGGCTGTCTCCCCAAGGTCACCAGACAAATTATTCTGTGTCAGTTACTATTGCCGTCTAACAAAATCACCCCAAAACCTAGTGACTTAACATAATAATTCATTTCATTGTCTCTGATGGTTTCTGTGGGTCAGGAATTCAGGAGGGCCTTGGCTGGGTGGTTCTGGCTTGGGGTCTCCTGCTATTGCAGTCAGATAGCTGAAGCTAGAACAGTGGGAGCCTTGAGCACCTGGGGGCTCCGTGGGCCTCCCTCTGTCCATGGAGTCTCAGGGACTCTTCTGCATGAGGTGGCCTCAGGGCAGTTGAGTGGGCTCCAGGCCTGTGTGTTCAGCAGGCAGAGAGAAGCTGCATTGTCTCTTGTGGGCTCACAAGTCATAGGGCATCATTTGTGCTGGGCTCTGGTGATAAAAAGTTACAAAAGCTCCTCCGGTTCCAGGGTGGAGGGGTCACAGACCTCGCTCCCCACCATGTGGGAGGAGTGTCACAGTCATGATGCAGGAGGAGCATGTGGTCTGGGACTGCTTGTTATGGTCATTTTTAGAAAATATAATCTGCTTCACCTTCTAAGTCACAACAACAGTCGTCATTCCCTGTGGAAAAATCTCTAGGGGCTCCAGAACCCTCACAGAAAAGTGGATTTTAAAGAATGTGGCACAGATGCCTTACCTATAAACTGGACAGGAGCAAAAAACTGAGAGAGAAGTGAGGTTCTGAGCCTAGCTCCTAGGGCCAGCTTAGCTGCCCCCTGAGTAGTTTGGGTGTGATCTGGCCCTTGTGACAAGGCCCCAGTCACCTTCCCAGGCCACCCCCCATGGTTGCCCACCTCCTCCACGCACCTGGCTCACCTTTCCTTACCCTGCTGCACCTGCTGCCTGGAAAGGCACACCTGCTCATCCAGGACTAAACCGCTCCTGTGGCCCCTTCTGAGACATCTTCTGGGGCTCCCTGCCCTACTTGGTGGGAACCTCTACTCTGACATTGACATTGTTGTGGATGGTGTGTTTACTCTACCAGACTTGGAGTGTAGGGACTGGTTACATCTCACTTGATGACGGTTTCCAAATCAGACTTTGCCCTGGAGTTTGCTTAGTAGGCCAAGTTTTCCTGTATGCAGATGATTTCACAATACTATCAGATGTCTGAACACTGTAGCAGATATGTAGGGTTTTATTTGAATGATTTCTTATTCTGAGAAATTGTTTTAGTCCATATTGATGGTTGTTTTATTTATTGCAGGGTGATTTAAGCAATTTTATGCTTTTTCTTTAAATCTTATGAAAACAAAGTGAAATATTTCTTATCTCAGTTTATATACCAAAAGAAAAAAATAACACACACACACAAAAAACCCCTAAACCCACCCCTTGGAGCCTTGCCAGCTTAAAGTGGGGTAACTGTCCCCTCCTTATTATTTGACATCCTAACAAGGACTCTTCCTTGATTTTTTTTTTAATACTGATTTTGACTGCACCATAAGCTCCATGAAGAGCAGAGACTTTTATGTTGACTACTCAGCATCAAAAACAGTGCTTGTTACCTAGGAAACACTCACATAAATGATCAGATGACTAATTGAATGGGCAGAGAATTCCACAGGGTGAGGAGGAACGGTCCCTCTTTTACTATTTACCTTTCCACCTGGAGCACACCACTGGGAGGTGGAACTGGTGAAGCTCACTTTATAAAGGAGGTGCCTGGACCAGTCAGAGTTTTGAAGGAGCTGGCCTGTGGAGCCTAAAGAGCTCTTAGCCACCGGGTGACAGTTTACTCCCTCTGACTGGCCTTCTGTTTATTTTGTAGCCATGTGAGGGAGGGAAGTCCTAGGAAAATAATTGACACAAAGAAGTACAAATCAGTGTATGGTGAACTGTGCCTTGTCTCTTTGTACCTTCTCTGTCTCATTATTGGACACACCACTTGGCCTTGTGGTTACTTGCTGTTTTATGGACAACTGGTTCCTTGAGGCTTGGGACTGGGTCTCATTTGTTGGGCCAGATTCAGGGCCTGGCCCAGGGTTGGCACTCAGTGCACAGTTGTTGAATGGTAGCCCAGTTGCTGGCCTGCAAGCGGCCAAATCCAGGATGATATGGTCTTGTTTTGAAGGGTGTGGCGGTTGGGTGTGTCTACTCTCGCAGTAGGATAGAGGGCAGTCCATCTAGAAGGAGTCTTAGAGTTCATCTGGGCCACATCCCAGGCCATGAGATTAAGTGAGCAGTCCAAGGAACACAGATGTCTAATGACAGGGCATACCTTGGACCCTGGACTCCCGAGTCCTAAGCCCTCTCTTTACTTGTTCTTTCTTGTATTTTTTTGACCTGTTCCGTTTCTGTCATGGGCTGGTTCACCCCTCCTTAGGCAACCTGGTGGTTCCCTGCTTCCAGGAAGTCACCATATTGATGCCAAACTTAGCGCAGACACCCGACGGGCATAGTGCACTGCAACCCAGAACTCCTGGGCTTGAACGATCCTCCTGCCTCAGCCTCCCAAGTGGCTGGAACTACAGGTGCACACCACCACTCCCTGCGTACTTTGTATTTTTTTCTATTACCTTTAAAAAAAAGTTTAGATATCTGATAATCATAACTTAAGCATCACGATTATGATGAATACCCTTGAACCTGCCATTCCGTGTGAGACCTAGCTTTCATCTTCCCCTCGTGGCTTCTCTGGAACTGCTCTTCTACTCTTCTTAAATGTTGTATTTATCATTCCCTTGTCTTGGCTTAAATAAAAAAAAGCCTTGTTATATTAGTCTAAAACGCATGTCTAAATAATAAGAGTGTTCATGGCCAGGTGCAGTGGCTCACACCTGTAATCCCAGCACTTTGGGAGGCTGAGGCAGGTGGATCGCTTGAGCTCAGGACTTTCAGACCAGCCTGGGCAACATGGCAAAACCCTGTCTCTACAAAAAACAGAAAAATTGGCTGGGCACGGTGGCTCATGCCTGTAATCCAGCACTTTGGGAGGCCGAGGTGGGCGGATTGCTTGAGGTTAAGAGTTTGAGACCATCCTGGGCAGCATGACAAAACCCCATCTCTACCAAACTACAAAAAATTAACTGGGCATGGTGGCCTTCCAGCTACTTGGAGGGCTGAGGTGGGAGGATGGCTTGAGCCTGGGAAGTCGAGGCTACAGTGAGCCATCATTGTGCCACTACACGCCAGCCTGGGTAACAAAGTGAGACCCTGTCTCAAGAAAAACAAAAATTAACCAGGCATGGGGGCGTGTGCCTGTAATCCCAGCTACTTGGGAGGCTGAGGTGGGAGGATAACTTGAGCCCAGGAGATAGAGGTTGCAGTGAGCTGAGCTTGTGCCACTACACTCCAGCCTGGGTGACAGAGTGAGAGCCTATCTTAAAAAAAAAAAACAAAAAACGTTCACTATTGCTTGTTTTTGAGCTTTATATAAAAGTGGCAGCATCCTAGGGTGGCCCCTGGGACTAGCCCCCTCCCTCCGTCCCCATCGTTCCATTTCCGGGGTCACTTATGTCGTTGCTTGTAGCTGAAGGTCATCCACATCTGCTTCATTCTCCGGTGCCGTTTCCTGTTTGGACCCCTTAGGGTTTGGGATGACTCCTAAGCAAATGGCTCCAGTTAACTCTAATTTTAACGTCTTACAAGCTGTCATTAAGCTTTCCCATGTTGCTTCACTTATGGGAAGCATTTAGTCATTTCCTCATTGAATGATAGTTAAACATCCTTAGCCCTAGAAATTTGTAGTGAAACATTTCCAATTAAGATTAATTGGGATTAATGCAAAATACGAGTCAGATCGTTTCGCAGTGGTATTCTAGTGCTGTCAACTAGATACAGGCCGACAGAGGACTCTCTAGCCCCCTTGCGGGGTGAGGATGTGATCAGCATATTGGAACTGGGGTTGTGAACAGGCTCCGAAGAAGGATTAAAACAGCATCTTTCACCTTGAGCTTCTCTGGTCAACTTAGGTCTTTTCCTGGATAACACTGCTCAGTTTCTGGTTAATCCCTTCTATGTTCGTTCTGCCTAGATCACAGTTTCAAATTAGACAGGCTTCCTTATATCTTAATTTGCTTTTCATTTATAAGGAGGATTGCTAATATCTGGTTGAGATACTTTCTGAAGACCAGAAATTTTTAGGGGTTTTGTGTGGTCTTTAAATTAGAATTGTATATAAAATGTTTCCCCGCATGTGCACTCTTCTTGAGAGGGACTTTATCGTCTATCAGATTCTGGGAATCTGCAGCCCCCGAAGCAATTATTTTTAGCCCAGGGCTTCTCAGCCTTAACTCTATTAACATTTGGGCCAGGTGATTCTTTGTTGTGGGGAGGCTGTGTATCACGTTTGGGGACATTTAGAAGCATCCCTGGCCCCTACCCATTAGATGTCAGTAGTTTCTTCTCTCCCAGTTGTGACAAAAATGTCTCCATACGTTGCCAAATGTCTCCTGGCAGGGTTGGTTGGAGGTGTGTGTGTATGTGTGTGCACATGTGCAAAATCATCCCTAGTTGAGAAATACTAGTTTATACCTTTTGACGAGTTTGACTTGAATCATTTAGGGTTTTCTATTCTTGCTCAGCCAAGAGAATATATAGCTATTTATTGAGTTTGAACATTAGCTCTAGTTTAAGGGGAGCAAGAGTGAGAGATCCAGGGCTGGGTTGAGGGGCAGGGAGGTTGGGCAGGGGGATCATTTAAAATTTTAAAATATTTAAAAGTTGTATATATATTTGTATGCACGCAACATTCCCTAATCATTAAACACATACTGCTGTGTATTAAACATCTCACATGCATTACTAAATTATTGTAACTCTCTAAGGAAGATACTGTGTTCCCATTTTATGGATAAATAAATAGAGCCTTCTAGAGATTAAGCAACCTGCCCAAGGCCATAAGTTAATGAATGGCAGTACTGGGAATTGAATATGTCCCTCTAGAGTCAAATCAGCCTATCTGTGTGTTCTGCCCTAGACATGGTGTTAAAATGTCCTCTCATGCCAGTGGGCCAAACCCGTCACTGTGGCCTTGGCTGACATGTTGGCATAGAAGTGCGTGGCACAAGTGGGAATTTCATGTTGCTGGCATTAAGCAAAACAAGTGGTAGAGTTTCTGGGGTGGTGTTTTTCTTTACTCTTTGCAGGAGAGCCAGTTCATTGTGTGTTCCAGGATGAACTGTCACTGATAGCCATTTTGAGCAAGGGACAGGCTTTTTCTTTTCTTTCATTCTTTTTTAAAACAGCCGGCTGTGTATGCCATGTCAATATCTTGTTTTTAAAAACATGAAATTGACTCTCCTTAATAATGTGTTATGTCTTTGGTGACTATGAAGTGGGTCCTTGTCCCACAGCCTACTTGTGGTTAAGAGACCTGGATTATAAATGGTAATATTCAAAAGTTGCATTTCCTTAAGGCCAAATGTGGCATTTTGAGGATTGCTTTGTGTATTTTATGAGGCTGTAGCTTGTTGATTTAGGCCTTTCAAAACCCTGAAATTGGTCTGAGCAGAGCAGATTCCAGATACAAATTAGATAGTGCCTCTCTGCTTGGGTAGTGTTGGGGACTCCATCTGCCTTACTTGGAGTCACCTGTACCTCTTAGAGTTGCATACACAGGTCTTCACCATTGGACCTGGCCCACCTTTCTCACTTTATTTCTTGTCTCATCTCCTGAGGTCTAGCCTTCCGTGTTAGAACCCACTGTGCATTGAATTACTTTGCACTTTACCAGCCTCGCCTCTGCTCAGTTCTCTTCCTTTCCCCCTCCCTTTATTTATCTCTTTTTTATATATTTATGGCGACTGGCACATGGTGGCTCTTAGTGAATATTTGCAGCATATATACTGTGAGGAGAGTATTGTGAAGCACAGGACGCATAGCTTTAAAAAGGTGCTTGGGCTGGTAGTTCATGCTTGTAATCCCGGCACTTTGGGAGGCGAAGGCAGTTTGATTGCTTGAGCCCAGGAGTTCAAGACCAGCCTGGGCAATGTGGCAAAACTCCATGTTTGTCCCCCCAAAAATATAAAAATTAGCCAGGTGTGGTGGCATGTACCTGTGATCCCAGCTACTTGGGAGGCTGAGGTGGGAAGATCACTTGAGCCTGGGAAGTGGAGGTTGTAGGGAGCCAAGATCGTGCCACTGTACTCCAGCCTGGGTGACACAGCAAGACCCTGTCTTTAAAAGAATTAAGAACATTTTTTAAAAGAGTGCTTGATAAACAAGGGTCATAGTTGTCTTTCCAGTCCTCTGCTGCTGCAGTGACATAGTTTACTGCATTTGCAGTCCACTTTGCTGGGTGGAGTGAGCTCTTGACTAGTGTAGTTCAGGTCTTAGTGTCCTAAGTTTCCATTGAATGAATGAAGCACTTTTAACCCGTGTGCATCTTGCCACTTGTTCTTTGCCTGGCTTTTCCCCCTCGCTTGGAGCTCATCAAGGAACCTGGCTTGGGGATATTACCTGATGTTTATACCCAGGTTACAACAAAGGGCAAAAGTAATCCGCTACTCGAGTGTGCTCACTATGGAACCAACTGGGAGGCACAACATCTGCAGCTGCCAGGGCCTGTTGAGCAGAGCAGGGGAGCTGGCGAGGGAGCTTTCTGACGTCTCCAGCCTGCTTCCACTTCTTTCAGGGTCTTTTGGATGCCCCCACTTGAGACAGAGACTCTGTCAAAGGGGAGCAGATATCCTGCACAGTCCCCACCTCCAGGCTACCGGCACACAGAGACCTGGCAGAGGGCCCACTACACGGCTCTTTGGGTTTTAGAATGCCTTGGACAAGCATGCTTTTTAAAAGGAGTTTTTGATATTCCTTCTGGCAAAAATGACTGATGCACTTTTATTTCTCCCTCCACAGAGTGATCAGCAGCTTGACTGTGCCTTGGACCTAATGAGGCGCCTGCCTCCCCAGCAAATCGAGAAAAACCTCAGCGACCTGATCGACCTGGTACGTGCCTCCTTCATATGGTTCCATTTGAGACTGTGGCTAAGAGTGGGTTGCTTTTGTGTAGCTTTTTCCATGCAGAATTCACAACATAGGAAACCTTTTCTCTCCCTGGCAGACCATGCCACTGGACTATGAGATTCCTCCAGGCAGAGAGAAGATGGGTTTCATATGGTGGTCTGTCGTTCAGAACCATCTGTGTTGATGAAACCCAAGTTAGGAGTTCTGAAGTTAATGACAGTCTGCTCTCTCCCCACCTGCCTTGTCTTCAGTTTCTAGAAGCGTGCATTTAGACGTGGCGGGGAAGAGGCTATACCCATCCCACAGGCATTTGGCAGTGCATGCAGGCCAGACACTATCAGTCTCTGCTATTGTGTGAGTTTCTCCAGCCAACACAGTACAAGCGTCTACCTGTAAGATGCTTCTGTGGCTTCATTTCTAGTTTGAAAAGGTATAACAAGCAAAAGTTGGCTTGTTAAAGGGCCCGTCACATCTAGTTTTTAAATATTCTATTCATTTTCATAGATTTTTATGCTCAGAATGATTGGTCTCAAGATGTTGCCTCAAATTCACTAGTACCATATTATTCGAGAGTGCCCAAAATATTCAAAAACATCTATAAAGCCACAGGAAATATTGGAAAGGAATAAAATCAGGTCTTAAGAGACCAACGGAATCACCCTGATCACTTGGCAGTGAGTTCTGGTGCTGGGTTTGGAACGCGAGTCCCTGAGTCTGGTCCTCTGTTTTTTCTGTTGTGTCCCATGTGGTCTCGGATGTGATTATCCATTGCCAAGCATGGCTCATTAGTGAGGTATCTTTTTAGAGCGGGTTGGGAACTTGTTCATATGCTGTAGTGATTTATTTAATTCCATTGGATGCATTCAGAACAGTTTTACTAGGAAAAATATATGACTGCTAGGAGAGGCACGCATGTCATTCACAGAGAAAACTTTATACAGCAGCCTGAAAGGTCTGCAGTGCCACTATTTGTATATTTATAGGGATGCAAACTCCCAGCTGAGAGGCAAATGTGTGACACAGAGCAGAGCCTGTGGAAGGAGTTGGGAATCTGTTGTATCTCTTTCATAGTAATTCAGGAAATGGGAAGAAAGAGGTTTCTTGAGGTCACTGGCTGCTCAGAGAGACAACTGCACGTGCTTCTGATGTAAGTGGAGAGAAGGCAGGTATCAAAAAGAGAGGGCCCCGCCAGACAGTCGACATTTCAGATGGGTAGTAACGTAGTTGTGATGCAAATGAACCCGCTGTGTGCTCAGGATCAGGGGTCCCCGGCCAGGAACCAGCGAGTGAGGAAGATCATTGAAGTGGGCTTGGCGGGATCTGGAGGCATAGGCTCCTGTGGAAAGGGCAGCTGCCCGCGTTACTCTCAGTGCTTGTTGCCCTGTTGGAAATAGAGCCTCTGTTGCTCATTTTCACGTTTTTCTAGAGGAGCCATTTATTTGGGTTTTTTGTAAAATTTCCTGGTTTTTTTGTTTGTTTGTTTGTTTTGAGACAGAGTCTCATTCTGTCACCCAGGCTGTAGTGCAGTGGGGCGATCTTGGTTCACTGCAATCTCCGCCTGCCTGATTCAAGCAATTCTCCTGCCTCAGCCTCCCCAGTAGCTGGGATTACAGGCGCCCACCACCGTGCCTGGCTGATTTTGTATTTTTATTAGAGACAAGATTTCACCATTATGGTCAGGCTTGTCTCAAACTCTTGACCTCAAGTGATCTGCCTGTCTCGGCCTCCCAAAGTGCTGGGACTACAGGCGTGAGCCACCGCGTGCGGCAGAATATCCTGATTTTTAAACATTGGCCTGCCCATTAGATTGGCTGGGTCCAGTTTTGTGTAGAACCTGGACCTGAGCGTGTGAAATGTGAGCTGGGGGCAGGTGGGTGGTGTGGGCTGGAGGGGTTAGAGGAGATGTCCTTTGTTGAGAAATACTGAAGTATGAAGTTGGATAGGTAGGAGGTATCCTTGAAAGTGAGGAGACCTTGGACTTGATGTGGTGAGAATGGTCACCATCAGCCCACTGACTGCTGAGCTTGTATGCAGCGCCTCATGCGCAGCCATATTTAAACTCTCAACAGTCCTGTGAGGTAGGACTACAGAGTGCGGTCTGGGAAGTGCTTTAATGGCTTTGCATTTTTCTTGGTCAGAAATCTGTGATTGATCCTATGTGGAAGAGGTGGGCAAAAGTTGAAGGTGTGATCCGCCTTTAATTTGGTCAGCTGCAGGGGCTTGTTTTTCCTCTAAACTCAGCATGAAAACATGCTTGGCTGAGTTTAAATTTAGTTTGCCAATTTAGTTATTACTGTATTTTAGAAATAAGCCAAACATAGAAGTAGGAAATGATGAACAAATTTTTCTCAGTAGACCCTTCCTGGTGTTTAATAGGCTATTTTGTTCTTATGGCAACTGAAGTGTTTCACTACAGCTGCGTCTTTTCTCCGGGATTCCCTCATCACTCTCTCTTTCAGGGATGTGCATGTAGCTGCTTTTATGAAAACCTGGTCAACTGGTTCCCTTGCTGCCTGTGCCGGTTTTCCCTAGGCTCAACAGGGAAATTGCAGCGTTGATGGTGAATGAAGGAGAGTATCCAGAGCTGTCTTTCGCCATAGCCAGATAATGAGAGGGATCACCTCTGAAGCTTAGTTGCAGGATGGTACTTGGACATAGGTTGAAGTGCCAGACCGCATCTACCACTGATAGATGATGTAGTGTGTGACATTATATAGATTACTGTCAGAGCATACTACTTTTCCTTTTTTTTTTTTTTTTTTTGGAGAGACAGGGTCTTGCTCTGTTGCCCAGGCTGAAATGTAGTGGTGCAATCAAAGCTCAATGCAGCCTCAAACTCCTGGGCTCAAATGATCTTCCTGCCTCAGCCTTGCAAGTAGCTAGGACTCTAGGCGCCCACCACCACATCTGGCCAATTTTAAAAAATGTTTTATTTTGCATAAAGACTGGTTCTCTCCTTATGTTCCCTAGGCTGGTCTTGAACTGCTGACCTCAGGCAATCCTGCTTTTCTGTTTTTTTTTTTTTTTTTTTTTTTTTTTTTTTTGAGGCGGAGTCTCGCTCTGTCGCCCGGACTGGAGTGCAGTGGCCAGATCTCAGCTCACTGCAAGCTCCACCTCCCGAGTTTACGCCATTCTCCTGCCTCAGCCTCCCGAGTAGCTGGGACTACAGGCGCCCGCCACTTCACCCGGCTAGTTTTTGTATTTTTAGTAGAGACGGGGTTTCACCGTATTAGCCAGGATGGTCTCGATCTCCTGACCTCGTGATCCGCCCGCCTCGGCCTCCCAAAGTGCTGGGATTACAGGCTTGAGCCACCGCGCCCGGCCGCTTTTCTGTTTTTAACTTTGTCTTCTGTAGAATGTATGCTAGAGCTGGTGGAGGTGGGCTGAGGTTCAGGGGGACAGCTGACATGTGTTGAATACTTGCTGGGTGCCCAGGACTAAGCTGGGGACTTCTGTTTGTGTTGTTTATTATTTCTTCAAGGTCATACAACACCCCTATAAGGTACATACGGCCACCTCACCTCCTTTAGATGATTTAGACTCTATGGGGAAGAAGCCAGGATAGGGATGTGGCTTGGGAGCGCCGGGAGGTCTGTTTTCTCCTGCTTGCCAGGTTCCTTTGGGTTAGTCACACTGAAAGCAACAGATTAAATGTGGCATGTCTGTGTGGTGTGTCAGTTTTGCCTGTTGGGAGAGAAACTGTTAATTAAATTCATTAGCAATCTAAAATGTTAACACATAGGTATATTATGGAGAATAATGTTAAATTCACATAATTTAAAAGCAAGAACTAGTCATGGGGCAAAAAATCCCTTCTCAGAGCCAGATCATTTATGATTAGTGGTTCTCTTTCCTCCACTGCCTCAGGGGGCGGCCTGAAAGGCGCCAGCTCCCCTCTCTGGCTGTGTGGAGGCTATCTGGGGGCCCTGTCTACCTCAGAGGCTGAACAAGAGGCCAGAGTGGATTCCCATCATCCAGAGTGGGTTGGGGAAATGGTGTTCTCGTTAATTTTTTAATTGAAGTATGAGGAATGTCAAAATGGAAATGGAGCATGACTTTTCAACAAATTAGGATCTGTTAATGCATGCCTCATTAAAACTATATTGACATGCATTGGCCAGGCGCAGCGGCTCATGCCTATAATCCCAGCACTTTGGGAGGCCAAGACAGGTGGATAACTTGAGACCAGGAGTTTGAGACCAGCTTGGCCAACATGGTGAAACCCCATCACTACTGACAAAATACTATATTGACATGCTTCAAAAGCCATTTTCTGATTGATGGCCTGGCTTTGAGCTCCTTGCTACATATGATGCTACATAAGGGGCAGTGCACTGGCTTTGTACTGGATCCTGTGACTGATCCTGGAAGTTTCTTTGAATGTTTTATTTTCATTACTGCCAGTGTTCTCTGGGAATGGTAGTTTTTCTTCTTTCCTGTTTAACTGGATTTACAGAATGCTTTTATTCTGTAAGGATTGGTCTGTGCTGAGTATACTGTTGTGGCACTGAAGTTCACATGCAGTTTGTTTCTTCCCAAAGCTGTATTTTCAGAAAATTCACACTATTATGCACCTGTCTAAAGGCAAAGGATCCAGGCCTTTGTCTGGTGTAATCTGGGATCCGTCAGATGTTTTGAAAGTAGCTAATGCACTGCTGCTCCGTGCAAACAGCAGTCATTCCTCCCTGCTCACCTGCCCAAGATAATGAAGGTGGGGAGATTGTTGTTTTCAAGAAAAGTCTCCAGTTTTAAGACGGACGAGAATGTTAGGATTTGCCAGCATTCCCCATGAAGGGAATGGCCTCGCTTAGATGTCAGGGCCAGGGAACTGTAGGGGAATGGATCCAGTCCACCATGGTCTGATTATAGAGTGATATTAAAGAGAAATGTGAGGGATGCTTGGCAGCCAGGACAAGGTAGCCCAATTTGTCATGCCAGATCAACTTTCTTTTTTCTTCCCAGCATCAGAGTTTTTGCTGCCTTGGGATTATGAGGCCTGCTCTGATTGGTGGGAAATTACCTTCCTTTGCAGATGGCCAAAACATCATTTTCTTACATATTAATCCCATTGTGCTAGAGTGAATCCAGCCGAAATCTGCTGTTAAGCTGTTTCAAAAATACCCACATGTCCATGAGGGCCAAGAATCATATGATGTGAAGATGTTCCCTTGGCTTCATAAACTTGGCCCTTCTATGGCCTTACTCTGCACACTGGCAGCAAGAGCAGAAATGTCTCAGCTGGGGTGTATTTTGAGCCCTGAGCTGAGGAAGGTGTTTGTTTCTGCATATTGGCACCCAGCAGGCCTTCCGTCCTTTGCCTTTTTAAGAGCAAACCAAAAATAGCCGTGAATCTGTTTAACTAGGCAAGAAAGTCTCTGCTTGCAAACATTGGGCACTTCATGTTTTTAGTTCCTTCACTTCTTTCTTTCTTATAGTCGCCCTAAGGCTCAGCTCTTGGGTGTCCCCAGACTTTACTCAAGCAAGGGGAAGACATCAGGGCTGGGAAAGTATCCAGGCCAGTGAGGTAAAGGTGGGAGAGACATCCTGATTTTTTACTGGGGAGTTGATAACTTCATAGGTTAATTCGTTTCAGCATATTCTTCTTTTTAAGTAGCTAGAACAGCGCTCTAGAAATAGAAAGAGCCAGCTGGGCATAGGTCTTCACACTGCTAGCCTTAGCAGTAGCCGTACTTTGAAATTATCCCTGTCACCCCCCTGCATCGCTACCCCAGGGCTGCATGAATCTGCAGGGAGTGTGATTTGACAGATGAGAAGGCTGAGCACGCGGGGGACGTGTCCACGTTTGGGCTTCAGTGAACGAGTGAGTGGAGACCTGCTGCTTACGTTTCCAAGAACCTGCTCTCCATGAAGCAGCCCATGGAGCCAGCTCACACACATTTGTAATTGATTGGTGACGTGAAGGCTGATACTATTAGTTAATAGTTCATTAATATGATTGATTAGCAGAATATCTGATGT
The DNA here is from genome assembly GCF_007565055.1 of Rhinopithecus roxellana. Lineage (NCBI taxonomy): Eukaryota > Metazoa > Chordata > Mammalia > Primates > Cercopithecidae > Rhinopithecus > Rhinopithecus roxellana. The sequence goes on along the minus strand of NC_044560.1, from coordinate 8,479,169 downwards.
CTGCTAAACAGTGCTGCTCAGTTTTCAGTCTTTAATAGTTAAAGCAATGAAATCTGGAAATTATTTTTCCAGGGACAGCTGTGTGGAGCACAACTCAGTTTTGTCCCCCAGGTGATGAAGGTGCACTGGGCCTGGGACCCAAGATGACTACCCCGGCATTTGGGGATCTTGAAGGCCAGATACCATCTGCTTTATCTGTGTTAATAGAGTAAGCAGGCTTACATTTTCTTCTTCCCTAGCTTCCCCTTTAGCATTGTCATTCCAACAATCTCAGACCAGCATGTTTCCTCCTTTATTTCAAAGACAACATTTAAAATGTCTTCACTTAGGCTGGGCCTGGTGGCTCACACTTATAATCCCAGCACTTTGGGAGGCCAAGGTGGGAGGACTGCTTGAGCTCAGGAGTTTGAGACCAGCCTGGGCAACATAGGGAGACTCCATCTCTACTGAAAATTTTTAAAAAATCTTGGACGTGGTGGCATGCTCCTGTGGTCCCAGCTACCCAGAAAGCTGAGGTGGGAGGATCACTTGAGCCCAGGAGGTCAAAGCCGCAGTGAGCTATGATCACCCCACTGCACTCCAGTTTGGGTAAGAGAATGAGACCCTGTTTTTTTTTTTTTCTTTTTTCTTTTTTTTTTTTTTAAAGTTTTTGCCTTTCTGAAGGGGTCTCAGCTGAAGTAGATGAAAAGGTAGTGGATTCAGTCGACATTTGTTGAGCACCTCCTGGAAGTCAGGCACTGTGTTTTACTCTGGGAAGAAATGCAGCCTTTATTCCTTGCCTTCTCTTCCACAGGTCAAAATGCAAGGATTCTTCAGCTTGATCCCCGAAAAGAATGACCCTAGTTGGATTCTCTCGGGCCACTGGTCATTGACCAGTGAATAAGCTCTGAGGATGAGTAGCAAGAGCTGCAGAACTGAGTTATTCTTTCTGCAAGCATTTATTATATGCACCATCCATGCACCAGACAGTTTAGGTGCCAGGGTTTTCGTGGAGAACCAGATGAAAGGCTTCGCTCTATGGAGCTGACATTTCGTGGGGAATTAATTTCTGGAAGGAGGACTTGCTGTGGTCAGCTTTGCATGCTGTACATCTATTGAACAGGATACCTGGCAGCTGTGCTTGTTTTACACATAAAGGCATTAGAGGCTCTTTAATGGGCGTACCCAGCTCTCAATAAATGTTTGTCCACTTCTGTGAGCCATTGCTCACCACCTTTTAACTGTTTTCTCAGTGACTTGTGCCTTGGTGCTTCTCAGATTCTTTTCCCAAAGTACTCGTGTCAATAGAGGAGGAAGGAAGAGCAGACACACATCTTTGAAGTTTTAGGGGTAATCCAAAGGTGCCTGCCTCAAGGAGAGCATTGTTACGTTTTGTCTTATTTAGAAATTGTGTTCTGTCTGGGAATGTGGCATTCACCTGAAGTTACAACTACTTGGGAGGCTGAGGTGGAAGGATCGCTTGAACCCCAGAGATTAAGACCAGCCTGGGCAACATAACTAGACCCCATCTCTTAAGAAAAAAAAATTAAAAAATAAATTGTATTCCAATCCATAAACATGCCTACATGCAAGACATTTTAACATTAAAAAAAATGCTTTTTCCACTGAAGTTCCCCATGGGTTTATGTTAAGGGTGGGGAAACTTGGCTTCCTCTCTCCCACCCATCCTGGGGTCTGCCTGGAAGTTTTCTCCTCTGGGCCGAGTGTTGTCTCTGGAGCAGGAGCCGGGGAACGGTTGGAATCATTGCTAATATGCACCAGCCCCTACATAGTCTCTGTTGTGACTGATGTTTCTGAGCATATTCTGAGCTGTCCTATAGACAACACTGCTATAGTTCCCATTATACAAGGAGAAAAAGCATTCCAGCCAAAAGCCTCCAGCAGTATTTTAATGAACTCCATTCCTTGGAAAATTGTGGTGAGTCTTTTCACATGGGCCTTTTGCTCTGTGAATGGGTGGCAGCTGTGGGGACTGAGGCATGGAGAACAGGAGGCACGCTCTGGACCGTAGGTGCCGAGCTGGCTGTTTCCCGCCCAACCTGGCCTCCCCGGAGGATGGCGGCCTTTCATGACCCTGGCCTGTTATTGACCTGAGGACTTGCCACCTAATAGTGCAGCCTCTGATTTGTGTCCAGGTGGCAGCCAGGCAGCCCTTCTCCACCAGGAAGAAATGACATGATTTGATTAGAAAGAGGAAGTGGGGTTTCCTGGGGTGCTCTCACCTGACAGGCTCCCTCATAGATTTGGCCAGAAGTGATTTCAGATTCTGGTGAGTTCTGTTACATACAGCATAATGGTTCCTCATTTTATCCAATTAAGAATGAGATGAATTGCCTCCTGTAAAGGCAATCCAGACAATTACGGTAGAATGAATGAGAGAGAAAGGAAATGAACGAAAGAGATTAGTAGGGCCATTGGCTTTATTTTGTGTGTGTGTTCCTTGGGGAGCAAAGACTGTTTCCAGGAGACTGTAACGATATATCCACCAGTCCTGAGCTGTCCTAGAACAGTCATGGTTGATTTTCCGTTAGGGGAAGGGGCTTGAATTTCTCCAAAGCCAACTATTTTGAAAATTGATGTTCTCCCATCGTCTTTAAGATAGTCACCCCAGTAAGCTTTGGTTATTTTTCAGAGATTACAAATTTCAAAGTAGAAATTATTTTTTGTTTGATCTCAGATTAACAATTTGACTCTTCCCTCTTTCATTCCCTATAAAATACTTTTCAATTACGTGGAAAAAATTTGTTTCATCTTTTTGAATTAAATATAGAAAATAGAGACGGGGGTCTCACCATGTTGCCCAGGTTGGTCTCAAACTTCTAAACTCAAGCAGTCCTTCCACCTTGGCCTCCCAAGGTTCTGGGATTATAGGTGTGAGCCACTGTGCCTGGCCAAAATAAATAAATTTTTAATGGATCTCCATCAGATGTCAGCAAGTACTGATAGATGGTCTCATTATTAATACACTTCATCCAGGACCTTATCTGTCTTCATAGCCATTCTGTGAAGTGAGTGGGAGGAAACCGAGGAATGGAGGAGGGCAGTGAGTCTCTGACCTGATAGGTGATGCGTACGGTGGGGTTGGGAAGAAGAGGTGTCAAGCCCACCTCTTGATTCCAGTCAGTATTTTCTACTGAATTACAGTCTTACAAATGAAAATATTATAGAGTGCCATTTCTTATATGTCCTGCCAAAGCTAAGTCATCTTTTAAAAGTGAAAATGTAAAGGAAATTTATAATGAGGGCCGGGGAAGAATGGTCACCATGGAAGTACCTAAGGGAAAAGAACTTAAACTTCTCTTCCTGCCGCTGCTGGTGTGGAGCTCTGGGCAGGCGATGCTCCTCCAGAGCTTGACCAGCAGAGGAGCCTGCTCGCCACTGCCTTCAACCTGCCGGGCTGTGGGGAACCCAGGCTCAGTTGAAACAGTGGGGCAGAGGCAAAGCTTCCAGTTGCAGCTCCGCGCCCCTCCACACTTTGCATTGTGTGTGTTTGGGGGGAAAGTGCTATTTTGAAAGCATCCTGCCCAGACACAAGTAGCATATCACTATACTTTCAGTTAAAACAAATGTAAAAAGTTTGGAAAAAGCAGTGCACTGCAAGAACCAATGGGACGGTTCGGTAAGGGAGCTTATTTCTAGGTGGCATGTCCTTTTGCTGTTACAAATGGGCTCTTGTCCCCCCATCTCCCCTGGCATCTTATCTGTTCTAACTGGTTTATGCTGAAGCACAGGCTGATTTTGGTACATTTAATTTGGAGGCAGTCACCTAAGAGGCAAGCAGGCAGTGCTTGAAGACGGCTGCAGAGCTCCGGGCTGAGTGGTGGAAGGAAATGGGTCAGAATTCTCAGAAACAGACCTGGTAATGGAACAACTTAGAACAATCACAAGTGGTATTCCTATTTGGAAGAAAAATAATTGTCGATAAATATGTTGAAACAGCTAATACTTTTGAAGGAAAACACACTAAAACTCTATTGCAACAGCATGTAGTCATATTTCATATTTCTCATGGACTGAAGAGTTAACCTTTAAACGAACATGAAAGACCCGGAGAGCAAACATCAGTATTTGATCTTGCGATGGAAGAGGCTTTTAGAAGGTGCATAAGCCAGTGCTGAAATGATAGCTTTGACTGCATGCAAATTTAACTTAGAAGTTTACACAAAATTGAAAAGCAAGGAACACACTCTGAAAAGCATTTATACCTTTTGGTAAAACACTTCTATCTTTAAATCTGAGAACACCTGCTGAAGCTATTACAGTTGTCCCCATTGGAAAGATGAAGAAGCAGGGCCTCCAGCAGTTTATCCAGGGTCATCAAATATGATGGTGGAGCTAAGCTTTGAACCCAGACAACCTGACTCCAGGGCTGTTAGCCACCACATGGCATTGCCTCCATCAATAAGAAAAGTGGGAATACTTTGTTAGAACAAAGAGCTGGCTACATAGGCGGTTCACAGAGGAAGAAACGCAAATGCCTAATATGTGAAACTTTTGGTCCTCACTGGTAGTCAGAGGTGCAAAATAAACCGGGATGGGATGGCTGGAAAAGGCTCCTTCATGGACGACTGTTCGTTCTGCTTGGTGGGTGGATTCGTTTCTTGTTGGACTGTGACCTGCACATTTCGTGACTTTCTAGTAAAGTGGATCCCCTCACCTTGGCATTGAGTCCCTTGAGGGATAAAGGGCAGCGATTGACTGGGAGAAATCCAGAAATCCAGAGTCTGGATAATCAGACTCCCTTGTCTATTAGGAGCATCATCACCCATGTTGGCATATTAAAGGCTCTGAGAAGTCCCGCAGTTAATAAAAAAAGAACTGAACCTGTTTTTCATAACTCACTTTCAAGGAATGCACTTTGGGAAACATTGGTTTCCTGGGAAGGGTCATAACCTACACACTAACTGGCCTGGATTCTACACCCTTTTTTGACAATGTCCCTAAGTGTGATGTTAGCCAAACCTCTTATTTTCATAACTGTTTGGTAAAATGGGATAGAAGGAAACATAGCTTTTTTGGAATTATTTATTTATTTTTGCAAATAGAGAATTGCTTCAGGAAACTTCCTCCTGCTTTAATAGGAGGGACAAAGGTAGATGAAAAGAAAGCACTGTGTCCATTAAGAAGGTGCCTTGGCAAATCTTACCGGAAGTCAGGAGACCTGGGCTGTAGCTTGGAGTCTGCCACTAACTTGCTTTGGGAATTGCAGATCTCCCAGGTCTCGGGCCCCCACTCTGCAAAGTGCAGGCCTGATGGCCTCTCCATCTCTCAGAGCCGGGGTCTGTTGCCTAGAACTAAAAGAACATCACCATGGATACTCTTCTGTTGATGTCACCACTTTCAGGCTCCCCTTTTGCTGGCAGAAGAGGCCTCAGTTTCTCTCAGGTCTATGACCTGCCCCATCTGGTAAATAGGTGGAGAGAACACAACAGGCAGGGGCCTCCAGCAGATGCTCCAGCCCACAGTCTTTGTCCCTGAGTGGCTCACTAGGGCCAGAAGAGAAGGCTCACTGGGGCTTGAATCCTGGCCTGGTCACCTTCCATCTTTGAGACCTTGAGCAGGAGACTTCACCTCTCATAGTTTCCGAAAGCTGAATTCGTGAGACGGTTGTGAGGATTCGGGGTGCGTGTAAACTGCAGATGTGAGTGGAAGACAGGCACTTAATTGATGCCAGCTGATGCCTTTACCGCCTTCATTGGCTTCCTAGGGCTGGTTGGCTCACTCCTGGGTTCTGTCAGCCTAGAGGCTGTGCTCTGAAGCCCTGGGCAGGTTCTGGGCTGCGTTTTCACAGGTGAACCCAGTCCCAGCCCTGGTACCAGTGGGGCATTTTATAACCCAGTGCACATTTGCAAGGACTCGGCTTATTTAACTGAGGAAGGAGATTAAGAGGCCCTCCGTCGAGGCCTTGTAGATAGTCATGAGAACTTGTCAAGGTGAGGCTCCCCGAACAGGAAGCTGGAAACTCCACGGCCCCCCACCCAAAGGCGAGTCATGGAGGTCAGAAGCTGAGCGTCCAGGCTGTGGCTGACTGGTTTCCATTCTGCAGAGATAAGGGTCATCTGACACCAGCTGCACAGTCTGCCCTGGTGAGGTCTCTTCCCCTCCTCTTCCTGATTGCTTGCTAGGCGCTTTTCTTCCTGCTTCTGCTGCCTGAATGAGGAGCTGCCTCCGGTTATCTTTGGGAAAGTCTTCAGAAGCCCTGGGAGAGAAAGCTAGAAAAGAGCATGGCTGGATGGTCTGAGGCGGTAGGAAGGAGTCTTAGGTTGATCTCAGTGTCCAAGGGCAAGCCAGCCTTGCAGCCTCCCAGGTCATTAGACCCCTCACTCCTCAGCCTTCCGGAGGTGCCAGGTCACCTGTGAAATCCGGGTCCTCAGGATCCTTTCTGTCGGTTTCCCGCTTCCTTGCCATTTACCCTCTTCCTTATCAGCACTGCTCACCTCTTGCTCCTCTTTCCTCTGAATCTCTTGTCCCCTTCTTGAACCCACATCTCCAGTATCTCCAGTCTCCCCCCAGGCATCCTTCTCCCCAGCTTGAGAGCCTCCCAGTCTATGTGTGAGGGTCCTATACAACCTCCCAGTGATGGGCCTCTGTTCTGTAGCGTCTTTCCTCTCTGGGCCTCTCCTGGGACTGCTCTCTGGTGGGGAAGCTGTTTTAGCAGCTCACCTGCTGCATCTGTTCATGACCCTGATGCAGAAAATACTTGTGAGGTGCCACTAGCCAAGAAGCAGATCAAGGCTGGAAGTGGAGTCCTCATTTGTTTTGCAGACTTCCTTGGAAACAGGTTGGCCATTTAGTGCCCCCACCACTCCTTTATATGCCAGGCCAGAGAAGCCTGTTTTGGTGTACTTGGGAATTCAGGTTCTACAAAATTCTTGGTTAGGTGTTTTCTAGGCTGTTAGTCTGAGATTGGATGCCTGAAATGCCTGGTTAGGAGCACTGAAGTTGATGGTGGAGTGCCTCGAAATCGAAAGGCACCATCCAGTTCAGCTCTCATCTTTATCACGTCTTAGCTGTGTGACCACTGAGCCTCAGTTTCCTCATCTGTGAGATGGGCATAACAACACTAACGTCAAGAATTAGAGATGGTGGGTGTCAAGCTTCTAGCATACTACCTGGCTTGTAGTAGCTGACTGCAAGGAGTTCTGAGGTCATGTCAAACTTGTGTAAAATACTCTGCTGTTCTCCTGGGTTTTAAGAGATAACTATTCTGTGCCAGGTACTGTTCCAGACACTTTGCTTATTTAAACTGCACACCACAAGGTTGATCTTTTGTGCCCATTTTACAGATGAGGAAACCAAGTGAGGTTTCATGAGTTGGTCCAAGCCTCACAGCTAATCAGTAAGAAACAGAGCTGGGATCTACTCCTGACTACAAAGCCTGTCTTCATCACGCTGTTTGTGCCCAAAGCTGCTCCAGGAGTAGCTTTCTTGTCGCTGCAGGTCACCAGAGGACGACCGACTCTGAGTACAGCTATCTTCACAATTCTTAGCACCAGCAAGAAGTTATTCAGTCTCCATAGTGGGTAGCTTTCCCCTTCCCACGTTGAAAGGGCAACCTGTTCTGGACTCCTGTGGTTGTAGGTGCACTGCTGATGGAGATGGAAGCATCTATGGTAACAAGCACAAGACCCCGACATCCCAGCTGCCAGCTGCCAGGCAGCAGTGCTGTGGGCGTCGGCGGACGGGGAGGTTCCAGTGCACCCAGAGGCTTTGCACTGCTTACATAAAGGCACTTCAGAGCTTTAGAAGGGATGCATGGGGAAGGAATAGTCCCACCCTCCTCCTTTTTTGGGTCATTGGCCCTCATTGGGCCGGACACGTCTTACTCACTAATCAGACGGTTTGCGGTTGCCCTTTGCCACATCTGTGGCTGCCTTCCTGGGCCTGTCGAGCTCACAATTAAGGTTCATTAGAGACCCTGTCAGTCATAGCACGCACAGACCCTGCCTGAGAGAGGCCTTGCCAAGGGGCTGGCCAGTCCCATGCCCCCACCACAGTCCCTTTGCAAAGGACTGCCGACCAAATTCTAGAGGCTTTGTGTGCAGGAGAGGGGGTGTGATCAGCGCTTGTGAGACTCCAGACTCTCAGGTCCTAGTGGGCCCATTGCCTTTTATGTAATTGAAACCTTCAGGCGAGCACTGGAATTGATGTTCCAGATGGTGGCGGCGGGAGTGCTGTCAGATGGACGCTTTGGAGGGAGCATCTGACAGCCGGCCCCTCCAAAAAGAGATTCGGAGCCAAATGCAGAAGAGATTTAATGATAGTTAATCTCCCTCTCCCTCTTTCTGGAATATATTGGGACTCTTAATTACTATTGACTGGAAGCTAAAACAACACTCCTAGTTCAGAACAAAACTCTTTAGGAGATTTGCCCCAGGCTAAAAGGATTATCCTTCATACAAGGGGATTTTTTTTTTTTTTAATTTTTTTTGCCTCTTTCTAACCATGTGTTGAACATCAGTTGGGAGTAGAGGCGATATGTACATCAGGTGTTTTAAAGAGGCTTAATACTTCTTCACCCACATTGTTTTCTTGTCTCATTGACCTTCCTAGTCCCAAACGCTGCCTGTAGGGACAGCCAAATCTCCAGGTTGTATCTAACGCACTGAAAGCACTGCTGTGTGCTGTAACTGTAGTCTTAGCACTGGAGGGCCCTCTGGTTTCTGAGCACCTGCGGGATACCATGATGCTTACCTCTACCCCCATACCCTAACACAGTCTTTGGCCACGTGTTGATGCCTGATAAATATGAGATAATGAACCAAAAACCCCGCTATCCCCAAATTCTGAGGGGAGTCCACATTAGACATTCTAGGCTGTGTGATCTGAGACCGAGAGATGAGAGGGGACAGGGATGCCTCATGGAGCTGAGCTGTGACTCAGGAGACCTCAGCCCCTGGCACTCAAGGGCTGGTTGCCCCGGCAGATGGCAGTATATGGACAGAGTCTTGGTTTTTGTTTTTTGTTTTTTTTTCTTTTTTTTTTTTTTTTTTTGAGACGGAGTCTTGCTCTGCCGCCCAGGCTGGAGTGCAGTGGCCGGCTCTCAGCTCACTGCAAGCTCCGCTTCCCAGGTTCACGCCATTCTCCTGTCTCAGCCTCCCGAGTAGCTGGGACTACAGGCGCCCGCCTCGTCGCCCGGCTAGTTTTTTGTATTTTTTAGTAGAGACGGGGTTTCACCGTATTAGCCAGGATGGTCTCGATCTCCTGACCTCGTGATCCGCCCGTCTCGGCCTCCCAAAGTGCTGGGATTACAGGCTTGAGCCACCGCGCCCGGCCTGTTTTTTTTCTTAGACGGAGTGTTGCTCAGTTGCCCAGGCTGGAGTGCAGTGGCGTGATCTCGGTTCACTGCAAGCTCCGCCTCCCGGGTTCATGCCATTCTCCTGCGTCAGCCTCCCGAGTAGCTGGGACTACAGGCGCCCGCCATCACACCTGGCTAACTTTTTTTGTATTTTTAGCATAGATGGCGGGGTTTCACCGTGTTAGCCAGGATGGTCTTGATCTCCTGACTTCGTGATCCGCCCGCCTCGGCCTCCCAAAGTGCTAGGATTACAGGCGTGAGCCACTGCGACCGGCCTGGACAGAGTCTTTAAAGTCACGGAGTCATGAGTCAGCTGGGACTGGGTGCATGCACCCTGAATGTCTAGATGACCCTGAGTAAGCTACCTAGACTCCAGGCCTCAGTTTCCTCATCTTTGTAATGGAGAGAATTCTGGATTTGCCTCATTCTCAAAGAGGGCAATTGTGATTATTAAAGGAAGTCGTGTGGGAAAAATGCTTGGTGCAAATCATCCAAGGAAGGTGGTGGAATCTTCACCTTCTAGTAGTAGCTGGAACTGCTGGCCTGTACCACTGTGCCTGGCTAATTTTTATATTTTTAGTGGAGATGGGGTTTTACCATTTTGGCCAGGCTGGTCTCAAAACTCCTGACCTCAAGTGATCTACCTGCCTTGGCCTCCCAAAGTGCTGGGATTACAGGCATGAGCCACCACGCCCAGCCATATTATATATATATATATATATATATATATTTATTTATTTATTTTTTTTGAGATGGAGTCTCACTCTGTCTGGGCAACTGAGCAAGACTCCATCTCGGGGAAAAAAAAAAAAAGACTGTCCATATACTGCCACCTGCCGGGACCACCAGCCCTTGAGTGCCAGGGGCTGAGGTCTCCTGAGTCACAGCTCAGCTCCATGAGGCATCCCTGTCCCCTCTCATCTCTCGGTCTCAGATCACACAGCCCAGAATGTCTAATGTGGACTCCCCTCAGAATTTGGGGATAGCGGAGTTTTCGGTTCATTATCTCATGAAGGTGGTGACAGGAGTGGCTGGAATCCATTTCTTTCCCGTGATCACTGAGCTGTCCTTTTAAGGAGAAGAGTGCATGCCCCTTGTCAAAAGCAGCCTGCGTTTCTCTGGCCAGATAGGTGGGTGGATGCTGCTTGATCAGGCTCTGAAAGGTTGTGCCTTCTTCCAGGTGGGAGAGGGACTGTGAGGTGAGCTCAGATCTCGCAATGACAAGCGAGCATTACTCCCATTACCTCTTTTTTTTTTTTTTTTTTTTTTTTTTTTGAGACGTAGTTTCGCTCTGTCACCCAGGCTGGAGTGCAGTCACGTGATCTCGGCTCACTGCAGCCTCTGCCTCCCGAGATCAAGTGATTCTCCAGCCTCAGCATCTGGAGTAGCTGGAACTACTGACCTGTACCACTGTGCCTGGCTAATTTTTATATGTTTAGTGGAGATGGGGTTTTACCATTTTGGCCAGGCTGGTCTCAAAACCCCTGACCTCAAGTGATCTGCCTGCCTTGGCCTCCCAAAGTGCTGGGATTACAGGCATGAGCCACTGCGCCCAGCCATATATATATATATATTTTTTAGATGGCGTCTCACTCTGTCTCCCAGGCTGGAATACAGTCATGCGATCTCGGCTCACTGCAACCTCAGCCTCCCCAATTCAGGCGATTTTCCTGCTTTCACCTCCCGAGTAGCTGGAACTACAGATGCGTACCACTACAGCCAGCTAATTTGTGTATATTTAGTAGAGATGATTTTACCGTGTTGGCCAGGCTAGTCTCAAACTCCCAACCTCAAGTGATGCCACCATGCCCGGCCTACTGCTGTTACCTCTTGTACTTCACCTCTTGGGTCTTGACAGTGCAGGCGTTAAGCAGGGCATGTGACAGAGAGGAACTGCAGCTGGAGTCCAGGAGGGAGGCAGGCAGGAGGGGCACTGGGTGCAACTCAGGCTGCTGGAGGCCAGTGGAGATGTAGTTCCTGCCCAAGAGCGGTCACTTTTTTATAGAGTGCTATCCACCTTATCCAGCCTGTTGTGTGAAGGTATGTCCCAATCCTCATTTTAGAGCAGTTCAATGAATGTTTATTGCTACTGCTCCTCCCTGCATTACTGGAGTATCATAATAGCCTGTAGACAGGCCTTCCTGCTTATCGTCCCCGCCTGCTCCAGCCTGCTCGGCATACGGAGTAGTCTTGCCAAAATGCACTTCGGATAATGTCCCTTTATGACTTCACATCGTCGGGATCAAGCCCGGAGAACACATCTGGGTGGAAGAGCTCTTGATCTGGCCCTGTCCCTTCTCCTGCTTCCTTGTCTTGCACACTCCCGGGCCTGTGCCCTGTCTTGTTGCATCTTTGTACATGCTGTTTCCTTGACTGGGACACATGTCCACACCAACTCTGCTCCCACTAACTGCTCATCTTCACACCTCTGCTGGGGCCTCAACTTCCCTCACTCCCCCACCCTGCCCCCAGGCATGCCCCTTGCTTCTCCTGTCTCTTGAGAGTTGCTCGATCCTAGGAGCTTTTGGCTCTGGGAGGGCAGGGATCTTGTCTTTTGTTCACCTTTGTATCCCCACTGTCAAGCCTGAAGTGGACGTTCAGTGAGTGCACGCCTACTTGAGCCCCTATGAATGCAAGGCCCTGCCTAAGCTGAAGCACCGGGGTCAGAGTGACAAGAGAATAGTTGTGTCTTTAAAGAGCTCATAGCCATGGTGGGAGACAGATAGGATGGATAGAACGCAAGGCTTCTTTTTTATTTTGAAGATGGAGTTTCGCTCTTGTTGCCCATGCTGGAGTGTGGTGGCGCAGTCTTGGCTCACTGCAACCTCTGCCTCCCGGGTTCAAGCGATTCTCCTGCCTCAGCCTCCCAAGTAGCTGGGATTACAGGTGCCTGCCACCACACCCGGCTAATTTTTTGTATTTGTAGTAGAGATGGGGTTTCACTGTGTTGGCCAGGCTGGTCTCGAACTCCTGAGCTCAAGTGATCTGCCCACCTCGGCCTCCCACAGTGCTGGGGTTACAGAGGTGAGCCACTGCTCCTGGCCAGAATGCAAGGCTTCTGATATGAGGAACATGGGCACTGTGGAGCACCACGGAGGACACCATGGCTCACCCTTGGCAGACGAGTCCCAGGGAAAGCTTAGAGTGGGCAGATCCTGAGACACAGCTGGTGGGTGGTGAGAAGGAACTAGCTGGGCAGGGACTGAGCAGGAGCGGGTGGGTTTCTGCCCTATTAGATAGAGCCTGTGAATTGGTGTCTGGTGAGCTTTGAGTTTTGATTCAGGTCACATGAGTCCCTTACCAAAAAGCAGGTGATGGGCGCACACTCTGGTTTTGCTGAGGATCAGCTGTTAGCTCCCACTCAGACTTTCTAGATGGGTAAGGGACAGAGATCAGCAGGTTCCCTGCAATTTTAAGATCATAACTGAGAAATGTGCCCTTGTAAGCCTGTTGATCCAAGAGCCTACCTGCCTCTAGAAAAGCCCACATCAGTCTTTTCCTGGGAGTCAGTGGCCTTGTTGCCTCTGTTGAGACAAAGTTCTTTATTGACCTCACAGGGAGCTGGGACTTTCTGAATCAGACCATTCAGGTCTCTCAGTTCCTATTGACTCCTTTACAGCCCTGGGAACAGCTGCTGCTCTTGAGGGAACCTAAAGTAAACTCCTGGCTTGCCATTTTCCTGAACTCGTAGATTTTGGCAGAGGAGAATGGTGGAGAGTTCGGGCCTTTGTTCCTGATCCTGTCACCCTTATGAGTTAAGATTTGGCAGCCCTTCTTGTAACTGCTGGGGACATAGGGTATCCAGGGTATCCTCAAAAGTAGAGTTAAATTACTGGTTTAAAGCGTTTGTGCTCCAAACTCCAGTGTACTTCATGATACAGAAAGCAAAGAATTGAAAGGGTATCAGCTGTTTGGGGAAAATGACTGCTCCTACCACCTGGAAGCCAAATAGGCAGATGTCCCCTCTGGGTGGAGCAGGGGGCTAACCTCACTTTCTTATGTTATTGTAGGTCGTCTGCCTCTGTGCAGGCCATTTCAGTCTCATTGGAAATACCTGTAAAAATGCCTGGACTTGTAAAAATGCAAACAATAGAGCACGTAGCTCTAAGGGGGTTGTTTAGTCCTCCCCTGAATTCTATTAATGCCTTAAAATACCAGAAGAGCTTTCCTATGTGCCATCTGCAGGAAGCACTCTAGGAAGGAGAGGATCCAGCCTGGCTTCTCCCAGGCTCGGTGTTCCTTCCTCTTCACCTTTTTAAAAGGCTCACCTGAGGCTGCTGAAAAGGTGGCAAAAGACAGGACCGCATACTTCATTCCCAGCAAGAGTGTCAGGCAAAATTCAAACTCCTTGATCACCCATTGATTTCCACATTCTTTCCATTCCGGAGACCAAGGGGGAGATTTGCTGATGCTCCGTGGACTTTGCAAAGCTTTCCGTAATTAAAGGCCTCCCGGCTGTGTGCATAGCTCTTCTGCTGCAAATCTCTGCCCTTTTGTGTTTGTGTTTTAAATTCCATCTTTCCAAAATGTTTGCCCACTCAGCAAGTCTCCTCCAAAGCCCTCACTTTTGTTTGGGGGAAGTTTTTTTTTTTCCCCCCTTTTTGGTTTTTATTCTGCCTATGTGTAGGAAATTTAAGTCTCTTAGGAATTGCTTGTGAAAATGCTCTCTGGTCTTTTTAAAAACCATGATATGTGTTTCTCACCATGGCATTGGAAGCTGGCAAGGGATGCCCCTGGTGTCCGTGCTGTTAGCTGCCACTTGAGCTTTTAGATGGAGTTACTGGAGTATCATTTTGGTTCCATTCTAAGGAAAATAAACAAAAGAACTTTTCCCTCCTGTTTAACATGCAGCAGTGCTACAAGGTGAGAGAAGTACGTAAGCGAGGAATCTGAACCAGGTCAGGATCAGGGCAAGGTGGTAGGAAGCTGAGCTCTCCAGCAGTGAAAAAGATGGTTCTTGTCACCTAGAGCTGGGAGGCATAATTCAAGTGAAGTGCATATAGGCCCCTTCCTTGGCCTTGGCCTCATAGGATTTTTTTTCTACAAGATCTATCCAACTCCTTCATTTGGGGAACCTTATGGGCTCCTGTTGTTGTTGGAAGCCAGAGAACAGTGTTTGGAGAGCTTCCATTGAGGAGGGTCTGAAGACCATCTCTTTCAGTTAGATCCTGCCCTCTGGTTGATGAGCAACGTGAGATGTAAAAGTGAATTGGAGAGAGATCCCACTTCCCCATCTGCCAGAAAAGGCAGACAACACTCCCTCCCCAGAGCTGTTAGAAAGCCAACATCTCGCGGTTGGCAGGCACTGGCCCTGGATGAGGAATTCCTGGGTCGCCCCCCTTAGAACATGTCTGGTTTTGGAAACAGGTTAAAAATACTTGAGGAGGGCATGGCACGCTCAGTCTGTTTCCCTGATGTTTGAAATAGGCCAGGAATGTGGGCCGGGAAGCCCAGAGGAGCCTGTGTGTCCCGCAGGGTTTTGTAGTTGGAGCCTGGGGTTTCTTCTCTCCATCACCACCCCCTGTAACTGCCAGTGACCATGTGCCAGATCCATGAAAGGCACACTGAAATTGATGAAGATCTGTGCCATGGGTAGCAAGGAAAACTGGGCTCCCTTTAGTAAGCAGGATGGTGTTGGGGTCTGAGAGGCAGGCAAGGGGTGGACTCGGAATCTCTCCTGGAAGAGAAAAGAGGAGGGAATTTGGATTCTGTGTACAAATATAGAAATTCCCTAAGAGTTTTAAATTTGAACATGGCATTCAGGGGAGAAGCTTATGGGGTGCAAGCCTTTTCCTTCTTCCCCTTGTGAATAATTCACTTAGCTGCTTGCGCCTGTGTCCTAAGGCTGTGAGCAGAAGAGCTGGGCAGGCCACAGTTGGTTGGAGCCTCAGAGTACCTTGCTCAGTAAAGGTTTGTTTGAGGAAGGATGACACAAACTTTTGATTAACTCTCAAGTCTTGAACTATGAAACTTTGAAGATGTTGACACTAAAATGAACCTTACTGATTATCTCATCTAATGGTTTTCAAACATTTTGAAAATTGGTACAACCCTTTTTTCAAGCAAAATCTTAGAACTTGAATAAACCAGGTAGAAGGTGATGGGCCCAGACTTCCTCTCCCACGCTTGTCACCCTGAGCTCCTCCCTCTGTACTCACAGCCCTCAAGGCGCTCCAGTCTCCAAGAATCATCCATTACAGAGACCAGGGAGCCGCGGCCCGTGCCCCATGTAGCGCCGTTTCATGGCAGAACCAGCTCTGACTTCCAGGCCAGTGGCGAGCCCCTGCTTTCCCTTGGTTTATTTTGATGTAGGAGAAGCTCTGGGTGGTAAGAGTGAAGAGTCAAACAACTACAACTGAGAGTGAGGAGAAAGACAATACTGTCCATGGTTCCTGACGCCCAGGATCACTTTTTACCAGCCTAACCCTGGGTCACATGACGTACTCGTATTCTGAAACTGTTGGTTCCCTGGAAGTCTACCTCTGATGTCTTGGATCCATGTGGTTCTCTCTGCCTAAAATATCCTCACTTGATTCACCTTTTCTTCTTCTTCTTCTTCTTCTTTTTTTTTTTTTGAGACGGAGTCTTGCTCTGTCGCCCAGGCTGGAATTCAGTGGCCGGATCGCAGCTCACTGCAAGCTCTGCCTCCCAGGTTTTACACCATTCTCCTGCCTCAGCCTCCTGAGTAGTTGGGACTACAGGCACCCGCCACCTTGCCCGGCTAGTTTTTTTTTGTATTTTTTTTAGTAGACATGGGGTTTCACCGTGTTAGCCAGGATGGTCTCGATCTCCTGACCTCGTGATCCACCCATCTCGGCCTCCCAAAGTGCTGGGATTACAAGCTTGAGCCACCTCGCCCGGCCCACCTTTTCTTCTTAAACAACAGCTTTCTGGAGATATGATTCATATAACATAACATTTACACTTTAAAAATGTACGGTCCAATGGTTTTTAATGCACTCAAGAGTTGTGCGGCTGGCTGGGTGTAGTGGCTCATGCCTGTAATCCCAGCACTTTGGGAGGGCGAGGCAGGCGGATCACTTGAGGCCAGGAGTTCAAGACCAGCCTGACCAACGTAGTGAAACCCCTGTCTTTACTAAAAAAGAAAAAAATTAGCCAGGCATGGTGGCGAGCGCCTATAGTCCCAGCTACTCAGGAGGCTGAGGCAGGAGAATTGCTTGAACCTGGGAGTAGGTGGAGGCTGCAGTGAGCTGAGATCACTCCATTGCGCTCCAGTCTGGGTGATGACAAAAAAAAAAAAAGTTGTGCAGCCATCAGCATTTGGCATCCCACTGCTGCCCGCCTTTGACCGACAGACCCTCCTTCTACACCTTCATCCTTGGGCTGTTTTGCGACCTGCCCTGACTGCCACACCCCGCCTCACTCCTGTAACTCAGCTCAGATATGGCCCCCTGGAGATGTCCCCTCCAGTCTCCCCTGCTTGGTCGTTTCTGTGGGTGACTCAGTGAAATTACAGCAAAACCTGATGAGACATCCATCCAGTGGAAGGAATCCAGTGTGAAACATTGTGGCCAGACAGCCTGGGTGACTTTTGTGTTGAGAACGGGGAAGCCACCCGACTTGTTGAGTCTACCTCAGCACCCGCCCCCCGACTCAGACACACAAACATGGCACAAACACTCCCACTTGAAGAGAAGCAGAAGTATTACTGGAATCTTGGTAAGTCGCTGAGGTTTAGAAGCTTGTGGTCGTGAGGGTTTTTGGAGAATCTGTTGGAGGGAGCCAGACCTCCGCCCTCTGACTCAGTGGCTCCGTGCTCTGAGCTGGTCAGCCTCTGCTGTGGCTTCAAAGGTCATTCGCCTCCCAGGGGGCTATCAGGACCCATGGGGTGAGGAGTACAGGACTCAGCACCTCCCCTGGCTCGTTGGGGGACTGAGCAGGTGTGGCAGGATGACTATGGCTTACTTCCATGTATGGGCCCTGGAGGTCACGGAGTTCCTTATCTTGTAGCAGATCCTCTTGGACTCAAGGGTGTTTCATGGGCTTTCAGATTCCAAAGTATCCCCTGCGCTACCATTGCCCGTGGTGGCCTGGCCATGTGACTCCTTACTGTCACGTTCTGCCTCGGGTATCTCATTTCTTCCAAACGGAGTATGTGAGATTTCCCTGGCATCCCCATCAGTGTCGACGTGCAGATGACTGTCAACCACAGACCCCGATGCCATTGGTCTGTCCTCCTGGGCGATCATGAACCCCCCAGATCAGTGGCAAAGAGCAGCCCTTCCTGCGCTGCCCCATCTGGCTCCTCCCGCATTTGGGTGGCACGCCCTCAGGTTTCCCCCCTGCGTTCTTATTTTGTTAACTCCCATGGTAGCCCATTCATAGTTTTCACCCTAAACTCTAAGTTTAGACGTGGACATTTGGCACACAAGCGGTTTTTAAAGCCTGAGGCCAGGCCTAACCCTTTATCCAGTGATGACGAAATGGATGGATTTCCCGTTACCCTCCCTGCAATTAGGCCTTGATGCTGTACCCTAGGAGGTTCGTATGAGAGGCTCCATTTGCATTGACCTCATTGTGTGAAAACCCCATCTTGCCAAGTACTTCTCTCTGCCACCATCCAGCTGGTGACTTGCAGCTGAAGTATTTTGCCTGCTAGGTTTCTCACCAGGCATCATTCTAGAGTCCCCATGACCTTAGGGTGGGATTGCATGGCTTTCATTGAATTACCTGCTGTGTGACTGTAGCCAAATTGCTTAACCTGCCTGTGCCTCTTTTTTTCACCTGTAAACAGTAATGTGGGATAACACCTCTGCCTCCTACAGGGTTGCTGTGATGATAAAATGAGGATGTGTGTTACATGTCTCTTACATGGTAAGACTTAAACATCTTTGCTGTTATTCCTTTCATAACTTTGATAGTTCAGTGAGTCCTCACTTAACGTCGTCCTTAGGTTCTTGGGTATTATGACCTACAGCAGGCCCTTGAATAATGTTGTTTCATTAAAATGTTGACGAGAACAAAAAATTGGTTTCACTATGTATCTTTTCACTTAAACCAGAGGATGGAATCCCTCTGTGAAATTACAGTGTCTTTGGAGAAAAATCATCTTGTATATGAGTTATGTTTGTGTATTTTTACCTGGTCTTTTCCCAAAAAGATTTCAGGTGACAGAAGAATACAAACCAATGTGATAATCACTTTTTTTTATTTTTTGAGATGGAGTCTGTCTCTCTGTTGCCCAGGTTGGAGTGCAGTGGCGCCATCTCGGCTCACTGTACCCTCCGCCTCCCAGGTTCAAGCGATTCTCCTCCCTTAGCCTCCTGAGTAGCTGGAATTACAGGTGCTCGCCATAATGCCTGGCTAATTTTTTTGGGGGCGGGGGGTTGTATTTTTAGTAGAGATGGGTGTTTCACCATGTTGGTCAGGCTGCTCTTGGAACTCCTGGCCTCAAGTGATCCACCTGCCTCGGCCTCCCAAAGTGCTGGGATTGCAGGCAGGAGCCACTGCATCGGGCCAATAATCCTAATAAAAATGTGGACTAAGAAAGCCAGACCAAGGACTGAGGACCATCCCGGAAGACAACAGCAGCTACCCTGTGCTTGCCTTCATGCTGGGAAGGCTGTAGGTCTGGCTTTAGGAGGAGGCTGTGTAGGGTACGTGGGGCAGCATCAGTGCTACAGCAGGCGGCAGCCCATACCCCGTGGGTGCGCACTTTCGTCCAACTCAGGGCTGGCAGTCATGAGGATGAAATGCCATCCACGTCAAGGGTCGATCTCTCTCCTACCCACCAAAGACCCCGTAGTCCCTCCTCTAAGGGAGGCGCTGAAGTGCTGAGAACTTGCTTCCCACCAAGGCAGGCTTGGGCTTCAAAAGATCAGAACCTGACCTGAGCGGCCCTCATTTTCCACCATCCCACCAACACTTCAGAAGTCCTGCCAGCATCCAGCCAGGCACAAGGCAGTCCAGACAGCTCATCCCTGCCCTGGGGAGAGACATGCACATCACAAACCTGTGAGGCTCAACACGGCATCTTGCACAGGATGCAGGAGCATAGGGCCTCTGCTGACGCAGCTTTGGGAGGTTGCAGTAGAAGAGGCGGGCGTGGCCAAATGAGACCCTGAAGGATGACTTAGGTGGAGTGCCGGGAAGGAAGGTGGTCTGGATAGACGTGCAGGACGTTGGGTGGAGGGCAGGGGTGCGGGGGAGCCTCCCTGTGCTCCTTAGCCCGAGGCCATCGCCTGGCTGTAGGCGGCAGCTTCTCCTGCCGGCTGGGGGACTGCAGGCAGTTCTCAGCATTGAGTCCAAGATGACTTCCATTCTGGGGACTCAAAGGTGGTTGTATATATTGTGCTTCATCTCTCAGGGATGAGTCCTTAATTAAAAGCAGCCAGGCAGCTTAGAGAGACCCTGGCTTCTCTGCACACGGGTGATGGGTTGTGCGCCTGGCCAGGAAACAGTTAATTTAATTAGGCTCCAAGGGCCTGGTTCATCCCCTTCAGGGAAGCTTAAGGTTACATGTGGACAACAGGAGCCTTGTGTGTGACTGTGGTTGACCCAAATATAGTGATTTTCATTTCTCCTTTCCATTTGTCTTCTTTGTTCTGCCCCTTCCTGACCCTTTCTTTAGGAAACTGTTGTGGCCCCTTCCAGGCTGCGAGCTTCCAGAGGGCAAAGCTTTGGAGTCTGGAGTATGAACGGCTGAAAGCGAGCCCAGGAGGCCTCCTTTTGTTTATTATTTATCTCTGGATGGTCAGGGCACCTGTCTGAGAAAAGAAAGAGATGGAGGGGACTTAGCGTTTCCTGAAAAAACTCTTTGTTGTTAATGGCATGTGGAAGACTCATTTTTAAGTAGAATAAATCATTTGTTGGTCAAAAATGGTTTCCTAATGTTGGCCCTCTTGGCCAGCCTCAGTTGCATTAAACCCTAGGTAACCAACCACAATCCCCGCCTTGAGTCGTGTGCCTCATATAAGCGGGTACAGATGCTGCTGCACCTTTGAAGGGGTTACATGCTGGAAAACCCATTGGAAGTAGAAAATGCTTTTAATCCCCCTAACCTGCCAAGCATCATGGCTTCGGCTGGCTGACCCTAAACGTGCTCAGAACATGCCTACAGTTTGGTGAGAGCACCTGGCGCACAGTGGCTGTAGAGTGTCATCACTCACCTTTGTGATCACGGGACTGGTGGGGAGCTGCGGGAGATGCTGTCTCCCTGCGTCATGAGGGAGGATTGGACCGTGCATTGCTAGCCCAGGAAAAGATCAAAATTCAGACTATAGCTTCTACTGAATACCATCGCAAAGTCAAACAAATCTTAAGTCGGAAACATCTGTGTTACTCCACCAGATGTGCTGCATGTACCATTATCTCAACTCTATGGTGCGTGACTTGCTCACTTTTTTTGTTTTTTTTTTTTGTTTGTTTTCTTTTGCTTTGTATTTTGAGACAGAGTCTTGCTCTGTCACCCAAACTGAAGTGCTGTGGCACAATCTCAGCTCGCTGCAACCCACGCCTCCCAGGTTCAAGCGATTCTGCTTCAGCCTCCCAAGTAGCTGAGATTACAGGCATGCGCCACCACACCCGGCTAATTTTTGTATTTTTAGTAGAAACAGGGTTTCACTATGTTGGCCAGGTTGGTCTTGAACTCCTGACCTCAGGTGATCCACCCTCCTCTGCCTCCCAAAGTGCTGGGTTCACAGGCATGAGCCACCACACCCAGCCTACCCTTACCTCTTGGGGACGCCTCTGTGGCTGGACTTTGCTGTCAGAGCAGGGCCGCCCATGTCCATCTCTTCCCGTGCTGAGCCCTTGCACCTGACACGGGCCTGGAGCTGGCATTCGGGGTTTATGGAACAGCATGAATCTCTCCTTGACATGGGTGTCGTAACCCCCAGTTCCAGAGACTTGGGAAGGTTATGCTCAGCCAGCAAGTAACCGACCCAGGATTTGAGGCCGTTTGGTTTCAAGGTTGGTGTTTTTACCGAATGCCACGCTGTATATTCTGCTTCTGACACTAGTGTGCATGCCTCTTGAAACCACTTTTATCTATTTAAGAAAGTTTTGGGCCTTCTGCAAAAATAAAAGGAACAAATTGTCACAGAGCCCTCTGCTGGACGTCAGCAGCTGCGGCATCCTGGCGTGGCGATTTCCTCTGAGCGCACCCGAGTACGCAGAGTCTGTTTTTGATTCCTATCTCGCTGGTGGTGGGCTCTCGGCCAACAGGCAGATCAAAAGATGGAATGTGTTCATTTGGCCATTTTTTAAAAAACTGAGGTACAAGGGTGCACTTCTTAAAGACAAGGGCGCCGTGGGTTAGACTCCGTGGGTCTGAGCTGGTCTGGCTTTTGTGCTTTTTTTAAAGGTTCATCTCAAGTTTCTTTTCTGGTTGAACAATTTTTTTCAACATTAATAACTAATGGAGAAGAGGAAGAGGCAAAGTAGAACCATATGGCGGCATAAACACGAACCTCACTTGTGGCCGGAAACTTCTGATTTGTATCTCTTCGTGTGATCAGCTGTTGGGTTGGGTGATTTAAAAAAAAAAAAAAAAAAAGGTTCAGTTTGGGCAAAAGCAAGAATGTCTTTCGTTTCTTTTTCAGCCTAACTGTGCTGGGTCTGCATGTCCTTCCTCGGACACTGGCCCCTAGCTGCGTGGCTCTGGTCAAGTTGTTTCTCTAAGGCCCCTTTTCCCTTTCTTTAAAACAAGGATGGGAGCGCATGTCTGCGTGGAGAGCAGTTTTCGGGATCATAGGGGAGGGCAGGGAGAGCTGCTAGCATAGTGCCCACCTCGCAGGACAGGGCTGTTACGATTACCTGGTCCTTCTACAGATTATTATTCAGGTGTTACCTGAGGCCACTGCCTCAGGTAAGGTCTCTCCCTTACCTTCTACCTTCTGGGCGTTTTTCTTCTCCCTGCCCTAGTTCACTTTACCCACTCCCTACCCGTCTTTCCAGTGGCCCCCGGGTACCACTGAGCCCGGCGAAAGTATCGGTGGTGAAGGACTTGCGGCTCCTGCTCCCCGGGGTGGGCACACTCCTGTGGCAGCAGAGAAAGTGGTGGAGCCCCGAACTCCCCACCAGAAAGACGGCAGGCACCATCCTGACCAGTGTAGTGTTTATTATTCCAAGTCACTGGGAATTATGTTTAAATCCCCCCAACAGCCTGGATTGGTCTGACACCTTTGGTGTTATCTGAACGTCCCCTCCAAGGCTGTTAGGCAGTTCAGATGGGTGGTTTAGACAGAAACCATCCAGCTGCCACATGTCGGCACCACTCCTCCTCCTCAGAGGCCCTCCCTGGCTTTGGAGGCGACAGAGCCAGTGCCACACGCACCCCAGAGTGAACTCTCGGCTTTGTTTGGACCTGTCGTTTCATTTAAATCGCTGTACAAACCCATGGCCCGTGACACTTAATGTGATTTCTTCCACTGCTCTAAGCACTCGACATGAGTAGGGGGCGGGGGCCAGGGTTCAGATGAGCATAGGGACTGGTTAGATTACCGAGATACACTGTCTTTATTCTGTTTCTGTAATATGACCTCAGACCACAGGATTAATATCCACTTACATGGAATCAGCATGCATTGACCGATCCCTGCTGCCGTGGGCGTGATGCTGCGCTGAGGCTGAAGGGCCTGTCTTGGCCTCTGTAGGTGTGGAGTCAATTCACAGTGAAAAATGCTAAGTGGTGAGGAAGGAGTAAGGTGAAAGCCATTGACAGTATTAGAACAGCCATCCCTAAAGCATTTAGGATTCAGTCGATAGTAGTGTTACTGCAGGAATTCTGAAGAATTTGACATCTTCATAAAGAAGTTGGAGTTTGGGCCAGGCCCTGA
The DNA here is from genome assembly GCF_007565055.1 of Rhinopithecus roxellana. Classification (NCBI taxonomy): domain Eukaryota; kingdom Metazoa; phylum Chordata; class Mammalia; order Primates; family Cercopithecidae; genus Rhinopithecus; species Rhinopithecus roxellana. Next base: position 8,456,072 of record NC_044560.1, on the reverse strand, counting down.
AGGATCAGTAAGATTTAAGAGAGCAGTGAGGGATTGGCTGTCAGATTTAGTAAATAAAAATACATGACCTGGCCAGGCGCGGTGGCTCACGCCTGTAATCCTAGCACTTTGGGAGGCCGAGGCGGGCGGATCATGAGGTCAGGAGATCGAGACCATCCTGGCTAACACGGTGAAACCCCCTCTCTACTAAAAATACAAAAAGTAGCTGGGTGTGGTGGCACGTGCCTGTAATCATAGCTACTCAGGAGGCTGAGGCAGGAGAATGGCCTGAACCTGGGAGGCAGAGCTTGCGGTGAGCCGAGGTCGCGCCACTGCACTCCAGTCTGGGCGATAGAGCAAGACTCCGTCTCAAAAGAAAAAAGAAAAAAAATACATGACCTGGCCAGGCGCAGTGGCTCATGCCCGTAATCCCAGTACCTTGGGAGCCTGAGATGGGTAGATCACGTGAGGTCAGGAGTTCAAGACCAGCCTGGCCAACATGATGAAACTGTCTCTACTAAAAATACAAAAATTAGCCAAGCATGGTGGCATGCACCTGTAGTCCCAGCTACTGGGGAGGCTGAGGGAAGAAGATCGCTTGAACCCAGGAAGCAGAGGTTGTAGTGAGCCGAGATCACACCACTGCACTCCAGCCTGGGTGACAGAGCTGGACTCCATCTCATTGAGAAAAAAAAAAACACACATGACCCATGTAACCTTTAGGAAGTATTCATACTAAAATGTTATTGTGTATCTAAAATTCAGACTGAACCAGCCTTCCTCTATTTTATCCAGCAGCCCTCAATGGGGAAGATGTTTAAGTAGAGGAATGCACGTGCATGTTCAGGGAGTAGTGAATGGGACCATGTGGTTGGTTGAGGATGTTCGGGCAGAGGCAGAGAGATGGCGCGGGTATGAGATGGGATCAGTGGTGGTGCCAGGTCATGACTCATGCACCTTTGGCTGGCTGCTGTGGTCCAAGTCTGTGGGCACACCATGCATTATTCCACACTTCTCATTTCCCATGACAACGAAAATGTTACTATTCCAGAGCAGATTGTCTTTCATCGAAAGAAACAGGGCTGATGGAAATATGGCCAAAACTATGGCCCAACTTGCGAGTTGTTCCAAAAGGCAAAAACGGTGCCTGCTTGGGTGAAGTCAGTTGGCCATATCAAGTCCCAGATGCTTTTCGCTGTAGGACAAGCAGTGCCAGTTTTTGAGTTCCAGTTTAAATATATGTTTTTCTGGGGCTGGTTAGTACCTGGCATACTGGCTTTCAGAAGTCCTGTCACAGATCTTCAAGGGTGGTCTGTCTCCGTGCAGCTCATCTACTGTGTTTGACAAATGAACCATCTGGGTCTTTGCCTAAGGTTCCGTGGCCAGCTCACAGCAGAGCCGAGGCTAGAACCCAGGTCTCTTAGTTCTCACTCTTTCCACCATTGCTGTGGCTCCTTGAGGTCATATGTTAATAAAAATGCCAGGGCTTTCATGACAGCTCCGGTTCTCTTTGTTCAGTGCTTTCCTACCACACCACGGTTCGTATCTGAGAGTGCTGGGTTGGAACCACACGTGAAGCTTGTCATCAGCATCCATTCAAATTTAGTTCTGGACAAGTGCTTTTGCTAAAGATTCCCATTACCTGCCAATTTATTAATTTAAAAATAAAGTTGATTGGAGTTTGGAAGGCTCCATGTTGTAAAACTCCTCCTTTCCTCCCTCCTTTCTTTCCTTCCTCCCAAATATATTAAGCATTTGCTGTGTGTCAGGCACAACTACAGGCACTGAGAATCCCGCAGTGAATAAGATTGAAGTCCTTGCCCCGGTAAAACTTACATTCTAGTGAGGGATACAGACAACTGATCAATGAAAAAATATTCCACCTGGTGTTAAGTGCTAGGAAGAAATTATTCAGATGCTGTTGATTCATAGATGAATCTCTTGGATAAGAGTAGAGTCAAGCCTCTTTTACACCAAACCCCATTTTCTTTTTTTTTCTTTTTAATTTTTTTTTTATTATACATTAAGTTCTAGGGTACATGTGCATAACGTGCAGGTTTGTTACATAGGTATACTTGTGCCATGTTGGTGTGCTGCACCCATCAACTCGTCAGCACCCATCAATTCATCATTTATATCAGGTATAACTCCCAATGCAATCCCTCTCCCCTCCCCCCTCCCCATGATAGGCCCCGGTGTGTGATGTTCCCCTTCCCGAGTCCAAGTGATCTCATTGTTCAGTTCCCACCTATGAGTGAGAAATGCGGTGTTTGGTTTTCTGTTCTTGTGATAGTTTGCTAAGAATGATGGTTTCCAGCTGCATCCATGTCCCTACAAAGGACGCAAACTCACCCTTTTTTATGGCTGCATGGTATTCCATGGTGTATATGTGCCACATTTTCTTAATCCAGTCTGTCACAGATGGACATTTGGGTTGATTCCAAGTCTTTGCTATTGTGAATAGTGCCGCAATAAACATACGTGTGCATGTGTCTTTATAGCAGCATGATTTATAATCCTTTGGGTATATACCTAGTAGTGGGATGGCTGGGTCATATGGTACATCTAGTTCTAGATCCTTGAGGAATTGCCATACTGTTTTCCATAATGGTTGAACTAGTTTACAATCCCACCAACAGTGTAAAAGTGTTCCTATTTCTCCACATCCTCTCCAACACCTGTTGTTTCCTGACTTTTTAATGATTGCCATTCTAACTGGTGTGAGATGGTATCTCATTGTGGTTTTGATTTGCATTTCTCTGATGGCGAGTGATGATGAGCATTTTTTCATGTGTCTGTTGGCTGTATGGATGTCTTCTTTTGAGAAATGTCTGTTCATATCCTTTGCCCACTTTTTGATGGCAAACCCCATTTTCTTGTGAGCTTTCCTATGTTGGGGCGACTTGGCTGCAAGCAGTGTTTCTGGTGGGAGGAGGGAAGCAGCTGGCTGCAGGCGAAACTGGAGTGAAGCACCGGATCCTCACAGGTACGTGTGTACCCCGTGCCTGAAGCAGCATAGTGAATTCAGGTGTGATCCAGGCTAGTGTTGCTAGCTGAGAGTAACAGGTGACAGATGATACTGTCTAAAGGAAGGGAGAGGAATATGTCAGTCTGAATGTGTCAGAGACTGAATGTGTCAGTCAGTAACATACGTGCATTTCCCTGTGCCAGCTCTGCTCTGAACACTGATGCATTATCTCATGTGACTCCTCAAAATCACATGGGGATGGGCACCCAGATGGGTTGGTTTTATTATCTCCATTTTACAAGTATGGAAACCAAGTCTTAGTAGAGAAGTAAAATGACTTACCCAGGCCCTAAAGCTGCTTGTACGCAGTGGAGTCAGAAAGTCTAACTTCAGACCCTATTTGCTCAGTCTCTACTGTAATTGAGGAAAAATTGGGCTAATGGTGTCAGGACTCCAACCAGAGAGAATGGGTTCCAGGCAAAAGTTGAGGCCCAACAGATAAGCCAAGGCAACAGCCCAGTATTATAAATGGAGGAGATTAGGGACAGGCGTGATGTGTTAGGCGAGGTGGCTTCACTGGCTGTGGCAGCACAGCAAGGCTCCTTCCAGGTCCCAGATGGCCTTGAGTGGAAGCTGTTAGACCTTCCTTCCTCAACCAGAACTTACTTCCAGGTGAAGGGCTCTGTGGCCACAGCTGAGCAGGGCTGGGGCTAGGAGAGGGCTCTTTGCCACCATAGGGTGCCTTTGGCATGCACTGTCCTTCCCGTTAGCTGGACATTAAACCAAAGTTAGAAGGGGAGGAGAAGGGAGTTTGGACTCATCTGGCCCTGGTTTTGTTTTCTGTCTTCACTACTTGCTTCTTGTGTGGCCCTTGGGTAACTTAATGACTCCGGGCCTCAACTCTAATCTGTAAAATGGGGCTTTGCATAGCCACTTTGCAGAATGTGTGTGAGCTTTCAAGTCAACAATATGCTCTATATAAAGGGCCTACCATAGTGCGTGGTGCATGGCAGGCACATGGAAATGGTAAAGGGCATGATATTATCACCAAAACCAACTTTGAAAGTAACACCCATTTTTATTATGTTTGTTTGGAAAGGGCAGATACACATGGAGAAAGAATTCTGAAAACAAGCACAGGTACGGGCCAGGCCCGGGGGCTCACACCTGTAAGCCCAGCACATTGTACACAGGGGTTGGTGGTGTATGTCTGTCTCTTTGGGTGCTGTCCCCTGTACAAGAAACAGATCATCTCACCAAGGCCAGAATTTCTGTGAGTCACCAGGCAGGTTTACAGTCCTTTAGTTGTGCTGGATGTTGCTTTCCAAGCTGAGTTCTAAGGCACCCTGGAGGGGCAGTGGAGGAGCCCATGGAGGCTGGGTGGTCTCTGTGGTGGTGGGACTCCCTGTCCCTGTCCATCTCTTGGATGGTGGCAAGGGTCTTCTGGAAGAACATAGGAACCACTGTCACTGTCATCCCACCTGCTGAGCTGCTCTGCTGCTGTCTTTGCCGTACAATTTAACTTTTTCCATTGGGAAGGGTTATTGGTGCAGTTGGCAGGCACTTTCCGGTAAATGATATGGTGGGGCCCCCATAAACCCAGGCCCATGAAACAAATAAGTCAGCACATTGAAAATATAGCATGGAAGTGACTCAAGCCTGAAGGAATCCATTTCTGAAAGTGCTGCCATCCCTGTCTGGGAGATTTTGGTAGAAATTGATGTTTGAGTTGGGAGGAGGAGGCCAGTGGCCTGGTTACTTGCAGAGCCTTGTGTCAGAGTCGCAGCATTGGCCCAGAGTTTGAGTCCTGCCAGCCCCCAACCACAGGGTCATCCTTCTTGGTGAGGCAGCCTCCTGGCCGGCCAGCCAGGGATGAGCCCACTGGGGCTCCATGCTGTGGGAGCCGGGGTGAAGCTGTCTTTGCAGCAGATAGAGTTGACTCTACAAGCCAACTGGTAACACTTGGCTAGGGGCCTGGAAAGTATTGGAGACTCCACCCAGCATGGGAGCCTGTGGGAGTTCCCTGGCACGGACGAGTTATTCTACTCCGAGTTCTTTAGATTCCTGTGTATTTGAAATGTTGACCTTCTTCTCAGGACTTCAGCTTGTACTTTGCCCACCAGAGACCAATACCAAGCACATACACACTGAAATTTACTAGGCCACCCTGGTGACCAGGTCGTTAAAGCTGCACACAGTTTTTGGAAGGAAGACCGTATTGAAAATCACGCTCCGCTGTAATTCAAGAATGGGTTTCTTAATAGAGGGACACAGTTGGTGTCAGACACATGTGGAAAAGAAAAGAACAGGCCCGTAATTTTGGCTCAGTACCCAGGGCCAGATGTTAAAGGTACTGACCATGATATGGCTGCAGTATTGTTAGCCACCTGAGTTTGGTGTGCCATTTTAACCTCTGTTTCGACCTTGTCCTTTTTCTCTGCCAGGTCCCCAGTCTATGTGAGGATCTCCTGTCTTCTGTTGACCAGCCACTGAAAATTGCCAGAGACAAGGTGGTGGGAAAGGATTACCTTTTGTGTGACTACAACAGAGATGGGGACTCCTATAGGTGAGCTCACTGCCCCGGGTATGCAGCAGGCACACCAGCCACATGCGGGCTGCCGTGGGTGCCTGCTGCAGAGCACGGGGACCTTGGACTTGGGCAGCTGGCAGCCCATCCAGCCTTCCTTCCATTTGTTGGCTGCCCTCCTCTCCTTTCTTCTCTTGTCCTCCCCATTCTTCTCCTCCTTCCATCTGTTATTCCAGTCATGCAGCAGATGTGTGAGGAGTGCCACCCACAAGCATGGGAGATAGAGCAGTGGACAAAAGGCCCCCTGCCTTTATGGATCTTCCAGTCTAACAGGAGAGGGATGTTGTTCCCGAAAACAGCTGTTCTGTTATAATTGCGTTCAGGCCTGCAAAGGGCAGCGTACAGAGTGTGCCTGTGATGAGGATCCTGAGGGCAGGGAGGGTCTCTGTGGTTAAGGGATCTACGGACGCAGCTCTGTCAGATACGCAACTCTCTTCTCTCTTTACATCACCTCGCCCAAGGCTGTAAATAACTAAGTTGACATTAGTCCCTGCCCTGGGTGTCTGATCACCAGGTCTAGCATAGGAGACACATTGGGTAACTGATAACTGTATGATGTGATTCATACAGCCAGTGCAAAGTCTGTTCAGGGTGGGAGGGGAGCACAGAAGAGGCCATGGTCAACTCCAGGAGGACTTCCTGAAGGAGGTGATGTCTGTGCTGGGTTTTAAGAGCATGTAGGAGTTATACCTCTATTTTTCAAGAGTGAGAATTCTTAAACTAGCCCAGTGTTTCCGTGATGAATTGCAGTAGTCACTGCCTTGGAGAACAGTAGAGGAACACAGCCTGCTTTAGGTTTATTTGGCGGCCACAGAACCAGGGCTGTCTTGAAGCTTCACCCTAATGCTCTCTTTGGAGACGCGGCAACGCTTCTGGGAAGTCAAAGCAGAAAAAACGATCAGGAGTCAGCCACTGTGGGCTTCAGACCAGCACAGCTCCCTGTGTCAGTGGGACTTTGACAAATCCCTTCTTGTTGCTGGTCTTTTAGTTTTGTCGTCTGTAAAATGGAAATAATAGCATTTGTTTACTCAATAGAATGCTTCCTAAAGAAAATAAAGAGGACAGTGGGAGAGAGGGAGAGGACAGGCAGGCAGGGAAGGCTCTCCCACAAGTGGGAACTGGAGGATGAAAAGGTCCAGGTCTGGGGAAGAGCCTGCTGGGTGCTGAGGCCCTGGGTGATGAGCTCGCCAGGATCGAGCTGGCAGAAGGCCAGAGGTGGAGAAGGCAGTGAGGGGAGGGCGGTGGGGGCGGAGATGAGGGAGGAGGCATGGCCAGGGCAGGTCTGGCAGGGTCTTGAAGCCCAGGCTGAGGGTAATAAAAGTTAGCACAGCGTTGTTTATTGGGGGATAAAAGAAGTAACATACATGAAATGTTGAATAGCACAGGCCTTGTCATATATGTAAAAAGTTTAATACTGACTTATAAGAGACTAGACAAGTTTTATAATCATGTCCCTTTCCTAGCTTCAAATGAAAATTAGGTAGAGAATATATTTTGCCTTCCTTCAGACCACAGACTAAAGTTGAAATGGTGAGAAGTGGTGAGATTTGAGGTCACTTTTAAAGGTAGAGCCAGCGGCCTCTGCAGGTGGGTGGGGATGGAAGGAGAGGAGGTGGGGTGTGAAGGGTGATCACAAGGCTTCAGACCTGAGCCACTGTTGATTGAGGTGAGGAGGACTCAGGGAGGAGCTGGCATAGGGACAGTTGAAGCTTGAGAGGCCCATTAGATCAACGTGGAGATACCAGGTAGGCTGTGGAGGTACCACGTGGAGTTCCAGGAGAGAGGTCTCGGCTGGGGATGTGGCTGCAGATGTCACAGCATATAGATGGTGATACAGCCCTGAGGCTGGTCAAGTTCATCCTTGAAGGGCTCATTCTGTGCCTGGAACTGCTGGTCACGAGCACGGTGTCCAGGTGCTGTCCTTCTTGGGAGCATCTTGCTCTGTCGCCCAGGCTGGAGTGCAGTGGTGCAAACATGGCCCACTGCACAGGACCATAGGCATGTACCACCATGCCCACCGAATGTTTTTTTTTTTTTTTTTGAGACAGAGTCTCACTCTTTTGCCCAGGCTGGAGTGCAGTGGCACGATCTCAGCTCACTGCAACCTCTGTCTCCTGGGTTCAAGCGGATTCTCCTGCCTCAGCCTCCCAAGTAGCTGGGATTACAGGTGTGCACCATCACGCCCAGCTAGTTTTTGTATTTTCAGTACAGACAGGGTTTCACCACGTTGACCAGGCTGGTCTTGAACTCCTGACCTCAAGTGATCCTCCTGCCTTGGCTTCCCAAAATTTTGGGATTATAGGCATGAGCCACTGTGCCCAGCCCCAGCTAATTTTTTGACTTTTTTTCTTTCTTTCTTTTTTTTTTTGTAGAGATGGGGGCCTCACTTGTTGCCCAGGCTGGCCTCGAACTCCTAGGTTCAAGCAATCCTCCCACTTCAGCTTCCCAAATTGCTAGGATTACAGGTGTGAGCCACATTGCCCAGCCGGGGAGCCACTGATAAAGTGGGTGGACCAGACCAGCCCTTAGAGAAGTCCAGTGAAGGTGGGGAGTGGTCTGACAGACCAGGGAGCAAGCAGGGAGGAGTATTCTTACCTGGCATGCAATTCAGGGAACGCTTCCTGGAGGAGGTGGTCCTTGAACTGGTCTTGCTTAATCAACATCATTATTATATTTATTATTTGCACCTAAAAACTCCAGTTTACTGTGTAAGGCAGCTGTTCTGCAGCATCTGGTAGAAGGACGGGATCATGTCTAGGTCCGTGGCCAGGCCAGGCTCTGAGGGAAACTTGGTACCTGCAGCCCTTCCAGGTCACCCCTTTATCCCCCACCTGCATTCCTGAGGCCCCACCACCGGCTCTGGGGGATCTCAGGCCTTTAGAGAGGAGCCTGGGGTGTGGAGGCAGAAAGTATGTCTTTCCTTTCTCCTCTTCTCGTTATGAGACTTCAAGGTCTTCTGATTCTCTCCACAGATTTCCATCCTGACTGTTTTTGATGGTTTACTTAAATAAGATCCTTATGGTGTGACCGTTGCCAGCAGCACCGTTTGAAACCTGTTAGCTGAAACAAAAAGCCTTCTCGGAGGGAAATGAAAGGCCTGACTTTTGAAATCTAAGCATTCCTGTCCATCTGTCTTTTTTCAAATGGCCTCCATTTAAGCTCTTAAGTGTGTTCTGAGTGCCCCTTCCACTAAGAATATTCTGGGTAATGTTATGATATTTCCCTCAGCTACAATTACCCTGGCTTCGGGACTAACAGCTTGAAATGCTATCGTCTGTGAGCCAGTAGAAATGTGAGTTACAGGCTTCTTGCAAATTGCAGGCCCCCAGTCTGCCCGAGAGATGGGCTCTTGTGTCTAATCAGGGTGCCTTGCAGTAAACGCCGCTTGGGTCGAGTCTTCCTGGCCTACAGGAAGGCAATGGCTGTCATCGAACTGTGGGAACGGTCCTGCCTGTGAGTGTGCTGCAGAGTCTCAAAGGGCCACCCGGGGAAGGAGGGAGTTCAGCTCCACCCCCTCAGACTCGTATCCACTCCCCCGGCCAGCAGAAGAACCAAGCCTTGTTTATAGATAAATCATGGTGACAGCATCTTTTCACCTGGATCTTTGTCTCTGAGATCTGCCTTTGTTGATTTGGTGTTTTTGTATTTTAGTGCTTAGGTGCCCCTCAGCATAAAAAAGCCAGAAAGCTGCTCCGTCTCTTGGTTTGGAGGAGCAGAACAGCAGCAGATTCCCCTCTCTTCCTCTCCTGGGCTGTGAGGCTTCAGTCCACCAGCAGCACCCACTTGGCACTGACTCAGGGCTAGATACTGGGGACAAAGGCAGGCAGCACAGGCCCTCTTCTCTCAAAGGCCTCTTGCAATCGAGGGTGAGGGAAGAAGGGCAAGAATAGGACAGGCATGAGGATCAACATCTGTGTGAGAGGGAGTGGGAGGGAGGAGGGAGTGGTGGGTTCTGTTGCGGGGTGGGTGCAAGAATTCATTCTTTTTTATTTATTTATTTATTTTTTTTTAATTTTTTTTATTTTTTTATTTTTATTTTTTTTTTTGAGGCGGAGTCTCGCTCTGTCGCCCGGACTGGAGTGCAGTGGCCGGATCTCAGCTCACTGCAAGCTCTGCCTCCCGGGTTGACGCCATTCTCCTGTCTCAGCCTCCCGAGTAGCTGGGACTACAAGCGCCCGCCACCTCGCCCGGCTAGGTTTTTTTGTATTTTTAGTAGAGACGGGGTTTCACCGTGTTAGCCAGGGTGGTCTCGATCTCCTGACCTCGTGATCTGCCCGTCTTGGCCTCCCAAAGTGCTGGGATTACAGGCTTGAGCCACCGCGCCCGGCCTCTTTTTTATTTTTATTTTTTTTACAACTGTGATTGGACAAGAAGAATTCATTCATTTTTTTTTTTTTCTTTCCCCGAGATGGAGTCTTGCTCTGTCGCCCAGGCTGGAGTGCAGCAGTGCGATCTTGGCTCACTGCAACCTCTGGCTTCTCCTGCGATTCTCCTGCCTCAGCCTCCTGAGTAGCTGGGGTTACAGGTGCATGCCACCACACCCAGCTATTTTTTTGTATGTTTAGTAGAGATGGGGTTTCACCATGTTGGCCAGGCTGGTCTCCAACTCCTGAGCTTGTGATCCTCCCGCCTCGGCCTCCCAAGGTGCTGGGATTCCAGGCATGAGCCACCGCGCCCGGCCAGATTCATTCTTAAAAACATTTTTTTTTTAAATGAGCGTGTAGTTGAGTGCCAGGCACTGTTCTAGGTGCTGAGCAACCTGAAGAGAAGATGACAGAAAAGGCTCTTGCCCCCTCATAGCTGAGGTTCTAGAGTGAGCTATCCACATTCACATTGATTCTGATTAAATAAAATTAAGAATGTAGTCACTTGTTCATACTGGTCACATTGTAAGTATGCAAGCAGCCCCACATGGCTCGTGACTGGCTTTGGACAGCACAGATGGAGAACATCTCCATGTCTCAGGAAGCTCTGTTGGGCACCCCTGTTTCTTTTTTTTTTTTTTTTTTTTTTTTTTTTTTTTTTTTTGAGACGGAGTCTCGCTCTGTCGCCCGGGCTGGAGTGCAGTGGCCGGATCTCAGCTCACTGCAAGCTCCGCCTCCCGGGTTCACGCCATTCTCCTGCCTCAGCCTCCCGAGTAGCTGGGACTACAGGCGCCCGCCAGGTCGCCCGGCTAGTTTTTTGTATTTTTACTAGAGACGGGGTTTCACCATGTTAGCCGGGATGGTCTCGATCTCCTGACCTCGTGATCCGCCCGTCTCGGCCTCCCAAAGTGCTGGGATTACAGGCTTGAGCCACCGCGCCCGGCCCTAAGGGCACCCCTGTTTCAGAGGGAGGAGCAGCAGCTACAAGAACCGGCACGCCAGCCTGCGCTTGGCTTCTCAGGAGAACCGAGCCATCTATTGTGGGCGGCATGCCTGTCTTCCCAGCCATCTGGGGTCCCAGCTTGTTGACAGTTTCCTTCCCATGGTGTGCACATGGTCCAATGTGACCATGAAAACTGACTGCTGGTCATGGGGCCACAAGGGGTGTCTCATCCCATTCTTGCAAAGTCTTTACCAAAACTGCAATGAGCAGCAGAAAGTGGTCGGCTTGGAAAGAAGGATTTCCAAAGACTCGTTCTGCTTGGAGGTGATCAGGAGTATAATGCCTGCCTGGAGACTCTTTGGGGACACCAAGCACAGCAACTCTTCCCCGACACACGTGTGAACCAGCCTCTGAGAAAGCTGCCTGCGGGTGGCTGGTGGAAGAGGCTGCCCAGCTTATTCTGGTTCCATGCTCCATGATCTACTGATGGAGGTGCGTGGTGGAGCATCACTTAACCAAGAAGAAAGATGTCTGTGCCCAGAATTCGTTAAAACGGGTTTGGAAGATGATGAGCATGCTTTTTTTTTTTTGCTTAACATGCATTCCACATCACAGTGATGCGAATGAAGGTCTGTGGTCAGGAGGGGATGTGGAAAAGGCAGTGTGGGTCTCTGACAGTGGAAACACCGAGGTGTTTAGACCAAGAGTGTGAAAGACTTTTTCTAAATTCCATGTTGTCTTCTCTGTCTTTTCATTCCTGTTTCACCTTTTTAATTCTGCTACTTTCTCTGAACACTCGGCCCTCTGAACCCCACCTGTAGGAATTAATGAGTAGATCTTTCCCTTATAACCCCCTTTCCAGTTCTCTGTGTGATTAAATGCTTTCCTGATGTGGCAAAATAATTTCAAGAAATACAGCAAGTCTTTTGGGCTGCAAAAAGACTGGTTCTCATTACTTAGCAGTCTTTATATGTGTGCATAACCCTTGGATGTTGGAAAAGCTGTCCTCTGTTCACATGGAGAACCTGATCGCTCAGGTCTTCTAATGTAATCAGCATTTCCCTGTGGAGCTGTGTCTCTTGCCTGCCTCTGTACCTGACAGCTGTCTTCTTAATGCTTACTGTGTAACAAGGTCTTAAAGTTTATCTAGAGCCTCCAGCAAGTCAGGGAGGAGAGTGGGCATCTGTTGAACTATAAGGTGGTGAACACATGGCCAGGCGCGGTGGCTCACACCTATAATCCCAGCACTTTGGGAGGCTAAGGCAGGCAGATCACTTGAGGCCAGGAGTTTGAGACCAGCCTGGCCAACACAGCCAAAAATCAGCCGGGCCTGGTGGCTTGCATCTACTCAGGAGGCTGAGGCACGAGAATCGCTTGAACCCGGGAGGCGGAGGTTGGTGGTGAGCCAAGATTGCGGCACTGCACTCCAGCCTGGGCGACAGAGACAGAGCAAGGCTCTGTCTGAAAAAAAAAAAAAAAAAGAAGAAGAAGGAAAAAAAAATAGGTGGTGAACACGAAACTGAGAAAGCGGGTAAGAAAGAATTAGCATTTGTTGAACACTGACAGTCTGGCAAGCTCTGGTCTAGGCGCTTGATCTGCTTGTCTCGTTTCTCATGACAGCCCTGTGTGCAGAGCAAGTAGCAGCCGCATTTTACACAGGAGGAAAGTGAGGCTCAGGGAATTGGGACACTTGCTGAGCGTTCACAGCCAGTGAGAGGTGGAGCACGGGCGCGCGTCCCAGTCTGCCTGCATCAGAGCCCTTGTTGTCCAAACCTCCAGAAAGCCCTGTTTGTTGCCAGGACCCAGAAAAACCTTTGTTGGAGCTAGCAGCTTTGCCTCCGAAATTTCAGATAGCCAGGGCTCAGGCTCCCTGCTCACTGGCCATGTCTTCATGGAATGATTCATGGAATGTACTTTTCCTTCCTTCCCTCCAGGTCACCATGGAGTAACAAGTATGACCCTCCCTTGGAGGATGGGGCCATGCCGTCGGCTCGGCTGAGAAAGCTAGAGGTGGAAGCCAACAATGCCTTTGACCAGTATCGAGACCTGTGAGTCACTTTCTCCTGTTGTACTTTAGCTCTTGTGATTTTTGAGAGGTAAATCCTAAGTGGCAGTGTTCTATCTTGAATCTGTTACCTGGCCAAGCATTCTCCCTTGAATCTGTTAACTGGCTCACCTAACTAAAATTGGGAGCCATCCATAGCAGGATGCAGGGCACTCGTTTGATGGTTGGGTTGGTTATGAGATGACTCGGTCATAGAATGCTACCATACTTCACTATGTGTTGTTCCCCTGCATCATGATTCATCATAACAGCAGGTACCACAGTACAGCGCCTACTGTGTGTAAGAAACAATGCCAGATATTTCTACATAGCATCTCAAATCCTCACAAACATAGCTCGTTTAGTCCTCGTTTCTCAGATGAAGAAATTAAGACACAGATTAAAGTGTTTGTCCACAGCAAGGGGTAGAGGCAGGAATTAAAGTCAGGCCTGTTTATCTCCAAAGGTGCTTATGGATTTTTTGCCGTACCACACGCTCAGTTCTGACCTGGAGCTCAGGGGCCTCCACCTCCAGCTGCTCCTAGGCCAGGATGAGCGCAGTCCTTACAGGGTGGGAGCAGAGCAGCAAACATCTTCCTGAATCCTGAGTTGTTTGCAGCAAACATCTTCCTGAATCCTGAGTTGTTCGCAGCCTCGGCACCTGCCTTAAAAAGCGTTTTGCTAGATCTGTTGAGATTTCTTCCTGCTCCGTCTGATCCTGCCTCCCAGCACCGCAGCACCAACATGTCACTTAATTGTTCAGGTTTACAGGCAAGGACTCCAGAGAAAGTTAGCCATAATCAACAGAATCTCTTTTATAATTAAGTTCTATACTGAAAATATATCTAAACTGTAAAATAGGCAATACTAATTCAAGTTGGCAGGCTTTTTTCTGTAAAGAACCAGATACTAAACGTTTTAGGCTTTGCAGGCCACATAAGGTCTCTGTTGCTGCTTCTTGGTTTGTTTTCTCTTTAACCTTTAAAATGTAAAATTCACCTCTTGAGCTTTGAGATGGGTGGGGCTTGGCCTCCAGTCTGTAGTTCGCCCACCCCTGGCCTAGGATGTAAGCAAGAAAATGGACACAAGAAAAGGAATCATCCCAACAGTGTCAAAAAGGTAGTGCTGCCCTACTTAGTGTGAGGGGTTCATGTCTTCACTTTGCAGGTATTTGGAGTGGCTGTATAGTTCACGGCAGCTTGCTGTAACACATAAAGAATTTCTGGCAGGCACAGTGGCTCACACTTGTAATCCCAGCACTTTGGGAGGCCAAGGTGGGCACGTGGCTTGCGCCCAAGAGTTTGAGACCAGCCTGGGCAACAGGGTGAAACCCCATCTCTACGGAAAAAAAAAATACAAAAATTCACTGGCTCTGGTGGCATGCGACTGTAGTCCGAGCTACTTGGTAGGCTGAAGTGCGAGGACCACATGAGCCCAGGAGTTTGAGGCTGCAGCAGTAGCTGTAAGGGCACCACTGCACTTCAGCCTGGGCGACAGAGTGAGATCCTGCCTCAAAAAAATTAAAAAGTTTCTTTTAGAAGCTGATTTTCGAGGAAAAGGGATACTTCTCAATATCTGACACACAAACAGAAAACCCATAGCACTTAGTAGAATGAAGTACACAAGCACAGATCTGCGGAAGACAAGAATAAATGGCCTTAAACATTTCAGTGTCCTTGAAACGCATCAGTTTGTAATACAGCCTTATCTTTGGTATCTATTACGTACGAATATTTTATATATGTTATCTTTACTCCTTAACAAGAACCTCTGGGGAAGATGGTTTTGTTCCTCTTTTTACAAATGAGACCAAGGTTCCAAGAGGTTAAATGACTCACACAAGACCACAGGACATGGAGATGAAAAGCTAGGATTTGAAACCATATTTGTCTGAAATTCCCATAAATTGTTGATTTTCACAGTTAAAATAGGCTTCAGTCTTTAAAGGTTATTATATCTAGAACTGTGTCCTATTGTAGAATAGCTCCTTCTCCAGTGATACTGAAAAGCTGACTCATAGCTCTGTGGTAGTTTACTTGTAATGGTTTTTTACTGTCTTCTACCTGCCCATTTTGTAAGAAGCCAATCCAGCTATTAAACAAGAATGCTAGGTAGAATCAGTTTGATATTAAAGTGATAATACTGGTAATAAAATAACGATGGTAAGAACAGTTACCAGTGGCCATGCCAGTGGGCCTCCAGGTGGTCTCTCATTTGGTCTTCACAAGAACCCATGAGAGAGGGCTATCCCCCTCTTACAAACGAGTTGACAGATCAGAAAGGTGATATAACTTACCCAGGTTCACGGAGCTAGTAAGTGATGGAACTGGGATATCAAACCATCCTTATCCAGCTCCAGAGTCCAACATCAATTTATTTACTCAGCAGATGTTTGAGTGCCTCCCATGAGCCTGGTGCTCGCTGCGTACCAGGGATGCACCTCGTGTGGTAGATGAGGCTTCTGCCCTCACCACACTCCATTGTGGAAAAACAAACAGGGGACAAGTGAACAAATCAGTGCTGGCCGGGTGCGGTGGCTCAAGCCTGTAATCCCAGCACTTTGGGAGGCCGAGACGGGCGAATCACAAGGTCAGGAGATCCAGACCATCCTGGCTAACACGGTGAAACCCCGTCTCTACTAAAGAATACAAAAAACTAGCCGCGCGAGGTGGCGGGTGCCTGTAGTCCCAGCTACTCGGGAGGCTGAGGCAGGAGAATGGCGTAAACCCAGGAGGCGGAGCTTGCAGTGAGCTGAGATCCGGCCATTGCACTCCAGCCCGGGCGACAGAGCGAGACGCCGTCTCAAAAAAAAAAAAACAAAACAAAACAAATCAGTGCTGCTGGTAATAACAGGGAGCAGCTGACTTGTTATGTAGAGCGGCCCATGAAGCCTCTTGAGGAGATACTTGACCGAGGTCTGACATCAAGGAAGCCAGCCAGGCAAGGGGACTGGTCGTGGCAGGGTCTCTGAGGCAGGGGCAAACTCACCTGTCTAAGGCCCTGAGACTGGTGCCCCTTGATGTGCACACACAGCTGTCAACCAGCAAGTGCACACCCTCAGCCTCTTTTAAATTGCAAGTTGATTTGAAAGAGATTTGGGCAAAATTGGCCCCCTTTATAGCTTTGTAAACTTCTCAGGAGCCATCTCAGGATACTCAGGGAATACAGCCTGCCCTTTCAGTCAAGTTTGAAGGTGGAAGTGGAACATTCCCCCTTGAAAGTGTTTGCTAGATTTTCCCCCAGCTTAGGGAGCTAACCTGCCATGCATGCCGTCCCCTAAGCCTGAGGAAGTTGCCTGGCCTCACCCCTTCTGTTCTATGAGGAGGCTGTACTCTGGCTTTTTACTGGGCTACATGTTGAGATATGGAGGAGGGGGATTCTGATTTTTTATGAGACGTAAGTGTTCATGTTGTTACTCCCTTAATAAAGTGATTCAGATGTGTTGCCTTACTTTGCCATTTAGGGCCAGCCTTGGGGAAGAGCCCAGTTTCATCTTGAACTTCTGCTTCCCTTGTTCACCCTTCCCATCTCATCGTTCACATATGTAACGATACATGGTTTTGTGCTTCTGCAGGGGCTTGGTTGGCCTGTTATCATGAGAATTTCCCTATTATCATTAAAACTCTTCAGAATAATCACTGAATCCTTACAGTGACTGTAGTGCCAGTGGGAGTTACTCCGTTTGGCAGCTGATGAAGCTGAGGCTCAGAGAAGTACTCAAGCTGGTTAACACAGCTAGAAAACCACAGGAGCCAGGAGCCATAGCTGAGGCCTCACTCTTCATGCTGGCTCTGGTGAAGCCTTTCCCTTCCCTGGGAAATGTATATTTGTAAGATGGCTTTTGATTTCTGTGTGCCTTTGACTTGCCTACACACTCCTCTCTGAAGGTAAATTGACTCGGTAGAGTTGAAAGAGGGGTGACAAGACAGCATCCTACCCCCAATTGGGGGTTGAACTGGATAACCCAGACCCCGAGGGTCTGTGACAGTGTGTAGTGGGATCCAGGCCGGTGCCGTTCTGTTCCCAGCACCTCAGGAGGAAGGAGGAGAGGGGAGCACAAGGGCTCAGTGGCCCCACAGGAGAGGCAGGAGGCCCTTCCTTCCCTTGCATGTGCAGGGGCAGTGGAGCCAGGTTTTTCTTGGGTGACAGGGATCGCAGACCACCAAAGGGACAGCAGTTGGAGCTGTCATCCGGGACACCAGAGGCATGAATTTTGAGTCACCCAGTGCCATTGAGGTGTGCTGAGGAGCTCTCTCTCCTGGAACCATATGCGAGGAACATTTTCCCGGCTGAACCACGTGTGACGAACAAACCCATTTATAGTCTAAAAATTAAGAGAACAAGTCCTTTTTTTTCTTTTTAAAAAACATCTTGGTGTACATTGCTCATCTCCAGAAGTTCCCATTCCCAGAGCGCCCCGCGAGGCTGTTGGTGGCCATGTGAGTGACCACAGCAGGCCCTGGAATGCAAGCTCTTTTCCCCATGGCTTTGGAGCAGAGGGGAGTCAGCTGGGTGGCCTTGTCTCCTGAGGAGCATTGGCCAGGGTCACACTCGGTTTTCTAGGGACCAGTTGTTCCATGGGGTGGAGAGGCAGTAGGCCATCGCTTTCTCTTCATCTTTCGTCCAGCCCTTCCCCGTACAAATGCTTTCTCGCAGAAAGACTTGTTTGTTGTCCCCTGAGCGAGGCCACAGCTCTCCCACCTGTCTTCTGTTCAGGTTGGCAGATGGGTTCAGGCAAGGGTCACTCTGAGAGGAGACCTCTACCCAGCGCTCCCGTCTGCAGGCTTGGTCACCCTGAACTGCTGCCTGAGGGGCCAGGAAAGTGGCCGGTGTCCCTGGCCTGGTGAGAGATGGCCGGAGCTTCAACCAGACCCACCCTGCGAGGAGAAAAGGGGAGTGGCTGGAGAAGCCACCCCTTAAGAGCAGGTTGGGCTCGCCCTTGTGCCCAGGAGGACTGCATAGGTGCAGCTGCCACTTTCAGGCCACACACTTCAAGCCTGCGCCCCTGGTGGTTGGGGGTTGGAAGAGCAGACTGTGTTGACAGGGTCTGTAATTCACAACGATTCCAGGTGCTTCTGAATTGTCGGATCCTGATGAATCACAGTTAGGACTATGTTTGACTTGAGCTCCAGCCTCATGACCACCAACCCCATCGAATGACTGAGAGCTGCCAGTCTCCTGCCATGTTGGAGCTCAGAATCCTCCTGTGGGGACACCATGCTGCAGCCAGCTTCCAGGGACTCAAAAGTCTCTTTATGCTGGGAAGGTCACACTGGACTTGGCTCACACAGAGATTTGACCCAAAAAAAGGAATAAAGAGGCCTCGAATACCCTGTTCTACCCCTGCTCCTGCCCCTGCTGTATCCTGCTGGCTCATGCCAGAAGACTGGACTTGCCGTCTGTGGGTATGTTTGTTGGCGGCTGACGTAGCACCCACAGGCACTGGCCGTGTGTGCCACAGTCTGGAACGAGGTCCTTGTCCCCCACCCATTCGCCCATTAGCTTTGTCCTTACTCCTTGAGGCCGTGCTTAAAAAGATGAATGGTGCTTTGGGAGGCCGAGGCAGGAGGATTGCTTAAGGCCAGGAGTTCGAGACCAGCCTGGGCGACATAGCAAGACCCTGTACCTCCAAAAAATAAAATATAAACATTAGTCAGGCATAGAGGCACACACACACACATAGGCCTAGCTACTCAGCTGAGGTGCGAGGATCACTTGAGCCCAGGAGTTCAAGGCTACAGTGAGCTATAGTCATGCCATCGTACACCAGCTTGGGTGACAGAGTGATTCCTTGTCTCTGGGGGAAAAAAAAAACACACAACTAAAAAATTAAAAATATGTGAAAGGAGACATTGGTGAAGAGACAGGCTTGAGGGTCCAGAGACCTAGAGCATGATCCAGGCGGCCCATGGGCCACACCAGCCTTCCCAGAGAGCAGAACTTACCATCTCCCCAGAGGCTCCCTCTGCCACCGGAGAGAAAAATCTTCTTCACTGGATCCTGAGGGAAAGACGTGGATTCTGTCTTCAGGCTCTGAGCTTTGATCCCTGGCTCTGTAAAGGCTCTGACTTTGCAGGGAGTTGGATTTAATCATCAGCACATGGAATCAATGTCAGAATGATGGAGCTGGGCCAGGGGACGGGTTGACCAGCAGGCCTTTCTGGCTTGTAACTCCTTGGAGATGTGGCAGCCCCTCTCCCCTGTGGATTGAAAGGGCCAGCAGTTGGGAGCATGACTCCTTAAGGTGGGCAAAAGGCAAGTAAGGGTGCGGGGGGCTGAGCTGTGTGTCCTCACGGCTTCCTCTGAAGTCCGCTAGCTCCTGGCTTGCCCTGCCCCTGCTGGGCCCCTGCGGCACTCTCACTTCCACGTCCCTTCCATACTGATGATTCCTTTCTCTGTGACATCCTCAGGGGCAGAAGGGATCATAGTAGCACTTTCCCGAGGAGAGTAACCGTCAAGCCCCTGTGGATAGCACTGCCCCAACAGCCTTGTTTTTTAGGTTAAAAGAGCCAATTTGTGCAAATGCTTAGGAGATGACAAGCACATTTTGCTGGAGTGCCGGGGCCAGGTAAGGGTGTTATCTGCTGTCAAGTCACCTTCATTTTCATCACTTTCCCTCCCCAACCAGCCCACCCCCTGGTCCCCAACATCTAGGCTATTCTCTCTACCAAGCCCCGAGATGGTTTTCTGCCTGTAATTGATGGGCCTGGCTCATCCAGGGGATGTCACGAGAACTCAGTGCTGAGGCAGAGGGAAAGGCAATGGAGCGGGCCAGCTCTTGGGCAGCTGACTTGGAGGATCATTTGATGTTCTATCTCGGCAGAGCCGACTCTACTTTCTTAGGTCCAAGCCTAGTCTAGCTCATCAGTCACAAAACCTCATCTTTGACCTAAGTGATCTTGCTTGGGAAACACTTAGAAGTGGAGACTTTGCTGTAGGTCAGGCACCGGCAGCTCTCAGAGGAATATCTTACTGGTGTGAGCGACCAGTGGGCTGCCATGAACCCAAAGACTAACACTTTGATTTTTCAGGTTCCTGGAGAAGACAGGAAACCTTCCCTGCTCGAGCTTTCACAGCAAGTCTGGCCCTGGCCTGTGTCGGCCCCGAGTTCTGCCTGGGACCAGATGTTCTGACCAAAGGGCTGGCACTGCCTTCTTCTAAAGATGATTACTCCCATCTGTGCCAGACGTCTCGCCCCATGCTCTGAAGTCCTTGGCTCTTGGCTTGGAGCAGATAATACCTTCAAACATGCGGTTGTAATTTATTGGCCTTATAAGTTAATTTTAGTGGGTGTGCAATTGATTGAAATCAAAGCCTAATGAAGGCCAGAGTCTGGGGGGTGGAGGAGCAGGGTGGGAGGGAATTTTGTGTTTTTCCTTGCTTCAGTTCCGAGATAATCTTCAAAAGCTTTAATTAGCTTTTCCAATCAGCCCTCCTTGTCTGGAAGAAGTTTATAGAGTGAAACAAGGTTGGCGTCCCCGTGGCAGTCCCAGGGCCCTAGGGCCTCTCCAGGAGTGGAGGAGCCAGGAGCTTGGTGGATGGGCACTCCTAGGCTTTCCAGCACCTGTACCCTCTCTGGGCCATTTCAGAACTGCAGTTGTTCCTGCTCCTTCCCGCCATTTGATGTTTGAGGAACATTGGCCCAGGAAGGGCAGGACGTCCATGTTCACATGTGAGAAATGTTTGCACCTGATTTCCGGGGTCCTTGAAACTACAGGTTCCCAGCCCCGGGCCCCTCAGTGCACCCCTTCCTCGAGAGGCGAGCATGGAGGAACTGCAGGCGATAGGGGGAGGTTTTCCAGGGAAATAGTGCAGAAGTGTGAGCAGGCAGCTGTAAGTGCTGGGAGGCTTTCCAGGCAGAAGGCACCGCCACTTCACGCCAAAAGCCTCTGACCCTCACCAAGGTGTCTGAGGCCCGGCCACAGAATGGAGAGGACCTTGGCTTTAAAGAGCTTTGGACTGGATTCTCTATTTGTCTATTCTTGCTGACCGACTGTGCGCGAGTGAGTTAACCTCTCTGAGCCTCCGTTTCCTTACCCATCCTGCTGGCTGAGGTGTCACTCAGTGACACACTGTGCGTCAGGCCCCTACTGCATTCAGGCCTTGCCTCCACCCAGCACCTTCCAGGCTGCTGGGTGACAGGGCTCTTTGAATTGTGCAGCAGGTATCTGTATGTGCGTCTTACATTCTGTGCATTTATGATCACGGTATGGGGCTGTTTGGGTGGCGGACCTGGTGGGGTAGCAGGCTTCGTGATCATTCGAGAAAGCTGTGGTTTCAGGATGGAGCTCTTCCACCACTTCCCACAGCAAGGCCTCCAGGAAATCTCTGTCTCAAAAATGGAATTGATGATTGCTGCTCAGTCTACATCATCAGGATGCAGTGAGGCTGAACAGAGATGCTAGTGGTGCCCGTCTGCAGTGACTGGAGAGAGAGTCCTTGGGATCGGTCACCAGGTCCTTACCGAGAGCCTGCCAGCGACAATGCCATGCTCCCAGAGTCAGTGGCAAATGCATAAGGCCCAGTCCCTCCCTCACCGGGGCCCATGTTTCAACACAGGAACGAGTGAACAGATGAACACAATACTTGCACAATTTGATAAATGCTGCAAAGGAACAAGAGCTGGATCCTGCAGTGGGGAAGAGCGAAGGGTGTGGATGTTAGGGAAGGCTCTGAGGAAGGAACTGTGGGTTAGTTACAGGGGGTTTGCACTTGAGTAGAGAGAGCTAACAGAGCTGGCCTGAGACTGCTGTCCCTTGGAGGCCTGCTTGCCAGCTTGGCCTGCGGCTGGCATCTGGGAACTTGGGTTTCGGGAGGGGTCTCACCACTCCGTGGTAAGAGTGGCTTCCGACGCCTGAACTGTGTGCAAACAGTATGGCCTTCCTTCTCCTTTCCTTGTGGGCATCTGAAATTTTACCAAGTGCTAGGTAGAGGGTGCTTAGCAGTACTGCCCTGGGCATTGAGTTCCTGGCGTGCTTCCCCAGTAGACGGCACTTCACACATGCAGTCAAACCCATCCCTGGGGTAGTACATCACGTCCTGTGTGACTTCATGGAGCAGGGCATTGAAAGCTGGTGCCTGGTTTCTCAGGACCCCGGCCCCTGCGCCTTCTCCCTGGGCCTCCTTTGCCCTATTCCCTTTCACTGCAGTAACCCTTGGCCCCGAGGGCAAGTTTGTACCGCATTCCGTGAGTCCTCGCAGCGAATTATGGAGCCTCAGGTGGTCTGGGGATCCCGGACACAGCCCTGTACTGTGTTGGGGGAGGACAAGGACAGTGCCCTGAGCAGTGAGAACCGCCTGGGCCACGCCCTGAAGTGATTCCCAGTGGTCGTGGGCAGCGAGTGGAGGCCGGAACAGGACAGGGCAGTGGGGAGAGGCGCACAGGCCTGTGGGGCGCCGCCTCTGGGTGTCATTCTGGGAGACTTGGGAATTGTCTGAAAGGTTCGAAGGGGAGGACAGCTCTGATGTGCATCCTAAGAAGTTCCTCAGAAGTAGTGTGGAGGCTGGATTGGAGAGGCCGGTCGTGGGAAGGACCTGACAGCTCAGCTAGAGTGGAGAGCTGCTTCCCTTGGTCTGGCTGAGTGAGCTCTGCAGTTCCAGGTACCCCGGGGCTTTTTCCACCGCTGGAAACGGCCAGGCCTACGAAGTCAGAGTCCCACTGGGAGGTGGGCAGAATAAGGGGAGTAATGGAGAATGCTTAGGAATGTCTTGGAGCTGCTGGGACGGTTTGGTTGGGGACATCCCCCTTCACTCCCTGCCCCTTCAGTGAGGTCTGTGTTCTCATTTCCTTGCCCAGAGGTAGGACCTTTCCCCAGATGTAAAGGCCTCCGGAGGGATCCTGTGATGGGCACCGCTTGCCACTCCTCTTGCACTCAGGACAGCGGGGTGGAGCCAGGCCGTCGTTGGCTTCTGGCATGTCCACAGTGTGATTAGCACTTGGGTTTGAACATGTTTGTGTCTTCAGCCATGTGCGCACAGGCCTCTGAGAACCCGGCCTGCCTGCTATGGGACACTGGCTTGCCACTGCCTGGGGCTTGTGAGAAAGTGCCAGAAGCACTTAATGGGGAAACCCAAGCCCACCTCGGTTGTGTTGTTTTCGCAGAGCAGGGAGAAAGGTCTGGAGAAACCTCACAGCTCTGGGGGAGTAGAGCTGAGCCTGCTTCCTGCTCTCACGGTGCGTTTCAGCTCTTTCGTGACCACTGCTCCTGGCCGGGGGGGGGGGGGGGGGGGGCGGTCTGCTACAGTTAGCAAACCCCTAAAGAGTGGGTCTAGACAGGCTTGCATGTTGCCCCCTGTCCTGGGGGTCCCTTTCATCTGGCATCCCAAGGCTGCAGGCCAGTGTCTGGTTGCTTGGCATGCGCGGTCTGATTTTCATCTGCTGAAAGAAAGTTAAATGGAAAACAGGAGTGTGCAGAAAACAAGTTTGCTTATAAACATGATCCTCACGTCAGCATCAGGGACTCTGATGCCTCCGGAATTCTTGGGTTCCTGTGACCAGATAGCACACAGTCAAGCTTTGGTTTGGGCTGTTGCACATGCTGGAGTGAAACCCCGCGGCTGAAAGCAGGGACCAGTTCCCTCCCTTGGTCAAGCCTTGCCGTCCTGCCAGAGACCCTGCACTCCCCTTGCTAAGATGTTTCCCTGGCTTCTGTGATGGAAAGCTGCTTTGTGCTAGTATCAAGAATAGGTGGGGTGGGGCGCAGTGGCTCACACCTGTAATCTCAGTGTCTGGGGGCTGAGGTGGGAGGATCACTTGAGCCCAGAAGGTGGAGGCTGCAGTGAACTATGATCCCACCACCATACTCCTGCCTGGGTGACAGAGTGAGACCCCACATCTAATTTAAAAAAAAAAAAAAAAAAAAAAGGCATTCTTGCAGTGACCGAGCCAGCAGCCCCAGCTGCCTCACTGAGGTAGAGAGCCCTCCAAAATCCCCAGTACGGGGTGCTCAGGGTGTGTCCCAGATTCCTGGTCACCCAGTGGGCTCCCTTTTTAACCCTGACTCTCTCCACTTTTTTTTTTTTTGTAAGAAAAACAAAAAATGGAGATGGGGGGGGTCTCACTGTGTTGCCCAGGCTGGTCTCAAACTCTTAGCCTCAAGTGATCCTCCCATCTTGGCCTCCCAAAGTGCTGGAGTTACAGGCGTGAGCCACCGCATTTGGTCTTTCTCCACTTTGGGGCAGCTTTGTGTTCAGTGATGTGGCTTCATACGTGCATCTAACCTACAGGCCGACCCCGTTCTGTCCGTCTGCACTCCATCCCACCACAGCTGGCATGTCTCAGGATGGCCAGGCAGACTGGCATGGGGCAGAATACGGGCACTGGGGCCAGCCAAGCCTGACATCTCCTCCCAGATCCCTGCTTCTCAGCCTGTGACTTGGGCACATTCCTTATCTCTCTGGGTTACAGTTTTCTTAACTGTAAAAAAAAAGATATGCAAAGCCCCCGACACAGAATTTCTCAACAATGGCAACTTTGGATGAGAGTGATGACTTGGAAGCCCAGAAAGCCCTGACTGTTGATGGCTCATGAGGTAGCTCCATGGGGCCAGCGGTGTTTTTAAAACTAGTCCAGAGAGCAGAAGACGGTCGCAGTGGTGCAGAGTGTGGACAGTTTGGTCAGATCCCAAAACCAGATCCCAGAGCCAGATAGCCGGCCCCAGCGGTGGCACCATTGTTTCCAGAAAGGCCTTCATTATTTCTCTTTAAGTAAAAAAATAAAAGTCTCGTAAAAGAGAGGCTCTGAAGCACGGCAGCCGCAGTCCAGATGTGCCTTCTGAGTGCAACTGGCATTAAAGTCGCACATGCCTAAGCTGATTGGTATGTTGACTCGGGGGATTGTTGCACCTGTGTGTACTGGAAGGAATTTCCGCTGAATACCTGTCTCGTGTCGACGGGCAGCCTCTGGGCCGTGTTCCCTAAACCGTGGTGAAAACAGCTGGTCTCAACACACAAACAAGGGTGGTCGAGTTTCAGCATCAGCTCTGGACACGGCCCGCCCAAAGCCAAGTGTGGATCTTTCTCCATTTTGTGTGGGGCCTGTGCCTGTGGGTACGGAACCGCTCCTAGTAAGCGGCACTTTGTGTTTCCAAGGGACGTTTCCAGGGCAGCTCAGAACACGTCGAGGTTGCCTTCTCCCCTCTGCTCAGAAAGTAAGAGCCTGATGAAAACCAACAGCCACCAGTTGTTGAGTGCTTGCTCTGCCAGGTGCCATGGCAAGTGCTTGCCCGTTTGGTTTTTTTCTTGTGATCTTCCTTGTATCTCCTCATGCTTGTTTGCCAGATGCATCTTGAGTGTAGGCTGGTAAAACAGCTTATATAAGAAAGAGAAGCCACATTCTGCAGCCCCTCGTGTGCCGTCTGCAGCTCTCTGGACTTTGCAACATTGTGCCCACTGGGCAGCACCCACGCCTATCCATTGGACAGAGGATGTACTCGGCTTCTTTTCGAAGTTGGCTAGAGGGCAGCCAGCAGAGCAAAAAGGAATGTTGGTCTACACCATGAGGAAGGGGGCCAGGTTTTAGATGCCTCTCTGAGCAGAACGGACAGTTTTCTCTTTTTCCTGGGGTGGAGTCAAATTGTTCCCACCTGTGAATACCAGGTGCCTGTTTTGTTGTAAGGATGTTAAGGATGATCAGAAAAACAAACTACTGCTGATAGCAGTTTGTTCCTAGGAGGGAACAAAAAGGCATTGTTTTGGGGCCAGAACCTCAGCTGCCGGGGAATGGTTCTGCCTCTGGGTTTTATTCTCTTCCTCTTTGCCATAAAATCAGTCATGGAGCTTGAGAGTCTCTGTTTCTTTTTTGTTGTTGTTTCTTTTGAGACGGAATCTCACTCTTGTCGCTCAGGCTGGAGTGCAGTGGCGCCATCTCAGCGCATCGTAACCTCTGCCTCCCGGGTTCAGGCAATTCTCCTGTCTCAGCCTCCTGAGTAGCTGGGATTACAAGCACTTGCCACCACACCTTGCTAATTTTTGTATTTTTAGTAGAAACAGGATTCACCATGTTGGCCAGGCTGGTCTCGAACTTCTGACCTCAGGTGATCTGCCGGCCTCGGCCTCCCAAGGTGCCAGGATTATAGGCATGAGCCACCGCACCCAGCCGCGAGTTTGTTTGAACTAATGCCTGTATGACCTTGTCTTTGTCATGACCAAGCACCAGTTACAGCAAAAAGTGTCCCTCATGACCATTTATTTTATGTATATATATATATTTTTTGAGACAGGGTCTCACTGTGTTGCCCAGCCTGGTCTTGAACTCCTGGGCTCAAGTGATTCCCCCCACCTCGGCCTCCCAAAGTGCTGAGATTATAGACATGAGCCACCGTGCCTGGCCTACGACCACTTACTTGTCCCAGGTCTTGCTGCTATTCCTTAGTGAGATCCCAGAAGCAGAACACACCGTACATGTGATGGGAGAACATAGGGTAGGGAAAGGAAGACTCCCGTGGAATCTTACATGTTGGAGCTGTTTGAGGGCCCGGGTTCCCTAGCTTAGCACCAGATCATAGAGGAATTCTGCTTTTTCCAGTTACATCAACATTTCAAACTTTTTAGTCTGAACTCTTCAGCCAGCATTCCAGCCAGCCCCACCTCCTGTGTTCCCTTCTACCTCTACCTCTCCCTCATCAACCATAGCAGGTCCCCTCGACTCAGTCAAGGCTATGGGCGTTTCCATCTTTTTTTTTTTTTGAGGTGGAGTTTCGCTCTTGTTACCCAGGCTGGAGTGCAGTGGTGCAATCTCAGCTCACCGCAACCACCGCCTCCTGGGTTCAAGCGATTCTCCTGCCTCAGCCTCTCAAGTAAATGGGATTACAGGCATGTGCCACCATGCCCGGCTAATTTTTTTTTTTTTTTTTTTTTTTTAGTAGAGACAGGGTTTCTCCATGTTGGTCAGGCTGGTCTCGAACTCCTGACCTCAGGTGATCTGCCCACCTCAGCCTCCCTAATTGTTGGGATTACAGGTGTGAGCCACTGCGCCCGGCCTGGTTTCCATCTTTACACTGACTCCAACGTGAAAAAAGTGCCCAGACCAGAGCCCTCCTTCCTAGTGGACCATCAATTTCTCCACAGAAGCCTTCAGTAGAGCTGCCAGTGCTCTTTCTGGAAATCCACGCGATATATACTCAGTGACATCCTCATTTGCACGGTCCCCTGCTTTCACATGTATTCCCGTGCATAAAGACTTCGGGGGAAGAGTGGCTTGGATAGAATACAGATCACAACAGACTTGGGATCCCAGAAGAGACGCTGAAATGTTGAAGTCATGTCTATGAGAGTGATCTGTAACAGATTTGAGTGGAAAGTGACATTCTTGGGTCCAGTCTACCAAGTTCTCAAGTCCAGGATGTGAGAGGCAATTTCATGGCAACACATAAGAAAAAATATTCAGCTCTGCACCCTGGCTCATGCCTATAATCCCAGCACTTTGGGAGGCCAAGGTGGGAAGATTACTTGAGCCTAGGAGTTCAGGACCCGCCTGAGCATAGCGAGACCCCATCTCTACAAAAAAAAAGTAAAATTACCCAGGTGTGGTGGCATGCACCTGTAGTCCCAAGCTACTCAGGAGGCTGAGGTGGGAGGATCACTTGAGCCCAGAAGATTGAGGCTGCAGTGAGCCATGGTCATGCCATTGCACTCCAGCCTGGGCAAGAGAACGAGACCCTGTCTCAAAAAAAGAGAGAAAAAAAAAAGAAAAAATATTCCATTTGAGATGACTTTGCAAGTTGAGTTTGTGTAGCATGAATTAGGTGTGATTACTATGAAAGCTAATTTGGTCTTGAGCGCTGGAAGGAGGAGTAGCCTTTTTGCCAAGAGATGTGCTGGTCTCTGCTATGCTGTGCATTGGTTAACACTTAGTTGGGGCATTGTTTTCTGTTCTTTTAAGACATTGACAACCTGGAGTATGTTCAGAAGGATAAACAAGGTATTGAGTCGTATGAGGAATAATACAAGGAGGAGAAGGTCAGAAACGAGAAATCTTGGAGTTTATGTGCGCCAGTTTTAAATGTTTGAAAGGATTATACAAGGAAAGGGCATTAAGTTCTTGTTTTCTGTGATTCCGGAAGGCAGTAGTGAGAAGTTTTCACTCACGTCCAGAGAGAACTGTCTGGGTTGTTCAGAACAGAAATGTTTGCCTCAGAAATGTAATGAGTTCACTGTCACTGGAGGTGTGTAAGCAAAGGTTTGACAGAGACTTAAGATGTTAGGAACCTGCCCTGTGGTGCTCAGTCTGCCTCGTACAGGCCTTGATGCAACCACCAAATCCTGGAATGTCAGAGCTGGGAGGGACCCCTCTATACTGGCCTCTGATCCAGCTCTTTGATTTTACAAATAAGAAAAAAGTCTTTTGCACTGTGTTGGTGCCAAGTACTGCCTTTCCTTTGGCTTTGTTCAGTGAAGTTGACTGCAGGAGAAAGCCCTGTTCTAGTACCTATGGAGCTTACCTTATGATGCCCCTAACTTGGCCGCGTCTGTGGGTGCTGCCTGTGCCTCAGCGTCACAGATGACTCAGGCCAGAGGTCCAAGTCCTGTGAGTGTGGCCCAGCCCGCCAATAGCCAGAAGGCCACATCTCAGTGAACCCAAAAACCACAGAGTCTGTTTCTTGGCTCGTGCTGGAAAGCCCTGCTCCCAGCAGGTCTGTCCTGGCCTTGGTTCTTGTAGCATGTACTCATTACCTGTTGGGAGACTTTGTATTCGAGCCACGAATCCAGCTCTTCTCCCAGGAGGTGATTTGAAAGGAAGGAGTAAAGACCAACTTCAAAGCCCCTTCCCCTCCCATTTTCCCTGTTAGATTTGTAGCCCAGTGTTGGCCAGGCCTGGGAATTGGGTAATTCATAGCTACAGCTCAGATTCCCGGAGCAAGTTTCCACCCCAGGCCTGCACGCACACCTCAGCTTCAGACACTCCATAAAGCTTTTGGAGCTGAAATATTTTCTTTTCTTTTTACTTTGGTGAAGTAGGTCATTTTGAGTGTGAAGTATTATGTTTTCCCTTTTTTCTCCTTCCCCCCAGAAGTCCTGTGGTTGAAAAGTTACGGACATAGAATCTATATCCGTGACTATGACATTATTCAACTGGAAGAGTGATTTTCGGGGAGAAACGACTGAAAACTCTGAGAAGAAGAGAATTACTGACACATTAGGCTTTTAGCTGATCCACGTTTAGGGACCAAGGTGACGATAGAGACAAACCCAACCAGATGTTTAATTGTGATCGGCTGTGCTGATAAACAGCTGGTCCCATGGGAGGGCCTTGCCCTTGCCTCCTGGCTCCTCCAGAGAGGTGTCCCCTGTGTTGCCAGTCTCCTGACGTTTTGAAACCTGCATCTGCCTGTTGTGATGAGCATAAATTTCAAATGGCAGGACTTACAGATCCAACTCAGAGTGGCCCCACCACCCCACTCAGTAGTCCCAGCTGACTGAGTGCTCTGCCATTCTGTTTGCCTTTAAAATGTTCATCTTTGCTGGGTGAGCTGGCTCATACCTGTCATCCCAGCACTTTGGGAGGCCCAGGCAGGTGTATTGCTTGACCCCAGGAGTTTGAGACCGGCCTGGGCGACATAGCAAGACCCTCTCTCTGCAAAAAAAAATTTTTTTTTTAATTAGCCATGCATGGTGGTGCACACCTGTGGTCCCAGCTACTTGGGAGGCTGGGGGAGGAGGATCACTTGAACCCGGGAAGTTGAAGCTGTAGTGAGCCATGATCGCACCACCACACTCCAGCCTGGGCATCAAAGCAAGACCCTGTCTCAAAAAAACGAAACAAAACATAATGTTAATCTATGTTAGGAAAGTTTTAAAAGGCGCCAGGACCATTGGTAAAACTGATGGCTCTCCGTTGAAGGAGTTAGCTCTTCCGTGGAGACAAGCAAGCAGGTGACTCCAGCAGTTTGCTCCCAGTCATTCCCAAGTTGGTCTGTCATTTCACCCCCTCCTCATCTTCCTGGAGCTTCTGAGGCCCCCCCACTTCATGGTTCAACAGTTGTCTAAGCAGACTTCTCCGCAGTCTTTGCAAGCTAGTCCCTGTGTTGTCCTGGCCACTGGGGAGCCCTGATTTGAGCGTGTCGTTCAGCCTCTTGACTGTGGGTATTGATTTCAGCCCTGTGCTCCCCGTGCTGCCTGGCTTTCCATTTAGGAAAGAAGCCTAGGAAAAGCCCACGCTTTTCTCTTTGGGCCTTCACGGTTTGTTTTTTTCTTTCTTTTTTCTTTTTTTATAGAGGCTGACCTCGAACTCCTGGGCTCAAGCAGTCCTCCCACCACGGCCTCCCAAAGTGCTAGGATTACAGATGTGAGCCACTGTGCCTGGTCCTAGGCCTGCATGTTTAAAAGAGGTTCTTGATCAGGCACAGTGGCTTACGCCTATATAATCCCAACACTAAGTGGAGACCGAGGCTGGTGGATCACTTGAGGCCAGGAGTCAGAGACCAGCCTGGGCAACATGGTGAGACCCCGTCTCTACTAAAAATACAATAATTAGACCGGGCGCAGTGGCTCATGCCTGTAATTCCAGCACTTTGGGAGGCCGAGGTGGGCAGATCACCTGAGGTCAGGAGTTCGAGACCAGCCTCAACATGGAGAAACCCCGTCTCTACTAAAAATACAAAATTAGGCAGGCGTGATGGTGCATGCCTGTAATCCCAGCTACTTGGGAGGCTGAGGCAGGAGAATTGCTTGAACCTGGGAGTCAGAGGTTGTAGTGAGCCAAGATCATGCCATTGTACTCCAGCCTAGGCAACAAGAGCAAAACTCTGTCTCAAAAAAAAAAAAACAATAATTATCCAGGCGTGGTGGCAGACCCCTGGAATCCCTGCTACTTGGGAGGCTGAAGCAGGAGAATCAATTGAACCCAGGAGGTGGAAGTCACAGTGAGCTGAGGTCATGCCACTGCACTCCAGCCTAGGCGACAGAGCGAGACTCTGTCTCAAAAAAATAAAATAAAAAGCTCTCCCTTCTGCCTCCTTGACCAGAGACCTCACTGCAGGGACTCTCTGGGCTTTTCCTCTTGAGCCCAAATCAGCTGAGCTGTGGTAGTGAGTCCTGGGCCCATTCCTCCCTCCCTGCAGAGTTGGGGGATTTTGAAATTATCAGGCATGGGCAGGGGCCAAGGCAGGGCGGGTGAATTCCTCTGCAGCCTGCTCTCAGCGCTTGACCACATTTGATCATTCACTCACAGGGATGTGCGGGGCCTGAGAGTGAGTCTCGGGCGATGGTAGAGCCACCTTATTGAAATAGCATGTTAGCATTTAAACAATATTAATACTATTTGACTCATTAAATATACAAAGGCCAGTTAAAGTGCTTCCATGTGTGTGCTGTTAGTTCTGGCGGGCGACTCCTCAGATGGCTTTATGTGGTTTCAGACAACGTTTTAGCACATTCTTAAAATACCCACAAAAGCCTTTATGTAAAAACTCATAAATGCAAACCACATAAAAATTATTTTTTTCCTTGTTTCATGTCATTATGATCAAAGTACAGTAGGTAAGAAATAAATTTTCAAAAACGTGTTGTGGTCCCTCTTTAATTAATGCTTCACGCGCAGAGCAGAGCCATAAACCAAGTAGTGGGGGCGCTGCCCATCCGCCCTGCAGTCACCTCCCACCTGAAGGTCCCGGAGCTGTCCTGACAGCACTCGCAGGAGAGGCTGGTGCTTCTGGGCGATTCTGAAACAAGCCTTTCTAACCATGCAATCCTCTGCTCCCTTTGTCTCGGAATGTCAGGTTGAGACTTGTGGCTGCCCCAGTCCCTGGAGATTCCTTTTGGCGAATGGAATGCAAGCCCATTCTTGAATTATTGTAGTGTCTGAGCTGTACCTGCAGAGGCCAGGTCTCAGCACGTCTGACTCACCTCAGTTGGAGCACCCCGATTCAGAGAGGGAACAGATTCAAAGCGAGAGGCCAACCACGCCACCTCTAACTCTGTCGCCGTTGTTTCTTTATTAAGTCAGATCGACGGTAAATTAGGATACTATCCGACTGAATACTATCCTTGCTGTTAAAAATGATTATGGAGATCATGCGGCTCCATGGAAAAATGCTAATGATTCTGTGCCAAGTGTAAAAAGCTGAATTCAGCATGGTACTCTTGCTGTGCTTACGGTTATATAAAAATGCATCTGGACTGGAAGGGAATTTGGAAAAATCAGATTTATGGGATAAGTTGATTTATGGTATTGTGGGCTAATTTTCAGATTTCCTTTTTTAAAAAACAATAATGTTCCTGCAGTAAGTTTTAAAATTGTGGGTAACAGAATAGTAACCCCACAAGGAGGTCACAGTTGAGCTTGCATTTTTACCTCCCCTGGCTCCAGCATTTGAAACTTTAGACCTGGTCACTGTGGCCCGCCAAGGAGAAGCTGCCTGTAGTGGGAGCCAGGCCACGGGGTGGGACGTTGGAGTGGAAACGGCCAGTTCCACCCTATAAAACTTTAATGCGGTTGTTTTATTTTTCTGGAAGAAATGGAACGCTCAGGGATGGGACTGAGGGGAAGCAGCCGTGGGCCACCTGGTGCTTTTGAACTGGTTGCCGGAGGGTGTCAACAGTGTCAGGCCATCGGGATTTCTCCTGGTTCCCCTCCAGGGCAGCCTGACCTGCCTCTCCCCAGTGTCCCAGCACACAGAGGAGAGCAAGCCTTGGGCGGGCACAGCACCGCAGGTCTGCGTGGATCTGTGAAGGAGCGGAAGGATGAAATGCCCCTGGGCTGCAAGCCTTCTTTCCAGAATGGCCAAAGGAAAGAAGGAATTATTGGCCCATCCTTTTTGCCAGCAAAGTGGGGTTTTTTTGTTTGTTTTTCTTCCCCCTCTTTTGATGTGGGGCTGCTCTCCCTGTAAGCTGGCTGAAAGGGAAAACCGTGTGCTAGAACCAAGCCATCTGTCGCCAACAGGAAGGGTATTAGCAGGTCTGTTCTGAGTTGCTCTTCTCTCGGTAGTGTTGATGCGCCTCGTAAGTTAACCTTCAGGAATCCAGGAGAAGAAGCCAGAAAGGCTCACAGAGCCCATGCTGCCAGTCATCTGAGCCCTGCTAAACCTCAGGTCCAGCAGGGGCTGTCAGTCCCTCTCCAGGTGTTCCGGGAACATTCCAGAATGGCCTGATCTCTCCAACTCTGTGTGGGGCTGGTCCAGACCAGGAGGGCCCTGTGGAGGCAGATGGGGCCTTGGGCCCTGGACCAAAACACTCATCAGCTTAGCTCGCCTTGCCCCAAGAAGGGAGAGTTTCGAGACAGACTGGAATAAAGGAGATGATCTTCTGGAGTGGGGTCTCTGAGTGCCAGTATTGGCCGGTGTCCTGGACGTCACCTCTGCCAGCAGTGAGCTCTGAGCCCCACAGGTGTGTCTGTTCATCCAGTGGTCCTTTTCCTCTCGAAGGAAAGGATGCCTGTGCTACACCTTGCCAGAGCCAGACCCTTCCCCACCCTGTGCAGTTTGACCAATGATGAGCTTAGCATCTGGCACCTGACACATCCATCCCACAGGTGTTCCCTGAGTGGCACTTGTGTTAGCCAGGCAGCCCTGCCCTCATCTGCCCTCCTGCAGACTCGCCTGTGGACGCACCATGGTGTATTCGGTTTGATAGCTTAATCACAGTGGGTAGTACCATAGAGGGAACGGGACAGGATGTGGTCCTGCCGCAGGGAGCCCTCGGGGCGGGGCCAAGGGTAGCCCACCTGAGTATCAGCCCCCTGGATGCTCCACAGGTCTGAGGGTTGGAGTGAGGGCAGACCAGCCAGGGCACCCTCATTCTCCTGGGAGGATGCTTTGCTTCCTTGGTCTGTTGGTCTCTTAGTTACCTTACACTCTGGTGTATTCGTGTACTGATTTTTCACAAAAGCTTTTTAGTTTGGAACAGTATGACTTACTGTCAAATTGCAAAAAAAAAAAAAGTACAGAGAATTCTTGTATACCCATCACCCACATTCTGTAAATATTCACATTTACCATGTGTATTTTTTATTATATAATAGCTTTGGGGAGACATAATCTACAGATACATGTTAATTTCTAGTACTTAATTTTACATTAACTGTTTGGTAGGTGTCTACTTTTCCTAATTGTTTGTCTCTCAACAGCCATAGAAAGTAGATTAAGTCCCTAAAGTCCACGTTCACGCCACTGGTCCCTTAGTAAACAGTTGGACGCATACATGCGTGAGCATAGCTCATAGCTGGGGCTGGGCATGCTAGAGGTGTCGTTGGGTCCGTCTGACTCCCAAGCCTGGGCCCACCTTCCCAGCTGTCCGGGGCTGAGGGCGGTGTGCTCCCAGAATACGCCTGCCGCACCAGGGCTTTGGGGCTTAATAGGGGTCAGAGAGGCCCCAAACTTTCTGATAAAGGTGTGCTCACCGTGAGAGATGAGATTGCTCACAGTTTCATTGGTTATCAGCAGAGATGAGATTTCTCTTTTTGGGGCTTAATTGGGGTCAGAGAGGCTACAGACTTTCGCCACAAGAAATGAGATTTCACTGGTTATCACCAGCATTTGCAGTTCCCATCAGCTGACTCCACCCCTCACCTCTGCTCACGGCAGCCCCAGCGAGCCACAGTAGTTGACCTGGGTCTGTTGGGTTTGGGATCCCAGACTGATTCCCATTTCTCATCTAACCTTTTCGTTCCCTCTTCTATTTGATCGTAATTAGAAATCCCTCTTCCATTTCATCATAATTAGAAATGTTTCTGGGCCAGACGCAGTGGATCACTTGAGGTCAGGAGTTCGAGACCAGCCTGGCCAACATGGCGAAACCCCATCTCTACTAAAATTACAGAAAGTAGCTGGGCGGAGTGGTGCACACCTGTATTCCCAGCTTCAGGAGGCTGAGGCAGGAGAATCGTTTGAACCTGGGAGGTGGAGGTTGCAGTGAGCCGAGATGGTGCCACTGCACTCTGGCCTGGGAGACAGTAAGACTTCATCTCAAAAAAAAAAAAAAGAGAGAGAGAGAGAGATGTTTTTGTATTGACTCGGATTTGAGGAGGAAGCACTGTCTCAAGCTGAGCCCTTCATTTCCGGCTAGCGCTTTGTAGGAAATTGCTCCGAAAGACCAGCTGGAGCCCTGGTCTGTCAGGCTCAGAAGGGATCAGCGTGTAGGGAGTTTGTTGCGGTATTTTCTCATCTGCCCTGTAACCCAAAAGACAGAAATATCGAACAACCGTGGTCACTCCAGTAGTCATGGCCTGCACAGATTGTCACTGGATGTCACTCGTGCTGCGTTCTTTATCTGGGAGGAGTGTGACGCCTAGAGAGGTCCAGTAAGCCAAAGACCACAAAGCTAGAGGAGGTGGCAGAGCCCAAACTCAAGTTCATCTTTATGATGCCTAAACCTACTACGCCCCCAAGAATGCTGCACCCCCTCCCCAAGCCAGAGAACGATCAGAACACACCCAAGAATCGGCTCCCATAACTGTTGCAGGGAGGACCCCAAATCCCAGAATCTTTGCTGAGCAACAGCCTGGGACCCAGGCTGATGATCTGTCCTTTAGCATCTAACAGGCACATTGGCCTATTTCCTGCAGGTATTTTGAAGGCGGCGTCTCATCTGTCTACCTCTGGGATCTGGATCATGGCTTTGCTGGAGTGATCCTCATAAAGAAGGCTGGAGATGGATCAAAGAAGATCAAAGGCTGCTGGGATTCCATCCACGTGGTAGAAGTGCAGGTACCGCCTCCCAGCAGCTGGTGGCCGGGGCCACTAAGTACAGAATCACACCAAACAGTGCCACGCTGCTCTCTAGCAGATGCAGTGAGGAGGATGCTGTAATCTCTGAACCCCTAATTCTGAGAAATGCCTCCAGGCCATTTGGATAAAGATAAGTCAAGATTGCAGGAGTCATTGATGATTAAGTTCCCAAAAGAAATACACAATTACAAATGTCCCTTTAAAAACCAGTTGGAATTTTATAAGAAAGATAATATTGTGAGGCCGGGTGCAGTGGCTCACGCCTGTAATCCCAGCAGTTTGGGAGGCTGAGGCAGGCGGATCACTGGAGGTCAGGAGTTCAAGACCAGCCTGGCCAACATGGGGAAACCCCACCTCTACCAAAAACACAAAGAAAATTAGCCAGGCTTAGTGGCAGGTGCCTGTAATCCCAGCTACTTGGGAGGCTGAGGCAGGAGAATCACTTGAACCTGGGAGGTGGAGGCTGCAGTAAGTTGAGATCACACCACTGCACTCCAGCCTGGGTGACAGAGCAAGACTTTGTCTCCAATTTAAAAAAAGGTAATATTGTGATAATGACCTAGGAAGGGAGATATTAGGATGACCCTGAATTCAAGGGGCCACTTCAGGCTCTCCCTCAGCTCAACAGATCTCTGTCTTGTCCTTCCAGGAGAAATCCAGCGGCCGCACCGCCCATTACAAGTTGACCTCCACGGTGATGCTGTGGCTGCAGACCAACAAATCCGGCTCTGGCACCATGAACCTTGGAGGCAGCCTTACCAGACAGGTAGAGTTACCCGCTCATAGCCAGTTGCCAGTGCCCACAGGTGCTGGCCTCAGCGCTGACCTGCAGAGATGAGTGAGCAGGTGCCCTAGGGTAAGCATGTTCAGCCAGCTATAAATCCACCATCTAAGTAGGGCTTCGCATTTTCAAATGAAAGCTCTCTGGGCTGTGCAGGGTTGCCCATAGCTGCTGGCACGCTGCTGGCCTCCTGCTGAGGGAGGTCAGGTGCTGGCGTGGCTCCTCCTTACTCCTCAGGGCACCGCACATCCCCATGCTTCGGCTCATGTTGTGCTGTGATAAGTGGTGCTTGGCTCTGTTTGCCTTCTCTGTGGCCATGCCCAGCCCATCAGTCAGGCCAGCTCTCTGGGAACTGCTTACCTGAGCTCAGAGTGTCTGCACCTTGCTGCCCTCAGCCTAGTCCAAGGACCAGCATCAGCATCACCACAGAGCTTGTCAGAAAGGCAGAAATGTCAGACCCCCCCCCAGACCTAGAATATCAGGATCTCTGTTTTCACAAAATTCTCCAGGTAATGTGTGTGCACATTGAAATTTAAGAAGTGCCCTACTGGATACCTCTCTCTTATCCATCTTTTGTTTGGGTATCTCTAGCAACCCTTCTCCACGACGTTGTTCCCAGGTTCTGTCTAAGGCAAACTTGGACTTGGACTGGAAGGTACTGCCTTCCCTGAGCAAACTTGCCTCCCCTTCTACCTTAGATGCTCCCGTAAGCATCTAGGTGGGTTTAAGAACCTTGTGTAAGGGTCCATGTTCAGGACCCTTTACATTCCCATCCCAAGAGAAGGCCTTAATCTTGTGCTGGTGCAGGGCCACAAGATGCTTGGCGTAAAGGGGGAAGAGAAAGCATAGACCAGGTGCACAACTGGGTTTCACAAGGACCCCGCTTTGCCTTCGGAGAAGTCAGTATTGGCAGAAACAGCACAGCTTTGAGAGCCTCAGAGGGGCGCCACTTTCTGCAAGGATGCCCTTCCATTCTCGGTTCCAGTAGTCCCTGACTTTCCACTGTGAGAATTCCTTTTAACATCAGAGATATCTTTCAGTAAGATAATTATGCTCTCGATAGCTGTGGATAGAAAAAATATGACTGAAAGGATCAGTGTAGTAAATCTTTTTTTTTTTTTTTTTTTTTTTTTGAGACGGAGTCTCGCTCTGTCACCCAGGCTGGAATGCAGTGGTGTGATCTCGGCTCACTGCAATCTCTGCCTCCCGGGTTCAAGCGATTCTCCTGCTTCAGCCTCCCGAGTAGCTGGGATTACAGGTGTGTACCACCACACCTAGCTCGTTTTTTTGTATTTTTAGTAGAGGTGGGATTTCACCATGTTGGCCAGGCTGGTCTCGAACTCCTGACCTCAAGTGATCCGCCCACCTCGGCCTCCCAAAGTGCTGGGATTACAGGCATAAGCCAGCACACCCAGCCCAGTGTAGTAAATCTTTAAGTGAATTTGTATTCTACTAGTTACAACAACATCTACGTGCATTTAAAAAATAGTGATGCAAGGTGAATGTCAGCCATCATGCCTGGGAGCCTCCCTCCACCTATAGAGGCTCCACTGCCTCTCTTGTGTCCGAGGGGCTGGAGACCAGAAGGGATGTTGGGGTCCTCTTTTTGGCATCTGAGCAGGGATATCGCGGTCCCATCCCGGAACTACTCAGTAGTGCTCACAGGGTTGGGGGAGGGGGTGGTGGTTAGCCTTTTTGCATGGAAGTGGACTCCTATCTTCCAGGGGCCATTGGCTGGGGAGGAGCAGCCAAATCCCCAGGCAGCCAGCTCCCCTGCAGCCTGACTCTCCCACATCCTGCCACCTGGGGAGTGGGTGGAAAATCCTGAATCTGTATCCAGAGACTGCTTCCTGCATCACTTACCACTCCAGGCTGTTGATAATTCCACCCGGTTTACAGTGACCTGGACAAATATTTAATCCTCAGCCCTCCTAATAGTTTAAATCAAAGCTGTCAGCCCATGGCCAGAGTCTGGTTCCGGCTTGCCCTGAGCAGTGTCTCCTGCCAAGCTCAACCCAGGCCTGATGAGTGCCTGTCCTCAGCACACCTTGGCCAGGGCTTCGGACCTTGTTTGCATTGCCTTTTGCTCTAGGGGCTTTAATGAGGAAATTCATGCTCTGCCATCATTCTAACGGCTGATCACATCATTCATTTGAGGTGCATTAAAGCTGGGGCTGGGTTCCAGTGTAAGTAACTACAGAAAGGGGAGGGATTGCAACGAGGTAGACAAATCTAAGTTAATGATGCACAGCTTCTGAGCAGACAGGGGAAGTGAGGGTTGCAGAGCTTGGCTACGGGTCCAGAGGAGCCTTGGAAGAATGCCTGTGCTTGCTTGGGTGGGAGTCGAAGGGTTCCGGGAGAGGTGAGCGGATCGGTGGTAGCATGAACACGCATGGTTTGCAAGCTGTCCCCTTGGATTAGATCGTAACCAAGGTCAGGTTATTCTCGTTTAATAGGTGAGGAAACTGAGGTTCAAACTTAAATAATTTGCCCATATAACTTAACCAGTAAGAAGCAAAGCCAGGATGTGAACCCAGATTTGCCTGGTGAGAAAAAAAATATGCTACTTTCTACCACACCACAGCTGTTGTGGTCTCGATTCATCCTTTGTGCCTGCCATTCGGCGACTGCTAAATGAACTGTCAGATGGAAGTGCATAGAGCAGTCAGCTCGGTGTAGACGGCACACTGTCTCAGCAGCCGGCGTGAGCAGC
The DNA here is from genome assembly GCF_007565055.1 of Rhinopithecus roxellana. Classification (NCBI taxonomy): domain Eukaryota; kingdom Metazoa; phylum Chordata; class Mammalia; order Primates; family Cercopithecidae; genus Rhinopithecus; species Rhinopithecus roxellana. Next base: position 8,417,032 of record NC_044560.1, on the reverse strand, counting down.
TGCAGTGGACCTGTGGCCTCAGAAGCAAGCAGTCCCCGAAAGCAGGACCAGCCCTGCAGAGGCCCACATGGGGTCAGGGCTCCCTAGACGTGTGCTGAGCAGTGCTAAGCAGTGCTGCCCTCTGGGCCCCTCTTGCAGGTGTGCCTTTGTCTTTCAGGATGGTCTCCTGCTGGAGGCCACTTGGCCACTGGGGTGCATTCACTGCTAGAGGCTGTCAGGAGGGCTTTGAGGTTTCTAGGGAATCCAGTGATCTGATGGGATCTGCGTTTCCAGAAGGTGGTTCTGCCAGTGGGCTTGGGGGATGGGTGGTCAGAGGGAAGCTATCAGAGTCATCCAGGAGAGAGATGACAAGGGCCTGGATCAGGCAACCCTGGGAGGGTTGGAGGGGACACCCCTGCAGCAGAGAGGTCAGTGAAGAAGCTAGTGTCCATCTGAGACAGGAGGTAGCAAGGGCGGAAACAGAGAAGGGCAGGGGAAGAAGGGCAGGCTGGGAGGCATTCTGGAGTGGAGTGGGCAGGGGCTGGACGACCAAGATGTGAGATGGGCGTCAGATGAGAGCCCCCTCACTCGAGTTCCTCCTTACACAGTCCTCACAGCAACCTGGGCCTGACTTTTTCCTCTGGAAACTTGCCTTCATCCAGGTCACCCACGCTCACATTCCCTTGCCCCACATGTCAGGAAGGAAGGCTGCTTGATTTTGGAGCCATCTCCCCAGGCCCACAGTGCCAGGCCCTAGCCCCAAGAGCCATCCCAGCCAGCATCAGCACCCTCAGCAAGGCCCTGTGGGTCCCCAGCTTTCCCAGGGTCGTGTGGCCCAGCCTGCCTCACCCCGGCAGCAGTAGCTGCCCTTCCCTGTGTGTGGTCCTGGGGACACCCTCGTCTTCCTGTTTCCCATGGCCCATCTGGAGAAGGCCGCCAGCTTCGGCTTGCTGGCATCTTGCAGGGATCCCTTCCATGGGCACATCAGGGTATGCCCTGGGCCCACTCATATCCCAGTGTAGGTGGCTGATGGTAGGCCAGTGACCAGGGCAGAGCGCCACTCTCCTGGGCACGTGTGACAGAGGTGGAGGGCCTGAGCTGCGCCTGCCCACCAGCCAGAACACAGCCAGACCAGGCAGCGCTCCCTCCACCCAGCCCTGCCTCCGTCATTTTACCTTTTATTTCTCCCACCTCCAACCACCAAAAGATGTTTCTCAGGGACGTCAACTAGAAGACAAGGTAAATAGCTAGTCTTCTAGCAAATTCCCGCAGCAGTGGGACTGTCGGAGAGAAGGTGAGCCGCAAGCCAGCCAGATCGTACCTTCCTGCCAAGACTTGCGGATGCATGTGAGGAAAGGCGGGCAGAAGGTGCCCTCTAGCACACTGCCACATGGGCCCCCGTGGGAGGGTTGTAGAGCAAGTGAAAAAAGGTTGCAAGCCTCAAGTTCCAAGAGGTTGAAAAGGAAGTTGTACTGAGAGGTCACTTCTTCTGTGTGACAGCAGAGACGTGGGAAAGAGGCGAAACTGTAAATCTCTGGAAAGAGATCCAAGGTTTCCCATCCGGGGAAGGGCCCTGCAGATGTTCGTTTGATATTTTCTCAGCTTCTAAATATTTAGAAATGAAGGTGGAATGTTTTGTTGAGTGGGGAGATCAGGCGGGTCATTGGCTAGTGAGCCCTTTCTCCCCACTCAGCAGTAGACACCCCCAATATATCTTGAGGCAGTAAAACCCCAGCAGAGGCACTTGCCTGTGTATCCTAGCAGGAACATCCTCTTTGACTCGTGTTTGGCAGTTAGGCCAGGCAGTATATTTTTGTCACGGGGAAGAAGCCCATTGCCCTTCCAGATGCAGGGAACAAAGGGTGGGCTGGGCCCAGCTTGGCAGTTCCAGGAGTGCACGCTCGCTGGGGAGGCCTGGCTGCAGCTGCACACATGCTCCTCGTATCCCGTGGGGTTGCCTGGGTTCGGGGGTGCAGATGCTTGAGCAGCACAGCTTCGAGGGGCGGCTGGGTTTTTGTCAGATGACCTGGGGTGGAGTGACCAGCGCCTGGCTGGGAAGGAAAGCTGGCCTGAGACAGGCTCCCCACAACCATCCCATGCTGTGAAGGGCGGAAACCGGAGAGGAAGGGACTGGAGATCCCTGGCAGGAGGGGGCTGAGGCAGGGATGGACCCTGCTCAGGTTTTCTGAGCCCTGGATTGTGGTTTGTCCTTCAGTTTTCTGGTAAAGGATGTAGATGAAATTGAGCCAGCAGAGAGATCTCATAAAAGGAAGCAGGTTTCAGGATCACCCAGACCTTGGTTCGGATCCTAGCCCGGGAACTTTGCAGCTCTGTGGCCTAGACAGACTCTTTGAAGCTCAGTGTTGATAGTGCTCTTTTTCAAAGATAATAGTTCCAGCACTTTGAGAGGCTGAGGCAAGAAGATTGCTTGGCCCGGGGTTCGAGATCAACCTGGACAACAGTTGCCCTACGCCCCACCCCTTCCCCCCTCCCAAAAAACCAAAAAATTATCCAGGTGGGGCAGCACCTGTGGTCCCAGCTTCTTAGAAGGCAGAGATGGGAGGATCACTTGAGCCCAGGAGTTTGAGGTTATAGTGAGCTATGATTGCACCATTGCTTTCCAGCCTGGGCAGCAGAGCAAGATCCTGTCTCTAAAAAACATAATAAACAAATTTTATTTAAAAAAAAAAAATTGGGGACAGTGGCTCATGCCTGTAATCTCAGCACTTTGGGAGGCTGAGGCAGGTATATCACGAGGCAGGTGGATCACGAGGTCAAGAGTTCAAGATCAGCCAGACCAACATGGTGAAACCCCATCTCTACTAAAAATACAAAAATTAGCTGGACATGGTGGTGCGCACCTGTAATCCCAGCTACTCAGGAGGCTAAGGCAGGAAAATCGCTTGAACCCGGGAGGCAGAGGTTGCAGTGAGCTGAGATCGCCCCACTGCACTCCATCCTGGGTGACAGAGCGAGACTCCATCTCAAAAATAAAGGAAAGATCATTGTAAAGTAGAAATAAAAAACTATTTTTACACACAGTTTTATGCTCAATAAATAATAACTTTGCCAGGCGCAGTGACTCATGCCTGTAATCCCAACACTGGGAGGCCAAGGCAGCAGATCACTTGAGCTCGAGTTTGAGACCGGCCTGGGCAACAAAGTAAGACCCCGTCTCTACAAAAAATACAGAAATTAGCCAGGTGAAGCAGCATGTACCTGTAGTCACAGCTACTCAGGAGGCTGAGGTGGGAGGATGGCCTGAACCTGGGAGGCAGAGGTTGCAGTGTGCCGTGATGACAACACTGCACTCCAGCCTGGGCAACACAACCAGACCCTGTCTCAAAAATAAAAATACAAACAATAACTTTTACTGCTACTACCACATATCTTGCAAGGAGAGACTTTTAGAACATGTACAATTCTAGATTCAAAATTTTCCTAAACTGGGCAACCCTAACTTTCCCTGGGAGGCCATCTGACCAGCATCGTCTGGCCTGGCTGCACACCGGCTCCTGGCCTCCGACCCATAGCACAGTGTGGTGACCAGGAGGACACCAAAGGCCAGAAGAGTCCTGGGGATGGAGCTGTGCTTTGACAGTCAGTGAGAGCTGCCATTCTGGCAGGCCCCGCTCTAGGCCTTTTGTGTACATTTGTTTATTTAGTGCGAGGTGAAGGCAAGGAAACGGAGGCCTGGTCCAGGCCCTTTCCTCTCGGGCTGTAGCACAGGAGCTATGGGGCCTCAGAGCTGTTGAGTGGGGCCCACGCCTTAGGGCCGCGCCCTCTGGGTTGTGCTAGAAGATGCTGCGTGGCAGTGGGAGGTGTAATATATACCCTCTAGGGGAAAGGCTTCTGGCTTCCAAACGCTTGCCTGTGTTAGGGCCATGGGGAGGGGGAGAGGTGCCTGCTGGGGACACGCGGGCCAGGCTCTGGCTTCAAACTCCATTGGAACCACCTTGTGGAACATCTGTGCAGCCACAGCACATAAAAATGTTTTCCTTCTGGCAGCCACTTTTATAAGGATGTAATAATATATGCAGTGCACAAATGGTTCTATTTTTGGTGGGTTGATATTGCCAGCAAGCTGACCCTGACCAGGTGTGGAGGGGAGTGAGCAGGGGTGGGTGAGGGGGCTGTGGAAATATGGCCGGGTGCGCCGAGCCCTGTGCCCCTCACTCCCCAGGTGCCTTTCTCCTTCCTTCTCCAGCCCCTGCGTGGCCATTTACGTGGGCTCAGCCTCCCTACCACGGGCTGAGGCCCCCTGTGTTCTGGGGGATCAGTCTTGTTCCTGGGGACAGTGCTGCACACTGCAAGCCTTCTCCTCCACCCAACCTCTTCTACCTTTGGTGGCCATGGGGTTTGGCCTGTTTGTTGGAAGATGGCTCTTGATTCTGAAACACAAAGATAGGAAGGAAGAGGCCAAATTGCTGATGTGACTGGACTTGCCCAGATGACCCAGGACCTTTGCCGACGGCCCGGGCCTCACTTTGGGCTGTTGGTGCCCATTTAAAATGGGGCCCACAGTGAGCCCCAAACCGTCATTCCTTCCCTAGGGTGGCCGGGAAGCTGCTGTCCACATGGAGCTGGGGAGGAGGAGAGACTCTGATTTGCTGGAAGGACCTCATTCATTTCCATCCGACCCCCAGGCTTCCCTGCCTGCAGAGCTGACTCCACCCAGCCCTGAGCCTGGGCACAGTAACCACCTCCACATCAGGGAGAACACACAGTCCCCGGGGGCCAGCATGCAAAAGTTCTTTTTGAAGATGGGTGGATGGAGCCCCCTCCCTCCTGAGGGTGCTCCCCAGCTCCTGTTCAGCAGACAGCCCACCCCATCATCTTGGCACCAGGGTTTTGCTAGTGGCAGATAAAGATGATGTTCCAGCAGACGCTCCAGTGCCGCCACGGGTGGTGTGTTGATTAGACCCGAAATGAGAACCGTCAATCTCAAGTTCGTGGGCACTCACTACTCCTGTTTTATGGAGACCCCCTGGAGTCTGGGGGTCGAGATTCCTCAGGATGACTCACCAGAGTGTGCCAGGACAGATGGGAGCAGAGAAGCCGGTCTTTCTAGCATTTCTCTCCCTCTTTTCCACTAGCCCTCAGCAACACAGTCTTGCCAGAACCAGGTCTCTTTTTTTCTGCAGAGACTTACTGTTACGACTTGGGAGGCAGCAGGTTCTGGACTGTTGCCCTCACCTAGACCCCCTCCTTGTCAGATGCCACCCGGTCTCTCAGACCCATCGGTCTCCCGGACCACGTTACTTTGTGAGCAGGTGCCCATCAGGGACAGCTCTATCAGAACAGACTGAGTCTAGCCCAGTGAGCCATGATGTTCTCTCACTGCTCGGTCCCCCCTCTGCCATCTGCAGCGACATAGGTTGGATCTGTTCCCCTGGAAGACAGCAGGCCTTCAGAGCCCTGCCAGATTCTCTTGGGTCTCCCCTAACCCACACACATCTCCCCCCTGCCCCCCCCCCCCCACCGAGGCCTGGATAGCCCTAGTTCTTTTCCATTTCTTGGTGTCAGGGTGTTCAGACCTTTTAAGCAGATGAACTCTAACTCATTGAAAACTTTTAAAACCCAGTGCCTTAGCAGGGTACAGTGGCACGTGCCTATAGTTCCAGCTGTGTGGGGGGATTGCAGGAGTTCCTGTCCAGCCTGGGCAACATAGCAAGACCTTGTCTCTTAAAAAAAAAAAAAGGTTCCCTAAACTGAATCCAGCCCTGCAGATGTAGCCGGGCCAGGACAGAACAGAGAGGAACCACTGCCTTCTCAAGCAAGCGGTGGGAGCTGGCAGCTGCAGTGTCTTCATCATGCGATGGGATGAGAACGCCTCCCCTTATCTGGGCACAAGGAATAGTGTCATTTATGCACCTTAAAGTTGCACCAAAGCTTTCCTAGTAGCCACATCTCGTCCTTGTCAAACTTGAAATTATCTAAAAACCACAAGTCTCTTCATAGGAACTGTTTGCGAGTCAACAGTTCCCCATTTTGTACTCCATGAAATGCACCCTTGAGCCTAAATATCTGACTTGAATTTGCCCCGGTACATTTAACTGGCATGGTGAAGTAGGAAGAGCAAAGGCATTGGAATCTAACAGTGCTGTATGATTCTTGCATCTTTAGGCTTCGTTTCCTTCTGTAGCTAGCCCAGGTTTCCGGGTTCTGTATTAACCCTGTGACCATCTAAACCCTTGACACAGTCGATAGGAAGCTGGTCATTCTCTCAGCCGGCCCTTTACTTAAGTCCTGGACAAACAAGTTGACCAAGGGCATGCAAAGACTGCCACAGGGTGCCCCATAATATATGCGGTGCACAAATCGTTCTATTTTTGGTGGGTCAGTATTGCCAGTGAGCTGACCCTGACCAGGTGTGGAGAGGAGTGGGCAGGGGTGGGCGACGGGGCTGTGGAACTGTGGCCGGGTCCCCACCCCTATCGGCAGAGGCTCCATCCTCCCCTTCCTCTCAGCCACAGGTGCAGGATGAGAACTTGCCAGAAGGATGCAACCCTATTTAAGTAGTTGTGTTTTCTTCCAGCCCAGCATCCCCACCGAAACAGGAAAAGAAGTATTCTCGTGCAGGGCTTGTTCATAGTGAGTCTGGCTGGCTCCTCGTGATCTCTGACTTTAAAATGTGCCAGCAGATGATTTTAATGATCCCATCAAAAATTGTTGTCTGCATCAGTTTCGAGCTAGCGTTTCCTTGCAGAGGCCATTCTTCCTTTTTTGACAAAAGTCGGGTCGGCCAGGCGCAGTGGCTCACACCTGCAATCCCAGCACTTTGGGAGGCCGAGGCAGGTGTATCAGCTGAGGTGAGAAGTTCAAGACCAGCCTGGCCAACATGGCAAAACCCCATCTCTACTAAAAATAAAAAATAAAATAAAATAAAGGAAAGCCAGGCGTGTTGGCGAGCACCTGTAATCCCAGCTACTGGGGAGGCTGTGGCAGGAGAATCACTTGAACCCGGGAGGCAGAGGTTGCAGTGAGCCGAGATTGCGCCATTGCGCTCCAGCCTGGGCGACAAGAGTGAAACTCCGTCTCAAAAAGAAAAAAAAAGAAAAACACAAAAGTCAGGTCAGCCACTGCCGCCCCCCAGTGTCAAAGATTGCAGTCACAGGTCAGGTCTGCCCTACCCTGCAAGCCTGGTTGTTTAAAGTGACTTGGTTCTTTCCTGCCCTCCGCTCACCCCCCTAACCAGGTTGGTTCCACCTTTCGCAGCCTGAAAGTCAATCTCCTTGATGAGGAGAAGCAACAGAGCCCGTACCCTCTGAGACAGTATCTCCCCCCAGCCTCCACCCTGTTTCCTGGTTCCAAAGAGAGAAACCCGCCTTTTGCTGGTTTTTCTTCTATAGGCCTGAACTCATTTTGAACTCTACCCTTTCTGATGCTGTTCTTTTCTTCCTCTTTCTTGATTATTTATTTCAGCTTCCACATTTTATTTCAACAACATCAGTCATGGTAGCTAACATATTCTTACTTTCAGTGTAGCAACATTGAGCATTTATGTGCCTAGCACTCTTCCAGGCACCCTGTGAGTTATGAGACAGGCACACCTCTCCTTAAAGAATTTATATTCTTGTCAGGGAAATAAGGCTTCAGATAAGAAAAAACTGGGGGGAAAGTGCCGAATTCCTTCTTCCCTAACCTGCCTCCATTTCCTCCCTCCTCCAAGTTGAGATGATTGGGTCAGAGCCAGTTCTTCCTGGGCTTGGGAAGAGGAGATGGGGCTTGAGTGCTGCCGCCCCCCTCATAACCTCAGTCTGTGTTGAGACTCTCGCTCAAACTCCCCTCACAGAGTAGAATAAACGGGCCCTGGCGCGAGGAAGGGTTTGACCCAGGCTCTGCCACTGCCACCTGCATGACTAGGGTGAGCCACTGAATCCCTGTGGCCTGGAGTCTCCCATCAGAGGTTGTCTGTCCCTCCCCGCAAGACTGCAGCAGATGGCACCCCACAGCCACCATTCAGGAGCGTCAGGGCACAGCAGCAGCCGGGGAGCTTCCCCTGCAGTGTCAGGCCCTGAACCCGGGGTGGACGGCCTGGCCTGGGCCTGGGCCTGGGCCTGCCAGTAGAGGCCTGAAGACAAACCGAGCAAGTCTTCTCCAGTTGGCTCGGGTAAGCCGGTGTCTGTCAAGAGCCTCTGCCTTTGCCCTCCCTGCTGTGGCTCTGGGCATCTGCCTGCTCTACCACAGGCAGCAGCAAAATCTTCTCCCTTGGAAGTGGGGGCTCTGGGCTTCTGCCGACTGGGCTCTTTATGGTCTGAAACTGAAGTCGGTTTGTGCTTCAGTTCCCAGGCTGCAAAAGTGGCCTTGTCATACCTGCAGCTGGCTCCACGGTGGGAACAATAGGCTCTTTGCAGACCGTGGAGATGGGCTGGGCTGTCTGCCTTTCTCAGAAAGCCCTGGCTTTCTCTGACTTGGAATGTTTCTGTCTTTTGCAGATGGAGAAGGATGAGACTGTGGGTGACTGCTCCCCACACATAGCCAACATCGGGCGCCTGGTAGAGGTGAGTGGCCGGGACTCTGGCTGGCTCCTGTGTTGGCCCACGGCAGTGACACTGCACTCCCGGCACCGCTGTGCTGGCCCCCTTCTCTGCTGCTTTCTCCCAGCTCCACAGCAGCCGGCAGAGCACTGCTTGGATTTTGCCCTGACCTCATATTTTCGGAGCCTCTCAGGCTGTGGCTTCAGGGCCACCTCCTGCTCCACCCCCCGACCCGGGCTCCTAGAAGACTCTGCTCAGGCGCTGGCTCTGGGGCGCACTAGGTCTTTTCTCCCCTGATCGCCTGGGTGTGAACAGGGCCCTGCGCTGGGAGAGGAAGCAGATCCCAGAAATGCCAGTGGGCCCTGGCGTGGCTTCAGTTGCGGCTGCCTTGGCCCTCCTGTCACCACGTTGTTTGGGAAGGCAGGGAGGTGCTCTCCAGTTTCACAGAATTGTTCACAAAATTAGTGGGGAGTTTGAGGGGTGGTGATGTGGTTTAGACCGGCTCCCAGGCATGGGCAGAGTTGGCCGCCAATACCTGGGTACTGGCTTCCTCCCTTCCTGAGGACGGGAAGGTGCCTGGAGCACAGATGGCAGGTGGGGTCTTGGCAGCCTGGAGCTCGCTCACCCATGCCCCAGAGCAGGTGTGTGCCGCCCTCCAGTGGCTATAGTGGGGACTGCAGGGCTGGCGGGTGGAGAGAGGGCGTTGGCCTCCGGGTTCCCGACCGTTTGCCAAGGCGCTGACCGACCTCCCTTCCAGGACATGGAAAATAAAATCAGAAGTACGCTGAACGAGATCTACTTTGGAAAAACAAAGGATATCGTCAATGGGCTGAGGTAATGTACCAGAAAGCACACGCTTTAGAAGCACAAAGAGGGATTTGAACCCTGGCTCTGCCAGTTACCAGCTGTGTGGTCTTGGGCCTCGGTGTTCTCATTTTTAGGCTGCAGTGCTCCTCTTCTAGGATGATCATTATGGTGATTTTGGAAAGGAAAGTCCTGGTGTGTCATCTGCACTCTCAGTAGCAGCTGTCGGTCCCTACCTGTACTGTTTGTTTTCTGGGACACGTTCACCCTAGCAGCCATTGGTACCCTTGCCCCCAGAGCCTCCTCAGCCCTGCAGTTTGTCAGTCCCCACTCAAAAATCTGCCCAGCCTCTCCAGCCTGGGCCTAGGGGAGCCATGACACTACATCCCAGGCAGCCCGGCCGCCTCTGGCTGGCCTGCTTTCCGAGACAGCAGAGCACAATGTGCAGGCAGGGCCCTCAGCCCGGGCCTTCTCAGGGGGCCCCCAGCCTCTCTGACGTCCTCTGCCAGGGCTCTGCTACCAGTGGCCAGTGTCCTGCACCGTCCCACCCACCTCGTGCCCTCGGCTCTGCAGTGTCAGCCTGAGCAAAAGCTGGGGGCTCTTTGGACCCTCCAGGTCCATGGTGGACAGAGCAGGAGGCAGGCCTCTGACATGAGGCCAGAGCCCAGCTGGGGGCAGTAGACGGCTGTGGAATGAGCACTGGCCTTGAAGTCAGGAGGCTGGGATCTCCCCTAAGCTCTGTCATCCTGAGCTGTGTGGCCTCTGGCACTCCTCGAAGAGGCCCTTGTCCAGTAGAGGAGGCAGGGTCGGCTGAGATGGTGAATCTAGAACACGCTCTGCAGTCCAGCAGCACCATGTGAGTCGGGCCATGCTATGCCCTTAGCAGCCAGCCCTCTCGCCCACTGCCGTGACGTAGCTCTCACAGCCCAGCCCAGAGGAGAGGCAGGTTGCAGTTCTGTTGCTGCTGCACCAGCTCATGGACTGGGGTGGGTGAGAGATTTCAGTCGCCTGCTTTACAGTTTTAAAACAGAGGAGTCGTCCTCTTTGGACCCTGGTCTTCTGATCTCCTGCCCACCTGGGGGAGGTTTGATCTTCATGACCTGTGACAGGGTCAGAGCCCAGTGGTCCCTGGTATTAGGCCTGCCACCTGCAGCCACTGCCCAATACACCAAACGAACTTTCCCGCCCAGCCAACCTACACAGTCCCCAGGCAGTGGCTGGGAAGTGGGGGAGAGAAGCCGAAGAGCCTATGGGTAGTGGTGGCAAGTCCCTGAAAACCACGGCCACCGCCAGCATGGGCCTCTGCAGCGGTGATACCACTCTACAGCCCAGAGCTGCTGCAGCACCCCCCTTCCGCCTCGTGGGTCTCCCTGAATTTCCTCCTCAGTTGTGGCCCCCTGCGTTCCTGGCTTCTGGTGGTTCTCTTCCCTCCCACTCCACTCATCTTGAACACTCTCTGTAGATCTATTGATGCTATCCCTGACAACCAAAAGTTTAAGCAGTTGCAGAGGGAGCTCTCTCAAGTGCTGACCCAGCGCCAGATCTACATCCAGCCTGATAATTAAGCCGATCCAGGTACCCTGCCTGAGAGCCGCGAGACCCTCCCCACTAAAACAGGACTCACCAACCCGCCGAGACCCTGCCGGTCCGGCTGCTGCTATGCGGCCATTTAAAACACCACTAACCCCCACGTGTGCTCCCGGCCGGTGCGCAGCCGTATTCCCATGTAGCCGCGGCCCCATGTAACACGGCACCTATCACGTGTGTGCGCTTTCCACTCTGGGCGGAGGTTGGGTGTGGGGAAGACAGCTGATTTTTTGGCTTTTGCTTCTGAAAAAGCCCAGGCCAAGGGACGGATGCTGCCTCTCCAGCAGCAGCCACTTGTGTGCACCGGCCTGACTGTCCCCAGGGCAGGGGTCTGCGTGCCGTCCACTCCCCATGCTTCAGAAGGGCCTCTGATGCTGGTGCAGGGATCCTAGAAGACAAATAAGCCCCTGCTCAGCGGCACATTGGCTGTCCAGGGCTAGCTGGCTTGGAAGGGGTGACCTCACGCTCTGATCTCTGAGTCTCTGGGGTTGGAGGGCAGAGTCAGGGCTGGACTCCACCCTGGCTGGCCCCGATGCTCTGCTGGAGCTGCCTGGACGCCCAGTGCCGACTCGGCCTCAACCAGCATAACCTTCCGCCCCTAACGAGCTGCAGCTGTTCCTTTAAACAGGTTCCGCGGATGGAAAGGAAAATAGTCTTGCTTGTTGGTAATGGCCAAGAACCATGACTTGAGCTTGTGACAGATCCAGATGTAGGGGAGGAGGCAGCATCCCTGGAGAGCAGGAGGGAAACTTGTCTGTAAAAGAAGGCATTTGGAACCCTGCCAGCTGGGGATGCAGAGTCCAGGTCCAGGGGCTCCACACTGAAGGTCCACCCCAGAAGGGGTGCAGCAGGCTTTCCAAGGTGGAGGTGGGGGTCAGGCACTTAGAAAACCAGGCGGAGCTGCTTTTCCGAGGCCGTGGGACTTAAGTGCACCAGTCTAGTCTGTGTGTGCCAACTTAAGGCCCAAGACTCCGGTCAGCCTCACAGGGGAGCAATCAGGCATTTCCACCGTGGCATTGATAAAAAACCCTTTTTAAGGTACACTGTGATGGTGCAGTTACCTGGCCGCCCACTGGGGGCGTCCTGGCGTAGAAACCCTGACAGCCAGGTCTGCTCAGGACGACTCCTCCCTCCCACAGAGGCGAGCTCTGTCTCCAAGCGCTGATTCGAGGGTGCTTGGCCGTGACCTTCCCAAGCTCTGTCCCTTAAATGAGCCCCTTGCTCCTTCCGCCTTCCACCATTTCACTTCTAACTTCCTGTGTCTAACTTGATTCTGGCTCTGGAACTTTCTCCTTTGCGCAGTCCAGCCAAGACCTGATGGGCTTGGCTCTTCCTTCCCAGAAGAGCCAGTGACCACCCAGGCTAGGGGTCTTGTGCGCTGCTGCTTTGCCCACCGCATCTCCTGTTGGCCATGTTGACCTCCCGCTGTGAGCTTGGCAAGAAGCCCCTGGGGAATCGACTGAGATTTGGAGCCTGAGGGTCTTGAGGGCTGATGCCTTTGGCCGCCGCAGAGCCAGGGACAGTCCTGGGAAGATATTCAGAAACGTGCAGTTCCCCAGCATGAACCAAATGTCTGCGTTTCTCCTGGGAGTTTTTTCAGTTGTATACAGCTTGCTTCCAGGTCTTGTCTATGGCACCTGCTGAGTATTCTGAGGGCTCTTCCTGTGACTTGTAGGGATTCAGTAGCCGGAACTCAATCTGGGTGCTGTTGCTTCTCCTGGGCCCTGCTTCACTTCTATTTACCCATTTTTGCATTTGGGGACTGATTTTTCTGATTCTTGCTTCCCATGGCTGGTGTGAATCAAATGTGAGATCCGGCTGAGTGCACCCTCCGTAGCACTCTTGGGCAGCCCTCTACCCACTCTTTCCACTGCTTCTAAACTCTTATAAGACCCACATTTAGGAAGTCATTGCCTAACCAATATGTTGGGTAAATTTGACAAAATGATCAAAGAATTGCTAGCGGGCATTCCTCTGGGCCTCAGTTTCCGCATCTGTGAATTGGATTGATAGCTTTTTTTTTTTTTAAAGCCTTGACTTTGCTCTTTTTTGTTGTTGTTGTTGTAGAGATGGGGTCTCACTGTGTTGCCCAGGCTGGTCTCAAACTCCTGGCCTTAAGCGATCCTCCCGCCTTGGCCTTCCAAAGTGCTGGGATTACAGGCTTGAGCCACCACATCTGGCTGGGTTGATAGTTGAGACTACCCCAGGATGCCCATAAGAATTAAATGAGATAATATATGTGAAAGGCGTTTTGGAGACTATGAAATCTCCACAAGCCTTCATTGTTTCTGGCTTTGTTGATGAGTGTTGCCACACATACGTAAATGCAGTCACCTTGAACGTTTCCCCACAAATCCAGAATTTGACAGCAGGGATCCCAGGGGCACTTGGCTTTCCTGTGCCGCCCTTTGCCGTCCAGGCTGAGGGGTTTTTCTGGGCCAAGTTAACAGCGGATGGTACCTCACAGCAGAGGCCTGAAGCACCTGCTGCGTGAGCCTTGAACACGGTGTGCTCAGAAACAGAGACACTGGTTCCTACCCACTGCCAGGGGTGGGGTAATGCTGCACCTTGCACTTGTGGGGTGAGGAATGAGACTCTTCTGCTGGGCAGGGCCTGGGCAAGGGGGAAGCTTTTATAGAGGAACCCGCATGGCCCCAGAGCCCTCACGTCTTAGCCCCTGGCCTGAGTCCCCAGCCAGCAACCCAGGGTAGCTGTTCTGAAGCAGAGGGGCTTTGTTCCATTGTGCTTGGAAGCCCAGAAGTCACCTTGTGGCTTAGGGTGACATGGGGATCTACACACAGAGGAGTGAACTTAGGGTTCTAGTGACTATGGCCGGGTCACCGGCGGCCAGGGGCAGAGATGAGCACCTGTCCATGTAAGCCATATGCCACCCCCACAGGGCCTGGCAAGGTGCAGAGCGTGCAGGTCTCGGCCATGTGCCCCTTCACCCCTCTCTGAGAGGGGCAGATGCCCAGCCCAGTGACCCAGAGCCTCACCCCAGGAGGTGGGTCCATGCAGCAAACCAGCCAGGCACTGGCATGGTGGCCCCCAGGCCCCCACTGCCTCACCAATCCTTGTTCAATCTGCTGATAACGCCTTTCCTCCCTTGCAGGTCTGTGCAGACTTTTGCAGACAAATCAAAACAAGAAGCTCTGAAGAATGACCTGGTGGAGGCTTTGAAGAGAAAGCAGCAATGCTAAACCTCTGCTTCGTGCTAACCAGACACGCCGTGCACTCGTTAGATTCCTTTCTTAGAAAACTCGTTTTCTGCTCCCTCCCCTCGTCCCTTCCCTCCCCAACAGGTCACATAACAGCTGCATCATTGACTGCACAGCGCCATCTCTCCCTGAGAATAAAGCCGATAGCCACCCTCCTCCGGCTCCGAGCCTGCTTCCGCCACACCTCGCTCTCAGCTCTCTCCACATTTCCATAGAGACCATGTGGTTTTTGTTCACCCGGGCCCCCTGTCTTCCTCCCCGTCCCCCCATTTATAGGCCTAAAATCCACTGTCTGCCAGCCTCCCTTCCTTCCCACCTTTTTGTTACATTGGTGTAAAAAATGTAAAACAAAAAAATTTTATGAACTAACTGTGGTGTGTGAAAGAGAGAAGAAAAACTGGAAATCTTATTCCGTGTGTGTTTGGGAGTTGCTTGGGGTTGGGGGTCGTGGGGACAGGGGACAGCTCTGGGAGCAGAGGTGGCCCTCGGTACCGTCCTGCACAGACTCGCCTGTCCCACGGAGGCCGCGGGGTGGGGGCTGGGGGCGGGGGCCGCCGACCGTTCCGCTCTTCCGGCCAGGTGCTTTTCTGTCAATTTCTATGGAATGCAAAAGGAGGTTTTTGTTTTATTTTGTTTTTTTGTAAAGCTTAAGAAAAAAAATCTACATCTTATACTTGAGCCTCCATACTTAAAAAAAAAAAAGAAAAAAAATTAATAAAAAAGAAACTGGGACGCAGTTAGCGCTGGCCTTCTGTATTCCTTCTCGCCGGCCTCACTTTCCAAGCGCATGTGGCCCTGGCTGCGCGCTGGTTCCAAGCGGGGACGTGTGTGGGCCCTGCTCACAGCAGCAAGGAAGTGTCTGGTCCCCAGCCCCGCCGCCCTGAAAACACACCAGGCACGTGATGAGGTGCAGGGTCCCTGTCCCTTTCTGCTCTCTGCCGTTGGAGGCCACAGGCACCAGCCAACACTGTGTTCTGGCGCTGCCCCACAGGCCTCCCACCGCCTTCCCACTGTACCTAGTGCAAATGTGAAGCAGCGGAGGCTCAGTTGCAGTAATTCAGCCAAGGCCGCACAGAGCACAGAGCCAGAGTCTGCCTTCTCCTCTCGAAAATGCCCCAGGGAAGATCTGAAGCAAATCTCAAAAGTCCCTGCCGAGACCAACCCCCGTCTGTCCGTGGCCAATCAGCAGGCTCCACATCCTGGCCAGCTCATCTGTTTGAGTTCCCCAGCTCCTGGGTCTGATGCAGCACCTTTTTTTTTTTTTTGAGACGGAGTTTCACTCTTGTTGCACAGGCTGGAGTACAATGGCGCAATCTCAGCTCACCGCAACCTCCGCTCCCGGGTTCAAGCGATTCTTCTGCCTCAGCCTTCTCAATGGCTGGCATTACAGGCATGTGCCACCATGGCCAGCTAATTTTATATTTGTAGTAGAGATTTGTAGTTTCTCCATGTTGGTCAGGCTGGTCTCGAACTCCCAATCTCAGGTGACCCGCCCGCCTCAGCCTCCCAAAGTGCTGGGATTACAGGCGTGAGCCACAGCGCCTGGCCGATGCAGTATCTTTATGGAGTGCAAGTACCATGGCATACAGAGAGCAGAGAAGCCCCTGCCCCCTGAGTTCCTAGTGCCAGGTGGAGACCACAAGCAGGCTCCAGCCATGGGCCATGAGGAGACGCACCCAGCGAGCCATTCCCCATGGGCACACGGGTGCTGCAGCCTCCCGGGTCGCGTTAGCAAGGTGCCTGGCACACAGAAGGGGCTGGAGAAGCAAACGTCTTGCTTTTCATTTTCTTTCATGCTGAAGTTTTATCCAGGACCATCAAGGTAGGGACAGGGGCCACTGCAGTGGGGTCTTGCAGATGGGGAGAGAGAGATTGAGCTCAACTCTGAGTGCTGCAGCACGGGCAGCTGGGGATTACAGCCCAGGAGCAGGGCAGGGCAGTGGGTGGCAAATGACTCAGAGGAAGTCTCAGGGGTCGGGGCCTTCACCTAACACACCTAACAGGATTCTTGCTGAAGACAGGCCAGGGCGGCCAGACATCACCTGGGGGCGGGGGATGGAGGATGAGGCCAGGTGCAGTGGCTCACGCCTACAATCCCAGCACTTTAGGAGACCAAGTTGAGAGGATCGCTTGAGCCCAGAGGTTCGAGACTAATCTGGGCAACATAGACTCCATCTCTACAAAAAAACACAAAAATTAGCCAGGCGTGGTGGTGTGCACCTGTGGTCCCAGCTACTTGGGAGGCTGAGTTGGGAGGATCACGTGAGCCTGGGAGGTTGAGGCTGCAGTGAGCTGAGATCGTACCACTGTACTCCAGCCTGGAAGACAGTGAGATCCTATCTCAAAAAAAAAGAAAAAAATGTCAAGGATGGGCGTTCTTGTAAAATTGACTTAGCAAGGGATTGCTGAAACTGGGTTTTACAAGGGCCCACAGGTGGGCCTAGGGGAAGGTTCAGGAGCCTGAGTAAAGTTTGGCCAAGCAAATAATCTTTGTCAGTTGTCACCTCAAGAAGAAACTGGACAAATGGAAAATACCTCTCCTTGGACACAACGGAGGAACTGAGGTCGCAAGGGAAACAGCCACCCTGAAGTCAGTGAGACAGGCACACCCGGAGAGTCACAGCAGAGGCCTACCCTCCTGCAGCAGAGGCCGCTAGGCTGGGAGCTCCTGTGCACGCCAGTGGTAATTCGCAGAACTGCTGAGGTGGAGTGGACTGACTCATCTGAGAGTGAGCCCTGGAGGTTCAGGCCCGCTCTCCTCTCAGGGCATTTCCCTTCAGGAAACCAACCAGCTGCTCCTTGAGCTGTCACCTTCATCAGCCGTACAATCCTGGGACAAAAATCATGCTTGAAACCCAGAAATTGTGACTGTGATGTATGCCAGGCCTGATCTTGCTCTGCTATCTGGACTCTTCCACAGGGACCCTCACTACCAGTTGGGTTTTTTGTTTTTGTAGAGACGGGGTCTCACCCTGTTGCCCAGGCTAGTCTCAAACTCCTGGCTTCAAGCCTTGATCCCCCCACCTTGGTCTTCCAAAGTGCTAGGATTACAGGTGTGAACACCATGCCCCGCCCTCATTGCTAGTGTTGCTCTGTTTTGTTTTGTTTTATGATGGAGTCTTGCTCTGTCACCAAGGCTGTATTGCAATGGCGTGATCTCGGCTCACTGCAACCTCCACTTCCCAGGTTCAAGTGATTCTCCTGCCCCAGCCTCCCGAACAGCTGGGACTACAGGTGCCCGCTACCACACCCAGCTAATTTTTGTATTTTTAGTAGAGGCACGGTTTCGCCATGTTGGCCAGACTGGTCTCGAACTCCTGGAATTACAGGTGTGAGCCACCACACCCGGCCCTCACTGCTAGTGTTTTGATGCTAAATTCAGCTGGTGAGATTGGGGACAGTAGGCCTCAAGGGTGTGTTTTGGGACCCTCTCCCACCTCCTGGCCATGCCTTTCCCTGCTCATTCCTTGGCTGCCTGGTGGGGAAAGCTCTGGGGTCCAGCAGGGCACCTCAGGCATCCCTAAGAAGAGAACAAAGGCGTATGGGAGTCCCTGGGGCTCATGGGCTGCAGGCAACAGACTCCTGGGGTTTGGCAGCAGCAAAGCTGTCCCCCACCCCAAGGGCTCACTAGATGCTTCCTGGAGGTCCCCTTGGTGCCAACTAACAGAAGGGGAGGCAGCATTGGTGAGGGTCTCTCCAGGGCTGAGGGCCTAAGTGAGTAATCCAGGGGGTTCCCTGTCTCTCTGAAGCCCTTTCATTCCTCCCTTGCTTGGCCTTAACAAATCAGCCTCCGGAGCCGTTTTGTGTTGCTTGTTTGAGATGGAGTTTCGCTCTGTCGCCCAGGCTGGAGTGCAGTGGCGCCATCTTGGTCCACCTCAACCTCTGCCTTCTGGCTTCAAGTGATTCTTCTGCCTTAGCCTCCCAGGTAGCTGGGACTACAGGCACATGCCACCACTCCCGACTAATTTTTGTATTTTTAGTAGAGAGAGTGTTTCACCATATTGCCCAGACTGGTCTCAAACTCCTGACCTCGTGATCTGCCCGCCTCAGCCTCCCAAAGTGCTGGGATTACAGACGTGAGCCACCGTGCCCGGCCTTTTCTTTTCTTTTGAGACAGGGTCTCACTCTGTCGCTCAGACTGGAGTGCAGTGGTCTTACTGCAGTCTTGAACTCCTGAGCTCAAATGCACCTCCCGCCTCGGCCTCTCAAAGTGCTGGGATTGCAGGTGTGAGCCACTGCGCGTAGACTGAAGCCTTTCCTGAGGTTCTACTGGGGCCCCAGGTTCAAGACTTCTAGTCTCCAAGATTTTCTCCTGCATTCAGGTTACTTTCTAGGTGACTGCTTTGTGGCAGGCCCTGGGCTAGTCATGCCTGAAGGTGTGGCACCCTCTCAGCAGGTGAGGTGGAGCGGGCATTGTGGATTTTACTAGGTGGGACGGCTCCTCTTTTTCTGGTGCCAGACCACCTCCATGCCACCTCGGCACAATGCACTGAGGACCTTCCCTCCTCCCCTGTGCGTGATCCACACTGGGACAATGAAGACGTTCTGTCTTGGCCAGGTGTGGTGGCTCACGCCTGTAATCCTAGCACTTTGGGAGGCCGAGGCAGGTGGATCACTTGAGCCCAGGAGTTCGAGACCAGCCTGGGCAACATAGCAAAACCCCATCTCTACTAAAAATACAAAAATTAGCCAGGTGTGATGATGCACGTCTGTGATCCCAGCTAGATCGGGAGGCTGAGGCACGAGAATCACTTGAACCCGGGAGGCAAAGGTTGCAGTGAGCCATGATTGTGTCACTGCACTCCAGCCTGGCAAACACATCACGGCTGTCTCAAAAAAAGAAAAAAAAAAAAAGTATGCCTCATTTCAAATAGTATAAGTTAAATACTGTAAATTAAATATCATGTAAGTTAAATATGATAAAACATTTCAATTTATATTTTTCTCGATAAAACGTTGCAAGATGTCACTATATTCTCATCACCCATAGCTTCCTATCCAAATCTTAATACTCAGTGGCACATTTGATATTTTTTCAAATGGCTTTATTGAGATATAATTCGTATACCACACAATTCTGTAGTTCTGTGGTTGTTGGTTACACCCACCAGACTGAGGGCTCCCCGAGGGTTGGTGCCTCAGCTTTCCCTTCACTTACTCATTCACCGAACATTGAGCACCTACCGAGTACTGGGGTTATGATGGCAAACTGGAGACAGTCTCTGCCTACTGTTTGGTGGGGGTGGAGTACTTAGTAACTGTCGTCATTATTGAGTGGTTACCTATGCTGGGCACAGTGCTGCTACTGGGTGACTGTGTCCCCAGGGCTGTCCCAGGCTGGGGGCCTGAAGCAGTAGTTATCATTTGAACTGAGTTAATCCACAGTGGAAGGTAACCCACTCCCTGCCCTAGGGCAAATGCTAAGCAGATCCAGGTTTTCCTGTGTTTTGTTGTTGGGTTTTTTTTGTTTGTTTGTTTTTGAGACAAGGTCTCTGTCACCCAGGCGGGAGAGCAGTGGTGCTATCTCAACTCACTGCAGCCTTGACCTCCAGGGTCCAAGCAATCCTCCCACCTTCCCACCTCAGCCTCCCAGGTAGCTGGGTCTACAGGTGCACACCACCATGCTCAGCTAAATTTTTTGTATTTTTTGTAGAGACAGGGCTTCACCACATTGCCCAGGTGGTCTCGAACTCAGCTCACGCAATCCACCTGCCTCAGCCTCCCAGAGTGCTGGGATTGCAAGCGTGAGTCACCTCGCCTGGCCAGTGGATCCGTTTAAAGCTCTGCCATCTGAGGTAGTTGAGGCTCTGCATCTGGCTGTCACCCAGCACCTCTGGGGTCCTCATCGGAGCCATTCATCTCCAATGAAAGCCAAGTGAGACAGAAAGGGTGGAGAGCGGTGGAGGTTGTGGCTTTCTTCCCTTCCTCAGCTTCAGGAATGGAAGGCCATGTTGTCTTGGCTGTGGCTTCAAAAACCTGGAATCCCAGCAAATTTGGGAGGCCAAGGTGGGAGGATTGCTTGAGCTTAGGAGTTTAAGAACAGCCTGCTGGGCAACATGGCAAAAACCCATCTCTATCAAAAATACAGAAATTAGCTGGGTATGGTGGTGCACGCCTGTGGTCCCAGCTACTTGGGAGACTAAATTGGGAGGATCACTTGAGCCCAGGAGGTGGAGGCTGCAGTAAGTCAAGATGGTACCACTGCACTCCAGCCTGGGCGATGGAGTGACTCTGTCTCAAAACAAAAACAAAAAACCAGGTTTGATAACCAATGGGACCTCTGGGCTGGGAGAGCCAGGGAGGGCATGGGGTCCACTGCTGAGCACGGGGCTGCCAGGACCATCCCTTCTGCTTTGCTGGAGAATGCCACCAACTGAGAAACCAGCTTTTCTGTCCCATCCCATCCCCGGAACCCGAGGAAGCGAAGCAGCTGGGCCAGGCACTGTGCATGTCACTTCCCCATACAGTGTCTCGTTCAACAGGTAAAACAGAACCTGCCAAGGCAGGGACCTGTGGGGGTGCCTGGCCCAGCCTTATGCTCCGTGTGGGCGTCCTAAGGGAGCCAGCCCTTCCTGGACAAAGGCAACTGGTTAGCATAGTTCCATTTCCTTGACCACACCAAAATATCCACACTTTTCCCTTCAGGCCACACCTGGAGATGAGCATCCTGCCATCCCGTGACCTGCAGGAAGGAGCAGGAGGTGTGAGCCAGGGAGAGACGCCACCTGCGGAGGCATTTAACTTGGTAACATGTTTGCCATCAGCAACCATGGCCCCATCAGTATGGCAGAATCCCACTGATGAGAGTCACCTTTATTGTAATTTTTAAAATTTTTGTAGAGATGGGGTCTTGCTATGTTACCCGAGCTGGTCCTGACCTCCTCGGCTCAAGTGATCCTCCCGCCTCAGCCTCCCAAAGTGCTGGGATTACAGGCGTGAACCACCATGCCCGGCCTCGGCCCTTCTCTTCGGGAGGAACCTGGGGGAGGTTCCAGGCATTGGTAAGCCCCCTGGTGACAAGCAAATATAGCCATTGTTGATTTACCAGGCACTTACTGTGTGCCAGGTGCCGGGACGCGAGCCTCCGTGCTCATCTTGATCACGGCTATGTTCTGAGGCAGACGGTGTTATTGGTCTCATGGGATGAAGAAACGGCTTCAGACGTCTGCTCAAGTCACAAGGCTCACAGTGGCTGGGGCACACTTGGAGCTCGGTGTGCAGGACACAAAGTCTGTGCTCCCTGCCACCTGCCTCCAGCATCTGGATGTCACCAGCTCCTTCAACAGGGCTCCAGGGACCCAGGCCACCAAGTTCTTCCAGCCCCAGCAGTTTGAACCCTCCCTGGGGCACTGAAATGAGGCCTCCAAGGGAGAGGAGACTCAGGTGTGGATGAGCTGCAGGCCAGCTGCTCTCTGAGGGTAGGGGCTGTATTGCCTCCACCACACAGGGCACTCCCCAGGGGGAGGAAGGAACCATAGCTCCTGCCTGAAAGCGCTATCACCCCAAAAGCTGGTGTCTCCCAGGAGGGAGGGATTACATCAGCCCATCAGAGAAGGGCCTCCAGGCAGGGGCTGTGTTATCCCGTCTCACTCTTCCCCACCCGGCACCAGTTCAGGCCCACACATGGCACTCATGTAGCCATATTGTGCCCCCAGATCTTCAGGCTGAAAGGGCACCTACTGGTCCCAGGTAACTGGTGTGGAGCCAGGTCCCAGACCCAGGTGGAGCAAGACATCTGGCTGGCACCTGAGGCAGGCACAGGCCAGGGCAAGCTGGGGCTTGGGACCTGGGGGTAACTTACCCTGAAATCTCAGCAGGGCCAGAGGCTCAGGAAAGTCACTATTCAGGATGGTGAGAAGGGAGCCTGGGCCCAGCAGGGTTCGGGCCACTCCTGAGGGTGAAGCTGGACTGCCACAAGCCCTGGGCCCCCAGCACGGAGGAAGGGGACACGGGTCGCCAACGTTGGCCAGGCATGGGGTGGCTCCCGCAGCTGGAGGGCCTCGTGTTGCTGCTGCTCCTAGCTGGGCAAGTTGCTCAACTGCGCTGAGCCTGTTTTCCCATCTGTAAAATGGCCATAAGAATACTCCCATCTTGGCTGGGCGCGGTGGCACACCTGTAATCCCAGCTCTTTGGGAGGCTGAGGCGGGCAGATCACCTGAGGTCAGGAGTTCGAGACCAGCCTGGCCAACA
This sequence comes from Rhinopithecus roxellana, assembly GCF_007565055.1. Taxonomy (NCBI): domain Eukaryota; kingdom Metazoa; phylum Chordata; class Mammalia; order Primates; family Cercopithecidae; genus Rhinopithecus; species Rhinopithecus roxellana. The sequence continues at coordinate 8,394,774 of NC_044560.1, read as the reverse complement.
TGGTGAAACCACGTCTCTACTAAAAATACAAAAATTAGCTGGGTGCGGTGGCGGGCGCCTGTAATCCCAGCTACCCGGGAGGCTGAGGCAGGAGAATTGCTTGGACCCAGGAGGTGGAGGTTGCAGTGAGCTGAGATCACACCATTGCACTCCAGCCTGGGCAACAGAGCAAGACTCTGTCTCAAAAAAAATAAAACAAAAAAATAAAATAAATAATAATAAAAATAAAAACTCCCCCATCTCAGAGCTGGCTGTGAAGACGGGAGATCTCGCGCACTGGCGGCAGGCGACGCAGCCCGCATACAGTAAGTGTGCAACTAACAGCTGCATGCCAGATGTCATCTCGGGCTCCGTGGGTGACCCTAGGAGGACGGGGCAGGGGAGACTGGCCCTCTCTGCTCACCTGGGTCTCAGAGGTGTGTCTCGCCTCCTCTCTCCAGCAAAAGGCTCTTCCCCCAACCAAACCCCATCCCCTGCTGCTGGGTGTGCCCCAGGACCTTGTCCTCGGCATTGGTGTGGCTTTTCAGGCTCCTTGGAAGCAGCCCAGACACCCAACTCCAGGCCTCTGTACCTGCCCCTCCCTTTTCCTGAATTGCCCTCCCCCCTGCCTTCAAGATAAAGCTCAAAGGCCACTCCTCTGAGAAGTCTTCCCTGATTGACTCTCCTGGGGCTGGTCTCATCTGCTCATTTCCTGACCTTTCTACCCTCTGGTCATGGTAACCGTCTCTTCTACTGGAAGGCAGGGTCTTAGAGCTGGTTCACCACAGCCCAGGTGTCTGACACGGCCAAGGCCGAGCGGAGGGCTGCACTCACCAAGTATCTGCAGTGCCAGAATGACCGCGGCACTATCTCCCTTCTCTGGGGTTGGGAAGCGAGATTCTAAAGGCAAGGCTCACTCTGGAGACGCAGCTTCTCTCCCCAAGACTACCCCACCGGATGCCCCAAGTCCCTAGTTCTGGTTTTCCAGAGCTAGGGTTGGGTGTGTGGGGTGAGATCAGGCCAGCAAGGTGGGTACCTGGTGCCTCTGTGCTCCAAGCACCTGAGGGTCATGACCCCCAGCAAAGTGGAATCAGACAGGGTCTGGAGCCAGGCGTGGTGGTGAGCATCTGTAGTCCCAGCTCCTCGGGAGGCTGAGCAGGAGGATTCCTGGAACCTAGGAGTTCGAGGCTGCAGTGAGCTATGATCGCACCACTGCACTCCAGCCTGGGCTAAAAAAAATTTTAAAAATAAAAAAACAGGGTCTGGAAAACACTGAGTTTGGGGGTCCAGGAAGCACTCAGGGCTCAGCCCTGCCTTCCTCTCCACTCTCCCACCTTGCTTCTGTACCCGCCACTTCTTCCTCCTGCCTTCAATCCTGTCTTTCCCTTTGATATCTCCCGCTCATCCTTCTGACCTGTCACCTTCTCTAGGAGGCTCTCCCTGATCTCCAAGGAGATCTGGTTGCTCCTCTTCTCCAACTAAAAGTCCTCAAAACTAACCTTTATTGAACCCTTACTATGCGCCAGGTTTGGGGCTAAACTCCATAATGTCAGCATCTTATGTAATCCTTGAAGGGACGTAGGAAGTGGTAGTACTGTCCATTTCACAGATGAGATAAGCTAAGCACCGAGGAGCTGCAACACAGAACCCAGATCCGACAGAACCTTAACCACTCTGCTTCTTCCTGCGCACCGAGGGGCAGGCTCCCCGTGGGGAGTCTCTCTCCCTGCTGCGTCCCCACAGCGAGGTGTGGGGCCTGTCAGAAGAGGGCACAGACAAGCAGTCTAAAGAAACCAGAGGCCCCAGGAGGCTGGGCCAGGGATACAGGCAGATGTGGTCCCCTCTGCTTGGCTCATCCTGGATCCCCATCCATATCCACCACTGGTCCCCAAAGCAGCCCCGATCCCTCAGCACCTTGGGGAAGGAGCAACAGAAGCAGGTCTCGTGGGGAGGTACCGTTTCCTCGGTTGTCTTTTTTATTTTTTTGAGATGGAGTCTCACTCTGTCACCCAGGCTGTAGTGCAGTGGCACGATCTCAGCTCACTGCAACCTCTGTCTCCCGGGTTCAAACAACTCTCCTGCCTCAGCCTCCCAAGTAGCTGGGACTACAGGTGTATGTCACCACACCTGGCTTATTTTTGTATTTTTGGTAGAGACGGGGTTTCACCATGTTGGCCAGGCTGGTCTCGAACTCCAGACGTCAAGTGATCCACCCGCTTCTGCCTCCCAAAGTTCTGGGATGACAGGTGTGAGCCACCACACCCGGCCTGTTTACTCAGTTGTCTGGAGTGGAAAGGACAGTCCTGAGTCCAGCAGGCTGCAGCTGTGGCCCCTGGGGTGAGTAGGCAGAATGAGGTAGGTGGTAGGAGGGGCAGCCTGTCTCCTGAGAGGCCCTGGGGTCTCCGCTCCAGCCCCGGCCTTGAGGCTTCAGGGTCTACCTGAAGGTGTGTTCCCAGAGGGGACGGTTCGATCCATGGGGGATCCAGAGGCCACCCACACACTGATGCAGAGCTGCAGCACCATCACTGCCCACACCTCCCCCTGCCTGGTGTGGCATCCGGTGGTCCCCGTCCTCCCGCGCTCAGCCGGCCTCGGTCAGCTGGGGAGGAGGAGGGGCTCAAGCTCCGAGGCAGCGGCGCTGTGCCTGTACACCAGGAACTGGATGGAGATCTGGGGTGCCGTGGTTAAGGCCAAGCTGAGCAGACTGGGTTGGACCTGCCCCGGGGGCCTTCCACTCCCGGGAGCTGCCTCCCTCTCCCCTCCCTCCCACCCCTACGCCGCAGCTGGGAAGGGCCAGCGATAACCTCCTGGCCTCTACCTTAGCTGTGCCCTCCATTCAGAACGCCTGTCGGGCTCCTCAAGCCCTAGCCAAGCTCCATTTGTCTCCAAGCCCAGCAGCAACTTCTCCCTCCCTTGACTCTGGCCCAGGATCTTCTCTTCCTCTCACCCTGTGGCATCCTGGAGCTTGCCAGGTGGCTGGGCCATTTTGGGGGCACAAGAGCCTAAGCTTTCACTTCTCCCTGCACCCAGCAGGGACTTAGCAAATATTAAAACAAAGGCCATGTTTACTTTCTCCCAAATGAGACCCAGATAACGCTCTGTCCAGCCTTCAGCAAACACTTTCTGAGCCCTCACTGATCACGGGGTCCTGTGGGGAGTGTTTCCAGATACCTCGTCTTACACAATATCCGGATGAGACAGCAGCTGTTAACTGAGGTGAAGACAGCAGCACAGAGAGGTTGACCATGTGCCCTGCATCACACAGCTAGGAAGCAGGGGAGGAGCCAGGATTTGAACCCAGGTTTGTCCGACCAACTCGTGTGTGTCTCCACACTCCAGCTCTCATCCACACAGCCTGGAACATTCCTCTCCTGCCTTCGCCTGACTAACTTCTCCTTCTCTGTCAGGTCACAGGTTCAATGAGACTTACAGGGGCCTTTGCTGCCACTTTAACCAGGACAGCCCCTGGACAGCCCCTGGACAGCCCCTGGCTAGACGCTTTTGTTTTTCTCTGCAGTAACTGGTGCCACTTAATTCTTTGATGATAACGTTGTGTCCTCTCTGCGCCCCCGAACTGTAAGCTTCTAAGGCACGCATGGCTGTTCTTGCTCACTCATGGCTCCAGGGTCCGGCTGGGTGCCCAGCACACAGGTGTGCGGAGGGAGGGAGGGAGAGAGGGATGGCTGGACGGATGAAGAGAGGGATGGACAGATGAAGGAGGGACGGACGGATGAAGGGAGGGACGGACGGATGAAGAAGGGACGGACGGATGAAGGGAGGGACGGACGGATGAAGGGAGGGACGGACGGATGAGGGAGGGACGGACGGATGAAGGGAGGGACAGACGGATGAAGGGAGGGATGGACGGATGAGTGCTGAAGCTGTGCGCAGGCAGGGGCGTCCTTGCCCACACCCCCACCACCAGCCCCACACGCCCTGAAGGATACGATGGTGTCGAGCAGCAGCACGCCCAGGCTGCCCACAAGCCAGGGCAGGTGGTGCAGCAGGTAGCTGCCCTCACTCTGGCCCTCCTCGGGGTTTTTGAGCAGCACGCTCAGCCCATACAGCGTGTTCCCCAGCATCACCAGCGCGAACAGCGAGTAGGAGATCCCCTGTGTGGACTTCCGGAGGAACTGAGGCAGAAGGAGTTTGGGTCAGAGATCTCACACAGGCCTCCTGTCACTCTGGATTGTAACTGTCCACATGTCCACCTGCCCCACCACAGTGCACCTGCCCTGAGCTCCTCTCTCCCTGGGTGCCCAGTATCTGACATGGGCCCGACACACAGCAGAGCCTCCTCTCACCCACAGACAAGCCCTCCCATGCCCCTGCCCGGGTCCACAGGAGACCGTGGCTGTGCCAGGCCTGCTGGCCCCATGCCACCCTGCATTCCACCCCACACAGGCTCTAGCTGCCCAGCAAGCCTCCCCTCCCCGATTCCCCAGCGTCTCCTCTCCCCTCAGGCCTCCAAGCTCAGCCCCTCACCTTCCCCTGAACTCCTACTCCTCCAAGACACACATGGGTCTCTTGCAGCCTGGCTGGCAGGCCACATCACGCCTGTTTTCCAGAAGCAGAAATGGAAGCTCGGAGACTGGATTAACTTGCCCCAGCCAACAGTGGGAGTAGCCCAGGCTTTCTGAACCAAGGCTCCTAAGCTGTGCTACTCCTTAGCCCAGAGGGCCCAGGTGGCCAGGCCGGCTCTCCTCTACTTGGCCCCACCCAGCCCCTGCTGGAGGCTCACGTTGGTGCGGATCTGAGGCAGCCGGGAGAGCAGGTACAACACACTGGAGACGGAGCCGATGACGAAGCCAATGATTTCCTGCCGGGTGAAGGGCTGTGCGGCAGAAGGGGGCACTTGGTACCTCATAGGAGCCAGAGGTGATCCCCCTCCCCACTTAGTGCCCACGAGGCTGTGCAGGGGAGAGCCCTGGGGACGAGCTAGCCTCCATCCCTTCTACCGCCACACCCACGGCTCACCTTGCTGCCCGGCTCCACAGACAGGAGCGCCCGTCCCCGGAAGGCTTCCCTTGGGGCAGCCACGGGCCCAGCAGCGCTCAGCAGCGGTGTGGCGCATGCCGTCCCCATGAGGAACAGCAGCATGGAGTTGATGGGGGCAGACACTGCACATGAGGCAGGAGGGAAGCTGAGGTTAGATGGCTGAGTGGCAGTGGGGGGAGGCTGAGTCCCAGCCTTGCCCCTCAGGGGCTGTGTGACCTTGGGCAAGTGACCTAACCTCTCTGAGCTTTAACTCTTCATCTCTTCAATGGGTACAACAGTACCCTTCTCCTAGAGTTATAAAGGTGAAACGCTGAGGGCAGGGAGGTCAGGAGGGGTTATACGAAGCAGAAATGCTGAAGAAAAACAATCCTTCCCAGGTCCCTCCCCATGTCCGTATGGCCTCAAGCTGACCTTGTATCCTGCTCCTCCTGAAGGCTGGGGCAGAGGCAGCCTGTGTGACTTGTCCTCGTTTCCCCAGCTCCAAGCCCAGGGCTAGACACAGAGGAGGAGCTGGAGCTGTGCCTGCTGAATGAGGCCCTGGGCGAGAGGAACCCGCCTGTGGTCTGGGCCAGGATACACTCACTGCCCTCAAGTCTCTATCTTGGCCGATGAAGCCTCAGGCTCTTAGATAAGGCCCGGGGGAGCCTTTCCGAGGTTCGGGTTATCACCCAGCCATGGGAAACCCGCTTCCTCCCACACTCCAGGCGCCCCCGTCGCCCACGGCCCCCCGTTGCTGGTGGAGCATCTGACAGAGAGCGGTCGCCATACTCACACGGAGAGGGGCGTTTCCTGAACTTGTAGTAAAAGTACAGCGTCAGCATCACCAGGTCTGCCGAGACGTAATACACAGCTGTATATGTCTGTAAGAGACGCGGGGGGCCCGGGGATTGGCGCGGTGCCGGGATCTGGGACCGCGCCCCGGCAGCCCTCTATCATATCCCAGCTGGGTGACCCTGACCGAGTCACTTCGCCTCTCTGAGCTTCTGTTTCCTTATCTGGCAAGGAAGAGCTCACAGTTCCCACCGGGCAATGACAGAACAGGTGGGCAAAAGACCCAGGAAAGATCTAGCCCAGGACGTGCCAATGAGCTGGCAGTCAGTGCCAGCAGTCAGGACAAAGCAGGACTCCGCGGTGAAGTGACGGCTCTGGTTTTGCCTGACGCCAGGGGAGTCAGAACTATCTGGTCCCACGTGGGAAGACAACGCCTTCCTGATTGGGAGCCCCAGCTCTGCCTGCCCACAGGAGTGGGATGGCACCTGGGTTTCCCACAGAAAAACGCCTTTCCTCCTCGAGGGGCCCACCCTCTGGAAGCTTCGTCAGCATTCCAGCACCCTGGAGGCGGAAGACCGGAAACCTTTCTGTTAGACACGCTCATACTGTAGATGGGAAAACTGAGGCCCAGAGAAGAGCAGTGGCCTGCCCACAGCCACAGTTCGGCAGACAGAAGGATGGGCCCTCACAAGATGCAACGACGGGTCAGGGTTCTGGAGACCAGGTGGGCCAAAGAGCCTGGCATCTCCTCAGGCAACCCTGCAGGGTGAGCCTGGGTTAGGGTTAGCGCCACCCTGCCCGGGTACCGGCCCACCTGCAGGGGCAGCTGGTCAGCAAGGAAGGAGCCGATGAGGTTGCAGGAGTCTCCGCCGATCCAGCCCAGGAGGAACCACAGGGACAGCGCCTGGTCCATGTTGCCCGTCTTGTAGGCTTTGATGAACTGGCTGTGGAAGAGGAAGAGGAGGGGACGCATGTTCAGGCCACCTTACAGGGAATGCTGCCTTACAGGGGACACCGCCCAGAGATGACCATGGGGGAGTGAGGTGGTAATGGAGAGGAGATGGCCTGGGGGCCCACCCTCCCCATGGGCAGGATCCTCAGGAGCCTTCTCAGCTCTTTGGAGGAGTCTCCCGGGGAATCCCTTCTAAGCCGAGGGCTCCACGGCTATGCCTCTCTCCAGGGAAAGCCCCAGCCTTACTCAGATTCTCCTCCACCACACCCTGGGGTCTCCAGTGGGGATCTGGGGCTTATGTAGGGTCCTGAAGTTTTGTGTTGGGCCCTGAGAACCGCTGCATAGAACCCTGGATCCTTTCTCCTATGGATGCAGGGAGGGGCACTGCAACAAGACTGGTGCTGGGGAAGGGGCACGCCGGGTCTCCAGGAGCAGCTGCAGCCAAGACAGGCAGAACCCCAGCCTGGTTCTCTTTAGAGGGCAACAGAGAAGGGCGGGGCTAAGGCGCCTGGAGCTCCACTATCAAGGTGGTGGGCTTTTGATCCCCTGGCTGTTTTCCCAAAGGTCCCCGGTGCTGGGACCCTCTTAGGACTTCTGGTCAGGTGCGGGTACGAAGCCAAAGCTGGCGGTGGCACTGAGGCCCAGGGCAGTTCTGAGCCCTCTGTATGTGTGTTGACTCATTCTGTCCTCAAGACACCTGTGCTGTCCAGTCTACCACAATGACCTCCTCACGGGGCCTGGAGGAAGCTGTGCCATACAGCTCGGATTCAACCCCTACCTGAGCCTCCGGTCTTGCTCTTAACCATTATACATACTGCCATTTACTGTTCCAGTTTCTTTTTAACCACCTGCATGCATGAAGGAAAATAGACAGACAGAAAGAAACTAAATGGTGGCCAGACATGGGATTGCTCACACCTGCAATCCCAACACTTTGGGAGGTCGAGGCAGGTGAATCACTCGAGGACAGAAGTTTGAGACCAGCCTGGCCAACTTGGTGAATCTCTACCAAAAATAAAAAAATCAGCCAGGCATGGTGGTGCACACCTGTAATCCCAGCGATTCAGGAAGCTAAGGGATGAGAATTGCTTGAACCCAGGAGGTGGAGGTTGCAGTAAGCTGAGATCACACTACTGCCCTTCAGCCTGGGCAACACAGTAAGACCCTGTCTCAAAAAAGAAAAGAAACAAAGAAACTAACTAAATGGCAACTCATCCCATCCATGATCCAAGCCAGAAACTAAGAAATGGGCATTGGCTGGGTTCTTCCCACAGCCAGTCCTTCCATCCGCCTCCCTCAGCCTCCTAACAAGCCTCCCTCCTTTCAGATGAATCCTCCCTTTCAGAAATCTTTCTAAAACCCCCATCTCAGCCAGGAGCAGTGGCTCATGCCTATAATCCCAACACTTTGGAGGCTGGGCGTGGTAGCTCACACCTGTAATCCCAGCACTTCAGGAGGCTGAGGAAAGAGAATCACTTGAGCCTAGATGTTCCAGACCAGCCTGGGCAACACAGCAAGACCCCGCCTCTACCAAAAAAAAAAAAAAAATTAGCCAAATGTGGAGTGGGGACCTATGGTCCCAGCTACTCAGGAGGCTGAGGTGGGAGGATCACTTGAGCCCAAGAGGTTGAGGCTGCAGTGAGCTAGGACTGCACCACTGCACCTCAGCCTGGAAGTGAGACCTTGTCTCAAAAAAAAATTGTCTTTAATAACAAATAAAAAAACTAAAATCCCAGTGTCACCAAAAATGGTCAGAGTCTTCCAGTGCTCTTCGACAAGGACCCCCGTTCTGAGAGGGGGCCCTTGCAAGGCCCCAGGCTCGTCGCCCCAGGACGGCTGTTTTCCTCCCAGCTCTGGTGTCGTATGTCCCGCCCACCCGTCCTCAGGCCCAGAGGCCTCGGAGTCACCTTTCCCATCTCAGGAAATGTCGGTTCCTCCTCTGGGCCTCCCCTGACACGAGCTCCACTGGCATCTTCTCCTTCCTCCTTTGTAACACTTGACATCCTCGTCCCTCCCAGATTCACTCAAATTTCCTGAGGACAGGGGGAGTGACGAGCATAGGCCCAGCACTGAGAAGGCCCTGAATCAAGGTTCATCCCATGGCCCTTACAGTAAAGCTCCTCCTAAGATGCTATGACTCAACTTGCCTTCATCAATTGCAGGAAAGTGATTCTGTCCCACTCAGGAGAGATGGAGTCCTAGGGAAGACCAGGGGGGCAGCCACTCTCCCTCCATCACTTAGGGCTCTCTCCCAGGCCTCCAATCCCCTCCCTGGTTAATCAACCAGCCCAGGCAGAAAGGGGGAGCCTCAGCCAGCTACTCGGAGAGTCCTAAGGAAGCTCTCACCCTTGGACAGGGAGCCTCCCACCCTTGGCTCCATCAGTCACCTATACCTGTCCAGACTGCCTGGTAAGGGTCTCTCCAATCCCCTCACCATTGATGCTTTCTGAAGGCTTCCACAGCCTCCAAGGCGGCCTCCCTGCCTCCACTCTCTCTCTCTGTCACTCTGCTCCTTCCTCCCCATCACTCACAGATTATCTTTTCAAGGGTACCAGAATGGAAGCTCTCCAAAGGCAAGGACAATGTCTGTTTGGCTTACCTGTACCACATCCAACATGGCACCTGGAACAAGGTAACTCAGTAAAAATGTCAAGCCTCTGAGAGGGTGCCCGGAGAAATCAATGGGGAAGGACAGTCTTTTCAACACCTGGCGCTGGGACAACTGGATATCCACATGTGCAGTGGCTCATGCCTGCAATCCCAGCACTTCTGGAGGATGAGGCAGGTGGACCACTAGTCAGGAGTTCGAGACCAGCCTAGCCAACATGGTGAAACCCCATTTTTACTAAAAATGCAATAATTTGCCAGGCATGGTGGCACATGCTTGTAATCTCAGCTACTCAGGAGGCTGAGGTAGGAGAATCACTTGAGCCCAAGAGGCGGAGGTTGCAGTGAGCTGAGATTGCACCACTGCACTCCAGCCTGAACAACAGAGCAAGACTCTGTCTCAAAAAAGAAAAAAAAAAAAATGAGGCTGGACTCCTACTTCACATCATTTACAAAATATAACACAAAATGGATCAAACACCTAAATGTAAGAGTTACATCTATATAACTCTTAGAACAAGAGATGCTAGGCATGATGGCTCATGGCTTTAACACCAACACTTTGGAGGCCGAGACAGGAGGATACCTTAAAGCTAGGAGTTTGAGACCAGCCTGGACAACACATTGAGACCTTGTCTCTACCAAAAAAAAAAAAAAAGAAAAGAAAAATTCAATTTTTTCACAGTAGTGTGATCTTGGCTCACTGCAGCCTCCATCTGGTGGGCTCAAGCAATTCTCCTGCCTCAGCCTCCCGAGTAGCTGGGACCACAGGCACGCACCACCACACCCAGCTAATTTTGTATTTTTAGTAGAGATGGGGTTTCACCATGTTGGCCAGGCTGGTCTTGAACTCCTGACCTCAGGCAATCTGCCCGCCTCAGCCTCCCAAAGTGCTAGGATTACATGCGTGAGCCACTGCACCCGACAAAAAAAAAATACATGGGGAGGCCAAGACGGGTGGATCACGAGGTCAGGAGATCGAGACTATCCTGGCTAACACGGTGAAACCCCGTCTCTACTAAAAAAATACAAAAAACTGGCCGGGTGTGGTGGCGGGCGCCTGTAGTCCCACCTACTCAGGAGGCTGAGGCAGGAGAATGGCGTAAACCGGGGAGGCGGAGCTTGCAGTGAGCTGAGATCCGGCCACTGCACTCCAGCCTGGGCGACAGAGTGAGACTCCGTCTCAAAAAAAAAAAAAAATACATGAATGTGCATAGCAACATTAATCATAATAGCTACAAAGTAGAAACAACCCAATGTCCATCAATGGGTGAACGGGTAAGAAAATGTGGCATACACAGAGTAAAACAGTATCCGCCACAAAAAGGACTGAAGTACTGCTTTGATACATGCTATGACATGGATGAATCTTGAAGACATTATGTTAAGTGAAAGAAGCCAATCACAAAAGGTCCTGTGTGATTCCATTTATACGAACCATGAAATGTCCAGAAGAGGCAAATCAACAGAGACAGAAAGTAGACTAGTGGCTGGCAGGGACTGAGAGGGTCTGGGAGGAATGAAGAATGACTGCTGATTGGCATGGCTTTCCATTTGGGCTAACGAAAATGTCCTAAAATTAGTTGTGGTGACAATTACACAACTCTGTGGCTATACTAAAATAACTTGTACATTGAATGGGTTAATTGCATGAAATGTGAATTCTCTCCCAATAAAGCTGTTAAAACAATGTCAAGCCCCCGATCAAACCCTTGTCTTTATCCCTCAGGATAAAGAGCACATTTCTTAACGGCACAGCATGCCCCTTAGGCCATAGGGCCTATGATGACTCCTGTGACCTCACCTCTCCCTGCCCTGACCCCTACACACTCTGTCTGCCATATAAACACAGCTGCCCCTTCTGTGTACATCTGCTGCTTCCTCTGCCTGAACTGCTCTTCCACACTCAGCCCCTGGCTCTCACCCCTCAATGCTGTCCTATCCTCGGCTTTTAGCCTAGATGCCAACACCTCCAGCTCCCTTCTTTTTTTTTAATTTCAATTTTTTTTTTTGGTAGAGATAGGGTCTCTACCAAAGAGACCAGTTGGCCAGGCTGGTCTTGAACTTCCGACCTCAAGTGATCCTCCTGCCTCAGCCTCCCAAAGTGCTGGGATTACAGGCGTGAGCCACTGTGCCTGGCCTCCAGGTCCTTCCTGACTGTAATCTTCTTCCGCCTCTGCAGATCGGGTGGGTGTCCCTCTTCTGTGCTTCACATAATGAAATAACAGCAGTGTCACCACTGACAGCTTTCAGGCTTGTGCAAACATTGTGTGAAGATCCTGAGTGGGCAGCTCTCCCTACACACCCACATGCCATCTTCATAGCAGCTGTCTCAATTAGGTAGCAACATTTCCATGACACAAGCAAGGAAACGGAGGCTCAGAGCAGTGAGGTGACACACCCAGGTCAGGATGCTCTTGACCCCTGTGCATCGTGTCCTCGCTCCCCGATCACAGCAGCGGCCACGCAATGTTGTGTTCACTGCAGCTATCTCCACCACCCGACTGTCAAAGCCTGGAGGACAGAGGCTGTGTTTGATGCGTTCCAGCCCTCCCACTCTCCTGCCCCATCTCTGACCAGCTGTGCCACCTAAAGCAAATTGCTTAACTTCTCTGGGTTTTGGATCCCTCATCTGTAAAACAGATGGATGGTAACTGTCCCTATTTCACAAGGTTGTTGTGAGGATTAAATGAGGTAGAAATACAGCAAGTGCTTAGAAGCAAGCCAGGTATGTGGCGGGCGCTCAATAAACTGTTGCAAAGGTGATGATCTCTGCATCAGCATCACCCAGCACAAGGTCTGGCCTGTGGGAGGGACCAGTGCAGGTCCCTCCTGGGTGGGTAGGAAATCAAGGGAGCACACCCAGCCTCCAGTCTGGAGAGGCCTGTGGCCCACCAGGCAACCCCTCTCTGAGCAGTAGCTAGAGCCACTGCCCCAACCCCACAGCCCTGCCCTGGTCCTGCCACCCAGACACTACTCACGGGAAGGTAGATGCAGCAAAGCAGAGAATGGAGATCAAGCCCAGGCCCACACTGGCCTCATCCCAGCCGTCCTGGGCACATTCACCCAGCACATCCCATATCCACTGGATGGAGCCATTAGGGCAGCTGGAGAAGTTGCGGGAGCCCAGTTTCTTCCAGACCATGGCTGTGGAGGAGGGGCCCCCGGCCAGGCGGGTCTGCACGGGAGGGAGGGTGCTGGTGATCCGAGGTCGGCAAGGGTTCTACAGGGAGGAAGAGAGGAGGCTTTCAGCACTGGGAGGTCCAGGTCCTATTCATGGTCATCCCAAACAAAGCTCAGCCCAGCCTTTTCACCGGGTGCCTCGCCTGGAACCAGAGAAGGGCAAAGACATAATCCTCACCCACCAGGACCTGATCAGCCCCCAGGTACACGGATCACAGCAAACACATGCCAGCTACAGACACGTGCAGGCAGTGCGCTGGATCTACGGAAGGGACAGGTGTGTTCAAATCCCTGCTTCACCACCCATTCATGCCAGACTTTGGGCAAAGACTCAGCCTTTCTGTGCCTGAGCCCTCTCATCTGGAAATGGGGTCCTCAGAGCGCTCCTCCCACATACGGTTGTTGTGTGGGTTCAATGAGTTCATACAGTGTGATGAACTGAGCCCTCCATGTTATCTTTTCCTACGACTCTTGAACACTTAGGTTGGTCCTAATTTGTTATTATTGTAAATTACTCTGTAAGGATCTGCTGAGGCCAGGCCCATCAAGTTCATCTAATTTAAAGCAGGTTGTAGCCAGGAGCGATGGCTCATGCCTGTAATCCCCACACTTTGGGAGACCAAGGCGGGAGGACAGCTTGCGCCCAGGAGACGGAGACCAGCCTGGCAGCCTGGGCAACATAGTAAGACCCTATCTCTAAAAAAAAAAAAAAAAAAAAAAATACAAAAATTAGACAAATATGGTGGTGTGCGCCTCTGGTCCTAGCTACTCATGAGGCTGAGGTGGGAGATCACTTGGGCCTAGGAGGTAGACGCTATAGAGAGTCACGATCTCACCAATGTACTCCAACCTGGATGACAGAGCAAGACCCTGTGTCGAAAAAACAATCACAAAAAATAAGGGCTAGGCACTGCGCCAGCACTCTAGGAGGCTGAGGCGGGAAAGATCACTTCAGCCCAGGAGTTCGAGAACAGCCTGGGCAGCTGTCTCTACAACAAAATTCAAAAATTAGCCAGGTGTGGTGGCACATGCTTGTAGTCCCAGCTAGCTACTCAGGAGACTAAGGTGGAAGAACTGCTTGAGCCCAGGAGGTGGAGGTTGCACAGCAAGCCATGATCGTGCCACTGCACTCCAGCCTGGGCGATACAGCCGGACTCTGTCTTAAAAGAAAAACACACACACACACACACACACACACAAACCATAAAGCAGCTTGCCCCACACAGATGAGGCAAGTGGAGAAGAGGAGCAAGGGATCCCTGGGTTTGCATGAGTGACAAGGACTCAAGTTTGGGACACTGCAGCCTGTATTCTCCCAGGAGCTCACAGAGCATGGGGGAAGCCTACCAGCAGGGAGTCCACAGCCACCTCCTCACTGTCACACTGAGCCACCTCCTCACTGTCACACTGACAAAGCCAGAATATGGCTGATCACAGAGGTGGGCAGGGCAGGCCTCTCCCGGTACCCGGGCACCCTGGACAGTGCGTAGGGCAGTCATTGCCTGCGTGACACCTTAGAGGGAGGGAGGGAAAGTGTGGCTTGGCTGGGCCATCTCTATCAGCGATCGTCACCACAGCTCGGACCAGTGAGCCAAGCCTCCTGCATGCATTCATGTTTCATCTTCACAGCAACTATGAAGTGGGGACCACTGATATCCACAAGGAGCCTGAGCCAGAGTGCGGAAGTCATGTGCCAAGGCCACCCAGCCAGGAAGCTACAGAGTCAAACCCAAGACTCAGACTGACACCCCTGCTCATGGCCACCTGCCACACCGCCCGCCTCAGGTGCCTCTGTCACCAGCGAAGCAGAAGCCTTCTGTGGCTCCCTAGCAAGCAGACACAGAAAAAGAGAGAGAGAGAGAGACAGTGAGCCTCTGTGGTCTGGCATGACTGCACAGCCACAAAGTGTGCTTCCCCTTTTCTCCCTGTGCTCAGAGGGGATTTCCTCACGCAGGTGGAGGCTATCTCTAGCTGCCTTCATTCCCACTTGTGTCAGGAGGCCTGGACTCCCCAGCTAGTCCCTGGCTGGCCCCACAGAACTGCTGAGGACACAGAGACCAGGGAGCACCAGGAGGGAAAGGAAGTGAGTCAGCACCTCCTCTCAGGAAGCCAGAGACCCTCAGCCCTAATGTGATTCGCCATGGGCAGAGGCCCTGGACCTGAAGGTAAGGGCGCCCCAGGTCACTGTCAGCCCAGCTCACTGGACTACCTCCAGGGCCCGGCACAGGCAGGGAGGCTGAAAGCCTCTTGTGTCTTCGTGGCCCACCTGGGAGACCATCAGCATAGCTGATGTTAGAAGCCTTCACCTGATGCCCCATCTCCGGCCCCTGAAAGGCCACTCCAAATTAGCATAGGGTCCAGGTGTGGCCGGGCGCAGTGGCTCACACCTGTAATCCCAGCAGTTTGGGAGGCCGAGGCAGTTGGATCACTTGGGCACAGGAGCTGGAGAACAACCTGGCCAACATGGTGAAACCCCATCTCTATCAAAAATACAAAAATTAGCTGCGCGTGGTGGTGTGTGCCTGTAATCCCAGCTACTTGGGAGGCTGAGGCAGTAGAATCACATGAACCCAGGAGGCAGAGGTTGCAGTGAGCCAAGATGGCACCATTGCACTCCAGCCTGGCTGACAGAGCGAGACTCTGTCTCAAAAACAAAACACAAACAAAAAAACCATATAGTCCAGGTGAGAACTACACATTTGCAATGCCAAAGGCATTTCAAATCAAGTCCTCATGTTCTCAGCCACCACTCCCAACTGGGCTGCAACCCCACACCCCCTTGCAGAGTCTGAAGACAAGGCTGCAGCTCATCCACTGCCATCCCCACCACTCCCCAGCAAGGTCGGGTATACTGTGCTCATTTGACAGGTGAGGCTGAGCGGCCTTGGAAGTGAGTTAACCTGCCTGAGCCTGTCTATAAAAGGGGGTTAATGACACTCCTTGGGGCAGCTGTCCTGACTAAATGCACATAAAGCTTTCAGCCCCTGTGCCAGACGACACATGGCAGCGACTGTTTTCAGGATGAGAGTCCAGCATCTCAACCACCTTGGGGGCTCTCACTTCCCCCTTTCCCCAGGTTAGGGAGGAAATGAAATGGACACATCTCAGTATGTGTGTGTTGGGGGGTTGTCTCGAGGAAGGTACCTTGGTTTATGGAGCCTGCAGCCTGTCTCTCACTTCCCTCTTTCCCTAGGTTAGGGAGGAAATGAAATGGACACATCTCAGTATGTGTGTCTTGGGGAATTGTCTTGAGGAAGGTCCCTTGGTTTATGGATCCAGGATACTGGGTGGGTGGCCCCCTGACCTTGGACAGGACCCATATGCAATCTGGAACTCAGGACACTTTGAGACACACCTGATCCCCGAACAGAAGGGCCTTGCTCTGAGGGCCATCCTGCGTAGTTCCTGTCACCTAGAAGCCAGGCATGGGCCCACTTCCCGTTCATACAGCACTGAGCAAATGGATGCCCAAGGTTGCAATGGAGCTTGACCTCATCTGTAAGGATGGCAAGGACCCCAGAAGGGGTACCCTGGAATCACCCTTGGAGGGTGCATGTTCAAAATTTGGAGTCAGTGCACCTGGGCTGGGGCTTAGAGATTCTGCGTTTAAGAAGTTCTCCAGCGATTCTGCTCCATCCGGTGCACTTTGAGAAAGGCTGGGTTGGAGATGGCATCTCCTGTCACACCCAAACTCTCCTCCCTGATCCCAAGCTGAGTCAGGGATGCTTCAGGCACATGATCACAGCCGATCATGTGTCCACCTTTGTCTAGAGAATCAAGTCCAAATTACCTGAGGCTAGGCCTCAAGTTACTCCAAGAACTGCCCTCCCAACCCTATCTTCTGCCTCCTGACCCAGGTCTTCAGTCATTTCAGGTCTCCAGGCTTTTGCACCTGCTATCTCTTCCCCTAGAAGTGTCCTGCTCCCCTTCAAGGGCCTGGTCATGAAACAAGAAGACTCACTTCTAAATTGCCCTTTCAAAGATGTCCCGTGAGAGCTGGCTGGATAAGACCTGCCACCTTCCCCTCTCCCCTCCTCCACACACCTGAAGAACGCTACCACCGTCCTCTGCGACCAGTGTCCTTGAAACACACTCTCCCCACTCCGGGTTGTGCATTTCTTATTCTCCAGGTCTAAACACACCTAGAGGTTCAGCAAATGTTGAGAGAGAGGGAGAGAAAGAGAGGCAGAGAGAAGGACAGAATGAAGAAGACAGGAAATAGGGGTGAGGAAAGGAGAAAGGGGGTAAAGAGACAGAAGAGGAAGGAAAGGAGAAAGGAAGGAAGAGGGGATAGCTGTGAGCTTGAACAGTCCAGGGTTGAGGAGAAAAGCACTCTGGAACAGACCTGGCCGATGCCTACCAGTCTGGAACTCAAGTGATGGAGCTTTGTAGTGCTCATCTGAAAAGTAGGGGAATAATGCAATACCCACCACCTAGGCTGACTGCAGAGTTAAATGAGACAATCCAGGCCAAGCGATTACAAGGGTGCCTGGCACAGGCAGGCACTCAACACCAACAGCCCAAAATGACTATTATTTGTTCTCGCTGTAGCGCCTCCAGTGTCCAGGCACACAGGTGCCGTCAGTAAGCCTTGATCAGACATGACCTGTGACCCCGGCCCAGAACCTCTCACACTTTAAGACTCAGACTGTCCATGCACACGTTTGGAAACCTACCCTAAGCACGGCGTGGGAGGAGGCAGTGTGGGTACTCGTCCCTGCAGACCTGGGGAGAATGTGAGGGGAGGAGCGTCCCGGCTCGGGGCTACCACCCAATCCAGGCCTCGGCGTCCTCGGCCACGGCTCCCTCCTGGTGACTCAGACCGGTGCGGGCCGCCTGTTTGGAGGGATAATGATAGGACAGCTGCTGGGGCCAGCGCCGCGAGGGCCCCTCGCCCGGCCGGCCCGGGAAAAACGAAGCAGCCATCAGATACCAAGGAGCCGGTCGGCCGGGACAGGAGGTGAAAGGGGACCCGGCCCCCAGCTCCTGGCCAGGCCAGCTCGAGAGGCCGCGCTGGTCGCCCTTGAGGTGGGGGGCCACGGGACTGCGGATTCCCAAGAGCCACCCAATCCCGGCCCGGAGCCTTGCCCCAGGATGTCGCCCCACAAGGAGGGCGCACGGGCCCGGACAGTCCAGCGGCTGGAGGAGAGGGCTGGAAGGACGTGGCAGGGAAGCCCAGGAGCCCCGACCCCCAGCCGTGGAGTTTACCACCTGTCCCCGCGCCGGCTCACCACGTCCAGATCCGCCGCCAGGGCCCAGCTTCTGGGTCAGGGCCCGCCGGGTCAGCTGACCGCGCGCCGCCGCCTGGCCCCGGGAACCGCAGGCCCCGCCCCCACGCCGCTTGCGGGGCGGACCCGGCCTGGAGGCGCCCCTGGGGCCGCGCCTGGTGTCCCCCCACCAACCACCTCCGTGCTCCGCCCCGGCGTGGGCGGGGCCCTCCGGCTCCCAACGCGCAGGCGCTGCTGCTATGCTGAGCGCCGCGTCTCGCGTAGTCTCCCGCGCCGCCGTCCACTGCGCGCTTGGCTCCCCGCCGCCCGAGGCCCGCGCGCTGGCCATGTCCCGGCCACCGCCACCGCGGGTCGCCACGGTGCTGGGCACCATGGAGATGGGGCGCCGCATGGACGCGCCCGCCAGCGCCGCGGCCGTGCGCGCCTTTCTGGAGCGCGGCCACACCGAACTGGACACGGCCTTCATGTACAGCGACGGCCAGTCCGAGACCATCCTGGGCGGCCTGGGGCTCGGGCTGGGCGGCAGTGACTGCAGAGGTAACAGTGGCTCCTCATTCTCCCCATGCATCGTGCAGAGCTGAGCCCGTCCCCAGCCGTGCACCACCCCGCTCGGGTCTGGCTGCGGGCAGCACCGACGGCTTTGTCCCTCTCCCCACCCACGTCCACCCCGCAGCTCTGGGAACCCCAGGACAACTGGACAGTACTTTACCGTGACTCCTTTCCCCCACTCTCCTTCCACTGGGAGTTGCAGCGCGCGAGTCTCCCCCTAGCCTGGTCTGGCTCATCGCTTTCCACCTCCATTGATGCCCCCGCCTCCAAACCTGCCAGGTGCCCATAACCGGTCCCCACCCAGGCTCTCCCCCTTTTCTCTACCCCTTCATTGCCATCATCACCCATGCACTCTCTGGGCAGCCTTTTCTCATCCTGGCCTTTTCTTAACCACTAGACTTTGCCCTGTTCAGCTGGCAGTACCTCTGTCTGTCTCAGGGAGAACTGTGGTGATGCCTCAGGCTGGCTGGGAGAGTAGGGGTGTTTGGGAGTGCAGACAGGTGAGGGCTAGGGACTTTCCACTCTATGCGAGGCTTTGACATGGATCATAGGAGAGAAAGTAACTCCAGCCCTCCACAGGGAGTTCAGAGTCTAATGGGGAAGACTGAAATAATGATTGCTGGAGAGCCCAGAAGAGAGAGTACTTTGGGGAGCTGCAGGTCAGGGAGAGGCACTAGGGAAGGCTCAGCAAATGCTGGATGGAGCTTGGCCTTAAAGGCTCAGTGGTAGGTTGGAGGAGAACAAGAGAAAGGAGCATTAGAGTCTATGCAAAGACTTGGTTTGGAAATGCAATGTGTGTGATGTGTGAAAGGAAGGCCAGTGGGCAGGTGGGGCTTGAGCCGAGGATGGAGGGGACTGTTCCTCGTGAGCCTGGTGCCCTTGATAGCCCTTGGGAGGGTGCCTGGCACGCAGTGAGGACCCAGGGAACGTGGGCTGTTACCATGCTTCACCCACTGGACTATCCTGAGGCTTTTGCTGCCCACCCCTGAGGAGAGGCTCTCTCTGGGCCCACCTTAGAGTCATAGTGTGTGGTGGGTGGGGTGGGGGGAAGAGGGCGACTATGAATCTCAGGCCTATGCTCTTTCTAGTTCACCTGGCTGCATGTTGTTGTTATTATTTGAGATGGAATCTTGCTCTGTCACCCAGGGTGGAGTGCAATGGCACGATCTCAGCTCATTGCAACCTCTGCTTTAGCCTCCCAAGTAACTGGGATTACGGGTACACGCCACCACGCCCAGCTAATTTTTGTATTTTTAGTAGAGATGGGGTTTCACCATATAGGCCAGGGTGGTTTCCAACTCCCGACCTCAAGTGATCTGCCCACCTCAGCCTCCCAAAGTGCTGGGATTATAGGTGTGAGCCACCGTGCCCAGCCAGGTTACATATTATTAATAATGAAGATTTTGTTCCTGAGTTGGTTTTTCTTCTCCAGCCCTTCCCCACTTCCATCTTTGAGGCTAAGAGCTCACTGGACCTACGTCCTCAAGCCAGGCCTGCGGCAAAGTTCATGCCAAGAATGCCTGCAGGGCTGTGAGGAAATGGAGAAAATCTGGATGAGGAACTGTGGAACTTGTTCTCTTCCATATCCCAACTGATCTCATGACACCCCTCTGAGCTACTGAGCTGAGTTTGCCAAGTGTGAAAAGTGCAGAATCCATCCACCCACCAATCCAGACAGCTGGAGTTCTTTTTTTTGTTTTGTTTTGTTTTTTGTTTTTTGAGACAGAGTCTCACTCTCTCACCCAGGCTGGAGTGCAATGGCACAATTTGGACTCACTGCAACCTCTGCCTCCCGGGTTCAAGTGATTCTCCTGCCTCAGCCTCCCAAGTAGCTGGGGCTACAGGCACGTGCCACCACACCTGGCTAATTTTTGTATTTTTAGTAGAGATGGGGTTTCATCATGTTGGCCAGGCTGGTCTCGAACTCCTGACCTCAGATGATCCACCCACCTCAGCCTCCCAAAGTGCTGGGATTACAGGCGTGAGCTACCTTTCCTGGCCCAGCTGGGGTTCTTTTTTAATTTATATTTTTATAGAGGGAGGGTCTTGCTACGTTGCCCAGCATTATCTCAAACTCTTGGGCTGAAGTGATCCTCCCTACTCAGCCTCCCAAAGTACTCCCAAACTAGGTTTACAGACTTGAGCCACTATACCTGGACCAACAGCTGGGGTTCTTTCTAGGTGAAAGATTAGTGCAAAATTAACTCATTTCCAAGCTGCTTGGATGCAGAACACTGTTGTCATAGCGATGTGTCTCTACAGTGGTTGGATGTATGCTCATGCTTCTGTGAGTCGGGAAGGGGAGGGGAGAATTATAATTACATTCTGCTCAGTTTGCCTTCTAAGCTCGCAAATTGATCTCTACCACTAGGCCACATTCATGTGACTGCTTCGCTTTCCTAAATTCTTCCAGGCCTGCCCCCTTGACTTCTTTCTCTATACTGCAGCCAAGTGTGAACACAGGTGACTGGTTCACACCCTGACAAAACCTGGAATGATCAAGTTCAGATTCAGTGGGATGGTATTTAATAACTTTTGGGATCAGGTCTGTCCCTGTGTCTTGTCCTATGTCCCACTGCTCCTTGCTCTGAAATTTATGCTCTTATAACTTAGACTTGAAGGTTTGGAGCCTCACATACTGGTTTATTTTTAATTTTTAATTTTTATTTTTGCCTCTTTGGCTTTGCATGGGTTCCTATGCTCTGGAATGTACTTCCTGCTCCTCCTTGTTGGCTGGGACTCTGGGGGTGATCCCCTAGAGAAAGCCTTCCCTGGAGCCTCCAAGTTGGCTTCATGCATCTCATCTGGGCTCCTTGGCACTGTGTGCCTTTCCCTTCTGTGCTTACCATATTGTACCATCATCCTCTAGGGCTCCAGGAGGGCCGAGATCCATTGTATTCAGTTCATCTCTGCATACTCAGTCTCTAGTGCAAGGCCTTGCACAGACAGTAGGTTGGTGACTAATGATAGTTATTCTAATAGGTGAACATTGAGAACTCACATATATGACATTATTTAATCCCCAGGACCTCCCAGTGAGGACAGTTTGATTATTATCACCCCATTTTTACAGATCATAGAATTGAGGCCAAGAGAATATTAGTAATTTAGCTAGGGTTACATAAGTTGGCAAATGGCTTTAGTAGGTCACTTAACCATTCCATTCTCTCTCCAAGTGAAAATTGCCACCAAGGCCAACCCTTGGGATGGAAAATCCCTAAAGCCTGACAGTCTCCGGTCCCAGCTGGAGACATCACTGAAGCGGCTGCAGTGTCCCCGAGTGGACCTCTTCTACCTACATGCACCTGACCACAGCACTCCAGTGGAAGAGACACTGCGTGCCTGCCACCAGCTGCACCAGGAGGTGAGGGGGCCCTCCGGGCTCCGAAGGTGGGCTCCGGCTCCTTTCTTTATCCTGATCCTACTCATGACAGCAGAAGCACCAGGGCGGTCCCAGGGTGGAGCAGAGAACAGCCCCATTCCCTGGGGCCCCACCCTGGCCTCCCCTTCCTGGTCTGGGCTGCACTGCGTTCTGACTGCTGCCTCACCCCTGCAGGGCAAGTTCGTAGAGCTTGGCCTCTCCAACTATGCCGCCTGGGAAGTGGCCGAGATCTGTACCCTCTGCAAGAGCAACGGTTGGATCCTGCCCACTGTGTACCAGGTGAGGGCCGGGGCTGCAGAGGCCAGAGTCTCCAGGACTCCTCATCCTGGGCTGTCTTTGCCCCTCCGACTGCTCCCTGTGCCCTCTGCATAGCAACCACTCCCCTGCTGAAAGCCTGCAGATGGCTCCCAGGTACCCTCAGGATGCCATTCAAGCTCCTCAGCCGGGCCACTGGGCGTCTGCTTCCTTCCTGCCGGCCTGTGCACCTTGGACCCTTCCTTCCCCACCTCCTTTCGTACTTCAGCCTGGAACACATTTCCCCTGCCCTCCTCCCTGGGAGAAGCACTCGGGCCTTACATAGAGGTCTCCTCCTCTGGAAGCCTTTCTAGACAGCCTCACAGGAGTCTCCAGTCTCCAAACCTCATCTTCATACATTCAGCGAGTACTTTCCAGCTCCTTGTTTGATCATAGAACCTAACTTTCTTGTAATTAACTGCCTTCCTGTCTATTTTTTTAAACTTGAGTAAACATCTCCTGGAGGCAGGGATTTTGTGACACCTACTTGTGGTTGTAACCAGTGTCCAGCATGGAGTTGATACACCAGATATTTGTGGAAAGATATCATTCCACTTCAATTTTCTGTCCTTGGACCCCACACCCTCCCTCCATCCCCTGCTAACAGTAGTCATGTTAGAAGATTGCTGAAGTCCTGGGCTGGTGTTGCTTTAGAGTTTTAAAAGTGGAAGGCGGCCGGGCGCGGTGGCTCAAGCCTGTAATCCCAGCACTTTGGGAGGCCGAGACGGGCGGATCACGAGGTCAGGAGATCGAGACCATCCTGGCTAACACGGTGAAACCCCGTCTCTACAAAAAAATACAAAAAACTAGCCGGGCGAGGTGGCGGGCGCCTGTAGTCCCAGCTACTTGGGAGGCTGAGGCAGGAGAATGGCGTAAACCCGGGAGGCGGAGCTTGCAGTGAGCTGAGATCCGGCCACTGCACTCCAGCCTGGGCGGCAGAGCGAGACTCCGTCTCAAAAAATAAAAATAAAAATAAAAATAAAATAAAAGTGAAGGCAACAGTTCCTTCTCTTGACATGTCCACCCTCTCTCCGGGGTCCCTCTCCCTGCAGGGCATGTACAACGCCACCACCCGGCAGGTGGAAATGGAGCTCCTCCCCTGCCTCAGGCACTTTGGACTGAGGTTCTATGCCTACAACCCTCTGGCTGGTACGTGGAGCATTCCTGACCCTGTCTCAGCCTATTCCCGACCCACAGATGCCCAGCCCAGGACCTGGGAAGCAGGGAGGGTTTGACAAGGGGCAGGGCTGCATCCTTCAGCTCTCCTGGGTCCCTGCCCCTCCCCTAGACCAGAGCCCTGAGGGATGTGGCAGCTTCTCGGGCACTCTGGGCCCGGGGGCTGATTGCTGCCTTCCCGCAGGGGGCCTGCTGACTGGCAAGTACAAGTATGAGGACAAGGACGGGAAACAGCCCGTGGGCCGCTTCTTTGGGAATAGCTGGGCTGAGACCTACAGGAATCGGTGAGCTGGGGTTGGGCTTGGTGAGGATGGCTGGGGTGGGGTCAGCTCTATGTGGAATGAAGTCCTGGACTGCTCCTGAGGTAAGCCCTTCCCTTGCTGTTTGCACCTCCTCCCCTGCATTCCTTCAGGAATTCCCAAACCCTCTGTGCGTGTTCCTGTTGTCTTGGGACCTCCGGGAGGAAATGAGGATCCCTGGATGTTGGGGTCTTGAAGTTGTAGCTCTTTTCTGAGCAATCACCTGCTGGGAAGGAAAGAGCGAGCCCAGGATGGGCCAGGCATGGTGGCTCACACCTGTAATCCCAGCAGTTTGGGACACTGAAGTGGGAGGATTGCTTGAGCTCATGAGTTCAAGACCAGCCTGGGCAACATGGTCTTTACAAAAAAAAAAAAAAAAAAAAAAAAGCAAAAAATTAGCCAGGCGTGGTGGTGCACACCTGTAGCCCCAGTGACTCAGGAGGCTGGGGCAGGAGGATTACTTGAGCCTAAGAGGTTGAGGCCGCAGTGAACCATGATCATGCCACTGCACTCCAGTGTAGGCGACAGTAAGACCTTGTGTCCAAAAAAAAAAAAAAAAAAAAAAAGTCCAGGAGGGAGTCCTGCCCCATCTGAGCAGGCTTCGTGTCCCTAGGGGAAAATCAGAGCAGGTTCCTGAGTCCTCAGGAATAAAGATTCATTGAGGTCTCTGTCGAGGGGCCCGGCATCCTGGGTGGTTCTGACGCCCAGCAAAGTGGGAGACCTATGACTAGAGAGGATTCCCCTCAGGGCTGCAGGGTGTGGGGTGGGGCCACCCTGGATGGCTCTTTGGTTGTGGCTCCCAGTGTGATCCCCATGGTACTGACCCCTGTGCCACTGTCCCCCCTACACAGCTTCTGGAAGGAGAACCACTTCCAGGCCATTGCCCTGGTGGAGAAGGCCCTGCAGGCTGCATATGGCGCCAGCGCCCCCAGCATGACCTCGGCCGCCCTCCGGTGGATGTACCACCACTCACAGCTCCAGGTAACCAGCGACCCTGGGCGCTCAGCTCCTTCCCTTCCAGGGGAACCTTTAGGTGAAGTCCAAAGCATTTGATTTCTTAATTCCTCTGAAATTTCTCTTTCTTCCAGTTCTCATAAACACTCTTCCCACTGGTCTTTGATGGTATCTGAGCGGAGGCTTTGTAGTGAGGGCTTCATTACAGGGATTTTCTTATTCCTTAGGCTTTATGGAGTATGATTATCCCAGTGTTATAGATGAGAAAGCTGAGGTTCACCCAGCTATTAAAGTGGCAGACATTTTAACACAGGTTTAACTAAAGCCCACCCATCTCACCCTTTTGGTTTCCCTCTCTTGATGCCTCATGTCTTCCTGGTTAAAACTCATTTCCTGACCGGTGGCAGTGGCTCACACCTGTAGGCCAGCACTTTGGGAGGCCAAGATGGGAGGATTGCTTGAGCTCAGGCATTTGAGTCTAGCCTGGGCAAGAAAGTGGGACCCTATCTCTACAACAAATCAAAAACATTAGCCAGGTGTGATGACTTGCTCGTATGTTCCCAGCTACTCTGGAGGCTGGGATGGGAAGATGGCTTGAGGCTGGGAGGTCAAGACTGCAGTAAGCTGAGATCACACCACTGCACTTTAGCCTGGGTGACAAAGCAAGACCCTGTCTAAAAAAACAAGCAAACAACAACGAAAATAACAGCAACAAACTTACCTCCAGTTTCAGCGTTCCATGTTGCATAGTGTCTGGCATGTATCTGGTAGATGTTCAGCATGTGGGAGCTATGTTTTACGTAAGTTTTCTCTCATTCCAATGCTGAAAACAGAGAAAAAGATTGAATGTTGTGCCCATGTCGACAGCACATATACTAAAATTGGAAGATACAGAGATTAGCATGGCCCCTGCGGAAGGATGACACGCAAATTTGTGAAGCGTTCCATATTTTTCCGCCGCCACCACCACACTGCACCACCTCCCACCCCCTTTTTTGTACAAAACACAAGGAAAAATGTTTTTGTTTAAAAAAAAAAGAAAAAGATTGAATGTCGAAACAAGCTTAATAACTTAGCCTGCTTTTTTATTTTTTTGAGACAGGGTCTCATTCTGTCACCCAGGCTGTAGAACAGTGGCGCTTTCATAGCTCGCAGCAGCCACAACCTCCTGGGCTCAAGTGATCCTTCTGCCTCAGCCTCCCTGGTAGCTGGGACAAGGCGTGCACCACCACCACTGGTTCATTTTGTTTTGTTGTTTTTTGTAGAGACAAAGTCTCTCTCTGTTGCCCAGGCTGGTCTTGAACACTTTGGCTCAAGTATTCTTCCCACCTCGACCTCCCAAAGTGCTGGGATTATAGGCATGAGCCACTGTGCCCAGCCAACTTAGCTATTTTTACACAGCTGCTGGGGGGCAGAATTGGGCTGTGAATGTAGGTCTATCTGGAAGCGTCGTGTGGCAGTAGGGGAAAGGATACAGGTTTCAAGTCACATGGGTACAGCTATCCAAGGCACCTTACGTCCTTCTGGACATACGGGATAGAAATATAAACAGAGACCCCAAATCTCAGCAGGGAGGTGACTGGGAGGGCTGTGAGTGGAGTCGCTGTGTAGCAGAAGAGGGTTGAAGTCTGGCCATCTCCCTTGCAGGGTGCCTGTGGGGACACGGTCATCCTGGGCATGTCCAGCCTGGAGCAGCTGGAGCAGAACTTGGCAGCAACGGAGGAAGGGCCCCTGGAGCCAGCTGTCGTGGACGCCTTTAATCAAGCCTGGCATTTGGTTGCTCACGAATGTCCCAACTACTTCCGCTAGGCCCATCGTGGTTCAGGCTGCCCAAGGCTCTTCTGTCACCTCTTTTGTTCTCTCACACTGACCAGTCTTGGCCTTAAGCTGACTTAGCAGAGTCTTTCTGGATTGTCTGAATCCATGCATTATTTTTCTAGCTTCCTGCCTTGCTCCCTGTTTACACTGTGAAGGACGGGGGTGAGTCCCACTTGAGCACTCCCTATTGAATAAAGCAGGCACTTGACCTGGCTGTCGCCCAGGTCTTGAGTGAACCCCAAAAACTTGTTTTCTCTGCTGATGACACCTTGTTTCCCATCCTACCTGGGGACTGAGAAAGGGCAGAACCACAGGTTGGAGTCTTCAGAGGACAGAGGTAGTGGGAGGGTCTCAGAAGCACACTGCCCTCCCAGGGTCTCCTCGGTCTCCCCTGGTCTGAATACTCACCTGACCTCTCAACATTGAGGTGCCTCTCACTCTTCTACACACGATAGAAAAGAGGGTTGTACACTTGCAGTACGTTTTCTCTAATTCAGAATTGCCTCAATAGATTCTTAGGAATGAAACAACTGGGGCAAAGAAACTACCATTAGTGTCACTACCACGCAGAACACTTTCCAGGATCTGTGGAACATCTGGAACGCTCTCGATCTCAGCCTCCTCTTGTCTTAACTAAAGCCTCTTGTCTTTTCACCCATAAGGTTCTCAGCCTTGGCTCTGGGCCTCTATTCGGCATGGGGACATAGGCAGCCAAGGTCCTCATTTCCCTTAGAAACCCCTACTCCAAACAGGAGGCACCAAGGCTGAGAAGAAGAATCCTCGGTTCAGTGGTTGCTGAACCTGCTGCATTCCCAGTGCAGCGAAATCCCTCCAGCCATGGGCAGGGCAGCAGGCAGCACTTGGAGCAGCTTCTTGAAGCGATGCAAGAGGCCCAACCTGGAAATTTACTTTTTCATTTATATTTATTATTTGTTCTTGAGACAGGCTCTTGCTCTGTCGCCTAGACTGGAGTACAGTGGCATGATCACTGCTCACAGCAGTTTTCACCTCCGGGGCTCAAGGGATCCTCCCACCTCAGCCTCCCAAGAAATTTTTATTTTTTTTTTGTGGAGTGGAGGTCTCCCTATGTTGTCACCATCTTTTCGCTTTACCCATAACAAAACAGATGCTCACCCATGTGGAGGAGCGTATCAGTTATCTTTGCACAAAAAATCACATTAATAAGTTGCTTGAAAATATAAAATCCAAGGCTGGCACAGTAGCTCATGACTATAATCCCAGCATGTTGGGAGCCCAAGGCAGGTGGATCACTTGAGCTCAGGAGTTTGAGACCAGCCTGGGCAACATGGTGAAATTCCGTCTCTACCAAAAATACAAAAAATTAATCTGCATGTGGTGCCACACACCTGTGGTCCCAGCTACTCCACAGGCTAAGGTGGGAGGATCGCCTGGGCTCTGGAAACAGAGGCTGCAGTGACCCGAGATCATGCCATTACACTCTAGCCTGGGTGACACAATCAGACCCCATCTCAAAAAAAAAAAAAATCCTTCTTATTGATCAAAAGATTTTATATAATTCCTGTTACTCCCAGCTGGCTTTTTCTTAATACTGAAATTGACTAACTAATCCTAAAGCTCATATGGAAATTCATAGGACCCAGGAGAACCAAAACAGTCTTGAAAAACACATAGTTGGAGGACTCACACTTTCTGATTTCAAAACTTACTGCAAAGCTACAGTAATAAAGACAATGGTTCTGGCATAAGAATAGAGCAACTGAACAAAACTGAGAGTCCAGAAATAAACTCTTACTGATTTTAGAGTTGAATGACAACTCAATAGGGACAGTTCAATAGGGAAAAGAATCATCATCACCAATATCCAGATGTCCTCCTGCAAAAGAATGAAGTTGGACCCCTTCCCCTTACCATAAACAAAAAATTAAATGAATCACCTTCTAAATGTATAAGGTAAACTATAAAACTCTTAGAAGAAAATATTTGAGTAAGTGTGACTTTGGATTAGGCAGTGGTTTCTTAGATGTTGACACCAAAAGCACACATGACAAAAGAAAAAGTAAAGTCAACACCATCAAAGTTTAAAGTATTCATGCTTCAGAGAACACTATCAAGAAAGTGAAAAGACAACCCACAGAATGGGATGGTATTTTGCAAATCATATCTGTTAAGGAACTTGTAGCTAGAATAGATACAGGACTCTTACAACTTAATAAAAGAAAACCCACCCAGGTGTAGTGGCTCACGCCTGTAATCCCAGCACTTTGGGAGGCCAGGCGGACAGATCACTTGAGCCCAGGAGTTCAAGACCAGCTTGGGCAGCATGGCAAAACCCTGTCTCTACAAAAAATACCAAAACAATTAGTCGGGTATGGTGGCAGGCACCTGTGGTCCCAGCCTATCGAGAGGCAGAGGTGGGAGGATCTCTTGGACCTAGGAGGTGGAGGCTGCAGTGAGCCAAGATCACACCACTGCACTCTAGCCTAGGCAACAGAGCAAGACCTGTCTCAAAAAAAGAAAAGGAAAAGAAAAGAAATCCTAATTAAACAATGGGCAAATGATTGGAATAGACCTTTTTCCAGAGGTTACACAGGTGGTCAGTAACTACATGGAAAGCTGCTTAAAATCAGTACTCATCAGGGAAAAGCAAATCAAAATCCCTTCAAATCCACTAAGCACTAGGATGATCAGAGTCAATAAAATACAGAAAATAACAAGTGTTGAGGGTCTGGAGAAATGGGAACCTTAGGACACTGCCACTGGGACTGTAAAACAGTGCAACCACTTTGGAAAACATTCTGGCAATTTTTTAAAAAAGATTAAGCATTTATATGACCCAGAAATTTCACTCCCTAGGTATACCTAGAAGAAATGAGGCCAGGCGCAGTGTCTCACGTCTGTAATCCCAGCACTTTGGAAGGCTGAGACGTGCAGATCACCTGAGGTCAGGAGTTCAAGACCAGCCTGGAGAACATGGTGAAACCCCATCTCTACTAAAAATACAAAAATTAGCCAGGCATGGTGGCACATGCCTGTAATCCCAGCTACTTGGGAGGCTGAGGCAGGAGAAGGGCTTGAACCTGGGAGACGGAGGTTGCAGTGAGCCGAGATCGCGCCACAGCACGCCAGCCTGGGCGACAGAGCGAGACTCTGTCTTAGAAAAAGAAAGAAAAAGAAATATATGTTCTTATTAAAAATTACATGAATGTTATAGCAGCATTATTCATAATAGCCAGAAAGTGGAAACTGCCCAAATGTCAGTCAATAGATGAATGGATAAAATATCTGTATGTACAATGGAACATTTAAAAAAAAAAAAAAGGAATTAGGTATGAAACATCTACAATATGGATGAACCTTAAAAACATGTTAAGTGAAAGAAGCCCATCACAAAAGGCCTCATATTGTATGATTCCATTTATATGAAGTATCTGGAATAAGCAAATCTATTAGACACAGAAAATAGATGAGTGGTTGCCTAGGACTGAGGGGGTTTGGGAGGAAATGGAGATTCACTGCTACTGAGTACAGAGTTTCTTTTGGGGAGGTGATAAAGATGTTCTGAAATTGTAGTGGTTGTACAATTCTAAATACACTAAACACCATTAAATTATACACTTTAAGTGGGTCAATTGTATATAGTGCCTCAATTATGTGTAATAAAACAATCAATTAGCTCACAAATCTCTTTGGGCAGGGCTCGGCAGGGAAGCCTCATCTGTTCCTCAGTGTCTGAGAGGTGATCTAGCAGCTGGAGGCTAGGGTCGCCTGAGGACATTCACTCAAGCATGTGGCAGTTGCTGCTGAGGGCCAGCTGGAATATCAGCTGCTGTCATCAACCAGCACACACGTGGCCTCTGCATGTGGCTTCCAAGGGAGCACATCCCAAGCAAACTAGGCAGAAGCTGTGTGGCCTTTTATATCCCAGCCTCAGAAGTCCATAGCATCACTCTTGTGTCCTGGGAGGAGAGTCAAAGATACCTGTGCAAAGAGCATGTGAGAGAATGGAGTGGTTATCTTTGGAAAATAAACTCTAACATTTGGAGCAACAGTCCTGAGTAGTGGAGAAGGTGAGTCCCGGGACCTGCCAGGAGACTGTGTCTTGAGTATCCCCATCAGAGATGCATTTTCTGCTGTGTCACATCCCATCTGTTAGAATCTTCCGGCTACTATATCTCAAATATAGTTGATGGTCTCTTGAATTCAGCTATTGCATATATAGATTCTTGAAGACACCATGTTGTACACCTTAAATAGATATTTATAATTTTTATTTGTTAATTTAAAAATAAATAAGTGAGGTCAGGCACAGTGGGTCACGACTGTAATCCCAGCACTTTGGGAGGCCGAGGCAGATGGATCACGAGGCCAGGGGTTCAAGACCAGCCTGGCCAATATGGTGAAACCCCATATCTACTAAAAATACAAAAATTAGCCAGGTGTGGTGGCATGTGCCTGTAATCCCAGCTACTCAGGAGGCTCAGGCAGAATTGCTTGAACCCGAGAGGCTGAGGTTGCAGTGAGCTGAGATTGCACCACTGCACTCCAGCCTGGGCAACAGAGTAAGACTCCGTCTCAAAAAAAAGTAATAAATAAATAAGTGAGAGGGAACAAAAAAGTCTAAAGAAGCAGAACTGGATCTGGAGAGCATCTCGTATATTTAATCATCCTCAAACTAAGGAAGCTGCTCTGTGCTGTATGAAAGACTGAAGAAGGAGGTGGCATCGATTTTTTATTTTAACATTTTGTCTTCTCTTACTGTTTTTCCTTAGGTGAGAAAAATGTACCCTTTCATGCCTGTGCTTTCTAAATTTTGGGACTGATACAGATCCACAGAGGCCACACCTAAAATTAAATTATCATTAGTGCTAAAACTTAATTGACTGTGTATAGAACTGTGCAATTGCTGTTACTGATATAACTGTTTGGGGTTCATTCAACAGACTACAGAAGCAAAGTCTTGGATTTAACACACAAACTAATGAGATGCTGCTCTATACAAGAATTTTAAAAACACTGCCATGTGGTTTAGTGTAGTTAATGTCATGCTTATGTCATATAACATAGCATATTAGAGTTCTCTAGATGGACAGAACAGGATATATGTATATAAGAAAGGGAGTTTATTGGCCGGGTGTGGTGGCTCACGCCTATAATCCCAGCACTTTGGGAGGCCAAGGCAGGTGTATTACCTGAGGTCAGCAGTTCAAGACCAGCCTGACCAACATGGTGAAACCCCATCCTACTAAAAAATACAAAAAGTAACCAGGCATGTTGGCAGGTGCCT
Organism: Rhinopithecus roxellana; assembly: GCF_007565055.1. Taxonomy (NCBI): domain Eukaryota; kingdom Metazoa; phylum Chordata; class Mammalia; order Primates; family Cercopithecidae; genus Rhinopithecus; species Rhinopithecus roxellana. The sequence continues at coordinate 8,363,318 of NC_044560.1, read as the reverse complement.
GTAATCCCAACTGTGCGGGAGGCTGAGACTGTATCGCTTGAACCCGGGGGGCGGAGGTTGCAGTGAGCTGAGATTGTGCCACTGCACTCCAGCCTGGGCAACAGAGTGAGACTCTGTTTCAAAAAACAAACAAAAACGGGGAGGTAGTTTATTAAGGAGAATTGACTCACACATTCACAAGGTCAAGTCCCATGATAGGCCATCTGCAAGTTAAGGAAGAATGAAGCCAGTGGTGGATCAGCCTGAGTCCCAAAATCTCAAAAGTAAGGAAGCCAACAGTGCAACCTTCAGTCTGTGGCCAAAGGCCCGAGAGCCCCCAACAAAAGAATGGTATAAGTGCAAGAGTCCAAAAGCTGAAGAACTTGGAGTCGCATGTTCAAGGGCAGGACGCATCCAGCACAGGAGAAAGATGAAAGCTGGGAGACTCAGCAAGTCGGCTCTTCCATCTTCTCTTGCCTGCTTTATTCTAGCTGGGCTGGCAGGTGATTAGGTGGTGCCCACCCAGATTGAGGGTGGGTCTGCCTCTCCCAGTCCACTGACTCAAATGTTAATCTCCTTTGGCAACCCTCTCACAGACACACCAGGAACAGTAATTTGCATCCTTCAATCCTATCGTGTTGATGCTCAATATTAACCATTACACATTGGTTCAAGTTCTTTCTTCAGTCACAAGAGTAACACAGGTAGAAGAGACAAATGAATATGTGCCAAGTCTTGCTGCAGAGTTTCCTTCATAAGTTTTGTTTGCAACATGGCCATTTCTTTTCTAAGGTCACTTCGTTCATCAGTAAGATGAACTCTGATTCTCTTCTAGGTCCTCCAAACTCCGTAGGAATTGCTCATTTCAGTTTAATTTGTTTCAGTTTCTCTCTCTGAACCATTCTAGCTTGTAGACAACTCGTTTGTTGCTCTCGAAAAGTTTCAGCTAGTTTTTGTTCCTCTTGTTCCTCAGCCTTCCCCATGTGTGTTCCAGTCTTGAAACCAAGTCAGAAACTGCTTAGAATATTTGTAATGAAGTTTCTGCCTTTCCTCTTGTGTTTTCAAAACATGTTCAGTTCTCTTCTTAGGGGTGTGGATAAAAGCATTCTTATACACTTGTAATCTCAGCACTTTGGGAGGCCGATGGGCGGATCATGAGGTCAGGAGTTCAAGACCAGAGTGGCCAACACGGTGAACTCCCATCCCTACTAAAAATAAAAAAAAATGAGCTGGGCATGGTGGCGGCACCTGTAATCCCAGCTAGTCGGGAGGCTGAGGCAGGAGAATTCCTTGAACCCGGGAGGCGGAGGTTGCAGTGAGCCAAGATCGCGCCACTGCACTCCAGCTCTGGGCGACAAAGCAAGATTGTCTCGGAAAAAAAAAAAGCATTCGTATACATTCTAGCCTTTTTCTCTTTCCAGCAAAATCCTGTTTAATATCAGCTCCACTTGTAACTTCTGTACATCATCCCGCACATCTTCCTCATTTGTTTCTACAAAATGCTTTCTTTCTCCATGCTCATCAGTTCCTCAATGCTTTCCTCCCAGCTCATTTCCTGGGCTGCCATAACCTGGGCCTCCACTGCCTTGGCAGCCTTCACGATGCACTCCCTGTCCACAGGCTCCACGGCTGGCTGTCCTGGAACTCCTGAACCTTGTGAGGGCAATGATGCACTGGAAGTGCTGGAAGAAGGTGGAGATGTGTGTGGTCTGCAGGCTCAGGCATCTGGAGGCCAGTGGGCACACTGGACACTCCCTGTGATCTAAGAACTTATTTAGGCAGATAGTGAGGGTAAGGAAGTCCTCAGGTAAGGTTTTCCTTTTTTTTTTTTTTGAGACGGAGTCTCGCTCTGTCGCCCAGGCTGGAGTGCAGTGGCCGGATCTCGGCTCACTGCAAGCTCCGCCTCCCGAGTTTACGCCATTCTCCTGCCTCAGCCTCCGGAGTAGCTGGGACTACAGGCGCCCGCCACCTCGCCCGGCTAGTTTTTTGTATTTTTTAGTAGAAACGGAGTTTCACTGCGTTAGCCAGGATGGTCTCGATCTCCTGACCTCGTGATCCACCCGTCTCGGCCTCCCAAAGTGCTGGGATTACAGGCTTGAGCCACCGCGCCCCGCCAGGTTTTCCTTTTAATGAAAAGCAGCCCCCGAATCGTTTCTTTCCTAACAAAGTGCAGCCTGTAAAATCAAGCTGCAGACATAGATAAGCAAGCTGGAAGCTTGCAGGGGTGAATGCTGGCAGCTCTGCTAATAGGAAAAGGCCCCCTGGAGGCTAGGCATGCTCACAGTGATGGCTTTATCTTCCCTTTTTCTTTATCAACCACATGTACAGAAAGGAGCAGGCAACATGGCGCCGGCCAGGTAGAGAAGCCATTGGTGGCTAGTTGCAGTGGCACACGCCTGTAATCCCAACACTTTGGGAGGCCCAGGCAGGCAGATCATCTGAGGTCAGAAGTTCAAGACCAGCCTGGCCAACGGGTTGAAACTGTGTCTCTACTAAAGATACAAAAATCAGCTGGGCATAGTGGCAGGCATCTGTAATCCCAGCTACTCAGGAGGCTGAGGCAGAAGAATCTCTTGAACTTGGGAGGTGGAGGTTGCAGTGAGCCGAGATCACACCACTGCACTCCAGCCTGGGAAATAGGAGTGAAACTCCATCTCAGGAAAAAAAAAAAAAAAAAATCCATTTGCATAATAGAAGATAAGGGTGGGGCGGGGAGCTTCTTCCTGCACTATGTAAACATCACACCTCACACCTGTTCCAACCAATCTTTGGGCCCTGTGTAAATCAGACACTGCCTCCTCATGCCTGTCCTTGTGCATGCTGCTGCAGGTCGGAAGACCCACTCAGGTGCCCCTCTCTCTGCAGGAGAGAGAGCTATTCTCTTTTTCTTTTGCCTATGAAACCTCTGCTCTTAACCTCACTTCACATGTGTTCGTGTCCTTGACCTCCTTGGCATGAGGCAATGAATCTTGGGTGTTACCCAGATGAACGACACTGCTTCATTTTGGGGCCCCAGGTGGGATCAAGGTATCATCATCAGGACAGTGAGGACAGGAGTGGACCTCAACCCTGTCCTTTCATTCCAAGGTTCTTGGCCTCCATTTTAAAATCAAATCAAATAGGGGGGCCCCTTCAGCTATTTAAAAATGATGAGTGTGACTGGCAGCCTTACAAGACTTGGGGGACAGGCTTGCTGAGGAGAACATTCTGAAGCACTGGGAATTTTTACAGTTCAAGGAAGTAATCCTGTTAGGCAAAATCAGGAAATGCAGTAGTAACTGAGGTAGAGCTCAAGGCAATGCCATTTTTGTGATTTTCTAAGAACGGTGGGTGTTCCGCCCCCCCTGCCCAGTGAGGTCTCTCTCTGTCCTTGGTCTGGAGAGCACATGACATTTAAAGGTCAACAGCACCACCCAGTGGCATAGGAATCCTCTCCATGAGGCACATTGTCGGCCCTTTGCCAAAACACTCGAGCTTCCCAATTCTCCTCCCTTTTTGCACCCCTCTGCTAGACACCAGGCTTTATGCTGCTTCCATAAATGGGAAAACTCTGCCTTCAACAATAAGGAGGAAAATGTCCTCCAAAACCAAATTTTAGTCTCAATACTGTCCCATAAGCAGGAAAATAGCCATTTGGTTCCTATCTTTCTTTTAAGGCAGCTATTCTGCTTCTAATTAAAATAGTACTTAAATAGTAAGGATAATTTAAGTCCAGAAGTTAACTGGAACCATACTCTAAGGGTAATACTTTAGCATGGGTCAAAATAGCAGGATATAGAGCTCAAACCATCACACTTCCTCCATTATGGAGGGAAATGCAACAGTTGCCCAAATGCAGCTGTTACATAGTCTCTCCCAAGATCCATTTTTCCGGGAGCCACACAGGTCACACAAGTCTTAGAAGTCAAAAGGAAATCACAAGTGCGGGACTACAGTCACATGGGTAAGCACGACTAACCCCTATCACTTAGTTCCTCTGATTCCATGGCAGGGGTCACACCTGCAACCATGGGGGCACGTTTAACAAAATGCTAGGACCCAGGAACCAAGGAGGGAAAACAGTAGGGGTGGCACCCTCACTGTCTTGCCCTTCCCTTCCTCTGGAGTGCATTCTGAAGCACTGGGACTCCTTTGACCCTGAAACTTTGAAGAAAAAGCAGCTCATTTTCTTTTGCACAAGAGCATGGCCTTCTTACTAGACTTTTTCTAACATTGCACAATTGACTCAGCTCTTTCAGCAGTCATATCAGACAGGCCCAAATGATTCCCCAAAACTAGAGAAACAAACCCCCAGGAAACCCTCAAATGCAACTTCCAGATGCCCTGGCCCTTCCTTGCTTTCACATTGTCACCTTCTCCAATTCTTCCACCCAAACTCCCAGACTTTTCTATGGTATTTTTCCTTCCTTCATTCATGATTTAAGATGGCTCCTATCTCTTCTATAATGTTCCTTCAAACTGGGAGAAGTTAATTTCCCCAAACCTTAAAATGCTTGGCTTAGAGTTGAGCTTGGGGAACAGAGCCCAGAAGCCTGACATGCTGTCAAAAGCATTAAAAATTTTTATTTTTATTTTTATTTTGTTTTTATTTTTTTGAGACAGAGTCTCGCTCTATTGCCCAGGCTGGAATGCAGTGGTGCAATCTCAACTCACTGCAGCCTCCACCTCCCCAGTTCAGGTGATTCTCCTGCCACAGCCTCCTGAGTAGCTGGGACTATAGGCACGTGCCACCATACCCAGCTTGCTCCATTAACACTGAACATTAGTGATTGAGTTGTTGCCACTACTGGCACTTTTTGACTTTGTGTTTTGTTAATGTCTTCTTTTCGGTTTCCATTCAGACAAATGCTGAAACTCCATGTTTTCACCTGGCCAAAGGTACTCCTTTCACTGAGTTATGGAAAATTCCCCTGGATTTTTTGGTTAATGGGTAGAGAAACACGAGTACAATAATATTTTTCAATATTCCATTATAAGAATGAAATTAAGTAGCAGATTCTGATAGTAGCCTCCATGGAATAAAATGCTGTCATTGCATGCCATCCAAGGCAGCTGAACAAAATGGACAGGTCTTGAATGAGGAGAAAATCCAAGCCATATCTCTCAAGTAATCTTTGTGTGGGGATATTTTTGCAGTTTCTAAAGATATTCCACAAATCATATAAAACAAATTAGTGGCTCATAGCCCACAGTCATGAAGGACAAATCCTAACATCATGAGGCTTGCAGACAGCATATTCTGCACCTGGAAATTTTATTACATGTTTTGTACCAAGTTATAAGACAAACATCAAAATGTGAAAGGAGCCTCCTACAGCAAAAAGCTTCGTAAGTTGTCCAGGTGGTAGTAAATCCAAGTCTGCTTTCAGGTCCTCTGTCTCATTCAAACCCCTAAAGTCTTACAGATATCTGTAATAATCACTTAACTAATTGGAGGCTATGACATTTTGACAGTGGTGGCATTTACTGTTCCCTAAACTTTGAACTTGAAATTCTTGCTGCTAAGCAGTGCATGTCCTTCTGGCTAATTTATTACTAGATACTAGTAGAGAGAGATTGTCTCATTTAAGAAGTTCTGACTTTCTGATCCAGCATTCCCATCCTTAATAAGTTCTTTCTGAATCAATACCACATGAATGAGGTCCCAAAAAGAGATACTATAATGTGATATTAGAATAAAGTAGACTTCAGAACAAAGAAAATTATCAGAAACAGAGAAGGACATTATATAATGAGGAAAAAAAAGTCAATCCACTAAGAAGGCATAGCAATCTTAAATGTGTAAGCACCAAACAGAGCTCCCAAAATATGTCAGGCAAAAACTGGTGGACTGGAAAGCAGAAAAAGAAAAGTTCATATTATAGTTGAACTTCAACACCCCCCTCTTAACAACTGATAGACTCTAACAACTGCCCGGAATTAGCAGTGACATAGAAGAACTCAAGCCATCAACAACATTTATAGGACACACGGCCCAACAACAACAGTATCTTGACTGTATCAATGCAACCAGGTTGTGATGTAGTATAGTTCTGAAAGATGTTACTACTGGGGAAAAGTGGGTGTATTAGTCCGTTTTCACACTGCTGATAAAGACGTACCCAAGACTGGGCAATCTACAAAAGAAAGAGGTTTAATTGGACTTATGGTTCCACACAGCTGGGGAAGCCTCACAATCCATGGCAGAAGGCAAGGAGGAGCAAGTCACGTCTTACATGGATGGCAGCAGGCAAAAAGAGCTTGTGCAGGAAAACTCCCCTTTATAATAACCATCAAATCTCATGAGACTCACTATCACGAGAACAGCACGGGAAACACCTACCCCCATGATTCAATTACCTCCTACCGGGTCCCTCTCACAACACGTGGAAATTCAAGATGAGATTTGAGTGGGGACAAAGCCAAACTGTATTACTGGGGAAAGGGTACAAGGATCTCTCTGTATTATTTCTTGCACCTGCACGTGACTCCAACATTATCTCAAACATTTTAAAGCTTATTTTAAAAACCAAACAACTGTACTTTCCATTTAAATGTAGGCTGACTGCAGTCCTAGTGATTCAGAAGGCTGACTTGGAAGGATTGCTTGAGTCCAGGAGTCTGAGGCTGCAGTGATCTATATTCCTGCCACTGAACTCCTGCCTGGACAACAGAGAAGAACTTATCTCTTAAATATTTTATTTTATTTTATTTATTTTATTTTATTTTATTTTATGAGATTGAGTCTTGCTCCGTCACCTAGGCTGGAGTGCAGTGGCACAATCTTGGCTCACTGCAACTTCCGTCTCCTGGGTTCAAGTGATTCTCCTGCCTCTGCTTTGCGAGTGTCTGGGACTACACGCGCGCACCACCACACCTGATTGTTTTGTATTTTTAGTAGACACAGTGTTTCACCATGTTGGCCTGGCTGGTCTCGAGCACCAGACCTCAAGTGACCTCAAGTGATCCTTCTGCCTTGGCCTCTCAAAATGGTGGGATTACAGGCGTGAGCCACTGTGCCCGGCCAATTTTTTTTCTTATTAAAGAAACTTTTAATTAAAAATTCTAGCTGGGTGTGGTGCCACATGACTGTGATCCCAGCTACCTGAGGGGCTGAGGGGGGAGGATCCCTGAGCCTGGGAAGTGGAGGCTGCACTGAGCCATGTTTGTGCCACTGCACTCCAGCCTGGGTAACACAGCAAGACACTGTCTCAAGAAAAAAACAAAATAAAAAATAAAAATAATAGGCTGGGCACAGTGGCTCACGCCTGTAATCCCAGCACTTTGGAAGGCTGAGGCGGGTAGATCACAACGTCAGGAGGTCGAGACCATCCTGGATAACACAGTGAAACCCTGTCTCTACTAAAAATACAAAAAATTAGCCAGGCATGGTGGCGGGCGCCTGTAATCCCAGCTACTCAGGAGGCTGAGGCAGGAGAATGGCGTGAAACTAGGAGGCAGAGCTTGCAGTGAGCCGAGATCGCGCCACTGCACTCCAGCCTGGGCGACAGAGCAAGACACCATCTCAAAAAAATAAATAAATAAAAATGAAATAAAAAAATAAAAATAACAGGTTGTACCTATAAATCTTACAGTCCTAAGATCTGTTTTGAGGATGTACAAAATATATCGAGGATGTACAAAACATAGTCCCAGAGTTTAAAACTCTATTTTGAGCGATTCAGGAAAAGATCATCAATAGATGAAACCATAAGATGAGGTTAGGTGTGTTGGCTCACACCTGTAGTCCCAGCATTTTGAGAGACCAAGGTGGGTAGATTGTTTGAAGCCAGGAGTTTGAGCCATATTGAGACTTTGCCTCAAAAACAAAGAAACCATAGGATGAAAGGTTTAATGAGGAGCTCTTCAGTGGAGGAAGCAGGCTAACCCCACATGAACCCACTGTTCGATCTCAGCATAAGATTTAGGTGGGGACACAGCCAAACCCTATCACTGGGGAAAGTTTATAAGAATCTCTCTGTATTGTTTCTTACACCTGCAGGTAAGAAATCGTCTCAGCATTACTGCTGTGTGTGCTTGCCTTATGTGATGTATTAGGAAGTACACACACCACTGAAGAAGTATTCTTACCAAAATAATAATAATAATAAAACAACTAACACTAAACAAAACAAAACAAAACAGAAAAACAAGCTGAACCAGAAGATGATCTAGCCTTTAGCACTAACTTCCATTTGACAAGAATTATGAGGGAAGACAGGAACAAGTTAGAGAAAAACATGACTTATGCAAACAGAACACAAGACATTCAGTAGCCCAAATGATGCGTTTCTGCAACAAGCCAATGTATGAAAAGGGTGGAGAGATGGGTGGGACGGCTGATACTTAAAATAGACACAGAAATACAATATACCAACCAAATGCAGTATGTAAATCACATTTTAATCCTAACTGGAACCAACTGAAACATACATTTCTTTCAACACTCAGGGATATTTGAATATGGACCTGGTGGGCCAGGCACGGTGGCTTGCACCTGTAATCCCAGCACTTCAGGGGGCCAAGGTGGGCGGATCACGAGGTCAGGAGATCGAGACCATCCTGGCCAACATGGTGAAACCCTGTCTCTACTGAAACACACACAAAAAATTAGCTGGGCGTGTTGGTGCACACCTGTAGTCTCAGCTACTCGGGAGGCTGAGGCAGGGGAATCACTTGAACCCGGAAGGTGGAGGTTGCAGTGAGCTGAGATCACACCACTGCACTCCAACCAGGCGACAGAGCAAGACTCCATAAAAAAGAAAAAAAAAAAAAAAAAAAGAAAAGAAAGAATATGGACCTAGTATTAGGTGACACCAAAGAGTCGTTAATTTTGTTAGCATGACAAAGGTATTACAGTCATGTAAGAAATTGTCTATTATTACTCATGTACTGAAATATGTTCATAGTCAGGCACAGTGGCTCCCTTGTAATCCCAACGTTTTGGGAGGCTAAAGCAAGAGGATCACTCAAGCCTAGGAATTGGAGACCAGCCTGGGCAACATAGTGAAACCTTATCTCTACAAAAAAAATACCCCCAAAATTTTCCAGGTTGGTGGTGTGCACCTGTAGTCCCAGCTACTCCAGAGGCTGAAGTAGGAGGATCTCTTGAACTCAGGAGGAGGTCAAGGCTGCAGTGAGCCAAGACCATGCCACTGCACTCCAGCACGGGTGACAGAGCAAGATTCTGTCTCAAACAGCAAACAAACAAACAAAAAGAAATACGTTGAAATAACTAGCATCTTCAATACAATGTTGAATAAGAGTGGACATCATTGGTTCCCAATCTTAGGGGCAAAACTGTCTGATTTCATCATTAAATATATTAGCTGTAGGTGTTTGTGTATGCCCTTTAGGAGTTATTTTATTTTGGCCGGGCGCAATGGCTCATGCCTGTAATCCCAGCACTTTGGGAGGCTGAGGCGGGTGGATCACAAGGTCAGGAGATCGAGACCACCCTGGCTAACACAGTGAAACCCCGTCTCTGCTAAAAATACAAAAAAATTAGCCGGGCATGGTGGTGGGCGCCTGTAGCCCCAGCTACTCGGGAGGCTTAGGCAAGAGAATGGCGTGAACCCAGGAGGCAGAGCTTGCAGTGAGCTGATATCACTCTACTGCACTCCAGTTATTAATTATTTTATTTTTTATAGAGAACAGTCTTGCTATGTTGCCCACATTGATATTGAACTCCTGGGCTCAAGCAATCCGCCCATCTTGTCCTCCCAAAGTCTGGGATTACACGCATCAGCCACCGCGCCTGGCCTATGGATGCCTCGTATCAGTTTCAGGACTTCCCTTCTATTCCTAGTTGGCTGAGAGGTTTTTTTTGAATAGGTATTAAATGTTGTCAAATGCTTTTTCTGAATCTATTGAGATGGTCGTATGGGTTTTATCTTATAGCCTGTTAGTATAGTAAATTATATTGATTGATTTTAAAATATTAAGCCAACCTTATATTCCTGGGATGAAACTAACTTGGTCATGATGCATTATTGTTTGTATATACTACTGTATTCATTTTGCTAAGTTTTAAAAGGATTTTTGAAAAAAATAAAAAGGATTTTGTGTCTAGATCCATGAAGGATATGTGTGTAGTTTCTTTCTTGTAACATCTTTGTATCATTTGTTATGTGGTAATGCTAGCCTCAAGAGGAGCTGGTAAATGATCTCTCCTCTTCTATATACCAGAAACATTGTGCAGAATTGATGTTGTTTCTTCCTTAAGTGTCCAATGAAGCCATGTAGACCTGGAGTTTTCTTTGTGGAAATATTTTTTTTTTTTTTTTTTTTGAGACGGAGTCTCGCTCTGTCTCCCGGGCTGAGTGCAGTGGCCGGATCTCAGCTCACTGCAAGCTCCACCTCCCGGGTTTACGCCATTCTCCTGCCTCAGCCTCCCGAGTAGCTGGGACTACAGGCGCCCGCCACCTCGCCCGGCTAGTTTTTTGTATTTTTTTTTAGTAGAGACGGGGTTTCACCGGGTTAGCCAGGATGGTCTTGATCTCCTGACCTCGTGATCCGCCCGTCTCGGCCTCCCAAAGTGCTGGGATTACAGGCTTGAGCCACCGCGCCCGGCCGGAAATATTTTTTTTATTAAGAATTCAATATCTGGGGCTGGGCACGGTGGCTCAAGCCTGTAATCTCAGCACTTTGAGAGGCCGAGACAGGCAGATCACGAGGTCAGGAGATCGAGACCATCCTGGCTAACAAGGTGAAACCCCGTCTCTACTAAAAAAAAAATACAAAAAACTAGCCGGGCGAGCTGGCGGGCGCCTGTAGTCCCAGCTACTCGGGAGACTGAGGCAGGAGAATGGCGTAAACCCGGGAGGCGGAGCTGGCAGTGAGCCGAGATCCGGCCACTGCACTCCAGCCTGGGTGACACAGCGAGACTCCGTCTCAAAAAAAAAAAAAAAAAAAAAAAAAGAATTCAATATCTGGGCTAGACGAGATGGTTCACACCTGTAATTCCAGCGCTTTGGGAGGCTGAGGCAGGAGGAATACTTGAGCCCAGGAGTTTGAAACCAGCCTGAGCAATATAGCCAGACCTTGTCCCTACAAAAATATTTTTACAAAATTATCCAGGTGTAATGAAGTGCACCTGTAGTCCCAGCTACTTGGGAGGCTTGGGCAGAAGGATCGCTTGAGCCCAGGAGGTTGAGGCTGCAGTGAGCTATGCTTGCACTATTGCACTCAAACTTAGAAGACAGAGCAAGATCCTGTCTCAAGAAAAAAAAAAAAATATTCAGGTTGTTGGGGTTTTTTTCTTTTTTTTTTTAGACAGGGTCTGGCTCTGTCACCCAAGTTGGAGTGCAGTGGTATGATCTTGGCTCACCGGAACCTCTGCCTCCCTGGTTCAAACATTTCTCCTGCCTCAGCCTTCCAAGTAACTGATTACAGGCGCACACCACCACACCCAGTTAATTTTTGGATTTTTAGTGGAGATGGGGTCTCACCATGTTGACCAGGCGGGTCTCCAATTCCTGACCTCAAGTGATCTGCCTGCCTCGGACTCCCAAAGTGCTGGGATTACAGGCGTGAGCCACTGTGCCCGGCTGTCTCATTTTTCCTTAGTGGGCTTCGGTAGTTTGTGTTTTTCAAGGAAATTGTCCATTTCATCTAACTTATTAAATGTATTCACATAAAGGTTTTAATCATCTACCCTATTGTCATTTCAATTTGTGTACAATCTGTAGTGGTATCTCTTCTGCTGTTTCTGGTGTGGTTAATCTGTGTATTCTCTCTGTTATTCCTGATCAGTCTAGTCAGAGGTTTATCAACTTTAGTGATCTGTTTATAGAACCTACTTCTGGTTTTACTGACCTCTGCTAATGTTTCTGTTTTCTATTTCATTTATTTTGGCTTTTTTTTTCTTTGAGATGGTGTCTTGCTCTGTTTCCCAGGCTAGCACGCAGAGGAGTGACCTTGGCTCACTGCAGCTTCTGCCTGTCGGGTTCAAGCAATTCTCCCACATCAGCCTATTTTGGCTATAATTTTTATTATTTCCTTTCTTCTGCTAATTTTGGTTTTACTTGACTCTTCCTTTCATGGTTTCTTGAAGTAAAAGCCTCGGCCAGTGCAGTGGCTCACACCTATAATCCCAGCACTTTGGGAGGCCGAGGCGAGAGGATCCCTTGAGGCCAGGAGTTCACCAGCCTGGCAAACATGGTGAGACCCCTTCTCTACTAAAAATAAAAAAATTAGCCAGGCACGGTGGTGCACGCCTGTAATTCCAGCTACGCAGGAAGCTGAGGCATGAGAATTGCTTGAACCCAGGAGGCCGAGGTTGCAGTGAGCTGAGATTGCACCACTGCACTCCAGCCTGTGCAACAGAGTGAGACTTTGTCTCAAAAACAAACAAACAAAAAAGTAAATGCTTACATTATTGATTTGAAATATTTCTCCTTTTATAATATGTCAAAGTGGTGCTATAAATTTCCCTCATAGCATTACTGTGGCTGCATCTCAGAAAATTTGATATGTCCTGTTTTTACTTTCATTCAATTCAAAATATGATCTAATTTTCCTTGCGATTACACATTTGACCCATGGGTTATTTAATTTCTAAATATCTGGGGATTGTCCAGATATCATTCCATTATTATTTTCTATTTTTCCTTTTTCTTCTATTTATTAACTTATTTACTTACTTTCAGTTCCCTCTCAGGCTCTACATTCTGTTATTTTCCTTTTCTTTTTCTTTTTCTTTTTTTTTTTTTTTGAGACGGAGTTTGATGGAGTCTTTCTCTGTTGCCCAGGCTGGAGTGCAGTGGTATGATCTCAGCTCACTGCAACCTCCACCTCCCAGGTTGAAGCAATTCTCCTGCCTCAGCCTCCTGAGTAGCTGGGATTACAGGCACACGCCACAATTCCCAGCTAATTTTTTTTTGTATTTTTAGTAGAGATGGGGTTTCACCATATTGGCCGGGCTGGTCTTGAACTTCTGACCTCAAGTGATCCGCCCACCTCAGCCTTCCAAAGTGCTGGGATTACAGGCGTGAGCCACTGTGCCCAGCCTCTGTTATTATTTTCTAGTTTAATTCCATTGTGTTCAGAGATGTACTTTGTATGATTGGAATCCTTTAAAATTTATTTATTTATTTATTTATTTATTTTTTAAATATGGAGTCTCATTCTGTTGCCCAGGCTGGAGTGCAGTGGCCTGATCTCGGCTCACTGCACTCTCCACCAAGCGGGTTTAAGTGATTCTCCTGCCTCAGCCTCCTGAGTAGCTGAGATTACAGGGGCATGCCACCACGCCTGCCTAATTTTTGTATTTTTAGTAGAGATAGGGTTTCACTGTGTTGGCCAGGCTGGTCTCAGACTCCTGAACTCAGTTAATCCACCTGCCTTGGCCTCCCAAAGTGCTGGGATTACGGGTGTGAGCCACCGCTCTGGGCCTCTTTTACATTTATTAAGACTTGTTTTATGCCTCCAAATATGGTATATGTTGGTGGATATGCACTTGAAAAGAATGAGTATTCTGCTGTTGAATATTCCATTCATGTTGTTTATGTGGAATTGGTTAATAGCATTGAGTCTCGTATACCTTTACTGAGTTTCTATAAATTATGACTGATAACTGTTCTACAACTATTGAGCATGGTGTGTTGAAATCTCCAATTATAATGTTGTATTTGTCTACTTCTTCCTTAGTTCTATTATTGTTTTTCGTGTATTTTGCTGATCTATGCTTAGGTGCATATATATTTAGAATTATATCTTCTTTATTAATTGACCTATTTGTCATTATGATATGTCCCTCTTTGTCTTTGGTGGTTTTTGTTGTTGCTGTTGTTGCTTTGAGACAGAGTCTCAATCTGTTGCCCAGGGTGGAGTGCAGTGGTGTGGTCACAGCTCACTGCAGCCTCGACCTCCCAGGCTTAGATGATTCTCCCATCTCAGCCTCCCAAGTAACTGAGACCACAGGTGCATGCTACCACATTTTGATAATTTTTAATTTTTTCTTGTAGCGATAAGATCTCCCTGTGTTGCCCAGGCTAGTCTCAAACTCCTGGGCTCAAGCAATCCTTCCTTCTCAGCCTCCCAAAGCGCTGAGATTACAGGTGTGGGCCAGTATGTCGCCCACTGTGGGGGCAGTCTTTGTTTTGAAATCTACTTTCTCTGATATTCATTTAGCCATTCCAACTTTTTAAAATTTGGTTTTGTCAGTATATGCCTTTTCCCATCTTTTTGCTCTTAAACTACCTCTGTTTTTATATTTGAATACCTTTCTGGTATTTACCATATAGTTCGGTTTTGCTTTTTTATCCATTCTAACAATCACTGCCCTTTACCTTGAGCATTTACATCATTTATATTTATGTAATTATTGATATGATTGGGTTTAAATCAGTTTTGCTATTGTTTTTTCATTTGTTCCATCTGTCTATTGATCTTTTTTTCTTTCGTATTTGCAGACAGATATGCCCTCTGTCACCCAGGGTGGAGTGCAGTAGAGCTATCACAGCTCACTGCAGCTGGGCACTGGTCCATTTTTCTATCTTTTTTTTTTTTTTTTCCTGTTGAGATAGGGCCTCCCTATGTTGCCCAGGCTAGATTCAAACACCTGGGCTCAAGTGATCCTCCTGCCTTGATCTCTCAAAGTGTTGGCATTACAGGCGTAAGTCACCAGAGTCAGTCAGTTTTTTTTCACTTAGGTATAGAATTCAATGCCAACAGTTCTTTTCTTTCAACACTCTAACCATGTCACTCCATGAGGACGCTGTCTTGAGCTTTTGGTAAGCCTCGTTCTCCAGGACCACACGGCAGGCGCGACAGCCCTAGGTCCACCCCACCCCGTAAGCTCCCTCCTGGAGGAGACAGAGACCCAGGACAGCTCCGGCGCAAGGCCGAGGAAGGAGGGACGACCGGGCAGGGAGGCCCGAGGAGCCCCCGCCCTTTGGGATCGTCGCCACCCTTGGACCCCCTCACCCTTGGGGACGTCGAGGAGTGTTAAAATCTCCAAGACGAGAGTCACCGGTAGGAAGCCACAGCCATTTCGCAGTTTGCTCGGTGCAAATGCAGACGGTCCTAGTCGAGCGCGGAGTCGAGCGCGTGGGCGGCGTTGAGGACCTTCGGGGGCGCCGTCAGCTCCACCCCCCGGTGGGCGGGGCCCGAGCCAGTCCCTAAAGGCAAGTAGCTGCCGATTCCGGAGCAGGTACTATCGACCGCTGCGCGCTGACCCCGGGCTGTCGCAGTATCACGTTGCCGCCGTCATGTCCCGGCAACTATCACTGGCCCGGCCAGCCACGGTGCTGGGCGCCATGGAGATGGGGCGCCGCATGGACGCACCCACCAGCGCCGCAGTCACACGAGCCTTCCTGGAGCGCGGCCACACCGAGATAGACACGGCCTTCCTGTACGGCGACGGCCAGTCCGAGACCATCCTGGGTGGCCTGGGACTCGGGCTGGGGGGCAGTGACTGCAGAGGTAACACTGGCCCCTGATCTTCCCCCTGCACCGTGCACAGCTGAGCCTGTCCACAGCCGTGCACCGCCCAGCTCTCCCTGGCCCCAGGCAGCACCCACGGCTTTGTTCCCCTCTCCTCCAACCCCCGTCCACCTCTCAGCCTTGGGAACCCCAGGCTTCTCAGGCACATCTAGCTCCGGACAACTTTTCTCTCGTCTTCTCTTTTCTTCGTCTCTCTTCTCTTCCGGGAGGTAGCCACCACCCTCACTGACGTCTGGATGACTTGGTCTTGCCTGGAATGACTTGGGTAGCCCCTCTCTGGAGCACGAAAAACATTGGAATCTGGCATTGTGCAGCTCCTGTCCTCACCTGTGCCCTGCAGGTGCCTTTGACGGGCCTGATCTGCAGAAATTCTGTGCTTATCGCCTGGCACTCCCTGGCACAGTCCGAAATCAGAGTTTGGACCCAGCACACCATCTGCTTCGTCCTTCACACATGCCAGCCTGCTCGCGACCTGGACTTTGCTCTGAGTACCTTGTGGTACTCACAAGGGCACCTCACCAGGTTCAAGGGCACCTCACCAGGGTGGCAGTGCCCGGGAGCCTTGGCAGCTCCCTCAGGGGGATGGGGGATTGGGGTGGGACAGGTTCTCACTGCCCTGTCTGTGGGAGGCTCTGTCTGAAGCTATTGGAGAGAAATGGACACTAAGCCACTCCAGGAAGCTCCCATTCTAGAGATGGCTGGGGAGCCCAGAGTGAGCCCTTCCTGGGAGGGACCCCATGAAGAAAGAACAGAGAGGAGTTTGCCAGGAAGAGTACGAGGGGCAAGGGTGTGAGGGCAGTGGGCACGGGTGTGGAAAAGTAAATGTGATTTGGCAATGCTGTGGGTGCTGGAGGAAGCAGGTGTAGCCTGAGGGGAGGATGTGTGTATAGGGGCAGGAGGAGCCGCCCTCAGTCTGATGCCATGTGCAGTGCTTAGGCCAGTGCCTGGCAAGCATATAGTGAGGGCTGGGAAATGCTAGCTGTTTCTTTCTTCTTAGTATTAGCACCATTTCCTCCTTCCACTCTGAGTGTCTGAGTGGAGTCATTTCTCCTCTGA
Organism: Rhinopithecus roxellana; assembly: GCF_007565055.1. Classification (NCBI taxonomy): domain Eukaryota; kingdom Metazoa; phylum Chordata; class Mammalia; order Primates; family Cercopithecidae; genus Rhinopithecus; species Rhinopithecus roxellana. The sequence goes on along the minus strand of NC_044560.1, from coordinate 8,346,857 downwards.
TTCACCACATGGTAGATCCCGAACGAACCCAGCCTGTGCGTGCATCTCAGTGCCACACGCTTTCTAGATCACCCGGCTGCCACTCGTTGAGAGCTCTAACCATATTTCTGAAATTTTTTTTTTTTTTGAGACAGGATCTTGCTCTTTTTACCCAGGCTGGAGTGGAGTGGTGCGATCATGGCTCATTGCAGCTTTGACCTCTCAGGGCTCAAGCCATCCTCCCACCTCAGCCTCCTGAGGAGCTGGGACTAACACAGGCCTGTGCCACCACACCCAGCTAATGTTTTGTATTATTCATCGAGATGGGAGTCTCACTTTGTTGTCCAGGCTGGTCTCAAACTCCTGGGCTCAAGTGATCCTCCAGCCTTGGCCTCCCATAGTGCCGAGATTACAGGTGTAAGCCAACACAGATCTGCACCCTCTGCCTGGGCCTTATTTCTGTTTTGTTTTGTTTTGTTTTTTTAAATCCTTTTTTGTCTTCTGTCTTTGAGTCCAAGGTTGGCTGGTGAAAGTCCTCAGATCTCAGATCTGAAGTGAAGTTCAGTTGAGAAGCAGAGGTGGCATGGAAAAATTCCAAATGAGTAGTTCCTCAAACCTGCTCCCTGCCAGGCCTCAAGGGCTCCAATGACTGCCCTCTTGCCAGCCTAAGTGACTTTCTAAGTGTGAAAAGTGGGAAGAGGACTCTCCACTCCCCTGTTAGTCCAGCTCACTGACTCACTGAGAACTAAGATTCTTTTTTTTTTTTTTTTTTTAGAAGGAGTCTCACTCTGTCGCCAGGCAGGAGTGCTATGGCATAATCTCGACTCACTGCAACCTCTGCCTCCTGGGTTCAAACAATTCTCCTGCCTCAGACTCCTGGCCAGCTGGGGACTACAGGCAGGTCCCACCACGCCCGGCTAATTTTTGTGTTTTTATTAGAGACGGGGTTTCATCATGTTAGTCTGGCTGGTCTCGAACTCCTGACCTCCTGATCTGCCCGCCTCGGTCTCCCAAAGTGCTGGGATTACAGGTGTGAGCCATGGTGCCAGGCCCTGAATTTCATTTCTCTCTCCTCTCAGTGAAAATTGATACCAAGGCCAATCCACTGTTTGGGAACTCCCTGAAGCCTGACAGTCTCCGGTTCCAGCTGGAGACGTCACTGAAGCGGCTGCAGTGTCCCCGAGTGGACCTCTTCTACCTGCACTTGCCAGACCACAGCACCCCAGTGGAAGAGACGCTGCGCGCCTGCCACCAGCTGCACCAGGAGGTGAGGGGACCCCTGAGCTCTGGGAGGTGGCCCGCTGCTGCTCTCATCCTGATCCCACTAGTGAGATCAGAAGCACCAGGGCGGTCCCAGGGTGGAGCAGGGAACAGCCCACTCCCAGGGGCCCCACCCGGGCCTCCCCTTCCTGGTCTGGGCTGCACTGCGTTCTGACTGGAGCCTCACCCATGCAGGGCAAGTTCGTGGAGCTTGGCCTCTCCAACTATGCCGCCTGGGAAGTGGCTGAGATCTGTACCCTCTGCAAGAGCAATGGCTGGATCGTGCCCACTGTGTACCAGGTGAGGGCCGGGGCTGCAGAGGCCAAGGTCTCCAGGACTCCTGCTCATCCTGGGCTCACTATTCCCCTCTGACTCCCCCGGTACCCTCTACATAGCAGGCACCCCCTGTTCAAACCCTGCAGATGGCTCCCACATACCCTCAGGATGCCATTCAAGCTCCTCAGGATGCCATGCAAGCTCCTCAGGCTGGCCACTGGGCATCTGTTTCCTTCCTGCCTATCTGTGTATCTTGGACCCTTCCTTCCCCACCTGGCCCTGCACTCAGCCTGGAACACGCCCTGCCCTGCACTGCCCCTTCCCCGGGAGAACGGTTCAGGTCTCACATACGGGTGTCTTCCTCTGAAAGCCTTTCTACATGGGCCCAGAAGACCCTGAGACCTCAGGTCCTCATTTACCTCTTCATCATTCATTCCACAAATGTTTCTACACCTACTTGGTGCCAGGCACTGGTCACGGAACTTTCTAGTCTATTGTGAATGCCTCTTTACTCGATTATAACTGTTTATACTTGACCTTATTATAAAACCTTGAGGGAAGGGACCCTGTCCTTTTAGCTTATGAATCTAAATCTGACAACCAGCTCGTAGCTGGTACTCATGAAAGTTGGCTGAATGAATGAATTTTCCTCGGGCATAAGCCCCTTTCACCAGCACCAGTAAGAATAAGTATATGCCCAGATGGTTAATGTCCTAGAATTGTTAAGGTCTGAAATAAGGGCTCTATAAGGGTACATTTGAGGTCCCTTCTTTTGACACATCCACCCTCTCCCCTGGGGCCCTCTCCTTGCAGGGCATGTACAACGCCATCACTCGGCAGGTGGAAACGGAGCTCTTCCCCTGCCTCAGGCACTTTGGACTGAGGTTCTATGCCTTCAACCCTCTGGCTGGTACGTGGAGCATTCCTGGCCCTGACTCAGCCTATTCCCGACCCACAGATGCCCAGCCCAGGACCTGGGAAGCAGGGAGGGTTTGACAAACTTTGCCCTCTCAGGTCAAAGAGGTCAAGGCTGCATCCTTCAGCCCTCCTGGGTCCCTGCCCCTCCCCTAGTCCAGAGCCCTGAGGGATATAGCAGGTTCTGGGGCACTCTGGGCCCGGGGGCTGATTGCTGCCTTCCCGCAGGGGGCCTGCTGACTGGCAGGTACAAGTATGAGGACAAGGACGGGAAACAGCCCGTGGGCCGCTTCTTTGGGAATCAGTGGGCCGAGATGTACAGGAATCGGTGAGCTGGGGGTGCTTGGTGTGGATGGCTGGGGTGGGGTCAGCTTTATGTGGAATGAAGTCCTGGCTGCTCCTGGGGTAAGGCCTTTCCTCGCTGCTGCACCCTGAATTTCTTCAGGAATTTCCAAACCCTCTGTGTGTTTTCTTGTTGTCTTGGGACCTCCAGGAGGAAATGAGGCTCCCTGGACCTCAGGGTCTTGAAGTCATAGCTCTTTCCTGAGCAATCACCTGCTAGGAAGGAAAGAAGGAGCCCTGGAGGGAGGTCCAGGAGGCCTGGGGCCGAGTCCTGTTCCATCCCAGTGGCCTTCGTGTCCCTAGGGGAAAATAAGAGCAGGCTGCTGAGTCATCAGGAATAAAGACTCTTTGAGTTCTCTGCTGAGGGGCCCAGCATCCTGGGTGGTTCTGACGCCCAGCAAAGTGGGAGACGCATGGCTGGAGAGCGCACCTGTCCCTTAGGGCTGCAGGGTTTGGGATGGGGCAGTGGTTCTCAGTTGGCTCTTTGGTTGTGGCTCCCAGTGTGACCCCCATGGTACTGACCCCTGTGCCCTGTGCCACTGTCCCCCCTTCCCAGCTACTGGAAGGAGAACCACTTCGAGGGCATTGCCCTGGTGGAGAAGGCCCTGCAGGCTGCGTATGGCGCCAGCGCCCCCAGCATGACCTCGGCCACCCTCCGGTGGATGTACCACCATTCACAGCTCCAGGTAACCAGTGACCCTGGGCGCTCAGCTCCTTCCCTTCCCCGGGGACCAGCAATATCTTTGGATGAGGGCTAAAACATTTGTTTATTGATTCCTCTAAAATTTCTCTTTCTTTCAACTCTCACAAACATTCTTCCCACTGGTGTTTTTCTATGTTTTTTTTTTTTTTGGAGACAGAGTCTCACTCTGTCGCCCAGGTGGGAGTGTGGTGGCATGATCTCAGGTCATTACAACTTCTGCTACCTGGGCTGAAGCAATTCTTTTGTCTCTGCCTCCCGAGTAGCTGGGTTACAGGCATGTGCCACCATGCCCAGCTAATTGTTTGTATTTGTAGTAGAGATGGGGTTTCACCATGCTGCTCAGGCTGGTCTCAAACTCCGGAGCTCAGATAATTCATTCTCCTCAGCCTCTGAAAGTGTGGGGATTACAGGTATGAGCCACTGCGCTCAGCCTTCCCATTGGCCTTGATGGTATCTGCGTACCAGGCTTTGTAATAAGGGCTTTGCTGCAGGGATTTCATTATTCCTTCAGCTTTATGAAATGACTGTCCCGGTGTTATTGATGAGGAACCTGAGTTTCGCCCAGCTATGAAAGGGGCAGACGTTTTAACATTTTAACACAGGTTTAACTGTAAAACCCACTAGTCTCATCCTTTGGTGGGAGCTGGAGTTTCCCTCTCTTGGTACACCATGTCTTCCTCATTCAAATTTATATCCAGCTTCAGCCTCAGATGTTGCAATAGTGTCTGGCATATATACAGTAGGTGCTCAATAAACGGGAGCTAAGCACTCTACATGATTTTTCACACCCATAACCATGTTGAAAATAGAGAAGAGGATTGAGTCTCAGAGAGGTTTAATAACTTAGCCACGTTTACACAGCTGCTGGGGGGCAGAACTGGGCTGTGAATGTAGGTCTGTCTGGAAGTATCATGTGGCAGTAGGGGAAAGAATACAGGTTTCGAGTCACATGGGTACAGCTATCCAAGGCATCTTATTTCTGGACGTCTGGGATACAAGAGTGCCCAAATCTCAGCAGGGAGGTGGCTGGGAGGGCTGTGAGTGGAGTTGCTGTGCAGCAGAAGGTTGAAGTCTGGCCATCTCCCTTGCAGGGTACCCACGGGGACGCGGTCATCCTGGGCATGTCCAGCCTGGAGCAGTTGGAGCAAAATTTGGCAGCGGCAGAGGAAGGGCCCCTGAAGCCGGCTGTGGTGGACGCCTTTAATCAAGCCTGGAATTTGGTTGCTTACGAATGTCCCAACTACTTCCGCTAGGCCCATCGTTTCTCAGGCTGCCCAAGGCTCTTCTGTAACCTCTTTTGTCTCTCACGCTTTCTTTAATTTAGAACTGCCTCAGTAAATTCTTAGGAACGGAACTATTTGAACAAAAACCTAACAGTAGAGTCACCACCAGATGAAGAATAAAGCCTCCCAGGATGCTGTGTGTTCGTCTGTTTGCGTTGCTATAAAAGAATACCTGAGACTGGGTCATTAATAAAGAAAAGAAGTTTCTTTGGCTCACGGTTCTGCAGTGTGTACAAGGGGGTGTGGTGCCGGCATCTACTCCTGGCGAGGGCCTCAGGAAGCTTACAATCATGGCAGAAGGGGAAGCGGAGCCAGCGTGTCACATGGCAAGAGAGGGAGCAAGAGACAGGGGAGGAAATTCCAGGCTCTTTTAAACAACCAGATCCTGTATGAACTCATAAAGCCGGAACTCGCTCATTACTGTACGCATGGCAGCAAGCCATTCAGAAGGGATTTGTCCCCAAACCCTAACACCCCCCACCAGGCCCACCTCTAACATTGATCACATTGCAACATGAGATTTGGAGGGGGAAAAAAACCCTAATGATATCATTGTAGCACTACCCCCCCCCCAATGTCATGTTCTTCTCACATTGCAAAATACAGTCATCATTTCCCAATAGTCACCCAAAGTCTTAACTTGTTCCAGCATCAACTCAATCTAAGTCCAAAGTCTCACCCGAGACTCAAGGTAAGTTTATCCACCTATGAACCTGTATAATCAAAACCAAGTCATTTACTTCCATGATACAATGGTGGTGCCGGCTTTGGGTAACATTCCCATTGCAAAAGGGAGAAATCGGCCAAAAGAAAGGGGCAACGGGCCCACGCAAGTCTGAAACCCAGTAGGGCAGGCGTCATAAATGTAAAGCTCCAAGATAATCTTGGACTCCATTTCCCACATCCTGTCCACACTGGTGCAAGGGGTGGGCTTCCAAGGCCTTGGGCAGCTCCACTTATGTGGCTTTGCAGGATGCAGCCCCATGGCTGCTCTCACTGGTTGGAGTAAGTGCCTGTGGCTTTTCCAGGCTCTGGGCACAAGCTGCTGGTGGCTCCACAATCCTGGGGTCTGGAGAGTAGTAGCCTCTTTCCCACAGCTCCACTGGGCAGTGCCCTAGTGGAGACTGTGTGTGGGGGCTCCAGCCTCACATTCCCCCCGGCGTTGCCCTAGCAGCGTCTGTGAAGTTTGTCTTGAAGTCTTCTGAAATGGCTTTGAGCCCTTTTCCCATCATCTTGGCCATTAGCACTTGACTCCCTTTTAGTCATTCTCATCTCTCTAGCAAGTGGTTGTTTTACAGCCGACGTGAATTCCTCTGCTGAAATGCTCTTTCCTTCTTCATCACATGGCCAGGCTGCCAATTCTCAAGCTATTACATTCCAGTTCCCTTTTAATTATGAATTCCAACTGTAATTCATTCCTTGGCTCCTGTATCTGACTGTAGGTTTTTAGAAACAAGAATGCCACATCCTGAATGCTTTGCAGCTTTGAAATGTCTCCCACCAGATGCTCTCGGTCATCATTCTTCAGTTGAACCTTCCACAAATCCCTTGAACAAGAACACAATGCAGCCAAGCTCTTTGCTAAGGGATAACATGGGTGACCTTTGGTCTGGCTCCCAATAAATTCCCCATTTCCATTTGAGATCTCCTCGGCCTGTCCTTCATTGTCTGTATTTCTAGTACATTTTGGTCACAACTACTTAACAAGTCTTTAAGAAGTTCCAGGCTCAAGCCTGTAATCCCAGCACTTTGGGAGGCCGAGACGGGCGGATCACAAGGTCAGGAGATCGAGACCATCCTGGCTAACACAGTGAAACCCCGTCTCTACTAAATATACAAAAACTAGCTGGGCGAGGTGGCGGGCGCCTGTAGTCCCAGCTACTCGGGAGGCTGAGGCAGGAGAATGGCATAAACCCGGGAGGCGGAGCTTGCAGTGAGCTGAGATCCGGCCACTGCACTCCAGTCTGGGCGACAGAGCGAGACTCCGCCTCAAAAAAAAAAAAAAAAAAAGAAGTTCCAGACTTTCCCTTATCCTCCTGTCATCTTCTGAGCCCTCCAAACTCCTCCAACTCCTGTCCATTACCCAGGTCCAAAGCTGCTTCTGCATCCATTTTCAGGTATTGTTATAGTAATGCTGCACTCCTCAATACCCAGTTTCTATGTTAGTCCATTTACATTGCTAAAAAGGAACACCTGAGGCTGGGCACGTTTTAAAGAAAAGAGACTTATTTGGCTCACAGTTCTGCTGGCTGTCAGAAGAGCATGACACCAGTTCCTGCTTCTAGTGAGGGCGTCAGGAAGTTTACAATCACGGTGGAAGGGGAAAAAAGGGAGTGGGCATATCACATGACAAGAGAGGGAGCAAGAGGGAGATGGTGCCAGGCTCTTTTAAACAACCAGGTCCCATGTGAAGTAATGGAGGAAGAATTTATTATCATGAGGATAGCACCAAGCCATTCATGAGGGATCCGCCCCAATGACCCAAACACCTCCCACGAGGCCCTCTTCCAACACTAGAGGTTCCCCTCCCCTCCCCTCCCCTCCTCCTCCCTCCCCTCCCCTTCCCTTCCCTTTCTTTTTTGACAGAGTCTAGTTCTGTCACCCACATGGAATGCAGTGGCACGATCTTGGCTCACTGCAACCTCTGCCTCCCGGGTTCAAGAGATTCTCCTGCCTCAGCCTCCCGAGTAGCTGGGACTACAGGCGCCCGCCACTACCCCGGCTAATTTTTGTATTTTTAGTAGAGATGGGGTTTCACTGTGTTGACCAGGCTGGTCTCGAACTCCTGACCTCGTGATCTGCCCGCCTCAGCCTCCCAAAGTGCTGGGATTACAGGCGTGAGCCATAGCACCTGGCCTGGAGGTCACATTTCAACATGGGATTTGAAGCAGAGGAAACATTCAAACTGTATTAATGTGGAACATTTTTAATATTCTATAATCTCGGCAATGGCTTTCCTCTTGTCTTAGCTAAAGCCTCCTGTCTTTTCATCCACAACTTTCTCAGTGGTGGTTCTGGGCTTCTTTTTATTGGGCTTGGGGGCAAGGGCAGCGGGGTCCACATTTTCCTCAGAACACCCCTACACCCCTACTCCAAACAGGAGGCACTCAAGGCTGGGAAAGGAAAATCCCAGGTGTGGTGGTTACTGTTTGACCATTGCAGCAAAATCCCTCCAGCCGTGGGCAGGGCAGCAGGCAATACTTGGAGGAGCCCCTTAAAATGATAAAAGGGGCCCAACTTGGAAATTTAGATAACACTACTCATCCAAAAGCCTGACCCCAAGAAAAGTCCCATTTGCTGGCCAGAGGGAGACACCCTACAGACAAAATTTATTCTTTATAAAAAGAAGTCAACCCCTGATTCTTTTTATCCATACAACATAGATTCTCCCTGATGTGCGGTGGTCTGTCAGTTATCTTTGGACAATAAAGCACACCAAAATTCAATTGCTTAAAATGACAAAATCCCCCAAGATGGTGAGAAAATTCAACATAATCCTTGTCCAAATCCCAACTGGCTTTTTTTTTTTTTTCTTCAAGATGGAGTCTCACTCTGTCTCCCAGGCTAGAGCGCTGTGGCGCAATCTCGGCTCATTGCAACCTCCATCTCCTGGGTTCAAGTGATTTTTCCTGCACAGCTTCCTGAGAAGCTGGGATTACAGGTGTGAGCCACCCACCTGGTTAATTTGTGTATTTTTGTAGAGACTGGGTTTTGCCATGTTGTCCAGGCTGGTCTTGAACTCCTGACCTCAGTTGATATGCCCCTCTTGGTGCCTCGAATGCTGGGATTACAGGCACGAGCCACCACGCTCAGCCAGCTTTTTTTTTTTTTTTTTTTTTTTTTGAGACCACAGCCATTGGAAAACTGGTTCTAAAATTCACAGGGAAATTCAGGGCACCCAGGATACCCAAAATATGCTTGACAAAGAACACAGTTGGAGGACTGACACTTTCTGATTTCAGAACTTACTACAAAACTACATAGCCGGGCGTGGTGGCAGGCGCCTGTAATCCCAACTACTCGCAAGGCTGAGGCAGGGAGAATTGCTTGAATCTGGGAGAGGAAGGTTGCAGTGAGCCGAGATCAGGCCACTACACTCCAGCCTGGGTGACACAGTGAGACTGCATCTCCAAACAAAACAAAACCAAAAACAAGCAAATAAACAAAAAAAAAAAACAACTACAGTGCTAAAGACAGGGTGGTCCTGGCATAAGGCTAGACATAAATCAATGGATTAGAATTTAGACTCCAGCAGTAAACCCTTTCATATATTGTCAATTAATTTTAAAAAGTGTCAAGACAATTCAACAAGGAAAATAACCATCTTCAGGCCGGGTGCGGTGACTCACGCCTGTAATCCCAGCACTTTGGGAGGCCGAGGTGGGCAGATCACGAGGTCAGGAGATCGCGACCATCCTGGCTAACACAGTGAAACCCCATCTCTACTGAAAATACAAAAAATTAGCCCGGCGTGGTGGTGGGCACCTGTAGTCCCAGCTACTCGGGAGGCTGAGGCAGGAGAGTGGTGTTAACCTGGGAGGCAGAGCTTGCAGTGAGCCCAGATCGTGCCACTGCACTCCAGCCTGGGCAACAGAGCGAGATTCTGTCTCAAAAATAAATAAATAAATAAATAAATAAATAAATAAATAAAAGAAGAAGAAGAAAATAACCATCTTCAACAACATCTAGATATTTGCAAGTAAGAGAATGAAGTCGGACCCCTTTCTCATACCATACATAAGAAAATAAACACAGCATGAGTCATAGACCTAAATCTATGGGCTAAAATTATAAAAACTTAGAAAAAAATACAGGGCCACGATGGTGGCACACTCCTGTAATCCCAGCTACTCAGGTGGCTGAGGCACCAGAATCATGTGAGCCCAAGAGGCAGAGGTTGCAACGAGCCAAAATTGTGCCACTCCACTCCAGTCTTGGTGACAGAGTGAGACTGTGTCTCAAAGAAAGAAAAAGAAAATATAGGGATAAATCTTGTGGCCTTGGATTGGGCAATTGTTCCTCAGAAGCACACACAACAAAAGAGAAATTAAATTACACATCATCAAAGTTTAGAACTCTTTTGCTTTAAAGACTGCATAAAGAAAGTGAGGCTGGGCGTGGTGGCTCACGCCTGTAATCCCAGCACTTTGGGAGGCCGAGGCGGGCGGATCACTAGGTCAGGAAATCGAGACCATCCTGGCTAAACACGTGAAACCCCGTCTCTACTAAAAACACAAAAAAATTAGCCGGGGGTGGTGGCGGGCGTTGACTGCAGGAGTTTGAGAGCCTTTCCCCATACCATACACAAAATATTAACCCAAACGAATCAGCCACCTCAATGTATAAGGTAAAACTGTAAAACTCTTAGAAGAAAATACTGGAGTAAGTGTGACTTTGGATTAGGCAGTGGTTTCTTAGATATTGACACCTAAAGTACACGTGACAAAAGAAAAAGTAAAGTCAACACCATCAAAGTTTAGAATGTTCGTGCTTCAGAGAACACTATCAAGAAAGTGAAAAGACAACCCATAGAATGGGATAGTATTTTGCAAATCACGTATCTGTTAAGGAACTTGTAGCTAGAAAAGAGACAGGACTCTTACAACTTAATAAAAGAAAAGACCCACTCAGGTGCAGTGGCTCACGCCTGTAATCCCAACACTTTGGGAGGCTGAGGAGGGAGGATCCTTTGAGGCCAGGAGTTCGAGACTAGCCTGGCCAACAAGGCGAGATGCTGTCTCTACTAAAAATACAAAAATTAGCCAGGTGTGGTGGCACATGCCTGTAATTCCAGCTATTCAGGAGCTGAGGCAGGAGAATTGCTTGAACCTGGGAGGCCAAGGTTGCAGTGAGCAGAGATCACACCACTGCACTCCAGTCTGTACAACAGAGGGAGAGTTCGTCTCAAAAAAAAAAAAAAAAGTGAATGCTTACATTATTGATTTGAGATATTTCTTCTTTTAAATGTCAAAGTGATGCTATAAATTTCCCTCTTAGCACTACTGTGGCTGCATCTCAGAAAATTTGACATGTCATGCTTTTACTTTCATTCAGTTCAAAATATGATCTAATTTTCCTTGAGATTACATCTTCGATCCATGGGTAATTTAAAATCCAAATATGTAGGGATTTTCCAGATATCATTCTGTTATTATTTTCTATTTTTCCTTTTTATTCTATTTATTTATTTACCTATTTACTTATTTTCAGTTCCCTCTCAGGCTCTAAGTTCTGTTATTATTTTCTAGTTTAATTCCCTTGTGTTCAGAGATGTACTTTGTATTATGTAAATCCTTTGAAATTTATGTGTTCATTTATTTCTTTTCTTTTTTTCCCCTTTTCTTTTCTTTCTTTTTTTTTTTTGAGTCGGAGTCTCACTCTGTTGCCCAGGCTAGAGTGCAGTGGTGCGATCTCGGTTCACTGTAACCTCCACCTGCTGGGGTCAAGCAATTTTCCTGCCTCAGCCTCCAGAGTAACTGGGATTATAGGCATAAGCCACCACCCCCGGCTAATTTTTGTATTTTTAGTAGAGATGGAGTTTCACCATACTGGCCAGGCTGGTCTAGAGAACCCCTGACCTCAGGTAATCTGCCTGCCTCGACCTCCAAACGTGTTTGGATTACAGGCGTGAGATACCACACCCGGCCTGTTAATTTATTTTTGTTATTTTCTTTTTTAGATGGAATCTCACTCTGTTGCCCAGGCTGGAGTGCAGTGGCATGATCTTGGCTCATTGCAACCTCTGTCTCCCAGGTTCAAGTGATTTTCCTGCCTCAGCCTCTCGAGTAGCTGAGATTACAGGTGCATGCCACCATGCCTGTCTATTTTTTATATTTTTAGTAGAGATGGATTCTCACCATGTTGACCAGGCTGATCTGGAACGCCCGACCTCAAGTGATCTCCCTGCCTCTGTCTCTCAAAGTGCTGGGATTACAGATGTGAGCCACCACGCCCGGCCTCTTTTGCATGTATTAAGACTTGTTTTATGCCTCCAAAGACGGTATATCTTGGTGGATGTGCACTTGAATGCACATTCTGCTGTTGCTGGGTATTTCATTCATGTTGTTTATGTGGAATTGGTTAAATAACGTTATTCAAGTCTTCTTTTTTTTTTGAGATGGAGTCTTGCTCTGTCACCCAGGCTGGAGTACAGTGGCACGATCTCGGCTCACTGCAACCTCTGCCTCCTGGGTTCAAGCAATTCTTTGCTTCAGCCTCCCAAGTAGCTGAGATTACCGCGCCACCACGTCTGGCTAACTTTTTGCATTTTTAGTAGAGACGGGGTTTCACCATCTTGGCCAGGCTGGTCTTGAACTCCTGACCTCGTGATCCACCCACCTCAGCCTCCCAAAGTGCTGGGATTACAGGTGCAAGCCACGGCGCCTGGCGTGTTCAAGTCTCGTATAACTTTACTGAGTTTCTGTAAATTATGACTGATAACTGTTCTACAACTGTTGAGAGTGGTGTGTTGAAACCTCCAACTATAATTTTGTATTTGTCTATTTCTTCTTAAGTTCTATTATTGCTTTTCATGCATTTTGATGCTCTACTTTTATTTGCATATACATTGAGGATTATATTTTCTTTGTTAATTGACCTCTTTGTCATGACATGTCCCTCTTTGTCTTTGGTAGGTTTTTGTTGTTGTTGTTGTTGCTATTGTTGTTGTTTTGAGACAGGGTCTCAATCTGCTGCCCAGGTTGGAGTGCAGTGGCATGAACACAGCTCACTGTAGCCTTGACTTCCCAGGCTTAGCTGATCCTCCCACCTCAGCCTCCTGAATAACTGGGACCACAGGCACATGCCACCACATTGTGATAATCTTTAAAAAATTTTTTTTGTAGAAATAAGATCTCTCTGTGTTGCCCAGGCTGGTCTCAAACTCCTGGGCTCAAGCAATCCTCCCTTTTCAGCCTCCCAAAGTGCTGAGATTACAGGTGTCAACCACTGTGTGGGCCAGTATTTTTTGTTTTGAAATCTACTTTGTCTGATATTGACGTAGCCATTCCAACTTTTTAAAATTTAGTTTTGTCAAGGTATGTCTTTTCCCATCTTTTTACCTTTTTCTTTTCTTTTCTTTTCTTTTTTTTTTTTGAGACAGAATTTTGCTCTTGTTACCTAGGCTGGAGTGGAGTGCGATCTTGGCTCACGGCAACCTCCACCTTCCAGGTTCAAGCGATTCTCCTACCTCAGCCTCCCAGGTAGCTGGGATTACAGGCATGCACCACCACGCCCGGCTAATTTTGTATTTTTAGTAGAGACGGGGTTTCTCCATTTTAGTTAGGCTGGTCTCCAACTCTTGACCTCGGTGATCCGTCCCCCTTGGCCTCCCAAAGTGCTGGCATTACAGGCGTGAGCCACCATGCCTGGTCCATCTTTTTTACTGTTCACTCACTCTGTTTATATATTTCAATAGTTTTCTAATATTTACTATATAGTTGGGTTTTGCTTTTTTATCCATTCTAACAATCTCTGCCTTTTACTTGTAAGTATTTTTTCATTTATATTTAATGTAATTATTGATATGATTAGGTTTAAATTAATCTTGCTGTTGGTTTTTCATTTGTTCCATCTGTCTATTTGTCTTTTTTTTTTTTCTTTTGTATTTGGAGACAGATTTGCCCTCTGTCACCCAGGGCAGAGTGCAATGGAGCTATCACAGCACACTGCAGCTGGGCATTGGTCCATTTTTCTATCTTCTTTTTTCTTTTTTTCTTTTGAGACAGGGCCTCCCTATGTTGCCAGGCTGGATTCAAACTCCTGGGCTCAGTCTATTCTCCTCCCTTGATCTCCCAAAGTGTTGAGATTACAGGTGTAAGTCACCACAGTCAGTCAGTTTTTTTATTTTTATTTTTTTATTTTTTCCACTTAGGTACAGAATTCAATGCCAACAGTTCTTTTCTTTCAAGACTTTAACCATGTCACTCCACGGGGACTCTGTCTTAAGCCTTTGGTAAGCCTCGTCCTCCTGAACCGCAGGGCAGGCAGGTGGAACAGCCCTTAGGTCCACCTCACCCCTTAAGCTCCCTCCTGGAGGAGACAGAGACCTGGGACAGCTCCCGGGCGGGCGAGGCCCAGGGATGGGGGGCGACAGGGCAGGGAGGAGTCCCCGCCCTTGGGGATCGTCGCCACCCTTGGACCCCCTCACCCTTGCGGACGTTGAGGAGTGTTAAAATCGCCAAGACGTGAGTCACCGGTAGGAAGCCACAGCCATTTCGCCTCTTGCTTGGTGCAAGTGCAGACGGTCCTCGTGGTTGAGCGCGGAGACCAGCGCGTGGGCGGTGTTGGGCACCTTCTGCCGCGCCCTCAACCCCACTCCGCGGTGGGCGGGGCCCGAGCCAGTCCCTAAAGCCACGCGGCCGCCAGCTCCGGGGCTGGTGCTTCCGACCGCTGCGCGCTGCGCCCGGGCTGTCGCAGAATCCCGTTGCCGCCGTCATGTCCCGGCAGCTATCGCGGGCCCGGCCCGCCACAGTGCTGGGCGCCATGGAGATGGGGCGCCGCATGGACGCGCCCACAAGCGCCGCAGTCACGCGCGCCTTCCTGGAGCGAGGCCATACCGAGATAGACACGGCCTTCCTGTACAGCGACGGCCAGTCCGAGACCATCCTGGGTGGCCTGGGACTCGGGCTGGGGGGCAGTGACTGCAGAGGTAACACTGGCCCCTGATCCTCCCCCTGCACCGTGCACAGCTGAGCCTGTCCACAGCCGTGCACCGCCCAGCTCTCCCTGGCCCCAGGCAGCACCCACGGCTTTGTTCCCCACCCCCAACCCCCGTCCACCTCTCAGCCCTGGGAACCCCAGGCTCCTCAGGCACATCTAGCTCTGGACAACTGGACAGTACTTTGTCTGGACTCCGTTTCTCTCGTCTTCCGAGAGGTAGCCACCACCCTCACTGACGCCTGGATGACTTGGTCTCGCCTGGAATAACTTGGCTAGCCCATCTCTGGAGCACGAAAAACATTGGAATCTGGCACTGTGCAGCTCCTGTCCCAACCTGTGCCCTGCAGGTGCCCTTGACGGGCCTGATCTGCAGAAATTCTGTGCTTATCGCCTGGCACTCCCTGGCACAGTCCGAAATCAGAGTTTAGACCCAGCACACTATCTGCTTGCTCCTACGCTCACGCCAGCCTGCTCAGGGACCTGGACTTTGCTCTGAGTACCTTGTGGTACTCACAATGGTACCTCACCAGGGTGGCAACGTCCGGAAACCTTGCCAGCTCCCTTAGCATGATGGGGAATTGGGTGTGGTACAGGGTCTCACTGCCCTCTCTGTGGGAGGCTCTGTCTGAGGCTATTGGAGGGAAATGGGCACTAACCCACTCCAGGAAGTTCGAATTCTAGAGATGGCTGGGGAGCCAAGTGAACCCTTTTTGGGAGGGACCCCGTGAAGAAAGAATGGATAGGAGTTTGCCAGGAGGAGTAAGAGGGGCAAGGGCGTCAGGGCAGTGGGCATGGGTGTGGAAAGGCAAATGTGATTTGGCAACGCTGAGGGTGCAGGTGTAGCCCTAGGGGAGGATGTGTGTAAAGGGGCAGGAGGAGCCACCCTCAGTCTGATGCCACGTGCGGTGCTTAGGCCGATGCCTGGCAGGCACATAGTGAGGGCTGGGAAATGTTAGCTGTTTCTTTGTTCTTAATATTAGCACCATTTCCTCCTTCCACTCTGAGTGTCTGAGTGGAGTCTTGTCCATTTCTTCTTTGATTCACCAAATGGTACATTCCAAACAAAAGAAGCCTGTGCCCGCATCTCAGTGCCACGCTCTTTCTAGATCACCTGACTGCCACTTGGTGAGAGCTCTGATCTTATTTCCGGGTTTTTTTTTTTTTTTTTTGATACAGGGCCTTGCTCTTTTACCCAGGCTGGAGTGGAGTGGTGCGATCATGGCTCATTGCAGCTTTGACCTCTCAGGGCTCAAGCCATCCTCCCACCTCCGCCTCCTGAGTAGCTGGGACTAACACAGACCTGTGCCACCACACCTGGCTAATTTTTTGTATTATTCATCGAAACCAGAGTCGCACTTTGTTGCCCAGGCTGGTCTCCAACTCCTGGGCTCGAGTAATCCTCCTGCCCTGGCTTCCCAAAGTGCTGAGATTACAGGTGTGAGCCAACACAGATCTGTACCCTCTGCCTGGCCCTTATTTCTGACTTTTTAATTTTCTTTTTCAAACCTGCTTTGTCTTCTGTCTTTGAGTCCCAGGTTGGCTGGTGAAAGTCCTCAGATCTCAGATCTGAAGTTAATTTCAATTGAGAAGCAGAGGGGTGGAGGTGGCATGGAAAAATCCCAAATGAATAGTTCCACAAACCTGCCCTCTCCCAGGTCTCAAGGGCTCCAGTGACTGCCCTCCTGCCAGCCTAAGTGACTTTCTAAGTGTGAAAAGTGGAAAGAGGACTCTCCACTCCCCTGTTATTCCAGCCCACTAGGATCTAGGATTCTTTTTTTAATTTTTCTTTTGAAACAGGGTCTCATTCTGTCATCCAGGCTGGAGTGCAATGGCACAATGTTTGCTCACTACAGCCTTGACCTCCTAGGCTCATGTGATCCTCTAACTCAGTCTCCCAAGTAGCTGAGATTAACAGGCATGTGCCACCATGCCCGGCCAAATTTTGTAATTTTTGTAGAAACGGGGTTTCACCATTTTGCCCAGGCTGGTCTCAAACCCCTGGGCTCAAGAAATCCACCCTCCTGGGCCTAAGTGTTGGCCTTATGGGGGTGAGCCACTGTGCCTAATCTCCAACTAGGATTTTTTTTTTTTTTTTTGACACAGAGTCTGGTTCTGGCCCACAGGCTGGAATGTAGTGACAAGATCTCGGCTCACTGCAACCTCTGCCTCCTGGGTTCATGCGATTCTTGTGCCTCAGCCTCCCAAATAGCTGGGATTACAGGTTTGAGCCACTGAACCCGGCCTCCAACTAGGATTCTTAATAGGGGGCAGGGAGAAGAGTGTTAAGCTTACTTTTTTTTTTTTTTTTTTTTGACAGTCTTGCTCTGTTGCCCAGGCTTTACTGCAATGGAATGATCTAGGCTCGCTGCAACCTCTACCTCCCAGATTCATGCAATTGTTTCTTTCTTTCTTTTTTTTTGAGACAGACTCTCGCCTTGTTGCTCAAGCTGGAGTGCAGTGGTACGATCTCAGCTCACTGCAAGCTCCGCCTCCCAGGTTCATGCCATTCTCCTGCCTCAGCCTCCCGAGTAGCTGGGACTACAGGTGCCCACCACCATGCCCAGCTAATTTTTTGTATTTTTAGTAGAGACAGGGTTTCACCATGTTAGCTAGGATGGTCTCGAACTCCTGACTTTGTGATCCGCCTGCCTCAGCCTCCCAAAGTGCTGGGATTACAGGTGTGAGCCACCACACCCGGCCGGTTCATGAAATTCTTTTTTTTTTTTTTTTTTTTTTTTGAGACGGAGTCTCGCTCTGTCACCCAAGCTGGAGTGCACTGGCCAGATCTCAGCTCACTGCAAGCTCCACCTCCCAGGTTCACGCCATTCTCCTGCCTCAGCCTCCCGAGTAGCTGGGACTACAGGCGCCCACCACCTCGCCCGGCTAGTTTTTTGTATTTTTTAGTAGAGACGGGGTTTCACCGTGTTAGCCAGGATGGTCTCGATCTCCTGACCTTGTGATCCGCCCGCCTCGGCCTCCCAAAGTGCTGGGATTACAGGCTTGAGCCACCGCGCCCGGCCCATGAAATTCTTGTGCCTAGCCTCCCTAGCAGGGATTACAGGCGTGCACAACCACCCCTAGCTAAGTTCTGTATTTTTAGTAGAGACGGGGTTTCACCATGTTGGCCAGGATGGTCTCAAATTCCTGACCTCAGGTGATTTACCTGCCTCGGCCTCCCAGAGTGCTGGGATTACAGGCATGAGCCACCACGTCCAGCCCTGAATTTTCATTTCTCTCTCCTCTCAGTGAAAATTGCTACCAAGGCCAATCCATGGTTTGGGAACTCCCTGAAGCCTGACAGTCTCCGGTTCCAGCTGGAGACGTCACTGAAGCGGCTGCAGTGTCCCCGAGTGGATCTCTTCTACTTACATGCACCTGACCGCAGCACCCCGGTGGAAGAGACGCTGCGCGCCTGCCACCAGCTGCACCAGGAGGTGAGGGGACCCCTGAGCTCTGGGAGGTGGCCCGCTGCTGCTCTCCTTATCCTGTTCCTACTGGTGAGAGCAGAGGTACCAGGGCGGTCCCAGGGTGGAGCAGGGAATAGCCCCACTCCCAGGGGCCCCACCCGGGCCTCCCCTTCCTGGTCTGGGCTGCACTGCGTTCTGACTGGAGCCTCACCCATGCAGGGCAAGTTCGTGGAGCTTGGCCTCTCCAACTATGCCGCCTGGGAAGTGGCTGAGATCTGTACCCTCTGCAAGAGCAATGGCTGGATCGTGCCCACTGTGTACCAGGTGAGGGCCGGGGCTGCAGAGGCCAAGGTCTCCAGGACTCCTGCTCATCCTGGGCTCTCTTTGCCACCCTGACTGCCCCCTGTGCCCTCTGCATAGCAGCCACCCCCGGCTGAAAGCCTGCAGATGGCTCCCAGGTACTCTGAGAATAACATTCAAGCTCCTCAGGCTGGCCACTAGGCATCTGCTTCCTTCCTGCCTATCTGTACACCTTGGACCCTTCCTTCCCCACCTGGCCCTGCACTCAGCCTGGAACATGCCCTTCCCCGCCACTGCCCCTTCCCTGCCACTGTCCCTTCCCTGCCACTGCCCCTTCCCTGCCACTGCCCCTTCCCTGGGAGAAGGGTTCAGGTCTCATATACATGTCTCATCCTCTGGAAGCCTTTCTAGATGGGCCCAGAAGACCCTGAGACCTCAGGTCCTTGTTTACCTCCTCATGATTCATTGCACAAATATTTGTACACCGGCTTG
This sequence comes from Rhinopithecus roxellana, assembly GCF_007565055.1. NCBI lineage: Eukaryota > Metazoa > Chordata > Mammalia > Primates > Cercopithecidae > Rhinopithecus > Rhinopithecus roxellana. The sequence goes on along the minus strand of NC_044560.1, from coordinate 8,328,240 downwards.
GTGCCAGGCACTGGTCACAGAACTTTCTAGTCTATTAAGATTGCCTCATTACTCGATTATAACTGTTATACTTGACCTTATTATAAAACCTTGAGGGAAGGGACCCTGTCCTTTTGGCTTAAGAATCTAAATCTGACAACCAGCCCGTAGTTGGTACTCATGAAAGTTGGCTGAATGAATGAATTTTCCTCGAGCATAAGCCCCTTTCACCAGCACCAGTAAGAATAAGTACATGCCCAGATGGTTAAAGTCCTAGAATTGATAAGGTCTGAAATAAGGACTCTATAAGGGTACATTTGAGGTCCCTTCTTTTGACACATCCACTTTCTCTCCGGGGGTCTCTCTCCCTGCAGGGCATGTACAGCGCCACCACCCGGCAAGTGGAAACGGAGCTCCTCCCCTGCCTCAGGCACTTTGGACTGAGGTTCTATGCCTACAACCCTCTGGCTGGTACATGGAGCATTCCTGACCCTGTCTCAGCCTATTCCCGACCCACAGATGCCCAGCCCAGGACCTGGGAAGCAGGGAGAGTTTGACAAGGGGCTGGGCTGTGTCCTTCAGCCCTCCTGGGTCCCTGCCCCTCCCCTAGTCCAGAGCCCTGAGGGATGTAGCAGCTTCTGGGGCACTCTGGGCCCGGGGGCTGATTGCTGCCTTCCCGCAGGGGGCCTGCTGACTGGCAGGTACAAGTATGAGGACAAGGACGGGAAACAGCCCGTGGGCCGCTTCTTTGGGACTCAATGGGCAGAGTTCTATAGGAATTGGTGAGCTGGGGGTGCTTGGTGTGGATGGCTGGGGTGGGGTCAGCTTTATGTGGAATGAAGTCCTGGCTGCTCCTGGGGTAAGGCCTTTCCTCGCTGCTGCACCTACTCCCCTGCATTCCTTCAGGAATTTCCAAACCCTCTGTGTGTTTTCTTGTTGTCTGGGGACCTCCAGGAGGAAATGAGGCTCCCTGGACCTCAGGGTCTTGAAGTCATAGCTCTTTCCTGAGCAATCACCTGCTAGGAAGGAAAGAAGGAGCCCTGGAGGAAGGTCCAGGAGGCCTGGGGCCGAGTCCTGTTCCATCCCAGTGGCCTTTGTGTCCCTAGGGGAAAATAAGAGCAGGGTGATGAGTTCTCAGGAATAAAGATTCGTCGAGGTCTCTGTTGAGAGGGCCGGCATCTCGGGTGGTTCTGATGCCCAACAGAGTGGGAGACCTGTGACCAGAAAGGACACCCTCCCCTCAGGGCTACCGGGTGTGGGGTGGGGCAGTGGCCCTGGATGACCCTTTGGTTGTGGCTCCCAGTATGACCCCCATGGTACTGACCCCTGTGCCACCGTCCCCCCTTTCCAGCTTCTGGAAGGAGAACCACTTCGAGGGCATTGCCCTGGTAGAGAAGGCCCTGCAGGCTGCATATGGTGCCAGCACCCCCAGCACGACCTCCGCCGCCCTCCGGTGGATGTACCACCACTCACAGCTGCAGGTAACCAGTGACCCTGGGCGCTCAGCTTCTTCCCTGCCAGGGGACCAGCATTAAGGTGAAGCCCAAAGCATTTGTTTTCTCGATTCCTCTGAAATGTCTTTCTTCTAACTCTCATAAACACTCTTCCCACTGTTTTTTTTGTTTTTGTTTTTCTTTTTTTTTTTTTTTAATTTTTGATACCGAGTCTGGCTCTGTTACCCCAGCTGGAGTGCAGTGGCGTGATCTCAGGTCACTGCAACTTCTGCCTCCCAGACTCAAGCAATTCTCCTCCCCCAGCCTCCCGAGTAGCTGGGATCACAGATATGCACCACCGTGCCCAGCTAATTGTTTGTATTTATAGTAGAGACTGAGTTTCGTCAAGCTGCCTAGTCTGGTCTCAAACTCCTGAGCTCAGACAATTCACCCTCCTCAGCCTCTGAAAGTGCTGGGATTACAGCTGTGAGCCACTGTGCTCCGCCTTGCCATTGGTCTCTGATGGTATTTGAGTACCAGGCTTTGTAATGAGGGTTTTGCTGCAGGGATTTCATTATTCCTTCGGCTTTATGAAATGACTGTCCCAGTGTTATTGATGAGGAAACTGAGTTTCACCCAGCTATGAAAGGGGAATGCATTTTAACACAGGTTTAACTGTAAAGCCCACTAGTCTCATCCTTTTGGTGGGAGCTGGAATTTCCCTCTCTCAGTGCCTCATGTCTTCCTCTTTCAAATTTTTCTCCAACTCCAGCCTTAGATGTTGCAATAGTGTCTGGCACATATACAGTAGGTGCTCAATAAATGGGAGCTAAGTGCTCTACATTACTTTTTCATACACATAATTATGTTGAAATAGAGAAGAGGATTGAGTCTCAGAGAGGTTTTAATAACTTAGCCACGTTTACACAGCTGCTGGGGGGCAGAACTGGGCTGTGAATGTAGGTCTGTCTGGAAGCATCATGTGGCAGTAGGGGAAATAATACAGGTTTCGAGTCACATGGGTACAGCTATCCAAGGCACCTTAAGTTCTTTCTGGACATATGGGATATAAGAGAGCCCAAATCTCGGTAGGGGCGTGATTGGGAGGGCTGTGAGTGGAGTCGCTATGCAGCAGAAGAGGGTTGAAGTCTGGCTGTCTCCCTTTCAGGGTGCCCACGGGGACGCGGTCATCCTGGGCATGTCCAGCCTGGAGCAGCTGGAGCAGAACTTGGCAGCGGCAGAGGAAGGGCCCCTGGAGCCAGCTGTCGTGGATGCCTTTAATCAAGCCTGGCATTTGTTTGCCCACGAATGTCCCAACTACTTCATCTAGGCCCATCGTGGTTCAGGCTGCCCAAGGCTCTTCTGTCACCTCTTTTGCTCTCTCATGCTTTTTCTAATTTAGAACTGCCTCAGTAAATTGTTAGGGATGGAAGTATTTGGATAAAAACTTAACAGTAGAGTCACCACCAAACTGAAGAATAAAGCCTCCCAGGATGCTGTGTGTTAGTCTGTTTCCATTGCTATAAAAGAATACCTGAGACTGGGTCATTTACAAAGAAAAGAGGTTTCTTTGGCTCACGGTTCTGCAGTCTGTACAAGAAGGTGTGGTGCCGGCATCTGCTCCTGGGGAGGGCCTCAGGAAGCTTACAATCATGGCAGAAGGGGAAGCGGCGCCAGCGTGTCACATGGCAAGAGAGTGAGCAAGAGACAGACGGGAGAAAATTCACACACTGATGGAGGGAATGTAAAATGGTACAACCACTTTGGAAAATAGTTTGGCAATTTCTCAAAGGATTAAACATAAAATTACCATAGGATTCAGCAGTTCCACTTGTGGGTATATAGCCAAGAGAAGTGAAAACATATCTCCCCACAAAAAACTTGGGCATGAGTTTTCACAGTGTCATTACTCATAATAGCTGATAATTAAAAACAACCCAAATGTCCATCAATGAATGAATGGATAAGGAAAATGTGGTATATTCATAGAAAAGACTATTATTTGGCCATTAAAAAAAAAAAAAGTGGCTCACACCTTTAATCTCAGCACTTTGAGAGGCCAAGGCAGGAGGACTGATTGAAGACAGGAGTTCCAGACCCGTGTGAGCAACAAAGCGAGACCCTGTCTCTACTAAACACAAAAGGAAAGTTGGTGGGGCCCCGTGGCACACGCCTGTAGTCCCAGCTGCTCGGGAAGTTGAGGCGGGCGGATTGCTTGAGCTCAGGTATGCAAGTCTGGAGTGAGCTATGATTGTGCCACTGCACTCCAGCCTGAGTGACAGACCAAACCCTGTTTCCAAACAAACAAACAAACAAACAAACAGAAGTAGTGAAACATCTACAATGTAAGCGCACCTTGAAGACATGTTAAGTTAAAGAAGCCAGTTACAAAAGGTTTCCTATTGTATGGTTTCGTTTATATGAAATGTCCAGAATAGACAAATCTATTGGAGACAGAAAGTAGATGAGTGCTTGCCCAGGACTGGGAGGAGGTTTGCGAGGAAATGGAGATTCACTGCTAATGAGTGCAGGGTTTCTTTTGGGGGTGTTTATGAAGATGCTCTGAAATTGACTGTGATGGTTGTACAACTCCGAATACCTGAAACAGCATTAAATCATCACTCTGAGTAGATCAACTGTATAGTGTCTGAATTATGTCTCAATATAGTTGTTTTTAAAAAACACAACAGGCCGAGCACAGTGTCTCATGCCTGAAATCCCAGAACTTTGAGAGGCCTAGGCAAAGGAATTGCTTGAACCCAGGAGTTCAAGAGCAGCCTGGGCAACGCGGTGAAATCCCATCTTGACAAAATATACAAAAAATTAGCTGGGTGGTGGCAAACCCACTGTTTGGGCAGAACTCAGCGGGGAAGCCTCATCTGCTCTCCAGTGTCTGAGACGTGATTTAGCAGCTGTAGGCTAGGGTCGCCTGAAGACATTCACTTATCAGCTGCTGTCATCACCCGGCACACACATCCTTCTGCATGTGACTTCCAAGGGTGCCCATCTCAAGCAAACTAGGCAGAAGCCATGTGGCCTTTTATGTCCCAGCCTCAGAAGTCCATAGCATCACTCTCGTGTCCTGGGAGGGGAGTCAAAGATACCTGTGCAAAGAACATCTGAGAACATGGGTGGTTATCTTAGGAAAATAAACTCTCAACATTGGGAGCAACGGTCCTGAGTGGTCAAGTCGAGATGAGCCGCAGGAGCTGCTGAGACTCCCGAGTATCCCCATCAGGGATGCATTCTCTACTATGCCACATCCCACCTGTTAGAATCTTCTGGATACTATATGTCAAACACAGCTGATGGCCACTTGAATTCAGCCATTTCATATCTTTTTTCTCTTCTTTTTTCCCACTCCACCTCCTCCCTCAGCCATTTTCTATCTAAAGAGCTTCTTCAAGAGACAGTTCCCAAACAGCACCTTAAATATAGATACAATTTGTATTTGTTAATTTAAAAACAAATGAGAAGGAACAAAAAGACCTAAAGGAGCAGAGCTGGATCTGGAGAGTGTCTAATATATTTCTTCATCCTCAAACTGAGGAAACTGCTCTGTGCTGTATAAAAGAATGGAGAAGGGTCGGGCGCGGTGGCTTACCCCTGTAATCCCAGCACTTTGGGAGGCCGAGGCGGGCGGATCACAAGGTCAGGAGATCGAGACCATCCTAGCTTATATGGTGAAACCCCGTCTCTACTAAAAATGCAAAAAATTAGCTGGGCGTGGTGGCGGGCACCTATAGTTCCACTACTCGGGACACTGAGGCAGGAGAATGGCGTGAACCTGGGAGGTGGAGCTTTCAGTGAGCCGAGATCATGCCACTGCACTCCAGCCTGGGTGACAGAGCGAGACTCCGTTTCAAAAAAAAAAAAAAAAAAAAAAAAAAACTGGAGAAGGAGGTGACATAGATTTTGCCCATAGGAATTCACAAGGAGGGAAATTCCTGAAACTTCAGGCTGCAGAGAGGGCCATGGGCTGCCCTACTTGCTTCATTTCTGACCTGGTTGTTCCCAGTGACTGGGTTGGTTGGCATCACCAGTGTCTCAAATTTGGCCATTCTGAATACATTGCAGAAGCAACAGGAAAGTAAGAGCGCCAGGCTCCACAATTGTGTATGAACAAGTACATTTCTGCTGCATGGATTTTTAGTTTAGTAAGCCTGTTTTTACCATGGCTTTTTTTTTTTTTTTTTTTTTTTTTTTGAGGCGGAGTCTCGCTCTGTCGCCCGGACTGGAGTGCAGTGGCCGGATCTCAGCTCACTGCAAGCTCCGCCTCCCGGGTTCACGCCATTCTCCTGCCTCAGCCTCCCGAGTAGCTGGGACTACAGGCGCCCGCCACCTCGCCCGGCTAGTTTTTGTATTTTTAGTAGAGACGAGGTTTCACCGTGTTAGCCAGGATGGTCTCAATCTCCTGACCTCGTGATCCGCCCGTCTCGGCCTCCCAAAGTGCTGGGATTACAGGCTTGAGCCACCGCGCCCGGCCGATTTACATCCTTATATGGATGATAAGGCTAATCAGAAACACCAAGGGTTTCTGATAATTCTGGCCATGTTCAGGAACCACTGTCCTAAGTGGAGGTTTTCTCAAGCTTTTCACACTGCAGGGCCCAGGCTACAGCCCTGGAGAATTGAGGCCTGCTGGGTTTCATCCCGTCTGTTCTTTCCAGTGTGCAAAGCTGGCCAGGCCCCTTACCACCTTTATACCTGGCATTTAGCGCATGGGGCTGGCACGGGACATTTCCTTTCCTCACCGAGAAGGTGAGGGCAGGTGGCTCAGCCAAGTCCACAGAGCCAGGAATGGAGGTCAGGACTTGTCCTGGGTCCCCGTGTCCTCCAGGGCACACAGGTGTGGTGCTGAGGGGCCCTAAGGTGGCGGGTGTTTGTGTTAACAACTGGTGAGGTTAACTGCTAAGGTTTTTTCTTCGAAATGGGGTCTCTCTCTCTTGTCCAGGATGGAGCGTGGGGACCCGATCACCTCTCCCTGCAGCCTCGACCTCCCAGGCTCAAGTGATCTTCCTGCCTCAGCCTCCAGAGCAGCTGAGACTAGAGGCGCACATCACTACGCCCGGCTAATTTTTGTTTTTTTGTAGAGACAGGAGGTCTCCCTATGTTATCTTGGCTGACTTCTAACTTCTGACATCAAGCGATCCTCCCTCCTTGGCCTCCCAAAATGCTTGATTACAGGTGTGGCCTTGATTACACGCCTGGCCAAATCCAAGGATTCTTGCCCACTGCCTCCCCTCTAACCAACCAAGAACATGGATAAGGGGCCCAGGAACCTGCATGCATTCTGATGCTCAAAAATATAAGACGTCTACTTAGAAGCCATTAGCCCCTCAGTACTTCAGGGACCTGGGTGCGGGTATCCGCCCTGAGAAGACCCCTAGTACTGACCCCTGCGCAATCCCCTCCTCGCACCCGGCTTCTGGAAGGAGCACCACTTCCAGGCCATTGCCCTGGTGGAGCAGGTCTTGCACATTGTGTATTAGCACCAGTGCCCCTGGCATGGCCTCGGCTGCCCTGGGATGGACCACTCGCAAGCTGCAGGTAACCCAGCTGTCTCTAGATGCTCAGCAGTTTCTCTCAAATTCTGTAGGGGTGGGGAGACTGGGGAAGCTGCAAGGGGTATACAGTCGTTAGGTGATTTTTGAGATAAGTCGTTTTCTTCCTATGAAGGCTCTCCATGACCCAGTTCTTTTGGGTGATAAACCTGTTCTTAGACAAATTACTTAAGTGGCCAGGTTACCAACACTAGTTATTGGGATGGCCCTGTTAGGTATGGCCATCTCAATTTCACGTGAGGAAACTGGCTCAAAGAGGCAATTTCACTTGAGTAGGGTCTTCATGTGGTAGGGAATGAATGTGGGTTTGACGGAAACTTTACGTTTTTCTTTTTGGGGGGACAGGGTCTTCCTCTGTCACCCAGGCTGGAGTGCAGTGGCTTGATCATGGTTCACTGCAGCCTTACCTCCAGGGCTCAGGCAATCCTCCGGTTCAGTCTCTCATGTAACTGGAACCACAGGAATATACCACCACGTGACTAACTTTTGTATTTTTTGGAGACAGAGGTCTCACTACATTGCCTGGGCTGATCTTGAGTCCCTGGGCTCAAGTAATCCTCCCACCTTGGCATCCCAAATTGCTGGGATTATAGGTGTGAGCCACTGCATATGATCTGAAATCTACATTTTTAACCATTAGCCTTTACTGGGCCCCTGGCTGCCCACCCTGGAGACAGTCCAACCCTGTGTGTAGTGGTGGGGCTTCCCTCTCCCTGCTGTCCCTAACCCCCTTCTCCAGCTTGGCTTTATATGGTTCCGGCTCCCCTTTAGTGAGCACCTGTTAAATGCCAGGTCTGCAGGCAAAGTGCTTCACACAATTTCTAATTCAGACAAGCGGCCTGAAAAGCAAAGTAAGTTTGAAGCTGAAAGGCTGGGTCACTGACCCGGGTTTACCCAGCTGCTGAGCAGATGAGTGGCTCTGAAGTCAGCTGTCTGCAGCTGAGACAGTCTGGAAGCAGGGCTTTAGAGCTCAATGGCCACGGCTGTTTGCAAGCAGTAATACAAGGCATACATGAATAACCACAGCCCAGTCAGCAGCGGGGCCGTGACTGGGAGGGACGTGATCATCCTGGGTGGAGCAGTTGGAGAAATTGTCAGCAGCAGAGGAAGGGTCCTTGAAGTTGGCTGTCATGGAGGTCGCTAACCAAGCCTGGCACCTGAACGTCCCACTACTTTCTCTAGGTCTGGCTAGACCTGGCTCAGGTGCAAAAGGCACCACCTGCCACCCTTCATCCTCTCCCCCCAGTCAGTTTTGGCCTTAAACGGTTGTAGGCTGCTTTCCCCTCTCTGCCCAGTTTGCAGATCGTCCTCTACACTCCTGCAGTCTTTCTGGTCACCCTTGGGAGGCAAGAGGGCCGGGACTGAGCTCTCCTTCAGCACTTCCTACTGAGGCTGGCACCTGACCTGGCCCAGGCCTGGGTGAGCCTGGTATTCATTTCTTCTTCTGCCCGCAGCCTGCTTCCTGCTGTCCTTCCCAAGGGCGTGGTGAGAAGTGGGAGGGAGTAGGAAGTCGTCAAAGAGCAGAGGCAGTGAGAAGGTATTGGGCACAATGCCCTTGTGAATGTCGCCCCACACTGTGGGATCCAGCCTGACCTCCCAACAGTGGGGCTGGAGGTGGCCCTCTCTTCCATGCACAGCAGAAAAAAGAGGGCCACTGTGCACCCTGAAGCTGATTTACTCTCATTCAGAACTGCTTTCATGAAATACAAATAGAACAATATGGACTGGATGCGGTGGTTCACACCTATAATCCCAGCACTTTGGGAGGCCAAGGTGGGTAGATCTCTTGAGCTCAGGAGTTTGAGACCAGCCTGGGCAACATGGTGAAACCCTATCTCTCTTAAAAATTTTAAAACAGAAAAAACAAAAACAAACAAAAACAAATACAAGGTGGACAAAAATCTACCATTAGAGTCATCAAGAATAAAACCTCCCAGGATGCCGTGGAAACTTTAGACGCTGGCTCTCGACTCTTGCAGTGATGTCACCCTCAGCCCAAGCCTGTCTTCCTGGCATCTGTCAGATCCGCAGCCCTGGTTTGGAAGTGTGTGGATACCTAATTTTCCTCAGCAAATCCCTCTGCCAAGGGGTACCCAGGGCTGAAGAGAAACCCCAACTCTGGTGTGGAGCTGCGCTGTCACGGCAGCCAGTGGAAGCTGGCTGACAAGGCAAACTAAGGCAATCCAAGCAGAACAAATCCAATGGCCACCCAGGCTGGAGTGCAGTGGCATCACTGAGCCTCCAACTCTCAGGCTTAAGCAATTCTCCCACGTCAGCCTCCCAAGTGGTGGGGACCACAGGCACGTGGCACCACGCCTACTTTTTAAAAATTTTTTTGTAGAGATGGGATCTTGCCGAATTGCCCAGGCTGGTTTCAAACTTCTGGGCTCACCAAAGGCCTCTTTTCTAAGAGTCTTCTTCTCCCTCTTGTTGTCTGCAGGGCAGACATCCTGCAAAGTTGTATTTTTTTTTTGGACGGAGTTTTGCTCTGTTGACCAGGCTGGAGTGCAGCGGCCCGATCTTGGCTCACAGCAACCTCCGCCTCCCGGGTTGAAGCGATTCTCCAGCCTCAGCCTCCTGAGTAGCTGGGACTACAGGCGCACACCACTATGCCCAGTTAGTTTTTTTTTTTTCTATTTTTAGTAGAGACGGGGTTTCACCGTGTTAGCCAGGATGGTCTTAATCTCCTGACCTTTATGGTCTGCCTGCCTCGGCCTCCCAATGTGCCGGGATTACTGGCGTGAGCCACCGCACCTGACCCAGAGTTTTATTATTTACAGGAGGTCAGTGCCCATCACGTTCCCTGTCTACAGACAAATAAACAGCTGCTCTCTCCAGAGCGGCGGCAGCAGTCCTGCATGGTCCAGTGAGACCCAGAAGGTTCTAGGTCAGTCCTGAGTCCCTTTCAGTCATCGTCTTCTGAGTCTGACTCTTCTGTGGACTCGGATGCGCTCTCTGGCAAGTCATCTCCCATCTGCTGGAACCTTCCCGACTGTGAATCCCACATGTATTTGATGGTTACCTTGAATTCAGCCATCTCATACCCAAAAAGTTTCTGCAAGAGACAAAGGGAACAAAGAATCAGGAAGAATGAAGGTATTCAAAGTGCAGGGGGTCGTTTTCAGCAGGCAGAAGCCAGCCAGCGGCCCCTCCTGCAATAGCCCTCAAGGCGCAAGACTCACCAGGACGCGAGCCTGCTCTGGGGTCAGCACGTCGCCCTCCTTGCACACCTCATAGTCGGATAGCAGAGTCACCACACCTGCAGAAGAGGGTGGCTCTCAGTTACCTCTGGCCCAGAGGCCTGCAGAGCCCTCTCTGTCCCTGCCACGTTAGGAGGAATCCAGTCAGCCACCGCCCTCCCCACAGGTCCATCACACACTGGGCAGTGGCTGTCTCCCTGAGGTCCCTTTGATTCGCCACAGCCTTGACCTCCTGGGTTCAAGTGATCCTCTTGCTTCGGCCTCCCATGTAGCTAGGACCACAGGCACACACCACCATGGCTGTCTAATTTTTTGACTTTTTTTTTTTTTTTTAAACAGGCGCCAGGCCCCTGATGTCCCTGTCCCTCAACAGCTGCAAGACTATAAGTTACTGTCTGCTTTCACCCCAACTGTGAGGCGTGCACTCTTAGCCCCATTTTCACATGAGAAAATGGAGGCTTGTAGAAATAACTTGCTCAGCCAGAAAGGGATGAGCTTGCAGGCTTGTGCTCTTGGACTCTAGGCTGTGACCTTTTGGCTCCAGGGCTGCCCATACCTCTCTTGAGGGTGGTGGGCAGGCCCAGCTGCCTGAGCTGTGGCTCCATGGAGTGGGGGAACTGCTCCAGCGGCCCCGGGTCCAGGCTCACAGTGAAAGCTGCTTTGTTACCAGCGCGGGCGTAGTCCATTTCTGTGTATTTTGTGAACCACCTAAGGGAAAGAGAAGTGGTAGGAGGGGATGCTCCTGGCCATACCACCAGCCCATGAGTCAGGCTCCCCCAAGTGTCCCGTGGCCCTGGGCCTTCACTGACCTTGGCTGCTGGCCAGCAGCCAGCCCACCGCACCATGCTGGAGAGGGCAGAGGGCTGTAGTCCCAGGTCACTAGCTCAGTGACAGGCTTCCAGGAGCAGTTCCAACTTGATGCCGCATATGGAATGAAGTCCCTGCATCATCCCCTCCCTGAAATCCCCCTCACCCGCCTCTTTCTCTCCGTTCCTCAGCAGTACTTACTCATTCACCTCCTCCTTTGCGCGGTTGGTGAACAGGAGACCCACTTCACCCCTCAACCTTTTGCTGACCTACAAATCAAGAGTGAGGCCAGCTTGGTCACATTAGAGCAGTGGTTCTCTACTAGGCACGTTTTTGCTCACCAGGGGACATTTGGCAATGTTTAAAGACGTTTCTGGTCGTCATAGCACGAAGGAGTGGGAGGCAGGAAGGGTGCTATTCCCTGGGTCCGGAGGTGAAGGGAGAACCCAGAGCTTTAAGCCAGGCCCTGCTCTCCCTGAGCCACGGGCCAGCCGATGGCTGGGGGAGGCTATCACGTGGGAGTAGTGGGAGAGAAGGCGGCTCTGCCTCAGCCCCACCCCGTGAAAAACCAGAGACTTACCTGGTGCAGGTTGTCTTTGTACTCATCAGATGGGCTCCGACCCAAGGCCACCATCATAACCTTGTTTTTGCCAAAGAACATCCTACCAAGCAAGAGAAGGAGCGTTCTGTGAAGGAAGTGCCCTGCCCTCCCCGCCCCTCAGCAACATGCAAAGCAGCTCTGGCCCCAGTGAGCTCAGGCCCAGGCTGAGCCAGTGGCACTCACTTCTCCATGCTGCCTGGCCACACTGTCCCCACCTCGGGGTCCTCTCATTATGTTCCCACCCACAGACCCCTGACATGGTAACATTTTGTCTCCCAGCCCATCACGAGCATCATGTACGGGTTCTCCGTCTGGATGTATGCAGGACGCACGTTAACAGCCTGAACCAGAGCTGGGGCGGCAGGAGACCAACACCAGAGCCACCTGCTCCAGGACAGAAACTGGCCATGTGGCTCCTGCATCCTGCTCCCAGGTCACTGTCTGTGTCCCAGTGCCCATGCTGACATTCTAAAACTGGTGTGACGCTCCTAAATGGCCCAAAGTCCAGGGTTAAAGGGCCACTTCTCCGGAAAGGACCACCTCTCAAACGTCTCCTCAATTGCCAAGTCACAGAAGCTCAGTGCAAAATCTGCTTTTTTTCTTTTTGAGATGGAATTTCACTCTGTCACCCAGGCTGGAGTGCAATGGTGCGATCTCAGCTCACTTGAACCTCACGGGTTCAAGCAATTCTTCTGCCTCATCCTCCCAAGTAGCTGAGATTATATTATAGGTGTCCGCCATCATGCCCGGCTAATTTTTGTATTTTCAGTAGAGAAGGGGTTTTGCTATGTTGGCCAGGCTGGTCTCGAACTCCTACCTCAGGTGATCTGCCTGCCTCAGCCTCCCGAAGTGCTAGGATTACAGGCATGAGCCACCGCACCCGGCCCAAGACCAGCTGTAACAGTGAAAAGGAAGTGCTCTTCAGTGGCAGGTAGCACTTCGTCGTTACTAAGGTGTCAGTGGCATGACCCAGGCACCTAAAGGGTCAGAAATTGCTCCTATACTTTGACTGAGAGCAGCCTGGCCGGGTCCCCACTCAGAAGGGCCTTCTTCCCCCTGCCCGCTCACCGGCTGTGCTTCCAGGCGTTCCGGATGTCCTTCAGCTTGCTGTTCCTCATGTTGGCCACAGAGAAGATGAAAAGGTACTTGTAGGTGTCCACACATTTCCGAAGCTGTGGGACAATTCACCAGGCTCTGAGTTCAAGCAGCAGCATACAATGGGCACTACCCTGGCCTCAGATGAGAATGAATCTGCTCTGGGCCCCTGACAACTATGGAAACTGGAAGAACTGGAGGCCTCTAATTGGGTTGTCTCCTACCTCTATTACCGAAATTAGGATCCCTAACTACAGGGGAGGCTGAGCCACGGATCTACACCCCACGGCCTTTTCCAGGTTTCTCACTTATCTATGACCAACAGTGGAACCGACCATCAACGGTTAACCTAGAAACATTCACCCACACTAGGAAGGGTCCCGCAACGTGGAAACACACGAAGCCTCACTGTTATAAGGGGAGGCAGCTGACTGGCACTGCTCTGCACATGGTGCTGGCCAAAGCCACCAGGAGGCAGCCTCCAGGAGTGGAGTCACTGTGCAGGAGGAGACTGTTTCATCCAGCCTGCAGCCCAGGCTGGCAAGTCAGAAGCTGTTCAGATAGTGGGTTGGTGCAGTCACCTACACCTGGTAAATCTTCCAGCTTTTTTTTTTTTTTTTTAAAGACAGGGTCTCACTCTGTTGCCCAGGCTGCATACCGCCATGTCCAGCTAGTTTTTTTTTTTCTTTTCTTTTTGTAGAGATGAGGGTTTGTCATGTTGTCCAGGCTGCTCTTGAACCCTCAGACTCAAGCCATCTGACCACTTGGGCTCCCAGAGTGCTGGGATTACAGGCATGGCCCACCGTTCCTGGCCTCCTCCTGTTTTTTGTCATCGGGCAGGCTAACAAACCTCTATAAGCTTCAGTGGCCCCAAATGCAAAACAGCAACATCATCAGCTAGTACCCACATCTCAGGGATGTTATGAGGATGGAGTGGAATGACACATATGAAACACTTAGTGCAGGGCAGGGCACAGAGTATGAGCTAGTCAAAGCTGGAAATCATCACTATGGAAGTTTTTGCTGGCGCTGCTGCTGGAGGAAAAAGGGCTGGATTAGCAGCTTGGAGATTTTTTTTTCCAATAGTATGCTCCCCTGGCCAACAGTCCTATACCTGCCTTTATAAAACAAACAATTGCAAGCTCTAGAAAAAGAACAACCTCTTACCTCTTCTATCAGGTTTTGTTTCAATTCCAAGCCTTTCTTGGCAGCTTTGGTTAAGGAGACTAATAAAAACAAAAAGGAGAGAGATGATGAGAGACCAATCTAGATGCACTGGAGACTTATTTTTTTCTCCCCTTTGGCAGAGAGCTCAGTTGGATGCAGCCATTCTGAAAAAAGGCAGCAAGGCCTTCGTGGCCATCATTTCTGGCGCACAAAGCCATTCCCAGGGCCCAGGGAATGCCTACTCATTAGCATTCCTGGCCCTGAAGCTCTCTGGATATAACTCCTGCTATTTAGACAAACTAGGCCTTTCTTAGACCCTAAGGCTGACCCAAAAACCTTGATTGCGGTGTGGGGGTGGAGAGTGTTCCTGCTGCTGGGAGTGCTCTCGGTGGCAGACCTCACCTGCTGGCTGAGGCAGGCCCCTGTTTTTTATTTCTTTTTTGAGATGGGATCTCACTCTGTCACCCAGACTGGCATGCAGTGGCACGATCTTGGCTCACTGCAACCTTGAGCTCCTGGGCTCAGGCAATCCTCCCACAGGACTACAGGCACACACCACCATGGCCTGCTATTTTTGGCTGGGACCATAGAAATGCACCACCATGCCCAGGTAAGTTTTGTATTTTTGCAGAGATGGGTTTTGCCATGTTGCCCAGGTTGGTCTTGAATGCCTGGGCTCAAGAGATCTGCCTACCTCAGCCTCCGAAAGTGTTGGAATCACAGGTGTGAGCCACCACACCTGGCCCCTTGCTGCTCTTGACCATGATGCAGAGGCCGGTCTAGCTGGCCTATCCTGTGCAACCATGAGACTGGGGACTGAATCTCCTGTTACGTATCTGCACTCCAGTTTTACAATTTGGACCCACAGATGCAGCAACACCTCTCTGGGGAGGAACATGTACCTCTACTGTAAAAATGGCTGGGGCCCAATTTGCCCTCTACCCAGAGAGTTTGCATTTGCCGGACCTGACCTGGACCCCCTCCACAGAATCAAATCGTTCCAGAAACACTTAACAGAACTCCAACTGCAAAGCCCCGGGCGCCTTCACAAAGAACCCGGGCCTCTCTTCTTTAACCTGCCCAGCACTCAGCCCCTCTTAACAAGGTACCACATGGACAAAGACACTGACATCAGTCAATGGTAAGTGGAGCAGAGGGAGACAAACGAAATATAGAGGGCCACTTCCCATCATTTCCACTGTTACACCTTTGGCTCAAGTCAGCATCACCCTCTTGGATTAATGCTGGCCTCAGTGCTTCCATCCCTGCCCTCTGCCCTGTCTTTCCCAACTATTCTCACCAAGGCAACCAGAGTGACCCTTTATAAGCAAAGGTCAATCACATGGGTCCTCTGCTACCCACTTCACCTGGGCAGGAAAGCCAATGCCTTACTAAGGCCGAGGAAGTCCTGCCCTCTCTGCCTAACCCCCTCCCCCAACTGTATTTGGCTCCTTCTGCTCCAGCCCCACTGGCCTCTTGTCCCAAACATGTCAAATCTGCTCCCACTTCAGAGCCTTTTCAGTTTATGTTCCCTCTACTTGCAACAGCACTCGCCCAGATAATTCCACAGGTGCACAATTCCACAGGTTGCTCGCTTCCTTTAATTTTCTGTTCATCTGTCACCTCATCAGTGAGACCTTTCCTGACCACATTATACAAAATATCGCCGTCTCTTCACCCCACTTTTACTCAATCTGATTTTTAGCATTTTGTGGAATGTGTTTCCCCTGAAACGTTAGGCTCGATAAGAAATAGGCCTTCTTTGTAACTGCTGTATCCTTCAACGCCTAGAAAGTGCCAGACCCCTGAATATTTTTGAATATGCCAGGGAGTCGGGTTAAAAGAGATGCCACCACAGCAAAGGTGGTCAAAAATGGTCTCTTAAGAGGTGCTCAAGTCGGGCGTAGTGGCTCACTCCTGTAATCCCAGTACTTTGGGAGGGTGAGGCGGGAGGGTCGTTGGAGCCCAGGCGTTCGAGACCAGCTTTGGCAACACACTGAAAGTCGTCTCTATAAAACAACAAGAACAACAAAACCTAGCTGGGTGTGGTGGTGTGCGCCTGTAGTCTCAGCTGCTCGGGAGGCTGAGGTGGGAGGATCGTTTAAGCCAAGGAGGTCGAGGCTGCAGTGACTTATTTTTGAGACGGAGTCTCGCTCTGTCGCGCCCACGATGGAGTGCAGTGGCGCGATCTCGGCTCATTGCAACCTCTCCCTCCCGGGCTCAAGCGATTCTCCCGCCTCAGTCTCCCAAGTAGCTGGCATTACAGGCACCCGCCACCACGCCCATCTAATTTTTAGTATTTTTAGTAGAGAAGGGGTTTCACCATATTGGCCAGGCTGGTCTGGAACTCCCGACCTCAGATGATCCACCCGCCTTGGCCTCCCAAAGTGCTGGGATTACAGGCGTGAGCTACCGCACCCGGCCTGTGGCGCCACTGCACTCCAGCCTGGGCAACAGAGCGAGACCCTGTCTCAGAGGAGTCCTATTAACTGACAACGGAAAAGGAGCAAGTCATACGAAGAGGTAAGCATACCAGACAGAAACAACTGCAGACACACAACGCCGGACACGGGAACAAGCCTGTGCTGAAAGAAGGGAACGGGGAAAGGCAGCCAGGGTGGCGGGAGCGCAGGAAGATGAGAAAGGGCCGAGGTTGGGAAAAGTGGGCAGAAACGGCACCAGGCACAGCCGGGGGCGGTGTTCAGGAGCTGCCTCCCGGCACAGTAGGCCTTGTAAGAGCACTTGAAACTAGGCAAAAGAGTCTCCGCTCCCCGGACCCGACCAGGCGTCAGCCCCCTCTGGCAGTTTTACAGCCTCGAAGCCCCCATTCCAGCTAGCAGCGAGGCAGCGGAACACCTCGAGGATGGCCTGGCGTTCCATTCTGCGCCCCCGCCGCCCCGAAGCTCTCACCGCAGGCTGGGCAGCCAACCCACGGAGGTCCCTCCCGGGGCCCAACGCCCCCTTCGCCCACCTTTCTTGTCCCGCTTGGATTTGGGCATTGCGCTGAATCCACGTGCGGCGGAAGACGGTGCACCCCGTTAGGACCCCGGCGGCGCGGGGGCCTCTGGGACGGCTCTCGGGGGCTGCCCCTCGCGTGTGCCTGACCCAGTGTGCACTGCAACCTGCCTTTTCCTGCCGAGCCACCACCTGCGCTTTCTCCCGCGCCTGTAGGGCGACTTCCCGCGTTCCGAGGAAATCCCCGAATCTCGAGCGTCCGACCGTGGGCCTCGCGCACGGTCCCAACTCTCTGGTCCCGCGGAGGCGGAGCCCGCGGCCCGGTGCATGCCGGGACGGCTGTGGGCGGTGCCTGCGCTCGCATCATGGCGGCTGAGTGGGCTTCTCGTTTCTGGATTTGGGCTGCGCTGCTGATTCCTGTGGCCGCGGTCTACGAAGACCAAGTGGGCAAGTTTGATTGGTGCGTACGTGTGGAACATATTCGAGAGATAAGTGCTGTTTCCACGGTACCTGTCTCCTGTCTGCTAAAGGGAAGGGGGTTGTCATGTAACAGGATTGGCCGCATAATTTGCAGGACCCAGTACAAAATGAAAACGTGGGGCGCCTTGTTCAAAAATTAAGGATTTAAAGTCGTTCGAAGCAGAGCTTTAAACCAAGTGTTAGGGGTCCTTCTAAGCTGATCCTTGTGTGTAAGCCGGCCCTGCCATCCAGGCATGCTTGGGGTGCTGGTCAGAGGTCACTAATCCTGTCCTCCCTCGTCAGGTTCCATTTCTTTGACTGTCAGGTTTCTGGTCTAACAGGTGTCAGAGGTCACCAAGCCGTCAGTGAACTTTAATTCCTACTCGTATTGGTGTCTTGTAGGCATTTGAACAGGAGCTTTCGTCTTAAAAGTCCTAAACTGAACCCTTTTCCCCCTCTCATCAACCTAGTCTGGCCCTGGGCTCAGTGCAGGATTGCCCAAAACTCTAAGCAGCTAGAATATGCCATTCATTCCTTCATTCACCCACTCACATCTTCCTTAAGGCCCTGGAGTAGCTTGCTTTTGTTTAAATTTTACCAATTAAGAGTTGTGTGATCTTGGGGAAAGTGGCTTAACCACTCTGTGCCTTGGTTTCTTTGTCTATAGAATGGGTTTACTAACAGTCTGTTATCTACTACAGTACTTGTGAGAATGAATGAGACAGTCCAATTAAATTACTTAGAACAATGCCTGGCTCATTGAATGCAGTCATTAAATGTTACCTGTTATTATTGCTCTTTACACTTTATTCTTCAGGGCCCAGCTCAGATTTCTCCTCCTCTGAAATATTTTCTGTCTTGGAAAAGTTGATTCACATATATGTTGAGTACCTGTTATGCCAGACAGTGGGACAAATACAACATAAGTTACATTTTTAATGATGTGCACAACTGTTCAGAATGTCATATGTGTATATTACACATATATAGCAGATGATATATGTATCTAATGTTGCAGAATACTAGGTATATGCAATTTTCTTAATTTTCTTTTTGTGAATGAATGAATGAATGAATGAATGGCATTTCCGAACTGCTTAGTGTTTTGGGCAACTCTGCTCTGAGCCCAGGGCCAGGCTAGGCTGATGAGGGGGGAAAGGACTCTGTTTAAGACTTTTCTTTCTTTCTTTTCTTTTCTTTTTTTTTTTTGAGACGGAGTTTCCCTCTTGTTGCCCAGGCTGGAGTGCAGTGGCGCGATCTCGGCTCACTGCAACCTCCACCTCCTGGGTTCAAGCCATTCTCCTGCCTCAGCCTCCCGAGTAGCTGGGATTACAGGCATGAGCCACCATGCCCAGCCAATTTTGTATTTTTCGTAGAGACGGGGGTTTCTCCATGTTGGTCAGGCTGGCCTCGAACTCCTGACCTCAGGTGATCCACCCACATCGGCCTCCCAAAGTGTTGGGATTACAGGTGTGAGCCACAGAGCCTGGCTAATAAACACTTCCGGTTTTTTTTTTTTGAGGCGGAGTCTCGCTCTATCCTCCAGGCTGGAGTGTAGTGGCGTGATCTGGACTCACTGCAAGCTCCGCCTCCCAGGTTCATGCCATTTTCCTGCCTCAGCCTCCCGAGTAGCTGGGACTACAGGCGTCTGCCACCACACCCGACTGATTTTTTGTATTTTTAGTAGAGATGGGATTTCACTGTGTTAGTCAGGATGGTCTCGATTTCCTGACCTTGTGATCTGCCCGCCTCGGCCTCCTGAAGTGCTGGGATTACAGGCATGAGCCACCGCGCCCTGCCACAAACCCTTCTTATATGTCCTAAAATGAGTGTGATGGTGATAGCCCTGTGATTTGTTCTTTTCTGGAGCATTTTGTGGAATGGTGATTTTAGCTCCTTACGTTCCCCTGTACTCTTTTCTTTTCCTCAGGAGACAGCAATACGTTGGGAAGCTCAAGTTTGCCTCCTTGGAATTTTCCCCTGGATCTAAGAAGTTGGTTGTAGCCACAGAGAAGAATGTGATTGCAGCATTAACTTCCAGAACTGGGGAGATCTGTGAGTGAACTGGGAACTGTGTCTACTGGCTGCCTAAGGGATGTAAGGCTTACCATTGCCAACTCTGCCTGGCTGATTCCTGAATAAGGGACATGTTGGCCAAAAGACGCCTCTCCTAGTGGATTCTGATACTTTTTTCAGTCTTATCATCTTTGAATATTTGTATATTCCTATAACTGACCTTTGCAGTTTATTCTCTTAGCCTGAATCCTGAGTGCCCTTAAATAGGATATTGCTGCAAGCCCAGGTGGGAGGATCACTTGAGCTCAGGAGTTCGAGACCAGCCTGGGGATCACAGTGAGGCCCTATGTCTAAAATTAAAAAAATTAGTCAGGCATGGTGGCGTGTGCCTAGAGTCCCAGCTACTTGGGAGACTGAGGTGGGATTCTTGCTTGAGCCCAGCAGGTTGAGGCTACAGTGAGCTGTGATCACGCCAGTGCACTCCAACCTGCGCAGTAGAGCAAGACCTTGTCTCAAAAAAAGATGCTGCTGCAGAAAACACATTATTCTACTTTGCAGTAAACTCTCACATACCCTCAATTACCTACATTGGCTGGATGTTTTTAGGCACTAAAATAATGGAAATAGAATTTATGATCACTATTTTTCTTGTGACTTGGATGGATTTTATTAATCTTATTGTTGTTTGCTTATGTTTGATGGGGTGGTAGTGGGGCCTGGACAGTAGTGGCTCCCCTTAACCCCTTCTACCCTCATTACCCCGTGAATGGTACTGGATCACTGCCAGTTAGCTGTACTCCTTCACTCCCTCGAAATAAAATTGGACATTGCTGTGCAAATGAAGAGCTCTTCATTTATCTCTTAGTCTTCTGGGTTGCCTCCTTCTGTTCATAGTAACGTCTAACTTTCATGTCTCTCAGTGTGGCGCCATGTTGACAAGGGCACGGCAGAAGGGACTGTGGATGCCATGCTGCTTCACGGACAGGGTAAGCAGAGTCCTCCCGTGTCTCCATTGTGTGGCCGGCTCCCTGTCCCATTCCTTGGCTCCGTCATCTGTACAGGATCTGGTAGGGAAAGGAGATGGGGGACTCCTGACAGTGAAGGACAGGTACCTGTTTAACATGTATTTGTATCCAGAAATCAGAGGTGAGGCCATTGCTCACAGTGGGACCCTAGGAGGCGACAGAACAGGTGGGAAATGACTTCACCATGATCTTTTCTTTTCCAGATGCAATCACTGTGTCCAATGGAGGCCGAATCATGCGTTCCTGGGAGACGAACATTGGGGGCCTGAACTGGGAGATAACCCTGGACAGTGGCAGGTAGGGGAGAAACTGGATTCTATCTTGACTGAGTTAAAGGATTTACCGGAACACAGATCTGCATAGACAGCAAGTCTGGGCTTGTGGCTTTTTCCTGGGGACCACTGGAGAGCCAGCCATTGAGTGCCCATTGTGGATATGCTTGCTCGGCCAACGTGTATTGCCATTGAGTGCCCGTTGTGGATATGCTTGCTCAGCCAACATGTATTGAGCACCTGTTAGATGCAGAGTTTCCAGGTGCAGTGTTTGCGCTTGTGCTTGAATGCTGTTCCTAATTTCACTGTGATTTGTGAGTTTTGCAGTGTTCCAGATAAAAGAACGTAATATAAAACTTCCAATGTTTAGTTTTGTTTAAAGAATAACTTGACCTATTGTTACATCTTTGCTGAAGTTATTTATTTTTATTTATTAAGTTTTTTGAGACATAGTTTCACTCTGTCGCCCAGGCTGGAGTGCAGTGGTGCGATCTTGGCTCACTGCAACCGTCGCCTCCCAGGTTCAAGCAATTCTCATGCCTTAGCCTCTCCAGTAGCTGGGATTACAGGCATGTGGACCATGCCTGGCTAATTTTTGTATTATTAGTAGAGACAGGGTTTCACCATGTTGGCCAGGCTGGTCTCGAACTCCTGACCTCGTGATCCTCCCGCCTCAGCCTCTCAAAGTGTTGGGATTACAGGCGTGAGCCACCGCGCCCGGCCTCTAAAGTTGTTCAAATGATAGGGTCATTTGTATTAGCTTATATATCTTCTGATAGTAATTCATTTGGTAAACACGTGGTGAGCCCCAGGCGATGGGAACACACGGGACTGTGAGACAGCTGCTGTCATCGAGGATTCCGCTGTCCATTGGGAGGCAGGCAGGTAGCACAGTAATGACAGCACTGTCTGATGGGTATGTGGCAGAGGGTAGGTCCAGTTGCTGTGAAGTCCCAAGGGAAGGAGGGAACAGCCCTTAGGAGATGTAGATGGTTTCAGGGAAGCAAGCAGTGGGACCACATGGTTGCGAGTGCAGAATCTCAAGTTGGCTAACAAGAGGCAGAGCCAGGATTAGGATTCGGCTGTGTTTGACCCCAAAGCCTGTTTTCTTACCCACCAAGCAACAGTGAGTACTGTTCTGGACTGTCCCCCCAGCCTGAGGCTCTGCAGGTGTGGGCTGCTCTCAACCTGTACTTGTGCTCAGTTTCCAGGCACTTGGGCTGGTTGGCCTGCAGGAGTCTGTGAGGTACATCGCAGTCCTGAAGAAGACTACGCTTGCCCTCCATCACCTCTCCAGTGGGCACCTCAAGTGGGTGGAACATCTCCCAGAAAGGTAAGGCCGCCTGTTTACAGGCAACAGCTGCCTTGTCCTACTCTCTATGAGCTCCTCTTTCTCCTTGAGGGACCCAAAGCATTTGCTTTAACCCAGGCCTGTCTCTTGTTGGTATTGCATGGAGCGTGTTGCACTCACAAGATCTTGAAGGCTGTGAGCATGGGTGAGACTCCAGAGTATGCCTGGAGTTTCCTTTGCACTGAGGAGAACACTCTCAAACTGGGGCACTAGGGCGAGCCGTGCTATGGGACCCACTCACTCGCTCATGGTTTTATGGTACTTTGTGCCTTCTGACTTCCAGTTCAAGTACTAGTTCTGACTGAGCCTTTCATTCATATTAAGAGTTAGAACAACTCAAGAAGAGCCCAGGGTAGGCTGAGTGAGTATGAAATGGTTTCTCGAGCTCCTGCTGGTAGAAAGCATTGAAATTGGGAAGGAACAGGAGGGAGGGAACAAGAGAAAAGGATCTACTTAGACACCCTGTGGCCATTTTCAAAGTTTAGAGCAGGACTCAAAACTTGAAATTCTTGCCTGGCACGGTGTCTCACACCTGTAATCCCAGCACTTTGGGAGTCTGAGCTGGGTGGATCACTTGAGCTCGGGAGTTCGAGACCAGCCTGGGCAACCCCATCTCTACAAAAAATATAAAAAATTAGCCAGGCATGGTGGTGCATGCTTGTGATCCCAGCTACTTGGGAGGCTGAAGTGGGAGGATCACCTGAGCCTCGGGAGGTAGAGGCTGCAGTGAGCCGTGATCGCATCACTGTACTCCAGCCTGGATGACAGAGTGAGACACTGTCTGAAAAAACACAACAAAAAAAATGCTATGAGGCGGGTTATGAAATATCCATGAGCAACACTGGCTGGATGGGAGCTGCAGAGCGCCTGGCCTGCCTGGAGGGGGCAGCCTTACCCACCCGATTGGCACTCTGTATTTAGGCTTAGCGTTGCCACGTCTTCTAACTGTAGGAAAATTTAGAAATCTGACTGTGAAGTATAATCTCTTCTAAATGTTGACAACTAATTCAAATTAAGAACAACAACAAAAACCCCCAGACTGTATGAGCCAAACAAAACCTATTTGGGAATTACTAGTTTGTGACATCTGGCTGAGGCCTGGCAGCCCCTGAGAATAATCCTGTCCTGGGTTTAAAGCTGACGCTCCCGTTTCTTCTTCCCTCTTTTAGTGACAGCATCCACTACCAGATGGTGTATTCTTACGGCTCTGGGGTGGTGTGGGCCCTCGGAGTTGTTCCTTTCAGCCATGTGAACATTGTCAAGTTTAATGTGGAAGATGGAGAGATTGTTCAGCAGGTACGGGAGGGTGACAGGAGCCTGTGAATAAGGTGGGGTTGGCGGGGGACTCAATAGATTTCTTTGTACTGGGGAACAGGGAACGTGGCTGGGCAGATGCAAAAGCTACTTATGCTCCCTCATTGTCGTCACTTACCAGCTGCCTTCCCATTAGGCCTCTATTTAAAGTACTCATATTTGCATGTGTTATCTTCTGGGGTGACTAAAAAATTACATAGATCTAGTCCCTGGCTGTAAGTATCTTAACAGTGCTGTGAAATCACAGTAGGACACCACATATGACAAATACGGTAGAGAAGTGCAGATCTGAAGTGTCAGGTATTTAAAATTATTGGGTTTATTTTTCCAGTGACCAGAAAATCCTGATATTTTTTCCACCTTTGGAGGCTCTCAGGAGGTTGGAGGGTGGGGTTTCAGGGGACAGGAAGAATTCCTATGGAACCAACCATGAAGAACCTTTGAACTTAGGACCCCCAGTGGGATGCTGGCAGCAATGCTGCTGTTGGGCTGAGAGGGAAATGTAAAAATCTTTCACAAGCTTCCTGTTAACGATGACTTTTCTGTAGGTCAGGGTTTCAACTCCATGGCTGCAGCACCTGTCCGGAGCCTGTGGCGTGGTGGATGAGGCTGTCCTGGTGTGTCCTGACCCGAGCTCACGTTCCCTCCAAACTTTGGCTCTGGAGACGGAATGGGAGTTGAGACAGATCCCGCTGCAGGTGAGAGGCTGCCACTGCTGCTTCTGGCCTGAGGCATTTCCTGTGGGGAGTAGAAAGTTTGGCATGATTCCCCCAGAGGGTCTTTCTCCCAGACTCTTCCTGAGCAGTGGAAGCCATTCAGGCCTCTGGCTGAACTGGCATAAGGGGAAATCGGCCATTTTCTTCTTTGGGGAATTTGAACTGGAGCATTTGGAGCCACCTGTCGTGGCCCAGTTACTTCCCCTGGTAAAGTAGGGCAGAGGGTGTGAGCCTCGGATGGGTCAGGGACTTGTCAGCTGTCAGCTGTAATCCTCCTCCTCCTTGCCTTCCAGTCTCTCGACTTAGAATTTGGAAGTGGATTCCAACCCCGGGTCCTGCCCACCCAGCCCAACCCAGTGGACGCTTCCCGGGCCCAGTTCTTCCTGCACTTGTCCCCAAGCCACTATGCTCTGCTGCAGCACCATTACGGCACCCTGAGTTTGCTTAAAAACTTCCCACAGGTAACTGCAGGCAACATGGTTTGCTAGGATTCAGGACATCTCTCCAAGGCATGGATGTTAGAAGGCAGTGCTTTTGAATCTGGAAACATTTGCTCTTAGGCCCAAAACTGATGACATCTTCTCTTAAATGGTTTGAGAGGGGGTAGGTAGCCTTGCAGTAGAAATGGTATATTTCCTCCTGAGTATTACAAAGGATCTTTAGAGCAAAACCAGTGCCTGCCTTAGTCCAAAGGAAATATGGGGACATAAATGAGAGCTTCCCCGTAGATAGCAAGAGCAAGCAGCATGGGACTTAAGGTTGACATGTGCCTGCATTGGAGGTAGGGGAGAGTTCTGTTTTCAGCTGTAGATGCAACTGGGGCCTCGCTCTGCTCTTAAATGCCTGACCATTCTGCTCCAAAGTGGGGAGCACTTTTTTTTTTTTTTTTTTTTTTTTTTGAGACGGAGTCTTGCTCTGTCACCCAGGCTGGAGTGCAGTGGCCGGATCTCAGCTCACTGCAAGCTCCGCCTCCTGGGTTCACGCCATTCTCCTGCCTCAGCCTCCCGAGTAGCTGGGACTACAAGCGCCCGCCACCTCGCCCGGCTAGTTTTTTTGTATTTTTTAGTAGAGACGGGGTTTCACTGTGTTAGCCAGGATGGTCTTGATCTCTTGACCTCGTGATCCGCCCGTCTCGGCCTCCCAAAGTGCTGGGATTACAGGCTTGAGCCACCGTGCCCGGCCGGGAGCACTTTCAACTCTAAGGCCAAGGGCCTTCCCTGGAGAGGTGACCCTCTGTAAGGTAGCTGGCTAGTACTGGTCCCATTTAGGAGCTGATGCCTTGCTTTTCCCCCAGACTGCCCTAGTGAGCTTTGCCACCACTGGGGAGAAGACGGTGGCTGCAGTCATGGCCTGTCGGAATGAAGTGGTGAGTATTGAGAACAACAGTCAGCACTTGGGATTTTCCTTCCTGGTCTCTGCCAGGAACCCTGAAAATCAGAAGTCTGGGCACATTGGCCTGGTCAGTTTGAACCTAGGGGGCGGGAGGCTGTTGAGAAGTGAGGTCTTGCCTCACCTATAGAACTTTCTGTACACCCCATTTCTCCCCAGGAACGAGACCCTAATGTGACGACCTTACTTTCATATGGGGCTATTAAGGGTTGAATAGGCTTTGTGGGCAGGGGTGAGAAATGAGCTTTGCCTTCTCCCAAGTGCTAAGAAGACAAAAACAAAAGCTTCATTTCAGTGACTGGGAAGTGACCCTTTGGCTGAATTTTCTCCTGTCCTTCTCTTTCTCATAGCAGAAACCTAGCAATTCTGAAGATGGGTCAATGGGGAGCTTTCCGGAGAAGTCTAGTTCAAAGGTAGGGTGTGGCATTGGGCAGTATGCCAGACCGAGAGACG
Organism: Rhinopithecus roxellana; assembly: GCF_007565055.1. Taxonomy (NCBI): domain Eukaryota; kingdom Metazoa; phylum Chordata; class Mammalia; order Primates; family Cercopithecidae; genus Rhinopithecus; species Rhinopithecus roxellana. The sequence continues at coordinate 8,302,444 of NC_044560.1, read as the reverse complement.
CAGGAGGCCACCAAAGAGAGTTGGGGGCACAGCTTTGGTTAGGAGCAGGTCTGAGAGTTCCCAGCTTCAAATGGGGTTTCCTAAGTACTGTAAATTAAATGATGTTTCCCTTAATCTCATTTTACCGGGAGATTAGGAGGTAGAATGCCTAGAGTCTGTTCCTAGCCATTTTCTCTTCTGGGCCTCTGCGTCCCCATTTTTCTGGGGATCTTGGCTGGCACAGTTGAGTAGTAATCTGTGCAGTGACCCTGAAGCGGAGGCGTCAGCCCCTGGCTGGAGGCATACATAGGTTCCTGCTGTGGCTTCCATCTCAGCGTTTCCCTGCCTCCTGTCTTGCTCAGTCTACCTTGCTCAGCCCTACCTCTCTTTCAGAAGTCTGCTACTCTGTATTGGCTTCCAAGACAAGTATGGTAGTTGTAATTTCATTTATTTACTCAGGCACCTTATTTCTGCCTTAGGATTTGGCTTGCTTTTCTCTTTTATTTTCCTTTGCATATATTTCCCCTTCTGGCCTGGCTCCTTCTCTAGGGTATTTGCCCCCAATCCTTGGACTTCCTTTGGTGGGCTTTGCTTTCGGGGGATACCTCTAGTTGACCTGTGCTGTCTGTACCCCTAGGACTCTCTGGCTTGCTTCAATCAGACCTACACCATTAACCTGTATCTCGTGGAGACAGGTCGGCGGCTGCTGGATACCACAATTACATTTAGCCTGGAACAGAGCGGCACTCGGCCTGAGCGGGTGAGGCAGAGCCTTTCTCTGCAGACTGTCCTGTGGGCTTCTCAGCACGTGCCTTCCTTTCCTCAGGGCCAGGTTTTAGCATGGGGCTTGGATTAGGCTCTCTGAACATGTGTTCTAATGCTCTCTGAGCCACTGACTTGTTGGAAATCACAGTAAAGGCAGGTATTATTTATGCCAGCTTGTCATTGTGTACCAGGCACTGTTCTAAGCTTTTAACTTACATATTAATTAATTTAATCCTCTGGACACTCCCGTGAAGCGATTGTTCCTGACCTGGTTTTAAAATGATTCTGTGGCCTGCTGGGATCGAGTACCATAGCCAGAGTCACGGAGCCAGTAAGAGGTGTTGCTGGGGTTCAGATTCAGGTCTAACCTCCCACAGCCTGAACTCATCACTACCCAGTATTGCCTCTGTGTACATTTGGTTATTTTCCTCAGCTGCTTGGGCTGTGGCTTCTTTGTTTCTAAAGCAGAAAGTCTAATCCTGGCCTCCTGCTCACTTTGTGGGGTGTGATTAGAACATGGATGAATGGCATGGTACCCGTGCAGTATTCATGTTCCTCCATAGAAAGATCTGGGAGACCCCAGCATCATTGTGTTGGCACCTAAGAATATGTATCACTTACTGGCATCCAGATGATAGCTACATTGTTTAGGTATCAAATAATGCCATGGCTTGTGCCTCTGTTAAGTCCTAATGCTTTGACTCCTGGGGTCTGGTGCTCTCAGAGGCATTTGGATCCTCACTGACTACACTGGTCTTGACTGTGTGGCTTATAGCTGTATATCCAGGTGTTCTTGAAGAAGGATGACTCAGTGGGCTACCGGGCTTTGGTGCAGACGGAGGATCATCTGCTACTTTTCCTGCAGCAGTTGGGTAAGTAGACCTCATTCAACCCATTTTATTTATTTCCCCAGGCCTTCCGATGTGTTCCAGTCAGACTGTTTTTTGGGAGGCTGCAGGTTTCTGGAAGAGATTCAAGTGGAGTGTGCCCCGAGTGTTTTGTTCACAGCCAAATGTCACCTGATTTTTTTTTCAAATTTTTTAAATTTTTAAAATTTGAGATAGAGTCTTGCTCTCTTGCCCAGGCTGGAGTGCAGTGGCATGATCTTGGCCCACTGCATTCTCCACCTTTCGGATTCAAGCAGTTCTCCTGCCTCAGCCTCCCGAGTAGCTGGGATTACAGGCACGCGCCATCATGACCAGCTAATTTTTGTATTTTCAGTAGAGACAGGATTTCGCCATGTTGGCCAGGCTGGTCTCGAATTCCTGACCTCAAGTGATCCGCCTACCTCAGCCTCCCAAAGTGCTGGGATTACAGGTGTGAGCCACCGTGCCTGGCCTGTCACCTGCTTTTTTTTTTTTTTTTTTGAGACGGAGTTTTGCTCTTGTGGCTCAGGCTCGAGTACAGTGGCGTGATCTCAGCTCACTGCAACCTCTGGCTTCCAGGTTTGAGTGATTCTCCTGCCTGAGCCTCCCAAGTAGCTGGGATTACAGGCATGCACCACCATGCCTGGCTAATTTTGTATTTTTAGTAGAGATGGGGTTTCACCATGTTTGTCAGGCTGGTCTCAAACTCCTGACCTCAGGTGACCCACCTGCCTCGGCCTCCCAAAGTGCTGGGATTATAGGCATGAGCCACTGTGCTCGGCTCTTTTTTTCTTTTTTGAGACAGTTTTGCTCTTGTTGCCCAGACTGGAGTGGAATGGTGTAATCTTAGCTCTGTGCAACTTCTGTGTCCTGGTTCAAGTGATTCTTCTGCCTCAGTCTCCCGAGTAACTGGGATTACAGGCGCGTGCCACCACACCTGGCTAATTTTGTATTTTTAGTAAGAGACAGGGTTTCACCACGTTGGTCCAGGCTGATCTCGAGCTCCTAACCTCAGGTGATCTGCCTGCCTTGGCCTCCCAAAGTGCTGGGATTACAGGTGTGAGCCACCACTCCCAGCCCTTGTTACCTGCTTTTGAAGAATAACTTGGCCTTCTTGGTGGGATATATAACTTTCCTCCCTTGACCTATTGATTCCAGCCCCTTGCTCTGCCATTTCTCCTTTTATGCAAGAGCTTGTAGTAATCCCTGAGTCAGCGAGAAGAATCTCTTTAGAACATCTGGGAGGCAGCCTTAGCTTTTTTTTTTTTGACACAGGGTCTCACTGTTGCCCAGTCTGGAGTGCAGTGGCACGATCATGGCCTCACTGTAGCCTCAATCTCCCGAGATCGAGTGATCTTCCCACCTCAGTCTCCCAAGTAGCTGTGACTACAGGCACTTGCCACCATGCCTGGCTAATTTTTTGATATTTATTTTTATTTATTTATTTATTTTTTGAGATAGAGTCTCGCTCTGTTGCCTAGGCTGGAGTGCACTGGCGTGATCTCAGCTCACTGCAAGCTCCACTTTCTGGGTTCACGCCATTCTCCTGCCTCAGCCTCCCGAGTAGGTGGGACTACAGGTGCCCACCACCACGCTCAGCTAACTTTTTATATTTTTAGTAGAGATGGGGCTTCACCATGTTAGCCAGGATGGTCTCGATCTCCTGACCTTGTGATCTGCCTCCCTTGGCCTCCCAAAGTGCTGGGATTATAGGCGTGAGCCACCTCGTCTGGCCCTGATATTTATTTTTTGTTGAGATAAGGTTTTGTCCTGTTGTCCAGGCTGATCTCAAATTCCTGGGCTCAAGAGATTCGCCCACCTTGGCCTCCCAGAGTGCTGGGATTACAGGCATGAGCCACTGTGCCCAGCTCCAGGCTTAGCTTTGTAAAAATGTTTCCTGTAGCAGGGAAGGTGGTGCTTTGGAGCCGTGAGGAGTCCCTGGCAGAAGTGGTGTGCCTAGAGATGGTGGACCTCCCCCTGACTGGGGCACAGGCCGAGCTGGAAGGAGAATTTGGCAAAAAGGCAGGTATGAACCTAAGAGGTTGGAGCTGCAGAGTTGCTGGAGGGGTCAGTCTGGAAATGACCACAAGAGACACCGTGTCATGCATCTCCGGCTTCCTGGGCTTGGCAGATTGCTAGTCTTTTCTGAACGAGCTCTGTGATGATGTTCCAGTGCATTTGTGGCCATATGGTTTATGAAACCGTTCTTTTCTGTGAAAGAATGAACTGTGAATCCTTCTAGGGAAAGCTAGGGGAAAATCCCTCTAGGGAAAGCTGAGGGAAAAAAGTCTTTTTTTTTTTCTTTTTTTGAGACAGAGTCTTGCTCTGTCACCCAGGCTGGAGTGTAGTGCCGCAGTCTTGGCTCACTGTCATCTCCGTCTCCCGGGTTTAAGCAGTTCTCCTGCCACAGCCTCCCGAGTAGCTGGGTTTACAGGTGTGCGCCACCACGCCCAGTTAATTTTTGTATTTTTAGTAGAGACAGGGTTTCACCATGTTGGTCAGGCTGGTCTTGAACTCCTGACCTCATGATCTGCCTACCTTGGCCTCCCAAAGTGTTGGGATTACAGGCGTGAGCCACTGCGCCTGGTGGGGAATAAAGTCTTAACTTGGTATAGAAATAGCTACCATTGCCTGTGTACTAAAAATTTACCAGGCACTGTATACTCATTGTCCCTAAAGCAGCAGCCTCATCTGTCTGGAGACACGATTGGGTTGATCTGGGTAGTGCGGAAATAGCCCAGTGCCCTCTAAAGCTGGCCATGGTCCCAACTGCCTGGATGAACTTGATTCACTCTGCTCTGATTCAGTCCTGCCCCCCACCCTCTCTCTTCTGTCCATTCATCCAGCTCTCCAACGGATAGCTATTGAGGGCCTGCTGTGGATCAGGCACTCTGCTAGGCAATGCACATTTTCTTAAGCTGAGGATTAATTTGACTTTACTGTTTATTTCTGCTGCCTGGATCCAGCGATTCAAGGTAAAACCTGCTTCTTGCTGCCTTGTTGCTCGTTGCCTGCTCACATGGCTAGCTTTTGGTTAATTGTTTTTCTTCCTAGCTGGGACCAATGAGGTACATCCTTGGGGGTGTGTGTGTGTGTGTGTGTGTGTGTGTGTGTGTTGACTGCCATGCTTGTGACTTGTCCTGTTGCTTCTCACTTCTCTTCCTTGAGCAGAGGTGGGTGGAAAATAAGATCAGCAGAGGTTCTGCTCCTTTTTTAGTAAGTGCTTATTACCATGTACCAGGCACCATGCTAAATCCTTGATGTACATCGTATGATATAATTTTCCAACAATCCAGTGGGTTACATGCCACTTTACAGATGAGGAACCGGAAGCAAAAAGGTGAAGTACCTTTCTCAAGGTTGCCCCATAGTGAGTGGTGAAGCTGGGATCTTAATTTGGGCCTGGCAGATTCCAGAGATCATGCTCTTTACCTTGCTTCCTTGCATCTGTTTCCAAATCTTTGGTCTCCAATGAGGAGATCTGGAGGGCAGTGGCTTCACTGATGGAATCAGGGAAAGAGTGAATGATGGTCCTGGGAACTCGTTGCAAGTATGTCTGTTGGGTGCAGGTTAAACAGTTGACAAAGTAGGAATGAAGCAGTGGGAGATGGAAGTACCTGCTCATGATACACATTCATTGACCTGCACCCTCCACCCCCACACTCATACCTCTTCTGGCTTTGTCATGGCACCCAGAAACCTTCTTCTGGCATCTTGGATGTGGGGCTATGGTGGAGACATTCACAGCATGGCTGCCTCCTGCATGTCTAATCCCTGACCTCCTAGTCTATTCCAGGATTCCAGCTGGGTTTAGTTGTAAGAGCCAGTTAAGTAGTTTTTGGAAGCTCCTGCATGAGCCTTACCTGAGTGTGAGACTATTGGCATCAGATATAGGACTGCCCTTTGGGCTTGTGGCCTAGAGTGTGGACTTTACCACTCCATAGGAGAGGCAGAGATTCCTCATTAGGAAAAGCATGTACCTCCTTCTGGACCCCTAGTCTGATGTAGAGTGTGTTACTTTTCCTTTACACAAGATGGCTTGCTGGGGATGTTCCTGAAACGCCTCTCGTCTCAGCTTATCCTGCTGCAAGCATGGACTTCCCACCTCTGGAAAATGTTTTACGATGCTCGGAAGCCCCGAAGTCAGATTAAGAATGAGATCAACATTGACACCCTGGCCAGAGATGAATTCAACCTCCAGAAGATGATGGTGATGGTAACAGCCTCAGGCAAGGTGAGTGTGGTTTAGTCTCCAGTTACTGAACCTTTTCAAGTTCTGAGAGTGAGGAACAAAAAGCCTTTGGTGGGGGATGACACTGGTTCTAGTTTTCAAGGACAGACTCAGTTCTTTGGTTTCTCTTTCTAGTAGTGAGCCAAGTATTTGTTTATCTTGCAGCTTTTTGGCATTGAGAGCAGCTCTGGCACCATCCTGTGGAAACAGTATCTACCCAATGTCAAGCCAGACTCCTCCTTTAAACTGATGGTCCAGAGAACTACTGCTCATTTTCCCCACCCCCCACAGTGTACTCTGCTGGTGAAGGACAAGGTGAGGCATCCAGCTCTAACTTGAGCCAGACTCAGAGTGGCTTTTTTTGCTATTTTGTAACTTAAATTGCTCCTAGGCCCTTGGAATTATGTGAGTTAATGAGGCACATTCAGGGGTTAGAACTCTTGTTTCTTCTAGTTTCATGCCTGGGTGAAGGAACCAGCCAGCACTGATGTGGAATTGTTTAGAAAGTGGGTGTGACTTCACCAGCTACATAGGGAGCCAGCTCTCCTCTTTTCTAAACATTGGCTGTTAGTAGCTGAGTGGCTATTTTCTCTTCTCTCTTTGAGGAAGAGCAGGACACAAAGATATTTTTGTGTCTTCCCAGAATTAGAATGGATTTTTGTGTATTCATTCTAGCATAGAAGGTGGGCTTGGTAGACACTTTCTTGGAATGGCTGCCTGGTGCGATTTTGGCTCACTGCAGCCTCCACCTCCCAGTTTCAAGCGATTCTTGTGCCTCAGCCTCCCAAGTAGCTGGGATTACAGGCGCATACCATCATGCCTGGCTGATTTTTGTATGTTTAGTAGAGACGGGGTCTCACCATGTTGGCCAGGCTGGTCTCAAACTCCTGACCTCAGGTGATCCACCCGCCTCAGCCTCCCAAAGTGCTGGGATTACAGGTGAGAACCACCACGCCTGGCCAGGTTGCTGAATTGTTACTTGGTTTTTTTATTGGTTCCCGGTTAGAACTGGCAGAGCAGCCAGGCAGTGGCTCATACCTATAATCTTAGCACTTTGGGAGGCCAAGGAGGGCGGATTGCTTAAGTCCAGGAGTTCGAGACCAGCCTGGGCAACATGGTGAAACCCCATCTCTACAAAAAATAAAAACAGAATTAGCCACGTGTGGTGGTTTGTGCCTGTAGTCCCAGCTACTTGGGAGGCTGAGGTGGGAGGATCGCTTGAACCTAGGAGGTAGAGGTTGCAGTGAACCTTGATCATGCCACTGCACTTCCAGCATGGGTGATAGAGTGAGACCCTGTCTCAAACAAAAAAGAACTGGCAGAGACAGTTTGACGTTTTCCTTTGTGACGTTAGCCTAGGGGACTATTCACCTACAGCCAAGAACTTATTTTCCACAAAGAGGGCAAAGACTAGGGAACCCCCACAGTTGCTAAGCTGGAGTCCCAGCTCTTCAGGTCTATCCCTAGGATTTGCAGTCTTTTCTTGTTGATGGAGCCTGACAGTTTGCTCATTTTAGGAGTCGGGAATGAGTTCTCTGTATGTCTTCAATCCCATTTTTGGGAAGTGGAGTCAGGTGGCTCCCCCAGTGCTGAAGCGCCCCATCTTGCAGTCCTTGCTTCTCCCAGTCATGGATCAAGACTACGCCAAGGTGTTGCTGTTGATCGATGATGAATACAAGGTACTGTGTTCAGAGGGGATGGAGAACATGCTAGTGGAGTCGGGTTTGGGGCCACGTGGTCAAACACAGCAGCCCAGAGATGGAGTGCTCTCTGCACCCAGCACATGTTTGGGCTCTGAGGCCATCCTGAAGAGAAATGATGGCTGTGTCTACATTTGTGAAAACTCAGGTTCTTAACGGAACTGAATGTAAACCCTAAACTGAGTTCACTAGACTCGAATTCTTTTAAGATTTGCTGTTTTATTCTTAAGGCTCTCTTTGATGGGGAAATTTCCTAACTCTTTTCTTGGGCTCTCTGGGTTTTTCAAGGTCACAGCTTTTCCAGCCACTCGGAATGTCTTGCGACAGCTACATGAGCTTGCCCCTTCCATTTTCTTCTATTTGGTGGATGCGGAGCAGGGACGGCTATGTGGATATCGGCTTCGAAAGGTGGGAAGGCGTGTCCTGGCATGACCCTTTGTGGATGAGATGCGCGTGTTTCCTGGCCATTTGGCTAAGAAGTGAATTATGCTACTCATTCTACTGTAAACTTAGATTAGCGTAATCCTGATGTCTGCTACAAAGTCAGTCATTTGTTCATGTTTGTTGGGCAGCTACTACATGGCAGGTATGGTTCTAGGTGCTGTGGACAGAGTAGTGCACAGTAGACCTAATCTCTGCCCTTATGGAGCTTTCATTCCACATTCTTTTTCTTTTTTTTTGAGATGGCGTCTCGCACTGTCGCCCGGGCTGGAGTGCAGTGGCGCGATCTCAGCTCACTGCAACCTCCACCTCCTGGGTTCAAGCGATTTTCCTGCCTCAGCCACCCAAGTAGGTGGGATTGCAGGCATGTGCCACCACGCCCGGCTAATTTTTTCTATTTTTAGTAGAGACGGGGCTTCACTGTGTTGGCCAGGATGGTCTCAAACTCTTGACCTTGTGATCCACCTGCCTCGGCCTCCTAAAGTGCTGGGATTACAGGCGTGAGCCACTGCACCCGGCCACATTCTTTTTCTATAGCAGAGAGATGGGACTTTTTTTCCATTCTTGGGAGAGTAGAAGGTAGGAATGTGGGTTGAGTAATAAGTTGTACTTTTATATGAAGATGATGTTGACCACCTCATGATAGAATGTGTGCTTTGAATTTTATTTCTAGAAAGGGGGTCAGTTTGCTTTAATCCTCACATACTTGAGACCAACTCTTGTAAACAGTGATACAAGCTGGCTCTGAAGTCCACCTCTGAAGTTCACAAGGGGCTGGCATGGCCTTGTTAGCAGGACTGTTTGGAGAAGTACTCTGTGGTGTGCCCTCACAAACAGCTCTCCCATCCTGTCCTGTAAGGCCTTTTGAGAGGCGTAGAATTTAAGAGCTTAGACCCAATTGGCTGGATTTGAAGCCTAGGTTTGTCACTTACTAACTTTGTGACCTTGGACTCTGGCCTTCTGTTTTCTTAGCTGTAAAATAAGGTGATAAGTACCTGTCTCAAACGGTTGTTGTGAGAATTCAACACATAAATCACATAAAACTGCCTGGCACATGGTAAATGCCATCTGAGTTGGAGATGCTGTTGTTTTGAAAATGCAGTGCCCTTTGGTGACATTTGTAACAGCTAACCGTAGCATAAACGGCACTGGAAATGGTCTGCCCAGAAGACACGTCCTTTACCCTTGTGAATGAAAAAAAAAAAATTGTCCTTCTGAGTTAATAAAATGAGGACCTTGAAAGAGACAGTTTTGTAGATTCAGGGGAGTGAACTGGAGTGTGGGTGTTATGAATCTGGAGTCTTGAGGACATCATCTGAGTGAACAATGACAAAGGAAGACAAAGGAGGCAGAGCTGTCTGTGGGAAGTGAGCCAGGTGTGCGCGCGCGAGTCCTGGACCACAAGGGAGTGTACTGCCTTTGCCCTCACTTGGTGACCTTCTTCTCGGGATGTTTTAGTGAGTTCTCATGTTTTCAAAGAAGGTTGTGGCAATGAAGTCTTATTATTAATAACTTTTATTATTTTAAAAATTTAGGTAATACATGAGTATATTCTCATTGTAAAAGAGTCCATTGATAGAGAGAGGTGAACAAGCAAAATGTGAACAGACCTTTGTAGCCCCCTTTCCAGCGGTCTTCCCCTCCCCAGGTGGAAAGCCTGTCAGCAGTTTGCTGTGCCTCTTTCCACTGTCCTTGTGTATTTTTGATTCCATATCAACAGCTGTGTGGACACACATGTGTGGCTCATACTTTTTTTTTTTTTTTTTGAGACAGAGTATCGCTCTGTCACCCAGGCTACAGTGCAGGGGCGTGATCTCAGCTCACTGCAACCTCTGCCTCCTGGGTTCAAGCGATTCTCCTGTTTCAGCTTCCCAAGACTACAGGTGCACACCACCACGCCCGGCTAATTTTTGTATTTTCAGTAGAGACGGGGTTTCACCATGTTGGCCAGGTCTCAAACTCCTGACCTCAAATGATCCTCCTGCCTTGGCCTCCGAAAGTGCTGGGATTACAGGTGTGAGCCACTGTACCTGGCCCATTTTTTTTTTTTTTTGTTACTCACATGGAATTGACCTATATTTATTCTTATGAAATTTGCTTTTTTTATTTAATGGGTTTTCTTTTTTTTTTTTTTTTTTGAGATGGAGTCTCACTCTGTCGCCCAGGCTGGAGTGCAGTGGCCGGATCTCAGCTCACTGCAAGCTCCGCCTCCCAGGTTTACGCCATTCTCCTGCCTCAGCCTCCCGAGTAGCTGGGACTACAGGCGCCCCCCACCTCGCCCGGCTAGTTTTTTTTTTTTTTGTATTTTTTAATAGAGACGGGGTTTCACCATGTTAGCCAGGATGGTCTCGATCTCCTGACCTCGTGATCCGCCCGTCTCGGCCTTCCAAAGTGCTGGGATTACAGGCTTGAGCCACCGCGCCCGGCCATTTAATGGGTTTTCTACCTCATTGTTTTGTCAACTTCAGTTTTTTATTACAGAAAAATATTGACAAAAGTGCAAAATCATGAGGTATGGCTCAGTGAACCCTCACCAAGGGAATACACTTGTGTGCCTGGTAATATCAGGAAACAGAACAGCACCAGCTCCTAGAAGGCCCTTTTGCCCTTTGCCAGTAACTACCTCCTGTCTCCACGCCCAAGGGCTCCGCATAATTCCATAGGATAGATGTATAATAATATATTTAACCATGAGTGTTTATTGGTTGGTTTCCTGTGACCATCAAGAATCATACACGAAATGTTTTGAGGTCCCTGTTAGCTTAGACATTCACTGCTGGCCCTAGTATACGAGCATCTTGGAGTTTAGTAATAAATGGTAAATTTCCTTGCATATTTCCTACTCAGATAAACAACGGGATACTACTGAGCATTTGCCTCCTTTCCTACTGGCTTTATTATCTATCTTTTTTTTTTTTTTTTGAGCCGGAGTTGCCCAGGCTGCAGTGCAATGGCGTAGTCTTGGCTCACTGCAACCTCTGCCTGCTGGGTTCAAGCAATTAATTCTCCTGCCTCAGCCTCCTGAGTAGCTGGGATTACAGGCATGCGCCACCATGCCTGGCTAATTTTTTATTTTTAGTGGAGATGGGGTTTCTCCATGTTGGTCAGGCTGGTCTCAAACTCCCGACCTCAGGTGATCCACCCGCCTCGGCCTCCCAAAGTGCTGGGATTTCAGGTGTGACCCACTGTACCTGGTCTAGTATCTATCTTAATCAAACCGAGAGTTCTGAAATTTCTTCATAAACTAGATCTCTATTGCCATTTTTCTAGTTTGTTTTATTTTTGAGTCTTGCTCTATCATCCAGGCTGGAGTGCAGTGGCGTGATCTCAGCTCACTGCAGCCTCTGCCTCAGCCTCCTGAGTGGCCAGGATTATAGGTGCCCGCCACCACATCCGGCTAATTTTTTGTAAGTTTAGCCGAGATGGGGTTTGGCTATGTTGGCCAGGCTGGTCTTGAACTCCTGACCTCAAGTGATCCGCCCGCCTTGGCCTCCTAAGTGTTGGGATTACAAGTATGAGCCACTGCTCCTGGCTCATTTTTCTAGTTCTGATCTCTGTTCCTTCCTGCACAAAGGCCTCAAATAATGAACTGTAGGATGGGTCTAACTTCAGCTGTTTCAGTTCTTTGTGTACCCTCCTGATTACAGGCTTTTTTGTCCCTGCCCTAGGATCTCACCACTGAGCTGAGTTGGGAGCTGACCATTCCCCCGGAAGTACAGCGGATTGTCAAGGTGAAGGGGAAACGCAGCAGTGAGCACGTTCATTCCCAGGGCCGTGTGATGGGGGACCGCAGTGTGCTCTACAAGGTACATACAGCCAGCTGTCTGGTATACAGCAAGGGCTTTTGAATTAGGAAAACAAGGGCTTCAAGTCTGGCTGTAGGACTTGGTAGATGTATGACTTTGAGTAAGTCATTTAATCCCTTTGAGCCTTAATTTTTGTTTGTGAAGTGGGGATAATAATATACCCTCTTCCTAGGCTTGTTGTGATGATCACATGAGATATTCATGCCTAGCCCAGTGCCTAGCATATGGTAAGTAAGCAACAGATGTTAGCTCTTATTTTTTGGACCTTTTTGTTTTGTTTCCTGAGACAGTGTCTTGCTTGTTGCCCAGGCTGGAGGGCAGTGATGCAGCCATGGCTCACTGCAGCTCCGTTGTCCTCCTGGGCTTACACGATCCTTTCACCTCGGTCTCCCAAGTAGTCGGGACCATAGGCACATGCCATGTTAATTTTTTAAAAAAGGCTGGGCTTGGTGGCTCATGCCAGTAATCCCAGCATTTTGAGAGGTCAAGGCGGGTGGATTACTTGAGTCCAAGAGTTTGAGACCAGCTTGGGCAACATGGCTGAAACCTTGTCTTTACCCCCGCAAAAAAAGTAAAAAAAAATACAATTAGCTGGGCATGGTGGTGCATGCCTGTAGTCTCAGCTACTCGGGAGGCTGAGGTAGGAGGATCACCTGAACCTGGGGAGGTCAAGGCTACAGTGAGCTGCAGTTGTGCCACTGCACTCCAGCCTGGATGACAGAGTGAGACCCTGTCTCCAAACAAACACAAAACAATTTTTTTTTTAACTTTTTATTTTTTGTAGAAGATAGAGATCAACCTAGGGAACATAGTGAAACCCTGTCTTCAAAAAAAAAAAGCTTTTTTAAAATTTCTTATTTTTGTATTGACAGGGTCTCACTATGTTGCCTAGGCTGGTCTCTATCTCCTGGCCTCAAGCAGTTCTCTTACCTCAGCCTCCCAAAGTGTTGGGATTAGAGACTTGAGCCACTGTGCCTAGCCCAGCTCTTATTACTAGTGGTAGTACTGACAGAGCATTCTGGGGTTAAACCATAGTCGAGCCATCAGAAACTCCATCTCTGTGATCCAACACTCTAGTTAGTGTTAAAGAGAGGGAGATTGAGGTGACTAGTGGGCTGCAAAACTGTTGTGGGAGAGAATGTAATCACAGTAGTAATGCACATTAATTACACCCTCTGGTATAGCAGAGACTGAGTAGAGACTGAGTTGGAGGGAGTGTCATAGACTAGAGTAGCGAGATCACGGAACTTGATGGTAAAGCTGGATCACTAAGCATGATCCAGTGCAACACAGTGCAAGCCTCTAGTTTGACTGTCAAGTTAAGACGTGGCTCTGCCATGGCCTAGCTGTTTTTCTCTTAGGCTGTCTGAGGTTCCATTTTCCCCAGTATAATGGCGTGCAGTGGTGCGATCACAGTTCACTGAAGCTTTGACCTCCCAGGCTGAAGCAGTTCTCCCATCTCAGCCTCCTAAGTAGCTGGGACAACAGGTGCATGTCACTATGGCTTATTTTCTTTTCTTTTCTTTTTTCTTTTTTTTTTTGAGATGGAGTCTCACTCTGTCACCAGGCTGGAGTGCAGTAGCACGATCTCGGTTCACTGCAGCCTCCACGTCCCAGGTTCAAGCGATTCTCCTGCCTCAGCCTCCCGAGTAGCTGGGACTACAAGCGTGTGCCACCATGCCCAGCTAAATCTTGTATTTTTAGAGATGGGGTTTCACCATGTTGGCCAGGATGTTCTTGATCTCTTGACCTCATGATCTGCCCGCCTCAGCCTCCTGAAGTGCTGAGATTACAGGCGTGAGCCACTGTGCCCAGGCAGTTATTTTATTTTCTTTAGAGATGAGGTCTTGCTGTGTTGTCCAGATTGGTCTTGAACTCCTGGGTTCAAGTAATCCTCCCATCCTGGCCTCCCAAAGTGTTGGGATTACAGGCGTGAGCCACCACACCCGGCCAACAGCAAGTATTTTTTGAGTGCTAGTTGGATGCAGGCACTCATTTACACACTGGGATATAAAATGGGCAAAATAGACAAAACTTCCTGACCTTGCGAGGCTTTCATCATAGTTGGGTGAGGCTAATAATAAAGAAAATAAATAGGTAAATTAGATAGTGTATTAGAAAGTGACCAGTTCTATAGAGAAAAATAAAGCCGGGAAGAGGGAAGGCAAGTACAGTGTAAATTGGGTGGCTAAGGAGGGGCTTAGTGAGAAGGTGGCATGGAGTGAGTAGACTTGAGTGAGGAAGTGAGTCGTGTGGATAGCTTGGGGGAGAGCCTTCCAGAGAGAAAAGTCAGGGCACTCCTGGTGTGTGTGAGAAACAGCAAGGAAGACCAGGTGACTAGAAGATGATGAGTGAGGAGACATGTCAGGCCTGCTGAAGGCAGAGGGCAACAGGGCCAGATCACAGGCCACCACCGTGGCCTTCACTTTGGAGCACAGTGAAGAGCCACTGGGAAGTTTTCAGCAGAGGAGTGACATCAGTGACTTGAGATTCCACAGGTTCATTTGACCTAGATTAGACTGTAGAGGGGTGAGGAGGAAAGCAGACCATTTAGGCTGTGGGATCATCCAGGTGCTGATGGTGGCTGGAGCTGGGCTGGTAGCACGGAGGTGGGAAGAAGGGATCGGGTTCTGGGTACTTTTGAAGGTAGAGCCAAGAGCGGGTATATATGTGTTATAGAGAAAGGAGTCAAGGATGACTCGAGGCTTTAGGACTGAACCACTGATGTATGGAGTCACCACTGGCTGGGGAGGAGACAGGACCAGATTTTAGGCAGGGGTTAGAACAGTTCAGTTTGGGCCATGTTACGTTTCAGATGAGACATCTGAGAAAAGATACTGAGATAGTTTCTTAGTGAAGTCTGGAGTTCAAAGGAGTCTCTGGTTTGGATACATACACTGGGCATTGCCAACATCCATAAATGGTGTTCAAGCCATGAGATTGGCTTGAGATAGACCACCACGAGGGTAAGCGTGATGGAAATGCTCAAGGCTTGAGAGCTTCCTGGTGTGTTCCACCATGAAGAAACTGGGGAGATGTGGAAGAACCTCCAAGAGTCTGAGGGGAGGCCAGTAAGGTAGAAGGAGTGCTGGGCAGGGATGTTCTGGAATCTAGGTGAGAAAATGTCACAGGGAGGTAGTGATCACCTGCGTCACGTGGTACTAGTGGGTCAAGTAAGGTGAGGGCCAAGACTTAGTCAATGGATTTAGCGATGGGGAGGGCGGTGGTGACCCAGAGAAGAAAAATATCACTGCAGCATTTGTCCCTAGGTCAATGAGTGGGCAGACCTGGATTTTATCTAAGATTACTATATGCTATCTGAGACTTGAGAAGCTGCTTAACTACTTTGAGACTTTTCTGCAAAATGTGGACCATAATAGCTACTCTGCAAGATTGTTTAAGGGATTAGATAAAATACAAGGTACCTGGCATGGCACCCAGTACCCAATGCACATAAAACAAGTGCAGTGATGAGAAACTCCAAACAGGAAGCTCTTTTCACCAGAAACCCTGATTCCTCTGCCAGGCTGGAGAGCTCCAGGTTGGTCTCACAGCACAGGAATGGAGTGTGTGATGAGTCATTGTGGTTCTAAGGGAGTTTTCTCTCTATCTCCAGAGCCTGAACCCCAACCTGCTGGCCGTGGTGACAGAGAGCACAGACACACACCATGAGCGCACCTTTATTGGCATCTTCCTTATTGATGGCGTCACTGGGCGTATCATCCACTCCTCTGTGCAGAAGAAAGCCAAGGGCCCTGTCCATATCGTGCATTCAGAGAACTGGGTGGTGGTAAGCAGTCACTACCAGGGACACAAGGTAGCTCCAGAGGTCTCCCTGCTTCGTAAGTCCTTTCCAGAAACCCAGTTGCTGCTTTGGTTTTCTTAGGATCTCAAATTCCCTGGATGGCAGCAAAGCGTGCTGGTTAGGGGCGCTAGGCTCAGGAATCAGACGGCCTAGGTGTGATCCTACCTCCTCCATTTCCTGACTGCATAACCTCGAACTAGTTATGTATGCACTCTGTGTTGCATCATTGGTAAAATAGGGATAATAACAGTCACCTTCAGTCTAGCAAAGAACAATGCCTGGCACTTAGTAATGATTCAAAGGTTAGTTACTATTATGGCTTCTAAGAATCTTGAGAATTTCCTTTGTCTTGTGGTGAACTTTGGATAGCCTAGATAAAAATACTTTGAAAGTTAGTAAACTTGGTAGTAAGGAAGAAAAGTGAGGTGCTAGTTGATGGTTTTCCTTTGTCGATCTGTAGCTAATTAGAAAGGTGCCTTCCAGTGCAATTTCCCTTTCCAGTTGAAGCAGCTGGGAAGCCCTGAGCTGCCTCCTCCTATCCCTGCAGTACCAGTATTGGAACACCAAGGCTCGGCGCAACGAGTTTACCGTACTGGAGCTCTATGAGGGCACCGAGCAATACAACGCCACCGCCTTCAGCTCCCTGGACCGCCCCCAGCTGCCCCAGGTCCTCCAGCAGTCCTATATCTTCCCATCCTCCATCAGTGCCATGGAGGCCACCATCACCGAGCGGGGCATCACCAGCCGACACCTGCTGAGTGAGTGCATGGGGAGCCTCTGGGATGGCTGGGTTCCCTTGGGCAACCACACTGAAGGACAGAGTAAGGGACACATTGCTGGCAGAGCCCCGTTGAACCACCTGTAAGGGAAGGGTGGTGAGGAGGGCTATATATCAGTGGAAGAAGTTTATTAGTTCATCTTTGCCACCTATGAAGGTGACCACCTCTCTCTCAGTCCTCATCTTTTTTTTTTTTTTTTGAGAGAGTCTCACTCTGTCACCCAGGCTGGAGTACAGTGGTGTGATCATGGCTCACTGCAGCCTCAACCTCCTGAGCTCACCTGGCTAATTAAAACAATTTTTTTTTTTTTTTTTGTAGAGACGGGGTTTTGCCATGTTGCCGAGGCTGGTCTAGAACTCCTGGGCTCTGATGATTCTCTTGCCTTGGCCTCCTGAAGTGTTGGGATTACAGATGTGAGCCATTGTGCCTGGCGTTTAGTCCTCATTTCTGATATACCACCTCTCTATTTGGCATTTTCACCTAGCTCAAAAAGTCAGTTCCTGATAGCATTCTTAACATAGCTGCCTGTGCTGACAGGTTACAGAAACTGGCAGGGTCTGTTGCCCAGGCTGGAGTGCAGTGGCACGATCTTGGCTCACTGCAACCTCCGCCTCCTGGGTTCAAGTGATCCTCCTGCCTCAGCCTCCCAAGTAGCTGGCATTACAGGCACCCACCACCACACCTGGCTACTTTTTGTATTTTTACTAGAGATAGGGTTTTGCCATGTTGGCCAGGCTGGTCTTGAACTCCTGACCTCAAGTGATCCACCTGCCTCGGCCTCCCAAAGTGTTGGGATTATAGGTGTGAACCACCGTGCCAGCTCTAAAAATCTCATCCTTATGTAACGTAAGCCCAGGACTTAGGACACAGTGGTTAACAGGTTCCTGTGTTTAGTTGATTTTACCAAAGATGTTTGGGACTCAGATCTGATGGGCACTTGGCATTACTGTTGCTTTTTTTTTTTTTGAGATGGAGTCTCGCTCTGTCACCCAGGCTGGAGCGTAGTAGCACGATCTCAGCTCACTGTTAACTTCCACCTCCCCGGTTCAAGCGATTCTCCTGCCTCAGTCTGCTGAGTAGCTGGGACTACAGGCGCACGCCACTATGACCTGCTAATTTTTTGTATTTTTAGTAGAGATGGCGTTTCACCGTGTTAGCCAGGATGGTCTCGATTTCCTGACCCCATGATCTGCCCGCCTCGGCCGCCCAAAGTGCTGGGATTACAGGCATGAGCCACCACACCTGGCCTATTGTATTCTTAAATATGAAGAAGCCAGCCCTATAGGCAGTTTATCAGCTTTAATCACCATTACTGAAACTGGTGCTATGATCGATCATGCTTGGTCCTCTAGTCTTCCCTGGCCACTGTACCGCAGCTGCATAAACAGCTGCGTTTGCTCAACGGGAAGGAGACTCCCTGCTGGGGGGGTATTGGAGGGAGGGGGCATGAGGAAATCCAGGTCGCCTTCTACATTTTTCTCTTTCATCATTATCCATATCTTGATTCTAGAACTTTATTTTCTGGTATCTCAGAATGTTAAGAAGCTAGTGTCTTCAAAAGTGAGAACCTTCATTCAGACCTATGCATATTATTGGATTATTATTTTTGGCTATGTAAGGGAGCCTCATTGACCCACTTTTTTGTTTTAAACTCTTGTTTAAATTTCTGCAATAATGACATTTTTGTAACTGGCCCTTGCTGGACACTGGATCGGTGTGAACATTCACTTCTTCCTGTGTAGTTGGACTACCTTCTGGAGCAATTCTTTCCCTTCCTAAGGCTTTGCTGGATCCCCGTCGCCCCGAGATCCCAACAGAACAAAGCAGGTGAGACCCTCGTGGGTGGTGCTGAAGACTCTGACCTTATGGAACTTAACCTCACTGATTAAGCTTGGTTCTCAGTCTCCGTGTGCCTTCATGCTATGCTAGGGGCTGGGGATGTAGCAGGGGGCAAGTCTGAAAAAGTTACCTGCCGTCATGGAGCTTACAGTCTGCTGGGAAATGGGCAATAAATAAATAAATAAGATAAACAAGTAAAATATATACTTTGTTAGGTACTCAGATGCTAAGGAGAGTAAAACAGGAATGAGCTAGGAAGTGGGGATGGGGATGTGCATGGGTATAATTTGAGAGGTGGCCTGGGAAAGCCCCTTTGAGAAGGTGCATTTTGAGTGAAGGCCTGAAGAAGGTGAAGGAGCTAGCTGTGTAGATACCTGAGGAAGAACTTTCTAGGCAGAGGGAACAGGCAATGCAAATCCCGAGATCATGTCTGGTGAGTTCGCAGAGGGCAACGCTAGGAAATGAGATCACTGAGGTAATTCGGGCCAGATCATGTGGGCAAGCCAGTAACTTGTTCACTGTTGGTATTGTTGTATTAACAGCCACCATCCTGTCGGGTTTTCTTACCTTCATCCTCAATTTCTTTATCTAGGGGCATGAGGAATGGAGAGAAGTATATGAGAGACAGGAGGTTAAAACTAGGAAGACACAGGATGATAATCAGGTTTCAGAGAAATGGGGACCAAGAGGCACCCTGGAGTGGCGAACAGGAATTAGCTTAGTGGTTCAGTGTGTTGGTTTTAAAATGGTCGGCTTTCCTCTTGTGGTGTGAAATGCCAGTCATCTGTATGTCCTTTCTTTTCAGATTTAGAACAAAGTAGGAATCTAGATCTCATTCTTACTCTCCAGAGAGCTTCCTTTCTTGTAGTCCTTCCTAACATTCAGCTGCTAAATTTTTAACTACCTAATGCAAGCAGACCTCCTAGGAGATTTGAGGCTAGATATGTAGCCTGGAAACCTTCCAGGACTCAGGAAGGGCAGCCAAGAGATCCCTTTACAGCATTGCTCAGACTGCCTGTCCCGGCTGGTGTTTTGCAGAGAGGAGAACCTAATCCCATATTCTCCAGATGTACAGATACACGCAGAGCGATTCATCAACTATAACCAGACAGTTTCTCGAATGCGAGGTATCTACACAGCTCCCTCGGGCCTGGAGTCCACTTGTTTGGTGAGTAGGGCCCACAGCTGCCCTGTTTCACCCTTGGTGGATCATTGGTTGTTTCTTCCCTAATTCTTATTCCATCTGCCTTCCAGGTTGTGGCCTATGGTTTGGACATTTATCAAACTCGAGTCTACCCATCTAAGCAGTTTGACGTTCTGAAGGATGACTATGACTACGTGTTAATCAGCAGCGTCCTCTTTGGCCTGGTTTTTGCCACCATGATCACTAAGAGACTAGCACAGGTGAAGCTCCTGAATCGGGCCTGGCGATAAAGACTAAAGACTGTGCCTAAAACTGGAGAGCCAGGGGAGTGTGGGTCAGAAAAGAAGCTACAGCTGCAGTTTGGTGGGCTGGTGGAGTGTGTGTGTGTGTGTGTGTGTGTCTCAGTGCTCAGCTAAGAGCTGCAGGGAAGAAGATGGATGACCTCCACATAGAACTCCTTTTGGGATACACATGATGCAGAATCCTGCATGGAGAGAGAACTCACCCTCAGCTGAGAATCTCAGAGAATCCTGATGGGCTTTCCCTTGAAGTCCAAAGGCCTCTGCATGGTTTCCTTTCTTTGCCCATCCATGAATTGTATTTTTTTTTTTTTTTAAATAAGAATTCCAGCTGATTGTTGTGAGGCCTGTTTAAAGTTTTACTTTGCCTTTTGTGTTTCCCAATTTTATCTAGAAATCTTTCTGACTTTTTCCATCTCTTGCTTCAAAGTAAGAGGGGAACTCTCCTTGCTGACTCCACCTTACAGGTGCATTTGTTGTTTTGCACTGGGAAGAAATAGGATCCATCCTTAGCTGAGGCTCGAGGACTGATCCAGCCTCTCATGGCTTCCCTCCAAAGTAACTTACGGTTGGGGATCTATATGTAATGTCAAAACTTACGTTAAACCTCTAGTTTCATGCTGTCATTCACTAGGCTGAGCCACCAAATGTTTGTTTCAATTTATCAGAAGCCAAGTCATTAGCGTCTTGTTTGTTGCCCATTGCCTATACTTTTCACCTAAGATGTGTGAGTTGGGGCCTTTTAAAAACTACTGAATTGTCTGAGCCTCGAAGACATTTCCAGGGAGAAGAGAGAATCTCTCATTTCACTCACAGGCTGGTCTAATCATAACCTATTTAAAGATGTCCTTGTTTAAGAACCCCATTATTTATTTTTAGTTTTTAATATAAATTAACGTGGGGCATCATATTTCTCTTTAAATGAGGAAATTTTAAGTCTTATTGATCTTAAATAAGACTTAACATAAGTCTTATTTTAAGTTTAAATAAGGTCTTATTTAAACCTTTGAAGCTTTAAAAAAGAGGAAAAAAAGGGTGGGGGTGGGAAACTGGCATACTGTTTATAGCACTGCCGATTGGCTAGGCCACTGTGTCTCTGCTACAAATTAAAGAAATCCTAAAAGTTTTCCTTGGTCATAGAGTTGGGGAATGACAGAATTTTTCTTTACTGTGAAATGTATGTACAGAGTAGACCACCTCTAGCCCTGTGGCGAAAGAGGTGCACTCGAAGGTCTGAATAAAGCAAGTGACGAATGACACTGTTTAAGTCCTCTTTTGTGTCTTAGAAGATCACTTTGAGGCTCTTTTCACATTAGAGGGGATAAAAGCAGTGAAGACCTAAAGTAAGGGTATTTTATTTTAGTAAGGAAACATGTCAGTTTAATCATATATGGGTTGGTCAGGTTATCTAAAAATTTGTCATCTTTCTGTGGTCATATGCTGATGGTAGAGAAGGAAGAGGAAATGACAACCATTTTATTAATCGTCAATTTGATATTGAGTGACTGAACATGTAGGAATCTCCAGAAAAAAACAGGCATCTATCATCCTGACCCAAGGCATATTTTAACATAACCTGGGAGAAGAGAGTAGGTACAAGTTAAAAAAATGCTGCCCTAGTTTTGAGAAAGCCGGGCTGGAATTCTGACAGTCTTTCATACATATGTGCAAGGTTAGCCTGCAAGATTCTAGTTTTTATTTACCAGTGTGCCAGAATCTGAAACAAGCTAATGGGAGGGAAGTTATTTGTCCTTTTGTCCTTTAGTAAAATTCCCTGTATTTCAGCTGTAATCAACGTTACCTCAAAGAAGTGGTTTTTTTTTTTTTTTTTTTTTTTTTTTTTTTGAGACAGAGTCTCACTTTGTTGCCCAGGCTGGAGTGCAGTGGCACAATCTCGGCTCACTGCAACCTCCACCTCCCAAGCAGCTGGGACTATAGGCGCATGCCACCACGCTCGGCTAATTTTTTGTATTTTTAGTAGAGACGGGGTTTCACTGTATTGGCCAAGCTGGTCTTGAACTCCTGGCCTCAAGTGATCCACTGGCCTTGGCCTCCCAAAGTGCTGGGATTACAGGTGTGAGCCACCCTGCCTGGCCAAGTGCTTAAAATAGTTAATGCTAATGCCACAGTCCAATTTAAATCTTTCCTTAGTTCTCAACTTTCCTTAATCTTAAAGCAGCATTCGGTTCTGAGCAGCTATGCTCAGTCTCCACCAATGGCTGCTGAGACTGTATCTTTCCTCTCTCAATTCTCTGATCTATTTGCTTTCTTGTCATTCCTTGTTTTTTGTGTGTGTGTGTGTATTCCTTGACTTACCTCTTCTGTCTTCATTAATTAGGTTAACTTTGGGGCCCCCTACAACATTTCACTTAAAGAGATCTGGCTGGGCTTGATGGCTCATGCCTATAATCCCAGCATTTTGGGAGGCCATAGTGGAGGATCTCTTGAGCCCAGGAGTTCCAGACCAGCCTGTGCAACATAGCAAGACCCTATCTACAAAAAATTTTAAAAAAAGTAGCCAGGCCTGGTGGCATGTGCCTGTGGTCCTAGCTACTCAGGAGGCTGAGGTGGGAGGATCGCTTGAGCCTGGGAGGTCGAGGCTGCAGTGAGCCATGAACATGCTATTGCACTTCAGCTTGGGCAACAGTGAGACCCTGTCTCAAAAAAACAAAAAAAAAAAACAAAAAAACAAAACAAAAACATTTGTTTTAGTATTCATTAATTACGTGTATGAGCACTGGTAGTCTAGTGTTTGTTCTTGTATACAATGTTTTCTTAAATGAGATGATGCTGTTTAATTCTGTTACTTGTTTTTTCAACTAATGGATCTTTTAAAGTTATTTAAATTTTTTGTGGGTACATGGCATATATACTTACGGGGTACATGAGATGTTTTGATAAGGGCTCAAATAATGCATCTTGAATATCATGTATTCATAAAGATGACTGAAATACTTTCTGGAACAAAGTCTGATAGAAAAAATACTCAATTCCTAATTTAAGATACTTTAATGTAAGCTACCTAATCTTAACTAGTTTCATTATTTGTGTGTGGGTACAAGTTATGTGCTCTGTAAGGCATCTTTCAATTTGAAAATTTCAGAATTGTAATTTCATTGCCTTTATAAATTGCTTTTTTTTTTTTTTTAGAGGCAGCGTCTCTGTCACCCAGGCTGGAGAGCAGTGGCACAGTCATAGCTCACTGCAGCCTTGAACACCTGGGCTCAAGTGATCCTCCCTCCTCAGCCTCAAAAAATGCTGGGATTACAGGCATGAGCTACTGCACCTGGCACATAAATTGCTATACTTTTGAAGAGTCTATTACACAAGGTATCATCAGAATCATCCCAAGACTCATTTCCTGATTCCTAATTATTTAAAATTTTGCTTGTAGGCGAGGCATGGTGACTCATGCCTATAATCCCAGCCCTTTGGTAGGCCAAGGCAGGCAGATCATTTGAGATCAGGAGTTTGAGACCAGCCTGGCCAACATGGTGAAACCTGAAACCCCATCTCTACCAAAAAAAAAAAAAAAAAAAAAAAGCCAGGCGTGGTGGTGCATGTCTATAATCCCAGCTACTTGGGAGGCTGAGGCAGGAGAATCACTTGAACCCAGGAGGCGAAGGTTGCAGTAAGCCGAGATCATGCCTCTGCACTCCAGCCTGGGCGACACAGTGAGACCCTGTCTCAAAAATAAATCAATAACATTTAAAAATTGCTTTTAAATCATGAAGCTATTGTTTACTTGGAATGTTTTCTTCCCTGCTTAAAATCTGGCTTGTCTCAAATCTGAACTCCTCCATAAAGTCTTCGCTACTGGTTTCAGCTACTCAGGACCTTCAACCATCCTGGCTGCTCACCACGTAACTTCCTGAGTGATACACCGCACCCTTTCTTGTTTCAGATATTGTGTCTCTCAGGGACTGCTGCACTGTTTTCTGAATTCCCTGTTATCCCAGACATGAAGTTGCTCCTCGACAAATAGTTCCCCAAATGGCTGTACCTTCTCACAGAACCCTTAGGAACTTTGTCCCCAGTTTCCCAAATTTCTAAGACTTCGGTGACTTAGTAAGGGAATTTTTTTCCTTTTTTTTTTCTTTTTTGTTTTGAGACAGAGTCTCACTCTGTCTCCCAGGCTGGAGTGCAGTCGCTTGATCTCAGCTCACTGTAATTTCCACCTCCCGGGTTCAAGAAATCTTCCTGCCTCAGCCTTCTGAGTAGCTGGGACCCCAGGAATGTGCCACCATGCCCGACTAATTTTTGTATTTTTAGTAAAGATAAGAGTTTCACCATGTTGGCCAGGCTGGTCTCGAACTCCTGACTTCAGGTGATCCGCCTGTCTGGCCTCCCAAAGTGTTGGGATTACAGGCATGAGCCACCGTGCCTGGCCCCATTAATTCTTTTTTTTTTTTTTTTTGAGACAGAGTCTTGCTCTGTCACCCAGGCTGGAGTGCAGTGGTGCAATCTCAGCTCACCACAACCTCTGCCTCCCCGGTTCAAGCGATTCTTCTGCCTCAGCCTCCCGAGTAGCTGGGGCTACAGGTGTGTGCCACCATGCCCTGCTAATTTTTGTATATTTATGGAAATGCCAAGAGATAGTTCAATCTGTATCTCTGGCATGCCATGGACACCAAGTCTGACAAACCCTTTTACTCCTTAAAACAAATGTTCACATGATCAATATGGGGAAATAAGCTGCATGGTACCATAATTTCTATTCTAAAAGGGAAAAGTATCTCTTTGGTATTGCTTTGGAAAACATTATTCTTTATAACTATCTTACCATTTAAAAATGGACAATTATCCTTCCATAATTAAAACAGGTAGACAACATCCTGTGCCCTTTCATTTTTTGTAAAATGTAACTTGAAACTATTCAGCATTCTTGAAGCAACCTTTCAATAATGGAGATAGTGGTGCTTCATATCAATCAGCTGTTTTGATTTTGTGGCTAAGTTCTTTATTTTAAAAAGACTATATAAGTTACAAAAATTTTTTAACAATGCCCCCAAATTAAGGTGAGTGTCCCCTTCAAAACCTCTCCCACCATCTGTTTCCCAGAGGTCACAACTGAACAATTTGGTATCTCTCCAGGTAATATAATCTTCTGCAGCTTGGTTTTTATCACTTAATCTCTCGTGGAGAGTGCCTGTGTGAGAGGTAATGGATCTACACCATTTTTAGTGGACACACAGTTGAAATTCTTAAGTGCTATTCCATTAGAGATTTTTATGAGACTGAATACTCTTTCGGGAAAGTCTAATATTTAGGCCATCTTTCCAGTAAGAAATTTATAACATAAAGGATGTGTACACACCCACCTTCCCATTTTTTTTTAGGAATCAGAGTGTGAAGTTAGTTGAGACTGCCCTCCAACGAAGAAGGCTGTTTTCCACAAGCACTAAGGCTTTTATGTATTTCTGATCCATGATGCTGAGAAGGTGACTTTTCCAGGATAGAGACTAAGAACATTTAGGAAGGTGTGTTTGTAAAATAGCCCCAGCTTCATATTGAAGCACACTCTTCTCTGTCCCCTCATGTGCAATCTGAATGAATGCAAGTCAAGAAAGCAAACTAAAACTATAGTTAAAAGGCACAATTACTCAAACAAACTCCATTATACTTCATGGTTTGTTCACATCATGGCTTTGATGGTATATATCCCATGTGCTGGGATAAAATAACTAGACTAGACCAATCAACCAGAGGTCGGTTTATTGATGATAATGAAGACTGCAATTGCAAAGAGGGCTAAAATACTCATCCTGCTGGAATATATATCCGCTCCTATAAAAAAGGTGATATAAGTTAAAATGCTATTATAAGTTTGGTTGGTTGTTACGGAGTTAGGAGATGTGGTATCTTACTCATGCTTTTTACTATAGGCACATACCTTCCAAGGAGGCCAGAACAGTCCCTCTCTGAGCACTGACCCCCCATGTCCCCACCCCCCAGACAGTGCTAAAGGATACACACAGTGTAATCATTTGGCTCCACTTTTCCCAGAGTTTACATGTAAACTACTTTCCTTCTGTTAAGTATCAGGCCTACAGTAGGCTCTCTCTGTCATCATACTCTGTTTTCCTAATTATAAAGCAAATGGGTCATAAAGTATTTATAAACTGTTTTTCTTTTGACAACGCAATTTCAGAGTTACAGAAAAGTTGCAATAGTACAAAGAATTCCCAGATCCCCTCCACCCAGATCCCCCAGAGGTTAACATTTTACCACATTTGATTTATCCTTCTCCTTCTGTCTCTCTGTCTCTCAATCTGATGGGTCAAAACTTTCTTAAAGTGACATTGTATTCTAGTCCCTCCAGTTACCAAAATTGTTTCTTTTTCGCTCTTAAAGCAAGAAGGCTGCAATGTGTGTTTTCTTCTTCCTTTTAAGTTCATACTGGGTGAATTGTTAAGTATCATGTGAAAAATAATACTGTGGATTACAAATAATGTCTCATAATTCTAAATTAAATTTGGCTTCTAATCTAATTCCTTATATTCTTGGTAATTTGAAAACTAGCTCCGTTGTGAATTACCAAAAAGGAGCTACTCTCCATGTGCAGTTTTCAGTATTGCAGTAGGAGTTTCAACACAATATGCACTGATTACTTGTTCTTGTTACTTTGTAAAAGCTTGAGAACAGATTGACCTCTCTTGGCTCCTAGAGGGTAACAGCTAAGGTTTATTCATTTACTTGTTTCTAGAAACATTGTATCTATTAGGATTTATTTCAAGCAACTCTATTAGATGGCTTAAAAAAAAAAAAAAAAAAAAGATGTTCTGTCTCTCCCTTTTGAAGCTCCTGTAGTGAGGCACCCTGACCTCATTTGTTTTTAGATTGATGTACAATTTACAACCACCAAGGTGTGCAAATCATAAGTACAAATCATGGCTCGGTGACTACTGTGTGTGCATATCCATGTAAACATAACTGTGTCAAGGTATAGAACTTTTGCGGCTCCCAGCAGGCCTCCTCATCACTACCTCTACACAAATCTTTAAACCATAGCATTCATCAATGTCTGCCATTTTTACTTCATTGAATTCCCTGTAACATGACTGTATCATGTCTTTGATCATTTTCAATTTCAGTTCCTTGGCAGGCACTTATTAGAATGGAACTAGTATTTTAAGTCCTTCAGTTAATTCATAAAAGTTATTTATTATTCTTTAGTTTCTATCTTATTTTCTGGACCAGAATATTAGAAGCATGTGTTTCATCTACAAGTCTTTTATTAGTCTGTCATCTAAATTTATAACACAGATGCCATTCCAAATCTGTGGCAACACAAGACCGAACCTCCAGTACTGAAATAAATGTGGCATTTATAAAGGAACTTCTTTATCTGGAGTGCTCTTTCCCAATTTATTAACCAGAAATATAAAGTATATAATAAATAATTTAGGTACAGGTGAAAATTTCCCTGTGATAGTTTGCATTTGCCTTTTATTCTCTCGGAGAGGGAAAGGAGGACAGCAATAACATTTCATCTTTTATTTCCTGAAATTTCTCCAAGACAGTCTTTGCAGATTAATTTTGTCCTTTGGTTAAAATAAAATTAATGTTCCAAAGTCATAAAATTCTGGGTCTCCAGCCTTTCTTTAGGGCTCTGGTTCAGTATCCTGAAATAATGCAATATTTATAGTGTTATGGAAAGTTCTTTTTCATTTCTGATGTTTTTATGTTCAAGAAACTTGCTGTTATTATTATCCTCTGGTAAGTAGACACTGAAGGAAAACCCCTACTGCTGTCATAGAAGCCACATTTTCCTCCAAGACTGGCTTTAACTTGACTGAATTTTATTTCGAATGTAAAGATGCAGGCTGGGCGCAGTGGGTCAAGCCTGTAACCCCAGCACTCTGGGAGTCCAAGGTGGGAGGAACCTAGGACTTCGAAACCAGCTTGGCCTACCTGTCTCTTAAAATCAAACAAACAAAAAAAAATTAAGAGTGGTGGCCTGCACCTGTATAGTCTCAGTTACTGGGGAGGCTGAGGCTGGAAGATCGCTTGAGCCAGGGAGGTGGAGGCTGCAGCGAGCTGCAACTCTGCCACTGCACTCCATCCTGGGCTATTGGGCCACAGAGCAGGATCCTGTCTCAAAAAAGGTCAAGTATGTCATATCTCAATAAAAGTGCAGATTAATCACTAGGTACCAATTCATTTATCAGTGTTACACACCAAGAACAAAAGCTCTTCCTAAACTTGGGGGAGAATTTCAGGGCTTTAGGAACTTGAAACCGTCTTCACAGTTCTTCGAAGTCTTATTTAGGCCGGCTGTAGACCACAGGCCACAGGTCTAGAACTTGAAGCTGTCCACCAAGATCTCACACACAGGACTGTTCTTAATGCACGAATACCTCTCCTCGAGCAAACTGCTTTTCCCTCTTAGATCTTGTAGCCAGATCATTTTACCGGCAAGTCTCAGACATCTGTGAATAAAAGCTTACATTCTTTCCTTGTCAGTAGAAAAAAGGGGAACACGAAACCATACATGGCAGATTACCAAGTGGGATGCATTGTACGAGTTGGTAAGATTGTTAATGAGGGCAATCCAAACAGAAGAGATTTGAGCGCGAAGGGAATATGGATCAGCGATTAAAAGGTGGTGTGGGAGGGAGAAAGCTTTGTAAGCTGTGGCGCGCTTTAGTATTACTATTGGGGGGGGGGGATCTAGGCAGGGCAAGAAGCGGGTGAAAGCGTTTTAGGCTTCGGTCTCCCCTTCTCGTCGTCCCAGGCCAGGGCCATTCTATTCGCCGAGGCGTAGTCAATTCCGCTGCCCTAGACTTGCCCACTGAACCCAGGCCCCAAACTCACCTTTCCCCGCTGCCCGGAAGCCAAGTCGCTACCACCTGCTTGAGCAACTCCCACCGCGCAGGCTCAGAAGTTAACGCTCTCCCGCCTTTCCCCGCTGCGCTACCTTCTGAGCAGGCGCAGCGACTACGATCCGTTCCCTCGCGGCGGCTCGACCCCGGTGAGGGGAAAGGCCGCTCCGCGCGTCGCGTTTTTGACCCATGACGGCGGCGCGCAGTCTGACGCGCAGATTGCGTCACTTCCGCCTCCTCCCGGGAGACGGCGCTGGGCCGGTGGCAAGCCCCCGGAGGGAGCCGCAGTAGTACGACGGAAGATGGCGACGAGCGGCGGCGAAGAGGCGGCGGCAGCGGCGCCGGCGCCCGGGACCCCGGCGACGGGGGCGGACACGACCCCGGGCTGGGAGGTGGCGGTGCGGCCCCTGCTCTCCGCGTCCTACTCCGCCTTCGAGATGAAGGAGTTGCCGCAGCTGGTGGCCTCAGTCATCGAGAGGTACCGGGCGGCGGCTCCGGCGGGCGACGCTGTTGGGGGGGAGGGGATTTCGAGCCGGA
The DNA here is from genome assembly GCF_007565055.1 of Rhinopithecus roxellana. NCBI lineage: Eukaryota > Metazoa > Chordata > Mammalia > Primates > Cercopithecidae > Rhinopithecus > Rhinopithecus roxellana. Next base: position 8,273,428 of record NC_044560.1, on the reverse strand, counting down.
TCGTTTGGACCCGCTTCCCGAGCCGCCCCCTGACCCTGGGGGATCCCCGCCCCAGTCACGGATTCGGGGTTCCCGGGTCCCGGGAGACTAGGGCTTGCCCGGGTTTCCTTCCGCCAACCCATGTAAATCACCTCTACCTCAGTTTCCCCTCTCGAGCAAAACTTTTGCGGCCTCCCTTGCGGGAGGGCGTGGCCGGACACGGTTGAGAGTGACTTTGAGACGCATTCGCCCTCTTAAGGGAATGTTCACGGGGCTGCCCCTTGGGTCAAGTCACAGATGAGTTTGCATTTCTCGCTCGCACTCATCCCCCTAGCCTGGGCCGGAGCGGAGCCGTGCGGTATAATTTAATAACGGTCTCCCCGCGGTGCTGTAATCAGTGGGGGCACGTGCTATTTCTGTGACTAAAGCCACTAGCTACCATTGATGACCTCTTTTTACGTTGCACTTCTTGTGCATTCCTACTGTATTGGTCTTTGATTAAAAACATTTCAGTGTGTGAGTCTGAGAGGTCAGTTTACCAGAGGATGTGTGGTGTGTGTGTTCTCTCTCTGCCTCCCATCCCCCTTGCATTAAAATATCATCACATTCTTTTACAAACGGTACTATCTGTTGGTTTCCTTTTGTGTGTTTTTGTCTTTTTGCACAGCGATTCTTAGCTAGTGAGAGTTATTATATAGGTATACAGATGGTGATCTCAGAGTGCCTTCCTTTTCCTAACATACTGTGCTCAGAGCAGTCTTTCATTAGTTTAATGGTAGACTTTTGCTTTTAAAGCCAGACTGACTTTCATTTTTCTAGCCATACCTCATTTCAGCAACTCCCTGCAATTGTTAACTGGGTCATTTTAGCTTCATGATGGCAAGGGTATATCTAGGTGCTCTACAGAGGTTAGAAATTGCTATTTGTTACTCAAAGGAGGCCCATGGTTTGACAAATTGCTTGTTTTTGTGCTTTTTGTTGTTGTTAGGCTTGTAATCCTTTGGATGCAGTTTTTTTGTTTTTTTTTTTTTGAGATAGAGTTTTGCTCTGTCACCCAGGCTGGAGTGCAGTGGCACGATCTCGGCTCACTGCAAGCTCTGCCTCCTGGGCCATTCTCCTGCCTCAGCCTCCTGAGTAGCTGGGACTACAGGCGCCCGCCACCACGCCCAGCTACTGTTTTGTATTTTTTGTAGAGAGGGGGTTTCACCGTGTTAGCCAGGATGGTCTCGATCTCCTGACCTTGTGATCCGCCCACCTCGGCCTCCCAAAGTGTTGGGATTACAGGCGTGAGCCACCGCGCCTGACCTGTATGCAGAGTTTTTAACAAATTATAATAAAATAATGGTTGGGTTTGGTAACTCACAGTCAGCTTTACAGATGGGTTTTCCTATCTGATCATCAGGCCAGGAATGTTCTGAAGATGTAAACAGGTTTCAAATATGCTACTTTCAAATTATGTAGCTGCTTTTTGTTTTAAACATTTGGATTGGCAGTATTTTTCCTGACTCATACTCATGTTATGTAGAATCAGTAACGTTCCAGTCTTTTTAGAACATTTGCTTTTATGTTTTTCTGGACATGAGCTGGATAGCTTATAAAGTATTAATAATTTGTTGATACTCCTCCGTAAATCCTGTATTCGGGGGCCATGCCTTTAAAGCTGTAATACTTAAGGAACACCCTCCAACCAAATACATCACTAGGTTTGAATTTTGCCATATATGTGGTAGTGGTCTCTGCCATACCGTCTGTTTGTACAGATAATCACGAGTTGTATTTGTAGACATTAATAAGATTTCTCTTTATGGTTTAGAAAACAAGTCCAAACTGATGGCTCTTTGGTAATGCATGTATTGGAAGGCAAGATCTCTCTCTTTTTTTTTTTTTTTGAGATGGAGTCTTGCTCTGTCACCCAGGCTGGAGTGCAGTGGCGCCATCTCAGCTCACTGCAAGCTCCACCTCCCAGGTTCACACCATTCTTCTGTGTCAGCCTCCTGAGTAGCTGGTACTACAGGCACGTGCCACCATGCCCAGCTAATTTGTTGTATTTTTAGTCGAGACGAGGTTTCACCGTGTTAGCCAGGATGGTCTCTATCTCCTGACCTTGTGATCCACCCGCTTCAGCCTCCCAAAGTGCTAGGATTACAGGCATGAGCCACTGTGCCTGACCAGAAGGCAAGATCTTTTAAGTCTTCTGGTTTTTGGAGCTCAGTTAACTTTGAAAGCCTGTGTGTCCTCTGCAGGCTGTGTGAGAGGAGTATGATCTAAAGAAAAATTTCTGGAAGAAATACCTGGCTTACAAGTTCTTTACAGTGAGAACGGCTAAACGTATCAAGTGTTCAGTTTGTTATAAAGCAGGAGTTGGCAAACGTCCTGTAAATGGCCAGATAGTAAATAATTTTGGGACATGTGGTCTCTGTGTGGACTGTTCAACTCTGCCATCATTGTGTGAAAGCAGCCACACACCATACATAAATGAATGGGCATGGCTGTGTTTAAAATTGTGTCTGTGGGCAGTGAAATTTGAATTTCATGTGATATTTACATGTCACAAACTATTCTTTTGATTTTTTTTTTTTTCAACCGCTGTTAGCCATACAAAAACGGCTGACTTTCTGGATTTGGCCTGCAGGCCATAGTTTGCCAACCCCTAGCTTGGAGCACACAGATTATACCCTGCTATCATTATTCCGGGTTTCAAAAGATAGATTTATTTATTTATTTATTTATTTATTTATTTATTTATTTATTTAGAGACAGAGTCTTGCTCTGTCGCCCAGGCTGGAGTGCAGTGGCATGATTTTACCTCACTGAAACCTACGCCTCCCAGGCTCAAGTGATTCTTGTGCCTCAGCCTCCCCAGTAGCTGGGATTATAGATGTGCGCCACCAGACCTAGCTAATTTTTGTATTTGTAGTAGAGATGAGGTTCCACCATGCTGGCCAGGCTGATCTTGAACTTCTGACCTCAGGTGATCCACCTGCCTTGGCCTCCCAAAGTGCTGGGATTACAGGCGTCAGCCACTGCGCCCAGCCCAAAGGTTTTATTTACTTGTCTTTCCAAAAAGTGAAGGCCTCAGAATTGTGGGAGTATGTCTTGCTTAGGAAGCTATAGTACCAGATCAAAGCCAACACTGTAGATGCTGAGGTGGTCCTTGTTTTCTAGCTAATCAGAGGTTGAGACATCTAGGCTGCTACTTTAGTTCTGTGCTTGCCACTCCCATCTTCTGCAGTTTCCTGGTTTCTTTCTCTTGTTAAGCCTGCCATGGTTTTTCTTCCTTGTCACCGGGGACCATCTGTTTCTCTGTTGCAGTCTACTACTTTCTGCTTCCGTTTTTGATATCCTGGCTCCATCATGCCAGCTATTACTTTCTACCTGGTAGCCTGCTTATCCATTGTATTTATCTCTTGACTGTTGAGAACGATGATGTGCTCGAGACTCCTCAGTACACCACATTCTACCTTTTTTTATAGTTGAAATTGACCTTTTGAAGAAAAGGTAGATTAAACGTTCCTAGGTCTAACCCCTAATTCTTAAGTTTGACTTTGCAACCAAACTGAAACAGAGGAGAAATAGATCAACATGGATAAGTTGGAAAGCATACTCTCAAGTCATTAGATTTTTTAAAAGAAAAAGATATCTGAATTTATTTAAAGGGAAGATTTTTCTCCATAGCATGTAGCTAGCTAGCATGTCTTAAAAAGACTACTAAAATATTTTTTCTTTTTTAAGAGACAAGGTTGGCCTGGCACAGTGGCTCACGCCTGTTATCTCAGCACTTTGGGAGGCCAAGGCGGGAGGATAACCTGAGGTCAGGAGTTTGAGCCAGCCTGGCTAACATGATGGAACCCTGTTTCTACTAAAAATACAAAAAATTAGCCAGGTGTGGTGGCACGCATCTGTAACACATGTAATCCCAGCTACACGGGAGGCTGAGGCAGGAGAATTGATTGAACCCAGGAGGCGGAGGTTACAGTCAGCTGAGATCGCACCATTGCACTCTAGCTTGGGCAACAAGATAAAAACTCCGTCTAAAAAACAAAACAAAAGAAAACAATACGGGATCTCCCTCTGTTGACTGGAGTACAGTGGGACAATTATAGCTTACTGTAGCCTCAAATTCCTGGGCTCACGGGATGCTCCTACTTCAGCCTCCTGAGTAGCTACAGTAGCTAGCTAGACTACCGGCTCCCACCACTAGGCCCAGTTTAAACTCTTTCTAACACTGTTACTTAATACATAGTTTAAAGAACATTTTAAACACACTGTTACTTTTCCAAGCCAGAAATGGAGCAGAACTAGCTCAATGGAGCACATGCCGTCCTTGGGATTAGTTAGTATAATCATTGCTGAATGTAGCCTTCTGTGTTAAGGTACAGATAATTCCTTTCTTAACTCTGTGCAAGATAGGCTGGTGAGCATGGTTATCATTGGACAGTTTGACTCTTTGTAGATAAAAAGAAATATGCTCCTTCTCTTTGAGCCAATTCTTTCTGGGCTGACCTGGCCTTTTAAATGATAAACCTGTTCGAGGTTTCTGTTTCCAGATATTGGCTAGAATTTAAGGGCAAAGAGACCTACTTTGGAAGGGGGAGACTGTTACAACATTTCCACTAGATAATGCACAGTAATTTCCTAAAAATCTTGAAAGGAAGAAAGGGATGCACTAATGCTGTGATCTTTTGAATTTGTAAGCAGTAGGATGTAAATTGATAATTGACCTAAAGGAAAAAAAAAAAAAGCCCACCACCAAAAGATAGATAATGATTGTGAGATTAGTCTTTGACTCCTGTTTCTGTGTCTCAGTTTCACATTAACCACAGATTTGTCAAGACTATGAGGGAAGTATCTGAAAGACAGTTTTCAGTTCTTCTGTTAACATGCAGCAGATTATAGATAGAAAGATAGGAATCAGCATAATGGATTGTATATATACTTGAGAAAGGAGCTTGTGAAATTTCCACCATTTACAAAAAAGATTGATAGTATGATATTGAAGAGGGAGAAGGGAGTTGAATCTTTAGTCTTTTATGATGCCCCTCCTCAGATTCCCGTTTCTTCCTAAAAAGAGCTAGATTTTTCCAGACGCTGCCAGTTCTTTTTTCACTTACACATCAAATTGGATTTCTCTGACCTCTCTGCTTAGCTGCTGTTTCCCTTTGTACTCTGCATCACATTTATTTGGTATAGAGTATAAAAGCTTCAGATTCTCTGTCTATCCACAGTGTTTCAGGCTCAGCGGTGCTGTTGTTGCAGTTCATTAGGAGCGTCAGGTGGTTCAGGAAGATACTTGACCAATTAGAGCAAAGACATATTTTCACGTCTCTTTATTTTCCTTCCTGTAATTTATATTTACTTCCATTTCTTCATTCTTGTCCTTCCTACTCAACTTTTTGTCCTTTGTTCCGTTTTTCCATTTCTTATTCTCTGGTGTCTTGGTGTCTATCATTTTCTCAGGGAATGAGAGTGAGGTTGGAAATTATGGCAGCACATCCCTATTAACTGGCTCATGCACACTGTTTCTTTAAAATCAAGAGATATGACAATGTCCATTACTTCTTATTTCCTCCTTCAAGTCTTCAAAACCAATTTTTTTCCCAGGTTTATCCTTAGTTGTCCAATGCACATTGTAAGTAGAGCTGAAGATTGTTCCATTTTTCCTCTGCCAGTGTCTGTCTTTCCCCAAAACGCATTCTTCCTGTTTCTTTATTGGAATAAGGATGTTATGTATTTCTAGGGGAGGAAGTTGGGTTCATTAGATCACAATAGGATGATACTGAACCAGGCAATTAAATGAGTTTACTCCTATATATATTTTTAAATGTATATTTCATTCTCAGAATTGGTATGAAAGCAATAGGCTAAGTCCATCCTTTGGGTGGGCAGTATTTCTCTTAGATTTGGTAAACCTGTTCAGCTGGAAAAAGTGGGGGGTAAGCAGCTCTGAAGTTTGGAAATAAATCAGGAAAGGTAAATAAATCCGGTAAAATAACATCAAATGGCAGAATGGGAAAGCTTTAGAAAAACGAATAAGAAAGTATCAGGGTAGGGCCGGGCGTGGAGGCTCAGGCCTGTAATCCCAGCAATTTGGGAGGCGGAGGCGGGTGGATCATGAGGTCAGGAGTTTAAGACCAGCCATAACCAACATGGTGAAACCCCGTCTCTACTAAAACAAATACAAAAATTAGCCGGGCGTAGTGGCACGCACCTGTAATCCCAGCTACTCAGTAGACTGAGGCAGGAGAATCGCTTGAACCCGGGAGGCATAGGTTGCAGTGAGCTGAGATCATGCCTCTGCACTCTAGCCTGGGCGACAGAGCGAGACTGTGTCTCAGAAAAAGAAAGTATAAGGCTGGAAGTAAAGGAAAAACTAAGTATATGAGGTAGAAATGGGGATTTAGTAGGGAGTTTTCTGCTGTACATGTGAGCCTTAAAACCGTGTTTAGTCACCAGGAAATTTTGAATGCTGCTTGTTGTAGAAAGGTTTTTATTTTCTCCTTTTTATGTACCCTGACAAATGGAAAATGACCCTCAATTAGCAGGAGGATCCTTGCACACATCATAGATGCTCCATAAATATTTTTTTTCTTGGTGAAGGAGTTACTCTGAGTTAGGGACTAATCTTTGATACATATCCATTTATCCTTGCTCTACATATAGCAAAGTGCTTGCAATGCCAGACTCTCAAGTGTTATTTAAGGTGATTCATCACTGACATTGGCACCTTCCAAATAGTGACTTGTCCTTTTGGCTCTTGTGTTCATTTGGCAAGTAGATAGTCTTGCAGGCAGTGAATGGAGTATTCACTCTGTTTACATTTCCCTTCTTAGGTTGATACTCTTTTTTTTTTTTTGAGTTGGAGTCTCACTCTTTGGCCCAGGCTGGAGTGCAGTGACGCAATTTCAGCTCACTGCAACTCTGCCTGCCTGGTTTAAGCGATTGTTGTACCTCAGCCTCATGAGTAGCTGGGACTCCAGGCGGGTGCCACCACACCTGGCTAATTTTTGTATTTTTATTAGTGACGGGGTTTCACCATATTGGCCAGGCTGGTCTCGAACTCCTGGCCTCAGATAATCCCCCAGCCTCTGTCTCCCAAAGTGCTGGGATTACAGGCTTGAGCCACCAGCTACAATGCGTCCCGCCATAGGTTGATACTTCTTGCTGGGGATTGACTCACTAAGGAAACTATTCAACCACACTGTTGTTCTTTCCATTTAATAAAATATATTTTAGTCTTTGTTTTACCTTCATGTTTCTTTTTTTTTTCTGAGACGGAGTCTCACTGTCGCCCAGGCTGGAATGCAGTGGCCCGATCTCGGCTCACTGCAACCTCCGCCTCCCTGGTTCAAGCAGTCCTCTACCTCAGCCTCCTGAGTAGCTGGGATTACAGGCGCGTACCACCACACCTTGCTAATTTTTGTAACTTTAGTAGAGATGGGATTTCACCTTCTTGGCTGAGGGCTGGTCTTGAACTCCTGACCTCGTCATCCACCCACCTCTACCTCCCAAAGTGCTGGGATTGCAGGCATGAGCCACCATACCCGGCCGGCCACCGTGCCCAGCCCATGTTTCATCAATTGTGAATTAGCACCTGATTTGATAGAATGACTTTAAATATATCCAGCCTTTAAACCTAGTTGGCCTTTAGATTTTTTCAGAATAGGGCATTTCCCCAGCTAAGGATAAAGGATGTGGTTAAAAAAAAAAAAAAAAAAAAATCACTGACTCTTTTGTGATCTCACTTTAGTCTACAGGCAGGGGGATGGAGTAGGGGATGACTGTTATCAAGTGAATTTTGGATTTTAGCATTCATCATATGACTTCTTATCTTGAATTGTTGATTCTTTTTAAGTTACTGCATTACAGGCCAGACTTATTTGGTCTAAAATTGGTTACTTTAATCTGTATTCCCACTAACAGTATATTGACTACTCTGGTCTGCCCCTTTTTGGCTATCAATAATGAAGGCATATTAGTGATCGGTCTTTGCCAGCCAGTAATACAGAACAGATTGGTATCCTGTTAGGTCTTTACTTGCATTTCGTTAGTTCTGCTTGACTTTGAAAATGTTTTCTGTTTGTTAGTCTCTGCTTCTTCCTAAGCCTGATGACCTTGAGTGAGATATTTAATTTGAATTCTCGAAGCTTCACCTTCCCAATCTTTTTTTGGGATGGAGTCTCACTCTATCGCCTAGGCTGGAGTGCAGTGGTGCAATCTTGGCTCACTGCAACCTCTGCCTCCCAAGTTCAAGCAATTCTCCTGCCTCAGCCTCCTGAGGAGCTGAGACTATAGGCACATGCCACCACGTCTGGCTGATTTTTGCATTTTTAGTGGAGACGGGTTTTCACCATGCTGACCAAGTTAGTCTTGAACTCCTCACCTCAGGTGATCTGCCCGCCCCGTCTTTCCCAATCCTGAATGGGAATAGGTTGATGATACTATCTACCAGGTAGTGAGGATTAAATAATGTAATATCCATAAAGGGGTATCTGGCACATAGTAAGCGCTAAGTAGATGCTGGCTGAATTATTATTATTTTTGCAGTGAATCAGAAATCCTGCACCATGAGAAGCAATATGAGCCATTCTACTCATCTTTTGTTGCACTTTCCACACACTATATTACAACAGTTTGCAGTCTCAGTAAGTATTCCACTCTTGTCCCTGCCTTCTGAGGGCTTGTGAATAGGGGAATTGTTTATCCTCTTGTTAGTGTATCTGAACAAGTTGTTAATGAAGTCTAGGTTTTAGCACCCCTAAGCTGCTCACCCAAGAGTGGAGACAACTGTCAGCTAGGATGAGGCTCCAGAAGTTCCCTTACCTAGGCTAACCAAGTGGAATTTTAAAACTACTTGGCTTGGACACCTGCTTTATAAGTATTAAGTCAACCTCCTTTCCCTTCTTAATCCAAAGGATTTTTTTGTTTTCTCATGTAATTACTGGTGTGTTAATTTCCTGGGGAAGAGGGTGGTGGATACTGACCTCTGGAGCTAGCAGCCACTCAAGGCTCTATTCCCTATTTGGTTTTGGTGAGGATGTGGATTCTCCCTTGTGTTCTCTGGTATATGAAGGGATATCAACTTCAGTTCTCTATTTTCTTCATTTTTCTACCCCCAAAATGGCTAAGTCCTATTTTAAATTTCTGAATTTCTACACTTTTCTAAAATCTTGACTCAAATAGTTCTGAAGAATTCTAATTATTTTAATTTTGCTTTTTTTAGAGACAGGGTCTTGCTCTGTCACCCAGGCTGGAGTGCAGTGGTGTGATCATAGCTCACTGCAGCCTTGAACTCCTGGGCTCTAGTGATTCTCCTGCCTTAGCCTCCCCAGTCCTAGCTGGGACTACAGGCACAAGCCAATACGTGCAATTAATATTTTATTTTTTTTGTAGAGACAGGGTCTCTCTATGTTGCCCAGGCTGGTCTGGAAGTCCTGGGCTCAAGCAATCCTCCTGGCTTGGCCTCCCAAAGTGCTGGTGTTACAGGCAGGAGTCACCATATTTGTTTATTTGAATAGTTTGCTAAGCAAGTAAACCAAAAGGACACTGAAGAATTAGTGTATTTTTTGTGTGGCCCAAGACAATTCTTCCAGTTACTGAGTAATCCTTCAGTGTCAGATACTGTTTATTACAGGCTCTGGCTACTGGCAGAAGAATCAGTTTTAGCTTGGAGAAACTTTGTGTAAGGAAGTCATTTTATTTTTTTAAGTTATACTTAAACATTTTATCCATTTATTTATTTATTTTGAGATTGAGTTATGAGACTAATTTTTGTATTTTTGGTAGAGATGGGGTTTCACCATGCCGGCCCAACCTGGTCTCGAACTGCTGGGCTGAAGTGATCCACCTGCCTCAGCCTCCCGAAGTGCTGGGATTATAGGTGTGAGCCACTACGCCTGACCAGGACGTCATTTTGGAATCCTTGGGAAGGAGTAGTAGTATCGTCTAGTGCAAGCTTGTCCAACTCACGGCCTTAGGGCCACGGGATGGCTCTGAATTTGGTCCAACACAAATTCATAAACTTTCCTAAAACATTATGAGATTTTTTTTTTTTTTTTTAAAAAGCTCATCAGCTATTGTTACTGTTAGTATATTTTTTGTGTGGCCCAAGACAATTCTTCCGGTGTAGCGCAGGGAAGCCAAAAGGTTGCACACTCCTGATTTAGTGGTTAAGAGCGTGAACTCTAGAGGCTGACTGCCTGAATTTAAATCTAGCTGTGTGACTTTTGTCTAGTCATTTAGTTAGTTCAGCTGTTAAAAATGGACAGGGATAATATGAATATCTGCCTCATAGAATTGGTTTAAGAATTAGATGAGTTAGTACATTTGAAGTGCTTTGCACTGGTGTGATATAAGTATTTCCTATTACAGTTATCCTGATTTCTAGTAAATATGAGATAAATTGATCTGATAGTTATTGATGTTAAAATACCTTTGTTCACCCCTTGGGTTTTTGGCTCTGAATAATTGTTATGATATTGGAAATGTTGGACATAGAGCTCAATACTTACTTTGCTTGATTTATTGACCAAGGCTGAGCAGTCTGAAATTAAGTAATGTTTATTACTTTCTCAGTTCCCCGGAACCAACTTCAGTCAGTGGCAGCAGCCTGTAAAGTTCTAATTGAGTTTTCTCTCCTACGTCTGGAGAATCCAGATGAGGCTTGTGCTGTGTCCCAGGTGAGAGTGATGGGCCCATTTCTTGCCCTATTCCGAAGCAGTATTATAACTGACTAGTGGCAAAGAGCAGAGGTCAGTGAACTTTTTCTGTAATAGGCCAGATGGAAAATCATTTGCAGGCTGTATGTTATCTGTTGTAGCTAGTTAACTTTGCCTTTTTAGTGTGAAAACAGCCATAGATTAATATGTAAATGATGAACATGGCTGTGTTCCAGTAAACTTTGTTTACAAAAACAGGCAGTGGTTGAATTGGAGCTGTATTTTGCCGGCCTCTGGTACATGGGGCTACAGAGTCTTCTCAAGGATTACACATTTTTGTATTTTTTGTGGAGTCAGGGTTTTGCCATTTTGCCCAGGCTGGCCACGTAGGTAACAGAAAATGAGTAAAGTGTGCTAATTGAGAAGATTGCAGGCCCCAACTAAAGGGGCCAACCACTATTTGGCTCTGGCTTATTACTACCATGTAGGAATGGAGGTGCAAGGTTGCTATACTGTGAATTATTTGAGAGTGAGCAGTTTGGATTTGCATGTGAATCTTTTATTCACTTCAAATTTTAAAAAAATATTGTGAGAACAATAAGACATCTGCAAGCTACGTACAGTCTAAGGACATCAGCTTGCAGTCTTTGCTTTAGTGTTTATATGAACCTAAATTTGACCCTGTGCCAGTTAGAATTCCCAAAAGAGTAGAATTTTCTGAAAGATCTATTTGCATTTGTTTTCTTTCTTTCTTTTTTTTTTAAATTATACTTTAAGTTCTACGGTACATGTGCACAACGTGCAGGTTTGTTACATATGTATACATGTGCCATGTTGGTGTGCTGCACCCATTAACTCGTCATTTACATTAGGTATATCTTCTAATGCTATCCTTCCCCGCTCCCCCCACTGCATTTGTTTTCTTTTCAGAAACACTTGATTCTTCTAATCAAGGGCCTGTGCACTGGCTGTAGCCGACTAGATAGAACTGAAATTATCACATTTACAGCAATGATGAAATCCGCCAAGCTGCCCCAAACAGTGAAGACACTTTCAGATGGTGGGTGTTCCTTTGACAGATCTGATCACATGACCACCCTCATGGCACCTTTTCCATGGCACCTTTGCCTTCTAGTGGCACTTTCCTCAGCCCTTTTTTTGCTTTTGTATTTTACAGTGGAAGATCAGAAAGAGCTGGCCTCACCAGTAAGCCCTGAGTTGAGGCAAAAGGAGGTACAGATGAATTTTTTGAACCAGTTGACCTCAGTTTTTAACCCTAGAACTGTAGCATCACAACCTATCAGTACACAGACTCTGGTAAGTTTCTTTAGTCAAATGTCTTCTTCTTTGTGGGATTTGTTAAGGTGATAACACTAGGGAGAAAAAGTGATGTATTTTATGTTTGTGATATAAATGATATACATGTCTGTGGGACAAAAGAAATTGAGGAATACAAAATAAAGCAAGTAAAATTCACCCCAACTCCTTCTTCTGTCCACAGTTACTACTGTTTTGACAACTATTCTAGGCTTCTCTCAATGCAAATTAACAAATGTAAGGTATATGTACAGTTTTCTATATAAAGGCATCACTCCATTTTGGTTATAGAACATATATATTTTTTAAAACTGTGTGTTTTTTTCCTCCTCCTGGAAATGTAACCTGTATTTTCTCCAGCATTAGTAAGGAATTTTCCCTTCATTAACTGGGGAGTCTGGAGAGTATCCATGCAGCCACTGCTCACTTTTGACAGTAGGTTTGGTGAAGAGATAATAGTATCTTGACAGGCCTTATGTTCCTTTTCAGGTGGAAGGAGAAAGTGATGAGCAGTCATCTACAGATCAAGCCTCAGCTATCAAAACCAAGAATGTGTTCATAGCTCAGAACGTGGCTAGTCTTCAGGAGCTTGGTAAGACTCAACTATTATCAGAAAGCTGATTTCTGGGCTATTAAAAATTCCTTAAGTGTGCTTCTGTCATGTGCATAAGAATCAAGCATCAGACAAAGGCCTGTTCGTAAGGTCGTGGTTTTCATTCATTTAGGTGGCTCGGAGAAGCTACTGCGTGTGTGTTTGAACCTGCCATATTTCCTACGCTATATCAATCGGTTCCAAGATGCAGTGTTAGCTAATTCCTTCTTCATAATGCCTGCAACAGTAGCAGATGCCACTGCTGTTCGTAATGGGTAAGGTGCTTCCCGGTGCACATGCTTTACTTTTTTCGTTTTGTTTTGTTTTGTTTGTGGGACAGGGTCTTGTTCCATCACCCAGGCTGGAGTGCAGGGGTGCAATCTCGGCTCCCTGTAACCTCTGTCTGCTGGGCTCAAGCAGTTCTCCCACCTCCTGAGTAGCTGGGACTACAGGCACACACCACCATGCCTGGCAAATTTTTGTATTTTTTGTAGAGTCAGGGTTTTGCCATGTTGTCCAGGCTGGTCTTGAACTCCTGGGCTCAAGCAATCCTCCCACCTTGGCCTCCTAAAGTGTTGGGATTTTAGGTGTGAGCCACTGTGCCAGGCCCATGCTGGTAATTGCTTTAACTGTCACATTATAGAAGTGAATGATTCTAAGAGACACTTGTCGATCTCTGTCGTGTTCCAGCTTTCATTCATTGGTGATTGATGTAACTATGGCATTGGATACCCTTTCTCTACCTGTGTTGGAACCTCTCAATCCTTCTCGTCTACAAGATGTGACAGTCCTCAGCCTAAGTTGTCTGTATGCAGGTGAGAATTTATTATATCTGGTCTCATTTTCTCAGTCAAGTACAGATATACTTTCAGGAAACCATGAAAATCCTTCTGAATACTCTACTCATCCCCCTTGCTCCATTCCCTCAAGGATCATCTAACGTCCCATCAAGGTGAAATGAGGACTCAATAGGAATCTTTGTAAATGGTCCTGTTGGTTCACTGCTGCCATTGCGTTATACGCATATTTTATTTTATAGTATGTGCAGATGTTAAATATTTACTATATAAAAAGCAAAGTGCCAAAGACTGTTGGGATATTGAGATGAACTACGTGTAGTCTCTGCCCTCAAGGAGGCTACATCTGAGCAGCAGAGAACACATAAGGCTAAACAGTATAATATAAAACAGTATTAAAGGCAATGATAGAAGTATAGAATATTTTGGGTACACAGAGAAGAAAGGGGTTGAGTCTTGCTCAAAGTGGGATCAGGTTTGAAGAAGGCTTCATGGAACAGGTGGTATCTGTTTATACTGATAAATGCAAAGAATGATATTCTTTAAGCTTTCGTAAAATCCCCTTTCTTCCTGTTGATCTTACTGCCTTTGAAGCAGGGCCTGACAGCTGGTGTTTACTCTCTTTTAAGTTGTTGTTAAAAGGACTTTTTAGCCGAGATCACTGATCTTTGGCATAAAGTTCCAAGACATATCCTATCTCTGGTATGTCTTGGAAGTTATAGCGATTTTAGAAGTTTACTTGGTTTTGCAAGTGAAGATTTGAGCAGATAGTCTTGGAAACCTGACCTTGGGAACACCACGAAATTGCTGAGGTTGATCTCACTACATTCTCTGAACAGTTTTAATTTGAACATCTATGTGTGAATAAGAATATAAAGATAAAGGCATCTGTGCCCTCAGGGACCTTACTGTCTTTTAGAGGATCTTAGTAAATAACTTATAAGTAAAGAAACTGAGTAAGAGATGAGAAAGTACTTTGGAAGCTTAGAGGAGGGAGAGCTCGCTTTCAGTTGAGAAAGGCAGTAATCATGAAGGAGTTTTGATGTTGAATCTTAAGTCAGGTAGGATCTCGGCTTGGCTATTTCTAGGCAGAGGCAGAAGCAGACAAAAAGTATCCAAGAGTTTGGGGGAATATACTGCGTAAGTTGTGTGTGTGTGTGTGCGCGTTTGTGTGTATAAGTAAGTCTGTAGGTTTTATGGCTATTCGTGGGTGTTGTATAATTGGACAGAAAGTAAGACTCAATTAGAAATGCAGACTAAGTCATTTGGACCATATCCTGTAGATAGTAGAGACCGTTAAAGCTTCTGAGCTGTGAGAGGATCTGAGCTGTATTTTAGGAAGAACATTCAGGCAGTAGTGTACAAGGTATTTTGGTGTGGGGAAATATTGGAGGCAGGGAAACTACTCAGGAGGAATTGGCAGTCATTCAGGCAGTACACATTTAGGGCCTCAGCTAGGGCAGCAGCATTAAGAGTAGAAAGTTAAGGATACATGTGAGAACATGTTCTCTCGTAACTAGTTTCCAGTATTGAGCTTCCTCGTGCTCTACTGTTGATTTTCCATTTTTAAATTTGGGGTTTATTTATTTTGATTTCCGGGGAATTTCATTACCCTCACACGGATCTCAATGTACTCAGTCAGTAAGTGATTCAAGTCAGTAAGGACTAGAGATTCTTTAAAAATTCACAGTCGGATTAAAGATCCCAAATCTGGTTTGTTAAAATTTGATCACTTGGGATTTGATTTAAGGAAAGGGATTTGGCTATGATGTCTTTGAGAAATTCCAGGTATAGGATTTTTTTTTCATAATCTTAAAATTTATTTTAATTTTTAATTTTTTGAAATTATTAGATTTTATTATTTATTTATTTAAGAAATATGGTCTTGCTCTGTTGTCCAGGCTAGATTTGAACTGTTAGGCTCAAGTGATCTTCTCACCTCAGCCTCTTGAGTCCACTGTGCCTGGCTTTAGATTTTAAATTTAGTTAATTAATTAATTATTGTAATTTTTTTTGAGATGGTGTTTCGTTCTTTTGCCTAGGCTGGAATGCAGTGGCTCAGTCTCGGCTCACTGCAACCTCCGACCCCCGGGTTCAAGTGATTCTCCTGCTTCAGCCTCCCGAGTAGCTGGGAGCTGGGATTATAGGCGCCTGCCACTCCGCCTGGCTAATTTTTGTATTTTTAGTAGAGATGGGGTTTCGCCATGTTGGTGAGGCTGGTCTCGGACTCCTGACCTCAGGTGATCCACCTGCCTGGGCCTCTGAAAGTGCTAGGATTACAGGTGTGAACCATCATGCCCGGCCTTAATTATTTATTTTTATTCCTTTTTTTTTTTAGAGACATAATATTAGTGTTTCAGCCAGGTGGGAGTGCAGTGTACCAATTATAACTCACTGTAGCCTCAAACCTCTTGGTGAAAATGATCCTCCCACATCAACCTCCCAAGTAACTGGAATTAGAGGCTTGTGCCACCTCACCTGGCTTAGATTTTATTTTTAAAGCAATTTTAGGTTTATAGAGTTCCCATGTACTCCCTCTCCCTTATAGCTAGTTTCTCTTATCATTAATACTTTTAATTAGTATGTTAGATTGTCATTGATGAACCAATATTGATATATTATTATTAATTAAAGTCCATAGTTTACATTGGGGTTTCATTTTTGTGTTGTACAGGTCTATGGGTTTTGACAAATGTATAATGTCATGTATCCATGATTACCATATTGTACAAAGTAGTTTCACTGCCCTAAAAATCCCCTTTGCTCCACCTATTCATTCCTTACCCCATCCCTCAACCCCTGGTAACACCACTGATCTCCACTTTCTCTCTAGTTTTACCTTCTCTAGAATGTCATGTAGTTGGAACTATACAATAAGCCGGATTTTCTGATTGGCTTCTTTCTCTTAATAGCATGCATATAGGTTCCTCCATGTCTTCTCATGGCTTAATAGCCCATTTCTTTTTATTGCTGAATTAATATTCCATTGTATGGATATATCACAGTTTATCTATTCTCCTACTGAAGGACATTCGTGTGTGTGTGTGTGTGTGTGTGTGTGTGTGTAAGTTTTTAGCTTATTCGGATAAATACCTAGCAGTCTGGTTACTGAATTGTATGGTAAACCTATTTAGTCTTGCTCTTAATGGCATTTATTTTAAGTAATCGAATCATGGAATTGCTTGTGGGTGGATTGTGCTTTTGTGTTTCAGCTTTGGTGGATTCTTGGGTGCACTCCATGGCTGAGACCTGTGCATCTTCTTTTTCAGGTGTGAGTGTGGCAACCTGCATGGCCATCCTGCATGTGGGTAGTGCCCAGCAAGTGCGGACAGGGTCCACGAGCTCCAAAGAAGATGACTATGAAAGTGACGCAGCTACAATTGTCCAGAAATGTGTAAGCCAAAGATCTGGGGATAAGGGAAGCTTGATTGTTCAAATGAGGGAGTATGGCCAGTTCCACTTTCTTCCATGATAGAACAAAGAACTTAAAGTATTCTCCACACTACTTTCCCTGGGTACTAGTAGGTCTAAGAGGTAGGCATCCAGCTTGTTGATTTGGTATATTGGTTGATTTGGTATATTGCTGTTTCCCTATCTCTGTAGAACACACTTGAAAGATTAGCCATTAATTCAGCAAATACGTTTGAGGGCTTACTGTGTGCCCGTGTACTTTTAGGGGAATGCGGTAAACAGGAAAATATGGGATAGTAATTAAGTGCACTGAAACAATACATTGTGATTAAGAGTGATCTGGGCCGGGCGCAGTGGCTCACACCTGTAATCCCAGCACTTTGGGAGGTGGGTGGATCACCTGAGGTTAGGAGTTCAAAACCAGCCTGGCCAGCATGGTGAAACCCCATCTCTACTGAAAATACAAAAATTAGCCAGGTGTGGTGGCGCATGCCTGTAATCCCAGCTACTCTGGAGGCTGAGGCAGGAGAATCGCTTGAGCCTGGGAGGTGGAGTTTGCAGGGAGCTGAGATCACACCATTGCACTCCAGCCTGGGCAACAAGAATGAAACTCCATCTTTAAAAAAAAAAAAAAGTGATCTGATGTGGAGCTCTGCATGCTGCTTTTGATTGGGAGTAGGGATGGCTTCTGAGATGGTGACATATGATCCACATGAAAAGAGGGAGTCAGCTCCATGTGAAGGTCAAGGAAAGTGCGATGGAATGTATCATTGAAAAGAGGATATTGAACTCTTCAAGTTAAACTGATTTGGGTAGGATTTAGCATTTATAATGAAATCTGTCAGCTTGTTTAGATTTTTGTATCTATTTGATATTGTACAGCTCGAAATCTATGACATGATTGGACAAGCAATCAGCAGTTCTCGCCGAGCTGGTGGTGAGGTAAGAAGCTTATCTGTCTCTGCTGCATACTTACTATCTTGTCCTCTGTGAGATGTGAATATCTCTATGATTATGTTTTTTATTTTGTGCCTTTTACAACAGCACTATCAGAATTTCCAATTGCTGGGTGCTTGGTGCTTGTTAAACAGCCTTTTCCTCATATTGAACCTCAGTCCTACTGCACTGGCTGATAAGGGGAAAGAGAAGGACCCGCTGGCCGCCCTCCGAGTCAGAGACATCCTTTCTCGTACTAAAGAGGGAGTGGGCTCTCCTAAACTGGGGCCTGGAAAAGGGTATGTGTCTACTTGATCGTAACTTATATTTTGTTTTATTTACCTAACATTTTATATTGACAGGGAGCTAGTATGACTTCATATCAATAGGAAAATTTGTCTTCCTACCTGGTTTGAATTTAACAACTAAGATAATGATCATGATCTGTTATCTCCACAACATAGCTTGGTGATTTTTAGATAAGTCACTCATTCTCTTTGATCCAATTTCCTCATCTATCAGAGGGGAAAAATATCTGTGCAATGTGTATTTCAGGAATTTTATGAAGTTCAAATCAGAAAAACATGTTTCTGTCTTGTAAAGCAGGCTTGTTTGACTTGGAGTTGAGTTCTTGCATGTATAACCCATAAGATGAGAATATTGTTAGGGCCTGCTGGTTTGCTTCCTGTAATATTTGCGATTATTTTAACGAACTCTGAAAGAAGAGATAAGACCAATGTGCTGTTCAGGTTTCGTTTTCTAAGCCCAGGTGTTTCTGGATTTTATTTTTTCATTCAATCCCTATCATATGCTAGGCCCTATTCTAGGCATTGAGGATATAGCACTAAACAAAGTGATGCCCTTGCCTTTATGGAGTTTATTTTATAGTTGGAGAAACAGTAAACAAATCTACTAATGAGTAGATTATAGATAATCATATATAAATGTTGTGAAGAAAAAGATGTCAGAGCGAGGGGCCGGAGAGTCATAGGGGTTTATTTTATTTTATTTTTTTGAGACAGAGTCTCCCTCTGTTGCCCAGGCTGGAGTGTAGTGGCGCGATTGTGGCTCACTGTAACCTCCAATTCAGGGGTTCAAGCAATTATCGTGCCTCCCAAGTAGCTGGGATTACAGGTGTACGCCACCACACCCAGCTAATTTTTGTATTTTTAGTAGAGATGGGGTTTCACCATGTTGGCCAGGCAGGGTTTTGAACTCTTGACCTCAAGTGGTTTGCCCACCTCAGGCTCCTAGAGTGCTGGGATTACAGGTGTGGGCCACTGTGCCCAGCCCAGGGCTATTATTTTAGTTAGGATGATCCAGAAAGGGCTCCAAAGATGTGGTGTAGAGACCATATGTCAGGTAACAGAGCTATATAAGTATTTGGGGTAGAATTGTTCAGGTTTGAGATGGAAGTATGATTGACATTGCTGAGGATCAGCTAGGTCTGTGTGGCTAAAATGGAGAAACCAAGGTGGAAGAGTGGTAGAAAATTAGTCAGACAGGTAGCCAGTGGCCAGATCATCTAGGGCCAAGTGCACTCAGTAACGGTTAGAGAGATTAAACAAGGGAGAGATGCAACCTGATTTATTAGTGATCTGAGAATAGACTGCAGGGCATAAGAAGCAGGGAGAACAGTTAACATCAAATGCATCATTCCAGGTGAGATATGAAAGTGACTTGAATAGGGTGGTGTGGCAAAGGCAGAGAAAAGAGGTCAAATTGGAATATATTTGGAAGGTACAGCTGTCAGGATTTACTGATGGCTTGCATGTTGGATGTGAAAAAGATGACATCACGATTTTTTGGCTTGAGGCCACTGGGTTGTATAATTTACTGATACCAGAAACACTTGTTTAGGAGTGGGTTGAGTGGGAGGAAGGGGAAGAAATAAAAACGTAATCTTGGCCATGCGGAGTGTAAGATGACTGTCAGACCTCTATGTCAGATGTTGTTGAGTGGGCAGTTGGATATGTGAGTCCGGCGTTTCAGGAAGAGGTCACAACCTGGACTGCATTAACAAATTACCCTCTGAGCATCTTCTCTGTCCCAGGCTCTATGTTAGTTCTGGGTGCTGTGATGAACATAAAAATGGACATATTCTCAAGAGACATGAAGTATATATCCATACAAATATATCTTTTTCTTTCTTTTTTTTTTGTTTTTGAGGCAGAGTCTCGCTCTGTTGCCTAGGCTGGAGTGTAGTGGTGCAATCTCAACTCATTGCAACCTCTGTCTCCCAGGTTCAAGCAATTCTTGTGCCTCAGCCACCAAGTAGCTAGGATTACAGGTGTGCACCACCAGCCCAGCTGATTTTTTTTTGTTTTTGTATTTTTAATAGAGATGGGGTCTTGCCATGTTGGCTAGGCTGGTATTGAACTCCTGGCCTCAAGTGATCTGCCCACCTCAGCATACCAAAGTACTGGGATTACAGGCATGAGCCAGTCTGGCTGGCCATGTCAGATTGTATCTAGAGAGTATTAGAACAGGGGCATTTGACCTGGCTAGGGACATCAGAGCAGGCTTCCTCAAGGAATTAAGCTGAAATCTGAAACCAGTATTGACATGGTAAGGTGATAGATACTAGGCAAAGTAAGGAGGTGAGAGTGTTTCAAAGCAAACGGTAGTTTGTGATTTTATGAGTGGCCATTTTCATTCTTGGCGTTGTAAAGGGAAAGGAAAGAATGCCAAGAAGTATATCCTTAGAAGTAGCAGTCACGCTTTTTTTCTTTCTTTCTTTTTTTTTTTTTTTGAGATGGGGTCTTGCTCTGTTGCCCAGGCTGGAGTGCAGTGGCACCATCTCTGCTCACTGCAAGCTCTACCTCCCGAGTTCATGCCATTCTCCTGCCTCAGCCTCCTGAGTAGCTGGGACTACAGGTGCCCGCCACCACGCCCAGCTAATTTTTTGTGTTTCTAGTAGAGACGGGGTTTCACCATGTTAACCAGGATGATCTAGATCTCCTGACCTCATGATCCATCCGCCTTGGCCTCCCAAAGTGCTGGGATTACAGGTGTGAGCCACCCCTCCTGGCCGCAGTCAGGCTTTTAAAATGGCTGTTGTTTCTTTATATTTTAAAAGAATGCATGTATGTTGTATAAGTGACAAGCCATAAAGATGGGCATAAATAGGAAAGGTAAAAATGATCCCAAATTCTACCACTCAAATTGGTAAACATTCTTTTAGACATTTTTCTGTGCACATATAAAAACTATGTAAGTTTACAAAAATGGGATCACAGTATATGAAATAGTGCAACATCTTTTCAGTGACACTATTAAAATGTCTAAGTTTTTAATGGCCAGCAGTATTCCACTATGTAAATATACCATAGTTACCTAATTCCCCTATTGCTAAGCACTTATTTAGATTGTTCCAAATGTCTTGTTTTGATAAATTTTGCTTTGATAACTTCCTGAAATATAAACTTTTGGGAATTTAATTGTCCTCTTGGGATGAATTCCCAAAAGTGCCATTGTTAGGACAAAGGGCTCACACATTTAAACACTGGAAATGTTTTCTCAAACTACTCTTTAGAAAAGTAACACTAATTTGCATTGACACCAGCTGTGTGCCTATGTGCCCATTTCCCCATGCTCTCTTTGACACTGGGTATGGTATGTCTTCATGTTTGCTTATCTTAGAGGAGAAAATGCTATGATATTTCATGTATTTGTATTTCTTTGATTACTAGTGTGATTGTATTTCATTTCACGTATTTATTGGTCATTTGTATTTCTTTTTTTTTTTTTTTTTTGAGATGGAGTGTCGCTCTGTCGCCCAGGCTGGAGTGCAGTGGTGCGATCTCAGCTCACTGCGAGCTCTGCCTCCTGGGTTTCACGCCTTTCTCCTGCCTCAGCCTCCTGAGTAGGTGGGACCACAGGTGCACACCACCACGCCCGGCTAATTTTTTGTATTTTTGGTAGAGACGGGGTTTCACTGTGTTAGCCAGGATGGTCTCGATCTCCTGACCTCGTAATCCGCCTGCCTCGGCCTCCCAAAGTGCTGAGATTACAGGCGTGAGCCACCGCGCCTGGCCAGTTATTTGTATTTGTTTTGTAAACTGCCTTATGTCCTTTGCCTTGGTTTTCTTTTTGGTATTTGTCATTTTCTTTTTAATTTTTTTATTATTATTTTTACAAAGATGGAGTCTCACCTTGTCTCCCAAGCTATAGAGCAATGGTAGGATTATAGTTCACTGTAACCTTGAACTCCTGGGCTCTGGTGATCCTCCCATCTCAGCCTCCTGAGTAGCTAGGACTACAGGTGTGCACCACCATGCCCAGCTAATTTTTAAAATTTTTTGTAGAGATGGGATCTTGCTGCGTTGACCAGGCTGGTTTCGCACTCTTGGCCCCAAGCAATCCTCCTGCCTCAGCCTCCCAAAGTGCTGGGATAAAGATGTGAGCCCCCGCATCTGGCCTGTGTTTGTTCTTTTCACTTTTTGATTTATATGAACTTGTAGATCAGATATATTGACCTTTTGTTATGTGGACATTTTGGATAGGAGGGAAATACTTGACTCAAATGTAATTAATTTTATTTTCTTTTTCTTTTTCTTTTTTTTTTTGAAACAGAGCCTCACTGTATCGCCCAGGTTGGAGTGCAGTAGTATGAACACAGTTCACTGCAGCCTCCACCTCCTGGGCTCAAGTGATCCTTCTGCCCCAGCCTATTGGGTAGCTGGCACCACAGGTGTGCACCATCATGTCTGGCTAAGTTTCTCATATTTTGTAGAGACGGGGTCTTGCCATGTTGCCCAGGTTGGTCTTGAACTTCTGGGCTCAAGCGGTCCTCCCACCTTGGCCTCCCCAAGTGCTGGGATTATAGGCATGAATCGCTGCTCCCGGCCTCTCTTTTATTCTCTTAGATTTGTTTCCAGATATTTTATAGAAGTTGGTAATTCTAACCTTTTTCTTTTCAAAACAATGACTCTTTGAAAGTTCAATCTACATTTAAAAGTCAGCATCTTTGCGTATGCCATTAGCTTTGAACTGATTGTTTAAATTCCAAAAAATTTTCGATTTGGGAGTTTCTTCTATTCCAGGAGGATTTATTTATTTATTTATTTATTTATTTATTTATATATATATATATATATATATATTTATATTTTGAGACGGAGTCTCGCTGTGTTGCCCAGGCTGGAGTGCAGTGGCCGGATCTCAGCTCACTGCAAGCTCCGTCTCCCGAGTTTACGCCATTCTCCTGCCTTAGCCTCCTGAGTAGCTGGGACCACAGGCACCCGCCACCTCGCCCAGCTAGTTTTTTTGTATTTTTTAGTAGAGACGGGGTTTCGCCGTGTTAGCCAGGATGGTCTCGGTCTCCTGACCTCGTGATCCGCCCGTTTTGGCCTCCCAAAGTGCTGGGATTACAGGCATGAGCCACCGCGCCCGGCCTATTTATTTATTTTTTGTTTTAAGACAAGGTCTTGTTCTGTCACCCAGGCTGGAATGCAGTGGCGCACCTCAGCCTCCCAAATCGCTGGGACCATAGGTACATGCCACCATGCCCAGGTAGCTATTTAATTTTTTTGTAGAGATAGGGTCTCCCTCTCTAGGTTGCCCAGGCTGGTCTCAAATTCCTAGGCACAAGTGATTCTCTCATCTCGGCCTCTCAAAAGTGTTGGGATTTAAGGTGTGAGCCACCGTGCCCAGCCTAGTCCAGGAATTCTTAACCTGCAGATCCTTAGGCCATCTGTGGATGGGGTTCAAGGAGATTGTGAACTTCAGAAATTATATGCAGATGTATGTATGTACAATTTTTTTTTTCTGAAGAAAGGTCCACAGAGTCTGAAAGGGGTCTGAGACCCCAAAATGGCACTCTTTCAGAAGTTTTCAGTAATTTATTGTTAATTATTTTAAGGATTGTGTTTTCCTTTTTCTTTGTGTAGGCATCAGGGATTTGGGGTACTCTCAGTAATATTGGCAAACCATGCCATCAAACTGCTAACGTCACTCTTTCAAGACCTACAAGTGGAGGCGCTTCACAAGGTAAGGAGGTTATCCCCATGGTAACCAGCATATTGATTGCGGGATCCACTTCTGGCCAAACTAGTTTGATCCACCAACTCAAGTTGTTTTTTCTGGCTGAGTAGTATCATTAATTGCCCTTTGATATCATTGCCTTCAGGGTTGGGAGACAGATGGCCCCCCTGCAGCCTTGAGCATTATGGCCCAGAGCACTTCCATACAGAGGATTCAACGGCTGATTGACTCTGTCCCACTGATGAACCTGCTCTTGACGTTACTTTCAACTTCCTACAGAAAGGTGGGTGGGAGTCAAGCCATTGATAATTTAGAAGAATGTCTCATAATTTATATATGATACATATTATATGTTTTATACTATATATAAAATATATAACATATATAAATATATTTGTTTTATAGATATATATATCTATGAAACCGTCTTGAAATGAGTAAGACTGACTATACACCATGACCTTTATAGACCCAAAGTTGTGGTAATGGTGTTGAAGAAGTGAGAAATTCTTAACGGGTTGAATCTATCCAAACATTTGAATCAGTTGTTGATGATCAGTTTTGTGATACACATAGCTACTTGGTGATTTGTGATGATTGGCCTACTGAAGCAGAAGCATAGAGGACACTATGGAAACACTCCTTTTTTTCAATTCTTGTCCACGTCTCTGGTTGGTAATGTTTTTGTAGGATAAAGTGCTGAAAGTCCTTAAGGGAGCTATTAAGAGGCATACTTCTTGGATTTAGGAAAAAATAAAGAGATATGGAGAAAGTTTTCATGTGGTGAATGAGATTAAATAGGATGGCTCTGGTTGTGTAATTGTCATTATCCTAGGCATGTGTCCTGCAGCGGCAGAGGAAGGGCTCCATGAGCAGTGATGCCAGCGCCTCCACCGACTCCAATACTTACTATGAGGATGACTTCAGTAGCACGGAGGAGGACAGCAGCCAAGGTAGGGGCTGCTCTTTTCTCTCTCCCAGAGATAAGCTGTAGAGTGCAAAAGGAGTGTTCTCAGCAGATTCCTGTAGTTTCCTGAACAAACAAAAGTTTCCATTTTGTTTTCACCTGCTTAGCCTGGACCTTGGTTTTATGTGCACTCAAAGATGACATGTTATTTAAGATCAAGTTGAGCTGTTGATGAATGAATGATGGACACAACTTTCAGCCAAGCCTGGGTTACTTTTCATTCCTTTCCCTCCAAAATCAGAAAACATCTCAGTTATTCCATATTTCTTCCTGTGTTGTCTCATTTTGTGACCTCTGCTCTAAGCTTTCTCAGTGAAACTCAGAAGGTCACATGTGAGGTGTTCGGTTTGGATGTTGTCACAGTCATAGTTTAGGGAAGCTTGAGTAGAGAAACCTAATCCTGTTGTAGTGAACACACTGGCATGCCCTCCTGCCTTAGTTTGATGAGAGAGTGAATAAGGTAAGTACCTCAGATTCTTTCATAATCAAGTTTGTGGGAACAATGTGAAATACGGAGGAAGACGTGATTCTTACCATCCTTTGATTTATGGTTGATAAGGCAGGTATAAATTTGCTCTTGAAAATGTTTGGCTTGTTACCAGTTAAATAATGTGAAGTTGTCTCTCTTTCTTTGTTGGGCTCCTTAAAGAAAAAATAAATCAGCTGGGCGTGGTGGCTCACACCGGTAATCCCAGCACTTTGGCAGGCTGAGGCAGGTGGATTACAAGGCCAGGAGTTCGAGAGCAGCCTGGCCCATATGGTGAAACCCCGTCTCTACTAAAAATACAAAAATTAGCTGGGCATGGTGGCACGTGCCTGTAGTCCCAGCTACTCTGGAGGCTGAGGCAGGAGAATTGTTTGAACTCAGGAGGTGAAGGTTGCAGTGAGCCAAGATTGCGCCACTGCACTCCAGCCTGGGTGACAGAGTGAGACTCCCTCTCAAAAAAAAAAAAAAAAAAAAGAAAAAAAAATCAGTTTTATTGGGGTGTAATTTACATGCAATAAGATGCTCTTATTTTATGTATGCATTTAGATGAGTTTTGATAAAAAAAAAAAAATGCAACCTTGTAACCACCATCACAGTCGGGATGTCCTTGTGTTCCTTTTGACTTAAGCACTTTCAGGAAGCAGTTGCACTAAAAACATTAAAAAAAAATTATTTTCATTACTTTCTCTTTCTCTATTCAGACGATGACAGTGAGCCTATTTTGGGGCAATGGTTTGAGGAGACTATTTCTCCCAGTAAAGAGAAAGCAGCACCTCCGCCCCCTCCCCCACCTCCTCCACTGGAAAGCTCTCCTCGGGTTAAAAGCCCCAGTAAGCAGGCCCCTGGTGAGAAGGGCAACATTTTGGCGAGTCGCAAAGATCCTGAGTTGGTAAGAGTAGGTTTGTAAGGTTTAGGGGAAGTGGACATGGGGAACTAGGGGTATGAGAAGCAGATCATTTGAACTCAAACATTTTGTGGCTGGATAATGTAATGTTTAAAGATATTTTTGCTTAGGACTTATATGTCTTCATTATGTGTCATTAAATATCTTGTGTGACTGTTACTGTTTCTCTGCTGGCCTTTAGAATTAATCAGAAGTAGGTTTGAAACCTACTTCTATCACTTACTGGCTTTGTGACTTGGGGCAAGAATCTGAAGTTTTTCCAGCCTTAGTTTTGTCTCCTATCATATGAGAGTGATTATACCAGCATCTAAAGGTGTTGTGACATCTTAAAGAGAGACTGTTTGTAAAGTGCTTAGCATAAGTCGGATACATCATAAGTGCTTGCTATGGTTGAACTGTTGGTTCAACTAGTATTGATTATCTAGTAAGTGTCAGTCCCCATTCTGATGATATGAGTCAGATACAATTCTTGCCTTCATATTTATAGCTTACAGTCTAGTCAAGGATGTGGACATAAAACATTTATATAATAATTCAATTTAATTTTAGTAGAGAAGAGCTAGGAATTCTATATATGTATAATAATCATTAATATAGGCTTCAGGATTGAATATATCAGTAATGAATTGGAGCTGGACAAAGGACCTTAGGAGAACAAGAGAAATGGGTCAGTCTATGTGGAAATCCTGTTTTCATACACTGTTCTGTAACATCTGTTATAATTAAACTGGAATACCATTTTGTGTAGGTAGAATTACATGGGAAAGAGAGACTCTCATAATGAAACTTAGGCCCACTGTAAGTGATTTAAAATCTGATTCTTTCATTCATTGTGTTTATTGCATGAGACCTCTGAGCATATTTTATTTTTGATTTGTAATCAGAGTTTATAGGAACGCTGGGCTTATGACCCTGATAAGAACTTATTTTTTGTGTTCCTTTCAGTTCTTAGGTCTGGCTTCCAACATTTTGAACTTCATCACCTCTTCCATGTTGAACTCTCGGAACAATTTTATCCGAAACTATCTGAGTGTATCTCTTTCAGAACACCATATGGCCACCCTAGCCAGTATCATCAAGGAGGTAGACAAAGATGGACTCAAGGGTCAGTAGACAAGATATGTGCCTGGTGGATTTTTTTTCTCATGGAGTTTGGCTGTTGGCAGGGAGGTGTGGTGCATTCAATAGCTGCTTAAATAATTGACTTTTCTACTTATCTTCAAGGTTCATCAGATGAAGAGTTTGCTGCAGCTCTCTATCACTTCAACCACTCGCTGGTGACCTCTGACCTTCAGTCACCTAACCTGCAGGTTTGTGTGTGCTGTGACTATCTAAATAAGGCTCATGACACCAGCTTCCATAGGCTGCAGCTCCAATTGTTTGTTTGTTTGTTTGTTTGTTTGAAATGGAGTCTTGCTCTGTTGCCCAGGCTGGAGTGCAGTGACACGATCTTGGCTCACTGCAACCTCCACCTCCCAGGTTCAAGCGATTCTCCTGCCTCAGCCTCCAGAGTAGCTGGGATTACAGGTGTGTGCCACCATGCCTGGCTAATGTTTATATTTTTAGTAGAGATGGGTTTTCACCATGTTGGCCAGGCTGGTCTCAAACTCCTGACCTCAGATGATCCACCCACCTCAGCCTCCCAAAGTGTTGGGATTACAGGCATGAGCCACTGCACCCGGCTTGTAGCTCCAATTGTTAAGGAGCAGTTTGTCATTAAATCCCCTCCCTGGAAAGAGCGTTGAGAGGTGATTCTAATACGTCCCTGTGCCTTATATTTAGGATCATTTCCAGAAAAAAACAAAATGTCCTTTTTCTTAAGTCAGTAAGCTTAAAGAAAAGGAAAACCCACAAAAACAGAAACTCCTGATGATTATGCTAGCAGAAAAGCGGACAAATACACAAGGAGGCAATTTATATGAAAATAAGTATAAGTGGTCAATAAACATAGGAAGAGTATTCAACACCCCTCGTAATTGAAGAAAGACAAAATGTGTGTTTTAAAAGAATCAATCAAATTATAGGAGATAGATACTGTCATATACACTTGTACTTGCAAACCCACCACCAAAACAAAATCTAGGACATTGATTGTGAACTTCCAATCTTATGGTTCTCTCTCCCCACTGAAATAGCTGATGTCTTGAATCCTACATCTCAAGTTCCTTATGTCCTTAGTCATATATGTGTATGTATGTGTATGTACATATATAATCTGTATTCCTTAAATTTAAAAAAAGTTTTAATATTTGCTTGTAGTTTTATAGCAAATGACATCATGCTCTATGTAATGTTTTCAGGCTCTCTCTTTTTTTCATGTAGTATGATATAGGACTGTAATGCCAAGATTCATCTATGTTGTTATATATTTCTATAGTTCTTGTTTGGACTAATGTGTGATATTCCATTATGTTTGTGACTCAAAACCACAATGAGATACCACTTCACTTACACCCATTAGGGTGGCTATTATTAAATGGAAAGTAAGTGTTGGTGAGGATGTAGAGAAAGTGGAATTCTTGTTGCATTGCTGGTGGGAATGTAAAATGGTACAGTATCTGTGGAAAATAGTATGTCAGTTCTGCAAAAAATTACATATAGAATTACTATATGGTGGCACGTGCCGGTAGTCCCAGCTACTCAGGAGGCTGAGGCAAGAGATCACTTGAACCTGGGAGTTTGAGGCTGTAGTATGCTATGATTGCGCCTGTGAATAGCCTCTGTACTTTAGCCTGGGCAACATAGCAAGATCCCCATCTGCCAAAAAAAAAAAATAGAATTACCATATGATCCAGCAGTTCTACTTATATACCCCAGAAGAAATGAAAGCAGGGGCTTGAACAGGTGTTTATCCACCCATGTTCATAGCAGTATTGTTCACAGTAGCCAGAAGGTGGAAGCAACCCAGGTGTCCATTGACGTTTGAATGGATAAACAAAACATCCATCCCTGCAATGAAAGTTGTACAGCCTTCAGAAGGAAGGAAAGTGTGACCCATGCTACGGCATGGATGAACCATAAAGACATGATACTGAATAAGTCAGTCACAGAAGCATAAGTACAATGCTGTATGGTTCCACTTCAGAGGTACTTAGGTAGTCAAATTCATAGAGACAGAAAGTAGAGTGCTGGTTGCCTGGGGCAGGGAGATGGGAAAATGGGGACTTGGTGTTTAGTGCGTACAGTGTTTCAGTTTGGAAAGATGAAAAAGTTCTGGACGTGGATGGTGGTAAGGGCTGCAGAATAATGTGTATGTACTTAATGCCACAGAACTGTTCATGTACAAATGGTTGAAATGGTAAATTTTATGATACTTTACCACACAAGAAAAGTAAAACAAAAATAGTGCTTGGTACCTAGTACTAATACCTACTAAATGTTAGCTCTCTTTATAATTGTATCATTGTTTAATATTATTATTGCGGTTTCTTGTTTCATTTGTTCAATACATATTCACTGGGCACCTACTATGTGCCAGGTACTATTATAGACACTGAAGAGGTAAAGATAACTTGAATTGGTGTGGGATCATGAAAAAGGAGGGAGATACAGCATAGGACATTTAGCAGAGATCATGGGCCATTATTTGAATGGGGTGAAGAGCATGGAAAGGAAGGAGTCCTGGATATTACCTGAGTTTAAAACTCAAATGAAACTAGAAGGATGCTGTTGTCATTAATAGAGATAGGAAAGTCAGGAAGGAGAGTTGGTTTAGGGGTAAGAGAGACTGGGTTTTATTTTGTTTATTTTTTTTAGAGGTGGGGATCTTACTATATCTCCCAGGCTGGTCTTGAACTCTGGGCTCAAGCAGTACTCTTGCCCTCAGCCTTTTGGGACTATGTGTGTGTGCCACCGCTCCCCAGCTGGTTGGTCCTGCCTCCCTCCCTCCCTCCCTTCTTGCCTGCCTCCCTCCCTCCCTCCCTGCCTTCTTGCCTGCCTCCCTCCCTCCTCCCTCCTCCCTCCCTCCCTCCCTCCCTCCCTCCCTCCCTCCCTTCCTTCCTTCCTTCCTTCCTTCCTTCCTTCCTTCCTTCCTTCCTTCCCTCCCTCCCCCCCCACCCCCGCCCCATCTATCTGTCTGTCTTCCCGATGGGGTCTTGCTATGTTGCCCAGGCTGCTCGAACTCCTGGCCCAAGTAATCTTACCACCTCAGTATCCCATATAGCTAGGACTGTAGGTATGAGCCACTGTGCTCAGCCTAAGGTTTCAGTTGAACTATGATGAAGTTTTGGGGTGCCAGTGTCTAGAAAATAGTTGGGAATGTGAGTCTGAAATTCAGGAATTAAATTGGGGCAATTTTTGAAGTAATGAGAAACAATAAGACTAGCAAGAGAGCTGAAGGCTGAGGCTGAACCCTCAGAAATGCCAGTATGAAAGAGGAGTGGAAGAAGGGAGGACTCAGCCAGAGTTCTGCTGCTAGATGGACTGTGGTGCAGTTTGACTTCTTAGAGAGTCAGTTACTTTATTTAGAGCTCAGAAGGAAGGATTGGGGTGGGAGGGAAAGACCAGGTTCCTGTGGAATGTTAACTCATTTCTGTGGCTCTGAGGCCTGAAAAACTGACACAAAGATGAAAAACAAGAGCTAAAAAAAAGCGTTAAAAAATAGCATTATAAAGAATATGTGTTACTTATCCATATGAATGGCTAGGTATGCCCCTTGATTTGAACATTTAGATTTTTTTCCTGATTTTTCCATTATTAGAATTGTGCTACAGTTAGTATTTTTCACGTAGCTAAGGTAGGTTTTTTTTTTTTAATTGTTTCATTGAACTTAGGAAATTAAGAAGTTGTTTATGACTGTGTTGAGAACATGGTGTTGAGAATGGTGGTTAAGAACATGGTTTTAGAGGCCAGGTGCGGTGGCACTTTGGGAGGCGGGTAGATTGCTTGAGGCCAGAAGTTTGAGACCAGCCTGGCCAACATTGTGAAACCCTGTCTCTACTAAAAATGAGAAAAATTAGCCAGGCATGGTGGCACATGGTACCATGTACCAGTAGCTGGTAATCCCAGTACTCAGGAGACTGAGGCACAAGACTTGCTTGAATCCAGGAGGCAGAGGCTGCAGTGAGCCGAGATCGCGCAGCTGCACTCCCGTGATCTCAGTGATGGAGTGAGACTCTGTCTCAAAAACAAAAAAGAACATGGTTTTAGAGATAAACCTGGCTTTACCACTTAGAGACCTTAAAGCTTTGGTCATGTTCTTCACATTCCCTCATCAGTGACATGGAGTACATAATACTTGCTATCTCTGCCTGGCACATCCTGTGCGACAATAAAGTACACTCTGCGCTTAGCTCAACCTATGGTAACTGCTCTTGAGGCCAGCGACATTTTGCATAGCATTCATTTTCAAGGAAGGGTCCTTGAGGATGTAGTATAAAAATATAATTTAATTTGGCAGACTTAGAAATTTATCCTACATCCCTCAGTAGCCATGCTTTGTGTCTTCTGAAGCCAAATGAGAAAGCAGGCATTTGTCTGGTTTTCCATTGGCATCCTGCTCAGTGTGTGTGTGTGTTTGAGAAGAAAATTTGCAGCTTAGCTAACTTGAGCTGAAAATGAAGCTCATTTTGAAAGACATGCTCCACCTGGAGGTAAAGAACAGCCTTGTTGAGTTCTGGGTGCTGTCAGATCTCATAGGCAGAATTTCTCTGCCAATACTGCGAATCTCTTAAGTTATTGGATCTTTCCCTTTTGGGTGTTATTTGTATTATGTAACTGATTATTAAAGAAAAACTGTTAGCTATTATAGTTGCTCAAGAAGTTTGCTTTCAAAGGCAACAACTTTTCATGTTTTGTCCATTTACAAAATTATCCCAATTCTGGTATCTCAATGCTTTTCTCCTTTTTCAGGAGCCCATATCTGACACTCATTAACTATAAATGTTAATGAGGTTAGATCAGTAAATTTTCATTTATGTTTTTCTCATTTGTTGACCTAAATGATCTTTATCCAAACTATTCCAATATCTGAATTTCTGGGTCCTTCTTTCTTTAAAATATTCTGTCCAATACTAAAACAAACAAACATTTGAGAACATGAGTAACCTTTTGACTTTATCCTATATCTGTTTCCTAATGTTCTGTTCCATGTCTGTCTTGTCAGAACACACTGTTGCAGCAGCTAGGAGTGGCTCCTTTTTCTGAGGGCCCTTGGCCCTTGTACATTCACCCTCAAAGCCTCTCTGTGCTTTCACGCCTCCTGCTCATCTGGCAACATAAAGCCAGTGCTCAAGGTGACCCTGACGTCCCTGAATGCCTTAAAGTTTGGGACAGGTAAGATACCTCCAAGAGAAGGCCTATAGAGAAGGTTATTTCCTTTTTTATTTGTTTGACTTTGTAGTTAATCTGTGGCTTTGATACATTGCTGTAATGATAATGTTTAGAGGGGAAAGGGTAGAAGAGGGATGGAGTTGGAGATGTGCTGTTAAAAAAACAAGTATGTCAACTTTGGTCTGGAAATAAAGTCTCCCTGTAGCACATGGCGGATTTGGTTATAATTATTAGATGGAACTACAATCTTGAACAGAACCAATTTTATCCTGATCTGTTTTTTTTGAAAGACAAGCAGGGAAGCCAACTCTGTCCTTGGTTATTTTGCTTTCAACATGAAGCCACTTAGGGGGACTTGCAGTCTTTTTTGGACAAATTTTAAAGAATTTTTTTCCTTGGGGGAAGCTCAGATTAATCATCTAAATCCGCTTTAGATGGACCTGTATTTGCCATTTTTGTTTACATGGTTAGAAGTCTTCAAAGCAGTTTGTTTTCCTAAAAGGCTTTGCTTTCTTTTCCCCATTCTAGGATCAAATAGCTCTAATGCTGGATTTTAGAAATCATAAACCTCCTTGAATGCCAAAGACCCACTATATTTTTCCTGGTGGAATCTTGCAAAAAGGCTGAGAGGGTAGAGGGGTGCAATGAGGGAAACCCTTGTTAAACACACAAATCTCTTTCCTAATATTAAAACACAAATCTCTTTCCTAATAGCCAAAGGCAGTGGAAACATTTGGCTATATTCATTCCTTTTTTGCATAAAAGCTCTTCTGACAAGTTCTCTGAATCGTATACTTTATTTTTTATTGCTTTATAGTCTGTTGAGTTATTTTTGACTATTATCATGCAGTGATTTTTAACCTGTAGTATAAACTCTCAAAACTAGAATTAAATGATAGAATCAAAGTATGGGGAAAAGTGATTGAATTGGTTTTACCTGTCCAAGTTTATTAATCAGAAAGGAACAATAGCAGCATTTTTGGGGGGAGCTTGTAGTACTTTTCATGGTCACAAATGACAGGGTGGGCTTTAATACGCCTGTGTTAAGGCTTGCCTCAAGCGATCCTCCCCTCGACCTCCCCAAGTGTTAGGATTATAGACTGAGCCATTGTGCCTGGCTGGCCAAGTCTGACTTTTTTTAGCCAAAATTTAGTTTCTGTCTTCTCTTTACCATTTAGCCTTTTTTTCTTCCTTAATTTGTTATCTTACTGCCTGGGTTTAGGAAATTTAACTCTTCTAATGCTTGACATTATAACTCTTGGAGAATGCTCTTTTTCCCACCAGACATAGTCATCTTTTATCTCTGGTAGGTTTTTGTCTACAATGAAGCAGAATGCCCTGCAAGGCGTGGTGCCCAATGAGACAGAAGATTTGAATGTAGAACACCTGCAGCTGCTCCTCCTCATTTTCCACAACTTCACTGAGACAGGCCGGCGGGCCATATTGACGCTTTTTGTCCAAATCATCCAGGAGTTGAGCGTCAACATGGATGCTCAGATGCGCTCCGTGCCACTCATCTTGGCTCGCCTCCTTCTCATCTTTGATTATCTGCTTCATCAGTACTCCAAAGCCCCTGTGTATCTGTTTGAGCAGGTACAGACCAACACATTCTTTTTTGCTTCACCATTATTGAGAATTTAATTCTTCTCAGTGGTTACCATGATCTGCAGCCCAAATGACCTAAATAACCTGCTCACTTTAGGTTTCAGGTGTTGGGAGGTTGGTGGGTAGGATTAAGAGAACCACTGATCAAGAGAACCACCATTGTAGTTGATGTTTAGCTGAAGTGATAAGTGTAGATTACTTGATTTGATGCATTTTTTAAAAGTGGAATGTAGGGTGTGTTCAAAGGCATTCTTCCACGAATTGCCCTGCTCTGCCTGTGTCTGATGCAGTGCCCTGAGCATCGGCCCTCAATGAGTATTTGTTAGTGGTTGAATGACAGTCAAGTAGTAACTTTTATGGATTGGTAAATTCCTTTGTTGTAAGGATCCAAAATGAGGATAGGAGGTCTGTTCAAACTTAGCTGTGTTCAGCATTTCTTAAAATGTTTCACTGAGCACTAGTCCCTTTATGTTCCACCAAAAATTGCATTCCAAAAGTAGTCACAGAAAAATCTTTAAATTTTTTTTTTTTTTTTTGAGACGGAGTCTTGCTCTGTGGCCCGGGCTGGAGTGCAGTGGCCGGATCTCAGCTCACTGCAAGCTCCGCCTCCCGGGTTCCCGCCATTCTCCTGCCTCAGCCTCCCGAGTAGCTGGGACTACAAGCGCCCGCCACCTCGCCCGGCTAGTTTTTTGTATTTTTTAGTAGAGACGGGGTTTCACCGTGTTAGCCAGGATGGTCTCGATCTCCTGACCTCCTGATCCGCCCGTCTCGGCCTCCCAAAGTGCTGGGATTACAGGCTTGAGCCACCACGCCTGGCCAAAAATCTTTAAATTTTTATTTTGGTTTATGAGTTTCCCAGGCTTTGGTATACCAAGCTATTATCATACCTGAGTGAAAAGCTGAATGGTGCCCAACAAAACAGAGTATTTAAATGTAGAATACCCACATTCAGACTTCCAAGATTTAGTGTACCGAGCTATTATCATGCCTAAGTGAAAAGCTGAATGGTGACTGTGTATCTTTCTTAATTTCAGTATTTGTGTTTTAAAAGGTACAGCATAACCTGCTAAGTCCTCCTTTTGGGTGGGCAAGTGGATCCCAGGACAGCAACAGCCGCCGGGCAACCAGTCCTCTCTATCATGGGTTCAAAGAAGTAGAAGAAAACTGGTCTAAGCATTTCTCATCAGGTCAGAAAGAAGATTGTCAGTAGGAAACTAACTTACTGGTTCTCATTGGCGGGGTTGAATTGGAAGCTTGGAGACTCTTGGAGGATCTTTGGTCATTTGCTTTAGTGTAATCCCTATGGATGGCAAATCACCTATGGATTAAAACATTTCAGAAATGGACTCCCACATAGCCTGCATTTATTTATTTATTTTTTTAATTTTTTTTTTTTTGAGATGGAGTCTCGCTTTGTCACCCAGGCTGGAGTGCAGTGGCCGGATCTCAGCTCACTGCAAGCTCCGCCTCCCGGGTT
Organism: Rhinopithecus roxellana; assembly: GCF_007565055.1. Lineage (NCBI taxonomy): Eukaryota > Metazoa > Chordata > Mammalia > Primates > Cercopithecidae > Rhinopithecus > Rhinopithecus roxellana. The sequence continues at coordinate 8,238,046 of NC_044560.1, read as the reverse complement.
CACACCATTCTCCTGCCTCAGCCTCCGCAGTAGCTGTGACTACAGGCGCCCGCCACCACGCCCGGCTAGCTTTTTGTATTTTTTAGTAGAGATGGGGTTTCACCGTGTTAGCCAGGATGGTCTCGATCTCCTGACCTCGTGATCCGCCCGTCTCGGCCTCCCAAAGTGCTGGGATTACAGGCTTGAGCCACTGCGCCTGGCCTATTTTTTTTTTTTTTAAATTGAGGCCAGGCACTGTGGCTCATGTCTGTAATCCCAGCACTTTGGGAGGCAGAGGCTGTCAGATCATTTGAGGTCAGGAGTTCAAGACCAGCCTGGCCAACATGGTGAAACCCTATCTCTACTGAAAAAATACAAAAAACATTTAGGCAGACTTGGTGGTGCCTGCCTGTAATCTCAGCTACTCTGGTGGCTAAGGCAGTAGAATCACTTGCACCAGGAAGCAGAGGTTGCAGTCAGCTGAGATTGCACCACTGCACTCTAGCCTGGGCAGCAGAACAAGACTCTATTTCAAGGAAAAAAAAAATTGAGGCTGAGAATGGTGGCTTATGCCTGTAGTCCCAGCACTTTGGGAGGGCAAAGTGGGAGGATCGCTTGAACCCAGGAGTTTGAGACCATCCTTGGCAACATCGATCCCATCTACCAAAAATTATTTTAATAAGTAGCTGGGCATGGTGGCACGTGCCTGTGGTCCCAGCTGCTCGAGAGGCTAAGGTGGGAGGGTCGTTTGAGCTTGAGAGGTTGAGGTTGCAGTGAGCTGTGATCACGCCACTGTACTCCAGCCTGGATGACAGAGTGAGACCCCTGTCTCAAAAAAAATAAAAACTAAAAAATAAATTGAGACACAAGAAATCAGAATCCTGGTGTCTGGCCATGGGGTACAGTATATGGATTCTTGCCACTCTGTGTGATTAATTTTCCTCATTTTCCCTTAGAGTTGTGGTTCTAATGTACAGCTAAATTTCATTTTGGGTCTTGGTGACATGCTGGTCTGAAACTAATGTGAACATGAGATTATCTCTAGTGTTTCTTTCATATAGCAATTGTCTGTTCTTTGGATGAAGTATTTCTTGTGTTTATTTTTAGCGTGCGTTTGCACTTATCCTGAGGATTATTAGATGTTAAGTGTATTTTGTGGAAACATTTTTGAAACCTTAGTATGAGTTTACTGTTCTCTCTTACTATTTGATGTTAGGGAAACAGCATGTAAGTTTAATGTGTTCAGACTAATGACGCGATTTGCTGATTGATTTGATTCTAGAGCACCCTACTTAACTCTTAGAGCAATGGTTCTCAATGGGTGATTTTGTCCCCTCCCCTCTGGGACATTTGGCAATGTCTAGAGATATTTTTGATTGTCATAACTGGGGGTGCTACTGGCATTCAGTGGGTAGAGGCCAGGGCTGCTGTTAAGTCACCTAGAGTGCACAAGATGGCTTCCCATGGCAAACACCTATCTGGCTCCAGATGTCAATATTGTTAAGGTTGGGAAATCTTGTTGTAAAGTGTTTTCTGAGTTTTTACATTGCATACTAGTTAGACAGAGTTAAGAATGAGACCATTCTTTTAATCAGCACATTACTTTTCAGATGCTGTCCCACAACCCAGATTCTACTGTGTCCTGTCCCCGGAAGCCTCAGAGGATGATTTGAACCGACTTGATTCTGTGGTACTAGGAATTTTAAAACTGCATTTTATATGTGGGTCAGATGGTTTCCACCAGAATCAGCCTACTGGGGGGAAAGGGAATAACTGACTTTATAGTCAGAAATGTGGTCTGTGTTACGATTTGAGCTCATTCTAATAGGAAAACGTTACTTGGATATTTATTTGTTGGGTGCACTTTTGCTGTGGGGGTCGTCCTTGCTGGATTGGCACCTCTGGCACTTGATTTTTGAAGACAATCTTTGTTAGCGTTTTTCACATGCAAGTATTTTAATGGACAAAAATAATTGCCTTACTCTCTTATTCTAATGCCTGCAGTTGTGTGCTCACAATAGCTTGCACACTGTGAGTACCATCCCAGAATGGGCGTCTGCTCCAAGGAGAAATTAATGAGTATGATTTGATGGGATATTTTGTCAATCATGAGGATAAATGATAGTGCATAGGCAGTAGGAAAAAATACTTTAAAAATAAAGAAATGATTGTCTTTCTTTCTTTATGTCAGGCATGTGACGTCCTTTTCTCCAAGCTTGTCAAGTATGATGAGCTTTATGCTGCACTGACAGCCCTGCTTGCAGCTGGGTCCCAGCTTGATACAGTTAGGAGAAAGGAAAACAAGAATGTAACAGCCTTGGTAAGATGGTGGAACCCTGAGAAGTCTTTGGGTTGTGTTGGATCATTGATCATTTCTATCAGAAATTTTCTTCTGAGATGTAATCAGTTTATTGAATATTGATTTGCAAAACTGACTAATTCTTCAGTATTTCTAGGTAGTTTGGGTAGCTATGTTCACCTTAAAGAGAATTTAATCAGCTTTTGCATTTTTTTTGGTTACCATTGAGAAAACTGTAATTTAAGAATTATGGCCGGGCATGGTGGCTCAAGCCTGTAATCCCAGCACTTTGGGAGGCCGAGATAGGTGGATCACGAGGTCAGGAGATCAAGACCATCCTGGCTAACACGTCTCTACTGAAAAAATACAAAAAACTAGCCGGGCGTGGTGGCGGGCATCTGTAGTCCCAGCTACTTGGAAGGCTGAGGCAGGAGAATGGCGTAAACCCGGGAGGTAGAGCTTGCAGTGAGCTGAGATCCGGCCACTGCACGCCAGCCTGGGCGACAGAGCGAGACTCCGTCTCAAAAAGAAATAATAATAATTAGTGGTCCCCCCCCAAGTGCTATCTCTCCTGTGAATACTGGTTGATGTGTGATATTGAAAACCTCAAGCTTGATATTTTTCTGTGGCTCTGTTAATGTGTCTCTATACTTCTAGAAGCAATTCCAGGCCACAAAAATGAACAGCTGATTGCAGGTCTGCCAAGCAGAATGTCCTGCCCTCTTTTGGCTAATTGTTAAATTATTGGGGATCCAAAGTTGTCTTGGAATAGCCTTTTTGGTCTGTGAAATGTGCAGAATGTGAAACAAATTATTTGTATGTGTGTTCTGCCATTTTCTGGTAGGTGCACTCTCTAGAAAGATCTGGAGAATGGACTTGGGGGCCAAATCTCAATTTAAAATCAGGACTCTACACAGTTCTTCTTTAAAAGTTGTATTTGGAGCAGTTCGTACTGTGAGGGAGATCTTGAGGCAATACCAAGTACTACCTCTATGCTCCTTTTCCTTTCTCCAGGAGGCCTGTGCCCTTCAATATTACTTCTTGATACTATGGAGGATCCTAGGAATTTTACCACCATCAAAAACTTACATTAACCAGCTATCCATGAACTCACCTGAGATGAGTGAATGTGACATCTTGCACACTCTGCGATGGTCTTCTCGGCTCCGGATCAGCTCCTATGTCAGCTGGATAAAGGTAACAGAGCTTGCTGCTAAGACTATTCAAAGCCAGAGTGCTTTGTGCTTTCTGGAGCTTTTAAATTTGAAGACGATGAAAGCTTTGGACTCTGCCTATATTGATCTCCTAAACACTTTTTCTTGCTGTCCAAATAGGATCACCTTATCAAACAGGGAATGAAGGCTGAGCATGCTAGCTCGCTTCTAGAACTGGCATCCACTGCCAAGTGTAGCTCAGTGAAATATGATGTTGAAATAGTAGAGGAATACTTCGCTCGGCAGGTATGTAGTATTGGAGCCTAAATGATAGAACTTGGTTTCTACCATATCCTTTTGCCACAACTAATTATATTTTGCATATTTTTAAAGATCTCATCCTTCTGTAGTATCGACTGTACCACCATCTTGCAGCTGCATGAAATTCCCAGTCTGCAGTCCATCTACACCCTTGATGCCGCCATCTCAAAGGTTCAGGTCTCTTTGGATGAGCATTTTTCTAAGATGGCTGCTGAGACTGATCCTCATAAGTCGTCTGAGATTACCAAGAACCTACTTCCAGCCACGCTGCAACTCATTGATACCTATGCATCGTTCACCAGGTGTGGTGAACTGCCTGCCCAGAGATGCACATGCGCTCTGCACTCTGTGCAAATCCCCCAGTGACTCAGAATTTGATGTTTTTCCTTTTCGTCAGCTTAGGGTTTTTCCCCCATGGTATAATGCTTTCTTCTCTAGTATGAAGGGGTGCTTGATGAGGGAATTTTCAAATAGTGCAGGAGGAGTCAGGAGGAAGTTTAATGTCTATAATTCTTTAAATATTTTGTATCATTTTACTTACAGGATACAGAGAAAGGTAATGTAATTTTTCTAAATACTGTCATTTTTCTTATTAACTGAGTTAAAGCTCCTTAAGTGCTCTTTATTTATTATTATTAAAGAAAATTTTTTTTGAAGTGAAGTCATGCTCCTGTCGCCCAGGCTGGAGTGCAGTGGTGCGATGTTGGCTCACTGCAACCTCCACCTCCCAGGTTCAAGCGATTCTCCTGCCTCAGCCTCCTGAGTAGCTGGGATTACAGGCATGACCACCACACCTGGCTAATTTTTGTATTTTTAGTAGAGATGGGGGTTTCACCATGTTGGCCAGGCTGGTCTCAAATTCCTCACCTCAGGTGATCCATCCGCCTCGACCTCCCAAAATGCTGGGATTACAGGCATAAGCCACCGCGCCTGGCCTTTTAAATGCTCTTTAAATGTCATGATATGTACTTGGAGAAAAACATTTCTGAATGAGTTAGAACTTATTTCAAATTCAACTCTTTCTATGACAAACACTGTAGACTTGCATGCCCTGTAGACTTTGGTGTGTATGATGTTTAAATATTTTAAAGTTAATTTCAGTATATAAAATTGGGAGATTATTCACAAGTCTAGATTTCTGGCTTTTCTTAATTTGGAAGAACTGGCAAAACTGGGCCTGACTTACTTCTGAAACAACAGTAACAGACTGGAGCTGAGAATTAGTTCCCTTTGCAGCAGTTTTCACAGAGCTCTCTTAAGCTTATTTACTTTGTCTGGTCTCTGTAGGATCTCAGTGTTCACTCCTGTTCTATGGGGCTATTTTTTTTTCAGATGTAGTCTCGCTCTGTCGCCCAGGCTGGAGTGCAGTGGTGTGATCTCAGCTCACTGGAACCTCTGCCACCTGGGTTCAAGTGATTCTCCTCAAGTTTCCAGAGTAGCTGGGATGACAGGCGCATACCACCATTTTTTTTTGTATTTTCAGTAGATGTGGGGTTTCTCCATGTTGGCCAGGCTGGTCTCGAACTCCTGACCTCAGGTGATCCACCTGCCTCAGCCTCCCGAAGTGCTGAGATTACAGGTGTGAGCCACCTCGCCCGGCTCTATGGGCTTTATGCTGCTTTAAATGGACCTAGATCTTTGTCATACTTAACTAACCTTGTCTCTTAGTGTGACTGCCTTGCAGAAGATAGTGGGCCGTTGTTTGAGGCAAAGTTTTTGAACAAATATGTATGGCTGCTACGTGCCACATACTTTTCTAAGTGCTAGGGTTATGGCAGTAGCCAAAGCAGACCAAGTCATTGCCCTCTGGGAATTTACAGGCTCTAATCTGGCCTACTAGGCCAGTGTTTTCCACACTGAGCTGTTAATGTTCCTGGCCAAGTAAGCTTGCAAAATGTTGGATAAACAGTTTTTTTGTTTTGTTTTGTTTTAAAAAATAAAGTATTCAGAGCCTTTACTAGATACTTTGTCAATCTTCTGAGGTGGAGGAGGAGAGTAGATATAGTATTCACTGTTTCTCAGGCTTATTTGTCAGGCAGTTAAGGTTTGGAGATTTTTGGGGAGCATTTCAGAGGAGGGGACATTCTTTGGGAAACGATTACCCATGAGACCAGGAAGAAGCAGGCACTATCAACTATATTAAATAGATAGGAAACTGAAAGATAGGATTTTCAGCCAGTCTAGGCCTAGTTTTTCCTAACTGGTGGAATTAGATTCCTATGGCTTCACTTTCCCCCTGTTATTCCCCCAGAGCCTATTTGCTGCAGAACTTTAATGAAGAAGGAACAACTGAGAAACCTTCCAAGGAGAAACTGCAAGGCTTTGCTGCTGTTTTGGCTATTGGCTCTAGTAGGTGCAAGGCAAATACTCTGGGTAAGTGAGCGAATGTGCTTTTGAATAATGTTATTACAACAGCTACTGCTGCTAGTACTACTACTTCTCTCCCTTGGTGCCTACTGGCATTTACTGTTTATTGGAGCCTTTTTGTGTATCAGGCATTTAGGTAGGTTTGTCTGTTTTGATCTTCACAATAACCTTATGAAGTGTTACTTTGATCCCCATTTTACTCATTAGAAATTAGGTCTAGAGAAGTTACTTGTCCAGAATCCTGCATCTTGCAGGTGATGGAGCTGGGATCCAAACCAGGATCTGTTGGTTCCAAAACATAAGGCTGTTTTGTCTTTAGCACAGATCTTTGCTCCCCTCCCCTCTCTTTCTCTCCCCTCCTCTCTTCTCTTTTCTCTCGGCAGAGTCTTGCTCTGTCGCCCAGGCTGGAGTGCAGTGGTGCTATCACAGTTCACTGCAGCCTTTACCTCCTGTGTTCAAGCAGTCCCCCTGCCGCAGCCTCCCAAGTAGCTGGGATCCCAGGCACATACTACCATACCTGTATAATTTTTAAATTTTTTTGTAGAGATGAGGTCTTGCTATGGTGCCCAGGCTGGTGTTCTTTTTATTTAGAGGGGATAGGAGGATTAGCAAGCTAGTACTTTTGTGCCCGGAAATAATCTCTTTGCTGGGTTAGGAATGATCTGGTAGAAATTTAGGGTAGAAAAATCAAAGGGCTTGATTGGAGTTAAGTACAGTAGTTACCCTTTAAAATTTACAACCGTTTGTGTATTTTCCTTAATTTCAAGCTTTAAATATTCATTTAACATTCAGATAGTCTCACTTTGTACTGCTGCATTGAATGCTGTTCTTAATGTATGTTATGATCCCTGCCCTTAAGATTTGTCTTAAAGAGAAAAGAGAGCAAGAGAAAAGTGACACCTATTTATAGAAGGGGAGCAGATGTTTAATGGTGATTTCAGCCTGACTTGCAATGACTCACCCTCACTTCGCATCTTATTTTCAGTTGTCTTCTTTACTTGCAAGATTAGAAAGTGAATATGATGGGAAATGAAAACCTTACAATTGAGAGTGTTAGCTATTAAGCAGTTAACTGGTTCTTGGAAATAGTACTGCTATTGAAATATCCATCTAAGCTATCTTACTAATTATTTTGACAGCCTGGGCTGTGCTGTTTCTTTCTGCATTTGGGCTTGGCTTTGAAAATGCTCTGTGTCATTCCTTCTTTCTTGTAATGATTCCTTGTCCTTTCTGTTGCCTCCAGGTCCGACACTGGTTCAGAATTTGCCATCGTCAGTGCAGGCTGTATGTGAGTCCTGGAACAACATCAATACCAATGAATTTCCCAATATTGGATCCTGGGTGAGTCCCTGTCTGTTCCAGGGGTAGAACTACTGAGTGCTAGTCATTCTGTCTTTTGTTCTTAAGCCTAAAGGAATTAGGCTTAAACTAGCTACCAAGAGATCTTCATATACTACAGTAATATTGGCTATGGCTGAATCAATAATCAATGCATTTAATCACCTAGTTGGTTCTCATATGGCTTTTTGCTTATAAGTTTGTGTTATCAGAAGACAAACCATTTTATTTATTTGAGCCTCAGTTTCTTCACCAATTGAATGTTGGGCTGTGACGATTCAGTGTATTGAATGTTAAGTGCCTAGCATATTACCTGGCACATGAATTTCCAATACATGTTAACTCTGTTTCCTTTGTAGGTTATATGTCAGGAACCTGTTCCTTTTGTAACAATTTTACAGGGTCACTTTTAGCTTCTCTGGGCTTTTAGATACTACTGAGTCTTCTGTCAGTTGACTTGCTCTTTGTGTATCCTCTGCTCACACTACCTCTATTAACAGATTATTCGCTTACTGAAGTTCTTTTGAAAAGCTAAATATTATAGTCTTGTTATCCCTGCTTTATGATCGTGACCTCTGTTCACACCACCCAGAGCTTTAGTAGAGACCAGATGCATTGCAAAATCCAGTTCCTTCTCAGTCATTATAGACAAACAATAGTTTTACTTTAAATATAGTGCATTATATTATACTCTAATCATTTGAAAGTGGTATTGGATATTCATTGCATTTAACTGTTAACTTTGCACTAATTAAAATTCAACTGCTTCCTTTTCTGTACCCCACTTCCCTTCCCAGCATGAATAACAGTGTATACTGAGGTACAGGCTATTGTTTACAGACGTCAGTGGGGTCTTAGTTTATGTCAGTTTTTTTCCACATGAGAATTTTTTCCAGGGTAGATGGTCTATCCATTTACATCTGCTTTGCTTCCTTTCAGCGCAATGCCTTTGCCAATGACACCATCCCTTCAGAGAGTTATATCAGTGCAGTGCAGGCTGCACACCTGGGGACTCTCTGTAGCCAAAGTCTGCCCCTGGCTGCTTCCCTGAAGCACACCCTCCTCTCACTGGTCAGGTTGACTGGAGATCTTATTGTGTGAGTATCTACTACGTAGCCCCAAGGACTCTACGTCTGTATTCTATTGTGGTTAAAGAGGGACAGTGAGAGTTTTATAACTATGTAGTAATGCTTTCTTGTATACTTCTTTAGCAAAGAGTACCTGTTGCTTTAAGGTATGAGCACTTATCTAGAATGATTTTTTTTTTTTTTTTTTTTTTTTTTTGAGATGGAGTCTCACTCTGTCGCCCAGGCTGGAGTGCAGTGGCCGGATCTCAGCTCACTGCAAGCTCTGCCTCCTGGGTTTATGCCGTTCTCTTGCCTCAGCCTCCCGAGTAGCTGGGACTACAGGCGCCCGCCATCTCGCCCGGCTAGTTTTTTGTATTTTTTAGTAGAGATGGGGTTTCACCGTGTTCGCCAGGATGGTCTCGATCTTCTGACCTTGTGATCCACCCGTCTCGGCCTCCCAAAGTGCTAGGATTACAGGCTTGAGCCACCGCGCCCGGCCAAGAATGATTTTTTAACTTAGATCCAAAAGACAATAGAGTACTTCCTCTTCTCTATAGTATTTTTCAGAAAAGGCTTATTTGTGTTTTTCAGCAGAAAATTCTGTACTTGTGTGCATTCTGCATTAATATGGAAATATGTGAAGCCTTTAAGACATACTACAATTTGGAGATGTCTTGGGTTTAAATTTTAAAGTGAAAGTGACAGATTATTTGATAATGTTTCTCCAGAATCATAGTGGGATAAATTCCACCATTGTAGGAACCAGGTCAGGCCAATGGAGGGACTATTTTGTCTTCTTATACATAGGTAACAGGTAAAGTCTCATATCATATTGCCCTAAAAGTGATCCAGGTTCCTGGCAGTTCTTCTAGAAGGCTTGTCTGGAATGGAATACTTGCTTTGGTTTCAGTTAATTTTCTTTGTTGAATATTAGAAAATGCAGCTCATTAATTTCACATTTTAATAAATGGATTTTTCAAGTGAAAATGATTTTTGTTTCTGATACAATAATGAAAAAGAAGAATATGAGATTGTATTATGATACCTGTGTATAAAACATCTATCATGGGAAAAAGACTGGAATAAAGGCCCTTGCGCAATTCCCCTTCCCCTCTCCCCTGGCAAATAATTGAATTACCCTGTCCTTGCTTTGCAGCTTTTTGAAGGAGTGTGTTCACTAACTCGATTTCATTTTCTTTGCTAAAGTTGGTCCGATGAGATGAACCCACCACAGGTCATTCGGACCCTGCTACCACTTCTTTTGGAATCGAGCACTGAGAGTGTTGCCGAGATCAGTAGCAACTCCCTGGAACGTATCTTGGGCCCTGCTGAGTCTGATGAGTTCTTGGCTCGTGTTTATGAGAAGCTGATCACTGGTTGTTACAACATTCTGGCCAATCATGCAGATCCTAACAGGTGAGCCTGATGGAGAACAGTCAGATTTCCTGTGACCTACTGCTACTATCAGTGAAATGTACCAACACTGCTGCCTTTAGGTCATTAATTAATAGCTTATTGTTTTTGTGTGTGTTTGTTTTTTTTATTCTGAGATATGGTCTCGCTCTGTCGCCCAGGCTGGAGTGCAGTGGGGCTCACTGCAACCTCTGCATCCAGGGCTCAAGCAATCCTCCTACCTCAGCCTCCTGAGCAGCTGGGACTACAAGTGCATGCCACCATACCCAGCTGATTTTTTTTTTTTTTTTTTTGGTAGAGATAGGTTTTGTCATGTTGTGTAGACTGGTCTTGAACTCCTGGGCTCAAGTGATCCTCCTGTCTTGGCCTCCCAAAATGCTGGGATTACAGGCATGAGCCACCACACATGGCCAGCTTACTGTTATTTGTGTTTTTCAGCAGAAAATTCTGTACTTGTGTGCATTCTGCATTAATATGGAAATATGTGAAGAGTATTTTGGAGTCCTTTTTGTGATTAATTCTTAGGAATAGACGTTAAGAAAATGGAAGACTTAAATGTTTAGATTTGGAGACTTAAAATTGTTTTTAATGATTATCAAGTGCTGCTCTGGCTCTGATGAGATGTACAGAGGAGCTCACTGAAATTCGTTTCTAATATTTTGGTGATTGTGCTGCTGAAATGAGTGTGGAATGGACAGTCCCACAGCATAGCTGTACCTTGGTAGTTTAGGCCACATTGCTATAGATGAGCTATAAAGAACAGTTCTGTTTCCTTTTCACCCCACTGAGAATTATTCAAATGAAGGTGCCACATGTTGGAATTTCCTGTCTCTTTGTTGTTGAGTAATCCAGTTTTTCATCAAGGATTCCTTTTATTCCGTTTCTCCTCTTTTCTTTTTCTTTTTAACAGATGAATAATTCCAGACACTTTTAGCTGTGTGGAAATGATTTGTCCAAAGAGTCTTTTTCCCTAAATCACTGGCAGATCTGGATTAGGACCAAGTTTTAGATGCCTTTCCTGTTTAATTTCCTAGGAAAGAGGATAGAAAAATAAAGTTGAGAGGCTGCTATTAATTCAGTAAACATGTACTGAACACCTACTTTGTGCCAGGCTTTATGTTAAGCTTTGCCAAAACAAAATTGGACATTGCCATCAAGGTCAAACAGACAAACTTTGGATTTTAATAAATCACCATGAGGAGGACATTGAAACAGGTCTTAATACTGGTGGTTAAGTTTTCCATTTGATCCTCAGTGGACTGGATGAATCCATCCTGGAGGAATGTCTCCAGTACTTGGAAAAGCAGCTGGAAAGCAGCCAGGCTCGTAAAGCTATGGAGGAGTTTTTCTCTGACAGGTGAGCCGTGTTTTGCTTTATTCCGTAAATATTTTTTGAATGCCTCTTGAAAGTAAGGAGCTATATATGTTGATTTAGGTACTTATTATCAGCAATATTTAAGGCCTACTTAGGTGTCTGCACTTTGGGGAGTTAATTGCTGACTCCTTGGGGTTATTGGTGAGGGGGTTAATTTCATGAATGCCTTGTGTCATTGACTCATAAGTGGCCATTTTCCCCAGAGAAGATGAGATTGTGAAGAAAGGATGCTTTTTATGTGAGGCTTTAATGTGATTCTTCCATTTTTCTCCCCTCCTGCCTCCCAGTGGAGAACTTGTACAGATCATGATGGCAACAGCCAATGAGAACCTCTCTGCTAAATTCTGTAACCGAGTTTTGAAATTCTTCACCAAACTCTTCCAGCTGAGTAAGTGACAGCTTTTAGTAATCTTCTTATGGGAACTTTGATGTCCGGCAAATACTGTGCATATCTTCTGCCTGAGTTTAACTACAGCATGAAAATGCTAACAAGTGGAGAGAATCCCTCAGAGAAAGTTTGGAAGGAAGTTGAAAACTTGCTTTGAAGCCATTTCCCCTTTTCCTGGCTCACAATTTGCCCCTTCTTTCCCTTCCTCTCGCCCTTCTTTATTGACCCTGGCCTCTTGTTCTGCTCCTAGCTGAGAAGAGCCCTAACCCGAGCCTGTTGCATCTCTGCGGCTCCCTGGCACAGCTGGCCTGTGTGGAGCCTGTGCGCTTGCAGGCCTGGCTCACCCGCATGACTACATCACCCCCAAAAGATTCTGATCAGCTGGATGTAATTCAGGAGAATCGGCAGCTGCTACAGTTACTGACCACATACATTGTTCGGGAAAACAGGTAGAACGACATTTCTGTCGTGTTTCCCTAGCAACCCCAGAAATACGTTGATATTTGCAGTTATCTTTTCCTTCAGGCACCACTCTTAGCTTTTTCAACATTTTCATATCTACCTCTCTCTAGACTCAAGGATTCTAGTGTATGTAGCTCCTTGATTTTTTTCCCATGGAAAAACTTGGAATGACTTGGCCTGTCAGTTACAACCTGAATGAAATATTTTATGCTCTGCTAGCCCAAGTCCAAAACTGGGATTGGTATTGTAGTTATGTATTTAATGTTTAATTTAAAACTTCTTTTATAACACATAGAATGAGATTCCTGTTGATTATTCACCAGCTTGCTCTTTCTTTTCTCCTAGCCAAGTTGGGGAAGGTGTGTGTGCTGTTCTTCTGGGCACCCTGACTCCCATGGCAACAGAGATGCTGGCCAACGGTGATGGGACTGGCTTCCCTGAACTTATGGTTGTGATGGCCACTCTGGCCAGTGCAGGTCAAGGTGCTGGTCACCTTCAGCTTCATAATGCTGCTGTGGATTGGCTGAGCAGATGGTAAGATGATGAAATTGTATCTGTAGGTTACAACATTGATCTTGGAGAAGTGGGTTACTTTCTTTAAAGCTCAAAGTGAGTATAGAAGAAATTTGAATCTCTACCCTTTTATTGGAGTTTGGGGTACGGGTAGCAAATAGCTCTGTTCACTTTAGACTTCGTCTTCATCATTTTCTTAGTAGAGTTTCCTGTTCATTGTTCCCAAGAGAACTCTTGGGGAAAGTATGCCAAGTGTTAACGATAATTCTAAGGCCAGAGTACCCCAAGCTATGTAACTATATAGTACTTACGGAGTTTTTTAAGAATGCTTCTGCTTCCCAGTGTCCTCAGATTGATTCAAAGTTAATAAAGATGCTTCATTTCTTTGGTTTCTTAGATGATTTTTTGTCTCCTCTTTCCCCTCTTTTTTTCTTTGGGACAGCAAGAAATATCTGTCACAGAAGAATGTGGTTGAAAAACTGAATGCCAATGTAATGCATGGAAAGGTAAGAAAAGTGAGGAATGACAATGGGGGGTGAAAGGAAAGATGATTCTCACCTCTGTGGTCAGGTGGAAGTCTCTTGTTCCTATTGAGTTCTGTGCCCGGCTAGCCTACCAAGGATAAGGCTGATAATCTCGAAGATCTAGAAGTGTGTAATTGCTAACTGTGTGCCTTTAGGCATCTTTTGGCTGGCAAGAAGTGATGGGAGGGAAATATACTGGTAAATAAGCAGATAGAATCTTTCTTAAAACGTAGAGTTCCTGTCATCCTAAGATATTGGAATGTTATGGGAAAATGTCTCCCTGCTCAGGCCTTGGAACTGTGCCACTCTGAGTCAGTGTTATAAGAGGCCAAATACGGCCTCCTCGGCTCTAGTCCAGATGCTAAGCTTTGTTTAATTTGCTGAAGGTTCTGGTTACTCTGGTGAGAAAAGGGGTTTGAAATTGACAGAAATCCTGCATTCAGGCATTTTCTTCTCCTGCCCAACCCATGAACTGGCATAGGTGGCTAGGAACAGATAACTAGCCTGAGAACCACTGTGGTACCATTCATTACTCCCTCCTTACTTGCTGATCTTTATCCTTTCAGCACTGACATGTCAGAGTGCCGAGCAAAGGGACTTAGAAATCTGAGTCTTTGGTGCCAGTTCATTGGGTTTTCTAGGCAAGCATGAACTGTCTGCAGTGATTTGCTAGAATTTTTTTTCTCTTGATTTCTGAAGCTATTCCTCTCCTGCATTACTTTAAAGCCTGATAATTAAAATGACTTTCACTTAATGGTTAAAAAATGCTGATGTTAGGGGCAGAATGCTTCATACTCTAATCTGGTCTTTTCTTGAGTGGTTTTAATCTGTTTTTACTCTATTCTTCTAATTTCAATCCTACTTCATCTTACAAGACTTTGTAAAGAGCTGTCTTTGTGCTTAAGAATGAAGGAGTACGTGTTACTTCAGTACAATTTACTGACCAGCTACATGGGGACGGAGTGGTAAAAGCTGGTTAATAGATAATAAAAACACACTGTTTTTCTTCTCTGCTTTCATACCATTTCCCTGATCTTGAGCTTTATTTGAAAACATGGAGAATCTGAAGTTTCTGTGGGGCTTCTCTTGCAGCATGTGATGATCTTGGAGTGCACATGCCATATCATGTCTTACTTGGCTGATGTCACGAATGCCCTGAGCCAGAGTAATGGTCAAGGCCCAAGTCATCTCTCGGTGGATGGGGAAGAGCGGGCCATTGAAGTAGACTCAGACTGGGTGGAGGAGTTGGCGGTGGAAGAGGAAGATTCCCAGGCTGAGGATTCAGTAAGTACTAAGTAATCTCGAAGTTAACCTTTCAGGGTAATGACTGACTGGCATGGTACCAAGCTTTTGGGCTCTTTTCTCCAGCCTCCTGTGAGCTTCAAAACTTCCTAGACCTTGTTGCTGCCTAGACCCCAATTTTCTAGGCCTTCAGAGCAAGGCATGGGGATCTGATCTCTTGTGGAAAGGACTTTTTCATAAGCTTTTTCCAGAGTCCCTTGTCCTGCTTTGTCAGTCTTTAATTCCAAATGGAATTTTAGGGATAAGTTCTTTATGGGGTAGTGGAAGCTCCCCTATAGAGAAAGCATAAGATGTTTTTTTCTTAACTGCAAACCCCTAAGGTCTCACTCACCTGAAATAACAACAGATTTTCAGCCAGCTAGCTATTTCCAGTTGTGGTAGATTTCCACTGGTCATTAATGAGTCAACTGTTCACCCCCCCATAGAGTGTTGAGGCACATGTGTTTTTGTGGGTGTTTATATACAGGGGTATATTTCGAATTAAAGAGACTTCTTATTTTTGAAGGATGAAGATTCTCTTTGCAATAAACTCTGCACTTTTACGATCACACAGAAAGAATTCATGAACCAGCATTGGTAAGAGTAGTTCTTCCTTTAAGGTGAAGATTTGCTGGGCACCGAATATTGGGACTTCTGAGCTTATTTGCTGGTTCTTATTCTTTGCAGGTACCACTGTCACACCTGCAAAATGGTGGATGGGGTGGGTGTCTGCACAGTGTGTGCTAAGGTGTGCCACAAGGATCATGAGATTTCCTATGCCAAGTATGGATCCTTCTTCTGTGACTGTGGAGCCAAGGAAGATGGCAGCTGTTTGGTGAGAGGACCCTCCCTGAGCTGTAAAGGGTGGCTTGTTAGTGACACGGGATTACTGAAGCCAAACTGGAAAATTCCCATCACCTCTAGGATACCTGAGTCTAGGAAGATGTTCCAGCTCACTCACTGATGATCTGTACAGTTGGTGGCCTAAGCATTTCATTTAGAATATCAGAACCAGCAAATTCCTTAGAGATCTTGTAGTTCATTTTTCCTAAGACCTCCCCACAATTTCAGATGTTATAATAAGGCCTGATACTGTGAGTGGATAAATAAGTTAGATATTAGGTGAATATTATGAAGATCAGAATTTAGGCTTTTGGGTAACATTGAAATGCTTAGCCAGTTTCTTCTTTGGGTCAGATTTTCTTCAGAGATCTCAGGCAGTATTTCCTTTGTGCTTGAGGCAAGAACTTAGAGACTCTGACGTTTTCTGTCCCTAGGCACTGGTGAAGAGAACTCCTAGCAGTGGCATGAGCTCTACCATGAAGGAGTCAGCATTTCAGAGTGAACCCAGGATTTCAGAGAGTCTAGTGCGTCATGCCAGCACCTCACCAGCTGACAAAGCCAAGGTTACCATCAGTGACGGAAAGGTTGCTGACGAAGAGAAGCCCAAGAAGAGCAGCCTCTGCCGCACAGTAGAGGGCTGCCGGGAAGAATTACAGAACCAGGTGGGGCAGACTGATGCTCCCTAGTAAGCAGACAGAGTTCAGAGCCTGCTGAACTGGTGTGAGAGTAAATAATGCACATGGCTCCCCTTGCAACTCATTTTCTCCTTTACCCATTTTCATAGTGTGAATACAAATACTATGTATTGTCATCACGAGGGAAGGATTTATGGCTGAGCACTATTAGGCGTATTATGGGGGGTGATGGAAACATAAATTTTAGTTGTGTCATACTCTAGAGTACCCTTTCTTGGCCAGGGTTCTTTATCTGAAACACAGAAAACAGAATACAAAATGATTTGAGTGTTTATATTCTCAATTTTCCCAAGGATGGTACAAAACCCAAACTATTCTAGATACATAGGAGAGAAGTTAGCTCATTTCGTATGAGGGATGCCTTTGCACATTAGGATATCTGTGCGGGACCCCGGTTTAGAAAGATTGCTTGGAGTTAGTAGCGCAAATGCATATTGATTGGAATCAATGCCAGGATTGTGAGAATGAGAAGATGGCTAGAATATCAAACTGGAAGAGAAGTAGCTGGATTCTGAAGGAAGTTACTGGCAAGATGATTGTTAGGAGTATTATCCATTGTTTTTCTTTTTTTTTTTTTCACTTGTGTATTTTTTCTATTTTTCTCAGGCCAATTTCTCCTTCGCTCCTCTCGTGTTAGACATGCTTAATTTCCTTATGGATGCCATTCAGACCAACTTCCAGCAAGCTTCAGCTGTCGGGAGCAGCAGCCGTGCTCAGCAAGCCCTCAGTGAGCTGCACACAGTGGAGAAGACAGTGGAGATGACAGACCAGCTGATGGTGAGTGTCTTGGGGCCATGACGTTTGGTGGCTGTGGGAACCAACAAATTTGTTGAGATCCCAAAGTGTGCTAGATGCTCTGAGGAGTATACTTAGAGCAGTTGATCCTTGGCCATCCAAAACTTAGAATCTAAGACATCATGACATGCCCAGAACATATTATGAACAGTGTAAAAATCAGCATATGAGGTGTGGCTTCAAAAGAAGAGAACTGGCCAAGGGTGCGCCTGTTATCCCAGCACTTTGGGTTGCCCAAAGCAGGTGGATTGCTTGAGCCTGGGAGTTTAAGACCAGCCTTGGCAACATGGTGAAACCTCATCTCTACCCCAAAAAACACACAAAAAATTTAGCTTGGTGTGGTGGCGCAGCAACTACAGTCCCAGCTACTCGGAAGGCTAATGTGGGAGGATCACTTGAGCCCAGGAGGTTGCAGTGAGCTGAGATCATAGCACTGTACTCCAGCCTGGGTGACAGAGTGAGACTCTGTCTCAAAAAAAGGAGTGGGGCTGGGGAATCCAGGGTCATTTTGGCCAATGAAGAGAATAAATCTCCTTTTTAGTTCATATAAATATATGAATCCCCAAGAGGCGGGGAACTCCATTTTGGGGCAATTAGAATAGTAGAGAGTTTTTATTTTTAGAAAATAGAACTTTATTGTATCTTCTCTAAAGTTCATCTAACTTGCAAAATAATGTTTGTCCTTTTTTGCATATAGTCCTTTAGATAACTTTAGTTTCTCATGTCACATTGGTTATAAGGTATGAGTCATTATTGACTTTAAAATCTGCTGCTCAGCACTGAATATATGACTTCTGATGTGGCCTTCCTGGCCTTTTTTAGCAGCAGCGTTAAGTAATAGAAAGTAAAGTGGTGGCAATTCCAAAAAGGAAGTGAACAAATATTGTGAATGAGATACATGAATAGATCTCATAAATTGGCTGGTTTTTTTTTTTTTTTTTTGAAGACGGAGTCTTGCTCTGTCACCTAAGCTGGAGTGCAGTAGCATGATCTCAGCTCACTGCAACCTCTGCCTCCCTGGTTCCAGCGATTCTTATGCCTCATTCAGCCTCCTAAGTGGCTGAGACTGAAGGTGCGCACCACCACGCCTGGCTAATTGTTTGTATTTTTAGTAGAGATAGGATTTCACCATGTTGCTCAGAATTGTCTCAAACAACTGTGTTCAAGTGATTTGCCCCCCTCGGCCTCCCGAAGTGCTGGGATTATAGTTGTGAGCCACCATTCCCAGCCAAAGTTGGCTGTTTTTTTTTGTTTGTTTGTTTCTTGTTTTTTGTTTTTTTCTTTTGAGGCAGAGTCTCGCTCTGTCACCAGGCTGGAGTGCAGTGGAGGGATCTCAGCTCACCGTAACTTCTGCCTCCTGGATTCAAGTGATTCTCCTGCCTCAGCCTCCGGAGTAGCTGGGATTACAGGCGTGTGCCACCACGCCTGACTAATTTTTATAATTGTAGTAGAGACGGGGTTTCACCATGTTGGTCAGGCTGGTCTTGAACTCCTGACCTCATGAGCCGCCCACTTCAGCCTCCCAAAGTGCTGGGATTACAGGTGTGAGCCACTGCGCACAACGAAAGTTGGCTGTTTTTAAGGGAATAATAGTCAGTTGGAAATATACACGTACATACACATATATATTCTGGCATTTTATTAAGATCAGTCACAGTTTTTGCCAGGTGCAGTGGCTCATGCCTGTAATCCCAACACTGGGAGGCTGAGGTAGGCAAATCACTTGACCAGAGAAGTTCGAGACCATCCTGGGCAACATGGTGGAACCCTGTCTCTATAAAAAATATACAAAAATAATTAGCCAGATGTGGTGGTTCATGCCTGTGGTCTCAGCTACCTGGGAGGCTGAGGCAGGAGGATTGCTTGAACCTGGGAATTCGAGGCTGTAGTGAGCTGATATCACATGACTGCACTCACCACTGAACTCCAACCTGGGTGACAGAGTGAAACACTGTCTGAAAAAAATAAAATTAGTCACAGTTGTATTTCATATTCTTGGAATTAAAAGAAGTCGTAAGATCAGTCACACTGTTACAGCGTTGGTTTTTAGATATTAAAGATGAAGTGAAAAAATACTTGGGTTGGGGACCCATCAAGTTGCTGATTTTTATGTTGCCAGGTTAGATCAATGAAAAAAAAATCATCTGTCACCACAATTTGTAAGAGATTGGACATTTTAACGTTTTTTAAAAAAGACCAGTACTTTGTATTTAAGTTTAGCTTTATGAAAACATTTACTATGTTATTCTTAATGGATTATTAATAACTTTAACAAATTTACCCAGCCATCCATGGTTTGAAGGCTGAAATCACTGCTTTTGGATGACTCCATGGTGCAGTGTCTCAGTCTCATGAACAGTGCATGAATCCACTTGATTTTATTTGCCTCATTACTGCCCGCTTTCTCTGCTTCTTTCTTTGCCAGGTTCCCACCTTAGGCTCCCAGGAAGGTGCCTTTGAGAATGTGCGGATGAATTACAGTGGAGACCAGGGCCAGACCATCCGGCAGCTGATCAGCGCTCATGTGCTCAGGCGGGTGGCTATGTGTGTGCTCTCCTCTCCCCATGGGCGCCGCCAACATTTGGCTGTCAGCCATGAGAAGGGCAAGGTGGGTCCTCCAATTCTTGTGTACTTACTTTAGGTCATATTGTCTTAAATGCTAAGCAAAACAACTTGATGACCACATTCGGATTAGCCCTCTGTGGGAAAAAGTCCGTTGGGTTCTAAGAATGCTTTAGGGACAGATCTTGTTGAGTTTTTCAAATACTTGGACCCCTAGTTGATTTGATTAGACCTAGAGCTGGTATGACTAGGATAGACTGTTTCTAATTAGTAAATTTCCACTCAAAACATATTCTTCAAGCCCTCAGGAAAAAGTAATGACTAGCAGTTACCTAGGACAGGTTGACTCCCAGTCTTGCCCTGTTTGGTCACGCTGGTAGGCATAAGCCGAGAGACAAAAGTTTTCATAGGAACACTCAGTGTTGCTTATGTAGTCCTGCCCTGCCTTCCCAGCTCTGTTAAGGATATAAGTAAATCTGTATTGTTTTATAGAGCTTGTAGAAGTTGGAAGAGTGCTAGGTATCTTAACTCACACTTTTCTGTATTCTGGCCTCTCCATCACCACTAATGTTGTTTTCACTTTTAAGTGAAAATATGGATACTCCTTAAAACAACTCTAAAATCATTTTAAAAACAGTTCCATAGAAAACTAGAAAAGGACAGTGGTACATAGGTATTCTTAAACTATTTTGTGAACTAACTTTATAAAGGGAAATTGTTTTCATTATTTATCTGGTCTGTCCTCCGTGGAAAGACATTCCATGGCTTTTAGCCGGGAGCAATAGAGATTAATATTGATCTAGAATTTTCTATGAGACTTATCTGTTAAAAAAAAAAAAAAAGTGTGCAACCTATTATCCCTATTGAAAGAGTTTTTATTACTTGCTTAGACTTCTCTGAGAGGACCAGGAGTAAGAATAAATTGGTCATTGTTCCTTTGCAGATCACTGTTCTGCAGCTCTCTGCACTCCTGAAGCAAGCGGATTCCAGCAAAAGGAAGTTGACTCTGACCCGCTTGGCGTCTGCCCCAGTTCCTTTTACTGTGTTGAGCCTCACAGGAAATCCCTGCAAGGAAGACTACTTGGCAGTTTGTGGGCTAAAGGTAAAAATCCTGATCTAGGTTTCATTGCCTTGAGCTGTGGATTCTAGTCATCTTCTCTCCCCTATTCTCAGAACTACTTTTTCTTATTCATTGTTGAGATTAAAACTTAAAGCCTACTGAAATGCAAAAGGAATTTTTCTTTGAATTTCTCCCAGATCTTTCAGATTTCTCCAATATTGAAAGTAATGTTTGTGTTCATGAAACCTGAATGTTACTAGACAGTCTAAATACTGTCTGAAGGCAGGGGATATTAGAGAAAAAAGGGAACATTAGAACTCTGAAATGAATTAGTCCACTTTCCAGATCATCTTTTCACCATTTTGTTCCTTAAACATTATCCAGGACTGCCATGTGCTCACCTTTAGTAGCTCAGGCTCTGTTTCGGATCACTTGGTTTTGCACCCTCAGTTGGCAACGGGGAACTTCATCATCAAAGCCGTGTGGTTACCTGGTTCACAGACCGAGTTAGCAATTGTCACTGCGGACTTTGTTAAGGTACAGTTAGTTCTTTGTTGATATGGTTCTAGAATTTTTCTACTTTTAAATCCAGAATCATTATGTGCTAGCTTCTCCCAGAAGTTAAAAGAATCAACTGGGTGCCATGAGTTGCACTTGTAGTACCAGCTGCTTGGAAGGCTGAGGTAGAGGATTACTTGAAACTTAGTTCATGGCTGCAGTGAGCTGTGATTATGCCAGTCCACTCCAATCTGGGTGATAGAGCAAGACCCTGTCTCTAAAAATAATAGCCATATTTTGTCGCCTTTTGCTATGTTGCTGAGTAGGAGCTTTCTGTCTTTAGGCAATAGGGAACTGATTCTGGTTCTACCCTCACTGTACCAAGTGCACACTTATTGCCATACTTGTTGCAGAATTTATTTATGTATGTCTGTCCCCTACTCATTCCTTGAAGGAGAGTGAAAGGTGTTCTGTTCATCTTTATAAGAGCAGTGCCTGACACTCCATTTTTTATTGAATGGAGAATGAATGCCCGTTATTGGTCAGTTCTGGCTATTTGGATTCATTAAGATATTTGGGAGATGGTACTGAGATAGATTTCCCTTATTTAATTTTTCTTCCATCCTGCAGATTTATGACCTGTCTGTTGATGCCTTGAGTCCAACCTTCTACTTTCTCCTGCCAAGCTCAAAGATAAGAGATGTTACCTTTCTTTTTAACGAGGAGGGAAAGAACATCATTGTTATAATGTCTTCAGCTGGGTACATCTATACTCAGCTTATGGAAGAGGCCAGCAGTGCCCAGCAGGGACCCTTCTATGTCACTAATGTATTGGAAATCAATCATGAGGACCTGAAGGTTAGAGCACATGTTGCTATTTCCTTCTGTTCCAGATTTAATTATTTAGCAACTCCTCTATTCTTTTCTCTTTGTTCTTTTATAACATTTTTCTGTGGACTTCATCTAACTGGGTCTTTTTTTCTTTTTCTTTGTTTTTCCTTCTAACTTTCTACCTAATAGCAAAATCTCTTATCCTTTAGGGCTAAATTAATTCAACTTCAAGTTCCATTTTTCTCAGGGTCTTTGTAGGATTTACCCACAGGGATCTCATGCTGAGAGTATGAGAGCACCTGATCATGATCGAAAACTAATAACCAGTATAACCTGGAAGTCGGTAGCCAAGGCAACATGAATTACTGCAAATATGTGTTTTTGTGCCAGCAGGACAGTAACAGCCAGGTGGCGGGCGGCGGTGTGTCTGTGTACTACTCCCACGTGTTGCAGATGTTGTTCTTCAGCTATTGTCAAGGCAAATCATTTGCAGCCACCATCAGCAGGACAACACTGGAGGTGTTACAACTCTTCCCCATCAACATCAAAAGGTGGGAATGAACATTTAATGTTCAGCTTCCACAGTGTCCACATTCAATGATGAATCTCCACTCCCACTATCTGCTGTCTGTTCTGAGTTTTGTGAAACTTAATTTTCTCCAGCCAACTTTTTTTTTTCCCTGCTAGATATCTTTAAAATCAAGGAACATCTGGGTTTGGCAGGTTGGGTTGTCTGCACGGTTTGTCCTCCACTGTGGAGACCCCAAGCCGTCAGAGGTAGTTTAGGGGTCCACTGTTACTCAGAAGGAAAACCTATAGTTAATGTAATAAATGTGATTTTAGTGTGAGAAGGGAACCTAAATTTCTCTTAGACACTCATTCTGCCATAATGCCCTTTAAGTTTTTCTCCCTGGGGAGACTTACTCTGTTAGCAAATAGAATGTATCAGTAATGGGGGCATGGTTGGATTTGGGGGAGGAAGAGACTTTCACCAAGTTTGCAGATAATAGAGGGGTGTGTAAGGTAGTGAGAGTTTCACTTAGGGAGGAGGAAGAATAGGCTTAAGGTATCATCCCTTATTTCTTATCTGCCATTGATGACCCATTGTAGCACTTTCTCTCAGGCCTTTCTTTGGGAATTACCTGGTTTGGGATGAAATAAAATGGATACCAGTTCACACTAACTCGATGTTTTTGGAGATCCTGACAGGACATTGGGTCATTAGCCTTAGGCAGCTCTATGGCTCACTAAAGTTGACAGCCTCTAGGCACATAGGGCCACCTGTTCTTCAGACATGGAACCTCACAGTGGAGATTCCAAATGAGGACTGCCCTGCCGGAAGCACACATTGCGGTGTATGAGCATGTGTGCATGACTTGGAATAAAACTGACCTGTGGATAATCTGAGTCCCTGGCCAAGGATATTGCTTTGGAGTCACGTAGCCGGTTAGAAGATGGTTTTTAGGTCAAGAAAAGAACTATTAAATGGTGATTGACACTTTAACTGTGGTCAGTTTTGTTGTCTGCAGTTCCAATGGTGGCAGTAAGACTTCTCCTGCTCTTTGCCAGTGGTCTGAGGTGATGAACCACCCTGGCTTGGTGTGCTGTGTCCAGCAAACTACAGGGGTGCCGCTGGTAGTTATGGTGAAACCAGACACTTTTCTTATCCAGGAGATTAAGACTCTTCCTGCTAAAGCAAAGGTCAGTGCCAGATTTTCCCATTCATTACTTTGCTGTGAACCTGGTCTCTTTTTATATTTGTTTATTCATTTCACTTCCCCAGCTCTTTCAGTGGAGGCCCATAAAAGATTTTCAGTTCTTTTTCTCCTAGATGCCTTTTCTTTGCCACCCTTCTGTACAGCCCCTTAACTGACCGTGAAACCAGTTGCATCTCTGCCTCTTTTTCTGTGTGGATGCTGATCTGTAGGTGTGGGAACTACGACCCTCCTTTGTCCTCTCCTCCTAGATCCAAGACATGGTTGCCATTAGGCATATGGCCTGCAATGAGCAGCAGCGGACAACAATGATTCTGCTGTGTGAGGACGGCAGCCTGCGCATTTACATGGCCAACGTGGAGAACACCTCCTACTGGCTGCAGCCATCCCTGCAGCCCAGTAGTGTCATCAGCATCATGAAGCCTGTTCGAAAACGCAAAACAGCTACAATCAGTAAGGCTCCTTCTCGGATGACTTGTGGGGGAGTAGGAATGGTGGTCTTCTAGGCAGTGACTCAGAATAGACTGTTGCAAATATCTGTGAAGAAATGGTGACTGTCCTACTTGCACATTTTGTAAAGTTAGAGGTATGTGCTAGCTAATTTCCCAAAAGCAGAGTCACGGTTCTAAATGGCAAGCACCCATTGGCTACCTGTTTCAGGCCAGCGGTTCTTTGGTGCCTAGTAACGAGTTTTGTCCTGGACCTTATTTGAGAGATTGTTCTCTCTAGGTTTAGGGAGAATGACTTCCCTGAAGAATGGAACTGATTGAAGTACAGATCTCTTCAGTTGGTTAATTTCCCACTGAGTAGTGAAGAGCCCACCACAGGTCTCTGAGCTGGTGGTCTAGCACTTGACTGACTGAGGACTCTTCAGGAAAGTGAAAGCTTGAGTTTAGCAGTGAGCGAATCCAGCTAAGCAAAGACCATTACAGGGATCATCACATTACCTTAAATTTGCTCTAGAGTACATTTCAAAAGAATTTTGGTTTATTCATTTACATTCTCCTATAAAGAAGTAGTTTCTGTTGTTTATTTTAAATAACCCGGTTACAGGAGAACCTATTGTTACTAACTGTACACCCAATACCAATGCCAGATTTCTTTGTATTGCTAGGACATGTCATAGTTAGGGATAACAACCATTGAAGAGCTAACCACGTGTAGGCATTATGCTGATGCAAATGTTATAATCCAGAGTTTGTTTAGATTAGAGTGTGAGTGTGGGCTCTGTCTGGGAGGAGTCTTTACCAGTGGCGTCGGGTCAGAGGTGGGAGAGACTCTCTGATGATCTGGTATCATTCTCTGCAGCAACCCGCACGTCTAGCCAGGTGACTTTCCCCATTGACTTTTTTGAACACAACCAGCAGCTGACAGATGTGGAGTTTGGTGGTAATGACCTCCTGCAGGTCTATAATGCACAACAGATAAAACACCGGCTGAATTCCACTGGCATGTATGTGGCCAACACCAAGGTGAGAATGGCACTGAACTGGGATCAGTCCCTGGGTAAAAGGATTCATGAACAATATGCTTTGGGAATACATCTCCTTTTAGAATGCAAGTATGGAGTATATACTCCCAGTCACAACCCTCGGTTCTAGTTAAATAGTTCCTTAGAAAAATGGATATTCTCACTCACTTGGCAAAGGACTTGTACAGGTTGGGTTGGGTTTCCACCGGTACCAGCAGGATTACTGTGTAGAGGACACCAAAGAGGTTGTTAATGCTGGGGTGAAGGAAGCCTGACATTGAAGAGAATCTGCTCTCTTTTCCTATTTTCCCATTTTTAGAAACAAGGAAGTCATTACCGGGGAGTTAAAAGGATAAGATTTAATGAGCTTCCATGTTGAGACAATGTCAGAGAAGAAGGAGTCTTAGTTCAGACTTAAGAACTTCCGTTAGTTTCTTGATGTGTGCCTTGTCTCCCTACAGCCTGGAGGCTTCACCATTGAGATAAGTAACAACAATAGCACTATGGTGATGACAGGCATGCGGATCCAGATTGGGACTCAAGCAATAGAACGGGCCCCATCTTATATCGAGATCTTCGGCAGAACTATGCAGCTCAACCTGAGTCGTTCACGCTGGTTTGACTTCCCCTTCACCAGAGAAGAAGCGCTGCAGGCTGATAAGAAGCTGAACCTCTTCAGTGAGTCACCAACCCCTGGTGCAGACTCTGTCCTCATTGTGTCTGCGAAATTGGCAGCCACTGGTCTGTGACTCTCCAATATTCTGGGATCTCTCCACTCCACTGATTTTTCTGTCCCTTTGTCAGGAAACTTTGAGCTTCATTTGAAATATTAAAGAGACAAGGTGGCAGGAAAGGAGTACACTGGAGCATGGTAGCAGTAAAGATAGGGCTGCACTTTGTTAAGTATTCATTTCTGTAGTGTTGTGTCTGCCTCACTAATGGGGCTACTTCTGTGTTTAGGATGAGAGGAGGCAGATTGACATGAAATTGCAAGGCTTTCTTAAAGCACAGAGGAAGACCTCAGGTCCACGTGGCTGAGAGATGGTTAGCAATGGCTTGCTATGCCACTGAAAACAACCCTCAGAATACAAATCCTTGAGCCTTACTCAAGACTGCATTTCTCTGTCAATTATTGGCCATGGTCTGATACTCTTTCTCCTAGATACAGTTGCTGTTAGTGAGAATGGTCGTGATCTGTACTTTGAACAAAGAAAGTGTGTAGAGACACTTGGGAGTGAGGGGTAGGGGATACAATACTCTGAAGCAGAAGAGGACCCTTACAGTGATGGTTAGGGACTCTTCTGAGTAGGAGACGTAATCAATCGGCTTTCAGTCCCTGGAACTTTTTCCGCATGTATTCAGCATCTATACATGATTAAAGTGCTGTGAATATCTCAGAAGATAAAGTTTCTCTATGTCTGTAAAATTGACGTGATTTACTTCTTTGCTCCAGCTGTTCTGGTCTTTGATTTGGAGGGGTGGCTCTTTAGAGAATGTGCTTCCTAAAGTCCTCTCTTGCTTATTGCAGTTGGGGCCTCGGTGGATCCAGCAGGTGTCACCATGATAGATGCTGTAAAAATTTATGGCAAGACTAAGGAGCAGTTTGGCTGGCCTGATGAGCCTCCAGAAGAATTCCCTTCTGCCTCTGTCAGCAACATCTGTCCTTCAAATCTGAACCAGAGCAACGGCACTGGAGATGGTGACTCAGCTGCCCCCACTACGACCAGTGGAACTGTCCTGGAGAGGTACCAGTGCTGGCAGGGGGTGGCTTCAGTTTTTACATCTTCCACTCACTGCAGAACCTTCCACTCACTGCTGTGTCTTGAGAGAGCCAGCTTCTAGTAACCATCTCAAGGCTAGCCTGGGATTTTTTCAAGTTTTCATACAACTCACCCACATTCAGTGTCTCTTTAGTGTGCAGACAAAGCCTGAAAAATGTGCTTAGAGTCAGGTGACACCAGAGTCTCTCCCTGGGCAGAAGTTCTGTCCCTTCTCTTAATGCTCAGGTACCCTTTAGAGTAGCCAGAGGCCACAGGCTAGATGATGCTTAAGCCAGTATTCTAGATTAGGATCCAGGCTTGCTGAAATGATAGGAAAACATCCTCCCTTCCATTCTGAGCTCATCATCTTTTCATCATCTTTCTCTGCAGTAGCTACTTCTGTGGTAATAACATTGCCAGCAAAGAGGCTGTCTGCTGCCTCTTGTAGCAGAGTCCAGAGTTTCCTTAAGTCTCCCTACAGTGGCATTCTTAAGAATTGTGCTTGGCTTCTTTGTGCTAGGTAGCTGCTGGTTTGCCATGGTAGATGAAATACTATAATTCATGATGTAAGATTTTGAGTTTCTTACATTGTAAGTCACAAGAATAACCTTGCTTGGAATCACTGCCTCCCACCAGCAGCCTCCTCCCTCCCTTCCTTTCTCTTTCTTTTTCCCCGATACCCTATCCATACATGGTTGCTTAGGATGTGTTTCCAGGTTTCTCTGAGCTTCACATTTTTTTCCTTTTTTTTTTCTTTGCTTCTCCCCCAAGTTCTGAAACTGAGTCCCTAACCAAGCTGGACCGGTTAGTATGCCCTCTTTCTTTTCTCTGCACGAGTGAGTGTGTGTCAGAGAGCAGTGTAACCAATGGCGTGGCTTTGCATTGATTCTGCTTCTGTTGAAGAGTCCTCCTGCTTCTTTCTGTTCTGGTCATTGCATGGCTACAGAGCTGTCCCTGTGTAAAAATGGAGTACATGGAGGATCGTAAGTGCACTCTTGGTGTTGGCCATGTCAGGCACTCTCTCAACTCTCTCTTCCTTACCCTAGTCCTCTCTGCTCCCTTTCTAAGTGGATGAAAAGGGGGTTCGGGGTAGAGGGATTAACAGCAAAGTCCTACTAGCTGATAACCCACTAGAGAGCTCCTTCTATCCAAATTTGTTTTATGCCTCAGGTTCCTGTTCCCTAGTTCTTTATTGCCTTCCTCTACCCCTTAACCCCTTTCTTTCCAGTTACCTTCTGAATACGTTTCTTTCTCTGTCCAGAGCTTCAGCTGTCAGGATGTTGTTCTTTTTACTGTGCCACATTAAATTGAAAGGAGTAAACCCTGGGGAGCATGTTACTTGGTACCCTTTAATAGTAGTAGTTGGGTTTCCTATTCTTTCCTAAGGGGAAATCCCTCAGTTTTCTAAAGATGCTTTGTATTTACCCCTTGAATGTTGGCAATTGGCATGCACCTAAAAAATAGTTTGTTCTCTCCCCCATACTTAGGGACTCATAGGAAATGCCTTTGTGCATATATAACTTTAAACTTTCCAATATAAGAAGATGATTTTTACCTTTCCCTTTTTGTATCCTTTTGCCCACTGATCTCTGGGCACCTGAGCTTCGGGTCCCATTGCATCAAGACTGTTAAGCCCATCTCAGTGATCCCTGCCACAGGCAGCAGAAGGAAGCACATTTATCCTCTTTGAGGAAGAAAAGCCCTGTCTTTGAGTTACGGATTATGAACATGGCCTCAGGTTGATCTCCGAGCAGGAGCCAGGTTTCTCCTGGCCTGTAACATAGGAAACGATATGCATGGTGCCTGTGGCAGGTCTTATTGTGCTTTGATTTTGTATTTGGCATTCATTAGCTGTCCCCAAGGTCCTCATGACTATAGTTTGCTTAGGCTAAAGCGCAAGGCGGAGAGAACGGTGTTGTACTCAAGCCAGGTTTTCTGTCTCCCCAGGCTGGTTGTGAGTTCTTTAGAAGCCCTGGAAAGCTGCTTTGCCGTTGGCCCAATCATCGAGAAGGCAAGTCACTTTTTCAAAGCACATGGAAGCTTTCTGAAGAGGCAGGAAGTCAATGGAGTTGTCTGAGGCCCTGAGGCCTCGCAGCTAAAGAACATTTATAGTAGCATAATCTTGGTTTGCTAAGAAGCTCCAGAGAAGTCTTCAGCTTAAGGCCTCATGTCCTACTTTTAGGGCCCATAGTGAGCGTGTGTCATAGAATAGGATGCGTGTTGGTACAAGAACACTGTTCTGGGAATCATGAGCTTGGATTCCATTTCTTCATCTGGTAGGAAGGAGGATTATAATTTCTGAATTTTTTTTTCTCTTTGCAGTCCATGGAGCATAACCTAGCCCTGGTGGCCTAGAAGGAAGGAAGGGCAGGCAGAGTGTAGATAGTTCATTCTGCCTTGAGTTGGTGGGGTTAGTGATAACCTTGCTGTCTTTTGCCTCAGGAGAGAAACAAGAATGCCGCTCAGGAGCTGGCCACTTTGCTATTGTCTCTGCCAGCACCTGCCAGTGTCCAGCAGCAGTCCAAGAGCCTTCTGGCCAGCCTGCACACCAGCCGCTCGGCCTACCACAGCCACAAGGTAACCGTTCTCTCTCAGGGATGCCTGTGTAGGAAAGGAAATTGCAGTGCTGACAGGGAATCAAATAAGTTAGCTTTTCATTGTAAAGCAACAGCACAGCAAAGTAAGGTAGAGAGAGGATAGCATTCAGATTAGACCTACATTTTACAGAGTTTGTCCTGAGAAATTCTCAAGTGCCACTCAAAACTGAGGATAAGCCAGTGACTGGGCCCCTGGTTTGTACTTATTTTTCTGTCACACTAACAGGATCAACAAGACTTAAGAAAGAGAGGGAGGGACATTGAGTGTGGGTAGCCTTCTCACTGGAAAAGGGTGAGGTGAGGGAGTCCCTCAGGAGATAGACTGCTAGTGTTTGCACTCCCTCGGCTGTGGCGCAACATGAGAGGTGCACTGTACTTGTTGGTGAGACAAGTGTTGCATAGTTGTTGGAGTGCCTCTGATGGGAAAATCTGGGGAAAGAGGGTATCACTTATAAAAGAAAGGCATTGCCAAAGGAGACAAATAGGGCCAATTTCTGTAGATGAAAAAGATGACATTTCAGACCCCTGAGGAAGAAGGGCTCTGAGAGGAACCATCAACCCAGAGCTTTGGTTAGCTTCTGTGCCTCCAACCCAGGGAACTGAAAAATGTGAGTTTAACCTGCTGAGCCTCTCAATGAAAGGTGATTTTGGAAACGCTGTCCTTGGGTAATATGAATTTGCTAGGAAATGACTCTTCTGTTGTAGGAGAAAGAAATCCAGCAGTTCTGGAGAACTGAGTAGATTTGAATTTTCCCATCATACTTTGATACTGCAGGGTTTTTAATTTTTTGATGACATTAATATTTTATGTACTAAGAAACTTAACTATATGGGGCTGCTTTGAAGATTTGTTGTAGGTGATTGGTGTTCATTGGCCTGTTCTCTTGAGAGGAGGTAATAATCCTGGTGATCTGCCAGCTTTTCTCTGCTCTTTGCTTTTGTACCCAGCTCTTGCTTATGGCTGACCCTCTGTGCCCCTGTTGTTTTATAGGATCAGGCCTTGCTGAGCAAAGCTGTACAGTGTCTCAACACATCCAGCAAGGAAGGCAAGGATTTGGACCCCGAGGTGTTCCAGAGGCTAGTGATCACAGCTCGCTCCATTGCCATCATGCGCCCCAACAACCTTGTCCACTTTACGGAGTCAAAGCTGCCCCAGATGGAAACAGGTGAACTTGGCCCCTATGGCCGTGGTCCTGAGATCTGCTTCATATGCCTATTTACCCTCTCATCCTTACTGCTCTTACTGGCCTCTGACTGACTGCATGCTCAGAGATAGGGATTTTGCTTCTTGGTCTTTATACCTTGTAGGGCCTTTTGACATCGAGATTGTACCATTTTAAACACATTCTTTTTCCACTGCTTATCCATTTGATTATCCTTGAGTTTATGTAGTGTTCTAGACATCAGATATAATCTGTCTCTGAAGTTACTACCTCTTAGGAGCTTCAGGGAAAAGCTAAGCTTGGTTGGGCCCTGGTTGCTTTGAAGCAACTGTGGCGTATCTTTCGCTTTCATGCCGTTCTTTTGCCAGTGCTATTATTAATATGTGTAGCCGCTTTCTCAGTGCTTAGTGCTGTTTCCTCATCTCCTTTTCTGTTGGCTGGGTAGCAAACCTGTTTTGTCATTGTCAAATTGAGTTGATGCTGCCTTTACAATTCTCTGTTATTTACATGCTCCATCATCATCCTGTTCCTCCTTTTAATACTAGAATCCCAGAATTATTCTAGAGAAGTCTCTAGAATGTTCATATGTTCCTCTAGGTTTTAGAAGTTGAACAGTTGGAACTGAGATCTTTGAATCTGCTGTAAACATCCTAAATGCTCCCCCTTCTACTTAATTCTAACATACAATGTTTTCTGCGATATTCCTTTCCCAGACTGTTTTTTTCCTAGATGTGCCTGCTGGAGTCTAGGGATAGTTGGCATATTGATTGGGGCCCCACTTGAAACTCCCTCCCCAGGCAAGCTTCCTTGACCTGAGTTAACCTTAAAACAAATTAAATTCCACCTCAGATTTACCATCGTTGATAATTTTCTTTCTCCTGCTTAGAAGGAATGGATGAGGGGAAAGAACCGCAGAAGCAGTTGGAAGGAGATTGCTGTAGTTTCATCACCCAGCTTGTGAACCACTTCTGGAAACTCCATGCATCTAAACCCAAGAATGCCTTCTTGGCACCTGCCTGCCTTCCAGGTATGTTAAAAGGGATATTTGAATCTTGGTAATGAAGTCTGATGTAAGTTCTGTCTTTGAACAGCCATGACTATTAGCCATTAGCCTTCATTCTCCATAATCCGTTTCTTCCAGAATTCATAATTGAGAAGTAGAAGTCTGTGAGATAAATGCAATGTTCCTGAGGAATTTAGCAGTGTGGCAGAGTGGGATTTTCTTGTACCATATCTTTTCATTGGAGTTGAATATTTTACATAAAGAGGCACTGTGTGTGTGTGTGTGTCTCCTCAGTGGTTTATCATTGTTTGAAAAAATCTTTGACAACTTGGCTTAAAGCCAGCTCAAAAGGCAAAAGTATCTTGAGGACTATTATATTTCTTTTGGTCTCTAACTTCTTATACTATTGAAAATTCAGATTGAAGGGTAAGGGTCTGAATAGCAATATAGAAAAGTAGGATGATCCTGGTGCTCATTCATGTTTGGAGGACACTTGGGTGGGTAAACCTTAAAGGCATGTCGAGGTCATGTTTTATCATCACCTGAGGTTGGAGGATATTAGGGGACATTTAGTATCTCCTTCCTCTTCGTATTTCCTTGCCTTATCTTTTGATATCCAGAGAGAGTGGACAGCTACTTATTTCTGTGACTCAAGATATCTGGAAAGGCTTTTGAGGACAATTTGGGAGATTAGGA
Source organism: Rhinopithecus roxellana (assembly GCF_007565055.1). NCBI lineage: Eukaryota > Metazoa > Chordata > Mammalia > Primates > Cercopithecidae > Rhinopithecus > Rhinopithecus roxellana. Next base: position 8,205,876 of record NC_044560.1, on the reverse strand, counting down.
AACTGTTAATGAAACAAATCACAAATAATACTGACAGGCTACTGTGTGTGAGTGAGTGTGTGTGTGAGTGTTTGTCATTTTGTTTGCATGACCTTTTATGTGGAGATAAAAAGTTACACTTTTGTCACAGACTCTCAAGTAGTTAGAGCTTTTTGCTCCAGATTTTCAACTGATGTTTGTGTCTCCTTTAGGCCTAACTCATATTGAAGCTACTGTCAATGCTCTGGTGGACATCATCCATGGCTACTGCACTTGTGAGCTGGATTGTATTAACACAGCATCCAAGATCTACATGCAGATGCTCTTGTGTCCTGTACGTAGCATTACAATCCCAGAGAGCTGTCAGCAGCCAGGGAATGTCTGGAAAATTGTTTTTAGCTTGCTAAACTAATGAAATAAAATAGATTTAAAGGAAGCTGAAGGGAAAGAAGTTCCGAATATCAATAAAAGCCTTAAGATCTTACTCCATGGAAGAGAAAGATTTGGAAAGGGGATGGGCTTAGTCTCTCTTGTTCAGTGCTGAATCACCAGGGACTGGCCTGCTGCTTGCTACATAGTAAGTGCTAGGTAACTCAGTGAATTGTGACTTAAATGAGGGCATGAATGAAAGTAGTACATCAAGATTTCTATTTCCAGTGACCCTTTCACAGAAGCTTAGTGTTAAAACTACTGATTTTAGCACAGAGCTAAGATGCGCACTGGGGGCCTGATCATCTGATAAAAAGCCAAAACCATTTGTAAGGGGCCAAAATGGCCTCAGGAGCGAATGACCTGCCAGTCTATCCCCAGGACTGAGAGACAGGAAGTTAGTGAATGGCTCTTCTGTGTGCCAGGTCAGGAAGCGGGGATTAACTTAACCTGCTAAACTTGGTCTGCTGGGTTGCAGGTGAGAGTAGAGAGGTATCCACATGTGTGGGAGTGAGTGACCAAGAAAGGAAAGTGTTTAGAGAGTTTCATGAATAATACGAGACCAAAGCGTGACAGTTTCCTTTTAAACCTCAGGATCCTGCTGTGAGCTTCTCTTGTAAACAAGCTCTAATTCGAGTCCTAAGGCCCAGGAACAAACGGAGACATGTGACTTTACCCTCCTCCCCTCGAAGCAACACTCCAATGGGTAATGTGAGGTCTGGGTTTAGGCTCAAGCCTGTATTTGGGAGGAGGGGAGAGAGGGAGGTACAGTAGCATTAGACGTGCTGCGCATGTTGACCAAGGTCCTGGAGACTTTTGTTTATGTATCTACCTTTTTTCTAATGCTACCTCACCCCATAAAGAATTTAAGGTGGCACATCAAAATGTATATGGTAAGTAGAATAAAAATAAAGATCAGAGGACATGGCTCACCTAACAACCAGGCAGGACCTTGTGAAGTGGCTGAAAGTTTCCTAAGAGCCATAGCAAAAATAAAATCACAGTGACCAAAGACAAAACAAAAATGTAATTTTTCTTGCGATAGAAACTCTTCATTAAATGTCCGTTTTGTTGCCAAAGGGGCAGAATCCTTAGTGGACTTAACTACAATAAGTTGGATAGCAAATTTCACAGGAGTTTCCCTCATGATACACTTGGACACAGTCAAGGGCATAACATTTTGCGATTCAGTAAAAGCAATTCTAAAAGGTGTCTGAATAACAGAATTATATAATTCTGGTTACTTGGCTTGATTTAGAAGTAAATTTCAAATGAAAGTCACTATGTACCTTTAAATTTTCTTTTCTTTTCTTTTTTTTTTTTGAGACAGAGTCTCACTGTATCATCCAGGCTAGAGTGCTAGAGTACAATGGTACAATCTCGGCTCACTCCAATCTCTGCCTCCCAAGTAGCTGGGATTACAGGCGTGTGCCACCACACCCAGCTAATTTTTGTATTTTTAGTAGGGATGGAGTTTCACCATGTTGGCTTAGCTGGTCTCGAACTCCTGACCTCAAGTGTTCCACCTGCCTCGGCCTCCCAAAGTGTTAGGATTATAGGCGTGAGCCACTGCCCAGCCCGTACTTTTAAGTTTTCTAAAAGCAATATTATAAAGAGTAAAACGTAAAATTGATTTACTGATTATTTAATCCAGTATATCAAATATGTTATTTCAACATATTGTCAATATACAAAATTTATTAGTGAAATATTTTGCCTGTTTTGGTACCATTTTGGGAATCCAGAATGTATTTTACACTAGTGGCACATCTCCTTGTAGACAGCCATGTTTTAAGTACTCAGTAGCCACATGTGGCTGGTGGACAGTGCACGTCTAGAGGAATGTACACAACTTTGTAACTTTCAGACAGTCTTCCTTGCATATCATTTATCTTGTCTAAGTTTGTGGCTCTTTTCTCTAGCAAGAACCTAGAGTGGAGATAGTTTATGTTTCTAAGGGACATATTTACATGCTTTAGCAATCCATTCAGTGGAAGATGAGGTCTCTATCCTCTTCTGACAATTAGGAGTCTCACCTGGACATCTTCCTTATTTGAAGGCCTTCTCACCTTCACACAAAAGCTGGCACAGGCAGGACCTGCAGTGGTGTCCTTGGTTTCCAGTCAGTGGTTTTACACTTCAATTCTGGTTCTTCTCATAATACTTACATAGTGTGAAAATCTCACTGACCTAGTTGTTTTAGAAAAAAGTAGTGAAATAAATTCTAATCTGCCATGACAGACAAAAGGTAAAGATCCCAATCATATGATTTTTCCTGTCTTATCCAAGGTCTCCTGAGAGTTAGTGGGCACTTGAGAGGCCTACTGGTTTTAGATCTCTCGGCTTTATGGAAATCCCTTTGGAATCCAAGGTTGTTTGCTTCACTAGCTGGAAAACATTTTATTTTTGTGGGGGGCAAGCTGTCGCAGCCACCTCCATCTTCCCAGATGCTGTAGGTCCAAGAAGTAAGAGAACAAGGCCAGGCATAGCACCCCGGAGTTCTCCCGCTAAAGCCCAGGGTGCTAGCTGGTAGCTTGTCTTGGCTTTTTGTTGCCACGTGACTTATCGCACCATGTGCCAAGGGAGGAAAGCAAACATCTTCAGGTGACTGGGGTTTCTTTGACTCAGGAGACAAGGATGATGATGACGATGATGATGCAGATGAGAAAATGCAGTCATCAGGGATCCCGAATGGTGGTCACATCCGTCAGGAAAGCCAGGAACAGAGTGAGGTGGACCATGGAGATTTTGAGATGGTGGTGAGTCTCTGGCAGCAGGAGAAGGGGAGGAGGAGCTTCAAAACTCTCCTCTAGCTCTTATTCAGTGGACTTCCAAAAGTTACCATTTACCATGGGACACTGACAGAGCTTTCTCTCTGCAGTCTGAGTCGATGGTCCTGGAGACAGCTGAAAATGTCAACAATGGCAACCCCTCTCCCCTGGAGGCCCTGCTGGCAGGCGCAGAGGGCTTCCCCCCCATGCTGGACATCCCGCCTGATGCAGATGACGAGACCATGGTTGAACTAGCCATTGCCCTGAGCCTGCAGCAGGACCAACAAGGTAGAAGGCCATGCCAGGAACAAAGCAGCCCATTGGCCTTGCGCAGGAAAAGAGGGTTTGGCAGTTACTGATATCCAGCTGACTTAGCTTGTCCCCAGATTTGGGGAGAGGTTGATCTGGGTGAGAGCTGTTCAGAGATACAGGTGGAGAGTGAGAGGGCTGTGGCGGGAATTTCAGTCTGAGCGCCAGTCTCATAGTTTCTGCCAGTTTGGGTTGTTTCCTCTCGAATCTTAAATTCCTCCAGCCTGTGTCCTGCCTGAGCTGAAGGAAGCATTCCACCATCTCTGTAACTGAACTTGGTGGGTGGACAGCAGTGGCTGTTGGCTAACTTCCTGTAGGCCAGAGGGGGTCACATGCTGGTGTTTGGAGACTCTTGAGGGCAGCACGTGGCCAAAGCAGCACTGTGGATGGGACCTGGAGGGGATGTTGTGCTCACTCTCCACTTGTTTCCCAGGCAGCAGCAGCAGTGCCCTGGGCCTGCAGAGCCTGGGACTGTCCGGCCAGGCACCCAGCTCTTCCTCTCTGGACGCAGGAACCCTCTCTGACACCACAGCATCAGGTAACTGTCCACAGCAAGGAGCACGGCTCAGGGCTCCAGGACCCTCAGGCCTTGTCTCCACTGCTGTGAGAGTGTAATGGGCAGCTGCTTTGACAGGCCATTCTGGACTTCCTGCTTCTGCCTTGGCTTTAGAAAGATGGGTGTGGAGGGTGTAGTGCTGTGGCACGGCCCCGCTGCGCACAGCTCCGCTTCCTCACACTTTGCATGCTGCCTGGCTTCAGCTACTTCCCCACGGAAAAGCCGAGAGAGCAGCATGCAGGCTGATCAGCTACAGGGCTTCCACTTCAGCTTCCAGCGTTCTTTGTCAGATAGTATTAAAAGAGAGACAAGAAATAGAACTCATACCTTTTACTTTTTTTAATCTTCATTTGCAAATGAAAGGAGAGCTACAAGAAGCTAGATGGTGCTTCAGAATTCTTGGTCCGTGTGACCAACCATCAGGGATCTATGAGCTTGAAAGAGAGGGTTTTTGTGGACAATTGAAATCTATAGGAAATCTCCAGAACTCATCTGCTCTTTATTTTCAATCTTTTCCCTAATCTGATTAAAAAAAATGTTTCCTGAATAGAGAGTTGGACCAAATGGAGATACCTGGTCACCCCCTGAGTAATTTAAGGGTTGATTTATAGTTTTTGAGACTGATGCTTCCTTGTGTTCGTTTTTTTCCTTTTCTTTTGAAAGTTTTAGCCTGGGTAGATAAGAAAGGGAGAGAGCGGCTGGCCCCACCTGCTGCCATGGCTTGTTGCTTTTCTCAGGTCTCTTTAGTTGCTGCCATTTCAGACTCTGAGGTTGCCGTTGTGTTGTGCCAGTCGTGTTCCCGCTGTGCTCTGTGGCTGTCTTGGCTTTCCTCCCCCATGTATCTCATCCAGCATTTTCCTCCTGTCTCAGCTCAGCCCTGATCCTGGATGCTGTGGCTGTCTCTGGGGAATTTCCTTGCTTCATTATTAGCATCTGATGAGGATGATTAGGAGGTGTGAAATTTCCCCATGAGCTCCCCTTTGGACCACTTGCTAAAAAAAACAAAACTGGGTTGATTCAAGAGCTCATGCTAAGTGACTTCCTAACATAAGCAAAAATTGACTGATTTCAAAACAAATCTCCTTAAAATTCAGAGTTCTATGCTTTGAATGGTAATGACTAGTTTCAGATCTCTCAGCAGGTGTCAGTAACACCTAAACAATGGTGACCATGAAGCATTTTAGCTAGAAAACTCAGCGTCCATGTCACAGATTCTTACTGAATCTCTGCACCGTTCTACTTGCACTGTAATGTAAACAGCGAAGGAAATGCCCAGTGAACTGGGTTTTCTTCACTCCTGTCTTAAGTACTGTTTGCAATGCACTGTGTATAGTGTTTGTTTCTGTTAGCGATTAACCAGCAAAGCAGATCTCTCCCTTTTTTCTTTGACGACAGGATATATAAACTGCATTGTGTCCTATGCACTATGTGGTTTGATGCTTTCATCCCAAGGAGGGCTTTTATTTTTTATTTTTTTATTTTTTATTTTTTTTTTACCTGTAACAGCTCTCGTTACTCTCTCAGCTCCAGCCTCAGACGACGAGGGCAGCACAGCAGCAACAGATGGTTCTACCCTTCGGACCTCTCCTGCTGACCACGGTGGTAGTGTGGGCTCGGAGAGCGGGGGCAGTGCAGTGGACTCAGTGGCTGGCGAGCACAGTGGTAATGTGCCATGGAGGGGGGTCCTGTCTCCTTGGGCAGAGGGTGGGGACACAACAGGAATCTCTGCTTGGGTCCTGGGGTTGGTTTTTGCAAAGAAAAGAGACTCATTGAAAGTCTTGTGGACTCTCTGAAAGTCTTATGGATTCATTTGGCCTCAACTTTCGAGTTTCAAATGTTCAGTGGCTGAAGCTCAGGGGGTTAGTATTGAAATATTTTACAGATATTTACTAATTATCTGTTAATGGAAAAAAAGCATTGACATGCGTAATTCTTTTTTTTTTTCCTCTCTGAAACTGTGATGATGTGCATAATTCTAAGTCATGATTAGCCTAAAACAGTTATAGTGTCACCTTGAAACTCGTTATCCTGTGGTTTCTGCTCCTTGTTTATTTGGGGGAGGGTTTTTTTACGTGATCTTATTGTTAATGATCTGTTGTGTTCACATAGCATACCAGCCCCACAGTCTACTAGCTGATGAGGTGGGACTCTAGAATGAGGGAACATGACAGCCATTTTGGTTTGACCTTCCATATCAGTCCGTGGGTAGCAATCAGATACAATTTTTACAGAGATTAAGAGCAGCTGATAATTTATAGATTCCCATGTCAGTGTATGTTTCCTCTGAAGTATGAGATAGAGATGTATTAGCATCTGAGATTAAGATCATTCATATAGGTGGGTCTTATGTACTGGGGAAGGGTTAATGGCTACTGTGAGAGTGATTTAACACAGTGCTGTGGGGTCTTACTTAGCTTTATGTATAAGAAAAAAATGCTACCAGTTGCTGTCTAACGCTACCCGTTATTATCTATTGGCTGCTGCTTTAGAATGCACTGGGTTCCTTCATGCTTTGGGAGTTGATGTGTGCTTTTTAAACTATTTCCCTCTAGTGTCTGGCCGGAGCAGTGCTTATGGTGATGCTACAGCTGAGGGGCAGCCGGCTGGACCAGGAAGTGTCAGCTCAAGCACCGGAGCCATCAGCACCACCACTGGGCACCAGGAGGGAGATGGCTCCGAGGGAGAAGGAGAAGGAGAAGCTGAAGGAGATGTCCACACTAGCAACAGGTCAAAAACCTAGTCCTCCACAGTTAGGAGGCTTGCCTATCTGAGACTATTTCAGGAATAGTAGGACTGATCAGTTGCAGGAGGTAGAGTGGTGATAACAGTATATTTCTTTTGAAATATAAAGGTGTAAACTTCTGAAACAGTTTAAAATCTTAGGAAGTGCTCTAGGTCTGTCTTTGTCTTAGAATTATATTAAATCAATTACAGAGAGAATAGGAAGTGGTCTTTCTCTTAAGGCTCCTCTGAATATCTTAGTGACTGTAAAGTGATTGTCATAAAAACATGTCTTCCTTACCCACATCTTTCCAGTTTCATCAATATCCATACACTCAATGTATGGCATCCTCTTTACAAATGGCACCGCTGGAGGCTCAACATTTAGGTATATGTATTAGGTGTTCTAGAAGTGCTCCTTGTTCAGCATGTTCATAAGGTGAAGGAGAAATAAGACATAGCGAATACATGCTTATGGCTAGAAATACCAGTGGTGAAGTGTTTTGAAACTGAAAGTGATCTATAAAATCCTACTCCATTTTTGTGGTTGGGTTTGGTGAAGTGACTATGTTCTTAACCCAGAGGTAACTAGAGAAATAGAAGACAAACCTGAAAAATAAGACTCAAGATATAATGTTTGTTGAATTTGTTGAGACCAGCAGTTGTTACATTAGTGCAAAAATAGTAAGTCAGAATTTTTTTTTTTTTTTTTGAGACAGGATCCCCTCTTGTCGCCCTGGCTGGAGTGCAGTGGTGTGAACACAGCTCACTGCAGCCTCAACCTCCCAGGCTCAAGTGATCCTCCTACCTCAGCCTCCCGAGTAGCTGGGACTACAGGTGTGCGGCACCACGCCTGGCCAATTTTTGTATTTTTTGTAGAGATGGTGTTTTGCCGTGTTGCCCAGGCTAATCTAGAACTCCTGAGCTCAAGTGATCCGCTCATCACCTCCCGAAGTGCTGGGATTACAGGTGTGAGCCACTGTGCCTGGCCCAGAATTTTGAACTAAATGATTTCTATCAGGCAAAAACTATGGTGCCTGATGCAGTCAGGCATCAGAGACATTTAAAGGGGGCATCAAAGAGTGCCTTCCACGTTCCCTATATCCTATGCTTGAACTAGTAAGCCGTTTACTTCTCTGGATGAATTTCTCTGGTTCTGTTAATAGATGATATTTTGATAGAGTTTTTAAAAAATCTAACATTTTTCTTAGTGTGATTTCTAGGTTAATTTCCTTATGTTCAGTTAACTTGGTCTTTATGATTTTTTTAAAATTTACTTTAAAAATTTAAAATCCAGTCTACTTTTGTCTTCTAGTTGATATGGTTGAGTTCATTTATAATTAATGTTGATTGCTAACAGATTTGGAATGGATGTCTGCTATTACTTTGTGCTTCTTATTTGTTCTATGTGTGTCCTTTTCTTTCCTTGTTGGCTTTCTTTTGAGTTGACTTGCTAATTTTTTGTTCCTGTTTTTTTCCTTTTCTCCTCCAACTCTGCAGGTTTGGAAGTTGTTTCCTCTGTTTTTAATCTTTCAGTGGTTATACTATGCATTTTAACTTGCATACTTACCTTATTCAAAATGAAGTTTAACTAACAGCTGCACCTTCTTCCTGAATAATATGAGGATCTTAGAAGACTTTACTCCTTCTTATCAATATAAATGATCATTTTTGTGTGTTTTAACTTTTTTAATGTCTTCTTAAAGCCGTTAGGATTTTATAGTTTATATGGTCAGTGTTTGTTAAAGTTTTACTCGTATGTTTACCATTTTCTGTGCCTAACATTTCTTTATGCCTCTGAGACCTCCCATCCAGGATCATTTTTTTCCTGAACTGTAACATTTAGATTTCCCTTTAGGGAGGTTTGCTGGTTTACAATATCTCAGATTTTGTTGGTCTGGAAATTCTGGATTTTCTACATCCACAATCTTATCACCTGCAAATAACAGTTTAACTTTTTTCATTCCAATCTTCATACTTTTTAATTTTCTTTTCTTGTCTTATTTCATTACTAGGACCTCTTGTATAATGTTGAAAGAAGTGGTGATGATGAACATTATCTCATTCCCAAACTCAGGGTGAAAAGGTTTAATACTTTCTCATTAAGTGTGATGTTAGCGCAAGGGTTTTTTATGGATATTTATCAGATTAAGGAAATTTTGTTCCTAGTTTGCTGGGAGATTTTTATCTTAAATGGGTTTTTCAAGATTTCCAGTTTCTTGTGTTTCATGTATTGAATGACTTATACGATTTTTCTTCTTTATTTTATTAAAGGTTATAGATTACATTAATTGATTTTTCTGTTATTAAACCTATGTAGTCATGATGTGTTATCCTTTATATCATGTGACCTGATTTGCTAATTTTTAGGTTAGGCTTATCATTTTTCTTCGAGATGTCTTTGTCAGGGATTGATATTCACATTATTCTGGCATCATAAAATAAGTCAGGGCATGATCCCCTTTTCTCTTACTCTAGAAGAGTTTATATAAGATTAGTGTTCTTTCTTTCATAAATTCTTAGAGAAATTCACCAGTGAAGTCATCTGAGTCTGGACTTTATGTAAGGGAAGATTTAAAATTAGGTTTATTCTTTAAATGCTAGAGAATTATTTTTATTTATTTTGGTTTCAGTTTTGGTATATTGTATTTTAAAAGGAATTTGTTGATTTTATTAAAGTTGTCAGTTTTACTGGCATAAACCTGTTCATTTTTTTTTTCTCATCTTTTTAATGTCTTGACAATCTGTAGTGATTTGCCTTTTTTCATTTCTGACAATGGTGACTTATTCTTTTGTCAGTCTTGCTAGGGGTTATCAACTTTATTTGAAAGAACTGGCTTTTGGTTCTGGTTTTTTTCTGTTGTATGTCTGCTTTCTATTTTATTCCTGCTTTTTACTATTTCCTTTCTTTTGCTATTTACCTTTTTTTACTATTTTTTTTTGTTGTTGTTCTATTGTTCCTGTTCTATTTCTGGCTCATGAGATACAAACCTAAATCATTTAATCATATGTATTTTAAACCTACTTTAAAAATACATATTCGGCCAGATGCGGTGGCTCACGCCTGTAATCCCATCATTTTGGGAGGCCGAGGTGGGCTGATCACTTGAGGCCAGGAGTTCAAAACCAGCCTGGCCAACAAAGCAAAACCCTGTCTCTACTAAAGATATAAAAATTAGCCTTGCATGGTAGCATGCACCTGTAATCACAGCTACTTGGGAGGCTGAGATAGGAGAATTGCTTGAACGTGGGAGGCGGAGGTTGCTATGAGCCGAGATCACGCCACTGTACTCCAGCCTGGGTGACAGAGTGAGACTCCATCTCAAACAAACAAACAAACAAACAAAACAACCGTATTTGAAGCAACGTGTTTTTTCTAAAATTCCATCTTAATCTTGCTTTGGCTGCAGCTCACATATTTTGATAATGTTGTGTTTTGATAATGTATTTTCAGTGCTGTTCAATTCAAATTATTTTCTAAATCCTGTTGTAATTTAGTCTTTGGCCCATGGGATATTTAAAAGTATGTTACTAAATTTCTAAATATTTGGGAATTTTCTAGTTGTCTTTTTGTTATTGGTTTATAGTTTAATTTTACCATGGTTGGGAACATGCTGGGTGATTGTAGATTTTTTTTGTTTGTTTGTTTTTTGAGACGTAGTTTCACTCTTGTTGCCCAGGCTGGAGTGCATTGGCATGATCTTGGCTCACTGCAACCTCTGCCTCCCAGGTTCAAGCGATTCTCCTCCCTCAGCCTCCCAAGTAGCTAGGATTACAGGCGTGTATGACCATGCCCGGCTAATTTTATATTTTTAGTAGAGATGGGGTTTCTCCATGTTGGTTAGGTTGGTCTTGAACTTTTGACCTCAGATGATCCGCCCACCTCGGCCTCCCAAAGTGCTGGGATTACAGGCATGAACCAGGTGGATTGTAGATTTTTTTTTAAATCTCTTGAGACTCATCACTGCTTCTAAAATGGTGTTATATCTTCTTAGGATTTTCATTTGTTTTTAGGAAGAGGGTGAATTTAGGTAACCTAACCATATTGACAATGGAATTCTCTATAGTGGTTTTAAGTTAACCTTTTTTCATGAATAAGTTAATTAAATAATTGGTTAATGAATTATTTAAAATTTTTTTGGTTTTATTTTCAGCCTTTGCTTAGTTGAAATATGAATTATTTTAAATAAAACAGAATTTTACTTTAAGTCACTAAAGAAAAGGAAACTGCAGTTTTTGGTGCTGTGTTTACTTTTTTTTTTTTTTTTTTTTAAAGTTTCAGGAGTACTGTGTAAGAGTTTGAAAATAGGTTGGGTCTGGTGGCTTATACCTGTAATCCCAGCACTTTGGGAGGCTGAAGTGGGACGATCTGTTGAGCCCAGGAGTTTGAGATCAGCCTGGGCAACACAGGGAGACCCTGTCTCTACAAAAAATATAAAAATTAGCCGGACATGATGGCATGTGCCAGTGGTACCAGCTACTCAGGATCCTGAGGTGGGAGGATCTCTTGAGTCCAGGAAGTCAAGACTGCACTGAGCTGTGATTGTGCCACTGCACTCCAGCGTGGGCAACAGGGTGTCCCAGGCTCAGAAAACAAAATGAATGAATGAATGATGTTTGAAAATATTCTGCTGTGGTCTTGGTCCAAGTCTAGATTCTGCTCATTTTGTTTACTTTTTCTTCATGTGTGTATATTCGCGTGTATGGTCTCCAAATCTGAAGATATTAATCCATCTCGAAACAAATCCGTCTTATGTTTTATGTTCAAACTGTTGAACTGCTGCTATCATCTCACCTTTCCTCACTTGTACCTAGTCCATCTTTGAACAATTCTTAATCATTTGTAGTCCCCACCTAGCTTGGCTAATTATTAACAGACACATGCATGGTATTCTGAAGAACAGTTAGCTCATTCCTTTGAGTTCTTTTTGGAATCATAATAATTTATAATTCATGTAAGACCCCATACTTTGTTTCATTCATTCTTTTTTTAGAGACAGGGTCTTGCTCTGTTGTTCAGGCTGGAGTACAGTGGCATGATCATGGCTCACTGTAACCTTGAACTCCTGGGATCAAGTGATCTTCCTGAGGCAGGACTATAGGCACATGGCACCACGTCTGGCTAATTTTTTAATTTTTTGTAGAGATGAGATCTTGTTATGTTTCCCTGGCTGGTCTTGAACTCCTGCCTCAGCCTCCAAGTGTTGGGATTATAGACATGAGCTACCACACCCAACCCTAGACCCTGTACTTTCATCCAGACTTGTATTATTTTGAAAAGATTCTGGGCTAGGTACAGTAGCTCACTTTAGCTCTGTTGCCCAGGCTGGAATGCAGTGGTGTGATCATAGCTCACTGCATCTTTGAATTCCTGGGCTCAACCAATCCTCCGTTCTTAGTCTCCTGAGTTGCTGGGATTAGAGGCACACCACCATGCCCAGCTGTTTTCTTTAAAACAATTTTTTTGGTCTTTTTTTGTATTTTAAAAAATTTTCTTTTTAAGAAAAGAAAAAGAAAGTATTCTGGATACCTGCTAAGATATGTAACACGTGAAAATCACACATTAAAGAAAAAATAGGCATGTGGTTTCTTACAAATAATCTCTAAGATAAAAATGAGACAAGGACCATTTACTAATTATGAAAGTGAATCCATTGATTTATTCAGCAACTATATTCTTAATCTGTATGAGATTGTGTATTAGGGGAGACTAGCAACCAAATTGTCAGCAGGACCTTAATTAATTTTCATCATCCTCTTGAATCAGCATATTAGCTAGAGATCCAGGGGCACATACTTAGTACAGAAGGTCAGCTGTATATCTGCAGATGAAGGCTAGGTAATGGCCAATTGATTATATGGGAAAACTCATGGGTCCAGTAGGAGAGTGTGACATTGAAACAGAATATTGTATTAGGAAGATGGTGGACAAAGTGTGAGAGAATAGAGCAGTGACTGGACTTTATAAGAATTTGGGAAACGTGAAAAAGAAAGGGCTGAGTCACTGTGCAGCTGGGTGATACAGAATTTGTATATAGAAGAATTCTAGAAAATAATGTCTGGAGGCACAATAGGGCCACATATTAGAAAAAAGCCATAAATCTTGCAGTTGGAGCTTTGACTTTGAAGCTGAGAACTACCAGGGCCTGGAGGCTTGGGAAATACTTTGAACTTTCCTGTAGTAGGATTTTTTTCAGTGCCATCAGTTGTATTTTAGAATAGTTTTGCTTTCTTTTAACAGAGTGAGATCTCTCCTTCTGTGTTGCTGACTGGCATACCAATTAGGCAGTTCTTAACTTTTTTTTTAATGCTGGAGATTGTTCCTAAGCATTAGGCTTCTTGTTGACCTTGGTAGCAGGGTTGGAGTGGGGAGGGAACTATATTCAGCTGGTTTCTGTTGGAGTACAGCTCATGTTTTCTATCTTTTCCTCACCCTTTTAGGCTGCACATGGTCCGTCTAATGCTGTTGGAGAGATTACTTCAGACCCTGCCTCAGTTACGCAATGTTGGGGGTGTCCGGGCCATCCCGTACATGCAGGTATCTCTTAGCTCACCTGGGTCTCTGTCAGGTCATGATTGGACCATCCTTAAGCATGCCCGCATCTCTATTGCAGAGGACCTGGAAGCCTTCGTTTGGTGTTAGGTCACAGAATAATGCAATTTGATTTTTGAGCTACAAATTACAGCTCTTCATTTTATAAATGAGAAGGCTAAGGGTCAGAGAATTTTTTAAATGCGCAAGTTCATCCAGGTAGTTATTGATAGAGCCGGTGCAAAGCCCGCTCCTGAGATTCTGAGTCTCTAGTTTCTTTGTTGATATTAGTGGGCTAATAGCTGTTCTTCTACTCACTAGCTGTCTTCCTCAGATTCAAAACTGTTCTTTAATTCTTAGTTCAATGTACTACCCTTTCTCAAGCTGCTTTGCTTGGATATAATATAGGTTAGTCCATCAATTTTGCAAACTTTTTACAAAACATTTTTTGTAATGTCAAGTGTGGCATATATCAGAATTTGACTTTTCTGACTCTGAATACTGAAGCTTTGGATACTGGGAATTTAGAATGCTGTAATGGATTACAGTTATGATTGATAGGGATGTCAGGAAGATTAGGGTTTCTTCTGAAACATCCTGTATTTCGAGTTCTTCTTCTTTAGGAAATTGGGTTTTGTGTTTTCTCTCTTTGACTTCTAGGTCATTCTAATGCTCACTACAGATCTGGATGGAGAAGATGAGAAAGATAAGGGGGCCTTAGATAACCTGCTGTCCCAGCTTATTGCTGAGTTGGGTATGGATAAAAAGGTAAAATCTGAGAAGCAATCTGTGTGAGAAACAGGATTGGCTGAGATACTTCCTCAGGTTCCCATTTGTTTCATAGAGCAACTTCACCTCATTTCAAGGGGTAACCATCCACTGAGGGCTCCAGTTCTGTTGAGTCAACAAAAGTGTATTCAGGGCCTGCTTTGGCCCGAGCATAGTTTTGGACTCTGAGCATAGTTGAGGGCAAAGATGAAGTTCTTACCCTCATGGACCTTTTGTGCTCAGTGAGGTGAAAACATTAAATTAGTTGTTCATATCTTAATATGGCCTCCTAAGTGTATCGGGCTCTGGGTACCCCAAGTATAGTCCATGGATATACTCGGGGTTGTTTTGTGTCTGATTCAATCTAAGGAACACTTTAGGGCTGATGGGCTTGACTTGAAGGGATCTTGTTCAGAGGATGCCTCAAGCATCAAGTAAGTAGAGGTTTCTGGTCTTATGCTTTGGCCTGCAGGATGTCTCCAAGAAGAATGAGCGCAGCGCCCTGAATGAAGTCCATCTGGTAGTAATGAGACTGCTGAGTGTCTTCATGTCCCGCACCAAATCTGGATCCAAGTCTTCCATATGTGAGGTATTTTTGCTTTGGGTTTATGGGTTTGGGGAAAGGTAAGAGGATTGTCTGGGTAGTGCTAGGGCCAGCGCAGGAGTGTTGGTCCTCTGTAAGAATAAAGCCATTGTTCCCTGAGGGGAGTAAGATTCTAAGCTATCACCTTTTCAAGAGCAGAACCTCCACCTTTTTCTGAATCCCTTCCAAGCCCTGGTGTTTGCTAACAGTCCCTCCAATGGAGGGGTTAAAGGGTTTGGCAGTTCCATTATTGAAAAGCAGGGCTCTCTTCTGCAAGGCACAGAGTGGCTAAGAGGATTCCCCTAGTGTATGTTGCTATAAGGTGTGGTAATAAAGCAGAGAGAAAGCAATGTGTGTGTGGTGAAAGGAGATTAGCACAAAGCAGAGAAGGTAGAAATTGAGGCTGAACTGCATCCAATCTTAATGAGCTTAGGAGCTGTGGGGTTTACTGGGATTTGCAAGGCTCTTCTAATGGTCTTATTTACAGTAGCTTTTCTCCTACTTTTTTATGCATGTGATCACTTACCCCCATCTCCTTTGGAAGCTGGTTCTATGGAAGACTCTATAGGGGGTGGGGTGGGGTTGTTCAGAAGTGCCTAAAATGGAAAGTTTTCTCTCTCCTTCTTGAATTGGGCTTCTTTTCTAGTTGCTCACGGTAGAAGAGGGAACCCATCCCCTCCAGGGGGAAAGGTTATCTAATCTTGCCTCCCTGGCCTCCGGCGTGTGTGTGTAGCAAGGTTAGAGGTGAGAACAGGTGTGTTTCTTTGTCTTACCATGTGGTTGTTCAAAAAAGTTCCAAAAAACCTCACAAACTTTCTTAGGGAAGTTTCAGTGCAAGAGCCTGATTCACTCCCTGCCATAGAAGCCAGGACTATTGTGAGTGTGTTTCCCATCCCAACACCCACCCGAATTTCGCATTGTTTTACAAGCCATTCTTACCATCTCTGCGTTTTCTCTGTCTCCCAGTCATCTTCCCTCATCTCCAGTGCCACAGCAGCAGCTCTGCTGAGCTCTGGGGCTGTGGACTACTGCCTGCACGTGCTGAAATCACTGCTGGAATATTGGAAGAGCCAACAGAATGACGAGGAGCCTGTGGCTACCAGCCAGTTGCTAAAACCACATACTACCTCCTCCCCACCTGACATGAGCCCATTCTTTCTCCGCCAGTATGTGAAGGTGAGATATTTCCCTCATCAAAGAAACACTCGTCCTTTGTTCAGAGCACTCTTCTCTTTCCTTGCAGTGAAGAGAAGAGTGCTCAAGGGGCTGAGGGTGAAGAGCCATAGGAAGGAGCCGGTATTCCTTGGTGGGGGTTAATCTCAGCATGACTGAATAAATGACCACTTCTCCCAACCTTCTGTGGGATTCTGGCTCCTGCCTCTTTGTAAATTGGAGGATTTGAATGAAATCACAGTTATCTCATTTCACATTAAGTTTAGAAAAAGATGAGAAGGTACAAGCTAACGTCATCAGTTGTGGGTCATGACGTGTGTGTCAGATATTCCCTGTGCTGTCACCACGGAGAGGCCCTTTAACATATTATTAAGAAGATGGGCCTTCTGATCAGATGAATCTGGGATAAGTCCCGTCTTGTGTTCTTACTTACCAGTCTTGAAGCATGGAGAAGTTCTGTCTGTCTAACCTCCCTAACCTTCAGCTTCTACTGCTGGAAAACGAGCATGCAGATGGTGTCTACTTTATAGGGCTGTTGTGAGTGTTGAATGAGGTGCTGTTTGTAAAGGACTTAGCACAGTGCCTAGCATGTATCAATGCCCAGTCCATATTAACTGCTATCACCACTGTCTTCCTCACTGCCCACCCAGAATAGCTTTGAGTAGGGGAGGAATACAATAGGCATAGAGTGTGGATCTGACTGTGTCTTGCTGTTTTTTCATGACTCTTTGGTGGTTTTCTGTGACTTATAGGCCAAAAAGTTCTGGAGGACCCAGCCACCTGCTTGACTCTCTAGCTTTGTCACCTGTTACACCTTACACGCAGCCTGCCAGCCTGTGCATTTCCCAAGATGTGGCGTGTTGCCTTTGTTCGTGCTGTCCCTTCTGGAATTCTTTCCTCTCCCTCTGCTCCCCTTTCTTCCCCTGCCTAGTGAAGTCCTAACCCATCTTCAAGACTCAGCACAAGCTTTGGATCCTACGGAAAACTTCCCTAACACACTCCCTGCCATCAAGTCTGCTCAAGAGAGCCTTGTCCTGGGTTCCCGGAGCACCCTGTGCGCTCACTCACCTGTCTTCCCCTCCACACTCTCAGCAGAAACCATGTTTTATTACTGTTTACAACTCCAGTGCTTGATACAGAACCGATGAATAGCTGGGAGTTGAATATGTGAGGCACATTGTGCCCTCAAACTCTTACAGATTCTTTTTATGGGACCACACAACTTGCAGGATAGCTGTTGTTTCCACTTTCCTCAGATCTCTCATTTACCTCTGCCTTTTTGTGTTACATGAAGCCAGGAATCTTGGCTGAGTTTAGTGATCTTGACAGCCTTGGTTTATTTAACAATTTCTTTCTTTTTTTTTTTTTTGAGACGGAGTCTTGCTCTGTCGCCCAGGCTGGAGTGCAGTGGGCGGATCTCAGCTCACTGCAAGCTCTGCTTCCCAGGTTCACGCCATTCTCCTGCCTCAGCCTCCCGAGTAGCTGGGACTACAGGCGTCCGCCGCCTTGCCCGGCTAATTTTTTGTATTTTTTAGTAGAGACGGGGTTTCACTGTGTTAGCCAGGATGGTCTCGATCTCCTGACCTCGTGATCCGCCCGTCTCGGCCTCCCAAAGTGCTGGGATTACAGGCTTGAGCCACCGCGCCCGGCGGTTTATTTAACAATTTCTTGTTATCATGGGAAATTTTGGTTCTAGGGAATAGAATAATCTCATAGAAGTCAGAGATCCTTACTACCTTTTTTTTTTTTTTTTCCAATTTTTTGGCCTTTCTAGCACTCATCTATGTAAGCAGAGTACAATCAACCCAGTGTCAGAAGCCACAGAGTGAAATATTAGGACTTTTAGAAGTGAGGTCTGTCTCCACTGTAACCTTTGCATGTAATTAAATTGCCCCCAGAAGCCTGGGCCTTCTGAGTTTGTAGCATAAACTGTCAGTCAGTCTTGATTCCAGCTCTGAAAGGCACCTTTTACCACCTCCAACGTGTAATATGCCTAGTGAGCCAGCGGTTTTCCTAAGTGTGGTCATGGAAAATCGACAGTCACAGGTTCTCATGCAAGTTTTCTTCTCCCAGGGCCATGCTGCCGATGTGTTTGAGGCCTATACTCAGCTTCTGACAGAAATGGTACTGAGGCTTCCATACCAAATCAAAAAGATTGCTGACACCAATTCCCGCATCCCACCTCCTGTCTTTGACCATTCGTGGTTTTACTTTCTCTCTGAGGTAAGTGAAAGTCCCAAGCTGCATGCTTGTTGGGCTGAGGACACATCTGCATTCACCTCTGTGGGCCCCTTTCTTCCTCATCCTCACTCGGTATTTCCCCTTGCAGAGTTCCTTTCTCCCTTGCAGGTCTTGGTCTTGCCCTGCTGGAACGTACTGTGGGTAGAACTGTGGGAGATGTGTATCAATAGCAAGCCATACTTTACCTTCTGATTCTGTGTGTTAAACTCCCCCACATGTGCTCATAATGGGCAAGTTTAATAATTTAGGTTCTGTCAGGAAAACAAAGTATACTAGTTATCTTAATAGAGAGATTTTAATATGGGAAATTGGGTAAATGCTCTTAGACAACAAAAAAGGCAAAAAGGAAACATTGAGGTAACACAGGGATAGTAACTGCCGGAAGCAGTTATCAGGAAGCGGGTGCCCTGCGGGGATGTGATGCGAGTGATTCTGGGAGCAGTGAGAGGAGCTGATGATTAGAACTCATTGTGGCTGCCAGGGTTCAGGGCTGTTGCTAGGACTGCAGGGAGATGGGAAGAAGCAAGCCCCTTCTTCCTCCTGCTGCCAGCGTCCCTCTCTGTTGGCAGAACCTAAGAGGGAGCCAGCTGGCAAAGAAGTAGTGCACTTGGCATAATTCTGGCCTGGGCATCACTGGGCAGTGTTGGTGGGTGGGTTGGGAACTGAGAGACAATAGCTTAATAACGTTAGTAACCAGCACAGCAACCCTGAGATAGATTAACTCTGGGAAGAATAATCTGTTAACAAACCTCAGATGAGGATTTCGAGTTACGTAGTTGTACCAACCCAAACTTTTCTTTAGCTCTTTTACTTGAAAAAGAGATTTGGAATTTTTTTTTTCTTGATAGTTTCCATTTGGGTGGGCTGAAGTGGAGGCCAGCTTCCCTGTAGATTCCTAAGGGCACAAGGAAGGTATACATGAATATTGATATTTTCCTCTGATTTCTTTCTCTCCCTTTCTTTCTCCTGGTCTCATTAAAGGATACTTAAGTTCAAGAGAGGCTGGTTTGGTCAAGAGGAAATAGCTTGGTTTGTGTTTCTCCCCAGCCCCCTGCTTTTTTTTTTTTCCAGACTGAGTCTTGCTCTGTTGGCCCAGGTTGGAGTGCAGTGGCACGATCTCGGCTCACTGCAACCTCCGCCCCCTGGGTTCAACAAATTCTCCTGCCTCAGCCTCCCTAGTAGCTGGGATTACAGGCAGTGCTACCATGGCCAGCTAATTTTTATATTGTTAGTAGAGACGGAGTTTCACCATGTTGGCCAGGCTGGTCTCAAATTCCTGACCTCAAGTGATCAGCCCACCTTGGCCTCCCAAAGTGCTGGGGTTACAGGTGTGAGCCCCCGCGCCCAGCCTCTCCCCAGCTTTTAATAACAGTTTATTAAAACCCGGGTTGTGAGAGCCACAGTTGATATACATACAGTCCCAGAGTCATTTACTCTTTATGGTGTTTTTCTCCTCAAGTACCTAATGATCCAGCAGACTCCATTTGTGCGCCGTCAAGTCCGCAAACTTCTGCTCTTCATTTGTGGATCCAAAGAGAAGTACCGCCAGCTCCGGGATTTGCACACCCTGGACTCTCATGTGCGTGGGATCAAGAAGCTGCTAGAAGAGCAGGGGATATTCCTCCGGGCAAGTGTGGTTACAGCCAGCTCAGGCTCCGCCTTGCAATATGACACACTCATCAGCCTGGTACGAGGGCTGGGACCTGGTAGGGCAGGGAGGGAGCATGTGATAAGGCTTAGCCAAGTAGGTAATAGGGCTGGAGGTAATAACGCAGGACTTTTAACTGTGTTGACAATGGCATGGTTAGGGCTGAGATGAGGGTAAATCCATAACCCCTGTCTGGGTGCTGTACCACGTGTAGTTGGCTTCAGGGTCTGGGATGTCCCCCTCAGCACTCTCGTCCCACCTGGCAGCAGTTCCTCCACTGTGAGGTGAGTGGCCTGAGCTTCTTACCAATGCCATTTGCTTACATCCTAGCCAGAACTGACCTCCTTGTGCACCTCTGGTTTTTACCCTTGAATACTAAAGAAATGATGAAGGTTCGAGAGGAAAAATGTATTACTGCCTAAAGAGAAGCTGTTTGGACTTAGAGAAGTAAACTGAATATTTTGTACGTGAACAACCTAGAAAGAACGTCTTTAATCTAGCTGGCTCGTGTCCTTGCTATTGTGTTTATATCAAGAAAAGTAAACTGGATTGTAGTTTCTTAGGTCATAGTCTTATCTTTTGCTGTTGCCGTTTTGAGTGGTCTAAAGGTTCCTGAAAACAGCACCTTGCGCGGGGATGGGGGTAGAACAAAGGCAGGTTCAGTAAGAGCTGGAGTGGTTGTAGCAGTGTGTGGGCCATGGTGCCAGGTTCACCAGACATCCCAGCAAGCACCTGCCTTGCTCAGAAGATCATGTTCAGCTTGTAGTCCAAAGCTGGGGAGATGGCTCCAGGCAGCAGGTGTGGTGCTTGTCTGGGCAGCATGGTGGAGTTACTCCTTTCCCACGGTTGGTTCCTGTTTCAGATGGAGCACCTGAAAGCCTGTGCAGAGATTGCCGCCCAGCGAACCATCAACTGGCAGAAATTCTGCATCAAAGACGACTGTAAGAATGCTGCTCCTTTTGATTGCTGTTATTCGTTCATTCAGGAACTATTAAGGCCTACTGTATGCCAAGCCCTGAACTGGATGCTGGAGATATAGCTATGAACAAGATACATAGACTAGACAGAACTCTGCCTAGCAAAGAAGACAAGTAAAAATCTAAAAAAGTGGTGAGGGCTGGTAGTCAAAGTTTGGGGTGCTGTGGAAGCACAAAGTAGGAGTCTCTGACCTCCAGGTAGTGGCAGTAAAGCCAAAGAGGAGTAGGTGGAGTCTAGAGAACCCCTTATTCAAAGGAGCAGGGGCCTCTGGTCAGTGTGTAGTTATAATACTTTTCAGAGATTTCCACAGAAAGTATAACTTCTTCACAATGTCCAGCAGAGAGAACATGGCAAAGAAAGCTGGTGAGAACAGGACAGTCTCGGCTGTAGGGGGCGTTGCTTTGGTTCTCGTGAGTCTGGTCAGGGTCATCTCAGAGCTGAGCCACTGTCTCCTCTGCTTGCAGCCGTCCTGTACTTCCTCCTCCAAGTCAGTTTCCTCGTGGACGAGGGCGTGTCCCCAGTGCTGCTGCAACTGCTCTCCTGTGCTCTGTGTGGCAGCAAAGTGCTCGCTGCACTGGCAGCCTCTGCGGGATCCTCCAGTGCTTCTTCCTCCTCAGCCCCTGTGGCTGCCAGTTCCGGACAAGCCACAACACAATCCAAGTCTTCCACTAAAAAGAGCAAGAAAGAAGAAAAAGAAAAGGAGAAAGATGGTAAGGGTCACCCTCTTGTCATTGTGACCACAGTGATGTATGTAAATCTCTCTTGGAGCACCTGGTTTGTTCTGTTGTAAAAGGTCTTTTAATCCTGATTTACAGGGGACCTAAGGCCCAAATGTTCTCTAGTGTCTACTTTCGGTCTCATTTTCAATTGTACTGATGTGACACCTTAAATAGCATGACTTCTCATACCAAATGACAATAATAAGAAAAGTCAAAGTATACTGAACATTTTTAGTAGGCCAAATTTCTTATTCTGTGAAACAATAACACCTTCTCTGTGGAGCTCCCATCAGAGTTAAGTGAAATGTGACTGAGTACATTGGTAAATGCTCAGTAAATGTTAGCTCTCTTAGCTGGTCCTCACCGTCAGCTGCACTGCTTTCCATGGTCCTTGGAGACCTGAGATCAGTGATCAGGGTTGACAGCAGTGGTGGTGGTTCACATTCCCCTAGTTAATGATTGGACATCTCTGTGCAGGCCTATTGGAAGCTCTTGAAAGGAAGTTCCTCCTCCAGTGTCACTGTATTTGTTCGGTGCCAGCTTACATAGCACTTTATCCTGTGGTTTTTCAGTGTCAATGATTGTATGTCTCGTCTGGAAGGCAGTTGTGCTCACCACTGCATCCCCAATGCTGCACATATGTCTCATTTGGGGCGGGCCTATTCGTACCCCAGTGAACAACTCAAAATTGTTTTGCAGAATATCAGCATTCAGTAGAAACTTTTAGAAATGGACAGAATTCCTTCATTCCCCTTTTGGTAGCCCAGGCCTTAGGACCCTAGAGGACTTCTTCCTACTCTTCAGCCCTCAGTCCTGTCCTAATCTTGCAGGTGAGAGCTCTGGCAGCCAGGAGGACCAGCTGTGCACAGCTCTGGTGAACCAGCTGAACAAATTTGCCGATAAGGAAACCCTGATCCAGTTCCTGCGTTGTTTCCTGTTGGAATCCAATTCTTCCTCGGTGCGCTGGCAGGCCCACTGTCTGACGCTGCACATCTACAGGTAGGGCCAGGGCTGGGTTTGGCAGATCTGCAAGGGTGTGAGGCCAGGGTGCGTAATGCAGTTCCGTTTTGGTTTTCGGTTACATACAGTCACAGAATCAGTAGTTAGCCAGCCTGAATCCTCTTGTGCTTTAGAGATTTCTTCATCATTGTCTGCTTTTTAGCCATTAAACTGATGTCATAGGCAGGAGAGGATCTGTTTTCTACTCAAGGCTATGTTTCTGGGTTTGTAACATGACCGAGCTTGACTCTGTAGGCCAAGAAAGCTCAGTTTCTGCTCTGGGGTACACTGGGTGATGGGTAGAGGCAGCAAATGACTATGCTGCATCTGGGAGGATTGATTGTCAAAAGAGAAACAAAACTGTTCAAAATTAAACCCATAATTGTGGGGAAATAGATACATTCATAAAAATAATACCAGGGTCTCAGCGATAAACACAGGTGCCTCAGGGTTTTCTGCTGCTTGGTAACATGAGCTGTCCTATATCTACAGAAATTCCAGCAAATCTCAACAGGAGCTCCTGCTAGATCTGATGTGGTCCATCTGGCCAGAACTCCCAGCCTATGGTCGTAAGGCTGCCCAGTTTGTGGACCTACTAGGATATTTCTCCCTGAAAACGCCACAAACGGAGAAGAAGGTAACAGTTGCTTTATGGTCAGAGAGGCAACTTGCCCTATTTAGCCTTTTTTCTCTTGAGTTAAGAATATTATGAACAACCCAGATTCAGGGAGTCCATATACAAAATCTCTTTTAAATATATCTAGTTTTGCATTTCTTGTTAAGCGCTTGTAATATGTCTGTGATGTAGACAGTATACACTAGCAAATCTGACTTAACATAGGAAGTAGGTTAAGGTCAAGTGGGGAAAGAAAAAAGATAGAACTCATTACAGTTCGTTGGAAAAGCAAGTGCTCCTGGTTTTGCTGGTAGCCCTGATTACATACCAGAAAATATTTCTGCAATTAGCTAACCTTTATGGCTTCTCCATAAGAATAAAAATGATCTTCCTTCATCAGGTTGGAAAAGCATATCACCTATCACTAAAGCTCGTGGAAACTTCTAAAGGAGATAGAATCCATTTAAATGATTGAGATTAGGCCCAGCTTTGTATGATTCTGACTTGAGAAGTCTGGTACGTCTAGGGCGGTATTCAGCTGGAATGCAGAAGACAGAAGTCTTTTCCAATAAGACTTCCCCTTGGGCTTTAACTTGTTTCTTTACTGAATTCTCTTTCAGTTGAAGGAGTATTCGCAGAAGGCTGTGGAGATTCTGCGGACTCAAAACCATATTCTTACCAACCACCCCAACTCGAACATTTATAAGTGAGCTTTATTTTGCTTTCTACCTATGGGAAGCTCAGTCAGCTTTCTGAGGAGTTATTTGAATGTTGATAGGCTCTTACATAGGAATTGGCAAGCCCCTGAGAGAAGAGTCAATCTGCCTAGTTGAGATTCCCATCCCCTCCATGTAGCCGAGGGTCTTGCACATAGAAGGTACTCAAAATGTCATTGCTGTGTTCAGGGTTTGGTGAATAGTAATGTAGAAAGGTCTGTATAGCCTGAGCAACATAGTGAGACTTCATCTCTACAAAAAATTTTTAAAAAATTAGCCAGGCTTGGTGGCATGTACCTGTGGTCCCAGGTGCTAGGGAGGCTAAGGCAGGAGGATGGCTTGGGCCCAGAAGTTCAAGGGTGCAATGAACTGTGAGCCAAGCCACCGCACTCCAGCCTGGGTGACAGAGTGAGACCCTGTTTCAAAAAAAAAAAAAAAGTGGTCTTTAGTTTCAAGGGTTTAAGTTAAATAGGATAAAACAAATCTAAAGAAAATGTCTTCCTTTTTTAAAAAAAACTTTTATAAGAGGATATTGGTTAAATTGACAGTGCATTATTTCTGTGGTTTAGTAGTGACTGTTCTTTAAAAAAAAAAAAAAACTTTATTGAGATCATTTATGTATTCACCTGTTTTAAATGTATAGTTCAGTGATTTTTAGTAAATTTAATTGTGACTCTTCAGTCAAATTTTACTACTTTTTAGAATTCCTCTGAAGGATAGATCAAAGATTAGAAAGCATCTAAGGTCAGTTAGTTGAAATTTCTTTCCTGTGACTTCGTAATCCTATTGGGATTTCTCCCGTGTCCTTGAGTTCTCTTTAGGGTGGGGCTCACTTTGGGGGACATTGAGTCATGGCTTTCTCATGATTTTTTTGTGAAGCTCAGTGCTTCCTAAGATGAAAATTTATTCATGCTAAGACTGGTTTCTTCTTTAGCACTTTGTCTGGCTTAGTGGAGTTTGATGGCTATTACCTGGAGAGTGATCCCTGCCTGGTGTGTAATAATCCGGAAGTGCCGTTCTGTGTAAGTAACATCTGTACATGGACAGTCCTGAGGCCTATAATAGGCCCAGTGGGATTCTTGTTTCCAGAGATGGATCGTTATCACACAGATGTTCCTCTCCTAATGGTTGGTCACCGATAGTAGGAATTTTTATCTGCCACATTTATTACCTTCAATAGAAACTTGGCTCGGTGCAGTGGCTCAAGCCTATAATCCCAGCACTTTGGGAGGCTAAGATGGGAGGATCCCCTGAGCCCAGGAGTTTGAGACCAGCCTGGGCAAGATGGTGAGACCCCATCTCTACAAAATACTTTTAAAAAAATTAAATAGAAACTTCATCTTGTGGATGAAGAATGGGTTACATTGATGAATTTTTTAAAAGGCAGTATGAGTCTTGAACTAATACCATGTTTTGTGAACTCTTGTGTTTAGTATATCAAGCTGTCTTCCATTAAAGTGGACACGCGGTACACCACCACCCAGCAGGTTGTGAAGCTCATTGGCAGTCACACCATCAGCAAAGTGACAGTGAAAATCGGGGATCTGAAACGGACCAAGATGGTGCGGACCATCAACCTGTATTATAATAACCGAACCGTGCAGGCCATCGTGGAGTTGAAAAACAAGTACGGGCTTTTTAGGCCTCGGGAGGGGCAGCAGGTCTGTAAGGCTCAAGCTCATTTGCTGCCTTTGGTTCCTGGAATGGAGTAAGGCAGCACATCCCTAGAGGCCTAGTGCATCCTCTTGGCCACTCCATTCATGACTGAAGGGCAAAAGTGAAACAACAGTTCTAAGGATGTTGACAAAGATTATTTCTAAATTAGTCCAGTGGAGCCATAGGGGTCTCTGGAAGCTCCTCAACAGCCCGCCTAGGGAGGGGAAGCTGAGTGAGGGGACCTCCAGGCTTCTCAGGCCCATTTTAACTATTCTTATGTAAAGTTCTAGTCTTAGATAAAGCCTTCTGTATTGGGAAGTAATTGTCATTTCTTGGACGAAGACAGCTATGCTCTTGCTCATAGGGCAGGAAGTTATTTCTCAAGAAGCTTCTTTAGTACACACACTCTTCAATTTCTTCATGGTGCCTTTCCTCTATATCTGCTGATACTGGATCTTCCTAGCCCATGTATCCCAGTGACTGAATGTCGTATATAGGCCAAGAGAGGCACTCCCATGGGTTATAGTGTTGACTTTCACAGAGACAGGTCGCCTTTTGTTGAACTCTCAGGCATTGCTACTGGATGGAGAACACAGGTCGATGCTATTTGAATAGTAAGACTTACAGAGCTGTTCTGCACACAGGATGGAAGTATTGCTGTTACTCCAAGAGGCAGAATAAGGCTCATGTACCACAGCAACATGTGGCCATGAAGGCTGCCTAGGGAGGTTTCTCTTCTCGCCTTGAAAAGCCTAGTTTCCCCTTGGTGACCTGAAAGTAGATGCTGTGCATGAGGATGACCCATTCCCCTCCAGAGGAGGTGGGTTTGATTTTTCACTGTGTGGAGTCAGCAGAGCTGCTGGTAGACTGTTTGAGTTCAGATCCCAGCTCTGCTATGTAGCTCTGTGACCTTGGAGAAGCTGCTTAACCTCAGTTTCTGTAACTATAAAATGGAGGTAGGGCCCCACTTCCAGGGTTTTATTTTAAGGATTATATGAGTTAGTATGTGTCAGGTGCTGAGAACAGAGCCTAGCACATAGTAAGTACTCAGTAAATATTAGCTCTCATTGTGTGAATATAATCACCCCAAAATTATTACATACCTTCCTCTTTATGACTCGACTTACCACTTGGTTCAGACCCTGATTTTCTTCCTCTGCCTCTCTAAAACAGCCTAGCTTTATCTTTCCATGGTTGCTGTCAGGATGGGAACTTGGCGGCATGCATCATCATTGCACCTCTTACAGGCTTCAGTGTGGCATGCTTTTGGAGTCATGGTTTCCCTTGTTATATACTTCTGTTGTTTTCCTGGAATTTCAAAAGGTATCATATATAACAGCTTAAAGCACTTGTATGTTCTTTTCTTTTTTTATAGAGAAAAGGTAGTGGAAAACTTTTTTTAAACTGGCTTCCTGTTATATGCCAGATTTCTTTTCCTTAGAGTAACCACTTAATTGCCTTAGAAAAATACATGGGACAGTCTTCCTCTTTGTCTCATCAGAGTGTTACCACTGAAGGTTAGATGAGAAAATCTCAAGGCTGTCTGTCTTTCCTAGGCCAGCTCGCTGGCACAAAGCCAAGAAGGTTCAGCTGACCCCTGGGCAGACAGAGGTGAAGATTGACCTGCCGTTGCCCATTGTGGCCTCCAATCTGATGATTGAGTTTGCAGACTTCTATGAAAACTACCAGGCCTCCACAGAGACCCTGCAGTGCCCACGCTGTAGTGCCTCAGTCCCTGCCAACCCAGGGGTCTGTGGCAACTGTGGAGAGAATGTGTACCAGTGTCACAAATGCAGGTAAGTCAGTGGTCGTCCCCTGGGCCAGGGCCGTGCACATTCCTTGTTGTTTTCCTATAATGGTGTCAGTGTGAGCGATTGCAGTGTCTGATTCCCTCAGAACATTTAGAGAATTACGGGTTTATAGAGCGGGTTCAAGGGTAGAAAGGGAGGAGGAAGAAGAGAGAGTGAGTGTGTGTATGTGCATGTGCGCACGAGTGTGCCTGTCCTGAGGCGGGGTGGAGGGTTAAGGCGGAGGGAGGCCCAGAAGGTTAGCCCTGGGCCTTGCTTTCTTGTTACCTGGCTGCTTAAGTCATTCATTTGTTATTGCCCCTTCAGTAGCCCCTGCAGTGGCTACCAGAGTATGGGCGTGTGGCTCAATCCATCTCCTCAGAGTGACCCCTACCCCACCCAACCTTGTCACCTCACTGACCCAAACGCTTTGGCTACTTAGATCCATCAACTATGATGAAAAGGATCCCTTCCTCTGCAATGCCTGTGGCTTCTGTAAATATGCCCGCTTCGACTTCATGCTCTATGCCAAACCTTGCTGTGCAGTGGATCCCATTGAGAATGAAGAAGACCGGAAGAAGGTGAGGCCAGATTTGGCCTAGACTCAGGGCTGTGGCCTTGATCTGGACTTTGGGCAGAGCTGGTGCAGTGCAGTGCACTTTACTTTCTAGTCCAAGCCTTCTTTGACTCAACATGTTTCAGGACCCAGCTTTTGGGTGGGAGCGAAGAATGGCGTTAGATGTATTATATTGGAAGACATGGTTTGCATAGGATTTTAGAAAAGTGTTGATTGGTAATGAAACTAGAGTATCTCCAGGTACAAATAACTTTGGATTTGGATGCTTTGCCCTGCGTTTGTTCCACAGACTGCTTCATATTGAGGCTGTTGGTCCTCCCTCAATATTAACTTGTCCAGTGCTAGTTCCCAGCCTGCATGATATGGGTAGGGGTGAGGTTCTAGATATTAAAGAACAGTGGAAAGGGGGCACCTATAGGGATAACAGAAGAACATTTCGCTTTGGAGTCAGAAGGACAGAAATTCTAATTCCAGCCATACTTTTAATACTTGTGTAACCTAGTGTAAGTTACTTCTCTCAGCATTGTATTATTATGTATCACAGATGTGCATTGTATTTTTATTAGAAATAATATACCCACCTCACTGGAAGGATTATTGTGAAGAACAGAGATAATGTATATGAAACACAGTGCCTGACCCATAGGAAATGTTCTGGTAAATGGTTAGCAATGAGGATCACTCAGGGAAAGTCATCAGCTAAAAAGCCTTCACTCAGGTCCCTGTCTTTTCTTGTCTAGGCTGTATCCAACATCAATACACTTTTGGATAAAGCTGATCGAGTGTATCATCAGCTGATGGGACATCGGCCACAGCTGGAAAACCTGCTCTGCAAAGTGAATGAGGCAGCTCCAGAAAAGCCACAGGTAATCCCATGCTGCAAAGGGCATTTGGAGAAGGCCTTGGGTCATGATGAGAAGACTGCCTCCTAGGTGAGATCACCTTAGGTGAGAAGCCTGACAGCTTACCTCTTGGGGTTGCAGGATGACTCAGGAACAGCAGGGGGCATCAGCTCCACTTCCGCCAGTGTGAATCGGTACATCCTGCAGTTGGCTCAGGAGTATTGTGGAGACTGCAAGAACTCTTTTGATGAACTCTCCAAAATCATCCAGGTAGAGAGCGGGGAGCAGCTTTGGGGTGTATTTTGTCCAAGTGTTACTGGCATTGTTTTCAAAGCAGTCCTGCTGCTCTCTTATCCAGCAGTCCAAGTCTTGGTGTTGTTCCTGCCCAATCCAGCTGAAAAGGCAGGCAGGCAGCTGCACCAAACGGCATCTCCCCCACCGTGATTTATGGCGCTGGTCAGAATGCTGAGTTCATGCTAGATAACTGAGCATACTGGTGATGGGAAGGTAGCATAGATATGGGTGTTTTTTTTTTTTTTTTTTAAGCCATTAACAACCTATCTCTTAGTAGAGGGGTTACTGGTCTTAAAAAATTTGGTGCCAAGATTCTGTTCCCTCTTTTTCTGATATGCGATGTTTGCGGGCTGTAGGGTAAGGGCACACCAACTGCAATCAACCAGGGTGGGCCATGTGTCAGTTGCAGTGTCACAGACCTAATCTCCATGAGATGGGAGGCTAGCCATAGACAGAGGTACCTCAGATAAGGAGAGCATCCAGTTACCTCCCCCCTCAACCCCAAATTGCTGGAGTGCCATCTTTGCTACACGTGTATTAGCTTCTGACCTTTGTCTTTGTTACATGGGAGTTAAGAGCATGAGCCTACCATCTGAGTCTAAGTTCGGACCCTGCCACTTATCTTGGTCAAGCGAGTGCCTCCATGCTTCAGTTTCCTACTCTGTAAAATGGAGATAAAGCATCTAACCGGTTGGGTTATTGAGAAGATTAAATTATATAATGCATGTAAAGTTTTTTCTAAAGCAAAACTAATTTTCCAATTAACATCCTCTTCTTATTTTAATTGCTAATTCCCATTATTGTTACCTTTTTGTTCTTAGAAAGTCTTTGCTTCGCGTAAAGAGTTGTTGGAATATGACCTACAGCAGAGGGAAGCAGCCACTAAATCATCCCGGACCTCTGTGCAGCCCACATTCACTGCCAGCCAGTACCGTGCCTTATCCGTCCTGGGCTGTGGCCATACATCCTCCACCAAGTGCTACGGCTGCGCCTCGGCTGTCACAGAACATTGTATCACACTACTTCGGGCCCTGGCCACCAACCCGGCCTTGAGGCACATCCTTGTCTCCCAGGGCCTTATCCGGGAGCTCTTTGATTATAATCTTCGCCGAGGGGCTGCAGCCATGCGGGAGGAGGTCCGCCAGCTCATGTGCCTCCTAACTCGGTTAGCACCCACACCATGGTTATGGGCCTAGTGATTCCTACTGACACTCGGGATGGTGGCAGCAGCCATGCCAGGAGCGTTAGAGGGTGCACAGAATAGTGCTTCTGACCACCCAGCAGGTTAGATAGCTTATAACAGGAAAGATGGAAAGAGACACAGGGTGTAGGTGAGTGAATTGCTTTTTTGGTTCCAGTACAGTGTCTTGAGGAAACTATCCCTGAGTCCTTGTGAGGGAAGGGAAGAGAGACACTTGAATTCAAGAAAGACTCACATGAAAGAAGATAGTGGAGCAGAGCAGTGGGGCCTGGGGATTAAGAGCTTGGACTCTGGACTGGAAAGACTCAATTTCAGTATCTGATAACTTGTACTATATGCCTTGGACAGTTTCCTTAATTTCTCTGAGCCTGTGTTTTCCTCATCTGAAAAATACTGACAGTAGGCTGGGCGCAGTGGCTCTTGCCTGTAATCCCAGCACTTTGGCAGGCAGAGGCTGGTGGATCACTTGAGATCAGGAGTTCAAGACCAGCCTGACCAACATGGTAAAACCCCGTCTCCATTAAAAATACAAAAATAGGGCCAGGTGCTGTGGCTCACACCTGTAATCCCAGCACTTTAGGAGGCCGAGGCAGGCGGATCAGCTGAGGTCGGGAGTTCAAGACCAGCCTGACCAACATGGAGAAACCCCCGTCTCTACCAAAAAATACAAAAGTAGCTGGGTGTGGTGGTGCATGCCTATAATCCCAGCTACTCAGGAGGTTGAGACAGGAGAATCTCTTGAACCCAGGAGGCGGAGGTTGCGGTGAGCCAAGATCGCGCCATTGCACTCCAGCCTGGGCAACAAGCGAAACTCCATCTCAAAAAGAAAGAAAGAAAAATACAAAAATAGGGCCAAATGTGATGGCTCACACCTGTAATCCCAGCACTTTGGGAGGCCAAGGCAGGCAGGTCAGGAGTTTGAGACCAGCCTGGCCAGCATGGTAAAATCCCTATCTCTACTAAAGATACAAAAAATTAGCTGGATGTGGTGGCACATGCCTGTAATCCAGCTACTCAGGAGGCTAAGGCAGAAGAATTGCTTGAACCCAGAAGGCAGAGGTTGCAGTGAGCCAAGATTGCGCCATTGCACTCCAGCCTGGGCGACAGGGTGAGACACCATCTCAAAAAAAAAAAAAAAATTGCTTGGGCATGGTGGCTCACATCTGTACCCCCAGCTACTTGGGAGGCTGAGGCAGGAGACTTGCTTGAACCCAGGAGGCGGAGGTTGCGGTGAGCCGACATCACACCACTGCACTCCAGCCTGGGCGACAGTGAGACTCTGTCTCAAAAACAAAAACCTGACAATAATAGCCACCTTAAAAGCATGTGGTTGAGGATAGATGAGGTAGTTCAGTAAATAACTCATGCATGTCCAGTGCTTAGTATGTCCCAGATCCTACAGCCAGAGCTATGTGGATTACTTTGTGTGGCATAAATTCTGGAACATGTTAGGTGCTTGATAAATGGTACTTGCTATATTATTTATTCACTAACTTAACAATTATTTATTGAGCAGCTGCTGAATGCCAGGCACTGTTCTAGACTCTGGGGATACAGTGGTAAATGGAATAAAGTTCCATCCTTGTGTGACTTATATTCTAGGTGGGGAGAACTGCAATAAACAAATAATTACACAATATAATGTCAGGAAATAAGATTGTGTGAAAAATAAAGCAGGGATGGTGACCCCGAATACAGGAAGGCGTGCTGTTTTGGATAAGGTAGTCAAGGAGGACTTTCCCGAGGGTGTGATACTTGAGCAAAGACCTGTGTGAAGGCAGGCAGCCAGCCATAGCAATGTCTCAGCAGTGGGCTGCATGCCTAGGAAGTAGCAAGTGGGGAGCTGAGAGCAGGCGTGTGCCAGGAATGCTAGGGCATCACAGGGAACCTATGTAGCTGGAGACAGGGATACAGTAGGGAAGACTCGGGAGGAGGATCAGGTCAGAGGGTGCGAGGGCCAGATCCTGTAGGGTCTTGTGGGCCTGTGTAAGGACTTTGGGGCTTATTCAGTATTTTGGGAAGCAAGAGTGAGGTGATAGGTTTGTTTTTTGTTATTAATAATGGGAACATTGCTACAAAGAGACATAAACTAGGATGTGAGAGCCTCCTGGAAAATGACATACATGCAGGCAGATAGAGAGGTCGGGGAAAGAGCTGTGACCAAGACTAAGAGTTGACATCTAGGTTTTGGAGATGTGTCACACCAGACAACAGGGCTCTGTCGCCTGGGACATGGGTCCCATAAGGTGGTGCTCTTCCCTCAGTTAGCATCTGTTCATAGGTAAGGCGGCTGTGATGGGCCCGTTATTATTACCAACCACGGTTTTGTGAAGCTAAAGCCGTAGTCTTGCCCCTGGGAAGGAAGTAGAAAATTTGGGGCCAGGTAGCTTTAGACATTGATTTCATTTTCTCTGGGCCCCTTCAGGTGGAAAGGAGTGTCACAGCTGATTGTGAATTACAGGACTCCATTTCTCTTTGCTTCCACAGAGACAACCCAGAAGCCACTCAGCAGATGAATGACCTGATTATTGGCAAGGTCTCCACAGCCCTGAAGGGCCACTGGGCCAACCCCGATCTGGTGAGCCGGCCTAGCAGGCCCAGCTGTCCTCGCTGACTCCCCCTCACACGCCTTGTGTTCCTCAGCATCCCCCTCCCAGGTCCTGCGGTGACGGAGGAGGGAAGGGGCAGAACATTATTCCAGAATGGTTTTCCCAGGGAAGAGCCTGGAGCACAAGGGTCTCCGTCTATCCTTTGTCTCTGTTGGAGCCACCTAGAACCAGAAATTGTATTAATAGTTAAGAGTCGCTGGACCGGAGCTGACCCTCTTGACTCATGTTTCTTCCCATTGCCTTCTAGGCAAGTAGCCTACAGTATGAAATGCTGCTGCTGACAGATTCTATCTCCAAGGAGGACAGCTGCTGGGAGCTCCGGTTACGCTGTGGTGAGTTAGGGGCTTTTCAGAGAAAGGAAAGGAGGCTCCAAGGTGCAGTCCTGGCTGGAATGGGAGGGGAGGAGGGAAACATGCTTGGGTGGCCTCTGCAGAGCAGGTGTGTAGTGTTCCTGATTGTGACTCTGCCTTTCCTGACCATCCCTAGCTCTCAGCCTTTTCCTCATGGCTGTGAACATTAAGACTCCCGTGGTGGTTGAGAACATTACCCTCATGTGCCTGAGGATCTTGCAGAAGCTGATAAAACCACCTGCTCCCACTAGCAAGAAGAACAAGGTACTGGGCCAAGCAGGGGTCTAACAGGGAAGGGCAGGGCGGCCGCCCTCCTCATTCCCTGGCAGTGTGCCCTGCCTCCTCATGGTCTCTGCTTTGCCTTGAGCCCACCTCACCTGAGTGGCTCCCGTGCAGCCTTTGCCTGAGTTCAGCAGACATGGGTTGGGATTTTGAGAAGGATGGTTGAAGTAAAATAAACATGAAACTGCAAAGCAGAGAGCAAAGTGGCTAGCTGTGAAGGTTGAGCTCTTTCCAGTCATGTTAGATAACTTGCAGCCCCCAGAAAGCATTGTGTCCTTCCTACCCCTGTGCCTTTGCACATGCAGTGCTGTGCAGTGATAGAAATCCCAGGCTCTGAAGCAGACTTTCTGAGTTCAAATCCCAGCGCTTCCATTTATTAGCATTGTGACCTTGCGCAAGTCGTTCCTTAGTTTCCCCATCTATAAAATGGGAATATAGTCCCCATCTTGAAGTGTTGTGAAAAATAAATGACATAATGCAGACTAAGAGATCAAAACAGTGTCTGCCTAAGTTAATCCTTAACAAATGTTAGCTGTGGCTGTCTCCTGCTTTGTTTGCCTAGAATGTTTTCCTTTGCTTTGTTAGCTGCTCCTTAGAGGGTCAGTTCTCTACTAGGCTAGCAGTAAGCTCCTTGAATCCAGGGCCTGGACCATCTTAGTAATACTTTTTATGTCTAGTATATAGGGTGGTATAACATCTGTAATAGCTGCTTAGTAAATTATTGTTAAGTGAATAAATGAAACCAAGTTTGTTTTTATCCTAAAATAACT
Source organism: Rhinopithecus roxellana (assembly GCF_007565055.1). Lineage (NCBI taxonomy): Eukaryota > Metazoa > Chordata > Mammalia > Primates > Cercopithecidae > Rhinopithecus > Rhinopithecus roxellana. The sequence continues at coordinate 8,171,770 of NC_044560.1, read as the reverse complement.
ATAGCTGAGCCAGAGATTGACTTGCTTGTATCAGCTTTTGAATTGTTCAGCCATAGTTCTTTCTTTGGGCCATGCCTAAGGCTCTGCCACCAACTTGCCCTGGATTGGGCCTTGGGTCCTTCTGACTCCTGTTCTGTCTGATGGGCCATCCCTTATGGGCAACAGAGTCCTCATGGCAGGAAGATTGCTTAAGCACTAGGATTATGATGTGGGGAGGGTGGACATTGAAGCTGCCTTCAGAAAAGGCAGCACTGGGCACTCTGCTTCCTTCCCTTTGATGGAGGGATTATTTTCCCCCAGATTCCCAGCAAGTAAAATCGGCCCTTGGTTGAGAAGAGGACACCCATCCCTACATGACCGTCATTGTTTCCACAGTGTGAGGCAAAGGGAGATTTTTCACAGAATTACTTGCCCTGTAAGGACTGAGGCCTGGTGTGGATGTTCACATGTTGCTCCATGTAACTTAGTGAGAGCAGCAGTTCCTAAAATCTGGCTCACAGACTCCGAGGTGTTCTTAAGACTTTCAGAGATCTGTGAGGACAAAGTTATTTTCATGATTGTCCTAAGACACTATTTGCCCCTGTCATCTTGTGATGTTTGTGCTGACTGTACAAAATCTTTGCTGCTGGGGAGATGGCCAGTGCCTTAGGTTGACAAGGCGGTGGCCCCGTGCAGTTCTTCACTGCCACCCGGCTTCATCAAGAATATCCTTGATGAAGCAGTACAAACTAATTTTATTAAATCTCCACTCTTGGTTACTAATCTGTGTAATGCTCAGTGTGACAAAATGAGTACACAGAAAGTGCCTCTGCTGCACCCCAAGTACAGCAGTTGTGCTGAGAAAAGGCACTTGTGTGAGATGCAAGCCAAACCAGCTGCCTTTCCATGGATCTCCGCTTGTGCTTGAAAAAAAATGGCTGATGGGCAAATTGTGGTTGTTCAGGCTTAGGTATTTGGCACATATTTTCCTCAAAATGAATGAAGTGGGCTTTAAGAAGAACCGACATAACTGTGTAAACCAGTGTTTTCTAAATGACCAATGCATGTTATAGTATCCTGCCAGGTAAAAGATGAAGGTTAGTGTAATGAACTATGAAAAGTTTATTGATGTGATTTCAGAGTCCATACTACAGCAAATCTTTCAGACCCTAGAATTTGTTGAGTTTTGGTATAGTCTCAATGAAAAAAATCCATAACTAGTTGAAAAAGCTGTTAAAATATTCTTTCCTTTTCCAACTGTATATCTGTATGAGGCCAAGTGTTTTTCATATACTTCAACCAAAACAACCTGTCATGACACTTTGACCATAGAAGCAGATATGAGAATCCAGATGTCTTATAAAGCAGTCATTAAACAATTACCAAAAATGTAAAACAGTGCCACGTCTTTCTGTAGGTTATTTTTGCTTTGGAAAACATAAAATTTAGGTTGACAAATAATAGATTTACTCTTCTTTTTAAATGAATTAACAAATATCTTAAGAATTTCTCAGTTTTTTGTTTTTATTTATGTATGTATTTATTTTTGAGACAGGGTCCCACTCTGTCACCCTGGCTGGAGTGCAGTGGCACGATCTCAGCTCACTGCAACCCCTGCCTCCTCCCTGTTGCAAGCAATCCTCCTGCCTCAGCCCCCTGAGTAGCTGGGACTACAGGTGTATACTACCATACCCAGCTAATTTTTTTGTGTTTTGTATCGAAATGGAGTTTCACCATATTAGCCAGGCTGGTCTTGAACTCCTGGACTAAAGCATCATCTGTCTGCCTTGGCCTCCCAAAGTGCTGGGATTATAGGCGTGAGTCACCACGCCCAGCCAGTTTTAATTTTTAACATGAGAAATGTCAATAGATACAACCATGTAAAGCAAAACTCTCTGGAATCCTTTTTTTTTTTTTTTTTTTTTTTTTTTTTTTTTTTTGAGACGGAGTCTTGCTCTGCCGCCCAGGCTGGAGTGCAGTGGCCGGATCTCAGCTCACTGCAAGCTCCGCCTCCCGGGTTTACACCATTCTCCTGTCTCAGCCTCCCGAGTAGCTGGGACTACAGGCGCCCGCCTCGTCGCCCGGCTATTTTTTTGTATTTTTAAGTAGAGACAGGGTTTCACCGTATTAGCCAGGATGGTCTCGATCTCCTGACCTCGCGATCCGCCCGTCTCGGCCTCCCAAAGTGCTGGGATTACAGGCTTGAGCCACCGCGCCCGGCCGTCTGGAATCCTTAATAATTTTCCAAGAGTACAACAGGGTTCTGAGGCCAAACAGCTTGAGATGCACTGGCCTGGAGTGTCTGTCTGTGGCGCTCTCTCTCTCTACAGGCTGCTTCTAGTTAGCGACAGTTTGCATGCTGGAGGCTGCTCGTGACCCTTGGAAGATTTATGCTTGGGAAACTGCAAATCAGCCATGGGATAGGAATTACTGTATGTGCTATAGGATTGTCTGTAGGAAGCCAGCCACAGCTTCTGCTGCACAATAAAAATCATTGACCTTAAGCTCAGTGTAGAGATACTGCTGCTAAATTGGATCAAAATGGTTAACAGGAACACATATTTGGGCATAAAAGATACACATGTTGATCCTCCTGATCTTCTTGCCTTTGCACGTCACCTCCTGGGGCACCAGTGCCATGCTGTTGGGGCTATGGCTCAGGCGTGCCCTTGAGCGCCCTCACCTTGCTCCACTTGCCTCCTCCAGGATGTCCCCGTCGAGGCCCTTACCACGGTGAAGCCATACTGCAATGAGATCCATGCCCAGGCTCAACTGTGGCTCAAGAGAGACCCCAAGGCATCCTATGATGCCTGGAAGAAGTGTCTTCCTATCAGAGGTATGTCTTTCTCTTCAAGCTGCCGGGAAGTCCTGCCTGTGCTCTGACAGCCCTGCCTTCTGTCACTCTTGTTTACTTACCTACCCCTGCAACCTTGGCCTTGCAGGGATAGATGGCAATGGGAAAGCCCCCAGCAAATCCGAGCTCCGCCATCTGTATTTGACTGAGAAGTATGTGTGGAGGTGGAAACAGTTCCTGAGCCGTCGGGGGAAGAGGACCTCCCCCTTGGATCTCAAACTGGGGCATAACAACTGGCTGCGACAAGTGAGTGACCACTTCTGGACTCTTCACCCCCTGCGCCCCTGACCCCAGACTCTGAGCAGTGTGTTTCTGCCCCTTCACCATGTGTCTGTGCTGCCATCCCTTCTTTCTCTTTGCTGTTCTTGCTTCCTTTCAAATAGGGAGTGAGTACAGGTTCTTGGTTGTAGCTGTTGGGCTAGCATGGTGGGCTGGCCGAAACAGAATTTCCTCTGCTTATCTCAACAAGCTCCTTGTGCTTTTCTGCTTTCCTCCCTGACCATAGTCCCTTTTCTCCTTCCACTTCTCATATCTTCTGCTGTCCTTCCCCTCCCTCTTCTTTCTAGCTAAAGTAATTCTATGTTAGGTAATGCATTTGTCCATTGATATATAAAATAAGAAATATTTGGTTTACATTAAATCAAAGTATTCAGCATATAAGTGTCCCCAAAAAAGAATGATCTTTGCTAAGGAAGATCCCTTTTTCCTACTTCACTTATTGTAGGTGTGTTCTTCACAACTCCTGATGGAGAAGTCTCCATGCAGAAGCAGGGCTCTTTCACAGCCCCCTTCCCCATCTAAAACACTGGAGTCTTGTGTTAGCTGGTGATTTTTACCTCTAATATTTTCCTAGAGAGCTGCCCAGAAGACCTCTCCTAGATGGGTGGCAGTTGACTGCCCTGCTGGAGGCCTGGTGAGGCAGGGCATCCCCTGAGCCTATGGCCTCTTCTCTCCCCTGTCCTGCAGGTGCTTTTCACTCCAGCAACGCAGGCTGCACGGCAGGCAGCCTGTACCATTGTGGAAGCTCTAGCCACCATTCCCAGCCGCAAGCAGCAGGTCCTGGACCTACTTACCAGGTACTGTTTGGGAGTGGGATGGGGAGGGTGGTTAGACTTCCTCTAGAGCCTTTTCATCTTTCCCAGGGGAATCCATGGATCAGGGTAATGAAAGGCACACCTCATTCCCTGTGGAAGACCCCAGAAACAACAAAGTGTTAAGAAGCTGACTATTAGTGATAGTAGTAGTGGTGGTGGTGGTGAAGGTGTTAGCAGCAGCAGCTAATATTTGAGATCTCATGCAGCTAATATTTATCGAGATTGAGTGCATAAATGCTTGGCATGCATTATCTTCTTTAATTCTCTCATAGCAATCAGTGCCACAATGTGAATGCTTAGATTCTGTGGCATTCACTCCCTGTGGTGTGCTCTGAGTGCTTCCTAGGTGTGGGAAATTCCCATGTGGGAATTGGAGCTTTCTTGGATGCTGTTCCTCCCTCTAGGAAGCAGGAGAGACAGACAGCAGAAGATAGGAAAGATTGGGAGGAGAAAGGGGAGCCTTGGAGCCGTTTGAAATGTTAGAGTTCTTGACTAGAGTGCCCTGTCCCTCCTGGTGGCAGTTACCTGGATGAGCTGAGCATAGCTGGGGAGTGTGCGGCCGAGTACCTGGCTCTCTACCAGAAGCTCATCACTTCCGCGCACTGGAAAGTCTACTTGGCAGCTCGGGGAGTCCTACCCTATGTGGGCAACCTCATCACCAAGGTATCTTACCCTATTGCCCAAGAGAGCCCCTTCCCTAATTCCCCCTTCATTGTACCTGGATATAAACTCTACCATGGTGTTTTGTTGGTTTATTTTTGCTGAGAAGAAATATTTGTTGAAAGGGTTTGGAAATTTTTTTTGACTTTATTATATTTATTATATGGCTATAGCAAATTCTTGGGGGCATTTAGACTGTTTACAGTTTTTAAGCAATCCCTTACCAGCGCTGCAACTGTTCTTGGCCTCCTGGAAAGGAGTTCTGCAAGGATTCGATTAAGAAGATATAACTCCTGAGTGTCTAGTGCTGCAAGCTCCTGGGACAGTGGTGGAGGTAACTGGTATCCTTGGCAGTGCTGTCACACTGACTACACTTGTCATCCTGTTTAGGAAATAGCCCGTCTGCTGGCCCTGGAGGAGGCTACCCTGAGTACCGATCTGCAGCAGGGCTATGCCCTTAAAAGTCTCACAGGTAAAGAGAGCCTCCTGGACCTTCCTTTAGGGCATCCTAGTGTTTTAGGGACAACCCTTAGTTCCTTGGGTACTGGGGTTGACTCTCTTCTGTCTTGTACTGACCTTAGTGCAGATTTAAGCTCTGCATTTTTTTTCTGTATTGATACGTTTATGATTTTGATACCCTGTTTGCTATTGACTGTTTCTGCTCGTTGAACACTTGCCGTGCACAAAGGCAGATTTTCCCTGCTTTTTGAGTTGCTCATAATCTTTTGAGACACAGACCTTCCTTATGTTCTCATCCAGAGCTCTCACAGCAACATTTTCCTGTTTCCACAGGCCTTCTCTCCTCCTTTGTTGAGGTGGAATCTATCAAAAGACACTTTAAAAGTCGCTTGGTGGGTACTGTGCTGAATGGATACCTGTGCTTGCGGAAGCTGGTGGTTCAGAGGACCAAGCTGATCGATGAGACGCAGGACATGCTGCTGGAGATGCTGGAGGACATGACCACAGGTAGCACTGCCCAGCGGCCTGGAGCCTGAGACACTGTCCCTTCTGGGGCTGGCGAGGTGCATTCGACCAATTTCCTCCAGTTCTACAGAGCCAGAGGAGGACTGGCAAACATTTCCCTGCATTCAAGGAGAGGCTCATTTCTTGACGAAGTGTTGGCTCTTGGAATTTTAAATTCTAGAGCTGGGCTCACTTTGGATTTTTCATGTTGAGCTTATAGAGTGGTACAGGGTCAAAGGCTCTCTGATCGGTGTTTTTTATCAGTCTGGAAATTCTCAGCCATTGTCTCTTTAATCCCCTCTGCTGTGTTCTCTTTCTTTTCCTTGTGAAACTCCATGTTCACTCTGTCATCTGTATCTCTCCTCTCTTTCATAATGTTCATCTCATCGTGTATTTATGCTGCATTTTTGACAGTTTGTTCAATTCAGTTTTTCTTCACTAGGTATGAATGTTTAATCAACCTGTTGAATTCTTGTAGTTCTAGATTTTATCGTCTCTTTTTTATTTATTTGTTTATTTTTTGAGATCGAGTTTCGTTCTTGTTGCCCAGGCTGGAGTGCAGTGGTGTGATCACGGCTCACTGTAACCTCTGCCTCCCGGGTTCAAGCGATTCTCCTGCCTCAGCCTCCCTGAGTAGCTGGGATTACAGGCATGTGCCACCATGCCCAGCTAATTTTGTATTTTTAGTACAGATGGGGTTTCTCTATGTTGGTCAGGCTGGTCTCAAACTCCCAGTCTCAGATGATCCACCCGCCTTGACTTCCCAAAATACTGGGATTACAGGTCTGAGGTCTCTTTTTTAAAAATTCATATTTCCCTCCTTTATATGATCTATAAGCGTATTAAACATTTGTGTCTGATAATTCTAAAATTTGAGATATTTACAGGCCTGATTCTGCAGTTTGTTATTTTGGCTCTTACTCATGATACCTTAAAGTCTTGTTGTGTTTTATGAGTTTTGACTGTGACCTCATATTTTTTAGCTTTATCTATGGAAATTCTTTAGGACTGGGCCAAAGATGGGTTTCTCCAGAGAAGATAAAGCACTGCTTCTTTGAGGCAGTGCAGGGCACTGCTGTCCCAGTTCTGAGCCTCAGGATTTTCAGACCTCCTAGGTAGTAAGAGGTTTGAGCCACAAACCCCTATGAAGGGACAGCTCATTACAAGTCTTCAGAGGAGATTTTTCCCTGCCACTTGATGGTGATGTTTAAGAAAAGTCAATTTCCTCAGTTATTTGGTTGGGGGAAGTATATAGCTGATCTCTGCACCAAGGGTGTAGCTTTTTGGGGTATCATGTTTGTATTTGTGGGGCATGGGGTTGGGGTTTTCTGCTAGACTCTTTGCCTCAGTGGATTCCGGGCTTTATCCACCTCTCAAATCTGGGCAGGGAATGGAAACCAAAGCTCAATGCAAAAACTGACTCATGTTTTGCTTATCTCCCTGGCTTCCCGATTTCTCTTAGTTTTTGGCTTTTGGCTGTTCTGTGTTAGTGTGGCAGTTCACTGATACATTTTTATTCAACACTTTAGATTGTTTTTGAGTGGTGGAGAGTGAGGAGTAGGTCAGGGAACCTCGTTTGCTTTATTGCCCGAAATGGAACTCTTTCTGATGCCATTTTCATCCTGCCATACTGAACTGGTTTGTGACTTTGTCAGGGACCTTTACCGTGGTTTTTTTTTTTTTTTTTTAATTCAGACCCACCCAGGAATGCAACAGTGGGACTTTTTTTTTTTTTTTTTTTTTTCCCCTCCGCTGAAGTCTCACTCTGTCGCCCAGGCTGGGGTACAGTGGTGTGATCGTGGCTCACTGTAACCTCTGCCTTCTGGGCTCAAACCATCCTCCCACCTCAGCCTCCTAAGTAGCTGGGATTATAGGCATGTGCCACCACGCCCAGTTAATTTTTGTATTTTTTGTAGAGATGGCATTTTGCCACATTGCCTAGGCTGGTCTTCAACTTGTGAGCTCGAAGTGCTCACAAGACCTTATTTTTTAAAGACCGTATTTTCTCATGTTCATGTTACTTTAAGGTGTCTTTTTTTGCTTATAGGGGACATTCTACCTAATCTTTTAGAATGAAGCTAAAAACTATAACTTCCTTTTGATTTGACTGGAACACAGGATTATTTGACATTTTCTGAGTGCCTGTTTTGGGCAAGGAGATGCTAGTTAAATAAGGCATAGTCCCTCCCCTTGAGGAGGTTATATCCTGAGAGAGAGCAAGACATGTACACAGCCAACCATGATGAAGTGTGTGGACTTGGGTGTTATGGGTTTCAAACTGAATGTGGTCTGAGGATAAAATCAATCAGCATCAAATTTCCAATTTGAACTATTGATATTGCCGTGTAGGGCATTTAAAGACTGACCAGGCAGAAATAATTTGTCAGTGATGGTACTTCAGGTAGAAGTCTCATTTCAGCTTCCATGGGAGAGGCTCTTTCCTAACTTGGCCACTTTGATTTCTGGCAGGTACAGAATCAGAAACCAAGGCCTTCATGGCTGTGTGCATTGAGACAGCCAAGCGCTACAATCTGGATGACTACCGGACCCCGGTGTTCATCTTCGAGAGGCTCTGCAGCATCATTTATCCTGTAAGCAGTGCGGTGCTTCCCATGGCTCTTGAGTGTCAGCACGGGCCACTTTGCCATGAAGCCTGTCGGTGATTCATTAAAGTTATGGGGAATTGTACCAGCTGTGGGCCATTTAGTCTTTAGTGAAAGAAGATCCACTGCATAAAAGAAAAGCAACCTCATAATTTTCCTCTTGCTAACGATGGGGCATTTAATGACCTTCCTTGGTCTTATTTCTTAGATTCAAGTAAAGAATCATGTTTTTTTTAAAAACTAGGTCTAACCTCCATTACCAAAATCCCATAGCTTATCAATCCAACATGCTGTGGAAGAAGCAGTATTGAGCTAGAATATAAAGGTATTTTTACTCTCTTCCTTCTTTAGCTGCCCTGTATTTTGTGCACATGTGCAGCGTGTGTTTTTTTCTCTAGCCTGAGCTGTGTGGAAGCCCAGTATTATACAGAGAACCCTGCCTGCTATTGAAGAAGGATGAACACTAGTATCATGAAATGAGAGCTAGCAATGAGAGCTCATTGGGGGTGTGTACCTGAGTGTCATGTCCCATAGAGAAGCCCCTTTCTTGACTTCAGGGTCATCAGTGACAAAGTCCTCTGGCCCCAAATTGGTTAGCATCACATGAGACTGGCAGGAGGAGGAAGGAAAGTCCCTCCTCGCACCCCTTCCCCCATTTCATTAATATATCTCTCATATGTCACTCTTTGTCTGCTTGTTTTGTTAGGCTTTATCTCCTAATTCACCCTAGGGTTTCAGGGGAGATGCTTGATATTTTAGACTACTTGAGTTAGTTTAGAATTTTGGAAGTACCTCTGAGTTTCCTGTCCTTTATATCTTTAAATGTTTAGGGGGCTTGCTGAGTTTGGTGTGTTTACTTTGAGCATCCATAGAACAAGGTAGCATAGTATAAATCTCCACCTCTGCCATCCATTCTGATGCACCCACCCTTCTCTCTGTCCTCCAGGAGGAGAATGAAGTCACTGAGTTCTTTGTGACCCTGGAGAAGGATCCCCAACAAGAAGACTTCTTACAGGGCAGGATGCCTGGGAACCCGTATAGCAGCAATGAGCCAGGCATCGGGCCGCTGATGAGGGATATAAAGAACAAGATTTGCCAGGACTGTGACTTAGTGGCTCTCCTGGAAGATGACAGTGGCATGGAGGTAATGACCATAGGACAGTGCTGCCCACATTTAAGATTAGGGGCTTCTTCCTAGTCTAACCAAATCCAGGTACTTCTTCCTAGTAGCTGATTAACTTGGGGCAGGTGGCCTTCAGTTTCCCCGCTCTATAAGTTGGGGTTAATGATTCCCACCTTTCTACCTCACCTAGTGCTAAGGTTAACAACCTGTAAAGGGCTCTGCCCAGTGCCTGGCAGGAAGTAAGCATATTGTTAGTGACTATTGGTTGTAGTGGTGGTGGGTATTTATTATTATTGTTGCCTCTGGCAGAGCCTTCTTGGTGAGTCTGAGTTACTGAACCCCTAAATACTGGCGTTTTACCCGCTGTGCAGGTTTATATCCCTGTGTCAGTTACTTTCTGGCAGACCCTTGAGGGTCTGACATTTTTACATAGTGAAAAGCCTTTTCTGGTGCTGAACTTGCAGGAGAAGGTCCCCAGTGGGTGTGTCTAAGCTGGAGCCCATGTGTGGGTTAGGGATGTTTGCAGCCCCTGAAATTTGCACAAAATTCTGTGTGTTTTACATACATGTGGATATTTTAAGAGTGGGAGAGTTGATAGGTCCACGACGTATAAAAGTTATAAATTATGAACCATTGCCATAAGATGCCCTTTGCTCTTAGATTTTACTTGTCTTACAATTATTTGGAATAACAGTTTCACCTGCTTTTCTGTTCAGCTTCTAGTGAACAATAAAATCATTAGTTTGGACCTTCCTGTGGCTGAAGTTTACAAGAAAGTCTGGTGTACCACGAATGAGGTATGTGCCTGCTTTCTTGTTTGGAGGTGTGGTTTAACTTTTTTGACTTATGCAGACTTGAACCAGCAGGAGCCATTGTTCGTCATCAATTACCTGGCTTGTAGCAGCTCTCTAAGGCTTTACTTTCCCTGTTTGGGGTTGTGTGGAGAAAAACCAATCATCTTGTTTTCCTTTGGAGGCATCTGACTAATGGAAGGACATTTAATGACCTTCATGAATCTTCAGGAAAGCAAAAGCATTTTGCTGGGCTCTGCAAGTTGTCAAACCCCAAGGACTGAAAGCCAGGGGGTGTTGAAGGAGGCTCTGTGCTGGAAATGCTTGCTGTCTTGTTCCCTTCAATATGGACACCTTTCAACTGAGATTAGTTCTCAGCTTTTATGGGCCTGCTCACTTAGTAGAACATTTTTCCAGTAGCTGTGTCAAGGAGCATCATTTCTCTTTTACTAATTGGGGAATGGAGGCTCAAACAGGCAGTTGTTCTTGAGGAGGAGAAAAGGGAAATGAAGGAAGTCCAGCGCTCTGGGCCTTTTGGTCATCATGAGTGATGCTATTTGTCCACTTACGGACGTATTAGATGGTCCCCTTCACCTTTCTCTCCTTTCTTAGTCTCCATTCCTTCCTTTCCTGTCTTCCTGTTTCTTTTTCTTCCCCTCCATTTCTCTCTCCCACTGCCATTTCTTCCTTCTCTTATTTCTATTGGGAGGAGAGGTCTTTAGTACATGAATCAGGTAAGTAACTTAATTACAGCAAACTAGTGTAGCTGAGATGCACAGCAAACTTTTCTAGACTTGGTCCCAAATACTTCTGTAGAGTTTGAGAAACTAAATGGGTAGTATACTATTTGTACATTTTGGTCTTTAATTTGTTACATATTTCCGCCTCTCTCCTTTCTTTTGTCCCACTGGGCTGGGAATCCTGGTCACTGTTGACTGTTGGTCTACTGCCAGTTGGGTCGGTGTTGCACTGTTGGCCGAGGGACAGGCAGAGAACTGTCCCAGCCAATACATCTTGTCACAGACATTTTAGCTTCAAAACAGAACAATACGGATTTAATCCCTGATGCACATAAAAAATTAAGACCAAGCTTCTGTGGGCACTCTTGTAAATGGTGGTAGTGAACCCACAGACTACACAAGGGTATCTCCCTTGAATGGCGAAGCAAGATAGAAGTTGAGAATCATTTGCGGCTCTCATTGATGTGCTTAATCCAGTTAGAAGTCGTTTTCTGGCAAAGTCCAGAGTTTGTGAGAGCCTTTGTTCTGGGACTTCAGCTTCCCTTCTCTATCTTCCCTCCATTTCCCTGAGAAGCAGCCTACCTCTTTAGCTACTGACTAGAACCTGCTCTGTGTTCAGTGTCTGTGGTGGTTCTCTCTCTGAGGAATTCTCGGGCTTCCGTAGCCAGAAACACTTCTGCAACTGGCCTTTCTGGCAGGTTGTCTTCCTCCAGGGTTTCCTGTCCTGAAGCTAAGCATAGACTTGGAGGCAGGCTGCTTGAATCAGTGTGCTGCCAAATCCCCCAATGGATTTCATCGAGGGTCACTTTGAGCTCCAATTTCTAGTCTGCAAGATGAGAATAATATTAATATATGTGCTCAGTGCCAGAAATATAGTGAACTTTCCTGATCCTCCAATTTAGTGAAGTTGCTGTAATTTTGTCATTTATAAAAGACTTGATTCTTATTCCTATCAGATTGTGGGTTTAGCTTAAAGAATTGTGGATGAACCCCCTCCTTGTATGGTTATATGAAGACGTCCGAATCTCTATAGGCAAAGATTGATGTACTCTCTTTTCCTGTTTTGATTCCCGAGGCTTGAGTCAAAGCTCTTTGATTTAAATGGCCTTTCTTGTCCTGGGTAGTAGTCCCTATTGATAGGAGAGAGTTTCTACTCCTGAGGAAGGTCCAAGCTTAGAATTAGACCTCCGCTTATAGCTTGGTAACCTTGAACGAGCTGTGTAACCTTTTGTAAAAGGATCATATAAAGTACTTAATTAGCATAGGACCTGGAACAGAGTAAAACATTCAATAAATATTTGTTAAATTATTACATAGTGTTCTAATGAAGTGGAAGGAGATAGTGTCTTTAAAATGTTTCATACAATGCCTAGCTTCTAGTAGACACAAAATAAAATTAGCATTCTTTCCCCTAAGTGAATTGCTGTGCATTTGGATTCTAGATGCTGTGGTTGAGACCTTGTAGAAAAATAGAGGCTCTCCACATTGCTGGGGCTTTAAGCAGGACCAAGTATGGAGTCCTTTGCATTTGTCTGGGCCTGTTTCTAAGTACCTTTCTCCACTTTCTCTGCTCAGGGAGAGCCCATGAGGATTGTTTATCGTATGCGGGGGCTGCTGGGCGATGCCACGGAGGAGTTCATTGAGTCCCTGGACTCTACCACAGGTAGATCACAGACGGCGCTGCACATGGGATCTGAGGCTCGGGACTCATGAGCGGCTCATGCCCTGGGACTTAGGGGCATTCTCAGGAGCTTCTCTCTTGTACCTCTACATCAGAACTGTGGGGAGATTGTTTCTTCAATTGAGGAAAAATAGAGGTGTCTGTGGCATGATGCAGGTACCACTGAGGGTTCAAAAAAAAAAAAAAAAAAAAAAAACACCAGCAAACTTCTAGAGGAAAATGCAATTAACAGTGAACTGGAGTTCAGATTGATTTTTAACTCCCTCTTCCCCCCTCACTCCATTGATGGTATTGGTGCTCATACTTTGACATTTGAGTAAGCAATTTTAATTGACTTGAAACTTTGAAAAAGCTCCTACTGAGAGTGGGATAGTTCAATATCATCCATCATTGACCCCTTTTATTGGCTGTATCTTTATTGGAGATACGGAAAAGGTCTGGCAGCCATCAGCCAGGAAGAGGGCTGTTTTATCCTGGCCTATTTTATTCCCATCATCACCTTACCCTCCATTGTTGCTTGGCTTCCGTTCTCCCCTAGATGAAGAAGAAGATGAAGAAGAAGTGTATAAAATGGCTGGTGTGATGGCCCAGTGTGGGGGCCTGGAATGCATGCTTAACAGACTCGCAGGGATCAGAGATTTCAAGCAGGGACGCCACCTTCTAACAGTGAGTTGGGAGCAGCAAGGTGTGGGGGCCAGCCTTTCTGCACTGGGAGAGGCCCCTGTGGAAAGAAGCTATGGCCACTGTGTCATTTTACCCTAGAGGGCAGCGTGGTGCCATGGAGCAGTGCGAGCCAGTGAAGGACTTGGCAGTTAGCACTACATTCTTAGGCATGCCTCTTCCCGTCCTGCTGGCCCACTTCCCTTCTCCGATACCTCTTTATAGAGCCAGCATCTGACCGTCTTTCCCCAAATAACTGCACTTGTGTTAACCATTATCATAGTGGTTGTTTTTAAAATGGATTTTATAATGTAACTCATTTCTTTCTTGCATTATAGGGTTTTATTTGGGTATTCATCCAACTAATCTCCTTAGCAAGGATTAGAGCATTCCAGAGAGGCACCACAAATATTATACTGTTATTTTCACTAACCCCCCCACTCCCCCAGGGTTTATGAGAATATATAGTATTGTTATTATTGTGCCTTTGTTTTAAATGACCTGTGTGGTTCTGAGCTCTCACAGGCCATGAGCTTTGGGATCATTCTCTTTACTCTTAATTTAGGGTCTGGATTGTTGCTGGGATTTCCCCCAAGACAACAAACAGAACATCACCTCTTCCATTAGGAACTGGTGTCACTGCTGTTGTATTAGAGATGGTAGAGATATATCCAGCCAATGGAGCTATCTTTGGAAACAGCTGCTATTTAGAATACCAGCCTAATGTGAGAGCGCAGCCATCTCACTGTGTCCCCTGAGGGGCCACTTCTCCCTCCTGTCCTCTTCATTTCAGGAGAAGCCCCTGCTGATGGTGTAGACCCTGCTTAGACATCCCTTTCCTACTGGCCCCCACGTCCTACACTCTCATGTGGCCTCATGGGTTTTGACTGGCTTTTCTTGTCAGGTGCTACTGAAATTGTTCAGTTACTGTGTGAAGGTGAAAGTCAACCGGCAGCAACTGGTCAAACTGGAAATGAACACCTTGAACGTCATGCTGGGGACCCTAAACCTGGTAAGGAGCATGGGCTGCAGGTGAAGAAGTGTGGGCCTTGGAAGTCTGGGTGCGAAAGACATCTCAGTTCTGGGCTCAGATGAAATGGACTCACGGCCTCTTCAAGCCCTTCATCTCTCTGACTGACTGGTGCAGAGGCTTGGGTCATTCAGCTGCCCTTCTCCTCTGGCTGGCTCACCCCCTGCCCCCATGCTGCTGCCATGGCACCCAAGAGCTGCCTCGCTCCTTTCCTGAGTTCAGATCAGAGATAAGAGGAAGGCAGTCCCTTAAGCAGTCTGGACTACACACCAATGGGAAAGAAGTGCCCCTCTCCTTGGGGCAACAAAGAAAGAGATCTGGAACTTCCTGTTTTCCCTGCCATCAAAAGCTCACATGCTTGTCTCCCTCTCAGAAGATGCATATACACGCACATTCATATACATGGTCATACACACATGGTTTCTGGGGAATAAGGCCATGAGGGCATCCTTGAGAGCAGTTATCAGTGGTAAGTGGCTGTGGTCTTATTCTGGGAGTGACTGGGTCTCCTTCTCCTACAGGCCCTTGTAGCTGAACAAGAAAGCAAGGACAGTGGGGGCGCAGCTGTGGCTGAGCAGGTGCTTAGCATCATGGAGATCATTCTAGATGAGTCCAATGCTGAGCCCCTGAGTGAGGACAAGGTGAGTGAGGCCCAGCCCCTCCATCTGCAGGCACTGAGAGCCTGCACTGTCTCATTGCCCACAACAGGCCTGTTAGTGTCTGGCTTAGCCTACTTGAGGATGGCGGATCCTGCTTAAGCTTTGGAATGTCAGGACTCAACTAATGATGACATAATTGTATTAAAATGTGAAATCTTTGGATTCAGAGCAAGCACAATTGCTAAGGATAGTCTTTTACTCGAAAGCTGCTCATTAATGGAATCGTGGCATGTCCCCGTTGATAGGCAGGGGCTTTAGTCCAACCTTTCATTTCATAATTGAGGAATTGAACAGCCCACTTCATTTCCCTGGACTTGGCATTTCCTCAGCTGTGGTACATAGTTGGTTACTGGTGGAATCAGGCCTAGAACCCGGGTTTCCAACTCCCAGAATTTCTCTCCACCTATTATACCTGTATTTTCCTCCATTCTTATTGGTGCTAATGATTTGGCTAGAGCTAAATGTGAATGTCCAGCAGCCTGCATTCTCTTATAGGAAGGGAAAATTGTATTGGTATATTTTGACCACCTGAGACTATTAACAGGCCTGTCTCGGAAATTTAGGAACGAATTTCTCAAGTGAAACTGTTTGTTATTCCCCAAGAAGTGCCGAGACACAGTTCTTCTAGGGGTATTCCTGATGACTCTGATGGAAATGCTGACTTTTAGGGCTCAGATGTTGGCTGCAGCCACAGTCCTGACTGGATTAATGGCATGTCCACCCTCTTTTCTGTTGCAGGGCAACCTCCTCCTGACAGGTGACAAGGATCAGCTGGTGATGCTCTTGGACCAGATCAACAGCACCTTTGTTCGCTCCAACCCCAGTGTGCTCCAGGGCCTGCTTCGCATCATCCCGTACCTTTCCTTTGGAGAGGTGGAGAAAATGCAGATCTTGGTGGAGCGATTCAAACCGTACTGCAACTTCGATAAGTATGTTACTTGGATTTCATATAGTGAAGTGAGAGTCTCCACTAAAACCCTGAACTAGGTCTGTGAGATGAGGAAGAATCCCCTGAATTTCTATTAGATTTTTGTGTCCTTGTTCTGGCTTTTAAGGAGCTCAGTCTAGTTGGGAAGTGAATAGTTAATACTATATTAGAGTAGCAATTGGCTAGGCAGAGAAGGCAAAGTGGTTGGTGAGATAGGAATATGATGAGATGGAGCCACGTGTGCGTCTATGTGAGTGCAAGAGAAAGCTGTGAGTGTGGGAGATATAGCAGGTAACAGGGAGAGTCGCAGGAGCCAGGGCAGATAGGTCTTTGTGTCACATTAGGGAACGTAGCCTTGATCTTCTCTAGGCTGTTGACAGTTGTTAACCAAGAGGGTGACATGATTGGGTTTTGTCCTGCCTTTCATACCCTCAAACTCTTTGTTCTTTTCTCCTAGGTATGATGAAGATCACAGTGGCGATGATAAAGTCTTCCTGGACTGCTTCTGTAAAATAGCTGCTGGCATCAAGAACAATAGCAATGGGCACCAGCTGAAGGATCTGATTCTCCAGAAGGGGATCACCCAGAATGCACTTGACTACATGAAAAAGCACATCCCTAGCGCCAAGAAGTATGAAGCCCTCCTGCAGCAGGGCTGCTTTGCCTCCCCTTTGCCCTTTCCTTTTCCTTCTCCATCAGCATCTTGGTGTAAAGCTTCACGTATGCTCCTTGCCCTCCTTGAGGCCTACCAACCCCTTCTGGAAACTATGTGGGTGACCATTCAACCACTGCAGAGTCCTTGGGGCTAACGGGAAAAGGATGGCAACTTTTTGGTTTCTACTTAGAGTACTCACTTCTTTCTGGCTCTTCAGCTGAGCTGGGTGGTTCTGTGTGATTCTTCATGACACTCGGAGAGGGTCACGATTAAACACTCTCTGGGGGTTTAAACAAGCCAGAGTCGTCAACTGGTTTCTAGGTAGCCTTTGCTTCCCTGACCTGCTGATAAGGCTTCCTTTGCTTTGCAGTTTGGATGCTGACATCTGGAAAAAGTTTTTGTCTCGCCCAGCCTTGCCGTTTATCCTGAGGCTGCTTCGGGGCCTGGCCATGCAGCACCCTGCCACCCAGGTGGGTAGCCAGGACAGGCAGTGTGAGGGTACAGGTGTGCAAGTATAACCACCCTAGTTCACCTTGAGACATGACTTACACTAATATATGAAACTTCTAGAGTAGAAGTGAGCCTCAGAAGTCATCTGCTTTATCTCTCTGTGTGCTGAGACAAGTAAGTTGTATTTGTGATTTACTCATTCTTAAGTGGGGCTTCACTGTCCAATGGGTCAGCTGTGCAGCTGTTGAACTGTGAGGGATTGGCTGACCAGACAGTAAAACACTTGAGTGTCTGGCCACAGTCACTAGGACACTTATATTACCATCACCTCTATTTTCTCTGCCTCAAGCAGCTGAACACCTTGTTCTTAGGCCCACCCATTCCACTCCGCAGATCATTCCTGATTTCTCCCCACAGGGCTGAGCGTTAACCTTTCACAAATCCTATCCTGATGCCCTGGATAGATGGCCAGGGCTGGGTTTTTTTTTAAATTGAAGTTTTAATTTGGAGATTATTATAAATTCACATGCAGTTGTTAAGAAACAATACAGAGAAATTGTATGGGTCCTTTTCCCACTCTCCCCCAGTGGTAACATGTGGAACCGGAACACACACCACAATCAGGATGTAGACATCAGTGCCGTCAGGACGCAGGGCAGTTCATCAGCACAAGGGTCCCTCTTGCTGGCCTTTCGTAGCCACATCCGTCTTCCCCGACTCCCCTGCCACAAGTCCCTGGCACCCACCAATCTGTTCTTCATTTCTGTAACTTTGTAATTTCAAGAATGTTGTAGAAATGCAGTTGTACAGTATGTAACCTTTTAGGATTGTCTTCTTTTTTTTCTCAGCATGATTTTCTGGAGGTTCATCCAGGTTTGTTTAACTGTTCACCCATTAAAGGACACCTGAATTGTTGCCAGTTTTTGGCTGTTATTTATAAAGCTGCCATGAACACTTGTGTGCAGGTTTTTGTGTGAATATAAGTTTTCATTTTTCTAGGATAAATGCCGAAGAGTGCAGTTACTGGGTTGTATAGTAGTTAAGTATTTTGTTTATAAGAAGCTGCCAAACTGTTCTCTAGAGTAGCTACAGCATTTTACATTTCCCTGAAAATGTATGGCTGCTCCAGTTTCTCTGCATCTTAGCCAGCATTTGGTGACTATTTTTAGTTTGAGCTGTTTGGTAGATGTGCAGTGATTCTGTCTGGTTCCATGTTTTCCTAGTGGTTCATGATGTTGAATGTCTTTTCATGTGCCCTGTTTATCTTCAGTGAGATGTCTGTTCATGTCTTCTGCCCAATTTCTAACTGGATTGTTTGTTTTTTAATGTTGACTTTTGAGAGTCCTCAGCATTGCATTTTTTTCTATTTGTGGTGTTCTGCATTGAAAATAGTTCCACTGTCTCATTTGGTAATCTGTTCTGGTAACTCATTCCAAAAACATGGCAACTTGAGTACAGGAAAGTTTCTTCACTGTGTCTCACTGAAATTCCTTTTCTAAACTTTTGTTCGACTCAGTGGAGTCATAATTAGTATATATTTGTGGAGATACTTTTTCCTGCATAGGAATTCCACATGTATTGTTTTCCATATCCTTGTAACATCTCTATTTTGTATATGGATAAATCGAGGAACACAGTTGTGATTTTGCCAAAGGCAACACAATGAGTTTGGAACTCAAAGTCAGCAGATTTCCAGGCTTATTCTTCTTCTTCTTCTTCTTTTTTTTTTTTCTTGAGATGGAGTTTTGCTGTTGTCACCCAGGCTGGAGTGCAGTGGCACGATCTTGGCTCACTGCAACCTCTGCCTCCCGGGTTCAAGCGATTCTCCTGTCTCAGCCTCCCCAGTAGCTAGGACTACAGGCACCTGCCACCATACCTGGCCAATTTTTTGTATTTTTAGTAGAGATGGGGTTTCACCATGTTGGCCAGGCTAGTCTCCAACTCCTGACCTCAGGTGATCCACTCGCCTCAGCCTCCCAAAGTGCTGGGATTACAGGCGCGAGCCATTGTACCTGGCCTTCCAGGCTTATTCTTAGTTACCAAATTAAATTACTTTCTTTAGAGTAAGGCTTTATCTAGTTAGATACTTGGCATTTATGCTATGGCCATTCATTTTTCTTTCAACACATATTGTGTAGCTGGTCCTGTGTTAGACTGAGGAGACAGTCACCGTCTGTGCCTGTTGGGAGCTTACTGTCTGGTGGAAGATACAGCCAAATACAGAGTAATAACTAAACAGTGAGATAGATGCAGTGTGGAAGGGGCTGGGGCCTAAGGAAAGAGGAGTGTTAAGTAGAGGGCATGGCACCTACAAAGGCTCAGAGGCCAAAGAGAGCTTAAAGCCTTCCAAGAATTGAAAGCAGCTGCAGTGGGAGGTGAGGCATGGTGAGAGCTGCGGATGGAGACCCGAGCAGGGGCAAGGTGTGTTCTTTCTCCCGGAAGAGGAGTATGGGTTTTCTCTTGAGGGCAGTGCCCCGGCCGTATTTTAGAGACTGAATTCAAAGGCGGTCAGATTGGAGGTAGGAAGAACAGTTGACAGGCTTGTATTGTAATTGAAGTGAAAGAAATGGTGGCCTGAACTAGCTCATGGATAGATTCAACAGAGATTGAGCTGGGAGGAAGAATAAATGGGATTTGGAGAGTGACTGAACATGAGAAGTGAAGAAGCTGGATGAATCAAGAACCCTGCTCGGAGATCGAGACCATCCTGCCTAACATGGTGAAACCCCATCTCTATTAAAAATACAAAGATTAGCTGGGCGTGTTGGTGGTGCCTGTAGTCCCAGCTACTCAGGAGGCTGAGGCAGGAGAATGGCGTGAACCCGGGAGGCGGAGCTTGCGGTGAGCCGAGATTGTGCCACTGCACTCCAGCCTGGGTGACAGAGTGAGACTCCGTCTCAAAAAAAAAAAGAACCCTGCTCAGTTTCTGGACTGAGTGATGAGGTGAATGGTGGTGCCACTGAGATGGAGAAGATCAGAGGTTTGCAAGTAAGGTGGAGGAGAGTTCATTAGACTATGCTATGAATGTATGGTCTGTCCTATTAATAACTAGAATGTAAGTTAAATGAGGGCAAGGTCTTTGTTTTCCCAGCACCAAAAACACATGTGTAAGCATGCACACACAGTAAACAGCCAGAATGTTGAGTTTGGGAAATCTGGAAAAGCTCAGTACGAGATGAAATATGGGCTTAGCATTTAGGAGCATGAGACATGAGGGAATAGGTAATTTTGCTGAGACACAAATTGGAAGCAGACTTACTGTGAGAACCGATTTATGAGCTGCTGAGTGATCTACTGGCTGTGTTGTTTTCAGCCTATTGTCTGATATGTAGTAATTGCTGTCAAGTCGCTTGTGACAGGGTGGTGAGGATTTCAGGGATGTGGTGACATTTCTCAGTGAGCTCACCTGGAGCGCTTTTTCCAACTACACCTGCCTTGAGCCTTCTGATGTTCTCCACGCCTGTTTATTACGTGGCCCTGTATGTAGTGACTTCCAGCTTTTTCAGGCACAGAGGTTTCTTGTTAATATCTTTTTTGTGGTTTAAGTTTTTAATGTCCATACCTGCTTGTAGTCATTGCACCTCTAGTATCCCTAGCCTGAGAAAACTGTGCTCCTAGGTTTGGTGGACCCAGGGGCTCCCAGGTGGAGAACTTAGGCAGGTCCTTATGAGAACGTCCAGCGCCTGCTCTGGCTGGTGAGTTCACCACTTAGGACTCGTCAGGTGCTGCTGCTTGTCTTACCAGAATAAGGGAATCTTCTCCTGACCCCTTTCCACATCCTCTGTGATGGATGCTTTGCATATGTTATCTAGTTTTCAGTCATCACAGCAACTCTTGCATTATCCCCATTTTATAGATGGAAATACTGAGCTTAGAGCATAGGAACTGGTCAGAGGCAGTGGCAGAGCCAAACCCTCTTCCATTTGTCTGTCTGTCAAAGTGTGGAATCAAAGGACCTGATTGTAGTTGAGCAGGTGACATGAGATCGTGCACAGTGGTTGAGTTTCTAAACCTTTAAGCTCCCGGGAAGAAGGTTTGTCTACGTAATTGGAGGCATGAGTCTCTCTGGTCTCTTATTGGCAGGTTCTGATTGGAACTGACTCCATCCCGAACCTACATAAGCTGGAGCAGGTGTCCAGTGATGAGGGCATTGGGACCCTGGCAGAGAACCTGCTGGAAGCCCTGCGGGAACACCCTGATGTAAACAAGAAGATTGACGCAGCCCGCAGGGAGACCCGGGCAGAGAAGAAGCGCATGGCCATGGCGATGAGGCAGAAGGCCCTGGGCACCCTGGGCATGACGGTAAAGCTACCTCCCAGAGTCCCCATGTTTCTGCCCACACTTTGGTGAGGAGGTGGCCATGGGACAGCCCTGGGGTTGGCCATGGGGAAAGAGAAGGCTGGACAGAGGAGGAGGAAGGAACTAGGTGTGGTCGGCCCTCTCAGAGGTGAGACTACTATTGTTCTATCATACAGATGAGACTCGGAGTAAGTGACTTACGAAGTTTACCAAAACAGTAAACCGGTGATAAGAGCCATTGTTTATTGAGGACTTATTTAAGCCCTCAAGTTGTTCTAGGAGGTAGATATTGTTATACCCATTTTCCAGATAAAGTAACTGAAACTGAGAGTGAAGTAAATAGGCCAAGGCACATCACTAATAAGTGGTTGACACAAAGGGCTCTGTGCTCTTCTAACTGTCCCACCTTGGAGGAAGCAGAGTCCTACAAGCTCCTTCTCCAAAGCACAGACTTGAGGGTCAGCAGTTGAAAAGCTCACGTGGGAGCAGTGACTGAATCAGTGCGACAGCCCTTGAAAACTGAGACTTGGCATTGCTGGCACAAATATGCTGGCATGAAGAAAGGGGGCTTTTCTGATGGCAGGTGGGACCTTGCCAGGGCTCCAGCTGGGTGATTTCCTTTGCACCAGTGGCTCCTGTAGGAAGAGAGAATAGCAGAAGGGCCTGGGTCTTTATCCTCCTTGGAAGAGAGCTCAAGGGCTTTCTTCTCATGCACCTGTCCTTTTAGTGGAGGTAGAAGGTTAGCTCTGTTCCTGAGCATCCCCAAGCTAGGGTGGGGGAGGGTGTATGGAAATCCCCCTTGACATGCCGCTGGGGTTCCCCTACAGACAAATGAAAAGGGCCAGGTCGTGACCAAGACGGCACTCCTGAAGCAGATGGAAGAGCTGATCGAGGAGCCCGGCCTCACGTGCTGCATCTGCAGGGAGGGATATAAGTTCCAGGTACAGCTGCTGGGCTGCGGTCGGTCCTGAGGGCCCAGCCTGGCCCCTTGTTCTAGGTAGCGTCCCCCTCCTCTCCAGGCCATTTTGTTCTGAGCTAGGCAAGGTCAAGGCCTGCATCTTAGGAGATTAACAAAAGGACCAGCTGTCCTCTTTAGAGGCAGGAAGGCAAACTCATCCGAACTTTAGACTTTGTTATCTTTATCATCGTCATCATGACAAATGCTACTGATCCGATTCTTCCTGTATGTGAGGCCTCATGCTCAGAGCTTTGTGTAAACTGGATAATTTTACTTAAACCTGTAAAAAGTCTCAACTTGTGGTTAAGCAAACAAAGGTCACATGGCAGAGCCAGAATTCCAGCCTAGGCTTCTCAGACTCCAGACCTGGGCTTTTTAAAACACACCATGCTGCCTCCATTCAGAATAACTGGGGAGAAAATCAGAACTTTCTTGGCTTATCCAAACTAGATTCCACCTGAAAGGAGCAGAGCAGCCAGTGACCTGCTGGCTCTCCTGAAGGCTCAAAGGTGGCCTCTTCTCTCCAGCTTGAACTTACTGCTCAGAACACAGGCTGTGGAAGGGCAGGTGCCTGAGCCACAGGGCTTGTTAGTTCTGTATAATGCAGGTTCCTCAGAGCTACCTGGCAGGTTTTGAAAAGCAAGGGAATATCGAGAAGTCACTTCTGCATTTTCAGACAGATGAAGCACAAAGTAAAGAAAGATGGCCGAGGCTTGCTAATGTGTCTGCCTCTACATCTGCACCGCATCCCCTTCTTACTGGTTGCTCCCATAATCCTCATTTCACTAGGGCTGCGCCCAGCCAAGTGCTTCACCAACAGACTGAGGAACTGGCCTCATCTGCTCTTCTGAACTTCCCTAGTGAGAGCAACATGAACCCCAAGGCATTGTCCAAGAAGGGCGACAGTTCCCCTCTGCTCTGCTTCCCCTGAGCCTGACTTGGAGTTTCTCCTCTCCTCTCCTTATGTTGCCATCTTTGCAGCCCACGAAGGTCCTGGGCATTTATACCTTCACGAAGCGGGTAGCCTTGGAGGAGATGGAGAATAAGCCCCGGAAACAGCAGGGCTACAGCACCGTGTCCCACTTCAACATTGTGCACTACGACTGCCACCTGGCTGCTGTCAGGTAGGCCCTGGCTCTTGCGGGAAGGCTCCTTCAGTAGGCCTGCCTATGGGCCTGGAGTGGGTGGGACTGCCATCCTCGTGGTTTTAAATCTGCTCCTTAGGGTCTGGGGAGTAGGGTGTTCTGCCTGACACCATATAGGTCCCCAAGCAGTTACTTGAATGATAGGAAAATATGCTTTGGCCTGGGCCAAAGGCTGGTGAGAGCAGCCCTGCCTACCTGAGTCAGCAAAGCCAGCATGTACCGCATTGAGGCTACAAATGGCAAATTCTCTTCGCAGGGTCAGGAGCCTGGGCTGACTGACTTCTTAGTGTTGGCACGCCCCCACCCCCACCCCTGCCCAGGTGCCTGGTTGCCACCTTAATTCTAGCAGTCGCTTGTCCCTGCTGTCCTCCCTATCCAGGTTGGCTCGAGGCCGAGAAGAGTGGGAAAGTGCCGCCCTGCAGAATGCCAACACCAAGTGCAATGGGCTCCTTCCAGTCTGGGGGCCTCACGTCCCTGAATCAGCTTTTGCCACTTGCTTGGCAAGGTGAGTATTGAGTATGTTTCATGGTGGGATGGAGGGGATTTGCAGGGGATGGGACAAGACCTGCTATCAACCCAATCCTTGGTGACACCATTTCCTGTTAACTTCCTTGGGAATCCATGTATGTCTGTCTGGTGACTGGGGAACTGTCCAGAGCAGACAGGGTGGGGGATGGAAGCTTACTCAAGGGGTGACCTGACATAGCCTGCCACAGGGTGGGAGGAACCAGCACCCTCAGCTTACTGGGCACCAGATGAAATTTCTGGGTCTTCACTACGCCTTTGCTGATCTTACGACATAAGATGTGGGACCCTGACTTGGTCCTTGAGGCCAGAATTTCTGAGTTCACTTCTACAGCATGTGGCTCTGAGGTTTAAATAATGAAAGAGGCTTAGTGGCAGAGGGGATGTTGGGCTCCTTAGGAGGCCTCCCTGGTCCTGAAAACTCAGATAAGAATAGCTAAAGCATCTGTGAGGTCCTCATGTCTTGCTGATGCCTTGTGGAGTGGTGCCCCACCCCAAGTCCTGTTTTAAAGCTCAGGGATAAAACCATGCCTGTCAAAAAAACAGGCAGCTGACAGTGATAGCGGGCAGCATGTTGAAATGCTTAACCTGTATTCTTTTGTTTTGAGACAGAGTTTTGCTCTTATCACCGAGGCTGGAGTGCAATGGCGTGATCTCGGCTCACTGCAGCCTCCGCCTCCCAGGTTAAAATGATTCTCCTGCCTCAGCCTCCCAAGTAGCTGGAATTACAGGTGCCTGGCACCACACCCAGCTAATTTTTGTGTTTTTAGTAGAGACAGGGTGTTACCATGTTGGCCAGGCTGGTCTCGAACTCCTGACCTCAGGTGATCCACCTGCCTTGGCCTCTCAAAGTGCTGTGATTACAAGTATGAGCCCCCGCGCCCGGCCAGGCATGTATTCTTGTATACATTGTACAGATGAGATGCAGAGTTTGAGCAACTTGCTCAAGGTCACCCAATTACTAAGAGGCACAGCCCAGATGGATGGGAACGTGTATTGACTAGGGGAAAAAAAAATGCCTTTGTTTGGAGATTGAAGAGCTCATTCTTCTGGACAGATCACTTTGTCAGTCAGAATGGATGAGTTCTACATTTCTTCCTCCAAAGTGTACTTCACTTGCAGCCACGGTATGTCCTACAACATTGGTCCATTAAGAAATGGGCCCCCAGGAGTGGTGGGCTCTCATCAAAACTTGGAGAGTGTCACATTCAGTCACTGCAGAAATGAAAATGTCCTGTGGCCTTGTCATCCTGCGGGCCCCAGCCTTGGCCTCAGCTTTCCCTTCTGTTCCTGTCTCCATTTCCAAACCTTTGCAGCTGTCAGGCCCGGGAGTATTGGAAGGAGGCTCTGTCTCCCAAACTGCGTTTTCACCAGGAACTCACTTCCATTTCATTGTTTGTTCTGCTTCCCCTCTAGACACAACACTTACCTCCAGGAATGCACAGGCCAGCGGGAGCCCACGTACCAGCTCAACATCCACGACATCAAACTACTCTTCCTGCGCTTTGCCATGGAGCAGTCGTTCAGCGCAGACACTGGCGGGGGCGGCCGGGAGAGCAACATCCACCTGATCCCGTACATCATTCACACTGTGCTTTACGTCCTGAACACGTCAGTACCCTGTGTCCCAGGGGCGGCATCTTGCACACCTACCCTGCATCCCTCTGCCCAAGATCCCTCAGCTTTTTCATAGCCTTTCTTGCTAGTTCCAGAGCAAGTGTCTGGCCTGAGGCAGCCTTTTTGCCGAGGTGGGGATCCTCATCTGCGTTCTTTTAGGGCCACACAGAAAAAGCAATAAAGGGAACTTCCTTCCCCCAAACTGCCCTGTCTTCCACTATGGGCAGCCCAAAGACCACATCCTTGGACCGACCTACAGCTCATAGGGGAGCAGAAAATGGGAAAAGTCAGGCCACTGAAGCCTCTACTTCAATGCAACTGCTACTTCTTCTTTCCAGACTGTTCTCTTGAATAGGGGGAGGCCACAGGTCAGAGCTGCGCCCACATCATTAGTCAAGGGCATATGGTTTGTTACAGGTGATGGGTTTCCCATCAAGGGGATGCAGCAAAGCTAAAGACCCAGTTCATAAATGGAAAACTGGATTTGTTATCCCTGTTTTCTCTACACTGGGTAATGCTTCTGGCAAGTGTGAAGGGAAAGGGAATGTTCAAGATTGTCTGGGAAAGTCAACCGACAAGGAAGGCAGCCAGAAAAAAAAGAGATTGGTAGTTTTATCCATATGCACATTATGGGACAGTTAGGTTGGTACCTGGAAATATAATTTTAAAAAAGCACTTAGGTCAGGCACAGTGGCTCACGCCTGTCATTCCAGCACTTTGGGAGGCCGAGGTGCTGAGCCCAGCCTAGGCAACATAGTAAGACTCTGTCTTGTTAAAAAACAAATTGTTTTAAATTAGCCAGACACACACCTGTAGTTCCAGCTATTCGGGAGGCTGAGGTGAGAGGATGGCTTGAGCCAAGTAGGTTGAGGCTGAAGTGAGTCGTGATCACACCACTGCACTCCAGCCTGTGCGACAGAGCAAGACCATGTCTCAAAGAAAAAAAAATTAGGAGATTGACTATCCTTTAGTTCTTCCATTTAATTCACTGTTTCATGCTTGTAGGCCCCATCTCCTAGCAAGAGGCTTACAGTTCCCTGTTGAAAGGTTGTGTACAGCCCACCCTGGGTAGCTGCAGCACAGTTTAGGCAACAGGACAGTCCGTCTCTTGTCTTTTCTGGTACTTTCTCTTCAACAATGTTATTTTTTCCTTCCCTCCCGTTTCCTTGTGAGATAAAAGGCTGACCTCGAGACCACAGGCTTCATTGTTAAAACAC
Organism: Rhinopithecus roxellana; assembly: GCF_007565055.1. Classification (NCBI taxonomy): domain Eukaryota; kingdom Metazoa; phylum Chordata; class Mammalia; order Primates; family Cercopithecidae; genus Rhinopithecus; species Rhinopithecus roxellana. The sequence goes on along the minus strand of NC_044560.1, from coordinate 8,145,139 downwards.
ACAGGGGCAGGTTGACATCAGTGCATTACATCATCTGCTGAACTGCTTCGACTGGCGGGAGCAGTACCCGGCAGCACTGATAGCACAGACCTTCCCACTGTCCAGATGTCGCTCCTTCTCAGTGTTCCTGGGGCCCTGGACAGAGCCCTGGGTAACTAGGTGTCAGTATATTTCTGAAAAGCCAGACGTTTGTAATTCTCAAGCCCCTTCATTGGAAAGGGAATTGGCTCTCTCACAGTTACTTTGGTCAGCCCGAGGCTGACCCAGAAGCTTCACAGAGAGGCCTTGCTTCTTGGCCACAGACTGCTTCCCAATTGACAGCTATCCAATTGACATTGGTGGGCGCTTGGTCACGGGGGGCTGAGTGCCTTTGGTGGAATATATGTGTATGGAGGCAAGTATGTCACAGCATGGCCAGTGTAAGCCAGACCAGGCCTGAGCAGGTCCTGCAGCAGCCGAAAGCCTCAGATTCCTTACAGGGCTGGAAGATCAAGTTGAGTGTACCCATCCATGCCCATCTGCAGGCGGCAGAAGCAGGCAGGGTGTCCTTGCACCCTCTCCTCCTGCTTTCCCAGAGTCCAGCATCTGTGCCAGTGCCAACTATAGACCTGGTAACTTGGGTTCTAGTGTTGTGTTTGTCCCCACCTCTCCCCACCAGTGCCCCATGGAGTTAGGATAGGGCATCAAGCATTCATGGCATGAGAGCACCATTCTGATTCCAAGGAGAGAGTGTACCCAGAAGCATGTCATCAGGAAGGACCTAAGTCACCTCTCAGTGCTGATTCCGTCAAATGTCAAAGCTTCAGCGTGGAGAAGGAGGTAGGGTTAAGATGGACAGGCTTCCTGGCTTCAGAGCCCCGTTCTTTCCACGGTGTGAGACTTTGGCAGAATCCTTACCTCCTGCGTACTGCAGTTTTCTGTTTCTTTAAAATTGGGATAGTGGTGGCACCTGTCCCATAGCGTTCTCGTGAATACCCAGTGAAATAATCCCTGTAAAGCACTTCGAGCAGTGCCTGGCACTGAGTTTGCTGTGGTCATCATGATCATCATCATTGCAACTTAGGACACATGAGGACAAGAAGCCGCGCTCATCTGGGAGAGACTGTTCTCACAAAGGCGGGAGGACCTAGATCATAAGACAAACCGGAAGAGGGAGCCTAGGAAAGGAACCACATGCAAATTTAGTGCAAACCATGTAAACATAACATAACAAGACTATGTGGAGCAAGGGGGAGTCAGGCTGTGGACCCACTAGGGAATCTTGATTCATGTTTTGGCCCCATTACTCACTAGCTTGGTGACTGGGCAAGTCACTTCACTTTTCTGGGCCTCTGGAGTTACTAGCACAGTTCCATGTTGGGGGGATTATGAATGTCCCTGATACATGGTGCTCAGAAACCAGTAGTTGATTGGAATTGTGTCAGAGCTGGGGTGGGAGCTAGAAGCGGGGGCCAGGGAAGAAGGGAAGATGCTACAAAGAAGGGCCTGGAAGGGGAAGAAGGGCATGGATCATGGATTGTCAGAGGGAGTGGGAGGAGTAGTCAAGGATGGGTGAGGAGTGTTCAGTCATCCAAACGTTCAGCAAATGTCACAAGGCAATGACAAATTGAGCAAATTCTTCCTGCTCTTGCTGCCGGGTCCTGCTTCCACCCTGCTTTTATTTTATCGTGCCCGTTTTCTTCTAGAACCCGAGCAACTTCCCGAGAAGAGAAGAACCTCCAAGGCTTTCTGGAACAGCCCAAGGAGAAGTGGGTGGAGAGTGCCTTTGAAGTGGACGGGCCCCACTATTTCACAGTCCTGGCCCTTCACATCCTGTCCCCTGAGCAGTGGAGAGCCACGCGTGTGGAAATCTTGCGGAGGCTGCTGGTGACCTCGCAGGCCCGGGCAGTGGCTCCAGGTGGAGCCACCAGGTCAGTACCTGCTTCAGGAAGCTGCTGCTCACTATTTCCCATAATCAGTTTTGAAAAACTGCTTAGCGGTACGCATGTGCTAGGTGGAGGCATGCTTTGTGACTGCGGCAGTGGACACCAGCCCTTCTCCCTTCTCAGTCTGTCATGTCAGGAGTCAAAGCTGGTAGCTGGAGGTTGCCTGGTCATTTCTGGGTTTTGTGTTCAGCTGCTACAAAGGTAGAGGCAGGCTTACCTACTGTAGAAAATGTTAGAGAGGAAGGCAGCCAGGCACAGGGTGATACAACCAATGAGACGATCGGAGCTGCCAGGGCTAAGAACAGTAATCAGGTTTTCCAAATCTTGCTGGCATTGGCATAAGCCAGGAAAGTTTCAGTGTGGCCACATGGGGTATTTTCTAATAATTAAAAACTCGTCTTCACTCTCCCTTCTTGGTTACATTCCTATCCTATGCGTCCCACAGTCCGTGAACCTTTCTTCTTCTAGACCACTCTCCTATACATGTGGACACCTCCCCAAGAAAGAGCATGTCAGAAAGGAAGTGGTCTTTGATTTATGACCTTGGGCTGTGATTTGGGTCTAATGGTCTCGAGAGAAACAGTTGTAAACAACCACCACAGCATCTCTTTGAGGACCCACATGGATTGCTATGCGCAGGGGAGACTCTATGGGTACCATTCAGGCTGCCAGTGGCCCCACACAGTCTCTGCCTGTCGTGGGGAGCTACAGAGCAGGCTTTGGGTTTGGCAGTTTGCTTCTGTCCCTCGAGTGAAATGTGTCTCTGCTTCATTTCTGGAAGATCGGTTTTGTGATTTTTGTGATACTGCTTTAGCCCAGGATTCATGGGATCATGTCCACATTTGTAGGCCAGCCAGGGAACAGAGGGAAACTTTTAGGGCCATGATAAAGACAAGCCAAGTGGAAATAGCGTGTGCCCTCATTGACACACCCAGTGTCTTTATGTCCATTAGCCCTAATTGATCAAGCATTTCTGCTCTGTGGGCACTTCATGCCCCCAGAGAGACTAGGTTGGAGCTGTACTGTTGAATCTGGCCTGTACCAAATTGTCACTGGAGAGTGGGAAGGGGCAAGTCTTGTTAGATTCCTAGGTAACCCCTGCCCCCATTCCTAACATACCACTTTCCAGTATTTCCCAAGAGCCTGAATTAATAGTTAACTAGCTGCTGGAAATCAAAAGTTAGATCTTGAGAATACTAAGTTGAGAAGTCAGGCTTGGCTGGCCTGCATCCATATGCTGCATCCATGCAAAAGAGCTGCCATTTATTGGGCACAGTCTCTCCATGGCGGGTGTGAAATCGGAACCCACAGGAGCTGTTTTGCTCTCAGTTAGGAGACTAGCATTCATTATTGTCCCAGGCAGTTAAGGAAAAGCTGATTTGGTCACAGCTTAATTAGGAAATCCAGTGTGAGCTACATTCATGAGTTGCTGTTTTCTCTGTAGCAGTTTAGTCACCTTTACTAATTGGCCTTAAATAATTAAGTTGGGCAGGGTCACTCAAGATTTCTGCTTACCAAAGCAGAACAGCCACAGCAAAGGGCCAAACATGGCCATGGTCTGGGACTGTGAACCCGGCACTCATCAAGCAGACTAGCAAAGGCACTGTGAGTTTGCCCGATACTGGGAGGAGACCCATTGGGGAGAGACCACGGCTGGAAGGGCATTTAGAGGTATCATCCTGGCATTGGGGCAGCCTCACTGGCGGCAGTCTTTGTCCTAAGTCCTGTAAGTCATGGGGTAAGGAGTAGTAGCAGAGACACAGAAATGTAGTTCAGCAGAAGCTGGCCTCTTCTGCACATTTGACATTCAGAAAAAAAGTGCCTCTGCCAGGAACTTGCAAGTGCAGAAACCTGGGACGTTCTCAGGCATCTGTCAGAACTTGATCTGTTACCTTATCTGCCAGGGTAAAGAACTGCAGAGAAATGGATTCTTGTCCTCGTCCACAGGTCCACCTTCTAGGACTTTAGGCTGCAGCATCGTCACACGTATGCAGGAGAGAAAGTGGGGGCTCGGGAAGGTACTGGGGCAGAGGGAGGCCACAGGAAGCATATTTTAGTAGAGAGGGAATTGTCCTCATTTATTATTATTAGTTTTTTGTGAGTTATTTATTGAATGCAGGTGTGGATGGCCTGTCTCATGCTAGGCAGCCCTTCACTTGAGGCCCATATAGTTTTAGCTTTTATAATAAATACCATCTATGTTGTCTTATTTTTATGATTCTTATATATACCCATGCATTTTAATACTAAACATTTAATATATGTCCTTTTAGTCATGGGATGTGTTCCAGCCGAGGGGAGCCTGGTCTCTCTGTATTTCGTACTGGCTCTACCTGGTGTAATCATCCCTCAAACCAAGACTGCCTGCTGAGAATGCAGTGGACGTTGTTAGAGGCATTCCCCGCCCCCGCCGCCACCCCCCATATTCCAAGGAACTGGCTGGTCTTTAATCCTGAACTGAATCATTGGATTCAGTAGCAACGATACTGGTTAGAAACAACGGGGTGTGGTGAGCAACTTGGATTATCCCAGGATTTAGGTGATGTCAGGGTGGCTGCATGCTCCATCTTAGACATTACCATTGCTTAACACCAACTTCCTAGCACCTTGCTGCCGTTTAACACAGCACATGTTTGACAAGTTACTATGTCTGACTGGTTTAGGTCTGCTGGCTTTTAAGAAATTTCTCCTAGTGGGAGCATAAAGACTGAATTAGAACCTTGTTTCCTACCTCATTTATTAGGTTCCATCAAATTCCAAGAGTTTGTGGGGGCCCAAACACAAGGGATACATAGGAATCCTTTGCCTTTCTTTAAGTCAGTAGCCTTGTGTTTGCCACATCTGCCCTGGTGATGTCTCCCCCGGTTCCATTTTACCCTGATCTGGAAGATGAGCACTGAGAGAATCAGATGAATTTCATGGAGCATTTTTATAACCAATAAACTTCTGGGTCCCAGGGCTCCAGAGGTTCTTGCCCACAGCTGCTTTTTTCCAAGCAGAAGGCAAGTCCCTGGAACTCCAAGATGCATAGACCACTGTGACTCTTCCTTGCTCCCAGAATGCCTTGCTCTGTCCTTGTGAGTATCCTCCTAGGGACTTCATGTGATGGAACTGGATTTTCTTTTGCAGGCTGACAGATAAGGCAGTGAAGGACTATTCCGCTTACCGTTCTTCCCTTCTCTTTTGGGCCCTCGTCGATCTCATTTACAACATGTTTAAGGTAAGGAGGCTGTCAGAGGCCCAGTGGGTTTTGGCAAGAATGTAAAATGTCTGCACTCCTGTCACTGACCCTGCCTCAGCATCCACATGGCTGCTCCTCCGCTGGCCTGGGGGCGCTTTGTTCCTAGAACAAACAACCCCAGCTGTGGGAGGGATTAACACTGGCAGCCTGGAGCCTTGTGTCTGTGAGGTACATTTGTTTTGTTTTGTGAGACGGAGTTTTGCTCTTGTTGCCCAGGCTGGAGTGCAGTGGTGTGATCTCAGCTCACTGCAATCTCTGCCTCCCAGGTTCAAGTGATTCTTCTGCCTCAGCCTTCCAAGTAACTGGGACTACAGGCATGTGCCACCATGCCTGGCTAATTTTGTATTTTTAGTAGAGACAGGGTTTCTCCATGTTGGTCAGGCTGGTCTCAAACTCCTGACTTCAAGTGATCCACCTGCCTTGGCCTCACAAAGTGCTGCTATTACAGGCATGAGCCACCGCACCCGGCCCACATTTGTAGCTGAGATCACTCCTGTCACCTGCTCCTGAGCCTGCTCCAGGCTTGACTGTGCAGGAAGACCTTCCCTCCTGGGTCTCTCTTTGCTGCTCTTGCCACGCTATTGGGATAAGCTCTGTTGCCCTGAGTGAGTCTGACTTAACCGCAGCCAGCTTATAACAGGACAGTCCTCTCCGGAGGGAATCTGAGTTTTTGAGTTGGTTCCTTTTGTCATTGGAATGAAACAGCTCATGGAAGCACGTCGACAAGTCCCTTTGCTCTAGGGAATGTGGATGGGAAGTGTATGGGGAAGGAATGCAGCCACTTGGAACCTGTAGGTTCAGTGCCTGATAAGGGGGCCCTAAGAGGAATGAAGTAAAATTTTGTTATTCCTGGAGACAAAACGCGCGCTCTAGGGTGTATGTTGGTATGCTTTGGTGTAGGTTGGGAGGGCCGTCCTTTGAGGAGTTGAAATGGCCTGACTGACTTGAGATGGAAGATGAGGCAGCAGTAAGTCACCCACCTTTCTGTCTCCTGTTGATTCTCGTAGAAGGTGCCTACCAGTAACACAGAGGGAGGCTGGTCCTGCTCTCTCGCTGAGTACATCCGCCACAACGACATGCCCATCTACGAAGCTGCCGACAAAGCCCTGAAAACCTTCCAGGAGGAGTTCATGCCAGTGGAGACCTTCTCAGAGTTCCTCGATGCGGCCGGTTAGTGTCAAGGTTTTCTCTTTGAAAGATCCTCCACAGCAAAGCCCCGTGTCTTCCTCAGTGGGGCCAGCCGTAGCTTTATCTTCACAACCAGAGGAAACGCAGTATGAGCCAGCCTGTCAGCTGCCACAAAAGCCCTGGGAAAGATGCCTACATAGCAAGTCACCAATAATAAGAACAGCAGCTCTAACATGTACTGAGCACTCCCTCTTGCCCAGGCATGGTCTGTTCACCGTACATGATCTCAGCCCTCGCGGCAGCCCTATATGAAGCAGGAGCTTTGGTTATCCCCATTTTATAGATGGGGTAAATGAGGCTCTGAAGATCAAATAAGTGGCCAAGGGAACATAGCTAGAAAGTGGTAGGGTCCCTGTTTGAGTCTGTTTTTTAACGGCAGTTCAGAGAATTAACACGCAAATTGCAATGCCTCGTCTTCCTCCCGCGTCTTAAGTCACAGTTGAGGGAGACATGGGCGACCGAGCAGGGCCACTCTGAACTGTGGGTGTGGGAGTTGTGGTCAGACAATTCCTTATCCCACTGCTAGTAAAAATGAAATTCTTTGTATAACAAATTTATCATTCTAATTGCAAACAAGCACATTAGAATTGTTTTGGATTTCATAACCAAACACCAAGTGACAGCAGAGGGAGGTGACTTGGCCCGTGCCTGGGAAATCCACCTAGGGTTAAGAGACAGTGCCTGTCAGGTTGTGGGCGCCGTGGCATTACAGCCCCCATCAGAACACTCTCCCTACAAAGGTCAGCTCCCCAGAGCCAAAGCACAGGTCACCAAACCTGCCAACTCTTTTGTGAACTTGTTTCACTTTGTTCCGGTGTTCATCGTGGGGGTTTTGTGAAGTGTAAAGGAGAACAATCCCCAGACCCCACTCGTAGGAGAAATGCCTCTGCTGACGCCCTCTCTATCTTATTATCCTGGAGAACAATCCCCCAGACCCCACTTGTAGGAGAACGCCTCTGCTGACGCCCTCTCTATCTTGTTATCCTGGAGAACAATCCCCCAGACCCCACTCGTAGGAGAACGCCTCTGCTGACGCCCTCTCTATCTTGTTATCCTGGAGAACAATCCCCCAGACCCCACTCGTAGGAGAACGCCTCTGCTGACGCTCTCTCTGTCTTGTTATCCTGGAGAACAATCCCCAAACCCCACTCGTAGGAGAACGCCTCTGCTGACGCTCTCTCTGTCTTGTTATCCTGGAGAACAATCCCCCAGACCCCACTCGTAGGAGAACGCCTCTGCTGACGCTCTCTCTGTCTTGTTATCCTGGAGAACAATCCCCCAGACCCCACTCGTAGGAGAACGCCTCTGCTGACGCTCTCTCTGTCTTGTTATCCTGGAGAACAATCCCCAGACCCCACTCGTAGGAGAACGCCTCTGCTGACGCTCTCTCTGTCTTGTTATCCTGGAGAACAGTCCCCCAGACCCCACTCGTAGGAGAACGCCTCTGCTGACGCTCTCTCTGTCTTGTTATCCTGGAGAACAGTCCCCCAGACCCCACTCGTAGGAGAACGCCTCTGCTGACGCTCTCTCTGTCTTGTTATCCTGGAGAACAATCCCCCAGACCCCACTCGTAGGAGAACGCCTCTGCTGACGCTCTCTCTGTCTTGTTATCCTGGAGAACAATCCCCAGACCCCACTCGTAGGAGAACGCCTCTGCTGACGCTCTCTCTGTCTTGTTATCCTGGAGAACAGTCCCCCAGACCCCACTCGTAGGAGAACGCCTCTGCTGACGCTCTCTCTGTCTTGTTATCCTGGAGAACAGTCCCCCAGACCCCACTCGTAGGAGAACGCCTCTGCTGACGCCCTCTCTGTCTTGTTATCCTGGAGAACAGTCCCCCAGACCCCACTCGTAGGAGAACGCCTCTGCTGACGCTCTCTCTGTCTTGTTATCCTGGAGAACAGTCCCCCAGACCCCACTCGTAGGAGAACGCCTCTGCTGACGCCCTCTCTGTCTTGTTATCCTGGAGAACAGTCCCCCAGACCCCACTCGTAGGAGAACGCCTCTGCTGACGCCCTCTCTGTCTTGTTATCCTGGAGAACAGTCCCCCAGACCCCACTCGTAGGAGAACGCCTCTGCTGACGCCCTCTCTGTCTTGTTATCCTGGAGAACAGTCCCCCAGACCCCACTCGTAGGAGAACGCCTCTGCTGACGCCCTCTCTGTCTTGTTATCCTGGAGAACAGTCCCCCAGACCCCACTCGTAGGAGAACGCCTCTGCTGACGCTCTCTCTGTCTTGTTATCCTGGAGAACAGTCCCCCAGACCCCACTCGTAGGAGAACGCCTCTGCTGACGCTCTCTCTGTCTTGTTATCCTGGAGAACAGTCCCCCAGACCCCACTCGTAGGAGAACGCCTCTGCTGACGCTCTCTCTGTCTTGTTATCCTGGAGAACAGTCCCCCAGACCCCACTCGTAGGAGAACGCCTCTGCTGACGCTCTCTCTGTCTTGTTATCCTGGAGAACAGTCCCCCAGACCCCACTCGTAGGAGAACGCCTCTGCTGACGCTCTCTCTGTCTTGTTATCCTGGAGAACAATGCCCCAGACCCCACTTGTAGGAGAACGCCTCTGCTGACGCCCTCTCTGTCTTGTTATCCTGGAGAACAATCCCCGGAGAACAATGCCCCAGACCCCACTCGTAGGAGAACGCCTCTGCTGACGCCCTCTCTGTCTTGTTATCCTGGAGAACAATCCCCCAGACCCCACTCGTGGGAGAACGCCTCTGCTGACGCTCTCTCTGTCTTGTTATCCTGGAGAACAATCCCCCAGACCCCACTCGTAGGAGAACGCCTCTGCTGATGCTCTCTCTGTCTTGTTATCCTGGAGAACAATCCCCCAGACCCCACTCGTAGGAGAACGCCTCTTCTGATGCTCTCTCTGTCTTGTTATCCTGGAGAACAATCCCCCAGACCCCACTCATAGGAGAATGCCTCTGCTGACGCTCTCTCTATCTTGTTATCCTGGAGAACAATGCCCCAGACCCCACTCGTAGGAGAATTGCCTCTGCTGACGCTCTCTCTATCTTGTTATCCTGGAGAACAATGCCCCAGACCCCACTCGTAGGAGAACGCCTCTGCTGACGCCCTCTCTGTCTTGTTATCCTGGAGAACAATCCCCCAGACCCCACTCGTAGGAGAATGCCTCTGCTGACGCTCTCTCTATCTTGTTATCCTGGAGAACAATGCCCCAGACCCCACTCGTAGGAGAACGCCTCTGCTGACGCTCTCTCTGTCTTGTTATCCTGGAGAACAATCCCCCAGACCCCACTCGTAGGAGAACGCCTCTGCTGACGCTCTCTCTGTCTTGTTATCCTGGAGAACAATCCCCCAGACCCCACTCGTAGGAGAACGCCTCTGCTGACGCTCTCTCTGTCTTGTTATCCTGGAGAACAATCCCCCAGACCCCACTCGTAGGAGAACGCCTCTGCTGACGCTCTCTCTGTCTTGTTATCCTGGAGAACAATGCCCCAGACCCCACTCGTAGGAGAATTGCCTCTGCTGACGCTCTCTCGATCTTGTTATCCTGGATAACAATCCCCCAGACCCCACTCGTAGGAGAATGCCTCTGCTGACGCTCTCTCTATCTTGTTATCCTCTGGAAATGAGACCCACGAAAGGGCCAGAGCGTTGCTCAGTGTGAATTCCTCTTTCTTCCCAGCTCAGAGCCAGCTGACAGATTTTCCCAAAAAGCTCTGTACCTCCACATTGGCTGCCCCTTGCAGTGGTCTCAGTGGAAGCTCTGTGCTGGGATGGCCTTCTTCGGCTTGGTGCCTGCCTCTGCGTCTGGGTGGGCCTGTGCTAGCACTGCTCACCTCCCTGTGTGTGTGAACTCCACCACCTCTTTACAGCTCCCACTGGCTCTGTTTCAGCCTAGACATTTCACCAGCATCATACCTTAGCACATGCCTCGTATTCTTCCCAGAAAGGCAGCCCTGGGACCAGGTGGGCTGCTAAAGTCCTCAGTGCTGGGCCCTGTGCCTGTTGCATGAGCCTGTGTCACTGTGACTGTGGAACTTGGAGCTAGTGAGAGGAGGAGGAGGTGGGTGGGGGAAGGAGGGTCCCCTGGGCTCGGGCTCCACACCAGCCCTGAGCTGCTGGCAGCACCCCTGGCCTGCGGCCGGAAAGAGCCAGAGCCCTTGCCGGGCAGCGAGCCTCCGTGCCTTCCACTCCAAGGCCACGTTTTGACAGCACCACTTTATTACTTTGTTTAAGCTGTTAGAAAATTTCAGAACATCAGACACACCCTATTCAAATGTGAGAACAAAAACACCTTCCAAAGCCAAACGGGGATAGTCTGAGCCGCTCTCTCTTCCATTAGCCCAGATGCTTGGGTGATGACTTCAGTTCGGATGCCGCCGGGCCTTTAGGGCTAGCAGCTCCATGGCTGTTTTACGTGTGGCTCCGGCGTCTCCTGTCCCCTGCTCAGTGACAGAGGGGTGGGGCCACCAAGGCCTCCATGCAGCTTGAGCACTTTCTGTGAGTGAGGCGCTTGCACATGAAGGGCCTCATTGAGCCCCCACGGTGGGCCCGCAGGGCTTCTCCCGGTCTCCGTGTGATGGCTGAGGAAATGGAGCTCCTGAGCTTTGACAACCTGCTCAGGAGCCCAGGACCCATCATCAGATGAGAGCTCAGAAGAAGCTGGGGTCCTGCCAGCCTGCGCTGCTCCTCCCAGCCCTCAGGGGCAGGGCTTTCTTTGGTCCCAGATCCCTTTGAGAAGATGGTAGACTGCAGGCCCTCTCCTTTCAGAACCCACCTTCCATTTTACACTGGGGGTCAGTGGATTTGCACATCCCTGGGTGTCCCTGAGCCAGGTGTGGCCTCTTCCACTTCACCTCCAGCAGCAGTGCCTGCTTCTGGAACAGGACTCCTGCTGCGGAACAGGGTTTTGCTCAATGACTGCCTCCTCGGTCATGCTGCTGTCCAGTGAGCAGCCAGGCCAGAGCTTGTCGGCCGCAGTGTGTTCTCTGCTCGATGCAGCAGCCGTGACTCAGGGGGAATGGGGGCTGCATGCCCACTCCTGACACACCTCTGCCCGCTGTGCTTTGCAGGTCTTTTATCAGAAATCACCGATCCAGAGAGCTTCCTGAAGGACCTGTTGAACTCAGTCCCCTGAACCACACAGCAGCTGCAGCAGCGAAGATGAAGCTGGCTTGCCTTCCACCCTCTGTTCTCCCTCCTTGTGCGTTGAGTTCCCTCCGCGGATGCTGCATTGTTACCCCGCCCTCCCTTCTCTCATTTTTCTTGGTGTGGCTTGGGGTTTTTAGGCTTCCTGTTTTATCTCGTGTGTGTGGTGCACTAGCTATGAAGTTGTCTGTAACCCAAGCCATCAAAGGGCCTGTACATACCTAGGAGCCATGAGTTGTCCCGGCCAACTTCATACTTGAGTGTGCACATCTTGAGAAATAAACAAATGACTTAATACACATTGAAAATGAAGGTGTAGCTTGCTGCTTCAGCTCCTCCTCAGTGGTGCAGGCCAAATGGTTTCCCTTGAATGCACAGCCATTTCCGGGAAGACTCATGTCAGAATCGCTGTCTCCAGGCCTGTTGTCAGTGCTAAGTGGAACCTGTCTATTCTTGGCCAGCAAGTTGGGGCACCACATTTGATGGCTCTGATTTTTCCCAAAACAAAGCCCATGCCTTGCTCTTAATTTTTTGGCCTTAAGAGCTGGAACCCAAAGATATGTGGAACCCAGAACTTTCCTTGCCCTCGGCTGAAGGAAGGCTGGTAGAGCCCAGAGTTTTCCTAGCCCTCGGCTGAAGGAAGGCTTGTGGAGTAGGGCACGGTCTTGTTGGACCACAGAGGCCTGGGGAGCATTTGACGTTCTCATGCTGCTGTGAATCCGGAATCCCTTGGTGACTTCTCTCCAGGGTTGTCATGTTAAGAGAGGGCCTGGGGCAGACTTAGGATCAGGATAAAGAGAGTGGCTGCTATCGACATGCCAGGCACCCAGTGTATCTTATTTCTGATCTCTTCAAGAAAGGGCCCATGAGCCAGAGCCGCTCACCCAAGGGCTCCCAGCCCGGGGCTGTGGAGTTGTCAGGTTTGTGCCTCCGAAGCTGTGTCCTGACCAGTGTGGCTGCCGCTCCTGGAGACCTCAGACCTGCTCCCCTATACACGTGGGTAGCAGGACTCCCGAGGGCCTCTCCCCAGACTTCGGGAAAAGGCTCCCCTCGTGGGAGGGAGGGCTCGCTCATGCCTGTCTCCTTTTTTCTTTGTGGGCCACTCAGCCAACTGACGTCGGCCTCCTCTGTCTGGATGTCCAGTTTCTGTGGCTCAATCCTCAGGCCAGATTATCTGGGACTGGGGGTGGCCTCTGGGCTCCTGTAGACTTCCACAGCCAGGATTTCACATCCCTCCCCAGAGCCTCTGACCGAACAGCCACAAGCGGGCATGAGTGTCGTGCCTGGACTAAGCTGGAGAGACAAAGGCGTTTGTGGCAAGGGCCCAGCTGGAAGCCCTGGCAGACCAGAGCATGCATGTGCTGGCTTGCACGAGCACACTTTGGTGTTTGTGTTGGGGACACCGGGCTTCTGAGGGACTGGCATGGCTCCAGGGAGGGGAGCAGCCTGGTTGAAGCGTGGCCAGGCACTCACTCCTTTGTTCAGATCCCAGCTCCACTGCCTGCTGTGTCCACAGTCTCCTCACCTGTCAAATGGGAATATCTTTGTGGCGGGAGGGTGCTGAGGTTTCCACGAGCTAATCTGCCTGCCATGTAGAAACTAGTAGCTCCTCTTACTGTTAGTGAACTTGTTTTAGTCTGAAGGAAGGCCCCCATGCCCCGGGTGAGGACGATGGAGACCCTGGTCTCGGCACACTTCCGCCTCACACTGGGAATGCCCCAGGCTGGCTCCCGCTCTGTGTCTGTGCTGCCCACTTTCTGTTGGTCTCCGAGAGACCGATTCAGGTGTTCAGGAGTCTGTGTTCACTGTTACATAACCCCCTTGTGAGGAATAAAGTGGAGCAGCCTCATCCGGACAGCGAAGCGAGGAGGGAGCGTGGGGAGCAGCCAGGTGAGCTGGTGGCATGGGGTCGGCTGCGCAGAGACTGGCCTCGCTGCTTCATGTGGCTCAGGGAGGCTCAGCACGTCCATCATCACACTTCAGGGCAGTGAGAGTGAACCTGATGCCTTCAGAAGCCGTCCCGAGGCCTGCTGCTCTGGCCTGCAAAGGTAGAGTCACTAAGGCTCATTACAAGGTGTTTGCTTATTTTTCTCTGCCCTGCATTTTTTTATTTCTTGCAAAGGCCTCAGAGGATGTTGGCCCCAGCCCAAACATATCTTGTTTTCACTGGTAGAGCTTTTCCTGATGTCTGCACAGGAATGCTTCTAGTGGCTCTGCCATAACCCCAGACAGGCTGCTGACACAGCAGCCATGAGGTCTGCGACAGGTTCCAGGGGGTGCTTTTGGCCCGCTCCAGCAGGAGTGGAGGCTGGTCTGGGCTCCAGCAGGAGTGGAGGCTGGTCTGGGCTCCAGCAGGAGTGGGGGCTGGTCTGGGCTCCAGCAGGAGTGGGGCTGGTCTGGGCTCCAGCAGGAGTGGGGGCTGGTCTGGGCTCCAGCAGGAGTGGGGGCTGGTCTGGGGAGACAGCCACACCTCTCCAGGCCCAGGTCTCACGAAAGGAGCATCAAAGGACACTGAAGAAAAAGCCACGTAGCCTCTCCTGTCCCACACCAGCATCTGGGCCCATTGTTTCTTGGGTCCCTGTCTTTCTCAATAGGCAGCCCCTGTTGAGGAGTTAATTCTGGACTGCCTACGCCTAATGATTGCTGCGCTTTTAATCCTATAAAGTTCAAGTTCAGCTATAAAGTTGGGAAGGCAGCGTCAACACCTTCCTTGTAGAACGGCTGAAGCCTCTGGAATTCCTCAGTCAGCAGCCGCCCTGGCGCCCAGCTGTCCAAGTTTGTTGCTCTTAGAGGTGAAAAGGGAGGCCCCCTGCCTGCACCTCCCCTCCCCGGGGGTGTTTGTTGGGACACCAGGGGCTGTGCTCTGTTCTCTGCATTTCACTCCTGCATCAACCCTGTACATTAGGTGCTGGAATTTCCGCCTTACCGTTGGGGAGGCGGCCTCCAGAGGAGGTAACTCGCCTGCTAAAGGGAGTCAGGAGCTGAGGGGTCTGTGGGACTCCAAAGATTACTCTGGGTCATGCGACTTCATTTGTTCCTTCCAGGATGTAGCAAGTGTCTCCTCGGTGCCAGGGACTTAACAGAGGCGGAGGGCACAGCGTGCATCAAACAGGCTCTGTCCTCATGGAGAGGAGAGAGTCAGAAATGAGGGCTTCCAGGACAGGTGTGAGGTGGCAGTGTGGAGTGTAGACAGATCAGCGTGGGGGACAGGCTGTGGCTGACATGCTCCTTGGGTGGCTGGGTTGGTCCACCCCCGGCTCCAACCTGCCCATGGCCAGATTCTCGTGTCTGGTTGCAACGGGCATCCTCTTTGGTCACTTAGCAAACCTCAGCTGGGCACTTAGTCTGTGCTTGGCTGTCAGCATTGGGTCCCTTTAGGGGGCTGGGAGGAGCCAGAAGAGACTCACTCTGCTCTCTAGGCTGCAGAATATAGCCCAGAGCTGGCCACTTCCCACCACCTTTGCACCCAGACCCAGCTCCTGGATCTCCCACTTCCTCCCGCTCTGCAGTCCGTTCTCCAAGCACCCAGAACTGTCACTTAAAAAACGCTGCAGGCAGTTGCCTCTGAAACTCTCTTTTCACTTTCACATTTTGAAGGCCAGCTAAACTACCTCCCAGGCTCCCAGATCCTCTCCAGCCTCCCTCCTCCCTACTCCCTCTCATCCCCCACTCCACACACTTGCTCCCTGCTGTCCCTCGCACAGGGCACACATCCACCTCACAGGCTTTCTTTGTCCCGTTAGCCCAGATGTTTGCATGGCTCCTCTCCTCCCTCCTCAGGTCTCAGAGATGCCCCTGAGCCCCAGTGTGGGAGAGCAGTGCGCTCCGGGGCCCTCTCTGCCCCCTACCTGCCCTGTTCGGTGCTTTCTGCCGGCCTCATGCAGCTGTGGTCAGCTCGCCTGTTCATCTCCCTCAGCTGCGTCCTGCTAGTAGCTTTCCTTTATTTCCTGCTGCATCTGCAGTGCCTGGAACAGTGCTCGGTGCATGGAGGACACTCGGGGAGTATTTGTTGGCTGAATGATGGGTCTATGTCAGGATCTCCCAAGAAATAGTCAGCTATCTCCACAACGCTATGCCTAACTCTGGGATGATGGGCAGTAAATCCAAACCTGATTCCAGTAACAGGCTGGAGCAGGTGGGCCCATGAGGGCCCTTCCCCACCATTTCCTGCCCTTCGCTGTTCTCCAGCAAGGCTGGACTGAAGCCCTAGAATATGCTGGAGGCAGAGCTGGCTCAGACCCAGGCTGGAGTGCCCAAGTCAGGGCTCCAGCCAGGCTCCTGCTCCGGGTCATACCCCTTCCTCCTCCTGTCATAGATCACCTCAGGGCAGGGCCATTTCTTTGCCTGGAGCTAGCTTTGGTCTCCCAGAACGCAAGTCCTTTTCAAGCTTGAGTGGTTCCCAGCAGCACCAAGAGAATGGCAGAGAGGGACAAGGTAAATCCCCAGGCTGAGCTTCCTGGAGCTGGCTGCTGATGCTTACCTGGGGCGAGGCCTGGACGAATCCCCCACCTTCTCTTGGTGCCCTTGGCCCTCTTGCTGACCCCAGCCTGGCTGGTGGCTCAGATGCAACAGGGGGAACAGAGTAGCCTCTGAACAGGAAGGGAGCTGAGGGCCGGCCTTTACTCCGGGCCTGCAGGAAGCTCGTGTTTCACCTGCAGCACATCCTTCCATCCTTGCAGCCATCCCAGGCAGCAGGTGGCATTCCCTTCTCCACACAGTTAAACACAGGTAAACAGAGAGGCTAATGACCTACCCAGGCTCACACAGCAAAGGGTGGAGCCACGATGAGAACCCAGATGTGTTTGGCTCTGAAATCCCCTTTCCAGAGAGAGCGTTGCTGGCCTGGGGAGACTGGTTGCTTTTCATGCTGGGGCGCGGGGACCAGAAGGAGGAAGAGGGTGAAGGCTGACTTAGGGAGTGTGACCCAGTTTGCTCCCTCCTGTCCCCGTGGCCAGCGGAGGCAGCCTCAGGGCCCCGTACCTGAGGATGCGGCTGAGAGGTACATGTCCTGGAACTAAACAGTTGCATTGCATGGGCTCTGAATTTGGGCTGCCTCTGTCTTTCAGAGGGCAGGGGCCACATGGTGTAGAGGCAAGACCAAGGGCTCCAGAGGGGGACCAGCCCTGCTATGGGACTTGAGCAAATTTCCTAACCCGTCTGTGCGGGTGAGGATTCAAGGAACAAATACAGGAGAAAGTCCTAGAACCTGGCACAGCCCAGGCACGGCTGGCTTTAGCTGTGACCGTCAGTGTTACTGTATCAGTATGTCAAGGAATCACAGATGGCCGGGCATGGTGGCTCACACTTTTAATCCCAGCACTTTGGGAGGCCGAGGCGGGCGGATCACTTGAGGCCAGGAGTTTGAGACCAGCCTGGCCAATGTGACAGAACCTCATCTTTACTAAAAATACAAAAATTAGCTGGGCATGGCGGGTGGGTGCCTGTAATCCCAGCTACTTGGGAGGCTGAGGCAGGAGAATCGCTTGAACCCCGGGAGGCAGAGGTTGCAGCGAGCCGTGATGGTGCTACTGCACTCCAGCCTGGGTGATAGAGCGAGGTTCCATCTCAAAACAACAGCAGCACCACCAACAAAACCAGGAATCACAGAATGTCTGGGGGAGGATCCCTTAGGCTCCACAGCACCCCTCTCCTTGTCTTATCAGGACAGATGCCCAACCTGACACGCACACACAGGTATACACGCCTTCCAGGCACTCACGAGTTCAGTTGCTTTGGTGACATCTGTTTGCTTTCCGTGGTTTATTTCTGTCTCTCTGCTCCGTGTTTCCTGCCCTGGGGGGGCTACTCCCTTCCTCCCCTTCCTTATCTGTTGCTCAGTCTTGGAGCTTGGCCTGGTCTCTGTGAGTTGCCAACTTGCCCCCTTTGGCCTCCTTAACAGGCCTGGAGAAGCTGAGCAAGGCATGTGCAGAGGCAGAGCCGTTTCCGCTGCCGCCTGGCCGTGTCAGAGGGACCCGCCCTCCAGAGCATCAGGGCCCCAGCCTGGGATGGGAGGGCTACTGGCTGCCATCTGCCTTGGAAGCTGCCCCTGGCCAAGGCGGCCGGGGTTGGCATCCACTGCGTTTCGCTCTGCCCCTTTGCCCTGACATCAGAGCTTGAAGGTGAACTCTGACCCCTTCACTCTAGGGTTAGGGACAGTGGGCACGGAGAGCAGGAGCGGACTTGCATGAGGCCCCCATCACTTTCCCACATTGCACACAGGCCAACCGGGTCCTGGGCATGTGAGGCCTGGCCGCACTCCAGGTGGGCGCCCAGCAGTGTGATGACTTCCTGGAGGAAAGCGTGGGGCGGGAGGTCCCTGGCTTGAAGTGCGGGGGGAGCTGGTGCTGTTTTAAGGGTCAAAGTGACAGGTGGATTATGAAGACAAGAATCCCGCCAGCTCACCTCCTCTGGCTACTCTGGGCTCTGAGTCAGTGCCGATCTCTGGCCACTGCCACAAGCCCCAATGACCTCCAGCGTCTGCAGCAGGCTGCGGGCTTCCTCCTGAGGGGCATGGGGTGCCGCCCTCTGGCAGCCCCCTGGGACATTGCCAGAGGTTGGCCAGTCCTCTCAGGAAAAGGGAGATGAGCTTCTGAGGCGCTGGGTTGAGGAAGCCATGGTGGGAGGTATCTAAGGTCACCACCTCTGATGGTGGTGGGACCCACAGCAGGTACGGGGCAGCGGGATCTGTGCTTTGCTGGGTTTCTGAGTCCAGGGGGCTGGGACAGGACCAGAATTAGCCCCAGGTGCCAAGTTTACAGGGGGAAGTCATCCAGAGCCCCGAACTCTCACGCAGGATGGGAGGTGGGGGTGTTCTGGGCATGGGCAGGAGTGAAGGGCACAGGGTCTCAGGCTCATTGTTCCTTGGACTCTGTTCCTTAGGTCCCTCTGTCGCCTTTGGCCAATGCCACCCCATCCACCCCTTCTGTCCACAAGCCAGCTTGGTCCCGACAAGGGGTCCTGGCTGGGCCCCCTGTTAGACTGTTCCTGGCTTCAGAGATCTGGGAACTGCACCGTAGCCGTATTTACTGAGCACCCACTCCAGCGGGATCTCCGTGCCTCATGTGATCTCCAATTCTTGTTACTGTTGTTCTTCCTGTTTTACAGATGAGGAACCTTAGGCTCAGAGAAGCAAATTTACCTATCCAAGGCTGCACAGCCCGCAAGTGAGATGCAGCCTCCCTGTCCAGCCAGCCTGAGCCCTGCTTCTTCACCTGACCCTGGGCATGGATTGGGTTAGATCATCCCAGCTCCCACCAGGAGGGCACAGCTCTGGGAGCCAGGGTTTGGCCAGGTGCCCAGCAGGCAGGCAGGGCAGCCACAGCCAAGAGTTAACTGGCTGCAGGCTGGGAGCCGTACTCGGGGCTGGGCAGACAAGGTGCAAGGCCCTGGGAACCAGCTCCGCAGGCACCCCTGTCAGCCCTCGTGCCAGGACAAACAGGGCAATTAGGAGGTGGCTTTTGTTTGGTGGGGCCTGAATGCTGGGCATGGAGCTATGGGCACTTCAGCCCCCACCCCCTCATGTGGCGGGAATCTGCTCATTCAAGGGGCCAGGGTCACATGCGGAGTGTGACAGCAGACAACAGGACAATGCCACTCTGTTTCCTTGCCCAGCTTCAGAATCGATGGCTGGAGGGCTGCTGCTTTTCACAGCACAGTGTGACTGGGGCCACCAGTCCCTCCCTCTCCTCCTGTCCAGGCAGTCAAAAGGGCTCCAGCCACCTCAAGAGCGATCACAGGGGTGGCCCAGGCCATGGGGCGTGGGCCCACCACCTTTACGTTTCTCTCGCTCCGGGTTCTGTCTCGGGGGCCTGACTTGGAACCCACTGTGCAGGGCTGGATTCCGTACCCGACGGTCTTGTCCCATGTCACCTCTCTCTGAGGCAGGTACTATTAATCCCATTCCAATGAGGGAATCGGGGCTCAAGGATGAGGTTGCTTCACCCAGAGGAGGGGCCTGGGTTAGGGCTGCTGGGTGAAATTCAAGGTGCCAAGTTAAATCTGAATTTCACATAAACAACACATACATGTAAACCTCTGACAGTGGTGGGGCCTACAGCGGGTATCGGGCAGAGGGATCTGTGCTTTGCTGGGTTCCTGAGTCCAGTGGGCTGGGACAGGACCGGAATTAGGCCCAGGTGCCAAGTTTACAGGGGGCTCAGCCAGAGACCCGAACGACTACAGTCTTTAGTACAGACTATCCTAAAAAAAAAACCGACTCACCATTTCTCTGAAATACAAGCTTCCCCAGGCAGCCTGTATTTTTATTGGCTAAATCTGGCAGTCCTGGCACAGGTGCTCATGGGACGCGCCGAGTTAAGCCAGCTCAGGCCCTGACCTCGGGGAGCCCCCTCTGCTTCAGTGGGAGAGACAAGTCCCAGACACAGGTTCCCACATAGAGGCCGACGGAGCAGCAGGGGCCCTCGCCTGGAAGCCAGGACAGGTCTGGAGTGTCAGGAACAGGGACGTCGAGGGGCTGGTGAAGGGGTCAATCCGAGCGCCATGAGGACCCTGAAGTGCTGTGAGCAGTGAAGGCAGGTTCTAGAAGCCTCAGCCCCGCACCTTTCTGCAGGGTTTCCTCTCCACAGGACTGTGCTGAGTCCCAGGGGAGCTGCTCCAGGCGGCTCCCCAGCCCCTTCCTGCCTCCTGTCTCTGATGCCGCTCCCTGCTCTGCCCCACCACATCTGCCAGCTCTGCATGGGGACCCGAAGCCAGGGCTGGCATGAAAGTGGTTGAGGTTGGAGTCTGGGGCCAGATTGGGTTCGGGGCTGGCTGTGCAACAGGCTTTTGCCTGGCCAGGCCTTTGGTTTCATGTGTGAAGCAAATGTGCCTCATTGGGTTCACCAAGAGCCTGGCATAGAGGCGGTGCTGGAAATGCATCATTGGGGTTATGAAGGACCTACTCCCAGGAAGGGTCTTCACAGAAGTGGCTTTGGTTCCATCTAAGGAAAACACAGCTGACAGCAGGACTCCCACAGTGACAAGAGCTGTTTGGAGGTAGTGAGTCCCCTGTCACTGGAGGTATCCAAGCAGAGGCCAGTCTACTGGCCATGCCTCAGATGTGTCACTTGGGAGGTGACGATGTCAACGGTCATTTCCAACTCTATGGGCTGGGTGGAAAGTTCAAGCGCTTTGGTGTCAGACAGTCCTGGCTTCTAATTCTAGCTGGGCGACCTTGGGCAAGCTGCTTCCCCAGCAACCTCAGTTCTGCCCCTTGTGAAAGGCAGTCAGCAGCCTTGCCTCACAGGATAGATGTGACCGTGTTTGCAAAGTGCCCAGCTCTGAGCAGATGCCAAGGAGTTGTGGGTTCTAAGACGCATCTCCCTGATGTGGGAACAGAGGCTTCTGAGAAGCCTTCCAGGGCCCGGCCGGGAGCCACCCTGCCCTGCTCCCGGTTACCCTGGCTGGCACCCCAGCCGCAGGGCTGGACTGCGGTAAGAACGACAGACAGGTTTCTCAGAATCCAAAGGGAACCTGGGGACAGCGGCGGCTCAGAGGGGAGAGTCCTCTGCCTCCCTGGGGCCTGGCGTTGGGTTGGGATGGTGGGGCTTGGAGCCTGGGCTGTGCTTGCCTCCCTGCCAGGGAAGGCAGGGCAGCCTTGAACCAGATGGGCCCAGGCTGGACTTCCTTCCCTGCCATGTTGTGCTGCTCTGAGCACCACACAGGGTGGCGTCCAGCCTGGGAGAGCTGTCAGCACAAACAGCTGGCATGCCCATGGCTGTTTTCGTTCCATTAACTCCTGAAGGGTGGCGGGGCCTCAGCGGTCAGGTCCAACCAACCTCAGACAGGGAAACTGAGGCCCAGGAGGGGCAGGGCCTTGCACAAGCTCATGGTATCAGGCACTACCAGGCCCACAGCCTTGTCAAGAAGCGGGCGTAGGTGCTGTTCAGACCAGGGCTGGGCCGCCAGGTGCTTCCCACACCGCAATTACCTGCCAAGGTGTGCCTCGCTCCGTGGGAAGTGCTTACAGGGAGTTTCATCCTATAAACCACCACATGAGGCCGACACTATTATTTGCATCTTCCAGACAAGGAAACTGAGGCCACCCCGTCCGAAGTGACAAACAGGGATTTAAGTCCAAATCCAAGACCATCCCCTTTGCCACCTCACCTTGGTCCTCAGTCCAACCTGGGAAATACACAGACATTACCTGGGACATTACCTGGGAAATGGTCAGGACTGTGGGGATGTCTGGTCAGGACTGTGGGGACAGACACGAAGAACTTAGTGTCCCAGAGGCTGACCTGCCTGAAAATGGCAGATCAATTCCAGCAGAGCTTACCAAACTGGGGTGGCAAATCCTGCCTGCTTTTGGACAGCCAGCAAGGAAGAATGTTTTTCACATTTGTAAAGGGCTGGTGTCTATGCGACAGACACCATAGGTGGCCCTCAAAGCCCAAGACATTTCCTGCTTGGCCCTTTCTAGGAAAAGTTGCTAAGCCCTGGCTGAGATAAAGGCTGGCCCAGGGATCTCTGAAGGATTACAGGAGAGAGACACAGGCCTGGGAACCACTGCGCCTGCCCCAGTGTCCATCCTCCAGGCCACCTGCCCATCTCTTTGCCAACACCAAGGAGGGAGGCAGCTTAGGTGGGAGGACACTGGCTTTGAGAGTCAGACAGACCGAGTTCCAGGTGGAGTTCTGCCTCTTGCTGATTGTGTGGCCTTGGGCACGTGAATTCACATCTCTGAACCTCAGTTTCTTCATCTGTAAAATGGAGATCATAATACCTACCTCGAAGAGTTGGCCAGATGTGCTGGTTCAACACCTGTAATCCCAGCACTTTGGGAGGTCAAGGTGGACGGATCACTTGAGCTCAGGAGTTCAAGACCAGCTTGGCCAACATGGCAAAACCCTGTCTCTACTAAAAATATAAAAATTACCCAGGTGTGGTGGTGCTCACCTGTAATCCCAGCTACTTGGGAGGCTGAGGCAGGATTGAACCCAGTAGGTGGAGGTTGCAGTGAGCCAAGATGGTACCACTGCACTCCATCCTGGGCAACAGAGCGAGACTCTGTCTCAAAAAAACAAACAAAAAAACCCAAACCAAAACAAAAAATAATTGTTGTAAGAATAGAGACGATTACTGGTAACAGCAGCAGCCGGGAACTGGCAGGGCTGCTCTGAGAGCTTCGCATTTGACCTCCTGGGCTTCACAGTCACCTCAGGAGCCCACTCTCCAGGTGAGGAAACTGAGCTCTGGAGAGCTCTAAGGACTTGTCCGAGGTCACCAGGCCGGTGGCAGGCTAACTGCCAAGCTTACCCACTGTACCCTCGCTGAGACAGTGTTCAGGCTCTGTCCCAGGGAACAAGAAGATATTGGTGTCACCGCCAGAGGGTGGGGCAGCTGAGAGGTATGTGTCAGACAGCAGCAGAAGACCCAGTGCAAAGCGGCCTGGACAGTGAGGGGAACTTACTGTGGTCTTGGGCATATGTCAGCAAGTCTAGAGGCAGCTCAGGCCTGCAGAGGCATGGGTCTTTGAGGAGTCTGCGGGCTCTGTCCCCAGGCCAGTGTCCCTCAGAGTCCCGAGCAGGTCCAGAGGAAGCAGGGCTTGCTGGTCCCTGAGTCCTCTTCTCAGGACAGCTCTCCCGGAAGCCCCTGTGAGCTTCTCCTCACCTCACCTCCTGGGGTTGGGCAGGGCACGTCCCTGAAGCCCCTGCGAATGCCTGTGGCTGGGCAGTGATGCCAGCAACTGTCCACCCCAGCCACCCAGCGTCCCTCCCTCCCTTCCTTCTTGTTAAAAGAACTGGTCAACACAGGCTGCCGTATTCTAAACACAGGACACGGCTGTGCCCACAGCCACCACCGCCACCTGCCCCTACCTAGATCCTGCCTCTTTGCATCACTGGCTCTGGGGTCAAATCTGCACAAGTGCAGCTGATTGGCTGAGCTAGGTCCCATGACCATGCAGCTGCAAGGGAGGCTGGGAAAGTGCTAGAGGCTCGTGTGGGTGTGGCCTTCTGCAAGTCGCGGGTGGGTGGGTCCTAGACCAGGAGGTGGTTTGAGAGGCTGGGTTGCCGCCGTCCACCATGCAGAAACCTGGTTTATCCAGGCATGAGCTTGGAAAACAGAGATGGGATCTTACAGGGGAGCTTTGGTGTCAGACTGGCTCTGCCATCTGCCATGCTGCGTACCCTGGACAAATTGCTTAGCCTCTGTGGGCCTCAGTTTCCTCATCCCTGCAGAGGGGATACTAATACAGGAGGACTGAGTGAGATTATGGCTGGTAAGCACTTAGCACAATACCTGGACAAGCCAGCAGGACCCGTCATTAACCACCACACGACCGTTACTGTGAGCCACCCACAGCACCTGGCACAGGACGTGACCAGCAGACATCCACTGAACCTGTTCCCAGTCCTGCAGCACGAGACTCAAAGCCAAGTGTCCCAGAGGAGGTCAGAGGAAAACCTACAGAGGGAAGCTGTAGGTCTGAGTTCCAGTAGGCTGGGATGAAGGGATTTTAAGGAAAGAAGAAATCACATCTGGTTGGAGGACGGTGTGCAGGCATCAGGAAGGACTTCCTGTAGGAGGTGGTGTTCAAGACAAGGGTTCCTAGGTGGAGAAAGCTGAATCTCAGAGGGGTCGAGGAGGGCTGTCGTGGAGG
Source organism: Rhinopithecus roxellana (assembly GCF_007565055.1). Classification (NCBI taxonomy): domain Eukaryota; kingdom Metazoa; phylum Chordata; class Mammalia; order Primates; family Cercopithecidae; genus Rhinopithecus; species Rhinopithecus roxellana. Next base: position 8,121,063 of record NC_044560.1, on the reverse strand, counting down.
GTTCTGGAGGGAGGCCAGCCCCTGAGGGCCTAGGTGTGTCTTGCAGCCAGTGTATGCTACCAGGGGAATTTCTTGGGAAAGGCCTGGTGCCAGGTGTTCCAGTGGTGGGAACTGGGAGGGGTTGCAGGTGCAGGGTGTGGCTGGGGGAGGCTGGGAGGCAGGAGGAGGGAGACAGCAGAACAAGGGAAGGCTTGAGGAGGTGGCCTGGCTGCAGTGGACAGCTGCCCTGGCTCCCCGCGTGAACCTGCCCCTCTCTAGGCCCTGCCTATCTCTAACACAAGGGGATTGGAAAAGACCAGCCCTTCCCTTGGTGCTCCTGGAAGCCCTTGGAGGCCTCCCTTTCCTTCTCCAAGAGAGCCACCTGGGGGGCTAGACAATGATGCAGATTCTTGGCCTTCCCCAGCCCTGCCCCCTGAGAGAACTGCCCCCAACGCTAGTGATCATTAGCCCCTTCTGTTCGTATTTTGTATTAAACCAACTCAACACACACTTGCTGAGCACTGACTGGGTGCCAAGTGCTGGGATGGACAAGGTACTGCCCCTGCCCGTGACAGGGTGAGTGGGTCTCAGAGCACCTAACCCCTGCTCTAAGTGGAGCCAGGACAGGCAGCGTGTCAGTTTCTTTCCCCAGGGACCTTCCCTGCTTTTCGGATGATGATGATAATGATGATGGTGGTGGAGATGATGATGGTGGTGGTGGTGATGGTGGTGGAGATGATGATGGTGGTGGTGATGGTGGTGGTGATGGTGATGGTGTCGTGGTGATGATGATGGTGGTGGTGATGGTGATGGTGTGATGGTGGTGGTAGTGATGATGGTGGTCATGATGATAGTGGTGGTGGTGATGGTGGTGGTACTGATGATAGTGGTGGTGGTGATGATAGTGGTGGTGATGGTGATGGTGGTGGTGGTAGTGGTGATGATGGTGGTGGTGGTGGTGATGGTGATGGGGTGATGGTGGTGGTGGTGATGGTGGTGGTGGTGATGGTGGTGGTGATGATGGTGATGGTGATGGTGATGATGGTGGTCATGATGATAGTGGTGGTAGTGATGATGGTGGTGGTACTGATGATAGTGGTGGTGGTGATGATAGTGGTGGTGATGATGATGATGGTGATGGTGGTGGTGGCAGTGGTGATGATGGTGGTGGTGGTGATGGTGATGGTGTGATGGTGGTGGTGGTGGTGATGGTGATGGTGATGATGGTGGTCATGATGATAGTGGTGGTGGTGATGGTGGTGGTACTGATGATAGTGGTGGTGGTGATGATAGTGGTGGTGATGATGATGATGGTGATGGTGGTGGTGGCAGTGGTGATGATGGTGGTGGTGGTGATGGTGATGGTGTGATGGTGGTGGTGGTGGTGATGGTGGTGGTGGTGGTGGTGGTGGTGGTGGTGGTGATGGTGATGATGGTAGTGATGATGGTGGTGATGATGATAGTGGTGGTGGTGATGGTGGTGGTACTGATGATAGTGGTGGTGGTGATGATGATGATGGTGATGGTGGTGGTAGTGGTGGTCATGATAGGGATTTCAAGCACTCACTCTGCCAGGCTCACTTTCCGTGATTCATCTTATCTGACACCTGTATTCTTACAGTAGCTCCTCAAAGTAGATGTGTCATTCCCACTTTACAGAAGAGGAAGCTGAGACTCAGAGGCGGTAAGTATTTTCCCTGAGGTCACAAGCTGGGAAGCAGTAGAGCAGCAATATCAGATAAATCTAATTCAGATATTTATCTGATGTCAGAGATTTATCTCATTTCAGAGCCTGAAGTCTTGGGCCCCTTTTTTTGAATGGTTCATTCCACAACAAGGAAAGAGCCCAGAAGCCCTGCCTCTGAGTCTGACCCACTGCCCTGTTCTGGCCCAGAGATCCCCAGCCTCTTTCTTGCCCCTAGCATCCCTCAAAGGTGCTGAGCCACCTGTCCTGCCCAGCTCAGCAGTGAGGCTGTACAGGTACGACTTTGTCTTGGAGGGGGGCTGCCCAGGATGGACAAGTCCCTGCTACTGGAGACAGGAGCAAATGGCTCTCCTTCAGCCAACAACCCACCCAAAGGCTAGGGCATGGCACCTGCTACCCAGGGATCTGTGGTGGAGGGGGGTGGGGGACATGGTGGAGGAGTGGGGGAATGGTGGTCCTGGGATCTGTGGTGGAGTGGGGGTGGGAGATATGGTGGTCCTGAGATCTGTGGTGTGGTGGGGGGTGATGGATTTGGTGGTCCAGGGATCTGTGGTGGAGTGGGGAATCGGGGGCATGGGGGTCTGGGGATCTGTGGTAGAGTGGGGGGTGGGGATATGGTGGTCCTGGGATCTGTGATGGAGTGGGGGGTGGTAAGATGGTGGTCCTGGGATCTGTGATGGAGTGGGGGGTGGGGGATGGTGATCCTGGGATCTGTGGTGGAGTGGGGGGTGAGGGATATGGTGATTCTGGGATCTGTGGTGGAGTAGGGGGTGGGGAATGGTGATCCTGGGATCTGTGGTGGAGTGGGGGGTGGGGGATGGTGGTCCTGGGATCTGTGGTGGAGTGGGGGGTGAGGAATATGGTGTCCTGGGATCTGTGGTGGAGTGGGGGGTGGGGGGCATGGTGGTCCTGGGATCTCTGGTCGAGTGGGATTGGGGGGCGTGGTGGTCCCAGTCCTGGGTCAGCTGAGTTTGTCTGGAGCCTGGGTCTGTTCTGGGCTTAGTGTTGAAGGCCACCCATGGAGCCAAAGGCTTTGACAAATGTCCTTGACACAGAAACGTGACCACACTAGTCAGATGTCACCGTCCCCTGAATGAGTTTGCCTGGATCTTGTGAGGAATGAGAAAGCAGGAGCCCGTCCTCAGTTCCCCCAGCCTGATAGAGGAGCCCCCAGTGTGATGGAGGAGACACAGCTCTGATGTTAAAACTTTCCCAAACCCCAAACCATAGTGATCTGCTCAATATATACACACAGGTCACTGAGGTGCACTGTGACAGGTGAGACGAGTGCCCCGCAGCCCAGCAAAACTCTTCCTTAGGAGTTGCAAGCTGCTGTGAGCTGGGAGGTGCAGGGGTGCTGCTTTGGGGTGCAGCCCTGGCTCCCATGGTTCTCCTGGGTGTCCCGCCATGACCCCCCACTACCCAGCTTCGGAGTGGGTTTGGGAGCTGCTGCCATGACTCCAGTCAATGTCACAGTCTTTCCTTGCTGGTCAATGCCACAGTCTTTCCCTGTCAGCCGCCAGGGATGGACGTGGAAACCCTGCATGGCACCTGCCACCTACACTCGCCTCTCCTTCAAGGCCTGGCTCGGACGCATCCCGGACCCCTGTCCCTGTCCTCCAGCCTGGCTCAACCACACTCCCCTCCATGCTCCCTCCTTCCACCATGAAGCCCCACCCCCTTCCTCCTCCCACCCTTGCCTTGAACCCTGGGCTCCAGCTCCCTCCTTCCGGAGCCCTCTAGCTTCCCACCTGTTCTGCCTGCTCTGCTCTGGCTTCATGGTGCAGCCCATTCCCCGTTTTATAGAGGAGCAAACAGGGTTGGGGTCATAGAGGGACCTTGCAGGGCAGGGCACAGTGAGTGGTTTCCAGAGAAACACTGATGTCCTTTTTCCTTCACACACAGCATTTAGTTGTCTTTTTGTTCTCTTTTTTTTTTTTTTTTTGAGACGGAGTCTTGCTCTGTCGCCCGGGCTGGAGTGCAGTGGCCGGATGTCAGCTCACTGCAAGCTCCGCCTCCCGGGTTTACGCCATTCTCCTGCCTCAGCCTCCCGAGTAGCTGGGACTACAGGCGCCCGCCACCTCGCCCTGCTAGTTTTGTGTATTTTTTAGTAGAGACGGGGTTTCACCGTGTTAGCCAGGATGGTCTCGATCTCCTGACCTCATGATCTGCCCGTCTCGGCCTCCCAAAGTGCTGGGATTACAGGCTTGAGCCACCAAGCCCGGCCCGTTCTCTTTTATTCAAAAAGATCTCCCTGCTGCCCACACCCCCGGCTTTTCCCCATAGCAATGAGCTGGTTCCTCTACCTGTGGGTTTTCTGTAAACTGGAAGTCAGGTTCTACTGCTTGGCTGGGGCCATGTTAAAATCTTGGCCAGCCTGGACGATGCTGTGTGGTTTGTTTGGCACATGTCCCGCCAGGCTACCCATGCTGGGTGATGCCAAGTTTGATAACTTGGTTGAGGGAGGGCATCAGATTGACTGGTGGCTTCTTGGATCCCTCATTTCTTCGCTTATCTGGTGTCTCCTGAACATCTTCTCTGTGCCAGGCACAGGGATGCAGACATGAATTAGACATGTCCCCCATGGGGTCTGCCCTGGAGGACATAGCACAGTCAGCCCAGCGAGGAGCAGACAGGAGCTGTCACCCGTGCTGGAGGATGGAGGGGACAGGACGGAACCAACGCAGGAGAGAGGGAGGGACCGGGGAGGTTTCCGGGCCTGAGTCCCAAACACCTAGCAGGAGGTGGACAGGGCTTAGACGGGCAGAGGTGGGTGTTAGGGTCAGCTCGGGAAGGACGTTCCAGGCAGGATGGCCAGGGAGATGTGTGGAGCCAAGCAGCATGGAGTCACTGGGGCGTCACAAGCGTGAGAGGGGCTGTTGGATCTGCCCCTGTGGAGGGGTGTGGCCCAAAGGCAGGGGCAGGTACCTGACACCCTGCTGTTCATCAAGGGGCCGCCAGACACACCCAGCCACCCCTTCCCAAGGCAGTGGGCAGGTGTGAACCCTGCTGGGCTGAGCCGCCTGCTGTGCCACCTCTGGGGTGGTACCCTCCACCCGTCCTACTGTCTCCACCAAGACATCTCAATCCAAAATCCCTGCCAACCGGGTGGAGCTGCCAACCGTCATAAAACCTGCTTAAAGAGGTGCTCCTGCCCCTCCCCTCCCCCTTTCTGGCCTCTTTCTCTTCCCCCTCCCCCTTCCCTCAGGTCTCCAGACAGGCCTGGGGAGGGTGGGACAGCTAAGGTCCGTGCTGTGAGCCTCTGACAAAGCCCCTGCCTTTCTCTGAGCGGGGGCGGCCTGGCCCCCCGCCCTGCTGCTGTGACACGCTGCCCCATCACTTCGGCAGAGATGGTCCCTGGGCCAGGAGGCCATGGCATCATCTCCTCTTGGGTAAGCTCTGTTTGCCAGGGCACCCCGCCCCAGGTAGAGACTGTCACATGTCTGGACACCTGAGCCCAGGCAGGCGGGGGTGGGGGCACAGGGAGGCAGCCCCACAGCCTGAGGTCCCTGTCTCTTGGGGATTTTCCCAGCCGGCCCTGGGGTGGGCCATGGTCCTTCCCATGGCCTGGTCTCCATGAGGCAGGAATTCTTCTCACTTTGTGACCCTGGATCTGAAGTTTGGAGTCAAAGACGCCTGAGTTTCAGGAGCCAGGGGAAGCAGAGAATTCACTGTGTTCGTGTTCCTAAGTGGCAGGGTGGGGTCAGAGGGCTGGGCTGGTGCCCCCAAAAGGCAATGAGACCACGGCCCTGTGAGGAAGTAACGCCACCCACACTGCTCTTTTTGGTCCTCCAGCAGCCAAGCCTGCACCACCACAGGGCCTCTGCTCAGGCTGTCCCTCTGCCTCTTGTCCTTCAGGTCACCCAGGTCTCTGTTCATGTCTGCTGGGCAAGGTGACATGTCACCCAAGGGGCCTTTCCCAGGCATTGTGCAATATCGCCCCTTCCCTCTCTATCCTAGGGCCTTCTTTCATTGTCTTTGTAGCACTCATCACTCTCTGAAATGACCGTGCTTACCTGCTTGCTCACAAGTTGACAGCTTGACAGCTGGGTTCCCTGTGGCCATCGCTTGGTCACCACACTCTCCAGCTTGGGTAGAATGATCTCTCTCTCTCTTTCTCTCTCTCTCTCTCTCTCTCTCTCTTCTTTGAGGCAGAGTCTTGCTCTGTCACCCAGGCTGGAGTGCAGTGGCACAATCTTGGCTCACTGCAACCTCTGCCTCTTGGGTTCAAGCGATTCTCCTGCCTCAGCCTCTCAAGTAGCTGGGATTACAGGCACGGACCACTGTGCCCAGCTAATTTTTGTATTTTCAGTAGAGACGGGGTTTCACCATGTTGGCCAGGCTGGTCTCAAACTCCTGACCTCAGGTGATCCATCTGCCTTGGACTTCCAAAGTGGTGGGATTACAGGCATGAGCCACCGTGCCCGGTCTTTCTCTCTCTCTCTTTTTGAGACAGGGTCTTGCTCTGTTGCCCACAGGCTGGAGTGCAATGGCATGATCAGGATTCACTGCAGCCTCAACCTCCTGGGCTCAAGTGATCCTCCTGCCCCAGCCTCCCAGGTAGCTGGGACTACAGGCATGTGCCACCACACCTGGCTAATTTTTAAATTTTTTGTAGAGACAGGGTTACTATGTTGCCTAGGCTGATCTCAAACTCCTGGGCTCAAGTAATCTTCCTGCCTCAGCCTTCCAGATTGTATGCCTGTGCCACCATGCCCAGCCTCTTTCTCTCTTTTTAATTTACCATTAAAAATCATATATATTGATGGTGTGCCACATGATATTTTGATATACATTGTGGAATGGTTAAATCAAGCTAATTACGCATTATCTCACGAGCTTATCTTTTTTTTTTTTTTTTTGGTTGAGAACACTTAAAATCTAATATTTTAGAAATTTTCTTTCTTTTCTTATCTCTTTAGTTTGGATTGTGGGCAGAGAGTGTCTTGCTCTGTTGCCCAGGCTGGAGGGCAGTGGCACCATCATAACTCACCGTAGGCTCAAGTGATCCTCCTGCCTCAGCCTCCTGAGTAGCTGGGATCACAGGCATGTGCCACCAGACACGGCTAACTTTTTTGATTTTTTTTTTTTTGCAGAGATGAGGTCTCACTTTGTTGCCCAGGCTGGTCTCAAACTCCTGGGTGCAAGCAATCCTCCTGCCTCAGCCTCCCGAGTGTCTTTTAGTAATTTTCAAGAATACAGTACATTGCTATTCACCATAGTCTCCATGTGATACAAGAGATCTTTTGACCCGGTTCCTCCTGTCTAACTGAAATTTTGTGTCCTTTGACCAACATCTCCCCAGCCCTCCACCCCCAGCCCATGACAACTACAATTCCACTCACTGCTTCTGTGAGTGCGATTTGTGTAGATTCTACGTGTAAGTGAGATCGTGTGGTATTTGTCTCTCTGTGTCTGGCTTATTTTGCTTAACATAATGTCCTTCAGGTTCAGCCACGCTGTGGCTAATGGCAGGATTTCCTTCTTTTTTTGAGGCTGAATAGTCTCCTATTGTGAACGTGGCCCCCATTTTCTTTATCCAGTCTTTCATTTGCGGACACAGATTGATGCCGTCTCTCGGCTGTTGTGAACAGCGCCCATGAACGTGGGGCGCAGCTGTCTCTTTGATACATCGATTTCATATCCTTTGGATATATACCCAGCAGTGGGATTGCTGGATCTTATGGTAGTTCTAATTGTAGCTTTTTGAGGAGTAACTATCCTTTAAGTATCAGATCCTGGTGACCTGAGATCCCCAAGGATAGGAACAAAAAACTGTTCTCCTCGTACCCCTGGTATTGAAGTAGATAACCCGGAAGTTTTTCTGTCGGCAGCCTCACAGTTTGTTTTATCCTTGGCCTTTTGAGGACATGCACTTTAGGGAAACTGAGGCAGCTATCAACTCATTTCTGTCCCCAGCCCCATCTCCTGGTCCTGGGCTTATTCCTACCTGTTCATGGCACCTTCCCAATGATCCTGGGGTGGGGACCACATGACTGTCATGTCTGAAGATGGCTCAGTGCTCAACTAGTACCCTGTGGACAGCAGATCTGTGCTGTCTGGGTGTTGAAAGAGGTTAGTGGAAGGGAGGAGGGAACGGCAGCGCTGAGGGGCTCCTGGGCTCCTCTGAATTTCCACATCCTGTTATTTCCTTAAACGGAAGCCCCTCCCAAATCTCACCCCTGAGATATGAAGAGCTGCTCCGGGTCCGGCCCTGGGGACATTGTCTCACTCGCTCCCACAGAGGGTGTCAGAGGTGCCTTTGCAGAATTCCCAGGCTCCCTGGAGAACAGCATAGAAACCACTGACTGGAAACAACAGACTCCTTTTGCAGGTGGAGAAACTGAGGCCCCAACATGGGGAGTGATGAGGGCAGCATGGTGAGTGGGGGTTGAGCTGGCCAGTGCCCCCAGGGACCTCTCCATAAGCCCCTCACACTTCTGGGTGGTTCCCTGCCCCTTGGCTCACGTGTGCCCCACCCTCCAGCGGAAGGCGCTTTGTGCATTGTCCCTCCTTTACCACGGCCACAGAGGGCTCTCAAAGCCAAGGTCCTGTCCCCAGTTGCCCCTCAGCTCCCCATGACTTGTCCTCTGACCCGGGGAGAGGGGCTGCGAACCTCAAGAATGCACTGGAGAGAGTAGCGGACCCTATATTTTTCTGGGGTGGGCAGAGGCTTCGGAAACACCCAGCAGTCCCTCCTCAGGGGCACTGGTCTGCTGCGTTGGGAGGCACCACATACCAGCAGAGCCAAGACTCAGTTCCCCTTCTGTGGAATCTGGGGGGCACAAAGGCTGTTCCCACTGCAGGGAGTGGCGTCCCTGGCGGGGCTGGGTAAGGAGTTCTGTGCTGAGCTCAGCTCGGCTGACTCACTGCAGGTGACTCTCCCCTGGACCAGTGGAGCTGCTCCAGCTGCGGAACCCAGCTTCCCCGGGGCTCCCACGAGGCAGTGCTGTGTGGCTCAGGGGCCCGGTCCACGTGGTACACGTGTGAGGCTAATGAGGGTGCCTGCCTTCCTGGCCAGCCCCGCCTGCCATGAGGCCTGAGCAGAGCCACAAATACTGGGCTTGGGGAGCCGCCCTTACCCTCGGGCGGGCCCTGGCACGAGCTCCTACTGACTTTGGGGGTCTTGTCCTGTGCTGGGGTTGGGTGTCTCTGGTGAGACTCGGATGGGCTGAGCCCACCTGTTTGAGAGGGGATGTCTGACGTGGGTGCTAATGGGACACTGAGGGACAGTGAAGTAAATGAGTTAACCCCTCACACCACAGACTCACCCCCTAGTTTGCTCGTCCCAGTTAAAGGGGAGGGTGGCCAGCTTTCTAGGAGGAGAGGGTGTGGGCACGAAACTGCCCCCCCAGGATGTCTGCTTGAGACTGTGAGCACTGAAGGGCGGGGAAGGAACCACCTGGTCCCACGTGGTCCAGAGCCACACACCTGGGTGTCCTTAGGAGAAGTTCAGGGGAGATAGGAGCCATTCTGAGCTAAGCCATCCCCCAAAGAGGGAAGAAGAGGGCGCGGGTGGTAGATGGGGTGTGCGAAGGATGGAGCCTGGGTCGGTCTGTCTTGGATGAGCTTTCAGCTCTGACACCCGGGGGCTGTATGATGTGGACTTGGATGAAGTCTCTTCCCCACTCTGAGCCTCTGTTTTACTGACTGTAAAGTGTGTTTACTCATCTGGCCCTGGGAGGGCTGTTGTGAGGACACAGCACCTCTAACCAAGGGCTTTGTAAACTGTAGAGCACTGTGAACATAGTAAGCTGTTTTTATCACCTGCCATAGGTGGGTGGCTCCCTCCCAATTCCCGAATTCTACGCCAGGGAGGCAAGAGGGCCCTGCTGAGGCCAGGAGCCGGCAGGAGCAGGGGGCTGGTCTGCAGCCCTGCGGAAGGGTTAGAGGAGAAGGTGCCTGCCTTCACCCCCAAGGGGAACCAGTTCAGGCTGAGGCTGAGAACTCCCTTGATTCCCTTGGTGCTCCTGCTGGGACTAAATCACGAGGCAGACAAAATGGGCTCGTTCTCAGTTTTAGATAACACAGTGATTAAGAGCTTAGGGCATCTGGGTTCAGTGGCTCATACCCGTAATCCCAGCACTTTGGGAGGCTGAGGTGGGCAGATTATTTGAGGTCAAGAGTTCGAGACCAGCCTGGCCAACATAGCGAAACCCATCTCTACTAAAAACACAAAAAATTAACTGGGCATGATGGTGTGTGCCCGTAATCCCAGCTACTCAGGAGGCTGAGGCAGGAGACTCTCTTAAACTGCAGAGGTTGCAGTGAGCTGAGATTACACCACTGCACTCCAGTATGAGCAACAGAGCGAGACTCCATTAACAACAACAACAAAAAGCTTAGAGTGTGGAGCAGACACACCTGGGTTTGCATCTTGGCCTTGCCATTTGCTAGCTCTGGCGAGGAGCATATCTCAGCGGGGACAGTGGCTGGTGGGGGAGTCATGGCCTGAGCTGGGGAGAAGGTCACCCATGGAGGGGTGATAAAGGTGTCCACATAGGTGGGGGAGTGGCCCACAGAGGGTACCTGAGCTCTGGCAACGAATGGAGGGTGACCCGGTGGGGAGGAGGTCTGGCACGGAGGGCCAAGCCTGAGTTGAGGGTGTCCCTGCACGTGTGTGTGTGTATGGAGAGGGGCTATTGAGGGAATTGGTAAATATGTAAAGCATAAAGGAAGCTAGAATGTCACATCAGAGCCGGAGTTATACATATGGAGAGGGAGAAAATGCAAAGGAGCCCCGTGCTGTTGGACTAGAATTTGAGATATCAGTGTGAACTCAGGATTTTCTTTTTCTTTTTTCTTTCTTTCCTTTTTTTTTTTTTTTAGGAGGAGTCTCGCTCTGTCACCCAGGCTGGAGTGCAATGGCGCAATCTCGGCTCACTGCAACCTCCACCTCCGGGGTTCGAGCAGTTCTCCTGCCTCAGCCTCCTGAGTAGCTGGGAATATATGCACACACCACCACACGCAGCTAATTTTTATATTTTTAGTAGAGATGGGGTTTCACCATGTTGGCCAGGCTGGTCTTGAACTCCTGACCTTGTGATCCGCTCACCTTGGCCTCCCAAAATGCTGGGATTACAGGCAGGAGCTGCTGCACCCAGCCAGGGTTTTCAGTATAAGAAAGCAATAAATACAAACATATACACATGCAAATGTGTCTATTAGATATTTACTATACATATACACATATGTGAGTGTGTGTGGACATATGTATAGTATATATGTACAGTTGACCCTTGAGTGATGTGGGGGTTAGGGGCCCCCATGGCCTTGTCTACTGAGAGGGACTGGGAGCAGCAACTCCCCAGTAGCAGGGAGCACACTGGGCACCCAGATGTTGGCCTCTGTATAGCATTCCCCACTAAAGAATCAGGCTTCCTTGGAGCCATGGCTGATTCTAGGGCTGGGGCAGGGAAGGGGCAGAATGAGCCTGGGATATCTTTTTGTGCCAGAAAGTCAGGACATGGTCAAAGAATGATGGAGATAAGTCAGAATGCCCCTGGAGCTACTTGAAAGGGCAACCACTGGCCAAATCTGGGACGATCTAAGCATTAAAATAAACAATGGGCTGGATACAGTGGCTCACCCCTGTAATCCCAACACTTTGGGAGGCCAAGGTGGGCAGATCATGAGGTCAAGAGATCGAGACCATCGTGGTCAACATGGTGAAACCCCATCTCTACTAAAAATGCAAAAAATAAAATAACTGGGTGTGGTGGCACGTGCCTGTGGTCCTAGCTACTTGGGAGGTTGAGGCAGGAGAATCACTTGAACCCGGGAAGTGGAGATTGCAGTGAGCCAACATCGCGCCACTGCACTCCAGCCTGGTGACAGAACGAGACTCCATCTCAAAAAAACAAAAAAACAAAACAAAAAGACCAGTGATAGTCATGGATGTTAACCTGTTGAATTCCCTAAGAAAACACGAGTCTGTATTGCAACAAATAAATAAGTGAATAAATTGAAAGTTGATGAGAAATGGGATACTGACATCGTCTCAAAGTATCTTCTCACAAAATACTTCTTAATTACAAAGAGAGAAGGAATAACTTTGCAGTGGAGAAACTTGGCAGACACCACCTTAAGTGATCGAATTTAACATCGCCTTTATTGGAACTAACCCAAAGTGCCCCATAACTGCCACCTAGGATAGTTCTGCCGCAAACGCATGACCTGAATCTAACTGTGAAGAAACACCCGCCAAACCCCAACTTGATGAAATAAGTGATCTGTGATCTTCAAAATGTCAAGGCCATGAAGGAAGCACTGAGTAACTGTTCCAGACCGAAGGAGATCTGACAATTTCATGCAACTCAGGGGACTGAACTGGGTCTTTTGCTACCAAGGCATTGTTGAGACAGCTGGCAAAACCGGTGCCAGGTTGTGGAGTGGAAGGTAGGAATGGATCAGTGCTAGCTCCCTGATTTGATGGTTTTACTGCGGTTGTGTAGGGAGCGGCTTTTGTTGATGAAAATAGGTCAGCAGTTTACAGTTCAATGGTTGCAGAAAAACAATTCTGACCGGTTGCCATGGCTCAGGCCTGTGATCCCAGCACTTTGGGAGGCCGAGGCGGGCAGATCTCGAGGTCAGGAGTTCGAGACCAGCCTGGCTAACATAGTGAAACCCTGTCTCTACCAAAAATACAAAAAATTAACTGGGCATGATGGCAGGCGCCTGTAATCCCAGCTACTCAGGAGGCTGAGGCAGGAGAATCACTTGAACCCGGGAGGTGGAGGTTACAGTGAGCCGAGATTGTACCATTGCACTCTGGCCCAGGCAACAGTATGAGACTCCACCTCAAAAACAAACAAACAAACCAAAAACAATTCTTAGTATTATACATGCAAATTTTCTATAAGTTTGCCACTGTTTCTAAGCTTTAAAAATTATTAGTATAGGCCCTGGGCACAGTAGCACACACTTGTAATCCCAGCATTTTGGGAGGCCGAGGTGGGAGGATCACCTGAGTCCAGGAATTCAAAGGCTTGTCTCTATAAAAAATAAAAAAACCAAAAACTAGCTGGGCGTGGTTGTGTGCGCCTGTAGTCCTAGCTACTTGGGAGGCTGAGGTGGGAGGATTGTTTGAACTCGGGAGGTGGAGGCTGCAGTGAGCCAAGATCACACCACTGCACTCTAGCCTGGGCAACAGAGTGAGATACTGCCTCAAAATAAAGAGAAAATATTAGCACAAAACAAGTAACAACTAAATAATTCCAAAAATGAGAATGTCTGAGGTCAGCACTTAGGCAAGTTCTGACGTAGTATGTGCTCATCTAATGTCCATAATTAAGTGCATGATTGCAGAGCTTCCCGCGTCTGCTGGACTTGCTGTCTCTTTCTGCTGATCTGTAACTTTAATCCGTGCTCTAAAGTAACCTCCTCCAGGAAGTCCTCCATAGAAGTGTCATGTGCATTGGTGACTCTGGTCACCCATCACCTTCCAGCGTCTCACCTCCAGCTTTGTTTAATTCACAATTGCTTGTAGCACAGGAAGTGAAGATTGGACTGGATGTCGCGCCGTTCTCATCCCAGCTCTCCTCCTGTTCTAATTTTCCAGCATCTTCTAATCTGGGCGTCCACCCCCTTCCTCAGAACAGGTTCCTTCTCAGAAATCACTGCCCAAGGTCAAGTCCATTCCTGTTAGTCCTGTCCCAGATTTGCAACAAATCTAGTTCACTGGATCCATTCCCCTGCTTCTTGGCAGAGCTGTTCTTAAATTGGTTTGGCGAAAGAGGGTCTTATCTCCTTCCAGTATTTCCAGGAAACACAATTTCAAAAGCATGTGTCCTGTCGCCACGCAATCTTCGAAGGCTGGGCTGCCTCAGAAGAAGCTGTGCATTCTGTCACTCATGCGCTGGCTCCTGCACTTGTCCACAATTATTCGTTGATGGGAGCCATGTCCCCCTGCCAGTGACAGTTGCAGTGGTCGGCACTTGGAGGGCATTTGCCCTGTGCCAGGCCCTGAGCTCGGTGCTTCACCTGAATTAGCTCATTTCATGCTCACACCATGTGAAGAGGTAGCTATGGCGGCACCTGCATTTTACGGATGAGAGAACAGCAGTGCAGGAAGATCAAGTCCCTTGCTCAGGGCGCTTTCTTCATGGTGGGATTTTAGGCACTGTGCTGCCAGCTTTGTTTACATTTCGCTTGATTATTCTCACAATAACCACGTGAGGTACTTAAAATTCTTCTTAAAAAAAATATTTATTTTAGAGACAGGATCTCGCTTTGTTGTCCAGGCTGGAGTAGAGTTGTACAATCATGATTCACTGCAACCTCTGCCTTCCAGCTTCAAGCAATCCTCCCGTCTCAGTCACTGAAGCACTGGGATTACAGATGTGAGCCATCTGGCCTGTTCTCCTCTTTTTTTTTGTTTTTTGAGAAAGAGTTTTGCTCTAGTTGCCCAGGCTGGAGTGCAGTGGCACAATCTCAGCTCACTGCAACCTCCGCCTCCCAGGTTCAAATGATTCTCCTGTCTCAGCCTCCCAAGTAGCTGGGATTACAGGCATGTGCCACCAAGCCCAACTAATTTTTGCATTTTTAGTAGAGATGGGGTTTCACCATGTTGACCAGGCTGTTCTTAAACTCCTGACCTCGTGATCCTCCCGCCTTGGCCACTCAAAGTGCTGGAATTATAGGTGTGAGCCACTGCGCCTGGCCTCTCCTCATTTTTTAAGGGGGGTTTGAGGCTTATACAATTTGGTGGTGGTGGGTGCCCTTTAAGAAAAAGAATAAAAAGGTAATCTTACTTTCATTTTCTTTCTTTTCTCCTTCCTTCCTTCTTTCCTTCCCTCCTTCCTTCCTTCCTTCCTTCCTTCCTTCCTTCCCTCCCTCCCTCCCTCTTTTCTTTCTTTCTTTCTCTTTCTTTCTTTTTCTTTCTTTCTCTTTCCTTCCTCCCTCCCTCCCTCCCTCCTTCCTTCATTTCTTTCTTTCTTTCTTTCTTTCTTTCTTTCTTTCTTTCTTTCTTTCTTTCTTTCTTTCTTTCTTTCTTTCTTTCTTTCCTTTCTTTCTTTCTTTCTTTCTTTCTTTCTTTCTTTCTTTCTTTCTTTCTTTCTTTCTTTCTTTTTCTTTCTTTTCTTCCTTTCTTTCTTTTCTTTTCTCTCTTCTTTTCCTTTCTTTTTTGTTTTTGAGACAAGGTCTTGCTCTGTCACACAGGCTGCAGTGCAGTGGCACAATCTCGGCTTACTGCAACTTCTGCCTTCTGGCCTCAAGCAATCCTCCTGCTTCAGCCTCCTGAGTAGCTGGGATTACAGGTACGCGCCACCACACTCAGCTGATTTTTGCATTTTTAGTAGAGGTGGGATTTCGCCATGTTGGTCTCAAATTCCCTGCCTCAGCCTCCCAAAGTGCTGGGACTACAGGCGCGAGCTGCCATGCAACTGGCCTAAGATATACAAATTGTACACAAATCCCCAAGCCAGTGAGCCCAATGCTAGGGCCACTCTCAGGGCCTTGCAGAGACTGAGACGTTCCCGGCCTCTCAGCTTCCTTGGAATTCCACCCGTGTTCCGAAAGGTGCACTAACTTGACCTGGGTCTCTCAGCTCACGAGGAGACCTGACTCTGTTCCTGAGTGGGGCTTCTGTCATCTCCACCCGTCTGCTCTAAATCAGGTTCACTTTCTGAATCTTGCCACGTTGTCAGGGTGAGCTGGGCTACGTGTGGAGGTCTCTGTCTGGCTTTGGGGTGGGGATGGGATTAGAAACCCTAGGCCTAGGCTGGGCTTCACAATCCCCTTGGGGGCTTCTCCAGAATGCCTATCCCCGGGCACTCAGCCCCTCAGATACAGATTTAGTGGTTCTGGGGCAGGGCTTGGGAATCTATATTTGTAATAGGTCTCCAGGAGAGGCAGCTACAGTCACCCTTTTGGGACCCACTGCTCCAGGGACACCCCTCCTGCCCCAGTAAACTCTGTGTCTGGCCCACTTCCAGGCTGGGCCTGGCGCTGTGGGCAGAAGTTAGCAGTGACATGCTGCAGGCTGAGCGGGCCTCACTGCGGAGGCCTGCAATTAGCAGCCCCGAGAACAATGCCTTGGTTTCCATCATTAGCCTCCAAGCCTGCCTGGTAATTTGCTGCTTCTTTCACTGCAGTAACAAGCTCTGGCTTGGGAATGAGGAGAAGAGCTTTTCCCTTTCCCCAGGCAATTCCCAAACACCTGCTCAGGTTGGGGGGGGGGGGCACTGTGGGAGCACAGGTGCAATCCTTTTAGGTGCAATCCAGGAAGACTTCTTGTGGGAGGAGGCTGCCAGCAGGACCCAGAAAGGGACTGGCATTTGGCCAGATGCCAGGCATATCACAGTAAATGGGGTAGACACTGTCCATACCCTTGGGGCTTGCAGTCTGTTGGAGACCAATGAGTAGAGAAGCCACCGCATCCTGAGAGACAAATGTGGTCATGGATCAGAGAGACTCCCACTCAGCCAGATGTGGGCAGGGTCAGGGCAGGCTTTCTGGGCGAGGAGGCGATATCTCTGTTGAGCCCTGAAGGGTGAGTAGAGGTGAGTCAGGTGAAGCAGGTGGAGGTGGGATGTGTGCACATGTTTTCTGGTCAGAAGGAACAGCATGTGTAAAACCCAGGGAGGCTGGAGATGTGAACAGCGCCTCGTCAGCTGTGTCGAGCGATGGCTTGGACCCCATTTGAAGAGTGATGTGTGGCTGATTATGTTTCCCAAATGTGGCTGCAACCCTGGCTGCTGTCATCCTGGCTGCCGTCACCCTGGCTGCTGTCCCACTTGCTCTTCTTGCAACATGGCCTTGAACTCCGCCCATCCGGCACTGGGGTCTGTGTCCCCTTCCCTTGAACCTGGGTGGAGCTTTGTGTATAATGGAAACTTTGTGTGTACGGTGGAGCTTTGTGTGTGACGCTCTGTGACCTCCAAGCTTAGGTCACACAAATACCTTTCTGTCTTGCTGTCTTGGGATAGTCACTCTGGACCCGGCCACCATGCAGTGAGGAATCCCAAACTAATCCATCCATGCAGAGAGGCCACAGGTGAGACCGCATCTAGGTGTCCAGCCAACAGCCCTGCTATGGTCCTGACTATGCCATCATCAACAGCCAGATGGGAAGAGGACTCTTCCAGTTGACCCCAGCTCCTACCCATCTAGTCTTCCCAGGACATCATGGAGCAGAGTCCAGCCATGCTGAAGTGCCTGTCTGAATTCTCGACCCACAGACTGAGCATCAGGTGGTTGTTTTAAGTCACTAAGTTTTGGAAGGGGTTGTTAGCCAGCAGTCGTAACTGGAACAGGTGGTGAGCCGCCTGAGGACTTCTGCAGGGACAGCACTCTGGAGGGGTGTTTTGGAAAGCATACAGTCTGCAGCATGGAGAGTGGACTGGAGGGGCTGAGATTGCAGGCAGGGGACCCGTTACATAAATCAACTTGAAATCCAAGCACCTCAGAGCCAAATGGAAGCTCTTAGGCTGTTTGTCCAACCCTCAGCAGTGTGGGAATTCCCGCCATGTTGTTCCAAATGACCTTCAGCCCCTGCCTGGGCGCTTCCAGTAACAGATGGCTCATTCCACACCACCAGGCTGCCCTGGCCCTCGGAGTCCCACGAAGTTCTTTCCTGGGTCCAGTTGAAATCTGCTTCCCAGACACACCCCCGTGTTAGACATTGTTCTGGCCTCTGAATTCCCATGGAATTCTCTTCCATTCCACCCTTGGAAGATTTGATGATGGTAACCAAATAAATAGTGTGCTCTTCTGCAAAATTAATGGCTCCAGTGTGTCAACTACAGGCCTTGAGTGGCACAGACCCGGGTTCACATACCACTTCTAACTAAGTGGCTTGGGCAGGTGCTCTTGCCTCTCTGAGCCTCAGCGTTCTCACGCAGGTCAGGGATAACAGTGGTGCCCACCTCACGTCACTGTCGTGAGGGTGAGATGAGTCAGTACATGTACGGCCTTTACACAGAGCAGGGGCTCAGTAAGTGTCAGTTCATATAACAGAGCTGCAACCCTGCACGCTTCTCTATTCTCTATTCTATGACTGCATCGTTAGTCTATTATTATTTTGAAATAACTCAGCATTGGCCCAAAGTGCTCTGGGGGAGCAGACAGTGACTCACCAGCAAGGGCTAACCTCAGGGGACACTGCAGGGGCATTGTCCTCTGGAGTCAAAGGCAGCTCTGTACATGGCTCTCAATCACCCTGTCTCCCCCAGCCTGGTTTCTGGCCCAGTCAACCACAGCGATGACAGCTCCGACCGTGCCAGCCCGACTGGCACCACTTCCTCACCACCCTCACCCACACCACTTCAGGTGTGAGGTTGTGGTCGGGGGCAGGGGCTTTCTGAGGAGGCTGAGGGTGCTGAGGGGTGGCGGTGATGGTGGGAGTGGAGTTTATGGATCCCCTTCTCTCCTTGATGACAAGCCCATTGGACTGCCACCTTGATGTTGTGTTTCCTTGGATGTTGCCTGGTTGGTTTAACCAGCTGAGATCGGGTGCTGGCAACTGTGTTGGGCTCCATGTTGACTCCGGTGACCCATGTCTTCTGGGGACAGAGGGAGAAGCAGAGGCCCTTGAGGTCCCCTGCAGGGAACAGGGATCAGGACCCTCACCCCCACGTCAACCACGGCGTCTCCACTTGGATCTGATTTCTACATTGGAGCTTTATCATCAGGGTTCCTTACCTAAAATAAAGGTCAGAAACATTTGCTCTAGTAAATGTTTCTTGAGGCTTGAGAGGAGACTGCCCAGGTCACACAGTCAGGCAGACGTGGAACCAGAGGCTGATGGGCAGACATCCGCTCACTGCCTGCCCAGAGCCCCAATCTGCCCTTTCCCATCTCCCCTTCCCAAGAAAGCAGTGGGCAGACAGTACAGCATGGGATCCAAACAGCCAGCCAGTGTATGCCATGCCTCTGGCCACAGGGGTGGACTTGTGAGTAAAGCCAGCCCCCATCAGAGTGAGTCTCGGGACTTGGGCTGGGGATGCTAAGGTGAGAGCTTCTCTCTCCTGCTGGAGGGGACGAGAAAGCTCATAGCCCTGGAAGCCACATGGGGTCAGAACTCTGCGGCCAGAAGTGGAGCTAACTCTGTAGCGGGCAGGGGAGAAATGCGGGAAAAGGGTGGATTGGGGTGATTTTTATTTTATTTTAAAATGTTATTTATTTGTGTTTTTCAGAAAGGGTCTCTCTTTGTCACCCAGGCTGGAGTGCAGTGGCATGATCATGGCTCACTGTAACCTTGAACTCCTGGGTTCCAGTGATCCTCCCATCTCAGCTTCCTGAGTAGCCGGGACTACAGGCATGAGCCATAGTACCCGACTAATTTTTAAATTTTTTGTCGAAACGGATCTTGCTACGTTGCCTAGGCTGGTGTTGAACTCCTGGGCTCAAGCGATCCCCACTCCTCCCCCTCCCACCCAGTCTCAGCCTGCTGAGTAGCTGGGATTACAGGTGTGAGCCATCGTACCTGGCCCTTGGTGATATTTAGACCAACTGTGTCCAGTCTCACCTAAAGGCAGAATCACTTCTGGAATTTTCAGCTAAAAAACCCTCTTTATTGTTGAGGCCAGTTTGAGTCTGATTTTGAGTTAGTGGTGGCCAAGCTCCTCCTCCTGCCAAGGCCTGGCTACTGCGATGGCCCCCCGGTGAGCCCCCTCCTCCAGGTTGCTTTCATCCTCCACCCTCTAAGATGCTGGCGGTGGGACCCAGACGAGGCACCCCCACCTGGCTCCTGGCCCGCCCACCTTTCTCACTGAGGCCACCCCTCTCAGCCTATCCCACTGCCCCAGAGGCAGGAGCCCCAGGCACTTCAGACCCTGAATCACCCGCCTCCAGAGCCCTCTGCACCTGAGCTATGAGGAAGACGCCTTCTCAGCCAAATTCCCCTCTTGGCTTCCGGCTGGGGGCGGGACAAGGAAGGCTCAGAAGGGGTTGTCCCCTCCTCACTATAACCATGCTGTGCCCCAGGTGTTTGGAGGTCACCTAGGGGGTTCTGCCCACATCCTTTCTTGCCCCATTTGAGGGCAGCAGCAACAATAATTTCTTCCCTGCCTGTCGTGGGCCCGACACCGTGCCATGCACTTTCAGGGCAGCCTTAAACTCAGTCATCAGGGCCACCCCAGGCTGGCAGTGTGGACCTGGGCTTCAGCACAGGGACTCTGGAGCCAGGCAGCTGGGTTTGGATCCCAGCTCTACCACATACTTTCTGTGTGACCTTGGGCAAGTTATTTAACCTCTCTGTGCCTCAATGCTCCTTCCTACAAATTAGAAGGAATGATAGACTCTGAATGAGGAGCTAATACACATAAAAGGTGTAGAACAATGCCCGGCACATAGTAGATGCTTTATAATTCTAGCTGTTATTATTCCCAATTTACAGATAGAACAACTGAGGCTTGAGAAGATGACTTCCCTAGAGCACACAGCTCAGTAAGCCAGGTCTGAGCAATTCAGAATCACGGATCCATTTTATTGTCACTTGAAGTAACTCCCCAATGTGTCACCTGAATGATTTTCTGCTGCTGAGACCAGTCAGGGCCTCAGGGTTTAGCAGGAAACAAACGTACGAGCAATCGAACCTGGCCTTTGGAATCCAGCCACAGCATTTTCGAGGAGACCCTAGATATTATCTACATCAGCACTGCCCAATCTGGTAGCCACTAACCACAGATGCTATTGAGCCCTGGGTCTGTAACTAGTCCAACTTGAGATGTGCTACATGGGTATGAAATACACGCTGGACTTCATACGCAAAAAACAATGTACAGTCTCATTCATAGATTTTTGTACTGACCATGTTGAATTGATAATATTTTGGATGGATGGGTTCAATAACATATTTAAATTAATGACATCTATTTAATTGTACACATTTATGTGGCTGCTAGAATATTTATGGTTCACATTATGTTTCTACTGGGGAACACTGAGCTAGGCCATTGTTCCATTTCACAGATGAGGAAAATGAGGCTCATAGATGTGGTTTGGTTCGGTTCCAGGGTTTTTGTTGGGTTAACTGGACCCCCAGAGTCCTACTCCATATGCCTCATGCTGCCTGGAGGCTGCCTACGCCTTTGGCTGGCTCCTAAATCTCCTCAAGAACCAGCTGGGCACGGAGGTTACCTAAAGACCACCCTGATCCTGCTACTTGTGGGGAGCTCTTAGCTCTAGTACTGGGTGCTAGAGCACTCTCTCTCGCTACGCATCCCAGAGGAGTTGTTAAATAGGGGTGATCTCACCCTGTGGCCTCCTGAGCCCTCCCTTCTGAGTGCTCAGAGCACACTGTCATCCCATCCCTTCCCAGGAAGAAAGGGAGCCACTTCCCATTAGCATCATGTAGACAATAGGGTAGGGTGTTGGCTTCTGAACATTTGGCTCACATCTCTCCATAAGAAATATATAGGCTGGGCGCGGTGGCTCACGCCTGTAATCCCAACACTTTGGGAGGCCAAGGCGGTGGGGATCACCTGAGGTCAGGAGTTCGAGACCAGCCTGGCCAACATGGTGAAACCCTGTCTCTACTAAAAATACAAAAAGTTAGCTGGGCATGGTGGCACGCGCCTGTAATCCCACCTACTCGGGAGGCTGAGGCGGGAGAATCACTTGAACCCAGGAGGTGGATGTTGCAGTGAGCCAAGATTGTGCCACTGCACTCCAGCCTGAGCAACAGAGTGAGACTCTGTCTCAAAAAAAAAAAATAAATGAAATAAATATATATTCTACATTGGGACCCCTCACACCACACACACACACATGCATACACATGCACATGCACACACACATGCACACACGCACATGCACACACACGCATGCACACACACACGCATGCACACACATGCACATGCACACACATGCACACACACGCACATGCACACACACGCATGCACACACGCACACATGCACACGCACACATGCACACACACTCGCATGGACATGGACACACACACATGCACACACACATGCACATGCACACACACACGCATGCACATGCACACACACGCATGCACATGCACACACACGCATGCACACACGCACACATGCACACGCACACATGCACACACACTCGCATGGACATGGACACACACAATGCACACACATGCACATGCACACACATACGCATGCACATGCACACACACACATGCACATGCACACACACACGCATGCACATGCACACACATACGCATGCACATGCACACACGCACACATGCACACGCACACATGCACGCACACTCGCATGGACATGGACACACACACATGCACACACACATGCACATGCACACACACACAACTGAAACAAAAGTTTCATGGAACAAGTCTTCTCTTTTATGCGTTATTTTCTACTCTCTTTCCTACCCCATTTGATTTCATTAAAAAACATTGCTCAGGACCCTCTACATTGACTCCACACCCCTCTCATGAGTCACAACCTGCAGCTTGAAAAACACTGATTTTAGTGGACAGGAACCCAGGATCAGAAGACAGATTTGTCTCTGTTTAGTTTCTGTCTGGAAAAATAGCATCATAATCTGGCTTTGCAGGGTTGCTGTGAGGGCTGGGGTCATGGAGGGAAAGCACCCGGTGCACAGTAGGTGTGCAAAAAATGGCAGCTTCTGTTACCGCCACACAGATGACCCATCCAGGGTGTGTGGGAGGGTGGGACGTCACCTCTGGGCTAGGATTTGAGAATGCCCAGGATGGGTCTTCCCTGCCCACAGCACCTCACTGTCACCATCAGTCAGTCCTCAGGCTGAGCATTACTCTGCCCAGCCTGGTCCTTTTATGTGTAAGTGCCACTTTTTGGGGACTCAGGTCCCCAGTTCTTTGGGGCAATTGAGTTTGCTAGAATGTCTCCCAGCCCTGAGAGTCAGGAGGGGGAAGCATGTGTCCAGAATGTGGAGGTTAGTAAGCCAACCCCACATTAACTTCTTCTTTTTTTTTTTTTTTTGAGACGGATTCTCGCTCTGTTGCCCAGGCTGGACTGCAGTGGTGGGATCTTGGCTCACTGCAAGCTCTGCCTCCCGGGTTTACGCCATTCTCCTGCCTCAGCCTCCCGAGTAGCTGGGACTACAGGCGCCCACCACCTCGCCCGGCTAGTTTTTGTATTTTTAGTAGAGACGGGGTTTCACCGTGTTAGCCAGGATGGTCTCGATCTCCTGACCTCGTGATCCGCCCGTCTCGGCCTCCCAAAGTGCTGGAATTACAGGCTTGAGCCACCGCGCCCGGCCCCAGCTAATTTTTTATATATTTAGTAGAGACGGGGTTTCACCGTGTTAGCCAGGATGGTCTCGATCTCCTGACCTCGTGATCCACCCACCTCGGCCTCCCAAAGTGCTGGGATTACAGGCATGAGCCACCGCGTCCAGCCTAACTTCTTAATGGGGCACTTTGGGAGGCTGAGGCAGGAGGATTGTTTGAAGCCAGGAGTTCGAGACCAGCCTGAGTAACATAGTGAGACCCTGTCTCTACAAAAATATATTAAAAAAATAGCCAGGTGTGGTGGCACACACCTGTGCTCTCAGCTACTCAGGAGGCTGAGGTGGGAGGATCACTTGAGTCCAGGAGGTCAAGACTGCAGTGAGCTGTGACTGCATCACTGCACTTCAGCCTAATGCAGTACACACCCTTCCTGGACATCTGGGCGTGATCCCTGGATAGGATCCCCTGCCTGACCTGTGTTCCCTCTCCCACAGCCAGCCCCAACTCCCCACCAAAGTGACACCCTGGGGTGTGGACCTTGCTCTGCCACACACAAGCTGAGTGGTCTTGAATGAGCCCCTTTCCTTTCTGAGCCTCAGTGTCCTCATCTGCAACACTGTGATTGTATCTCCTACCTCACTGGATAGAAGTGTGTAAAGTTTCAGAGAAGCAGTGCCTATGAAATTTCCCACACCATAGCTGGCACATAGTAGGACCCAATGTATCTTAGTTGCCCGTTCTCAACCCGTCTGCCCTCTCTACACACCACTGGAAACCAGATCTTTGGCAAAGTTCTGCCTCATGTAGCAGTGAGTTCCCCATCACTTCAAGTATCCAAGAAAAGGCTAGAAAACCAACAAGCAGATTCTGAGACAGCCCTGGTTTCAGGCACTGAGTAGGTGCTTTATATATATCTATTGAATGAATCAATGATTGTGGTTCCTGTATTGGGTAGGAAGTCATTCTAGAACACTGCTGAGGCTTGATGACATACCAGAGTCACCCAGGGGGTTTATTTACAGAGACAGAGTCTTGCTCTGTTGCCCAGGATGGAGTGCAGTGGTGCAATCTTGGCTCATTGCAGCCTCAGCCTCCTGGGCTTGAACAATTCTCCCAACTCAGTCTCCTGAGTAGCTGGGATTACAGGCACACGCCACCACGCCCAGCTAATGTTTGTATTTTTTGTAGAAATGGGATTTTGCCATATTGCCCAGGCTGGTCTTGAACCCCTGAGTTGCAGCCACCCACCTTGGCTTCCCGAAGTGTTGGGACTATAGACGTGAGCCACTGTGATCCGGGGAATTTAAAAAGTACAGATGCCTAGATCCCACTCTCATGGATTCTGATCTAATTGGTCTGAAGTGCAGCCTGGGTGCTTTTCAAAGCTCTCCAAGAGATCCCTGTGCAGACAAGTTTGAGAATCAGAGCACCCGGCTTCCTTCTAACTCTAAGATGATAAGATCTTGTTATAGTACAACGTGGTGACTGTAGTAAACAACAATGTATTGTGTCCTTAAAAATTGCTAAGAGAGTAGATTTTAAATGTTCTCATCATATACATAAAATAAATATGTAGGATAATGCATATAGTAGTTAGCTAGATTTAGCCATTTCATAATATATACATATATCAAAACTATACCATAAATATACACAGTTTTTATTTGTCAGTTAAAAAAATTTAAAGGTCTTGTTGTATAGTCATTTACACACTAGTATAAATTTAGGTCAAACTTACCCTCATATACTATGTGATATATATAGTAAGGGGTTTGATAAATGGTTTAAAATATGATCTCAGATGTCAGAGTACAGCTAGGATTTTCTTTGTAAGAGGCAGAAAAGGTTCAGGTGCATCAGCCCAGCCTTAATTCCGGAGCATCCATGTAAGTGGAGGAAGAGGGTTCACTAAGCACGCCCTGGATGCAGAAACTTCTGGGACTACAGAATTAAAACAGGGGCCTCCAGTCAGATGGAGGAGGCACAGCCCTTGCCTTCAGGAGGCTCCCAGTCTAATGACCACCATCTCTGCTTCCAAGCTCCCAACTTCATCCAAAGCTTTCCAGTTTGCAAAGTGTTTTTGCACCCATCATTTTCATTCAGTGACTTGTCTAATGAGAAGGAGACATGGTCCCAGCTCTCAAGGAACCCACTTGGATAGCCCATCTTCCCAGCCTTGGGGAGTCTTTTGCAGAATTCCTCTCCCCATCGTTTCCAGGGCAGAATGAAGAGAAAATTACTGCGTGTCCTTAGGGAGTCCTTGGCCTCATGCCTTCCAGGGTCCCCACCCTCATGTCTGGGCGGGGGACAGGGAGGCTGGGTCCCTGTTCCCTGGGAACCCCCCCGGGCTACTGTGGGAGTCAGCATCTCTGTGGTGCCTTTCGCAAGCCCAGCTGTAATTGTTTCTTTGGTTGTTTGTCTCCTTCTCTAAAACAAGGACTCCTAATGGGCAGGGACTTTTCCCTGGATCCCCAGAAGCTGTGCTGATGGACATCTAAGTAAATGAATAAATGAATGGGGAGGTGGGGGGCGGGAGTTGCATGCAAACCCTCACAGAGGCAGCACTGTTTGCTCATTCGCCCTGGACAACCTCGAAGCCCTCTTGACTCCCTCCTCAGAGACCCTGAGAGCCCCATGAGGATTGCACACACCTGTGCAGGTGTGGACTGTTGCATCAGCCTTGTAAAAATGTACCCAGAGAGCAGGTGGAGTCCTGAGACCCACGCGGCAAGGGTCACAAGCCTGCCATCAAAGATGCCGTGCACCTCTAAGATTGAATTGTGTGGGGTCCAAGAATAGGGTGGTGAGGCAGCCGCCTTCATGGGGGCCCCTTGCCTCTCCTTTCCCCTGTACAGAAAACCATACCGAGAATGAGCCAGAAGGAGAGCACCTGAATAAAACAGCCATTGTCTTGGGAAGCAGGGTGGGAGGTGGTAAGTTACTACCTCCCTGTTGTTTCCAAAATTCCCAAGCATGACCTTGATAATGAAGCAAACCCGAATACTTTGATGGTTCTGTGCAAAGTCTCCCTTGGCGGTCCCCACAGGCCTTTGCCTATGCACTTGGGTTTCGTTTCATTGCTTGAGATTCACGGGAACTAATTCCAGGCACTGCCAGCAAACTGCCCATGGCTGCCTTGTTTCCTTGTTGGACGGAGCTCTTCGAATGAAGGGCTGGAGGTAACTTGGGGAGTATCTGTTCCTTCCCCTGCTGGCATGGGGTCCATGCCAAGAATAGGCTCAAAGAGCCACAGGGGTTACCCAATAAATGCCACTATCTGACTTTGCTCCCAAGGGAGCCACATCCGTTCCAGGTTGCTGAGATGTTGGGTTGGAAGAAGCAGAAGTTACCTGCCTGCCCTCTGCCCTTGACGTTCTCTCACCACCACCACCAAAATGGATTTGAGCTTGTGTCTCCCCTGGGCCCCAGGATCTTTCTCTGTTTTGGAAATCCATCCATTTCTTTGTTCGTCCATATACCTAACATCTGACCACACTCACCAGACCTGCAGTGACCCCCTACTGTCAGCACACCATCTCTTGCCAGACCATCCACACTGGTTTTTGAGTCTCCTCTCTTGCCTCCTTAGAGAGTCCTCCTCCCAGGAGGGTCCAGCACACACCTCCTCCTGTGCACCAGGTTCCATATAAGGCACAGAGGCAAAACATTCAATCAAAAAGCTCCAGAAAGATGTCTGGGCTGATCATCCAGGTTAAAATGTTTGACACTTTTTTTATTTTTAAGACAGGCTCTTGCTCTGTCACCCGGGCCGGAGTACAGTGACGTGATAATGGCTCACTGCAGCCTCGACCTCCTAGGGTCAGGCAATCCTCCTGCGTCAGCCTCCTAAGTAGCTGGGACTATAGGTGTGCACCACCATGCCTGGCTAATTAAAAAAAATTTGTTTTAGTAGAGACTGAGTCTCACTACGTTGCCCAGGCTGGTCTTAAACTCCCAGGCTCAAGCAATCCTCCCGCCTTGGCCTCCCAAAGTGCTGGGATTACAGGCATCGTGAACACATCTTAGAGGAATGGAGCAAGAGACAGGCTGGGGTGGGTGATGTTGATATCAGGATGGGCACCCCAGAGGAGGCAAGGCCTGGTGGAGTCTTCAAGGGTGCCAGGAGGAGTTGGCTGGGCAAAGGGAGGGAACAGTTAGGCTGGGCTGGGGGACACTGTAATTGGCCAAGAAAGGTATAGCCAACTCCACCCTACTCAGGGCTGGTGGGCTGATTTTTTGTGGGTTACCACCACCACCAGGGTCATCCTCTCCCTCTCCTCCCTCCATTTAGCCCCTTACATCCTCCCTTAGCCACTGTACCAGCTCACCGGGTGGGGGCAAGATGAGAAGAGGAGCTCTCGCTAGCCAACGTGAATGAGTAAAAGGTTGTTGCACCGTGAAACTCAGTGCTAAAGTCGGATTTGGAATGATCTGTGGGCCTCAATTATCCTGGCTTTATTTTATCTCTCTGTCTCTCCCTGGCTTTGTTGCAGGGAGTTAATATGATGATCCACGATATTGCTTTTGGCAGGAGCCGGCAGCCCAGGGAATCAGGCCCTTCTTCCCTTTTCCACCCCCTCCTCCTCTCTGTTCAGGCTCTCTTTGACCACCGGGTGAAGGGAGTGGATCCAGCTCCTGTCGCCCTGGGTGTCAGGGGCACAATGCATCAGCTGTCTCCAGAGCTGCCAGCACAACTCCTGCCCAAAGAGGTGACCCGCCTGCTGGGAGGGTTTGTTTATTTTTTAAAGAAGAAATAAATACGACCTGCTTCTTACCCCCTACAGCGAGTTCCCAGAAGGCTGAGTGTCCTGTGCAGAATCGTGATGCTGTGATGCCAGGAGCCAGGCAGGAGTCTAGACATGCTGGCTGCTGTGACCTGAGTTAGCACAAAGTTGAGAAAAGATGGAGGGGCTTTAGGAAGGGCATGGGGTGTGTGGCCATGTCTAGGGACTCCTCCTGATTTAAGGGCCATGATGAGGACCTCCCATCCTTGAGCAGGTCTGTGGGGAGCTGAGGTGGCAGGAGGCCAGGTTGGAGCCATCCCCTGGGATTCTGACCTTGCTGGGGCTGGGTCCTACCAAATTCAAAACCTAGTGCTGAGCTGCGCCCTGGCTCTGGGGGTGGTATCTGGGCCTCTGGCAGGGGCTTGCCAGGGAGGTCTGAAAACATGACCAGCTATATCCTTGGTGGGACTCTATGCAAAATGAAAGTGTGTGTCCCTCGTTCAAAAGTTAAGAATTTCAGGATGGGGAATGCAGAGCATTAACCCAAGGTTGGGTCCTTCGGAGCGAGCCCTGTGTAACTGCAGGTATCACACGTCCGGGAAGCCAGCTGGGAGTTTGCTAGGGCTGCTGTAACACAGTACCATATACTGGGTGAATGAAATGAACAGGAAGTTATTGTCTCACTGTTCTGGAGGCCAGAGATCTGAGACCAAGAGCAGGCTCGACTCCTGCAGAGGGCTCTGAGGGAAGTCCTGGCACAGGCCTCTGTCCCCACTCTTTGACGTTCCCAGGGTTGTCGAAGCATAACCCCTTCTTTGCCTTCATCACACCCTCTTTGCTCTGAGCATGTCTGTCTCTGTGCCCAAGGTTCCCCTCTTAAAATGACACTGGTCATACTGGATTAGGGGCCACTACCATAACCTCGTTTTAACCTGATGACCTCTGTAAAGACTGTTTCCAGATAAGGCCACATTCTGAGGTTCTGGGGTTAGAACTTCAACTTTTTTTGGTTTTTGGGGGAGGGCAGGGAACACAATTCAGCCTCTAACCATGGCCCCACTGAGCAGCCTCCTTAGGTTCAGTTCAGCTTAGTGGACATGGGCAGACACCAGTTCTGTGCCTGGCTCCCTCCTGGGGCAAGTGACCCTGCCCTGTGGGAACCTCCTGTCCCCACGGAACCCCCTGGTAGGAGGCAGGGTGGACCCTCTGGACCTGATGGCTCGCAGGTCTGTGCCCTGCCTCAGTGGACTGGGGGTCCTCAGTGTGACTTTGGGAGGGTACCAACCCTGGCAACCCAGGTCATAACCCAGCTGTCACCCGAGGGCCGGCAGCTCTTCTCTCGACACCCTCACTCGGGTCCTGCAATGGGGCTCCCGGGGCAGCCACTGCCTGGGAATGACAACTGATGGCATCCCTTTCTCAACACCAACGGGGCTTGCATTGGAGGATGACACCAAGGGGGCTGCGTTGCGAGTCCCTTGTGATCTGGCGCTGCCACTCACTAATGGTGTAGTCTGAGCACCCCTCTCTTCCTCTGGCCTCTGTCTCTTCGCCTGTGGCATCTTGTCATTAGGACCCACCTCGTGGTTCTGCTGTGACTTCTGGAAGTCCCCACAGAGCCTGGAGCCTGCGGGCTCGGGAAGAGGCAGCGCCTGGATCCAGATCCTCCTGGGAGGTGCGGAGCCTCACACAGCCCCCTCGGGGGCAGACGTGTTTGGGGCATGACTGGTGGGGGTGGGGACGGGAGGAGTGGGCTGGGCCCTGGGTCCTCCACCTGGTGGACACCTGAGGCCCTTGTGTTTTGGCTCACGCCAGGGATTGTGTCATCCATTCTTTCTGAATGAACACTAATCACCTCCGAGAAAAAGTGCCAGCTGCGGGATTTGGGCCCGTTCCCTCTGATTGCTTTTCTTTTTCTTTTTTCTTTTTATGAGTGTGATGTACTCGGGAGGGACAGGTGAGGAGGAGGCTGTTCTCCTTTTAAGGGCAAGGCGTCTCCCCTGCCCTGACTCACCCGCCTCGCTTTTTGGCCCCCAAGCACGCTCCTTGCCTGTTAAAACTGTCCCAGGCACCGCCCCCCGCCCTGCATGTTTGGGAGGCTGACTTGGCGGTGAAGTCATCCTTGGCTCGGTCCTCAGACAAGCATCTTCTTGTTTGTCCTACTGGGTTCTCACTGGCACCCCAGCTCCACCCAGGCTGGCACATGGGCTGGGACCCTGGACAAGGGGTCGGTGAGCGGGACTGGGCACCAGGCCCCTCTGGTGCTGGCTTTTATCTGGTCCTTAACTCAGCCCCTGCAGGCTGAAGCTGATGCTGGGCCAGATCCTGATGTGGGTCCTGGGGATACGGGGATGAGGGTCTTCTCAGACCCTGATGGGCAAGGGGAAGTGTACACACAGAAAGTTCCAAACCCTGGACTATTTGTGCAAAGCATGTGGCACACCGAGGAGGTACCTGACTACTCAGGAATCGGGGGAGGCCTTCTGGGAAGGCGATGCTTGGAAGAGTCTTGAAGGATGTACTAGATGACACCAGGAAAGGAGAGGGGGTGGATTGATCAGAGGGAATGGCATGTGCAAAGGCTCAGAGGTATGTGTAGGGAGCAAGGGCAGGGAGAGATGAGTGAGCGGGGAGGCATGGCTGGGCAGCAGAGGGCTCTGTGCCATGCCATGTAGCTTAGACCACGACACTGGGGCTATAGAAGGATCTGGAGCTAGAGAGTGAAATGACTAGGTTCAGTTTTTAGGTCAGTGATCTGGCAGCTGGGTGAGGAAGGTGGACGGAGGGTGGTGACAGGTGGCAGGAAGCCCAGTGGGAAGTTGTTGAAATAGTCCAGGGGAGACAGGAGAGGTTCTGGACCAGGGCAGGGCAAGGGCAGAGGGGAGGGTTTAGGACCTGGAGCTCAGGTGGTGCTGATGGAGCAGGGAAGAGAGACACAGACTTGCGTGTGTTTTCACCCCCAGGCTGGGCAGGCTGGGCTGGAGAGTGATGCCGTTGGACTGAACAGGAGCCCAGTTGATCGGGACCTGGCTGGAGAGGAAGACAGGTGCCTTTCTCAGCTGACAGTGCTTTCTGCTGGCTTCTGACCTCAGTGCCACTTCTCTGCGATATCCCCCACTGGCCAGCTTGCCCAGATGTCACCCCTTACATCACAAGACCCAAAGTGCGTGCATGTCCGTGCTGTCAGGTGTGTCTCCCAGGACCCCTCCTGGAGGATGAGGAGGGAAGCGCAATGCCCCCATTGCATGGATGAGGGCACAGCTCACAGAGGCTGGGCGACTCCCCATGCTTTCCTGCTTCTAGAGGGTGGGGGGCTCACATGGCTCTCCCACTGCACGGCAGCACCCCCAACATGGGTGCTTTTGGTTTGCACAGGAGAATACAGGCCCCATCGCTCTGTCCAAGAGAGCAGTGGTGTCCGAGCCGGGTGGAGGGGTCAGCTCTGGGCTTTCCCGCTTCCCACAAGGTGACCTTGGGCAAGTTACTCGGCTGCTCTGTGCTTTAAGTTCCTTACCCGTAAGGAGGGGCTGTTCTCACTGGGCAGGGGATACTTAAATGGAATCACATTGGCCTGCACATGGCTGACACGTTCCCTCGTGTATTATCCCTACGCACGAAGCCCCCGCCACCCTGGTACCTTAGGATGTGTTGAAAAGACTCCCATCTCCCATCCTCCAAGTCCTTGTCTGCCAGGGCATCCAACCCCCACCTGGAAAGTGAAGGACCCCGACTCCCAGAGTCTCTAAATAGCGGCCGCACTCATGCTGGAGAAACCGCTGTGTGACTGGGTGAGTCGTGTCATCTGGCCTGAAAGGCCCATTACAGAGCTCTGAGGCTGGGGCCTGGCAGCTTTGTCGCCTCCCCCAGGCCCCGATTAACTGGGCTCCTGTTCAGTCCAACGGCACGGCTCTCTGGCCCAGCTTGGGGGTGAAAGCACACGCAGTCTGTGTCTCTCTTCTCTGCTGGAAAGCAGTGGGTGAAAATAAATGCATGATAAAGCCACCAGAGAGAGGCATTTCAGGCTGGGTGCAGTGGCTCACGCCTGTAATCCCAGCACTTTGGGAGACTGAGGTGGGCAGATCATTTGAGGCCAGAAGTTCGAGACCAGCCTGACCAACATGGTGAAACCCCATCTCTACTAAAAATACAGAAATTAGCCAGATATGGTGGTGCACGCCTATGGTCCCAGTTAATCAGGAGGCTGAGGCACAAGAATTACTTGAACCTGGGAGGCGGAGGTTACAGGGAGTTGAGATCGTGCCACTGCACTCCAGCCTGGGTGACAGAGCCAGACTCTGTCTCAAAAAAAAAACCAAAGAGACGTTTCTGCATGTCTGCAGTAGGAGGGCTGCTGTGTATCCAGTTCACTAAACTTCATCATTCATTCGTCCTTTTGGTCTCTTTGAATAAGTTGAGCAAGGACTTAGAAGTCATAACTCCTCCAGTCTCAAGATAAGCCTAAGAAATGGTTAGGCTCATGCAATGCGGCTTTACCCATCCATAAGAACGATGTCCTAGGTCACTATTCAGGAGCGTGGAGCTAGATCCACATTATATTGTGGAATTTAAAGAAGCCAGTTGCTAAACAGAATCTAGGGTATGACCCTATTTCAGTAAAATATTCATCACCAAAATGCCCAGAGACAGTCCAGAGAGAAACCCACCACCATAGTATCAGGAGCTCTTTCTGGATGGGGATTTACAGGTGACCTTGCCTTCTGATTTATACCTTTCAGGATTATCTAGAATAGGGGTTGCAAACTATGGCCCAGGAGCCAAATGCAGCTGGTGGCCCGTTGTTATACTAGCCCATGAGCTAAGGATGGCTTTTACCTTTTGAAATGATTGTAAAAACAACAAACAAACAGACAAAACCAGAAGATTATGCTGTAGCGAGCACGTGACCCACAAAATCTAGATTATTTAAGCTCTGCATAGAAAACTAATTTGCCAATCTTTGATCTAGAAAAACATTAACATTGACATGTGCTAGTGCTATCATAAAAACAGCAAATTGTTTCCTTTTCAGAAGGTAATAAATTTGCAAGTAGATGCATCAGAATCCTCTTTCTTTCCTTCCTTCCTTCCTGCTTGCTTTCTTTCTTGCTTTCTCTCTCTCTCTCTCTCCCTCCCCTCTCCTCCCCTTCCCTCCCCTCCCCTCCCTCCCTCCCTTCCTTCCTTCTTTCCTTCCTTCCTTCCTTCTTTCCTTCCTTCCTTCCCCCCGCCTCTCCCTTTTTTTTAGACAGTTCTTGTTCCATCACTCAGGCTGGAGCGCAATGGTGCGATCTGGGCTCATTGCAATCTCTGCCTCCTGGTTCGAGTGATTCTCCCACATCAGCCTTCCCAGTAGCTGGGATTACAGGTGCATGCCACCATGCCTAGGTAATTTTTGTATTTTTTGGTAGAGACACAGTTTCACCATGTTGGCTAGGCTGGTCTCGAACTCCTGACCTCAGGTGATCCACTCTTCCTGGCCTCTGGGAAGTACTGGGATTACAGGTGTGAGCCCAGAATCATTTCCTTCTATTCAACAACACCCCTATGGGTTGAGCACTGTGCTAGACTCACCCCTCCTTCCCTCCCTTTCTCCCTTCTTTCCCACTTTCCTTCCTTCCTCTCTCCCCTGCTCTAGCCTCCCACCTTTCCCCCCTCGCTTCTTCTCTCCTCCCTCCCTGCTTCCTTCCCTTCTGTATCCAGACTTTTCCTGAGCACCTTCTATGTGCCAGAGGCTTACAAACTGATGGGAGACAAATCAGGAACAAGTCATCATCGCATATCGTCCTTAGGGCCACAGTGCACCTGTTCAAGGGGGAGAGGCCACCAGGGTGGGGACACTGGCTGTGCCTGGAGTTGGTAAAGGGTGCTCCAAGGATGTAGCTCGGGATCTCCCACAGTCATCTTGGAGCCAGAACAGGCCCTCAGAAAGGCTATTCAAAACACCAGGGCCCCGAGGCTGGCCCCCAGCAAAGAGTGCTTGGAGTCCTCCAGACCTGAGTGACCAGGTGGTACTTTGTGACCACATAGAGACTTGTTTGAGGACTTTCAGAGTTGAACATCCACACAACAGGAGCAGAATGTTGGGCCAGTAGAGGACCAGCAGGATCCATGGCCAATCCCGGGGGGTAGGTATCCCCCAGGGGTCCCAGTAGCAATGACAGACACACAGGCAGCCTCACACGGCCACCGGGCAGGATGGGGCAAGGCAGGCAGCTGGCAGCAGGGGGCTGTTGCAATCATGCCCTGCTCCTGCCCAGCCTGCTTCCTGCAGCCATGCCTGAGGCCAGTACCTCCCTCCTGTCAACTGGACTGGTTCCCTCTGTCAAACCAGTAGAGGGAATTGGGAAACGATGGTGGGGCAGGGGTGGGAAGCTGGGGGACACCCCTTCCGTCTTCTTAATCACTGCGTCTAACTTTCAGTACATCTTTCGAGCCTTACTCATGCCTGAGATTACCATGACGCTCCTAGCATCCAGGACACCTGAGGCACAGAGCCAAGCAGGCAGGGAGGCACTGACCTTAGGATGCCTGCCTGCTGCCCCCTCTCCGGGGTGCAGGGTTTCAGAGAATGAGCCAGATGAGCAGGCCAGTCCCAGCAGTGCCCTCACTGGCCCAGGATTTCCAAGCCGGGGCTTTGGCGAAACAAATTGGTTGGAATCCCAGATCTGCCTCTGTGTGACCTTGGACAAGTTACTTCACCTCTCTGAGCCTCAGTTTCCTTATCTTCAAACGGGGATGATGTCCCCATGTATACACAAAGACTGAATGCATACATAATGTCCATAAGCACTCAGGAGGCTTGCAATAGACATTCATTCCCTCCTTTCTAGGCGCAGAAGGAAACTATGTGAAGCCAGATTCTGCCCGCCAGGAGTTGCCGATGTTGCTAGGACAAAGCTACGCCCTTGAGACAATCAGATGCACTCACGGAGCTGAATAACACCCCAAGACTTTGTCCTGCCCTCGGACACAGACGTTTACCTCCCAGACTTCTGCAGCTCCCTGAGGTCACTGCTAACGATGCCCTGGTCACGTTGGGTCTCTGGACAGTTCAACACGCCGGGCACCATGGCAGGGCCTTTGTGCAGGGGCTTTTGTTTTCTTCTATGAAGACAGCACTGGGTGGGCACAGGCGCCTCTATGTGCCTGGAGCACTGCCCTTGCCACCTAGCCCTGCCCCCCACCCAAACTTGCATCCAGGAGGGTGGTCCCCACAGTTGCCCTCAGAGTTTAGAAGCCCAACCCAGTTTTTGCAACACCCCAGCAAGACTCTATTCCAAGTGGTATTAGGAAACTCTCTAGGCAAGATCGAATTGGGTTCACTTTAATTAAAAAAGAAACGACAGCCACCTGGCACTCTAGTGGGTGGGAAGAGGAGGGAGGGAATGGCAGGAAGTGAAGCCAACAGCCCCAAGTCCCCAAGGTCTGGGTTCCCAGGAGGCTCGACCCTCTGGCACTTTGTTTCCTGGGAAGCCTCCCCTCTCCCGGAAGGGGTTGATGGCTCTCTCCTCAGTGTGCCCACAGAGCTGGGAGCCCTTGTGGAGCCTGTCACAGTGCTCTGCAATGACTAGGTCACATGCCGCTCTGCCCTGTTGGGCGGGGCTCCATCCCCTTGGAAGCCCATCTTCTCTGCCAATCTTGGCTGGAAGGTTGGCGGTATGTAGCACACGGATGTCAAGCCAGACGTGAATATAGGTCAGAGCATCCATCCTTGTTCTCACATTCCTTCCTCTGCAACAACTTCCTTGTCCCCCACTTTTTTTCCTGCTTTACTGGGTAGAGTTAGGTGTTTTGCTTTGTTTATCTCAGCCATTCAAATGGGTGTATAATGGCACAGTGTGCAATAGGCATGGTGAGAACAGACATCCTTATCTTGCTTCTGATTCTAGGTAGGAAGCATTTAGTCTTTCACCATTAAATATGATGTTAGCTGTAGGTTTTTCATAGGTATTCTTTTTTTTTTTTTTTTTTTTTTTTTGAGATAGTCTTGCTTTGTCACCCAGGCTGCAGTGCAGTGGCGCAATCTCAGCTCACGGCAACCACTGTCTCCTGGGTTCAAGCAATTCTCCTGCCTCAGCCTCCTGAGTAGCTGGGATTACAGGTGCCTGCCATCACGCCCAGCCAATTTTTTTTTTTTTTTTTTTTTTGTATTTTTAGTAGATACGGGGTTTCACCATGTTTGGTGAGGCTTGTCTCGAACTCCTAACCTCAAGTGATCCACCCGCCTTGGCCTCCCAAAGTGTTGGGATTACAGGCATGAGCCACTGCACCCAGTCCATAGATGTTCTTTATCAGGTTAAGGAAGTTCCCTTCTATTCCAAGTTTGCTGAGATATTTTGTTATGAATGGGTGTTGAATTTTGTTGAATGCTTTTCCTGCATCTATTGAGATGGCTTTGTAATTTTTTTCCTTTATCTGATCATATGGTGTAGAACAGGAATTGATTTCTGGATGTTACACCAACCTTGCATTACTGGGATGAATCTTACTTGGCCATGATGTATTATCCTCTGTAAATACTGCTGGGTTTGATTTGCTCTTTGTTAAATATTTTTGTATCTATGCTCGTGAAGAATATTAAGGTATAGTTTTCTTTCTTGTGATTTATCTGTCTGGCTTTGGTATCAGGGTAATAGTAGCCTCAGAAAATGAATTTGGAAGTGCTTCTTCCCCCTGTATTTTCTGAGTTTCCGTAGAATTGGTAGCATTTCTTCCTTAAATATTTGATAGGATTCACCAGTGAAACCATCTGGGCCTGGCCTTTTCTTTGTGGAAAAGTTTTTAATTGCTAATTTGTCTACTCAATATAGATATATTTAGATCTATGTCTTCTTGAGTCAGTTGTGGTAATTTTTATTTTTCTGCATGTTTGCCCATTTTCTTTATGTTTTCAAATTTGTTGGTGTAAAGTTTTTTTACAATATTCTCTTGTCCTTTTTTTAAATTTATCTTTATTTTGTGATAGCTTTATGGAGGCACAATTAGCAGACAATAAAGTACACATATTCAAAGGGCACAATTTTATATGTTTTGACATACAAACATGTGAAGGTATCACCACCTCATGATAATAACAAATTCACCACCCCAAAAGTTTCCTATCCCATTGTATATTCCATTGTAGCTTTCATCTCTTAAAATTCCACACTTAGGCTGGGCGTGGTGGCTCACGTCTGTAATCCCAGCACTTTGTTTGTGGATCACCTGAGGTCGGGATCCACAGGTAGATCACCTGAGGTCGGGAGTTCGAGATCAGCCTGACCAACATGGAGAAACCCGTCTGTACTAAAAATACAAAAATTAACCGGGTGTGGTGGTGCATACCTGTAATCCCAGCTACTCAGGAGGCTGAGGCAGGAGAATCGCTTGAACCCGGGAGGCGGAGGTTGCAGTGAGCTGAGATCGCATCATTGCACTCCAGCCTGGGCAACAAGAGTGAAACTCCTCAAAAAAAAAAAAAAAAAAAAAAAAAAAAAAAAAAAATCCCACTTAACATGTTCAATCTTTCCTCTAGTTTTTAAACATATGGAATACAGCTATATGTTTTCATGTCATTATCTGCAATTCTAACATCCATGTCAATTCTGGGTCCATTTCAATGGAATGATTTTTCGGTTCATCATGGGTGGTGTTTTGTTTCATTATGCATGCCTAGTAATTTTTAAAATTTATTTTAGGGCCTGTAATTCCAGCACTTTGGGAGGCTGAGGGGCAGATAACCTGAGGTCAGGAGTTCGAGACCAGTCTGGGCAACATGGTGAAACCCCATCTCTACTAAAAATACAAAAAATGAGCCGGGCATGGTAGTGGGCACCTGTAATCCCAGCTACTTGAGAGAATGAGATAGGAGAATCGCTTGAACCCAGGAGGCGGAGGTTGCAGTGAGCTGAGATTGCACCACTGCACTCCAGCCTAGGCAACAGAGTGAGACTCTGTCTCAAAATACATATATACGTATATTTGACTTTTCTTTTCTGTGACACAGCCTTAGGAGGTCCTGACAACATGTGCCCCATCCCTAATAATTTTTGACTTGTGAATTTTACCTCGTTGTATGCTAAGTACTTTGTATTCCTGCAAGTATTCTTGAGTTTGTTCTTTTTTTTTTTTTTTTTGAGACCGAGTCTCGCTCTGTCACCCAGGCTGGAGTGCAGTGGCACGATCTCAGCTCACTGCAAACTCCGCCTCCCGGGTTCACGCCATTCTCCTGCCTCAGCCTCCCGAGTAGCTGGGACTACAGGCGCCTGCCACCACGCCCGGCTAATTTCTTGTATTTTTAATAGATACGGGGTTTCACCATGTTCGCCAGGATGGTCTCCATCTCCTGACCTCGTGATCCGCCCGCCTCGGCCTCCCAAAGTGCTGGGATTACAGGCGTGAGCCACCGCGCCCGGCCAAGTTTGTTCATTTTTTCTGGGACACAGTTAAGCTACTCGGAAGCAGCTTCATCCTTTCGGGTCTTGCCCTTAAGGTTTGTAAAATGAGACCAGAGCAGCATTACTACCAAGTCCAGACGCTTCTCAATACTTTACACAATGTCCGATGAATTCTGAGGCTTTTCAGTCTGGCCAATGGAAACAGGCACTATTCCCAGCCTGTGTGATCTCGAGTTACTATTTTCTCTAGTCCATTACGATGGTTCTTTCCACGGTCTCAGGTAGTTTTCCAGCACTCATGTACCAATCAATTCTCGAATGCGTATTTGATGGGGACCCTCTGCAGAACGCTGAGATTCCTTCTCTGGGCAGCTCTCTTCAGTACTCTGTCCTGCAACTCTGGCCAACTTAGTCTTCCCAGACTTTCAGCTCTATATTCTCAACTCAGGGAGCTGGCTGGGCTCCACCTGGGTCTCCCCTCCCTGTGCTGCAGCCCGGAAACTCATTCAAGGCAATGAGCTTCAGTAATTGCAGGACTCACTTCATTTGTTCCCTACCTTTTTTTTTTTTTTGGAGATAGAGTCTCATTCTGTTGCCCAGGCTGGAGCGCCATGGTGCAATCTCAGCTCACTGAAACCTCTGCCTCCCGGGTTGAAGCAATTCTACCGCCTCAGCCTACCAAGTAAGCTGGGATTACAGGCACCCACCATCATGCTGGGCTAATTTTTGTATTTTTGAAGAGACAGGGTTTCACTATGTTGGCCAGTTTGGTCTTGAACTCCTGACCTCAGGCGATCCGCCCGCTTGGCGGGATTACAAAGTGCTGGGATTACAGGTGTGAGCCACCGTGCTCAGTCTGTTCCCTATCTTTCAGGGATCTTTGTTGCCTACTATCCAATGTCTTGACAACTTTTATTTCATCTATTTTGTTTGCAACTCCAGTTGTTTTCAGTAGGAGAGTAAATATGGCTCCTGTGATTTCATTTTGGTTGTAAGTGGAAGTCATTGTTTTAATGTCTGTAGGATTCATAGTGCTGTCACCATTTTATTCCTGATACTGGTAATTTGTGACTTCTTCCCCCACTTCTTTTTTTTTTTGGATCAGTTTAGCTAAAGGTTTATCAATTTTATTAATCTTTACAAAGAATGAGCTTTGAGTGTCATTAATGTTTTTAACATTTATTTGTTTTCTACCTTATTAATTTCTGTGCTTCTCTTTATTCCTTTCTATTACTTATTTCAGGTTTAATTTGCTTTCCTTTTTTCAGCTTCCTAAGTTGAAAGCTTAGATAATTATTTTTATGCTTTCTTCATTTCTAGTATAAGCATTTAAAGATACAAATTTCCCTCTATACTCTGCTTTAACTAAATCCTGCAAAATTTGGTATGTTGTGTTTTTAGGGCAACATATTTTTCTAATTTCCTTTGTGATGTCTTCTTTTGGACTGGGAGTTATTTAAAAGCATATTGTTTAATTTTCATGTTTTGGGGATTTCCTACATTCCGTTTTGTGATATACACTTTAAAATAATTATATTCTGCTTTTGTTAGGTGGAGTTTTATAAATGCCAATTAGGTCAAGTTTCTTGATAGTGTTGTTTTACATCCTTTCTGATTTTCTGACTACTTTTTCTATCAATTACTAGGAAAGGAATATTGAAATCGTTATGCATTT
Organism: Rhinopithecus roxellana; assembly: GCF_007565055.1. Classification (NCBI taxonomy): domain Eukaryota; kingdom Metazoa; phylum Chordata; class Mammalia; order Primates; family Cercopithecidae; genus Rhinopithecus; species Rhinopithecus roxellana. Next base: position 8,081,454 of record NC_044560.1, on the reverse strand, counting down.
GGGGGCATTGTTATCATATGTGTAGAGATTTATAATTGCTATATCTTGATGCCATATTGACTCTTTCATTATTATGAAATGTTCTTCTTTTGTCTACAGTAATACTCCTTGTCTCTAAGTCTATTTTGTTTGTTGCTAATATGGCCAGCCCAGCTCTCTTGGGCCTCTATTTGCATGGTATATCCTTTTCCATCCTTTTACTTTCTTGTAGACAGAATATAGTTAGGTCTTGCTTTCTAATTCAATCTGAAATATCTCTGCCTTTTGGTGGGAGGTTAGTTCATATTCACATTTACTGTAATTATTGACATGGTGAGAATTGGTCCACAATTTTGCTATTTGTTTTCTACTTGTCTTTTCTTCTTGTTGTTCCTCTGTTCCTTCTTTTTTCTTTTTTTTTTTTTTGAGACGGAGTGTTTGCTCTGTCACCCAGGCTGGAGTACAGTGGCACGATCTGGGCTCACTGCAAGCTCCGCCTCCTGGGTTCACACCATTCTCCTGCCTCAGCCTCCCAAGTAGCTGGGACTACAGGTGCCCGCTACCATGCCCGGCTAATTTTTTGTATTTTTAGTAGAGGCGGGGTTTCACCGTGTTAGACAGGATGGTCTCGATGTCCTGACCTTGTGATCCGCCTGTCTCGGCCTCCCAAAGTGCTGGGATTACAGGCGTGAGCCACCGTGCCTGGCCTCTGTTCCTTCTAAACTACTAATTTTGTGTTAAACAAATATTTAAAGTATATCATTTAAATTCTCTTCTTTCATATTTTTGTAGATTTTTAGTGATCATTCTAGGTATTGTAATATGCATCTTTACCTTATCAAAATCTACTTTATATTAATAATGACTAACTCCCACCAACTCTGTGCCAGCATATTTTCCTCACCCTCCTTTATGCTACCGTTGTCATACATATGACATCTATTTACACTGTAAACCCAATGATACACTGTTGCAGTTTTTGCTTTAAATAGTCATATATCTTTTAAAGAAATTAAGAAAACAAAAGAAAAAACAGATCACGTATTTACCACTTTCATTCCTACCTGTGGAGCTAGCTGGATGACCCTCAGGTATGCTTTTTCTTTAGTTTATAGTTTTTACTCAATTTTCTTTTAGTCTTTAACCTTTTGAGTTTTACTGCAATGAAATGTGTCACCAACATACTTTTTTTAGATGCGTATTTTACCTCACTCTGTCACCCAGGCCAAAGTGCAGTGGCATGGTCTCGACTCATTGCAACCTCTACCTCCCAGGTTCAAACGATTCTCCTGCCTCAGCCTCACAAGTGGCTGGGATTAAGGCACACGCCACCACGCCCAGCTCTTTTATTTTTATTTTTATTTTTTTTATTTTTAGTGGAGATGGGGTTTCACCATGTTGGCCAAGCTGGTCTCAAAGTCCTGACCTCCAGTGATCCACCTGCCTCAGCCTCCCAAAGTGCTGGGATGACAGGTGTGAGCCACCACACCTGTCCCCACCAACGCATTGTAATTTTTCTGTAAATGTCTTTATTTCACCCTTATTTTGAAGAATAGTTTTACTACATAGAGAATTTTTTTGTTGACAAGATTTTTTTTTTTTTCTTTGAGTACTTTGAATACTTCATCCCACGTCATCCCAATGTCTTCCGGCCTGTATTGTCTCTGGTGAGAACTCAGCTGCCTATCTTTTTTTCTTTTTTTTGAGATGGAGTTTTGCTCTGTCACCCAGGCTGGAGTGGTGCACTGGCACAATCTTGGCTCACTGCAACCTCCACCTCCCGGGTTCAAGCGATTCTCTTGCCTCGGCTTCCCAGTAGCTGGGGTTACAGGTGTGCGCCATCATGCCTGGCTAATTTTTGTATGTTTAGTAGAGATGGGGTTTTGCTGTGTCAGCCAGGTTGGTCTCAGTGGCTCATTGTATCATTATCTTCTACATGTGATGTGTGGCTGTTCTGCGGCTGTTGCCAGGACTGTGTCTTTCAGCAGTTTGACCACGATGTATCTATGTGTGATTCTCCTGTTTCGTCTTCTTGTTTCGCTTCCTGGATCTGTTAGTCAATGATTCTCACCAAATTTGGAGAGACACTGGCCATTGTGCTTCTAATCCTTTTCCACCCACTTCTCTCTTTTCTCTCCTTTTGGGACTCAACGCTCTGCCACCGGAACTCTGCGGGGGTTGAGGAGTTCCTGCACAGGTTCTAGTTTCAGGCATGCTAAGGAGAGGGAGGAAGTTTTCACGTGTCCCAGGCTTTTCATTTTCCCTGGGCCCTCCCACATTTATGCTTAGTTTGGCAGTCACCTGAAGATGCGTAAAGAGTTTATTGTCTCAGCCTTTCTATGGTTCTATCACCTTTAACATCTTCCTGTGAAATATGCCACCTTTGAACCATGTTCACCATTGCCAGTAAAGCTGTAGGTTTTTATTACCCTTACTGGGAGAATAGGAACACCCCCAGGTGTGAAGGTCAAAAATTTCATTCCTATTCTTAGCAGCCATTTTTTCCTTAGAGTGAAGACTTGTTAAGTTGGCATCTGCCTTTGGTCATTTTCCAGTGCCTTGAAATAGTTATTTTCAAAATAATTTTGTCCAGTTTATACTTGTTTTATGTGGAAGAGAGTAGTTTAATGCTGACATTACTGGAAATCTTGCTGTTCTTATTTTTTCAGGATTGTATTTTATTATGTAACTAAAACAAATTCATTGTAAACGTTTAGAAAATAAGATAACTTCCTCAAATCACTCATAATCGATTGCCTAGGGATAATTACTATTGGCATTATAAATATATCCTTCTTTCATAAATTTTTAAACATAGGCATTTATAAAAAATGAAAATGAGACCATTTGACATACACTTAAAAAAAAATTGAGGTGGCCTGGCATGGTGGCTCACGCCTGTAACCCCAGCACTTTGGGAGGCTGAGGTGGGTGGATCATGAGGTCAGGAGTTCGAGACCAGCCTGGCCAACATGGTGAAACCCCATCTCTACTAAAAATACAAAAATTAGCCGGGCGTGGTGGTACGCACCTGTAATCCCAGCTACTACCACTACTACTAGGGAGGCTGAGGCAGGAGAATCACTTAAACCAGGGAGGTGGAGATTGCAGTGAGCTGAGATCGCACCACTGCACTAGCCTGGATGACAGAGTGAGACTGTCGGAAAAAAAATTGAGGTAAAAATACATAACAAACATAAAATTGACCATTTATACCGTTTTAAGTGCATAAATCTGAAGCATTAAGTACATTAAGTACATCTCAAGCACTTTTTCATCTTTCCCAGCTGAAACTCTGTATCCATTAAACACTAAGTCCAGCCAGGTGCAGTGACTCATGCCTGTAATCCCACTTTGGAAGGCTAAAGCAGAATTGCTTGAGCCCAGGAGTTCAAGACCAGCCTGGGTAACATAGTGAGACCTCATCACTACAAAAACAAAAATAAACTAATAAACGGCTCTCCCCTCCAAACACAAATCACTAAGTCCACATTCTCCCTCTCCCCAGCTCCTGGCAACCACCATTCTATTTTCTGACTCCATGAATGTGGCTACTCTGGGCATTTCATATAAGTGGAATCATGCAGTATTTGTCTTTTTATTTTATTTTTGTTTTGAGACAGGATCTCTGTCTGTCACCCAGGCCGGAGTGCAGTGGCACGATCTTGGCTCACTGCAGCCTCAACCTCTTGGGCTCAAGTGATCCTCCCACCTCAGCCTCCCAAGTAGCTGGGACTACAGGTGTGTGCCACCACATCCAGGTAATTTTTTGTAGAGAAGGGGTTTCGCCATGCTGCCCCGGCTAGTCTCATACTACTTACCTCAAGTGATCTGCCTGCCTCGTCCTCCCAAAGTGCTAGGATTTCAGGTGTGAGTCACTGCGCTTAGCCCTTTTGCCCATTTATTTTTATTTTTATTTTACATTAAGTTCTGGGATACATGTGCAGAATGTGCAGGTTTGCCCCTTTCTTTCCTTCCTTCCTTCCTTCCTTCTTCCCTTCCCTTCCCTTCTCTTTCTTTCTTTCTCTCTCTCTCTCTCTCTCTCTCTCTCTCTCTCTCTCTCTCTCTCTCTCTCTCTTTCTTTCTTTCTTTCTAGACAGTCTCTTACACTGTCGCCCAGGCTGGAGTGCAGGGGCGTGATCTCAGCTCACTGCAACCTCCACCTCCTGGGTTCAAGTGATTCTCCTGCCTCAGCCTCCTGAGTAGCTGGGATTACAGGCACCTACCATCAGGCCCAGTTAATTTTTGTATTTTTAGTAGAGACAGGGTTTCACTGTGTAGGCCAGGCTGGTCTTGAACTCCTGACCTCCTGATCTGCCCGCCTCAGCCTCCCAAAGTACTGGGATTACAAGTGTGAGCCACCACACCTGGCCAGTTTTGCCCATTTCTTAATCAGATCGTTTGAATTTTTGTTGTTGAGGTGTGGGAGTTATTTATATTCTAGATATTAATCCCTTATCACGTGAATGATTTACAAATATCTTCCTTCTCCCATTCCATGCATTGCCTTTCCAGTCTGTACACAGTGCTCTTTGATGTACAAGAGTTTTTTATTTTAATGAAATCCAACTTATCTGTGTTTCCTTTTGTGCCTTTTGTGTCAAAGCCAAGAAACCATTGCCAAATCCAATGTCATGAAGCTTTCCCCCCATGTTTTCTTCTAAGAATTTGAAAGTTCTAGCTCTCACGTTTAGGTCTTTGATCTATTTTTGGTTATTCTTTGTATATAATGTAAGGTAAGGGTCCAGCTTCATTTCTTTTTGTTCTTTTCTTTTTTGCATGTAGATATCCAGGTTTACCAACATCATTTATTGAAAAGACTCTCCTTTCCCTACTGAATGGTCTCGGCACCCTTTCTGAAAACCCATCCGGCATCTATAAGGAACTTAAAAAAATTTACAAGAAAAAACCACACAATCCCATTAAAAAAATAGGCAAAGGACATGAACAGACACTTCTCAAAAGAAGACATATATGTGGCCAATAATCATATGAAAAAAAGTTCAACATCACTGATTATTACAGAAATGTAAATCAAAACCACAATGAGATTCCATCTCACACAAGTCAGAATGACTATTATTTGTTTTTTTGTTTTGTTTTGTTTTTGTTTTTTGTTTGTTTTGTTTTGAGACGGAGTCTCGCTCTGTCGCCCAGGCTGGAGTGCAGTGGCCGGATCTCAGCTCACTGCAAGCTCCGCCTCCCGGGTTACGCCATTCTCCTGCCTCAGCCTCCCAAGTAGCTGGGACTACAGGCGCCCACCAACTCGCCCGGCTAGTTTTTTTTTTTTGTATTTTTTAGTAGAGACGGGGTTTCGCCGTGTTAGCTAGGTTGGTCTCGATCTCCTGACCTCGAGATCCACCCGTCTCGGCCTCCCAAAGTGCTGGGATTACAGGCTTGAGCCACCGCGCCCAGCCAGAATGACTATTATTAAAAAGTCAAAAAAAAAAAAAACAAAAAAAAACCAAAAAACAACAGATGCAAGGTTGTGGAGAAAAAGGAACTCTTATACACTGTTGGTGAGAGTGTAAATTAGTTCAACTAATTGGAAGACAGCGTAGTGATTCTTCAAAGACCAAAATACCATTCGACTCAGCACTCTCATTACTGGGTATATACCCAAAGGAATACAATTGTTCTATTATAAAGACACATGCACGTATATGTTCATTGCAGCACTATTCACAATAGCAAAGATATGGAATCAACCTCAATGCCCATCAATGATAGACTGGCGGTACATATACACTGTGGAATACTACACAGCCATAAAAAAGAACAAGCTCATGTCCTTTGCAGGGACATGGATGGAGCTAGAGGCCATATCCTCAGCAAATTAATGCAGGAACAGAAAATCAAATACCCCATGTTCTTACCTATAAGTGGGAGCTGAATGATGAGAACACATGGACACATAGAGGGGAACAACACACACTGGGGCTTATCAGAGGGTGGAGGATGGGAAGAAGGAGAAGATCTGGAAAAATAACTAATGGGTACTAGGCTTAATACCTGGGTGATAAAATAATCTGTACAACCAACCCTCATGACACAAGTTTATCTGTGGAGCAAAGCTGCACATGTACCCCGACCTTAAAAATGTGTGTGTGTGCTTTTTTTTTAAAGAAAACATTCGACTATTTATGCAGGGGTTTATTTCTGCACTCTCTATTCTATTCCATTGGTCTAGATGTCTGTCTTTATGCCAGTACCACACTGTTTTGATTACTGTATACTTGTAGTAAGTTTTGAAATCAAGAAATGTATTATCTCCAACTTTGTGCCTGTTCAAGATGGTTTTGGTTATTCAGAGTCCCTTAAGATTCCATATCACTGCTAGGATGGATTTTTCTATTTCCATAAAAAATGTTGTTGGGATTTTGATCGGCGTTGGATTGAACCTGTAGATGATATACACTATTTTAAACTATCTTTTCTGCAAAATATTAGGAATATATGAACACTATGTCATAAATATATGTATGTTCTTAATATACTTTAACAACATCATTTGTAATGGCTGCATAGTCTTCTATTGTACGAGTATATTCTAATTTATGTAATCAGACCTTATTGTTTGGCATTTAGGTTAGTTCCCACTTTCTTTTTCTTTTTCTTTTCTTTTCTTTTCTTTTTTTTTTTTTTTTTTTTGAGATGGGAGTCTTGCTCTGTTGCTCAGGCTGGAGTGCAGTGGCACAATCCTGGCTCACTGCAACCTCTGCCTCCCAGGTTCAAGAGATTCTCCTGCCACAGCCTCCTAAATAGCTGGGACTACAGGCAAACGCCACCATACCTGGCTAATTTTTGTTTTCTTGTTTTTGTTAGAGATGGGGTTTCACCACGTTGCCCAGGCTGGTCTCGAACTCCTGACCTCAGGTGATCCACCTGCTTCGGGTTCCCAAAGCTCTGGGATTACAGGCATGAGCCACCATGCCTGGCTCCACTTTTGATATAATAAAGAATGTATAATGACTATCCTTGTCCCATTATCTTTTCAGATATTGTCTTTGGTGGGGGGGATATTCATCACTGAGCTTTAATTATGAGAGAAACCTGGCATGAGAAAGAACTTTAAAACTATTAAGTTGGTGCAATGGCAAAAACTTCGATTACTTTTGCACCAACCTAATATTTTGTTGTATTTCCTCTATTTTACAAATAAAAGACAAAAGCTCCCAAAGGGTAGGTGGTTTATGGATGGCCATGCACCTAGCTGTGGCTGGGTTTGAATCCCGGCTCTGCTCCTAATCAGTGACATGAGTTAGGCTTAAACCTCTCTTCACGAGTAACGGTAACAGTACTTGGCTTACACAGTAAATGAAGTAATTTGGAGCCCAGCACAAAACAGGCACTGAACAAATACTTCTCCCTCTCCTTCTCAGCATTTTTGAAACTAGAACCCAGGATCTATCTTTCTTTCTTTTTCTTTCTTTTTTTTTTTTTTTGAGACGGAGTCTCGCTCTCTCATCCAAACTGGAGTGCAGTGGCCGGATCTCAGCTCACTGCAAGCTCTGCCCTTCGGGTTCACGCCATTCTCCTGCCTCAGCCTCCCGAGTAGCTGGGACTACAGGCGCCCGGACCTCGCCCGGCTAGTTTTTTGTATTTTTTAGTAGAGACGGGGTTTCACCGAGTTAGCCAGGGTGGTCTCGATCTCCTGACCTTGTGATCCGCCCGTCTCGGCCTCCCAAAGTGCTGGGATTACAGGCGTGAGCCACTGCGCCCGGCCTATCTTTCTTTCACTTTTTTTTTTTTTAGGCAGGGCCTCAGTTTGTTGCCCGGGCTGGAGCACAGTGGTGCAGTCACTTGTTCCTGCAACTTCAACCTCCCCGGGATCATGTGATCCTCCCACTTCAGCCTCCGGAGTAGACTGACTGATTTTGTATTTTTTTGTAGCGATAGGGTTTCACCATATTGACCAGGCTGGTCTCAAACTCCTGAGCTCAAGCGATCTGCTCACCTCTGCCTCCCAAAGTGCTGGGATTACAGGCATGAGCCACCCCCCAACCTCTTCTTCTTTTTATGTAACCATAATCCTTATTACTTTAATTAGTTAATTAATATTTGTACTAATTACATTATATTATGTATTATATTTTACTTATATTAATTAATGTTTATGTAATATAAATTATAATTTATGTTATTTGCCACTGTTATTTGTTATGTTATTTGCCACTGTTCTAAGTAATTTATGAATGTTAACTCATTTAATACCTTCTAGCCGAGAAAGCAAAAAAATTAGTTTGGATTGAGAAGGTATAAATCTGGCCAGCTGTTGGTCAGTCTGGAATGACAGACATCAGTAAAGCTGGCTGCAGAGTTACCAGGAAACGTATTTCTCCCAAGGACACCCTACAGCTGTACAAGGTCATAGCAACTCGCATCTTTGAGTGACAATTGCTTTTTTACTCAATGAGAAGAAGACTTGTTCTCTAAAATCAGACTACCGAAGCTTTGCTGTTTGAAATGTTGTCGGTAGGAATTTTGGAGAGAGATGAAATGTATGAATGAAACACCAGGCTCTTGCCCTGAGGGTCTCAGTCACGTCAGCAGAGAGAAAGCCCTGATTTCCAGCCCAGGTGCAGAGCTTCAGATAGCGCTTTCTGGATCCAACATTCCGAATCTAGCTTAATTTTGTAGTTTCCAAGGAAATAGAGCTCTGGGTCCAATTTGTGGTCCAGGCTTGATGTTGATTTTTTTTACACACAGTTCTGCTTTGCTTTGAGCCAATCAAAACATTGTTTCATTTACATTTTACCTGAATTCCATCCTGCTCCAAAATTCCATAGTAGCACCATCCTGTCCACCATTCAGAGTCCCTTAAGATTCCATATCACTGTCCTTTGTTTGGTTCCTCTGGTGCATGTTCTCCTTCATTGCAATGGGCCAATAAATCTGATTTTGTTAGGCTATAGGTGGTCTTACGTTGATTGGGCTAGAACAGAACTTCTTTTGTTTGTTTGTTTGTTTGTTTTTTGAGACGGAGTCTCGTTCTGTCGCCAGGCTGGTGTGCAGTGGCGCTATCTCGGCTCACTGCAACCTCCACCTCCCGGGTTCAAGTGATTCTCCTGCCTCAGTCTCTCAAGTAGCTGGGATTACAGGCACGTGCCACAATACCCAGCTAATTTTTTGTATTTTTAGTAGTCACTGGGGCTCACCATGTTAGCCAGGGTGATCTCGATCTCCTGACCTCGTGATCTGCCCACCTCAGCCTCTCAGAGTGTTGGGATTATGGGCGTGAGCCACCGCGCCCAGCCCAGGACAGAACTTTTAATCCTCAAGTTCAAGGCTTCCCTCAATAACCCTGAGCTGCCTGTCGCCCCTAGTCCAGGCTTCTCAAACTTGAGTTTGCATCAGGAGCACCTGGAGAGCTGGGTCAAGCATAGATTGCTGGCTCCTGCCTCCCAGGGTTTCTGATTCAGTAGGTCTGGGTGGAACCTTAGAAGCTGCATTTCCAACAAATTCCCAGGTGATGCTGATGCTGCTGGTTCCAGGGACCACATTTTGAGAACATTGCCCTAATTAACTGCATCATCTTAACATAATAGAGTTGTAAGGATTAAGCGACAAGTGTGTGAAGAACTCCGTTCAGAATTTGGCATGTACCAAATACTCACTAATGTATACTATTACTATTAATTTTTAAATAAATGACTCAGATTCTCTGATAATCCACTTCCCCCCTCCCACCACTCCATTCTTTCTTTTAATACAGTGATACGTTACTCTTGCAGTCCTTTAACAGTTTATAGCTGGGGGGCAGGAGGACACAGGCAATCAGTTAATTACCACACAAGACTGAATGAAATAAGCTCCTTGCACACATTTTGTTGAAAACACAAATTTGGGCTAAGCTCAGTGGCTCACACCTGTAATCCGGGCACTTTGGGAGGCTGAAGTGGGCGGATCAATTGAGCTCAGGAATTTGAGACCAATCTGGGCAACATAGTGAAACCCTGTCTCTATAAGAAAATGAAAAATAAGCTGGGCATAGTGGTGCCTGTAGTTCCAGCTATTCCCCAGGCTGAGGTGGGAGGATCACTTGAGCCTGAGAGGCGGAGGTTGCAGTAAGCCGGGATCACACCACTGCACTCCTCTAGCCTGGGTGACAGAGTGAGACTCTGTCTCAAAAAAAAAAAAAAAAAAAAAAAAAAAAGAAAGAAAAAAGAAAAAACACACACATACACAAATTTGGAGGCATATTTTAAATGTATAATTTTGTATATTTGCCCCTACTGAGTATTTTTATCACCGACATTTCACCAAATCCTTATGAGAAAACCTCCTGGACCAGGAATAGTAGGTATCTCTATGCTGAATTTTGTTGAACAAATTCTATTGTTGTTCATTCTATTGTTGGACATTTAATTTCTTCCAATTGTTACTAATAAATAACTCTCCTCTGAAGGTTCTTGTTATCTAAACTATTTGCTAGAACCACTAGTGACTTCTTTGGTTTGTTTGAGACAGGGTCTCCCTCTGTCACTCAGACTGGAGTGCAGTGGCACGATCACAGCTCACTGCAGCCTCAATCTAATATTTTGGTATTTTTGTAAAGACGGGGTTTCGCCATGTTGCCCAAGATGGGTCTCAAACTCCTGGGCGCAAGCGATCCTTCCACCTCTGCCTCTCAAAGTGCTGGGATTACAGGTGTGAGTTACTGTGCCCGTCCTGCAAATGACTTCTTAGCCAGAAGGCTTAAAATAGGGAAGAGGACTGGGCATGAACTTTCAAAAGTCTCTTGACAGTTGTGGTCAAATTTCTTTTCATCGTGGAACAGAAAGGTTGCTGGTAAAAGCTTCCAGGTGGTAATATCTGTCCTCCTTTTGGTATATTTCATTCATCCTGAGCACCAGGCAAAGATGGTGGGGATCTGAGCCGCAGCCCTCTGTCTGTTACCTGACCATCTGAGCTCTTCCCTCCGTCTTGCTGCAACCAAATTAACATAGAGACCCGAAATTTCCCGCATCTATTTACCCTTTGAGTCCCTGCTCTGAGGGCAATCTCAGGCCAGTAGTTGCAGTTCAGTGAAGGCCTGAGGTTGGCTTCCTCTCACCGGTCATTAATGGTGCATGAATTTTTTTTAATGGGTTTCCTATGAAGTGTGAGGCAGTTATTTCCTGGTGACTTTTATTGAACCCAAAGCTTGGCAGAAGTTTGAATAAGCCGAGGCAGGTAGTAACAGAGCATGAAGTGGCTAAGTCTGTGGTCAGCCCTCATTTAAAAATAAATCACTTTTCAAAGGGAGTAGTCACCTCCGCTACCATCATCAACGACAAACCAGCTTTACCTGTGCACAGAGAGCCCTCACTGTGGGTGTGCAGCCGCCCTCCCCTGCCCTGTGCCTCGCCTGTGCAGTCCTGCCCTGATTCTAGGGACTTACATCAATCCCACTCAAAAAACCCTCCCAGTTGCCCCCAGCTGAAATTAATCTCCCCACCCCTGAGCGCTGTACTTGGAGCTGAGGTCTTTATACAGCTCATCTCACTCATTGCTCACACAGCCCTGCCAAGAGTTGGTAGTCCCATTTTACAGCCAAGAAAACCGAGGCTCTGAGCAGAGTGGGAACTTGCCCAAACAAGAAAGCAACAGAGCCAGGGTTGGAAGGCAGGTCACTTGTCTCTAGAGGTCAGCTGCCTGTCCCTGCCTGTGTCCAAGGGTCATTTGTGAATCACGTGCATGGCTTGGAATATTTTCCTGCTTACATTGCAGGGGGAGCCCTGGTATGGCAACCCATGTCTGTTGTGTTCAATGATTACCTCGTACCTGGAATGCCCCACTTGCCATTCCCTGGATAACCCGGGCTTAGCACAGGGCTGGGCACACAGCGGGTGCCAGAGATGCTTGAGGAATTGCTTTTTGCTTTTCCTTTTCCTTCCTTCTTCCATCCCTCTGTTCCCAGAAGGAATTATCTTGGATGGCAATGTTTGTTGCAAGAAAAATATTATCGAGGAAGGGGAAATGTCTTCATCTCCACTCTTGTAGATCAACTTTTTGTTTTGTTTTGAGATAGAGTCTTGCTCTGTCGCCAGGCTGGAGTGCAGTGGTGCAATCTCGGCTCACTGCAACCCCTGTCTCCCAGGTTCAAGTGATTCTTCTGCCTCAGCCTCCCGAGTAGCTGGGATTACAGGCGCACGCCACCACACCCAGCTAATTTTTGTATTTTTAGTAGAGACAGGGTTTCACCATGTTGGCCAGGATGGTCTTGATCTCTTGACCTTGTGATCCACCCATCTCGGCCTCCCAAAGTGCTGGGATTACAGGCGTGAGCCACTGCGTCTGGCCTGTAGATCAACTTTTTATAGAGAGAGACCTGAATTATCTAAATCACTCATCCCTAAACCCACTATGATTTTTTTTTTTTTTTTGCCACGAAGTGTGTTTTATTTTCATTATTCATACAAATAATTTTCTATAATATTCCAGGGCAAACCAGAGAATTTGGCAGTCCGATTGGGGGGGTCCCTTCAGAGACCCACAGGCCGGTGGCATCGGCGCAGAGTGCCCAGGTTCACAGTGCAGCTTGTGGCTCGTGTCCATCTTGCAGGTGGCTCTTCCTCCACATCACGACTGGGGTCTCGAAAATGACGGGGGTAGGAAATCCTCCAGGATTTTAGGAAATTTCACTCCGCTTCTCCTGCTCAATGGTCTCTTTGGTCGGCAGGGTGTTCTTCTCCTGTGTCTCTGTTTTCTTCAGCTTGGCCTTATCGAAGCTGGCGATTTCCCCCATGTCTGGTTTGCCATTTTCTTAAAATAATCCGTGTAGTTGGGTTCCGAGCCCAGGATCCTGGTGCTCCCACTCGCGTTGCTGCAGCAAGAGACCCCACTATGATCTTAAAGAAAGCAATACAAACTTTAGGTAGTTCAATATCTAATATTCATAAAAGTTGATGTAGCAGTTTAAGCTATAACATGATATTCCCAGAGTTCCATATGACAAGCACCATCCCCTTCCTTTTCTTCTTTTTCTTTCCTTATGTATTTTCAGAGTTGTCTCCCTGTGCCAAACACCAACCAGGATGGGGATACAGTGGTGACATAGACAGCCTCAGTTTTCTTGGTGCTCACTACTGGGTCAGGATGACAGATGGCTACTGGTCAAGGACCACCCAATAAGAGGTCACTATTGGCCGGGTGCGGTGGCTCACGCCTGTAGTAAGAGGCTGAGGCAGGTGGATCACCTGAGGTCAGGAGTTCAAAACAAGCCTGGCCAACATAGTGAAACCACGTCTCTACTAAAAATACAAAAAGAATAACGAGGTGTGGTGGCAGACGCCTGTAATCCCAGCTACTAGGGAGCTGAGGCAGGAGAATCGCTTGAACCTGGGAGGTGGAGGTTGTAGTGAGCTGAGATTGCACCATCGGCAACAAGAGTCAGGGCAACAAGAGCGAAACTGTCTCAAAAAAAAAAAAAAAAAAAAAAAAACCTCATTATTTAGCATATTTGTAAGACAAATATTGCCTGGATCCTGGACCTGAATTTTCTTCTGCTTCTGGAACAAAAGGGTAGGCACCATCACCAGTGTGTGATTTGCTCTTTAGCAGTCGCTCAGGAATTCCACTGCCCCTCCCAGGCTACCGCCTGGTGGCCTCCCGGATGTCGTTTCCTGGAAAGGCAAGTGTTGAGTTTAGCTGGACTCGGGGGACCTCCCATGGAAAACTGTTGCTCTGTGTGTTGGGCTGAAGTTTACTATTACTCAAACCCAAGCATGGCAGTGTTTTTCAAATAACAGAAAAATAAAACTGATGGATAGACTATTTTCAGCGGTCAGTTTTCCGGTACCCAGCGCTCTTTGTGTAGGTATATGATAGTGTCTGATCTAGCCCCAAATTAAGTTTAATCCACTGATGTTTCATAATGTTAGCTGCAAAGCCACTTGACCGCACTGGGAGCTTCTGGTCTGGGATATCGGAGCAGGAAGCTGCCCTCAGGGCTGCTAGCTCAGTCATCTTCCCATCTTTCCTATGTCCACAGTCCTCCTGGCCCCTCACTGCTCTGCCCCTGGTAAGCTGACCTCCCTGGCCTGGGACAAGCCATGGTTCTGCAGGGGCTTTGCTTGCCCCTTCTCTCTGCCTGGGCAATGCCTGGTTGTCTTTCCCATCTCCCACTCCATTTGTGCTCTGGGAAGTCTTCCCTGTCCCACCCCTGCTCACCCCAGACTGGCTCAAGCCCCCATTGCAAGCTCTTAGAACACCAGAGAGCTCCGCACTAATCACAGCTGTGTTTTAATATTCATTGATGGGATCATTTGATTCATGTCTGTCTTTCCCATCAGAATGTGAAACGTCCGAGGGCAAGAATCAGGAAACCGTGTGTGTGCCTGTGCTAATGTATGCATACACGTCGCATATACATGCTTGTGTGTGTGTGTGTATGTGCACGTGTGCACATGTGTGTACATGTGTACATGTGTGTGTATGCATGTGTGTATGTGTGTTTCCTTACCATAATTTCCATTGTCTGGCATGGTGCTTGACACTCACTAAGAACCCAATAAATATTTATTGATTACATGAGTGTGTAGCGTTGTATTTCTTTAGGATACTTTTGATAGTAGTGACTTCGTTTTAGAGACAGAGAAACTGAGGCCCAAAGATGTGACTTACATCCATCAAGATCCCGAAACTAGAAAGGGGCTGGGCTGGGATTTAAACCCAGGACTCCGACTCAGCCCAGTGACCTTTGCACGACTCTGACTGCCAGCTCCCCTTGAGGTTTGGCGAGTTAAACAGAAGCAGAAAGTTCAGAGGAAATTTACCGCAAGGCAGAGCGTTTACCAGCGGATGACTTCACCTCCATGGCAGTGAAAGGCTTTGCAGAAAAACACTGAAAAGAAAATACCTTCGCAATGAATGAGCTGGGCCGTCCTGGCTCAGGCTGACTCACCAAGAAGTCTTCACTTTATAAGGACTTTACTGGGGCTCCCCTAGGCGTGCCTTTTTGCCCTGTATCTAGGTCTGGACAAGGGTAAGTAGGTGAACACAGGCTGCAGGGCTCACAGCCCCGGCTGGATGTGGGCTCTGGCGGCTGTGTGTCCGGAGCCCTTGCCGTCTCCTCCTGGTGTGTGCCTCCTCTATGCAGTGCCCGTCTCTCCAGCCATCCCTAGTGTGTGCTTATACATGGGTTGCATTAATAGCACCCACCCAATTTCAGTGGATCTGGTTGCCAGGTGCTCCCCTACATGTCTGGCTTCTGCAAAACCTGACCTGGTTAGGTCTGGGAGTTGAGTGTGTCCTGAGTGCTCACAAGTCCCAGCCACAACCACCACCAGCCCCTGCCCCGTTTTGGCCACCCCTCTCCTCTTCTATGCTCTTTGCCCTTGAGGTCACTAAGCAGGTCTGGCCACTGTGGCTGGTGTCCTTTGTGGAAATGTGGAGATTCATCCAAGAAACTGTTTTCTGAAGCTCCCCTCCCTCCCTGGGGCCATGGAGCTGTGTTCTCTGCAGATATGGGGCAAATATTCCTCCCTGGGCAGCACTGCCCAGCCCCTGCCTGGGTCTCCCAACAGCCACCTCTTCATGTGGCACACACTGGGCCCAATCCCATTTCCCTCCTCTCCTTCCAAGCAACCCCCGCCCCTGTGAACTGCTCATACAAATGGAAGCTCGTGTGCTGCCCACTCCCACTGGCAGACCCATCAGACAGTCCTGGGCCATGTTTCGACTGCTGGCAGTGAGAGATAGAGAAGGACCAGCCACTTCCACGTACCCTGAATGCTCTTCACAAACACCTTGGGAGGTCTGATTATTACCCGCCCCTCCCAGAGACGGAAAGGCTGAGGCTGAGAGGCAAAGGCATCTGCCAAAGTTTCACATCCAGAGCAGGCAGGGCCTCACTGATCCCACTTTCCTGCCCTGGTCACCACGGTGTGACGCATTCGCCTGTGAGCTCAGCCTGCAGCAGAGGTTCACATGTGGGGCCAGAAAGGACAGCCCTCTGACAAGAACGCTAGGAATGCAGGAAGGGGCCTTGAGGTGACCTCAGGAATTCTTGGCACCTGCCAGGACAAGTGATGGGAATAGCTGGGAGGGTGACATCCCATCTTGGTAGCCGGTCGTCACCAGCAGCATGCGTTTGTGCTCCATCAGAGCTGGATATGACTAAACTAAGGGCTGAGGGTTAGGAAGAAAAAGCAAGCATGATGTGGCCCAAGGTCACAAGCTCTCTCAGGGGAGGGAAAGGACAGGTGTGAGCCGAGCAGTGACCCCGCAGTCCCCTGAGAGCCAGTGCCTGCTGCCGTGCGAGGACACTATCTATCGTCACCTGGTGTCCGTTCCCCAGGGTGAGGAGCAGACTTCCAGCTTTGTGCCCCATTTCAGCTGTTTCCCAGTTGTGGACCTTGGGCAAGTCACCTCCCTTTCCTGAGCCTCGGAGTCTCATCTGTAAAACAAGAATGTGCGACCCCCTACTTCATAAGGGAGTGAGGAAGACGAAACGAGACAGAGTCATACAGAACTTGGCACATTGTTGGTGTTCAGTAAATGCAGGTTTCTCTCCTCCTTTCACCACATGGCAGCAGTGTCAATTTCCATCCGCTTTGAAGAGAGACAAGCCTAGGTTTGAATCCTACCTCTGCCGTTTCTTGGCTGTTCAATCTTGAGAAGTGATTTCCCCTCCCTGAAGCCCAGCTTCATCTGTAGCGATGGGAATAACACCCTTATATATAAATAACAGTGCCTTAAAAACACAGTAGGTCTTTTAACAAGGCTCACCTAAGGTAGTATATCACGATTTCTAACAGTTTTCAAGCTCTTAGCCAAGGGCCCCGGGGCCTGGTGGGGCAGGGACCGAGTTGTTGCATTTCCAACAAGCTCTTGGTGATGCTGGTGCTGTGGATCTGGGGACCACGCTTTGAGTCAAGTGGTAACAGAGGAAGGCCAATGGAAGGGTGGGGGAGGGGATGGAACAGAGGCAGCAGCCGGGAAACTTTTAGGTGGGCCGTTGACTGCAGGATGCCACCTGATTGAAGTTGGACCTCAAGAGTATTTGGCAATTAATTAATCTACTTATTTATTTGTGCAACAAGTAAATATTAAGTATCTTTTGCCATTATTTTTAATGCAAGTTAAAAGGACAGGAAGTGACTCCCTGTCCCCAGCACTGATATATTAGGTTGGTGCAAAAGTAATCACATTAAAAGTAATAGCAAAAAACTAAGTTCTAAGACAGGGCACTCACCCCAGCTTGAGGGTCAGGGGAGGCCACGCTTGAGGTCCCAGAATCAGGACAAATCACCCTGTGAAGGAGAGCGGGAGAGGTGTCCGGGCGGGAGAGGTGTCCGGCGGGAGAGGTGTCCGGGCGGGAGAGGTGTCCGGCGAGGAGAGGTGTCCGGCGGGGAGAGGTGTCCGGCAGGGAGAGGTGTCCGGGTGGGAGAGGTGTCCAGGTGGGAGAAGGGTCCGGGCAGGAGAGGTGTCCAGGCAGGTGTAGTGGGAAGCAAGTCACACAGACATACAGCCAGGACAGAGTCTGTGTCTCCGCCACTGTTTTACAGCCTCGTGCGGAGGCTTGGGAGGCAGGGAGAGTTGGGGTCACTGCTGTGCCCTGGCCGCCCTGTGTCACTGACATGCTATGTGACTTCTCTAAGGGACATCCCCTCCGCTTCTGTAAGGTGGAGGTGAGGATGTCTGTCTGAGTGCTTTAGGGAGGAGAAGGTTGAAAGAGACCACAGCAGTCAGGAGTCTGGCTCCCAGCAGGCAGTCAGCTACTCTCAAATCCCCTCCCGACGACAGGGAAATCAAATCCACTGTCCAAGCGTGGGGTCCTGATCTCCCTGTGGCCTCCACGAGTGGGCAGGGGTCCCCTGCCCTGTGGTGCTCACCATGCCTCCTCAACCCCAATCAGGTTGTCAGATGAGAAGGGAGAGCATGCCAGGGTCCCAAGGAGACTGGTTTGGTCAGAGCCTCAGCCCCTAAACCCCTTGTCACCGCCTGGCAAGAGACCAGAGACCTGGCCGAGATAACAGGGTTATTGCCGTAAACAGAGTCCTCCAGATAAAGAGAGAAGAATAAGAACCTTGTTTGTCCTCCCCTGGCCCGACACCCAGTAGCATTCTACCTCCCAGATGGCTGGGCTGCAGTGACCCAGGGCTGACCTGACTTCAGAGTTGCCCCTTGGTGCCCACCCTCCTCTGGCCCACTTCCCACTCCCCGCTCCTGACCCCACCTGCTTATCTGTTTATTTTTCCCTTGAGAGTTTATGTATTTTCCCAGAGGTTGCAGCGTGGTGTAGGAGGAAGGGCATGGGAGTCCACAGCAGATCTGAGCTTGGATCTCTGGGATCCAATCCTCTGGGCAGGCTGCTTACCTTGGGGGTGACCCACTGTCCTGGTTTGCCTGGGACCAAAGGGGTTCCCAAGACATGGGACTTTCAGTTTTAGAACTGGGACAGTGCCAAGAAACTGGGGATGAGCTGGTCGCTCTGTTTACCTCTCTGAACTTCAATTTGTTCATATCTAAAACCAGGATAGTTCCTCTCTGTCGGAGGCTGAAATGGGATAATGCAGGGAAGCATCGAGCACATGGTGAGTCCTCAGTGATGGTTTTGGTTGTTTATTTATCTGCCTGGAGGAAATTGCAGGGCCTTGACCTTGCATCTCTCACCTCCCTGTTCCCGGGAACTTTTCTCAACAGTGCCTTAGAGAACTCACTAAACCCATCTGTTGTGCTTTGCCCCAAATTGCTTTTGATTGACAAAGCTCAAGCAATAAACAGAGACAGCGTACTAAAGGGAGACAGATGGAAAACCAGGAGACTGGGCTCACTCTTGACTCTGCACTAAGTTACTGTGTGACCTTGGGGAAGTTGCTTTGCCTCTCTGGGCCTCCATTTTTCCATCTACAAAATGCAAGATTGGACTGGATAGTGCTAAGTGTACCTTCCAGCTCTAATATGCCATGATCCTGCAATTCTGATGCTCATTACCCTGTGAGCTGCAATGGGGGAGTTAGGAAGGGAGGGAGGTCTGGTTTATGCTGGTACAGGGGTGAGGAGGGAGGAGAGACAAACTTCTGGTGCCTCCACAAGCAGCAACTAAAATATGAAAAATGGCATTAGATGGACAATGACAAAGGCAACTTAAAGACAGTGCAATTGGTTGATGTCTGCAAAGCAGACTGGGACCAGGCCCCTGGGCATTCCTTTACTTATTCCTTTGTTCATTCATCTGTTCCTTCATTCCTCTCTTTATTTGTTCTTCATTTATTCATTCATTCTTCTGCTGAGTGATGTTGTAGCATAACAATGGATAGCATGGACTCTGAAGCCAGTTTGCCTGGGTTCAAAGCCCAGCTCTGCCACTTAGTTCTGTGACCCTGACAAGTACCTTGACTTCTCTGTGCCTCTGTTTCCTGATCTGTAATCAGTGTCGTGCATTTGGAAAGCGTTATATATATGTTTGCAATTATTGTTTGTTTATTCTTTCACCATTTACTAGGAGACGGCTATGTGACAGGCACTGGGCTGGGCGGCCACCAGGGAATCAGGGGAAGTCACAAAGGGTTAAATAGGTAATTACTAAGTCATGTGGTCAGCGTTGTGGTGCAGGTAAGCACAGGGTGCTATGGAAACGCAGAGGAAGGGCACCTAACCTGGATGGGATGGGCATGAGAGGAGGAGTGTTCCAGAAAGACTTCCTGGCAGAGGTGGTATCTGACCTGGGTTAGCCTGTGAGCTGCAATGGAGGAACTGCGGAGGTTAGCCAGGAGTGAATGGGGTGGGGTGATGGGAATCTCTTGGAGGGGAACAGCTTGGAGGGGAGAATACGGATATTCAGGGAACAGATATGGTTTGGTATTGCTTGCGGGGGGATGGGTGTATTACTCCGTTTTCATGCTGCTGATAAAGACATACCTGAGACTGGGTAATTTATAAAGAAAAAGAGGTTTAATGGACTCACAATTCTATGCGGCTGGGGAGGCCTCACCATCATGGCAGAAGGCAAAAGGCACGTCTTACATGGCAGCATACAAGACAGAAGGAAAACCAAGCCAAAGGGGTTTCTCCTTATAAAATCATCAGATCTCATGAGACTTATTCACTATCACGAGAACACTATGAGGGAGACCACTTCCGTGATTCAATTATCTCCCACCAGGTCCCTCCCACAACACATGGGAATTATGGGAGCCACAATTCAAGATGAGATTTGGGTGGGGACACAGCCAAACTACATCAATGAGGGAGGTGGTAGGTGAAACTGGAGGGAGAAGCAAAGCCTTGACTATGTTGGACATTCCAGGACTGCTAAAGAGGAAATATTTTATCAGCTGGGCTAGTGTTTCCAACCTTTAGAAGCATGCTGGAAATAAACCCTCCATTATATGGAGATTTATTTATCACTAAGTTATGTATGTGCACTACTGTACACATGTATCATGTACACTATGAGACATACAAAAATAGAAAAATGAAAAACATGAGATAAAAAAATACATGTAGGTTGGGCATGGTGGCTCACAGCTATAATCCCAGTGCTTTGGGAGGCAAAGGTGGGAGGATCACTTGAGGCCAGGAGTTCAAGACCAGCCTGGGCAACATAAGGAGACCCCATCTCTATAATAATAATAATAATAATAATAATAATAATAATAATAATAAAATTAGCCAGGCATAGTTGCACACACCTGTAGTCCTAGCTACTCGGGAGGCTGAGGCAGAAGGATTGCTTGAGCCCAGGAGTTTAAGGCTACAGTGAGCTATGACGAGAAAAAAAGGAATACATATAAATAGAACTTCTGCTACTCTTTCTCCCTAAGCCAGTGGCTTTTCCTATGTGTCCCCAGATTCCCCTCCTCCCCACTTTTGAGCTTACTGCTTAATACCATGGGGTGCATGAAGGGATGGTAAGTGGAAGACAGCAGGTTTTTTACCTTTAAAAGACCACTTATATATTTATATTCACTGGTATTCCTATAGTCATTAAAATGAAGACATAGCTGCCTATTATTAACATCAAAAGGTGCTAATCTATTAAACAGAAAAACAGTAGGGAGATCAACCATCCTAGTTTGCCCAGGACTGAGTGGTTTCCTGGATCACAGGCGCTTCAGTGCAAAAGCCAGGACAGTCCCAGGTAAACTGGCTCACCCTAGTTGTATGTCTAGAACAATCCCATTTGGTGAAAAACATAAATGTGGCCAGGTGTGGTGGCTCACGCCTGTAATCCCAGAACTTTGGGAGGCTGAGGCGGGCGGATCACGGGGTTAGGAGTTTGAGACCAGCCTGGCCAATGTGGTGAAACCCCGTCTCTATTAAAAATACAAAAATTAGCTGGTCGTGGTGGCTACTCTGGAGGCTGAGGCAGGAGAATTGCTTAAACCTGGGAGGTGGAGGTTGCAGCAAGCCGAGATCATGCCACGGCACTCCAGCCTAGGAGACAAGTGCAAAACTCTGTCTTGGAAAAAAAAAAAAAAAGGAAAAAGAAAAACATAAATGAACATTTAGGAAATGGTCAGAAGGCTGGTGATCCAAAATGTTAACATTGGTTATTGCTGGATGGTGATGGGCTTTTGATTTAAGTTAAAATTTGTTTTTACTTCTATGTATTAATGTATTTTGAGTTTTGCTTGCTTGTATTAAACATTTTTTGACATGGTGTATGTACTGTTGTGTGACTTTTAAGACCTGAAAAACAAAGCTGAGAGTCCATTGGCCAGTAGGGCTGAGCATGGTGGGGAGGCAGGACCAGCTGCAGGGGAGGGATGAGGAGGCTGAAGAAAATAAGAAATGAGAAGGGGCTTAGACTTGGTAGTGGCAGTGAGGAGGGAAGAGAAGATGGGTTGGAGAGATCAATGAGAGACTTCACAGGGCTCAGCGACTGACTAACCAAGCAGAGACTGAAGGAGAGGCAGAGTTGAAGATACCTGTAAGTTTCTGGGTGGTGTCTTAACTAAGCTGGATCATTCAGGATAAACAACTGTTTTGAGAAGGAGGTTATATAAAGGTGGAGGCCCTGGGAGGCTGGGGACATGCTGTTCATTTGGTTTTGGACACACTGAGGTGCCCTGCCCAGGGGACACCCAAGAGGAGGTACAGGAGTGGGATTTATCACAGGAACTCAGGGAACTGGCTATATACTGGCCGGTTTCTTTAAAGCCACTATTATCAGCGCCTTCTCTTTGAAAGTCGTCCAGTGACATGCTCCTCCGGCCTGGAAGTCCCATCTGATTCATGGCCTGGCTTGAAAGAAGTTAGGTCTTAAGACACACTAGAGTAATCCATCGCTATCACTCTTCTGCAGCAAAGATGACTCATTTCCGTCATATAGAAAATTGCTCTTTTCTCTCTTTGAGTCGAAAGAACTTGTGTATTCTTTTATCTTTTTTTTTTCTTCTCCAGAATCAGTGTGGTGACTTCAATCATTTGAAATATATTGAGACTTGTTTACAGCCCAGCCTTTGGCATATCTTGGTGACTGCTTTGTGTGCCCTTGAAAATACTGTGTACTCTGTTGTTGGGTGGGGTGTTCTATAAATGTCACTTAATTCAAGTTGGTTGACAGTGTTCAAGTCTTCTGGATCCTTGGTGACTTTCTGTCTACCTGTTCTATCAATGATGGAAATGTTGACATTTCAGACTCTAAGTATGGATTTGTCTGTTTCTCTTTTCAGGTGTGTCAGTTTTTGCTTGAAGTATTTTGAAGCTCTGTTATTAGGTGCATACATATTTAGAAGGGTTACATCCTCTTGATTAATTGATCTCTTTTTCATTAATAAATGTCCTTCTTAATCTCTGATAATAACCCTTGTTCTTAAGTCTACTATATTTATATATATTATATTATAATATATATATAATATATATATTTATATATATATTATATATATTATAGCCACTCCAGCTTTCTTAAAATTAGTGTTTTCCTAGTATATACTTTGTCATCTTTTTATATTTAACTCATCTGTGTCTTTATATTTAAAGTGGTTTTCTTGTAGACAGCATATAACTAGGTCTTGTTTTTTTTTTAAACTCCAATGTGACAATCTCCATCTTTAAATGTAACTATTTAGATAGTTTGCTTTTAATGTAATTATTGATATGATTGGGTTTAAATACTCCATGTTTCTATTTGCCTTCTGTTTATCCCATCTCCTCTTTGTTCCTTAATTTCAATTTTGGCTCCTTTTGATTAATTATTTAAAAAAAGATACCATTTTATTTCTACTATTTTTTTGGTGGTTGCCTTAGGGTTAATGATATGCATCTTTAGGATCCAGGTGTGTGGTTCATGCCTGTAGTCCCAGCAACTCAGGAGGCTGAGACAGGAGGATCACTTGAGCACAGGAGGTTGAGGCTACAGGGAGCCATGATCATGCCACTGCACTCCTGCCTGGATGATGGAGGGAGATCCTGACTCCAAAATAATAATAATGATGATAATAATAATAACATGCTCTTTAACTTATAATGTTCACAAAATATTATGCCATTTTACATATTTGTCAGTCAGGGTTCAATCAGAGAAACAGAACTGCTGAGAGAGCTTTATTATAGGAAATTGTCCTTATACAATGATATGGAGTTGGCTAAACAGTCTATAAAGGGCTATTTTTTGTGTGTCTGGTGCTGCTATACTGACAGTGCAGAGGAGGTAACTGGGAAGGGGAGATGTATTTAAATTGGGAAAGAATAGGAAAAGAGCCACAACAGACTAGAACTTGCATGAGATCTCTCACCTCTTCCATGAGGCCAACTTCAATGATATAACCTATAACAGAGGGTGAGGCTTTTCAACATGAAGCTAAACATACACTTGGGTCAGGAGTCAGGGACACTGAAGGATGACCTAGTGCGAACTGGGAGAGCTGTGGGCCCAGCTGCTGCCTCATGACAATGAGGTGACCCAGCAGTTAAGTGACAGTATATGTGAGCTGCAACAGCACCTGGTGTCCCTGCCCCAGCTTTCTGAGACAAAAAAAAAAAAAAAAAAAAAAAACAAGAACAAAATCAAAACGTAAGCAGCTACTGCTTTGCTCTACCTTGCAAATGTTGTGCAAATCTCTCTAGTGATCCACGCTAAATCAAAACTATACAGAGAAAGGAATTCCAAGAAATGTAGCTGAGCTTAATTGATACAACAAAAATAAATTACAACAGATAATGTAAGAAACTTAGAAATACTTCCATTCCCCATTCTATGTTGTGTGATATTGTTGTAATATATTTTGCTTTTATGTACCTTATAAACCCCCATACACTGATATTATTTTTGCTTTAAATAGGTATATTTTTAAGAAGTTGAAAAATGAGGGGAAAACCCTTTACATCTACTGACATGTTTCCCATCTTTGGCACTCTTTAGCCCTTTGTGTTGATTCACGTTTCCACCCAGTATCATTTATCTTTCACTTGAAAAATTTCCTTTACTATTTCCTGTAGTACAGGTCTGCTGGTGACAAATTCTCTCAGCTTTTGTTTGCCCGAAATAGTTTTTATTTCTTTTTGTTTCATTTTGTTTTGTTTTGTTTTGTTAAGGGTATTTTTGCTGGATGTAGAATGCTAGGTTGACAGTTTATTTTTCCGTACTTCACAGAGGTTCCATTGTCTTCTGACTTACATAGTTTTTGATGAGAAATCTGTGAATTTTTGTCATAATTTATCCGTATCTAACATGTCTTTTTTTCTTGTGTACTCTTAAGATTTTCTAGCTGGGTGTAGTGGCTCACGTCTGTAATCCCAGCACTTTGGGAGGCCAAGGCAGGTGGATCACGAGGCCAGGAGATCGAGACCATCCTGGCTAACACGGTGAAACCCCGTCTCTACTAAAAATATGAAAAATTAGCCAGGCATGGTGGTGGGTGCTTGTAGTCCCAGCTAATCGGGAGGCTGAGGCAGGAGAATGGCATGAACCCAGGAGGCGGAGCTTGCAGTGAGCCAAGATCGTGCCCCTGCACTCCAGCCTGGGCAACAGAGTGAGACTGCATCTCAAAAATAATAAATAAATAAATAAATAAGATTTTCTTCTTATCACTGGTTTTAGCAATTTGATTATGATATACTTTGGTGTGGAGTTTTACCTTTATTCTGAGTGGGGTTTGTTGAGCTTCTGGGATCTGTGGGTTTATTGTTTTGAACAAATTTAGAAAATTTCCAGCCATTATTTCTTCAAATATATTTCCTGTTACTTTCTCTCTCTTCCCCTCTCCTTCTTGAACTTCAATTACATATATGTTAGACCATTTAATGTCTTATTTCAGGTCACTAAGCTCTTCTCATTTTTCCCTCCAGGCTTTTTTATTCTCTCTGTGCCCCACTTTAGATAAATTCTACTGCTATAACTACAGGGCCAATGAGCTTTTCTTCTGCAGTGTTTGATTTCCTGGGAATCCCATTTAATGAATTTTTCATTTTAGACTTATATTTTTTCCCCTCTAGAAGTTCCACTTAATTCTTTTTTGTATTTTCAATTTTTCTTCTCATTATGATGATCTTTTCCCATAAATACTTCAAACATACTTGTGATAACTGTTTTTGACATATTTGTGTACTAGTTCCATCATTTCTGTTATTTCTGGGTTCACTTCTATTGAGTCATTTTTCTTCTGACCATGGGTTACATTTTTCTGCTTCTTGGTATATATAGTAAGTTTTGACTGGATGCTAGATTTTGTGAATGTTACATTGTTGAGAGTCTCAATTTTGTTGTCTTCCTTTAAAATAATGCTGGGCTCTGTTTTAACAGGTACCTAAGTTACTTGCAAGTCAGCTTGATCCCTTTGAAGCTGAAGCTTTGATGTGACTGGTCTGAACGGGCCTTCATGCTAGGGATAGCTCAGCTTGTGGTTAAGGCCTGACCTCTATGGAGTCCCCACTGAATAGAGTTTTTCTTCTCCTTCTCCTCCCCCTCCCCCTTCTCCCCCTCCCCTTCCCCCCCCTTCCCCCTTCTCCTCCTCCCCCTCCCCTCCTTCTCCCCCTCCCCCTCCCCCTCCTTCTCCTTCTCCTTCTCCTTCTTCTTTTTCTTCTTTTGAGACAGGGTCTTACTATGTTGCCCAGGCTGGTCTCAAGCTGCTGGGCTCAAGTGATCCTTGATCCTTGGCTTCCCAAAGTACTAGGATTATAGGTGTGAGCTACCATGCCCAGCCTTGACTGGGTTTTCAATGAGTTCTTACCACTCTAAATGACTGCAATGTCTCCGGGTCTGCGCCAACTCTGGGAATTGTTCAGCTTGCAACTTTCCAGCTGTTCTTTGCCCAGTCTCACAGGGTTTGATCCCA
Source organism: Rhinopithecus roxellana (assembly GCF_007565055.1). Lineage (NCBI taxonomy): Eukaryota > Metazoa > Chordata > Mammalia > Primates > Cercopithecidae > Rhinopithecus > Rhinopithecus roxellana. The sequence continues at coordinate 8,055,265 of NC_044560.1, read as the reverse complement.
TGTATGTGTGACCTAGGACTCAGCAACAACTCAAAAACATCCCATGCAGATTTCTGGAGTTTATTTTCTGCATAGTGTCTTCCTTTCTGGAACTGTGCCACACAACTTCTGGCTGAATCTCTAAACTCCAATCTTCAAGTCCTCAGTTCTGCAAGAGTACTATATCCTGCTTAGTATGCCTCACCCCAAACCATGATCTGGAATATAACTCTAGGAAGAAAACCAAGGCAAACACAGGGCTCCTTTCATTTGCTTATCTTCTCTCAGGAGTCACATTAAGTCATTCCTGTTTTTCAATGATTGTAAAAAGTTATTTCATGGATTTTGTTCAGTTTTTTTTTCTTTTTGAGAGTCTGGGAGACTCTTGTCACCCAGGCTGAAGTGTAGTGGCATAATCTCGGCTCACTGCAACCTCTGCCTCTCTGGTTCAAATGATTCTCATACCTCAGCCTCTAAGTAGCTGGGGTTACAGGCATGTGCCACCATGTCCCCCTAATTTTTTTTTTTTTGTATTTTTAGTAGAAACAGGGTTTCACCATGTTAGCCAGGCTGGTCTCCAACTCCTGACCTCAGGTGATCTGCTCACCTCAGCCTCTCAGAGTGCTGGGATTCCAGGTGTGAGCCACCATGCTTGGCTGCTTTTGTTCAGTTTCTAGTTGCTTAGGGTGGGAAGGTAAGTCCAGTGCTTGTTGCTTCATCACAGCCAGAAGCAGAAGTCAGGAACTGATATGTAGAAAAGCCACTGAATGGCTCCATTTAAATGCTGTTCCTCTCTCATGAAGCTTTTCTTAATTTCTGTCTCTTCTGTGTGTATTACCGTCACATTCTGCCTTGACATATTAATACAATCACATACATATCTGACAATCTCAATGGACTATAAGGGGCTCAAAAGTGGGGATGGGGTCTCTCCCTTCTTAGTATTAGTAACTTTCTTGAGTCTAGCATGTGATAGGCCTTTAGAAAGTGAGGCTGGATTTCCTTCTGTGGCTTACCAGTGAACTGAAGTGACCCTGATGAGGCAATGGGTATCTCAGGCTGAAACCTAGGAGGACTGGCTCTCTCTCCTGTGTAATCACCAGTAGGCAGAGCCCCAGGTAAAATCACAACGGTGCACAATTCTCCCTTATTAGGCGAGGAAGTGGAGGATTGGTTAAAAGAATCCAGGCCTGTCCAGACTCGCAAACCACATCATCCCGACATTGGAATTCACAAAGCCTCTGGTTTTGATGCAGTGGAAGGGCTTGACCACAAGTGCCCTGACAGTGTCAGATAATCCTCTACGGGGGGAACAGACCAAACTCCGAGGAGCCAAATGTCCAGGACCTGAGGCTGCTGCCACTCCTGCACACTTCTTTAGAATGGAATGAGGACAGGGAGTGGCAAGTCCTGGCCACTAGTCTTAGCTTTGCGACCTTGATCAGCTGACTTGGTTTCCTTAACTGCAGAAAGAGGCCTCAGACAGGATGGTCTCTAAGACTCTTCTCCTGCCCTAAAGAGCTGGATTCTAGCAACTGATGATTGATGGTCCTGGAAGCCTGTGATTCCTTGAGTTACTGATTCTGGGATGCTAGTAACTGATGGTTCTGAGACACTGGATTTCTGTGGCTCTGTGATTAGAACAATCTGTGGCTCAAATAATCCATGAGGCTGCGGCCCTCACGCTCTATGGTTCGGATGGCCACAGTCAGTAATGATTCTGTGCACTCTGCAGCGTGTCTCCATGACCCTGGAGCATCCACTGCTCTGGTCTCCATCAGTAGCCATGGAACAGTTGTTCCTAGGATCCAGTCTTCTGTCTGCTCAAGAAGAACCCAAAATCTGCTCCCCATTCATTGTTCCCAGGGTCATTAATTCTGAGTGATTCACTTACAGGAGCCAGGGAGAAACAGAGGTGCAGAGAATGCCAGCCCGGATGCCCTTGGTCTGAAAGGGTTGAATTGTCTGCCTGCCTGAGAGAGCCATTGTGCTTGGCTGTCTGGTGAGGGCCGGGCTGGGTTGAGTTGGCAGCAGGGCCAGGCACCGCAGCACCATGCCCATTCTAGGGAAAGGTTCTGCCCTCTCAGCCCATCATCCGGCACGTGACTTCTTTAGTGATACTGTGCCCTGCCAGGAGGGGTGAGCAGGAGGGCAGAGGAAGAGCCCATTGCTGATTCTGCTTCCCCGGGTTCTTGGGGCTACTTCTTACTGGGTTGTGCCTGTTTTGCCATCCCTGGGTGATGCCCCTGATGCTTCCTGGTTCCTAACCTGACTCTGCCTGGGACAAGCCCTGTGGCTCTCCGGAGGTCTCTGGACCTGGCTGTGCTGCCCTAGCTGGGATCCCTTTCTGTGTGTTTGTTTCTATTTTATTTCTCTCTAAATGAGGAGTAGGATGGTGTTTCCTGACCTGTGGATTTGGGGCAAACCCCTAACAATTCCATCCCTGAACGATGGCGACTTAAGGTCAGATCCCAATACACAGAAGTAGGCTGGAGGAGAAAGTGAGAAGAGCAGATGAGCCCCTGACTCTGCCACCCGTTTCCTGTGTGACCTTGGACAGTTCACTTTCCCTCTCTGTGTGGCAGGCTCTTCAACCTGTAAAATGGGAGGGTAGTGCCTACTTCACCACAGCCATGGGGAGAAGCCCGTGGCAACATGAGTATAAACAGGCTCTGCGGACCAAGGGTGGGTTACTGTTGTGGAAACAACAGCGCTCGTTTCCAGAAACACATGCGGTGAGCCCACATCCTAGAACTCACCTCTTAAGTGGTCTCCAGAGCTCGTGGAAGTGTTTGGTGGGCACCCAGGTCTGCCTCTCACAGTGGAAATCACAGGCTCTTTCTTTCTGAGAGGAGAGAATGTGATTAGGGGAAGTTCATTCATCCATTCATCTATATGTTCTCTAGTTCACTGGTTCATTCATTCATTCATTCATTCATTCATTCATTCATTCATTCATCAAGCTCAGACTATTTGCCAGTCACTGTTTTAGGTGCTGGTTTGTGTCTGAGAAATTTAATCTAGAGAAGGACTTAGCTGTATTCTGGACTTGGAGATGGGGGTAGTGGGTGGGAGTGGCCAAACTGACCTAGACTTCAGCCCTGCCTGGGAAAACAGTCCTCATGGGAGAATGCTGGAATCAGATAAGCGTGGGTGTCTGCCATTACTTACCTTTCTGGGTGACCTAGGGCAGATTACTTAGCCTTCCTGAGTCTCTGCTCCTCTGTAAGATGCGAAAAGCAATGGTGATTCCCTGCCAGGGTTTCTGCAGGGACAGCCCCATGTATCTGAGTTTGGGCTCTATAAATGATGCCTCTAAAGTGGAGGTTAAGGTCACAGGAATCAGATGAGCTGTGTTTGAATCTCAGCTCTGCCACTTGTTGGCCAAGGCGCCTTTGGTAAGTCATGTGGCCTGCTCTGCCTCAGTTTCCTCTTCTGTCAAATGGGGCTCATAGATATTGTGAGGATTCAATTGTTAAAAATGTAGATCATGTAGCACAAACCTTGGCACATGGTAGACCTCAATCAATGGTGGCCAGTGGTATTAAATATTCCTTGTGATACCTGCGGGTCCAGCCACGAAGGAGCTTAGACTTCCTTCATCAACTTCTCAGGGAGGTGTGTGCCGCTGAGGGTATGCAAGATGAGCTTTTGTTTTTATGTGCATATATTTTTAAAAATGGATTTTTTCTATAACTTATAGATACATAAATCTATACATTTTGAGAGTGAACAAAAAGGTTGGGGAACCACTACTCTCTGAGTGGAGGAGCCCCTCACCCCCGGCCCCTGCCCCACAGAGAATGTGGATGGGATTCTGCGGCTTTGGACAAAGACTCCGGCCACATGGAAAATGGGGACTCATCTTGGAGCTTGGAATTTCTTTCTGTGGAATGAGGCCGGGTGTCCCGCACCCCTTGCTCAGTTGGCCCCACCGGAATTTCTAGATTCCTAAGTCACTGGTGGAGTAGACACCTCTCCTCACCCCTTGAGTTTCCTGGGATGGGTTTGGTCTCTGTTTGGGTGCCTTGTTGTGGGGTTTCCATGGGGCTGTCTGAGCTTGGTGATTGCACTGATCTCGGGGGCAACACCCCTGCTACCAAAGCCATCTTGGAGGAGGCTGCAGCCTTCCTTCTCGGGCGAGGTGGAGGGAGGAGGAGGCAGGCAGTCCCTGAGGGGTGCGGCAGTACCATATCCCGACTCATAGCCTTGGGCTTAGGACGAGAAAGTGGGCAGCCCCCTCCAGAGCCCTGCTCATCTCTGGGGGAGCCAAGCACTTAGCCTTCCTTGCCCTGAGGCCAGCTTTCTGTTCCCCATCTGTTCCAATGTCTGATATCTCAGGCACCTAAGGGATCTGAGTGAATATAGGCCTGGTTTCCAGGCTCCCAAACCATGCATGCATGCATTCACTCACTCATTCATTCAAGATTTCACTGAGATTCACCTATTACATGGCAAGCCCTGCACTAGCATTTTGGGAAACAGTGGTGGACTCAGCAGCTTCCGGCTATTGAGCAGCCTACAGTCTGGAGAACCTGGTCCAGTTATAACCCAACCGGAAAGAGGATAGTGTTACAAAAACAATTTTCATGTGTTTGTGTCACAGATGCCTTTAAGAAAATGATGGAAACTGAGAACCCTGGCCCCAGAAGAGGCAATAAGCACATGCACATGAAATCCTGTCTCTGATTTTAGAATGTTCATGGGTTCTCCAGACATCTATTTGAGAACCCCAGATTAAGGGTTCCTGAATTAGGCTAGGTGCAGTGGCTCACGCCTGTAATCTCAGCACTTTGGGAGGCCGAGGCAGGTGGATCAACTGAGGTCAGGAGTTCGAGAACAGCCTGACCAACATGACGAAACCCCGTCTCCACTAAAAATACAAAAATTAGCCGGGTATGGTGGTGTATGCCTGTAATCCCAGCAAATCAGGAGGCTGAGATGGAAGAATTGCTTGAATCAGGGAAGCAGAGGTTGCAGTGAGCCGAGATCGCACCACTGCACTCCAGCCTGGATGACAGAGCAAGACATCTTCTCAAAAACAGAGTTTCTGAATCATAGTGGGAAAACTGCTGAGACAGCCAAGACAGGAGGCTGCAGGAGTACAGATTTGGGAAATGTTTCTTAGCCTAGGAATTTGGGAAAGACTTCTTGAAGGAAGTCACATCTTCATTCAACAAGCAAGTATTGGCGGGGCGCGGTGGCTCAAGCCTGTAATCCCAGCACTTTGGGAGGCCGAGACGGGTGGATCACGAGGTCAGGAGATCGAGACCATCCTGGCTAACACCGTGAAACCCCGTCTCTACTAAAAAATACAAAAAACTAGCCGGGCGAGGTGGCGGGCGCCTATAGTCCCAGCTACTCGGGAGGCTGAGGCAGGAGAATGGCGTGAACCCGGGAGGCGGAGCTTGCAGTGAGCTGAGATCCGGCCACTGCACTCCAGCCTGGGCGACAGAGCGAGACTCCGTCTCAAAAAAAAAAAAAAAAAAAAAAAAAAAAAAACAAGCAAGTATTGAGTGTCTACTAAATGCCATCCCTTGAGGATATACCACTGAAAAGGAAAGGCAGCAATCCCATTTTTCTGGAGTTTACTATCTAGTGGGGATAGACAAGGAAATGAACAAGCAAATAGGTGGACAAACACAAGAATGTCCGGAAGTGACGGAGAGGCTTAGGGGAAGATTAAGTTTAAGTGCCAGGCAGAGGCAGTAAGGTTCAAGGAAAGGCCCGATTGTGGGCATGAAAATGCTGTACTAAAAGATGTTTGAAAGACGGCCAGTGTGGCCAGAGCTTAGGGGATGGGATAAGATGGAGTTAGAGAGATGGGCAAAGACCTTGTGCCCTACGGCAGGAAGTTAGGATTTTACCCCAAGCATAAAAAGAAGCCATTTTCCTTTTCCTTCCTTCTTCCTAAAAAGAAGCCATTTTCCTTTTCCCTCCCTTCCTCCCTTCCTCCCTTCCTCCCCTCCTCCCTTCCTTTCTTCCTTTCCTCTCTTTCTTCCTTTTTATTTTGGGACAGAGTCTTGCTTTTTCACCCAGGCTGAAGTGCAGTGGTGTGATCTCAGCTCACTGCAACCTCTGCCTCCTGGGTTCATGTGATTCTCCTGCTTCAGCCTCCTGAGTAGTTGGGACAGATGTGCACCACCACACCCAGCTAATTTTTGTATTTTTAGTAGAGACAGGGTTTCACCCTGCTATCTAGGCTGGTCTTGAACGCCTGATTTCAAGTGATCCACCTGCCTCGACCTCCCGAAGTGTTGGAATTACAGGTGTGAGTCACTGCACTTGACCATTTTTCTTTTTTAAGTTTAGAATTTTAAATTTGCACAAATGGAAGCAGTGTGCACGGAGCTCCTGTCTTTTGATGACCCACCTCTTTTCATCTGACAATGGTTTTATAGGTATAACTTTAAATTAGTTAATTTCTTTTTACCTACTATATAGAATTATATGGCACGCACACATCATATTTTATTCATCCATTCTCATGTTGATATGCGCTTAGGTCATACCCTGTTTTTTACCATTGCAACTGATTCTGAAGTGGAAAATTAACAGGTTGCAGAGTGTGCAGATGTTCAACATTATGAGAAGTTGTCACTAGGCCCTTCAAAGTTGTCATACTAATTTATATTTCCACTGGCAGCATCCGAAAGATCCCATTTCTTTATATCCTTGCCAACAATTGGTAGAGTCAGCCTTTAAAATTTTTGACAATGTTTTAGATATAAAATGGTAACTTGTTTTCATTTGTATTTCCCTGATTACTAGCGTGGTTAAACATATAATTTTATATTTATTGGCTCTTGGAATTTCTTCTCTTGTGAATTGTCAGCATCTATCCCTTGCCCAGTTTTCTAAAAGGCTGTCTTTTTCTAATTGACTTGTAGGAGTTGTTTATATATTCGAATTACAAATCCATTGTTTTTTAAATAAATGTTGTAAATAGCCCACGCTCTTTACTGGAAGGTTTTAAGGAGAGGAGTGATACCTGATTTACATGATTAAAAGATCACTCTGGCTATGGTATGAAGAGTTGAAGGGCAGGGTGGGCATGAATGGAAGAGGGGAAACCAGTTTGGAGGTCATGATGGTGGTCCAGTGAGCAATGATGGTGGCTTGGACTAGGGTGATAGGAGCGGACAGAAGGAAAAGTGACAGTTCCAGGGTCCGTTTTGGAGGCAGAGCTGTCAGCACTTGCTGACGGATGGGAAGTGGGTGAGGAGAACAGATAAGAATCAGGATGACTCTTGGTTTTTGGCCCGAGCAACTGGGTGGATGTGGTACCATTGACTGGGATGGAGGATGACAAATGGAGAAACAGGTTGAGGCTGGCAATAGAGGAATCAATAGTTATGTTTTGAACACATTAAGCTGAGACAGCCTGTTGATAACCCATTAGTTATGTCAAGTAGCCAATTGGATCTATGAGTCTGGAGTTCAGGGCCCCAGCCAGGGCTACAGATAGACATTTGGGAGTCATTGATATCTGGATGGAATTAAAGCCCCGAGACAGGATAAGCTGGAAAAGGCCTGGGGTTCTCAGTGGAGCCTCGGTATTTGACAATATTTGGAGGTTGAGCAGAAGTGGAGAATCAATAGAGAAGACTTACCCCAGGATGTCACTCTCTGAGGGCAGGGGTTTTGTTCTGTTGACTTCTTACTGCACAGCATAAGGCTTGGCACATAGAAGGCTCTTAGTAAATACTTGCAGAAAGAACACATGAAAGAACAAATAAATGAAAGAAGAGACTGAAAAGTGGCCAATGAAGTAGGAGGAGGAGGAGCATAAGGCATCATGGAAGCCAAGAGTGGTGGGAATGGCCAATTATGTTGAATGTTGTCAAGAAGTTGTGCAGGAGCTAGACAGAGATGTGACCCCTGGATCTGGCAACATAGAGGTCACTGTGACCTTGACAAAGGCAGCTGAGGCTGGAAGGATGAAGAGTTTGCCAGGTTCTGGGAGGTAGGGCGCAGGGTGCGGAGGGGTGTGGGAGGGGAATGTGAAAATGCCAGAAGAGAAATTGGGGCTGGTCATGACTCTCTTCATTCTTGGTTTTCCTCTTCTCTGCAGTGGTTTCCTTCTCAGGCAGGCTACTCACTCATGGCAGCAAGATGGCCCCCTGTAGGTCTAGGGCTCTATCACTTCCTTAACAACCCCAGTGGAAAAGCCAAACTCATTTCCAAACTTTCAAATGAAGTCTCATTGGCTCTGCCTGCTGGTCACGTGTCATTCCTGAACCAATCATGGTGGTCAAAGAAGAGTGCTCTGCTCTGATTGGCCAGGCCTGGGCCTAATGCCCTTCCCTATAGCTGGGATGAAGATTTTACAGAGGCTGTTTTCCTTTGGAAAATCAAGATGCCAACATAAGAAAGGGATGAGGAAGTGCATGATGGTAGATAGGCAAACCCACAAAAGTTAATGATTCCTGGTAGATTTGTAGAATATCAGAATAATAAACATAAAAAGGAAATACCTTAAGAGATTCCTTAATCTAGAAGTAGAACATGAAGCACATAGGTAACTCTCTTTTTTTTCTTTTTTCTTTTTTTTTTTTAGACGGAGTCTCACTCTGTCACCAGGCCAGAGTGCAATGGGGCTGGATCTCGGCTCACTGCAACCTCTGCCTCCCAGGTTCAAGCGATTCTCCTGCCTCAGCCTCCTGAGTAGCTGGGATTATAGGTGCCTGCCACCATGCTCGGCTAATTTTTTATTTTTGGTAGAGACAGGGCTTCACCATCTTGGCCAGGCTGGTCTTGAATTCCTGACCTCATGATCCACCTGCCTCGGCCTCCCAAAGTGCTGGGATTACAGGTGTGAGCCACCGCACCCAGCTGCACGTAGGTAATTTTCAATTTTCTAGTACCCATACTAGAAATGAAGAAGAGAAACAAGTGAAATTAATCTTAATAATAAATTTTATGTAACCCTTTCTATCTAATATAATTTCAATATGTAATCAATATAAAAAGTATTACCTTTTTTTCAATTAAGTCTTCAAAATCTGTTACACTTACAGTATACAGTATATCGTGGTCCCAATGAAATACTTTTTTTTCTTTTTTTTTTTTTTTTTTTTTTGAGACAGGGCCTTGCTCTGTTGCCCAGGCTGGAGTGCAGTGGCACGATCACGACTCACTGCAGCCTTGACCTCCTGGACTCAAACCATCCTTTCACTTTAGCCTCCCTGGTAGCTGGGACTATAGGTGCACCCCACCACCCCTGGCTAATTTATTTTTTATTTTTTGTAGAGACAGTGTCTCCCTCTGTTGCCAGGCTGCGACATACTTGATCTGTGTTCAGATTTTGTTGCATTTACAATTGAGAAAGATAGGTTCACATATGCAAGTTACTCCAAATGCACTTAAAAATTTGGCCGGGCACGGTGGCTCATGCCTGTAATCCCAGCACTTTGGAAGGCCAAGTGGGGGCAGATGACCTGAGGTCAGGAGATTGAGACCAGCCTGGCCAGCATGGTGAAACCCTGTCTCTACTAAAAATACAAAAATTAGCTGGGCGTGGTGGCACGTGCCTGTATTCCCAGCTACTCGAGAGGCTGAGGCAGGAGAATTGTTTGAACTTGGGAGGCAGAGGTTACAGTGAGCTGAGATCGTGCCACTGCACTCCAGCCTGGGTGACAGACCAAGACTCTGTCTTGGAAAAGAAAAAAAAAATCTCCTATCTGAAGCTTGTATCTGGTTTTAAATTTAAATTAATTAAAAATAAATGAAGTTTCCAATTCAGTTCCAGAGGGTCATCAGCCACATTTGAAGCGAGCAGCTACCGGACTGGATAGTGCAGCCCTGCCTCCAACACATTCATCTTACCCATGGGCAACCGAGGTCCAAGGAGGGCGTGGCCTGCCCAAGGTCACTGAGCGGAGTGTGACCAGGACCCAGGTCCCCTGACTCCATCAGAACTGTTCTGCTCCACTTCACTGCCTGCCCTATTTTCATCAGGACAGCAAGTAGCGACCCAAGAAGCAGCAGTTTCAGAAGTGGAGTCAGAAGGCACAGCCTAACATACTCCTGCTCAGACAGTAAACTTCTTAGCGTTTCTTTATTTTATGTGAATCTTGTCTGTGACCAGTCTCCACCACTGGATAATGTGTAGAAAGAGTGCGTAAACGACTTTAGCAAGCATCTATTGAGCACCTACTGTGTTTCCAGTACTGCACCTGGCCTTAAAGACACGGAGATGAAGACAGCCCGGCTGTGGTCCTCAGGCAGCTCACCTCTGGTCCAGGGAGGACAGAGTGATCAACCCCTCACTTACAGTGTGCAGAGGGTGGCGTGGGGTCCCACACAGAGCCGTGCAGAAGTGCTGTGGGAGTGAGCAGATTGCGTGCCTAGTGTCTGAAAACCCCAGCAAGCAGCCTCCTGGGCTGGCGGAACCAGCTGGAAGGGACCTTGGGAAAATCCCTGGGGAGCCCACATGTGGAGCTGCTGGGCCTCGGTCTGTGGGTGTGAGGTGTTTGGGTAACAGCCCAAAGGCTAGGAGGGTTTGTTTTTGTTGTTGATTGGAACTGAGAAAAGAGGGGCTATTGTCGGGCAAAGCCTCAGCTTATTGGTGTGTGTGGCTGGCTCAGGACTGTGGGGTGGGTACTTGCTGGGGTGCGGTTGCTGTCATTAACATCCCTTCATGGAGCACCCATTGCAGCGTCCTTCTCCCCCTCCTTCATACATGCACACACTCGCACGCACCCCCACACACGTGTGCATCGCCGGTTATACAATTTAATTTGCAGAGCCCAGGACAAAATGAAAATGCAAAGTCCCTCGATCGAAAGTTAAGAATTTCAAGGCTGTGACAGTAGGTCATTTAGCCAAGCACGGGGACCTTCTAATGGGCCCCGGGCGGCCGCACAGGACACACATCCAGGAAGCTGGCCCTGTGCACACAGAGACACGCAAGGTCCCCTGCTATTTGCACTGACCTGTGTCTTTCCTTCTCTCCACCCTCTGTGAGGGAGGCCAAAGGCATGCCAGCTAGTGCTTTAGAGATTTGTTATCTCATGTCATCTGTCAACATCCAATGTCAGTCATGGCTATCATGCCCACTCTCCATATGAGGAAGTGAAGATGCAGAGGAGGACCTGGGATTCGAACCCAAAACTTACCTAAGTCCAAAGCCCAGGCTTGTTCCATGCACACCCTGCCCCCCAACCATGCAAAGAGGAATGAGCCACCTCCTTTTCTGTGTTATTTCTGATTTGTTTTCTTTTTCTTTCTTTTTTTATTTTGCAAACAGAGTCTCACTCTTTTGCTCAGGCTTCAGGGCAGTGGAGCAATCTCAGCTCATTGCAACCTCCAACTCCTGAGTTCAAGCCATTCTCCTGCCTCCGCCTCCCAAGTAACTGGGATTACAGGCATGCGCCACCACGCCTGGCTAACTTTTTGTGTTTTTAGTAGAGATGGGGTTTCACTATGTTGGTCAGGCTGGTCTCGAACTTCTGACCTCAAGTGATCCACTGCCTTGGCCTCCCAAAGTGTTGGGATTACAGACATGAGCCCCTGCACCTGGCATATTTCTGATTTTTTTCTAATATTCTTTCCCTCTGAAGTTTTAGGTGATGAATCTGGTAGAAAAATAGTGTCACCAAATTCCTCTAACCTTGTGGGGTCACCCTTCCCTTCCATGAATCCCTGTCATGAAGACCCATGTGGTATCCCCACCTGGCCCAGATTCCCAGGGATTCCCAGGGGCTTGTGTTTCTCCGGGTTGCCCTGACTTCCTGCAGTTGTTCTCTTCTCTCCACCCGACATGTACTTACGAGCAGCTCGATTTTTCCTTTATCTACTTCTCAAGGCATCACTCACGTGAGTAGCACAGGCTTTTTATTGAGATTTGGGGATGAAAATAGATGTTCATCTTCTTAGCAATTTCTGGGCCACCACCACCTCCCAGGACTCCTTTCTGGTGGGGTTTCCCCTGAGCTCTCCTTCCATGGTAAAGGACTTCCTTACTCCTGTCCATACTGCCTTACTTCTGTATCTTTTCTCTGGTTTCCAGGCTGCCTCTTCTCCCTCTTTCTGGAGAATATCTCATTCATTCATTCATTCATTCATTCATTCATTCATTCATTCATCAGTCCTCACAGAGCATCTAGCATGTGCCGGGCACTGTGTTTGGTACTGAAGACACAGAGAAGAACGTGAGGGACAAGTCCCCGCCCTGTCCATCCCTGGGCTCCCAGCCTAGTGGGAAGATGGCTCTGAAATGCCTGAAACAACCACAGAGATTAACTTCTGTGTTTCTGGTCTGATAAATGTTATGAAGGCAGAGGATGGAAAATTAGGACAAGAAAGGGAAGACTCATTTTAGACAGTGTGACATTTAAGCCAAGACTTGAAAGAGGAGCAGGAGCCAACCTGGGAAGAGGAGGGTCTTTAACCTGGGAATAACTTGGGCAAGGACCCGAGGCAAGAAGGGGCTGGGGGATCTATGCGGAATAGGAAGGGGAGCCAGGGTGCTTGGCCTGGAGTGAGCAGGGGGCACTGAGCGAGATGCACAGAAGAAGGACTGAGAGGAATGACATTAAACTCGGAACAGTGGCCACACATGAGGAGGGACAGGTACTGGGCTGGGCAGCGGGAGGTTGAAGATGAAGCTGACCTTCGGTGTTTTGTTTGAGTATTTAACCATGAGTCTGCCTTCACGCATTACTTGTACAATGAAAAAGTTAAAATTAGACCTAATATATATTCATTGCTGGTACTCTGAAAATGCAGCCTTGCCAAAGGAAGGGAAAAACAATACTCACAAACACTATACCTGAAGATAATCACGTTAAGATCTTACTGACTGGGTGCGGTGGCTCATGCCTGTAATCCTAGCACTTTGGGAGGCCGAGGCAGGTGGATCACTTGAGCTCAGGAATTTGAGACCAGCCTGTGTAATATGGTGAACCCCCGTTTCTGTTAAAAATACAAAAATTAAGCCAGCGCAGTGACTCACGCCTGTGATCCCAGTACTTTAGGAGGCTGAGGCAGGCAGATCACTGGAGGTCAGGAGTTCGAGACCAGCCTGGGCAACATGGTGAAACCCCTGTCTCTACTAAAAATACGACAATTAACCGGGCGTAGTGGTGCACGCCTATAATCCCAGCTACTTGGGAGGCTGAGGCATGAGAATTGCTTGGGCTTGGGAGGCGGAGGTTGCAGTGAGCCAAGATTGCGCCACTGTAGTCCAGCCTGGGCGACGTACAAGACTCTATCTCAAAAAACAAAACAAACAAACAAAAATTAGCCAGGTGTGGTGGCATGTGTTTATAGTCCCAGCTACTCTAGAGACTGAGTGAGGAGCATCACTTAAGCCTGGGAGGTCGAGGGTGCAGTGAGCAGTAATGGCACTACTGCACTCCAGCCTGGATGACAGAGAGACACCCTGTCTAAAACAAAAATCTTATGACATCTTTCTAGATCTTTTCCATATTTTTCTATGCTTAAAAAGTAAACATATGACTCTATTGAACATACTATTTTACAATCTGCTTTTTTTTAATGCTTTGTACTATATTGAAAATATCTTTCCATGCCATTAAATATACTCCCAAGCCAGTTTTTTTTTTTTTTTTTTAATGAATGCGTTGCCTCATGCTGCTTGGATTTACATTATATATTTAAATCCCTTCATGTTGACACACAGCTCATTTTAAAATTTCCTTAATTATATACCACCTTGGTATACCACCTTTATTATATACCATCTTGATACAGCTGTCTAGTTGCTCATTTAGGACAGTTTTATGAGGAAAGTGTGCCAGGCTAAAGTCATTTTAAAGCTTTTGATACATATTGTCCAGATGCCTTCCACAAATGGGGAGCTCACTGAAGTCTGAACAAGGGAGTATGTTCCCAATAAACCCCTTTGCCTCATGCTTTTCAAGAGGAACTTCTCATGTAGATGGAGAAAATATTCTCAAGGGAATCAATGGCCTCTCCCCTGCAGGAAACATGCAGAGAGGGAAGAGATCAAGGTCTGTCTGAGTTAGTCTCCAGCGGCAGAGCTGCTCAGGTGACCTTTTGAGGTCCCTTCCAGAACTGGATTTGAGGTTTCAATGACAACAAGACAAACTGTAGAAGTGGCATCAAAGATCAAGATTAAACTTGACCCCTGCTGTGTGTGCCAGGGACCCTGGGTGGGTCTCCAAAGACTTTGCCTACAAGAGCTCAGGCAGGAGTTCAAGTTCCACAGAAATCCCCAAGATGCCAGGCATTTTTTGTTTGTTGGTTGGTTTTTTGACAGTGTCTCACTTTGTCACCTAGGCTGGAGTATAGTGGTGCAATCACGGCTCACTGCAGCGTTGACTTCCGGGGATCAGGTGATCCTCCCACCTCAGCCTCCTGAGTAGCTGGGAACATAGGCATGCACCACCATGCCCAGCTAATTTTTTTGTATTTTTTTTTTTGTAGAGACGAGGTTTCACCATGTTACCCAGGCTGGTCTTGAACTCCTGAGCTCAAGGCGACCACTGGCCTGATTGCCTGCCTTGGCCTCCCAAAGTGTTGGGATTACAGGCGTGAGCCATCGCCTGGGCATTTTTAAGAGACAATGAAAAAAACCTCACGATAGAAAGGTTCTATGAACCAAAAAGGTGGCCAGCAAACTCTTTGGAGTTGCCTTGGGACTGAAGCAGCCTTGCCCTTGAGCTATGGAGTCTGCACATGGCTCCAAGGGTGGGTCTAGGGGCAGCTCCTCCAGCCAGTCCTCAATTCTCCTCCTTTATACAAAGTCTCCATCTAACTTTCTTCACTCTGCGTCTTCAGTCCAGTGCACACAGCATATTAATAACAACAACCATCCATGTGACCCAAACATGTGTCAGAAGTAACCATCACCCGTGAGACCCTCATTCGCTTCTCCCTGCTAGTCCCTGCTATTTCTGCAAATACTTAGTATATCAACACTCACAATGAAATAATGATATCATTATTGGCTGTTATCCCACAATCACTTCCTTGATAAAATTAAGAACATCCATCTATGTAAAACATATCATATGTGTGACATATAAATAATGATGATGATAATAATAATAAATCCATGTACCTGCGATTCAACTTCAGAGAGCTGACATTACAAGTTTGTGAAATCTTCCCCCATGACTTTCTCAAGTTCTCCTCTCCCTCTCATCCAGAGGTAATGATTGCCTTGATTTTTATATTTATTATTTCTTTGCCTTTTTCTTTACTCATTCCTCACAGATGGTTGCATTTCTGAACAATATATTGTCTAGTTTTGCATGCCTTTGAACTTTGGAGAAATAGTCTTATATGTAACATATGCATTTTTTTCATTTGGAAAATTTGTACCATATGTGTTTTCTTGCAGCGTGTGTGTTTTTGCTACACATTATTCATCCGTGTTGTTGAGTATAGCTGTGATTCATTCATTTTCGCTGCCATAACGTAGTTTATTGTATTTTTGTTTGTTCATTTAGAGACAGGGTCTTGCTCTGTCAGCTGGGCTGGAGTGCAGTGGTATGATCATAGCTCACTGCAGCCTGGAACTCCTGGGTTCAAGCAATCTTCCTGCCTCAGCCTCCTGAGTAGCTAGGACTACAGGTATGTGCCACCATGCCTGGGTCATTTTTGAAATATTTTGTGAAGATGACATCTTGTTATGTTGCTCAGGCTGGTCTCAAACTCCTGGCCTTAAATAATCCTTCTACCTCCACCCTCCAAAGTGCTGGGATTACAGGCATGAACCACTGTGCCTGGCCCTGTACTGTATTAATAAACCACAGATTATGGATCCATTCTCCTCTTGATGGACATAGGATTGCTCTCATCAATATCTATTACATCTCTTGATATGCATGTGTAAGAGTCTGTGCACAGAAATGGAAATTCTGGATAGGAAGCTATGTGCATTTGAAGTGCACAGAAATAGAAATTCTGGATAGGAAGCTATGTGCATTTGAACTTGACCGGACAATATCATGTTGCTTTCCAAAATGTTTATATGAATTTACTCTCCCCCAAGCAATACATAAGAGCTTGCATTGTTCCACAGCCCTTACAACACTTGAGGTTGCCAGACTTTAACATTTTTGCCAACTTGGTGGGTGTAAATTGGCATAAAACGGAGGCTTTAAACTTGCATTTCCCTAATTTCTAATGAGCTTGGGCATCTTTTCATGTTTATTGGCAATACTTGTTTCCTTGTCTTCACAAGGCCTGACTATGTTTTTAGTCCTTTTTCTTTTGCGTTTCTTTTCTTGTATTGATTCTTCAGGAGCCTTTTATATATTCGGATCCTAATCTTAGGTAAATTATATGCATCCTAAGTATCATTTCCCGACCTGTCACTTGTCTTTTCATTTTCTAGATGGTGTTTTTGTGTATGTGAACAGAAGTTCCTTTTTTGGGGGGGTGGTGAGATGGAGTCTCACTCTGTCACCAGGCTGGAGAGCAGTGGTGTGATCTCGGCTCACTGCAACCTCTGCCTCGTAGGTTCAAGCAATTCTCCAGCTTCAGCCTCCCGAGTAGCTGGGACTACAGGTGTGTGCCACCATGCCCGCCTAATTTTTTGTGTTTTTAGTAGAGACGGGTTTTCACTGTGTTAGCCAGGCTGTTCTCAATTTCCTGACCTTGTGATCCGCCTGCCTCGGCCTCCCAAAGTGCTGGGATTATAGGCGTCAGCCACCACACCTGGCCGAAGTTCTTATTTTTAATGTAGTAGAATTTGTTGATGCTTTCCTTTATGATTTGTGATTTTGTGTCTTTTAAAAGAAATTCCTCATTCCCCTGAGGTCACAGAAGTAGTTTTCCTTTATTTTCTTCTGAAAGTTTTGCCTTGTGCATTTAAGACTTTAATCCATCTGGAATTGATTTTGTATAGAGAAGGATACAATTTCAGTTTTTTTCCATATGGATAAGTAACTACATAAGCTGTGTTTATTGAATAGTTCATCTTTTACATTATTTTGCAAAACCATGTCATCTACAGATCATATTTTCATTTATTCTTGAGTCTACTTCTGGACTCTCTAGTCTCATTCACTGTCTATGTGTCTATCCCTGAGCCAATTCCACACTATCTTGATTACAAGTGCTTTAAAGCAAATCTTAATTATCACTTTATGTTGTGTTGAGACCTAGTAGACCAAGCTCTACTCCTTGTTATTTTTCTTCAGGAATGTCTTGGCTCTTTTTGACCCTTTGCATCTAAATTATAGGAAGAGATTGTCATATGCCATGAACACCTTGTTGGGGTTTAATTTGGAGCTGCATTGAATGATAAATTAATTTGTACAGATACTATTTTTATAGTTAATATTTACCAATAGTTACCTGTTTGCCTCTTTTTTCCTCTTATTGTTTTATCTTGCATTTTAGACCTTACATCTGGGATCATTTTCCTTCCTCCTGAGGTATATCTAATAAACTCCTTTGATGAAGGTTTGTTGGTGGCCAACACACTCAACATTGCTTTATTTGAATATTTTGTCCTTGTTCTTGAGAGATAGTTTTGCTGGGTACATAATTCTAGACTGTTTTCTTTTTTAAAAAAATTTATTTATTTTTTTATTATACTTTAAGTTCTGGGTACATGTGTACAACGTGCAGGTTTGTTACATATGTATACATGTGCCATGTTGGTGTGCTGCACTCATTAACTCATCACTTACATTAGGTATATCTCCTAATGCTATCCCTCCCCCCTACCCCCACCCCACAACAGGCCCCAGCGTGTGATGTTCCCCTTTCTGTGTCTAAGTGATCTCATTGTTCAGTTCCCACCTATGAGTGAGAACATGCGGTGTTTGGTTTTCTGTTCTTGCGATCATTTGCTGAGAATGATGATTTCCAGCTGCATCCATGTCCCTACAAAGGACATGAACTCATCCTTTTTTATGGCTGCATAGTATTCCATGGTGTATATGTGCCACATTTTCTTAATCCGGTCTGTCATTGATGGACATTTGGGTTGGTTCCAAGTATTTGCTATTGTGAATAGTGCCGCAATAAACATACATGTGCATGTGTCTTTATAGCAGCATGATTTATAATCCTTTGGGTATATACCCAGTCATGGGATGGCTGGGTCAAATGGTATTTCTAGTTCTAGATCCTTGAGGAATCACCACACTGTCTTTCACAATGGTTGAACTAGTTTACAGTGTAAAAGCGTTCCTATTTCTCCACATTCTCTCCAGCACCTATTGTTTCCTGACTTTTTAATGATTGCCATTCTAACTGGCATGAGATGGTATCTCATTGTGGTTTTGATTTGCTTTTCTCTGATGGCGAGTGATGATGAGCATTTTTTCATGTGTCTGTTGGCTGCATAAATGTCTTCTTTTGAGAAGTGTCTGTTCATATCCTTTGCCCACTTTTTGATGGGGTTGTTTTTTTCTTGTAAATCTGTTTGAGTTCTTTGTAGGTTCTGGATATTAGCCCTTTGTCAGAGGAGTAGATTGCAAAAATTTTCTCCCATTCTGTAGGTTGCCTGTTCACTCTGATGGTAGTTTCTTTTGCTGTGCAGAAGCTCTTTAGTTTAATTAGATCCCATTTGTCAATTTTGGCTTTTGTTGCCATTGCTTTTGGTGTTTTAGACATGAAGTCCTTGTCCATGCCTATGTCCTGAATGGTATTGCCTAGGTTTTCTTCTAGCGTTTTTATGGTTTTAGGTCTAACATTTAAGTCTCTAATCCATCTTGAATTAATTTTTGTATAAGGTGTAAGGAAGGGAAGCAGTTTCAGCTTTCTACATATGGCTAGCCAGTTTTCCCAGCACCATTTATTAAATAGGGAATCCTTTCCCCATTTCTTGTTTTTGTCAGGTTTGTCAAAGATCAGATGGCTGTAGATGTGTGGTATCATTTCTGAGGGCTCTGTTCTGTTCCATTGGTCTATATTTCTGTTTTGGTACCAGTACCATGCTGTTTTGGTTACCGTAGCCTTGTAGTATAGTTTGAAGTCAGGTAGCATGATGCCTCCAGCTTTGTTCTTTTGGCTTAGGATTGTCTTGGCAATGCGGGCTCTTTTTTGGTTCCATATGAACTTTAAGGTAGTTTTTCCCAATTCTGTGAAGAAAGTCATTGGTAGCTTAATGGGGATGGCATTGAATCTATAAATTACCTTGGACAGTTTGGCCATTTTCACGATATTGATTCTTCCTATCCATGAGCATGGAATGTTCTTCCATTTGTTTGTGTGTTTTATTTCATTGAGCAGTGGTTTGTAGTTCTCCTTGAAGAGGTCCTTCACATCTCTTGTAAGCTGGATTCCTAGGTATTTTATTATATTTGAAGCAATTGTGAATGGGAGTTCACTCATGATTTGGCTCTGTCTGTTATTGGTGTATAAGAATGCTTGTGATTTTTGCACATTGATTTTGTATCCTGAGACTTTGCTGAAGGACTGCTTATCAGCTTAAGGAGATTTTGGGCTAAGACGATGGGGTTTTCTAAATACACAATCTTATCATCTGCAAACAGGGACAATTTGACTTCCTCTTTTCCTAACTGAATACCCTTTATTTCTTTCTCTTGCCTGATTGCCCTGGCCAGAACTTCCAACACTATGTTGAATAGGAGTGGTGAGAGAGGACATCCCTGTCTTGTGCCAGTTTTCAAAGGGAATGCTTCCAGTCTTTGCCCATTCAGTATGATATTGGCTGTGGGTTTGTCATAAATAGCTCTTATTATTTTGAGATACATTCCATCAATGCTGAATTTATTGAGAGTTTTTAGCATGAAGGGCTGTTGCATTTTGTCAAAGGCCTTTTCTGCATCTATTGAGATAATCGTGTGGTTTTTGTCTTTGGTTCTGTTTATATGCTGGATTATGTTTATTGATTTGCATATGTTGAACCAGTCGTGCATCCCAGGGATGAGGTCCACTTGATCATTGTGAATACGCTTTTTGATGTGCTGCTGGATTCGGTTTGCCAGTATTTTACTGAGGATTTTTGCATCTATGTTCATCAGGTATATTGGTCTAAAATTCTATTTTTTTGTTGTGTCTCTGCCAGGCTTTGGTATCAGGATGATGTTGGCCTCATAAAATGAGTTAGGGAGGATTCCCTCTTTTTCTATTGATTGGAATAGTTTCAGAAGGAATGGTACCAGCTCCTCCTTGTACCTCTGGTAGAATCTGGCTGTGAATCCATCTGGTCCTGGACTCTTTTTGGTTGGTAGGCTATTAATTTCAGAGCCTGCTATTGGTCTATTCAGGGATTCAACTTCTTCCTGGTTTAGTCTTGGGAGAGTGTATGTGTCCAGGAATTTATCCATTTCTTCTAGGTTTTCTAGTTGATTTGCGCAGAGGTGTTTATAGTATTCTCTGATGGTAGTTTGTATTTCTGTGGGATCGGTGGTGAGATCCCCTTTATCATTTTTTATTGCCGTCTATTTGATTCTACTCTCTTTTCTTCTTTATTAGTCCTGGTAGTGGTCTATCAATTTTGTTGATCTTTTCCAAAAACCAGCTCCTAGATTCATTGATTTTTTGAAGGGTTTTTTTGTGTCTCTGTCTCCTTCAGTTCTGCTCTGATCTTAGTTATTTCTTGCCTTCTGCTAGCTTTTGAATGTGTTTGCTCTTGCTTCGCTAGTTCTTTTAATTGTGATGTAAGGGTGTCAATTTTAGATCTTTCCTGCTTTCTCTTGTGGGCATTTAGTGCTATAAATTTCCCTCTACACACTGCTTAAATGTGTCCCAGAGATTCTGGTATGTTGTATCTTTGTTCTCATTGGTTTCAAAGAACATCTTTATTTCTGACTTCATTTTGTTATATACCCAGTAATCATTCAGGAGCAGGTTGTTCAGTTTCCATGTAGTTGAGCAGTTTTGAGTGAGTTTCTTAATCCTGAGTTCCAGTTTGACTGCACTGTGGTCTGAGAGACAGTTTGTTGTAATTTCTGTTCTTTTACATTTGCTGAGGAGTGCTTTACTTCCAACTATGTGGTCACTTTTGGAATAAGTGGGATGTGGTGCTGAGAAGAATGTATATTCTGTTGATTTGAGGTGGAGAGTTCTGTAGATGTCCATTAGGTCCACTTGGTGCAGAGCTGAGTTCAATTCCTGGATATTCTTGTTAACTTTCTGTCTCGTTGATCTGTCTAATGTTGACAGTGTGATGTTAAAGTCTCCCATTATGATTGTGTGGGAGTCTAAGTCTCTTTGTAAGTCTCTAAGGACTTGCTTTATGAATCTGGGTGCTCCTGTATTGGGTGCATATATATTTAGGATAGTTAGCTCTTCTTGTTGAATTGATCCCTTTACCATTATGTAATGGCCTTCTTTGTCTCTTTTGATCTTTGTTGGTTTAAAGTCTGTTTTATCAGAGACTAGGATTGCAACCCCCGCCTTTTTTGTTTTCCATTTGCTTGGTAGATATTCCTTCATCCCTTTATTTTGAGCCTATGTGTGTCTCTGCACATGAGATGGGTCTCCTGAATACAGCACACCTGACTCTTTATCCAGTTTGCCACTGTGTGTCTTTTAATTGGAGCATTTAGCCCATTTACATTTAAGGTTAATATTGTTATGTGTGAATTTGATCCTGTCATTATGATGTTAGCTGGTTATTTTGCTCATTTGTTGATGCGGTTTCTTCCTGGCATTGATGGTCTTTACATTTTGGCATGTTTTTGCAGTGGCTGGTACCGGTTGTTCCTTTCCATGTTTAGTGCTTCCTTCAGGAGCTCTTGCACGGCAGGCCTGGTGGTGACAAAATCTCTCAGTATTTGCTTGTCTGTAAAGGATTTTATTTCTCCTTCACTTATGAAACTTAGTTTGGCTGGATATGAAATTCTGTGTTGAAAATTCTTTTCTTTAAGAATGTTGAATATTGGCCCCCACTCTCTTCTGGCTTGTAGTTTCTGCCCAGAGATCCGCTGTTAGTCTGATGGGCTTCCCTTTGGGGGTAACCTGACCTTTTTCTCTGGCTGCCCTTAACATTTTTTCATTCATTTCAACTTTGGTGAATCTGACAATTATGTGTCTTGGAGTTGCTCTTCTCGAGGAGAACGCTTTGTGGCGTTCTCTGTATTTCCTGAATTTGAATGTTGGCATGCCTTGCTAGGTTGGGGAAGTTCTCCTGGATAATATCCTGCAGAGTGTTTTCCAATTTGGTTGCATTCTCCCCGTCACTTTCAGGTACACCAATCAGACGTAGATTTGGTCTTTTCACATAGTCCCATATTTCTTGGAGACTTTGTTCATCTCTTTTTACTCTTTTTTCTCTAAACTTCTCTTCTCACTTCATTTCATTCATTTGATCTTCAATCACTGATACCCTTTCTTCCAGTTGATCAAATCGGTTACTAAAGCTTGTGCATTTGTCACGTAGTTCTCCTGCCATGGTTTTCAACTCTTTCAGGTCATTTGAGGACTTCTCTACATTGGTTATTCTAGTTAGCCATTCGTCTAATCTTTTTTCAAAGTTTTTAGCTTCTTTGTGATGGGTTCAAACTTCCTCCTTTAGCTTGGAGAAGTTTGATCATCTGAAGCCTTCTTCTCTCAACTCGTCAAAGTCATTCTCTGTCCAGCTTTGTTCCATTGTGGCGAGGAGCTGTGTTCTCTTGGAGGGGGAGAGGTGCTCTGATTTTTAGAATTTTCAGCTTTTCTGCTCTGTTTTTCCCCCATCTTTGTGGTTTATCTACCTTTGGTCTTTGATGATGGTGACATACAGATGGGGTTTTGGTGTGGATGTCCTTTCCATTTGTTAGTTTTCCTTCTAACAGTCAGGATCCTCAGCTGCAGGTCTGTTGGAGTTTGCTGGAGGTCCACTCCATACCCTGTTTGCCTGGGTGTCAGCAGCAGAGGCTGCAGAAGAGTGAATATTGCTGAACAGCAAATGTTACTGCCTGATCATTCCTCTGGAAGTTTCGTCTCAGAGGGGTACCTGGCCCTGTGAGGTGTCAGTCTGCCCCTACTGGGGGATGCTTCCCAGTTAGGTTACTCAGGGGTCAGGGACCCACTTCAGGAGGCAGTCTGTCCGTTCTCAGATCTCAAACTCCGTGCTGAGAGAACCACTACTCTCTTCAAAGCTGTCAGGCAGGTACATTTAAATCTGCGGAGGTTTCTGCTGCCTTTTGTTTGACTATGCCCCGTCCCCAGAGGTGGAATCTATAGAGGCAGGCAGGCCTCCTTGAGCAGCGGTGGGCTCCACCCGGTTAGAGCTTCCTGGCCACTTTGTTTACCTACTCAAGCCTTAGCAATGGCAGGCGCCCCTCCCCCAGTCTCGCTGCCGCCTTGCGGTTAGATCTCAGACTGCTGTGCTAGCAATGAGGGAGGCTCCGTGGGTGTGAGACCCTCCAAGCCAGGCACAGGATATAATCTCCTGATGTGCCGTTTGCTAAGACCCTTGGAAAAGTGTAGTATTAGGGTGGGAGTGACCCGATTTTCCAGGTGCTGTGTGTCACGGCTTCCTTTGGCTAGGAAAGGGAATTCCCTTACCCCTTGTGCTTCCCGGGTGAGGTGATGCCTCGCCCTGCTTCAGCTCTCACTCGGTGGACTGCAGCCACTGTCCTGCACCCACTGTCTGACATGCCCCAGTGAGATGAACCCAGTACCTCAGTTGGAAATGCAGTAATCACCCATCTTCTGTGTCGCTCACGCTAGGAGCTGTAGCCTGGAGCTGTTCCTATTCAACCATCTTGGAACCGCCCTCTAGACTGTTATTTTGTATTAGCCCATCCAAATATTGTTCCACTGTCTTCTGGCTACAGTTGTTACTGTTGCAAAGTCAGCTGCCCACTAGTCCCGGTTACTTTGTTGGTAATCTGTTGTTTGTCTCTCTGACTTTCTTTTCTTTTCTTTTCTTTCTTTTCTTTTCTTTTCTTTTCTTTTCTTTTCTTTCTTTCTCTTTCTTTCTTTCTTTCTTTCTTTCTTTCTTTCTTTCTTTCTTTCTTTCTTTCTTTCTTTCTTTCTTTCTTTCTCTTTCTTTCTCTTTCTTTTCCTTCCTTCCTTTCTCTCTCTCTCTCTTTCTTTCTGTCTTTCTTTCTTTTCCTTCCTTCCTTCTTTCCTTTCTCTCCCTCCCTTCCTTCCTTCCTTCCTTCCTTCCTTCCTTCCTTCCTTCCTTCCTTCCTTCCTTCCTTCCTTCCTTTCTCTCTTGTCTCACTCTGTCACCAAGGCTGGAATGCAGTCATGTGATCATGGCTCACTGCAGCCTCAACCTCCCAGATTCAAGCAATCCTCCTGCCTCAGCCTGCCAAGCAGCTGGGACCACAGGCATGCATCACCATGCCTGGCTAATTTTCTGTAGAGATGGAGTCTCCCTATATTGCCTAGCCTGGTCTTTAACTCCTGGGTTCAAGCAATCCTCCTGCCTCAGCCTACAAAAGTGCTGGTATTACAAGCATGAGCCATCATGCCTGGCCTATGTTTCATTTTTGACCACACGCTCCTGCAGGTTCATTATATTTAGATGTGGCTTTAAACTGTCATCTTGCTCTTTACTTCCCGCACTTCTTGAATCTGACAATTATGTCTTTCATCAATTTCTGTACATTTTTTAGCTATCATCCTTTTGATTATTGCTTCTCTCCCATTGTATTAGTTTCCTGTGGTTGCAAGAAATTTCCACAGACTTGGTGGCTTAAAACAGAAATGTATTCTTTCACTGTTCTGAAGGCCAGAAGTACTAGATCAAAATTATTGGGTTGGAATCAAGATGTTGACAGGGTCATGCTTTCTTTGGAGGCTCTAGGGGCAAATTTATTCCTTGACTCTTCCTGCTTCTGATGACTGTCAACATTTCTTGGTTGATGGCAGCTGCATTTCAATCTTCAAGGGCAGCATTTTCAAATCTCTCCCTGTTCTGTCTTCATATGGACCTCTTTTCTGTGTGTTGTTGAGTCCCCATCTCTCACTTACAGGGACTCATATGATTGCCTTTAAGGTCTACCCAGATGACCCAAGCCAATCTCCCCATCTTATGACCCTTAACTTAAATCACATCTGCAAAGATCCCCTTCCCTGTTTTGCTGCATAAGGTAACATTCACAGGTTGCAGTGATTAGGACATGGATATCTGGAGGAAGGGGATTTTTAATTCTACCACACTCATTTTCTCTGAAACTTTCTGAATTTTTAATCCTACCACAACCATTTCCTTCTGAAACTTCAATGAGATACATGTTATATCTTCCTACTCTGTCCTCTATGTCTCTAATCTCTTTTTCATAGTTTATAATTTTGTCTCTGTGCTGCATTCTGGACAGTTTCTTCCGATCTATCTTCCATTTTCTCCATTATCTTTTTGACCCTATATCATCTGCTTTTTAATCTAGCCACTGATTTTAAAATTTCAATTAATATATTTTTCATTTCTAAAAATTCTGTTGGGTTCTTTTCAAATCTTCATGAGCATTTTACAGTCTCTTGTTTCATGTTCAGTTTCATTATCTTTTAACTGATTCAATTCTTTAATTTGAATGTGACTGGAGAAAAATTCACAACTCTTTTGTAAATTTTTACTGTGAAAATGATCAGAGAAATGAGCCAGTACCTGGAGGGACATGTAGGGTCAAAAAAAAAAAAAAAAAAAAAAAAAAGTGAGGATTGAGAAATTACCTTAAGGTAAGTGTATTAGTCTGTTCTCATGCTGCTATGAAGAAATACCTGAGACTAGGTAATTTATAAAGAAAAGAGGTTTAATTGACTCACAGTTCTGCAGGGCTGGGGAGACCTCAGGAAACTTACAATCATGGTGGAAGGGGAAGCAAACACATCCTTCTTCACATGGCAGCAGGAAAGAGAAGTGCAGAGCGAAGTCGGGAAAGCTTCTTATAAAACCATCAGATCTCTCGAGAACTCACTCACTATCATGAGAACAGCATGGAAGGTAACTGCCCCCATGATTTAATTATCTCCCACTGGCTCCCTCTTACGATACATGGGGATTATGGGAACTACAATTCAAAATGAGATTTGGATGGGGACAAAGCAAAACCATATCATAAGGTAGAGATTTGGATGGTGAGGAGAATGACCTAGCAGACAGGGGCCAGCTGATGGATGTCCTTCTTAGCTGAAGGGGTCTAATACACAAGGGGAGGAATTGGTCAGGCAAGAGTGGGAGAGTTCACTCATAGCAACAGAAGGAACCACAGAGCACAGTGTCATGTAGGTTGGGAATGAGGTGATGGATGAGCGTGGGCTGTCTTTTCTGGTTGCTTCTCTTCTTCATAAGTAGCAAGGAAGGTCATTAGCTGAGAAGGAGGATGGGGAGGAGGTGTCAGAGCTATGGGAGAGGGAAGGTGAGAAATGGTCATTTAAGACAGTAGGAGTGTGAATGGATTGGGAAATGTAGTGGTATTACCTGACAGCACGAGAGACCCCAGGGAGCAGCAGAGGGATGCATTTAAAGAGAAACTGTGCCGGGCTTGGTGGCTCACACCTGTAATCCCATCACTTTGGGAGGCTGAGGCGGGTGGATCACTCAAGGTCAGCAGTTCGAGATCAGCCTGACCAACATGGTGAAACCCTGTCTCTACTAAAAATACAAAAATTAGCCGGGCATGGTGGCAGCCGCCTGTAATCCCAGCTGTGAGCCGAGATCAGGCCACTGCGCTCCAGCTTGGGCAACAGAGTGAGATACTGTCTCAAAATAAATAAATAAAATAAATAAATAAATAGAAACTCATCTGCATGGCTGTATTTTTCCAGACTACAGATTTGAACAGCCCCTTTCCTGCTTAAATCCCTCATTCGCTGCCCCTGTTCCAAACTCCTTTGCATGGCATTCAAGAACCTCTATGACCCCAGCCCTACTAGGTCCCCACTCCTTCCTTTTATGACTCAACAACTCAGAGCAACCTGCCTTTCCCTAAACATATTCTGCACCTCTCTGCCATGGTCTTGCTGTTCCCTCTGCCTGGAATGCCCTTTCCCACCCTGACCCTCCAACAGTGAGGCTGTCCATGAAACTGGCTTCACTTCTGCCTCCTACCCCTCACCCCACAGTTTTCCAACAGACTTTTCATGCCTAATATTCCTCCCATAAAACTTCATTGCCCTCAACCATTGATGGTTCTGCCTCCTCCACCAGGCTGGGGCTATGTCAGGGGCACAGACTGTCCTGTTCTCTCCATGTCCCCGGCATCCTGCACCAAGCAGGTGCTAAGACAATGTCCATTGAGAGGACTGACTGATGACTTCTAGAGGAGAGCTGGGTCAGCTCAGCAGGGGTGTTACCCACAGGGCCATTAGTGCAATCATTGCACTGTAGAGAAGAGCCGAGAATAGTAGCTAGGAAGCAGAGCCAAGGCCTGAGGTCGGGAGAAAGCAGGCCATGCTCCCAAGTGGAGGGCTGACAGGGAGGGGGGCAGGAGGCTTAAGGAGCCACGTGGTCCACGACACACCTCTGCAAACTCAGAGCACCTGGCAGGATGGGCCTGGGCTGGGACCTGGTCCCTCGTTCTGGAAGAGGTGCAGGCTTATCTGGGCGAGGGGAGCAGGCTGAAGCAAAGTGCTTTTCTCTGGGACTTCTCTGGTAATCACAGGCCTCTGAAAGCAGGAGTAATGTGGAATCTCCCAGCCCCTGTTTCCAAAGAACCAAAAGTTTGACTCCCATCCAGCATTTAACCCTGCCCTCAGGCAATCAGGTCAAATGGGGATCTGGAGACAGATTGGGGTAGGGCAGTGCCCAGGGATCAGGCTGCTTGGTCCCCACAAGCTGCTCTGCGTAAAAGGGAGATGGTAAAAAGACACATCACCCAATTACAAAATGGACAAAGGATTTGAATAGTCATCTCCAAAGAAGAATTTCACATGGAGAGCTGTTCCACATGCTTAGTACTTTGCATCCTTAGGGAAATGCAAATCAAAACCACAGTGAGATACCACTTCACACCCACCAGGACGGCTACACGAGAAAGACAGATAACAGGTGTTGGCAAGGTGGTCAAGAATTGGAGCCTTCATCCATTGTGGTGGGAATGCCAAATGGTGCAGTGGCTTTGAAAAAGTGTTTTCTGAAAATAGTAAACAGAGCTACTATATGATCAGGCAATTCCACTCGTAAGTCTGCTCAAGGAAAGTGAAAACAGATGTCTACACAAATATTCATATGTGAATGTCCATAGCATGTTGGCTAATTCACAATAGCCAGAGAGTGGGAACAATTCAAATTTCCATCAACGGATGAAGGGGTAGATATACTGTGGTGTGCATCCATATGATGGAATACTACTTAGCAATAAAAAAGAATGAAGTGTTGAAACATTTACGACGTGCATGAATCTCAAAAGCATTATGCTAGGGGAAAGAAGCCAGACACAAAAGACCCTATATTGTATGTGATATGGTTTGGATGTTTGTCCTCTCCAAATCTCATGTTGAATAGTAAAGCCCAGTATTGGAGGTGGGGCCTGGTGGGAGGTGTTTGGATTGTGGGCATGGATCCCTCATGAATGGCTTAGTTCCATCCCTTTGGTGATAAGTGAGTTTTTGCTCAGTGAGTTTACTCGAGATCTGGTTGTTTAAGAGTGGCATCAACCACCCCCCAGCCCTGTTACTCCCTCTCTCACTCCTGTTCTTACCACGTGGCTCACATCCTCTGCCTTTGCCTCCGCCATGATGGAAGCTTCTTGAGACCCTCAACAGAAGTAGATGCTGGTACTGTTCTTCCTGTACAGCCTGAAGAACCACGAGCCAATTAAACATTTTTTCTTGATAAATTACCCAGTTGCAGATATTCCTCTATAGCATAGCAAAAACAGACTAACACAGTATGACTCCATGTATATAAAATGTCCAGAATAGATAGACGTATGGAGACAGGACATAGTGAAATTAGTGAAATTAGTGAAATTGGAAGTTGATGAGTGCCTAGGGCTGGTGGGAGGTGTCCGTGGTGGGAAAATGGGACTGACTGTAAATGGGCAATGTTCTAACATTAGATTTTGGCGATGGTGGCCCAACTCTGCAAATAGAGTAATAAAAGTTTAGTTGTCCACTTAAAATGGGAGAATTTTGTGGTATATAAATCATACCCCAAAAAAGCAGTTTTTTTTTTTTTTTTTTAATGAATGAGATTTTTTTTTTTTAATGTTGCCTAGGTTGGCCTCGAACATGTAGCATCACCTCCTTATGCGCCAGGACAACTGGCTTGAGTCACTGTGGCTCCCTGTTTTTTATTTTTTGTTTTTGAGACAGAGTCTTGCTCTGTCTCCCAGGCTGGAGTGCAATGGTATGACCTCGGCTCACTGCAACCTCCACCTCCCAGATTCAAGTGATTCTCCTGCCTCAGCCTCCTGAGTAACTGTGATTACAGGCACACGCCACCACCCCTGGTTAATTTTTATATTTTTAGTAGAGATGAGGTTTCACCATGTTGGCCAGGCTGGTCTCCAACTCATGACCTCAGGTGATACGCCTGCCTCAGCCTCGCAGTGCTGGGATTACAGGTGTGAGCCACCGCGCCCGGCCAATAAAGCTTTAAAAAGAGAGGAGAGAAAAAAAATAAGAAAAAATAAAAATAAAAATAAATAAAAAGAGAGGAGATAGTGATGTCCATCTTTCAAGGTTGTTGGGGGGATTAAGTGAGAAATCGTGTGGATGGTGCCCGAGTGCCTGGAACACAGTAGGAGCTTGGAGCAGGTGCAGTGGGTGCCTCCACTGTCCCCCACCCTCATTACCCATTTCCAGTTGCCGGCCCCTCCCACTTTTTGCCTGGGACTTTCTCATGCTGCTTCCGCAGGTATAAAGTGATGGGGAATTAACACTCCTCCAGCACATATGTAGATAGCAGCCCTCTATTAAACGGCAAATGGGAGTTGGTGTAAGAAGATGTCAGACCCCTCGGCTCATGTTCTCCAGTGGCTCCCAGGATCCCCCCACTGGGAAGGAATGAACACTAGCTGTCCGTGGAGGTGGCTGGCTGCCTTCCTTTCTCTGTCTCACTTCCTCACCCCCTACACAGGTTTTCTGGGATCACCTCCCCAGTTTCACCATATTGGGGTTTCACCGTATTGGCCAGGCTGGTCTCAAACTTCTGACCTCAAACTTCTGACCCCAGTAAGCCACATATTTAGGTACACGAAGCCTTGTATCAGATCAGCTTTTGGGGGCACCCTGGCTTAGGCAGTGCTCCCAAGCACTAGTTGTGATTATGGTCCTATGGAGGCCAGATGAGTCTCATGACCCCTGCTGGCCCATCCATATCTTGCTCCCAGTGTGTCCCACAAGCCTGGTCTTTCTATTCTCCACCCTGAGGAGGCGAGTATAAGGAATGACTTACCGTGAAGTAGCTGAGGCCTAGAGAAGGAAAGACGGGGTCCCAAGGATTCCCGTGAGTCAGTGGAAGTGCCTACACTGAAGATAAGGGCTGGGTTGGCCGGGCGCGGTGGCTCATGCCTGTAATCCTAGCACTTTGGGAGGCTGAAGCAGGCAGATTACTTGAGCCCAGGAGTTTGAGACCAGCCTGGGCAACATAGCAAAACTCTATCTCTACAAAAAATACAAAAATTAGCCTGGCGTGGTAGTGTGAGCCTGTAGTCCCAGCTACTGGGGAGGCTGAGGTGGGAGGATCGCTTGAGTCTGGGAGGTTCAGGTTGTAGTAAGCCATGATCACACAACAGCACTCCAGCCTGGGAGACAGGAGAGAGGTCTTTTCTCAATAAATAAATAAATAAATAAATAAATAAATAAATAAATAAAAGAGCTGGGTGAAGTAAAGATTTACAATTGTCCTCCTTATCTGACAGGGCTGCATTCCAACACCCCCAGTGGAAACTGCAGATAGTACTAAACCCTATATATACTGTGTTTTTTTCTATACATGCATACCTATGATAAAGTTTAATTTATAAATTAGGCACAGTAAGATATTAACAACCATAAAAATAAAAGAGAACAATTATAACCATATCCTGTGATAAAAGTTACGTAAATGTGATCTTTCTCTTTCTCTCAACAACTCTTATTGTGCTGTACATATTCACCTGTGTTCAGGCCACTGTTGACCAGGGGTAACCAAAAATTACTTGGCTTGGTGGTGGTCACCTGTAGTCCCACTTACCTGGGAGGCTGAGGCAGGAGAATTGCTTGAACCCGGTAGGTAGAGGTTGCAGTAAGCCAAGATCGTGCCACTGCACTCCAGCCTGGTGACAGAGTGAGACTCTGCCTCAAAAAGAAAAAAAATGGATTTTACATTTTTTAATGGCTGGAACAAAGATCAAAGGAAGAATGCTATTTTGTGGGAGTTAGGCATGGTGACTCACACCTGTAATCCCAGCACTTTGGAAGGCTGAGGCAGGAAGATAGCTTGAGGCCTGGGGTTCAAGACCAGCCTAGGCAATGTAGCAAGACACCATTGCTACAAACAATTTAAAAATTAGTTGGGCATGGTAGAGTACATCTGTGGTCCCAGCTACTTGGGGGGCTTGAGCCCAGGAGGTTGAGGTTACAGTGAGTTATGAGCACACCACCACACTTCAGCTTGGGTGACATAGCAAGACCCTGTCTCTAAAAATAATAATATTTTGTGGTAGTGGCAAATATATGAAGTTCAAATTTCAGTATCCATCAATAAAGTTTAATTGGCACACATCCAGGTTCATTCATTTACATCTTGTGTAAGGCTCCTTTCCTGCGACAATGGCACAGTTGAGTAGTTGCAGCAGACAATGGACTGCAAAGTCTAAAATACTTATTATTTAATCCTTTATGGAAAGAGTTTGCCACCTCCTGGTGGAGGAGATTGGCTGATATGGCAAAGATCTTGGTGATATGGCAAAGATCCAGTGAACTCCTCACTGGAACTCTGGGAGATTGTCATCATTTATTTCCATCCAGTTTATAGATGATGAGGAAACTAAGGCTCAGAGAGGTTCAGTGACTTACCCATGGTCACACAGCTAGTCAGCAGCAAGCAGGGATTTGAACCCAAGTCATATTTTTATTTTTTAAGAGATGGATATCTCGCTACATTGTCCAGGCTGGATTTGAAGTCCTAGGCTCAAAAGATCCTCCCGCCTCATCCTCTCAAGTAGCTGGGACTGCAGCCCTTCCCCTTTCTCCCTCCCTCTATGGGAGGGTGGATGACAGTACTTTGTGCCTGGCTCTGTGTGCAAAGCACTTTCCAGTGCTTGTTCATCCTCATGGCCATTCTATAAGACAGGATGCTACCATTCCCATTTTACTGAGGCTCAGAGAGGTGAAGTGTCTTGCCCAAGGTTATACAGCTATTAAGTTGTGAGGTTCACATTTGAACCCAGGGCCCGAGCTCTACGAAGGTGTTATACCCGGCCTTTCAGCCCTGCTTTGCAGCTGACCTACCTCCTTTCCATTTAGACGGATGGGGACTCTGGTTTGACAGGGGAGGCTCGGCCTTGCTCTGCCTCCTGTTACCTTGGCCCCCAGCCCAGCTGGGAGGACACCATTCAGGCATATCGTTGGCTGGATTTTTTGTTTGTTTGTTTTTTTCTTTTAAACAGATTTATGTTTAGCGGGGAAGCCCACTCACAGGAGACTGGGGCTAGACCGGGAACAAGAATACTGCTGTGTCCTCCTTTGAGGTCCCACTGACTCAGGAACTAGGCAAGCCTCTTAGTCTGTTTCCTGGCTCATAAACCAGCATTTATAGGGTACTCTTCTCCGATTTCCTTTCCTTCCTTCCTCTCTCTCTCTCTCTTTTTCTTTCTTTCCTTTCCTTTTTTTAAATTTATTTTTATTTTTTGAGATGGAGTCTTGCTCTGAAGCCCAGGCTGGAGTGCAGTGGCATGATCTTGGCTCACTGTCACCTCTGCCTTCTGGGTTCAAGCAATTCTCCTGCCTCAGCCTCCCGAGCAGCTGGGATTACAGGCACCCACTACCACCCCTGACTATTTGTGTGTGTGTGTGTGTGTGTAGTTTTAGTACGGCAGCGTTTCACCATGTTGGCCAGGCTGGTCTCAAACTTCTGACCTGCCTCGACCTTCCAAAGTGCTAGGATTATAGACGTGAGCCATGGCATCCAGCCTGTCCTCTGATTTTCAAGGGACTGGAAGGGACACTGCAGGGGCAGCTCCTGGCATGGCCCTGGGACCCCCGTGAGAAAGCAGACTTGTACTTGGGCAGACTAGTACAAGTTTGCTTGAACTCCATTTGCTTGATTCAGCTGGGAGCAGGGGTAGGGTGGAGGTGAGGAGGAAAAAGATGGGAGGGAACTCACCTTTACTGAGTAGTCCAGATCTGACACTGCATTAGGCACTGGGGAGTTGTTCCCTTAGGCAAGAGCCAGTCTCCAGTACCACAGAACCCCCGATGGATCAATTGCAGGGTGTGTGGGAGGGGGAAGAAACTGACAATTACAAATACAGTGCAGTATAACAGCAAAAATGTATCAAGCACTTACTGTGTGCAGGGGTTTCACCTATGTTATCTCATTCAATCCTAACACTGATCCCAGGCACAATCTACTGTCACTGCACCCATTTTACAGATGAAGCAGCTGAGGCAAAGAGAAGCTCAGTCACTTGTCTAAGAACACACAGTTAGAACTAGGAGGACCCAGACTGGAACCCAGGCTGTTTGGCTCCGAAACTTGCAGTCTAAGCTGCCCGTTCTATGGCCTTATCAATAACGGGAGGCACGGAGGCAGCACGGTGGACAGATCTTCTCTGTTAGGAGTGAGATTGGAGTGCACAGTGGTTTCCATACTGATGCCTGATTGAGGCTTTGAAGGATGAATAGGAGTTAGGTACAAAAGAGGCAGGGGAGGTTTTCAGCAGAAGGAACAGCCTGTGTAAAGGTGGAATCCTGACCTAGCACAATAGGCTTGAGAAGTTGTAACTGGTAGTGATATTACTTGGGGATGGGTTTGGGAGTTACAATTCAGGATCGCTGGAGCATCAAACACAAGCAAGGGAGAGGTGAGGTGAGGCTGGAGACCAGGCTTAAGCCACAGAGGGCCTCTCCTGTCCTGCTAAAGTGTGTGAACTTTGTATAAGACACAGTTCCCTCCCCAGGGGCCTGTCCTGAGCTTGGGGAGATGAGCCACATTATTAGGAAATGATGAATCCACAGCTTCCTCCCATAGAGGGAGGGAGAAAGGGGAAGGGCTGCAGTCCCAGCTACTTGAGAGGATGAGGCGGGAGGATCTTTTGAGCCTAGGACTTCAAATCCAGCCTGGACAATGTAGCGAGATATCCATCTCTTAAAAAATAAAAATATGACTTGGGTTCAAATCCCTGCTTGCTGCTGACTAGCTGTGTGACCATGGGTAAGTCACTGAACCTCTCTGAGCCTTAGTTTCCTCATTATCTATAAACTGGATGGAAATAAATGATGACAATCTCCCAGAGTTCCAGTGAGGAGTTCACTGGATCTTTGCCATATCACCAAGATCTTTGCCATATCAGCCAATCTCCTCCACCAGGAGGTGGCAAACTCTTTCCATAAAGGATTAAATAATAAGTATTTTAGACTTTGCAGTCCATTGTCTGCTGCAACTACTCAACTGTGCCATTGTCGCAGGAAAGGAGCCTTACACAAGATGTAAATGAATGAACCTGGATGTGTGCCAATTAAACTTTATTGATGGATACTGAAATTTGAACTTCATATATTTGCCACTACCACAAAATATTATTATTTTTAGAGACAGGGTCTTGCTATGTCACCCAAGCTGAAGTGTGGTGGTGTGCTCATAACTCACTGTAACCTCAACCTCCTGGGCT
Organism: Rhinopithecus roxellana; assembly: GCF_007565055.1. Classification (NCBI taxonomy): domain Eukaryota; kingdom Metazoa; phylum Chordata; class Mammalia; order Primates; family Cercopithecidae; genus Rhinopithecus; species Rhinopithecus roxellana. The sequence continues at coordinate 8,020,667 of NC_044560.1, read as the reverse complement.
CAAGCCCCCCAAGTAGCTGGGACCACAGATGTACTCCACCATGCCCAACTAATTTTTAAATTGTTTGTAGCAATGGTGTCTTGCTACATTGCCTAGGCTGGTCTTGAACCCCAGGCCTCAAGCTATCTTCCTGCCTCAGCCTTCCAAAGTGCTGGGATTACAGGTGTGAGTCACCATGCCTAACTCCCACAAAATAGCATTCTTCCTTTGATCTTTGTTCCAGCCATTAAAAAATGTAAAATCCATTTTTTTTCTTTTTGAGGCAGAGTCTCACTCTGTCACCAGGCTGGAGTGCAGTGGCACGATCTTGGCTTACTGCAACCTCTACCTACCGGGTTCAAGCAATTCTCCTGCCTCAGCCTCCCAGGTAAGTGGGACTACAGGTGACCACCACCAAGCCAAGTAATTTTTGTATTTTTAGTAGAGACGGGGTTTCACCATGTTGGCCAGGATGGTCTTGATCTCTTGACCTTGTGATCCACCTGCCTCGGCCTCCCAAAGTGCTGGGATTACAGCCATGAGCCACCGTGTCTGACCATAAAATCCACTCTTAGTTTGTGAACGGTACATAAACAGGTAGTTGGCCAGATTTGACCCTTGGCTCATAGTTTGCTGACCCGTGACCTACACTATTATATATATATATATATATATATATATATATATATATATATATATATATATATATTTTTTTTAGATTCACCTTTTACTTACTTAAATAATTCCTTTGAAAAGGAAATTTTTATCATACCAGCATCACTTAACATAGATGCAAGATGGCCACGTAACTATGATAGGCAGGCTGCCATGGCTCACGCCTGTAATCCCAGCACTCTGGGAGGCTGAAGCAGGCAGATCACCCGAGGTTGGGAGTTTGAGATAAGTGTGGCCAACACAGTGAAACCCTGTCTCTACTAAAAATACAAAAATGTAGCTGGGCATGGTGGCACGCGCCTATAATCCTAGCTACTCAGGAGGCTGAGGCAGGAGAATCGCTTGAACCCAGGAGGCAGAGGTTTCAGGGAGCCGAGTTCGCACTACTGCACTCCAGCCTGGGCAACAGAGTGAGACTCTGACTCAAAAAAAAAAAAAAAAAAAAAGATAAATGCAAATTTACATTATTAAATTCTCGACAGGCCTGTCATCTGAGCCTGGGGCCTGTTCTTTCTTTGTTGAAGAGGAATAGGGAGGTGTCAAGGACAAATGAAAATAAGACTGAGACTTTCTTCTTGTTGAAATCTGGGGGAAAAAATGAGAAAGGAATGAATGAGAGGTTATCTCTTTATGTACGCCAGTGTTTATTCAATGCTTTGCCTTGTATGGCCTCAAATCATCCTGGGATCCACGGTGGTAGGCAGCACTGATGTGATGTCATCCAGTGCTTAGAGATGACCCTGGCTCTAATACTGGAGACCGCTAGTGGCTGCATGGCGCCCTGAGTTCTAATCAAGGTTGCTGAATATCTGGGGAGAAAATTGCTGTCTCTGATCAGCCTCTGGGGCATAAGTCAACCTCTGCTAAGGGTTTTGAGCTTCCCTACTGACAAGCTGATGGCCAGTGCAGAGAATTATCATTCTTAAGAAGACAGTAATCACAATTATGATGAATCCAGGTTGATGAGACATTAATGCCGGAAGGCCTTGGAGTATTTTTGAAAAGCATCACTAAAATAATAATTTAAATTGCAACAAGGGAGAATCAAGAACATAAAAGCCAACTGAGATAGCCTCGCAACCCCGCCTGCCTTTTCTAGACACCAGCTTGCTGGGGGGCTTCATGAGGCTTGTGAAGAAGAGGGGACAAAAGAGTCAGGCTGTTGGGAATTTTATGGTCCCTATGACATGATGCCTTCTGGTGTTCCAGGCCTCAGTGGCCTCATCTGAGAAACGGGAATGATAATAGCGTATGTGTGTGGACCAGATGAGTTCTTCCGGTTCTATTCCAATTCTGCCAGCTCTTACTCGATGAGATTCTTAACTCCTGGTACCCAGGTGATTGCAGCATGCCAGGTGCTCTCATTCTGGGAGGAAGTACCTAACTCAGGGGTAGTAAACGCACTGCCTGGGGGCCAGATCTGGTCCTTAGATATTTTTTATTTGACTTGTATAGTTAAATACTTATAAACAGCTTTTGAGATTTATTACATGTGATAACACAGACAGAAACAAGTACAGTACTTTATTAACTGGCTCAGTGAACTGTCACCTAGCAGACATTGGGGTCACCACCAACCAAGCATGGCTGGCCCCTCAGGATTCACCCTGGGCCTCCTTCAGTCACTTGACACTGTGCTGTATTTTTTTTTTTTTTTTTTTTTGAGACAGGGTCTTGCTCTATCGCCCAGGCTGGAGTGCAGTGGCATGATCATAGCTCACTTCAGCCTTCACCTCTCGGATTCAAGAGATCCTCCCACCTCAGCCTCCTGAGTAGCTGGAACTATTGGTGTACACCACCATGCCTGACTAATTTTTAAATTTGTTGTAGGGACAGGGTCTTGCCATGTTGCCAAGGCTGGTCAACTCCTGGACTCAAGCAATCATCCCACCTTGGCCTCCGGAAGTGCTGGGATTACAAGTACGAGCCGCTACACCCAGACTGTACTTTCAAATATTATTATTATTTTTAGTTTGGCCATGTGCTGTCTTTTTAAGCTGACACTAAACTGTGGGTTTTGTTTTTTTTCACACCTATTCTGCAATTCTCTGACACCAACTGAGTGTCCAAGAATTCAATTCAATTCTGACAGTAACTACTTGGGATGAGTGCGGGCTGCACAAGTGAAGAGCTCAGTCCCACAAAATGGCCTGATTTCAGACACTGGTCCCAGGAGGTCACCCAGACTTCTGACCAATTGGCTGTAAATTGAGAGTTCTCATGACCCCTCCTCAGGCTCAATATTTCACTTGCATGACTTCCAGAATTTAGGAAAACACTTCACTTACGTTTGCTGGCTTGTTACAAAGGGTACAACTCCGGAACAGTCAGATGGAAGGTACTGGGGGAGGGATGCAGAGCTTCTACGTCCTCTCCAGGCCCCCTACCCTCCCACCCAGCACCTCCATGTGTTTACCAACCCAGATGCTCTCTGAACCAACCCCATTGTTTAGGGGTTTTTATGGAGGTTCCATTATTTAGGCATGATTGATTAAAATCTATGGCCATGGGTGATTGAATTCTATCTCCAGCTCCTCTCCTCTTCCCAGAGATGGGTGGTGGTGATGAAAGTTTCAACCCTCTAATCATGGCTTGGTCTTTTTGGTGACTAGCCCCCATCCTGAAGCTCTCTGGGAGTCCCCTCACTAGCAAACAAAGTACAGTAAATTCCGAGAAACTCAGAAACTCTGCTGAAAACTAGAAACCAGAGAAAAAGATCAAATATTTATTTTTTAATTATATCACAGAGTGCCTTTAAGCAAAGGCATGCACACTCCAATTTGCCACAGACCCCACCATGCCCTATTATTGCCCACTGCCCTATTCATAGATTTGTGTTGTCTGCTCACCCTCTGTAGGCACTTGAAATTGTGATGCCTGCTTAATAAATACTATTTGCCTTAATAATAGTTGAAACAGTCAGTATTAGTCCATTCTCACACTGCTGTAAAGAACTACCTGCTACTAGGTAATTTATAAAGACAAGAGGTATAATCGACTCACAGTTCTACGGGCTGTACAGGAGGCATGGCTGGGGAAGCCTCAGGAAACTTACAATCAAGGCAGAAGGGCAAAGGGGAAGCAAGCACACCTTCACATGGCGGCAGGAGAAAGAGAGCAAAGCAGGGAGTGCTACACATTTTTAAACAACCAGATCTCGTGAGAACTCACAAGAACAGTGAGAACAGCAAGGTGGAAATCTGCCCCCATGATCTAATCACCTCGCACCACGTCCCTTCTGCAACACATGGGGATTACAATTTGACATGAGATTTAGGTGGGGACACAGAGCCAAACTGTGTCGAATAACAAAGTAGCTATCAACTGTTGGGTATTTATAATATTCCAGGGGCTGTGCTGAGCACATCAGATATAGCATCTTGTTTAATCTTCACAGAAAGTCTTCTAAGTAAGGACTCTTACTTAAGGATTCCCTTGGTCCATTTTTCTATTTTTCAGATAAAGAAACCAAGGATCAGAGAATTGGGGTACATTTTCTAAGGTAACACAGCAAGTAAGGCAGAAAGCTGGATTGAGCCTAGGCTGTGAAGTGGGATGGGGTCATGTGGGGAGTGGGACCAGCTCTAACCTTTGGGGATCGGGTTTTTACTGTATGAGTGGCACAGGTTTGGTGGTCAGATGGGCCTGGCGTCAACCTTCACGCCACCACCCTAGACACGTTACTTAGTCTTTTGAGCCTCAGTTTCCCTATCTAAAACATGAGTACAGTGACAGCCACCTCACAGGATCACAGTTAGGATTGTATGTCTTAAGCACTGGGTAGAAGTTCCATAAATGATTCTTTGCTGCATCTGGTCTAAGCAGAGGGGTTGCTACAAAGTGTAGGGTCCCCAAGGGATGTCCTAGCTCCACCACCTGCAAGACCCAGTTCAAGGCTACCTCCTTCAGGAAGCCTCCCCAGGTTCTCAGAACCCATGCGGCCTGATTCTAGAACCCATACAGCTTCTATGTCACCAAACGCTCCCCCTGATCCAGGCATATTATCCAGGTGCTTTAAGCTCAGGATTATCTCTACTGCATCTGCCCTGCAATAACTTGGATTTCTCCTTTAATCTTCACACCAACCCTATGAAGTAGGTATGAGTACCCCCAATTTAAAGGTGGGAAAACTGAGACTTAGAGAGAGAATTGTCTTCTTTTTCCTCTCCTGCTGTTGAAATATGATCTATGAAGCAAGGTTGGCCTCGAAAACTGCTTTGTCCTCAATATATCCCCAGGGATTTTGGGAATGGTGAGGGCAGGAGAGATGGCATCAGTTTTGGAGACAGAAGTTTGAATCCCATCTCCACTACTACTAGTTTCATAGCTCTGGAAAAAGCCAGGAGCTTGCATTCCCTCAAAAGTAGAAGGATGGAAGTTACACTAACCTTGAAGGCTATTGTGAGCCCAGAATGAGATAAAGTTCTCAGAGCAGTAGGCACATAGTAGCTGCCCAATAAATGTATGTTTCATTGCCCCCAAAGCCATGTCTTGTTCTGTGTTCTCATAACACATCTCCGGTTCCTCCCTTGGTCCACTTACCAAATGTGAACAGATATTCTTGTTATTTAGACACCTGGGGCTGGAAACTTCTTGAAGCCAAGGGCCACTCCCAAACATCTTTAGATTTCCCACTTGGCCTAGTACCTTTGATGCAGTCATATCCAACCAATGTGTTTTTTTTAAAAAGTGCAAAGAGCTTTTCCATTTTTTTCTCCAATAAAAGTAATCAGCCCTCATTGTAAACTAGGGAAAGAATTTTACCTCCCTCCATCGCCTTGATGCGAGGTTTACCTGTGAGCAAGCTGGTAAGGTGCCCATCATTGTGTCTGTCACAGAGCCTTCTAAGTATTGTCGTCTTCATTAGTTCAAAAAACACATAGGGCATTTCAAAAAGTAAAAAAACATCTGCTGACCTTGTGGGATGTCCTTACTGATTTTTTTCCACTATATAATTTTTTTTTTTCTGCGACAGGAGTCTCACTCTGTCTCCCAGGCTGGAGGGCAGTGGTGTGATCTCGCCTCACTGCAAGTTCTGCCTCCCAGGATCACGCCATTCTCCTGCCTCAGCCTCCCGAGTAGCTGGAACTACAGGCATCTGCCACCACGCCCGGCTAATTTTTTGTATTTTTGGTAGAAATGAGGTTTCACCGTGTTGGCCAGGATGGTCTTGATCTCCTGACCTCGTAATCCGCGCATCTCAGCCTCCCAAAGTGCTGGGATTACAGGCGTGAGCCACCGCACCCAGCCTCCACTATATAAATTTAGACAACTCACAGACATAAAACACACCCACTTTTAAAAATGGTCGTTCTGTGTTTTACGGCATGCCTTCTTACTTTAAAGATAAGTGGAGGAACTCTTTCTACACCAATAAATATAGATGTGTTTTATCCTGCAGGATGGCCCCGAGAATTAGATGGTATGGATGTGCCATGACTTACTTAGTCAATCCCCTGTTGATGGCACTTAGAGATTCCCATAATCTGTTCTGGGTAGGGCTGGAAAGTGCTGGACAGGTGTAGACCAAGGAAGCCTCCCACCGGCGGAAGCCTCTGCAGAAATCAGCTGCCAGGGATGTCACCAGGCTGACACAGTGACTTCTGGCTGGCAAGTAATCTTGAAGTTGTGTTAAGGACAATGAGGGAGACATTCCTGTCGTGGGGCTGGGATGAGCTCAGCCGCATTCCTCCTTTTCATAGCATTGGACGGGGCAGTCCTCCGGGAAGAGGGCCTTTTGAGTCAACCTTTCCTTTCAGTCACCTCCCAAGAGGTGTCTCCATTACTGCGACATCTGTTTCAGCAGAAATAAGATGATGAAGCTTCAGGGGACCTCCCCTGCTTCCCTCAGAGGGTTTTCCCTGACACGTGAGAGAGTCATTTGTAAACGAGCAATCAGAGATGAGGCAAGTGGGGATTTACCAGGCTCGCCTTCAGCAAGCCGATGGAGAAGACAGGACGGGGCCCCCGGGGCAAGGATGCCCTTGTCCTCCTTTACCCTGGGGTTTCTGGAACTCCCAGGGTCTCCCTGGCAACAACCCACTTATCCTGGTCCTGCACTCAGCTGTGGAGTCGTCCGTTGCCCTGAGGCTGGTGTGGACATTGCAGTCTCTAGGTAGGACCTGGCTTACTATTTTGGACCTATGATGTTCAGGCCCTGGAATCTTCCCTTGGCCAGCGACCTTCTCCTCTCCAAGCCTCAGTGTCTCCACGTGTAAGATGGGAATGATGAGCCTTCCTGAAATTGATGAGGTTAGGATGGAATGAAATGATGCATGTGAAGTCTCGATCTGATGCCTTGCACTGATGTCTAGGTGCTCCATAAACCACTGCCATTAGAACTGATCTGAGCAAGGTGAGGTGAGGATGAATGAGACACGGTGTGAGGAGCAGTGAGAAGGTGCTCAGGGGTGTTGGTTCCTGAGGTCAGGGAGCCATCTCTTTGGGCAGAGATAGTAGATGCATCAATTCATACTGTTGGGCACTTTACAGTGCTTTTCCATGATGATAAGAATGAGGCAGGAGAGGCCGTCTCTGCTGAGAGAGGGCTGCAGGCTCTGGAGTGGCCTCAGAGAGCCACCCTGATGCAGCACTTGCCCTCTGCCAGGCATCCTTCCAAGGACTTGGACAGCATTTCGTTTAGCCCTCACCAAAACCCTAAGGGGCAGAGGTGCCCTTCCTATTTTACAGATGGGGAAACTGAAGCTGGGAGAGGCCTCTGGAAGAAGCTGTCTTGTTAAGCATTGGGCTTTAAATTAATTAGGGACTGGGCACTGTGGTTCACACCTGTAATCCCAGCACTTTGGGAGGCCAAGGTGGGTGGATCACTTGAGGTCAGGAGTACAAGACCAGCCTGGCCAACATGGCAAAATCCCATCTCTACTACAAATACAAAATTTAGCTGGGCATGGTGGTGCACACCTGTAGTCCTAGCTACTTGGGAGGCGTGAGAATTGTTTGGACCAGGGAGGCAGAGGTAGCAGTGAGCCAAGATTATGCCATTGCACTCCAGCCTGGGTGACAGAACGAGTGAGACTGACTAAAAAAAAAAAAAATTAAATAATTAGGGTACATCAAAGACAGGGGTACTGTGTTCTCAGGGCAGGACTTCTGGCTGTAGGGAGAAGAGTCAGGAGGGTGCTTGGGGCTGGGGCCACAAGGTCTGGCTTCTTCCTCTGGAAGGAACTGTGAGTCGGGCAGATAGTGTCCTTCCCTCCCTCAAGGAACCCTCCCTTCCTGAGATGGGGAAGACAGTAAACTGGTGGAAATGCTACAGAGAAATGAATGCTTACAATGGAGAAGAACAGGAGGCCCCGACCCTGGGTTAGGGGGTATGAAGTAACTTCTAGGAGGAAGTGCTGCCCTTACCCTCATCAGAAAGTCTAACATAAAAGGGACTGACTTTAATATTAAATGTTAGCTGGGAGGTGGAGCAATCAGAACCCTCATGTGTTGTTAATGGGGAGGTAAAATTGTATGGCTACTTGAAAATCTGTTTGGCAGTATTTGTCAATGTTAAACACACACATCCCCTGTGACACAGCAATCCTGCCCCTGGGGCGAGTCCCAAGAAGAACAAGTACTGTGTTCACCAAAAGACGTATGTGAGAAGGTTCCAGCTTGACTCCTAGTATCCCCAAATTAAGAAACAGCCCAAATCTGCAGTAGAATGGATAAATAAATGGTGATGCTCACATCATCTAACTCTATGTAGCAAGGAAAAGGAGCAAAATAACACACAACTAAATGGATGAATCTCATACACGTAGGGTGGAACAAAAGAGGCCAAAACTAGACCGTATGATTCCACTTAATGAAGTTCTAGAACAGCCTAGAAAGGAATCTGGGGAAAGAAAAGTCAGCGCCTGATTACCTTCGGGAGGTATCAACTGAGAGGGAGCATGAGGGGACCTTCTGGTGTGTGGGAAATGACCTGGTGAGTTCATCAGGGGTACAAATGTAGGAATTCATAGAGCTCTACGATTAGTATTTGTGCACTTTACCTATATACACACCTTTATGCAAAGTCAGAACAAGAAAACAAAAGAGAAGGAGAAGGGCTCCCAAAGCTAAGATCTGGCCCATAAGTAAGGGCTGGCCAGTGAGGAGGGGGATGGTGTCTTGGAGGAGAAGCCAGCAGGTGCAAAGACCCGGGGAGCACGAGTGTGTGATGTTGCTTCTCTGCCTGGCTCTGGGATCGCCGATGGTGCTCCTGTCCCTCTCTTCTCTATGCTCCCTTCCACTCATTTGGAGGTTTCCACCGACACCGTGAACCAGGTTGGCAGAAGTCATTTCAAGAGCATGTTCCTCCAGTCCATGTTTAATGTTCTACCTTTGAGTTGTTGCGGGAGGAGCTACAGTCAGAGCAGGAGAGGGGCTGGCCTTGGAATTCAAAGCTGGATTGAAAGCTCAGCTTTGCCATGAATGTGTGTTCTTGGAGAATCCCTTTCTCCCCTGTGAGCCTCAGTTCCCCCATCAGTAAGCAGGTCTTCTTAACATACACAGTTTTGGTGAGAAAGTCGGCTGCAGGAGGTGTTCAACAGATTCCCATCATATGGGAATGAAGGACTAAGGTCTGAAGGCAAGGGACCCATGCCAGGCTCATGGCTACCCCTAGAGTGACTGAGTGTGGCCCTGATAAGGCCTCTGCAAACCCTGGCATTGATCATCTGTCACATAGAACTCAAACCACCACTCAAACAGTGCCTGGCACATACCAGGGATTCAAGGAGCATTGGGTTGTAATAGCTGGTGCCTAATACGTGCCAGGCATTGCTCCAAATGTGTCATACCTGTGGACTTCTTTTTTGATCCTCCCGGTAGACCTATGGACGTCTGCCTTCCCATTTTACAGAGGGGAAACCAAGGCATAGAACTTTTGAGTGACTTGCTCAAAAGCACTCTGTTAATAATTGATGGAGCCTGGCCCTCGTCTCCTACACCTAACAACACTACCACATGGCAAGAACAGATGGGGCCGCCCAAGCTGCCTCCACAGGGTGGCCTGGAGAAGGTGCCAAAGGCAACCAGGGCTCCCCCAGGGCTGCTGACCAGGATCAGTGCTGTCAGGGCAGCCAGGGGGGACACTCCAATGCCCTGACTTTGGCAAAGCCCACACCCTTTTCGAGGAAGACAAACCCACTCGTAATAATTGTTGAGGCAACAAGCAGCTTAAGCCGCTCATAAGCCCTGAGGTGCCTGTGAAGGCTGAGGCCCGGCAATGAGCCGCCACTGCCAAAACCAGCAAGAGTCACCCTTTTTGCCAACCTTTTTTTTTTCTTAGCTGTTGTCATTATTGTTTTTTGGGAGGAGAGATGGGACATCTCAGGAATTCGCCTGTGCTGCTGAATTCTCACCTGCAGCATCATGTGGACTCACAGCCACTCCCTATCCTCTGTACCATCATGTTTTACTGTTCTCTTTAATTCCACCATGAAGAGACTTGATAGGAATGTTCTGGAAACTGCAGCCTGAGGGTGGGGACAGGGGATGCGGGGAATGGGGAGCAGTTTATTCTCCATGGCAGCAGGACTGAACTTTGGTGCCAGAGGGCCACTGGGTGTGAGATATTTGTTTTTTCCTGCCTCTTTATACATTTTATGGGCTTTCTACATTTGCTTAAGCAAAGTTAAAAAATGACAATGATAATAGTTAATATTTATTGAGCATTGCTGGCATTGATTGAACATTTATTGAACATACTGACTTTCCATGTATGAACTCACTTAACCTTACAATCACCGCTTTTTCTTTCTTTCTTTTTTTTTTTTTTGAGACAGTCTCACTCTGTCACCCAGGCTAAGCGCAGTGGTGAGATTACAGCTCACTGAAGGCTCTACCTCCCAGGCTCACATGAGCCTCCCACCTCAGCTTCCCAAGTAACTAGGACCACAGGCATGTGCCACCATGCTCAGCTAATTTTTTTTAAGTTTTTTTTTTTTTTTTAGAGATGGGGTCTCACTACGTTGCCCAGGCTAGACTCGGACTCCTGTGCTCAAGCGATCCTCCCACTTCGGCCTCCCAAAATCCTGGGATTACAGGTGTGAGCCACTGCACCAGGTCAGATATTATTATTATTATTATTATTATTATTATTATTATTATTATTTTGAGACGAGGTCTCACTCTCACCCAGGCTGGACTGGAGTGTAGTGGTGCAATCTTGGCCTCTGGGGGTTCAAGTGATTCTCGTTCCTCAGCCTCCTGAGTAGCTGGGACTACAGGCACATGCCACCATGTCCAGCTAAATTTTTTTGCATTTTTAGTAGAGACGGTGTTAAGCCCTTGGCCAGGCTGGTCTCAAACTCCTGGTCTCAAGTGACCGGCTTGCTTTGGCCTCCCAAAGTGTTGGGATTACAGGTGTGAGCCACTGCACCTGGCCCCAGGTCAGATAGTCCTATAGGCTTATTTCCAGATGAAGAACTGAGTACAGAAAAGGAAAAATGAAAACTATTGAAATTTAAAAAGAGATCATTAATAAAGAGGAACAAACTACTGATACATGCTACCACATGGATGAACCTCAAAGACATAGTGCTCAATGAAAGTGGCTAGACACAAGAGATCACATCTTGTAGAATGTCATTTGTCTGACATATGTAGAAAAGGCAACTCTATAGACACAGATCCTAGATTAGGGGTTGTCTGGGGCAGGGGGTAGGAGTGGGGATGATGAAATATTCTAAAACTGGTTTATAGTGTTGTTTGCACAACTTGGTAAATTTACTAAAAACAATTGACATGGGTGAATTATATAATATGTAAAATATTCCTCAATAAAGTTGTAAAATAAAGAAATGCAATTACATTCTGCAAATATAACATTTCCTAAGCAGCCATGATCCACTTTACAGGAATTTCTCCAGTAACTAACAGTTAATTCATTTGTTCACCTGAACTCATCTTCATTGAGCATCTATTATGTGCCAGGTTCCGTGCCAGGATGTGGGTTCCAGGGTGAATCTGATCAAGTGTTTCTGCTCTAATGGTGAATATGGGTTAGCAAGTGTTAGAAGGCTGGGCTAGAAGGGGTGGAGATGCAGACGAGAAATCCAGCAATGACAAGCGAGTATACTTGGGGCTGCCACAGGGTGGGCAGTGCTGGCAGAGCCTGGAGGAAGCACCTTCCACCCAGACCTGGCAGGTACTTGAGAAGGTTCTGAGAAGAGACGGTTCTGAGAAGAGAAGGTTCTGAGAAGAGAAGGTTCCATGCTTGAGGCTGGGACCTGGAGGATGAGGAGTTGTTAGCAGGTGAAATGGCTGGGGAGTGGGGCAGGAAGAATAAAAGTCATTTGTTCATTCATTTCTTAATTCTTTTATTCATTCATTCAGCAACCTTTCATTGAGAGCTGTTATGCCCATTTCCCTGATGAGGAAATAGAGCCTCAGAGAGGTAAAGTGACTTGCTAGAGCACAGATACAAACCTTAGCCAATCTCTTGTTTTAAAAGCCCACTTTTCTCCACTGTCTCCTCTTGCCTCCAAAAAGAGTCTGGGCAGGTTAGACACACCGCTGTGACTTTGAGGGTCAGGGGGAGGTACCCTGCCAAAAAACAAAACCTAAGTATCCTTGTTTAGTGAGAGGAGGTTGGCCTGACCCTCAGGGATGTTCCTTTGTCTGTTGGAACCCTCCCCCTGCTTTGAGGACCCATCTTTAGCCCCCTTTGGATCTTGAATCAGGGAGCCAGCCTGCCAGCATCCAGGGTTAAGGGGAGGAAACCACTGAATTCATTGTCTGGGCCAGGGAGGACCTACCATTGGAAAGGGAATGGGACCAGAATTCTAGACCAGGCTTTGCTACCAATTATTCGGGTGACCTGGGTTAGTCCTTACCTCTCTGTGGTCCTCAGTTTTCTGGTCCCCCAAACAAGAGCATTGGGCTGGCTGCATCCTGAGCTACAAGACTTCTGGCGTCAGATGCCTCCAGATTGATATGGGCTGGAAGTAGGGTGACACATTCGTTCTGATTTGCTCGTTCAGATTTACTTTTCAGGTTTTAGCATCAAGAGAAACCTTCTCAGTCCCTGATAAATTGGGATGGTTGGTCACCCTAGCTGGAGGACTGTTAGGTTAACCTCGCCTCACATTTTACCCACCAAGTCAAGACACGCAGCATCTCGCCTTTACTCCTATGTGGCCACGGAACTATTTTCTAGCCATTTTGTTTGTACATATTGTGTTTCTAGGTCTCAGCTGAAAACCCCCTCAGGTCCAGCTACCACTTCCCTCAATTCCTTCAGATCTCTGGGCTCTGCTTGACCATCTCCTTTCCCCCCTCCCCGCACCCCCTCCCGTTCCTCAGGATGGTCTTTTTTGGTTGTCTCCATCAGCTCCCCTGGAACCCCTTTAGCTCCTTCCTCTGCATTTAATGCAGGATCTGTGCTGAAGCAGGTGCTCCACAAGTCATCATGGAAAGTCTGAATATCTCCGGGGCCCAGGGCAGGGCTGCCCCCACACCCCAGGAGGGCTTCACACCCCAATTCCAGGGCAACTTTGTTGGCAGGACAGATCCTTCCTGGAAGAGGTTGCAGGGAGCCACTCCCCAGGTGTGACTTCTTAACCCTTTGTCTTCCATGGGACCACTCAGGTGGAGCCTGTGGACCCCTTCTCAGAATAATTTTTTACAAAGGCATTAGGATTACAATGAAAAATCGTTTTACTAAAATAGATATCGAAGTATTAACAATTTGTCATATAGTGATACATGTTCTCCTTTACTAACACATTAAATAAGATTTAGTGGTGGATCTAATATGACTTGAATTTCACAGTTCTGGTAGCTTAGATGATATCTTGAGATGTTTACAGTAACTGTAGTGTGTTATGTAAATACCTGTGATTTCTACTAGTGACAAAATCACAGGGACATCCACTTGCTACCTACATTCATAATCAAAGGATATGTTAAAAACCACTGGACGGGCATGGTGGCTCACGTCTGTGATCCCAGCACTTCAGGAGGTCGAGGTGGGTGGATCACCCGAGGTTGGGAGTTCGAGACCAGCCTGACCAGCATGGAGAAACTCCCATCTCTACTAAAAATACAAAAATTTAGCCAGGCCTGGTGGCGCATGCCTGTAATTCCAGCTACTTGTGAGGCTGAGGCAGGAGAATGGCTTGAACCCCCGAGGTGGAGGTTGTGATGAGCCGAGATCGCACCATTGCACTCTAGCCTGGGCAACAAGAGCGAAATTCTGTCCCGAACAAACAAACAAACAACCATTTAGAGATTAGTGAGGATAAAGATAAAACTTTTGTCCACCCCCGTGTCATGAACTCCCCAGAATTCTATCCTCAGTCTTCTTGGGGGTCCATGAACCTCTGCTTCAAGGCAAAGGGGTTTTGATTTTTTAGGTTAGATAAACAAGAACATCCTCAAGAGATGAGAGAATGAAGAGTAAAGGGCAGTGTCCAGATTGGGTTGGGTTAAGCAGAGAAAGGTTTCTAGATGGGTGAGTTTCAGAGCTGGGTGTTTAAGGTGAGTCTGTGTTGGCAGGAAGCAAGGAACTGTGGTTGAGGGAAGGAACTATGGGGAGGGTTTGCTTTTATGGCTAAATGAAAAACACAGCAGACTAACATCATAGCCACATCACTCCAGGGCAAGCCCGTGTCTCCTTTGTCACCAACAACACCAAGGCATTGTCCACTTAAGACAGTGTGCCTGTCCTCAAGCTTACATACAAAGAGACAAAACAAACACAAAAGTTAATAACAAGACAAAAATTAAATTGCAATTAAAAAAATTCAGTCGGAAGAATCTGAAACATGCCACATATCTGGTTAGGTGCATACAATACAAGCCACAGGCGTTCAAAGGTGGGGGTCACCTCCCCTCTGAGGTTTGCGGTGAGGACCAAATGCGGGAATGGACACGAGACCAGCTTTGTGGAAGGCCGGTTAGAGCATGCACTTTGGACCATTGCGGCTACTTAACGTCTCAGTGACCTTCTCTGTAAAATGGGGATAATAAATAAGTACAGTGCCTGACATATACTGATGTTTGCAACATGATTCAGGAGACACCAGAGACTGGAGAACTTGGCCTTTAACGTGGTAGGTGTGAAAACATTTGAATGAATGAATGAATGAATGGGTCCTCGGGTTGCCTTGGTCTGCCCCAGGCTGCCCGCTAAGCCCCATGTCTGTGAAATGAATCCCCAGCTCCCGGGGTCAGCTTCATCTCAGCGTGTGGGTGTGGGTGGTTGGGGAGGTGCTCAGCAGCTCAGCGGAGGCCAGGCCCAGGCCGAGTTTGTGGGTGTCATCCCGGGAGGGTCTTGCCCAGCCTCCCCAACCCCCATGCTGCTCGGCGCCTCAGTGGGCGGGGGAACCGGCGGGCTTGGCGGTGCCCCGGTTGATCTCGGTAGGACGAGGCCCGCAGCTAGCGTCCGAGGAGCCCACTCCTGGGTCCGCAGCGTGGAGGACGTGCCGGCCTAGGCGCCGCCTTATCCCCGGAAGGTCGATCTGGGCCTCCCCAGGCTGGAGTGGGGGTGGGGTGCCGGTGCACCTTCGGATACTGTGATCCCCCAGCCCTTGCAGCCGCGGTCGCCCACATCCGAAGGAATTTGGGGCCGGGGCATTCGGGGCGGAGAGGACAGAGAAACGGAGCCCTCTCGGCAGGCGACGAGAGAGAGGAGCGCCCTAAAAAGTGGAAAGCGAGCGTTGCCGAGGCTGCTGGCCCCTTTAAGAGGCCCGGCTGGCTCTGCGGCGGTTCCAGCTAACTCGGTCCCTGGTGCAGCTCTGCAGTCCGGGTCCCCCAGCAGAGAATCGGCACCCGGCGGGGAGGCAGGACCAGACGCAGGAGAGGGCGTGGCCCCGCCGGGGAGCTGGGCGGAGTCTACGCTGCGGCGAAAGCGGGAGAACCCTGCGGTGGGCGGAGCCAAGGGTCTGTGGGTGGGGCCCGGCGCTGCGGGCCTCGTGGGGCGGAGCCTCTGGCTCGGGGAACGCCGCAGAGGGAGGAGGGGTGGGCGGGGCCGCGGCGAGGGCGGGGCCAGTGTCTGCAGTGGGCGGGGCCCGCCGCAGAGTGGGCAGTGCCGGCCGAGAGTCCTCTGCTTGCGGCTGCCGCGGCCCCTCCACAGCGTCTCTGACAGACAGCCCAGGCGGTGTGACCCGCGACCCTTCTGGCCCCGCGCA
Source organism: Rhinopithecus roxellana (assembly GCF_007565055.1). NCBI lineage: Eukaryota > Metazoa > Chordata > Mammalia > Primates > Cercopithecidae > Rhinopithecus > Rhinopithecus roxellana. Next base: position 8,004,885 of record NC_044560.1, on the reverse strand, counting down.
GATACCGCGGCCTCCACCGCATCCCAAGGAGCGGCCGAGTGCCCTCTCTCGCCTCGGCGCCCGCATCCGGGGCCATCCGTCCCGCCGTCGCTGCGGAGGCCGCATCTGGCGCGCATCTGGAACCGCCCGGCCGGCCGCACTGGAGCCCGCGCCCACCCTGGCCCGGCCGCGCCGGGAGCCCTGCCCGGAGCTGGAGCCGCACCTGGACCCGCGGGCCCGGGGCCCTGAGCCGCGCAGCCGACGCATGGTGAACTCGCTGCTGTTCGGGGAGATGGCCTTGGCCTTCGGCTGCCCGCCGGGCGGCGGCGGCGGGGGCTGCCCTGGCGGGGGCGGCGGCGGCGGCGGGGCCGGGCCGGGTCCGTCGCCGGTGACGGCGGCGCTGCGGGACGACCTGGGCTCCAACATCCACCTCCTGAAGGGGCTCAACGTGCGCTTCCGCTGCTTCCTGGCCAAGGTGCACGAGCTGGAGCGGCGCAACCGGCTGCTGGAGAAGCAGCTGGAGCAGCAGCAGAGCGAGCGCGAGCGGCGGCTGCGCTACAAGACCTTCTCCCGCGAGCAGGCCGTGCAGACCGGGCCCGAACTGCTGCGGCCCCCGGCGCCCGGCGGCGGGCACGGCCTCGGCAGCGGCGCGGCGGCCGGCGTCAACGCCAATGCCGTGGCCCTAGGCGGCCTGCCCCCCGGCGGCGGCTCGCACCCGCAGCACTACGGCCGCCTGCCCGGGACCATCTGGAGCTACACGCAGGTGCGGCGCACGGGCGGCGGCGGCGTTGAGACCGTGCAGGGCCCCGGCGTGTCGTGGGTGCACCCCGACGGCGTGGGCGTGCAGATCGACACCATCACGCCGGAGATCCGCGCGCTCTACAACGTGCTGGCCAAGGTGAAGCGCGAGCGCGACGAGTACAAGCGGAGGTGAGTGGCCGCCCCTCCCCCGCCGCCCTGGGAAGGGGCGCCCAGGTCCAGGCTGCTGCGGAATGCGTGTGCGGGCCGGGGGCCGGGCAGGCAGCTGGTCCTGGCAGGTGGGCTGGAAGCTGTGTTTTCAGAGTGCCTTACACATGCCAGAAAGGCCCAGTTATCTAGATCCCAGGATGGGGGTGGGCGCTGGCTACCGTGGGGGCCACCTCGATGCCGTCACTGGTTAGGCACACTGTTTTCTAGGTGACATAATAACAACCTGTGTTTTATGTGATCTCATTTAATTCTCAGCACAATACAGCGTGTAAGGCAGACTTATCCTCATCTTATAGATGAGGAAACCGAGGTGCAGAAATGCTAAGTGACTTGCCTAAGGTGGCTTGGCGAATGAGTGGTGAAACCAGGATTTCAACCAGAGATTTTAACCACTCCTGGCTAGTCTGTCTCCTCGCATAGGTATTTTTCCCAAGGAAGTAGGAAGTAGGCTCCCCTCCCTCAACAGATGAAAAGAAAAACTCTAACCAATCCACTGCCTTTTTATTTCGTGAATTAAATGAGATCATGTGTTTGAAAATGGATGGATCTGCCCCTGACCCCTGGGGCCAGTGTCTGCCGTCTTGCTCCAGCTCTGTAACGTCCAGCTGGCTGGGTTGGATAACCACAACTATAGCAGACTGCTCACAAGCTTTTATAAAATGCCTCCTTTCATCCCTCTTCTCCCTACTCCCTGAGTTTCATGGTTTATTGAGCCCTAACAAACTCAGCCTTAAAAGCCCCCAGGAGAAGATAATGTTGGGCTGGAGACTGGACATTGAATGGACTGAGACCACCATCTCTGGCTAGAACTGGGGTTCAGACTCTGCAGGACTGGCCAGTGCATTCCTGCCCAGCTCAGATTCCCCAGCTGGGAAACTGACATTGCTTCCTGCCTGCAGTCTGGCCAACAATACTGTCTGCTTGGCTTTCTGATAAGAGGAGAGGGGTCTCCTATCTTCCTCCTCTTCCCATAAGAGGAGAGAGGTCTGTCTGGCATCTCAGACCTGGCTGGGGGAGGGGCCCTCTGGCCCTGGCAGTCGCTGTTCCAGGCACGGGCAGCCTTCCACTGGGAGTTATTGGCTCTGAACTCCAGGGCTTGGAGGATGTACTGAGAGGGACCCTTCCTTCCATCTCTAAAGGTCTGCCCAGGGAGCTGGGCATAGTTCTCCTTCCTTATTCTCCTATTGGACAGGCTAGCAACTGGGTAGGATTCAAATGCCAGCCTTATACCTGCTGGTGAGATTATCAAACCACTTGAAATCCTGTTTGCTCATCAGAGAAATGGGAATAATAAAATCTGCCCACAGTTGCTCGAGGGGAGAGCAGGATGGTGATGCTCTTTGGAAGGTATAAAGTAATCAAGCTGATGTTGTTAAAGATGATGGGCACTTTGTCAAGCTAGCGGGGAGTAGAAACGCTGAGAGTCCTTAAGCTCTCTCATGCAGCGCCTCGCTTCCTGGGGGTGGGTCTTACACTCCACTGGGAGATGGGCTTCTCTTCTGGGTTACCTCTTTCTCTGGAGGTACTTGAGAATGGCCCACCTGGTGCCCTCTCTTCTGGGTTACCTCTTTCTCTGGAGGTACTTGAGAATGGCCCTGCTGGTGCCTTGCCACGTAGAGGCCACGTCTCCGCCCCTCATGGTCAATGTCACTGGGGCAGGCTAGGGAAACAGGCACTTGCTCTCGATGGTGCAACTGGGGAGGGATGGGCCAGGCCCTCCTGTCTGCCACTGTTGATCGTGTCGTCATGCCTTAGGCTTGTGTTGTGTTTGTTTTATTGTGTGTATGCTTTTTGGACCTGGCTACTCAGGTGATGGAAAAACCGTGCCCAGTCTTGGAGGGAGATGGGTTGGCATTGAGCAATGATCTATTCAAGTTGCACCCAGGGTGTGGGGTGTGATGTCAGCTTCTGGCGCTGGCCTGGAATGAGACGGTGCTGCTGAGACAGGTGGAGTGCGGGCGTCTCTCTTCCCGCCCTTCTGGGATGCGTGCACACCTCTTCTTCCATGTTTTTTCTGAAGTTGACTCAAGACTTACATTGAGTTTTTCCAAAGCAAGTATACTCCTTTCCTGGAGTCTCAGTTTCCCCATCTGTGAAGTGAGGTAGGTGGGCTAGAATTGGAGTCCTTGACCCAGGCTTTCTTAGAGATGCTTTAGGGGTTCCTTGAATATCTAATAAAAATAATCATTTAAAATAACATTAAGACATTAATACAGTGATAAAAATGTGCTCACTCACCTTTAAGTTCTTAATATTAACTCATTGGGTTCCACTAACACACTTAACTTGTTAATAGTATGTTTTGGGTACCTCCTAAGAATTTTCTTTGGGAAGGAGGGCAGACATTTGATAAACATTTTTTAAAAACTTGAAAAACCACTGGGCTAGATGATCTCAAAGGGTCTTCCCAGCCTTGGCAATATATAAATCTGAGTTTGCGCTCCCAGCCCGCTTCTGATTCCCTGGCCATAAGAGAAGTTACCATCTAAGGGGTGAGACCCAGGTGTCTGCCTGTACTGTTGTGGCCACAAAGGGTCTTAAATCATCCCAGGATGTCTATCACAGAACTCCAAGCAGTGACGCCCAGAAGGGAAAGGTTCCAGGGTTTCCCTGGTCCACCTGGAGGAACCTGCAGCTCCAGAGACCCCCACTTGCTTCCCCAAAGGACAACTTGGGATGTGAAACTCAGCGATCTTCAAGCCGGAGGCTTGTTGAGTTCCACCTTTGTGATTTCTGGCCACGTCTATGTACTACCACCTGTGCTATTACTTACATAAAATATTTTAACAACTTCATTGAGGTACAACTTACAGGTCACAAAAGCTGCCCATTTTAAGTGTACAAGTCAAATTCACAAAATCGTGCAGTCATTACCACAATTCCGTTTTAGAGCATTGCATCACCCCCCAAAAAGATCCTTCATGTCCATTTACAGAAAATTCCCATTCCAAGACCAACCCAGGTAATCACGGACCTGCTGTCTTTCTAGAAATTGGCCTTTTCCGGACATTTCATAGAAATAGAATCATACACTCTGTAGTCTTTGTGTTTGGCTTTTTTCAGTTAGAGAATGTTCTTTTGAAGTTCATCCATGTTGTAGCATGTATCCGTAGGCTGTTCCTTTTGATAGCAAAAAATATTCCTCTGTAGTATAGACCATATTTTGTTTATGAATCCACCCAGGTATTCAACATATTTTAAATTTAAAACATCAACTGTACACCACCTAGCATCATCTCATGTGCCATCAGTGGTCCACGAACCATGCTTTGGAAACACCAACCCAAACCACAGCCCCTGGCCTGGGGTGCCTGGGCCCTGGCCCCAGTCACCACTGCTTTGGTTTTCCCTTGGCCCAACCAGGTCTCTACCACGTGGGAAATATGGTCGCTGAAGCCGCAATGAGGACAAGGTTGTCAGGCATTGATTTGGAAACCAAAACAAACATCTCTACTCTGTCACCACCCAGGGCCACTAAAATATCCTGTTCTGACTTTGCAAGCTGGGGGCTTTTCCCTGGAGATTCCCACTGAGTTTATCTGAACTCAACAGTGGAGAGTTCCCCGAGTTGGCATCCAGGAGACTTGGACTTTAGGTCCAGCTCTGCCACTAGGTGCTGTGTGACCTCTGGCCAACTGCTGCCCTCTCTGGGCCTCAGATCCTCCACCTTTACATGCAGGAGTTCCTGTAGGTGATCTCTCTCAGCTCGCTCTCTACTTGAGGTCAGTGACTCCAAGAGGCCCGTGTCGTGGCTGATCTTTCTGCCTCTGGAGACCACAGTGTGTTCGCTGAAGCCTTTCTCTGTTCTGGGCTTCCCCTTCCCTCTCTTGTCTCTGCCCCAGATGACTAGGGTCCAGGCTCCAGGCATGGGCAGTACTGGTCATCCCATCCCCTGGCTTAACTGGTTCAACCGTGTCCCCTCTCTTCATTGGCTCCAAGGAAGGACGCAGGAAAGCTTTCAGGTTGTCAAGAAAAAGGTCCCTCCAGCCTGGCAGCTGCTGCAAAGTTGCTCTGGGCTGGTAGAGGAAGTTGCCCTGCGCTGGTAGAGGAAGTTGCCCGGCACTGGTAGTGCTGGCCTAGCTGCCTGTCAGACAGGGCGACTCTTTTGAGGGCCTGGTGCCCCTGTCCAGAAGCCTGTCCAGCCATCCTGGCCCCCTCAGGCCCAGTGTGATTTGCAGCTGGCTGGCCTCGTTCCCTCCCGTGCGAGGGGCTGAGTGTATGCGCCCCCCAGTTGAAGTCAGCCTGGAGCCTAGGTTTCTTTTTTCCTGGTGCCTGGGGTGATTGGAGGGTGGTTTGGGAGCCTGGAGAGACCACTGTGATCATTCAGCCTGGTGGTTTTCAAGTGGGCTTTTTAGATCCCTGGAGTCCATAGCAGGGCGCCTTGGGAGACTTCGGGGACAGTGGGAGGCTGAGTACCTGAGATTTGACCCATGTTGCCCACCGTAACTCCATGCTTCTCTGACTCCCAGATTGTCCAAAAAAGATTCCATTTTAAAAAGTGTTCTGCAGTTTTTGAAAAGGAAGAAACTGCTGATTCAGCTGAGTACTTTCATTTTAAAGGTGGGGAAACCAAGGCCCAGAGGGGGCTGGCCCTCTGTGCCGAACTGGGCAGACCTTCCATCTGCTGTGCAGAGCTGGCCTCCCCATCTCGACGTGATGCCCGCATCATCTTCCCGCAGTCAAGGCTTTGTTATGTTCTTTCCACCTTTTTGTGTGTCTGTTTGAAACATTTTTTTAAAAAGCCACTTTCTGGGATGGGAGGGACTTTTGTCACAGCTATTTCTGACTATGAGCCGGAAGGGGCTGGGCTGTCGGCCGGAATGAAGGACTCCAAAAAGGGATGGTGGGTGGGTCAGCTGGAGTGTCCCCTGCCCGTTCTTGTCACACCCCAGGGGGGCCCTCAAGCAGGTGGGTGCTGGCCCCTGAATGTCCCAAAGCTCCAATGCTGCCCTGGAATAGAAAGCTGAGGGCTTTGTTCCTTGCCACTCCCATTGACACTTTCGTTATTTCTGAAGCTGGCACCAAAACGGATTCTTAATTCTGATTTTCCAGTGAGGCAGCCTTTGATGGTGGAACAGGGTTTCGCATCCTGGCTCTGCCACTGTCTGTGTGAACATGGGCAAGTGGCTTGGTCACTCCAAGCTGCCCGTGGAGCTCCCCGCTTTGTCCTCTGTAAAAGAGGGGTCATCTTGTTGCTCTCCCAGGGATTGAGAAGGAACAAATGAGGTCTGGTGTTAAGGTACCTGGGGCTTGGCAGGTTTTGGGCATGCCTACCCCCACCCCAGCCCAGCCCCCTTCCCCTGGCAAAGGCTGTTCCTTTAATTTGCAAGGATTTCTCAGCATGGCCCTGACTGCCTAACAAGTCCATTTCAGGGCACGTTGCCGCTCTCTCTGTCCCATGGAGGCGCCAGAGGTGGTGTTGGGGGTGGAGGGAAAGGGCTGCTTCTTTGTCCAGCATCTAAGAAGGCTGTTTGACCCACTCTTAGCCGTTGATTTGTGCCTCCGGAAATCTCTCGCCATCCCCCAGCCCTTTCTCCCAACTTCCTTTAAGAGAAACACACAAACCCCTCCATCTAGCGCCTCGGGTCTCTTGAGAACTATATTACAGAATCCCTTGGCTGGGTTGGCATTCTCACTGGGGACAAATTTGGGAGTGATTCTCAGAGCCTCAAGCTAGAGGGAGGAGAATGAGGTCCCAGAAAAGAAAAGGAAGCAGGGAGACAGCTGACGCTGAAGATTCCTTCTCAGAGGAATGTGAGGCGGGGCTTTGCCTTGGCGAACGAGACCGGATGCGGGGCCCCTTGGTCCCCCTTCCCCCCACGTGTATGCACAGTCTCACACACATGTACATGCACACGCACACACTCCACACACATGCAGATGCACACACCAGGCTCTCCGTTCAGTCCTGTAGCTCAAGTCCCCACACATGACTGTGTTTGAAGGACACAGAAGGGTAGACCTGGAATTTGAACACGCCCTTTGCTGCAACGAGATGCGATGCCTTCCAGGAGAATTGATTTAAACTGTGCCATGTGTCAGTGACACCGGAGGCTGTGGGCTTTGCATTTGCAGTCCTGGCTTTTGATCGCATTGAGAGGTGAAAGCCGGCTGGCGTTCCATTTATTTCCTATGTCACGGATGGCTGAAGGCCCAGGATGGGAAGGAGGCAGCCCTGTCACGTCCCTGTACTCAGGATTAAGGTTGTGTTGCTTTTTCCTGACTTTCTGCTGTCAGGCGGTCCTGAGCGCCCACCACCTCCCACATCACAGCCCTCCACACCCGGAGTTGTAACTACCTGGCATGTGTCTGCCCCTGCATCGACTGGAAGCTCTGTGGGGGCCTGCTCCAGCTCTGGCTTCATCTCCCACTGGCAGAGCCCAGCCAGGACCTGGCCAAGGTACATGCTGAGTAAATACTCATGCAGCAGGGAGGTCTCTGTGTCTGGCTGCTGTGAGCTAGTAGGTCTCCAGGAGGATGAGACAGAAGACCGACGACATAGACCATGTCCAGGGATTCGGCTGCTTGTGGAGGGGACGGCCTGCACTTGGAGTCAGAAGGTCTGGGCCAAAGTTCAAAGTTTGAATGAACCCCCAAGCCTGGCAGTGCTGGGTGCTGGGGCTCCAGGGCAGGAGTTAAAAGCCGAGTGAGCTTGGGCTAGTCACTGCCTCTCGAGCCTCAGTTTCTTCATCTGTAAAACAGGGATGCTAAACTCTGTGTCTAGAGGTTGTGGAAGAAGTAGACGGGCTCACCTAGCTATAGCACAGCATGTGTAAATGGTCAAATTCAGAATGATTTCACAGGGCAGAGAGTGGGTGCCCTACAGAGGCTGAGCTGTGCTGGCCCTATGGGGTGGGCAGAGGTTGAGAACCAAGCTGGAAACCGGGAGAGGGTGTCCTGTGCCCTTTGCTGGCAGCATCTGTGGGTTACACAGCCCTTTGAGCATTGCCAGACTGTGAGGTGCTTAGAAAATTCCAGGCCAGATGGGAGGCTGCTAAAGGTTTGTGACGTTGCCGCCGCCTGCCCACCAGGGGAGTATCCTCCCACCCACACTGGGCACCGGGCGCTTGGCTTCCTGGGCAGGATGTGGTTTCTCATTCTAGATCTGGTACAAGAGAGGGTAGTTGTCACCCAACAGTAAACCTGGCAAATGGCAATGCCTGGTTCTCTCGAGGGTCCGTGGAGCCCAGGTTCTGTTCTGGGTTTGCCTGCAGGGTGGTCTGATCTTCACTGTGCCCACCTGGGAATGGGGACAGTGGGAAAGTGGGCTTGCCCAGCAACCCTGTGAAGACTGCATTCTCTCCGTAACGTAGCACAATTCCGTGCGTGCCATTTAATCCCTTGCATCTCATTTTGTTGCTCTCCAAAATGGGGGTGTGGTTTCTTACAAGTTCTACTTCCCAGGGTGGAGGTAAAAATCAATTCAAACAGTGCAGTAGGAAAACATTTTGCAAAAGGGTTTGAAAATAAATCAATATGGCTTTATGCTCCTGTTTATTGAGCACCTACTTTGTGCTAGGTGCAGTGATAATTATGAGAGCAGTCGCAAGAGGTGGGAAGTGATTATGCTCATTTTACAAATAAGAGGTTCAGAGAGGTGAAGACATCTGTCCCAGATCTCGCCATGAGTCCATCTGGTTCTCTGGAGCCCAAGGTCAGTGCTCCTCCCAGGAGGTGGCCTTGTCTCGTGTCCCTGGAGGTTGGCGAAGGCTGGCTCCGGGTGAGGAGGCAGGCAGGAGGCACAGGGTCTCCCCAGCACCTGTCACAATATTGCCACGGCGGGTGGCAGAACAGGAGGCGGCTGCTGTGCTGGGAAGATTCCCTGCTGTCACTTTACAGTAATTATTTCTTGAGAAAGCAAATGAATCACTGGCAGTAGCAGGCAGATGAGGCTCCCGGGCCACTGTAGCAGGCCTGTCCAGGCCCCTGCTCTTTGGAGAAGGTCTCACTGGGGGCTGGCAGGGCTGGCAGGGCTGGCAGGGGAAGAGTTGGGGAACAGGGAACACATATTATGACCCGTCTGGTGATTTCCATGAGGTCTCATTTAAACCCAGTGGTGGCACTGCAGGATGGAAACTGAGGCTCAGAGAGAAGTAACTTGGAAGTCAGGCTCCAGATCCAACCTTTATCCTGTGCTGTACCCGGAAAGGGCCATGCCCATTGCAAGCCGCTTTCCTGCTGTGAGCCTCAGTTTTCACTTCTGTGAAATGTCGTCTAGCAAAGCTGGGGCAGGCTGTGGATCTCAGACTCTGAATTAATGCTCTATTTATCTTGCCTGGCCCCTGAGTGTCCTCAGGGCAGCAGCCAGCCAGAGGTTCTCATCCACGTATCACCAGCAGCAGAGGGCCTTGGGCGCTCTGGTGGCTATTTGGGAGCTCGCCTCCGCCCTGGGCTGGAGTCTCCCTAGCTTTTGCTTTCAGTCAGTGCTGTGAACTTTGCCAGGGAACAGGGAAGTTGTTACAATCATTTGGTGCCTCTTGTTGGGGAAGATGAGACTGCCGGATGTGGATGTCTGAGGAGCCAAAGAGGTAGTGTCCTCAGAACAGTGGCTGAACACCCACCATGGGCCAGGCCCCTGCCCTCAATAACTCGGAATCTGGGGACATAGACAAATGTGTCATGCCATGTGGCAGCATCACGTGATAACAGCATGTGCCCAGTACCTTCTCCAACAGTGCTTGTGGATAGTAGGAGCACAATAAACATGTATTAGTTAATGAATTTCATTAAATATTTATACAACATTTACTCTTTGCCAGGCTTCATTCAAAGTGGTTTGCAAACATTTAATTCATGGAAGCTCTAATAACCCTGTGAGTTGGGTACTGTCGTTAGCCCATTTTAGAGATGCTAAAACTGAGCCACAGAGACAGGGGAGGGAACTGGGCCAAGACACCTTGAAAGTGGCAAGCCCAGGCTGGGTGTGGTGGCTCACGCCTGTAATCCCGGCACTTTGGGAGGCTGAGGCAGGTGGATCATGAGGTCAGGAGTTCAAGACCAGCCTGGTCAAGATGGTGAAACTCCGTCTCTACAAAAAAATAAATAAAATTAGCCAGGTGAGGTGGCAGGCGCCTGTAATCCCAGCTACTCAGGACCCTGAGGCAGGAGAATCACTGGAACTTGGAGGGTGGAGGTTGCAGTGAGCCAAGATAGCACCACTGCACTCCAGCCTGGGCGACAGAGTGAGACTCCATCTCAAAAAACAAAAAACAGAAAACAGAAAAACAACAACAAAAAAAGAAAGTGGCAAGCCCAGATCTGACCCCAGAAAGTGAGGCTCCAGTTCCAACCTTAAACCTGTGCAGTCCCAGAAAGGGCCATGCCCATTGCAAGCAGTTTTCCTGCTTGAGCCTCAGTTTTCACTTCTATGAAATGGGAGTAATAAATCTGACCTCATAATGCTGTTTGGAAGACCGTCTAAAATGATACCTGTGGAGCACTTTGAAAACTGGCAAGTGGAGTGCCTGTAGGGACTAAATCCTTGGGAGTCCTGAGCTCTACCCGCACTGCGGTTTCTTTTCCAACTTCCTGTGCAGCCTGAAGCTCTGTGAAGCTCCATGCAATGTCTTGTCCTCTCTTGCCTTTACATTCACACCTCCCCTGGATCCTGGGATGGGATGTTGGACAGAAACCTGCTATGTTAGACAGCTTAGGGGAGAAGCTTCATGTGGAACCCAAAAGCTGGGAAGAGAGGAACCTGCAGCGTATATTTCTGCTGCCTGTCAGCTGAGACCTCGGGAGAGTCACTTTGCCTCTCTGAGCCTCTGTTTCTTATCTGGAAAGTGGGAATGGTCACGTTGCATGGAAGGCAAGTGCGATGATGGTGCTCTGATTCCGGCTGCCGTGGCAAAAATCACTAAATAAGGCTGGGGGTTCTGGGGAGAGGAGCTGAGCAGGAATCGAATGGCATTTGGGCCTTTGCCCTGGCAGGAGCCCCTCCACGTGGCCGTGCTGGGGGTGGGGCCTGTCTCTGAGATGCTTGCTCAGCGCTCTCTGGCCTGCGTGCTCCGACTCTGGGATGTGTGTTCACACAGACCCTGCTCATCTGCTGCTCGATGGAGAGAGGCCCCTGCAGTGGAGACAGCGCCTTCCGCCCTCTTAATTGGCCATCTTTATTACTTGGGTTATTTAAGACGGTTCTTGGCTCGCTGCCGCCTGTTTGCTGTCTTGGGGGAGGGGAAGAGCTACTGATCTAAGTAGACCTTGTGAAATTCCCCGGCAGACAGGCTCCTCTCTGTATAGGGTCAGCCCATCTTCCCAGGGCCCACTGGCACCCCCTTTTTGCTCCTGACCCACTGTGGTAATAGGCAGAAGGCCATCTTGGGGGTGGTAGTGGAAGCTTTAGGGAAAGCTTGTTGCAAAGTCAGGACCAGAGAGTCTTGGAGATCTGGGTGGGACACTGGTGAGACCCTGGGGTGCCCCAAACCCAGGGATTCTGGAAGGTACCCAAGCCAGTTTAGAGCCAGTCAAGGAAGGCTTCCTGGAGGTGACATCACCTAGGTTGTTTTTGGAAGGTTCAGTAAGAGTGGAAGAGAAGGAGAAAGGGTGCTCCAGATAGAGAGGACAGCTTGTACAAAAGCCTGGAGTTGAGCTGCTGTGCAGGACACAGTGTGGAGCTGCTCCTGGTTCCTGGGCTTGAGCCTGGCACTGCCAGAACTTGGCCTGTCCTGTGCTTGCTTCTTCCCTGTCTTGTCCCCTCCTCCCTCCTCATGCTCTTCTTGGCTCTCATTTTCTGTCTTGCTCTCCTTTCCTCTCCCTCTTTCTTTCTTGTTTTGGGCACAAGCAATCCTCCTGCCTCGGCCTCCCAAGGAGCTAGGACTACAGGCACACACCACTACGCCCAGCTAACTTTTTTTTTTTTTTAATAATTTTTGTTGAGATAAGGGTCTCGCTATGTTGCCAGGGCTGGTCTTGAACTCCTGGCCTCAAGTGATCCTTCTGCCTTGGCCTCCCAAAGTGCTGGGATTACAGATGTGAGCCACCATGCCTGGCCGAGTCTTGATATTACATTGCAGTTGGTTTCACACTTGCCTTTAAAGAAAATATTAGTATTTAAAACATTAGGCCTTAAAATTTGCCGGGTGTGGTGGCACACGCCTGTTATCCCAGCTACTTGGGAGGCAGAGGCAGGAGAATGTCTTGAACCTGCGAGGTGGAGGTTGTGGTGAGCCAAGATCTTGCTACTGCACTCCAGCCTGGGCGACAGAATGAGACTCCATCTCAAAATAATAATAATAATAATATAAAATAAAACATCAGGACTTATCTGACTTGGAGACTGAAGGCTTGAACTCTGCAAGCTACTGCTGGCAGAGCCAGAATTAACCTGGTGCCAAGTTGAGGGACCTCCAACTTGTAGGTTATTCTTTTTCTGAGCCCTAAGGCATAATTCAATTGTGGGGAATTAAAAAGAAATTGCTTCATTTGCTTTGCTTCATGTTTCCTGTTGGCCCGTGATTTGGGCCTTCTCTTGGGTGGGAGCTCTGGCTCTGGGGTGACACTGCTTGGAGTTGTGTTACTGCTCTGAGCCTCAGTTCTCTCATCTGTAAAATGGGGATGACAGTCTTAGCTGATGAGGTTGCAAGGATTTGATGTTGCCTGCAGAGTGCTAAGTGTGCCGCTGGCCCCTCAGCTGTTACCGCTCCTTTCCTCCTGCCCTGGCCTGGCTCCCACCAGCCCCCAGGCCCCAATTTGTGCATACAAAAACATGTGCAAATCCCAAAGTACTATTTGTCAGGCCACATCCCCAGACAAGGAGCTCTGGAAACATAGCTTTTGTGGGGAATGAAGGATCAGCCTCTATGGTTCACCCAACTCCAACATTCTAGGCAAAGTTCTCAAGCCTTCTAGCTCCAGGGCTTACCCCGGAGATGAGGAGACAGGGCAGCCTTTCCTGGGCCAGGCTCACCAATACCCTGTGGGTCTCATCATTCCATCCCATCTCATACAAAAGGAAAACGGGGCACAGTGAGAACTGCCTGCTCCCTCCCCCTTTGGCTGAAGACTGGCCTTTTGTGTTCCGAGCACTTCCTCTCCCCAGTAGAGCTGCCTGGGCAGCGAGGAGGAGGTCATGTCCCCTCTCTTCTCGAGCAGACTGTCAGCACAGGGTGACTGGGAAGGCAAGACCTGGCATTCAAGGCTGTGTCCTGCGCAGGGTGTCGCCTGGAGCCTGTGGCTCCTAGGAGGGCCTGATGGAATGTGGACACGAATGGGGAAGTCTTTCCTGTCCCCGCCTCCCTGGGGATCGTGGACTGTCTCAGCCTCCCCACTGTGTGGATTTGGAAGCAGCCTCAGGGGGTCACGTTGCTGGTCTGAGGTCTCACTATGAGGTAGGGCCAGGACCAGGATTCGAACCTGCCTCTTGCAGACTGTTACTGAAAGTACTCTCTGCCACACGTGCGACCTCGTTCTGGCAGGCTGAGATACGGGAGTTGAAAGACAGGGGTTCAAACCCTGCCCTGCTCCCAGCAGCAGAAAGGCAGCTGTTCCTCCTTCTGGGCCTCCGTAGGCGATGGGTACTGGTTTCTGTGTTTTCATAGACTGCCTTGCGAGGCCTTGTGGGTGAAGGGCCCACTCTCAGACCTTGGCAGAGGAGTGACGTTGAAGGCTGGCTTGGCATTGTTTTTCCAGGGTTGACGTCAGGGCAGCTGGTTTAGGGTTTCATCTGTGAGACAAAGGCTGCTTTGTAGCTTCTGCCCGGTTTAAGCCCAAGCACATCACCCCCCAAGGTGGGAAACGAGGTGGAAGGGATTGCAGGGCCCAAACAGAGAAGCCTTGGGAGGCTTGGCTTATGCTCAGCCCCTCCAAGAAGGGAGCCAAGATCTCATAATTCTATAGCCATCTTGCTCACTTCCCAAGAGCACCCTGTATACCCTCTGCAGTGTTTGAAGCCTCACACATGTGTTCTCTGGAACATCGCACCACTCCAGCAAGGTGGCTGTGGGTATGTCCATTGTACAGATGAGAAAAATGAGTCGTGCCAGGTAAAATGACTTGTTCCTTGTCAAAGCTAGAAAGTGGCAGAGTGGGCACGTGACCTCAGGTCTCTGGCTTCCAAGATCACCACTGGGTTCCACCACTAGAGTCTTGTGTTGCACCCAGCTTTGGAAGCCAAGATACCCTAGAATCAGACTGGAGCAGATAAACCTCATGGGTTCTGCGGGGGACCTGGAGCTTTCTCTTGTCAGGATTCAGAGTTGGGTCACTGCTTTGAGCACGTGTTGCGTATTTGTATCTGCATGTGTAGGTATTTGCACATGTACGTACAAGTTAAAGAAGGGAATTGGATACTGGAGGGTCTGTATCACTGGCAGGTGATTCTAGGGAGGCCTTGTGGGCAGGTGTAAGGAGTCATCCCAGGGATGACTGGACCTTCTGCTCTTCTTTGCCAGGATTACCCCTACTTGATCATTCATTATTCCATCCATCTGTCTGTCCGTCTGTCCATCCATCCATCCATCCATCCAACCATCCATCCGTCCATCAGTCTGTCCATCCATCTATCCTTTTCTGGGCCACTGTGCTCAGGCCCTATGCTTGGGCTTTGGGGATGATGCTGCCTGAACTAGGAGTTTGCAGAATCTGGGGAGCTTGCCAAGTGACTGTTAAATCAGGGCTGGAAGAGTCCTTAGAGATTGGTTAGATCTTTTCTCTCCCTTATGTCAGAGTGGGAACGTGACTTGTCCAAAGTTGCATGGCAAGTGGCGGAGCTGGGGCTCAAAGTCAGGTCTGTAGGTCCAGCCCCATGTTTCTGCTTCTCCACTGTGTCAACAGACAGCTCTCACTCCTGGCCAGCAGCCCCCTTACCTAGCTCTTCCCTCCTCTGCTGTTTTGATGTGTTCTTGGCTTTTTGGGAGTTGCTGGCAGACTCTGTTCTGAGAGACTTCCAGAGGTGTCTACTGAACCAGCATGCAGGCCCCACACTGGGGCCAAGCTTGGCCATGCTCTGCCCTGAGATGACACCCTCCCGCGTCTGGAACAGCCGGTTGGCTGAGCCCCTGAGGGGAGAGACTCCAAGGCCCTGTTTACTTTACCCTACTGGACACTGGCTTCTTTTCCTCCAGGGGTCTCCAGAGGTCATCTGTTCCTTCCTCATCTTGGGGCTAGGACCATTGCAAATCCTGCCTGAAGATCTTATTGTCTAGGAGGCACATTCCAGAGCCCTTTCTGAGACAGGCCGTCCAGTGTCCTCGTGGCCTTTTCCAGGGAAGTGCTTCCTGGTGTCTAACCATAATCCCTACTGCTGCCTTTCCCCCCTTTTTTTTAGCCTTTCACAGAGGAGGAAAGTGGTTGGACATCAATTGCCTGGTGGTTCTCAAGGCAGCACCATTATCTTGCTGCGTACCCTCTTCCCACCTACAATCTCCCTTTTCTCCATTTCCTGAGAGACTGTGCCTTGACTCAGATACAAGTTGAGACACAAACTTCATGCAGAAAAGATCTGGCTGTTCCCCGTAGGATCCCACAAGTTTCTGGGAGGGAGGCACATTCCTTTTTCAGGAGTCATGGAGCCCTCTGAGCCAGAAGTGGCCTGGATCCCAGGGATCACTCTGGTCCCATCTTTCCTGACAGGGAAACTGAGGCCCAGAGAGGTTGAGCAACACATCCACAGCCATTCAGCCAGCCTGTCTGAGTTGGATGTCTTCCTTCATGCGGCAATGCTGTTTCTATGGTTTGGGCAGGGGGCTTGATAAAGGTGGCTGGTGGCCTCTTGGCTGGTGGTCCCTGCCGCAGACAGATGTCCTGGAAGCAGAACAGCCAGCCCATGTGGCCCCAGAGGGCTCCCTGGCCTGGAATCAGTGCTCCTGCCTGCTGGTTCCCTGGGTTGGCAGATTCCTGGCGGTCCTGGGCTGCCCTCAGGGCCAAGCAGTGGCACCTCCTCCGCTCCCACCCAACTTGTGGCTTCCTTTCTCCCACAGCCTCCCAGACTCCCTTTTGGCCCTAGAGGTGCCAGGGAGGCCCCTCACCTCCAAGGGGAGAGGACAGGAGGCCTGAGTGTACACCAGTGATTAAGTTGCCAGGGGGACACTGGCTCCTGTGGCTGGGGCAAGAAGGGGTTAAGCAGTGTTGCCTGCCAGGGCTGGACTCCCAGCTGGTGTCCCAGCCCCTGGGGCCAATGAGGCCATCTGGCCTGACAGATACCACACTGTGTCCCATCTGTTCCAAGGCAAAGTCACCAGGAGGAGACTGCCTACTGCCTTTGAGGGCCTGCAGGGGTGGGCGTGGACCCTGCTGTCTGTCCCTGGGGGGCCAGGCCAGTTGGGAAGGGGCTCCCCACTGGGCAGGCTGTCCTCTGGCCACGCTCCCTGCAGGGTCTCCCTAGCTGCGAGGTGGGGGAGTCTGAGTCCCTGATGTGGTCGGAGTTTCCTTGTGCAGAAGGTCTAGAGAGGTACAGGGATGGACTCAAGGCCACACAGTAAGTCAGCACAGGCAGAGCTGGGCTTCCCCCAAGGCCCTGCAGGTGGCTATGCCCTGTGGCTCCAGCTCACAAGCTCATTCATCCAGTCAGTACCGGTTGAGGGCCTACTATGTGCTGGGCACTTGGTCACTCGATACCAGACAGTTCCCCAGTCCCAGCATGGGAGAGGGAACCCAGAGGCAAAGCCTCTAAGGGGAAGCGTGGCGCAGCTTAGCCAAGCCCGGGGCCCTGGATGCTGTAGCAGCCTTCCCAGCAGCTAGAGCTGGGACTTGCTCGCTAGGAGGAGCAAAATAATGTTAAGCACTGGTGTTTATGATCTTGTGGGGTCTTCACCATCCAGGGAGGTGTAGGTACTATTGTTATTCCCATTTTACAGGTGAGGAAACTGAGGCTCAGAGAGGTAAAGTCGCTTTAGCAGATCACCAGCTGGGGAGTGGCTGAGTTGGACACCCATCCCAGCTCTGTCTGAACTCAAAGGGTTTTGGGATAAGGGGCAGGGGACGGCTGCAAATGGCCTCCTGCTTTGCCCCAGGCTGGCTCCTTCTTGCTGTGCTGGCCTGGACCATCTCCTTTTTGGCTTTTTGCTGAGTCCTGGCTGGGAATCCTGTGGCTGGAGGCCCAAATCTCAGGGGGAAGAGAGCCCCCCGCTGGGTTGGAGTTGAGAAGAGAGGCTGCGCTAGTGCCGGTTCTTTTGCATAGCTGGGGCTGCCTCCCCTGTGTGGGGTGCCCGGCAGTATCTGGGCAGCACTTGGGGGATTCCCCTCGGAGGACCCTCCATCCATCTGAGGGTCCCAAGGCTCTGCCCTCCAGTGGGGGCTGGGCCAGGCTGATGGGAGCCTCCATAATGCTGTTATGATTATGTGACCCTGGGTGAGTCACTGCGCCTTGGTGAGCCTCAGTTTCCCCATCAGCAGAATGGAGGTGAGGAGATGACAAGCTCCAATAAAGATGGCCTCCGAGGAGATTTGCAGTCACAGAAGGGTCCCTGGGAGGCTTTGCTCCGTTTCATTCCCTGTCCCATCTTAAGGGGACTGACTTCTCTCTCCAGCCCCGTGGGTCGGTGGGAGGAACACTCTTGTTCGTGTGTTGTGGGGTTGCCTGGTGCCCTGCCTCTGCACTCCCCACTGGTTCACATCAGGTGGAATGCCAGGGCTGGCCATGATGACAGGAGCCTGGGATTAAGTAATGAGTCCATCCCCTTGAGCTGTATTTAGTCACTAATTCTTTTGGTGCGCGTGTTTGCAGTCTAATTACCTGTCTCAGCTGCGCTGGAACCTGCCCCTTCCCGGCCAGTGAGGATGGTGATGGCGCTGCACAGACAGGTGGCCGTTGCCCTGTCACCCATCCTTGGTTGCACAAGCCCCACGTGTCTTTTGTTGGCTGGGTCCTTGTCACTCTTCCCTCCTCCCTCCTGGAGATTGCTCTGGAATGTTCTCCTCCCCTTACCAGCCGCATGGCAGGCAGCTCCTAGTCTCTGGAGTTGCACTGAGCCAGTCACTGCTTGTGTGGGACCTTGAACGTATCACCTCCCACCTCTGAGCTTCAGACTTCTCATTTATGAATGACCTGGATGTCCCTGTCTGATGTCCTAGGATCCTGTGTTCTGTGCTTTTTTTTTTGGCCACACCTGGAGCCAGTTTGTGTTTGCCCATCCTCATTTAATCCAGGTGGGGTCATTCTCACCCATTTTACAGGTGAGGAGACTGAGCCCTAGGGAAGTGACTTGGCTTAAGGCCGCAGAGCCTTGCTTTCAACCCAGGTGTGCTGACTCTCGGCTGGTGGGCTCTGCCTGGCTGCCAGCCCCTCATTTTATTCAGGCTGCACATGATAAGGAAAATCTGGGCTCCCAGGCAGCTGGCTCCAGGGCGGCTGCGGGTGAGTAAGTATGCGGGAGATTACCCTGAGGTGCCCTACATTTACCTCCAGGGCAGCACAGTCACTTGGAATAAACAGTGGAGAGACCCAAAGTACATATTAGGTTTCCAAAATAGTCTTGGGAGTTGCTGTTTTTCTCAAAGCTGTAAACATATCCCTGGGCCGGGGGGCCTCTCACACTCTCCTGAGCACAGACCCCCTGGACCTCCTGCCTCTTGACCTGAGTGCCCAGACCTGCTGCCCAGACCCCCTTCTGGCTTTCACTTAAGCAAGAGCTGGAGCCCTGGAGACTGAGAGCCGGCAGACACTGGGGATGGGGATGGGGTGGAGGGTTCATGGGGGCTTGGCCAAGCCTACGCAGAAAGACAATGTCCCGGGGGTGGAGAGCCATGGATACCAACTTTCCCATCATCTGCCCCATGCAAGGTAGGCCCAGGCTTCAAGGTGCAGAGAAGAGAGTAGCAGAGTTGGCCTGGACTGTGGAGGTTGTTTGGGGAAACTGAGGCTGGAGGGAGGGGCTGGCAGGGAGGCCATGTCTAAGGTGACAGGGCTGCATTGGCCTAGATTAGATCTCCTAGAGAAGGCTCTGGAGATGATACTTACTGGGCCTTTTTAATCCAGTGAATATTTACGGGGCCTCCTTGTGCCAGGCTCTGTGCTGGGCACTGGAGTTGCATTTGTGACCCAGAGATGGGCCTGATCTTGAAAGAGATGAAGGCCGGGCACAGTGGCTCACACCTGTAATGCCAGCACTTTGGGAGTCTGAGGTGAGAGGATCGCTTCAGCCCAGGAGTTTGAGACCAATCTGGGCAACATAGTGAGACCTCATCTCTACAAAAAAACAGAAAAATTAGCCAGGTGTGGTAGCATGCACCTGTAATCCCAGCTACTTGGGAGGCTAAGGCAGGAGGATCCCTTGAGCCTAGGAGTTCGAGACTGCAGAGAGCCTTTGTTGTGCCCCTGCACTCTAGTCTGGGCACACAGTGAGATCTTATCTCAAAAAAAAAAAAAAAAAGACAGAGGCAGAGAGAGAAAAGAAAGACGAGTTAGGTAGAGGAGACCAGCAGGGGATCAGATACCTCAGTACCAAGTGGCCCAGAGGCTTTGCAGTACAGAAGAGTGGCACTTGACCCTGACCAAGGAGTCAGGGGTGGCCTTCTGGAGGGGGTTATAAGCTGGGTCATGAAGTCACATCAGGTAAGGGAGAGAGAGAGGAAAATGACAAAGGGGAAGGGGTGTAGAACCTGTTGGGCAGAGAATGCAACACATGCCTTGGAGGTGTGATGGAGCTTGGCACGGGGGGCTGGAGGTGTCGGGGGGATCCTATTCAGACTTACTGTACCCTAGCACGTGGCCTTGTTCTCCAGGACTTATCACCCACCAGGTGAGACTTCTGTCTACCCTTTTGGAGAAGAAGTGTCTGGCCCATTTCTCAGATGAGCCTGATCTCCCAACCCTCGCTCCTTGGGGAAGGTAGAGGGCCACTGGTAGACGAAGGCAATATTTTGACCAATGAGGAAACCAAGGCACAAAACATTGTTGCTGTAGGAGCTAGAGTAAGGACCCAGGACCTTGCTTTTCCTTGGCTCCCTGGGCAACTGGGAGCCTGTGGTAGAGAATGCCAGAGAGCGTTCTCTCCAGCTCGTCACACATGGCTCTTTAGAGGGGCACAAAAGCCTTTTCCACGTCTGCACACTTGATCCAGAAACCCAATCTGGGTATCCCAGAGGGATACCTGGACATGTATGCAAATGTGAGGGTATGAAGGTGTTCCCAGTCTTGTTTAGATTGCAAGGACTCTGCGGTGACAGCAGAGAACCCATCAAACCACTGGCCCTGCAGCCACCTGCTGTGTCACCTGCTTGGGAGGATGCTGCCGTATATTGTTAGGTGGAAAAAATACTTTTGAAAACCACATATGGTCGCATCCCATTGTCTTTAAAAAACAATCTCATAAGAAGAGAAAATCTCATAAGAAAAAGTTGGGAAGGATATACAGCCGATGTTAACCATAATTGTCTCAGGGAGGGGGATTCATTTGGGTGGGTTTTACATTGGTTTTATCTGGCTTACCTGTTTTTTTCTTTTCTATGTCTTGTGTAATCATTGTAAACACTCATGCAATTTAAAGCAAGGGTAATATGAGCAGGTATTTTTGTCTTTTAAAAATTTAAGTGGTTTTGATGTTTTGAGTAGGTATACATGACATTCAGACTTAAAAAGATACAGAAGGAGGGGAAATTCTGACACACACTACAACAATGGATGAACCATTTATGCTAAATGAAATCAGCCAGGCCAGGCGCGGTGGCTCACGCCTGTCATCCCAATACTTTGGGGGGCCAAGGTGGGAGAATTGCTTGAGCCCAGGAGTTTAAGACCCGCTGGACAGCATGGTGAAACCCTGTCTCTACAAAAAATAATTTTTTAAATTAATTGGGCGTGGTGGCTCATGCCTATAGTCCCAGCTACTCCAGAGGCTGAGGCAGGAGGATTGCTTGGGCCCAGGAGGTGGAGGTGCAGTGAGCTGTGATTGTACCACTGTACTCCAGCCTGGGCAACAGAGTGAGACCCTGTCTCAAAAAAAAAAAAAAAAAAGAAAAGAAAAGAAAGAAGAGAAATAAGCCATTCACAGAAGGACAAATACTATCTGATTCTGTTTACACAAAGTACCCCCAAGTCGAATCCACAGAGACAGAAAGTAGAAGGGTGGTTGCCAGGGGCTGTGGGGAGAGGGGTATGGGGTGCAACTGCTTAACAGGTACAGTTTGTTTTGCAAGATGGAAGAGTTCTGGAGATGGATGGAGGTGATGGTTGCACAGCAGTGTGAATGCACTTAATGCCACTTTAAAAATGGTTAAGATGGTGTGTGGTATGGTTTATTCATTTATTTATTTATTTATTTATTTTTGAGACAGGGTCTTGCTCTGTCACCCAGGCTGGAGTGCAGTGGTGCAATCTTGGCTCGCTGCAGCCTTGAGGTCCTGGGCTCAAGCAATCCTCCCACCTCAGCCTCCTGAGTATCTGGGACTACAAGCAGTGCCACCACACCTGACTACCTGGCTAAATTTTTTGTATTTTTTGTAGAGATGGGTTTTCACCATGTTGCCCAGGCTGGTCTTGAACTCCTGGGCTCAAGTGATCCACCTGCCTCGGCCTCCCAAAGTGCTGGGATTACAGGTGTGAGCCACCGTGCCTGGCCTGTTATGTGTATTAAGAAAAGATACAGAGAGGACAGAGTGACAATTCTACCCTATAATCCCGAGTCACCCACGTCCCCCATGAAGGGAACCGATGTTTTCAGTGTGATGGTGAATGCTTGGTTTCCTCCCTCCTGCCCCTGGGTACAAATGAGCAGTGGCAACTTGGATGGGGCCCTTCACTCATGGGTAGAGGAAGATGCCCCCTGGCCCAGGGCGAGCATTCCCTTCCATCCCCGCTTGCCTGGCACAAGGCAGCCAGTGCCCAGATCTTCCCACGCTTCTTGGGTTGAAGGGATTGAGGATCTGAGGCTGCAGGAGCCAGAGGTCCTGCCCCGGCAAGAGCTCCGGAACTCGCCTCCCCTCTCAGTGAGAAGAGAATTCTCTTAATCCACTTCTGTGTCCCCAGCACTTGGCTCCTGGGTGAGCACTTGAGAAATGTTTGTTGATTCTGTCCTGGGGGAAGAAGATGAAATGTAAGCCGGTAGCCAGCCTGAGTTGGGCTGTGGGAAATATTCTAGGCTGCCAGGCCTGGGTGTCTCCAGAAACACCCAATCCTTGCTCACAAAGGCTCTCTCAGTGCCAGATCTTGTGCCAGGCACTGGGATGTGGTGCCGAATTGGACACAAGGGAGATGGGACATCCTCCTGTGTGTCTTGACAGCCCGTGTATTGCCGGGCATTGGTAGCAGAGGAGACTGGTTTGGCACCCAGGTACCCTGCCTCGTCCCTGGGGCCTTGGCCAGTCTACCCAGAGGAACTGCCCTCCAGCTGAGTTACCATTTTCCATGGCAAGGAGGGCAGCAGAAAGGCCATGTTCCATGACTAATCATAGCTTCCATCTATTGAGCATTTACTGGGAGCAGGACACTGTGCTAAGTGTGAAATGTGTGTTGACTCATCTACCACAACAACCTGGCAAGGCAGGTGCTTCTGTTAGCCCCTGCTCAAAGCTAGGGGACCTGGAGCACAGGCGGTTAAGTGCTTGGCCCAAAGGCACACAGCTCAGAAGTGCAGACCCTCTGCCCCTCCTGGCATCCTAGTCTAGTGGGGCCAGGGGTGAGATCTCTGCATTCAGTGCCTGGGGGCCCGATGGCAAGCTGCAACCTCCCCGCAACCCCATGATTTCCATAGCGCAGTGGAGCCAGAAAGAAACAGACCATTTTCCAGAGCACAGCAATAAGGGTGCTGCTCTCTCAGACCCTGGAGCTAGTGACAGGGAAGGCAGAGAAGGGACGAGAGCCTCCGTTTATTCGGAGCCTGTGTATACCCTCCTTTTCACAAACTGTAGCAGCCTCCAGAGGCGGGGGGATCTTTATGATGACCAAATGGGGAGGCTCAGGGATTGGAGTCACTTGCCCAGGAGCGTGTGGTTGGTACCGTTGGGGTTTGAGCCTTGTTCCATCCAGCTCCAGAGCTTGGTGCCTTTCTTGCTTACCACGTGCCGGCCCCAGCTCATCGCCTTGGCAGTGGAGGTGGTGGTGTGCCGAGGCCTTCCTGCACCTGGGTTCTCTGGTGCTGAGAAATAAGTACATGGGTAAAATGACTTTTTTTCTGGGTCAGTGACTGTGACCCCATGTGTACACATCTGTGCGTCTGACCCTGGCATTGTAATGCGGGGGCATTTTCGAAGTGATATGCTAGGGGTGTGGGCAGGGCGTGGGGCTTATGGAGACAACGAGACACTGTCAAACCATAGAGAGGCTTGGGAACCATATGGACCTGGATTTGACCTTGAACAAGTCATTTCACCTGAGTGTGTATAGTGGGAATGATAACATCCGGCTCGCAGAACTGTGGTGAGAATTAGAGATTGTGGGAGTCAAATGATTAGCACCTAATCAGCATTTTACAATAAACGCAAATTCTTCCCTTCTTGTAGAAGAGTGGAGTCTGATGAGAGAGACAGCGAAGTGAAAATTTACAGCCCCTGGATGCCAGTACTGAAGGTGTGAGTTCAGGACTGGGAACATCAGAATGGGCATGGTGACTTATTCCGGGGAAGTTATGGAAAGCTCCCTGGAGGAGGTGATGAAGGGGTTCCCAGGCCTGGAAGAGGTTGGCAGTGGTGCTCCAGAAACTTCATGGTGGCCTGCAATTTATGATGCAGATTTTTCCTCCCATGAGATGCTGGTTGAGACAATTTCCTCCTTGGAGTGGCCTGGTTTTTTAGGGGTGGGGGGAGTGCCCACCTGGGTGTAGTTTCTGGACAGAAGCAGTGGGAGGAGGGCACTGGCCAGCATGCTGCTTGGGATTGTGAGTGCCCACAGAGCTGCAGTTTCTCCAAAGGTGTTTTTTGTTTGTTTTTGAGACAGAGTCTCACTCTGTCACCCAGGATGGAGTGCAGTGGCCTGATCCTAGCTCACTGCAACCTCAAACTACTAGGCTCGAGGGATCCTCCAACCTCAGCCTCCCAAGTAGCTAGGACTACAGGTGCATGCCACCATGCCCGGCTAATTTTTAAAATTTTTTTGTAGGGATGGGATCTCAATATGTTGTTCAGGCTGGTGTTGAACTCCTGGCCTCAAATGATCCTCCTGCCTCGGCCTCCCAGAGTGTGGAGATTACAGCCATGAGCCCCCATGTTCAGCCTCTCCAAATTTGTTTTCAATAAGTGATACCAAGTGGGAGTGATGCTGGGAATCTGAGCAAATATAGACATAGGGGAATTGGACAGGCGCCTCAGAAAACAACTGAAGCCTCAGACTGGCATTGGGGCAGGTGACCGGGGGTTCCCTGGGCTCCATGTTGCCCAAAAAAGCCAACAGTTGGCCTGGGTGAACACCCTTAAATGCCTTGTGTGTGTTGGAAGGTGCCATGAGACCAGCTGGGCTCTCCTGCCCTGGACCCACCTGCTGCCATCATGGCCTTTGTTAGGACAGACCTCAAGGGCTGGGCATGCCCGTTAGTTCCTGGGGTAAGTCTATGGCTTGTGGCGGGCAAAAACAGGGCTTTCAATGGGTTTTGCTGGCATGGGGATTCTGTGGCATTAGCATCTGGCTTCTTTCCTTCTGCCACCCCGTCCCCATGTAGTGCCAGCCACCCAGCCAGGTGAAGGCAGCGTCTAGCTCATTATCATGACCATCAACAACATGGCTGTTATGCAGACAGTGGCTCTGGGGTCAGATGGCCCTGGGTTCAAGTCTGACCCCTCACTTACAGTGTGGTCCTAGAGCATTCTCCCAGCCTCTCCCCACCTCTCTGAGCAACTGTAATTGGGAGGTCACGAGGATGAGGATGATGACACCAATAGCAGGCTCGTGGTAGACCAGGCACTGTTCTGGGCACTTTTCATATGCTATTCCATGGAATGCGGGCAAAACCCCTCGGAGGTGGGAGGTATTACCAAGGCCCAGAGAGGGTCATAGCTTGCTCAAGGTCACAGAACTACAAGATGGATAGCTGGGATTGGATCCCAGGACCCTCTGTCTCCAGAGCCCCTGTTCCCCTCTCCACTACACACACTGGTTGGAACGCAAGGACTGGCATCCCAGCTGGCTTTTGAGCATTTGTGGTTTGTCAGGTGGCTTTGTGGTCAGTGTAGGGTGCTTGTCCAGGGATCATGGAAGTTATTTTCTGGCTTGGATGGGTGGGCCCTTAGAATTCATCCAGTTTGACATCATTGCATTACTGACGGGAAACTGGTGCCAGAGGAGGGGAAGGGACTTGCCCCAGATCATGCAGCCAGCTGGGGCAGAGGCAGGACTAGCTTCAGGACTTCCTGCACAAGGCTGCTGCCTCGTTGCCTGAAGGGGTGTGTGGCTGGGGGCCGGAGCCCAGTTAAGGGCTTGCCGTTCTCTCCCACTCACCTCTCTCAAGTCCTGATGGCTCACCGCAGACAGCCCAGAGACCAGCTAGCTTCCCTGCAAAGGGCCCCATTGGTCACCAGGAAACAAGGTGGGGGAATGTCAGGTGGGGGGAATGTGATGACCCCACGCAGCTCATTCCCTCTGCCAGGTGATGGGACTCACTTTCACCTCCTTGCTGGGAAAACTCCTTAGCAACTTGATTTCAGTGCCACCTCTCTCAGTTGCTCCTGGGTCCCCAGAGGGCCAGGACAGGATGGAGAAGTGTCCTTGCTTTGGGGGCCCAGACTTTCACCCACCCATTTGCCTCTCCCTCCCCCAGGCAGGTAGAGCCAGGGTGACACCGGTGAAGAGCGTGGGCATCATCTCTCAAGGGCGCCTGTGTGCCTCACTTGAGCCTGCTCTCCTGATCCGTCCATGAGCCCTACAAGGTGGGATTGCTCTCCCCGTTTTACAGAGGTGGAGACTGAGGCTTCTAGCTTGAGGTAGGCAGGCCTTCAGGGGATCACACAGAGGCAGATGACTTTCTCAGCTCACCTGCCCTTCCTGGAGAGGTCAGCAGAAATGCTTACAACCTTTGACTGTCTAAGGCCTGCGGGGCTCGTGGCAAGCCCTCAGGAACTGTTTGTGGAACGAATGAGTGAGGGGCAAACAAATGAATGCATGCTCCCACACCGTGCTGCTGCTGCTTCTGGGAGAGGGCACCCAGCGGGTGTCTGCTGTTGAGTGCAGGCTGTCAGAGCCTTGATAGCACTCAGGATAACTCTGGATGGAGTTGGTGTCCCTGAGGCTGTCACCTCTTCTGGACTCCAAGGAAGGGCCCTATCTAGGGTGTGCAGATAGGACTGCAAATATGTCCAGAGGGATTTTGGGAGGTCCTATTACAGATGGGGAGACTGAGGCCCAGGGCAGAGAAGGGACTTGCTCAGGGTCATGCAGCGAATTAGCAACACAGGCAGGACGTGAACCAGGACCTCCTGCTTCCTAGCCCAGTGCCCTCTCTTCCACAAGGAACTTCCCTGTGGATGTCAGACCCCTCTGCCTCTCCCCTGAGCAACCTTGAACAGACCTGGCCTGCTGGGATCCCTGGAGGAGGCTGCTGTTTCTGGTGGAAAGCAGCTTTGTGTGTCTGTGTGGGTGGCAGTGTGCTGGGGCACACTTGATTAGTGGCTTCTCAAACCTGGCCCCCATCCCCAGCATGCAGCCTGTGCTCCGTCCTGCCCGGGCCATTACTGCCCGCCTGTAATGGAATCGGCTGCCCTGGTTAAGTGTTCACATTAAATTAATACCTCCTCCGTGGAGACGATCAGTTGGCATTTAATTTGTCTTTCCTTCCGAGAGCAGCGGAGTACAGCTGGGCAGCCGGGCTCTGATGGGCACGTCTGCGAGGCAGCCTTTCTCGGGGATCAGGGGCTCCATGGAGATGGGAGCCGGGAGGCCATAAGAGGTGGTGATAGGTGTCCCGGGGGTGGGGCTTGGGGTAGGCAGGAGGGGGCCTCTTCCACACACAGGGACTTGAGCTTATTGGCTGTCCATTTTCGGGGAAGAAGACAGGCTTGCAGTGCGCCACGTGGGAGAGGAAGTCAGGAGGCAAAGCATCCACATGTGCATCAGTGCTGAGCTGCCCCAGAGGTGAGCCCTGTGTTAGCAGTAGTGACAGGATTTCCACATTGTATTCCCAGCCCTGCCCCACTCCCACTCCCTTATCAGATTTTTTTTCTGCCTTAAATATGAATTGTCTGTGGTATTAGAGGGGGATGGTATGCAAGGAGGAAGTTGACTCAGTTGTGGTTTTCAGGTTCTCTAGAAGGGCTCAGCAGAAGCAAGTGGGGGCTGTTGGGGGCACGCAGCCCTGACCCCACCGGGGAGCCTGCTCTGGTCTTCCCAACCCATCTGCTTCTGCGAAACTGCATTTGAAGAAAGGGCTCCCCTGGTCTGCCACTGTGCCTGCAACCTCTTCCTCCAGCTCAGATATTATTTTAGAGAAGAACAGCCGGTTGGGGCCCCCAGGCTTGGCCCTGGCTCTGCTGTGAGGCCTGGGGCGAGGCACTGTCCATGCTGGGATGCCTCTGTGCATCTGCAGGTGGGCAAACACAGGAGCTGGGGCAGCTCAGAGCTGAGGGGCACCAGCCAGGCAAAATCTCCCGTGGTCTGAGTCGCCAGGCTCCAGCATGCCCCTGGCCACCTGCACCCAGCCCTGCTACAGTGGGGTGAGCTCCCTGAGGCCAGGGTGGAGCTGAGAGGGTGCCAGCCCTCCACCCGCTGGGAAGGAAACTGCTCTCTGCCCCCACCTGCCCTCTGCCAGAGGCCAGGCCCACGCTTGGCCCAGAATGAAGTCTTCCACTGAGGGCTCCAGCCCAGCCTCACCTGAGCTCGTTTCCCCTCACTTGAGTGAGTCAGCCGAGGTGTGCCGGCCACTCGCCTTCCCTCAAGGTGTGGGCCGTTTCTACACCTCCCTTGCAACTCTGGAGGTGGGAGGCGGCCACGTGCCGTGCAGTTCACATGGAGCTGCTGAACACCCGTGGTCTGCTGGGTGCCAGGGGTGCTTTCACCCACACGGTCCCCTTCCTATAGTTCTCACAGCCACCTTCAAAAGCGGATGGCTGGCTTCCCGACTCACACAGGGGACAACTGAGGCCCAGAGAAGGTAACTGACTTGCGCAACGCAACTGGGAAGCGATGGGGCAGAATTTGGACCCGTCTCTTGCTGCCCTGGAGTCTTGGGATGCTCACTCCAGGAGCCCCAGGTTCATCCCTGGAGCCTTCATTGTTTTGCTGGACCCGCACCCACTTTCCTCCTGAGCGGGAGCCTCCAGCCTCTTTCTCTGACTGCACAGGAAGTGAAAAATCTGTGAGTCAGCCCCACTGCTGGTGACTTCAGCTTGGGTTTCCGCCCCTCTGTAGGGCAGGCTTGTCGGTCCCTTTCCTGCAGGTCTGTGTGTCATCTTGAGCTGACGGGGGAGGGGGAGGCACTGGCCCTGAGTGGGGTGGGGGTGGGGACTGGCATAGAATCTGCCCACCCCCTTTCCCCAGTGGCCAGCGGAGACTTCTCGTCCCTCACGTGGTTCCAGTGGTGGCTCCTCAGGAATGCGAAGAGACCACATCTGGCTGGGGTGATGCTGCCACCTCCCCCTCCTGGCCACCAGCCCCAGAGAGTGCTTGTTCTGCTAAGATGGTGGCCAAGGCCCCCGATCTCAGCTGCTGTGTGCTTTTGTGGAGTCATTTCCTCTCCCTGCACTCTTTGTCCTGACATCCCTGCCTCCCCTCCCTGGCCCAGGGCTGTGGGAAGTGGGAAAGGGAAGGTTTCTCCTTCTCCTGCCTGCTTCCTGCCCTGGCCATCCCTCCCCCTGGCCTGGCCTGGCCTCTCCCAGGAGAGGCTCTGGAGCCGAATGGATGAAGCTGAGTGCAGGGGCTATGCTGGGAATTTGCCTCCCGTGAGCCCCCTGGGCTGGGATGGTTCAGGCTAAGGATGCTCTGGGGGAAAGGAGCTCTGGCTGGAGGCGAGGGCCATCAGGGCACTGAGGAGTAAGTGCAGCTTTGGATTCATTCAAGTCATCCATCCATCCATCCATCCATCCATCCATCCATCCATCCAACCAATCCACTCGATAAATACCTGACTCCTTAGCAAGTGCCCAGCCAGTTTTAGGTACAGGGATACAGCAGTAAGCACAGGAATGATCATAACCAGCTCTCTGGGCCTGCAGAAGGACTGGACCCCCACTTGAGACCTGGCTTCTGTGCCTGTTTTCCCACCTAGGCCAGGGACCTTGCCTCTTGCTTCCTCCTTGCCCCGTCTCTGTGCATGAGACCTCCCGAGATGAGTACCAGCCCCCGGTGGTGGTGGGGAAGGTGGAAGTGGCAGTGACCACACGGTGGAGCCATCACTGGCCCTGGCATCATGGGACTGGCTCCTTTGGGCGAGACCTGTGTGCCGTGGGATCCCACGACCATGCCACTGGGGAAGAGGAGATCCTGGGGCCTCCGCTGCCTTCAGCTGTGGGGCAAACAGTGGACATGGATGCGAGGCTTGGGGAAGAGGTGACAGTTGAGACCAACCTGGGAGAATGGCTAGGGTTTCAGGAGGCTGAGGCGGAGAGAGGAAGAGGGGAAATGAGTTACCTGACCTCCGAGCCTCATCTGCAACATGGGGACGATCCCCAGGGGAGGGTTCAGCGGGGTTTTGTAGAGGGAGGTGTGAGTACCTAACGTGGTGGACACCATCTAGAAGGTGGTCAATACATGTCTCTTCTGTCATCCAGCACTAGAAGAGAGAAGGATTTGGAAGTTTTATGAGCTGCCGGGTCAGGGTGGGCAGGGGCGGCTCTCAGTGAGTCAAGCCATGTTGGCCGTGGCTGGAGTTGTCCATAGGCCCTAGGTCTTCATTTTCCTACCTGTAAAGTGGGGACAGGGTAGCTTTCCAGCCCAGTGCATGTGCAGTATGATGGAGGGGATCTATGGAAAGGCCCTGCCCCTCAGAGAACACTGGGATGTGTTTGTCACCTCATTTTCCTCCAGTGACAGGCCTGTCAATATCCTGGAGTCTTCAAAAGACCAGAAAGAACCCCTCCCCAGCCAACAGAACAGCCCCTGGACTGCTGAGGGAGACTCGAGGAAACTGGCCTTTGTACCCTCAAAGTGATCTCTTTATGTTCACTCCAGCCTTCCTTCCCCTTTCAGCCTTAAAGGGCCCGGGCGTAGGATTCTGCCAGACCTGGATTCGAATCCAGGTGCTGCCATTTCCTAGGCAGTCTTTGGGCAAGTCATTTGGTCAGCCGTGGGCTGGGGCTGAGAGCAGGGTTTGCGCAGGCTGAAAGGAAATAATGTCCACAAATCTCTGACTCAAAGTAGGTGCACCCGTCTCTTGGTGGCAGACAGTGCCTGGCCTGTCCCTTCCTGCTGCCCTCTTTGTTTCTGTTGGTTCCTCTGCCTGAAACACCCTCCCCACTGAAACCTTACTCTTGTGGGCAGACCCAGGGAAGAGGGAGGTTGTGCTTGGGAAGCAGGTGTTGAAATCTCCGTGCCAGCAACTTGGTTGACCAGTTCTCAGTTAAGCTGAGTGCTCCCTGGCTCTGGGTGGGTGGGGAGGGAATGCGGGTGTCTGGAGTGCCATAAGAAACACATCGCCCACCTGGCCCTTCACGCCAGTCCTCAGAACGGTCCAAGGACAGAGCTTTTCTGCATTGTCAACACTGGAGCTGGCTGAGCCAGGTTTTCTCCACCACTGCTGGGAGGGATGTCAGGGCGGACGACAGGCTCTTCAGTCAAGCCAGCTGCTGTCCACATTCGGGGTCTGTCCTCAACCTCCTGGGAGCAGGCCAGCCGGCTGCCAACCCAGTCTGGCTTTGGAAATAAAAAGCCCATGAAATCATTTGTGCAAGCTCATCCTGGGGGTGTGGTGTGTGCAGCTCAGGAAACATGATTGAGATGTGGTAGGGCGGAGGGGGTGGGGCAGAACTCGGGGAAGGAGGGGAGAGGAGAGGTGGAGGGGCTGGGTTGTGTGGTCTTCAGAGCCTGGCCACTCAGTGCCATCTGTAACCGAGCATCACTAGGGAGCTGTCTGCCCCAGCCCTCGCCTCCTGAACCAGGATCTGCATGGTAATAAGATGCCCAGGTGATTGGTGTGCACATTCTAGGCTGAGACTTGCTGCTTTAGAGACTGGACTGGCTTTGAGTCCCAGCTCCCTGCTTGCTAGCTGTGTGACCTTAGACAAGTCACTTTACCTCTTTGAACCTCAGCTCCCTCATCTGCAAGATGGGCTTAGTTAGAAATTCTTTCCCCAGGAGGGTTAATAATCCACATTAAAGCCAGTGATGTGTGTCCAAGGCAGTGAGCCGGGTGTGTGGCACCCAGACCGTACCCCCCAGTTAATGGTTGCTGGTGCTATTGCTGTTATTTTGTCTGGAGAGCCAAAGATCTGGGCTCCCGCTGTCACCTTGGGTGGATTTGGGGCAAGTCTCATTCCCTCTCCGGTCCTCGTTTTCTCCATCTGTACAAGGGGTCTATTGGCTCCTGCCTTGCCTTCCTCATGAGATGGTTGCTCAAAGGAAAAGTGAGGGGTGCTGGGCCTCATTCCAAAGGGTCCCTCTGGGGAATGGGAAGTGTCAGGGAGGTGCCCCTGGGTGCCTGCATCCAAGGGAGGAGCCATGTCATTCTTTATTTTTTGTGCCCTTCTTTGCTACTTCTGTTCTTGCTGCAAGATGTGTTAGAGGGCTGGCTCTAGACGCCAGGCTGCAGTCAGAGCCACGCTGGGGCTCGCCTTTGCACCTGCCCTGCTCAGTGGCTTTGGAATTGAGTCGCCTTCCCCACTCTGAGCAGCGTGGCCAGAAGAGATGATTCAGCTTGGGACCTGTGCTCCAGCCTTCACCCCCGAAGGAGGCCCCAGATGCCTTGTGCTCCTGGGCAGGGGTGGAGTGGCTTGGGAACTTTCCCCCCATTGTGATTCCTGTCCCCAACGTGGGGCCTGCTCTTCTCGGCGAGAGATG
Organism: Rhinopithecus roxellana; assembly: GCF_007565055.1. Taxonomy (NCBI): domain Eukaryota; kingdom Metazoa; phylum Chordata; class Mammalia; order Primates; family Cercopithecidae; genus Rhinopithecus; species Rhinopithecus roxellana. Next base: position 7,973,153 of record NC_044560.1, on the reverse strand, counting down.
TCCTGGGACCGGTCCTAGCCTTGCTCCTGATATACTGGGTTATCTGGGCAAATGGCTTGACCACTCGGCCTCAGTTTCCCCATTTGTACAATGAGGGGAGGTTCAGTGAGATGGTCCCGGTTGGATTAGGCCCTTAGGTTCCCTCCCTGCCCCCTCTTAGCTTCCTCTGTGCCCTCTAGCCCTGGCAGGAATCCCTTGCCCTCTAGGTCTGGACCCTGGAACCCACGCAGATCTCAGCCTAGCAGCTAACGCTAGGGCTGGGAAAGGCTGGAGAAAAGGGGGAGAGGGAGAGAGTATGTGTCCTCCAGGAGCCCTGGCCGGGGCTATCTCCTGTGGGAGAGAGGAGGAATTTTCCTCTGTGTGTGCAAACAGTATCCGTTTTCTCTCGTTTCCAAAAGCCGGTGATGTAACCAGCTCTCCACCCCTCCCTCCCCTCTGGCCTATTTTTAGCTGGCCCCGACAGTATCCTAAAAGGGTTCCAGACTGCCCTGCTCCGAGGCCATGTAGGGAGGGTAGCAGTCGGGTGAGGAAGGAGAGAAGCTCCTCTGTCTGTCCCAGGATGGACAGACATCCCAGTAGGGAAAGAACCTGCCCCCAACTGCCTCCAGGGAGGGAGGAACTGTGTTGAAGGAGCTGGGTTAGGGCCTTCAGGCTTTGACAGTTCCTGGGTCTATGAGGAGCTCCGCAAGGGGATTCTGAGCAACCAGTCTGGAGCCTCCCCACCTGGGTTTCAGTCCTAGCTCCACACTATCTCACCCTGGCCTTGGGCTCAGCTTGTGCCTCTGGGCCTTGCTTTCTGCACCTGGGATAATGATGGGACCCACGCCATGGGTTGTTATGAGGATTGAATTAACTTCATGTAGAACAGTGCCTGGTACAAAGTAAGTCTCAGTGAAGGTGGTTCTGGAATTGGTATTATCATCCGGCCCCAGGGAAGTGCTCCCACCCCTTCCTGTGGTTAGGGGCAGGGGGGTCCACTGAACCCTCCTCTGCCTTCTCCCCTCCCGCTTTTCCTGTTCAGCTTCGGGCAGTATGCATGTGAAAGTAGTGGTGTGGAAGCCCTTGGAACAACAGGGCCTGGCACATAGTAAACGCTAAATCAGTGGGAACTGTATTTATTGAGTTTTGTTTTAATGTAATAAAACAAACCTGGGTTTGAATTCCAGCCCCACCCACTGACTCACTGTGTGTCTTTGGGCAAGACGTTTATTTAACCTCTCCGAGCCTCGGTTTCCACAACTGTAAAATAGAATGATAACACCTACATAGGAGAGTTCTGTGTTGGTTTGGGTAGGCTATAGGGCATCGCAATGCTTAGCACAATGGGTGCAAAGAAGAGCCTGAGAGTGGAGCTGGCTGCAGCGTGGCTTCTAAGGACTGGCTTTGCTACTGCATCTTGCAGCAACAGCAGAAGCAGCAGCAAGCAGTGCTTGCACAGCACTTTACAGTTTGCATGCAGGCAGGTGGTGGTCCCTCCCACCCCTCTCTTCGTGAAGTCCTGGGCTCATACCTTAATGTGGCGCTTGTCACCACCAGCTGGTACTCTGGTTATATATCAGCCTGGCTGTCCTCTCACGCCACTCCCCTAGGCTGGGAACTCCCAGAGGGCAGGGAGGGATGGATGCCCCAATGCACCTTCCTTGCCCAGCTCAAGATAGGCCCCAGGTGGGTGTTGGGGTTGTGTCTGAGGGTTGGACTGGCACAAGGAACTCACCTTCTGACCACCTGTTCCTCTTGGCTTTTGCAGATGGGAGGAGGAGCTCGCCAAGCGCATGAACCTTCAGACCATGGTGGACACACTGCAGGAGGTAAGAGCCCTCAGACATCCCGACCAGGAGAGGCATGCCAGAGAGCCGTGTGGCCAAGGGGCACAGTCTTCATGCGGCAAAGCCAGGACATTCTTGCACAGCCCCTACTCTGTGACCTCCTACTGCCTCAGTCTCTCCTTTATGGAGCCAAGAGATCTCTTCCACTTCCTCTGCTTGGAAGCTAGGAATGGACCAGCACAGTGTTGCACAAGAGCTCTGATGCAGGGGTTGAGAAGCCTGGGTCCGGGTCCCAGGGTGAAAGTCCCAGCTGCTGTATGAGCTGGGACCAGTGACCCTTCTCACCAGTCACTGTCTCCCCACCTGAGGCTTGGACTAGGTGGTCTGTAAGCCTCCAAACAAGAAGGGTGCCCTCGGTTGGGCTGAAGGCCTTGGAGAGGGCAGGTGGGCACGTCACAGGTGGGCTCCCAGCCTGAGCAGGCTCTCTGTGGTGGGCATTTGGAAACATTTCCCTTGCTGCTCTAGCTGGAATCTCTGCATTCTAGGCTCTGCAACTCCCCCGCCTGTGGTGTAACCTGAGCAGCAAACTTCATCTTCTCAGCCTCTATTTTCCTCTCTGTCAAATGGGAACAAAAGTAGCAACCCCCTGAGAAGGCATGAAAAGTTCCTCCAAAAATGTCTAGAAATTGCGTTCTGATACCGAAAGCATTTATCGTCTAAGAAAGTTAGAGACAGATTAAGATAATTGCCAATGGGTAGAAGGAAAAGTTTGAATGTCTCCCTTTCTTTTATAATGAAAGTGCTTTTTTCTTTATAAATTTAATGGGTTCATGGTCAAATATGTGGAAGCTATAGAAAAGCACAAAGAAAATACAAATGATCTTCAGTTCCACCCTCCACAGTTGAAAAACTGGCGTGTGACCTTCCGATCTTGTCTGTGCGGATGCACACCCACGCTCTTTAGATGCATGTTAGGTCGACACATGTGACATTGTCATTTTTGAAAAAAGAGATGGCCCAATATTGGCAATTTCACACGGATTGATCTCATATTTTTAATGTAATAGGATTGCTTGTTAATTAACCTGCTCTTTTAATACCTGCCATGGATTTTCCCACGTAATAGATAATCCTTTGGGAAGTGTTTTAAGCAGTCAGCAGTGTTCAGTGGGGAGCCAGGCAGGATGAGGTCCTTGGCGCCCCTTCCCTGGCATGCAGGTGCCCAGGCTGGGGTGGACATCGGGTGCCTAGGGCTCTGGACTCAGGTGTCCAGACCCTTCTATCCCCAGAGGACCTGGCCCCTCTGAAGCCTCCCCATCTCCGTCCCCGCAGGCAGCACAGGAGGCTGATGCCATCCAGGAGGAGATGAACGAGAAGATCGAGCGGCTCAAGGCCGAGCTGGTGGTGTTTAAGGGGCTTATGAGTGACGTAAGTGCCGCCCGCCGCCCCTGGGTGTCATGACCTCCCCACACCCATCATGCAAAATGCTTCATTCCCTCCGAGGCTCTGGAGCTCGGCTTCTAGTTAGAATCCTGGCTGGCTGTGTTTGACCGTGAGGATGACGGATGCATTGGATGCATCAGAGACCAGGCACCCTCCTCCCACCCCCTCCCCACTTCCGCTTCCCTTGGTCTGAGTAGAGATGCATTAATCTGCCGCTTAACCCATCCCGCCCTCCCCCGGGCTCCCCTGATGGTCTGTGTGTGTTTGCTCCCACTCCTTCCCAGCTCGCCTTGATGAGGGCAGGCCTTGGTGTCTGGGTGCAGTGGGGTGTCTGGCAGGTTGGGCCTGGTGCCGTCTGGTCTGTGCGGGCCTGAGAGACTCGCAGGCCCAGCGGCCTTCAGCAGGGTTGCTCTGTGAGGTCAGGAAAGGCCGGCGTGCGTGTCTTTTTGACAATCTGGGGCCCCTCTGAGTATCCGTGGGTGGGGGGAGCTATTGGCAGCAAAGGGCTTCTTGCTGCTGGGGACCCAGGTCTCCTCCTTCCAACAGTGGGCAGTACAGGGGGAGACCCCACCAGAAGGCAGAAGGGGCCAGACGTGGGTGAGTGAGCCTGGCATGGCTCCCGGTGTGGAGGGGCATGAAGCTGGGTGAGGTTGGTAGAAGCCTCTCAGGACCCTAGTTGGAGGCCACTGGGCTCCCTCTCACTTGTGTCCAAGGGGATCCACCCTGTGGTCCTCAGTGACTCCCACTGCTGGTCGTGGGAGGCATCCAAGAGAGAGAGAGCTGCCTGTGTCGGGGACAGGTAGGGTGTGCGGGCGGGAAAAGAAGGGCTCTCTTTCTCCAGCGGGAGTTTGGCTTTCTTTTTTCTTTGCTCTAACAAAGTAAACATGGATCCTGTGTCTGCTGGGAGGATGCCTTCCAGCCCTTAGGGAGAGCAGCACACACGGTGTCACACTGGCCCCCGACTCCCAAGGCCCCGACCCCATCCCACCCTGAGCAGCGCCGCAGCCCCCCACTCCACGGAAAAGCCTAAGGCACCCTCGGACTCTGGAGGCCTCCCCGCACCATCTCTGCTGACACCTAGGGGTCTCCCCACCTCTCTGCCCAGCCCCCCAGGCTTGCTCCATCCCTCGCTCATGTAAACCCTGCTGTCCTCCCTGCAGCCCATGACAGACCTGGACACAAAGATCCAAGAAAAGGCCATGAAGGTGGACATGGACATCTGCCGCCGAATCGATATCACGGCCAAGCTGTGCGATGTCGCACAGCAGCGGAACTCGGAAGACGTGTCCAAGATCTTCCAGGTGACTAGGGCTGCCCTGCTCACCAGCCAACTCCCCGCTCTCCCAGAGCAGCCCTGGCCTCCAGCCCTGCCCAGCCAACCCCTGTTTCCCTCCACATCCCACTCACTCCCTCCCCTTCCCCGAGAGGCAGCACTACCTGACCCTGTGGCCTCCCCAGGTAAACGTAGAATCAGGCTCCCCTGGACTCATAGGCTCGTCTGACTGCTTCATCCTATGGCTGGGGAGACCGAGGCCCAGAGGATGATGTGCTGTGCTCAAGGAAGGAAGTGGCAGAAATCAGTCTCCTGCCCCTCCAGGGCTTGGTTCACCAGCCTACACTGTACCCACTGCACCATTTCCTGTTCCTTCCTCTGGGTGCTAGAACTGGGCATCATCCCCACGGTTGGGGAACCCTGGCCAGGTTATGGGGAGAACTCGGGGAGCTGGCCTGAGCTCTGGTAGAGGGGCCTCAGAGTTCAGAAGGGGAGCTGTTGGCCTCTGACTATTTTTCATTCCCCCCTAAAGAGGCTCTCGATACCCCCCCGACCTAACGTGCAAGTGTGGGTGCCCCCGAGAGACGGCGATCAGGTTAGCGCCAGTGAGGCTGTCTTCTGGAGAGGGCTTGGGGGGCCAGTCCAGCCGAATGAGGCACATGTCATTCTCCAGAGGCTGCTTCTTGAGTTTCGGGTTGTGGTTTGGCTTTTGCTTGAGCCCAGGGCAATACGGTGTGTTGTCGCTCTGTGTGTGTGACTCTGACGTCGCTGGGCCAGATCCGGGCCTCCCTGGGGCCCTCTCTCCACCTCCATGCCTTCTTGCTGTCCCTCTGCCGGGAAGCAGGGGAGGCCAATGCAGGCTTCGTTTGCTCGTGGCTTGTCTGCTTGGAGTGGAAGCTTTTGGTGAACCTTGGCCCGCCTGTCCTTTGCCTTTGCATGTGAGCAGGAGGGCTCTGGGCAGCATGGGGCCGTATGGCCTTTGTCAGGGGTTCTCCATCTCTCTGGCTGGCTCTGAGATATCCCAGGTGACTCTGTGTCCTGGTCTGGCCTGCTCCTCTCTCCAAACTGTGGGGTTGCTTCTGTGGTAAAAGGGCGAGCTGAGCCGGCGCACCCACCAGGCCGCCCAGGGCAGGGAAGAGTCCAGCCCGTCTGTGTCCCCTTGCATGTCTCCCACCTCACGCTTCCTGCTAACGCCGCCTGCTTCTTAGAGGACCTGCACCTTTCCTGGCACTGGCCGGCCCCAGTCACGCTCATCATCCTGTGAGATGCCGGCTCCCTTCCCAGTTCACCCCTCCCCTCCATCCTAGCCGAGCCCCCCAGTTACCTTGATTGCTTCCTTTCCGGTTCAGGTGGTCCCCAAAAAGAAAGAACGTAAGGTGGCTTCCGATGATGACATCTCCGAGCAGGACGGGGAGGTGAACCGGTTCTCGGACGACGAGGTCGGCTCCATGAACATTACCGATGAGATGAAGCGTATGTTTAACCAGCTGTGAGTATCCCCGTGGCCTGCACACTCTCTGTTTCCCCGGATTGCTTGGGCAGGGGCGGTGAACGGGAAGGCTTGGGCTGAGAGTAGCCTGCAGCACTGGAAGAATTTGGATTCATTTCCTTTTTTTTTTTTTTTTTTTTTGAGACAGGGTCTCACTTTGTCACCCAGGCTGGAGGCTGGAGGGCGGTGGTATGATCACAGCTCACTGCAGCCTCAGCCTCTTGGGTTTAGGGATCCTTTCATCTCAGCCTCCCAAATAGTTGGGACTACAGGCATGTGCCATCATGCCCAGCTAATTTTAAATTTTGTTTGTACAGACAGGGTCTTACCGTGTTGCCTAGGCTGATCTCAACTCCCTGAGCTCAAGCGATGCTCCTGCCTCGGCCTCCCAAAGTGCTGGGCTTACAGGGGTAAACCACTGCACCCAGCCAAGATTCATTTTCAACATTTGTAATTTGGGAAATTTCATATGTTCAGCCTCTCTTGGAAGCTTGAAGAGGTCAGGCATTGCTGAACCTGGGGCACAGTTTAACAGGGCTGGATGGCAGCTGCTGAATCTGGACAGGTGCATACTCTTCCATTCACCAGCGTCCTTTATGTTCCCTGTCTACCATTCTCCTGCCTTTCCTTTGAAAGCTTCCTCCAAAAAAGCGGTGGGAGAATGGGTGTTCTTGCCCATGAGATACAGGGGCTGGGCTGTCCCCTCCCTGGTCATGTGTAAACATGTCTGTGTCTAAGGATGTCATGAACCCAGAAGGGGCAATGACAGATGTGGTCTTATTTGTAGGCTTTTTTTTTTTTTTTTTTTTTTTTTTTGAGACGGAGTCTGGCTCTGTCTCCCAGGCTGGAGTGCAGTGGCCGGATCTCAGCTCACTGCAAGCTCCGCCTCCCGGGTTTACACCATTCTCCTGCCTCAGCCTCCGGAGTAGCTGGGACTACAGGCGCCCGCCACCTCGCCCGGCTAGTTTTTTGTATTTTTAGTAGAGACGGGGTTTCACCGTGTTAGCCAGGATGGTCTCGATCTCCTGACCTCGTGATCCGCCCGTCTCGGCCTCCCAAAGTGCTGGGATTACAGGCTTGAGCCACCGCGCCCGGCCATTTGTAGGCTATTTTTCTTTTCTTTTCTTTCTTTCTTTCTTCCTTTTTTTTTTTTTTGAGACAGAGTCTCATTGTGTCACCCAGACTGGAGTATAGTGGCGAGATCTTGGCTCACTGCAGCTTCTGCCTCCTGGGTTCCAGTGTTTCTCCTGCCTCAATCTCCCAAGTAGCTGGGATCACAGGCATGCACCATGATGCCTGGCTAATTTTTGCATTTTTAGTAGAGGCAGGGTTTCACCATGTTGTCCAGGCTGGTCTCGAACTCCTGACCCCAAGTGATCTGCCTACTTCAGCCTCCCAAAGTGCTGGGATCACAGGCCAGAGCTACCTCACCTAGCCTGTGGGCCATTCTTGAGCAGACCTTAGCCAGACCCACCTGCACTAGTTTGCCTTTGGTGGGCTGGCTGTGTTGACCACACGGCTTGCAGAAATGGCTCCTGACGTTCACTTGGACGGGGCCCCACAAATGTCACTTTGCTGACTCCAGACGCCCAGCCTAGGAGATGGGGTCTCACTCGCCTTTTGTAGACAGGGAAACTGAGACTCTGAGAGGAGAAGGGACTTGGGCAACGCCGCTCAGCTAGTATGTGGCTGAGCTGGGATTCAGAGCCAGGCCGCCTCCCACACTAATGCACTCTCAGTAGGAAATGCTGCTTGGGGTGGTGGCAGGGTCTGGGCTGGGTATGGTCAGTGGTGGGCGAACCTGCTGGTGCCAGCTCTTAGAAGCTGCTGTACCCACTCCAGGCTCAGTGATGTCATGTTAGTACCTTAAAATTTGCCATTGCAGGAAATCGGCAAATGCTACCAATCAGAGCTCTGGGAGGCTCTGCCACCTCCTGAACCCCCCCAGAGAGGGCATGTTCCTTCTAGCAGATGCCTTTGACATCACTTGTTTCAAAAGCCAGGGGCACGGGCTCTCCTAACCTTCCTGCAGAGCTCTGAGGCTGGCTCAGAATTCCATAGTCCAGAGCTCACTCTGCCTGGCCCCTCAGAGGGGCACACGTGGAGTTAGGACAGAGCTAGGCCTCCAACTCTTGGTCCAGTGCTTTGTCCCCCATGCCACACTCGGAAGAGAATTCTCTCTTCTGTCCCTATTCTAGGCTGACTTTTAAGGTAGACAGGAGGCAGGGGCAGGGTTGGAACTGGGTGGGGACAGGAACTCTTTTGCCTGATACTTCCTGGACCTGCCATTCCTTTGAAACAGAACTGAGATGGGAGCTGTATTTTAGGGGTTTGCTATTTAAGGGTGATAAGGAGACCCCTAGATTCTTGATTCCTCTTTTGATACCCCCCCATCTCATATTCTCATCTTTTGCTGCCTGCCAAGAGGGGCTTTTTTTTTTTAGACAGCCTTGCTGTGTCACCCAGGCTGGAGTGTGTGGTGGTGTGATGTCAGCTCACTGCAGCTTCCACCTCCCGGGTTCAAGCAATTCTCCTGCCTCAGTCTCCGAAGTAGCTGAGATCACAGGCACGCACCAACACACTCAGCTAATTTTTTTTTGGTACTTTTTTAGTAGAGACGAGGTTTTACCGTGTTGCCCAGGCTAGTCTCAAACTCCTGGCCTCAAGTGATCCACCCGCCTTGACCTCCCAGAGTCCTGGAATTACAGGCATGAGCCACTGCACCCGGCCAATAGGGGCTTTTGGAAAGAACCAGTGGTTGGGTCTAGGTTTTCTGAACATTGCCCTGGGCATTTCTGAGCCTAAGACAGGACCGTATGCCCTGGAGACCCCAGGCTGGGTCCGCGTGGTTAAATTAAAGGGCTTCTCTGAAGAAATTATTGTCCTCGCTTTTATAAAGTCCCCAGGGCATTGTTAAGCTGACCAGGAAGAGGGTGAGCTACAAAAGGAGACAGATCAGAGTGGAAGCCAGGAGGCCCCACGGGCAAAGGCTCCAGTGTGTGCAAACAGCATTCAGATCCAAGTCAGGCGAGGCTGGCTGCAGGAATGGGCGCCTCAGTGTTGATAAAGCTGAATTGGGTTCACTATGGAATTAGATTTAGCTGGTTGTGAAGTTACCTAAGTTAAAACAATGAACCCTCTGATCACTTTGATCACCCCCCACCCCCATTCTGCAGTTCTGTGTAGGTCACCCTGACCCCACCACAGGCGGGGCCCTGGGCCTTTCCCGTGGACATCTCCGCCAGCTGTGGGCAGGACCTACCTAGCCAGGCTGCCCCTGGCCAGATCTGATGAAGTGTTTGAGTCATGCAGCCGTGTTTTGTTTTGATCCAAGTCGGTTGTTTGGCCTTCAGACCAAGAAGAAGAGGGGGAATGTGCAACTCTTCCCCGGCAGGGCCAAGGCTCCTCCTCAGCCCCACCTTGCAGATTTGTGAAGTGGGAGTCTCTTCCGAGTTCCTTCTCTGGCCCGTCTTTCTGTCCTTTCCAGCTTCCTATCCCTTGGCTGGGGTTTCCTTCAGATCCCAGACGCTGGGAAGGAAGTGAAGTCAGGAATCAAGTGTGTGATGCAGTGAGGGCTGGACCCTGGTGACTCCAGACCACACGGCCCTCTCCAGCACCCGCCCCCCAGCTCAGGACCCTGGACTCCTATGGACTGCTGTGGGAATGGCTTTTGGAGGGGAGCCGGCCCTGCCTGACTCCAGGGGGCGCTCAAGGCAGCTTTTTACCAGACAGCCTTCTTGGGACCTGCCCAGTCCCCAACCCAGTCCATTGGGAACACTCATTGCCCCGGAGGATCCAGGAAGGAGTTCAGGGAGGGCGGGCAATGGGGAGAGCCCTGGGAGGGCAGCCTGGAGACAGGGTCCACACTGTCGTGTGCTACCGATGCCCTGGGTCAAGTGATTTCACTCCTACAGACTCAGCCTTCCCCTTGGAAAGAGGGGTATGTTGGATGAGCTGATCTTTAGGTCTCCTCCAGTTGGAGTAACCAATGCATCTTGGGAACCCCTTAGTCCCAGGCAAACCTGCATGGTTGGTTAACCTACTTCTGGTTCTAGCCAATAGGGAGGTCTTGACATCTCCCAGGCTTTGAATTCAAATCTCGTTTCCAGCATGTATTGTTCTAGAAGGCCACTCAATCCCTCTGAGCCTCTGTTTTCTCACCTGTGAAATGGGAATGATAGTTATGCTTACCTCATGGGATTGTTTTGAGGGTGGAATTGTTTTGAGGGCGTTGCATTTTACTGCATGCTTAGTGGCTGGCCCAGTGCCCAGCACCTAACAGGTGCTTGGGGAGTGTCTTGATGGGGAGGAAAAGGCTGTAGGAAACATTTGGCATTCTAGCCTGTTTCTGCTACATGCTAGCTGTGTGACTTTAGACAGTTGAGTTATCCTTTCTGAGCCACCATTTTTTCATCTGTAAAATAGGAATAATACCAACCTTCCCAAATTGCAGAGAAGATGATATTATATTGAGCATCTCACTCAAACGAGGGGCTCAAGAAATAGCTGTTAAATGAATGAGGAAAATTGCAAGATTGGACTTGGAGGAAAATATCTTTAGTCCCAATTAATTAAAGCCTGACATTAGAAAAAAACCACATTTTTAATTGTACAAACAATACATAAATACATTCTGCATTTTAAAAGAGTTAAACTCCTTTTGGATATGGCGAATGTCCCCTTTGGCTACTACCCCTGTCTTTTCTGAGGACAGCCTTGAAGGTGTGTACCTATTGGGCAGCTGCCCCTTTCTGTCCCCTGTATGGGTCCCTGGAGCCTGGCTTCTGTTCAGTCATGCCCTCTGGTGTCACCCCCACAGGCGGGAGACCTTTGACTTTGACGACGACTGTGACAGCCTGACGTGGGAAGAGAATGAAGACACGCTGCTGCTCTGGGAGGATTTCACCAACTGCAATCCGACCATCGACCTGCAGGGCGAGGTGAGCCCGGCACCTGGCTTCCCAAAGGCCAGGACTAGGGACCTGGGGGGCACCTCCTTTCAATGGTCCCTCATCCCTGTTATTTTCCTACAGCCCTCACCACCCAGCTAAACTATCCCCTTTGGGCCGGGCACGGTGGCTCACGCCTGTAATCCCAGCACTTTGGGAGGCCGAGGTGGGCGGATCACCTGAGGTCGGGAGTTTGAGACCAGCCTGGCCAACATGGTGAAACCCCACCTCTACTAAAAATATAAAAATTAGCCAGGCCTGGTGGTGTGCACCTGTAATCCCAACTACTCGGGAGGCTGAGGCAGGAGAATCTCTTGAATTCAGGAACCAGAGGTTGTAGTGAGCCGAGATCGTACTCTGCACTCCAGCCTGGGTGACAGAGCAAGACTCCGTCTCAAAAATAAATCAATAAATAAAATAAACTGTCCCCTTTGTTCTATTTCCCCAGCAAGAGGAAAACTTGGGCAACTTGATCCACGAGACCGAATCCTTCTTCAAGACGAGAGACAAGGAGTACCAGGAAACGATAGGTCAGATCGAGGTGAGGGCTCGGGATGTGGAGCCCACTTGTGAGGCTCTCCTGAGGTCCACGTGGTTGAGACCCTGGCGACCAAATGCCCATGTGTCATGGGCAGGGGCTGGTAGAGTGGGACAGGCATAGGATTGGGAGTCAGGAGGCCTCAGGGGTGACTAACATATTTCTTAGGGCCTCAGTTTCCTAATCTGTCAAATGGGGGTGGTGATCCTTGCCTGCCTCAGAGAATTAAAAAGAATATATGTAGTTGAGAAGACGATCCCATAATAACCACAGAGCTGACATTTGAGTGATAGTGAGTGACGCAAGGTGCTGAGTACACCCGGTATCCTTACCTCCACCCTATGCAGTAGGCACTATGCACCCCTTTTACAGAGGAGGAGATGAGGTTGGAAGAGACCAAGTGACTTGCCCAAGGCCTTGCAGCCAGGAAGCAGCATTGAAGTACAATTCTTTCTGGCTCCAGAGGCTGTGCACATGATCATTTCTATAAATGACAGTCATTGCTATTGTGCAGGAGAAAGGGAAGCCCAGCTCCTTCCCTAGAGGAAGTATCACTTGATAGAGGACAAGAGCCAGAAACATGAAAAAGCCTTCAGGATTTTTGTAATCAGGTCTGGATAAAGGAACCCAGAGATACCGAGTTCTCAGAACCGGGTGGGGCACATCAGAGCCAGGCTGCTGCTGGGATTGCTAGGCAACCATTCCCCTTTGGCCAGAAGGAGTTCTAGGGGACGTGGAACCATGTGCAGAGAGCAGAGGGTGAGGGAGGTTGATGTCCAGAGGCCGGGTCCTGATGGTGTGGTGTCCAGTGGTGGACTCAATGGCACCATCCCTGAGGAATCCAGGATGGGAGGTTGCTGAGGCTTCTGCCATGAGGATGACTTGCCCTCACCCTTATTCCTCATTGGTTCCTCCCAGCTGGAGCTGGCCACAGCCAAGAGTGACATGAACCGACACCTGCATGAGTACATGGAGATGTGCAGCATGAAGCGAGGACTGGATGTGCAGATGGAGACCTGCCGCCGGCTCATCAAAGGCTCCGCAGACAGGTACCCGCCTGTCCTCCCAGGGGATTCAGCTATGGCGTCCTTGGAGGGGAATTCCCAAGGCTGCAACTCGGCCATGTTTCATACTGCCAACCTATCTCTCTGTCTGTCTGTCCGTCCGTCCATACATACATCCAGTGACTGTTAGCACACCTATGTGCTAGATGCCTTACATATCTAACCTCATGCAAGTCCCACCACCACCCTGCCCCTTGTTGATTCAATAGATACTTGTCAAAGGCCTGCTCTGTGGAAGACGGTGGGGCCGGTGAGTACAGCCCTCGCCCTCAAGGAGCCGAAGCCCCATTTTCTGCTGAGCTGGGAGCGAGGAGGCGGACGGGGCATGCTCCTGTTTGCTCACAGAAAGTGATTTCCCTTCCTTTGCCATCTGTTAGTCTGTTCTCATGGTGCTATAAAGAACTGCCTGAGACTCAGCGTGGTGGCTCACACCTGTAATCCCAGCACTTTGGGAGGCTGAGGTGGGAGGATCACTTGAGCCCAGGAGTTCAAGGCTAGCTTGGGCAACATAGCAAGACCCCATCTCAAAAAAAAAAAAAATGCCTGAGACTGGGTAATTTATAAAGGAAAGAGGGTTAATTGACTCACCGTTCCACATGGCTGGGGAGGCCTCAGGAAACTTATAATCATGGCAGAAGGCGCCTCTTCACAGGGCAGCAGGGGAGCGAATGAGTGCCTAGCAAAGGGGACACTCCCTTATAAAACCGTCAGATCTCATGAGAACTAACTCACTGTCACGAGAACAGGATGGGGAAACCGCCCCCATGATTCAATTATCTCTAACTGGTCCCTCTCATGACACGTGGGGATTATGGGAACTACAATTCCAGATGAGATCTGGGTGGGAACACAGCCAAACCATATCATCTTCTTCCAACCCAGGACCTGTCCCCAGGAGACTGACATGTGTCAGGCATGGCACACAAAGCAGAGCCCCTGCCTTCAAGGACACACAGCCTTGTCGGGGGACAGCCATGCTGAGAATGAGCTAATATGCAGAGAATGCCTGCCACACAGCACAAATACATTGTCGTTGTTTTCCTCGTTTTGCTGCATTACTGTATGAGAGGGAGGGACAGCCCTGTGGGGAGCAGATCTGTGTGCAGGGCCGTGGCCTTGCCTTTCAGACCTTTAACTCCTTGAACCCGCAGAACCCACTGTGGTTATCTCCATTATTCAGACAGAAGAGCAGACACTTAGGCAGGTTAAACAGCTTGCCCAAGCTCCCCCACCCCCAGCTCATCTGAGATAGAACCAGAACTGCAGCCCAGTGATGTTAACTGTATCCTGCATAGCCTCCTTTTGAGCGCTGAGTCATCCAGGGTTTACTGAGCACCTACTATGTGCCCAGACCTGGGTTAAGTGCTTGGAGAGTAACAGTCAAACTTGATCCACGGTCCAGCTCCCAAGGGATTTTCTTCCTAGAGAAGTCAACACAACCAGACCAAGTAGGGGGCGGTGCAGGGGGTTACCTCGTGAGCTTAAATGATCTTAAGGATAGCTGAGTGAGGCAGGAGCTCCGGGCGAGGCTCCTCTAAGGGTAGATATTATAGAAGTGGCAGCTCAGCCTTCCCACTCCTTGACCCTTCAGAGGTCCAGGGCTGCTCTCTGAATTTCCCCACTCTCTTGTGCTTCTCAGGAATTCACCGTCCCCCAGCTCCGTGGCCAGCAGCGACTCAGGAAGTACAGATGAGATCCAGGATGAGTTCGAGCGGGAGGCAGATGTGGAGCCCATGGTCAGCTGATGACTGAGGCCCTGCCAGCCTGGTGGTCTTGGTGATGGGGCCCTGCCACCTCTCCTCATGGGTCCAGGAAGGCCCCTTGGAGTGGGGTTCGAAGCCGCACCACACAGACTTTCTCTGCCCTCCCTTCTCTGGAGGCCCCGAGGGACTGCTGCTTCCTTCCTTCCTTCCACACCACCAACGGGTGCCCCGTCTCCATCCCCCACCCACCCAAGGAATGGTGCTGTCAATTTCTATTGTTCTCCACATTACAAATGCAGACTTCTGTGCGGACTTTGCAGTGTTAACTGTGCCTTCTCCCTTAAGCTGAGCCACTTTGAGCTCCAAAGAATTATTCCTAGCAGGTGTTTTTATACAGAACTCTAAGGTGAGGGCCGGGCCGGCCGGCCGTGGTATAATGTGGTTTCTGCCGTCCGTCCCACCTGCTCCTCTGACTGGCCATGGGCTACGCCCTCCCTTCCTCCTGAGCCAGCCCAGACCAGCCTGGGGCTTGGGGTGCTCTGCCAACCCCCAGGAAGGAGCCGCTTGCCTCTGTGAGCTTTCTAGGCCTGGGTAGGGACCACCCCAATTTTCTCACTCCCTGAAGGAGAGAAAGGTGGAAGGAAGGGAAGGAAGACACATTTTAATTTTTGGGGGATCGAGTGGCAAAGTTGAAGGGAAAAGGCACTGTGAGGGAAGGCGGAGCCTCACTGTGTTTAAACTACTATGCAAAAAACAAAACAAACAACAAAAGCAGCTTGCCTTATATCATTGTGGAAGGCAGAACCTCTCCTGGGCTCCTGGCTTCCCCCTGGAGCTGGGAGGGAGGCCAGGGTTAGGGTGATCTGTGTCGCAGCACTGACTGGGTAGCGTGGGTTTGGCTGAGGTTGGTCAGGAGGCCGGGGTTCCCGCAAGGCACTGGCCTGCCTGACCGCTTGCTCTCTTCGGGGCCTCTGCGGGTTCAGGGCAGGGACCAAGGGGGTCTTTTATTGCCCTGATAACTTGATGTTCTTCCCTCCGTCGCCAGTCAACAATAGAGGGTTAGAGATCTGTAATTTCTCTGTGAGAAAGTCTGAAGGGGCCAGGCCCGGTCTCTGCTCCCTTCTACCCGCCTTGGATTAGGACTGTCCGGCAGTTGCCTGCTTTTGGCCGCTAGCAGGAGAGAGGCCTGGTGGGCTGCTGGCAGGGCAGGAGCTGGAGTGAGGGCCATCCTCTTTCTGCTCCTGGACACACACAAGCCTCTCTCAGCAATTCCCTTGACTGGCCAGTCAGGGTGTTGATCTGAGCCAGTATCCCCCAAGACTTGAATGGCTTGAGTGGGCCTGCATTGAAGGGCACTGTGTGGCGACCCTCCCCCTTCCAAATCTCAGCTTGGAGCCAGCTGAGCAGGCTTTGCTTTATTATTATTTTTTAACCTTTTTTACCTACTGCAATGGGTCTGTTGCCAATTTTAATTTTTTGTTGTCCCAGGAGCTCCCTCTAGTGGTCAAAGTAGCAAAATGTGCCCAAGGACTAGAACTTGGGTCCCTCTGCCTTGTCTGGAGGCAGAGGAGGGGGATCTGGGTTTGACTGGGATTGTGGTCCCCAGAGGTCCAGGGCCTTTAAGGGTCTTCTCTGTTTTCTGTTTCCCCCACCTGTGTTACAGTCTTAAAAATACTGTACATAATAGATACACGTAGAGAGAGCGTGAGAATGTGTTAGTGACTACGTGTGATGTAATTTATCACGATTTGGTGGCCTTTGTCATGAGTTTTTTCCTTTGTTTTATGTTGCTGGGGGCACCTCCCACAGGTCCCCTGCGGCAGTCTGGCTGTGACTCTTCCATAGTCAGCATCTCCTGTTAGCCAAACAGTTCCCTTTGGCAGGTACTTGGAGGGACAATGGTTTTGGAAGAGAGATGGCTCTTCTCTCTCCTCCTCACTGACCCTTGTTCTAAAGGTTACAGGGTTCAAACATACCTGATTCTTGTTGTTATTGTTGTTGAATTTTTATTTTAACCAAAGGTTATCAGAGCCAGTTGGGCTTGAACCTCAGCTGCTAAAAAGATTTTCCGTTTCCACGAGGGCAGGAAAACATCTGCCCTCGTGGGTCTCCTCCGTCCGGGGCTGAGGGAGGCGTTGGACAGTGTGGTGTGGGAGTTTCGTGGGCAGCGTGGAAGCCAGCCCTGGGTTGTTCCCCAAGGTGGTGGGAGGGTAACAGACATATCTTTAGAGTTAAGACTGTAAGGCAGCAGTGTTAGCGTTGGAGGGTAACAGGTTACTGTGGTGATCGGTGTCCGGCGGTATTATTTTTACTTTCCTCCTTGTATACATAGGTCATTTGTCTTTGAGAACTAGGGTACTCTAGGGAGTTTGAAAATGGCAGGAGCCAGAAAGAGATCCTGGCCTGAAAGTCCCTTCCTGCTGGCTTTTAATATCTGCTCTCCTCTTGGGAGTGAGGACTTGGGGCAGGTGGGTGGGAGAGGGTAAGCCAGAGTGTGATGGGCCTGCCTCCTGGGCTGGTTCCTGGGTCCGGCCTGCCTGACTGCCTGCCTCTCCACCACATGCTTTTTTCAGTTAATGCCAGTGGGCTGTGCTTGTCCCCTCACCATGAGCCCACAGCTTGCCAAGAAAGACCCCAAAGCTCGCTGGGGCAGCACCAGTCCTAGCTGGGACGAATTGGTCCATCCTTTGTAAAGCTGTAAATACTTCGTTTTGACTTTCTATTTCTAAGCCCAGTGTCATATTGACACTGGTATTTTAGAATTGTTCTCAGATGGGCTCTCCTGCGCTGCCCTCTGTCTCCTATTTTTGGGGGTTTTATACAAACAGAGGATTGGGGAGGGATAGGAAGACTAGCATCCATTTGGCTCCCTGGTTGGTTGTGAAATACACACACACACACACACACACACACACACACACACACTCTCTCTCTCTCTCTTCTGAGACTCCAAACAGAGAAAAATATTATTGGCCAGCCAACATTTTCTTTCTTGTCTTGAGAAAATGTCGTGAGGTCCCTGAAGGACCAAATCCATCACGGACTAACTCTGTGGGTAGCACTCAGATGACCTAGGGAGAATTCAACCACTTACGCTTGGAATGGGAGGAGAGGGGGTGGGGTGGGGGAAGATTATAAGATGTAACTTAAGCTAAATGTAATCTATTTATAAAGCAAGAGACTCTCATCTATTTTTATGAAAGGAAGGGTTTTTTAATCTAGGGTAGGCAGTTGTGGTAGCCCAGCATTCTCCTGTGGACGAGAAATGGTGCATGTTGTTGCCAGATTGAATAGAACCCATTCCCCTCCCCATGCCTCGTCTTCTGTCCTCACTTTTGGTCATTAACACCCATGAGCAGCTTCAGCAGACTGTAGGTCCCACTTCACCCCATTCTCCTCTCCTCTGACCCCTCAGTTTCTGGGAAGTCTTGGGGTAGGCTGCGGGAAATTCAGAAGTGTGGTGGATGGGGGAGGGGACAAGGCACACTAGGGAGGGGACAAGCTGGGCTCTGGGGGTGGGCTCTGATGAGTCACTCTGACTCTGGTCTGCCGAGATCCATTTCCAACTCAGCTGCGCTGGGAGAGGGTTGGGAGGCAGCAGAGCACGGGTGACAGTGGGAGTACATGACTTCCTTGGAGCCTGGGCCTTCATGGGTCCCAGGTGGTCAGGCAGCTGGAGTAGGAGTGGAAATGGCATAAGATGCTCATAGCTCAGCCCTGGCTGTGCCTACGCCAGGCCAAGCCTGGGATACAGTCCTTGCTGTGCTCCCCCCAGGGTCCTGGGGGAGGGATCAGGGTGCTGGGGGTTTCCTAGGACAGGGGTCTTCCCCCTTGAGACACCAAGCTCTGGCTCTGGAAGAGCTGTCTCCTGAAGTAGGGAGTCTGGAGGGGGCTGGGTGGGTGCAGGTAAAGCCAGATTCTCTCTGGAAGGGAATTTTCTATGAATGGATGATTTCCAGGCTTAGGGTGGGCTGTGTGTTAGTTCTGGGCAAATCCCTCACCAAGACCCCTCCCTCCCAAGCCCTCAAAGAAAGGAGGCAAAGCCCTTCCCTGCAAGACCCCTTGTGGACGTTTCTGCATCTACCTGATTTTTAGCCCCATCCAGGGAGACTTTATACCCCATGATTCCATCCTGCCCCACCGTTGCTGTTGTCTGCCAGCTGGGTCTAGCATCACAGGGAAGGGGGGTTTATACTCACGGAAAGACTACTGATCCTACCGGAAACCAACCTGTTTACTGTACTGTTGTAAATATCATGCCCTTTATATCCTGTATATTGGCTTCTTTTAAATAAAGTCAAGTGTCTTAGAACTGATGGTGCTTTTTTTTGTTTTTGTTTTTAAATAGAAGATGAATCTGCTGTTGGGGGAGGGGTAAGAGGACTGAGGGTCACAGAAACACTCAAACTCATTAGCTAATTAGCCATAAAATAGGGGATGTCATATCACCTGTTACATTTGTAGCTCACAATAAAAGCTTTGGAAGATGATAAAGCAGGAATCATTACACACATTTTACTGAAGGGGAAGAGAGGACCCGAGACATCACAGGCTCAGTAACTGGCTTGGCCTGGTTTGGAACTGATGGCCTTTTAACCACAAAGTCCCCATTTCTCCAGGCTCTCCAACGTGCCCACAGGAGGTCACCTTCCCAGGCTCTGGATTTGACACTATCCAGCGTTCTAGTTTTTCTTGTTAATGGGCACGTTCAGGGCAACATTGCCCTAATGTGAACTGAGCCCACCTGTCTAGGGTCTTCTCCAAAGATGAAGACAAATAGCCGCCACCAATTCCAAGCTGCTTTTTGCCATTCCTAATACTTGGCACTTTTCCCTCTCCAACTCTTCATTTAAATGTTTAAATTCTCCCAAAGTATCTTAAATGGTGTAATCTGGAGAAAAAGAAGTGGCCTAAGATCATGGGGGCATTGTGAGTTGGCTATTATTACCTCCGTTTTACAGATGAGGAAACTGAGGCCCGGAAAGGATATGTAGTCTGCCTGGTGCCCTACTGAGGAACCAGAATCAGCATCGGAACTGACTCCTAAGCAGATGCCCGGTTCATGCTGCTGGAAGAAATATAAACAAATTAGAAGAGAGAGTAAGGAAACGTAACATTACTTTAGGAATGGATTGAGTCCCTGAGACCTCGTCATCAGAGAAGACTTCAGAATCCAAGTTTTAAATAGCATTCCAGTGTTTACCAAGCACACAACATTTTGGAAAGCTGACATTTTTACTCGAGGGTAAAAGGCTCAGGAACAACTGGTTTTGCGGCCAAAGGCTTTAAAATGAAAAGCTAAGCTTTGGCCAGCTCAGGTTTTATATTGCATTGATCGTAATCTGCAAGAAAGCTAAGAAGCTGGCCGGCGCCGGGCCTGGCGGATAGGTGGAGGGCGGCTGGGTCCTGTCCAATGAGGCTGGAAGGCAGGCTCATTCCAGCCTCATTGCGTCCCCCTGGAAGCAGCAGGGGGCTGGCCGCGCTGTGGCCCTGCGGGGTCGAGGAGTCTGGAAGCGGACAGGTTTCCGGCCTCGCACAAACCACTGGCAGCTTGAAAGAAGTCAGGGGGACGCCCACCTGACCCGGGGCGCACACTAGAGGGCCGGGCGCACACTAGAGGGCCTTCCGCCTCGCTTCAGCACGTGTCCCATTCCGGTTATCTCATTGGCTCTATTCAGCCCCTCTCTGCTCCACTTTGGGAGGCTGCAGCAGGACCGCTCCGTTGATTGGTTCAGAAGCTTTGGTGTGTCACTCTGACTGGTCGGAGGGGTTCACGCCTCTCGGGTCATACCATAACGAGAGGAGGGGAAAACGCATGCATTTCAGGACTTCGCTTTCGGGTTCCCTTCCCCTGTGTTGTGTTTTGCCCCTATTATGGCACAAAGAGACACTTTTTATTAGCCGAAGCTAGATATAGTGGAACTTCGGGTGATCTCGAGCTCGGAGGACAGCCGGCGTGATCCGTTTCCCCCCGCAGATCGAGGTGGTGCGCTCTGGACGGGGCTGTGCATTCTAGCCTCGCCTGGGCGGACGATCCAGCAAACAACTCCGCAGCGACCCAGAGATGCTGCTGCCGGCGTCCGCGCTCCTCCGCGCCCTCCTGTCCCGTCCCTGGACCGGAGCCGGGTGAGTGAGCACGGGGCTCGGGGCAGCCCGAGCGCGCGCCTGGGGCCCGGGAGCCTGGGAGTCACTGGGCGTCCCCCGCGCCGCACTCCCTCCCTGCCGGACCCCCAAGCTGCTTCGGTCACCGCCGGGTTCCTCAGGGGCTCCCCTTCGACCCCCACACAGGCCTTTCTCCCACTGAGATCCCTTAGCCTCCTCCCTCAGGTAGTCACCTTACTTTAGCGAGGGGACCCCTCTCCCGAATCCTGCGACCGAGTAGGGTGCCTCGGGAGCCCTGCAGGTTCCCACGCTCGGAAAGTAGCCTCTGTAGTCACTCGTCTCACTCCTAATACTGGATCTTCTCAATTTGCGAGCTTCCCCCGAGGGGCACCTCTATTTTTTTAGCACACCACACATCTCACTTCCCCCACCCTCGTCCCACGTTCAGTGCGCCCATCCCGCCCCGGATTCCCTGAGTCCTCCTCTCCTTCTACCAGGATATCTGCCTCTCTCTTTTCCGCTCCCCTCCGCACCCCGCCGCCCGCTTTTTTTTTTCAAGTTAAATGTTGGACAGAAAAGAGGGACTCCTTTCTTCTTGTAGGTGGAATAATCATATTTATGGAGTGCTTATAATGAACCAAATGCTGGCCAGGCACTTGGCAGGTGTCTTACCATGAGGATTAAGTGGTTATTACACGGGGAGTACACTGAACAGTGCCCAGCACAAAGGCAGTGCCCGGTTGTGATTATTGCCATGATCATCATCATTATCACCTCTTTTTAAACTTCTCACTCCTGTGAGGCAGGTATTATTCCAAATAGTGGAGAAACCCAGGAGCAGTTCAGGGGTGGAGCTGCCCTTCAAATCCAGATTTGCAAACCCCGACATTGTGGAGCCGGGTGTCTGGATCCTTGCCCACTCAGTGACAAATATTCTCAGAGAGCCCTTCCAGCTCGGAGCTAGGTTTGGAGAGGTGGGTGGGACACAGACCCTGCCCCGGAGGGGATCCTAGTCTGGCGGGGCTGCGCACCTGTGGGTCAGCTCCTCCTCCCATTTGAGTTTTGTTTGCTTGACCTCCGGGGCTGTTAGCGGCTGTCTCTCTCCTGATGAGCTGTGCCCTTTCTGAGTTAATCAGTGGCCCTCTCCCTTCCCCCAAGGGATGGCATGGTGGTGCCCTGAACACAAGTGAGTTTCAACCCTGCTGTGTGTCCTCTGTGTGTGGGGAGGGGATAGGAAAGGGTGCAGGAAGAGGACATGAGACAGAAGAGTTCCTCTTGTAGGCTGAGACTGGGGCCACACTTGCCATACTCCCTGTGCGATGCCATTTGCAGGCCTTCCCTGCACTCTGAAGCCCAGGAAGATGGGGCTGATAGAGTTCAGTGTTATACCGAGTGCTGATGCTCTACTCAACACCCTAGAGGTGAGGAGTACCCAGGGAATTTACATGGAGTGGGGCCTTTGAGGAGTTTTCAGCTTAATAGGGGAGAAATGCATAGAAGAAAACCTCCAATATCTAGTAGAAAGCAATCTATATTCTAACAGGTAAGCCCATGATAACAACAATAATAATTATCAAGCAATCAAGCACCACGGGCTTAACACCGAGCCGATAAGTACTGTCTCATTCCTGTATTATCATGGGAAACGATCTGCCATTCAGAGATATATGACTGAAATTACAGTTGGTCTAAATCCAGATTTATGCTCTGAATTATGAGGCCTCCTGAATTGAGAGGGGAAAGAGAAAGAGCGTTTCGCAACCAGTTCCCTGGGCTCAGGTTACCCCTTTGATGCAGCAGCTGGCTGCATGCTCTGGACAGGATTTCTCACCCTCACCACTATTCACATTTGGGGCTACATTTTTGTTGTTGTGGAGTCTGTCCTGTGCACTGTAGAATGTTTAGCAGTGTGTCCTTGGTCTTTGCCCACTCCATGTCAGGGGCACCCCCGGCCCTGACAGTTATAAAAGAAGTCCCGACCCTAGCAGGAAACACAAGTTCCCAGACATTGCCAGATGTTCCCTGGGGGACAAAAATCACCTCTGGTTGAGAGCCACTGCTCTAGAGCAACAGCTTTGGTATTTGATCACTTGTTCATTTACTCAACGAACATTTAGGGCACACCTGTGGCTCGCCGTGTCTGCATTTATGGGGAAACAGTTGCAGGGTGTTTTCAGTGACATCCCTCAGGGTCCTATGTGTAAAACTCTAGTCCTGAGAAAAACCACTGCTTTTGAGGAACGGGTATGGGAGATGTGTCTTAGTGTTTTGTTTTTTTGCCTTCAGTGCCAGGAATCTCTGCCAGTTTTAAAAAATACCCTTGGTGCATGTTTTCTTTTAGTTTAATGCATGTCAATTGTGAAAACTACAGATAGGGCAAAAAAAAAAAAAAAAAAAAAAAAAAGAAAAATCACCTGGAATTGTACTGTTAACATTTTGATTCATGTCCTTTAACTTTCCATGAATATATATGCTTTAAAAAAAAAAAAAAAACCCTCGTAGAAACAAGCTCATCTGCCAGTAATTTATTGTAGCTTGTTTTTTCCCTTTATACCCTTGTCTGCCTTACAGTATATTCCCAGACCCTGGAACTGTGTCTGGCACCTGGTAAGCCCTTGGCAAACATTTAGGGAATGAATGAACTTATCATGTGAGCCCTTGCTTGTCAACCCATATTTATCACAGCCAGCCTCAGGACAATCACCATAAACGTGTGGCCTTTATAGGTGGGCCCAGGGATGGCGGCTGATGACAATGACTGCCATTTACTTTTCATGTGGATTATTTTACTCAGCCTCTCAGCAGCCTGTGATGTAGGGGTTACCACCCCCATTTCACAGATTAAACAACCGAGGGCCATGGAAATTGAGAAAAACTTGTCCAAGGCCTTGAGCTGGTGAACACCAGGCCTCCCAACTGACTGCCTCTTTTTCCTTTAACCCTGACTTCCTGTTCTTTTCTCAATCAGCTTTACCATTGGTGTCCTCAGCTCTCTTTGGAAACAGGCAGGATACAGATTAATAGCCAGCCCAGGCATGTAGTAGGCTTATAAGAGTTCATTTCTGTTCCTTACTTCTTGTGCCAAACCCAGACGTGACTCCTGCTCACCCCATCTGACATCAGGGGGCTGATGGGCCGGAATTGGCTACTACCGTGTCCCCTGCAGTGATCCTGGGTGATTTTGGACTCTTCTCAGGCTACCTGATGCTTTAATTTTCAAAATATCACAAGCACCCAGTGCTTTTCCCAGTCTGCCCGGCCCTTGGATGGGCACAGCTTGCCCTGGGTCGGTGGCTGGCATTTCCCACCATTCCTTACACATTCTCTGCTCTTGAGCTCCTCCAACCAGTGGCTGGGGCAGTGCCTTTGGTCTGGAATGTGCTGCCGGCCACCTCGGTGAGCCCATCCAGTGCTTTGTGGCCTTGGAAAGGCAGCTTCTGTCCCTTCAGTATCCTCATCTGCAAAATGGGGCTGTATTAACAGCCACATAGCAGGTGGCTGCAAGGATTAGCAGTGATGTGACCAGTGGTTTCCTGGGTGCCTGGTACCGAATGTGTGCTCTGTGAGTATTTGAGTGGAAGAATAGTTAAAACATGTGATTACCTTCACACTTCTAAAGTAGCGAAAGCGCCATTGAGGCAGTGCTTGGCAGTGGCACCCCTGGGAGCAGCCTGCCTCCTGTGCCCCGCATCTGGCCCAGCACACAGTAGGCGTTGAACAGTTGCTATTGAGATGGCTGGGAACACAGCATGGCTTGGATCCTGGCTCCAACTCTTGGCAGCTCTGTGGCCCCAGGCAGGTTACTCACCCTCTCTGGGCTCCTTTATGTTCTCATATGGAAAATAAAGATGACAATAGTAGTCACCTCATAGGATTGTCCTGTGGGTTAAATGGTCTCATACATGAAAAGCACTTTGGAGTGCCCAGCACCTGGAATACTCAGTAAGTGCTGCTGCGGTTGTGATGATCCCCTCTCCCACCAATGGGCTTCCTGGAGTGATCATCTTCTATCAGGAATGTGAAGACAGCAGGGTCCCAGCAGTGAAGGATGGTGGCAGGAGGGAAGGTATGGAACTCAGATGTCCTCGGTCTCTTCCCTTTATTCCAATCAAGTACCCCAGATGCCAAACCCCTTCTGTTATTATTATTGTTGTTGTTTTGGAGACAGGGTCTCACTCTGTTGCCCAGGCTGGAGTACAGTGTCACCGTCTCCGCTCACTGCAGCCTCAACCTCCTGGGCTCAGTCATCCTCCCACCTCAGCCTCCCAAGTAGTTGGAACTACAGGCGCACATCACCATGCCCAGCTACTTTTTGTATTTTTTTGTAGAGATGGGGTTTCACCATGTTGGCCAGGATGGTCTTAACCTCCTGGGCTGAAGTGATCCTCCTGCCTCGGCCTCCCAGAGTGCTGGGATTATAGGCATGAGCCACCGCGCCTGATCTTCTGTTAGGGTTTTGACCCTGCCCCTCAGGGGATGGAAGACACTTCGCTTCTTGCAGGCTCCTTAATCCCCAAACCTTCCCTCTCCTGACAGAGGTCATGGTGTGGAGTGAAGAGTCCCTGGGCTGAGCTGCAGTGCCAGTGGACAGCTGAGTGACCTTGGGCAAGTCACTGCCCACCTTGGGGCAGCCACTTTCCTCAGGTGGAAATGAGGTTCTAGCTATATGGTGAGGAGGATGAAAGTGTCCCATCACCCCACCTGACCCTGGGCCTCTGAGATGTTGCAGGTGCTTCAGCCATACTGTAAGTCTCCTGAGTAAGGAAGACCTGGGTTCAAATCCTGCTCTGTCACTCATGAGCTGTGACCTGAGCCAGGAGTGAGTAACTCGGAACCTCATCTGTAAACAGATCATTCTGCGGTTGAATATCCCTAATCTGAAATGCTTGAGAACAGAGTGTTTTGTTTTTTGGGTTTTTATTTTTTTGAGATGGAGTCTCGAGCTATCGCCCGGGCTGGAGTATAATGGCAAGATCTCGGCTCTCGGCAACCTTCACCTCCTGGGCTCAAGCCATCTTCCTACCTCAGCCTCCTAAGTAGCTGGGACTACAGGCACACGCCACCACGTCCAGCTAATTTTTGTATTTTTAGTAGAGATGGGGTTTTGCCATGTTGGCCAGGCTGGTCTCAAATTCCTGACCTCAAGCGATCTGCCCTCCTTGGCCTGAGAGGATCCGACAGGAGCCCCGTTCCAGCTGTGTGAGGTTGGACCAGTGGAGGCCATCTCAAGCAGAGGGGACCCCAGGGGATCCCAAAGTGCTGGGATTACAGGCATGAGCCACTGCACCCGGCCGAAAGTGTTTTGTATATTGGACTTTCTTGGATTTTGGAGAATTTGCTGAACCAGTTGAGCATCCCTCCTTCCAAGTTCCAAAGTCCAAAATGCTCCAATGAGCATTTCCTTTGAGCATCATGTTGGCACTCAGAAAAGTTTCAGATTTTAGAGTATTTCAGATTTTGGATTTTTGGATCAGCGATGCTCAACCTGTCATGCCTCCCTCATACATTTGTGTGGTGGATTCAGTGAGATGATCCTGTCTCACTTAGGTTAGTGCTTGGTATGTGGTGGCAAGTGTTTGACAAACGCCTGATGTTTGCTGGGCCGTGGCTGAAGCAGTTCATCCCTGGCATCTGGTGTCGGGTCTTTCCTTTTTTTTTTTTTTTTTTTGAGACAGCGTCTTGCTGTGTTGCCCAGGCTGGAGTGCAGTGACATGATTTTGGCTCACTCCAACCTCTGCTTCCCGGGTTCAAGCAATTCTTCTTCCTCAGCCTCCCAGGTAGATGGGATTACAGCCACCACGCCCAGCTAATTTTTATATTTTTAATAGAGACGATGTTTCACCATGTTGGCCAGGCTGGTTTCCAACTCCTGACCTCAAGTGATCCACCTGCCTCAGTCTCCCAAAGTTTTGGGATTACAGGCGTGAGCCACTGTGCCCGGCCAGGCCTTTCTTTCCCTCCCGGCCCTGCCCTGGGCACTGCACTTTCTCTGCTTACCTGGTGTTGCCTTTATCTCAGTGATACGGAGGATTAGCCTTATCAGGCTCCAGATAACAGGTGGACAATCCAGGAGGCTAAATGAAGCAAAGATAATTTCCTTTCAATTTCTCCTCTCCTTGTCCTTGGCAACCCCTCACCCTAGCCACTCGGGAACCCAAGGGGCCTGTGTGCAGCCCCAGGTGATAGCAGAACAGCATTGGCCTTGGAGTCCAGTCCTGGGGGGGCCTGGCATCAGCTCTGACACTCATACATTGATTGTATTTCTCAGGTGCTTACTGTGGCCGGTCAGTGTGTTAGGCTTGGGGTGCCTAGTGGTGAATGGAATGGGTATGGGCTGGCTGTGTGGAGCCTGTGGCCTGGTGGGCACACAGATGGTCAGTCAGAGCTCTATAATAGGGTTGTCACTAGTGCTTCCAGAAAAGTCTAGAGCTATGAGAGGGTCCGATAGGAGCCCCATTCCAGCTGTGTGAGGTTGGACCAGTGGAGGCCATCTCAAGCAGGGGGGACCCCAGAAAAGACCGGGGTGGCTGGGTTGCAGCAAATGGGGCAGAGTGACGGGGAATACATTTGGAGGCCTTGGTAAGGATTCTGATGTCTTTATTTTAGAAGAAATGAGAAGCCACTGAGTAGTTTCTCACTGAGCTCCCCACTGTGCCATCTCTCTAATGATCAGATTTCCATGTTAACTTTGGTTGTGGTGTCGACTTGAAGGACTTGGAGACTGGAGCAGGACTGGCATGGCATGAGTCCAGGTGAAAGTGAATAGTAGCTTGGACCAGGTGTCTTGGACAAGGTGGAGGCCAGGCCCTCTGTGTCTTTTCAGTTTTTCCCTTTGTAGATTTCTGAAGCTGCACTGGCTGGCCTACAGCTCCTTGCAATCCTGACCTCTGGTGCAGGAGGTGAAACGGTGCATGGCCTTTGTAGATCATATCTCAGTACTTGTAACCCTGACATCTCCCGCCACAGGAGGTGAAACGGTGCATGGCCTTCATGGACTGGATCCCAGTGCTTGCAGCCCTGATGTCTCCCGCTGCAGGAGGTGAAATGGTGCATGGCCTTCGCAGATCAGATCCCAGCACTTGTAGCCCTGACATCTTCTGGTGCAGGAGGTGAAATGGTGCATGGCCTTCGCAGATCAGATCCCAGCACTTGTAGCCCTGACATCTTCCGGTGCAGGAGGTGAAATGGTGCATGGCCTTCGCGGATCAGATCCCAGCACTTGTAGCCCTGACATCTTCGGGTGCAGGAGGTGAAATGGTGCACAGCCTTCGCAGATCAGATCCCACTTGTAGAGGGTGAGGGGGACCAACTTGAGGTCTCAGGCGCAGAGCACGAGCAGAAAGGGCACTGCAGATCTTCAGGGAAACCTGAGTCAGATTCAGACTCTGTCTTGTGCCACTTTCCCTAAGTGGGAGGACTGAGGGCTGCTCTGAGAAAGGTTGGGTTGGGTCCATATCCACCGCCCAGAGCCAGGTACTTCCTGGGTGCTTGGAAAACGAGTGCTGAATTATTGAGGGAGCTGTTATTGACCTGATCCGATTTATCTCTGCATCCTTGTCATGTGGAATAAATGTGTACTGACTGCATAAATGCATGAATGGATGAGGAATGCCAAGAAGGTCCTCATGGATCCTTATAGAGGCCCCAAGTCCTGTGACTGATTCATCTCTGCCTTCACCCGAGCAGCCAGTGAATGGATACTCCCATTAGTCCAAAATGGTTCATGAATGAAAACATAAAAAGAAAAAAGAAAACATTGATGGGAGTCCCTAGGTTATTTTTAGCTGCAGTTGACTCAGGCTGAACTTTGAACTAGCGTCTATTCTCCAGGCCACACTCAGACTGATGGATGGACAGCTGGGCCGGTGCTTGGAGACTTGCAGGCACAGAGAAAGCCATGGGGGCATGTGATCCTGAGGTCACAGTGAGCATCTGGGTCTCTGCCCTGTGGAAGCGGGGGAGAGGCCTACAGGATCTCTATCTCTGACATTTCCTGAGAGGGAATGGAGAAAGGAGAACTGGCTGCTAATACATTCATTCATTCATTCATTCATTCATTTATTTATTTTGAGACAGAGTCTTGCTCTGTTGCCCAGGCTGGAGTGCAGTGGCATGATCTGGGCTCACTGCTACCTCTAGCTCCCAGATTCAAGTGATTCTCCTCCTGCCTCAGCCTCCTGAGTAGCTGGGTGTATAGGTGTGCGCCACCACGTCTGGCTAATTTTTTTTTTTTTTTGTATTTTTAGTAGAGATGGGGTTTCACCATATTGGCCAGGCTGGTCTCGAACTCCTGACGTCAAGCGATCTGCCCACCTCGGCCTCCCAAAGTGCTGGGATTATAGGCATGAACCACTGCAACCTGCCTACTACGTTTTAACCTGGGGATGGAATATGGTGCTGCGAATTCCTCCAGTAGTTGCTGAGTACCTGGGCCAGCCCCTGAGGCTGTGATTTTTGGGGCATCTGGGAGCCCATGTGAAATAGCATTCTGAGACCTTTACAATTTTCTTTGGAAAGCAAGAGCAGGAGGGGTGAGGAAAGACCAACACTGTTAATCCTCCTGATGACCCTGCAAGGTGCATCGTGTCAACCTTAAATAGTGAGATTCAGAAAGTAGGATTAAGTAGTTTATTCAGGCACCGAAGTTGAGGGTGGCCACTGGGGAGCATAGATTCAAGTTACCCTGAATATACACTCTGATTAACTGCAGTAACAAGTGGGCTTTTTAAGGTGCAGGGGAAAGAGGCAGTTTCTAAGTCATTTACCAAAAATTTATATTAAAATAATATAAGCTACTGGCCAAGTTCCCGCCTGTAATCCCAGCACTTTGGGAGGCCAAAGCAGGTGGATCACTTGAGATCAGGAGTTCGAGACCAGCCTGGCTAACATGGTGAAACTCAATCTCTACTAAAAATACCAAAAATGAGCTGGGTGTGGTGGCGGGCACCTGTAATCCCAGCTACTCGGGAGGCTGAGGGAGGAGAATTGCTTGAACCCGGGAGGTGGAGGTTGCAGTGAGCTGAGATGGCACCACTGCACTCCAGCCTGGGCTACAGAATGAGACTCCAAATCAAAAAAAAAAAAAAAGCTACTGATTGGCTGTGCATTGTTCTTTGTGTGACGCTTTCCAGGATCATAAAATTAATGGATGAGGCAGCTAGTCAGAAACAAAATGCCTTGAAATAATTGCCACCGGGTGTGGATGCAAAGGGCATGACTCAGGTCTGTATTTGTGTCTCCCTGGGCCTCATACATTTTGCATGCTTCGCATAGCTCACACTGCTCTGAGCTATTTTTCTCTTTTCAGTAGTATTGTCCCCATTTTCCAGGTGAGGAAACTGAGGCTCGCAGACTTTCTAAGAATGCACTGAGGTCACAGAGCAGGTGTTAGCTTTGCTTCCAGATTTGTCTGCTTCTGGGGCCTGCGCTTTTCCCGTCCACCAGGACCTGGGCTCCAAAGGGAGACTGGGACAGAGTTCCACTTCTCCGCTCAAAGAGTCCATGGTGATATCTGGCTCACCATCTGTGGTGGGTGTGGTGCTGTTGAGGCCTGGAGCGCTGCTGGAATGCATGGTCAGGAGCTTAGCTGAGGTCCCTGTCAGAAGCTTCCAGATGGTCCCAGGGGATTGGTACTCCTTTGCCCCTTCCTGAGGGACTGTGGAGACTCATGGCTGCCTCTCCATTCTTCCCATAACAGTAGGTGGGAGAGGGCAATGCAGATTTTAATGTATTTATCGTTACCAGATCTCCATAGTAACCCCATGAGGGGGTGTCAGTGTTTTACAGAGGGAAACTGGCTTCAAGACAAGTGACTTGCCCAAGGTCACACAGCTAATGGGAGGCAGAGTGGGGGTGGGGGGCTGCAGAGCTACGGCTCAGGGTGGAGGTTGATGGGGAGGGGAGGGGAGTGGAGAGAAGGTCTTCTGTGCTCACTTTGCTGGAGGCAAAGTCGGGGTGGGGCGTGCAGAGCTGCCAGCCCAGGGTGGATGTGGATGGGGAGGGAGAGAAGGTCCCATGTACTCACTTTCCCTGCCAGGATCTTGGGTGGACTGGCCCCTGCCCCTGCGTCTCCCTCTGCCTCAACCATGCGGGCCCCTCAGCCCCTCCCTCGGCCTCCTTCTACCTGGGATGCTCTTCCCAGCTCCTCTCAAGCCTCCTTTAAGTCTCTCTCAGGGTCACCTCCTCAGAGAGGCCTTCCCTGACCACCCTGGCTGAAGCAGCCCTATTCTCCCCGTTGTTTACTCATTGCCATGCTCACCATCTGTGGTTACTGTCATGGGTGTCCGTGTGAAGAGACCACCAAACAGGCTTTGTGTGAGCAACATGGCTGTTTATTTCACCTGGGTGCAGGCGGGCTGAGTCCGAAAAGAGAGTCAGCAAAGGGAGATAAGGGTGGGGCCGTTTTATAGGATTTAGGTAGGTAAAGGAAAATTACAGTCAAAGGGGGGTTGTTCTCTGGCGGGCAGGAGTGGGGGTCACAAGGTGCTCAGTGGGGGAGCTTTTGGAGTCAGGATGAGCCAGGAAAAGGACTTTCACAAGGTATTGTCATCACTGAAGACATGGACCGGCCATTTTCACTTCTTTTGTGGTGGAATGTCCTCGGTTAAAGTGGGGCAGGGCATTTGCACTTCTTTTGTGGTTCTTCAGTTACTTCAGGCCATCTGGGTGTATACCTGCAAGTCACAGGGGGTGCGATGGCTTGACTTGGGCTCTGAGGCCTGACAGTTACCTTGCTTGTTTCCTGACCAGGCCTCACACTGAAGATCACCTGTGTGCAGCCAGAGGCCTTGCTGTCTCTCTCACTGCTTTATCTCCAGGGTCTGAGATGACACCAGAGACCCGGCAGGTCATCAGTCATTGCGGAATGAACATAGGGTCTGAATAGTTTTGTGTCCTTCCTTCAGACCTCCCTGGCTGGGTCGTTGAGCCCCAGACTCCTGGCCTCTGACACTCATAGCCAGGCCATTCTGTCTCCTATAGGGCATAAACAATCTCAGAACACTAGCCTCAGGCCATGTCCCTCTGAAACTATGATCAGATGAGACACAATAAGCCCTCTTCCTGATTTTTTTTTCTTTTTCCTTGAGACGGAATCTTGCTCTGTCATCCAGGCTGGAGTGCAGTGGCATGATCTCGGCTCACTGCAACCTCTGCCTCCCAGGTTCAAGCAATTCTCCTGCCTCAGCCTCCCAAGTAGCTTGGAGTACAGGAGCAGGCCACTATGCCCAGCTAATTTTTGTATTTTTAGTAGAGACGGGGTTTTACCATATTGGCCAGGCTGGTCTCAAACTCCTGACCTCAAGTGATCCGCCCACCTTGGCCTCCCAAACTGCTTTGATTACAGGTGTGAGCCACCACGCCCGGCCTCCTCTTCATGACTTTTGTCTAAGCACAGACAAAAACGAGATCTCTGTGCCACCCACAAAGCACCAAACATCTTGGTAAATGTTCCTTTTTTCCCAGTCAGCCTCACCCCCACTTTCTGACAGCAGCCAATCCAGAGCTAACCCTGGCTTCCTTAAACCCTCCTCAAGTCACCCTGCCAAACCCCATGGGTTTCCTAACAGCAACTTACTGAGATGCCCTGTGGTTCCTCAAGCTGTGTGTTTTCCCTCATTGTGCCGACCAGTGAGCCCCACCTGTGCACCTCCAGCTGTTCTGGGTTGTCTGGGGTCATTGACACCCGAGAGAGATGATATCTGGGCCTTCTGGACTCAAGAGCAGGTTTCTCCTACTCTTGATCTTGAACTAGTCATTTTCCTTTTAGGACCGAAATGACCTTATTTCTGTAGAGAGGTGGCTGGTGGGGCCCATCTGAGGCCACGGTAGATGGGAAGTTTGTCAATTTCAAGTGCCCTTTGGACATTAGCTGACTTTGTCATCATGATTCTTCTCATTTACAGAGGGGGAAACAGGCCTGAAGGGGAAGTCCCACAGCTGGGAGGTGGCAGAGCTGAGGCTCCAGCTCTGGAATGACTGACCCCAGCGTCCTAGCTTTGAGCCACCTGACCTCCCACCTTGTGACCCTCAGATGTGGTCGGGGGTGGTGGAAAGAGGTCAGAGGATTTGAGCAAGGAGTTCTTGAGATTCAGTGCCCTGGAATCAAGCACCTCACCCCCAGGGCCAGCCCTCCCGGGTCTTGAGCTGAGCTCAGGGCAGCCCTCCTGGGTCGGTGAGCTGAGCTTGGGGCAGCCCTCCAAGTTCATGGTCCACATCTTGGACATTCCTGCCCACCCTGAGCTCTCAGCCCTTTGTGCCAAGAGGATCTCAGCTGGTTCACATTCTGAGGAGACTGTGTTCTAGAATGTGCTGCCCTTTCAGCTTAGAAAGAGAAGGAATTTGGGTCTTTTTGGGATAAAGCCTGCCTTGTGGGAGAAGAAAGGGAGAGTAACGCTTTGCGTGTGCAAAATACTTTAAACATGGTTTTGCATCTATGTGTTTAAACTTCAAACAACCACATGAGTTCAGTGTGATTATTTTTACTTGATAGATGTAGACCCACGCTCAGAGGAGGCAAGTCACAGGCTCAAGGACACACAACGGTGGGGCTGGGACTTGAACCTTGGGTTGTGGACCCCCAAGGTGGGTTTTTGTGGTTGTTTTGAGACGGAGTTTTTTGCTCTCTCACCCAGACTAGAGTGCAGTGGCATGATCTTGGCTCACTGCAACCTCTGCCTCCTGGGTTCAAGCGATTCTCCTGCCTCAGCCTCCCGAGTAGTTGGGACTGCAGGCACACACGCCACCACACCTTGCTAATGTTTTAAGTATTTTTAGTAGAGACAGAATTTGACCATGTTGGCCAGGCTGGTCTTGAACTCCTGACCTCAAGTGATTTGCCCACCTCGGTCTCCCAAAGTGCTGGGATTACAAGTGTGAGCCACCGTGCCCAGCTCAAGGTGGGTTTTTGACCCCCTACTTTCTAGTTGCATTGGATTTCAGGCCCTGGGTGCCCACCTAGGACCCCCTGTTGGAGGTAGAAGGGCTGGGGTCTGGTGGTGGGGCCACTGCTGACCTCTCTGCCTCTGTCCCCTGCCCTTGTGTCCCAGGCTGCGGTGGAAGCACACCTCCTCCCTGAAGGTGGCCAACGAGCCTGTCTTAACCTTCACGCAGGGCAGCCCTGAGCGAGAGGCCCTGCAAAAGGTAACGGGAGGGTGGGGGGCACCCGAGAGGTGCAGGGCACGGAGCAGAGGCCGCCCCCAGCAGCCCTGAGCTAGTGCTCTGTGCCTGCAGCCATCACCCACTTCTACCCTTGCTCCCCGCCTTGGGAGGAAGCCTGGGAGGGCTGTGGGTCTGGAGTGTGGGAACAGCTGTGAAGACCAGGGTGGCAGCCTAGAGCTACTTTGGGGCTCCTCAGGCCAGGTCAGATGTCATAAGCCCAGTTGTTTTATACTTAAACATGTTTTCCAGTTAATTGCCAGCGTTTTAAAGATCATGAGATTTCACATAAGTTTCAGGTGCAGTTTTTTTATCTCTGTGTCGTGGGTAGACCTCACCTTCCTGCAGGGTGACAATGGCTGGAGCAGAGTTCGGCTGCCCCTGAGGGGAGCACACGTTCTCTGATGGCCACCGACCCGGCCTGGCCCCCTTCTTATTTCTGTGTCAGCCTTGGCATCTCTGTCTGTGGACTCTGCATTAGGGTTTTAGATGGGAGGAAGCGAGGAAGGCAGTGACCATACCTGCTCTCGTCCCTCTCCCCAGGCCTTGAAGGACCTGAAGGGCCGGACGGAAGCCATCCCATGCGTGGTGGGGGATGAGGAGGTGTGGACATCGGACGTGCAGTACCAGGTGTCGGTATGTCCAGCGGGTGGGCAGGGCTCAGCCCCTCCCCTGAATACGTGACCTCTTTCTCTGACAGCTCGTAAGCTTATAATGTGTGGGCTCTGACTTCAAGGCCTTTATAGTGCCCCTCCCCACCCCAGATTTTGAATTCTGTGAACCAGTAAAACTTCCCAAAGCAAAGGACGGCATCCACACTGCATCCAGCCCCTAGCGGCACCCTGTGTCTGGGCAAGAAAGGCCATGAGGGGTCCACACAGCATCTTCTGTTATTCCTTATAGATTTCTTGCCAAGGGGATTTGGGAGCTAATGGCAAAAAGCTGGGCCCCAGGCCCCGAGCTCCTCAGATGGCATTGGCCTAAGAAGCCCCCAGGCTTGGAGTTTATCCTTCCAGAAACTGGCAGGCACTTTACATGGGCCAGGAAACTCACAGGTCTGTGATTTGGAGGAGAGTAAAAGGTCGGGCCTTTTGCAAACAGGGCAAGCACATTCTAGCTCTGTCCAGCTGAAACCCTGGGCAGATGTGTGCAGGGGGAGGGGTGACTGAGCGGGAGGACCCAGGTCCCCCAGTCTGAAGGTTCCCAGGACAGCCTGGGGCAGGAGTTGACCACAGAGGTGTCCTGGAGCTCTTGTCGCTGGCTCAGGACTACCTGGAGCTGTCTAAGCGTGGCCTGGGGTCTACAGGCATTGGCCAGGTCACTCTGTCTGCACTGGCTGTGTGTGTGTGCAGGTGCCAACTGACAGCAGCACCCACCGCCCAGCTCCCTGGTTGTCTCTGTAACTGCCTAGAGCCTGCCCTTACCTGCAGCTCCCCGGGCGTCTGAGGCCGCATGGCAGCTGGGATTTTTCCAGGCAGCGAGGCTCCGGCATTCTGATAAGGCACTGGGTGGATACTGCTGATTTTCATTTCCCACATTGCCTCGCTGACCTGGCTGGAGGTTCTGGCCATGTGCTGATCACTGTGGCACCAGACATTTGGGGTACTGGGGCATGTGAAGGCAGGATCTGTGTTTGCTGGGACATAGCACTGACGGGGCTCTGCAGTCCACTGGGGCCCAGGTTGCAGCCACCTTCTCAGCCCCTAAGCATCACAGGCCAATCTCAGGTATGGGCAGAATACAGAGTGACTGTGCCAAGGTTTAACATGAAGGAGAATGGTCACTTTCTACTCAAGCCTAGACCAGCGCTGGCCAATAGAATTTCCTGCAGTGATGGCAGAAATGTGCCAGATCTGCGTTGTCCGTTCCAGCAGCCACGAGCCACGTGTGGTTGTCCAGCACGTGAAATGTGGCTCGTGGCTACTGTTTTAGACAGGAAAGCTCCAATAACCCACCAGAAGACGGATAGGTAGCAAAAGTGTTAGCTGTTATGATATAAACTCTCTTGCCAGCCCCGGGAAGGAAAGAAGTGAAATTTCTCCCTGCTCCATTGGTCGTACTGGCATTCACCACTGCCAGGCGTTAGGTTTTGAAGGGAAGACGAGGGTTAAAGAAAGACACACACACAGAGAGAGGGCGGCTGAGACAGCAACACCATATATTGCAGAAACCTGAGGAAGTGGGGGACCAGCTTAATGCCAGGGCCCACCGCTGCTTCCAGGCTGGGGTACTCATCAGTATGGGTGGACGGGTCTGGGCAGTATGGCTTGCTGCCTGGCAGGATATTGATAAGATGTTGTTACAATCAGGCGGTTTGGCCCCCTCCAGTGGGATGTCATCATGGTGTTCCTTATACCTTTACCCAGCAAGATATGATAGGGATGTTTCTTTTTTCTTCCTTTTTTTTGAGACGGAGTCTCGCTCTGTCGCCCAGGCTGGAGTGCAGTGGCGAGATCTCGGCTCATTGTAAGCTCCACCTCCCGGGTTCACACCGTTCTCCTGCCTCAGCCTCCCAAGTAGCTGGGACTACAGGCGCCCACCACCACGCCTGGCTAATTTTTTGTATTTTTAGTAGAGACGGGGTTTCACCATGTTAGCCAGGATGGTCTCGATCTCCTGACCTTGTGATCCGCCCGCCTCGGCCTCCCAAAATGCTGGGATTGCAAGCGTGAGCCACCGTGCCTGGCCGATAGGGAAGTTTCTTTAGGTGGGCCTTTGTCCGCCTTGTGGTCACAGGTGGCTGAGCCGGATGTTTCTCATGACCTGAGCTCCCATGAAATGTTTTACTTGGACCAAGGTCTGCAAAATAGTGGGGAGCTTACAAAATGGTGCGGTTTGAACCAACACTAGGTTCTGTTTATAAATGTTTGTTGAGGATCTTCCTATTTAGATTAGTAAATCTGGGGCTTAGGAAGCAATTGCTCTGTCCATAATGGCTTCGGGGCAGGGCGGAAGTCCCAAGCATTTCACAACACCAGTGTGTTCTTTTTGACCTCACCTGGTCATGTTGCCCATGGTTGCAGCCTCATGCTGGACCAAAGAATTTTTGTCCATGATCCCCTTTGGTTCTCCTGTCCATGCTAAGAGACAGGGAGGGCAGTCTGCATTTCCTAGATGAGGAGACTTAGGGGAGGAAGTGAGCTTACCTGGGGCCTCACAGCTAGTAGGTGGCAGAGCCAGGATTTGAACCCATGTCTCTCTGATCACAAAGGTCCATGCTTTCCTGGAAAGACCCTGTGGTGTATTTCCAGGATGGTGAGCCTTCCGGAGGAGGAGCCACGTCTTACTCATCGTATAGTGGGTACACCAGCACTCTTAATAGGCAGCAACCTGTGGGCCGGGCACTGGGGAGGGCTTCATGGGAGCAGGCTGGGGACAGCAGGCGTGTCCAGGACTTTCCTGGAAAACCAGCTCTGAGCCCGGCCCTCTCCATCCTTATCCTGGCACCTCCCTCCTGGACAGGGACCTCACTTCTCTCTCCTTTCAGCCTTTTAACCATGGACACAAGGTGGCCAAGTTCTGTTATGCAGACAAGGTGAGTGAGCCCCTGCCGCTGGTGACCGGGGGTTAGGGTTGCTGCCCCTGCCCTGCCCTGCCAGCTGCTGATATGGGGGTAGGCATCAGTTGCTGTATCCTTCTTTGGCCATGGTGGATAGGTGGGCAGGGGGCGGCTGGCACTGAGGGAGTCCCTGGGTGATGTCTTTGACTGGGCCAGGCATGCAAAGGTTAACCTGAGCCAAATGCAAGCTGCCTCAGCCAGGGCTGAGACATTCCCAGACATGCCCGTGGTGGGGCAGATCTTGGACGGGGGAGGAGGTGGATTCTGGAAGGCTGAGTCAGGGCAATTGGAGACACCATCGATGGAAAGCCAGGCCGAGAATTGGCACTGGAAAGGGCCAGCAGGAGGGGCTGGGGTGACTGGGGGTCCAGGAGCTGGCATTGTGTGGTGATGAGGGCAGTTGGGGTCTGGGAGGCCAGCAGCAGAGCCATGTCTCAGGCTCCAGTTGACCTCAAGTTTCTGGATGGTGGGTTCAGGGGCACCAGGTCCCAAGAATAAGGTGAGGTTTTGATTAGACCATGAGAGAAAGTGGAGCCAGTTTAACAGCTGTGGGACTCAGTGCCAAGACCTTAGAGAGCTGACCAACCTGGCCGGGCCCTTCAGGTTTCAGACTGCCAACTGCTACAGGCTCTGACGGGACGCTGTTGGCAGCTGTGATGGCAGGGGGCTGAGGGACCAGGCAGACAGGCATTGTCCCTGGATGGAAGAGAGTGGCCTTCCAGGTCTCTCCTCCCTTGCTCACTCCCCAGGGCCCTTCCCGCTGCAGGCAGCAGTTCCCAACCTCTCCGTCTCCCTTTAGAGCCTGCTCAACAAAGCTATTGAGGCTGCCCTGGCTGCCCGGAAAGAGTGGGACCTGAAGCCTATTGCAGACCGGGCCCAGATCTTCCTGAAGGCAGCAGACATGCTGAGTGGGCCGCACAGGGCTGAGATCCTCGCCAAGACCATGGTGGGACAGGTGAGGTGCTGGTGGGTCCAGGTGGGTGGAGCAGGGTGGGCTCAGTGTCAGTTGTGCCCCACCCATGGCAGCAGACATCAGCTGAAGCGCTTCTGGGTCCCAAGCCCTTTTGGGGACCCAGAGATGTCCTCAAGGGACTAGGCCTAGGAGCTGGGATGGATGATCACAAATTATTGTGCAGAGCCGTGTGTCCTGCCTCGGAAATGTCCCCTGTCCTCCATCCCTCTGTCCTCGCTCCTAGGCTTCATCATGCTTTGCCTGGACTGGTGGTGGCCTGCACTGTCTCCCTGCCTCCCAGCTTGGTCAGCCCCTCGCCGCCCTCAGAGTGATCTTTCCAACACCTCCAGGATGTCACTCCTGGCTTACGACCCACCTAGACCTCTCCACCACTGAGAAGCAAGTCCCAAGACCTGAGCCACGGCCGGGTGCGGTGGCTCAAGCCTGTAATCCCAGCACTTTGGGAGGCTGAGATGGGCGGATTACGAGGTCAGGAGATCGAGACCACCCTGGCTAACACGGTGACACCCCATCTCTACTAAAAAAATACAAAAAAAAAAAAAAAACTAGCTGGGCGAGGTGGCGGGCGCCTGTAGTCCCAGCTACTCAGGAGGCTGAGGCAGGAGAATGGCGTAAACCCGGGAGGCGGAGCTTGCAGTGAGCCGAGATCTCGCCACTGCACTCCAGCCTGGGCGACAGAGCGAGACTCTGTCTCAAAAAAAAAAAAAAAAAAAAAAAAAAAAAGACCTGAGCCCCATATCCAGGGCCCTTCTGCCCACCTCTGTCCAGCTCACCCGCTATCCTGCCCTTCCCTGCCAAGCTGTGCCACCCATGGTGTAGCCATCTGGGGCTTAGCAGGACTCCCTGGTCACGGCAGACATCCTCTCTGCCTCTGCCCACTGTGTCCTCCTGCCTGGAATGCTTGCTGTCTGTTCCATGCTCAGTGAACTCTTATCTCCTGGTCCAGCCCTGATGTCACCCCCTCCGTGAGGCTTCGGCATAGCAAGGCCCTGATCTGCACAGAGCTGGCATGACAGCTTCTTGCCCTACTAAATGCAAGTTGAGTGAGGAGTGTCTCTAGCAGGCAGAGTGTGTAGGGGACAGGAGCCGAGGGAGAAAGCGTTATTTCACCATCTCCAGGACCTGAGCCCTACGCTGCCAACTAACCTGGGTTCCTGAAGGGTAAATTGTAGGAGCCAGAACCCAGGCTGCTTTCTGGATCAGGCATTTGCCACTGCCTGCTCCCGGGGCCTCATGGTGAGCACCCCCTCTGCTGCACAGAGCTGGTATGACAGCCCCTCATCCTGCTGAATGCCTCCTTAGATTGGCTCAGCAGCCCTCTGGGGTGGGTGTCCGGCTCTGCGTGTTCCCGGTGAGCCGCACATTGCTGGGAAGACAGTCTAGGATCAGTTTAGGCTCTCTGTATTTGGCCTAAGACTCAAGAACTTCTAGGAAGCCAGGTACACATCTTAGCTCAGCTTCCTGGGCTGTGTGTCTCTAATAGGTCATGCACCTGCCAGTGACCTTGGGTGCCAAGAGGGGGCCACGTCAATCTGGGAAAGCCCTGTTCTTGGCTGTACACAATTTTTTTCCCTGCAGCTCACATTTGCTGTTAGTAACAATGGACGGTTTAAGGGAATCACAGTCACTCTCCTCTTGGTTTTTGGCCCAAACTAACCAGCAAGGCCGAACATCATTCCTGGCGAAGGAACCATGCGCCTCCCACACACCAAGTCTCTGTCCTGGTTTTCCAGTGGCCAGTCTCCGGCTCATGCTAATCTGCCCTTCTGTCTGGAAGGCTCTGATCCTGAATTTGGTCTGAGGCTTGACCATAGATCCTTTGCCATCCTCCACCATTCAGAGTTGCTATGAAACGAAGACAGTGCATGGGAAGTACCTGGCCTGCTGCAGAGGATCAGTCAATTCTGCTGATCCCCGTCCAGCCCAGAGGGCTGGCTGCAGGAGATGCTGGCTCAAGGGCTTGAGAATCCTTTCCCCGTCAGCCCCCGGGACGGGACCTGGTCAGCCCTCCAAATGTTTCCTAGTCCCTGCTGGGGCCTGGCTCAGTGCTCGCGTTGGGCACAGGGTCAGATGTGAGAAGAGGAAGGACAGGAGGCTGTTAGCTGTTCCTGACACCTGGCCCTCTGCCTTGCAGGGTAAGACCGTGATCCAAGCGGAGATTGACGCTGCAGCGGAACTCATCGACTTCTTCCGGTTCAACGCCAAGTATGCGGTGGAGCTGGAGGGGCAGCAGCCCATCAGCGTGCCCCCGAGCACCAACAGCACGGTGTACCGGGGTCTGGAGGTACCTGCAGGAGGCAGTGGGCGGACACGCGGGGCAGCCCAACGCTGTGGGCTTGGCCTCACTGCTGCTTCCTTCCCCAGGGCTTCGTGGCGGCCATCTCGCCCTTTAACTTCACTGCAATAGGCGGCAACCTGGCGGGGGCACCGGCCCTGATGGTGAGATGTGGGCACAGGTGGGACAGCGGTAGCTGGTTGTCCTCCTGGTCCCAACAGACAGACAGAGGCCACCCCGAGCCCCTTGGGTCTCAGCCTAGTCATGGGGAGAGGCACAGAAGGTGGAGGCCGCTTGGGGCTGTGGGTAGGCTTTGGGACCAGAGATCCAGTTTGAATCCCAGCATCGTCCCTCTCTACCTGGGAGACCCTGGCAGTCTCTGAATTTCTCTGAGGCACAGTTTCTTCATCTGCAAAGTGGAAATAATAGGAAAGCCTCCATGACTGGGTTGTGAGGCTCAAATGAGACACATCCAGCAGCAGGCAGGGCTGGCCCGGAGCTGGCTGAGTGTTGGCGGCTCTGTTGATGACAATTACCGCTGACCTTCAGTGCTCACCACGTGCCTGCTGTTGTTGAGCACGGCATGGAGATGATCTCATTTCATCCTGTCAGCAGCTCCGAGAGGGAGTTGTGACTCTGCCTCTTTGCCAGATGACAAAACTGAGATACGCAGCCGCGACTTACTTGGCAAGACTGAGTGACTAGTAAATAAATGATGGAGCAGAGAAGGATTTGGATGTAGAGTCTCTCTCAGGGTTGATGGTATTCAAGTCACTCCTCTGCCATTATTGGAGTGAGGGTGGCTGTAACTGGATGAAGTCCCTGGCTTATGGGGGAGATGCAGCCCAGCTCCCAGACAGCCTAGGCGGGAGAGGTCCACATAGTCATCGGGAACCCCGAGCCCCAGACAGGGGTGCTGGATGCTGATGCCAGGGTGTGTACTAGGGACATGCATGGGGACATCCTCGTGCATCTGTGCACAGACAAACACGGTGCATGGCCAGGCACCCACGTGCCTGGCTGCTGCACATGCCTGGCCCAGGATGTGTGCTGAGAGAGCCTGTGTGCCCCGCCGTGCCCAGTGAGCACTCAGTGACTAGCACTAAGAACAGACCTGCCCAGGTGATGGCAGGACTGGTTGGTGCAGGCTGCTGGGGAAAGGGAGCCTTGGCCAGAGCATTGGGTAGATCGGGCCATGCCGTGGCCTCCTTGGCAGGGACTTTTGGAGACAGGGCCAGATGCCTTGGAGGAATGGGGTCGGGCAGGGGATGTCCTGGTTGGCACAGGGTCTGGTGGTTCCAGGTGAGGGATGACCATGCTGTAGGGTGGGGTTGGGGGTTGGGGGCTGGTGGCGCCATCCTCATGCATCACCAGAACACCTCCCATGCAGGGCAATGTGGTCCTGTGGAAGCCCAGTGACACCGCCATGCTGGCCAGCTATGCTGTCTACCGTGTCCTCCGGGAGGCCGGCCTGCCCCCCAATATCATCCAGTTTGTGCCAGCTGATGGGCCTCTATTTGGGGACACTGTCACAAGCTCAGAGCACCTCTGTGGCATCAACTTCACAGGCAGTGTGCCGTAAGTCCCTGGGGATGGTGTAGGCTGGGGTGGCTAGGGGACGTTCACAGGCAACCCTGGTCACCTGCTGTCTGTGAACCCAGGGTCATGCACTGACCTTGCTCCTTTACTTGCTGTGTGGCTGTGAGTGAGCCACTTCACCTCTCTGAGCTTCCATTTCTTCATCTGTACATGGAGTGAGTATCCTTAATTTACAGAGTCATTGCAAGGATTAAACATGTTAATGAACAGGAAAGAGCTTTGCAGGCTGGAAGTGACCCTATGGCTGTGGGTGATATTGATTCCAGTGCTACCTCTGCTACTGGAAAGGACACAGGGGAGCATAGAATGAATTGGAGGAGTCAGGAAGGCTTCTTGAGGAGTTGGCATCTAAGCAGAGGAGTTGGCCAGGCAGAGGGGAAGAGGCAGGAGAAGAATATATATGCTGGGAGAGGGAACAGCACATACAATGTCGTCAAGGCAAAAACATGTGTTCTGAGGCATGGCCGGATCCTGTGTGGCTGGAGTGTGGAGTCTGGGGGCAAGAGGGCAAAAGAGTGAGGGCGGGGCATGGTTTGAGTTGAGGTAGGAGAGGCAGGCCACTACCTGATCTCAACCGTGCTTGCACTCACTGGCTGAGCAGGTAATTTGGAGCTCACACCAAGGCCCAGTGGTGAGCACACACCAGGGACAAGGTCCCAGCTCTTGGGCTGGAGGTGGCAGCGGGGGGTGGTTAGTCCAGTGACCATAAGATACTTAGGAGTCTGCAAAGGTGTCTGGCCTTTATCCTGAAGGTGATGGGAGCCATGGAAGGTATCAAGCAGGGAGAGTGGCTGAGTCAGAGTTCTGTGTCAGCAGAGATTGCAAATCATGGTCCCCAAATTGTTTCTGGCAAGAGGCTCTACTTTTTTTGACTCCTAACAGTAATGGCCCAAGTTTGTATAATTGGGACAATTTCACAGATAAATCCAAATCTTGGCCCGTCTTGGTCCCCTGGATCTGGATGCTCTGATCTTGCATTTCCTGGTGGTACCACTGGCTGGAGGTGGGTGGGTGCGTTGTGGCTCTCTGCATACCTGATCCACCCTGTTTCCTTTCCCTGCTGACTCCTCTGGGTCCCTGTGTTTGCACCCTCATCCTCAATGATCTCTCTGTGGCCTGACGCAGGAGACTAGCCAGGAGCTGTCGACTTCCAGGGAGGGGTGGTGGGGGCTTGAACCAGGGGAGAGACAGGGGATGTGGAGAAGGGGGCAGGTTCAGGTGAGTAGGATGGAGGGAAGCACAGGGGCCATCGCCTGTCCTGGAGTTGGGGTTGGGGTGGGTGTGGGTGTGGGGATGAGGGGGTAGTCAGCGAGAATGTTCAATATGGGCACCTGGGAGGGCGAGCGGGCTCGGGGGAAGATGAATCTCGTGTTGGTCACTTCAGGTGTTATCTGAGTGGACATGCCTGGAGGCAGCCAGAGACCTGGGTCTGCAGCTCGGGGTCCTTCTTACCTCCTCTTCCAGGCCCCAAGCTCTCCACCCCCTTCTCTGCAGCTTTGCCGGGGGTGGGGGTGGGTGGTGGCAGCGTTAGAACTGCTGAGAAGGGCCGTTTTCCAAAAGGCCTGCCCCGCCAGCCCCGGGCCCCTGGGCTCCCCGCCTATCAGCGGGCGGAGCGGGCCTGGCCCCCATTCTCCACGCTCTGATGAGCAGCGGGCTTAAAGGTGGGAAGGCCATAAATTAGTATTAGCTACTGTGTCGCTGGCTCCCGGGTGATTAGCATTTTTATTGTTTTGTGGTGCTGAGGTTGGTCACACTTGGAGCCTGGGGAGGAGGCGAGGCCCTCCAGGGTGGCAGCTTCGGGTGGGGCCTGAGCTCCCTCTCCCAGGACTCTGCTTGGTTTGGTCTCTCAGGCCTGGGCGCTGGGCTTGGCGGGGATCCTTCGCAGACCACAGCGGGATCTGTCCCCTGCCAGGTACCTACAGTGTGCCCAGCATGTCTTAAGCACTTGCCTCACACTTGAACTCATCACGAAACAACCCTGCCAG
Source organism: Rhinopithecus roxellana (assembly GCF_007565055.1). Lineage (NCBI taxonomy): Eukaryota > Metazoa > Chordata > Mammalia > Primates > Cercopithecidae > Rhinopithecus > Rhinopithecus roxellana. The sequence goes on along the minus strand of NC_044560.1, from coordinate 7,929,280 downwards.
GTCAGGATTGTTCTCCCTGCTTCCCAGATGAGGTGCAGAATTCGAGGCTCAGAGAGGTTAAGTAACGAATCCAGGATCACACAGCCCTGAGTGTCCTCCTGGCTGCAGAGCATGGACCTCCTCTGCACCATCTTGCTGCCTAGCCCCCTGTTGCCCCCTCCCTGTAGTCTTGGAATGCAGCCTGTTCCCAGCTGCCATCCCCGACTTGGCTCCCACCTCCTGCTGGGCTGCTCCCCACAATGTTCCTCCCTGGGCTTTTCTGCCCCCTTCCTCTGGCCTGGCTCCCTGATCCACACCCTTTCTCCTATGGTTCCAGCACCTTCAAACACCTGTGGAAGCAGGTAGCCCAGAACCTGGACCGGTTCCGCACCTTCCCACGCCTGGCTGGAGGTAAGGCCTGCCTCACCTCCTCCTCCCCTGTGGCCCCAAGGACCCCTCCCCTGGCCGTTATGAAAGAGGAGGGAGGTAGAGGGGATCCAGCCACGAGTCAGGTGGATGAACCATTTCAGGCACCAGCACTGCCCAATGGAACTTTTTGTGATGAGGGATGCGTCCAGGACCTTCACTCTCCAATATGCAGCCACCAGACACACGAGGCCATGGAGCCCTTGAAGGGTGGCCTGTGTGACTGAGGAACTGCGTATCTAGTTTTCTTTCATTTTAATTAAGTTAAATCTTAGTAGCCACTCATGGCTGGTGGCTGCTGTGTCGGGCAGTGCAGCTCTAAGCTGAGGCAAGTGCAAATGCAGATACCAGAAGTGGGAATGAACTTGTATTTGAAGAAACGAAGCAAGGCCCGTGAGTAGGGAGGAAGGAAGGCTGGTGGGAGAATACGGGCTGAGAGGTAGTCATGGCTGGACCTTGTTGCCATATTAAAATTTTCCCACAAAGAAACCGTTTCATGGTCAAGGAAATTTGGCATGTGTGGTATTAAAGCAAAATGGACTCCTCCCGTGCAGAACTTCTCAGAGCCTTAATTGCTCTAATATGCATGGCCCGTCTTCAAGGGCAAGGTCTGCCATGCAGTGTTTCCCACACTCACTGGGCCATGCAACCCCATTTCTGCAAAGACCCCATGGACCAAGTGTTTTGTGGAGCACATTTTGGGAATGTGCTGAGACATAGAGGGAGGGAGAGCTGCAGCCAGCATATGAACAGCAGAGCTGGGACTGGTGGTTCAGCAGGTTTCTCTGTGGGGTGAAATAGGGCCCACCGGGGAGTCTGGACCCTGTTCCTGGACTGGTGGGAGCTCAGATGGGGGTGACAGGGAAGGTGAACGCTCCTCAGGGTCAGCTGTGTGGCTTTCTGCTCTCAGAGCCTCCTTCCCTGCCTCCCTGAGGGAGAGAGGCGGCTGGTTACCACTTTCCAACTTGGAGCAGGTGACTCCATCTCTCTGTGCCTCAGTTTTCTTGGCTTGAAATTGGGAGGTTGTTGTGGGGCTTCAGTCGGATAAAGCACAGAGTACTTCGTCCAGAGTTGGGCAGCTGTTAAGTGCTTCCAGCTGCTATTAGCTGCTGCTTCCCACGTGGGGAGGAAACTGAGGCCAGGGCGGTGAAGTGACCTGCCTGAAGCTCCCTCCCACTGGGGAAATGGGGGAGTGGTTTCCAGCATGGGTGAGGAGGAGGGGCCCAGCCCTGGCAGCCGACATAGGGTGGGCTCCCCTGTCCCTCGTGGACAAGGGCTCAGGAGAACCTCACAAAAAGCTGTGCCCACTTCTGGGAATGAACTGGCTTTCGGGGGCCTTGGGTTCTCATCCGTCGTCTGCCGTTGTGTGGGGTAGTTTCAGTCTTCCCATTGGTGTAATGGGGCTGTTGGACCTGATCACCTCTGATGCCCTTCACCCCTCCCTGAGCCTCAGTTTCCTCGTCTGTGGAATGGGAGAATAGGCCTGGCCCGTGGGTCTCTGGGATGTTGGCCAGTGCTTGCTCTGAGCCTGCTCCTGCTCTGGTCTGCTCTGTGCTCGTGTTGGTCCTGGGCCATGGATGGCATAGGTGGTGCTTTGGGTCCCTAGGCAGCTGGGGGAGCCGGCTCCCCTGGTCATTTCCCCATCTCCGGCCCCTGTAGAGTGCGGCGGAAAGAACTTCCACTTTGTGCACTGCTCGGCTGACGTGGACAGTGTGGTGAGCGGGACCCTGCGCTCAGCCTTCGAGTACGGCGGCCAGAAGTGTTCTGCCTGCTCGCGTCTCTACGTGCCACACTCGCTGTGGCCGCAGATCAAAGTGCGACTGCTGGAGGAGCACGGTCGGATCAAAGTGGGCGACGTGAGTGGCACCGTCACCCCCGCCGCGGCCCAGCAGGGAGCTGATGGGATTGGGTCCCCGGGAGGCTCCTCTGCAGCCAGGGCTGGGGTGTGTGGGGAGGGGCTCCCTTTGTCTTGGCTTGCAGCGGCTCATCTCTTCTGGCGCCTCCCATACCTCCAGCCTGCAGCGGATTTTGGGACCTTCTTCTCTGCAGTGATTGATGCCAAGGTACAGGATGGGAAGTGGGCATTCCTGGGGCGGGGGGCAAGCCCTGGAGTGGGTGGGAGAGGGAGGAAGAGATATGGGGGACACTGACCCAGGGCATGACCCAGCCCCACTGCTTTGATCAAGGCAGCTCAGCAGCCGCACATACACCTCTAGTTTCAGAAAGGGTAGAATCAGCCGTAGTCAGAGAAGAGCTCATCTCGTGGCCACCCTGGAACCAGGCTCAGCGAGCTCCTAATAGCATTTGCATGTGTGCATGTACACATGTGCTCATGAATGTGTTCATGTAGGGCTCTGTGTGGCTACACATGTAGGTCTTTCCAGATAAACACATCCATTTGCACATAAGCACACACATGCATATGTCAGTAAGTCCAGCCACACGCATGTACATGTAGAAGGCATACAGATCCCTATATGCTTCAAGAGACATGTGACCATGCATATTCCTATATATGCATTGATTGATGTGTGTCTGTTTATACGGGAGTGCCCCTGTAGTACTAACACATGTACACATGCGTGTGTACACACACACAGTGTGCGTGTCTGTCCTTGTCTCTGCTGTGGCTCAGCCAGACCCTGGCTTTTGCCCTTGGTGTCCCCCGCCCCTGCCCCTATTTCAGGAGTTGGGCCCTTCAGGTGCAGGTTTTTCATGGTGAGTGTGTTGTGGGGGCTGCTGCAGGGATGCCTTCCCGACCTCTTTGACCTCCCTCCCTGCCCACCCCAGTCCTTTGCCCGTATCAAGAAGTGGCTGGAGCACGCGCGCTCCTCGCCCAGCCTCACCATCCTGGCCGGGGGCAAGTGTGATGACTCCGTGGGCTACTTTGTGGAGCCCTGCATCGTGGAAAGCAAGGACCCTCAGGAGCCCATCATGAAGGAGGTGACTGGGGCGGGCAGCCTGGGGTCCAGAGGAGGACAGTCCCACCGGAGCACAGCACACACAGTTCTCCTGGAGACATTCTCCTGTTTCACACACGAGGCCCTAAAGGGAGACCCTAAAAGGGAATGCCTCCTACCAGGAGAGGGTGGAACCAGGTTTTGAGCTCAGGCTGCCTGACTCCAAATCCAGGGCGGTGTCCTTGGCCCTAGCTGGGTCTGAGCACTGCCACGGCCCACAGCAACCACGGCCACCGCAGTCATAATGGCTGACATTGATAGACTTACTGTGGGGCCAGCCGTGGCTGAGCACTTGGCTGAGATGAGGTGGGTGTTAACTGTTCCCATTTTACAGATGAGAAACTGAGGTCAAGGCACTTGCCCAAGTTGGCAGTGCAGGGCTGGAGTCTGCCTGAGAAGATCTTCCCCCAGCCCCTTGGTGGCAGAGGGAACCATGAACCCTTCTGGAGGGAATGGTACCTCTGGGCAACTCTCATGCCAGCTGCTGCTGGAAGCCTCTGGGACCTGGACCCTTTGTTCTCCGAGTGTGGGTTTGGCAGGGAGAGCCAGGAAATGTTTGCATCTTTTGCCGGCTTGTGGTGGGATGGACAGGGCAGGGAGCTGGACATGTTGCTGTCCTGGAGGGAACCCAGGAGGAGGTGGCACCTGACCCTTCTTGCAGACACTGAAGTGTAGACTGAGGCCCAGAGACTGGGGAGAGGGGATTCAGAGCAGGGGCACTGGGAGGGCTCAGGGCCCTGCCCCGTGGAGGGCCTGACACTGGGGCTTCTTTCCTAGGAGATCTTCGGGCCTGTACTGACTGTGTACGTCTACCCAGATGACAAGTACAAGGAGACACTGCAGCTGGTTGACAGCACCACCAGTTATGGCCTCACGGGGGCAGTGTTCTCCCAGGATAAGTGAGTGGCCAGGCCACAGCCCTGGTGCTGTGCTTGGGTGTCCTGTCCCTGTCGGCCCTCGCCCCATCCCCACCTCCTGGACATGGCTCCCAGTAATAATGCCGCCACTACCTTCTCTCTGTCCCCTCCCCTCAGCCCAGGCAGGCAGCCAGGTCTCCCCACCTGGGCCCACAGCAGCAGGCTCTTTATTGCCAGTACTGGTGGTGCCAGTGCCAGGGTGCCACTGGGGACCAGTGAATCTGAACCTCTAGGGGCAGGGCCAGGAATTGGTGCCTTGGGCCAGGAATTGGTGCCTTTGACCAGCTCTGCAGGATCTGGTGGGGCCACACTGAGTGAGGCGATTGTCCTATGCTGCAGAGCAGGGCAGGCCAGGGGCTGCAGAGGCAGGATTTGAACCTGGGTCCCATAAGGCTAAACTTGAGGCTTTGCCTCTTCTTTCCTCCATGGCACTGGTTGCCCCCATGTCTGCCTCTGTGAGTGAGTGGAGGTGAACTTGGAGAGGGAGGAAGGGTGGGGGCCTGGGAGCTGGAGTTCCCACTGCTCCTGAGGGACAGGAACATTGGACCAGGACAGGCCACTCTGTTGAACTTCGCGGTAGCCCTGCGATGAGGTGTGCCAAGCCCCTCCCCAGAGGAGGAAGCTGGGCTCAGAGACTGGGTAACCTGACCGAAGGCCCACAGCCAACAGCTGGCCAGCATCCCTCATCCCTGACTCGGCCTCATGCTGAACCTGGAAAGCCAGTGTGGGCTGGAGCAGGGGTGTTGAGGCTGGAGCTGGGGCTGGAGGGGAGATGAGCTGGTTGCTCTGTCACCACTGCCCTGCTTTGTAGGGACGTCGTGCAGGAGGCCACAAAGGTGCTGAGGAATGCTGCCGGCAACTTCTACATCAACGACAAGTCCACTGGCTCGGTGGTGGGCCAGCAGCCCTTCGGGGGAGCCCGAGCCTCTGGTGAGTGGGTCCTCCTTCCCACAGGGGAGCTGAGTTCCTGGTGGGAGACCCTCAATGCTGCGTCTCGAGGGGCTTCAGAGTAACAGGAAGGATACCATTTACTGAGCGCTTATTGTGGGCCAAGCAAGTGCGCTAGCTCAGGGTCCTTTCAGTGCACTTGTGAGCAAAGGGACTATTCTTCCCATTTTACAGAGGAGGAAACTGAGGCTCAAGGCCATATGGCCCTGGTGGGGTTGTAACTTTGGCTCCAGCAACCGTGTTTCCTGCACCATAGCCAGTGTCCCTTAAGTCCAACCAGCTCTACTTCACAGTGGGAAACTGAGGCTCAGAAGGAGCAACGGCTTGCCAACGTTGACTGCTCCTGAGTGGCAGAGCCAGGGCTGAACCCTGGCGTGCTGGGGTTTCCCACACCACCCAGTTCTCCAGTTCTTGGTGGACGCTGGCTGGGCGTCCTACAGTTTAACTTGATGCGAACTGCCTGGGGTTAGTGCAGACCCCACAGGTTAAGAACTCAGTCCCATAAGACTAACCCCCCAACTTCAGATGCCAATCACAAGTACTGGGACCCCAGGTTAGTCACACCTTGTCTGACTTGGCGACACATCAGAAGTTCCCACTTCAGTTTCGATACTTTGTTAGAATGGCTCACGGAACCCACGGGAAGCGTACTTACTATTTACCCATGTATTGCAGAGGGGATTTTAAAGGATACAGATGAACAGCCAGACACGCAGACACATAGGGCAAAGACTGGAAGGGTCCCCAGCATGGGTACCTCCGTTACTCTGGAGTTCGGGCTATGCCACCCCCTTGGCATGTGGACGTGTTCACCAATCTGGAAGCTCTCCTGACCCTGTCCTTTTAGGTTTTTATGGAGGCTTCATTACACAGGCATGATTGATTCAATCGTTGGCCATTGGGGTCGACTCAACCTCCAACCCCTCTGCCCTCCCTGGGCTGAAGGTTCCAAGCCTCTAATCAGAGGGTTGGTTCCTTTGCCAATCAGTGCCATCCTGCAAGAGCCCTCATTAGCATAAACTCATATGTGATTAGAAGGGGCTTGTTATGAATAACCCCCATCACTCAGGAAATTCTAAGAGCTTTAGGAGCTCTGGCTAGGAACCAGGGATGAAGGCTAGACATGTACGTCTTATGGTACCCCAGGACCGTGCCAGGTCCCTGCCTCTCAGTCCAGTGCCCTCTCCATGCCGCGCCCTGCCTCTTAGACATCCTAGCATCCCAGCAAGGATGCAAGGCTGGGTGCGATGTGGAGAGAACAATGGAGGCTTCCCAGCAGACTGGAGACTGGAGACAGGGGCTCCTGTCCATCCCTCTGGCTCTTCTGCATGCCCCAAGCTTGGCAGCAGGCCTGCTGCTATCCGCCCGCGCCGCTGGCCCGTTGATTCCATCATCTCCTCCCTTCCCCTTCTGCCCAGGCTGTTGTGTCTTTTCAGGGAAAAACAGAAGTGTCTTTTCTGCAGGAACCAATGACAAGCCAGGGGGCCCACACTACATCCTCCGCTGGACGTCGCCCCAGGTCATCAAGGAGACACATAAGCCCCTGGGGGACTGGAGCTACGCGTACATGCAGTGAGCCCTGCTCGGACTCCACCGTCCTGCTGTCTGTCCGTCCAGGCAGCCGACCTCACTGCACAGACCCCACTCCAGCCCCTCCACCCCTTCTTCATGCACTGCTGCCTTTCTAGAATCCAGGCTTGACCTCCTTCCTACCACTGTATTCTGGCCTCTCCCACGCGTCAGGCTGTGGTTTGAGACTGTGCTGGGGAGGAACATGGCCACTACCCCTTATCCCATTGGCCATGTGGGAGGTATGACCGTGGTGCCCGGCAGGTTCTCCCTCTCCCCTCCACTGGGCCCAGTGGCTCAGGGACCTGGGGAAAGGAGATGGAGCAGCTCTCGGGATCCTTTGGGGAAATGGAGGCCATTTTGGGCCCCTTGGCAAACCTCACCACTCACAGAGGCTCCTGGCCTTGATCCCTGCCCCTCCAGGTGTCCAGGGTAAAGTGTAACTCAGGTTGACCTGTGGGACACAGAGGGCACCAGCTGGCCTTACCCTCTCTGGTCTGGGCTCCTCACTGTATCTTTGCTCACTGTACCCAGCCATACACCTTAGATGCCGGCATGCCTTTCTCCAGGTGCCTGTGTTCGGCCAAGGCCCATGTGATTCCTGGTCTGCACCACATGGCGGGGCTGGGGGGCCGCTGGAGGCCACCTGCCAAGGTGTGGGATGGGGCGTGATTCTGGAAAACCTTGGATGGGCCTTCGTCCTATGTCAGCCTTCCCTCAGATCCTTAGGCTCTACCTCTAGAGACCTCCACTCCTAGAGCTGGTCTCAGGGTCTGGGATTTCCCTGCAGGAGCTCAGCCACCACCATGCCATGGTGACACAGGCCGAGGCAGACATTGCCCCTCCCTTCTCCCAGCCCCCAGAGGCCTGGCCTTGGGTTCATCAGCCTGGGCCGAGGATGTTGCCTGTAGAATGCTCCTCCTCTGCGTGGGAGTGGCTCTGTGTGGACCAGTCCCTCACTGGCCCATTCTTTTTTTGACACAGCCAATCTGTGACCACGATTCCTTCTACAGATGCCTCCTGCTTGGATTCTGAGTGGTCAGGGATCCATAAAGCATGACTTTCAAGGATGGTTTTTAGGGCACTGTGAAAGTGTTGGGACTTCCTCTAGGATGCCTGCATGGGACCCCCCTGGAGCTGGTGTGTCCATTCCCCAGGTGCCACCGGCTCATGATGGGGGTGGGTGCTGATGCCACCTGGACTGGGTGTGGGTTCTGTGTCCTTCCAGGATCTGTGTCATTTCCCATGAGGGGCCAGGGCAGGTGGCTGGGGGGGCACAGGCTGGAGTGTTCTCCATTCTACTGGTTCTACACTGTGAGGTGGCAATGGGATTTGCTCTGATGCCACCCAATAAAATGCCTGTTACTTAATCAAAGAGGTTGATGGTCTTTCTGGAGGGGATGGTGGTGGCAGCCAACATCTTTTAAGTCTGGTGGCATTGCCAGTGTGTCACCCGGTCACGGGCACAGTGCTCTCAGTGTGACAGGAGGAACAGTAGGTGATGATGTTTGAAATTGTCTGTTGGAGGCAGTGGGGCTGGGTTCACATCCTGGCTCACTGCCTCCCAGCCAGATGATTGCCAAAAAGTTATGCAACCTCTCTGACCTTCCATCCCTTCATCCATAAGATGGGGTAACCACCCCCTCCCCCTGCCATGGGTCATCATGAGATTCGAATGAGTTAATACATACACATACTTAGAATAGTGCCAGACACATAATGAGTCAAAAATACTACCCATAAGGCTGGGTGCAGTGGCTCATGCCTGTAATCCCAGCACTTTGGGAGGCTGAGATGGGCGGATCACTTGAGGCCTGGAGTTTGAGACCAGCCTGGCCAACATGGTGAAACCCCATCTCTACTAAAAATAAAAAAAAAATAACAGGCATGGTGGCATGCACCTGTAATCCCAGCTACTTGGGGAGGCTGAGGCAGGAGAATCACTTGAACCTGGGAAGCAGAGGTTGTGGTGAGCTGAGATCACGCCACTGCACTCCAGCCTGGGTGACAAAGCAAGACTGCCTCAAAAAAAAAAAAAAAAAAAAGTTACCCATTACCCATTTTCATTGTAAGAACCACTATCCTGTGTTGTGATGGTTAATTTTATGTGTCAATTTGGCTGGGCATAGTGCCCAGGTATTTGGTCAAACATTCTGGGTGTTTCTGTGAAGGTGTATTTGGATGAGATTAACATTTAAATCAGTGGAGTTTTAAAAGTAAAAAGCAAGGCAGATGACCCTTCATCCTGTGGGTGGGCGAGGTCTAATCAGCTGAAGGTCTTAATAGAGTGAAGAGTGAGCTCTCCACGCAGGAAGGAATCCTGCCAGCAGATTACCCTCACACTGAATTGCTGCAGCTCTTCCCTGGGCCTCAAGCCTGCTGGGCTGCCGTGCAGATTTTGGACTTAGTAAGCCTCCATAATCGCATGAGCCAATTCTTAAAACCTCTCTTTTCTCCTGTTCTGTGTCTCTGGAGGACCCTGATGAATATGTGTGCTGAAGTCCCAGGGTATGTTTCCTTACAACAGCCTTTGGAAGGAAATTCTGCCACATTCCCAGTTTGGAGAGAAGGAAATTTAGGTACAGAGGTCAGGGGACTTCCTGGGGGTATGGCAGTGCTGAGACATAAACCCTGGTCTGTCTGATCCCAAAGTCTGTTCTCTCTCCTTCGCCCAGATGTCCACGGCTAGTGCTGAGCTGTCTTGGAAAGATACTCTCAGCTGGCCAAACGATGACTGAGAGGAGCCACTGTGGCTGGTTAGCTTGAGCCCAGGTCTGTGGGCCACCATGCAGGCCAGGTGACTTGTGGAGGGGCGGAAATGTGTGACCTGGCCTGTCCCCACCTGCCCATGATGTAAAAGGGGCTGTTTTGTAAACCACAGTGACACCTCCAGGGACAATAGGCAATCCCAGAGTGCCCTAGGCTGGAGTACAGAAGGGAAGGGTGGCAACTGCATTTATAGTCATGGGACTGGCAGGCTGTGAATGGGTTTGAACCGTTGGTGTGACTTGCTCAAGATCACACTGAGACAGACTTGGCTAGTTACTAAATGCTTTACCTACCTGGTTGCTTAGAGCCTTGGCAGTGACCTTACCAGGTAACTGTGGCAGGACTCATGGAGGTCGGAGGCGGGATAATTAGCGCAAGCTCATGCAGCTGGTAAGGATGAAGGCTGGGGCTTGCACTCGGGTCTGTGGGTGCCCATAGCCCATGCTCCTCGCCACCTGCTCCACTGGGCCCCTGACTTCCAAGCTCTTCCTCTCCCACTGTTATTTTATCCATCCCTCCCCAACCTGCCGCCTTTGCCTCCTTTTGAACTAGGGGTGACTCAAAGCTGTTGCTTACCCTGTTCTCGCTCCTCTCCCTCGTCCCCTACACTTGGGGCTGGTGGCTCTTGAGGGCCCAGTGACTGCTCAGGGAACTGAGGCCTCTTTGCATGGTCACCACAGTAAGTCCCTATGTCTGCGGTGGCCCAAGAAGCCCCATCATTTCCCTGCTGTGGCTAGGGCCAGGGCCTGGAGCATGAACCATTTGACTGAGGCCGGATGTCCCTGCCACCACTGTCCCACGGGCCGCCAGTGGAGCATGCCCTCTAAGGAAATGAGGGGCCACCTGTGCTGGCTGCAGGCCACCAGGCTGACCCGGAGCTCCCGGGGCGGGGGAGGGGTCTGCGGAAGCGGCAGGAGGCAGATCCCCCCTCTGCAGAGAGTTTTCATTTTCACTAGTTCATCTCCCTGAATTCATCGTCTTATTTCCTGGGTGTTCTATTTAGGGGCCAGATTAGTGAATAACAAAAGCCACCGTTGTTTGAACACAGGCTGTGTGCCAGGCATTGGGCTAAATGCTTCGGACATCATGGCCTCGGATCCTCACGGCAATCTCATAAAGTAGGTGCTGTTACTTCCATTTTATAGAGGAGGAAACTGGCACCGATGGGTTAAGTAACTAACATGCCTGTAGGAAATGAGCAAACTGGGTTTCAGTCCCACACCTCTGACTCCTAAGCCCCTGGCCATAACCACCACTGCATGGTGCCCTGGAGCTGGACAGGCGCTGGCTCAAATCCCACCCTTAGCCCCTTGTTCCTGTGCCTTGACCTCCCAGCTTCAGACTCCTCCAGGAGCTGAGGACCAAATGAAATGCTTAAAACGCTGCATCGCATGGCCTGCCGGGGTGAGGTGCCCAATCAATGTGAATTTTTAATTTTCAGCCTCAACACTTCTTCATCCTAGATATGTGTGTTTCCGGGAAAGAGGAGAAGCCAGATTTAAATGAGCACCTATTAATAGGTCAATTGTTCCTACGAATTCCCTTGGACCACACCGGCCTGTGAGATAGTATTTTAGCCCCATTTCACAGGTGAGGACTGAGGCTGACAGAGGTGAAGAGAGACCTGCTTAGTAAGGGACAGAGAAGAACAGAAGTTGTTTCTGATGACCACACCATCAACCCCTTGTCCTCATCCCTCACAGGAATCCATCCTTCTGGGTGGTCTGTGCATGGGTGGGAGGAGGCATTGCTGCTGTCATGGCTCTGAACACAACCAGCCAGCCTTGTCCTTCTGTGTCCGGGGGGCTGCCAGCCCCCCTGGATGATGGAGCAGGTACCACATGCCCCTCAGGCACCCAAGGTAGAGCAAAAAGCTGTTCCAGGCCTCTGCCATCCTTTCCCTCAGCCCTATGTGCTCAGGCAGCTGCCCTCTTTCCCTGAGCATCTGGTCCATAGAGGTTGGAGGGAGCTGACGTTCTGTTGGGCACCTGCTCCAGGATGTGCATCGGGGCAGGCATCGCTGGAGAGAGAGTGAGGCTCAGAGAGGGAAATGCCCAGAAGAGGCCACACAGCAAGTGGCAGAGCCAGAACTGGAACCCCAGTGAGTCAGATTAGAGTCTTAGTTGACAGTCACAGAGAGTCATAGACCCTCGCCTTTCACTAGGGCTGAAATTGAGGGCACGCCTGTAACCCCAGCACTTTGGGAAGCTGAGGCGGGAGGATCACTTGAGGTCGAGAGTTCGAGACCAGCCTGGCCAACACGGTGAAACCCCGTGTCTACTAAAAATACAAAAATTAACCAGGCGTGGTGGTGGGCACCTGTAATCCCAGCTACAGAGGAGGCTGAGGCAGGAGAATTGCTTGAATCTGAGAGACAGAGGTTGCAGTGAGCTGAGATCGTGCCATTGCACTCCAGCCTGGGTGACAGAGTGAGACTCCATCTCAAAAATAAAAATTAAAAAAAAATTGAGGGTCCCCTGCCAGTACCATGCCAGGCATGAAGCCATCAGCACTGGAGTGCACCATTTATTTACTGAGCAGATGCTTGATATATTATCTCATTTAATCACCATTTGAGGGTGCCTATGGCCATTTTATAGGTGGGGAAGCTTCGAGGAGTCAAAGCCTCCTTGTTGTCCCCTGTCCCTTGGGCCAGGCTGGGGCCTCAGGAGCCCCACAGAATAGGACCACTCCCTCGTCCTCATCCCAGCCCTTTACTTACCATCAAGATCTCCCTAAGCCTCTTCCTTCCCAGGCTGAACATCTTTTATTCCTTCAGCTACTCTCTGTGGGATGTAGTTTCTGGAGCTTCGTCTACCTAGTGACCTGCTCTGGTGATGCCAAAGAGTACGTTCTGGAATCATCCTGAACTGGGATCCAGGCTGTGTGACCTTGGCTGAATCATATCCCCTCTCTGGGCCTCAGTCTACCCCGCTGTCAAATGGGGACATAATGTTGATAGTACTCATCCCCTACAGTTGTTAGGAGGATTGAATGATCTGAAACATGAAAACAGATTTAGTGCTGGGCCTGGTGGCCAGGAACAGGTCAGTCAACATGAGCCAGTACTGTTAAGGTCAAGCACCCACGTGAGGTCTGATCACCACATCACACAGCAGGATGATCACCTCTCTTGTTCTGGACAATCTGCTCTTTTGGCTATAATCTTAAATTTCACTTGGCTTACACTAATGGAATGGAAAGATTAAGAGCTCTGGAGTGCCACGAAAGTGAATTCAGGCTGGGTGCGGTGGTTCTTGCCTGTAATCCCAGCACACTGGGAGGCCGAGGAGGGAGATCACTTGAGGGCAGGAATTTCAGACTAGCCTGGGCAATGTAGCGAGACCCCACTTCTACAAAAAGAAATGCTTAAAAAATAGCCAGGCATGCTGGTGTGTGACTGTGCTCCCAGCTACTTGAGAGGCTGAGGCAAGAGATCTCTTGAGCCCAGGAAGTTGAAGCTAAATGAGCCATGATCATGCCACTGCACTCCAGGTTGGGCAACAGAGCAAGAGAGCAAGATCCTTTCTCTTAAAAAAAAAAAAAAGTCAATTCCCAGTGACTTTGGACAAGCCATGTAACTCCCTGAGTTTTGGTTTCTTCATCTGTACAATGGGAATAAAAAATCTTTCACAGAATTCTGGAGAGCAGATGCGGTGATGTTTGAAAGCATTGCAGAGGCTCCATAAAAGCTGCTTCCTTTCCTTTAGACTTTAGTTACTATTACCCTGTTGGTTCTTATTGAGCTTGTGGTCATTTGAGACCTCCAGCTCTTTTTCTGGTTGAGAGGCAACCTGCTCACCATCACTCAGCAAAGTTTGGTGAGGAGGCTTGAGTGGATCCCTGAGTGCAAAAGAGTACCCCAACCACAGCAGAGTCCCTTCCTCAGGTCTTAGGAGCCCACACCACTCCACTCCTTGGACTTCTTGTCTCAGAGGAGTCGGGTGAGGAGTGCCGATGAGGTTGGGCCCTCTGAGAACTGGCTTTGAGGCCTTCCCAGCAACCCTCCTCCGAGGTGCTTCTGAACCAAGTGGATTGGCTTAGGGACTGCTCATCCCCCAGACCTTTCCTGGGGTGGCCCTGCATGCTCACCCTCTCCCCATCATAAGCCAGACTGGAGGTGGGTTTCTAGCAGCCCAGGTTTGTCCTGGAGTATGGAGTGCTGGTGAGAAACAGAAAGAGAGAATGGTGGGTGGGGAAGGAGGAGACAGGAGCGAATGGAGAGATATGCAAGCAGAGAGACAGAGACAGATCAGAGGGTGGGGCAGGAGTGGCAGCTGATGTATCCCCCAGTCCCTAGAGTCAGGGCCCTCTTGGGGGCTCCCCCTGTGCCCCAGCCCCCATCCAACCACAGGGCAGGGGGAGGAAGGATGTTCAGGGCAGCCCCTTCCAGCTGACATGCCCATTTCCTTTCTGTGCACCTCAGGGGAAGCAGATGCCAAGGCAAATGGGCAGCTCCTGGCTCGCTGTTTCCACGGCTCACCCCTCTCTCCCTCCCCCGTGGACTTTGCATAAGTCTGTCATGGCTGTTGGTCACCTTGGCAGCCACACAGGTATGAGCATGGGGACGGCAGGCCCTGGACCAGACGGTGAGGGTGATGGCTGGGACTGGCCTGCACTGCGTCCAGCCATGTGGGGGCACGTGCTGTGTGTGCGGCACTGAAGGATAATCCCAGTGACATTCCCAGGCATTCCCAGGCATCTATCCTCAGGGAAGCCACTGCTCTGGATGGCATCCGTTTGTCCCTGCTAGATAACGTCAGGGCCTGAGGGGACCTTGCCGGTCATCTCAGTTGAGTTCTCAGATGAGCCTCAAGGTCTGGCAATGCCCTGGATGTGGGTGCATGGCTGCATTTGTTGGGGGTGTGTTGGCATGCAGGGCTTTCATCAGAATCTCAAAATGATGCTCATCCCCAAACCATTAAAAAGCACTGAGTCCATTTTACAGCTGGAAGGATGAGGCCCAGAGAATGGAATTGACTTGCTCAAGGGCTGCATCACAAGTTGGGGCAGAGCTGGACCAGGATTTTGACTCTCTGTCCAGTGCACCTTCAGCTTTCTGTCTTCAGAGATATCATCTATCCATACTGGCAGCCCACACTAAAAAGCTCTTCCTGTCAATGGAACCCCCATTATTTCTTCCTTGTTGGAGCCCCTGAGTCTCCACCACTCCCATTAGCCCCCATTAGGGTGCTGGGTTGTTCCAATCCACATACTTGCTAAGTGCTTTTGAATAAGTTACTGGTCCTCTCTGAACCTCAATCTCCTCTTCTGCAAAATGAGGAGACAGTAGCACCTTAAAAGGTAGAATAGGCCAGGCACAGTGGCTCACGCCTGTATTCCCAGCACTTTTGGAGGCCAAGGCGTGTGGATCACCTGAGGTCAGGAGTTTGAGACCAGCCTCACCAATATGGTGAAACCCCATCCCTACTAAAAATACAAAAATCAGCCAGGTGTGGTGGCACATGCCTGTAATCCCAGCTACTCAGGAGGTTGAGGCACGAAAATCGCTTAAACCCAGGAGGCGGAGGTTACAGTGAGCCAAGATCTCACCATTGAACTCCAGCCTGGGTGACAGAGCAAGACTCCGTCTCAGAAAAAAGAAAGAAAGAAAGAAAGAAAGAAAGAAAGAAAGAAAGAAAGAAAGAAAGAAAGAAAGAAAGAAAGAAGAAGAGAGAGAGAGAGAGAGAGAGAGAAGAGAGAGAGAGAGGAGAGAGAGAGAGAAGAAAGAAAGAAAGAAAGAGAATAAAACAGAATGGTGCAGCATGGCGAGGGTCAGTGCAGCACCCGGCGGATCATGAGCATTCAAATCACATTAACAACAGAAATCGCTCGTGCTCACTATCACCATCATTGTCCCATGTTTCACAGCACAGACCCTGCTTCCCCCAAGGAGCTCTTGGCTGGTCGGTGCCTTCTTTCCTCTTTACTCTATCCCGGTGGCATCACACACTGTCCTGATGCACTTTTGATTGACTTTATTAGAGCAGAGGGCTCAAATCCCAGCCTTCGCCCCTTGTTCCTGAAAGAAATCTGCCTTTCTGGACTTGGTCCAGAAAGAACTTGATCCTGAAAGTCAATGTGCCTTTCTGGACTGGGGTGACTGGCCCTCTCCAGGCCTCAGTTTCCCTATCTGTATACCGGGTAGGTTTGTGGGTCTCTGTAGGCTCTCTCAGCTCTGACACAAGACATCACACTGTGGATGGGCCTGGTTCCCCGGTGTCTTCCAGTGTGCACTGGCCTCACCAGGGCCCTGGTTTCTGTCTCCAGATGCCACACAGTTGGCTCAGCTGGTGCCCACTGGATTAACAGCTGGCTTAGCCATTCTTGTTCTCTACCACCCTCCCCGTCCCAAACCCTGAGACTGGGGCTTTGGGCCGACTGACATGGAGGCAGATAAAGATAGTGCAAATAGGGCAAAGAGAGCCTCCCCACTCTATAGATGCAGAAACTGAGACCCAGAGAGGGGAGAGTCAGGCCCAGAGCCCACATGTCCCAACACCCCATGCAGGGCGCTTCCTTTTGTTTTATGAGTCCCCATCTCCCATCCTCTGGTTTATCCAAAGAGGGACAGGGACAGGCCCAGATCACACAGTCAATTCTGCCTCTTCCTACAGCACCAGGAGGCCTCCCCCTGTTGACTTAAAGGCCCACAGGATGACCCTGCCCCAGGAGTGGTCAGGGGCAGGGGAGGGGGTGCCCTGAGATCAGGGCTACATCCTGTGGTTCCCAGTTAACTAAGATACTCTCTCTCTCTCTCTCTCTCTGGCATACTCTCATCCCTAAGCTTTGCCAAATAATGTGGCTTTTCTAGAAGTCTCCAGAACATCCCAGGGCCTCCTGGCCTCTTTATTCCCCAATTCAGAACTGACATGTGCAGTCATATGTGCTGCCTTGTGACTGTACCAGAAACGAATCCTTCCCCAACACCTGGGGTGGGACCTGAGTTGAGGGAGGGCAGGGCCATCCCAGAACCCCCATGGCAGGAGGCGCAGTGACAGCTTTTGTAGGCAGAACACACTTAGCACTGGGGCTAAGAGCTTGGGCAGCCTGGATGTACATTCTGGCTTTACCACCTAGTAGCTCTGTGTCTTCTGGAAAGTTGCTTAGTCTGTCTGAGCCTCAGTTTCCTCATCTTCAAAATGGTAGTAAAAATGACTACCTTGAAGGGGAGTTGTGAGAATTAAATGATAATGCATATAAAATACTTCACACAATGCCTGGCATTTAATAGACTCTGGGTGGATTTAATACACACTTGGCGTGGCGATTTACACCTGTCATCCCAGCACTTTAGCAGGCAGAGGAGGGAGGACCGTTTGAGGCCAGGAGTTCACGACCATTCTGGGCAACATAAAGAGACCCCCATCTCTACAAAAAATTAAAAAACTTAGCTGGGTGTAGCAGCACGTGCCTGTAGTCCTAGCTACTCAGGAGGCTGAGGTGGGAGGATCAGTTGAGCCCAGAAGGTCGAGGCTGCAGTGAGTTTTGATCATGCCACTGCACTCCAGCCTGGGTGGCAGAGACCCTGTCTCTAAAAAACAGAAATAATAAATCACACTCTGGGAAAGGCGCTATTTGTTGTTATGACCCACTCATAAACCCCTAGGTATTTGGCAGGGCAGGCATCTGTGGCCTTGGAGGCCCCTAGAATGCTATCCCAGGAAGATCCTCCAGGGACCCAGACCCAGGGAGGCCAGTGTGGCTGTGGTTTGTGGCACGTGGTGCAGGAGAGACCAGGCTGGAAAGACCGGGAAAGAGAGGATGAGTGAGCTGGGGCCGGGCTGGGGAGGCCTCAAATGCCAGGACAAGGAGCTCAGACTTGATCCTGCTGGTGATGGGGGAGCCCCCGGGGTGCATTAGAGCAGAGGAGTGATGAACTGAGAGCTGTGGTATGGGGTTTTAAACAGTCAGTGTGGGGCAGATGGAGAGGTGCAGAAAGAGGGTGATGAGGGTCTGCGGGGGGTGTGGCGTGGAAAGTGGGAGGGTATGGAGAGAACCCATGAGACAGCTGCGGGTCAGCGCTGGGGTTTTGGGACAGCAGACATGGAGGCAGACACGGGCAGTGCAAAGAAGGGCTCCCCACTGTACAGATGAGGAAACTGAGACCCAGAGAGAGGAGAGTCAGGCCCAGAACCCACACCTCCAAACACCCCTTGCAGAGTGCTTCCTTTTATTGTATGAGTTCCCACCTCCCATCCACTGGTTTACACAAGCCCAGTGAGGGGCAGGGACAGGCCCCGATCACACAGCCAATTCTGCCTTCCTGCAGCACCAGGAGACCTCCCCCTGTCAGGTTACAGGCCCACGGGATGAGCCCGCCCCAGGAGAGGTCAGGGGCAGGGGAGTGGGTGCCACTTCGGCTCTGCAGTGGTTAAAGACATCCAGCATCCTTCAGGGTAACTTTAAGAGGCTTTGGGACACAAAGGGGCACTTTCAGCTGGACACAGAGCCCATGGTTCCCCCTGCGGCAGCTGATTTCCTTGTAAAAAGAAACAACCTCGCACTTTGGCAAACTCCCCTTTCTCCAAGCCTGCTCCGCACCCCCCAGTTTTATTTAACTTAATTCCTACACCAAATCCGTGAGGCTGGAATTGTTATCCTTGTTTCAGTGGAGAAGAAACAGAGCCTCAGAGAGGTTAAGGAACCTGCACGTGCTCATCCAGCAAACAGCTGATGTCAAATCTAGGTGAGTCCAAGTCACGTGGTTTCAAGGTTCCCCAAGTAGAGTGGACACACGCAGCAGGATCCGGTTAACAATGTAAGGCTGGTAGCCAGTGCCCAGTGACGATGCAGACAGGAGGCTTGTTGCTGCTCAGAGCGGGGGAGGTTCCCTTGAACTGACGGGCACGAATGGTTCCTAGGAGGAGGAGAAGCTCAGACTGGGTCCTGAAGGAGGAGCAGGGCTTGGCTGGGGTGGGGCAGAGAAGAGCATGTTTTTATTTTTATTTTTATTTTTTGAGATGGAGTCTCACTCTGTAGCCCAAGTTGGAGTGCAGTGTCACGATCTCGGCTCACTGCAACCTCTGCTTCCTAGGCTCAAGCGATTCTCATGCCTCAGCCTCTCAGGTAGCTGGGATTACAGGCGCGTTTGCCACCACACCCAGCTAATTTTTTGTATTTTTAGTAGAGACAGGGTTTCACCACATTGCCCAGGGTGGTCTCGAACTCTTGAGCTCAGGCGATCTGCCTGTTTCGGCCTCCCAAAGTGCTGGGATTACAGGCAGTAACACACCGTGCCCAGCCGAGCACAGGGTTTTCAATCACCTTTTTGTACCTTGAAGCCTCTGCCCATCAGAACCCTGGAGCCCAGCAGCCGGGTATGTGCCTTTGACAGACCCATTCCAGCCGCATGGTGTGTGGCAGGTTCCCTAAGGCTCGGCACATGTTGTTAGGACTGGAAAGGAACAAAACAGCACTAATTGGACAAGGGTCTCTGATTCCCGTGGGTCCCTAATTCACTGGAGCCACCTCCCCGCCTCTGACTCCTTGAGAGTATTCACCTATGAATTTAGGAATTTTCAACTTTCTGTTCTGCCCACAACCCTGCCCTTTGGTGTGGGGCCCAAGGGGTGGGGGACCCAGAGCGGGTGTTGCTAGGCTGACTGATGGCAGCCTTCAGAGGGAGTGAGACCACCCCTCACTTACTCCTTCCCAGAACCTCTTCGCCACTGCTGGGTTTTTTTTTTTTTCTTTTTTTTTTTTTCAGACAGTGTCTTGCTCCATTGCCCAGGCTGGAGTGCAGTGGAGCAATCTCAGCTCATTGCAAACTCATCCTCCCGGGTACATGCCATTCTCCTGCCTCAGCCTCCCGAGCAGCTGGGACTACAGGCACCTGTCACCACTCCTGGCTAATTTTGTTTATATTTTTAGTAGAGACAGGGTTTCACCATGTTAGTCAGGATGGTCTTGGTCTCCTGACCTCGTGATCCGCCTGCCTCAGCCTCCCAAAGTGCTGGGATTACAGATGTGAGCCACTGCACCTGGCCACCATTACTGTTTTTTTTCTATCAAAAGTACTAACTTTGTGATGTCATGTGGTGTGGCGGTGAAAGACCAGCCCTGGAGTCAGGCCATGTGGTTTGACTCTCAGCTCTGCTAGTCAGGAGCCCGGGCTGGATTTCTTAATTTCTCAGTGCCTCCATTTCTTCATCTTTGAAATGGGGTTAGTAATAGTCCCCTTATATGAGATGCAACCATTATATGAGATGATGAACCGCAAACACCGGCATGATGCCTGGTTCTTACTGACAATGGCTACCACTTGCTGAACACCGATACATCACTGCATGCCTGGCCTGACTTGGCTGGGCTCTAGAGCTTGGGCTCTTTTGGCCACAGTACTCTGTCTCCTCAGAGCACCTTTGTCCTTTACTCCTGAAATATTTGAAACGTCAGGAAGACGAGACTTGTCCTTGGACAAGCGGCAGAAGGCCAGGGTATGGCCAAGTTATCAGGATGCTTCTCTCTCCTTCCAAATAGGGTTCCCCTAGACCACCTAGCCCCACTATGCTCTAAGAAAGAATCATCGTAATTCCAGCCTCCTCTCCTCCCCTTGGACCCCCAAACCTCTCCACCTGCTCCAGGTGCCCCACAGTCTGTGGCAGGACCATTGCTATGTAAATGTCTTGCAAATACCCTGGTGTCAACCACCAGTTCTCCAGTGAGGCAGGACTACCTCCTGAGACCATCACTTCCCAGCCATGCGGCCCAGGGCAACGACCATCTGCTCCCTGTTCTTCCTGCTACGGGTCCTGGCTGAGCCGGCTAAAAACTCGGACTTCTACCTGCCTGGGGATTACCTCCTGGGTGGCCTCTTCACCCTCCATGCCAACATGAAGGGCATTGTTCACCTTGACTTCCTGCAGGTGCCCATGTGCAAGGAGTGAGTCTCCAGTGTGGGGCTGGAAGTGGCAATGGGGATGGGATGGGAGGCCAGATCTGGTCCTGTGGGTCCTTGGGAGCTAGACCAGGACCAAGGGCTTAGAGCACTCCTTCCCATTCATTGCCAACCCCCTTATTCTAGATCCATGCTCCTAGCCCTCAGGGAGGCCTCATACAACACGGGTTACCAAAATCTTTGGCGATTGTGCTCTGAAACACTGAGACTTGGGTCATCTCAGTGTCATTTATTTATTTTTAAATAGAGTTACAGAATGTTCGAGCCTAGAGGGCTTTTAGAGGCGATCAAGACTGCTCTCACCCACTTTGGCAACTGGGGGACTCCCAATGGGTCCATGTAAAAGCCCATTCAAAATCCTCTGGGATGCAGAATGTGATTTTTCTCTATATAAAGTTCTCAGACTGCATTTTCCAAGGGCTGTGGCTGGGTGGGTAGGGGTGCTTTCTGGCCTAGAGGGGAGTTCCTCTTCCCCCACCTCTTCCATGAACCCCTTGGGATGACAGCATCACTTGGAGATTGTGGCGCCTGGGTGCATCTGCATGCAAGCACGAAGGCTGGGACATGGAGCCAGCCTGGGACTATAAAACAGTGACCTCTTGCAGAGAGGGTGAGGGTTTTGTGGGAGACAAGGAGAAAGGTAGGACAGTGCAAAAGATGATTAAGGGTTGACTATAAGAAATGCATTATTTATGACATTGGGGAAGATTATATGTTGGCTTGAGAATGGTGAAGGTGATGGCACTAGGCACAATGCTGGGTTTTCTAATGCTTGTGACCATGGTGGGGAGTATAATGAAGGTGATGGTGGTGATGAAAGTAATGGTGATGATGCTGACAATGTTGATAACAGTAATACTGGTGATGATGACAATGAGAAAAAGTATGATGGTGATGGTGATGGTGATGATGATGGTGGTAACGGTGGTGATGATGGTGACAGTAGTGATGATGATGGCAGTGGTGGTAATAGTGTTGGTAATGATGGTACTGGTAGTGATAATGGTGATGATGATGATGGTTTTAATGATAGTGTTGGTGATGATGGTGATGGTAGTGATGATGGCGTTGGTGGTGTTGATAATAGTGATGCTGATGATGGTGCTGATGGTGGTGATGGTGTTAGTGATGGTGTTGGTGATTATGGTAATGGTAGTGATGATGGTGATGGTGGTGTTGATGATAGTGTTGCTGATGATGGTGCTGATGGTGTTAGTGATGGTGTTAGTGATGATGGTAATGGTAGTGATACTGGTGATGGTGTTAGTGATGGTATTGGTGATGATGGTGATGGTAGTGATGATGGTGACGGTGGTGATCGTAGTGATGCTGATGATGGTGCTGATGGTGGTGATGGTGTTAGTGATGGTGTTGGTGATGGTAGTGATGATGGTGATGGGGGTGGTGGTGATGGTGATGCTAATAATGATGGTGCTGTGATGGTGATGGTGGTGAGGGTGTTACTGATGGCGCTGGTGATGGTAGTGGTGATGGTGATGGTGGAAATGGTGGTGGTGATGGTGGTGATGATGATGATGGTGGTGATAGTGATGGTGCTGATAGTGATGGTGGTCATGGTGATGGTGATGATGGTGGTGATGATGGTCACAAGGTTGTGGTGACAGTGATGGCCCTGGTGGTGATATTGGTAATACAGGTAGTGGGTGATGATGTTGATAGTGGTGATGGTGATGATGGAAGTTTTAGTGGATAATGGTGGTCACATTAGTGGACGTCAGTAGAGTGGTGATGGAGATTATAGGGATGGTATTGATTATGGCCTCATCGATAATGGTGTCAGTGGTGGCCATATGGGCAATGGTGACCCTAGAGATGTGGTATGGTGACAATGACATGGTGAAAGTGCTGGAGCCTTCTAGGGTGGTTCCTTCTCAGTCAATGCCTTGGCTTTCCTGTGGCAGGGAGGAGGAGCAGGCTGGTTCTCTTATCCCTCCCTTTCTCACTCTGGATCTGCTTCCATCTCATACTGCTGTGGCCCCTCCAGGTATGAAACGAAGGTGATGGGCTACAACCTCATGCAGGCCATGCGCTTTGCGGTGGAGGAGATCAACAATGACAGCAGCCTGCTGCCTGATGTGCTGCTAGGCTATGAGATGGTGGATGTGTGCTACATCTCCAACAACGTCCAGCCGGTGCTCTACTTCCTGGCACAGGATAACAACCTCCTTCCCATCCATGAGGACTACAGTAACTACATGCCCCGTGTGGTGGCTGTCATTGGCCCTGACAACTCCGACGCTGTCATGACTGTGGCCAACTTCCTCTCCCTCTTTCTTCTTCCACAGGTGAGGCTCCTGGGCCCTGGGGAGTGGGGCAGAGGAGTGGCTGTCTATAGGCCTCAGAGGCCACTTCTTCCAACAATCATGGGAGGTGGTGATAGGACCAGAAGCAGGGTCAGGGCATCAGCCCAAATCTTGAGAAGACAGCCCAGCTTATGGAGTAAGGGCTCAGGCTTTGGAAGTGGGCAGATCTGGTTGTGCAACTTGGCACCGAGTCTTGGCCACAGTGAAGCCTTTGGCAAATCTCTTAACTCTTCTAGGCCTCAATTTCCTCACCTGTAAAGTGGGATGATAAGCGTTCCATCCCAGGACTATCTGAAGATTAGTGTTTCAATCTGTGTAAATTTCGAGCACACAGTAGGTAGTAAATAATGTTGTTTTATAAAGCATCTTACACAGGAATAAAAACTTGGAGTGCTTAGTATTATTCTGCACAGTTGCCTAGCACAAGGTCTGCCTCACAGTAGGTCCTCACGAAAGAGTGATTTGTATTACGACTATTATTATAACTATTATCATAATCATGATTGAAAGTGGCAAGTGCAGTACTGGTACAGGCTACATGTTCATTAAAGATCAGCTAGCAAAAAACTTGGCACACAGTTAGATAGTCACGAATATTGTGATTGCTACTGTTTAATGTTAGTACTTTTACATGAAGCATCTAGCTGAGGACTAAATTCATTCTTTCATTCATGTAACAGATATTTATTGAGCACCTACTATGTGCCAGGTACTGTTGTAGGTGCTGGGGTACAGCTAGCAACAACATAGAAATCATTGCCTTCATGGAGCTTCTATTCTAGTGGGGACAGACAGAAAATAAGTGTAAACAATAGGTGATGCAGGATGTTAGAGGTGAGAAGTGCAATGAATAAAATAAAAATGTGGGGGCTCTGTCACGTCAGTGGAAAGGAGGGGCTGGTAGAGGGAGATTGCAATTTTCAACAGGGTGGTCAGGTGGGTCTCACTGGCAATTGGGCAAAGACTTGAGGGAGGTGAAGGAGTGAGGGAGCCATGAGAGACCTAGGAGAAGAACATTCCAGGAAGAGGGGTTAGCAAGTGCCAAGGCCAGGAGGTGCCTGGTATGTTTGTGGAACTAGATGAGCACAAATGGAGCCAGAGGGAGAGAAGAAGGAGATGAAATCAGACAGATGAGAGCTGTGCAGATAAATGATTGAGCGCTTAGGGGCTATTCAAGGACTCTGGCTTTTCCTGGGTGACGTTAGGAGCTATTGAGGAGTTCTGAGAAGAGGAGTAAAGTGACCTGATGTGTGTGTGAGCAGGTTCACTGGGCTGCCATGTTAAGCTTAGACTGCAGGGGAAAGGTGGGTGGGTAATGTTGCAGTGCAGGCCCGGGATGATGGTGGCTGGACAGGAGGGAGCGGGGAGCTGGTAGGCACTGGATGGATATATTTTAAAGGTAGAGCCAAGAGGATTTGCTGACAGATCCAGTGTGGCCTGTGTGCGAAAGAAGAGTCAAGGACAACTCCAGAGTTTTTGGCCTGAGTCACTGGAACGATGGACTCATCAACCAAGATGGGGGAGGATGTGGATGGAATGGGCTCGGAGGAGAACAAAGGTTCAGTTACGATTTGTGAAGTTTGAGACGTCAGACAGGCAGTTGTGGTATGCATCTGAAGTTCAAGAGAGAAGTCCAGGCCAGGGCTATCCACTGGGAGTTGTTGGCATGGAAATGGGATATAAAGCCATGAGGCTGGATAGGACCACCAAGGGAGGGGGAGAGCAGCTGGAGAAGAGGCAGGGACCGAAGCCTGAGCCCAGGGTCCTTCAAGGTTAAGAGGTCATAGAGAAGAGAAGGAACCAGGAAAGGAGATGGAACACCCAGTGAGTTGGGAAGAAAACCATGGAGCCCCGGAGGCAGAAGGAAGAAATGTGGCTGGTTGCTGAGCCTGATGGTGATGAGGGGGAGGAGGAAAGCGCTGTTCCCAGTAAGAGTTTCTAGGTGATGGGGATGATGGCTATGTCATTTACCTAGCCCAGGATGTGGTTCTCACTAAAAGCCAGTGTGCTGATGACTATGAGGATGATGGTATATGTGGCTTGGCCCAGGCCGTGGTACACAGTAGGTGCTCAATAATCATGATGAGGCTGAGGTAAGGCACCTGGCCTAGGGCCTGGCACACAGTAGGTTCTTATTGCATGGGGCTACCTGGGGACCATGATGATTGACGATGGTGTAAACCACCTACCCCTGGGGTGACTTGCACTAGGTGCTTCCCAAATGATGATGGTGGATACAGCCCTGGGGTGAGGGCAGAGCACCCAGTGGGGCACTCGCTCATGCCACGGCCACTCCCCTCACAGATCACCTATAGTGCCATCAGCGATGGGCTGCGAGACAAGGTGCGCTTCCCGGCCTTGCTGCGCACCACACCCAGCGCCGACCACCACATCGAGGCCATGGTGCAGCTGATGCTGCACTTCCGCTGGAACTGGATCATCGTGCTGGTGAGCAGCGACACCTATGGCCGTGACAATGGCCAGCTGCTTGGCAATCGCCTGGCCCGGGGTGACATCTGCATCGCCTTCCAGGAGACACTGCCCACAATGCAGCCCAACCAGAACATGACGTCAGAGGAGCGCCAGCGCCTGGTGACCATCGTGGACAAGCTGCAGCAGAGCACGGCACGCGTCGTGGTCGTGTTCTCACCCGACCTGACCCTGTACAACTTCTTCAATGAGGTGCTGCGCCAGAACTTCACGGGTGCCGTGTGGATCGCCTCTGAGTCCTGGGCCATCGACCCGGTCCTGCACAACCTCACAGAGCTGCGCCACATAGGCACCTTCCTGGGCATCACCATCCAGAGCGTGCCCATCCCGGGCTTCAGTGAGTTCCGTGTGCGAGGCCCACAGGCTGGGCCGTCACCCCTCAGCAGGACCAGCCAGAGGTCTACCTGCAACCAAGAGTGTGACAACTGCCTGAATGGCACCTTGTCCTTCAACACTGTTCTCAGGCTCTCTGGGGAGCGTGTCGTCTACAGCGTGTACTCTGCGGTCTATGCCGTGGCCCACGCCCTGCACAGCCTCCTCGGCTGTGACCATGGCACCTGTACCAAGAGGGAGGTCTACCCCTGGCAGGTGAGGGGGTGGCTGCCATAGAGACTGCAGGGCACCTCCATCCTCCTCTCTTGGGGTTCTGGGCAAATGGGTGTGAAAGGGCACGGGTATCCCATTCTTCCAGACACATAGCACTAGTCCTTCCTGGTGCCAAAACAAAATTGCTTTTTAAATTAATTTAATGCTCACCATTCAAGATAGTAGTCTGTTCTTGGACATTCAGGTGGAATTCACCAGAAGGAAATCCCACAGGCAGTGGGAACCACAGCCCCGCCCCCCCACCTCCCCACCGACCAAGTCTCTCCAGGGTTGAGAGCCTGGGACGGGCTTGTGTTTTCCTGTGGACCCTCTAAGGCCTTGCATTGCTTTTATGGATCTTCTCATTACCCTCGTTCTCTATCACCCTGGTTCAGACATAGACTTTAAATCTGTTCTTCTGGCTTAACACACACATCCACATCCATAGTAACACACAGAAACACCCCACCACGAAGCCTTCTGGGATATAGAAGGCTTCACTGAGGATCAGAGGAGCAGAGGGGATTTACATTAGAGATGCGCACTTTATACTTTGCTATTGGAGATCTCTGTTCTTAAACGGTTCCTTGGCTTTTTCACAGTTTGGGGCCAGCCTCCCACCCTGTTGCTTAGCCACTTTCCTAAACCCTGCCCATCTCCCCTCTTCGTTCTCCCCTTTCGCTCACTTGCTAGATCCCTCTCCCATCTTCAAATAACTGTTCACTTCTTTAACAGAACAAATTAGTTTGCTCTGAAGAAATTCTCTTTCTCATTCTATTTAATTGTACCTCTCTATCCCATAATCTCAGATCCTAACCTTGCAACCATAAACACTTTTCTTTTAAAAGATTGCAGTCATTCTTTAAAAGGAATTCTGGTGTCAGTTGGTAAAAATACTGCCTATTGTTATATGTCCTGTTACATTAATAATATACATAATTATCATGGGTGCTTTACTGTTGAGTGCCTACTAGGCACTCAATGGCTAGTATACATCGCATCTAACTCATGACTCTCCTGTGAGGATAATCTACAGGTAGAAAAACTGAGGGACAGGAAGTCAAAGTGACTAGCCCGTGATCACTCAATGGTAAGTGGTGGACCCTGGTTTTGAACTCAGGTCTGGCCTATTCTGCTGCGGTTTTCCCGCCTCACCTTCCAGGCATCCTCCCAGCTGCAACTGGAAGGAGCTATGATGAAAGACAGTTGACAGCAGAGACCAAAGGGCACCAGTCATAGCAACCAGGATGTCCCATCCCTTTTGTTGAGCACCTACTATGTGCCAGGCCTGGGGGACCACCAACCCAGGGGGAGATGAGGACAGTTAAGAAGATCTGTCTACCAAGTGTAGCAGGAAGTCAAAATTGCAGCTGTGCATGGAGCAGGGGCATCATCATGGTGGGAGAAGGTCAGGGAAGGCAGGACTGAAGTAGGGAGTGAACAGACACTGGACCTTCCAGGAGGAGAGTGGGAGAGTGGTGGCCTGGCCACGTGGTCAGGCTCGAGTGGCGAAGACTGAGAGGTGACCCGAACTGCAGGTGATACTGGAGGACATCCAGTGCCAGGTGAAGGAGAGGGGGCTTTGTCTAGAGGCAGCAGGAGTTCATAGAGCATTCCAAGCACTGAGATGACGTTCTTGAGACAGCCCTACAAGCCAATTTAGAGCTGGGGTGGGGGATGATGCAGTCAAGTAGCAGGGAGCCCAGCCCACCCTACGTAGGCTTCACCCAGGGTCTCCGCTGGCATAAACAGAGTCCTTGTGTGAATTAGAAAATGATGCCCTTTTGTGCAGACAAGTTAGACCAAGATGCTCTTTGGCTTCAGATGGACGCAGACCTGTAGCAAGCGCATGGCTTGGTGACCTGAGTCGGCTGGACTCCAACTGTTCCTCCCAGTTGTCCTAACTGGACCCATTCTTGCAGGGCACAACCTGCAAAATGGTATGTGGTGTCCTTACTACCTCCCACCCTCCTTGCCAGGTCACACCACGACACTCTGTTTATTTTTGTCGTAACAGGTGTCCTAAGTTGTGACTGTGTTGATATCCTTTGTTTGTTTATTGATTATTCCCCACACCTCCCAAACAGAGGCCAGTGAGAGCAGGGACCCTGTCAATCCTTTCCAACGCTGTATCCCAAGTTGCTGGCACTGGTCTGGCTTGGCGTTGCTTCTCAGTGAATATTGAATGAATGAATGAATGAATGAATGGGTACTTATGTGCCAGACACTGTGTTCACCTCTTTACATGAATTCTCAGTCATGCCCAGACAGACACTGTTGAGCAGATACTGTTATTACTACGTGGGTGCTCTCCCGTACACAGGTGAAACTGAGGTTTAAAGAGGTGACAGGCACCCAGCTAGGGAGTGGCCAGGGGTGGTGATGAAATAGTGCTGGAGTAGTGGGGATGGGCACCGCTATGAGAGGCGAGGCAGAGAGAGAGAGGCCTCAGGGGTGATGAGAAGAGCTGGAGATGACACTGGGTGGATGTGCTGCCCGTGGTGATGGTGGTGGTGGGATCAGATCAGTGGGAGTTTGGGTAAATCCAGGCTGGCAAATTTGTGGCCATCCCAGCAAAAATGCTCAGTAGATTAGCAGGGTGTGGTGGCTCACACCTGTAATCCCAGCACTTTGGGAGGCCAAGGCAGATGAATCAAGAGGTCAGGAGTTCGAGACCAATCTGGCCAACTTGGTGAAACCCTGTCTCTACTAAAAATACAAAAAAATTAGCTGGGCATAGTGGAGGGCACCTGTAATTCCAACTGCTCAGGAGGCTGAGGCAGGAGAATTGCTTGAACCCAGGAGATGGACATTGTAGTGAGCTGAGATCGCACTTCTGCACTCCAGCCTGGGCGAGAGAGTGAGACTCCGTCTTTAAAAAAAAAAAAAAATTCAGCCAGTCGTTGAATCATAGAGGGTCAGGGTTGCGAGGTCTTCTCAGGTTCCGGTCCAATCCTTTTATTTCACAAATGGGGCCCTTGGCGGTGGTCTGGCTCTTCCCCACACACCTCTCTCCACCCCTCTCCACCCCTCGGGCATCTTGGATATGGCCCACCTGTTCGTACGTTGTGAAGCAGGTGGCAGTGAGCTGGGCAGAGCTTGGCAATCAGACCTGGAATGGAATCCCAGTGCTGCCACTACTAGCTGTGCAAACCTGTGCAAATTTAATATCTCTGAGCCTTGGTTTTCTCATCTGTTAAGTGGAAGGAATCATATGTACCCTGTTGAGTTATTGAGGGGATTTGCAATCATGATGCAAATTACCTGGGGCAGCTAAGAGGCTGAATATACTCTTCTTCTTCTCTGGCACCAAGTGCTGGTCTCAGGAGAGAGTGCGGGGTTGGAGAGGTGGACTTGAGTCTGCCTTAAATGTACAGCTTATGCTGGGGTAGGGGTGGGGCTATATGGGGAAGGGGAAACAGGGTTCAGCCTGATGAGGGAACCCCAAGGTGCCCAAGTCCCTGCCAATAATAGTCTAGGCTCCCACCCACTCAGGACAATTACAAGGCCAGTGCTTTCTGACCCCTTGGGGGTGATATCTTGGATCCCTCCAGTCCCAGGTGCTCAATGCTGCTTGGGCAGGTCACTACAGAGGTGCAACATGGGCATCCAGGACCTGACTCCTAGGGGCCTCCGCCATCCTGATCCTCATCCTCAGGCCGACCACCTGGTTGGAGCCTCCTTCTTCTTGGCGTGAAGGACCATTGCCCTTGGGCCTAGCAACCTGTGCTGATTCCAAAGAGTCTTTCTGAGTCAGGACCTCACCTGCTGGGCAGGGAAGGGAGAAGGCCAGGACCAGACTCCCTTGGCTACCTGTCTGTCTGTGTGTCTGTCAGTCCTTGAGGCAGGTGAGCCCTAAAGGTGTAGCCCAATGGACACTCCCATTTATAGAGGGAAAATCTAGGAGCCAGGTCCATGGGATATTTGAGCTGGAAGTCCTTTCAGGGTTAGCCCAGCAAGGTTCAGAAACTTGCTTAGAGTCACACAGCAAATTGTGGACAGAGCTGGGACTGGACTTTAGGTTGAAGGATGCCCACTTCAAAGCGTGCTCTAGTTTGTTCCAGCTGCTGCCTACTGAGAGTGATGGGGTGCTGGGGGTGGGGGTGGGGAGAGACTGGAATGAGAGCTGACGCTAAGGTCTGGGGAGGCAGGAAGGACCCAGGGATCAGGGGAGATCCCAAGTGACCTTTGCAGGTGACAGAGACAGTGGACTCTGTACCTCATCTCATGTGTTGGGTTCCAGAGGGATGACTGAGGTGACTCCCAGGGAAAAGGAATTGTATCAGCATCTTGGTAGGAGTGATTCCTGTCTCGGGCTCTGCTCTAAGTCCCTAACATAGATGAACTTATTTTTTGCTTCCAAGCCCAGAAGATAGAGTTTTTATTGCTCCTACTTTGCAGAAGAGGAAACGGGTTCAGAGAGGTTAAGCAACAGGCCCAAGGACTCACAGCAAGAGGCAGAGCTGAGGCCTGAACCCAGATGTATCTGATTCCAGAGCAGAGCTCTCAGCCACTGACTCCTAAACTGCCACCTTTTTGGAGATTTATTGCCTCCATATTACAGAGTTGGAAATCAAGGCTAGTGGAATGGTAGAATCTTGCCCAGGTCCAGGAAAAATTCTGGCTCGGTTCTGATGCTAGCTCCACTTCCCTTCCCTCTGACACTGCCAGCTGCTTGAGAAGATCTGGAAGGTCAACTTCACTCTCCTGGACCACCAACTCTTCTTCGACCCGCAAGGGGACATGGCTCTGCACTTGGAGATTGTCCAGTGGCAATGGGACCTGAGCCAGAATCCCTTCCAGAGCGTTGCCTCCTACTACCCCCTGCAGCGACAGCTGAAGACAATCCAAGACATCTCCTGGCACACCATCAACAACACGGTCAGCCAGGGGGCCTGGTGGGTGGGCAGACCTGGGGCGGGGCCTGGTGGGTGGGCAGACCTGGAGCGGGGCCTGGCTGGCGGGCGGGGCCTGGCGGGCGGGCAGGGCCTGGCGGGGCCTGGTGGGTGGGCAGGCCTGGGGCGGCCTGGGGCTCATGATGGAGTTGCTAGGGCTGTTTTCATTATGGACAGAGCTTGGAGATTCTTTATCAATTGCTGGGAGATTCTTTATCAATTGGTGGGGGGATGTCTATTTGTGGGTGTATAGTCTGGGGTCCTTTCATTCCCCCATTCATTGGGAACTGTGTCTGTTCAGAGCTTTCTAATTTCCCAGGAAGAGGGGCTCAGGGGCCTCTGCAAATTAAACATTCACTGAACATGTGTGTGCCTCGCCTGGTGCTAAGGATTTCAGTTCTCACATCAACCCTGGGGCAGTGGTCCCCAACCTTTTTGGCATCAGGGACTGGTTTTGTGGAAGACAATTTTTCCACAGACTGGGAGGAGGGTAGTTTCTGGATGATTCAAGTGCATTACGCTGTGTGCTTTATCTCTATTATTATTGTAATATATAATTGTAATATATAATGAAATAATTGTACAACTCACCATAATGTAGTATTAATGGGAGCCCTGAGCTTGTTTTCCTGCAACTAGAAGATCCCATCTGGGGGTGATGGGAGACAGTGACAGATCATCAGGCATTAGATTCTCATAAGGAGCACACAACCTGGTCCCTCACATGCACAGTTCACAATAGGGTTTGTGCTCCTGTGAGAATCTAATGCAGAGGTTGATCTGACAGGAGGTGGAGCTCAGGCGGTAATGCAAGCGATGGGGAGCAGTTGTAAATATAGATGAAGCTCTGCTCTCGCTCACCTACTGCTCACCTCCTGCTTCGTGGCCAGTTTCCTAACAGGCCACAGACTGGTACTGGCCTGTGTCCCAGGGATTAGGGACCTCTGCTTTATTAATAACTGCTAGGATCTCTATTCGTGGGTATATGGTCTGGGGTCCTGTCCTTCCCGCATTGATTGGGAACTATGCATGTTCAGGGCTTTCCAGCTCCCCAGGAAGAGGGGTTCAGAGACCTCTGCAAATTAAGCACTCACTGGACATGTGTGTGCCAGGCCTGGTGCTAAGGGCTTCAATTCTCATATCAACCCTAGGGGATAAATACTACCATTCTCTCCATTTTATAGGTTAGGAAACTGAAGGCATTGAGAGGTTGTGTGACCTGTCTGAGACCACACAGTTAGTCTGTGGTGGAGGTTCTCTATATACAGCATACAGCTAGTCTATGGTGGAGGTTCTCTATATACAGCATTCAGGCTAAAGCCTGTGATATGGCTTGGCTCTGTGTCCCCACCCAAATCCCCACATGTTGTGAGAGTGACCCAGTGGGAGATAATTGAATCATGGGGGTGGGTCTTTCCTGTGCTGTTCTCCTGATAGCAGATAAGTCTCACAAGATCTGATGGTTTTAAAAATGGGAGTTTCCCTGCACAAGCTCTCTCTGACTGCTGCCATCCATGTAAGACATGACTTGCTTCTCCTTGCCTTCCGCCTTGATTGTGAGGCCTCCCCAGCCCCATGGAACTGTAAGTCCATTAAACCTCTTTCTTTTGTAAATTGTCCAGTCTTGGGTGTGTCCTTATCAGCAGCTTGAAAGTGCACTAATACAGCCTGTCATTGGATGCTCTTGTTTTAGTATGGTAGCTATGCCTTCAACTGAGTCTGACATCTGTCAATCTAAAGATCCATTATTTTACCCTCTTTAGAGAATAGACCATCAGAATTCTGCTGGAGTAGGAAGGGATAGAGACCTACCTTGTGGAGTTGGGGAGGGGATCTAGGGATTGAAAAGCTTCTGGAAGAGCCTTCATCACTCTCCTTTGCTAATACCCTGCACCCTCTTCCCCCCAATCCCCAACAGCACACTCTATCCGCAGTTGGAGAGGTACCTCATGCTGTGCGTTTCTGAGTGCCTTGAGGATTTTTGTGGAGTATATTAGGGTGGTGTCTGTGTTAGTTTCCTGGGGCTGCCATAACAAAGTATCACAGACTGAGGTGGGTAGGGAGCTTAAACAGATGAAATTTATTGTCTCACAGTTCTGGAGGCTGGAAGTCCAAGATCAAGGTGTCAGCAGGGCTGGCTCCTTCTGAGAGCTGTGTGGTAGAATATGTTCCAGGCCTCTCCCCCAGCTCCTGGTGGTTTGCTGGCACTCGTTGATATTCCTTGACTGTAGATGCACCACCTGTATTAGTCCGCTCTTGAATTGTTACAAAGAAATGCTAGAGACTGGGTAATTAGAAAAGAGGTTGAATGGGCATACGGTTCTGCAGGCTGTACAGGAAGCATGATGCTGGCATCTGCTCAGCTTGTGGGGAGGCCTTAGGAAACTTACAGTCATGGTGGGAGGCAAAGGGGGAGCCAGCTTTTCACATGGCTGGAGCAGCAAGAGAGAGTGAAGGAGGAGGTATCACACACATTTAAACGACCACATCTCACAAGAACTCACTCACAGTCAGGAGGAGAGTGCCAAGAGGTTAGTACTAAACCATTCTTGAGAACTCTATCCCCATGATCCCATCACCTCCCAATCACCTCCCACCAGGACTCACCTCCAACATTGGGGATTACAACTGGACATGAAATTTGGGTGGGGACACAGATCCAAACCATATCACCACCCCATCTCTGCTTTCACCTTCAGGTGGTGTTCTCCATGTGTCTGTCTCCAAATTCATCCCTTTTATGAGAACACCACTCATATGAGATTAGGGACCAACCCTCCTCCAGGATGACTTCATCTTAACTAATTATATGACTATGTTCCTGCAATGACCCTATTTCTGAATAAGGTCACATTCTGGAGTCCTGGGGACTAGGTCTTCAAGCAGGATATAGTTCAGCCCATAACACTGTCTTAACTTGGGTTTCTCCCAGAAAGCAGTGCCTGAGATAAGGGTTTATGTGCAGAAGATTTATTCCAGGACATGATACATGGACAGGAACAGGAGTGGGAGACTGGGGAGAGTTCCACAGGGAAGAGGGAAAGTTGGTGCAAGAGAACAACCTCAAGCCAGACACTACTCTGAACAACTGGAGGTCAATCTTACTGGGACCTCCCGAAGAGCCACCTTAGCATTGTCTCCCAGAGGAGGGTGGCAGTAGTCCACTAGCTCCCATCGCCTGGTGGTCGGGGGTTGCTCTGTGGGGTGTTAGCTCCAGAGGTCTCCCATGGGCATTTCATACGGCAGCCTTAGGGCAGAACACAAGACAGAGCTGTGTAGCCGAGGCCAGGTGCTAACAAATGGCATTTCCTTGAAATTGGTGACTGCAGCAATGGCTGGAGTAAACAGTGGGTAGAGAAAATATGAGGCAGGCCACAGAGAGGTCCGTTTCTTGTTCCACTCAGTGGCTTTCCTTGAGCCTGGGGAGTCACAGACTTTTTAGACTTTTTAGAGCAGTAGCCAGTTCAGCCTCTAACAGAGAGCTGTTTGGTGGACTCAGCCACAGCCCAAGGTTGTCACTGATATTCATCTCTCTCTTCCACCGACCGTTCTGGATTTCTTCACTCCCAGCCAGCATTTGGCTACTCTCAGTCACTTGCCTGGGTGGTGATCCAGACCTACCTCCCCAAGGTGTCTGGGCCCTTAGTTGCCTTGCCTTTCTGGGCTGTGCCTGCTGCAGATCCCCACCAGCAGGTGCACTGGGATTGAAGCACCCAGGGTTGCCAGACCTACTCCTTGGGTGCCGGACCTACTCCTTCCTACTCCACTCGTGTAGCAACCACCTCAGCTCCACCCACAAATCCAGGTCAGTTACCTCTTCCTTTCTTGGCCTTCTCATTCACTGGCATGAGGACCCCAAAATGACCACATGGTAATCATAGAGCCCTATAGTGTCTGCTGGTGGAAGTATTCCCCCTTTGGGAACCAGAATCTCTATTCCAGCAAAGTCTAAGATTGTAGAGAGGAGAAGCACCAATGCTGCAATGGGCCCATGAGAATAATGGTGCATGTAGCCAATCTTTCTGGTTGCTGGATACACATATTCTAGCTGTTGGGGCCACAACATTATACACAAGCCATTCATTCAAAACTTCATCTTAAAGGGCAGTGTCCCCACCTTGCAGGGCATCCTGAAGACGGTACCTTAGCTGAACTTTTAGTATGCCATTTCATCTCCTGGTTAGATAGGATACTTCTGGGTAATGTGGTATATGTTAGGATCAGTGGAGCCTGTGATCACGTG
Source organism: Rhinopithecus roxellana (assembly GCF_007565055.1). Classification (NCBI taxonomy): domain Eukaryota; kingdom Metazoa; phylum Chordata; class Mammalia; order Primates; family Cercopithecidae; genus Rhinopithecus; species Rhinopithecus roxellana. The sequence continues at coordinate 7,894,275 of NC_044560.1, read as the reverse complement.
CCCATGCCACACCCCTTTACCATGAAGTTGACTCCTGATCTGAGGTGATATGGTATCCTGCATTAGTAGTTCATTCGCTCTGGAAGCCCTCAGAAGGCGATGCTGCACTGAAATCAAGGAAGGAAAATTCTTATGAGGTTGAAACACTGCTTCTTCCAGAAAGAAAAGGATCTGATGTAATAGATCTTTCAGCAGTTGGTTGGCTGGTCTCTTTGAAGAATTGTGCCAAGTCAAGGGCTCAACGTGGGTCTCTGATGCTGGAATGTTAGGTGTTCTGCAATGGCAGTAACTAGGTCAGCCATGATGAGAGGAAGCTCAAGTGAGAGGAAGCTCAAGCTATTGGGTTCATACCCATAGCCTCCATCCCTGACATCATGGCTACTCTGTGCGGGCCTTGGGGTGGCTGAGGACAGAAGCCAGCTGACCTCCGTTGGACAAATCCTCCTCTTCCTCCTCCTCCTCCTCCTCCTTCTCATTCTCCTTCTCCCTCTCCCCCTCCCCTTCCTCCTCCTCCTCCTCTTCCTCCTCCGTCCTCTTCCTCCTCCTTCCTCTTCCTCTTCCCCTGCTGCTGCTGCTGCTGCTGCTGCTGCTTCTTCTTTCTTCTTCTTCTTCTTCTTCTTCTTCTTCTTCTTCTTCTTCTTCTTCTTCTTCTTCTTCTTCTTCTTCTTCTCCTTCTTCTTTTTCTTCTTTTTCTGAGACAGTCTCGTTCTGTTGCCCAGGCTGGAGTGCAGTGGCGCAATCTTGGCTCACTGCAACCTCCGCCCCCAGGAATCAAGTGATTCTCCTGCCTCAGTCTCCCAAGTAGCTGGGATTATAGAAGTGCACTACCATACCTGACTAATTTTTGTGTTTTTAGTTGAGAAACAGTTTCGCCATGTTGGCCACATTGGACTGGAACTCCTGACCTCAATTGATCTTCTGACCTCGGTCTCCCAAATTGCTGAGATTACAAACATGAGCCACAGTGCCTGGCTGGGACAAGTCAACCTTTCAATCTGGTTTCTTTTACTTTGTGTTTGCTCTCTGGTTTGCATTAACATGAGACACAGAGATCTTCATGCTTTGTGCTCACTCTCATGGATCCATTCATATACCTTTCCCCAAGCAACCTTGTCTCTATTCTTCCACTCTTGTTCCTTCCAGGGCCCTGAACAACCAGCCAAGCCATTCCATATGTCCAGGATCTCAGGAATATCCATCCTTCCGGACATCTCTCCATCCACACAAAGCAAACAACCAAGTGTTCTGCTTGCACATCTCTACATACAAGCAGTATCTCCCATCATTGCTGTCCTTCAGGATTCACTCTGAAAAAAGCTTTGTATCCCTGAAAAAAGCTTAGTATGGCAGCAGTCCACTGTCAGCTTACATTAACATATCAAACCAACCTACTTGTGAATCATTCCTGAGTGTTCTTCTCTATTTGTCATAAAGAATCTCTCCATGAGGTCTTATGTGTGATTTGAGGGAGAGGCATTTGTTATAAGATAAATAGATATAGGAGTCACAATAATTGATTTAAGAAATTTACTTGGACCCACTGGTGCTTCTTGGATACCATTTCCCTTATATGAAGACTTGTTTTTATTCCTTCCTCTCTATAAGACTCTGTGAATCTGATAGTCGCTTGATGTCCTGGGGTCAGATACTCAATTTCCATAATGGCCCAGCAGGACTCCAAGAGTTGATTTTCAAGTAGTGAGTAGCATGTTGTGTAGAAGGCATGGCATTGTTGCATCTCTCTCTTAGGGCTTGCCAATTCTTATAAGCATAGATAACTCAAACATCATCACATCTCCTTGATCATGTGGCCCCAGTGGCAGGATCGCTTACACAGAAGCCAGGGTCTTCTTCAGAGTCATTCTCTGGACCTGTTACCTTCTGCCTTGAAACTGAAAGCCTTCTGTATCACCTGATAAATGGGTTGGAGCAGTATTTCCAGGAGCAATTTATGTTGTCCCTCAAATCTAAAGAGGTTCACAAAGTGCCACACTTTCATGGTACCAGGTGTAGGGTCGATGACTTGTCTATTATCTTAGAATGGATGTCCTGGCATTCTCTGTACCATTGGCCTCCTAAAAACATCACCAATGTGACAGCACCCCCAACCCCAAGTTTTGAATCTTTGTAAGGTTTATCTCCAACCCTCTGGCATTCATAGGTCTTGCTTGGATATAAAAGTGCTTGCTACTTTCTACTAACCAGGTCCAATTACCATGGTGTCATGAATATCATAGACCTGCATGATATTCTGCAGAATGTCAAGATGAACAACTTCCCTGTGGACTATGCTGAGATCGAGAGTGAAAGAGTAAATTCTGTGATAAGATAGTGAATGCTAGTGATTAGATAAGATAGTGAGTGTTAATGATAGAACATGTTTCTTCTTTTTAAACACAGATGTTTATAATAATAAATTTCCCTCTTAAGTATTGTTTTCACTGTACCCCATTAATTTTGGTACATTTTTAAAATGTTTTATTTTTGTGATAAAAGACATATAACATTTACCAATTTATTTTTAAGCATACATTTCAGTAATGTTAAGTATATTCACGTTTTTGTGCAGCAAATCTCTAGAACTTTTTCATTTTGCAAATTTCTAACTATTCCCATTGAGCAACTCCGCATTTCTCCCTTCCTCCAGCCTCTGGCAACCATCCTTCTACTTTCTGTTTCTATGAGTTTGACTACCTTAGATACCTCATATAAGTAGAATCATATAGTATTTGTCTTTTTGTGGGGTTATGTTGTGTTTTCATTTTCATTAATTTCAAGGTATTTTCTAATTTCCCTTGTGAATACTACTTTGACCTATTGTTATTCAAGGGTATGTTGTTTAATTTCCACATATCTATGAATTCCCCAAATTTCCTTCTGTTATTGATTTCTATTTCATTCGATTGTTGTTGGAGAACATACCTGTTACTATTGCAGTCCTTTCAAGTTTATTAAAACTATGTTTACTATTTGCTATAAATAAATAGCAATGGTGTCAGAGGCCAAAATTTTCTCCAGTGTCCTTTTTTGTCTCCCATTTTATCTTTGGTTTTCCCTAGATATTCCCTTTTTTTTTTTTTTGAGGTGGAGTCTCGCTCTGTCTCCCAGGCTGGAGTGCAGTGGCGCTATCTCAGCTCACTGCAAGCTCCGCCTCCCGGGTTTACGCCATTCTTCTGCCTCAGCCTCCCGAGTAGCTGGGACTATAGGTGCCCACCACCTTGCCTGGCTAGTTTTTTTTTTTTTTTTTTTTTGTATTTTTTAGTAGAGATGGGGTGTCACCGTGTTAGCCAGGATGGTCTCGATCTCCTGACCTCATGATCTGCTCGTCTCGGCTTCCCAAAGTGCTGGGATTACAGGCTTGAGCCACCGTGCCCGGCCGATATTCCTTCTTAATTGCTGTCTCAGCCTTGCAGTTATTTCGGTTGTATCCCTTGATTGACGTGGTGGTGAGATAGAGGGGAAGTGTTCTGTAATCCTGTGATTAGGTCTCAATCTTTCAGTAAGCCTGTGCCCCAGAACTGTGAACTTCATAAGTGCTTCTCACCCCGCCCCTTTAGGTAAGACAAGAAGGCTAGAGAGGGCTGGAGTTGGGATTTCTCTTTTCCCATGTCAGTTAAGTTCTGGTAAAATTCACATCAGTTGGGTTCTGGTAAAATAGTTTCCCTTGAGGAAAGGCATTTGTTAAGCAGAACAGAATGCTCTGAGCATATTTCAAAATGGCTCCTTTCCTTATCCCCTGCTAGAAGCATGAGGGTTTTTTTTTTGCCTACAGTTTCTACCCCAAAAACATAGGTGGCTCCTAGACTTCCTCCCCTGAACATCCTGCTGGTTGGAGAGGGGAGGAGGCCCCCAGAATGTGGGAAAAGAGGACTCAGGGTCTCTTGCCCTCCCTCCTCCAGGTCCCTGTGTCCATGTGTTCCAAGAGGTGCCAGTCGGGGCAAAAGAAGAAGCCCGTGGGCGTCCATATCTGCTGCTTCGAGTGCATTGACTGCCTTCCCGGCACCTTCCTCAACCAGACTGAAGGTATGATTCGCAGGCCTAGCACTCCTGCCCTGCCCCGGCCCCACCCGTGGAGTCTCCAGGGCTTGTCTCCTTTGGCAGGGTCTCTGGAGTTCCCCCCAGGGGGTGTGAGTGTCCAAAGGCCAGGGACCAGATCTGATTCCTCTTGCATCCTCCCAATACCTAGTGTAGAGCAAAATCCTCCATACGGGCTGCTTCAGAGAGGGAGGGAGAAGGGACGGGCCAACACTCCCCCAAGCCAGACTGCAGCTGATCCCACTCCACACACACGTAGCCCGGGGTTCAGGGAGTCAGGCTGGGGAATACCCACTGGATGAATGAATGAATGATGTTTGCAATAGGAGGAGAGTTTCTGGAAGACAGGGAAGACACTATCTCATTTATCCCTCTGGCTTCCCAAGTGCCTAGCATAGCTCAAAGCATAGCCTGGTTGCTTAGTGGGTGCTTGTTGAATGACTTCCTTGATGAGAAGAATGATCATTTCTCCCCATAGAACATAAAATCTAGGAACATGCAGACAACGTCACCTCTGTCCACATTAATGTTTAGCACAGTTCACAGTTGGAGCTCAATTCTTTTCCATGACTTCATGTGAATTAAATGGATGAAGACATTTACCAATACAAGTATTTCATATGTGCCTAGCAGACCACAGGACACAGAGGAGGTGGTGAACGAGTTTGTGGAATGATTTCATTGGCCTTCCTCCCACAGTCAGTCAAAAGCAGGGAGGTGAGGGCTGGGTTTTATCCATCTCTCTGTGGCCTTCCACCCCAGGTCCCTATCACAATGGATGCTGCTCAAAAACACATGTATTGCATGCATTCTTTGAGTAAGTAGTTGAATGCCTCTCACACCAGAGGGTGAGGTCTTGGAAGGGAGGAACTATAGTTGGTAGGCTCTGGGTCAAGGAGACCTGGGTTCAAATCCTGCCTCTCTAACTTGCTGACTTTGGGCAAGTTACTTAACCTGGCTGAGCCTTGGTTTCCTCATCTGTGAAATGCAGTTGCTGTGAGGATTTGATGAGCGAATGCACATGAGAGACTTGAGGAGTATTGGCTGTGAACGCAGAGGTGGCCCTTGGTGCTCTCTCTCCATCCCCGGGGCCTGGCCCTGTGCAGGGCTGGGAGGATGCAGGTGCTTGGGAGACGGGCTTGGCTAATGGGAGTCGCTGTGGGCTTTTGCAGATGAATACGAATGCCAGGCCTGCCCGAGTAACGAGTGGTCCCACCAGAGAGAGGCCTCCTGCTTCAAGCGGCAGCTGGCCTTCCTGGAATGGCATGAGGCACCCACCATCGTTGTGGCCCTGCTGGCTGCCCTGGGCTTCCTCAGCACCCTGGCCATCCTGGTGATATTCTGGAGGCACTTCCAGACGCCCATGGTTCGCTCAGCTGGGGGCCCCATGTGCTTCCTGATGCTGACGCTGCTGTTGGTGGCATACGTGGTGGTCCCGGTGTACGTGGGGCCGCCCAAGGTCTCCACCTGCCTCTGCCGCCAGGTCCTCTTTCCCCTCTGCTTCACCATCTGCATCTCTTGCATCACCGTGCGCTCTTTCCAGATCGTCTGTGTCTTCAAGATGGCCAGCCGCTTCCCGCGCGCCTACAGCTACTGGGTCCGCTACCAGGGGCCCTACGTCTCTATGGCGTTTATCATGGTACTCAAAATGGTCACTATGGTGATTGGCATACTGGCCACAGGCCTCAATCCCACCACCCATGTTGACCCCGATGACCCCAAGATCATGATCGTCTCCTGCAACCCCAACTACCGCAACAGCCTGCTCTTCAACACCAGCCTGGACCTGCTGCTCTCAGTGCTGGGTTTCAGCTTCGCCTACGTGGGCAAGGAACTGCCCACCAACTACAACGAGGCCAAGTTCATCACCCTCAGCATGACCTTCTATTTCACCTCATCCGTCTCCCTCTGCACCTTCATGTCTGCCTACAACGGGGTGCTGGTCACCATCATGGACCTCTTGGTCACTGTGCTCAACCTCCTGGCCATCAGCCTGGGCTACTTCGGCCCCAAGTGCTACATGATCCTCTTCTACCCGGAGCGCAACACGCCCGCCTACTTCAACAGCATGATCCAGGGCTACACCATGAGGAGGGACTAGTGCCACCCGGTGGCGTCTGGGAGGGAGGGAGGGCCACGGCGTTGGGAGGCAGAAGCCAGATGTCTTCCCTGGCTGGCTCAACTCCAGATGGAAGCAGGGAAGCCATCCCCGACTACTCCCACCTTGCCCTGGTTAATAATTTAGCATTCCTTGGAGGTCCTTGGCATCTGGGCCATTTTTACCCACTTAGTGATGGGTGTCTTAAAACATCCACACTTCACTGATTTCCCTTGACCTATTTTACATGCCAGGCACTGCCATCTTCTAGGAAAAAAACCATCCAAGGTGACCTGTTGGTCTCCAAGGACAAAGTCTGATTTAGCAGCCTACAGCTGCCATCTGGCGGTCGCAGTGGGCACCTGCGGGTTGCAGCTCATTCCCTTACTCATGGTCAAGGCAAAGGGAGGCCTTGGGTGCGCTGGGCTGGGTGCACTGGGCTGGGTGCATTGGGCTGGGTGGGCCGGGCTGGGCCAGGGTTGGTGTGGGCGGGTGGGGCCTGCCGGTCAGCACGCGAGCTCGGATAGTGCAGCCATGGCTCCATTTGGTAGCTGTCTCACATGTCCATTTCCTTTCCTTATTCCTGAAGCACTTGGGCCCAGGTCCCTGGGTTATCTCTAAGGGATGGCCAGGCATAGCATGCTTCCCAAATGCTTGTGAATAAACCTCACTTGGGTGAAATGAATGCACTTCCTTCCTGTTTTCTGACGTCCCCTGAGAAAGAACATGTGGAATTAGGAGACCTCAGTCTTAATCCCAGTAGTACCACTTCCAAACTGTGTGACTTTGGGCCATTGTGTTGACTATGAGGGGACAACAGTTAACATTTATTGCCAAGTCCCTAGTTAAGAACTTTACTACTTTACCCATGTATTCCTCACAAAACTCTATTGGTTGTGTGCAATTATGCTCCTTATTTTACAGACAGTGGGGTGAGGGCAAGGGGAGAAAGAACTCAAAGAGGTTATGGAGCTTACCCAGAGTCATAAAGCTTGTCTGAGCACCCCCTTCCCCTCCCCAGAGCCCATTCCTGGAGCCACTGTCCTCTACAGAGTAACATTCAGGCAGCCCTGCCTGGGAGGCTCTCCCCACCACAGTGCACAGGGGGAAGGCTCAGGCTTCCCGGACAAGAAACTGTGCTATGGCAGGGGCTTCAGATTTTAAGCAGGTGGCTGGTGGGTGCAGTGACCAGAAAAGCCTTTGAGAGAAGCTGGCATTTGGAAAGAACCTTGAAGGACAGAGAAGTGTTGGAAGGCAGGACGTTTGGGTGTGTGGGGGAGGGGCAGGTGGGGACAGCAGGAGGAAAGGTGGGATGGAAGGAAGCCCAGGCAGTTCCAAGAGGAGCATGTGGCTGAGAGTGGCCAGGCTGTGAGAACCCAGCTTCGAAGGACAGCTAGGGCCAGATGTGGGGTGCCCGGCCCCGGGTGTCTGGACCTTGTCTTCTCTGGGTGGCTTCTGTCAGAATCCTGTGCACATGCTGGTTTACCCCTCTTCTGAATCACCTGGGATGCCATCTTGGCCCTTTCTGGCCACAGTGACCAGCCTCCTCTGCGGCTGGGTCCTCTTCCCACAGTCCCCAGGGCTGGCCTGGCCTAGTGGGCTGGAGACTGTTGGGCGCAGACCCCAAGGATAGACGGTCAGGGTTTTTCCAAAATGTCCCTTTTCTGTCCCATTCACTCACTTCCCAGGGGAGCCCAGAGCCTGGGCCGAGGCCCACCCCAGTCTCGAGCTTTCGGGGAGCCACTCTGCATGATCCATCCCTGGGTGCGGCTGTGTCCCGTCCCCCTTGCCCTGGGGACCAGATTTTCAGAGGCTCAGGGAGTTTTAAGCTGTTAATTCTCTTTTCTTGCATGCTTCTGATGCCTTGGTTTAATTTTTTTTTTTTTTTAAGAGATAATCACCGAATTTCTTGGTTCTGCTTCACGGACCACCATGAGAGAAGAGAATGCTGGAATCCCACTGACCTCAGAGGGCCTCTGCTCCATACCTCCTAAAGCAGCCCAGAGGCTGGGATCTTGAGCCTTTAATGTTCCCCATCCAGTGATGGGAGCCTCACCAGCACAACTGTAGTTATCAAAAAATTATTCTTAGATTGAATCAAAACCCTACTCCCTGGGATTCCAGTTTATGGACACTAGTTTTATCCTTTGGGACCATGAATTAAATCTAATTCCTAGCCTAAGCATGGTAGCTCACGCCTGTAATCTCAGCACTTTGGGAGGCCAACGTGGGAAGATTGCTTGAGGCCAGGAGTTGGAGATCAACCTGGGCAATGTAGCAAGACCCCTTCTCTACAAAAGTAAAAATTAGCTGGGCATGGTAGTGAATGCCTATAGTCCCAGCTACTCAAGAAGCTGAGGTAGGAGGATCTCTTGAGTGCACGAGTTCAAGGCTACAGTGAGCAGTGATTGTGCCACTGCGTTGCAGCCTGGGAGACAGAGCAAGATCTTGTCTCTCCCTTCCCCCCTACAAAATCGAATTCCTCTTTCTCATGATGCATTTTACACACAATAACAAAAAGAATTGCCTTTCAAGGAGCACCTGCTGTGTGCCAGGTACTTTTCACACATTATCTCCAGTTCCCACAATGGCCATGACCCATGGGTACCAGTGACGTTGGTGGACACAGGCTGATACCTCCCACACCCCTTCCCTCCGCCCTACCTGGCAGCCCCATATGGTTCCAGGGAAGATGAGGCCATCTCCTGGCTCCAAGGGGTGCAGCTGGTGACCTAGGCCGAGCAAATCAGCACTGTTCTTCCCAGTCTGCAGTGATTGGCTCAGAGGTGGGCACATGACCTTGGTTGGTCCAATCAGAGAGACTCTCAGAACTTTTGCTAGAACCAAGCTTCTTTGTAAAGGAACTTGCAAGGCTCCAGACCGAAGAGCTGGGGGCAGTTCTTGTGGGATCACGAGGCGAGTCAGCCTCAGGGGAAAGCTGAACCTTACAGAAGGCAAAGAGGAAGGATAGAAAAACTCAGCCCTTGAAAGTCTTTGTGAGCTATTGGATCTCACCTGACGGCAGCCCTGCCTCTGAAACCTTCCATTTCATGAGTCAGTTAATATTCCTCATTGCTTAAGTTAGCTTGAGTTGGATTTTCTGTCCTCTGCAACCCAAAGCATCCCTGTACTATTGTAAAGGAAACTGAAGCTCAGAGACGCTGATTAACTTGCCCAGGGTCACCCAGCTCTTAAGTGAGCGAACTAGGATTTGGGCTCAAGGGGGGATTTGGGAGGGGTTACAATAATTGGGTTTTCCTCACGTCATCTCTTCTTTGGTCTGAAGGTCCCCAGGTGCTCTTAGGACCTGATTTAGGCCATCATCCTGGTCCTCTCCTTTAGACACACTCTGATTTGCAAGCTTCTCTCTTCGACCACTTTTCGAGCTTTCCTCTCTTTGATCCCTGTCATCCTTCCCAGATCCACAGTCTCTGGCCACCTGAGTCATGTCCCCTAAACCAGTCACAGTCAGGAGCCCTCCTGCCTCAGGAACCTCCTGCGGCTCCCCAGCACCTGGACAGTAAGTCCTCATTAACGTTTTTGGTACATTATTGGAAACTGTGACTTTCGACAAAAAGACAAGGCATATAGTGAACCAATATTTTGTTCCCATCCATATTATAATGAAACAACGTTATTTGAGGACCTGCTGTAAGTCCTTTCGCTTAAAGTCGCAGTTTTGAAAAACCTATCCACGACAGCATTAAGTGAGGACTTCCTGGACAGTCATGCCTGACCTTCTATGTGTGTGGAAAGCCTCACAAAATCTGAATCCTGCTCATCTTCCCAGCCTCATCTCCTGCTTAACTCTTTTCCTTGACACTTACCACTGTCTAACGCATTATAGAGTTCACTTCTTTGTCTTTATCTCTCCCAATATACTGCAAACTCCATGACGGCAGCGAATTTTGTGCATTTTGTTTACAGATGTGTCTCAAGAGCCTAGAAAAGCACTTGGTACAGAATGGTGCTCAGTAAGTGCTGTTTGAAAGAAAGAAAGAAAGAAAGAAAGAAAGAAAGAAAGAAAGAAAGAAAGAAAGAAAGAAAGAGTGAATGAATGAGTGAAACAGAACTTTAATGGATTGTGAGGTCAGAAGCCAGGAGAACTTGCAGCAGGCCAGGAAGTAGGGAAGGTAATGGACAGAGTGAGTCTGTGAGCAAGGAGAGGGTGTTGGAGGCCAACACCTCATTCACTCATTCATTCATTTACTCACTCACTCATTCACTTATTCATTCACTTAGCACATGGCTATTGAGCAGTACTAAGGGTCAGGCCCTGTGTGGCACTGCGGGTATGCACCCAAGAGCATAGTCCCTGTTCCCAAGCAGCTCACATTCTAGTGGGGGACTCAGGACACCAGGCAGATGCTCACGACACCATGCGGTCGTCTGTGATGGGGTGGCTCATGGTGCCACAGAGACACCCAGAAAAGCTTCTTGCCTTGGGCGTTGGAGGAAGGCTCCCTGAGCATTCAGGCATCAAGTAGAGACCTGAAGAATGAATCACCGTGAGCCAAGCAAGGGAGATGTCACCAGGGGTGCACCAGACAGAGGAGTGGCCTGGCCAAGGACCCAGGGCAGGGAAACTGGGAAGGTCAGAAAAAGAGTAGGGGCTAGTGGATCTGGAGCTGGAGAGAAAGTGGGTGAGCTGGGGGAGAGGAAGACAGCGAGACAGGGAGAGGCGGGCAGGGGCAAATAGAGGGAAAGAGAGTGAGGAGGCAGGAGAGAGGGAGGAAGGGAGTTGGAGGTGGAGGCAGAAAAGGGAGAGAAGGGTATAGAAGGGAAGAGGGAGAGAAGAGGAAAAAAAGAGAGGGGAGGGGGGAGAGACAGGGGAGAGAGGAGGAGAGAGGTGAGAGGGAAGAAGGGAAGGAGGACAAAGGAGAGAAAAGGGAAGGAGAGTGCATTAGTCTGTTTTCATGTGGCTATAAGGACATACCTGAGACTGGGTAATTTATAAAGAAAAGAGGTTTAATTGGTTCACAGTTCTGCAGGCTGAACCGGAAGCATGGCAGCTTCTGCTTCTGGGGAGCCCTCAGAAAACTTCCCATCATGGCAGAAGGCAAAGGGGGAAGTGAGGTGTCTCATAGGGTGGGAGAGGGACAAGAGAGAGAGCGCGGGGAGGTGCCACACACTTTTAAACGATAAGATCTCATGAGAACTCATTCGCTATCACGAGGACAGCACCAAGGGGTTGGCACTAAATCATTCATGAGAAATCCACCCCCATGATCCAGTCACCTCCCACCAGGCCCTACTTCCAACACTGAGGATTACAATTCAACATGAGATTTGGACAGGGACACAGATCCAAACCATATCCGTCTCCTCGGGCAGGCCCATGAACACTGGATGGAGAAAAATGGCAGAAGCTTGTAGACACTCTGAGAATCTGGGGCCACCTGGACAGATGCCCATCCAGGCCCACTCCATAACCAGAAGCAACCACTCCCGCTCATCCTCTGGGACAGGAGATAAGGCCCCTTTTTCCTGGGCTTCAAATCTCCCACCTTGGGCTTCCCTAGGGGACCCTCAGACCCGCTGCCGTCTGTGGGGTGTGCGGGCTGGGGGAGAGGAGGAGGCCAGGGCACTGCCTTCCCCTTCTACAGGGAAGTGGGAAATGTGAGTTTTCCATACAATAATGGACAGGCCCATCTGCTTCCAGTTAGCAGCTCTGGGTGAGCCTAATTGTCAGATCAAACCATTAGATGTTCCATGTTAGATAAGCAGTTAGAGCAGCCCCAGTGGAGTCTGACACTTTTTGGATGGAGCCCAAGCCCTGCATCCTACCACCGCGGGGCCTGGGGTGCTAATGCAAACCAGACCCTCGTGCACAGAAGCGGGAGGATATTCACAAGTGTCAAGAAGCTTTGAAGCGCCTGGGCAGATGCAGCCCTGCCTTCTTCCCCCTGCGCCGCCGAGGAGGGGCGCGGGGGCTCCTGAAACTTAATCTTGAACGTTGAGGAGGAGGGAAGAGCCCTCAGAGGGTGGCTTCCTGACACCAGCTGTGGGTGGGGACACCCAGCAGCCCTCAGGTCGAGCCATGGCGAAGAGAAGCGGTGGAGAAGTATTGAGCTCAAAGTGGAAAGACCTCGGTTCTTACTTCCCATACCACCTGCTGCGGGTCACATGGCATGAAATAACTGATGCTACATGGCTTTGGGCAAGTGACTTCGTCTCTTAGCGCCTCAGCTTTCCCATCTGTGAAATGGGGGAACATAATCCTGCCTCACTCAAGGTGGAGAGATTTGGTTTAGATCCCTGATTTGCTACTTACTGTCTTGGACATATTTTTTTTTTTTTTTTTTTTTTTTGAGACAGGGTCTGGTTCTGTTAAGCATGCTGGAGTGCAGTGGTATGATCATGGCTCACTACAGTCTCTACCTCCTGGCTCAAGCCATCCTCCCACCTCAGCCTCCCAAGTAGCTGGGACTATAGGTGCGTGACACCTTGCCTGACTCATTTTTTTTTTTTTTTTTGGTAGAGATGGGATTTTGCCACATTGTCCAGGCTAGGACAGAATACTTAACCTGTCAGTTAAGGAATTCATCTGTTACTAACCTTATCTGTAAAACAGGGTTAATACTTGGGTTGTCATGAGCATTAAGTGAGATAATACATGTCAAGTCCTCAGAACCATACCTGGCCCAAGCACACACTGGATAGGTGTTAGCTGTTGTATTAGTCAGTGTTTGATGGGTTGTGCTGTCGTGACAAACATCCCCTGAATCTCAATGGTTTGCAGGAACAAAGATGGATTTGTCTCTTGTGTTACATGGCTGCTATGGGCTGGCTGTGGCTCTCTTCCTTGTGTCTTCTTTCCTGGGTCTGGGCTTAAGGAGCAGGCCTATCAGAAAAGTGCTACAGTCACAGCAGAGGGAAGAGAGCCACAACAAAAGCTCACTATGACTCTTAAAGCTTCTGCAGGGGGTGGCACATGTACTCATGCTCGCATTTCATTGGCCAAAGCAAGTTACTTGATCTTGAGCCTGGTGTTAATGGGTGAGGGAGTTAAGTCCTCTCACAGGGTGGGTCCCCCGATGTATGGAGGGTTCCAATGAACACAGGGGCCTGGAGATGGGAGGGTTATTATTCGAATGTTTAGTCAAGAGTTTGATTTGGATTGTGGCACAATGATGAGTTTCTCAAACATTGTCATTAATGTCTCCACACTTGTTTATGCTCTTTCTCACTTCAGGCTCTGGTTTCCCAGGAGCTCAGGGCCCTCCCTGAGCCTGTCCGATCCCTGCTGCTGTAAGGAAAGGCCCACACAGAATAATTCACAAAAGGTGAGTTAGGAGCCCTCAAGAGGAAACCTGGACACCATGCTTGACATGCCAGCAACAGTGGGATTCAGGCACCAGCCTGGAAGGAAGAGAATTTTGCCAAGGAGGCCTTCCCAGTATCTGTGAGGGGGGCTGCCTGGATTGCTTACCCCAGACCCTTGACCCAGAGCTGAGCCATCAGCAGAGGCTCACCCTTCGACTGTGCTCTGAGTCATGAGCCAGCCTGCCCAAGCAGACATTCAGGAGTTGCCTCAAGACCTGCCTTTTGGGGGGTTCCTCAAGTGGACTTGTGTGCCTATAGCTCCTCTCCTAGTCACCTGGACACACAAGCTCCCAGGGAGGGGACAGGTTTGCTGAACTCTGGATTCTGGGCTGCGCCACCATCAGTCCCTTCTCCCAGCCCTCAGGGTTGCTGACTGGTTGTGGTGCCAGCAAGTACTTTGAACACAAGTCACAAAGCTCCCGAGAGTGAGTGTGCCTCCCACCTTGCCCAGAACATCTCAAAGCCCAGGGAGGACCTTGTGCATGGCTTTCTTATGATGGCAAACTGAAGGTGTTTTACAAAGATAAAGAACAACCACTGCAATGGCAATGGGTGCTATTTATTGGGCGCTTCCTATGAAACAGGTGCAATGTTTAGCATTTTGCGCACATCATCCCATTTAATCTTCATAGCCACCCACTTGGGTATTGCTATTATCCCCATTTTATAGACGAGAAAACTGAAGTGCAGGGGAGTTAAGTAAGTTGTCCTGGGTCATTCATTCAGTCATGGATGGAGTTGAGACTGGGACTCAAGTCTGTCTGACTCTAAAGTGAAAATGGAAGTGGTTCTTCTAGTGGTTAAGGTGGGGATAGCACAGTGGCCTTTGTAACAATGCTATGATAACATGTAATATAACAGCAGTACCAATGACAACAGCCACCATTGAGACAGCTCTGAGTTCAGACAACTGGGTGGGGAGGTGTGGAGGAGGGCAAAGCTTGTATATTAACACATTTCCTTCCTATCATATGTAGATCTCGTGTTTAGTCCTTATGACAACCTTCCAAGGTATACAAAATTACATTATTACAAAGCGATATATTTTCTGAAGAGGAAATTGAAGCCCAGAAATGTACAATGCCTTGTCCAAGATCATAGAGTATATAGGTGGTACAGCCAGGATTGGAACCTGGAGTGGTCATTTGGTGTTGGTGACAGTGGGCAAGTGGTCACATGGTTGGCAGGATAGTGATGTAGGTCAGCAGTTCCCAACCTTTTTGGCACCAGGGACCGCTTTCATGGAAGACAATTTTTCCATGGACCAGAGTGGTGGGGTAGTTTTGGGATGATTCAAGTGCATTCGATTTATTGTACACTTTATTTCTGTTATTATTACATTGTAACATGTAGTGAAATAATTATACAACTCACCATAATGTAGAATCAGTGGGAGTCCTGAGCTTGTTTTCCTGCAACTAGACAGTCCCATCTGGGGGTGATGGGAGACAGTGACAGATCATCAGGCATTAGATTTTCATAATGAGCACACAACCTAAATCCCTCACATGCACAGTTCTTAATAGGGTTCATGCCCCTATGAGAATCTAACGCTGCTGCTGATCTGACAGGAGGCAGAGCTCAGATGGTAATGAGAGTGATGGGGAGTGACTGTAAATACAAATGAAGCCTCTGTCGATGGCTCACTTGCCTCTCACCTCCTGCTGTACAGCCTGGTTTCTAACAAGCTACAGACCAATACTGGGGACTGGGGACCCCGATGGAGGTCACAGCTGTCCAATTGGGGTAAAAGAGAGTTGGCTAAAACAGAGATTCCCCCAATGTGTAAGCACAGCATAAGTTATTTCTCTGCTATGTAACAGTCTGGAGGTGGCAGGTGTGCAGTTGAGAACAGGTGAGCAACTGCCACCCTCTACACTTAGCATCCATCTCTGGATCCAAGATGTCTGTTTCAGCTCCCGTCATCACATCTGCATCCCAACTAGTGGGAGGGAGAGTTGGAAGAGGGGTACATGTCTATTTCTTTTCAGGCATGACTTGGAAGTGGCAGACATAATTTACTCTCATATGTCATTGGTCAGAATTTAGCCATTTGGCCACATCTTGCTACAAGGGAAGATGGGAATGTAGTAGTTAGTGGGCATCGGGGGTGGACACTGTGATGCTCCACTCCAATATCCTTCAGAACTGAAGGACATCTTTTTTCAGCTACTGGGAGGGCTGCTGGCTGACAATCCTCAACCCTCTCCAGAAATGGCTCTTGGCTGGAGAGAGCTGCCCCACCCAAGATTATGCTCCCTACCTGGGGGTAGCCTGCACACAGTGGCTGGATGGCATGGGAGTGTCACAACCTGCACAGTTCTGAAGGGCCACCCGGTCTTCACAGGTCCTTGTGGGGTCAGCCAAGGCCTTATCTGAGACAGTATGATGCCCGCATCTCCCTTTGCCCAATTCCATTTCTTTTCCTGCCCCTACACGTGTGTTGACCCCAAGGGCACTCCCGGCCCATCTGTCTGCTGATCTCCATCTCAGGGTCTGCTTGCAGGGGAAGCCAACCCTCAACAGCATCCCTATGCCCAGATAACCTTGGGAGCTCTGTCACTGAAGGCAGCAGGGGACAGTGCCTGCTGATGGGCAACAGCAGTCTCTGCTTTAGTTGTGGTGGTGGTCATTGGGGGATGTGAGAGAGTCCATAGCTGTGGGGAAGGTGGTGTTGAGGCTGTTGTCATGGTGATGGTGGCCATGGCTGTGCTAGAGAGTGGGATGCTGTGGCGGTGTAATGGTGATGTTCGTTCACCTGGGCTAGGCTTAACTGCCTGCTGGATCCCACCCAATCCTGGCCTGCTCTTCACCTCATGAGTGGGCTCCTGTAGGGGCTGTTCTCTTTCCCTCTTTGACATTCCATCTGGACAGCTGCCAGCTGCCTTCTCACTCCTTAGACTCCCTAGTCCCTCCTTCTCCTAGCCAGCCTGGTGGCTGCCCTGGATAGACTCCTGCCTGCTGCCTCTACTCCCCAGTCCCGACTCAACCCCATCTCCTGCCCTTCCAGCTCCACATCCCTGACAACCGACAGCCATTTGGCTCTCCTAGGGGCAGATGCCCAGCCTACACACAGTCTCTCTGGGAAACTTTCTGGTTTCAGTGTTAGTTACAGGGGGTCCTCTTTGCTCTCCAGTGCAACCCAAACTAGATCTGGCTCGGTGACGATGGTGATGAGGGTGAAGAGGTGCTGATGGTAGTGATGGTGTTGGTGGTGATGTTGATGGTGATGGTGATGATATTGGTGGTAATGGTGATGGTGGTGATGGTGGTAGAGTGTTGGTATTGGTGTTGGTATTGATGATGGTGCTGCTCCTTCTGTTGGGGTGGTGATAGTGGTGGTGGTTATCATGTTGGTGATGGTAATGGTGGTGTGATAATCATGGTGGTATTGATGATAGTGGTAGCAGTGGTGTTGGTGATGGTGATGATAATGATGGTGGTAGTGGTGATGTTGGCAATGGTGATGATTATGGTGGTGGTAGTGGTGGTAGAGTGTTGGTATTGGTGTTGGTAGTGAAGATGGTGTTGCTGTTGTTTGTGTTGGGGTGGTGATAATAGTGGTGGTTTTCATGTTGGTGATGGTGATGGTGGTGTGATAATCATGGTGGTATTGTTGATGGTAGTGGTAGCAGTGGTGTTGGTGATGGTGATGATAATGATGGTGGTAGTGGTGATGTTGGTAATGGTGGTGGTGGTGGTGGTAGAGTGTTGGTATTGGTAGTGATGATAGTGTTGTTTGTGTTGGGGTGGTGATAGTGGTAGTAGTTATGGTGTTGGTGATGGTGATGGTGGTGGTAATGATGGTGGTAGTGTTGATGGTAGTGGTAGTAGTAGTGTTGGTGATGGTGGTGGTGGTAATGATGGTGGTAGTGGTGATGTTGGTAATGGTGATGGTGATGGTGGTGATGTTGATAAATATATTAATGCTGACCCTTTCTTTTCTCGCTGGATGCCTTCATTAAACCTCCAGTTAGGGGCCAAAAGCTAAGGCCTCTTCTTTTGTCCTTTCTTATGTTGGCAACATATGGACTCAGCTCCTTGTCAGATCTGGGTCATTAGGGGATTCACCCACATTCTGGCTGGGGCATAGCAGCCTGTGGGATGGAGTGAAGTGGTGTTGAAGCCTGGAGACCAAGGCCCCTCACCGTCACCCCTTCTCTATAAAAGATTAGGCAGACCTGACCGAGCCCCTGTGTCCTTGTCACCCAGTCCTGAGGGGCAAGTTTGGGCTTGTGGTACAAGAGAGAGAGCACTGGACAGGGAGTCAGGAGACTATGCCTGTGTTCTGACTCCCTGAGTGACAAATCCCTTTGCTTCTTGGTGTCTCAATTTCCCCACTTGCATAATGAAGAGGCTGGACAAGGGCTGAGGATTTAAGCTGTTTCTCACAGTGGCACAAGCACTTTGCACCTCTTCCACCCTGACAGCCTTAGCCTGAGTCTCTAGCTCATCACCCCTGGGTGCTGGGCAGCTCCTCAGTAGCCCCCTGCTTCTGTCCTTGACCCTCTAAAATCTATTAACCACTGATATGGTTTGGATCTGTGTCCCCACCCAAATCTTATGTTGAATTGTTATCCCCAGTGTTGGAGGAAGGGCCTGGTGGGAGATGGTTTGGTCATGGGAGTGGAGTTCTCATGAGTGATTTAGCACCATCTCCCCTTGGTACTGCATAGGGAGTGAGTTCTCACAAGATGTGGTTGTTTAAAAGTGTTTAGCACTTCCCCCATCTCTCTCTTTTGCTCCTACTCCAGCCATGTAAGACAAGCCTGTTTCCCCTTCGCCTTCCGCCTTCCATCATGATTGTAAGTTTCCTGAGGCCTCCCCAGAAGCTGAGCAGAAGCCGCTATACCTCCTATACAGCCTGCAGAACTGTAAGCCAATTAAACCTCTTTTCTTTGTAAATTAGCCAGTCTTAGGCATTTCTTTATAGCTGTGTGAGAAAAAACTAATACAAAACTTAATCTGCAAAGCAAAAGTATTAAACGGATGAATACAACCACACAACATTCAAAGTGCCGTTTAAAACCCAGTCTGATTTTGCTACATCTCTGCTCAAAATGGCTCCTTATTTCATCTGAGTAAAAACCGGAGTCATCACAGGCCCTACCTGATCTCCCTGTAACCTCTTTAATGTCACCTACTTTCCCCTCTGTTCCAGTGGCACTGGCCTTCTTGCTGTTTCTCAGACACATGAACCATGGGCCTGCCTCAGGGCCTTTGCACAGGCCATTTCCTCTGCTAGAAGCGCACTCACATGGCTGGTTCCTCCACCTCCTTCAGGCCTCTTCTCAGCCATTCCTTCTCAGTGACACCTTCCTGAGGCCCCCTCTGCATGTCGTCACCCCAATCCCTAATCTGCAGCCCATCTGGCAAGATACATGCTTGCTAACTCATTGCTAACTCATTGTGTTTATCTGTCCCCTATGCCCCCGCCAATAGAGAGCAGTTTTGTCTGTTTTATTCTCTGCTGTACCCTCGGGACTTGGGACAGAGCTTGGCATTTTGTAGGTGCTCAATAAATACTTGTTGAATGAACTTCTGTGTGTTTTTGTACCCCTGTTGCAGTCGGGTACTGATACTGCTGAACAAATTCAAGGACACAAACTCTTCCTGTCCTGTATTTAGTGGTGAGGAGCAGTGGAGAGGGCCTTGGACTTGAAGCTGGTGTCCCAGGATGTATCCTGCTGCAGCCACTTGGGGTGCTGTAGTGTTAGGTAAGCTACTGCCCCTCCCTGGGCTTCTCCTAGCTGTAAAAGAGATAAGAATAATCCATCCTATAGGGAGATGTCTCCAGGCTACTTAATACACAGTAGCTACTATGATCATGTATCTTAGCTCCAGATGCTATAACAAAATATAAACTGAGCGGGTTATAAACAACAGACTTTTATTTCTCACAGTTCTGGAGGCTGGAAGTCTGAGTTCAGGGTGCCAGCATAGTTGGGTCCTGGTGAGGGCCCTCCTCTGGTTGCAGATTGCTGACTTGCTGTATCCTAATATGGTGGAAAGAGGGTGAGAGAACACTGTGGGGTCCCTTTTAGAAGGGCACAAATCCCAGCCGGGTATGGTGGCTCACACCTGTAATCCCAGTGCTTTGGGAGGCAGAGGCGGGCAGATCACCTGAGGTCAGAAGTCTGAGACCAGCCTGACCAACATGGAGAAACCCCGTGTCTACTAAAAGTACAAAATTATCCGGGTGTGGTAGCACATGTCTGTAATCCCAGCTGCTCGAGAGGCTGAAGAAGAATTGCTTGAACCCGGGAGGTGGAAGTTGCAGTGAGCCGCCGAGATTATGCCATTGCACTCCAGCCTGGGCAACGAGAGCAAAACTCTGTCTCAAAAAAAAAAAAAAAAAAAGCCAGGCACAGTGGCTCACGCCTGTAATCCCAGCACTTCGGGAGGCCGGGGCAGGCAGATCACAAGGTCAGGAGATGGAAACCATTATGGCTAACACGGAGAAACCCCATCTCTACTAAATATACAAAAAATTAGTTGGGTGTGGTGGCAGGCACCTGTAGTCCCAGCTAATTAGGGAGGCTGAGACAGGAGAATGGTATGAACCTGGGAGGCAGAGCTTGCAGTAAGCCAAGATCGCACCACTGCACTCCAGACTGGGCGACAGAGAGAGACTCCGTCCAAAAAAAAAAAAAAAAGGGGAGAGCATTAATCCCATTTGTGAGGGCTCCCTTCTTATGACCTTATCACCCCCCAAAGGCCCTGCCTCTCAGTACCATCATATTAGGGACTAGTATTTCAACAGATGCATTTTGGGGGTACATAAACATTCAGTCCATAGCATCATGACTACTATTATTGTGAATTCTTAACCCCACAGTCCATGATATCTATGCATTAACAAACGGGAGGCAGCAATAGGGGTTGACCTAGGGTTGAACTTAGGAAATTGGTAGAGTCCTCAGGTCTCCTCTGCCTCCAGACTCCCTAGATCCTCTTGATCTAAGAGGGGCACTTCTCAGACTCTTTAAGGGCCTATCTCAGCCACTTCTGCCAGGGATGTGAAAAGAGGGCCCCTCCCCCCTAGAAAGAGTAATTCTTAACCCAAGGGAAGGAAGGAGCCAGCCACGCGGGAGGGCAAGAGCTCTGGATTGGGAACCAGAAGACCTGGATCAATTCTTAGCCAGGCTGTTGGCTCCAGGGACCTTGGGCCCATCATCCCTCCTCCCTGGGCCTCAGTTTCTCCATCTGGACCAGGTCATCTCTAAGCTAAGGCTGCTTCCCACCTGCATTCAGTCCAACACAGCAGGACCTCAGCACCGCCCCATCTACCTGTGGCCTGGCCTTCCTCATCCCTCATCCCGTTTGCCATTACTTGCTTGGGCCTCCCTATCTCCATCCACAACCCTTCTCACAGGGAGTCAGGTACGTGTACCTCAGTGTGGCTGAGAAAAGGATTCCTGCAGTGGGCCTTCCTGTCCAGGGCAAGGCCTGGTATGGGCAGGGGACCTGCGTCTCCCACCACTTCGCCCCAGCCTGCCTGCCTCCCGGGCAGCTCCCCTAAATCGGTGCCCTGCCTGTCAAAACACGGAACATAGCCAAGATATGAACCAAGATGAGGAACTGGAGACCAAGAACTCTATTTATGAAATCGCTATGATCCTCTTCCCTGGGCCACTCAATGGACCCCGTCACTCCCTGCCTCTGGGCCTGTTGCCCCATCTGTGCAAAGAGAGTGGTTCCTAACTTGGACACAAATCTTCCCGATGGTTCTGATGACTAGCCTCATTCTAGATCACGGGACTGGGGATGTCCCTGTGGCGCAGCTTGTTGTCAGGATAGTGGCCACAGCCCAGGTCCTTCTGGAAAGCGGGTCTGAGAGCCAGGTGTGCGCTCTCT
Organism: Rhinopithecus roxellana; assembly: GCF_007565055.1. NCBI lineage: Eukaryota > Metazoa > Chordata > Mammalia > Primates > Cercopithecidae > Rhinopithecus > Rhinopithecus roxellana. The sequence continues at coordinate 7,872,959 of NC_044560.1, read as the reverse complement.
GCAGGGCACTTCCAGAAGCTGACAGCAGATGGTGCTGTTGGCCCCATTCCTGTGCAAAGGGAGGCTGAGCTGCTGCCAGGGGCCCCGTGCTTGGAAGCGCTGGGCAGGGCTTGAGGTCCTCTGTCTTCCAGGCCCAAGGTTGGACGCTTGGGTAGACACACATACACACACACACACACACACAACGCGGAGACACAGAGATGCACGCGTGCAGGCTGTTCCCATCTATCCAGAGTGTGGTGCCAAATGCCAGGCCCGATGGTTAACTCACCCCGTGTGTGCTTCTGTGTCACCTCCATGGTGGTCTGCCAGGCTGCAGGTGTGGGAGAGAGGCAAGGACCAAAAGCAGGGCCATTTGAGTGGGTGAGCGCAGGCATACAGGTGCTAGTGTCTGTGGTCCGTGTATATGCAGTGCCCATGGAGACCCGTGTGTGCATGCGGGTGTGCGAGGGGGAGCATGTAAGCACCCCAACGCTGTGTCCCTCTGGGCGACTACTCAACTGTGTGTGGGGAGATGTGTGCGTCTGTGGCTGTGCCTACAGGCATCTGTGCTTGCGTGTACACGTGTGTTTGGTACATGCGTGTGCTTGTGCAGTAATCACAACCTCTTGGCTGGTCTGATGGGGCAGGAAGCAGGAGGAATGATGGATGGTTTAAATAGTAGGGAGGGTGTGAGTAGACAGGGTGGAAAGATCAACCAACCTCTTTGTTAGGAGGGTGAGGGCTGAAGCAGGTGGACCCGGTGCCCAGAGACTCCGGCCCAGATCAGGGAGGGGCGTGCCAGTCCTCACAAGCTGGGGGGAGATGGCACTGCCACTCTCTTCACGGGTTAAGTGAGTATCCTCAGCACCAGGCATGTGCTGGACCCTTTCCATTCACACACACTCTCATCTAACACCCCCTGACGTCTCCATTGTACAGAGGAGGAAACTGAGGCTGGGGGAGGTAGAGGAACTTGCCTGTGGTCAGTCAGCGAGGAGGTGGCGGAGTTGGGTCTTGAACCGAAGTCCAGCCCCAAGCCCTGTCACCAAATCGCCTTTGCCTCAAGCCAGCCTGGCAGGAGGGAGGGCCGTGGTGCTGGTGAGCAAGGGTGGGGAGAGGCAGGGAGAGGGGCAAGGATGAGAGGAGGAAAGGGAGCCCGTGACTCCTGGGGCAGTGGGAAAATCCTGGCCTGGGAGACAAGTGCTCCCACAGAGCATTGGCCTCTGCCCTTAGCTGTGAGGTCAGTCCCTCAGAGCCTCAGCTTCCCTCTCTGCCAGGCAAGGGGCTCAGCCCAGGCGTGCTATGCCCTGAGGGCATGCAAGAGACCTTTTTGGGCACTGCCCCTTCCCCATTAAACAAATGTTTATTGGGCATCTACTATGTGACACAGGGGAGTGCCCTGGGGAACAGGACATGCCAGCTGTCCACCTTCATTAAGCCCAGACTCCCACAATAAAGGGAAGCAGGGAAGCGGCCAAGACTGAAGTAAGTGAGGTAAGTGCTGTGAAGAATGACCGGGGCGACTGGACAGACAGGGGCTGGGGCCACTTGTGGCCAGGGAGGGAGGCTGTGGGGGAGGGGCTGCAGCAGCAGGGTCTGGGGAGAGCATCTTCCAGACAGAGGGATGGGGAGGGGGCAGGAGCTGGATGGGGCTGGGACTCTCGGGATTTCATTCTCAGGGCAACAGGACGTCACCCAGAGAACTGAAGCAGGAGAGGACCCGATCTGGTTCGTGCTTGAAAGATCACCAGATGCAATATGGAGAATGCTTTATGAGGATCAATGATTCTGCAGAAGGCGACCAGCATGTGGCAGGGATTCTATAAAAAAGCCACCCTCAGTCAGTGCATTTAGGGCACAGGGGGCCTGGGAAGCTGTGATTTGAACTCTGTACCTTTGAGCAAGCCCTCTCCCTGGTTTCTCCCTTCCCCTTGGCCCCACCCCAAACCAGGCTTTTTCCTTGGCTTGTTTTCTTATGCCTGGGGTGATTTATTTTTATTTTTATTTTTATTTTTTATTTTTTACCACCGTGAAGCTTGGGAACGAGGTCTCCAGGTGTAGACCCTTTATCCCAGCTCAGGGCTGGAATTCTAGCTGGTCTTATTGGCAGGATGACTTCAGTCAAGTTGCTTCTCTGAGAGCCTCAGTTTCCCCATCTGTAAAATGGAGGTAATGATGCTTCTTAGAGCACCCGATGGTAGCGGTAAGGATGAAACGGGATGGAGCATGCGAGGGCTCCGTGCAGTGCCTGGCGCATCGTCAGAGCTGTTGTGATCTTGTTGATCACTAAGTGAGCCTTATGTCCTGGCCCAAGTCACTTAAGTCTCTTAACAGCAGTTTTCTCCCTGTAGAGTCCCTGAGACCTGGGAAAGCCTGTGACGCATAGTAGGCACTCAGGATACTTGTGCTGGGGAGTTGCTCCAGCCTACCCAGCCTTCTTTGGCCGGTAGGCAGGAACCAGTCCGTTCTGCAGAGGTGGCTTGGGGGCAGGGGTATGGCCAGGCGGGGGTCAGGCTCACCTGAGGTCCTGTGGTCTCCTCCTCTACCTCCCTCAGCTCCCCCTCCACCTGCCCTCCCTCTAGCCCTCCCTCCACCCTACACTGTGCCCCAGGGAGTGGGCATTTGGAATTCTCCCAGCGCCCCTTCCCTTCTCTGATTTCCATGTTTAGAATGTATCTGCAGATGCATCTCTCTAACACGGGGCTCAGCCTTTCTCCTTCCCTCCCTCCCTGCCTGCGTCTCTGGGAGCTGAGCTATCTGCATGCACAAGAACCCAGAAAAGCATGTCCACCCGGCCCCTCCTTGCCAGAACCTTCTGAAACGCCCTGTTCCTATCCCTGCTGCCTCAGCCCTGACAGGACAACGATTCCATTTTGGGGGCATTGGGATTTCTTTTTGCACACCGCCATCTTTGTCTGCACCTGTGGCGGCTGTCTAGCTCAGCGGCTGTGGGGTGGTACTCTCAGATCACAGGCCTGACATTTCAGTGCTTGTGTCTCTGTGCCAGGCAGGCACCAGCCCGAGCAATCGATTCTCTCTGCATAATCGCTCAGCACCGTCCATAACATTTCATCAGCCCCCATCGGCCCTCTGGGCTCCTTCCTCTGGGCCACACGCTGGGTTGCCCATGCCGGGGCTGGGTGCTGTTTTTCAAAATCCCCGAGAGAGCTGCCCCCTGCCCCCTGCTGCCATCCCTGTTGCACTCCCCATGAGACTGGCAGGGCTGCCTCAGTTTCTGGTCACCTCCTCATTCCATGTCACCTGGCGTCAGCCACATTAGGTTCCCTCTGGTTCCTCTAAGAGCAGAAGTCTTTCCCAGCTCAGGGCTTTTGTACATGCTGTGTCTGCCACCAGAGCACCTTCCTAGTAGCCCAGCATATTCTCCTCTTTGCCTAGCTCACTTCCACTTAGCACTGGGGTCTCAGCTTAGCTGGTGCTTCCTCCAGGAAGTCCTCCTGGATTTCCTAGGTTGTTCCACTTCACCCCTTTTTACAATCAACTCATCTCTTTGGCACCCTGTCCCTCCTGTAGTGATTTATTTGACATCTGTCCTCCTCATTCCATTTGACTAGGCCCTCTCTGTTTGCCTTACTTCTGTAGTCGTTGCTCATACAGTGATGCCCAATAAATGCTTAGTGAATTGAATGGCTTATTGGATGAAGGTTTGCTGAGTACAGCCACTCAAAGGCCTGACCTTTTGGCCATGGCAATGTCCCTCCCCACAATCATGAGGAAGAGAATGAGTCTGCCCCAGGCCTTCCTTTGTATAATGAGGGTAGTGAGGCTGGGAGAGGAAGGAATGGTGGTGATGAGGGGAAGGGAAATAGGCTCTCCTAGGCCAGGGCCAGGCCTGCTCCTCTGTCTCTCTTCTGTCTCTGATGTGTGGTGGTGCGTGGGGACCCTCGGCTGAGCAGAATGTAAAGAATGCTTATGTGGCTGGTGGGGTGGGTGGAGCTGATGGTGGCGAGGTTAACAGTGACAGCTCTTGGCAGTGGTGGTGACTGTGTTGATGATGACGGTAATGATAATACTCAAGCTGATGTTGTTTGCTTATTTGGCAGTGGAAACAATGGCAATTTTGCCATGGCTTTGGGGTGATGGTACAAAGCATGTTTGAGAAAATGGACTTTGGAGTTAGGCAAACCTGGATTCCTCTCCTGCCCCTATCACTTTAGGCATCCAAGAAACCCTTCAGTGTCTCAGTTTCCCCATCTGTAAAGTGGGTACAATAAGAGTACCTACTCCATTGGGGCATGGCCGGGACTAGGTCGGTTGTGGGGATTAAATGAGAAGATGCCTGGAAAGCTCTTATCGCAGTGCCTGGCCCATGTGAGGTTTTGAGTGACCTTGTGCAGAATGGCATCATTAGGATGAGAGCTTGGTGATCCCCAGGGCGGCTACCATTGCTGGGGATGATGGTGGTGACATTTGGGAGGAAGGGGATGAAGAAGGCAATGTGGGTGCTTTTCCCGATGCAGAGGTAGTTGACAGGGTGAAGTGATGCTGATGATGTTGATGATGGTGATGGTGACAGAGAAGCTTAAGACTGATTAATTCAATTGTCGCTTAAGCAAGCAGCATGTGTTTTGTGTCAGCAAATTTGGGGGAAAATAAATATGACCCTTGATTTTCAGGAGTCATGAATAAAACATAAAATTCACACACATACGGTAGGAATAAAACAAGGTGGCACGTGATTGGATGTCAAGTGGACGCTTTCCATCAGAGGAGAAGGGGAAAGGAACCAGAGGGAGGTGGTTCTGAGGCTGGGTGTTCCAGGAGGCAGGAAAGGGGTAAGCGCAGGGATGGTGCTTCTTGCAAGCTCAGGGAAGAGTGAGAGGTGGGAGTCAGGGCTGGGGATGGGGGACCGGCGGGAGAGGTAGAGGAACCTTGGTGTTTAGTCTGAAGCTCTGGTTCTAGTCCCAGCTCCATCCCTGACCTTCTCTATGACCCTGAGCTTTCTCTGTCCCTAGAAATAGGCCCTGGTTTCCCCATGGCTTCAAGCCTCTTCATTGAGCGTCCATTTTACAGATGGGCACACTGAGTGCATTTGAATCCTCATTTTAGCAAGCAGGTGGTGACCTTGCAGAAGGCATCCTCGGAGGTAATCAGGCTGGCATGTGTCACATCAGGGTTGAGATCCACTTCTGAGGAATCGCCCAGGGATGTCTGAACATCCCTCCTTTCCTCTCATTTGCATGTTTAAAATGTATCTGCAGATGCATCTCTGGCTGCCAGCCTCCCTTCCCCCACAGCCAGCAGCTCTGGGAGCTTAGTTATCTGCATGTACCAAAGCCTAAAAAAGCACATTCCATGCCAGTGCCTCCCCTTCTGACGTTGGCATCCCAGATGTGGATCATGACCAGAGAGGGCAGCACCTTGCCGATGCCACACAGCCAGAGGAGGCAGAACAGCAGCTCAAGGGACACAGGTGAAAGCCACGGTGTGACCCCCATGTTGTCCAGGGCTCTCCCTTCACTGGGTTGACCACAGGGGTGGGGAGCAGTGGAGCACAGGGGGAATAGGGACAAAGGAAACTAACCCTTATCTAGTGGACATAGTGTAATTAAGCCTGTGGACTTTGGAGCCAGAAAAGCCTGGATTTGAATCCCAGCTCTACCACTTAGTGCTGTGTGACCTCAGGCAGTCTACTCAGCCTCTCTGTGCCTCGGTTTCCTCTGCCATAAAATGGAGATGATAATTATAGAACTTTCCTACTCGGAGGCTTCTTGTGAGGATTAAGTGAGTTTGTATGTAGGGCCCTAGGGCATAGCTGCCCCGTGGAAAACCTAGCTGTTATTATGTGCCCTGCACTTTGTATATGCAAATTTGCTTCGTTGAATCCTGTCCCCCCTTGAAGTAGGAATTATCCCCGCTTTGCAGATGAAGAAATTGAGAAGGGAGGTAGGAAGCTTGTCCAGCCAGGATTCATGCCCAGGCCTGGCTGGCTTTGTGCCCACTGAGCCGCCTTGGCAGGGGAGAGTGAGGGAGGGGTCTGGAGGGCTGATGGGGGGCTGGCGGGCTGGGGAGGGGAGTGGGAAGTAGCCAGCCTGACATAAGGCCCTCAAGAATGTGGTCCGTTTCCTCCCGGGCCCCTGGGACCTGGTTATCCTGGATGTGGGGAGACAGCTGTGGCGGGTGTGGGGGGAGCCTCTGGGAGCCTGGGCCCCCCTTCTCTGCTTTTTCTGCAGGGGTGGGAGCTGCGGGTCAATTAACCCTGGCAGGGGTGGAGTTGGGAGGTGGGGAAGCGAGAAGAGAAAGGCAAACAGAGGCGACTTGGGGTTGGGGAGGGGAGTAGGTGAGGTCTGAAAGAGCCTGTGGGTGAGCCTGCCCTCGGTAGTCAATCTCCAGGTGTGGCCAGCTGGCCCTCCCTAGGAGGCGCTGAGAGACTAAACTTCTGAGCATGACAGAGTGGGAGGAGAAAAACAGGCTTTTCTTTTTTAAAGATGGAGTCTTGCTCTGTCCCCCAGGCTGGAATGGAATGGCGTGATCGATCTCGGCTCACTGCAACCTCCGCCTCCCAGGTTGAAGTGATCCTCTCGCCTCAGCCTCCTGAGTAGCTGGGATTACAGGTGCCCGCCACTACGCCTGGCTAATTTTGCTATTTTTAGTAGAGACGAGGTTTCACCATGTTGACCAGGCTGGTCTTGAACTCCTGACCTCAGATGATCTGCCTGCCTCAGCCTCCCAAAGTGCTGGGATTACAGGCATGAGCCATTGTGCCTGGCCAGAGAACTGGCTTTTAACCGGGTCACAGCTGGAAGGGCCACTGGGAGCCTCTAGCCCCACTCTCTTGCTTTATAGAAGGGAAAACTGAGGCCCAGAGAAGGACAGGCATCAAGTGGCTCAGAGTCACCCAAGAATCAGTGGCTGAGTTAGGAACAGGCCCAAGGTTTCTGGCCCCAAAGCTGGAACCTCCTCTATTGCCCAAGCTGCTCCTCATCCTCCCCCGGTCTCGGGGAAGGAGTTTAATTGGACAGTGGACACAGACTCCGTTGGCTCAGCTCACACAGCATGCCACATGTCCACTCACCAGCCGGGAACTCCAACCTTGAAATAGTAATAATGAGGATACTAATAACATTTCATAGCTTTCTGATTTTATAAACAGTTAATAGCTTTGGTAGGTTTCTATTTTTTAGTATTTCAGAGATTACCAAGCCCTTCACATCCATGATCTCACGTGATCCTAACCGCACATTCTGTGTATGTTGTGAATCCATTGTACAGATGTGGACACTGAGCCTCAGAGGATTGAGATGATTCGCTTAGTCACACAGCAAGTAATGATAGTAGTAAATCTTCCTAGACACTTTCTGAACGCAGGCTCGGAACTGTGAACTCTTAACCGACCCAGTGGCTCCTGCTAGCAATACAGGAGTCATCCTTAATTCCTCCCATCCTCCTGCACGTCTCCCAAATCTTGGCTCTATCTCCACAGGTGCCATGTTGAAACTGGCTGCCATCTCGTTTGTTTGTTTGTTTGTTTTTGAGACAGGGTCTCTTTCCGTCACCCAGGCTGGAGTGCAGTGGCGCTATCACGGCTCAATGCAGCCTTGACCTCCTGGGCTCAAGCAATCCTCCCACCTCAGCTTCCTAAGTAACTGGTACCACAGGCGTGCGCCACCATGACTGGCTGATTTTTGTATTTTTTGTAGAGACAAGGTTTCGCCATATTGCCCGGGCTGGTCTTGAACTCCTGGGCTCAAGGGATCCTCCCACCTCGGCCTCCCAAAGTGCCGGGATTACAGGCGTGAGCCACCGTGCCCGGCTGGCTGCAGTCTTTTCTTGCTCGGATACCTACAACCTCTTTGCTTGTTTCTGCCTCCATCCTTGCTCCCACCCCACCCCAGGCCATTCATTCTTCACAAAGCAGCCAGGGACACTTCCACTAGTAGGAATCAGATCGTGTCACTCACCTCCTGGTGGCTTCCACCAGTTTTAGAAGAAACTGTAGGCTTTTCAGTCAGCCCATACGCAGCCCTGCCTCCCTCTGCTCTGATCTCATCTCCCACGGCTCTCATCATTATTCTTGTCACCCTCTTGTTGTGTCAGACACAAATGTCCTCCTTCCTTTTTCTTGAACCCGCCGAGCTTGTTCCCACCCCAGGGCCTTTGCACGTGCTCTTTCTTCTGCTTGGATTGCTCTTCCTGACATCTATGCACGGCTGTCTCCCTGTCCATTCAGCCTGGCCTTTGCTGACATTGATCTCCAATTACATCCCTGGGCTGGACTGTCTCCATAGTGCTTAGCAACATCTGAAATCATCTCACTTGCTTCTTTGCTTTTGAGTTTATGATCCGTCTCCCTGACCTAAAATATAAACATTCTGAGAGCAAAGACTTCATCTGTTCTGTTTACTGCTGTAACCCCAGTTCCTAGTACAACGTCAGCACATTGTAGGTACGCAATAAGCTAGTGGTTGACTGACTGATCAAGTTAGCCTTGAGCTCAAAGGTGACATTTCCTCTCTGGACACCTGCCTGGATGTCTGACACTCCCAGGCCGGGACCCCACCCCTGCTGTTGTCAGTGAGCCAAGGACACTTTGGGCCCAATTCCTGAAACACTGAGACTCATGTTTCTTCCTGCAATATTCAAAGCATGAACTTCTTGCTATGTGCCAGGTGGCCCACTAGGCCCGGGGGAAAAAAAGGTGCAAAAAAATAAGATTCTGCCTTTAGGGTGCTTAAAATGCAGAGGATAAGAGAAGAGATATTGACAATAGTCTAATGCAAGCCAGGCAGAACCTACTATGTGGTAGGTGCTTTGCAAACATCATCCCATCCAGTCCTCGTTGAATTAATAGCTGTTGGAGAGACGATGAGATGAATTATAAAAAACAAAACAAAACAAAACAAAACAAAACATTTTACAGATGGGAAAGTTGAGGAATGCAAGGATAGTGCATTGCCTAAGGGTACCCAGCTGGCACATGGCAGAGCTGGATTCAAATCCAGGTCTGTCTGGCTCCAAAATCTATGCCTAAGAGAAAGCAGGAGGTCACCTGTGATTGGGATGGGGGAGGACAAAATTGAGGACCAGGGGAAATAGAGTGGGGAGAGAATTTCTGACAGGGGGTCTGATGTGAGCTGGGGACAGGGATAGGAAAGAGCAGCTGGCTGTGGGATCAGGGATTGGCTTAGTTTTCCTGGTGACATGGGATGACAGGAGGAGAAGAGAGAAAAATGAGGGAGGAAGGTGGGCTGGGTTAGACCATGGTGGGCCCAGAAAGCCAGACCCTTGGCGTTTGTCTCACCATCATGGTGACAGTGTCGGCAATGAAGGGAAAGTGTGGGGTTGAATCTGGGCCCTAGGACATTTCCCAGGAAGTCAGTCCAGAGGGAGAGAGACTGGGGGAGGAAGCCTCGCTAAGCTCAGCCCCATGCCAATTGTCAAGGCTTGTGGAGGAAAGGAGAGGTCCGTCAACTAGAAAATCATGTGAATTGGAGAGAGTTTGGGATTTCAGTTTGCAAGGCTGTGAGGCGGTAACCCCATTTCCTTGAACAAGAAGCAGTAGGAGCTCTGAGTTTTTGGAGTCACTGGACTTGGGTTTGAGTTCCAATTCTGCCATTTCCAGGCTGTGAATATGATCTTTGTGTGCCAGCTCACTTTCTGAGTCTGGTTTCTTGATAGAATAGGAATTCCCATTGTTATAGGACTAAAGGACTTAATATATATGACATACTCAGAATAATGTTCGACACAGGGTGTTTGCTCAGGCAGGGACTATGGGGAACTCTGCAGCCTGAACATTTATTTGAAGAGAGGCTAGAAATGCGAATTTTAATTCAAATCTCCCACAGCTATGGTGCAAGAACCCTCACTCTTCAAATAAAATGGCCCAGAGCCTGCCAGTGTGGAACCTTGTCTACAGAACACCTGGCTGAAGAGATTTGGGACTTTCTGAGGTTGCAGCAGGTGGAGATGGATCAGTCCAGGGTATTTGAGGCAGTGCATTGTTAGCTGACAAGTTAATGAGGAAGAAAAGCTCTGTTGACCTGGTCAAGTTCACAGTCAGAGCAAATCACTGGCATTAGATTGGGATGCAGGAAGCAGCAAGGTCTGGGAGCAAGGAAGCCAGCGATCTGGCCTTGGCTCTGGACAAGCCTGCTCTGTGACCTTGGGCCAGCGCCTCTCCATCTCTGAGCCTCTGTGACATGAGTGAATACATTCTTTCAACAGCTCTGCCTTTCCAAGCTCTGGGGACAGGGGCCTGGGTCTCTCACCCCCAGCAGAAAGTTGGGAGGGCCTCAGGGGAGAGAGCCCCCCTCACCCTTCTTGGATCCTGGGAACAGTGTGGGGTCTAATCTGCTGTTGACATTCCGCTGGGTCCCCAGGCTGCATGCGGAGCTTGGGTTTCTCTCGGCCTGTGAGATCCTCCGCCCCTCACAGCAGGCGGGCGCTGGGATAGAGCACTTGCTCCATGTCACTCTGGGGTGGATTAAGGACCCTGGGGCCTGGGGATTGGGGGTACTGAGAAGACGGGGAGATGAGGGGCAGGGCTGGGGGCCAGCTGCTGGGTCGGGGCTCCTCTTCCTGCAAAGACCCTTCAAGGAGGCTGTGCTCAGATGAGCAGGCTGGGCCAGGGTGAATAGGCAAGGAAAAGTCTGTGGGATCTCACTATTATTACTCCCATTTAACAGAGGAGAAAAACTGAGCCCCAGGAAGGGGAGACGACTCACCCAAGCTCACATCGTTGTTAGAGGATGGTGAGACTGGAATCCAGGTAGCTGGACCCTCAAGCCTACACATTAAACTCACCTGCTGGGTATGGGTGTCCACGGCTGCTGGGGGCAGAGAGAAGAACCTGAAATTGTTTTTGAGGGTTCTCTCTGAGCCATGCCTGGAGCTCAGGCACCTGGAGCTAAGGCCCTTGGGCTGGCTGGGACACCTGCCCCTCTCCCCTTTTCTGATCTCCCTCCTGCCTTCTTCTCTCTTCCCTTTTCTTCACGCCACCTGTGTGCTTGGTGTTAAATGAACAAGAAGAGGTCTCAGAGACAAACTGGCACCACCTCTGTCCCCACGACACTCATGATTGACTGGGAGGACAAAGATGGGGATCCCCATTATGAGAGTGGTCAGTCTCCAGATGAGGCCAAAACTAAGGGCCTAGGGCTTGCAGGAGGAGGGGAATGCTTCCAAGAATTCCTCCTCAGTTTCCCCACCATGGTGGGGGTTAAATGAGATATTCTGTAGGAAGCACCAAATGCAGCCTGGCATACCAGCTTCATTCATTCATTCATTCATTCATTCACTCACTCACACAGAGTGCCAGTCTCCCAGAATCCAAAATCATAATGGACAACTATAATTACTCAATTACTCAACGCCAGGCTCAATGTTAAGCACTCTGGATTCATTGCCTCATTTGTTCCACACCAGAATGCCAAGTGGTAGATGCTATTACCTGCCCATTTTACAGATGAGGCGTGGAAGGGTTAAGCAACATGCCTAAGGTCATGTAGTTCCTAAGTGGCAGAGTTGGGATTCAAACTCAGATCAGCCTGGAGACAGAGCCTAAGCACCCCAGTTGGTACTTCACTCTTGGTCTGGTCCTCAATCCTGGGCACCGTGGGTGGGCACGAAGTCTCAGAACCACGCTTTTCTGGGCCTGCTAGATGGAAAACTTCATGAGGCCAGGAGCTGTCTCTGGGCTATCTCTGGCCGAGGCTCGCCTCTGGAACCCCTTTGCCTGAAATAATCTAGTAGGTATTTTGGAAATGAATGAATGGATGAATGAAGGAATGAACAGCCACCCAGGCAAGTCTCCTGAGATTTCTGGAGGGGACTCTGTGGGCAACTGTCAGGGCTGGAAGTGAGTCCAGGCACCTCTGCCTTGTGGCACGACCTCGGAGGATGATCTGACTGCCTCTCTTGCCTGCTTCTCTACTCTTGCCTCCTCCAGGGTTTAGAGGGCCCATGGAGATGGGGCAGTGGCAGGTTCTGGAAGCCCCAGATAGAATATCAGTGGCTGAGCCCTTGAAAATCTGATCTCACCCCAACCCATCTCCCCAAGGTTTCCCCCAGACCATCAATCAGCAGCGAGACACGATTGTATTTTATAGCCAGACCAGAGTGGGGGTGGCATGAAACCCAAGCCCCGACTCCGCCTGGGGTCCTGCCTGCTTAGGGGGATCAAGCAGACCCGGGCAGAGCCTTAACCCTTTGTGGTCCTGTTCCTACCAGCTGTGGGCACAGCTTCTCTCCTCCAACCCTACCAAGCTAGGTCCCTCAGGGGTGACAGAGGCACTTACACGGAGGCAAAAAGGTCTTCTGGAGTCTTGACTGCTCCCAGGGACCTGCAAGAAGGCCCGTGGATTAGAGGATGGTTTGGCCCCCACCTGAAAATCTGTGTTCTGGCTCAAGGTCTCTCTGCTTTATGGCTGTGTGACCTCAGGCAAGTTGCTTCCCCTCTCTGGGCTTGCTCCTCACGTCCCAGCAGCCCCCTTGCTGATCTCACTGTGGTTGTCCCAGTGTCTTCAGTGTGGGCGAAACTGGCCTTGGGCTCCACCTTCTTCACACCAGAGTCCTTCCTCCGGGAAGAGCTTCTCCACAGAGACTCTTAATCCCTGTTTCCGTTTTGGAACCTGAGGCCCAGACAGAAGTCTCCATTACCCGAGATCATACAGCAGATCGCTGCAAATTAGGCTGGAGCTGCTGATCCCAGGGCTAACACTCTCCTCCTTTCTCCTTTCCTCCCTCCTGCCACTGGAAGGGGATCTGTGGGCCATTCCAGGCTCTTGGGTTGCTGTCAGGGCTAAGGTGATCAGATGGATATCCAGTGTCCCCTGTGAGTGGAGCTGGGGGACTCGGGCCAAGGAATAGAAGTTCAGAGTTGGCTTGAAGCCACTGCTCCCAGCTCATGACCTTCCAGGGGCATCCTAGGGAAGATGCCACGTGGTCTTCAGGGGAACCAAGGCTGGTGGGAGAAACCATGGGGTGAAGGAATTTGTTTACCTCCAGGAAGGAGGACTGGGGAGGCAGGGGTGACACCTATACCTTTGGGGTGAGTCCGTCTTTGGGCAGAATGGATGACCTTGGAGCGTCAGTGTTGTCATTTCTCAAATGAGAAGGATAACACCGACTTGACTAACGATCCTGAGGCTTAACTACAGTGATGACCACTCCCAGTTGCTCCACGATCTATGGAACCTGAGTTATCATCAGGGCTGCCCCAGGGGGCGCTGAGCACCCTGTCGCTGAGGGGTATTCAAGTAGACCCAGTATTGTGAGGCTGCAGAGGGCCTCTGGGGGAAGAGGTTGAAAGCCCCTTTCAGAGTGATGGGGTGGGGGTGGGGAGGAGCAATCACGGGGGAGGTGCTGTCTTGGGTCTCCAGTTACCAGCTCCTGGAATCACCGAGGTCATTTTAGGGGTGAGGGAGGGCGTTCCAGGAGCAGCTTCCTTGGGTGGATTAGGCTCTGGGGACGCGGGTGTCACACCAACAGCTGGAGGTGCCGGGTTGATGGATGGTTGTTAGGAAATCAATTTTCTGAAGCCCGGTCAGTGGGATGGGCAGGCAGGCAGGCCTTGGGGAACCTTGGGTCTAGGATGGGGAGGGGCTCTGTGTCCAGCAGGTGGCAGGCGGCCCCTCCCCCGCACTAGAAGTCCTGTCACTTCCCCTGCCCCTTGCCTCTTCCTCTGGCTGTACCTCAGGGTGAGACCCTCCCCTTCCCTCCTCCTGTGCTCCTGCGGGGGAAAAGAACCCAAGTCCGGGTACAGGGGTCAAGCTTCTAACTGGCTGTGTGACCCTTTTGGGTCTCAGTTTCCCCATGTGTAAGTAGAAGAAGTTGGTCTAAATTTCTCTCATTTCCCAGGAAACAGTGAGCCAGGCTGGCTCCTGCTCATGCTTTAGGTCTCACTTTAAACATCACCTCCTGGTCGGGCATGGTGGTGGGTGCCCGTGATCCCAGCACTTTGGGAGGCTGAGGCTGGAGGATCGCTGGAGCCCGGGAGTTCAAGGCTGCAATGAGCTATGATCGTGTCACTGCACTTGAGCTTGGGCAACAGAGTGAGACCCTGTCTCTAAAAAAACCACAAAAGCATCACCTCCTTAGAGAGCCTGCCCCTCTCCTCCACCCACCCTCCCTCCTTCCTCCACTTCTTTCCCTCAGCACTGTCCCCAGTGGCTTCATCTTTTCCCACCTCTCCCTCTAGTAGGTAAGCTCCTTGAGGGAAGGCATGGCTCCTTGCTCCTTGTTGTATTCCAGGGCCTACACATAGGCACATAGTAGGGCCTACTTCTGGCACATAGTAGGTTCTCAATAAATAATTGCTGAATGAATAATTGGTGGACCCTCTGCTGGGCACTCTGGAGGCTCCAGGAAGCAGTAAGATAAGTCCTGGTCTCAAGGAGCTCTAACAGTCTAATGGGGCTGGTGGACATGCTCCCAGATTACTCGAATTCTGAAGCAATGAGCAAAAGGCCAGGCACGGGTTGGACAGATGGCCTGGAGCACAAAGTGGGGTGAAGGGCAAGAACTGATTGCGGAGGGGATTGGGGAGGGGCTGGGGTGAGTCCGTGCCTCTCGGCCGCTGGTTTCACACTGGAGTGTGGGCATCACAGTGGCCACAGGAAGACCAGCCCTGGAAGCTGGGCCCAGGTTAACGGTCCCTCCTCATTAGCTGTCCCGGGGGCTCCTGGCTTTGGCTCAGAGCCTTTAGCATTGCTTAGGTTCTGCGTTCTTTGGATTGGAGAATCCCACCCACAGGCAGCCAGAGGAGGCAGGGTAGCATATTGGGTGCAAATCCCTGCTGCTCTCTCCTGGATGACCCTGGGGCAGGCCTTAGCCTCCCTTTCACACCTGCTGTATGGAAGGAGGCCAGCACCTCCACTCAGCGCAGACACCGCTGTGCTAAACACAGGGCCTCACTGTGCCTTGCACATCGTAAGCCCTCAGTCTCCTCTCCATAATCAGAGGAACCTTCATACTCATATCCCAGCAGGAAAAATCGAGCCCCAAGAGGGGAAGTCCTGAATATTTAGTTAAGGGCCTAAGTTGTCCGCAGAGTCAGGGAAGAAGCCTATCAGTGGTTTTCACCCTTTCCCCACTCTGCCTAATTTCTCTGCTTTGGATGAGACTTTTCAGAAACTCCACTGGAATCCTGCCTCTGCTCCTGATAAATCCCGATTTGTAGAAAAGAGAACTGGGAGGGCATTGTCCAATCAATGTGGCAGATGAGTGACTAAAGCCCAGAGAGCTCCCTGGCCCAAGGTCAACTGAGCTTGCTAGAGGCAGGGCAGGTCAAAGATGGAACCAGGATCCGTTCTGGGAGCTGCTGATGTCTCCTGGCCATGCCTCTGGATACGAGGTCGGGGGTAGCACTGTAGACGGTCTTTCCTCCTCCTCCTTCTTGCTCTCCTTTTTCTTCCTTAAAAAGAAAACAAAACAAGGGGTCCCCCATGACTTGAAGAATGGCCCAAATCCTGTGTCTGGCCCCGGAACGTTTTATGGCTCTTTCCAGCCAGGGACGTGAAGCTCTGGCGACATGAGCTCCCCTTTCCTTGGCCCTGGCCCGGGAAGGCTCATCCATCTTCCCAGCTGGCGGCTGCATGTGGGAAAGGCCCCGCTGGCAGGGGCGACACCTGTCGCTCTCACTCTCCCTAAGCTCAGCACCGAGGATCCTGCCAGTCCCTCGTGGAGGGGGTGATAGGTGTGGGGAGGGGGACTGGGGAACCTCTGTCACAGTCACAGACCTGGAGCATTGCTGACATTGTCAGGGTGACAGGGCTGTGATAACTGTGGGGGTCCCTAAAAGCCTGGGCTTTCCCACTGCTCTAGTATGCTGGTTTCTCTTCCAGAAGAGGTGGCAGGTCCTGGGGGCCCCCAGAGAGGAGAGGAGCCAGCCTTAGCCCTGCTAGGGCTTGAACTCCAAAAGCAAGACAGAGTCAGCAGGCAGTTACAGTGCAAAGGTGGCACGGGCAGTGAGGGGAAGGGCAAGCTAGGCTGCAGGAACAGCATCTGTGAAAGCCCAGAGGCTCGGCAGGGCAGGGCATGTTGGGAAACTCACAGGGTATGAGATCGGCGTGGGGAGCTGGATTAGAGACAGGGCATGCTTGTGGACTAATTTTGACAGTGATCTCAGGTGGCTGTGGGTTCACAAGCAGGAGCAGGACACCTACAAACCTCTCTGCTCTCAGAGTGGAGGAGGGATTGAGGTGAACAACAAGGCAGAGAACAATAGGTGAGGTCAGGGATGCGTTCCCACGGAAGGCAGAGGGAAGACTGATAACAAGCCTGAGAGTCAAATCCTCTTGGGCTGCACCCAGCCCGGTACTCCTGGCAGTGTCACTTGTGAAGGTACCTCCCTTCTCTGGGCCTCAGTTTCCCCACCTTTGTAATGAGGGAGTTGGACAAAGGGTGGTGGACCTCTGACCAACCCGAGTTACTATGCAGCTCTGCCATTAATCAGTGATGGAGACATGCCCCACCCTCAGTTTCCCTATTTGTAAAATGCCAAACCCACAGGCATGTGGGAGCACCCACTTGCCATTTGTAAGGTGCCTAGCACAGGGCCTGGCACACAGAGAGGAGCAGTGACTGAGAATTTCTTTGTTTTAGCCCATCCCAGGTTAAAGTCACCCATTCCTGTTATTGCTGTAATTGGAGTCTTGCTGGGAATACAAGAGCACTTGGTGCTAAAGGAAAATGGTGGCCAAGGGAGCCCTGGGTGGGGCCATGGAGGCGCCACTCAGGTTTCAGAGATCCAGGGACCCACGGAGCACGGAGGAATTTTCCCAGGCTGGGGGCGGCAGGCAGCTGGAAGTCATCCGTCCCAGGGAAGGGAAGGATCAGGGATCTTGCCAAGGTCTTTCCCTGGGAACAAGAACTCGGGAGGGAGGCAGGATTCTCCCATCCAGCCTGGAAAGACGAAACCCTTCTGCCCGGGCAGCTGCTTACGGGGATGCCAAAAACCAACTGGCCTGGCCCCTGGGCTCCACTGGGGCTGTGATAGTTGGGGGGTGGCATTTGGATCCCAAAGAGCTCTGGGAGCCAGGAGGGCCCTGCCTGGAAGCAGCTACCCTCTGTGCCTGAATAGCCTTTAGCATAGACTTGCTCTGGGAGGGGACTTGAGGACATTGCCCCCAGAATGCCGCGGTTCCCCCTGGGTATCCAGAGTGCCATAGCCCAGGAGACAGGGAGGTGGGGGCCCCGTGGCACAGCAACAGCCCCACTTTGGGGCCTGGCGGACTCCAAGTTCAAGTTCATTTCAGGGTCAGTATTATCTGCTCTGTAAGGTTGTTGCGAAGATTACAGATAATATCTGAGAAGCACCAGCATATAGTAGGTGCTCAGTAGAGGCTAATTATATTACTGGAGGAGGTGTAGACAAATGATTAAGAGCACTGGCTGCCTGGGTTCAAATCCCACCTCTGCCACTTCCCGGCTTGGTTAATTCATGAACATTTCTGAACCTCAATTTTCTCATGTGCTGCACTTTGGACTTGCCTGGCAACACAGTGAGTCCTCAATAAACACAAGCTGTTACAGCCGTGATTGTTGCTACCGACATTGAATGAATGAATGTGGGCTTTCAGCCCCAGTCAGCAGAATGAGAGTACTCTTTTTTTTTTTCTTGCCAACCTTGATAACAATAAGAACTCTCGCTTACTCCATGCCTTCTGTGCCCTGGGTACCCTGCCTGAAGACTTATAGATGCAATCTCAGGGTCTGTCTGCCGCTCAGGATAGAATAATGTACTGTCTCGTTTTGCAGGAGGGGATAGAAAGACCCTGAGATATGGAGAGACTCATCCAAGGTGTCACAGCTTGTGAGTGACATGGGGAAAATTTCAACCCAACTTCACAGAGCAAGAGGAGCAGGCTGGAGGAGGATATCCAGGCAATGGAGACAGACACAGATACAGTGGGAAGAGCACTGCACTGGACTGGGAGTCAGGAGTCATCCAGCACTCTTGTCCTAATACACAGTGGCTAAACTTTGTGAGCCTCTGTATTCTCCTACGTAGCTGGAGATAATAAGAGACAACACTGAATGGAGTTGGGATGAGCCTTCATTGAAATCATGTGTGTAGAGTGCATGGCACAGTTCCTGGTACGAAGTGAGTGCTGGTGGCAGTGGGGTGTCGGGAAGGGGGTTTGTGTTGTTGATATTCATGGTATTACTGGGTTTGCTACTAATGTAGAAGGTGTTACTGGTGGGTTAAGGTAGTAGTAGTGGCTGTTGTTGGAATAATTGTTGCTGCTGTTGTTGATGGCGGTGATATGGTATTGGTGACGGTGCTGGGGTATTGATGTAATTGGTAGTAGTGTTAGTATTGGTCATGTTTTTGCTATTGGTATTGGGGTTGTTGATGGTGGCGTTGACACTGACACTGACAGTGTTGCTATTAATATCGCTGTTGGTAGTGTTGTAGAGAGGGATCGTGTTGTTGATATTGATCATGTTCAAGTTATTGGTGTTGGTGTTGAGGTTGTTATTGGGAGTGGTGGTGGTGATGGTGATAATAGTGTTAATGTTTTACTGGTGATGTAGGTGTTATGTTGTCATTCGTGTTGGGTGTATTGTCACTACTGGTAATGTTGAAGTTATGGTGTTGGTGTTGAGGGTGTTCTTTTTATTGTTATTGGAGGTGGTCATGTTATGGGGTTGATGGTGGTGGTGTTGCTATTAATGTTATTGCTAATGGTGGTGTTGGTGGTGGTGCTAACATGACTACAGGTGGTATTTGTGTTGGTGATGGTGTTGGTGCTAATGCTGTTAGGAGTTTTGGTGTTGGTGTTGGTGGTGCTAATATGATTACTGGTGGTATTTGTGTTGGTGGTGGTGTTGGCACTAATGTTATTACTGGTTTTGCTTTTGGTGGTGGTGGTGCTACCATGATTACTGGTAGTGTTAATGTTGGTGTTGGTGCTAACATTATTATTGGTTTTGGTGGTGTTGGTGTTAGTATTAATGTTACTGCTGATAGTGGTGGTGGTGGTGGTGCTAACATGGTTACTAGTGGTATCAGTGTTGGTGATGTTGTTGGTGCTAACATTATTACTAGTTTTGATGGTGGTGGTATTGGTATTGGTGCCAACATTGTTGCTGGTGGTGGTGTTTGTACTAATGTTATTACTGGTTTTGGTGGTGGCAGTGGTGCTAACATTGTTACTGGTTTTGGTGGTGGTGGTGGTGGTTTTGGTGTTGACATTGTTACTGGTGGTGTTGGTGGTGGTGGTGGTGTTTGTACTAATGTTATTACTGGTTTTGGTGGTGGTGGTGGTGGTATTGATGCTGACATTGTTACTGGTGGTGTTGGTGGTGGTGGTGGTGGTGTTTGTACTAATGTTATTACTGGTTTTGGTGGTGGTGGTGGTGGTATTGATGCTGACATTGTTACTGATGTTGTTGTTGGTGGTGGCTTGAGGGATGCTGTTGTGTTCTGTGTGTAGCACCCGCCCAGCCATGCTGAAACAATGCCATGGCCAACATCCCTTCAGCTGTCTAGCCAGACTTGCCTGAAGGCATCTGTACCTGCGGCCATGCCTGTGTGCTTTCTTTGGCATCTGGCTTTCTTTGCCATTCCTTGTTTTCCTTTTGAAAAATCCAGCATGGACTGCAAAGGGTATGGTCACCGTTCAGTGGGTTTAGGGAGGGGATCCGGGTGTCCGGTAAGGCTACTAGCTGAGGTCCTTGAGTTGGGTGAGAAATTACCCTGGGTTGGGGGCAACCTAGGATGCAGGTGAGACCTGGGGAAGGTGAGGCCCACAGAGCCTTCCCCAAGGGGCTTTTCCTTCCTTCCAGCTCCCCTCTTCCTCCTCCCTGCAACTCTCTTTCTGTCTACCCTTGTTGTTCTCTGATCCACTTATTCAGCAGACTCACTGGGGGCCCTTGGTACCAGGCCCTGAGAGGGCCTCTGAGGTACAGAGATAAATACGGCACTATTTTAGGCCACAAGTGACTGCGAGCACCTTGAGCACAGGGAGCTGGCCTACCTTGTTCATCACAGCATTCCCAGCACCTGTTGAATGGATAAATGAATGAATGAATGAATGCATGCAGCCATGCCACCCCTGTCTCCAGGAGCTCACACACTGGTGAGACCATCAGTGGCTGCAGTGGTGTGGAGCCCAAGGGAGGGAGGGATCAACTCTGCCTAAAGGGTCCAGAAAGCTTTCCTCAATAGGTGGCGCCTGACCTGGACATGACAAAGACCCAAGTGGGAGGAGGGAAGAAGGAAAGGCTGTGCATCTGCAGAAACCAGCCTTTACTTGGGGCCAGCTGACCTCACTTCTCCCCCTCCTTACTTCCTGAGACTTGATGGGGGCTGCTGGTCAGTGACGAGCCTCTTGGGCACGAGGCCCTGGTGAGCTGCCTCCTTGGGTTGGGTTGGGGTGGAGCTTGGTCAAAGCCTTGCTGGAGGGTGCTAGTAGGGGCCCAAGTGCAGCTTGGGGATGGCCTAGAATCCTCATGGAATCCAGAAGGGTCCTTAGAAATTGGCTGCTCTAGTGGTTCCCAACTGGGTTCCTCGAAGCCTTGGGATTCCACTGAGGTACCTCTGCAAATGAGAAGCAGACTGAAGGCCCCAGCCCCAGGCATAGCAGCACCTCTATTCCATCTTCCCCTTCCATGGCTTTTTGTTAGAGGATCAAAATCCTTACCAGTGGCTGGCAGGGACCATGGCCCAGCCCCCCTGGGTCTTTTGATCTTCCCCATATACCAGTTTCACACTCCTAGCCATGCTGTTCCCTGCGTCTGGGACATCCAGCCGTGATGTTTACTTAGCAATTCCTATGTATCCAGGCCTTTGCTTCCTCAGGGAAGCCCTCCTGAGCCCCCAGAAGGACCCTGCACCATCCTCCCATCCCCTGGCACCCCGGTCTGCCCCTGGCACCCTTTCACTTCCCGTCTCACATTCCGTATTGAAACCATTTGTTCTCTGCCTTCCCACCCACAGTCAGCTCCAGGGGGCAGGAAGGAGGCCTGTCTTCTTTGCTGCTCTGTTCCCAGGGGCCAGCCCAGGGCCTGCAACAGGAGGTGCTCAGTGAATTATTGAAATAAACTGTCTTTTCCAGCTCCTGTGGATTGTAGATGGACTGAGGTCCAAAGTGGGATGTGACGGTCCCAGGGTCATGCAGCAGGTCAGCAGCAGAGGCAGCCTGTGTGTCCTCTGTCTCAGGCTCCTCCCACTGATCTCTGTGACCTCTCCAGGGCTCTTCTCTCACCTTCCCTGGGTGAATCCTCTCCTGTTCTGTCCCCTACTCCCTGTCTTAATCCTTGCACTTCCTCTGAACACTCTCTGGAACATCTGCAAGCTGGGATGGGCATGGGAAGCTGGCAGTGGCTTTGTCTCCCACTGGAACACAGGAAGTACCCCACCCTCAGCTCTGAACACTTGGCCTGGACCCTTCTTCTCTAAGCCCCAGCCTGGGAAAGGCTCCCCTGGCCCCAGTGTGGCATTCCTGGCCCAACTTTGCCAAGGGCCTCAGCTGGTGAAGGCCAGGAAATGGCGGGCAGGGGGTGCTGGCATCCAGACCCTCATGGATGAGGTCGGGGTATTTTCAAGAAGCGGCTTCCTGTCCCAGCTGCTCCCCCATCTCACTTGTGATGGGGGGCCCCAATTGCAAGAGGCGGTCAGGGCAGAGAGGGCTTGGTGAGGAGTGGCTGGCGGCCAGGGTGGGATGAACGATGACACCAGAGAGGCCAGACCACTTCTGGGAAACACCCTTGAAAATTGATTCTTGGTGCGGAAAACCAGCAGGCAAAGCGGGGTCTAGCAGGGTCTTTCGGGGTCTTGTGGGCTGTGGCATGTTCCCCTCTTTCCTCTAGGGCTGCCATGCCCAGGGAGGCTCGGTTCCACCCGGTTCTGCCGGGTTCCCAAGGAACAACTGCCCATCTGGATGTACAAGGCTGCCGCCAGCTAGGCAGGGACAAGAACAACAACGACAGCCGTGATGTTTACTTAGCAATTCCTACTTCACTGTGCTCCAGGAGGGACTTGGGGCAGTGTTCAGTTTTGCAAATGATCAAATGCTCTCACATAGTAGGCGCACAGCAAATATCAGTGGAATATGACCATCTTATTCCCTTGGGCCTTCACAACAACCTTGACAAGCGGGAAGTATTACTATTTCCATTTTGCACATGAGGAATCTGAGGCTCCCAGGTTAAGAGTTTTACGCCAGGGCTCCTAGTGTGTGTGAGCAGCCCTGCGGCTTTGACTGTGGATCCCACAGTCTACAGTGGGCAAGTAGGGGTGCGTGTGGCAGAAGGCCCTAGAGGCGGCTCCCGTCCTGGGCAGCCAGGAGAGTGCTGAGGAGACAGAAATCGTAGACTGTGGTGCCACAGGCTCCAGAACAAACAGGCAACCCACCAAGGAACACTTTCTAGTGTTTGCTTACTTTTTCTTCTGATTATTACAGTAAGGCATGCTTATTAGAGGAAATACAGAGAAGTAGAAAGAAGAAAATAAACACACCACCCAGTGGCAAATGAGGCTAAACCAGAGGTGAGGGGCAGGTGGGGGGGTTGAAAGCAGGACACTTTGGGCTTACAGTTCTCTTCTGCCCCTGGGACAGTGACTCCAATTTCCTGAGACTTCAGTTTCCTTGTTTGTAAGATGGGAATAAGAATCCCTTTCAACATCATGGGAGGATTGTCTGAATAAGACGAGCTGATGCTTGTAAAGAGCCTTTCATGGATCATGTGAGTCTACCATGGTGTTATTGTGGAAGAGTGGCCTCCACCTTCCCCACAACCATCGTCCCATCATTAGAGCCATGCTGTATAGACTTTTGAATCCTGCTTAAAAAAAAATCTTTATTTTGAAATCACTATGGATTCGCAGGGATTCGCAAAGAGTACAGAGGGGTTCCATATACCCTTCATCCAGTTTCCCCCAATAGTAACATCTTACATAGCTCTAGTTTGATATCAAAGCCAGGCAGTTGACATTGGGACAATGTGTTGTATAGTTCCCTGCTTTTTCTCTTCTTCTTCTTCTTCTTTTTTTTTTTTTTTTTTTTTGAGGCAGAGTCTTGTTTCGTTGCTCAGGGTGGAGTGCAGTAAGGTGATCTTGGTCCATGGCAACTTCTGCCTCCCAGGTTCAGGTGATTCTCCTGGTGCGGAAAACCAGGAGTCTCAGCCTCCCAAGTAGCTCGGACTACAGGCATGTGCCACAACACCTGGCTAATTTTTGTATTTTTAGTAGAGATGGGATTTCGCCATGTTGGCCAGGCTGGTCTCGAACTCCTGACCTCAAGTGATCTGCCTGCCTTGGCCTCCCAAAGTGCTGGGATTACAGGCATGAGCCACCGGGTCCGGGCAGTTCCCTGCCATTTTATCACATGTGTAGATTTGTGTAACCACCACCACACCCCAGATACAGAACACAAAGACCCCTGTGCTACCCCTTTATAACCATGCTCCCCTTCCTCCTGCAACCATCTCTAACCTCTGGCAGTCCCTAATCTGTTGATCTACCATTTCATCATTTCAAAAGCATTATAGAATTGAACTTATACAGAATGTGACTTTGAGTTGGCTTTTTTTTTTTTTTTTTTTTTTTGAGACAGGATCTTGCTCTGTTACCCAGGCTGGAGTGCAGTGGTACGATCTCGGCTCACTGTAGCCTCACCCTCCCGGGCTCAAGCAATCCTTCTACCTCAGCCTCCAGTGTAGCTGGGACTACAGGCACATGCCACCATGCCTGGCTAATTTTTGTAGGTTCTTTTTTGTTTTTGTTTTTGTACAGGTGGGGTTTTGCCATGTTGCCCAGGCTGGTTTCAGACGCCTGAACTCAAGGGATCCACCGGCCTTGGCCTCCCAAAGTGCTGGCATTATAGGAGTGAGCCATTATGCCCAGCCCCAGCATGACTCTTTAGAGATTCACCCAGGTGTTGTATATATCAGGAGTTGATTCCATTTCATTGCTGAGTGTTAGTCCATGGGATGGATGAGCCATGGTGTGCCTAACCATTTGGCCATTATAAATACAGCTGCTACGAATGTGTGTGCACAGGTTTTGTGCAGACACCAACTTTCCTATCTCTGGGATAAATGCCCAGGAGCACCACTGCCGTGTTGTGTGGTATGCGTATGTTTGGTTTTTAAAGGAACTGCTAAATTTGGTGGCAAGTGGCAAGAGATGAGGCAGCAGAGACAGAGACTGAGGGACAGGACATGGGGTGATTTGTGCTAGAAACATAACTCCAGCCACAGGGGGCCTGGGTGATTGAGGGAAAGAGGCAGGGAGATCATGGAGACCCCCGAGCATCCAGGGAATGTGGGAATCATAGCCAGATGGAACCTCGGAATCTCTAAGCTGGGGGAGCCCCCAAAATGTTTGATTCCCTCCCTTTGCAATCATGGAAGTGAGCCCTGAGGAAGGCAAGTGACGAGCCCAAGGTCACACGGAATGATGGTGGCAGAACCAGAATAAGGGTAAAGAAGGGGGAGACTGAGTGAGCTCCTGGCCCCATGATGGATATCAGAGGCACCACTCAGGGAACCCTCCCCGCTGCCCCTAGCTTCCACCACCCATCCCTCACCCCGCCACAGCCTTCCCGCAGAGTTTGGACTGTCACATTGCTGAGACCCCGGATGCTGAGTCTCTCCCAAGCTTACTCCTGCCTAGGCCTCTCCGGAGACCACCTTCTTGGGCAACAGCCAGGCTTCCCAGCTAAAATCTGATGCAACTAATGGAAGCTGTTGGCCAAAAGGCCTCTCTGTGAATTGGGGCCTAATCAGAGGCGGCTGCAGCCACAGCTGGGCTGTGGGAAGGGTGCGGCCCACAGTGCTGGTCCCCCTGGTATCCCTTCTGCTGTGGCCACAGAAGAAGAGGACCAAGTTCCAGGCTGTGGGGTCTTCATGGACCCCCATTTGTTCATTCCACAAGATTTACTGAAGACAACCACATGCCAGGTGCTGGCAACACAGCTGTGACCTAGACTGATGTAAGGCAGATGGCCGTGGCACTGGCTTTACGGGGCTGGCAGTCTAAACACGGCGGGAGGTGGGGATCAGGTAGACAGGGCCCTCTCCCTTGGAAAGCGAGGCAGGGAGGGGGATGGACGCTGCCCTGGAGAGAGTGTGCCTGGGCTTGAGACGATGGGATTAGGGAAGGATGAGAAGGAGGGGGCCAGGCAAAGATCTGGGGGAGAGCATTCCAGGCAGGGGGAGCAGCAAATGCAAAAGCAGAACTTTGAACCAGAAGTCCTGGGTTCAAAGCCTGAGGCTGCCACGACGTGCTGAGGGGCCTCGGGTCAGCGCCCTTTCACGTCAGGTAGCCTGTTGGAGTTGGACTCGCTCATGCTTCCAAGCCTTAGTTTTGTTTTGTTTAATTTTATTTTATTTTATTTTATTTTATCTTATTTTATTTTATTTATTTTACTTTAAGTTCCGGATACATGTGCAGAATGTGCAGGTTTGTTACATAGGTATACATGTGCCACGGTGGTTTGCTCACCTATCATCAACGCGTCATCTAGGTTTTAAGCCCTGCATGCATTAGGTATTTGTCCTAATCCAAGCCTTAGTTTTGGATAAGGGAAGACTGGGAAAGCCACATGGGGTGTGGAAGGGGAGCTGAGATTTTAAAGGTGTGGAAAGTCCACCGGAAGCCTGCTGCTCTGTGCTGCAGGCAGACAGCAGGCTCAAGCTTTCTGTGCTTTGGCTAATTGAATTAACTCTTAGCACTTGAGCTGCCAATGCCCCCAGCTCTAGGTTTCTCACATTCAGCCAACTACGACAGTAATTTAGGAAAGGGTATTACCGTATTCATTTCTCCAGGGTGGCTGGAGAGAATCATCCTGCAGGTGGTGCCCCTGAGGAGGTAGACCAGATGGCTCCAGGAAGGGCTGGGCCTCTGATGGGAATTGGGGAGCTTAAGAATAGGCAGGTGGAAAAACTGCTGTGAGACCCAGAGCTCCCCTCCTGTCCTCACTCTGGGGAACCCCCAGAATGATGGGGAGAATCAGCCCCTGTTTTGGGGAGCTACCGGATGGGGGAGGCATAGCAATTGCCCTGATAGAGTTTCCTGTCTGATTCTTAAAACCAAACCAAAAGACAGAAACATATACCAGGAAAGGTAAAAATAAAATGGGACCTGGTTGCTGTGGACTCCGAGAGAGTATTGCAGAGGCATTTGTTTTGCGTGAACTCTGGAGCAGGCAGAGAGATGCCTGATTGGGCCAAGGTGCTCGTGGGTGGGTGGTGAGAGACGCCGGAGCAGTGGGCTCAGGAGAGTCAGCCTGCCTGGCTGTGTGGCCTTGGGTCTGCTATTTCACCTTTGTGTTCCATCTATAAAACAGGAGGTTGTGGAGTTTAAATTAACTCATATCTTCCGAAGAGCGTGGAACAGTGCCTGGCACATAGTAAGTGCTTGACAAATAGATATTATTTGGGTTATGTCTGCTCTCCCCACTTTGCAGTGAGAAGATAGGCTCAGGGAGAAGCAGTAATTTGCCTGCAGCCCCTCAGCTTGTCGGTGGCTGTACCGGGACTTGAACCCAGACACCCTGACTCTGCACTGGGTCATCTATTCTCTGCAGTGTTCCCACTATGCCCACGTTAACGACCCTCCAGGATCCTCACAGTCGCTTTGTGAAGCCATCCAGGGAGGGATCAGTGCCCTGTTCTGCAGATGAGAAACTGAGGTCCAGAGAGCACTGACTATCTACAGCCTGGAACCATATCTTGTTCTCTGTAGCATCTCCAGCCCTTGACCCATAGGCTGTGATCAGACAACACTTGTTAAGTCGAAGATGAAAAGAGGAAGGAATTGGGGGTGAGGGTCGAGGGTAAATAGGGAACTTAGGATGATTTAATGGCCTCTAGACTGGGGCTGACAATCTAACCCATTTCTTTTGCATCCCAGGCTAGCCTCTCTCTCCCTGTGCCACACGGCCCATCCTAGATTCAGACGTCTGACTTGGGCTTCCACCCCAGGCCCCTCCTCTGGGCTGGAGTGTCTCGTTTACAGCCTGTACCCCTAAGCTGGGGAGGTATATGAGGAGGGGGTGGGGCATGGAGCCTCTGAGCCCGGGTGCTGAGGCTTCATGTTCAGGGCCTTGGGAAACCTCACACCTGGCTGGGGAAGATGACAAGCACGGCAGAACAGTGTTTGTGACGTCCTGTGAATTAATCTGAGCATCCTGGGCCCCGGGCAGTACAAGCGGTGGCAGCAGGGGGAATCCTGTCTCCAGCCTTGATTAAATCAGAACACGCTGCCAGTCCATACCCATTAGCACAGTCAGAGAGGGCAGCTAAGGTGGAGAAGACATGACTGATGAGGGGAGGGGGCACCAGGGTGTGGGGTACAGGGCCAGGCACAGGCTTGGGCAGCCCAGACAGGGCAGGAGCCTAAGAAGGGCTCACTGGACTTGGCCCTGCATCTGGGCAACAGAGCTCCCCATCTCCAACCACCCTCGCCTGGTGATGCAAGCTGCTCCTGAGGGTCTTGGGTGAGTATCAGCTGAGCAAGTTCATGTGGTCCCTGCAGACCCCAGGGGTACTTATTATTCTGTATGCATAGAGGAGACTTCTCAAACTGGGTGTTGTTGGCTGAGTAGGAGTTTTCTTGGCTCACTGACCTTATCTCTTATTTTCTCCCCTTCCCATGGTTGGCTAATTCACACCTCTGTGCCTTTGCACATGCCGTTCTCTCTGGCTTCTTCCTTCCCCTACTGTGCCACCTGGCAAACTCCTACATCTTGTGGAAATAAAAAAGACTGACCCAATGAGAAAAGCAAAGGCTATTTATTCTGAGCTTGCTGTAGCAAGGGAGTCAGCCTCCATCACTTGTGTTTTGGCAGAGATTCAAAGACAGCAGCGGTGGGGGGAAAAGAGAAGCCTCGGGTGTGGCCCGATGGGAGACCATGCACATGAGGAGGCTAGAGGTGGCTAACTAGAAGCAGAGCTTCCCGTGTGATTGGTTAGGGGTGCACATTTGGCTTTGTCTGGTTGTAAGTTGGATGCAGGAACAAAACTTAGGGAAGCTGTCAGTTATTAATCAGGGCCTGACCCTTTTGGGTCTATTGTTATAGAAGTTATTGTTTAGCTTTCTGGATTGTCCCTAGAGATAGCATGTCTGACTTCCAGCAGGCTGGCTTCCTGGGTTATTTTTTCCTTTTGCAGATGAGGGAGTTTGTTTCTTGGGTGGCAGGGTGCTGTGGGTTGTGGGTTAAAGTTCTATTTTTATATATGGTCTGATCATTGTCTATTTGTATATTCAGTCTTTCAACATCGTTCAAAAACAAGATCAAGGGCCACTGCCTCCAGGAAGCCTTCCCTAGCCTCCAAGATCAGAGTGGGTGTCCTCCTTCCATGCTCCCATACTCCGCTCCAAGGAGGCATCTTGGTCATTAGGTCAGATGATTACGGGTTTGAATCTCATTTCCTTTCCCATTAGCAGTGCATGTCCTGAGCCATGCGACTTATTGCCACCAGCCCAGCAAGCATCTGGATGGTTGGTGATCATTTGTTTATGAATCTCTTTCCTCTTTAGACTTGGGGTGGGGGATGCTGGGGGATGCAGGTCCCGCCACTCCCCATCAACCACCTACCTGGACTCAAGTGCAGCCCTGGTACTGCACAGATATTCTTACCTGTCAGCCTGACCCCCACTAAACTGGAAGCTCCTTGAGGGCAAAAGTGATTTCTTATTCATCATGGTTATCCTTTTATGAGACAGGGTCTGGCTCTGTTGCCCAGGCTGGAGTTCAGTGGCATGACCATAGTTCACTGTAACCTCCAACTGCTGGGCTCAAGTGATCCTCCTGCCTCTGCCTCCTAAGTTGCTGGGACTACAGGTATATGCACAACCATGCGTGGCTAATTTTGTTTTGTTTTGTTTTGTAGAGACAGGGTCTCACTTATGTTCCCCAGGCTGGTCTTGAACTCCAGGCCTCAAGTGATCCTCCCACCTCGGCCTTCCAAGTGCTGGGGTTAAAGGCGTAAACCACTGTACCTGGCCTCCTCTCAGGTCTTAGTGCTTAGCTCAAGATCTGCCCAGGAATGGCAGCCAAGAGGTTAACTGATAAGTGAATAAATGAGTAAGTGAATGAATGAATGCACAGTGTCTCAGATGATCTTTTCCTTCCTTTTCCCACTCACAGGCATGAGCAGACCTCCCCTCCTTCCTTGGTTCTAATAGGAAGCCTCTGTGTGTGTGTATGTGTGTGTGTGTGTGTGTGTGTGTGTGTGTGTGTGTGTGTGTGTGTGTTTGGGGGTGGATAGCTGGGACCCATGCCCCTTGGAGGAGGTTTATACTGAAGGAAAGTTGGAGAAATGGGAAGAGGAGGATGGAGAGGAGAACAAGGGCTCCATTAAGGGCAGCCTTTGCCAACTTGAACTCCTCAGTGGCAGGTCAGGCTTCCCCTAGAGGGGATAAGTTCCCTGTCACCGGAGGTGTGTAACCAGGATCGGAGGTGCTACAGAGCCTTTGTTCATTCATTCACTGTTTTTTTTTTTTTTTTTTTTTTTTTTTTTTTTTTTTTTTGAGGCAAGGTCTCTCTCTGTTGCCCAGGCTGGAGTGCAGTGGTGCTATCTCGGCTCACCACAACCTTCTCCTCCCGGGTTCAAGTGATCCTCCCACCTCAGCCTCCCTTGTAACTGGGACTACAGGTACTCGCCACAATGCCAGGCTAATTTTTTCATTTTTTGTAGAGAGAGGATTTCACCATGTTGCCCAGTTTGGTTTCGAACGCCTGAGCTCAAGTGATCCTCCTGCCTCAGTCTCCCAAAGTGCTGGGATTATAGGTGTAAGCCTCCATGGCCAGCCATTCACTGATTTTTGTATGCATTTATCGAGCACCTCTTTATGCTGATGGATAAAAAACATAAATTTTAGGGTGGAAAATTTAATCAGATCTGTGATTTCGAAAGCATAGTGTATGTGGAATGAGAACCCTATTTATCCCTCCCTGGCCAAAAGTGTCTTAACTCTATGTTACAGGAGATTTCTGACAGCCCTCCATCTCTCCCTCTCTCTAACTTTCACAAATCACAGAAAAGAGGAAAAAGCCATTCTCGGAAAAACGCATGCCTAACCACAAAGAAAGGCAGTTCTCATTAAAAGCTCAGCAACTAAGGGTGGACAAGTAGTTGTCACTTCAGGATGTCAAGGAGCTGATGAGCTGAGCCCCTGCTGTCAGCAACAGATTTTTATTTTAAAGTTGTCTTTTTCTAAAATTTTGTATTGCTGTACATCCTAAACACAGAAAAGAGCACAAATTGTAGGCATGCAGCTGGAAAATTTTTCACCAGTGCACCTGGGAAGCCAGCATCCAGGTCAAGAAATAGAACATCACTGGTTTCCCAAACCTCCCCTGAATCCCTCCTGCCAGTCACCACCCCTCAAAAATAGCCGCTTTCCTATACATGGGATCACACAACACATTCCATTTTGTGCTTGACTTCTTCTACTTGAACTGCTGTTATGTATGGCTAGTTGATCTTCATTCACTGATTCTCAGTGTCTTGTAGTATTCTATTCCGTTGCACGAATAAACCTCAGTTTCTTAATCTGTTCTACTCTTGAGGGAAATTTGAACATGTCCCTTCCTTCTGAAGGCAACCACTGCCCTGATTTCTACCCCCATGGATTAGTTTTGCTTGTTCTAAATGGAATCCTACAGTAACACTATCCATTTGACTTGTTTATCTCGTTTATTGCCTGTCTGCCTGACTAGGATATAAACACCATAGGTATGGATTTTTGTTTGTCTTGTTTATTGCTAAATTCCCAGCCTCTAGAAAAGTGTCCTAGATTAGATTTCCAGAGGTGCTCAGTCTCTAGGTACATGTCATACTCAGTAAAATATTTGTTGAATAAATAAAGTTATAGAGTTGCCTTTTCATTCACCCATTGGCTCATTGTTTCTTCTTAGAGAGACAGGAGAGAACATTAAGCAAGAGGGGCCTGGAGTTTTGGTTTGGGGCTCCATAAATAGCTACGAGCATTGTTGCAAAAGGCACAAGCACACCTGTTGAATATGTACTTAGGAGTAGCACTGGTGAGCCATAGGGAAGGCACACGTTCACCTTTACAGACACTGCAAAAACAGTTTTCCAAAGTGATCATGCCAGTTCACGCCCTAACAGCAGAGCATGAAGAGATCCACCACATCCTCCACAGTACTTAGTGTCTTCTCCTGTGTCCTCATTCTGATATGTAGTTTTAATTTGCATTTCCTTAATGATTCGTGACATTGAGTATCTTTTCATGTTCATTAGCCATTTGGGTGTTTCTTTTGTCAAGTATCTGTTCCAATCTCTTGAACATATTTCTATGGGTTTGTCTTTTTCACATTTATTAGTAGAAAAACTTTTTAAGAAATATAATGGATATGAGTCCCTTGTCAAATATATTCAAATATCTTATCTTTCTCTGTAGGTTGCATTTTCACTTTCCTAATGATACTGTTCGATGAATAGCAGCTCTTAATTTTAACATAGCCAATTTAGATTGTTTTCTTTGATGGGTGGCACATTTTAGAGCTGTTGAAGAAATTTCTGCCTGCTTCAAGGTCACAGAGATGTTCTGTTTTACTGTAAAATTTTACTATTTTACCTTCCCCATTTAGATCTGCAATCCATCTGGAATGATGTTCTGTGTATGGTGTGAGGAAGGGTTTAGATTTTTTTTTTTTTTGTATGGATTTCCAATTCCCACTGCTCTTTATTGGGATGTTCAGTTATTGTTGGAGGTAGGGAAGGTCGGGGCGGGTGGGGGGGGCGGTTTGGGAAATGTGCTGGTAGAGACATTAGGGTTGGGGGCAGGGTGAGTTAAGGGACATCTCCTTTTCTTTAATTAGCAGAGTAGTCACCTTGGTCTGTCTGCCCCATGATTTCTATCTCCTAGACCCTGGGATGTAGGATTTGTCCTCAAACTACTCCTTAGCAGAGCTCCATGCAAGAGGCTGTTCTCAAATAGACATCACCACTGCCCCTCCCACACTGGAGGAGCCTGGTTCCTCAGGTCTTGAAGCTCTGGGTGCATGAATCCCTGTTCACAGGGAGTGCTCCTTTCTGGACAAGACATGGCTTTTACTCCCTCATTTGCCCATCCCTCCCTCCATCCCTCCCACCCCCTTCTCTCCCTCCCTCTTTCTCGCCCTACCTCTTTCTTTCCCTCCCTCCTTCCCTGCCTCCCTCCTTCCCTGCCTCTCACTCTCTTTCCCTCCCTCCCTCCCTCCCTCCCTCCCTCCCTCCCTCCCTCCCTCCCTCCCTCCCTTCCTCCTCCTCCTTCCTTCCTTCCTTCCTTCCTTCCTTCCTTCCTTCCGTGATACTTGATGTAAAATCCCCCTACCCTGCCATGACACTCTATGTAAAATCCCTCTACCCCACCCTGGTTTTCTTCTTATTTTCTCCCTAGTATTTAGAACCATCTGACATTATATCTATTTTCCATACATATTGATTTTACTGATTCTTGACTGAGGTTTACTTTGTATACATACAGTAAGATGCACAGGCTTTACATATAAAGTTTGATGAGTTTTGGTAAATATCTACTTCTGGCCGGGCACGGTGGCTCATGTCTGTAATCCCAGCACTTTCAGAGGCCGAGGCAGACAGATCACCTGAGGTCAGGAGTTTGAGACCAGCCTGGCCAACATGATGAAACCTCATCTCTACTAAAAAATACAAAAATTAGCTAGCTGGGCATGGTGGCGGACATCTGCAATCCCAGCTACTTAGGAGGCTGAGGCATGAACCCAGGAGGTGGAGGTTGCAGTGAGCTGAGGTGGTGCCACTGCACTCCAGGCTGGGCAACAGAGCGAGGCTCTGTCTCAAACAAAACAAAACAAACAAAACAAAACAAAACAAAACAAAACAAAACAAAACAAAACACTACTTCTGTGTACCAACTCTCCAAACAAGATAAACAACATTTCCACCACCCCGGAGAGCCCCTTATGCCCCTTCCTCCAATCCTCCTTCCGAGGGCAATCACTGCCCTGATTTCTATCCTTATAGATTAGTTTTGCTTGTTCTTGAACTCCATATAAACAGAACTCTATAGTAACACTATCCATTTGGCTTGTTTATTTTGTTTACTGCCTGTCTGCCTGACTAGGATATAAGTACTGTAGGTATGGATTTTTGTTTGTCTTGTTTATTGCTGAATTCCCACCTTCCAGAACAGTGCCTTAAATTAGATTTCCAGAGGTGCTCAGGCTCCAGGTACATGTCACACTCAGTAAAAGATTTGCTGAATAAACAAAGTTATAGAGTTGCCCTTTCATTCACCCACTGACTCATTGTTTCTTCTAAAGAGAGGCAGGAGAGAAGGTTAAGCGAGAGGGCCCTGGAGCCAGACTGCACCCTGGCTCCATCTCTC
Organism: Rhinopithecus roxellana; assembly: GCF_007565055.1. Lineage (NCBI taxonomy): Eukaryota > Metazoa > Chordata > Mammalia > Primates > Cercopithecidae > Rhinopithecus > Rhinopithecus roxellana. The sequence continues at coordinate 7,839,685 of NC_044560.1, read as the reverse complement.
ACCGGCTCTCTAAACTAGGCCAAGTCACCTTAGTGTCCTCATTTATAAAGTGGGGATGTGAATGGTTCCTACAACATAGGGTTGTGAGGATGGAAGGAGTTGATGGTTATAAGACAATTTTGTGAGCATTCAGTAATTGCTAATTCTTATAATTAATTAATTAGTCAGCTGTTTGCTTATTTACTCTCAGAAGTCATCTAGGCCATTCATTCATTTATTTGTTCAACACGCATTTATTGAGGATCTACTTGGTGACACATGTTGGTGTTAGCACATTGAATGATTAAGTCCTCACCTTCCTGGAGGCTGGCATTTTGGTGGGACAATGTGTTAGGGGTACAGTCTAAGCTACTAGAACAAATAAACCCAACAATACCGTGGCTTAAACAATTAGCTTTTTTTTGTTTACTTATTTGTTTGTTTTACCTTGAATAACACTCTACAGGTAAGTGATCCAGGCCTACTAGGGACAACTGTGTCATCCTCAACATGTGGCTTCTACCTCTGGGTCAAAGATAGCTGCTACAGCTCCTGCCATTTCTTCTGTAACCCAGCAAGCAGGAAGTGGGAAAGGGCAAGATAAATGTCTGTGCTTTCCTTTTAACCAGAAGGGTCTGGAATCACTTTTACTCGCATTTCGCTGACCAGAACTTTGTCATGTGACCACACCTAGACACAAGGAAGTCTGCGGATTAGAATCTCTGGCTGATGTTTCTAAGAGTTCAGGATCTCGTGGCCTGGGGCACTGACCCCAAATCACCCAGGTGAGCCAGGCCCATTGTGGGGTTGCTTGGGATATATCCAAGCTTGGACTACCAGATTTAGCAAATCAAAAGACAGGACGCCCAGTTAATTTGAATTTCAAATAAATAATTATATTTGAGCTATATTTACACTGAAAAGTGATTTGATATGGTTTGGCCTGTGTCCCCACCCAAATCTCATCTCAAATTGTTATCCCCACGTGTCAAGCAGGGGAACCTGTAATCCTAACCTGTGGAAGGAGGGAGGCAATTGGATCACAGGGGTGGTTCTCCTATGCTGTTCTCTTGATGGTGAGTGAGCTCTCACGAGATCTGATGGTTTTATAAGTGCTTGGAAGTTCCTCCTTCACTCTTCTTTTTCCTGTCGCCTTGTGAAGAAGGTGTCTCGCTTCCTCTTCACTTTTCACCATGGTTGTAAGTTTCCTGAGGCCTCCCCAGCCATGCTGAATTGTGAATCAATTAAACCTCTTTCCTTTATAAATTACCCTGTCTCAGGCATTTCTTTATAGCAGCGTGAAAACGGACTAATACACTATTCATTTTCTATTTGAAATACTGTATTTTATTTGTCCTTTCTCCTAAAAGCTCTTCCTTGGATAAGGCCCAAACTCGCTTTCCCCAGGCCCCCCATTCCATCCCAGCTCTGCCTCTGAAGCCACTTGGGACAGACGTATACTCCACAGGACTTAGCTGTGCACTTACTGAGTGATAAACATTGCAGGCAGACACAGAAGGCTCAGGTGATGGGCACCTGCTTTCTGGGGCACAGCAGTCTGTATGGGCAGCTGCGTCTTTCCCAGGAAGGTGCATTAAACAGAGGCCCATAGTTTGTCACATGGTACAGCCCAGAGGCTCCCATCCCAAGGATTTAACTTCATTAGGCAGAGGCTTCCCTGAGAGGGCTTCTTGGAGGAGCTGAGCCTGGAGCCTGGAGTTTCCATGTGGTGCCAGGGCAAAGCCCGAGTCTCAGAATCACTCCAGCCAGGAGACAAATCCCAGCTCTGTTCCTTTCTCCCTGCGTGACTGTGGACAAGTCCCTTCACTCTGCAAGTCTGAGTTTTTCTCCTCTGTAAAATGGGGATCAGAATAGAACTCACCTCACAGGGTGGTGGTGAAGATCAGTTGAGACAATGCTTTTATAATGCACCTGAGACAGGTTTATCTTGCAAAATAAGCTCTAGACGGATGTCTCTTGTTGTGCTGTTAATATTTTTATTGGGTCTTTCAAGGGAGCAAAGGATTGAGATTGCTATGTGGGAGGCAGAGGACTTTCAGAGCAGGATAGGGGTGGGGGGAGAACAAAGGCGAAGAGGTAAAAGGGGTTGAGGTCGCCACCCTGGGCACCCCGAGGCTGGGCTTGGCATGGTGGGTGGCCAGCTTGGGGACAGATTGGAGCCAGCAGGACCCCTAAAGGCCAGCAGCACTGTTCCTCCCCTTGTCTCTTCGCCTTGCCCCTGGGCACCCCTCTTGCTCAGTCCCTTGTGCCTCTTAGTTTCCGAGCCCTGCTCTGGCCCAGCCCACCGCGACCACGGCCACGGCCACGCTGTGGAATTTCCAATTTTCAGCTAATGTGCAGGTCGTGACAGAGGCTCAGAGGCCCTGGTCGGACATAATGGCAGAAGAATTGTAAATGTCGCCCTGAGTGAATGGCAATGAGGAAGGGCGGGGAGGGGACATTTTCCATCGGCCGCGGCGCCGAGCCCGGGAATACATTTTCTCTCGGAGTGTGTCGCATTAGATTTCCAGAGGTGCTCGGGCTCCAGGTACATGTCATTAGTAACAGTTTGGACGATAATGAATCCTTTTATTTCTTTTCCTCACAGCTCATGAATACATAACGAGGCCGCGCTCAGGCGCATCTGGCCCGGCCAGCGCCTGCCTCCGCCACCTAATCTCGTCCATACTCCAATATCCAGGCGGCCCAGCTGGGGCCTGCCTTAAAGGAGCCGCTGCCCTTTCCTGCCTGGGGATGCCGGGCCAGCCTAGCACCAGGCACCACCGAGACCTGGGCATGAAGGGGGATGGCAGACCTGGGGAAGGAAGAAGTCCCAAGTCTCTGGATTGCAGTGTATCCAGCAGGCACTCAACAATGTTGCTTAGTGAACAGTGACTGCCTGGCTGGGGTGGGGCTGTGTGAAGGCTCTACATAGACTATCTCCTTGAGCTTGGCTAACCACTCTACCAGTGGGGGCTTGTGATCCCATTTTACAGCTGCAGAAACTGAGGCTTAGAAGGATAGAGGCTCTGTCATGGCTTTAACAAGGCAGACTGAGCTCGTGCCTATAACTGGCTATCATTTAAGGGCATTTGACCAAGTGATTCTTGATTCTACAACAGGGTTCCCTACCAAGAATCCAGTTTTTATATGTATCATGAATCTGTTCTATTACTTTCCTGAGCAAATGTTTAGTGGAAGACCAGAAAAGTTAGTTCTTTTTAAGTAGTTTTTCCAGACGTCTACAATCCTCTTTTCCCAAGATTCCCTCCTCTCTCTCCACCCCTTTGACCCACTCTGTTTCTCTTCCCTATACTTGTCAGTTCCTCAAATTATTATCTTAAATCTCACACTCATTTATTTATTTTTATTATTTATTTATTATTATTATTTTTTTGAGATGAAGTCTCACTCTGTCACCCAGGCTGGAGTGCAGTGGCACGATCTCGGCTCGCTGCAGCCTCCACCTCCCGGGTTCAAGTGATTCTCCTGCCTTAGCCTCCTGAGTAGCTGGGACTACGTAGCACGCCACCACACCCAGCTAATTTTTGTATTTTCAGTAGAGATGGGGTTTCACCATATCGATCAGGCTGGTCTCAAACTCCTGACCTCAAGTGATCCACCCGCCTCGGCCTCCCAAAGTGCTGGGATTACAGGCAGGAGCCACTGCGCTCGGTCAATTCCACTTTTAAAATCTGAGCAATGTTGGCGTGATCTTTTGAATACTGGGCTGAGGAAGCAGCTCTAGGAGATCCGGTGTCTGGGCACCAGAATCAGACAGACCTGGATTAGCATCTTGGATCTGCTATTTACAGCTGTGGAATCTGGGGCAAGCCACTTTGCCTGCTTGTGCCTCAGCTTCCTCATCTGAAAAATGGGGATGGCACAGTGCCACCACACAGGGATATTGGGAAGATCAATGTGCTGATGCGTGCAAAGCTTTGAAAACAGTGCACACAATCGCTCAGTCAGTGTTGAATTTTTTTACCAAAAGTTTGGGGGTGGGGTGAGGGAGGAACTCAGATTAGGGCTCCACATGACTTCATCACCTCCACCATCCTCCTTGTCACCACCCCCACCGCCACCATTGTTATTTTGATCCTCACCCCAGCCACCAGGAAGCACTGGCCTGGGACCCAGATGCAGGTGCCTGGAATACCTGCAGCCCCAGGCCTAGGAGGATGGCACACACCTGCCTTGGGATGTGCCGACACCACCATATGCTATCAGGAATTCAGAGCTCCCCAAGGAACTTAGATCCAACTGGGATCACCCATGGTGTCACATGGTCATGAGGGTGAGTCCCCAGGCTCTAACCTATTATTTATTGAGTACCTACTATGTGCCAGTCCTGAAGCTAAGTTATTTACATTTATTACCTCATGTAATGCTCACAATAATCCTGAGAGGAAGGCATCATCATTCCTTTTTTATAGACAAGGAAACTGGGCTCAGAGAGGTTAAATAATTTGCCCAAGGTCACACAGCGGGTACAAGGAAGAGCCTGGATTCAAACCTAGATCTATCTCACTCCAAAATCCATGATCTTAACCATGAGAGAGCACTATGTCCACTTCTGGTTCCTGAGGTTCCATTCTGGCTAAGAAGTCTTCCAGGATTAAGGACAGGTGGAGTAAATGTCCCCTGTCCTCTTGGTGGCATCTGTACCCACTTGTCCCATGACCCGAGGCTTGTCTCACATAGATCTTATGCAAGTCTTGTCCCATGGCCAGTGACTTTAGGTCCAAGCATCTGGAGGGCAGACTTGGCCCTGGAAGGCTCAGGAATGCGGGAAGCTGGGCGTCAGTGCCTCAGTGTCCAGCCCTGCCCCTTTAGGTACCAGTGCCCTTGACCTAGACCTCACCACCCCACTTTGGCTACCAGCACCTCACACTTGTGGGGAGACAGTGTGGTCTGGGGAAACAGCACTGTTGGGAGAGTAAGGAGGCCTCCATCCCAGCCCCAGCTCAGCTGCCTCTTAGTTCTATGTCCTTCTGGCAAATGGTCCCTCTGCATCTCAGCACCCTTGTTTATTGGATGTGGATGCTAACACCCCTTCCCAGGCAGATACTGTACACACTCAGAATGAGGTTCAGTAGATGTTGGAACTCAGTAAATTTGGAAGCTCTCAGTAAACATTAAGCAATTGATATGGTTTGGATCTGTGTCCCCACCAAATCTCCCATTGAAATGTGGCCCCCAGTGTCAGAGGTGAATTCTGGTGCGAGGCGATTGAATCTTGGAGGTGGATTTCTCACAAATGGCTTAGGATCATCCCCTTGGTGCTGTCCTTGCAATAGTGAGGTCTCCTGAGATCTAGTTGTTTAAAAGTGTGTGTTGCCTCCTCCTACCGCTTGCTCCTGCTTTCACCAGGTGACATGCCTGCTCCCGCTTCACCTTCTGCCATGAGTAAAAGCTTCCTGAGGCCTCCCCAGGAGCCGAGCAGATGCCAGCATCATGCTTTCTGTACAGTCTACAGAACCGTGAGCCAATTAAACTTCTTTTCTTTATAAATTATCCAGTCTCAGATATTTCTCTTTTTTTGAGACAGGGTCTCACTCTGTCACCCAGGCTGGAGTGCAGTGGCACCATCTTGGCTCACTGCAACCTCTGCTTCCTGGGTTCAAGCAATTCTCCTGCCTCAACCTCCCGAGTAGCTGGGACTCCACGCATGTGCCACCACACCTGGCTAATTTTTGTATTTTTTGGTAGAGGTGGGGTTTCACTGTGTTGGCCAGGCTGGTCTCAAACTCCCGGCCTCGAGTGATTCTCGTGCCTCAGCCTCCCAAAGTGCTGGAATTACAGGCATAAGCCACCGTGCCCAGCCCAGTCTCAGGTGTTTCTTTAGAGCAATGCAAGTATGGCCTATCACAACTATAATTTCAATCAGAACTATTCTTTGATTTCCTCCTCTTCATGCGTATTTGTGCAGTAGCCCATTCGTTCAGGGTCCCGTGAACCGAGTCCTTGCTCTCCTGCCTCTCCGTGTTCACTCTCTCCTCTCTTTAACCCATTTGGTGAGAGTTGCCCTCGTGACTCTCCTGATAGCCCATTTCTAATCGTGGCACTGCCATCTTTAGGAACCTTCGATGGTTCCCTCTTGCTTCCAAGACAAAGTTCAAACCACTTACCTTGACATTCAAAGCACTTCAGAAACCGTCTTGAACCTCCCTCCTCACTGTCCGATCTGAATTCTTAGCCTGCCCGAGAGAAACTTCTGTTTTCCCAGAAGGCACCCACCCAATGCGTGGGCTGTGCTGCCACCTTGGTTTTGCTTCTGCTGTGTCCTCTGCCTGGAATGCCTTCTCCACCTCCTCTCTCTCTTATTCCAGCTTGAGTTTCACCTCCTTCCAGGGAGTTGTGTCTTCGCCAATCTCTCTGAGCCTTTGTTTTCTCATCTGTCAAGTGGACACTCACCATGCCCGCACTGTGGCATTTTCTTGAACACCCAATGTTCTCCAAACACAGTAAGTGCTTTGAAAGTGGTGCCCACTGTGGGGTTTCTTCTTTTGATCCTCCCAATCTGCCAATACAGAGCTGGCCATGCTGGGTAACAACAGTGAAGCCCCTTAGACACCCCCATAGTGAGGACCTCCACCCATGCTCCCTGCACAGCCCTTTCCAGGCTCCCTGTTGACTTTGGTACACAATGGGGCTGCCTTGACTGGCCTGGAATTTCAGGCTGAATTTGATGTGACCTGTCCTTAAGGGCTGGCCTCTAAACCAAACCATATTCCCACTGAACTCCCAGTGCCCAGTGACCCCTGGGAGGTGGATGCAACCTAGCTGGGCCATTGCCCGGGGCCACCATCACCAGCTCCTGCCCAATGCTGCCTCCTGAACTAATTCCGTAATCCTGCCTCCTGCCTGGCCCCAGTGGCTCAGGAAGGGTTTGCTGGTCTGCTCTGATCCCACCTTCCTGCCCAGCCCAGATCTGCGGCCCCTGGGCCCCTCAGCCCCACGCTAGGGCCCTGCTGAGATTCTGAATCTCATTTAGAGCCCCTGCTTCACTGGCTTTGCCCCCCTGCCCCCACACCTCCAGCTAGGCCCTGTAACAGGATCCAGATGTTTACTCCCCTGTCCCCAGGGTCCCTGGCATAATCCGTGACAGTTGAGGGGGGCCAGAAGGGGCAGGCACAGCTGCAAGGACTGGGGCACGGAGGAGAGAAATGAGATAGGAGCCCCACTGTCTAGGGTCAGCAGAGGGATATACAGACACGCCCAAACCCAGGCACCCCCTGTCCAACTGACTCTACCTTTTCCGGAAAGCATCCTCTTCTCTCTAGGTGAGGGTGAGAGTGCCTGCATGTGCTGGCTGTGTGACCTTGAGTGACACAGCCTCATCTGAGCCTCTCTGAGCCTTGTTTTCCTCACCTGCTGAACCAGCTGGGATAGGCCAGCATCACTCCAAGACCAGTAGGTGGGGTCTAGTTTGGCACATAGTAGGACTGGCACATAGCAGGTATTCACCAGTCTTGGGCAAGTCACTTCATCACTTGGAACCTCAATTTTCTCATCTGTAAAATGGAGATAATCGTGCCTACCTTTCAGGGTTCCAGGGAGAACTGGCATGTAGTAGGAGCCTGACAAAGGGCAGGTGCTTCCCTCCTGCCTTCCAGGGTTGTGGGCCAGCTCCCATGCAGTCGGAGGTGTGGCAGCCCCTCTCCTGGGGTCTGTAAGAAAGGCCTGGCCTGCCTTGGGAGCCGCTCTCCCAGTGGAGAACTCAGGGCAGGGAGACCCGGGTTCTAGGCCCAGGCCTGTCTCTAGACAAGCCCCTTCCCATGTTTGGGCTTCAGTTTCTCCATCTGAAACATAAGGCCTGTTGGGTTCCTTGCAAGGAACACAGTCCATGCCCACTAAATGCCTGTTCAGTGATTTCCAGAAGGCTCTCCATCCTTTTCTCTCTTCCTTCCATCCACACTCACTGCTCTTCTCCTTCCCTTACTGTTTCCCAGGTGACTGAGGCACCCGTTGGCCTAACCACCCTTCCCAAAGCAGCCCCATCAGCGCTGTCCTGCTCACCAGTCCATCACACACGCAGTTGAGGAGGTGCAAGGACCAGGGGAGGGGCAGGGAGGACAGGCCCAGAGGACCTGTTGGCCTCCCCAGCCCCCTGCAGATGTAGGATGGATCTGAAGCCGGGGGAGGGAAGGCTTCTGCATCAACTCTTTACAGGAGAACTCTTTTCTTTGATTTTAATACACAACAAACTCTTCATTCTCTTGGTAATAATTCAAACAAGACAGGGAGACAAACCCTTCACCCACCATAGAAATGAATCTCTTTGCCTAACTCCAGTCCTGGTATCGTTGCTGGTTACTCTTCCAGATACCCTTCCATGCATGCAATATATAAATGCACACGCAGAAATATGGCTTTTGGAGGGTCACTGTATGGGATCGTATTGTATGTAATTTTCTGCCATCTCTAAATGCTACTCGCTGTATCTTAAAGATCTTGAGTTGTCGGTCCCTGTAACTCTAATTCATTTTTTAAAATTCACTGCTAATTTTTACTCCATAAATGTTTATGAAACACTCACTAAGAGCCAGACGTAGGATACGAAGATGAATAAGACCTAAACTCTGCTTTCAGGGAACTTACATGCTAGGAGGGAAGCCAGACATCAAAACTAGGCATTTAAGTACCTGGGAACTGAAGGCTGAGAGGGAGGGACCTCATATGTCGGGGGAGGGGGGATTTAGCCCAACCTGGTTGTGAATGGAGAGGGGGCTGGAGAGAGGGGAAGGATGGGCCAGCAGGAGTTTTGCAGGTGAAGAGGAAGAAGCATTTCAGATAGAGGTCACAGCACGGGCAAAAGGGCAGAGGGCGGGGGGGGGTGGTGGTGAAATGCAGATTTGGGAATCACGGTGGCCCAGTCTGGCTGGCATCTGAGGTGCACGGAGGGAAGCAGGAGCAGATAAGGCCAGGAGCCTGGGTGGAAAGGGCCGGAGAACCAGAATTTCTAAAAATCAATTGTGTGTCCCCTGGCAGGTGTTGTTCCTACCTTTATCTATATTAATATCTTTAATCCTTTCAACCATCCTGGAAATGTATTATCTCTGTTTTAAAGATGAGAAATCAAGACACAGAGAGGTTAAGAAACTTTTCTGAGAACACACAGCTGGTAAGTAGAAGAGCCAGTATTCAAACTGTGTGTGTGTGTGTGTGTGTGTGTGTGTGTGTGTGTGTTTGTCTTTTTTTGTTGTTGTTTTTGAGATAGACTCTCACTCTGTCACCCAGGCTGGAGGGCAGAGGTGGCACGATCTCAGCTCACTGCAACCTCCACCTCCCTGGTTCAAGTGATTCCCCTGGCTCAGTTTCCTGAGTAGCTGGGATTACAGGCAATTGCTACCACACTCTACTAATTTTTTATTTTTAGTAGAGACGTGGTTTTACCATATTGCCCAGGCTGGTCTCAAACTCCTGACCTCAAGTGATCTGCCTACCTCGGCCTCCCAAAGTGCTAGGATTACAGGCATGAGCCACCGTGCCCAGCCTCTGTGTGTTAAATCACTTCATTTCACTTACAAAGGAGATAGGCTCCCTGGATGCACGTGCGGCTGGTGAGTCCCTTGAGACAGGACAGGGCATCTACCTCCTGGGACCTTGAAGGCATGTAGCAAAAGCTGCTGATTCAGGACCCCAGAAGGGCCTAGCAGTCAACGTTGGAGGCATTGGGAAGTGGGTGACTTGTTAAGGGATGGTATCAGGGGAAGTGCTAGACAAGAAGGGTGAAGAGGATGATGGTGACCATGATATAAATCTCTGGTTTTTGTACTGGAGTTTGTGACAACCAGGAGGGCTTGTTAAAACAGACTGCTGGTCCCCAGTTCCAGAGTTTCAGATTCAGGGGATCTAGGGTGGAGCTGGTTAGTTTGCATTTCTAACAAGTTCCCAGATGCTGCCGTTGATGGGAGCCACTTTGGGAACCACTGGTAAAGCTGAAAGAGGAGGAGATAGGCTCATAAGGGGCTTCACGCAGCACCTGTGCAAAGCCTTGGGACTCTGGAGCTACTATTATTCTATTTCCAGGGAGGGATTTAAGGCTGAGAGAGGTTGAATGACTTGCTGAGACCCCTACTAGAGTCAGGGTGTCCTCACCCAAGAGTGCATGATCTCCCACTCTGGAAGATTCTGCCACAGGGCCTTTGCACTGGCTGTTCTTTCAGCCAGGGAATACCCTTCCCTGGCTTCTAGGTGGCTGCCTCCTCGACATCATTTAGGTTGCTCTATGAATGTAGCCTCCTGAGAGGCCTTGAATGCAGCCCTGCTAGCCCCTCCCAGAGCCCTCTGCTCCCTTGCTGGGCTTAAGACAAGTTGCAATGACTATTTTCAATATGTAATTGCTCAGCGACTTACCATCTGCCTCCACCTGCTAGAATGTGAGCTCCCTGAGGTCAGGAACTCTGTGCTGTTACTGCTGAGTCCCATTGCCCAACAGTGCTCTGGGATACAAAAGGGCTTATGTAATGTTTGTGGAATAGATCAAATTATTTTTAATCTTCTCTCTCTTTCAGTCAAATGTTCTTGAACTTTTTTGTCTCTCTTTTTGTTTTTAGCTTCCTATTTCAAATCTCAACCATCAAATATGTCCCTGCCCTTGGAACTAACTCACTAACTTGGGCTCCTTTAAAGGACTACCTGATGGTGCCAATAAGCTTTTATGGGCAATGACAGGCAAGAAATCCAGGTCTAATGCTGTGAAACTCAAGGGCTGCCCAGGAGGGATGGTTCAGAGCCTGTCCTAATGAGTACATGGCTGGTGACATCTACCTGCTTGTACCTTCGAGAGCAATGAGTTCTTTTTCTTCTTAAATTGTAAGAATTTGTAAATTCTATATGCTTGATATCATGCAGAAGGACAAAGGCATTGCTCCCAGTCACCCTCCCTAAAGGTAACCAATGTAACCAGCTTTTCAAGTAGCTTCCAGAGACATTTTTATACCTGTGCAGGCAAGCACATCAATTTATTCTTTTTTATTTTTCATACACAAGTGGTATACCATGCATTTTATTATTTTTTAATCTAACTGAATATCTTGTGGATCGTTCCGTCATTAATAACTAGAGAACATCCACATTCTTATTTATGGCAGCAGAAAAAGGAGTAATGTTTTCCTCTGTGCAATGGGTTGGTTGATATTTCCGGGGCTCCTGCCTAGGGAACTGGGTCTGGTGCTGGTGAAAGTCAGAGGCCAGGGTTTGAATTCTAGCTCTGCCACTGGCCCCGGGTCGACCACTGAAGCAGAAGAACCTCAGGGCACGCCTCTCCAAAGGACGACCCCAGCACCTGTCTTGTGAGTTGCCATCTGGATAAAATGTGATATAACTTTTCTGGGGATTGGTAGTAGTGGTTTTAGATAGAATTTTGCAGGGAAAAATTCCAAACTGAACTGTCACCATTTTTATAATATAGCGTGCATTGGGGAACAGAACGCCAAATTTGCATGCATTTTTGACCCTTAAAAATTTGACCATTTAGGCCGGGCACGGTGGCTCAAGCCTGTAATCCCAGCACTTTGGGAGGCCGAGGCAGGCGGATCACAAGGTCAGGAGAGGGAGACCATCCTGACTAACATGGTGAAACCCCATCTCTACTAAAAAATACAAAAAATTAGCCAGGTGTGGTGCCGTGCACCTGTAGTCCCAGCTACTCAGAAGGCTGAGGCAGGAGAATGGTGTGAACCCGTGAGGTGGAGCTTGCAGTGAGCCGAGATCGCGCCACTGCACTCCAGCCTGGGCAACAGAGCGAGACTCCATCTCAAAAAAAAACCGCAATTGACCATTTAAGTAAATGTTGGCCTGAGGTGGGCTAGCTGGGGTTGTTTCCCCACTCTGAGTGCCCTGGGTGTGGGCACTCACAGTTCCTTTCCCCTATCCTAGGGTTGCTTGTGGAAACACGTGCAGATCACTGATTTCGGATCAGTCCCTTCATTCCACCGGTGAAGATGGGAAGGCCCAGAGTCATTAGGTGATCTGGCTACACCCCCTGGGGGCTTTGCAGAACCAGGAGTGGAATCTGACCGCCTGACTGTGCATGTGCTATCCTCTCTCCCAGCCCCGTGGCTCCCGGCTCCCTGGGTCATGGTCTGACCAGAGTGCCACAGGTGCTTGGCAATCCTGCCTCCTGTGCTTGGCATCAGTCAATTTTGCCTTGGAGTAAAGCTAGTTGGGTACTTGTCTTACTTAACCAGCTAGCTGGTGATGGGCCTTAGGTTCCTAGAGCACATACCATTTGTTTATATCTTTTTCTAAGAAAATACATAGTTGGGAAAAGTTGGTCATCTGGTCAACCCAGAGCACTTGAATAGAGCATTTTTTAGAGCCAGGAAGCCTGGGTTTAAATCCCAGCTCTGTCACTTCCTAGCTGGGTGATCTTGGGCAAATGACATAACTTCTCTGTGACTCGGTTTTTCCATTTGTCAAATGGGATTAATATTAATTTCATAATATGATTGTGAGGATTAATGAGATGAAGACCCTTAGCACAGTGGCTATGACAGAGCGTGAGTGTTTAGTAAAACATTGTTATGATCATCCCTTGCCCTCCTGCTTCCCCTCAACTCCACCACCCCCTCACTGGATGCTGGCACATTCATCTCTCAATATCCTGGTATCTGGTTCAGGCACAGACACTTGACTCACCCGCAGATACCAACAAGTTTCTAAGTGATGAACACTTTGGGGCTTGGGCTTTTCTTAATGAACCAGAAGAATTAAAAATAAAATCCCAAAATCCCTAAGGAAGCTGGGAGCCAGAACATGAGAGGGGAAGTTTACATCTGCTGAAGGTCTGCCACACTCTTGCAAAGTTCCTTCTCACAGCCTCCAAGCAGAAGAGATCATTGTCTACATCTTACAGATGAGAACACTTGAGGCACACAGACCAATTAATGTGGCCAAGGTCAGAGAGCAAAAAAGAAGTGGAGATCAGAGTCTGAGACTCTGAATGTTTGATCCTAAAACCCATTCTCTTTCCACCAGGATGTCCCATTTTGCTCTCTGAGCTGGAGTGTGATCCAGTCTTCACCTCACCCTGGGCCGAGGAAGGAGAGTAGGGAGGGTAGAATGTAGGGTAGGCTGGGGTCAGAGGAAGAGAGTGTGGACTTGCTGCTTCATTTCCCACATCAGTCTAGAATACCTGGTTACTCCTCTGTAAAATGTTGAGTGCTCCTTTGTGAGTGAGGTCCTCCATACAGGGCTGTTGCAAGATGGGATCATGTTGAAGCAGGCGAAAATGCTTGGAAAACCGAAACAAATGTGCTAAGCAAAAGCACTGGACTTGAGGTGCTGCATCTCATCATCAATCTTCATTCACAGGCTTCATTTAGGTAGAAAGACAACCCCCTGAAGTGGAGAAGACTCGGACCAGACTAGACTAGCCAGGATGGAGGAAGAGCCAGAATAACCCTTAAGGAGGGAAAGGCAGAGCACAGCTGGCCCAAAAAGTGATGTGAGACCACATGACAGATAGGAGCCAAGTTCTGGGGACAGCAGATGCGGAATCAGGAGTGGTGAAGCCTGCCTAGTGGATACTGGTTCAGAACGGAAGACTCAGACCAACACGAAGTACCAAGGAAGAGGATGAAGGTCTGCCTGCAAGTGTTTTGGATGCAGATCTAATGTCCCAAGAGATCTTCCACCCAAAGCTCAGACCAAAGGGATGGGTTGTTCAAGATGGCAGGTTTACAGGCACAGGGAGAAGATGGATTCGGGTAGGAACGACCTTCATCAAGGTCACTCAACTAGGACAAAGAACAGAGAGCTCCACCCAGTTCAGTAGCTGAGACTCACTGGCCGCCTACCCTGTCCACTCCTTCTGAACTCCAAAGTTCCATGGGACTGGATCAAGCCACAGGCAATGACTTTTCATCCTTCCATCTTCAGCCACAAAGAGACAACACAATGGAAAAATAACTAAAAAATAAGAGTGCAGGTTGCCGGGGGGTGGCAGGGGGGGAACGCATTGGTAGGAGGGATGGGGAGTCATTTCCAGAGAAGGGAGGGATGAAGGGTTGGAGCGGTTGGCGTCGTGATAACCAACAGATGCGATTCTGCAGATAAGCGTGGCGACTTAGATAAATTTCAGGCTTTGGAGGTGGGCGCCTGTGTCCCCTCTCCTCCGTCTGCCTTTTTTCAATTTTATCTCTGATCCAAGAGAAGGGGAGGGGGAGGGCAGGGAACTCTGAGGGGTGAGGAGATAGAAGGAGGGGAGGGCAGAGAGGGGGGCCAACTTCATCTTCGGGGACTTTGGCTTTTCTTTTTAATGTGTTTTTCCCAGAAGGTGGGAAATGCCAACACATACTTGAAGACCTAGAAGGCGGCCTATGTTTTTTAAAAAGCAGCGGACAAAAATCAAAATATTTGAAAATGTATTTCATGGTAATTATGTCATATTTCATGGGCTGGTGCCACTACTGAAAGAGAGGCTGAATGCCTTAATTTGTATAGAAATTGTAATCATTTGTTCATTTCAAGGTGAAAATTGCATTTTTTAATTTAAATTGTATCCTGCATGATAGTCTATTATCTAGTAAAATTGTCTCCATGTCTGAATGCCTTATATGCAGCTGCAATGCTTGTTACAAATCCACTTATATTCATAAAAGCAGGTGGACATCTCAGGAAATGGAAGCTGTTGTGTGTGTGTGTGCGTGCATGTGGATGCGTGTGGACGCGTGTGGAGGCAGGGGCCCCTCTTGCCCACCTCCCTCTCCTGCTTTGTCAGTCACCCACCCCTACTTCCTACTCTCATGTCGGCATTTCCAGATCTGCTTAAAGGATGATAATTAGTTGGAATAAATGAGGAAGCTGCCTGATGTAGAGGAACCATCCCTGGACTTGGTCAGGGAGCTAGGCGGGGCTCTGCCTCTCCATCACTGTGTGTCTCTGTTAGGTTGCAGCCTTAATCCCCTCTCTGGGCCTCAGTTTCATGTACTTAAAGTTTCCTCCACGTGAAGGTTCTATGCCCATATGGCAACAGAGTGGTTAAGAGCCCGGCTCTGGAGCCCAGCTGCCTAACTCTGAGTCCAACTATGACTCCCAGTTTTGCTACTTGGTAGCTGTGTGATCTTATAAAAATCCCTGAACCTCTCTGGGACTCAGTTTCTTCATCTTTAAAATGGGGGTAACAACAAAATTTACTTTGTATGGTTTTTGCCAGCAAACTATGGCTGTTTTGGACCAAATCCTCCTGCCCCCGTCCATACAGGCTGGGAGCTAAGAGGAGTTTTTCCATTTTTTAATGATTGACAAATAAATTCAAAGAACAACAACGTTTTGTGATATGTAATTATGTGAAATGCAAATTTAACTGCCCACATATTAAATTTTCCTGGAGTTGGGTGCAGTGCCTCACGCCTGTAATCCCAGCACTTTAGGAGGCCGAGGCGGATTGCCTGAGGTCAGGAGTTCGAAACCAGTCTGGCCAACATGGTGAAACCCCATCTCTACTAAAAATACAAAAAAATTAGCCGGGTATGGTGGTGTGCACCTGTAATCCCAGCTACTCGAGAGGCTGAGGCAGGGGAATTGCTTGAACCAGGGAGGTGGAGGTTGGAGTGAACTGAGATCATGCTGCTGCACTCCAGCCTGGACTGGAAAAAAATTTTCCTGGAACACAGACATGCTCATGTGTTTACACATGGCTGCTTTTGTACAACATTCAGAAGTGAGAAACTGACAGAGACTGGATGGTCCAAGAAGTCTCAGATATTTACTAACTGGACCTTTGTGGAAACAGTTTGCCAGCCCCTGAAATAACATAAGTAAAGTACTTAACCCAATCTGGCATGGGATGTGAGGGAGTTTGGATGTCAGGAAGAAAATTAACCAGTCAGTGTTCCTGCGACAGTTTCCATTGTCCAGCTTCTACCTGGTACATAATGGTCAGAGATGTAGAATTTCTCTTTGGGATGAACACCAGAATGAGGGCTTTGTTTCCCCAGAAAAGATTTACTCAGAATTTTCTTGAAAATTCCAAGACTTTTTTTGAACTTTGAGATGTCAGTAGGGGCTCTGGATCAGGAGTTAGATGATTTTGTCCACCCACTGACTGTGAGCCTCAATCTCCCACCTGTAAAATGGGTCCCTTCCGCCGGGCACAGTGGCTCGGATTACACTTGTAATCCCAGCACTTTGGGTGGCCAAGATGGGCAGATCACAAGGTCAGGAGATTGAGACCATCCTGGCTAACACGGTGAAACCCCGTCTCTACTAAATATACAAAAAAATAATTAGCCGGGCGTGGTGGCAGGTGCCTGTAGTCACAGCTACACGGGAGGCTGAGGCAGGAGAATGGCGTGAACCCGGGGGGCGGAGCTTGCAGTGAGCAGAGATCGGGCCACTGCACTCCAGCCTGGGCGGCAGAGCAAGACTCCGTCTCAAAAAAAAAAAAAAAACAAAAAAACAAAACAAAAAAAACAAATGGATCCCTTCCAGCAGAAGTATGACTGTGAGTGTGCCATGCTGCGTGTAAACGGCTGGCCTATTCTTGGTGCAGCCGCTGCCTGGAATGGTTAATTTCTTCCTCTCCTTTCGCTGGAGTGGGGACCTTGGTCACTACAGGACCCTGTTTAGCAGCATCTACTGCCCATCTTTTAGCTCATTCATTCATTCTGCGATTTCCAAGCCTCTTCTATGTCCCAGACACTGTCTTGGGCCAAGCTCCATTGTGGGCCTTCTTAATTCCAGCCTCCCTTTGGCAAAAGAGAAAGAAAACCTGTACTCAAACCATAGCTGAATGTACTTTGGCAACTGACTTCATCTATGAGCCTCAGTTTCCTCAACCAGAAAATGGAACTAATAATTTCCTTCTTCCTTACAGGATTGTGGAGGAGAATTCAAAGAGATGGTGTATATCAAAATGCCTTATCAACTGTATAGAGTGGTGCTACAGTCATTGAAGGATTGATCTTTCCCAGGAATCAGACTGTAGAGAAATTGACTAAGGCCATATGGCTACAAAGTAACTCAGATGGGTTTAACTCTGTGCTGGGGGTTCTTAACTACCCACCACACTTCCTATCTGGAGGTAGTTTATGCAGGGAAGAGAAAGCCAGCCTTGTTTTTCATCCTGCAGGAACTCAGGGTAGGAAAGGCTTAGGGTTAGAGCTCTAAGGCTTCAGTTTCTCCATTGGTTTTCAAGACTGGATGTGTCAGAATCAACTGCGGATCTACAATGGTAATGATGATGATGATGACGATGATGATGATGACAACCATCCTGATACCTGGGCTGCATTCCCAGAGGTTCTGATTTAATGGGACAGGGGAGAGGCCTGGACGTTGTTATGTTTTAGCCCCCTTCCTTCTGCCCTCTTCACCTACCCAGATCTGATTCTAACAGGCAGCAGCCAGAGTTGAGAACAAGCAGACTCAATGTGCTTGAAGCAGGGCCCCTGAGTGGCCGAATGCATCAAGAACAGGGCCTCCAGGCAGCCCCGTCTTCAGTGCCCCTTCAGCAGCTCCCTCCTGCTATGGGAATGGCTGCCATGCTATATCATGGAAAGACAGTGGGCTCCAGGGTCAGCAGAAGTGGATTCGAATCCTAATTCTGTCCCCACATTCTGTCAATAACCCTATGTTACAGATGAGAACACGTGGGCTCCAAGAGTTCCTGGAATGTGCTCAGGGCCACACCCCCAGGGCAGGCAGAGCTGAGAATGGATGCTGAGGCTGTGGGTGCTGGAGCCTGAGACCCGACGTCCTCCCCAAAAACATCTGCCCTGTCGGATAGGGACCGGACTCCAGCATCCACTGGATGATGACAGACTAATATGTGGCAGTCATCTTCCAAGCATGTTTAAGAGTTAATATCAATATGGATGAATTACTGTAGGCCTGCTACATTCCAGATGGCTTGTGCACATCACCTCATGGAGGACCTGCTATGTGCCGGGGCGTGTGGCCTCACCCAGCGCTCTTTCCTGCGGCTCCATCATCCTTCTCCCCTGCTCTTTCCCTGTGGTCTGCTGCTACTTTGCAGACTGCTTTGCTGGAAGCTCATTTTCTTTTCAACTGTAAAGGCTGGAACACCCAGGGCCCAGTCCCTGGCTCTCTTTTCTTCTTCCATGTTCTATCTCACCCCCTCCCTAAACGATCTCAGTCGAATTTGCATCCCAGCCAAATTTCCAGAGCCACATGCATCATCTTCTCCAGGCCAAAATATTGTCAGGCAGCGCTATCTTTACTCAGGGGTCTCCCATGGAGCTCTCAGCTCTGCCGTGGCTGAGCAGACCTATTGAGTCTCTGCCCCCTGCACCCTACCCATGACGGGCTCCTTTCCCAGCCTTTCCCATCTCAGTAAGTGGCCTCCATATCTCCCCAACTGTGAAGGACCAAAGCCCAGGAGTTACTCTCCATTCCCCCCTTTCCTAACCCCCACCATATGCCAATTCATGAACAGGACCTGCTGGCTTATCCTCCAGAATGTGTCCTGAATCTCTCTCCTCTCCACCTCATTACCACCACCCTGTCAAAGCCACCATTGTCACCGGGCCCCTGGCTTCTTGCCTGTCCAGCTTCATACAATAGTCAAACAGACTTTTTCTAAGTCTGATTATGTCCCTCAAGGCCCTCCATGGCTTTCATTCATTCTTAGAATAAAATCTAACTTCTTTGCCAGGATCTACAAGGCCTTTCATTCTGTGGCCCCTGTCCATTTCACCCTTCCAATCTCCTATCACAAATGAAAGACTGATTGAGTAAATGGATGAATAAATGAATGAATGCATGGGGAAGGGCCTAGACTGAGAATTAAGAGACATGGACTCAAGCCCTGGTTACTCTGGGACTTTGGACAACCCCTGCTTGTCTTGTCAAAGGAGTCTTGGAGTGGGTAAGTTCCATGTCAAGGTCAACCAGTGGTAGCTGAAAGAGCTAGAATTTGAACAACTGCCCATCTGGTTCCAAAGCCCATGACGTCCTCGTTGCACTTTTTCTCTGAATGTGCTTCCCATCCCCAGATCCCTCTTCTTGTCTCCAGGTTGGGACCAGAAGCACATCCAGCTGCTGCCAGAAATCCCCACCTGACCCTGCATTCTGGCAGGGAGCTGGGTCCCCTCGGCCTGCAGAACCCTCCACCCACCAGGGCCTGGCCACTCCCAAACCAGCTGCAGAGGATTGGAGAGGACACTTCATAAGACAAAGTGTACCCAACTCAAAAAGGGCATCCTGCCACATCCAGCTGTCTTCCGGAAAGAACCAGATCAACTGCTGCTCTGCTGAAGATGGAAAAAATTCCATTAATTTCGTGAGTCTGGACACAGCCCCAGATGACTGAAGCGTCAATCTCCCAGTCCTCTGTGCAATGGAGCTAACCCCCTCCTGATTCTTTCTCTAATCCAGAGTTTCTCAGCCTTGCTACTGACATTTTGGGCCAGATAATTGTATGTTGAAGGGACTGTCCTGTACCTCATAGGATGTTGAGCAGCATCCCTGGTCTCTACTCATTAGATGCCAGTAGCAGCTCATCCACCCAGCTGTTATAGCCACAAGCGTCTCCAGACATTGCCAAATGTCTCCAGGGGTCAGTAAGACAGTAGATTGCCCCCAGTTAAGATTGCAGTAAAATTGCCCCCAGGTGAGAACCATTGCTCAAATCTTAAGCATAGCTTGGTTCAGAACTGTTCCATGTTGCAGGATTATAACCCCTACACTGGACATTAGTTCTCCACAACACAGGCTTCTAGTGATTAGTAACTCACATGGAACACTTATTCTGTGCCAGGCATCCCACATCTAACACAGATCAACTCACCAACTCCTCACAGCAGCCCTTTGGGGCAGGTACTGTGATTACTCCATTTTACAGATGAGGAGACTGAGGCACAAGCGATTTGATGAGTTACTCAGGGTATGCCATTGACAAACTACCCTAGAAAGCCAGGCTCTCTGCAGGGCATGTACCCGCATTCATGTGCTCATTGAATCCTAACAACTTTAGAAGTGACAGTGTCATGATGTGTGGATTTCAGAGGAGGAAACCGAGGCCCAGGCAGTTTCCATGAGTTCACCCAGTATCCCATAGCCATGGCACTGGCAGAGCCAGGGTTTGAGCCCAAAGCTTATGGTGAAGCCTATTATCTTCCCACCACTCCTGACTGCCTTTTAGAGATTCACAAACACACTTTTGGCTTGACAGGTGCTTAGATATTTTATTCACATAGAGAACAAGTGAAGATTTATTAAGTATTTATTGATGTCCACTCCATGCCACGTCCTGTAGTTAAGAACACAGGCCCTTCTTTATCTTTTAGAGACAATGCTGCACTATCTAAAAATGATGTGAGGTCTGGAATTTGCTCCAATGTAACCCAGGGTGTAGAGGGGTGATTGGTCGGGGGACACATGAAATGAGCTGGGTGGTGAGCTGGTAATTGTGGAGGCCGGTGATGGCTATGTTTTTAACTCTTGTGACATTTTCCATCTTATGATGACTTTTAAAGTGTGAACACTGAATTCTTGTCTGGGTTCATGCCTTGGCTTCACCACCTAGGGTGTCAACTTGAGTACTTTTCTTTGCTTCTCTAGACCTTGGTTTCCTCCTCCCTAAACTGAGCATAATCATTTCCAGCTGGCAGGGTTGTTGTAAGGATTGAGTGAGATGACCCAGGACAGCACAGGGACCACCTGCACAGAGTGAGGACCTCGCCAATAGCAAGGCTCCTCAAGGCTCATAGCAGCTCCTCTGACATCGCTGCAAGGACCTCACTGTCTGCAAGTGGACGGGGAAGACTTAGCCTCATCCCAGAACCTCACCCTAGCAGTATACTCAGTCTACCTCCAGCCCAGATCGCGAGGGCAGCCCTAAGCTTTGTGATGGCCCTGGAGGGAGTCTGAGCTACCCAGACAGCAGGATGGAGAGAAAGCTCCTAATCCCCATGAAGGACTCTGAGTTCGTGCAAACCCTGCACCCCTCGGCCCCAGCTGTGAAACGGCCTCATCTGGAATTCCTGGTGGCTGAGCAGACAGCAAGGTCCTTGCTGAAACTACAGATAAGGGGACCCTCTCACCTATTCAGCCCTCTCCCCTTGCTTCCTCTGCACTCTCGAGGGGCGGGCTCCTTTCTCTCATCAGCTGTCTGGGCTGGTTGAATCATTTCAGTGTTCCTAGACTCTCAGGAGTTGGCACAGAGTGTTGGAAGCCCTCCAGGAATTCCAGCTGGGTATGGGGCATGGATGAACTTGGCAGGTCACCTGCTTCCCACTCGGTGCCTGTCCACTTCCCCTGGGTTGACAGGAAGGGATAGGGGTATCATCTCATGATCAGAGGGCGGCTGCTTGGGGACTGGGCCTCCATTCAGCAAATATTCCATGGGCTGCCCTCCATGTCCCAGACTTCCTTACAGCAGTAAGTTGCAGCCATGTGACTAATCCCCATCGATGGGCTGTGAGAGGAAATGACACGTGTAACTTCTGGGCCATGGCGATGAACATCCAGAGCGCCTTGGCCTCCCTTCTCTTCCCCAGATGCAGTGACCTTGGGGGCCATGCATTCCACATGACATGGGTCTGCAATGGAGAAAACAAACCTTTATTGTCTAGTGCTGCTGAGCTTGGGGGTTTATCTGCCTCTGCAGCAGAGCCAAGCCTAACCTGACTAATAACAAGGCCTGTCGGAAATACCAGGATCTGGGGTCTAAAGGTCAGCCATGCAGGCAGGCAGGCATCGATCACGGCTCCCCAGTGAAAACTCAGAATGCCAAGGCTCAGGTGAGTGCTCCTGGTTGGCAATATTCTGCTTATTGTCACATGTCATACCTGGAGGAGTCAGCACTGTCTATGACTCCACAGGCAAAGGACAATGGGAGCTCTGACATTGGACCTGTCTTGGGTTCTACCCCACGTGTGTCTTCCTTGATTTGATCTGTATCCTTACACGGTAATAAACCGTAACCATGGGTATAAACACTTTCAGTGACTTCCATGAGTCTCTCTAGCAAATGGTCAAACCTGAGAATGGCCTTGGGAATGAATGCCCAAACCCCACAGTTAGAAGTGAGGGTGGTCTGTGGACTGACCCCTTGACTTCAGGCTGCCTTTGCTTTCCCTCATGAAAGACCTGGAGCCAAAGGTGGCACCATGTGAATGGACCTTGCCAGACCCTGGAGATAGATTCATGGACCAATCTGCCCTCTGAGCCCAAAATCACAAATGAGGAAAATGATGGAGACTCTCCTTTGACAACACTGGGTCGTCTAACAGCAGCTGATGAACTTGCAGTCCCATCTGGGTGTTCAGGTCAGATCTGCAAGGGGTCTGGTACAAAGATGTTCATTTCAGCACGCCTGGTGGGAGCGGGAGCTAGAGGGAGCTCAGGTGTGCATCCCTCAGGGACTGGAGAAGTGAACTGTGATGAAATGTTCATTAGCACACAGAGGTGATGCTCGAATATAGTCACATGGAGGAGGGTCAGCGCCACCTGAAAATGAGCAGAAACAGAGGAAATCTATATCACAAAGACATTGATGTAAATTTATAACACACATGAAGCTATTTTTCAAGAATCTAAGGACATACATTCAACAAGGAGGATGCTAGTGGATGAAGAAAATATAAAATCAGACAATGGAAAGTGACATTTGATTAAAAATTACAGAACTAGGGGAGCACCGTAGGCTGTAGGATTATTGGCATGACTTTGTGGCCCTGCATGTCTTGTTCCCTTTGTAGAGTCTTCGCATTGGTCTTTCCCCCTCTTCCAGCCCTCACTTCAGACAAGTACACCTGATCTCACGCATGTTGATGAAGATCCTTCTGCTTCCGGCACTTTTCATTTCCCTGATTTCCGATCTACCTTCAGCATCCCATGAGACCAAATGCACTGTTGGGTAGATCTAGATGCCTCTACCCAGATGGTTGGGGGTCTTCATCTTGGCTACAGTTTGCAATCACTTGGGACACTTCAAAAATTACCCCCACCTCAGGCCAGGCACTGGCTTATGCCTGCAATCCCAGCAATTTGGGAGGCCAAGGCTGGAGGATCACTTGAGCCTAGGAGTTCAAGACCAGCCCCTTGAGCAACATAGTAAAACCCTGTCTCTGAAAAAGATAGAAAAATTAGCCGGGCATGGGGCAGCGCAGGGTGCCCCTGTAATCCCAGCTACTCAGGAGGCTGAAGTGAGAGGATAACCTGAGCCAGGGAGATTGAGGTTGCAGTGAGCTGAAATCATGCCACTACACTCCAGTCTGAGCAACATAGTGAGACCCTGTCTCAGAAAAAAAAAAATTATTGCCACCCCTCACCAAGATGCTGATACAATTGGCTGAGGTGGGGTCACTCTGGTAAGCTTTAGAGGCCTGCCAGGTTTGGATTCTGACCCAGGGATCAGAACCACTGAAGCGGATGCTCTTCCCCTGGCCTCCCTCTCAGAGCCTCTCTCATGCACCACTGAAGTTTTCTATTTGTCTCTCCCCAGCTAAGCTGTTTCTGAACCATCTTGGGCAGGAGCTGGCATAGGCCAGGTTCTCAGGAAAATGTTGCTTTGAGATTAGCTGTTTTAAAGCTGTTCAAATAGATGAGACACACAGCGTCATTATTAAGTTCATACTAGCACAACGTTCATTTTCTTTTTCAGCCACCCCTAAATTAAGCTGCTAATTCGCACCTGCGTCTTGGACCTCTTATCTACAGAGAAGCAAAAATTTTCTGTTTTATTTTTAGGACTACCTACAAAACTGGGGAACCAAGAAGGCAAGCAGATCATGAGGTCAGGAGTTTGAGACCAGCCTGGCCAATACGGTGAAACCCTGTCTCTACTAAAAATGTAAAAAAATTAGCTGGGCATGATGGCTTATGTCTATAGTCCCAGCTACTTGGGAGGCTGAGGCAGGAGAATTGTTTGAGCCCAGGAGGTGGAGGTTGCTGTGAGCTGAGATTGCACCAGTGCACTCCCACCTGGGCAACACAGCGAGACTCCATCTCAAAAAAACAAAACAAAACAAAAGGCCCAGTGTGGTGGCTCATGCCTGTAATCCCAGCACTTTGGGAGGCTGAGGTGGGTAGATCATGAGGTCAGGTGTTCAAGACCAGCCTGGCCAACATAGTGAAACCCTGTCTCTACTAAAAATACAAAAAATTAGCCGGGTGTGGTGGCGGGAGCCTGCAATCCCAGCTACTCGGGAGACGGAAGCAGGAGAATTACTTGAACCTGGAAGGTGGAGGTTGTAGGGAGCCGAGATCGTGCTTCTGCACTCCAGCTGGGTGACAGAGCGAGACCCTGTCTCAGAATAAAACAAAAAGAAGGCACAGAATGCTGAAGTCAGTGGACAGACACTCTATGGAGGGTTCAAAGCATCACGCCGAGTCTGCATCCTGACACACAAGGACCAAGGTCATATGGACTCCATTTACCTGCAGCTGGGACAGATTGGAAATTGTCTTTCTGGCCATAGGATCAGGAAAAAAATATACCTCTGGGCTGGAAAACATGAGAAAATATTATTTTATTTTTCTTCTTCTCCTTGTCCTTCTTTCCTCCTGCTCCTCCTCCTCCTCCTCCTCCTCCTCCCTTCTCCTTCTTTCTCTTTCTCCTTCTCCTTCTTCTTTCTCCTTGTTCTCCTTCGAGACAGAATCTCTCTCTGTCGCCTAGGCTGGAGTGCAATGGTACGATCTCTGCTCGCTGCAACCTCTGCCTGCCCGGTTCAATCAATTCTCTTGCCTCAGCCTCCGGAGTAGCTGGGATTACAGGTGCCCGCTACAACACCTGGCTAATTTTTGTATTTTTAGTAGAGTGAGTGTTTCACCATGTTGGCCAGGCTGGCCTCAAACTCCTGGCCTCAAGCGATCCACCTGCCTCAGCTTCCCAAAGTGCTGGGATTACAGGTATGAGCCACAGTGCCCAGCCTCTTTTTCTTCTTTTAAAAAATTACCTACTCTGAGACCAACCCTAGTGGTGAAGCCACACTTCTGTGATGATGCTGGTGCCACGGGTGCACCTAAGGGCCGGAGAGAAAACCTGTCACCCCGGAGAGAGGAGCCAGGCAGAGGGGCCCCCCATTTTGTGAAGAGTGTGGAAAGAGTCTAGTTTTATTTTTCATTTCCAAATACATGAGACAAATGGTGAATCTCTTTATGACTAGAGTTTTAAAAATCTTTTAAAATCTCTTGTGCCTTCTTCCTAAGGGCAGACCCAGTCACATGCATCTGTATGATAGCAGGGGAGGTTAAAACACTCAGAGAATGCCATTTTTCTGGCCAGAGGGACTAGAAAATGGGACCCCTGGAAGTGACAGGATGTGGACGAAATCTCCAAGAGGAGAGGGATGGAGAAGGAAGCCCCCTAGTTTTGTGCATGAACCAGGCTCACCTGGAATAAGTCCCAGGTTCACCTTCAAGTGATGCATGCATGAAATACACATTTAAAAAATGCGAAGGATTTGAGAAGTGAATGATGATGTAAAACACTGCCCAAGTCTGAGACCAGCTTCTGGGTGGGACAGACCCAATCAGCATAGCAAAGGCTTCAAAGCTGGACTGAAGTTGAAACTATCATTCTTGGAAGGCAAGATGGATCTTGGGTTCTGGACATCAAATAGCTTGATGGCCTGCTCAATTAAAACAGTAAAAAAAAAAAAAAAAAAAAAAAAAAAAAAAAAAAAAAAAAAAAAAACACCTAACAAACAAAAATTCCATCCTCCAGAGGATTTTGACAGGATTGAGAGTCTCACAACACAATATTCAGAAAGTCCAAAATTAGTTGACAGTCCAGGAACCAGGAAACTCTAAACCAGTTCTCAAGGGAAAATACAATCAACAGATGCTAACCCTGAGATGACCCAGATGTTGGAATCATTCAATACTTTAATGGGGCCATTATAACCGTACCTCATAAGGTAAAGGTATTAAAATGAGTGAAGAGATAAAAATTCTTAGCAACGAAATAGAATCACTGAATGAGTTTAATAGCAGAATAGAGACCTAAGGGATAAAAACAAACAAAAAACCCCCCAAAACTCTAACCTTTCTGTCACTGGAATACCTGAATAGGAAGAGTAAGAGATGGATAGATGGATACAGAAAAATATTTTTTGAAGTAATGGCTGGAAAGTTTCCAAACTTAATGGAGAAAAATTCATAAGTATTCAGATTCAAGAGGTTTGGTAAAGCCCAAAGAAGATAAATTTTAAAAAACCTATGCCCAGACACAAGCTAACAAAAATTCTGCAAGCCAAAAACAAAGAGAAACTGTTAAAGTAGTCGGAAGAACGATACATGTTACATAAGAAGGAACAACAGTTCATAACTGTGAATATTTCATCAGAAACCATAGATGCTAGAAGAAACATTGGGACATATTTTCTGAAAGAAATAATTGTCAACCCAGAATTCTTTATTTAACAAAAATATCCTTCAGAAATGAAAGCAAAAGAAAGATATTCTTAGATGAAGGAAAACTAAGAGGATTCTTTTAAAAAATGTTTTATAGAAACCATGTTGAAAGCATTTGTGATGGGCATTTAATCCATTTATTAAATAGACATGTAAGACGTAACAACTATGAAAATTATGTTTATAAAACAGAAGATAATTTGATATGGGCATAATAAAATAAAAATAATAATGTAATTAACAAAAATTTCATAAGAATTTGAAGACACGTTGAAAGAAATGCCAATTTTCTCATTATAGCAGAGAAATAAGAAATAGATATCAACATTAAAATGTGTGGTTTAAAAAACACAATATCTCAATCCATGAATTTTTTTAAATAGACCTAATTTTTTTAGAGCAGATTTAGATTTACAGAAAAATCAAGCATAAAGTACAGAAAGTTACCAGGTACCCCTCATCCCTACACAGGCACAACCTCCCCAACTGTTGACATCCCACGCCAGAGGGGTACATTATTAAAACTGGTGAGCCTACTTCAACACATCTGTATTAATCTGTTCTCACTCTGCTGTAAAGAAATACCTGAGACTGGGTAATTTATAAAGAAAAGAGGTTTAATTGGCTCATGCTTCTGTAGACTGTACAGGAAGCATAGTGGCTTCTGCTTCTGGGGAGATCTTAGTAAACTTTTATTCATGGCAGAAGGAAAAGCAGGAGCAAGTGTCTTCACATGGCTGGAGCAGGAGGAAGAGAGAGAAGAGGGAGGTGCTGCACACTTTTAAACAACCAGATCTCGTGATAACTCAATCACTCACACGTCACAAGAACAGCATTGAGGGGTGGTGCTAAAACATTCATGAAGAATCCACCCCCAGGATCCAATTACCTCCCACCAGGCTCCACCTTCAATATTGGGGATTAAAATTCAACATGAGATTTGGGTGGGGACACAGATCCAAGCCGCACCAACATCATTATCATCCAAAGTTCATAGTTTACATTAGGGTGTATTCTTGGTGCTGTACATTCTACAGATTTTGACAAATGTATAATGATGTATTCATCATTGTAGTTCAATCTGTTAATTCTTGGTATCTTTTTTATTTTTTTAAACTCTAGAGACATGTTTTAGAAACTAAATATTTCTCATGTGGGATATTATTCAGGATTAGTGGGGATAAATTGCAGTAATCTACAACTTCAAAATCTCAGTTCCTGAATACAGCAAGGTTTTGTGTTTTTATCTTACAAAGTCTGCCATAGGTCTCAGCATCTGCATCCATTAGATTTCATCATCATGTAGCTGCATTTTCTGGATTATGCAGCTTCTCTGATGAATATGGTAGGGGAAAAGATTGTTAGAGAAGCGTATACGACAATTTAATCCTTTGACTTGGAAGTCACATTTTCACTTCCACCCCTGTGTTAGTCTGTTCTTGTGTTGCTATAAAGGAATACCTGAGGCTGGGTAATTTGTAAAGGAAAGAGGTTTTTTTTTTTTTTTTTTTTTTTTTTTTTTTTTTGAGACGGAGTCTTGCTCTGTCGCCCAGGCTGGAGTGCGGTGGCCGGATCTCAGCTCACTGCAAGCTCCGCCTCCCGGGTTTAGGCCATTCTCCTGCCTCAGCCTCCGAGTAGCTGGAACTACAGGCGGCCGCCACCTCGCCCGGCTAGTTTTTTGTATTTTTCGTAGAGACGGGGTTTCACCATGTTAGCCAGGATGGTCTCAGTCTCCTGACCTTGTGATCCGCCCGTCTTGGCCTCCCAAAGTGCTGGGCTTACAGGCTTGAGCCACCGCGCCCGGCCGGGAAAGAGGTTTAATTGACTCATAGTTCTGCAAGCTGTGCAAGCACCGCATCAACATTTGCTTGGCTTTTGGGGGGACCTCAGGGAGCTTTTACTCATAGCAGAGGGCCAAGTAGGAGCAGACATGTCACATGGTCAGAGCAGAAACAAAGTTAAAGGCGGTGGTTTGCAACACTTTTAAACAACCCGATCTCACTATTGTGACTAAGAGAATTCTTAACCAGAAGAAATGCCCTGAAAGAAAAGTTAAAGGGAGTTCTTCTCGATGATGGGAATCGATACCAGAGGAAAACTTGGAATAAAGAAAGAGCAACAGAAATGTTAGATATCTGGATAAATATAATACACTATTTTTCTTCTCTTCAGTTCTTTAAAATATATAATTATAAAATATAACATTGTCTGGGAGGGTTCAATGTATGTACATAGGACAACTATAATATCAAGGATTGTAAGTCTTCTATGTTTCATTTTTATTTACAGGGATAAATTAACTCTAAGTAGACTGTAAATGTTAGGTATGTATATTATAATCCCCAGGTCAATCATCAAAAAATAGTAGAAAGAGATATAGGCAAAAAGTCAATAGATAAACTAAAATGAAATACTAAAATATATTAAAATCATCTGGCCGGGCGCGGTGGCTCAAGCCTGTAATCCCAGCACTTTGGGAGGCCGAGACGGGCGGATCACGAGGTCAGGAGATCGAGACCATCCTGGCTAACACGGTGAAACCCCGTCTCTACTAAAAATACAAAAAACTAGCCGGGCGATGTGGCGGGCACCTGTAGTCCCAGCTACTCCGGAGGCTGAGGCAGGAGAATGGTGTGAACCCAGGAGGCGGAGCTTGCAGTGAGCTGAGATCCGGCCACTGCACTCCCGCCTGGGCGACAGAGCGAGACTCCGTCTCAAAAAAAAATAAAAAAAAAAATAAAAAAAAAATAAAATCATCTGAAGGAAGGCAGCACAAAGGGAACACAGAAACAGATGAACAAACGAGGTTAAAAGGATAAAAAAAGACAAAATGGTAGACCTACATCCAGCTACATCACTTTTACATTAAATGTAAAAGATCTAAACATAGACCTTAAAAAATAGAGATTGTCAGATTCTGATAATGCTGCCTATAAAAACTCTAAATATCTACATAATTCACACTCTAAAAATTTTCCAGAGTGTATATTGTTCAGTTCTTTGCCATTAAACAAAAGCCTGGTTCTTAAAAGGTCATGTTAAGTATGATTTTCTTGATGGGATTACCCTCCTTCTCTAGATGTTACCAAATGATCCCTAGATCAAATGAACACATCAAGGAACTCAGTATCTAGATTATATCCTGTTCTCATCTCTCCTCACCTGCCAGCAGGGTTATATTTACTAAACTGCTATCAACCTACATGGAAGACCATTGTGAGAAACAATCCCTCACAACTCATATTTATACATTTCACAAGTTTCCTGAGTTTTTATTTATTGTATCACACAGTCTTTTCCCAGAGAGAAATTATTTGAATCTACCCTTTTGAAGGGTAGAAATCTTTGAACCTACCCTTAGTAAGATTCTTATT
Source organism: Rhinopithecus roxellana (assembly GCF_007565055.1). Classification (NCBI taxonomy): domain Eukaryota; kingdom Metazoa; phylum Chordata; class Mammalia; order Primates; family Cercopithecidae; genus Rhinopithecus; species Rhinopithecus roxellana. The sequence goes on along the minus strand of NC_044560.1, from coordinate 7,809,998 downwards.
TTCTCAGTGACAGCAGTGGTTGTGTAACTCTCCAGATTTCTCACTTTTCCACTGGCTGCTGGAGAGCTCCAAGCTTCTCCCTGTAATGTTAATAAGCATTCCTACAATAAAAGGCTCTGTGATCAAATAAACGTGCAAAACATAGGGCTAAAGAAAGTTAGGTTGATTTCTTTATTCTGTGATCTCATTTAATCCTCACAACCACCTTGGAGGTTGGTGCCATTATTATGCCAGTTTTATAGATGATGAGAAAACTGAGTCTTCAAAGAAGTTTAGACCACTTGCTCAAGATTATACAGTAGTGGTGTCAGGATTGGAACATAGGCTGCTTGGATCCAGAGTCTGCTGTTTTAAAACTGTAGTCAAATCTTGTATGTAAAGTGCCTGATGCAGAAAAAAATGGTTATCCTTATAGTATGGGCAGCTAAAGTGCTTACCTCAAACCTGGCTTCACAAAAGGAGGAAGGGATCTGTAGGGTCAATTAGGTGGGACCCAGCACAAGGTCCCAGGGAAACCAGCCACCTCTATGTCAACTTTTCTGCCCTGTTGCCTGGGAATGCTCCTGCTGGTGTTCACATGTCCAAAGCTTCTCCTGATACCCCACAAACTTCATCCTGATACTCCTGCTAATACTCTGACATTCACCTGACTTCCCCTAAGTCCCATATTTCTCTCTTGGAGGCCTATCTTCTGTGGACCAATGTGACAGGGCTGGTATGGGGTTTCATGAACTTTAAACTCATCTTGGAGGTAACTGCTTATTGATCAGCTGTGTATCCATGGAAGTGGAAGAGGTAGAAACAGACAGAGGAATTTTCCCCTAAATTTCCTGAATAATGGGTCCTACTTCTTCACTGTTACAGAATTAGACATTTATACTCTTTTCATGCCTTAAGATGGGTGGAATATACATCCCCATTCCTTGACTTTGAGCCTGGCCATGAAACTTGCATTGGCCATGGGATGTCAGTGAATCTGACAAGAGAAGGAGCTTGAAACGGAGATTGAACTGGAACCCCCACAACATCCATTGAACTCATGATTTGTAATCATTGCCTAGAAGCTGCCTTCTTAGTGGGCTCCCAGAACAAATATTGTCAGACTTGCAGCCTGAAGCCAAGCTGCTTGTCCGTATTAGTTTTCTAATTGCTGCATCACAAAGTACCACACACTCCATGGATTAACTCAACATTCATTTATTTTCTCACAGTTTCTGCGCGTCAAAGTCTGAATGCAGAATAGCTAGGTAATTCTGCTGAGGATCTGACCAGGATGAAATTGGGGGTTGGCAAGGGTTATGATCTCATCTGAAGGCCTGTGTGGGGAAGAATCTGTTTCCAAGCTCATTTGGGCTTTTGACAGAATTCAGTTTCTAGTGACTGTAAGACTGAAGTCTCCATTTTATTGTTGGCTGTTGGACAAGGGTCACTCTCAGTTCTTAGAGGATGCCTTAACATCCTAGCCATGTGGCCAGCTTACTTCTCAAAGCCAGCAGAAGTCTTATGTAATGTAACGTAATCATGAGAGTAACTGACTATTCCATCACCTTTGCCAGGTAACATAACCCTGTGAAGGTAGTGACTAGTCCATTATATTCACAGATCCTGCTCAAGGGGTGGGAACTAAATAGGGTATATACACCAGGGACCAGGAATCTTAGGGGACATCTTAAAATTGTGCCTATCACACCATCCATGCCTAGATTAGCCCAACCATAGTCAACCTACAAACCTGTGAATGTGAGAATTAATGCTTGTTGTTTTAAGCCACTGAGTTTTTAGGTGGTTTGTTACGCAGCATTACTGTGACATAGCTGACTGTTACATTTCCTTTCAATAAGCACTGTCCTTCTAGTTTAACCAGTGTCATAGCTCGACTTTGGGGAAGCAGCCTGGTATGATGGACAAGGCATTTGAGATCAGGCAGATCTGGGTTTGAATCCCTCCTTCTTCAATTTCCAGTTGAGGGAGGCTTGATCCAGTTACTTCACTTCTGGGTCCATGTCCTCATTTGTCTGATGAGATTCACAATGCCTACCTTGCAGGATGTTGGGAGGGTTAACTAAAACTATGGATGTGGAGTACCTGGTACATAATATTAGTGTTTCTCTCTTAAGCTCTTAGTTCTAGCCAACATGCCCAAGAGAATAAATGTGTGTGAATTCTGGGAGGGGTCATTCCGCTGCTAATACCTGAGCGTTTCCTGGTAGGCATCTCATTGCCAGATGAGAAGGTGACCCGTGGAGCTCCCTGACCTGGGGTAGCCCCTCTGATGTGAGCCCCATAGCAGAAGGCAGCCCCACCTCTTTTCTATGGGGTAGAGACCCTGGGGATTCACCCTCACACAAGACCCCTGCTCCATCTCCCCAGTGCTTTGATATTAAAATCAGGCATGACCATGGAGAGCTCAGTCTTTACCACTGACTAGTGGTGTGAGCTTGAGCCAAGACTTTAACTTTCTGACCCTTGATTTCCTTCCTGTACATCAAGAGGTTAAATTCCCACCTCACAAGGCTGTTGTTACACTGATGATACACAAAAAGTTGCTGCCTGGAGCCACTTAGGAGCTCAATTAAATGGTGTTCCCCTTCTCTCAGAGCAGGGGCCATGTATGTCTCCTGTTCTTTTTAATGAGGCTCCCTGCTCCATCCTCCCTCCAGGGCCCACCTTGGAGAGGAGCACAGAGCAGGTGCTTCAGGAAGGTGTTTGCTTGTCCTCCTGATCCTCATAAAAACCCTCTGGGAAGCGGGTGTAGTCCCCCTTCCCACTTCCCAGGCAAGTGGTAGATTACACCTCCCTGCTCCCTTTGAAGTGCAGTGTGGCCATGTGACTTGCTCTGGCCAATGGCATGTGAGCAGATGTGTCCTGTGTTTTGAGTGGAAGCTTTAAAAGCCAGTACCTGATCCACTTGCTCTGTCTTTCCTTGGGTACCTGAGGCCAGCATGCTCAAGGGGATGCCTGTCTCCATCAGGCTGACTAGGATGAGTAGTGGTCGTGAATATGGATGAAAAGAAAGCAAACCTTTGGTGTTTTAAGCCACCAACCTTTGGGGTTGTTGGTTAATGTAGTCTATGCTGACACAGTGGGACAGACTACCTCCATTTGAAAGACAAGACAGCAGAGGGGAAGTGACTTTCCTATGGTTACACAGAGGGTAGCAAGGGGTGGGGCTTTACCTAAGGAAGCACTTTTTAGTTCTTCCAAAAAGTGGCTAAGGTGACTGGAGCTCTGAACTAAGGTGCTAAGAGCTAAGGTGACTAGAGCTCTGAATGCCCCTCAACCTGCTGCCTTTGGGAAATGAGTTCCCACTGCCCACTGTAGCTGTTTACATTGTCAGGAGTAGGAAAATGATCTCTGTTCAGAGTAAGTCAGTGGCAGCCTAGGGAGGGGAGTGGTGGAGCTGTGGAATCTGTACCCTCAGGAGGACCAGATATTCTAGATTCAGCCACACAGCAGGTGCAATTGCACTTGGTCTCCCTGTCCTGTGTGTCCCTCCCACCTCAGTGGCTTCATTTATCTAAGGAACTCCTTTCCCTCACTAGCAAGTTTTGTCCAAGGAAAGGCTTTGAAACTCATTCACCATAAGGTGTGCAGATTAATGAAACCAGGAAGAGAGACTGCTTTGTTATGCAGCATTATTGTGGCTGACTGATACACTTGTCTATCCAATATCCATCTCCTCTTTTCCTTTATATACAGAAACCTGATTTTATTCTGGGCAGTCATGTGCCTGGGTAGAAAACTACATTCCTCAGCTTTCTTTGGGATGTACACAAAGGTCTCTGGGGGCAGGGGGTGCTTCTAGGAAAGCTCCCTAAGTGGGGGGTCTCCAAGGGCAGGCTATGTTGTGGAGCTCCTTGGCCTCATGCACTCAGCACCTCATGTGTTGTGTTGCTTTCCCAGCACTTGTGATGGACACCTCCAAGCGATGCAGGCACTCTCTGAGCTGCCTGCATGACAACAAACCTTTGGCTTAGTTTCTCTGCAGAAGTGCTTGCAACCCATCAGAGCCACTTTAGAGATGCTTGGGCAGATAGTTTATATATCACTTACACATCACCCACCCACCCACATCACCGGGACAGCCAGCAGTCAATGACTGACTGATACAGTACAAAAGGCCAGCCCCTGGCCTCAAGGTGGGACTACTCTGGTACTACAATCCATACTCCAGAGCTCCTTGTGGCATCAGGTTGAAGCTGGACGCGAGGTAAAACCACCTCTTTGCTCAGCTTCTCTACTTGTCCCATCTTGCTTCCTTCATTCCCTTACAGCTTTCTCTGGAGATCTCGCCATCAGTAATTCAAAAAGAGCCCAGGCATACTGGTAGTCCCAGCGACTCAGGATGCTGACAGGAAGATCACTTGAGCCCAGGAGTTCAAGGCTTCAGTGTGCTATGATCACACCTGTGAATAGCCTTGCACTCCAGCCTGGGCAACATAGCAAGACCCCATCTCTAAAAAAGAACAAAACCAGAAAATTGCCCGAGAATCCCCGTATGCTTCCAAGCAATATGTAAGTTTCTGAGCTGTCTTCTACCTCCCAAATCCCTTGTAACAGGAGAGAGCCACCAAGGGTTCTAAGCTTAGCAGCAGGAAAAGTTTGTTTTGGTGAAGAGAACTAAAGTTTCACCTTATTCTTTGACACTGTGCTATTTCTGTGAGCTCACAGAGAGGCTTAAAGCAACAGCATCCATTGATCAAATATTGATTAGGCATTCACTAGAAATCTCACAGCTGCTTGGCACTAGAGGACACAGTGGGGAGCAAGAGAAACACAGTTTCTACCCTGATCCTCTAAATTAGGTCCAAAGGCTTCTTGGACAACCCTCAGAGTCCCTTTTGGAGCAGCTGCATAATGACAATCAATTGAGTACACGAAACCTTCAAAATGCTTTTAATTTCTTTTAATGTGTAACAGTTACGCCTGAGTTACAGAGGAAGCGCTTACAAGCAGCAGGTAGTTAAAGCAAATACCAGTTTCTCTTTCTAATCTACTACTCCATATAGCTGAATAAATTATGGTGTGATTATATTTAAACACACACCTCACGCCCACACTCCCAGGCACACACCCCACTCACACCCTCACGTACACCCACTCACTTCTGCATGGGGGAAAATGGCTGTGAGTCAAACACGGAAGCAATAAAGTTGCAGTTACTAGGAAGAAGGAATGATCTAGAGTACTATGTAGATATTTCCCAGGTCAGGGAGTTGGCCATGTCAGAGTTGACTTGAAGAAACATCAAATACACGGAAGTCTCGGAGCGTTTCAAGTTGCCGGCTAGAGAACCCCCATTTGGTCTTGGTTTTGGTGCCTCTGCAGGAGGGGAGGAGAGAAGAGCTGTGTACCCCCAAAAAAGTGTCCAACAGTGCGAGACACATTCGGGAGCTTGACGAGAAGAACATCAGCCTGAGAGAGGTCCCGGAGAATATCTTTTTAGTTGGGTGATGGAGTTTCACTGAGTCCCAGGATCCAAAATCTTGGATACTTCACCAACTCCATGTTAAAACATTGGATTCTGGCAGAGTGGTCAAACTCTGGGATCTGTCCTGTTCTCAAGCCAGAGTCAGATTTCAATCTGACTCTTCCTTGTCCTTCTGAGCAAACCTCTCTCTCCATTCTTCTTTCCTTCTCTCTTATCCCCCTAGTTCTCTGTTTGCTCTGCCCTTTCGTGTTCCTCTAGCAAAAGACCATCAAAGGTAAATCAAGTATAAAATGGAAGTACAAAAGCATAGCTTGGTTCTTACACATCACTTCTTTTTTTCTTTATATAGCAAGAGAGAAATACCAAATGAAAAAAATAAAGGAACAAGAATGAAAGAACCCACTAGAGCCTGGAATGCATAATTTGAAACACACAATATGAAGATATATCCCTACAGATGGTCTCTGGCACTAGCACGACACGCACTGTGGGGGATTTCTTTCCTTTTTTAGTATATATATATATATTTATAAAAAGTCAACTTTCTACAAACGAACAGCACATCACCACGTTTTCCAACTATTGTACAATGAACTCAAAAGAGAGCCCCCTTAGAGACGACCAACAGCGACTTGTGGTAAGTTGGAGGAAGCAGCTCTTATTTTGCTACAGACTCTATTTACAGGGATGGAGGGGGGTTGTATCTGGGACGGCCTGGCCGCTGGAACCCAGGCCTTCTTTCTCAGGCTGTGGTCAACCCCAAAGAGATGGAGGCCTTGTGTCTCTCGTTCAACATCACCTCTCTGGTGATGTTTCGAGTTGCCAACACAAGGCTGAATTTTATGACCCAAGTTGGCCAGACACGTTAATATACGGGTTTTAGAGAGAACCTATCAGGATCAAGGGCCTCTTTCTGAAGCGGGTGGGACCCCTCAAGGAATAAGTCCCATTTTCTACCAAGATGATGGCTTGGGAGAACTTATGTTCAACGTTATGAGAAATCATTTGGTTTATTCCCAAGCAGGTCTTGGTTCCATTTCACCATCGGGATCAGACATCTGGGATTGATCCTAGCATTGGACTGTCGCTTCCTGGGGACGGGGCTGGGTGGTTTTGATGTCACCTGCCTGAGATCCCTGCTCCTGAGTCACAGAGGGTGTCAGGAGACTCAGACACTTTCTGAGCCAGGCCTCCAGGTGGAAGGATTGGCCATTCAAGGAATGTGGATGATGAAGAGTGGTCTTCAGGAAGAGCTGCTTTCTGCTGTGATAGCTACAAAACCAAGGGACAACAGAGTCTTCTTTTTTGTCCCGAACGTGAAGAACCAAAAGTCTCCTGCAGCGGACGCTCCAGTTGCAACCTTGGTTGACCTTGATGGGTCACATGTGTCCGCCGCTACCAAAGAGTCTGTTTGTCTCCAGTTATTCGTTGGTTTCTCTAAACCAGAGATATGAGCCAGCCTGGCCATGGTCCAGGACAGGCTTGATATCACCAAGTCTGAAGATGAGAACCAGGTGAACATTTGTCACAGAGGTGACGTCCATGTAGGAGACTGTCCTAGAATCTTGCCAACCCAGCTCCCCAGGAGGGAGGAACTCAGGTTGACTCCCAGAGCAGCAGCCCTTTCCCTCTAGGAATGTCTTGTTGGCTGAGGGCAAGAGGCATGGATTGAGCAAAGAGGTGGCCTCATGAACCCAGGTGGGGACAAGCAGTTTGGTCCAATGTTTGTGAATTCAGTGCTGTGTCTCCCATCCCAAGTACTCTGTACTCAGCAGCACCTGATAAAGGTGATGGAATGTAGATTACAGCGACAGTGATGGTAAATAGGTGTGATGATTTTGATAAATAGGTAAAGGTGAGAAAAAGTTCCCAGGAAGGAGGAATCAGGGGTTTGAATCATCCCCCCAAGGTCCCAGCTCTTAAGAGAATGGAACTTCAGGAGGCCACTGGCATGGTCAAGGAAGGTGCCTCTTCCCTCTCCTCTGGAATTGTTGACATCTCCCTCTGCTCAGGGGTGGTAGCTTGGAAACTGGTCACATCTGCCTCAGCTCAGCTGTGCCAGATCAGGAGGCGGGGACCTCTTGGCTAAGACAGAGGCAACATTCAAAGATGCCACTCTGGGCAGGGCAACAATATGCCCCTAACAACATGCCAGGGGGAATTGTCTTGTCTGTGAGGCAAACAATCCCTGTCCAGTCTAGAACCCTCCTCCAAAGCTCTGAGGGTAGCTCTCTGCATCCCCAGAAACTGAAAGGGGTCTGGGGAAGATGGAGGCCTCTTCCTAGAGGATGGGGCATGGTAAGGACGGGCTCGGGCCTCTGCGGAAGGCTTTGGGCAAAATCTCAGCTCCCTGGGGTGTGGACTTGCAGGCAGAGAGCTGAAGCCTTGAGCAACAAAGGCTTGCCCTCCCACAAACAAAGGGACCTGGTTGTGAAAGTCCCTTCTGAGCCCACTTCATGCTCCTCTACTCATGTATCCTCAAGACTTTATCCCCTCCCCATCTCATCTGATTCAGCTAATGCAGGAAACTGAAAAGTTCTGTGGGCTCCCCAGGCCCCAGATAGGTTGGACATGGTGGGAACTTGGGCTTCAGGCTAAGAGCCCTCTGCTTCCAGAAGCCTGAGTTGGGTCCTTGTATCCTGGGCAGGCCCATGGCTGACAAGCCCCACCCCCACGTGCCCTTACCCTCTGGTTAAGCCTCTTCCTAGTCTCCCCAGTCTCCCTGACTGTGCTAGATTTCCCCGTACACCTAGTAGAGGTGTCTGGGGAGGGTTCTGAAGTCCTTCAAATTCCTGGGTGGGGGTGAGACTGCCCCTCTGCTGACTCCCCTGGGAAGACCCCAAAGCCAGGGTCCCCTCTCTGCTGGAGTCCCAATGTCTAGAGGAGGAAAGGGCTGCCAGTCTGACATTGAGCCAGAGAACCTCCTAGGAGGGCTGGCTCCCAGTACATCCAGCTGAGAGTAGCCCTGAACACTTCACCTCCACCTCTAGCTACGGCACCCGCTGGAGTTGGGATCCAAAGGGCTGCAGGACTTCCTCTCAGGCATCATCCTCCTCTGGGTGCCCAAGGTGTTCAAGGTGGGCCTTGATCTCCATGCCTGAGATGGCACAGAGGCCAACATGGGATTTGACAGGGGAGGACTTCAGGCTGACCAGAAACCCTCCTTGGCGAAAGTGGGGAGCAGACTCCAAGGGCATCACTCTGGATCCCTAACCACAGCTGAGTGACAAGCTGGCTGTCTACCTCCAGGGGGCCAGTAATGAGAAGCAGGTGGGTTCCTTTCTTGGCCCCCTAGGACTCCAGGGGGATGAGGAGGCAAGGCGGGGAGGTTCAGGGGTCAGTCAGGGTTGGGCTGGGAATTGGGCTGGGGCAAGTCGCCCCGGGGGCCCTAGTAGGCCTGGCCAGTTTCCACAGGCAGGAGTCCCAGCACAGCGGAGTGCTCCCCGAGCTTCATGCGACGCTGGGTGGAGAGGCTCACGTTTTTGGCCAGATAATCAACAGCAGCTGGAAAAAAGAAGAGACTCTCCTAGAAATCGAGGTTCTTTTTGTTTATTCTTCCATTCACTCTATTTACATCCATCCATCCATCCATCCATCCATCCATCCATCCATCCATCCATCCATGTCTATCCATCTTTTCTTTCATCCATCCACCATCCTTCCACCTTCTATCCACTCATCCTCTCATCCATCCAGCCATATCCATGCATCTATCCACCCATCCATTCTGTCCATCCATCCATCCATCCATCCATCCATCCATCCAACCATCCCTCTGTCTATCCATCCTCTATCCATACCTCATCCACTCATCCATCATCCATCTGTCCATCTATCCATTCTTCCATCTATCCATCTCCTCATGAAGCTCTTTCTCTCACCACCTCTCTAATCATTCAGCAAATATTTATTTAATGCATTGTGTGCCCAGCTCTCTGGTAAGTTCCTAGGGAGGCACAGAAGATTATCCACGTTGCTGAGAAAAGAATTAACCACCCCTCAATAAGCCCACTACATACACCTGCTATGGATAAGGCCCTGTGAATCCCTGAGTGCAGATAATGATGAGGGCAAGGTCTCTCTGCCTTTTCTATCTGTGCCCAGCTTACAGATAAGGCAAAGCAAGACCTTTGCTGCAAGGCCAGAGTGGCTATGGGTGAGCTGAGGGATCCATGCAGAAGGAGCCAGGACACAGATATGCAGGGAGCTGAGATTTGTAGCTCTGTCTATCTGGTCACCCAGAGGAGATAGATGAGTGTCTGAGGGTGTATGTGCCTGAGAGTGGTGCATACTTGTGTGTGTGAACAACGGAAACAAGAATTTCCTTGAATAATTGGCCTGCACATGAATGTCCACACAAGAGCAACATTTGCACACACACGTGCACATGTGTGAGTTGTATGCACCTTTATGAATAGATGAACTTTGGGAATGCCAGTGCACGTGCAGGCACTGTGTACAGGTGAGTTCCAACTGAGCCAGGTACCTGCCTCTACATGTGTGTATGTGCAGGGATGACCCTTGACCTGCATGTACATGTGTTCTGTCTTGACTGTACTAATTCTGCCTTTCTGAGGCTACAATAGAAATCAGCCTTGACCAAATGATTTGGCTGCGGTGTGGCCAAGGCCTCCAGAGGCACAGGGATGCTGCCTCCCAAGCTGGGATCTGTGGCTGTGGCCAGTCCAAACCCCTGGGATCTGTAGGATCCAGAAGCAAGAGGAAGATGGAAAGAATACTGCATTAGGAATTACGAGGCCTGGCTCAACACTTGTTCTGTCACCTGCCCACAGGGGACCCTGTAGCACTCTACATGCTTCCCCAAGGTTGGAGGTTTCTGCCTAGGGCAGGTGGGTGGAACCAAAAGGTGATAGGCATGGCCTGAGGACGAGGCCAGGGAGGCCAGGTGGGCAGTGCCAATCATTGAGCCATGGGAGGCCGTATTGCCTAGTGGCTCAAATGACGGAGGTTCAAATCCTGCACATGCCAACTTTTAACGTGTGATCTGACGCATCCCACCTCATCTATTCAAACCTCAGTTTCCTTGTCTGTAAATTGGGGATCGTGACAGCACCTATCTGAGGAGCTGTTATGAAGGTTAAAGGAGAAATGTGTACAAAGTGGCTAGCTAGTACTGTGCCTGGCACATTGTGAGCTCGAGAGATGTGGGTTTGGAAGCAGCGGAACACGGCCTTTGATGCAGGCAGGAGGAGATGGAGCAGCGGATGAGGTGGCTGCAGTCCCAGTTACCTCCCGCTCCTGTGGCCCTAGGCACATCACCTGACCTCTCTAGACCTGCTTCCTTGTCTGTAGAATGGGGAAAACAAAGTCCAGCCTCCTCCAGGGCTGCTGCTATAAGGATGAAGTGAGACAGTGTTCTTTAAGATGGTGGTTACAGAGCACGCAGGGGCTTGGCCCTCGACATTCCCAAAGGATGTGCAAATGCCCTGGGGTCTCTCTGGAGTGTCTGAACCCTGTGCCCCTCTGCTTACCAGGCTCCAGGGTGGGTGATGAGAGGAAAGTTAAGTCTGCCTAGGGTCTGAGCTGAGCCCCGGGGGACTGCCAGCCTTCCTCTGAAGTCACTTGGCCTCCAGGCTCCCAGATGGTAGAGCAAAGTTGGTGGCAGCCAGCCTGGCCCTGCCTTGGGTCTGCCCCTTCCTCTGTGTGAGGGTAGGGCCATTCCCATCTCTGGCCTTGGGGAGACCCTGCAGCCCTGGCCACACTAACTCTACTACTGGGAGCCTGCCTTACCCGGACTCCAGGGTCCATCCCGTTAAGAAGCCTCATTCTTAGAGGGACAGTAGGAATAGAAAGAGGAAGAGCCAGTGTTTACAGAGAGCTTGTTCTATCCCGGTCCTGTTCTAAGCATTTTGTGCTCATTTTCCATTTAACTCTCACAACAACTCTATGAGGCTGGTAGTGGTGGTATCTGCATCTTACAGATGATGGAACTGAGGCTCTGAGAGACTGTACCACTTCAAAGATCACACAGTTCATAAGTTGCGGAGCCAGGATTCAAACCCAGGCAGTCTGAGCCTAGCTCCCAGCCACCCCTTCAGACTCCTAGAGAATAACCCTTTGTACATACACGGCATTTTAGAGTGCACAAGGTGCTCTACACCCCAAATTCTACATTGATCCCATGTTCTGCTCCAGGCAGTATAAGCGATCTGTCCAAGGGCACGCCGCCAAGGCAGGTGACAGTTTCCCTGAGTCACAGCAGCCACTGCCTCCCCTCCTTACTTCACACCATGCCAGCCTCTCGCACCAACCTCTCCAGGTATTCCTGTGGGTGGGCTGAGAACTCTGGCTTTTTAAACAATTGATACATAATATTTGCACATATTTACTGGGGTACCTGTGATGTTTTGCTACATGCATAGAATGTGTAATGATCAAGTCAAGCTGTTTAGGGCATCCATCACCTTCAGGATTTATCTTTTCTGTTTTTTGATTTGTTTTGTTTTGTTTTGAGATGGAGTCTCACTCTGTCTCCCAGGCTGGAGTGCAATGGCACCGTCTCGGCTCACTGCAACCTCCACCTCCTGGGTTCAAGCAATTCTCCTGCCTCAGTCTCCCAAGTAGTTGGGACTACAGGTGCCCACCAATACACCTGGCTAATTTTTGTATTTTTTAGACAGCACCAGGTTGGCCAGGCTGGTCTCAAACTCCTGACTTCAGGTGATCTGCCCACCTTGGCCTTCCAAAGTGCTGGGATTACAGGTGTGAGCCACTGAGCCTGGCCCAGTATTTATCATTTCTATGTGTTGGGTACATTTCAAGTCCTCTCTTCTAGCTATTTTGAAATACACAATACATTGTTGTTAGCTGTGGTCACCCTACTCTGTTATCAAACACTAGAACTTACTCCTATCTAACTGTATGTTTGCACCCATTAACCAACCTCCCTTCATCCCCCTCCCTGCTTCCCTGCTTCTAGTAGCCATCATTTGACTCTGTCTCCATGAGGCCAATCTTCTTAGCTCCCACGTATGAGAACATGTGATGTTTGTCTCTCTGTGCTTGGCTTATGTTACTTGGTAAAATGACCTGCAGTTCCATCTATGTTGCTGTGGATGACAGGATTTTATTCTTTCTTATGGCTGAATAGTATTCCACTGGGTATATATACTATATGTTCTTTATCCATTTATCCACTGATGGATACTTACGTCGATTTCATATCTTGGCTATTGTGAATAGTGTTGCAATAAACATGGGAGTGCAGGTATCCCTTTGATACACTGATTCCCATCCTTTGGATAAATATGGTCGTTCTAATTTTCGCTGGTTTTGGATAATAATGAGAACAAAGTGAGCACCCTCACTTGTGGACCACCTACTGTGTGCTGGCAGGCATGACCACACCTATTTCTTTCAACTGCCCCGTGCTTTAGGTATGAGTGTTCTTCTATAAATGTGGAAACTGAGGCACAGAGGTCACTGTCCCAGAGTCACATGCAGCGCATGTCATGGAGGAGCCTGCATTGGTCCTGCCTGTGCCTCTGGCCACTCCGTGTGCCTTATTCTTGTCAGCCTCTCCCAGCGACCAGCCCATGGCCCAGCACGCAGTAGGAGCTTGCCAGGCCCTGTCTAGGTAGCCAAGGAAACACCAGGAAGCCAAACTTTCCTGATGACCCTGCCAACTTCAAGGGCACCCAACAGGCTGCAGAGCCTGCCTCTCCCTGGGGTGGAGCCCAAGGGCCAGCGAGGGCAGGGCTGTGACATTTCTTATTATGGCCTCCGTCAACGGCCCTCCCTGTCCCTCTGTCTTTACGCATCTCCCCTCCTCTGCCTCGTGCCCATGCCTGGGCTCTAAATGTCTCAAATTAGATTAATTGGGAGTTGGCAGGAGATGTGGTGGTGATGCCAACCGGTAAACAATCTCAGCCGTTAGCGCCTCGTCAGCTCGCAGCCCCAGAGGAGGACCCTTCTAGACACAAATTCTTATTAGACTTGTCAGATCTATTAAAATTCTTTTCACACTTCTGCGTTCTATCAGCCCCATCATTAGTACGGCCCTGGCCTCTGGGAACACCAGGGCCATATTAATCTGCCGTGTGCCCATCCCTGGGCCCCTGCCCCCACCCCTCCAGAGACGAGGGAAGACAGACAGGTGGATGGACAATGGCCAGAGCAGGAAAAGGAGTGAAGGTGTCCCTGGGAAGATGAGAAGCCCACGGAGAGGAGGAGGAGGACTCTGGAGCCTAACGGTTTGGCCCATGTGTATGCTCGCTCAATGCACACCTGAAGGTGGTTCTCCAGGGACCAGGCTGCAGGTGTGGCTGTGTACATATTGGTATGGCCTGTCGGGAGGCCTTGGGCAAACAGCCTCTCTGGATCCTAGTTCCTCATCCGTCCAATGGGAATAACCACGTGCACTGCATAGGGTGGCATGAGGATGAAATGCCAGACCCATAGTAGATGCTCAATAAATGGCCATTCCTCCTTCCTTTACACATGCACATTTTGTATATTTATATCTTAAAGCTGTGTGTCTACATATTAGTGAACACTCACATATATCCCTCTCTCTGCGTGTGCATCTGTCCATATGCAGGTGCATGTGAAGCCGTGGACGTGAATCCACGCGTGGGTGGGCTCAGGTGTGTATCGCTGCTGAGTGGCCTCCACAAATCTGTGATTTGAAGTTAGGAGACTTTGGGTCCACCATTGCCATGCTGTGGGATTTTGGAGAAGCTGCCTAGCCTCTCTGAGCCTCGTTTTTGCACCTGCAACCTGGGGACAAATAACTTAGAGAATGACATGAATGAGGAGCACGCATTTTGCCCAGGGCCCTGTGGGATGAACTTGGGCAGAGGACAGGCGTCAAGGGATGACAGGTGGACCTGGGCGTACACGGGCACAGTCCGGGACATGGGATTGTTGCACACACGCCGGGGCATCCCGGCCATAGATGGATTAAGTTGCCCAGGGATGTGGGGCAAGTGGTTAGTGGGAACATGATGTGTCTCGGGACCTCCAAAATGCCAAAGGAGAGGGAGGTGGTGCAGTGGAAACACTCTGAGATGGCTGAGTCTAATCTGTGGCCTCCATTTCACAGATGGGAAGACTGAGGCTCAGAGAGGCAAGGGTGTGGCTGGCCCACACTAATTGGTGGCAGAGGAGGGGACTTTTCCTCCAGTCCTTCCCTCTCAGCTCAAGCCTGGAGTCTCTGTGGGGTGAGGTGGGGTCTGTGCGGGGCTCCCTTTGGGGAGGGCTGGAGAATGTGGCCAAGAGGAGCTCTGAGCTATTCCTGGAGAAGCCAGGGCAGCAGGGGTGGAGCTGGAAGGGGAGTGAGAGGAGGAGGAGAAGGGAGTGGAAGGAGAGGATGGAAAAGAGAAGAATGGAGTTGGGGGAGGTGGGGGAGGAGGAAGCTGCTCTGGCTGGCTTTGCCCAAGCAAGAGAACAAACCCTCCTTTCTCGCCTCCTAGGCCCCTTCCCTTTTGATCCCCTCCCCTGCCGCCCCCATGCTGACTTTGGGGTTAATTTTATTTCCGAATTGAGCAGGCGCTCCTGGAGCAGGACACCGAGCTTAGGTGTGACTAACCCCCGCCCCAGGCTGGTGCTGCTGCTCCCGCTGAGGTCACTCTAAAATATTTATCAAGAGCATGTGTGCCCTGCTCCATGCCCAGGAACATGGGCTGGGTCAGGAGGTCACCCTGGGACCCTCCGGAAATTCTCCCATGCACATGCGTGCACCCTGCTCTCAAATATACATGCAGATCCCCACGCACACATTCACACACACACAGTTATACATGGTATATGTCTACACCCAGATGTACATCCATACACACGTACCCACAGTCACACCTATGACATACCCAAACATGCACTGATACCCTCACCCCTGTTTACACACTGCACACACAGTATGTGTGTCCACACACAGGTACTCCCAAACGCACAATCACAGACACACTGAAGCATGTGTACATGTCTCAATGCATGGCTACACACATGCACAGTCACACATTTACACACTCATATGCACCTATACACACGCATACATGTTGATTACACATATCTAGAAATGACACATGCATACCTACGCCAAACATGCAGGCACACATAAAGACACAACCATATGTACAGACTTGAATGCACATTTAAACATGTTTAAGCAGACACATATACTTACATATATGTGTGCACATGTGTTCATACACACAAACGTGCACATCACGTGTGCACAATATGCTCATTTATGTGCACACATGTGAAGTCATATACACATGCTCACACGTGCCCAATGACACATACGTGTATTCACGTATATGCAAATATGCATGCAGTAACACATGGGTGCTGAAATACTCAGATGCATCACATGCTCACACACACACGAATTGTAACATGTCGCAACATATGTACTCACAAACACCCATATACACATGTGTACATACACATACGCAAACATGTACACACACAGGAAGGGCTGTGAACACAGCTGGGAGGTGGAGGCCAACACAGCTGGCCCTCATTTGGCAGTAGAGGCCAACGCCACGTGAGGAGGAGCGGGTTCGGGGGGTGGGCAGGAAGCAGAGGTCAGAAAGGCTGGCCCAGGGCTGGGCTGGGGGAGAGGATGCCCTCAGGGATGGGGCCTCACCCTCTGGCCACACGCCCTTCTGATTAGTTTGACACCAGCAGGTGAGGCCTTTGCAGGGAGGTGCGGCAGGAAGAGTGACTGGTGACCTCTGGCTCCCTGTCCCATCTGGGCCTGCCCTACTGCTGGCCTTGCCAGGTGGCGGAGGCTGTGTTCAGACCTGCGTTTTCCAGCCTTTGGTCTGAGGGTCCACGGTCCCTGCCTCAAGGCAAGGCACAAAGGGGATAGCAGCTGGGATGGGTGCATGGGACCACTGCAGAGTTTGGAGTGGAGGAGAGAGCTGGAAACACAGCTTTCCCATGCCCTGTGGCAGAAAGGGCAGGGTCTCCCACTGAGCTGTCCAGCACGGTGGCCACCAGCAGCCCATGGCTACCGAGCACTTGAACTGCAGCTAGTGCAACCGGGAAACCGAATTTCAAATGTCGATTTCACTTGAACTAATTTAAAGTCAGAAACCAGTCTTCAATTGGGTTATTTAGTGGTTGGAAAACTTACAATTTGGAACACTTTGGGTGTGTAAGTCTATTTTCTCAATTGTAAACTATATGAAATTTAAATACAGATCAAATATTTCTGTTGAAAATTCAGTGTCCGAATTAAAATGGGCTGTAAGTATAAAACACACACAGGATGTCAAAGATATAGCATGAAAAAGAGAATGTAAAATATCTCAATAATTGTATATGAATTGCATTTTGAAATGATAATCTTTTGGATATACTGGGTTAAATAAAATGTTAGTAAAAATAATTCCATTGTTTCTTCTCCTTAATTTTTTTTTTTCTTTTTTTTTTCTTTTGAGACAGTCTTGCTCTGTCACGCAGCCTGGAGTACAGTGGCGTGATCTCGGCTCACTGCAACCTCCGCCTCCTGGGTTCAGGTGATTCTTGTGCCTCACCTACTGGAGTGGCTGGGATTACAGGTACGTGCCACCATGCCTGGTTAATTTTTGTATTTTTAGTAGAGACAGAGTTTCACCATGTTGACCAGGCCGGTCTCGATCTCCTGGGCTCAAGTGATTCATTTGCCTCAGCCTTCCAAAGTGCTGGGATTACAGGCATGAGCCACCACTCCTGGCCTGTTTCTTCTTATGTTTTAAAATGTGGCCACTAGAAATGTTAAGTGATATTTGTGTTGTGTATTATATTTCTGTTGGAGCCATAGCAGGGGCTTAGCCAGGAGATGTCCTGGATTTTGCCCAATTCAGTGTCATTTTAGGTGAACTGTTCTGTCTTGCTGGACTTCGATTTTTCCATCTGTAAAATGGACAGTCCCCACCCCGACACCACCTTGTAGCTCTCCACAAACAAGCAGGAGGCCCTGGGGGTGGGAGAAGGAATGGGGACGGAGGATGCCCAGGGCACCAGGCACTCACTCTGGCCGTACTGGCCGTACTGATAGCTGGCCACGGGGTCCACGCTGTAGCCGGTGGTGCTGTAGGTGGGTGGGCAGTAGGCCTGGGAGGTGGGCAGGCTATCTCCCGGCTTGATGGAGTCGGCCCGCTGGCTGCAGCTGGCTGAGATGGAGGTGGCCGAGTCCAGGCCGCCATGCAGCGGGGAGATGGAGAAGTCAGCCTGTGGCTGCGGGGGCACCGCGCTGGGGTTGCTCAAGATGCTCATCACCTGTGGGGAAAAGGCCATTAGTGCCAGGCTCACCGGTCAGACCCCAGAGACATGAGCACACTGGCACAATGCCAGGCTGGCCCTGGAATGCTCTTTGCCGGAGTTGTTCCCTTGAAATCTCTGTCGCTTCGAGGTCCTCAGTTTACCTGAATTGCGTGCCCTCATGCATGGGATGGCTGCTGGTCTTCGGTGTTTCTCTCGAAGGAGGGTCCTGACCCAGGGATCCTCCTTCCACTGAGAGCTCAGCAGGGCCTTACTCGCCTCTCTAGCTCCAGGGCCTGGCTCTAAGGGGCACTCTGGGCCTGTCTATGGAATGAATAAATGCGTGAATGAATGCATGAATGAACGAACTGGCTAGTGAGGCCTCTCCCATCAGTCAGGGAGTTCTCCAAGCTCAGAGAACTGTGCCTCCCCCATCAGACTGGGATGGCCCCATCTTCTAACACGAACGTTACAGCAGGACTCTGATCTGTCTGGGTCACTGTGCGTGGCTTGCTCTGCCTGCCACTTTTCTGGACTCCGAGCTTCCTGTCCTTTCGACACCAAAGCCCACAGCCAATGCTTTCACAGAGGCTTGCAGGCCCCTTCCTTTGATTCTACCAGCTCCTGAGGTCTGTGGCCATCCCCTCCTTCCCTGCCTGGCCGGGTTCCACAAATAGGAACTCACTGTCAGTGCTGGCAACACAGACTACCAGGGGAAGTTTGTCTCTAGAAACTCAGCTTAGGGGACCTGGATGGAGGTCCAGGTGTTCACTTACTGGGATGTTCACTTATTTACTCCACAAACAGGCATGGATGGTGACTCTGGCTCCAGGCTGAGAGCTGAAGGTTCTGAGACTTCAGAGGAGAAACAGCCATGGTCCCTGCCCTCAGTGGTGGGAGAGGAGGAGAAAGGGTCTGGGTCTGGTGAGGGAAGCTACTAGCAAAGATCACAGAGACATGGAGTTGTGATCCAGGCATCGTATCTATCAAAGGACACAGAGGAGGGCGTCCAGTCATCCCTGGCAGTCCAGGAAATCTGGGGGAGGTGGAACCTGCTGTCCAGCTCTCCAGGAAAGGGGGCGGGAAAAGCAGTGCTTTCCCTGGGCGGGGCTGGGGGTGGCACAGCAGGAGCTCCTGGAGAGTGAGAGGGCACAGTGTACAAGTCAGTTCGGAGCAGAGAAGGGGAGAGGGCAGGAGGGAGAGGGCACCGTGTCCCAGTCAGTCCAGAGGAGGGCAGGGGAGAGGGCAGGAGGGAGAGGCAGGCCCTCGTGAACTTGACCTGCAGGGCCCAGGCCCCTGATGACCTTCTGGTGATGCCACCCTTTATGGGAGGAAGACCCTGAGTATGAGTTGGGGATGGCTTTACTGATAATCTGCCCAGCACCGAGATGGAGAACCATGTGGCAATCCCTGCTGGGCACACAGTTGAGTTCCCTAACTCCCCCTCCAGGGTAAGAAAGCAGGCTGCGGGCATTCGAGCAGTGATCGTTTTACCGACTAGACACCTTCTGAAGATTTTTATCTTTGCCTTTATTACTGGCTTGTGCCACAGACATTGAGGCCTGGCCACAGTCGAGGGCATCGATGGATTCTTTGGGCCAGGGATAGACACCAAACTCTTCCGTTTATCAGCTGTGTAACCTCAGGA
Organism: Rhinopithecus roxellana; assembly: GCF_007565055.1. Taxonomy (NCBI): domain Eukaryota; kingdom Metazoa; phylum Chordata; class Mammalia; order Primates; family Cercopithecidae; genus Rhinopithecus; species Rhinopithecus roxellana. The sequence continues at coordinate 7,790,706 of NC_044560.1, read as the reverse complement.
GTATCCCTGAGCAGTTAACTCATTTGACCCTCCCAAGCCAAAACCCCACAGAGATGTGTGAGGCAAAGCTAGGATGCCCATTTCTCAGATGAAAAAACTGAGGCCTGCAAAGGGGGCGTGGCTTCCCTAGATCTCACAGCAGGCCCAGGACTCAGTTCACCTGACCCTGGCTCACCTGCAAAATATCAAGTTCAACTCTCAAGAAAGAATGAGGTTGAGGCATCTGATTACTTTAGAGGGTCTCAATCCAAGGACCAGCAGTAGTTTGTTTCCCGGGCAGCTAATGGGGGGTGAGTGGGGTGGGGTCCCTTACTCTGGGGGAAGGTTAGGTCCTCTGAAATGTCTTGAGCAGAGCCTATGCCTGATTCTTTCCCCCATGCCCTCAGCCCTGGGGGGTCTCCCCTCCTCCACCTTTTCCCTCTGAGCCAGAGCTCAGACCTCAGAGCTCAGACCAGCTGGGGTTATCAACTGTCTAGTCTTCATCTCCACGCAGCTGGGGAGATTTGGGTGGGACATAGGGGTGTGTCAACTTCATCAAGATGGCAAAGACACGCTGGGATGGGTTTGCAAGAAGGAGAGAGAAAATCTGCCTGGGAGGCAGGAGGCTTGGCTGGGGAGTGTCTGGAGTCCTTTGGACACCAGCACTACTTTAGGGAGCTGAGGTCTTCCTAGCTCGCGCTGTGTTCAATGTGCTTCTGAGGTCTTTGTTGTGGTCAGGTCAACAGTAGGGTGTTGGGGTAGGAGTATGTGAGGGTGTCTGACACTCGGGGCTGTGTTTGTTGCTTTCTGTTTGTCAAGATGTGATCTCCTTAGCTTGAAGAGTGTCCAGGGGCTTGGGGAGGAGAGCAAGGTCCCAGGGCAAACTCAGGAATCTAACTCTGCCCTGGGGTTCTCAGTCTAGACCTTTTCCTACCCATCTCCTTTCTGGCCCAACACAAACACGGACCCTGCTCCCTGCTCAAAGGAGGCCTGGACTCCAAGAATAGACTTAGGGGCTCAGAAAAAACACGCAGGCTCCAGATTCCTTCTTTCAGGACAGTCGTTGGGGGCTGGGAGACTCCTGGGAGGGTCTGTCTGCTCCCGCGAGATTCCAGTCTGATCCTTCCTGCCTGCCCATTCCCAAGATGCCAAGTCCAGACGGAATGATGGGAAAGGAGGGGTGGGGGGATGGTTAGGAAGAGGACGAGGATGCTTTGAGACAGGCTAAGAGCTATGTGTAGACCCAGTACTCATCCTCTAAGACAGAGACCTACACAGAACTGCCGCCCAATCTGACAATATCACTCAAGAATTATCAATGGCTCCCCATTACCTCTCATCAAAAACTCGTAGTGACCAGACCTCTAGCTGCCTGTCCCAACTCCTTTCACCCCTTTCTACTTTGCACTTTACATCCCAGCTATCCCAAACAATGTGTTATTTCTTGAAGATATCCTTCATTCATTCATGTATTCATCCAACAAGCATTTCATAGAGTGCTACTATGTGCCAGTCTGGAGCTAGTGCTGGACTATGAGCTCTTTGAGAGCAGGATAAACTGCGTTTTGTTAATCTCTGTAGCCCCAGTGCCTACAGTGGTGCTTGCTACATATTCTGAGCTCAGAAAACCTCTGCTGAATTCATACATATTCCTTTAAAAACATTTACTGAGCACCTATTATATACCAGACACTGAGCCAGGCACTGGGGACACAGCCATGAAAAATGCCAATCCCATGCCTTCCTGGTGGTGTCAGCCTAAGGAACGAAGTTGACAATAAACAAGTGAACAAATAATATAATTTATGATACTGATAAATGCTAAGGAGGAAAAATAAGGGGCTATGTGGGATAGTCAGGCAGGGCCTCCCCAAAGATGTGATATCCAGCAAGACCAGAAAGAACAGCCCTGAGAAGAAGACGAGGCAGGGGAGCCTTCCAAGCAGAGAAATCAGCAAGTGCAAAGGCCCCGAGGTCCCTGGGGCTGAGGGGGCTGAACCACGAGATATACTCAGCAGGTTTAGGAAATAGCAAGAAGGTGAAGGTGGAGGGTGGAAATTCCAGGAGCTGCAAGGGCTTGTACAGTCCTTTCTCAGAAGGGGCTTGGGTGGTGTCCGGTGGCTCAGCAGGCCTTGGACCCTGGGCCGTGAACAGACAGCTCACTTTCCCATAATGGGATTTGCTCAATGGGATTTGCCCTGGAACAGCAAATCAAATCCACATCTGGGGAAGGTGTGAATGGAGGATGTGCTGCTGCGGCTCACTCTCTTCCAGAGTCCCTGGGGGTCTGTGGATCAAAGGGCTTCCATTTCATCCAACCCCGTCTCCAGGCAGGGCAGCGTCTAAGCTAATGGGACAGGACCCAACTGGAGAGCGGCGGGAGGGGAGAACACTCGCCGATGAAGACCACAGGGCCTGAGTCATATATTGGTCAGTTCATGGACTCCTCAAGCAGATGGGGTATCATTACTCCCATTATGCAGATGGGGAAATTGAGACACGGGGAAGCAAAAGGACTCACCCGCAACCACACAGCTGGTAAGTGGCAGAGCTGGGATTTGCACCCAGGCCTCCCGGGTCCCTAGCTGTGCTCTTTCCCTGCCACCAACTGTGCTGGAGAGCACACAAGGAGAGGTTTGGCAACCTCACTGCACAGAGCCCTACGGGCCTAAATGACCCTCGCTGGTCTCTGGCTTCCCGGGGACCTCTAGGGCTCCCTCTTGGCCTGCAGAAGCAGGAAGCATTGGCCCACAGTTAGGAGCCCAGCTGAGGTCCGGAGCCTGCAAACTTTTCAACTTGAGGAAGTTCAGGTCTGATGCAGTAATCCACCCCCCTCAAGAATGCTAAGGCCTCTCCCCGGGTGGGTTTTGCTTTTTTCCCGGTGACCTTGCTTTCACTAATGTATTACTTCTTGGTACGTTACCGTTACTAACTCAAAATCAATACCGACCTCCACATCTGTAAGGTTTTATCTGAAGGCAAATCTCAGGGCTGTCCAGTCAGGCTGACAGACAGCCGTCCCTTCCTCTCCCTTCCTCCTCCATTTCCCCCAACCTGCCATGGCCTCTACCCCGCCCCCAACCCCTTCCTCTCCCTCTGCTCCAAATCAGTCCCAGCCTCGACCAGACTAAATCAATAAGAGGCTAGCCTCACCCTCCCTTCCGCCCGCTGGGGAGAGGCTTGCTGGTTTGGGGGTGGGGGCCCCCCTTCCGCAGCCTCTGCTTACCGTCCCCTCCCCCGGGACGTGCCGGCCCGTTCCCCTACTTTAAAAGAAGGGGATGGGAAAAATGTAATTAATTCCCTCCGTTCCTGAGCTGGCCCCGAGGGCCTGGGACTGAGGAGGCTGAGCTGCGAGATCTGCACCCTCTGTGATAACCGAACGTGGCTTTGGGAGTGCGGCTGCAATTAGAAGGGGCGATCGTCATCATTGGGGCTCCATGGCAGGGTTTGTGGTGGGTGGGTGGGGGCCGCAGCAGGGTGCAGAGGGAGAGGGAGGCACAGGGCCCACAGACTGAAGGTCAGGATAGGGATGGGGGTCAGGAATCAGGTCAAGGCTGCAGGGACCAGCGGCAGGTCACGGAGCCCCACCTCTGCACTGAGAGGGACCCTGAGGCTCTAAGAGGGACAAGAGTTTCCCTGAGGGCACTGGGCCTGGGCCAGTCAGTGCTCAGAAGGGCTTTCTTGCAGCATGGGGGCCAGAATATCTGCCCTGACTAGCTGTGACCCTGGGCAATTTCTTTAACCTTCTGTGCCTCTGTTTTCTCATCTATAAAATGGGTATGATGATAATCGTAGCTACCTAGAGAGTTATTTTAAGAATTAAGTGAGTAAATGTACACTGGATGTGCCATGCCTGCTGCATTGTTAGCTCCCGGTAAATATGTCCTCCTCCCCTTCGTTTTTCACCTCCCTGATATCTCTTCTGCCTGATTAGAAGGGAAGAGGCAGGCGGCTCAGGGACCTCGCCTGAGATGGAAATGAGCACTTGGAAGCAGACTCTGGGAACACCTCTCAGTCAGGGGCCATGCAGTTTTCCATCTTTTTCTGCCACGGGGACCACCACCCAATTGGTGCTTTCTGAATGAAGCATTGCTCTGCCCCCTCAGAACTGTTCCGTCCCCACGCAGAAGCTGGGGCCCGCACACTGGAAAGGGAGCCAGGAGTGTGTGGCTTTGACAAGTTGCACCCCACTCTGGCCTGAATGTGCTCCCCTGTAGAAAGAAGGAACCATTGAAGTACAAATCCTTGGAGTCTCCCAGTCTCAGCTGAGCAAGGCCTAGAATCCGCACAAATCCACAACACACACACTGCACAGGGCAGCCCACACCACACTCTGCAGGACACACACCTGAATCCAGGACGATGAGTTCATTGAAAACATCTCTGGTCCTGATCGTCAAGCAGCCTTTCATCAGAGCCCCAGTTAACCAGCAGCATAGTTTTTCCCATTTGCACGCCCACTTTCTCAAACTCATCCAACACACTTACACACGCACACACTTGCATGTAAATACACTCAAATATGCACATGAAACGTGGGAGGCAACCTGGAGTTTGCTGCATGTTCATAGATGCGGAAACTGAGGCTCAAAGAGGGGGAGTGACTTGGCACCCCAGGGATTACTGCCACTCCCTCCTGCCCCCAGTCTTGGGTGTGGTTCCAAAAGGATCTGCTGGCTTGACCCACAGAGCACTTTGATCTCCAAGCCTCAGGTCCACCTCCAGCCCCGGCTCACCGTTTAGACTTCCACAAGAGGTGAGAAGAGGAGATATTTTCAGAGCCATCTGTTCCTGTTGTCAGAACACAGCTTGCCAGGAGTAGAAGGCGTTTGTCTGAATTGCATGGAAGTGTCTCTACGGACCAAGGACTGTCCCCAGACCGGGAGATGACCTGGGGCAGCCCAGCTCACAACTTGCCTTGGTTCCTAGGGGTCTGGGGCCTGGAATCCACCTCTACCTCCAAGCAGATCCTGTCAGAGCAGGCTGAGGACTGGGCAAGAGGGACGGGCGGGTGGCTCCCCTGGGTCTGTCTGCTCCATCACTGGTTCTCCATCTTGACTGTCCACTGGAATCACTGGGGAGTCTGGGGGGGGGTCAGGAGTTTTTTTTGTTTTGTTTTGTTTTATTTTGTTTTTTTGAGACGGAGTTTCACTCTTGTTGCCCAGGCTGGAGTGCAGTGGCGCAATCTTGGCTCACCGCAACCTCCACCTACCAGGATTCTCCTGGCTCAGCCCCCCAAGTAGCTGGGATTACAGGCATGTGCCACCACGCCTGGCTAACTTTTTTTTTTTTTTTAGTAGAGATGGGGTTTCTCCATGTTGGTCAGGCTGGTCTCGAACTCCTGACCTCAGGTGATCCGGCTGCCTTGGCCTCCCACAGTGCTGGGATTACAGGCTCGGCCAGGTCGGGAGTTTTTTAAGCTCCCGGGTGATTCTAATGAGCAGCCAAGTTTGGGAGCCACTAGTCTCAAGACATCATTGTGAATTGCTACACACACGTAATACCATGACACATCTATATTCATACAGGCGAAGATATGGGATGCACACAAAACACACCCAGACACCCACGCAGGAAGACACACACATTACAGATGCACCAACACAAACACACAGAGAATGACATCCATGAAAACCCACACACACACACGCCCCGCTGGCCACAGATCCACCGGCCTCCCCGACACACACATACAGAGGTACACAGACCCTCATGCACCCACACACTGCCACCCCACAACTCCGCCTTCGCCAGCTCACTCACACAAACCTGTGTGCCCCTTCACCCTCCTCCAGCCCCCAGGGGACACTCAGACACACGCATGCCCCTGCTGGCGGCCGCCTGTCCCCAGCCCCACACTGAGATTAGTGCAAACCAGAAATCACCTACCCAGGCAGCTGCTCACCCTCGCTCCCTCTCCTCTCAATTCTCCACTAAGAGGATCTGGACCCTCCCTCTCCTTCCCCCCTGTGGACAGCGGTAATGGGCTTCGGGTGCTGACTTGGAGCTTCCAAACAAGATTTCCTGCAGGTCTCCCTGTCCCCCACCTTCCACTTCAGCGTCCATCTCTGCTTATGGCCTCCACACCCCACCCCCTCCACTACCAGCATCCCACACCGAAGCCCTGCACCTGCTGTGTGGGCAAGAGGCTCCCCTTCCCTCCCCCAACCCAGCCCCCTGACTCCTGGTTCCCTCTCATTTTCACCCTCGAAGCCTTCCATGAACGCTTTTCTAAGCCTGGCTGATGGCATTCTCTTGCACAAGCACAGCACTTTACAGTTTGTGAAGTATTTCCCTTTAAGCCTTACAACGGCTCTAGGAAGCACTGTTACTCCCTTTTTCATATGGGAAGACTGAGGCTTAGCAGCTCACCCAGAATCCCCTGGGGGATGAGTGGCAGGATCGGGGCAAGGATCCTTGACTCTTGACTTCTGGTCTGATGCTAAAAGGCGATTGCCTTGTGCCTGGCTGTGGCCTTCATTTACCATAGGTGGCTTAGGGTCATTTATTAACTGAGTGTTAACTCAATGTGTGTGTGTTTGTGTGTATGTGTCTGTGTGAGAGAGAGAGGGAGAGAGAGTGTGTGCATGTGTGAATACTGTGTGTGCACGTGTGAGTACTGTGTGTTCATGCATGCTTGTGCACATGGAAGTACTGTGTGTGTGTTGTATGGATGCTTCTAAGTCATTGTGTGATGTGAGCATTGTGTCTTTGCATGTGCCTGTGTGTTATATGTGCATGGGAGTATTATACATGCATGTGTAGAATTTTTGTGTGCATGTGCAAGTACTTGTGTGTGTATGTGTGAATTTTGTATGTGTGCTTGTGTGAGTATTGTGTGCATGAGCATTGCGTGTGCATGATTATTGTACGTGCACACAGTAGCTACTACTGTGTGTGCATGTGTGAGTGTTGCCTGCGTGTGTGTGCATGTGAGCACTGCACGTGTATGGGGCACAGATCCTGTGTGCCCCAACCCAGAGTACAGGCTGAAGCTTGGGGACCTTGGAAGCTCAGAGGATACATGGTGAACATCGGGTCATTGCCATCTCTGACCAGGGTAGGGGCTACCCACCCACAACCCTGTAGCGGTCTCTCCTCCTCCCATGTGCAGTTTGATACACAGACTTGGAAAGACTCATGAGGCTGGCTCTGTCTGAGTGAAGAGGAAAGCGCAAGTGGTAATTTGTGAAACTGCAGCAGAAGACATCCAACTGAGACTTTGGTAAGAATCTTCTACTGTGTGAGGGAGAGACCCTGGGAGGTGCAGCCAAAAGAGGCTGTGAGGTTCCTGTGTTCAAGCCTTACCCCGCGGAAACTTTCAGTCTCACTAAGGCCCAACCCTCTGCCTGGGAACAGACCGAGCCTCACCCTGTTTGTTGTTTTCTTGTGGCCATGACGTGCCTGGATTTGGCAGGAGCTGCCTGGGGACAGACTTGGCATCTTATTCCCAGTGCTTGGGACACAGAAGGCACCCAACAAACATTTGCTAAGTGAGGAAATTCATGAATGAAGAAACAAATTTATCTTTTTACCCCGAGCACAGAGTTGGTTGAAGGAAAAAAATAAATTGAGGGGTCATATGGCAAACATCCACCAACCCAGTGGGTTTCTAAGAGCCCCCTCCCCATCATCCCAGGGGTCCTTGGAGGCTTTTAGTTAAGGACTGTCTAGAGGTGAGGTGGGCGTGGAGGGAGGAACAGAATGGCTTTCCACTCATTGTCCAAGAAGTCAAAGACACACACACACACACACGCAAACACACACACTCTTCCAATGTCTGTTTTATAAGATGTCTAGAGGTGAGGTGGGAGTGGAGGGAGGAACAGAATGGCTTTCCACTCATTGTCCAAGAAGTCAAAGACACACACACACACACACAGACACACATTCTTCCAATGTCAATCTCCAAATATCTGGAAACATCTAGAAATATCTGGAAACACCAGATGAAGGCTTTGCCCCTCATCCAGGGCAGATCTTTGGGTCGGCCTGAGTCTGAAGGTGCCCATGCCAGGATGGATCCGAAGGGCTCAGGGTCCCTGGTGGGCACTGGTGCTAAAAGGGTGCAGTGAGATTCAGAAACCATCTCTGATGGCTCGATAAATGGCGGACGCGGGATTAGAGCGACTCTGCTCGGAGCGGCGGGGCTCGGGGGGAAGGGGCCGATCGCTGGGAAAGATATGACTATTTAAAGATAATGATTGCATAAATTTAATTAGCACACTTTCACGCGGCAAATGGCCGTTTTGTAATTAATGTATCTGGCCTTACTAAGCATGAAAGATCCCATCTCCTCCCCCTCCCTTGCCTGCTCCCCCTCCTCTGCAGTCCTAATGAAAGACAGAGAGCAAGTGACAGAAACAGTTTGTCAGCGGCTCCAGGTGTCAGGGGCCTAATTGGCCGAGCTGAGGGGAGGAGGGGCAGGCAGGAGGAAGGAGAGGGGAGGGAGGAGGGCCTCCTTGACTCTGGTCCCCTGCCCAGGTTGGAAAAGGAGGAGGTCTGGGCTCTCAGGCTCCCCTGGTGTGGCGGAGTTGGGGCGGGGGGGCGTCTCCACCTCGGTAATTGGTGGAGACGAGGATGCAGATTGGCTGTGGCAGGGACTGAGCAGTGGCAGGGAGGCCTCGTTAGTACCTGGGCAGACAAGCTGGCACATATCACAATGTGTTAAGGACTCAGGGCCGTGATAGCTCAGGCCCAGCTTGCCCCCTCCCAGGAACAAAATCCCTTCAGTGGAATGAGTGAATAAGCCTCAGTTTCCCCATTTGTAAAATGGCCCCTGGTGATAGAAAGGCTCACATGGAAAAAGGATCATAGCCTTAAGCACCTACTATGTGCATCACCTACTAGGTGCAGGTGGGCCGCCAGCCCCTCCTCCCCACATCAGGTCGAAGACGTACATTTTCACCTCTCTGAAATCAGGATGTGTATTGCCTTCATCACTGCCTTGCTGTGGCTATGTGGGCTGCGTAGCTGTGTGGAAAGCTTTTGTTCCCACCTTCTGATAGGGTCAAGGAAGGGCATCAGATGTCTTAGATTCAATGAAATATGAAATATAATGAAAAATGGCTGTTCCATTTTCAAAATCAGGAAATGGAGGCTCTAGAAAGCTAAATAATTTGCCCCAGTCTCCACAATTAGTAAGCACTGGGATTTGGACTTGAACTCAAAAGTTGTAAACAGAAAGTCGATTCTCTTCCCAGTGTCCACCCAGGGGCCTTGCTGCAGGGCCAGCTCAGTACCTCTTCCTACCCCCATGGTACCGTCCTCTGAAGGATGACTAAGGTGTTTGACTGGCTTCATGGGACAGTCTGTTGTTAAGTGGGTGCACCTGTCAATTGCAGTGCTGTCCCTCAAAGTCAGGGATTGGTTTCTTGGGTGACCTGGTAACGGAGCATACAGAAAGGGTTTGAGCTACCATGTCCGCACCATGCCATGGCCATGTTGGAGCTCTGCTGATGGTGGCTGTATACATCTCACCTCTCTGACCATGACCCTCCACTGCCTTCACCAGCTGCCTCTGCAGCCCACTGCCAGCCTTAGCCACTGGCCTATCCCCCAGCGAGCTTGGCTCTGCCCAGTCTTCTCTGTGGAAGGCAGAGCAGGGAGGCCTTGAGCCAGCCTCGGCTGGTGGAGTGGGGCCCAGTCAGCCCTCTCCCAGACCAAATTCAATTTCGAAGCTTAATGAGTTTGCAGAGAAGCCGGGTGAGCCCGCTGACGCCACTCCTTGCCGGCTGGGTGGTTCCCGGCCGGGCCACCGAGCGCGCAGCGGCCTGAGCCGGGAGAACCCTGGGCCCCATCGAGAGTGGCGGGGGCACTGAGCGAGTGAAAAATGTCAGAGCAAATTGCTCTTGACAGCGTTAATATCTGCACCTCATAGCAATAATTACATGTAAATAAATAGCAAAATCACACTCAGCTGGAGGCAGCTTGGGGCAGACAGACGCTGCTAAGGACCAGCTGGGGACCCGAATGCTTTGCTCCACTCTTTTTCTTCCTTCTTAGAGTCTCTGCTCCCTCTCTCCCCTTCAACCAGGCTCTTGCTGCAACACAGAGCAAGGACCTCAAGATCCTGGCTGTGCATATTAAAAATGGAAGAGAAAAAGAAAGCATTTTGGTCCCCTACCCTCTACGGGTGCAATGAAACCTCCCAGTCTTTCTCTCTTCTATCCCTGTGCATCTTATTCCATCTCCAGGTCTCTGCTGAGAGATGTCTCTGAAATCCACATCTCTGCCCAACCTCTGTCCTGGACACGTTTGTGGCTATCTCCTGGTCTTGACCTACAAAGAGCTACCTCTGACCCAGGTCCTCCTCCTGCATTCCCTGTTTCTGTCTACGATGCCTCACCTTCTTGGTCACTCAGACTTCAGACATCCCAGTCGTCTTTGATTCCCTCTCAGTACCCATACGCAGTTGTCCATCATGTGCCATGCAAAGTCACAAGCTGAACATGGCGCAACTTCCTGGAGAGGAGTCAACTTGACATGATGCCAACTTATTCCATTATTATGACCCAACTTACATGGCTCCGCAGTGGCAAAGAATGCATCTCAAAGAGAATACATGAAACTCTATGTTACACCCTACCCCCAGGGCCTCCGGGGGAACATACTCAACTATTATCCCGGGTGTTTGAAGAGAAGTTTGAGAAGCCCTGTGAGCACCAGATGGCCATTCCTTAGAGAGCATCAAGGCTAAGGAAGCAGCTGGAAGCATTCTAGGGTTTCCAACCAGATTCACCTCTCGCTGCCACATTTGGGGGCCCATTAATTTGTTGTCTTGGTTTTGTCCAACTGGACTATGAAGCCTGCAAGAGCAGAAACCATGTCTTATCAGTGCCTGAATTTACAGTTCTTAGCAAAAGGCCCTTGGAGGGGTTTGAGGGAGGAAGAAGGGAGACAAAAAAAGGAGGTGAAGGGTAAGAAGGAAAGGAAAGGTGGACAAAGACAGAAGATGGAAAGGAAAAAGCTGCACCCCAGGAAGGTGACACAACTCAAAATGAGCCCTGGTATACCTATTTACCCGGGTCTGATTTGGAGTTTCCCTCCCCTGCCCAGATGGACCCAGGAGCTCTTTCGGCAGAGATCCAGCCACCCTCCTGCTCCCTGCTTGCACTGTAGAAAGTTCCCATGAGTTAGAGCTTCCGGGGCCCTGGGAGAAGGAACACAGACAGCCCTTCCAGCTACGTCGACGCCCTGCCGCCTCACCCACACAGGGCAGGGAACGCAGGCTCCATTCTTTGCAAAACAAATATCTTCTCCGGAGCAGCCCCCGCGTCCCACACCTTCTTGTTTAGCTCACCGACTAATCCACTTATCGAGGATAAAGCGCTTGTGAATTCCCATTTGATAAAGGCAGCTACAAAATTAGCAAAAACGTGCCCACGGCATCCACGTACCAAACAAACAAGAGACTGGGGACAGTGGCGGAGAGATGTTGTCTCATTTCAGTCCCCGGGCCCTGAGAGATGCGGGAGGAGATAGTGGCTTTTTCGCTGGCGATGCAGGCTGGGAAGGCGATGCCGTGGGTTATACGGGGAAGGGGTTGGGCAAATGGAGCCCCCGCCTTATCCTATACTGCATGCACCCCAACTTCAACCAGGGGCCTCTGCTCTGATTATGACCCTACTCCATGACCCTGGTGCTGACCACACTTCCAAGGTCAGCCATCCATAATCCTAAGCTAATATTTCTTTAATGCTGTCTCCACGTCAGGTAGTATTCTAAGCATTTCAGTGAATTAACCCATTTACTCCTCACAACAGCCCTGGGAAGCAGGCCCAACCCTGTGTCGTCCACATTTGATAGATGAGCAAATGGAGGCACAGGGAGGTCAAGTCACTTGCCCAAGATCACACAGCTGGTAACCATTGCCACCAACTTAGATAATATTCTCCAATTGAACACAACCAATTCTAACTCCAGCCTTGATCCCCATCTCTAACAGCAGTCCCCCAAACCATGCAACGCCCCTAATCATGACTCTCCTTTGAAGTAACCATGGTCTGCTTCTCTGCCACTCTGCACAGGGCCTTCAAGTTGCTGAAGGCTGTGTTTCCAGACATGGTCCGACAACTGCCAGGTTCTCCTCCCTGCATCACTGACACAGCAGAAATGGCTCTTTTTACCCCCACATCCACCATTAGCAGCTCTGGTATCAAGACTGTGTGGGGCTCCTCAGAGGCCCCCAGCAGCCTCTCTGCTTTGCTCCAGGGAGCCATGGGTTCTCTGCTGGCATGGCCTCCTGAGCACAGCAGCAGGACTACAGCCACCTTCAGAGAGCCAGGGAAACTGAGGCTTAAAGGGAAACTCAGCCACGGCCATGTGGCTCATCTGAGAGGGTCTTTGAGGAAGGGTCTGCTCTCTGCTGCTGGTGGCTACAGGGGGTCCAGGGAGAGGGAGGAACCAGGAAGGGATTCTAGAAGCTCAGTCCCTGCACTGCCCACCCACCGCCACCTCTAGCTTGGGGAGGAGGGGCTGATCCCAGGCATTGGAGGTGGGGACATTAATCACAGGGTAACACCTGTCAGGGTGGCATCTGGAACTAAAGGAAAACACTTGGCAAAAGGGCAGGACTTCTCACCCTGGGCTCTGAAGGCTCTGAGACCCACCACCGCCACACTGGGAGGCCAGGGCACCTGGGGTTCAGGCCTGGGCAGGCCCCATGCATGCGAAAAGGTCCTCGCCATGGACACCTGGACTGGGAGTAGGAGAAGAGGCTGGAGGGAGTGTGGAGAGAAGCTGGCTCTGGCAGGTCACTAGGCTGGGAGAGAAAGGGACCCGCTTGCTGCTGCTGCTCCCATGGATCGACATGGGGGAGCAGGTGGTGGACCTGGAATTCAAATTCGGGTTCCTCTGATGGCAGAGCTGTCTGTGTCCCTCTCCTCCGATCCCGCAAGCCCTTTCTCTGCACCTTCCTCCCTCCAGTTCTGGGGTCCCCCCTCCATCATCCCTGGCCTTCTTGATTCATCCCTCTCCCTGTGTCTCTTCCTCTCCCGGCCCCACCCCTGTATATGCCCCCGCCTCTGCATTGCTCTGTCCTAGGTTTTCTTGCTCCTGTTTCTGTCTCTCGGTCTCTAGGTGTCTCTCTACCTCTCTCTCTCTCTCTCCCCCCCCAACCTCCACCCCTATACATCCCTCCCTTTCCATGATGCTTCAGTGGGTCTGTCCGCACCCACCTCCCCTCTCTCCATGGGTCCATCCGCACCCACCTCCCTTCTCTCCATCCGCACCTCATGCCCTGGCTCTCTCTGGGTCTGTCTTCTCTGACCACTTCCTTGCCCACTGCATACCTCCCTACTAGAGTCACCTGCCAACTCAGCCCAGGAGCTTGATGTGCCCAGGGTTAAGCTGTCATGCCAGGGTGCCAGGCCCATACCCTGCTCTAGCTGGGTATTGGTTGAGTACAGAACCGCAGCCACCTCCCTTGTTCTCCTGCCTCTTCCTCTGGGCCTCGGAAGGATTTGGGGTTCCCTCCCAGGCCCCTTCCTTCCTCTGTCCTCTGCTGTTCAGGGTCGTCCACTTTGAGTCATCGCAGGGAGCTTATGGAGCATCTGACAGCTGGGAGGAGGGTAAGGCATGAGAGGTCATCCTTTAGTGCTTCTCAAACATCCACAGGCACGTAGAGCCTCGGAGGGACCTCATTAAAGTGCAGAACAGACTTGGAGTAGCAAGGGTCTGCTCCAGACTCTGCCTGTTCTGGCAGCCCAGCTTGGAGGAGAGAATTGAGTATTTGGATAAACCAGGAGTTTTGGTTCCAACATTGTCCCTTGCTGCTGACCATGGAGTTCACCTCTCTGAGTCTGCAAAATGGGTACAATGATTCCAAGCCCTTAGGGCTCAGGGAGGACCAAATAGCTAATACGAGTAGAGGCGCCTTTGCCAACTGCCAAACCAATGTAGTGTGGCATGACTGCTACTGAGATCAGTAACCATGCCGGGATGCCAACTCCACTTCTTTGGGGGTCAAAGCAGAGTATGACTCCAGTTGGGACAGCTGTTTCACCCCAGAGACCTAGACAAGTAGAATGAGGTTGGCTGGGGTTGGAGCCACAACCCAGGGGGCTCAGGGAAGGATGCTGTGGAGTTCCAGGGCCGGAGGAGGGCATTATATATGCCCAAGAAGGGAAGGGAGCCCCTTGCAGGGGAGGCTCTGGAACCTCTGCCCCTGGGCATCATGTCTCAATTTCAGCCTGGACGTGTCCCCTTTGTGATAAGACATTTGCCAGGACTCTCACGGGACCTTAATCCTCCGATGCCGCTGGTCAGAGACCCCTGGGCTGGTGAGAGGGTCACATTCATTTGGCCTCAGGCCAGTTCCACTGGCAGTCCCCAGGGCCTGGGGGCTGGGTTCTGAGAGTGTACACTGTCTCCTGTCCTCCAAAGCCCCAGTCCTCATGCAGCAGGATGGAGGGACAGGAGCGGGACAGGAGTAGGGCAGGGGCGGATCTCCCTCAAAAGCCCCACCCAGGTCTCCTGTCTCCTCATCCAGGACTCATTCACCCACACGGGTTGTCTCTTTTGGATGCTTGAAAAGATTCCCCAGGGCTCTGTGTCAAAGCAGAAGTCACCTAAGCCACTGGGAACAGAGGCACGGATGACCGCACATGCTGAAAATCAACCTCTTGCAATAAGGCCATTGCTGCACCCACTGTGCCCTCGGAAAGCCCTGCTAACTCCTGAGTCTTTTTGGACGGTGAATGTGTGCAGGAGCATTGTGAGTCTCTCTATTTGCAAAATGAGACAGCCAGTTAACTCTTTCTAGGTGTCTTCTAGCTCTGAGATTGCTGGGGAGGGGGATCTCAGTTCATTTCAAGCAGACACTCTCTCCAACTTGTTTTCTAAAAAAAGAATGGTTGGCTGAGTGTGGTGGCTCATGCCTGTAATCCCAGCACTTTGGGAGGCTGAGGTGGGAAGATCAGGAGCTCGAGACCAGCCTGGCCAACATGGTGAAACCCTGTCTCTACTAAAAATGCAAACATTAGCCGGGCGTGGTGGCGCATGCCTGTAATCCCAGCTACTCGGGAGGCTGAGGCAGAAGAATCGCTTGAACCTGAGAGGCGGAGGTTGTAGTGAGCCGAGATCGAGCCACTGCACTCCAGCCTGGGCAATAGAGCCAGACTCCATCTCAAAAAAAAAGGAAGGAAGGTAGGAAGGAAGGAAGGAAGGAAGGAAGGAAGGAGGAGGGAGGGAGGGAGGGAGGGAGGGAGGGAGGGAGGGAAGGAGGGAGGGAGGGAGGGTCAAGGTGTGGATACCACTGGGGAGCATGGGGACCCTCAGGTGCACTGAGGTTAGGGAGGCCTTCGACAGATCCCCACGTGAGGTTGACAAGGTGGAAGCTCGCTAATCCATGCTTTGGATGTGCTAGGCCTGAGACTGGCTGCCTTGCACTGTACCTTTTTAAAAAATTACACATTTCCCCAGTCCCACCATGGACCAACTATAACAGCCTCTCAGGGTGGAGTCTGTGAATTAAGATTTTTAATAGGTCTCCCAGATCATTTTGAGGCTGGGGCTTAGGGACCACTGACTCTAGCTCAATCGCCCCACCCTACAAGGACTCACCCTCCAACCAGTTTGGCAGGTATGGCCTGGATTCTGCTTGCACCCCACTCTGAGCAGAGATGGGACGCTCCCTGCTTTCCAAAGTTACCCCTTCCATCCCTGGCCAGCTCCGAGTGAACTCAGTTCAGCTGAATTCTGCCTCCACAGGACATGTGCCTCCAGCCATCATCCCAAACATGCTGGTTCTCCTGTCCCTGACACCCCCATGGAGGTTCAGGTGGGATCATGATGGCTCCCTTTTGGCCTCACTTTACATAATCTCATCTCCTGTCCCTCTGGAATCTCCACAATGTCGAACCATAGTTTGCCAAGGAGGGTGGTCAGACAGCAGAGCCGGGGCTCCAGGTGGTCTGTCCAGTGAGTCGGGCCAGCTGGCCCTCAAGACGGTATTTCCCTCACTACCAGGGGCCTGCAGACCCTTCCCAGGACCCTTCCCAGGCCTCCCTCCTCTTTGGAGGCTTCTGGCTCACCGTTTGTCTGCTTGCTTGTCTGTGGGTGGACTAACTGGAAGGTTCTTGAGGGCAGAGGCCAGGTTTAGCTCACCTGGCATCCTCTGTGCACAGAATGGGGCACAGAATAGACTCTCAGGAGAGCCCAGGGCATTCTCACAGCTGTTTATTGGGCACCTGCTTCGTGCCAGGCTTTGTGCTGGGGACACAGGCCGAGAGTCTAGGGTCCTTGCATTGGAGGGAGAGCGCGCTATCCAAAAAGTCAGAAACCAGAGGCAAAGCTGCTACCCAGGGGAATACAAGGGACATGGGAGGGGGCCTGGCCACCAGAGCCAGGTCAGGGCAAACTTCTGGAGGAAACGACCTCTGAACTGAGACCTGAGACATGAGCAGGGCTGGCTAAGCGAGGAGGAGAGCGGGGGCGAGAAGGTTCTAGGTGGAGGGAAGGGCAAGTGCGTTGGTGGAAAAGGCCCTAATGAACGGATGGGGAACCGGGAGCTCCCGTGGGAGCCTCTCAGCCTCTCTCTCCAGCAGGTAGCAAGGGTCTTGCTTACCGGCTGCCCGTCCCTTCGCCGCCTGCCCCTTCCCTAGACCCCGCGACCAAGACTGGACGAGCGAGCGGCGGCTCTGCAGTCTCGGGGGCGGCCAGGCGAGCGGCTGCTCGGGATCCCAGGCCCGGGCAGCGGGAATTAAGCAGGCCGCCGAGCCCGAGGGCGTCCTTATCTCGGGGAGACAGTTGTTGGGAATCACTTTGACTGAGTGGTTTTGTCTCCCCGCATTTTCCACTGTCAGGCGGCCTCGGGCCATGGATCAAAGGCGCGGCGGCGGCGGCGGCGGCGGCGGCGGCGGCGGCGGAGCGCGGGGAGGGGCGGCCGCGCGGATCCCCCCCGACCCGATCCCCCCTCCACGCCGCCGCCCCAACCCCCGCCCCGGACCCGGGTCCGCCCGGCCTCGGGAGCCCCCGCCCGGCCCCTGCCTCTGAACCCACTAGAGGCGGAGGAATTCGGAAAGGGGACACGGGGCGGAGGAGACGGCAAGGCGGGTGCGCAGGGTCTGAAGATGGAGGGGGAAGAGGCATTTGTTGGGTGCGGAATAAGAGAGGAGAGGAGAATGAGAGAGATTAGGGGGAAGAGAACGGGTGGAGGCGAGGTTGGTTACGGGAGGAGACAGGGAGAGAGGGAAATGAGGGTCTGAGAGAAGGGGGTGTGTGGCGAGAGGACTCAGGCTGGAGGTATTCTCAGGGTTATGACGCGGACAGGGAGACAGTGAGCAAGGGGGTGGTGCACAAAGGGTGAAGGGAAATGGGGCGCGAAGGGAGAAAAGAGGAAACGGGGAAAGGAGAGAAATAGGAAGCAGAGAGTGTGTGAAAAAAAACAAAAAACAAAACAGACGTGGATTTCCCATCAGCTGAACCCAAGAGAAAGTTCTGGGCTGGGAGGGGACAGGGAGGCAAGAAAGGCTGAAGGAGAAAGTGGAAGGCAGGCCTGGCTGGGCTAAGGGGTGGGGGAGGCTGTCCACCCTCATAAGAAAGTGCAGGCCCTTATCACTCAGAGGGCGACAGAGCCACGGAGTGGGGGAGTGACAGGGCTGAGGTGCACAGGCATTAGGGCGCACTCAGGACCATCCTTCCAAAGGCCTCCAGCAATGTCCTGGGGGACCCGACCCAGATCTCTGATGCTCTCCGAAGCTCCAAGGGAGGAGCCTCCCCTGCCCTTAGCAGAACTCCCCTGGTGGCGAAGGACACATGTCCCCACTGAAAAAGGTGTTGGAGAAATGTGTTCACAGCCGGGGAGAGGGCCAGGAGAGAGAAGGGCCGGTGGGGAAGGTTAGGGAGCCCTGGGGCTGAGGTAGGGGCAGGGCAGGAACCTAGAGTGAGGGGCAAAAAGGAGCGGGGGAACAGGATGGAAAAGGCTGATGGAAAGAAGATGGGAAATGAGTGTGGAAGAGACAGCTGCAAAGGTGCTGAGGGAACATGAATTCTGCAACAGGAGGTCTGCGTCCTGGCCCTGAGCTAACTCACTGTGACCTTGGCCCCTGATGGCACCTGCTGGAGCCTCAGAACCCATCTGCAAATAGCTACCTCATATTATACTAGCTGTTCTCCTGCGTGCTTTGCATATATGAACACATTTCTCAGGCTAGCTCTATAAAACGGGAATGATTATTAGCCTCACCTTACAGAAGGGGAACCAGACAGGGAAGAGCCTGTTTGGGGTCACACAGGTAGGAAGTGACAGTGCTGGGAATTGAGCCCAGGCACTGGGATTCTGGCACGCATCTTGACCCCCTGCTCTCCCGCCCTAATAAGCAACTTACCCTAGACAAATTATTTAAACTGCTCCATGCCTCTGTCCCTATATCTGTAGGACAGAAATAATCATTCCAGCACTTCCTCCACGGGGATGTTATAATGATTAAATGAGATAATTCATGTAACTGACTTAGCACAGCATCTGGCTTGTGGTAAGTGCTAAAACATTTTACTTATTACTATTTAATAATATTTGTGTAGCACTACAGACATACTGTATTACTTATATCAATATATACTTTTAATGTACTGATAAAATGTGGTAACCGCATAGGGAAAGCACAGCTAACCCACTGTGCCGGGGGTATGGTGAAGGAAGGCTTTGTGGAAGGGAGCCAAGTGTTAAAAAATAAGTAGGGGTGGGCTCGAGATGACAATGGGGTGCTGAAGAAGGTGTTCCAGGCCAAGGGAGCAGCAGCTACAAAGGTTTGGAGGCAGAGGAGAGCACGGGTCTCCTTTGGGGACCCTCAAAGTCACCCCCATCTCTCCTACCTGCGATCTTGCCTGGCCTCCCAGGCCCGACTGCCCAACCATCCCGGCGGCCTCCCCCCCGCAGGGGACCCCAGGGACAGGCCTGTGAAACTCTAAGTCTGCCCGCTGTATTAATTGCTAATCTCCCTCATTTTCTTTCCTTCTGTCTGCTGTACTGTCTGGTCCCCAGTCCCTGTGCTAATCAGAAAGAAGGACAAATCCAATATTTGCATTCTTTCCCACCGAGCCAGGCAGCTCTGGAAGGCTAAACCTCGGGCCTGCTGGGCTTCCCAGGAGGCAGGAAGGAGGTGCAGATGTATGACTGAGAGGTGGGCCAGCCCTGCCCACAAATCTGGAGGCTGTGACTCCTGTGGATGTACAAGTAACCCACAGAATCACTGATTCTGAGCAGGCAGGTTCCCTGCTAGCAGATGGTCCATCTCTTTCATTGCACAGATGGGGAAACTGAGGCCCACAGCAGTAAGGCCTGTCTCAAGATCACATGGTGGTTCGGAGGCAGAGCCTAGAGGAAACTTGGATCTCCTGAGTTTCCAACCTGTGACCAGGCCCAGAAAGGAAATTGCCTGGGTAGAGAAACCCAGCAAGACTTCTGGAGTTCAATTTCTGTTCAGGGCAAGGAGAAGCAGAAAGGGGAACATTGTCTTAAGCTCTCACTAGATGCCAGGTATGGAACTAAGTGTTTCACACGAACAATCTCATTTAATTCTCATAAGCCTGCAAGGTGAGTGGCAGAGGCCCCATTTCACAGATGAGTAAACTGAGGCTCTGAGAGCTCATATGACTTGTCTGTGATCACACAGCAAATAAGTAGGAGAGCTAGAATTTGTTTTTGTATTTTGATTAATTTTTTTATTTATTTGAGACGAAATCTCATTCTGTCACCCAGGCTGAAGTG
The DNA here is from genome assembly GCF_007565055.1 of Rhinopithecus roxellana. NCBI lineage: Eukaryota > Metazoa > Chordata > Mammalia > Primates > Cercopithecidae > Rhinopithecus > Rhinopithecus roxellana. Next base: position 7,771,016 of record NC_044560.1, on the reverse strand, counting down.
CAGTGACTAGATCTCGGCTCACGGCAACCTCCGCCTCTGGGGTTCAAGCGATTCTCCTACCTCAGCCGAGTAGCTGGGACTACAGGCACGCAACACCATGCCCAGCTAATTTTTGTATTTTTAGTAGAGACAGGGTTTCACCATGCTGGCCAGGCTGGTCTCGAACTCCTAGCCTCAAGTGATCCGCCCACCTCGGCCTCCCAAAGTGCTGGGATTATAGGCATGAGCCACTGCACCCGGCCGTGGAGCTAGCATTTGAGCCCTGGTCTGTATGATCATTCCACTGTGTCCACGATGTGCCTAAATTAGTGGCTGTTTTAATATCTGCCATATCATTTGCTGCTGTCTGGTCAGCACCAACCTCCTACCCCTTCCTTTATTTATCCCTGAGCAAATCCTGTCTTCCACTGGGACTCCTCTTCCAGGAAGCCTTCTCTGACTATGCCCTCCCCTTCTCTAGACTTCCTCTGGTCTTCCTGTCTGACTAGAAATCACACTACACTGTCCACAATGAATAATTTAATTTATCTCTGGGGAGGGATGAGTATTGTCTCTCCAAAGTATAAGAGCAGAGACAGCCATGCACGTTTCTTTCTTGAGCCTCCCTCTATGCTGTTATTAAGGGGAGTTAGAGAAATGAATTTGAAGAGAATCATATGTAATGATATTCAAGGGCAAACCACGTGATCAGCTGCCTCAAAATCCTCTTGAGAACAGACTGCAGCTGTGTCTCACCAGGCCTGCTGTATGCCCGGGGGTTGCCCAACAGTTGGTGGTGGTCCATTACCTACCAGACACCTAGTTATAACACAAGTGTCACAGCAAGATTTTGTGTGCCAAGTACTGCCATGCTGCCTGTGGTCCTACTGAAGACCATGGTTCCTGACAACAGTGATGTGTGGAAACATCTAGGGGTTCCAAGCAGGCTACTTTCCCCTTCTCCACTTGTTTATACCAGGCCTCTACTCCACCTGTGCAAAGGGGCAGAGGTCAGCTCCTGCCCACATCCTCTGGAGGTGTGGAGTTTGGATGGAAGCCGATGTTTTGCTGGTGGGCACAAAAGTGGCCCAGAGTGCCCCTCCCCTTTTTTTTTTCTCAAGATGGAGTCTTGGTCTGTCGCCCTGGCTTGAGGGCAGTAGTGTTACCTCAGCTCACTGCAACCTCCGCCTCCTGGGTTCAAGTGATCCTCCCTCCCCCAGCCTCCCAGGTAGCTGGGATTACAGGCATGCGCCACCACACCCAGTTAATTTTTGTATTTTTCGTAGAGACGGGGTTTCACCATGTTGCCCAGGCTGGTCTCAGACTCCTGACCTCAAGTGATCCGCCCGCCTCAGTCTCCCAAAGTGCTGGGATTACAGGCATGAGTCACCACACCTGGCCCCAGAGTGGCCCTTGAAGTCTACCCTCCACCCACCTCTTGTTCGGACTCAGATAGGGTGGCTGAAGACCCAGTATTTTCCCAGAATCCCACCCAGTTCTCTAAGAAAGGAGGCAAGGTCAGGGTTGCTCTCCTACTTCTCCCTCAATGCTCCAAAGGCTCTAATGTCACCCCCAAAGCCAAGCAATATGCCAGGCCTCCCAGCTCCTAGCAGAGCCTCCTCATAGGCATGCTCCACTCCCCTCAGCAGCAGTTGGGAAAGTTCCTGATCCCGGTTTGGGCTTTCTTTCTGGGAGGGGTTTCCTCCTTCTCCCCTGCCTCCTCATTCCCCTCCACCCAGGAAAAAGGGGTGGGAAAGGCAGAGACATAAACACAAGTCTATTTTCACAGGAGAAGAGGCTCTGCCCAGGCCGCTCCCTTGTGGGCTGGAGCTGAGGCCTCTCTGATGGATGTGAGCAGGTGGTTTTGTTTGGTGAGGAGCCGCCAGCGGGGAAATAACTCAGCTTTTCTCACTGAGGTGGGTTAACTGTGGACAAAGACAGAGCTGGATGTGAGAGCAGGGTCTTGGCCGGGTCTGTCTCCCCAGGTTCTGGAAGGGCTGAGGATGCCCAGGGCCGGGACTAAAGCGACTGTCAGTTCACACTGACCACCAATTCACACTGACCATCAGTTCACACCTCCGCCGTGGCTGCTTACCTGAGCCTTGCAGTTCATCCCTACCCTGGGGCCGGCCTTGCCAAAAGAGCCGGGGGAAAAAGCCCTGGGGGGTTGGGGGCTGCCTGATGAGCAGAGTGGACGGGCAGCCTAACTGTTAGCCTGATGCTGCGACCAGAGGCTGGTGGATGTGGTTTGGGTGGGGGCGGAGGGGCAGTCTCTGGGATCTGGGCTCTTCCTGGGTACAGAAAGCCACTTGGGGAGGGCAGATACTGAAAAATGTCATTCGGCTTCAGGTCCAAGAAAATCCAGCCACAGACTCCTGGCCCACTCCACAAACTGACCCCTGACTCCATACCATCACCACTGGTCATGAAGAGAAAGAGAAAGAGGGGTGTGGGGATGTGTGTTGGAGGGTGGGAGGATGACTCAGTTAGCTTTCCCCTAATCCTGGGAAAAAACCACTCAGAGCCCATGTCCTTCCAACTTAAGTCAAGCACTCCTCCATCAGCCCGTCCTTCCCCAGGGGCCCGAGGGAGGAGCAGGGGACAGCCTTTCCCCTGCTTTCTGCAGAGAGGGAACCCCCTGCACCTTCTCCTCCCCAGACTTAGGTCGGCAGAACACCTTACATTGCCCCAGATAGGAAACCGACTCGAGCATTGTCCAGCTAACTGAAGGGGCTCAAGGAGAGCAGGGAAGTAAAAGAAGGGAACAGAGGGAAGGGAACAGAAGGGATGGCAGTGAGGCAGAGGTGGAGGCCAGGGCACAGGTGAGGGGTGTGTGATGAGTGCACATTTAGTGAGCGCCTACTTGTGCCAGGCGCCTAATTTGAATTTTCCCTTAGTTCTCACAGCAACCCCTGAGAGGTAGCAATGATCACCCCTGTTTCCTGATGAGGAAAAGGAAGCCCAGAGAGGTTAAGCAAGCGGTGCCAGGGTCACACAGCAATTTAGTAAATGGTAGAAACAGAGCTCCAACTCAGGGCTGCTTGTTGGCACAGGCCACGCAGTTTCTCCCGCTCCAGGCTTCCTTCTACCCATGGGGCCTGAGGGAGAGGCCTCCTGAGAAAGCAGAGGCCTGAAAGAGACCCCGAGAAGGCAAAGGGAGTAAGCGGGCAGCAGGAGAATCGCCCAGGAAGGGAGGAGAAGGAAGGGCTGGGCGGGGCGCAGAGGAGCGCGCAGCCGGGGTTAAAGCCCCATGTTCCTACAACCCGCTAAGCCGGAGAAATGAATTCTGATCCCTCCAAAACCCAACCTTGGAAAATGTGCGAGAGAAGGGTCTCCTTTCAGGGGGGCAGGCAATCCTCCACACCTCCTCCTGACGCCCCGGTAATGCCAGGATGTCCCCAATCTGCTTTGAGGAATGGAGAGATTAAGAATAATAAAAAAATTGCAATAAAATATGTGTGAAGGAGGGGGTAATTGTGGACAAACGCAGCATTCAAATTCATTTTTCAGCTCTTTTACACACCATTTCAATCTTATTTTCTGCTTGTTAATGAGATCTTGTTGCCTGGGCCAGGCAAAACCTTCCAATATCAGGACGTAATTGCACATAATTTCCTCTTCTACCAGTGATTTGCATCAGTTTTTTAAAAATTCTGGGCTATTTAACACCCCACAATCCCCCTCCCCATCTTCCTGCCTACAAATCTCTCGCTCCCTCCTCCTTCCTCGTCCCTGGTCCAGCAAGACTCATTTTAAATGCATATTATAAACGCAGTGTCGCCAATAAAGGGGCGGGGGCATGAAGAGGAAGTGATAGGAGAGAGGTAGGGAATCTCCAGTGCCCACTGTGTGAGTGGCACTGCCCAGTTCTCTAGGGTAAGTGGACTGTCTTGGTCGTGTCTTGCTGAGAGTCAAGTGGTGGTGAGGTTACTGGGTCCGGCAGACCAGAATTAGAACCCCATCTCCATCACTCACCTGCTCTGTGGCCTTCAGCAAGTGACTTGACCTCTCTGAGCCTATTTCCCCAAGAGTAGGGTTGCCATGGGGCTGGAATGACTTCAAATAGGCAAGTGCTTACATGGGATCTGGCGTCCAGTAAGTGTGCCACGGATGGAATGTCTTTTCTTGCTGAACTGGTGGCCCAGAGACCTCAGACAATGCCAGGAGGGCAGTACTGGGCATGTGCTGTTAAGACGCACCCAGGAGACCCCATTCACAAATAAATAAAGGTAAAGACTTGAGCTTGATTTCTGTGGGTCTCAGGAGGAAAGAGGTAGCTTGGCGTTTGGGGACAATGACTCTGAACCTGGCTCTGCCATTAATTGCCCCTGGGACCTGGGACCTCAGCTTCCCTGGACGGACCGGCAGACCAACCTCACCAGGCAGATACAACACAGTAGCATAGTGGGTTCGGGAGCCACTGCTGGAATCCTAGCTCTGCCACTTGCCAGATCCTAGCACACAACCTGGCACTTGGGAGAAGCTCCGTAAATGTGTGTTAGGTGGTTGGATGGATGGCGACCCCGGACAAGGAGGGTTTCCTCATCTCTAAAACGAGGATCACAAGATAATAGCCAAGAGTCAAGGAGGGCAAGTGGGGCAGCATTCAGGCGCATCGGGACCTGGCCTGCTGTAAGTATGATCTCCACCATTGCTGTCGCCGTGATTACTAAAGGCACAGGCTGGACGGGAGAGAAGGGTATTGAGAAGCAGGAAAGGACAGAGAGGCTGGTTGGTTGTGATTGTGGTCGTGTGGTTAACTGCATGCTTAGAGAATATTCTTCATTGGCTCGGCGTGTGGGGGAATTATAAATATGTAAATCCCTTTATGGGTTCCTTCATTTTAAGCTCCAGAAAGGAACAAAGGAGACGATGAGTGTGGGACATTACGAAAGAGCACCAGGAGCAGTGCTGGCAAGACCAATGCGCCTTCCACGAGGCCATGGCAGGAGCCCTCCAGACCCCAGCCAAGGGTGCCACTAACCCAACGGTGTGATTTTCACAAAATCTGGGGGAGACTGGGCCCTCTCTAGGCCTCAGTTTCCACTTCCTACTCTGATATAGTCGGCATCTTAAAAAGGTTGGGACATGAGGAGGTTCCAGCTAACCACACCTCCCAGCCCCACCTGGCACATACCACGTGGGCCCTGAGGAAACCTCCAGCCCAAGGCACCCTGCCTGCAGCCTTCAACCCAAAGGACCCTCGAAACTGGCAGAACTTTTCTCCTGGTTCTTTGCTTGGGATCTCAGCCTGCCAAGAACTGCAGCTCTGAATGACTTTCTGATGCCTGTCTCCCCCACCTGTCTCTTGGAGCTGTGCTTCCACCATCAGACTAAGGCATCTAAGGATGAGGGTTTTGTCTCTTCCATCAGACTATGAACTCCTGAGGACAGGGGCTGTGTCTTCCCCATCAGACTGGAGCATCTAAGGATGAGGGGTTTGTCTCTTCCATCAGACTATGAGTTCCTGAAGACGGGCTGTGTCTTCCCCACCAGACTGGAGACCCCTGAAGGGGTCTGCCTTGTGTTCTCCTTTCTACCTGTGGCCACTGCCCCTAAGAGCCTGGCCTGCTTGGGATTCCCAGACAGGGGCTGGTATGAAGGGATCAATCTGCAGGTGGCACATTATTCAAAGTCGGTCACATTACAAAAGGTTACTTTCGTCCTAAGTTGTTTTATGTTTTTAATTAATTAATTAATTTTGAGACAGAGTCTCGCTCTGTCACCCAGGCTAGCGCCCAGTGGCACAATCACAGCTCACTGCAGCCTCAACCTCCCAGGGTCAATCGATCCTCCCACCTCAGCCTCCTTAGTAGCTGGGACCACAGGCTCGCCCCACCATATCTGGCTAATTTTTAAATTTTTTTTGCAGCGACTTGGTTTCGCTCTGTTGCTCAGGCTGGTCTTGATCTCCTGACCTCAAGTGATCCTCCCACCTTGGCCTCCCAAAGTGCCGGGATTACAGGCGTGAGCCACGGCGCCCCACCTCTAAGTGGTTTTCTAACAGTCATTGTCCAAGTAACTGGCCCTCAGCCCAGAGCAAAGGGGAGAGAGTAGGCTGGGGATTGCGGGTGGTCTATGATCCTAACCCCAGATGAACCTCATCAGGAATGAGGTCTCACAAGCAGGATTCCTTTTCCCTACATCTCTTCAGAAGGACCCAGTGCACAAAGCCAGGGACATCCATGTGCTGAGTACCTAATCCCTAATCCTTTTAGGCCAGGGCTTGGGCGAGTAGGGGAGATGATGAGGGAACCAAGCCTCAAGGGTATCTAAACTTCTTGAAAGGCATTTGCCCGTATAACTCAGCTCTGCCCATTGGTCCCTAACCTGAGGTCATTGGCCTCAGTTTTCTCATCCACCACGTGAGTCGAATGAGCTCTTTCCTCCACCAAGCTGAAGGGGGTGGCTTTCCTAGATGGGGGTGGCTTCCCTAGGTGGTTTCTTCTTGCACCAGCCAATCTCTAAAAGAGTGCAAGTGTGGGCATTTCTGAGAGGCAGGAAGACAGAACAAGTAACTAAGATTCAAGCTCTAGGTCTGGCGCAGTGGCTCACACCTGTAATCCTAACACTTTGGGAGGCTGAGGTGGGTGGATCACTTGAGGTCAGGAGTTCAAGACTAGCCTGGCCAACATGGTGAAATCCCGTCTCTACTAAAAATACAAAAAAATTAGCTGGGCATGGTGGCGCATGCCTGTAGTCCCAGCTACTCTGGAGGCCGAGGCAGGAAAATTGCTTGAACCTGGGAGGAAGCAGAGGTTGCAATGAGCCAAGATCACGCCATTGCACACCAGCCTGGGCGACAGAGTGAAATCCTATCTCAAAAAAAAAAAAAAAAAAAGAAAGAAAAAAGAAAAAAAAAGAAAGAAAGAAAGAAAAAGAAAAAAAAAAAAAAGAAAAGGAAACAAAAGAAAAAGATTTCAGGCTCTAAAGACATGGGTTTGAATCCTGGCTCTACCCTTTAAATGGATTAATACGTGTAAAACACCGAGAGCAGGTTCTGAAGGTTAGAAGGACTCCAGAAAATTCAGCTGTCCTTGTCAACACTGGTATTAAACATACTGGATGCCTTTTAAACTTATATTTTTTGTCTGTCTGACCCTGTTGTACTGTCACCTCCACTGGGACAATATAAGGGTCTTCCTCTCATGTTCACTGATTCATCCCAAGTGCCTAGAACAGTGCCTGGCATGTAGTAGGTACTCTATAAATATTCATTATGTTAGTGACCCCCTTCCAAGCCAGGGGGCACGTGCAGAGATGAGATGAGTAAATGGCCTTTCCTTGAGATTCTGCATGGAGTCCCTGATGTTCCGTGGTTCCCACTTCCCAGGCTGGGTTTGAGACAAGGTACTCGGGTCAAGCCACTGGAGGAGGCACATCTTCCTCACAGTAATAGCAAGCTGGCCAGCGTGATGCACAGCTAGCTTATCCCAAGTCTGCCCAGGTGCTCGGTAGAGCCACAACTTCATCCTCCAGTGTAAGCCCCTTTGGCTTCTGTAAGAACAAACATTCCAGCCGGGCGCAGTGGCTCATGCCTGTAATACCAGCACTTTGGGAGGCCAAGGTGGACGGATCACTTGAGTTCAGGAGTTCAAGACCAGCCTGGCCAACATGGCAAAACCCCGTCTCTACTAAATATACAAAAATTAGTCAGACGTGGCGGCGGGCACCTGTAATCCCAACTACTCAGGAGGCTAAGACAGGAGAATTGCTTGAACACGGGAGGTGGAGGTTGCAGTGAGCCAATATCGTGCCACTGCACTCCAGCCTGGGCAACAGAGTAAGACTCTGTTTAAAAAAAAAAAAAAGAGAGAGAGAGAGAGAGAGAAAAGAAAAGAAAAAAAATCCTTCCAGTTTTGAGGTCCACAGATATCTGGGCAATGTGTCAGAGACCTGCCATCCTGGGGAAAGGAAGGGACAGTGTGCCAACCCCACAGCCCAGCGGGGAAGCCTATCCTGTCCCTCCTGCCCAGGTGAGCTATAGAGAAGCCAGTCCTGTTGGGAAGAGAGGATGCAGGAGGCAGATCTGTCCTTACAGGGCGTCTCCCTATAGATCCTTATGCACAGACGATTCCTGGCCCCAGGACCACAGCGATGTGCTGATGGTGTCAAGTCCACCTGCCCAGACTTGAGGCAGGAGGGCAGTGGGAGTCGGAGCCTAGCAAGCCCAGGAGCTTTTGTACAAGACCCAGAAACTCCGCCCCGCTCACTGCCCCCGTCCTTCAGGAAGTGCTCCCAGTTTAGCCTCTGCAGTTCCCATGCACAGAAGCACACACGGCCTGCCCTGCTGCCCCTGCGCCCACCCTCCTCCAGCAGCTGTTCACCTCCTGGTCCCCTCTGCCCCTGTCAGACCCTCCATCTGTCTTCACACCTTTGATGGGAGCCTCTGAGCTTCTTCAATTCATCATGTCAGTCTCCCGGCCCTGAGGAATGGGCTGGAGGCCTCCTGAGAGTCTCTCGCCTTTAGCTTCAGTGAAATTCTGGGCTGGGTGGAGGGCTGGGGGTCCAACTTAGGAACTTCCAGGAAAGGGTGAAAAACACCTCATCCAACTCTGAAGCCTCCTAGCCATCGGGGGGATGCTCCCCCTTGATCCACTGGTCACACCAATGGGTCGGTTTCCCATCCCTGACCCACACTCTGGAGGCCTGGGGCCCCTTATTTGCTAAGTCTCTCTTTTGTCCTGTGACAGTCCTGTGTTGGGGATAAACCTCAGCCCACAGTGAGACAAGGAGGGCTGGGAAAAGCAGTGGTCACGGAGTCAGGTGCCCCAGATTCTCAACCCTGGCCAGGCCAATGTGTACCGGGGCCCTCTATCTCCAAAGCAAGACAGCCGCGCACAGAACCCCAAAGACCCTCTTCAGCTTTCTAAGGACACTCCTCCAAATTTGTTTTGTGCCACCAAGCTGCGCCTGGACCCCATTCTTGGGTGTGGACACCTTGGATCTCTGCAGTGTCCTTCCCCAGCCAGCTCAGGGATCCTGTTGTGACTCATCTCAAGGGCTCTGGAACTTCTCAAGGGCTCTGGAAGGTTAGCACTAATGATATGGAGGCCATAACCTTGAACCCCAAAGAGGCCAACTGGGGTCCCCAGGGAAGACATTCTGGCTGACAGGCTGTATTCCACGTGCAGGGTTTAGTTCACCTGGGATCCCAGCAAGAGAGTGGGATGGCCTGGTGAGGACAAGGTCACCCAAGTAAGTGGCATCACCCTTCATACTGCGGACCCTGAGAGGGCTTGATGCGTCACCATTAGGAGCTCTGCAGGCAACTGTCTACGGGTACTGGGCACTCACGCTGTGCTGGACCTGAGCTGAGTGCCTTCCACAGATCATCTCATTCAATCCTCAGCAACCTTGGGAGGCAAATACTGGGATTATCTCCATTTCATTGATGAGAAAATTGAGGCATAGAAAGGGGAAGGGACTTACTCAAGGGTTTCCCCATAAATAAATGATGGAGCTGAAATGCAATTAACCCTCAACTACACAAATTAATGAAGGCAAACAGAAATGAATCCAGACAAGCAGAAAATTAACATTCTTGGGCGTTTTTTTTCTTTTCTTTTTTTTTAATTTACCGTAAGGGCCTGACAGCAAACATTTTAGACTTTGTGGGCCACATGAGCTCTCTTTTTATTTATTTATTTGAGACATAGTCTCACTCTGTCACCCAGACTGGAGTGTAATGGTGCAATCTTGGCTCACTGCAACCTGTGTCCCGGGTTCAAGCAATTCTCCCGCCTCAGCCTTCCAAGTAGCTAAAATTACAGGCACCTGTCATCATGCCTGGCTAATTTTTGTATTTTCGTAGAGATGGAGTTTCACCATGTTGGCCAGGCTGGTCTCGAACTCCTGACCTCAGGTGATCCACCTGCCTCAGCTTCCCAAAGTGTTGACATTACAGGAGTGAGCCACCACCCTTGGCCTTATATGATCTCTTTTAAAACTACTCAATTCTGCTGTAGTGGCACAAAAGCCACCATAAATAGATCGACATGGCTGTATTCCAATAAAACTTTATTTACAAAAAACAGCGAGCTGGACGGACGTGGCCTGCAGGATGTAGCTTGCTGGCCTTCTTTAAATTTCTTTTTATTTTCCTTCTAGGTAATGGATTTCCCATATTAATTACATTGTCCTGGCACTAGGGAGGGCCAGAGAACTAACATTTACTTGGCACTGATTTCGTGCCAGGCTCTAGGCTAGGTGCTTTGACCTGTTAGCATACTGAATGCGGCAAGCACCCCTTGTTGAGAGGGTAGTTACAGGCTATGTTTAACGGGGGTTAAACTAAGGCTCACAGATGCTGACTTGCCTCAGAGCCCCCTGAGGAGTAGAGCTGGGATTTAGACCCACACCACAGCCTTCCCTGATCTGAAGAGCCACACTATGGCTCTTCAGATCAGTTTGCATCACGTGCAGCGGATTCTCAGCACAGACATGTGGCAGGGGACACTTCATCCCTTCCCCCACGGCTATTTGGGAGCCTGCTGAAGCTACAAAAAAATGAGCCCATGAGTTCCTCAAGTTCATTGGGACTTCTGGCATCATCAAGTCCTGTTCCCCAAATTCACCTATAACCACCATCAACGCCCACATTATCGCTCTGACTTCATCCAAAGCAGGTCCTGTGACTTCTACCAGCACCCCGAGGCAGTGAGTGACTTAACCAATCACACAGGAGCAAACAGAATTCCAATGACCAATCAGGGTAGAGTTACCGGCCCAGAATCCCATCCACAATTCTCTCCACCAACAAGGACATGGTCCTGCCTTTCAGGAATTGGTCAGTCCTGGGGAAAGCCAAGAGCACAAGACAGAATCCAGCGAGGATTCCTGGTTCTAGAGCAAAAACCCCGACCACAGTCAGCCTCCTACAGGAAAGAGCACAAGGCTTCCACCCACGTGCTGTCTGCAAATGTCTGACTTTTTAGTGGCGGTGGGACCCTGGGTGCTAGGCTGAGGCCACCTACCTGAGGAGACAGGCCGTTGCTGACCGGGTTCATGTGGTTGGAGGGCGCTGCCGGATTCATGAAGCTGTCGGAGTAGCTGGAGAAGCTGTGGCGGGCTCCGTAGGCAGAGCTAGTGTCGGCGGCTGCAGCCGCTGCAGCCAGCCCGCCCTGGTGCATGGTGGACGGTGGCAGGGGCTGGGGCCGGTGCACAGTGCTGCCCCCATCTGTAGAGAGACCCAAGAGAGGTCCTAAGCAAGTGACCTCATCCTGGACCCTGGGCCTCTGAGAGCAGAAGGCAAGCCATGAGCCTCCTCCTCCCAGTCTCCATTCCTTGGAGGGAAGGGACCACCCTCTCATGCTACCTGGGATGAGACAAGCTAGCTCCTGGGCAGGGCACTGGGCACTGGCCAGGTCTTGACTGACAACCCAACATTCCAGACAACCCCTAGATAGATGCACACTAGTTCCTGTTGCTTGGTGCTTGGCACACAGTAGGTACTCAATAAATATCAGCTGGGCTGAAAGCCAAACCTTGATGAGGACTCTGTTAATCTACCTGGTCTGTTTTGTTTTGTGAGCATCAACCACTTGCCAGGTGCTATTACAAATGCTGCCTAAGGGTGTGAAGCAAGACTATAAATCCCATTTTACAGATGAAGAAACCAAGGCTTGGTGGGCTTGGGGCACTCACACAAGATGACCACGCTAGTGAATGATGGGACCAGGATTTGAATGGCCTAAATTCGGAGCCATCTCTGTTCTTTGCTGCTAGGATATTATTCAGCTCTCTCTGAGCCCCTCTGTGCAGCTTTGCCGGGACTGGGACCCTCAGCACTGGTTCAATTTATCTTACCAAGTCACAGTGGTGGTGGAGGGGGCTCTTTGACTCTCTCCTTGGCCTCCAGAACTCCAGCCTGCCAGTCATTTAAAAGGAGGCTTTATGAGGTAGCTATCTTTTTTAAAATTTTTTTTTGGAGATGGAGTCTTGCTTTGTCACCCAGGCGGGAGTGTGATCTGGGCTCGCTGCAACCTCTGCCTCCTGGGTTCAAGCAATTCTCCTGCCTCAGCCTCCCGAGTAGCTGGGATTACAGATGTATGCCACTATGCCCAGCTAATTTTTTTTTTTTTTTTTGTATTTTTAGTAGAGATGGAGTTTCACATGTTGGCCAGGCTGGTCTCCAACTCCTGGCCTCAAGACATCTGCCTGCCTTGGCCTCCCCAAGTGCTGGGATTGCAGTTCTGAGCCACTGCGCCCGGCCCATGAGGCCAATATCAAGTAGTGGTATTCCTGGTGTGTGCTGGGACGGGGCATGGGGGGTGACAGAATGAGCAAGGTTCGGTGAGTTGGGGGAAGGGAACCCTTCTTCCCCTACAAGGCTCACCTTCTCTCCTGGGACCCAGCCTTTCCTTTCCTTTCCCAAGGCCCCTCTGATACCTTAGCCTCTCCCACCCACTCACCTTCTTCCCTCTGCCTACTCCTTTCCAAGCCTAGCAGGGAATCTTATACTTCAAGCCACTGGGAGAACTGGGCCCAAGTGAGGCCTCTTTCCCAGGCAGATCTCAGGGTTCTGACCCCGCTCAGCCCAGCCAGGCCTAGGGCTGTTCACCCCAGAGTAGGGGGAATCCCTCAGAGGGAGCTTTCTCCAGTCCTCAAAGGAGACCCTGACCTTTATTCCATCTCTGAAAATGGATCTTTTGAGAGAGAGGCAAGAAAATAAGGTCCCAGCAAATTATGTAAGCCCCTTTGTACATTTTTTTTTGTAATAGGTTGGAGATCAACATAATCTAAAAAAAAAATGATTTCAACATGATTCCAACATCCTCCCAACAAGTACACACACGTACGTGCACACACATGCACTCATGCACACACTCTCACATGCACACACTCATGCACACACACCCACACTCATGTATGCACACACGCACACACTCATGCATGCACTCGCACGCACTCATGCACACACTCAGGTACAAACACGCACACACTCATGCACACACACCCACACTCATGTATGCACACACGCACACACTCATGCATGCACTCGCACGCACTCATGCACACACTCAGGTACACACACGCACACACACTCATGCACGCACTCACACGCACACACTCATGCACACACACCCACACTCATGTATGCACACACGCACACACTCATGCATGCACTGACACGCACATACTCATGCACACCCTCACACGCACACACTCATGCACACACTCAGGCACGCACACGCACACACTCATGCACGCAGTCACATGTACACAGTCATACGCACTCACATGCACACACTCATGCACACACACGCACACACTCATACACACACTCACACACACACTCATGCACCCACTCACACGCACACTATGTACTCATGTCACTCTCTCATTTTAAAAACTCAAAGACTGTGACTATGCATGGTCCCAAAGTCCCTGGAGAATCTGGCCCTTTCCTTCCAAAGCAGGTCAGCCCAGTGTCCTGTGCTCCAAATCCTCGCTGCTCAAAGCCTGGCCCATGCCCCACCAGCCTGGGCATCTCCAGGGGGATTTTTAGAAGTGCAGAATCTCGGGCCCCACCCAGACCAGCATTTTAGTAACAACCCTGGGAGATCCATGGTACCATTTGAGAAGCTCAGTTCTCAACAGGTGCACAGGGGCTGCCTGGGGGACCCCACCTGGCTGCTCTGTGTTAGGGCCAAGAATTTCAAGGGCAGGATTGCATCTTTTTTCTCTTAATAGCTTGCTTACGTGAAAGTAAGAAATGGTCATTTAAAAAGAGTCTTTGTAAGTGAAAGTAAAGAAAGAAGGGAAGGGGTACCACTGAGATGGCAGGATGGGGCTGGGATACTCACCTTGGGAGATGGTGGTGGTGGGGTAGGTGGAGTCCGGCAGCTGGTAGGGGGGAAGCGTGGGCATGCCAGTGGGTGGGAAGCCTCCTGGCAGAAGGTGGTTGAATGCCGCCAGCTGGTTGGCTCCTGCCTGCTTACGCCAACGGGCGCGGCGGTTACTGAACCAGACCTGGGGGATGGAGAGCACAGAATGGAGACCCCCTCGGCCAGGTTCCTGGCAGAGAGCTGCAACACATCTAGACCCAGTTGCCCAAGCCATCACCCTCTGATCCAGCCAGCATCCTCCTGCAGGGAGGGGAATCTCCAGCGTTGTGCAGCATGGGACGGTTTGCAAAGTGTTTTCCTAGGTATGACCCCATTCTGCCCTCACAACCACCAGTGAGGGGGTTCTATATTATCCCCATTTTACAGATGAGGAAACTGAGACCCAGAGAAAGTGGGTGACTTGTCCATGGGCCAGGTTGAGTCAGTGGCCCAGCCAGTCCTGTGTGGCTCTCAGGCCAGTACTCTTTCCTCTACAGCTGCTCCTTCCTGGAGGGATGCTGGTGCCCTGCTTGACCACCTCCTCCAGGAAGCCCCCCAGGAGGAAGTCACACATCTGCAACCCACCTGAATGAGACCTGCACTTCAGACCCAGATGTGCAAGCCAGGTTCTTTGTCTGGAGACTGAGGCCCTACTTTGCTTACATACCCTGGGCCTCCTTGAAATAGGACACACACACACACACACACACACACGTGCGTGGATTCATCAAACATTAGTAGGATAATAACCCAACACCTTTGTCTCCCTTTCCTGTGCTGGCGCTTCACGTGTCAACCCATACACAGATCCATGAGATGTATTCTCCTATTCCCATTTTACAGAAGGGGAAGCCAAGGCTCACAGAGGTCAAGTTGCTTGCCCAAGTCCACCTAGCTGGTCTGTGTTGGAGCTGCGATTCAAACTTACAATCAGTCTGGCTTTCTAGAGCTCAGTTATCTGGATCTGCCAGTTTCCCGGGACAGGTCAGAGAAGGAGGAGAATGAGGGCGCACACTGGGGCTGCTTTGAGGGGGTTCTTTTCCAACCTGAGTTTTGCACATGCTGTTCCCTCTCACCTGAACACTCTTCCTGCAGCTGGCTCTTTGGCCTTCAGAGCTCAGCTGAAATGCTTCTTCCTACTCCAACTCCTTAATCGCTGCATCTAAGGTGGGTTCCGGTAGGTTCTCTGCTTCTCTCAGGGGGCCTCCTGCCTGTGTGCTTCCCCACAGGAGCTCCATGGGGCAGAGGCCATGCATTCCTTGCCCAATGCCTGGAGCTCAGTAAGTGTTCAAGGAATACTTGTCGAATGAATGAAGGAGTGAATGATGAATGAATGGACAAGGGGAGGCAGGATTAGCTCTGGGGTGTCTTTGCTGGGCCTGGGGCCACAGGCTTGGTTGGTGCCCCATCCTGATGGGGAGTGAAGGCCGCAACCTCCCCTGTCACCTGATCACCTAAGATCCCCAAATCTCTGTACCATCTCTTGCCAAGATGGGGGACGGGAGTGCAGCTGGGTGGAGGGCGCTTATGTGCCCCTAGAGTCATCCCTCCCAGGTGGGAAAAGCAGTGTTCAGCTTCGCAGGCTGGATAAACAAGAGCTGCCGGCTCTGACCTGTTTAGATTTCACAGAGAAAGGAGAGGAGGCAGCCAAGCCTGAAGGGAAAACGACTGGCTCCCAAAGGATTCAAAGCCCTGGCTTCTCCCCACTTCCGGAGGGTGCTGAGGGCTTCCCCAGGGCACCCTGGGGTGGGAGGGATGCCGGAGAGGGAACGCTGCAAGGAATGGGCCTTGCCTCTGAGCTCCCAGGCTCTGCAGGAAGAGTGTGGGGAGGTCTTTGTACTAATTCAGTGTTTCCCAAAGAGTGGGCCTCCTGCCACGGCTCCCTGTTGGAAAAACAGGATTCAATAATCTGGTCATGAGGATGGGAAAGTTATTCCTTCCACTTCTGTCCCAGGCCTCCTGGGCATGGAGAAGGGGGAAAGAGGGGTCTCATTCTGGTGCTAATGCATCCTCAGCGCCTTTCTAACCTGTGCTAATCTCCCTTCTGAACACAGGGAGAGCAGGCGTTTGCAGGTGACATTTTCCTGAAAGGCTTTAATCACATTGTTTTGTTTTCCTTTGTGTGTTGTGTGTGTGTGTGTGTGTGTATGTGTGTGTTTTAACAATCGTCTTCCCTTCATGGGAGTGTTGTGGATTTTTATTTTAAAACACACTGATTTCGTTGAAAAGTAAATAACAATATAGATAATATGTGAACGTGGTGAACATCTTGGGTGGGTGGGATAATGACGGGCGTTTGGGATGCGCCACTCTAGTTTGTTGTGTAGCAGCTGGTCCTTAGGTGCCACTTGTCTTTTCCTCAAAAAAAGAATGCTGAATAAAGTTGGATGGATGCATTCTTCCTCCTTCCCTTCCCTTCCCTTCTCATCCCTTCCCTTTCTTTTCCTACTCTTCCCTTCCTTCTTTACTTCCCATCTTCCCATCTCAAACTTTTACTAGGACTCCTGTCTGTGCCAAGCAAGACAGGCTAGAGAGATGGACAGGACCAGTCCCAGCCCTCAAGCTGCCCTTTGCCTGGGCACGAGTCAAAGAGCAGCTGCTTTTCAGTGCAGTAAACTCAGATGGGGTGACATGCAAGGCTGGATAAGGAGCTCAGAGAAGGGGCTTCCAACTTTGCCTCTCAGAATCCAGGAGGACTTCCTGGAGGAGAGAGCATGCCTTTGTTGCCAATTCTGTCATCTCATCTTCCTTCATTGTCCTATGTCCCTAGATACACATCCCTCCCAGTAGACACCTCCCTTCTCACTAAGTGTAACAGGATGGTTGAGAGCAGGGATTCTGGAGTCAACTGCCTGGGATGGACTTCTGCCTCTAACTCCTAAGATGGGAAAATTTTTGTTATCCCTCTGTGCCTCAGTTTCTTCACAAAGTGGGGCTAATAACAGCCACCTCCTAGGTGGGTCTGGACCTCAAATGAGTTAGCACAGGCAACATGCTTAGAACAGCGTCAGCCACAGGTAAGTATCATTCTGCGGGAGACCCTCTGGGATGCCTGAGCTGGAAGGATCTTCGCCAGCGTCTCGTGTGAGCTGCCCGTTTACAGAGGGGGAAGTAAACGCTCTAAGAGGGACAGTGACAGCCCCAGCACCCTACCCAGAATCTCTGCTCAGGACTGAGTTCTTTGAAAGCAGGGGCTGGGTTTTATTCTTCATTTCTGATCCTTCTCTCAATACCCTGCACTGGCAGTAGGGTAGAGTGGATGCCATCTGCGTACTGAGTCTAATATTCCATCTGGCCCTTCTCTTTATGTAGCACAGAGGAAACGACCTGAGCAGATAGACTTGGGTCCAGCACAGTCACTTTGAACTGTATCTTTTTTTTAATTTTTAGTTTTTGTGGCTACATAGTAGGCATGCATATTTATAGGATAGATGGGTTCTTTGATATAGGCCTACAACATATAATAATCACATCAGGGGTAAATGGGGTATCCATCACCTCAAGCATTTACCCTTTGTGTTACAAACAGTCCAATTATACTCGTTTAGTTATTTTTAAAGGTACAATGAAATTATTGTTGACTATAGTCACCCTATTGTGTTATCAAATACAAATACATCTTCTTCATCCTTATTCCTTTTTTGAACCCATTAACCATCCTCACGTCTCCCCCCACCTCCCACTACCTGCCCCAGCCTCTGGTAACCATCCTTCTACTCTCTATCTCCATAAGTTCAATTGCCTTAATTTTTAGCTCTCACAAATAAATGAGAACGTGTGAAGTTTATCTTTCTGTGCCTGACTTATTTCACTGAACATAATGACCTCCAGTTCCATCCATGTTGTTGAAAAGGACAGGATCTCATTCTTTTTTATGACTGCATAGTACTCACTGTGTATATGTATAACTGTGCTTCAGGAAGTTACTTTCCTTAGCTAAATCTCAGTTTTCTCATCTGCAAAATGGAGAGAAGAATCACACATACCCTGCAGGGTCATGGTGAGAATTAATAAAGATAACATATGTAGGCTGGTGAGCCATCATGCCTGGCACATAAGAAATGCACCATGAAGGCTGGGTACAGTGGCTCACGCCTGTAAGCCCAGCACTTTGGGAGGCTGAGGTAGGCGGATCACCTGAGGTCAGGAGTTCAAGACCAGCCTGGCCAACATGGCAAAACCCTGTCTCTATTAAAAATACAAAAAAATTAGCCAGGAGTGGTGGCGGACACCTGTAATCCCAGCTACTTGGGAGGCTGAGGCAGGAGAATCGTTTGAAACTGGGAGGCGGAGGTTGCAGTGAGCCAAGACTGTGCCATTGCACTCCAGCCTGGGTGAGAGAGTGAAACTCTGTCTCAAAATAAAAAATAATAATAATAAAAAAAGGAAAAAAAAAAAAAGAAATGCACCATGAATGCTACCTAGTGTTATTAAGAGATTCAATGTAAGTTGTTCATTAGTGAATCTCCTGTAGTGCCTCCACGATGGATTTCTGTTCAGAACATCCCACCCCAACCCCAAGCAAAGAGCAGGGTTCCAAGGACTATAAAGTAAAGAGGCGCTGCACACAGCCTTAGTTTCCTGGTGCTGGTCATCTGAAGGATGGGGAAGTCATCACAGGCAGCCGTGGGAAAGGCCATGGGGTGATCTTGGGACCTATCAGCCCTACAGCCTCTGTTTCTAGAAGAAATTCACAGGCTCAGGGTTGTGGCACCCTGGAAAAAATGGATCTGTTCACCTCTAAGGAAGATACATGTGTCACTCCAGAGAAAGGAGTGATGGGTCTCCAGGCATGGGTTCTCCTGCCTGACACCCCCTTGGCTGCCCTTCATGTGGCTCTGGCTTTCTCCTGGCTGAGGCAGAGGTGTTACAGGCACTGGTAACATCTAGCAGGCTTCAAGCAGAGGCTCCCGGCCCCTGCAGTGAAGCAGGGCTTGAGGGAGCCAGAGAGGAAAACAGGCCACTCTTTGGTGACCAGATCCCCGCCTGACATCATGTTTACCTGCGCACGTGTTTATGAGAATGCCAGCTTCAAGTCGGCAGAGCTTTTTGCCCAGTGAATCCCCAATGCCTAGAACCGTGCCTGGCATACAGCAAAGACTCCATAAATGACTGCTGGGTGAATGTACCTGGAGCTGCAAAGGTGGCTCGTATTGGAGCTGCCAAGAACAGGCAGCGTTTTAGTAAGAACAACTCCCATGTATGGCACTTCTGTGTGCAAGCACTTCCTCTTTTTTTTTTTTTTTTTATGTGTAATCATTTAATCATCAGAGCACGGTAGACATTATTATCATCATCTTGCAGGTGAGAGATGGGTGGACGGTGGAGAGGGTAAGAGATGGAGCTGGAATCCATATCTAGGTATTTGGCTCCAAGCCCGCCCTGATCCAATCTACCAACCCACCCATCTCCCAGGTCCACTGAGATGAGATATTATAGGATTGCAAAATCCCAGAACCACAAACCTTTAGAATCAAAGACCAAGACCTAAAATGTAGGAAGCCATATAATCTAAGCAGTACTCAGGGGACTTTGAGGTCATAACTCAAAGACCTCAGGGTCCCTGATTGACTGGACATTGTGTTTTTGTTTGAACACTCCTGGTAATGGGAATCTCATCACCTCACAAAGCATCCCTGATTGTCACTAAGTAAGGATCCTAGAAATGCCAGGGTCTTAGTGATTGTTGAGTTCCATCCCCTTATTAGCAGATAGGAAATGAAGTCTCAGGAAAGGAAATTGACCTGGTGAAGGTGGCACAGCTGACCAAAGGCAGGAACCCCGAGCTCTCAGTCCTGAGCTCTTTCCTGCAGACCTTCGTATTGGACTTTAGATGCTCCTCTCTTGACCCTGGTTCTGGGCTTACCCTCTGGGGACTCTCAGAGCAGCTGTGTCCTTCAAGTCTCCACTTCTCCAGGCTAAATGTATTTTATTTTATTTCATTTTATTTATTTTATTTTATTTATTTTTTGAGACAGAGTTTTGCTCTTGTTGCCCAGGCTGGAGTGCAATGGCATGATCTCAGCTCACTGCAACCTCCGCCTCCCAGGTTCAAGCGATTCTCCTGCCTCAGTCTCCCGAGTAGCTGGGATTACAGGCATGCGCCACCACACTGGTCTAATTTTTAATAGAGATGGGGTTTCTCCATGTTGGTCAGGCTGGTCTCAAACTCCTGATCTCAGGTGATCCACCTGCCTCGGCCTCCCAAAGGGCTGGGATTACAGGAGTGAGCCACTATGCCTGGCCATTTATTCTTTAAAAACTCAACATTTTTTGTTCCCTCTTCTCTGAGAAAGCTCTCAGGCCAAGTGGGGAGATCCAGCCCTGCCCTGGGAGAGATTCTGGTCTAACGAGGAGTCCCTGCCCTGACCCAGAGGGAGCTCCCTGCACTGGGGAAGCATAGAGTATGACAGGAAGTCAACAAGAAGCAGGAGGCAGGCCCCGCCCCCTCAGGATGGCTTTGCCTGGGCTCTGGCTGCCTCTCCATTCCCAGACCCCCTCCCTCCGTGGACCTTGAGTGACACCTGTTTCTGAGTCCCCTGGGCCAATAAAAGCACTGCTCTGACAGCCAGGAAATTTTACAAGGAACAGTCAGGCTTCAAGGTGGTGGGAAGCCGCCCTGGCCGCCAGACGTGGGAACGAGAAAGCGCCCAGGAATGTGCCCAGGAGAACAGCTGCAGGAGGATCAGAGCGGGAGGGAGGCCTGGGGCCAGCTCGGATATCACCTCGGTCAGGAGGGGAGGGAATGAGATGAGATGGCTGCTGCCTCCTGCCTCCTTCCCCTTGGGGTCTCCCTCAAAGGAAGCGAAGGGCCTCTAATCTGGGAGTGGGGACGGGGGTGGCGGGGTGTCCTCTGGGTCCTGGAGTGCTGAAAGGTCCCTTGCTTCTAGGATTGTCCCAGTTGCTTTCAAATTTCAGCTTGTGACTCAGCTTGTTCCTTTCCCTGGATGGAAATGACGTGGGTTTTGCCAGCAGCTGGGCCTGGCTCAGCCCCCATCCAGCTTGTGCCCCTGGGCATGTTGCTTCTCTATAACTTCCAGTTTCTGCACCTGTGGCTTGCAGGAGGTGACCATGCTGACCCAACAAGGTGGTCTGAGCTTCCACTAGGTCACGTTTGAGAAGCAGCCCCAGCAACGCCACTGGCTAAGTGGGTGCCGGCCAAAGGCTGGCTCCTCTTGGGTGGAAATGCCCGCCGTCAGCAGTTTGGGGTTGCCCCTCTGCAGGCTGCTCTGACTCCCTGAGCACTGCTTAGATTCTGGTAATGGGGATCCTTCCCCTCTCTCAATGCCTCCCCATCCATGGAGAAGACAGCTGGGGAATGGTTTCCCACAAGAGCCGTTCATCACGACTTGTCCCGGCTCTTCCTCCTCCATTCGCAATCCTCTAGCCTCAGCCCTCTCCAGCCAGGCCCCCAGAGAGGCTCCTGCACTTGGATAACAACTGTAGGCCTCCTGAAATCTCAGAGTTTGGCCTGGGGAGTTGAGGCAATGCCCCCAGGCCCCCTGCAGCAGGCCTTTGCCCCTCAACCCACCGACAGAGAGCAGGCAGGGCAGTCCTCGAGCTGTCAGGAGGCTCTTGCTCTTCTCCCCTCTTCCTTCCCACACACTGAGGCCAGGGAGGGGATGTTCAGGGTCTTCAGGGGCTGCCCATCCTGCCCTGATGCATCTAACCTGCCAGGAACTGGCCTGCCTAGCCTACTTGCATGCTTCCGGTAACGGGACACTCATCACCCATCAGAGGAAGCTAGGCTTGTTTGGAAATCTTCCTCCTGATCACTTCCTCTGCTCATCAGAGATTTGGAGATTTTTATACTCCCCAAACCCTTTCTTCTGGCTGAACTAATGCCCTCCCTCCCTCCTTTCTTTCTTTTTGTGAGACGGAGTCTTGCTCTGTTGCCCAAGCTGGAGTACAGTGGTGTGATCTTGGCTCACTGCAACCTCCGCCTCCCAGGTTCAAGTGACTCTCCTGCCTCAGCCTCCTGAGTAGCTGGGATTACAGGTGCCCGTCACCACGCCCAGCTAATTTTTGTATTTTTAGTAGAGATGGGGTTTTGCCATGTTGGCCAGGCAGGTCTTGAACTCCTGACCTCAAGTGATCCGCCCACCTCAGCCTCCCAAAGTGCTGGGATTACAGGTGTGAGCCACTGCACCTGGCTTCCCTCCCTTCTTTCATTCCTTCTTTCATCCTTCTTGCCCTTCCTCCTTCTTCCTTTTCTTCCCCCCTTCCCTCTATCTCTTCCTCCATTCTTCCCTCCTCTTTGGGCTGTCCAGCTCTCAGTCAATCAACATTTGCTGCCTACTAACTCTGCACTGGTGGCATTACTTGTCTACACAACCCCCTGAACCTGTTGTAAACCCCCCTGAGACGTCCCATTAAACCCACTGACCTTGGCCATCCCAAACTTCTGAATCTCTGGAGTATACCTGCAGCACCAACACCGCAGGTGCCTCCTCACCTGCACACGCGCCTCGGTCAGCTTGGTCCTCTGCGCCAGCTCCTCGCGGGTGTAGATGTCCGGGTAGTGGGTCCTCTCAAAGGCCTTCTCCAGCTCCTCCAGCTGCTCGGCCGTGAATGTGGTCCGACTGCGGCGCTGCTTGCGCTTCAGTGGGAGGTCAGGTTCCGACTCCACATCCGAGCCCTCATCCAGCCGGTTCCCTGCAGTGGGAGGGGAGGGAGGGAGAGGGCAGGGGCTTAGAGAGATGGAAGGGTGCTCGGGTCTGGGAGGAGAGCACCAGGCACACTCGTGCCCACCTAGGAGCCATCACTGCACTGAGGATCAGACTCCTCCCAAGCACAAGATAGAAGGATGTTCACCCTAGCATTGCTTATCAATGTGAAGGATGGGACACAACCTTCATACCCAACCCTAGAGTACTGCTTAAATACTTTCTTGCAAAATCTTTCCCTTTAGGGAAAAACAAACAAACAAACAAACAAACAACAACAGCAACAAAACAGTCCCCTCTGGTTGGGCATTTTGTTTATTTCCACTGACATGCAAGGATGTCCATGACATAAGACTCAAGGGATGGTTTCATGGTGAGATACATTTGACAAAATCCATAGAACTATATTCTCAATTAAAAGGGCAGACTTTTACTGTATATTACTATACCTCAATAATCCTGACTTTAAGAAAAAGGCATCCAGGTATGGTGGCTCATGCCTGTAATCCAAGCATGTTGGGAGGCTGAGGTAGGAGAATTGCTAGAGCCCAGGAGGCTGAGGCAGGAGGATTATTTGAGCCCAGGTCTTGAGCCCAGGAGTTCAAGACCAGCCTGGACAACATAGCAAGACCCCACCTCCAGAAAAAAAGTAAGAAAATTAACTTGGTGTGGACGTGCATGCCTGTAGTCCCAGATACTCAAGAGGCTGAGGTGGGAGAATCACTCAAGCCCATGAGTTCCAGGTTATAGTAAGCCAATCACACCACCATACTTCAGCTTGGGCAACAGAGCAAGACCCTGTCTCAAAAAGAGAAAAAGTGCATGCATCCAGAGCTGCCCATCAAGAAGCTTAGATTACAGGCCTGACTCTGCTCCTAAATGCCAGTGACCCTGGGAAGGCCACCTCCCCTCCTCGGGCCTCACTTTCCCCATTTGTGACATGAAGGGTTTGGATTAGGTGACTTCCACTGACAAGCTCTATCTGGGATGTCCCAGGGTCGTGTGAGGGATCCCCCTAGGCTAGAGGAGACCTCACCTGAATGACCTTGGTCAAGGCCATGGACCCCATCCCATCATCCCCACTAATTTCCACCATGGAGACTGCGGGTGGGTGAAGGCCTTTTGCTTCCTGGGCCTGGAGAGCCCAGAAGGTTGGAGCCAGCTCACTTCTCAGGCCTGATTGGGGGTATCAGGCCAGGAATCTGCTTCAGCCCTGGGCCCAAGTTAGGGAGGCTGCAGGAAGCCCCTGCTCAGCCTCCTTAGCTGTTGGGACTGAGATACCCAGGAACCAGCTCCCTGTCCCCATCAATCCTGTGGCTCCTGCCCATCTCTGACCCAGCAGAGGGGATGCTAGCAGGGCATCTCCCAGCTAGGGTTCTGAAGCTGCCCCTCAGCAGCCCCTGGGGAGCCAAGGGGAGCATGGAGAAGAGGAAGCAGAAAGGAAGATGGAGAAGAGAGCGGACACTCAGAGGCTACCTTCCTTCCTCCCCACTCCTCTTCCTCCTTTTTCTCTTTTGCCTTCATTTCTTTCTCCCCTTTCCTCTCCTTCTCCATCTCTGGTATTCCTGGAAGCACTTTTATTTTTTGTCATTGACTCATTCATTCCCTCCCCCAAAGCATTTATTGAGTATTTGCTATGCACCTGAAGAGGCCAGGTATGCAGTGGGCAAGGTGGGACCTGAGCCCTGGGCTTGGAGCACTCAGCCTGAGTCAAGCTAGAAGAGCCTGGGAGACCTCGTGCTTGCATCAGAGGTGGGAGAAACTGAGTCCCAGAAAGGTAATGTGAGGTGCACTCAAACACTGCTCCCCGCCCTGACCCCTTCCACCAATACAAAGATCCCTTCCTCCCAATCGCTTCAAGTGTTAATTACATGAATAGGCCTAGACCCCTCCCCCAAGGGACAACCCCCTCCTCCCCTCAACAAAAACAAAAAGAGAAACTAGTACAGCCTTAGATATTAAGTGGAGGTGAAGGGAAAGGCACTGCAGGCAGAGGGGAGAGCACATGCAAAGGCCTGGTGTGTCAAAAGGCATGCTGGGTAATTTAATCATGGGGCCACATTCATAGCCAGGAAGCTGGTGGGTGTGGCCTGGGGGTGTGGGAGGTCATGAGCCTGGAGGGTCATCCATCTTGGCAATGCCTCTCTGCCCTGGGCCCACTTGCTTCCATCCTGCTATCTTGTCCATTGGGAAGTTATCCTTGCTTTTTGTTGGCCAGTGCCAGGTGGTCTCTGACTATGACACCATGCCACACAGCGAAGGAACGGATTGCAAGGGAGTCCTGCCTTCATCGTGGCCTGCCTCATCCCCAAGGGCAGAGATCTGGGGTCAGATCTAACCCCCTCCTCTGCCCTTGCTTTTCCTGCTGGGGCTACCAGCTACCCAGCCCCCCCGTCACTGTGGGGAGACCACGGTGGGCACAGCTGCCATCCTGGGGGCCCTTCCTCACCATGTCTGGGGCTCAGAGCCAAATACAACTAACACCAAGGATTCAATTCCTGAAATGCACTGCATAACCTCAGTGTTCTGACGGTGACTGAGAAAGCCAGCCCTTGGGGCTTCAGAAGAAGGAAGCAGGCATTTGTCAGGCAGGCAGGGAGGCCAGCCCGTGGATGGGGAATGCGGCACCAGATTCAGTTCAACAGTGAGGACACTTGAGCTCAGAGAGGAGCTGAGTGGGATGGAGACCAGAGTTGTAGGGAGTGCAATCTCTGGGCAGAGACTGTCCTCAGAGCTGTGAGGTCTGACCTCACAGAGGTCAGAGGGCAGACACAGGCCCTATCCTTGGAAAGCCCCAGTCTGATGGAGGAGGCACAGGCTTGTCCTGGGGGAAATCCTAGTCTTTTTTATTTTTTATTTTTTATTTTGAGATGGAGTTTTGCTCTGTCACCCAGGCTGGAGTGCAGTGGCGCCATCTCTGCTCACTGCAACCTCCGCCTCCTGGGTTCAAATGATTCTTGTGCCTCACCCTCCCGATTAGCTGGGACTACAGGCACATGCCACCACGGCTGGCTAATTTTTGTATTTTTAGCAGAGATGGGGTTTCGCCATGTTGACCAGGCTGGTCTCCAACTCTGGTCTTGAACTCCTGACCTCAGGTGATCCACCAGCCTAGGCCTCCCAAATTGCTGGGATTACAGGCGTGAGCCACCGCGCCTGGCCTGGAAATACTAATCTGACTGAGTCTCCATTCAGTTCTAGAGCAGCGCTGTCCAATAAGAGTTTCTGCGATGATGGAAACGTTCTAGATTCACAGTGTTCAATGTGGCAGTACTAGCTACATGGGGTTTTGAGCATCTGAAACTTCCCTACCGCAACCGAAGAATTTCATCTTTCATTGTATTTAATTTTAATTCAAATTCACATAGTCACGCGTGGCTGGTGGCCCCACTGAGGCCAGCACAGTCTGAGACAGTCATTAACACAGTTTTCCTCTCTTCTTAACAAAGAGAGGGCAGGCCCCAAGCTCACAGCTTCCCATGTGCAAGTCTCTAGGTAGAATTTAACAACGTTGCTTGTTTTTATGCTATTTATGGTTTTTATGGTTCCCATCTATTTATAGGAAACGATACTCATTTTCCATTTATAAGAGCATTAGTACCCTTGAATTTGGTTTTTAAAGGTGCTTTTGGATATAGTAAAATATTAAGGAAATAATAGGACAAGATATAGAGTTGTGACCAAAATCATGACTGCAGTTAGCAAAAGACTGACATTTGCTTTATGCCACTGATAGATAAAATTCAAGGTGCTTCTGCCGAGCCCCGGCCTCAGTGCCCTCTCATGCGTCAGCTGATCCCTCAGTCCTGCAAGTCACCTGCAGCTTTCTAGACTCACCATGGAGTTCTAGGTCTAATTCCTTCCTGTCTCCTTGTCCTTCCCACTCCTTATTCTGCAGGGATTTGGGGAACTCCGTGGATCCAGAGAGATGCCCAGACCGAAACCCAGACTGGGGAAGGCCAAGCAGGGCCCACAGGTCTCTCTTGTCCAAGAGGATCTGGCATGATCCTCTCGGATGTTGGAGGTTGCCATAACAACCCTCTGGACACTAAGTGGGGAGGGCAGAGCTCTGTCTCGCTGTCTACTGAGATCCAGAGAGATCTCAAGAGAACAGAATTGCACTTTGTTTGTGACTTCAACCCCTGAAAAAGAGCTTCCACCACCCGCCTTGGCCAAGCTCAGGGGAAGAGACCCCCATTTTAGAAACTTCTGTGCCAGCCTTCATAGGTCTGTGAAGCTGGGACTATTGATTCTTTTACAAACAGGTATACCGAGGCTCAGAGAGGTTCAGTCACTTGGATGGAGGACACACAACCAGTAAGCCCTGGAGAGGAATTGGCGGGAAGGGACACATTGGGAGGGAGTTTGAGGGTCCTCTGGGACAGCCCTGGCCTAATCAGGAGTCCTGGTCTTGGCAGCCTGAGACCTGGCTTGTGGGCTCTGTCTTTCCCTAGCTGTGTGGTCTTGGACAAGTCACTCCCCTTCTCAGGACCTTGGTTTTCTCAGCTATAAAAATGAAGATAACAATACATCCTTTTCACCTCCCTGGATGGCTTTGACAATGGAGTGAAATAAAGATGATGGGGCCTGGTGTGGGGGCTCACGCATGTAATCCCAGCACTTTGGGAGACCGAGGCAGGTGGACTACCTGAGGTCAGGAGTTCAAGACCATCCTGGGCAACAGTGAAACCCCGTCTCTACTAAAAAGATGAAAATTAGCCAGGCGTGATGGTGCGCGCCTGTAATCCCAGTTACTTGAGAGGCTGAGGTGGGAGAATCACTTCAATCCGGGAGGTGGAGGTTGCAGTTAGCTGAGATCATGCCACTGCACTTCATCCAGGACAACAGAGCAAGACTCTGTCTCAAAAAATAAAAATAAAAAATAATAACGAAATAAAATAAAATAAAGATGATGGGAGTAATTTGCAACCTCAAAGACCCATGAAGGCTATTACTATTGTTGATGATGAGGACAATGACAGTGGTGATGACAGAAAAGGAAACAGGGTGGGGAGTACAGGGCCAAAGCAGCATGAGAAGAGACACAAAGAGCCCCACTGCCACCACATCAACCTCACTTCAGCTTCCTGCACCCCCAATTTCTTGGGGTGCCCTTCCCGCTCCCCACCCCTGGAAACTGTTTAGCCTCAGAGTTAATCAACAGGATTAGGTGGAATTGGCCACAGAGGCCCTGCTGGCTGGGGCTGAGACTTCTGTGCACCAAAAGCTGGTACCTTGGTGAAGCCTGAGCAGCTGGTTCGGGGAGAGGGATGTGGGGGGAGTGAACATGGGAATGCATTCATTAAACGGCAGCCAGATTCGGGGTGTGCAGTGGGGGAGCAGCCTCACGGCCAGCCTCGGCTCCTGCCCTCACACTCTCAAACAGCTAAGGAATGGATGGTCCCAGGGAGTGCTGGTCTGGAGATTGTACCAAAAGAGAAGGATACAGGGAGAGACGCTCTCTCTGGGTTCCTGGATCCTGTCTCTAATTATGGATGTGGGGCAGTCCATACTGAGCAAAGGAGAATTGCAGCTTCTACCTGAGAGACCTCCCAATCTCATGGGGGAGAAACAGCCTCTGTTTTAGGAAGCTCCCAGTCTGATAGAGGAGGTATCACGCCTGTCCTGGAGATTTTCCAGTCCAGTGGAGGAAACACTGCCAGATGAACCAGGGCACAGGACAGACGTAAAACATCAAGGCAGCGTGTGACTCGTTAGAGCAGCAGAGCCTCGGGATAGAATGAGGGGCGGGAGGTGCTGGGAGCCGTCTGCGTTGTCAAAGCTTTGGGGTGAGCAGGAGCAAGTTCAGCTCCAGGCAGAGTCAAGCCCAGGCTGAGGTGTTGGTGATGGTGATGGTGATGGATGGAAGGTTGCTGGGGGCAGCTCTGGTCATCTCTCCCCCAGCCTTTGCCTCTCCCTTCAAAGCCTCCTTTCACAGCCACTGACCTCTGGAAGCCATCACTGACTGCCAGCGTGTGCCAGGAAGCCTCCGCCATGCCAGCAAGGCCTCAACCATCATAGGCCCTACCCATGTGTCCCCATTCACCGCACCATCCCATGCAGTTCCCTGTCCAGTCACTCACACTTCTGTGAGTGCGTGAGCCAGGTGGGTCTTGCCTTGATGCCTTTGAACACGAGGTTCCTCTGCTCAGAGCACCTTCCCTCTTCCTGAGAGTGCTCATCCAGCACCATCCAGCTCTTGGGTCACCTCCTCCAGCAGGGCTTCCTGGGCCCATCCAAGGTGATTTCAGTCCCCCCCCTTGGGGTTCTCAAAGCTCATCAGGAGACACTGAACTCAATCATTTATGGGTCTGTGAGTCTCACTGGGCTGGGAGATCCTTGAGTGCGGCAGGGACTACGCCTGGGACACAGCACATGCTCAGTAAAGGCCTCTTGAATGAATAGAGCTTGGCAGAGCGATCACAACGTTCCTCTTGAACTCTGACACACTGCAGCAGTCACCCCCCTGCACTTGTGCACAGCGCTCTACAGTTTACAAGGCCTTTTGTTGTCCCATTATAATCTCTCCCAATAAGGGCAGGGGAAGGCAGGCAGTGTTACCCCATTTTACAGATACTCAGTGGAGTCCCAGGGCAGTGAGGCTGCAAAGTAAACCCAGGACTCGGGACTCCCAGTCCAGTCCAGAGAAGGCCAATTTGGCTACAGCAAGTTCCCGGGTGATGGAAAATTCCATTTCTGATCCCGAAAACCAGTGTGGCTTCTCTCTTCCATCCCCACCCTTTCCCTCCTCCATCTTTTGCCAGAGGAAAAGCCTTGAACTAAAGTGGCCACAATCTCTGGACCTACCCAGCTCACAGAGGACCAGGAAGCAGCTGACCCATCTCTAAATCACCCACTCCAGATCAGTGGAGGCCGGCAGTGACCCTGAGGTTTGGGGTCCCTCTCTCAGCCTCCCTCATACCCCCCAGAAACCCTCCCACCCATGCTCCTGTGCTCCCCTCTCCAGCAGACTCCCAACCCAGCTTTTATTACAGTTTAACATAGGCCCCGGCATGGAGCTGTGGCAGAGAAATGAATCACATAATAGTTGATATGCGTTTTAATCAAGTAATTCGGGCAGAGCTGAGAGCTGGCGAGAGTAGGCCAGGCCTCCCTGAATACCAAACAGGCCTGGGCGCAGGTCTCAGAAAATGGAAAAGTCATTTACAGCTCAGCTGGGGGCCCAGCAAGCTGGGGCCATGGCAGGAGCCCTCCCTGCCCCTCTGAGGGAACCACTCAGCTGTAACCAGCGCACAGTGCATCGGGCTTGGGCATGGCTGCCGGAGTCAGACCGCACACAAGGACAAGGCGAGGGGGGATCAGACCGAGAGGCAGGGGCTTGGACTCCAAGTTAAACCTCCCTGGGGGCCCAGGAGAAGATGAAGTGTTCCACTACAGTCCACCTCTTCTGCTCACACTCCTTTTGGGTGCTCATCTCAGTGTTGGGCACCACACCCAGCCAGCCTGTCCTTAATCTCCGCTTTTCTCCCTTCATGGCTCCCATGCAGCCAGCCCAGCACTGAGGCCAGGAGATCCTGAGTCCCTGTTAGCTTGGAACCTGTCCTGCATCTGCCCACCCCATCTCTTCCTGGACTCCAGCCACCACCTTCTCCCCCAGCAATGGCAGGCCTTCGCACAAGCTGTGCCCTCTGCCTACGTCCCCTCCTGCCCTCCTCATGGCCTGGTGAACTGCTGCAGTTTGCAGCTGGTGAGGCCAAGGAGAGCGGGCACTGAGGAGCACAGGCTCCGGGCTCAGTCTGGCTGGATTCTGTGGCCCCCACATATGCAAAACACAGATAATAACAGAGACACCCCCAACTCTCCCTCAGCACATATGACAGATGTGCTATGTATTCTGTTTCATCATCTGTTCCCAGCACCTGTCCACCACCCACTGCATACTCCACAAGGATGGACATTATTATTATTATTATTTGAGACAGTCTCCCTGTGTTGCCCATGCTTGAGTGCGGTGGCTTGATCTCAGCTCACTGCAACCTCTGCCTCCCAGGCTCAGGTCATTCTTATGCCTTAGCCGCCCAAGTAGCTGGGATTATAGGCACCTGCCACCACACCTGGCTAATTTTTGTATTTTTAGCAGAGACAGGGTTTTGCCATGTTGACCAGGCTGGTCTCAAACTCCTGACCTCAGATGATCCATCCGCCTCAGTCTCCCACAGTGCTGGGATTACAGGTGTGAGCCACCGCACCCGGCCAATGGGCATTCTTGACTGTCCTTTTGTTCGTTGCCGAATCTCCAATGCTCGGCACAAAGTGGGCACTCAAATATTTGTTGCATGAATGAATGGATGATAAAATGAGTTGGTATCTTACAGCACATAAAGTAGTGCTGAGTTGGTAACAACTGAATGTTCAAAGAAAATGAAATGTAGAAAAACAACAGTGCTGACAGGTAAGCCTTCCTCGGTGCTCTCCTCCCTCTGGGTCTAAGGTATCCATAGCTGCATTTTCTTTTTTTTTTTTTTTTTTTTTTTTTTTTTTGAGATGGAGTCTTGCTCTGTCGCCCAGGCTGGAGTGCAGTGGCCGGATCTCAGCTCACTGCAAGCTCCGCCTCCCAGGTTCACGCCATTCTCCTACCTCAGCCTCCCAAGTAGCTGAGACTACAGGCGCCCGCCACCGCGCCCAGCTAGTTTTTTGTATTTTTTAGTAGAGACGGGGTTTCACCATGTTAGCCAGGATGGTCTTGATCTCCTGACCTCGTGATCCGCCCGCCTCGGCCTCCCAAAGTGCTGGGATTACAGGCTTGAGCCACCGCGCCCGGCCCATAGCTGCATTTTCATTGCTGGGACAGAGCAAAACTATCCACGCTTGATTCATTTCAAATGTGTCTGTGTACTCACTCAGTCCCAGTATCTGGGAGTTCAAAGGTGAAATCAACCCAGCCCTACTCTAGCGGTGCAGGGGAGATGGGTGGAGGGGAGGTCAGGTCCTGGATGGAGCCACTGAGTCAACCGCCTGACCAGTTAGCCCTGCTCTGGTTTCTGGCTGTACCCGACTACTCTCCTTACCCCCAGCCTCTTCCCCCACACATGTACTCCCCTGTCCTGGTGAGCAGGGACCCCAGCGAGGTGCCCTGCCCCATCCAGACAGCTGGGCAGTAGTGCAGGGACAGGTGGAGAAGGGGATTGAGTGAGGGTACAGGAGTAGACAGGGGGCTCTGCACCTTCCCCTTGAGACCCATCCTTGACAGATGGGATCTCCATCAACTCCCCAGGCCCTGCCTACCCCAGCCCACAGCCCGGCAGTGCCTCCTCTCTCCCCTTCCCAGGCAGGCCCAGGAGGGGCTGGGTATGTCTTAAGGCCACAGCACATCTGGGGAGTCCATTATCTCCAACCTTGGACCAAGGCTACATAGCCAAGTTGCTGGTCCCAGAGGAGGGGACAGGAGCTGAGTCTCAGGGACTTGCCCAGGGCCACTGTGCAGAAGGTGGCAGGGTGGGGATTCTAATGTGGGGTTTTCCAGGGCTGGAGTCCCACCCACTTCAGGCTGCTCCCCACACCTCCAATTCTCTACTGGGAAGAAGACAGGGTGAGGTGGCATTGATTCAGTTGGGAACACTTCTTGCTTCTTCTCGAAGGGGATTCTAGAAAGGGGCCGACATGGCTCCTCCCCCTCCATGGGGCCCAACAGCAGGCAAAGGGCGAGACCCCTCCATGCTGACATCTGAAGGGTGCCGCCGGCCCCTAACCAGAACCCAGGCCTCAGGCTCCGTGGCCAGGTCCTCTGGCTGCCCCAGAGGCCTCCTGGGGGCCGGGAAGCATTGGCAACACGAGGATCCAAATAGGCTCTGTCTGACTCCAAATCCTACGCTGTCTCCCAGTGACTGAGAGAAGCCCACAGGTTCAATTTCACTCTCCCAACTCAAGGAGAGGAGGGAGACAGGAGAGTGTCTTTAGGAAAGCCACAGTTGGACTCTCCCCTTGTTCACAAAACTTGACAAAACTTTTTCTTCTCCAGGGAGCTCCCATCCAACCCCACCAGGCCGGATTTAAAATTCTAAGCCCAGCTGGGCCTAGTGGCCCACACCTGTAATCCCAGCACTTTGGGAGGCCCAGGCAGGTGGATCACCTGAGGTCAAGAGTTCGAAACCAGCCTGACCAACATAGTGAAACCCCGTCTCCACTAAAAATACAAAATTAGTTAGACATGGTGGTGCATGCCTGTAATCCTAGCTACTCTGAAGGCTGAGGCAGAAGAATCACTTGAATCCGGGAAGCGGAGGTTGCATTAAGCAGAAATTGCACCATTGCACTCCAGCCCAGGCAACAAGAATGAAACTCTGTATCAAAAAATAAAATAAAATAAATAAAATAAAATAAATAAAATAAAATAAAATAAAATAAAATAAAATTCTAAGCCCTAGGTAGATGATTTGCACCACAAAATCTGATGCAAGGGGAAACTGCAGTGGGGCATTCTCTGATACTGGCTCTGTGCTAGCAGCATGGTACTGTCCTTAGACACTAGAGGGCACTGTGTATACATTCCTGCCAGGAAGAAGTCTTTCTAGGAAGAAGGAAGTAGTACTGCTTGAAATGGTACTATGTAGTTGCACGGACAGAATTCAGAGCCCTGTATTCTCGTGGCAGACCCAGAGCTCTTTCTTCTGCACCAAGCTGTGTACCAAGCACAAAGCACATATGGGAGATGAGGCAAGAGGCTGAAGCTGAAGATGTCATGAGGACCCTTCCAACTCGGTCTCTTTATCATGCTGGTGTCCTGTGCAGCTAATATGGAGTTTTGGAAGGGGTGGCAGCTGTGGATTAGTGAGGAGGACAAGGTGGGACATTTTAAGAGGGCACCTTGGGGGGCAGGGGCAGGCCCACTCTAAGAGGAGCTCAGCTCCAAATCTTTTTTTTTTGTTTTTTGTTTTTTTTTTTTGAGACGGAGTCCTGCTCTGTTGCCCAGGCTGGAGTGCAATGGCACAATCTCAGCTCACCACAAACTCCGCCTCCTGGGTTCAAGCAGTTCTCCCGCCTCAGCCTCCCGAGTAGCTGGGATTACAGGCATGCACCACCATACCCGGCTAACTTCATATTTTTAATAGAGACTGGGTTTCTCCATGTTGGTCAGGCTGGTCTCAAACTCCTGACCTCAAGTGATCTGCCCACCTCAGCCTCCCAAAGTGCTGGGATTATAGGCGTGAGCCTCCACACCCGGCTCAAAATCTTTTACACTCTTCCTGTGACTTTAAGTCCATCTTGAAATTACTCGCTAGTTCTCATTCACTTCTCTTATGGGTTATTTCAATCATTTACTCACCCAAGTTATTTAAGCAGTAGGGAGAGCAACGATTGTGCTGGGCAGAGCAGAGGTCACTATGCTGCTCCTGAAGGGCTTGCCCACTTGGTCCTGTCTTACAGAGTGTGGTGGAGGTAGCAAGGGTTGGCACTGGGGGAGAGGTGAGAAGAGTAGAGGCAGTGGGGTCAGACGGACCTGGGTTCGAGTTTGGAATCTGCCTCCCACCAGCCATAACTCCTGGGTATGTTTAAGTCCTGAGCCTTATTCTTCTTATCTCTAAAGGGCCAGAGTGATGGGAGACAGAAAGGAGGAGGGGAGGTGAGGAAAATTGGACAGAGGCTGAGCTCCCAGCCTTGTGCGTGATGGGCACTTCTGGGCTGGCCAGCCTGCCAGCCACCACTCCCAGACCTAGTCTCTCCTCTCCTTCAAAACGGAAGCCTGGCAGATGGAGAGCTGGCACTCTGGGCTCATCCATGACCTACGGTGTGACCCTGAGCATGTCACTTGTCACTTGTCCTCTTGGAATCTCCATCTGCTTATCCATCCCCTGGGAATAAGAGCTGCCACCCTGCCTACTCCCCAAGGTACTGGTGTAGCTCCAGGGGAGGGAACCTAGAGAAACACACAGAATGGGGTACCCTTGATACGACTACCCCCACTAACCTAGGAAAGTGACTTCATTCCTCTGGGACTCAATTTCCTCATCTGTAAAATGAGGACAAGACTAGTACTAACCCCATAGAGTTGTCATGCGCAAAGATGAAAGGAATTACTGCAAGGCAAGAACAGTTCCAGGTACTCAGTAAGTGCCCAATCCATGTTAGCTGTTATTATTGCTGCCCTTGTTATTATTGCCCCTCCATGTAGCGTGGACCTATTTTACTTCTGTGTCCCTCAGAGGCAAGCACATTTGCCTGGCACAAAACACAAAGGAATGAATGCACGGATGAATGAATGAGCAAATGACTGAATGAATGAACACGCGTTTGTCATCCTTTCCTTATTCTTCCATGGTGGAGGCTTTGCACACCCCAAGCCATGCCCACAGACCCCACGTCCATCCCACCCCATCCTTTCCCCAGAAATCTGTCCTGGATGCAAAATGTACCTACAGAGAAGAAGGGGCCAGGTGGTCTCAGGTAAGTGATTCAGCTGTAGCATAAATGCTGGAGGCACTAAGGGGCCAGAGGAAGACAGACACCCAGGAAGCTGGAGCAGGGGAGGCCTAAGGAGAGGTCTCAAAATCAGCAGAGGCGAAAGAGCAGTAGCTGGGGCTCCAGTGGCCAGATGAAGCTGCCCGACATGGCGAGGAAAAGGCAGCCCGATCACCCATCCGCACCCCACAGAGAGGCTGTGAAAGGACCACATGCCTGAGAGGCCAAGCCTGCGGGACCCTCCTTCTCCCCCTCCCTACGCCCTCACCCCTCCTCAGTACTGGAGCCCTGGGAGACAGAGGGGCTGTGTCCAGTTGGAAAGTTGTTCGGAGGTGGAGATGGAAAATGGCTTTCAGCCTCCTCCCTCTGCCCTGTAACTCCCTGCTTCTGGGCTCAGCCATGAAGAAGGACTTAAACCTGGGGCTCACTCTACCCTGAAGACGGGGCTCTGTGAACCCATGCAGTGTCCTCCAGTGGGGCTGGGTGTGAAGGCCACAGGGGAAGAAGCATTCAAACCACTGCTAGTGTGCTTTGACCTTACGAAGCACCTTTCCTGTAGCAAGTCACATCACCTCACTACAATGCTCATCAGTACCCCATTTTATAGGTGAGGAAACTGAGGCTCAAAGGGGTCAAGTGAGGAAACTGAGGCTCAAAGGGGTCAAGTAACTCAATGGCAGAATGACAGTGAAGGCCAGGCAGCTGGTCCCAGTGCCCTCTTAACCATTGAGGTGGCACTTCTGAGCCTGCCGTGCCAGGTCCTCTGCACCGGCTCAAACATGCCCACCCTGCAGAGCCACTTCCAGCCTCCATACCGGCTTGTGCCCTGGGATGTTACCTTCAAATTAGTCCCTGTTGTCTAACCCCACCATCCTCCCAGTCTAGACACGAAGGCCACATAGTCCATGAAACCCTCCAAGACTGCCACATCCAGAGAACTCTGCTTGAATCCCTGTGGCATTTGCTGCCCGTGCTGTCCTCTCAGCCCTTGGTATCAACTCCTGCTAGAGACTAATAATTAGCTTTCAGTGGATATGTGGGTATGTGTGGAAAGTCCATCTTCCCATCAAACTGAGGACAGCCCAGGGTAGAGATGTGCCTTTATAATAAGACTGGGAGTTCCTCAAGGGTGGAAACTCTATTTTTTATTATACTGGGCATTGCTCGAGGGCAGAATGACTAAGGACATCTCTGCGGTTCCTATCATTCTAGAATTTTTTTTTTTTCTTTTTTGAGACAGAGTTTTGCTCTTGTTGCCCAAGCTGGAGTGCAATGGCACGATCTCGGCTCACTGCAACCTCCACCTCCCAGGTTCAAGCAATTCTCCTGCCTCAGCCTCCCGAGTAGCTGGGATTACAGGCATGCACCACCATGCCTGGCTAATTTTGTATTTTTAGTAGAAAAGGGGTTTCTCCATGTTGGTCAGGCGGGTCTTGAAATCTCAACCTCAGATGATCCACCTGCTTTGGCCTCCTAAAGTGCTGGGATTACAGGCGTGAGGCACTGTGCCTGGTTAAATGATTCTTTTCTTTACTTGTCTTTCTTTTTCTTTTTCTTTTTTTCTTTTTTGAGATGGAGTCTCACTCTGTCACCCAGGCTGGAGTGCAGTGGCGCGATCTTGGCTCAATGAACCTCCACCTCCCGGGTTCAAGCGTTTCTCCTGCCTCAGCCTCCCGAGTAGCTGGGAGTATAGGCGAATGCCACCATGGCTGGCTAATTCTTGTATGCTTAGTAGAGACAGGGTTTCACCATATTGGTCAGGCTGGTCTTGAACTCTCGACTTCGTGATCTGCCCACCTCAGCCTCCCAAAGTGCTGGGATTACAGGCGTGAGCCATTGTGCCCGGCTAGAATGCTTTTAATCACAGTCTATAGGAACTGTAGCCATCAGTTAAATAAAGAAGCCACCCTCGTCATCACAAGCACAGCGAGGAGAACTGATTAAGCTTCCCCAAAGTCGGAGCTTCTCCCCCAGGACTCTGTGCCAGTTTCCTTTCCCTCTGGAGTTATTTCTATCCTTCCCGTTTCCCGTCTATCCCCACACTTCTATCTTCCTTCAAATAGGCCTCCCAGGAAAACTCTGAAACCTAACATTCTGTGCACCTAGCAAGGTGTACAAAGAAGCATGTGCCCCACAGGTGTTTACCAAGCATCCAGCGGTGCCTCACAAACCACACTAACAAAAGCTACAGCAGTTAATGTTCATCGCGACGCGAACTAGGGATCTCAGGATCCTGCCATCATGAAAGAGATGCGCTCTCCGAAAGATGGGCATGCTGTGTGCCGGTCCTGGAGTGCTGATGAGAAAGTCAAGCAGGATCGCTGGAAACATAAGCCCGACACGCCCACCACTGGGGCAGTTGCTATAATGGAGGCCATGCTGCCCCCCTTAGAAACAAAATCTCCACCTGAGAAGCCCACCCAATGAAACAGACTTCACCGGTGCTCTGGAGACACCAACACCAAAGCTATCAACTTGGTTATTTCCCGTTACTGCCTCCAGGAACGCCAGATTAAAACACGAGTTATCATGGCAGAAGTGTCCCCCAAATCACCTGCAGTCAACCAGCACGCCCCATTTAGATGAGAGGACTCTTCACATTCCCCAGAGGAGCCTGCGGGCTGGTTGTAAAGACGAGGGGGATTGGGGTTGAAACCCTGAAGTTTGTCCCTGACTTTACCTCCAACTTGCTGTGTGACCTTTGCTGAGTCTAAACCCCTCTCTAAGTCGCATTTTCCCTACCCCTAAAACCGAGGGGTCTTCCTGGATCTCAAAGAACAGCCTGAGAAGGGGCCTGGGCTGTATCTGATGGATAAACCCCATCTCCAGGGTTCAGGACAGTGCTGGGCATACAGTGTGGCTGGCTTTCAACAATGCCTGTTGCTGGAGAAAGGATCATTGACTGGTGGGGGTGGTGAGGAGTTTCGGAAAGGGGTACGATCCTAAGGATCCTAAGCTATGTGGTGTGCAGCACAAGCGACAGGACGCCCTGAGATCATCTGCTTCCTGTGGGGGAGGGGAAGGACCAATTTCATCACCCTCCCATTCAGCCTGGGGCCTGCCCTGCCTCCCGGGATCCCCCAATCCCCCTCTTTTCCTCTTAGGAGAAGGGGGTGGGGACGCCTTATCCTTCCCTTCCCCTCTCCTCCCCCAACTTCACCTCCCCTCCTCCAGCCACTCATGGGCCCCTTGTGTCTCTGGCTGGTCGCTGGGCAGCGAGAGGCCTTTCATAGTGCATTCTCCCGCTGGCCCCCTCCCCACCCTCTCTCCCCAGCAACCCCATCCTGTCGTGCCTCCATCAATCTACAGCAACCCAGCCCTCTCCAGCTGGCCTGGCTGGGCCGTTCCCAGGCAGAGCAGGTCCACAGTGGAAGGTGGTGGAAAAATGTGGACAAATTTCTGATTTGCAACACTCTGGGAAAGAGTTTATTGCCATTGTTTGAGGACGAATGTATAAATAAAGCAAGGCGAAGATGGCAGGGGGAGGCTGGTGAAAGGCAGAAAACGAGAAATTTTATGGCCATAAGGAGCGTACTCTAATGGTGATTTTTGAGGCACTGGACCATGGTAGTTACTTAGCTAAATGATTGCTGTGAAGCTGGGCGAGGTGGCTTATTTCTTAATTACTGTTATGTATTATGTCAGGCGGATGCCCCAACCCTGGAAAACTTGGTCCTGAGCGGACCTGGCTTGGAACCAGCTCCTGGTGCAGGGATGCTGGTGGGCAGATGGGAGGCTAAGTGAGGGCCGTCACCTGCCCTGATCAGGGGAGCGATCCTGGGGTCTGCTTCATCTCCCCACTGCCCAGACTCCTGTCCCCCGAAACACCACCAAGAGAAGAAGTGAAAGAAAGACTCGAACTTAGAGCCACGCCTTCAAGATATGAATTCATTCAACACATCAGGGTTGAACACAGGGATGAGCCCCGTTCTGAGCTAGTTATGAGAGCTGTGACAGAAAATGAGACTCCAAAAGCTGTTTACAAAAAGCAGCCGGGGGCTCATTCTGGCTTCCTGGCTGGGAGTCTCTGCAAAGCTATTCAGAGAGCAGGACAGCAGGTGGGAGGGGCAGCCCGAGAAGGGGGCCTGGGCTGTATCTGATGTATTCATTATCCCACCTCCAGAGCCCAGGACAACACCGGCATACAGTCGGGCTGGGGACAGGAGAGATGCCCTGACATGCTATGTCACCTTGGCCAAGTAGGTGGCCTCTCTGAGCCTCTGTTCCTTCACCCATAAAACTGGGTGGGCTGGGTGGGGCTAAATAGTCCCTTTTTGGTTCTAACATCTTAAGATGGTGCCTATTGGACACTTTCGGCTTCTTTTCATGGTTGGTGTGTGTCAGGTAAGGCAGCCACAGAGGAAAGAAGGGGGCTACTGAGGGTCTACTATGTCCCAGGAAGTCAGTGGGCACTGCATCCTTTCACAGAATCTTCACAATCATCTCATGGGAAGACGACTCTTTCAAACACTCAGAAAGATGTGGAGACTTGCTCAGATGCTAAGTAGCAAAGTCTCCTTTCAAACCCAGGTGGGGCAGACACCAAAGCCAATGAATGCATTTTAAGTAAAGCAAGCCACCTCCCCTACATCTTCTAGACGAGCTGTCAAGTGTCAGCAGCATCAGAATCACCTAGAGGGCCTCTGGAAACACAGGTTGTCGGGCCCCATGAGGGAGCTCAGGAAGTCTCATTCCCAGCAAGTTCCCAGATGATGCTGCCACTGCTGTTGGTGGGGGTGGGGGGTGGTGGTTCACAATTTGAGAACCGGTGTTCCATAGAAATGCAGAGAAAACTAGCAACAGCAAATAAGCAGGACCATGCTGCCCTGTGAAAGGGAACAAGAGCATAGGGAGAAACAAACAACCCCTCTCCCCCATCACCACAGAGGAAACAGAGGGACAGACAGCAGTGCCAAGTCCTAGCCCCTCATGGCTCCAAAGCCCTGGATCTTTTTCACGTGGAAAGGGTGGAGATGATGCCAAGGGGTCAGCTTGGAGGGGGAACTTCTTTCTCTGTGCCTGCTCCTGCAACTTGCCATGGTGGCTGTGTCATCAGATTCTTGACAGACCACAGCCTGGAAGCCTGCCTCCCTGCCTGCTCCGGGCTCTGGAATCACCTCTTTTCACCCCTTCTCTCCATCCTGGCTCTTTCCCTAAGTCCCTTTTCTCCTCACCATCTTTCCCTTTGTGTTCAGCAATCAGGTGTGTCATTGGCAAAGAGGTAAAGAGCTGTCATAGTATCAGGAGAGTGGCCTTTAAAAGGCTGAAGTCAGGAACCACACCTGACACCTACCTCTTCCATGAGCTGCCTTCCAGCCTCCCCTCTTGAATTACTTGGAGGAACCATGTTTCCGCTCCATGAAGATAAGGATTTTTATCTGTTTTATTCATTGCTTTATCCTCAATGCCCGGAAGAGGGCCTGACCTACGGTAATTGCTCAATAGACATTTGTTAAAGGAATGAAAGAATTGCGT
Source organism: Rhinopithecus roxellana (assembly GCF_007565055.1). NCBI lineage: Eukaryota > Metazoa > Chordata > Mammalia > Primates > Cercopithecidae > Rhinopithecus > Rhinopithecus roxellana. Next base: position 7,730,650 of record NC_044560.1, on the reverse strand, counting down.
CCTCTCATATGACCAGATCTGTGCAATAAGGTGCAATGTTCCAAAGAGTTTGCTCTTCAAGCCAACATGATTGTTGGTGAGTATGTTGGGATTGTTTTGTACAGTAATTTCATTAGAGATGTATTTATGCAACAGCAGATACCTGGCCCCGTGCTGGAAGCCCCAGCTAGCCAGCTGAACAGTTCCAAGAGGTTGAGGAATGACACTCTAAACCAACACAGGTACTCTATCAAATTCCCCCTTTTGCTTCCAGATGTCTCAGCCACTCAGTGGGTCCCCAAATGCAAATGCAGTGTCTTCATTATAGCTCCAAAACACCCTCCCCTGCCCGTGGAATCCCTCATCCACCCTGGGGTTTGAGTATCTCACTGCAAAGAGTCGGACATCTTTGGAATGGGTTCCTGAAGGAGACACTTTTTAAAGGAGTTAAAATTCAATTTGATCCTGCTGTTTACGCCTTTTAAAAGTTTGATGTGTTTTAGATAAAAAACATTTTTCTGATCAATAAAAATAAAACCTGTTACTCGCACCCTGGGGCAATTATTGCTCTGAGCCCAGTTTACTGAATCTTGATCAAATAAACAATGTTATTTTCCAAAAGTGTTGCCAGCCATAGGTTAGTTACATTAAACTAGCAGGGAGGTGGTAGAATCTGAAGACGCACTGCTTCTGAGAGGGCACAAAGTCATGCTTCTAGATATTTGGGGGTGGACAAAATGTGTTCATTTAAGGAGCTGACAGTGTGGGATTGGGCTTCGTAGTTCTGAAGAGCACGTGGTCCTCTCCATGGGGATAAAACAGTGGTAACGGGTGTCCAGGATGCTCTTGCCTTATGCCAGGTACTAAGCTTTGCATTCATAATTGGCATTATTCCAAGCACTCAGAGATGGTAGGCATCAATATTAAACCAGTCCTAAGGAAGAGCCTCTGAGAGGGGCAGTGATTTATCCAAGGTCACACAGCTATATGTGGCTGGGTCAGGACTTTAACCCAGGTCCGTCAGGAGTCAGAACCCGTGCTACAGACCCCTTGCCACTCCATCTCCGTTTCACTAAGGGAGGGCAGTGAGGAGGCCTTGGAAATTGCAGCTCTGCATGTGCCAGTGCTGCTGCATCCACACTCTTTTACCTCCTCTTCCCCGCATCAGCGCCATGCTGTGCTTGCTCTAAATAGCCCTGATAGAGGCTGCATGAAAGACCAGTGCTCTGGCCGGGTGCGGTGGCTCACTCCTATAATCCCAGCATTTTGGGAGGCTGAGGAGGGCAGATCACCTGAGGTCAGGAGTTCAAGACTAGCCTGGCCAACATGGTGAAAATCCCCTCTCTACCAAAGCTACAAAAATTAGGCAGGTGTGGTAGCGTACGCCTATAATCCCAGCTACTCGGGAGGCTGAGGCAGGAGAATTGCTTGGACATGGGAGGCGGAGGTTGCAGTGAGCCAAGATCTAACCTTTGCACTCCAGCCTGGGCCACAGAGCAAGACTCAATCTCAAAATAAAACAAAACAAAAACAGTGCTGTCCAGTCTGGGGCTGCATTTGGCAGGAGGGGACGCTGCATCTGAGATAGGGATGCGTATCCTGGGAAGATGCTGCACCTTGTGCTTCCTGAAATTGATGTGGAAGGACACACACTTCCTGCCAGCCATGGTTCTGCTGGGTGGGTGCATGGTGCACCCTTACAATCCTGAGGACATTTATTTCCTATTATATCTTTCTAAACAAAAAAAGTTGATATTTTATTATAAGAATCTTATGTATTCTGTAAGAGACAGGGGAATGGGATATCTTGGTGGCCTCAGAGGCTAAGCTAGACCTGTAATACCAGGATGCCAGGGGACCTGGTGGCTAGATTCAGAGGGGCAGTGGTGAAAGAAGAGGAGATGGCAAAGGGAGATTCTGGGAAGTCAAGGGTATTATCAAGGGTGCGTGGGAAGAGGAAGCTGTTAGGGTTGGATATCAGGCTGAGCACCTTGGTGAATGAGGAGGGACAGAAACAAAGACTCACGGAGTGCCCCGTATGTGCCAAGCTCTGCTCAGACATTCCCTCATTTCATCTTGACAACTACACCAACAGGAACTTTATTCTTCCTATTCTATTTAGTTATTTATTTGCTTTTTTGTTTTAAGAGACAGGGTCTTGTTCTGTCACCCAGGCTGAAGTGCAGTAGTGCAATTTTAGCTCAGTGCAGCCTCGAACTCCTGGGCTTAAGCGATCCTCCTGCCTCAGCCTCCCAAGCAGCTAGGGAACCACCATGCCTGGCTCACTTTTAATTTTTTTTTTAGAGTTAGGGTCTTGCTATGCCAGCTCCTGGCCCCGAGTGATCCTCCTGCTTCAGTCTCCCAAAGCACTGGGGTTACAGGTATGAGCCGCCACGCCTGGCCTGTTCCCATTTTAAAATGAAGAAAGTGGAGGTTCTGGTTAAGCCAGCAACCCAAAGATATAAGGCAGGGTCAAGATTCAGGATTTGAATCCAGGCCTGCTGAGCCCTCCGAGATGCTGGGAGGGAATATGTCTCTCCAAGGTCATTCTCCCAGGGCCCAACCTCCACCATCACACCCTCCTCCCACCTGGCCCACTGGGGCCTCCCAGCCCCAACCTCTGGCTTTCTTCCCCTTCCAAGCTCGGCTGTCTGCCCTCTAATTAGATTCCCCTGGAAATAAGAGTGCATTGTACAGTTCTGCTAAAGGCAAACTGATTTTACCATTTCTTTTCTTTACTCCTCTTTAATAACTCACAATGTCTCAAGGAGGTTTCACTTAGGGCCTGCACAGTGGAAAATTATTCTGTCTCTCATGCACTCATTTTTCTGTAGAGGAAAATTGAAAACTGGATTCCTCGTCCATCACTGGCCCCCTCTCTTTGCCTACCTTGTGCCCAGAATATTCTAGTCCTCTCCCGAATTGCCTTCTAGGCCCCTCTCTACCTCGAAAGCAAGTCCTGCTGCCTTCCTGCCCCACAGCTTGGAAAGGCTGGCAGGCACACTGAGCTAGGGAACAGCGAGGGGTCTTTCAGAAGTTTAGCGAGGAGGGAGGGAGCGAGGGGGTATGGGGTGCTGGGAGCCAAGCGGCTTGCCTGGCTTTGAGATGTGTTTGCCTCCAGAGAACTGGACTGACTCCAGCACTTTTGAGGCAGGAGTTGGGTGAGTTCTGAGCCTTTATTGGTCCCATCGGGTTCCCGTTAAGTGTCAGAGAGTAAATTATAAACAAATGGGTCCAATTTCCATTTCTAAAGGCGTCTCCAGCCCTGCCTTCGCGCTCTACATGTAACAGTACCTCCTCTTAAGTGGTGCCTGATGGGACAAGGAGCCAGGTGGAGGGACCCACACCGGCCCGGGCTGTCGTCTCTATGGCCTGCAGTCCTTGCCGCCTGGCTGGCACCCTCTGGTCAGGCCCTGAAGAGAGGCCAGCAAAGTTTCCGGTGTGACGGATGGACAGATAGACTGATGGACAGATGCCTGGGGCTGCAGGTCTGGGCCCTGAGTCAACAGGTTTCATGAATTAGGGGTTAAGAGCTCAGGCCTGAGGTAAAGCAAGAGTGGAGGGGTGCTTAGTGGAGAACTAGGCCTGGGCTAGGGCTGGTGGGGCCACAGCTGAGGAGGTGTGAGGGGCACAGGCAGGTTCCCTGGGCCTGGGCACTCAGGACTTTGGGAACAGAATGTCTTTGGTACCCTGGGTAGGGCAAACAAAAGCCACCTCCACCCTGCCCTGCAATGCTCCGCTCCTCAGTTGCTGCTCTCAAGATGTGGGTTGGAAACAGGAGACTCAGCCACACCCATGCAAATAATTGATTTTATAATAGTTGGGATCATTTGCTGGACACCAAGCTACAAGCACTCACTGTTGCATTTTAGCCTTGCCATGGCTCCATGAGGTAGGTACTATTTTATAGGCAGGGGGTCTAAGATGCAGAGAAATCCTCATCAGTGAAAATTTCAGCTCATAGAAAGCGCTTCCTATGTACCAGGAGGTATTAAGGGCCCTTTTCTTTTCTTTTCCTTTCTTTTTTTTTGAGACGGAGCCTCGCTCTGTCACGCAGACTGGAGTGCAGTGGCACGATCTTGGCTCATTGCAACCTCTGCCTCCTGGGTTCAAGTGAGTCTCCTGCCTCAGCCTCCCGAGTAGCTGGCCTACAGGTGCGTGCCACCATGCCCAGCTAATTTTTGTATTTTTAGTACAGATGGGGTTTCAACATGTTGGCCAGACTGGTCTCGAACTCCTGACCTCATGATCCTTCCGCCTCAGCCTCCCTGTTAAGGGCTTTTTGTGGATTAGCTCCTTTATCCATGACAACTATGTTGCAACCATTATCATTCCATTTGCAGATAAAGAAGCCAGAGCTCAGAGAGGCCAAGCTGCTGTCCACGTCTCAAAGCTTCTAAGCAGCAGACTATGGGATTGTACTGAGGTCTGGGGCAAGCACCAGCCTTCCCTTTTGGGACAGCTTTCCAGTACAGACTTTGTCTCCAAAGCCTGAGACATCCTTTCTGCATCAAAAGAGTCGGTTCAAGCTGGGAGCAACCTGAGAGACAACCTAGTCCCAACTGGTTATCTTCCGGATGCGAATACTGAGCCCAGAGAGGGAATGTGACTTGCTAGAGGTCACCCAGCAGTCAGTGAGAGAGCTGGGACTGGTTCTCAGACACCCTGGGGGTGTATCAGTAAGAGGTGAAGGGGTGGCCAACAGCATATCTCCTGAGGGTGCCACCCTACGGTCACTGTTTTTGCTAAATCCTGAGGCCACTGACTTGGGACACCGGCTCTGGAGTTCTAAAGAGGCTACGGATTCCTCGTCTGCTCCCCTGCTCTGTGGAACCAGAGGCTGCTGCCAGCAGAATGTGGCTTTAGAGACTGAGAACTAGGTTTGAATCCTGGTGCCCTTGGGCTGCTCACTCTGCCTCTCTGAGCCCCAGCATCTAGGAGGCAGGAGGATGCTCCAGCAAAACAAACACATCAGAAAGGAGAAGGAAAAGAGAGACCCCTGTCCCTTGGCCCCCGATCCCTCCCAAGGGTCCCCGAGGAAAACTGACACAGGTGCTTACTGCATCCTCCTGGGCCCTGACATGCTGCAGGAGGAAACTTGAGGAAGCCAGGCCTGGCCTGGGAAGAACTCATCTACAGCCAGGGCAGCTGAGTCACTGTTTGCCAAAAGTTACCTAAGACGTGTTCGAACAAGAACCAGCCAGGGTCCTGCTCCAGGGCTTCCAGACACACCCGCCTGCCTCAAGCCAGCACAAAGGCAGCCCTCCTCTTAGGAAAAGTGGTGCCAGTCCCAGGAATCATTCAGGCCCAGAGAAAAGTTTATGTGAATGCACGCAAAGTATCTGGTACCAGGTAGGTGCTGCAAAAATGGGAGCTGTTAATATTTTTGTTATGTCATTATTATTATTATTATTATTATTATTATTATTATTATTATTTTGAAACAGAGTCTCACTCTGATGCCCAGGCTGCAGTGCAGTGTCAAGATCTAGGCTCACTGCAGCCCCGACCTCCCAGGCTTAAGGCATCCTCCCACCTTAGCCTCCTGAGTAGCTGGGGCCACAAGTACATGCCACCATGCCCAGCTAATTTTGTTTAATGTTTTGTAAAGATGGAGTCTTACTATGTTGCTAGGGCTGGTCTCTAACTCCTAATCTCAAGCAGTTTGGCTGCCCTGGCCTTCCAAAGTGCTGGGATTACAGGTGTGAGTCACCACACCTGGCCATCATTATTTTTAACAAGCATTTACTGAGCACCTACTAGGTGCCAGGCACTGCTGTCTCACACTGGTTTCTCTTCTTGTCTGCCTTACAGCTCTGTGAGATGATCCTGACAGTGCCTGCTTTGTGTGGGCCAGGACGTTGAAATTCAGAGGGTGTGACTCAGGCACCTAATGTGGCTGGAATATCCACAGCTCTGACGCTGGGCCAGAAGTTCTCAGCCTGGGCTACTCCTTGGAATCGCTCAAGGAGCTTTAAAAAATACTGCTCTACCCTCTGTCCATTTTGATTTAATGGGGCTGTGGTGCACCTTGGGCACTAGGATTTGTAAAAGCTCCCTCATATGAATCTTGTGTGCAGCCAAGGCTGAGGACCTCTGCCCCTGGGCTCCTGGGTTTTGCTTGGAATTTTGCCATATTCTACTCGGTTCCAGAGGCAGCATGGTTAGGAGACTGGGATGTGGAGGAAGCATCTTTTGATAGCTCAGCTGGGAGGCATGTAGCTAATTCTTCAGAGAAAAGGGAGGATTGGGACCTGGGCAGAGGGCATGTGTCCCACTGGCCTTGGCTTGGCAAAGCTTGGACCTTCCTCAACTCCCAGTGCTGGTTAGACCGGCTTAGGGACAGGGATCCCACATAAGTAGACAGGTGGGCCAGAGTTCCTGGGTGTGGAGTGGGAAGGTCATTGACACCATCTCCCTGCCTCTACCACATTTGTAGAGTTTTTTCCAATGGTCCTCAAATTTCCAACCCCTCAACCCAGGATTCCATGACCTGTAGATAGTAACAGGTTTGTGTTTCCTTACGTCTAATCTCAATCCCTCCACCGCATCCTCCAGTATCTACGTTCTGTGATTTGTCCTCCTGGCGCTCCAATGTTTTACGAGAATCTGGCTTCATGGGGAAACATCCGCTTTTATGGGGCTGCTGCTCCAGGGTGTGTGCAGACCAAAGCTCCTTCCTTCCCTTCCTCCCTCCCTCCTTCCTTCCTTTCCTTCCTTCTTTCCTCCCTTCTTCCCTCCCTCCTTCCTTCCTTCTTCCCTCCCTCCTTCCTTCCTTCTTTCCTTCCCCTCCCTTCCTTCCTTCCTTCTTCTCCCTCCTTCCTCCTTCTTTCCTCCTTTCCCTCCCTCCTTCCTTCCTTCTTCCTTCCTTCTTCCCTCCCTCCCTTCCTTCCTTCCTTCCCTCCCTCCCTCCCTTCCTTCTTTCCTTCCTTCTTCCCTCCCTCCCTCCCTCCTTCCTTCCTTCTTCCCTCCCTCCCTTCCTTCCTTCTTTCCTCCTTCCTTTCTTCTGCCCTCCCTCCCTCCCTCCTCCTTCCTTCCTTCCTTCTTCCCTCCCTCCCTTCCTTCCTTCTTTCCTTCCTTCTTCCCTCCCTCCTCCCTCCTTCTTCCTTCTTCCCTCCCTCCTTCCTTCCTTCCTTCTTCCTTCCTTCTTCCCTCCCTCCCTCCTCCTTCTTCCTTCTTCTTCCCTCCCTCCTTCCTTCCTCTTCCTCCCTCCCTCCTTCCTTCCTTCTTCCTCCTTCTTCCTCCCTCCCTCCCTCCTTCCTTCCTTCCTTCCTTCTTCCCTCCCTCCCTCCCTTCCTTCCTTCTTCCCTCCCTCCCTCCCTCCTTCCTTCTCCCTCCCTCCCTTCCTTCCTTCCTTCTTCCCTCCCTCCCTTCCTTCCTTCCTTCTTTCCTTCCTTCTTCCCTTCCTCCCTCCCTTCCTTCCCTCCCTCCCTTCCTTCTTTCCTTCCTTCTTCCCTCCCTCCCTCCCTCCTTCCTTCCTTCCTTCCTCCTCCCTCCCTCCCTTTCCTTCTTTCCTTCCACTGTCTGAAGGATGCAGGCAAAACCCAACCACTGAACAAACTTCTCCCCATCTCTTCCCTTCTTGTAAAATTTTTCACTTGGCCTAGAACTTCTGAGGGGGCAATTATTATTTTCCCCAATTTTATAGATGAGGAAAGGCACAGAGAGGTAAAGCAGCTTATCTGACAGCACACACAGCTAGGGTCAGGACTTGAACTTGATTCCTCAACTCAGCTGGTGAGCAAGGGGGAAGCTGTCTTTTTTGATCTGCAGCAGGAGGGAATGAAATCAGACCGAAGGAAGAACTATCCAAACTTGGTAGCCCTTAGCTCTAGAACCAGCTGCTATGGAGAAGCTACAGAGCATCTCAGGGACCTTTCTCAATGACCCCAGAGGACCCCCGCTCCCTCAGCCTATCCTGGAGCCAAGGTCCCTGATGCCCCCACCACCAAGCAGTCTGAATTTTTTTCCCCCGGGTCAGTCGAAGAGGAAATTAAATCCTGCTTCCTTTTCTCTGAACTTGCCAAAAGTTTGTTTGCTCTGAGAATGCTGAGAGGCCTGTGAGGCCTTGGCTTCCTCAGTTTCAAATAGTTGACTTTCAAAGCCTGTCTCCAGGTAGAGCGCTGCCACACAGCACCTAGGTGAAGGGTTGAACCCCAGGGACTTTGCTGGGGAATGGGGTGGTGTCGGGGCTCTGTGATTGGCCAGATGCCTCCCTCAGTCACCCTCTGGGCCCCACCAACCCCTTCCTCCACCCCAAAGCCTTTGGCCATAATCACTGACTGGCATCACCTTTACTCAGATTGGGAACTAAGAGGATCAGGGCTGACCGCAGGCCCTCAGCATCCCTAAAAATGTTGCTGGGCAGCTATTAGGAAGACTGGGATATTTGCAGGTACGTTCATCTGTGCCGTCAGCCTTTCTGAGGCTTGTGACAGAGACTATGCCACCTCCTTCCCTGACAACTTCTTTGGAGAGCCTATGAGGTCCCCACAGGTCAGAGCAAGCTCAGGGCCTCCCCTAGACCACACCCAGGCCACTAAGTGCAAAGGTGTGGGGGACAGACCCAAGGTTTGGAGCTGGCCTTCAGCCCTGGTCTGCAGAGGTATTTTTTCCCATCTAAATTCAATGATGATTTTGAAACAGAATGAATTAGATGGACACAGCCTGGGGAAAGGAAGTGCAAATGAACCACCACCTTTCTTTTATTTTTATTGAGACGGGGTCTTATTTTATTGAGACGGGGCTATGCTGCCCAGACTGGTTTCAAACTCCTGGGCCCAAGTGATCCTCCTGCCTCAGCCTCCCGAAGTGCTAGGATTACAGGCTGAAGCCATGATGGCCAGCCTCTTTCGTTTTTCTACAGCAAAACTTCACCATTTCTGCAGCTGAAATGTCGCCCAAACTGGGCATGGTGGCTCACGCCTGTAATCCCAGCACTTTGGGAGGCTGAGGCAGGCAGATCACCAGAGGTCAGGGGTTTGAGACCAGCCTGGACAACATGGTGAAACTTCATTTCTACTGAAAATACAGAAAATCAGCCGGGCATGGTGGTACATGCCTGTAGCCCCAGCTACTGGGGAGGCTGAGGCAGGAGAAGCTCTTGAACATGGGAGGCAGAGTATGCAGTGAACCAAGATTATGCCACTGCACTCCAGCCTGGGCAACAAAGCAAGACTCTGTTTCAAAAAAAAATAATGCTGGGTGCGGTGGCTCACGCCTGTAATCCCAGCACTTTGGGAGGCCGAGGCAGGCGGATCACGAGGTCAAGAGATTAAGACCACCCTGGCCAACATGGTGAAACCCCATCTCTACTAAAAATACAAAAATTAGCTGAGCGTGGTGGCGTGTGCCTGTAGTCCCAGCTACTCGGGAAGCTGAGGCAGGAGAATTGCTTGAACCAGGGAGGTGGAGGTTGCAGTGCTGAGATTGTGCCACTGCACTCCAGCCTGGTGACAGAGTGAGACACTGTCTCAAAAAAAAAAAAAAAAAAGCAATGCCACCCGAGCCCGCTCATGCCGCATCTCTCTAGTTCCAGGCATAAGCCCGCCTCACTGCTCAGCTTCACAGGTTGGCTAGAGACCTGTGACGGTCATGTGCCATGGGTGTGTTGTTAAGGCCATTGAGGTTGAGAGCTGGGACACCCTCCACCCCTCTCACTAGACCCTGATTTAAGAAATAATAGTAAGCTACTAACCTTTACTGAGCACTTACTGTGTCCAGGCTCGCTGCTAAGCTGTGTGCACACATCACATCATCTAACCCTCTCGACCACCGTATAATGGAGCTCTAGATTGCACTTGAGGAGACTGAGGCACAAAGGGATGATGCCATCTTCCTAAGGACACACAGCAGAGTCTGGACTGGAGCTTGGGTCCAGCTGAGTCAAGATTAGCCACCACACTACACTGCCGGGTTTAGAATCACTGGAACCAAAGGGTAGTGTCTCCTGCTGGGCCCTGTCAAGAAGCACGTTCCCTGGAAAGGGAACACATGATCCTGTCTCTCTTCAGGATTTGGGGTTCGCCATGATATGCCCAGGAGGCCAGCATATGTCTACAGAAATGAGCATTACAACAGGGAGCTCCTAGCCTCCCCTCTTTCAGGGACTCACCTTCCTGATCTGTAAAATGGGGGGATAGGACTAGATGGTCCCAAGCTGCCCCTGCCTCACCCCAGATGTGACATTCCATCACTTACTGTGGGACTCTGAGCAATAGATGTCATCCTCTGAGCCTCTCGATTTCCTCATGTGGAAAATAGGGGTGACGAGGCTAGTTCATAGAGGGCTGTAGGGATCACAGCTTGGGACAAGCTTCATAAACATTCATGTTGTCCAAGTGCTGGCCAAATGAGAGGGCTGTGACAGCCTGGTAACTGGACTTTCGCGAAGCTGCCTCACCCTCCTCCCTCCCCTTCCCCAGGCATGGTGTTCCCTCTTCCAGGTCACCAGCTCCCGATTTGTTATGCCTCCCAGCCTCCCCGAGGTTTGGAAGACTTTCAACAGTTGGGAAGGAAAAACTCAGACGTGGCCATAGGCTGTCAGGGTCCAGGAAAGAGGTCACCACCGCCTCAGAGGCATGAGATCGTCTTTCCAGCAAAAGGGAATCGGTCCCAGCTTTGCCACTGATTAGCTGTGTGACCTTGGGCAAGTCACTTAACCTTCCTGGGGCCTCTGCCCCTCCATCTGTGAAAGTGAGAGGGTCAGACTGGATGCTTCCAGAGCTGACATCTGAGGAGTGTCTGTTGGAGAAGCTCTTTTCAGCTCCAGATCCCAATCTTGGTACAACAATCTAGGAGAGCTGTGAGTTTCAAGATCCTGGATTGGGAAAGTGAATTGCAGCCTTGGAATCCCACCTTATTAAGGCCAGTGGGTGGGGTGGGGGCTTTCTAAGCCCCCATTTCACCTCTGTGCTTTCTTGCTGGGAGGGAAAAGGGAAGACTGTGACACTAAGAAGCTCTCTGGCATGGGCTGGTAGCAGCTGGCCTGAACTTCAAGGCTTTGTTAAAGTCCTAACTGTTCCTGACCTGTGGGGAGATGTCAATACCACGTATCTTTCACCACAGGCTGTTACACTTCTTATCTGGAGTCTGTCTCTGCACTTAGGATAGGGCCAGTTCCTCCACCTACCCCAAATTATCCTAGAGGACTGATAGTCAGAAAACCCAAATTCAAATTCCAGTTCAGGCTGGATGTGGTGGCTCATGCCTGTAAGCCCAGCACTTTGGGAGGCAGAGACGAGTGGATCACTTGAGGCCAGGAGTTTGAGACCAGCCTGGTCAACATGGCGAAACCCCACCTCTATTGAAAATACAAAAATTAGCTGGACGTGGTGGCACATGGCTGTAATCCCGCTACTCGAGAGGCTGAGGCACAAGAATCATTTGAACATGGGAGGCAGAGGTTGCAGTGAGCTGAGATCATGCCACTGCACTCCAGCCTGGGGAACAGAGCAAGACTCTGTCTCAAAAACAAAATGAAACATGGGCGCCTGTAATCCTAGCACTTTGGGAGGTTGAGGTGGGTGGATCACGAGGTCAGGAGATCGAGACCATCCTGGTTAACACGGTGAAACTCCTGGGCGACAGAGTGAGGCTCAGTCTCGAGAAACAAAAACAAACAAACAAAAAACAAGAAACACAGAACAAAACAAAACAAACCCCACAAATTCCAGTTCAGCTGCTTTCTAGAAGGAGAACTGAAGAAATCATCCAGCTTCTCTGGCCCTTGGTCTTATCATCTATACAATGGGCAGTTATGGCTCTTCAGTTAACAGGTGAAAGTGATGAGCCCAAGGCTAGACATATCCATTCTGAGCTATCATCAGGTTGAAGGTGACTAAAACAATCGATAAAACCCATCACTGGCGAGGTGTCGAGAAGGAACCAGCCTCCGGAAAATGATGTCCTGGACACATTATTAACTGATTAAGTCCAGAACAGTGTCTGTTGCACAATCCCACTTTGTCAAAATAAACATATGTATAGATGTGCCCGTTTCTCTGTGGAGAAACATCTAGAAGATCAGACTTCCAAGTTATTCATCATATTTAACTCTGGAGAGTAGGAAGCAGAGGCTGACAAACTTTTTTACTTTCTATATTCTTTAAGTGTTTGAGGGTTTTTTTTTGTTTTGTTTTTTTCACAATAATATGTGTGTGATTCCTTCAATATAAAAAACTAATAGGCCAGGTATGGTGGCTCATGCCTATAATCCCATCACTTTGGGAGTCTGAGGCAGGTAGGTCAACTGAGGTCAGAAATTCGAGACCAGCCTGGCCAACATGGTGAAACCCCATCTGTACTAAAAATACAAAAAAAAAAAATAGCTGGGCATGATGGCGTGTGCCTGTAGTCCCAGCTACTCAGGAGGCTGAGGTAGGAGAATTGCTTGAACTTGGGAGGCAGAGGCTGTGGTGAGCCGAGATTGTGCCACTGCACTTCAGCCTGGGTGACAGAGTGAGACTCTGTCTCAAAACAAAAACAAAACAAAACAAACAAAAAACTAAAACTAATACGGTGTTTTTGAATTTGAGAAACCAACTTTCTTTTCTCTAATTCCAAGCAGAAGTCTGGTGTGGAGCTACAGGCTCTCTTACAGGATGCGAGAATGAGTGACTGAATGAATGAATGAACTAAAGAAGGAACAAAGGAGCAGCGCAAATTCCTGGACTGTGGAAAGGTCGACTCATGGAACCACACCAATGAGCATTACCCGGAGCATCCTCCAAGACTGCTGGGGCAGGGGTCGTCATCTTTAGGCCTGTTTTGAAGGCAACATCACCAAAGCTCAGAGAGCAGGAGTGGCTTTGGCCAAGGCCGGGTCACATAACTTCGGCAGCACTCACCCCAGGCTTTGGGAAACCAAAGCTCCCTTTCCTCCCAGGCCTGCAGGAGGAGCTGCCTTCTTGCCCCCCACCCCACTCCCCCCCAATCCCCGCAACACCCCAGCACCCACCCTACCCCCAGCGAAGCACCAACCCCAGAGCAGGTCTCTAGGACACTGGTGCAGGCAGAGACCAGGTTGTGCTCAGTCAGGGCCCCCAAAATAAACAAAGCCACTCTCTGAGGTCCAAGTGGCTGACTCCCACCCCCTCCCTGGAAATGGTCTTTGATTTCAGAACAGGCTGGAGTGTAAAACCAATAAAGCTTCCTGTGCCCATAAACAAACAGGCAGCCGGTTAACCTCCCCCTCCCGGCGCCCTCCGCCCACCCCCTGCCACTAGAAGGCGCGGGCAGAGGGCAGGGCTGTGCTCCATTGTCCCTGGGTAATTAATTGCCATAATAAGAAGCCGCACTAAGCTTCAAAGGCCAGGCCCAGTTGGCCGAGGGAGCCCCAGCTCTTGTGTGCTGCAGCCAGAAAGTCAGCATGGGCTCCAGGCCCACACTCTGAGCACCTACTGTGTGCCAGGCTCCAGGTGTGGCTTTGTCCGACGCTGTGAGGTGGGTGTCGTTAGCCCTATTTTACAGATGAGAAGACTGAGGTTCATGGAGGTCATTTCTCATCTGCAGTTACAGGGCAGGGCAAAGGGCTGAGTTAGGGTGCAGGCTTCCAGATAGTCCTGGAGCAAGCTCTGGGAAAGGCCCTTTCTATCCTCTCAGCCTCTGCATGCCCATCAAGGAGCTGGAGGAGGATTAAAGTCTAATCCAAGGGATGTGGATACACCAAAGGCAGGTTTGGGGTGGGAGATCTCTATCAGAAAATTTCTGCAAAGATGCACAGGAAATGTGAGTCTGAAAAAATAAAGACGAATTCATTTCCACCTCATGGACCCCAAAGCCAGACTCTCCCACAGCCCCTGTGCCCCCTACTCCCCATGGCACCCCTTACGCTGAAGGGAAGGATATACGTTTGCCTGTATACCCCAAGCAAGGGGGCCTCTGAGGGCAGGGACGGGCCCACGTTGTTCTGTTTCAGCCAAGCTCTGGGTATTTATTTCTCAACAGAGATTTACCGATCGTCTAACAACCACGTGTCAACTGTCTAATCCTCCATCCTCTGGCCCCCTCCCCATTCTGTGCCCCCTGCTCTAGCACACGTTTGCTTTTTCACTTTCCCCTCTAGCACCCTGAAGCCCTCACACTCACTATTTACTTCAGCTTTACAAAACTCCTACGAGCAAAGTAGCTTTTGCTCCATTTTACAGCCAAGAAAACCGAGGGTCAAGGGGAGGAAATAGCTCCTTATTTGCCCATTTCTCCCCTAACTCATCCTCCAGGTCCCCCACCCCTGTGAATCCTCTCCCCCTTCCCTTTAGCTACTGGCTCACAGGCCAGGACTGGGCCCCACCTCTGAGCCCCCTTCTGTTTTTTCGCTCAGGATTCCTGAGCCCAAGGAGCCAGGCTTGTTTATAGCCCTGCTGGCCCTGGTGCCTTGGTCCCAGCTCAGGTCAGCTCTCTGGGGCTAGTAGGGGCTTTTGAACGTGGTAAACACAGGTTACAGGGGTCAGGGGTCACAGCCCTTCCTTGGGGGAAGTTAGACTTGAATCATCCATGAAATAGTAATGCTCAACTTGGGGCGTGGAAGGGAGGCAGATTTCTTAAATTATGATGACTCCATGACAACCCTCCCTCCACCTCCCAGGCCTCACTCAGCCCACGCTTTGGTCTCCCTGGAAGGACTTGGCATCTGGATTTTCCGTTTTCCTCCCTCCTAATTCTGTCCTCAAGCAAGAAAATATAAGGTGTCTGGGGGAAGAGCAGAACAGAAAGGAAGAGAAGAATGTGGCATGTGTTGGAGGCCTGCTCTGTCCTGGGCAGAGTTGGGTTGGAGTGGTATCACCTCTCTTCCACAGGTGGGGGGATGACTTGGCCAAAACCTCCCAGCCAGCAAGTGGCAGAGCCAGGATTCGAACTTGAGTTGGTCTAAGTCAAAGAGCCAAGTTCCAAATGGGAGGTCCATTTGGCCCTATCCTAGTGGCCCCTTCCCTGATGGAGGCTCCAATTTGGGAGCGTTGATAAGGAGGACACCCCAGGCTCCAATTCCACCCACGAGCATGGACGAATTCCTACCTCCCACATCCATGCTTCCCCTCAACCACCCGACACAAGGAGCAGATGCCGAAGGGTAAGGCCCTCGAGTACATGGCCCGCTGGGCTTTTCCCAATTCTTTTCCAATCACTCTTCTCTTCCCACCCATTCCTTAACAAAGGTGGGAGGAGGTTCAGGCCACTCCATGTGACAGGTACCTGAGCCCCCATGGACCTACGAGACTGATCCTTACACCCCAGGGGGTAGGGTGAGCAAACATCCCAGTCTGTGTGGGACTGAGGGCTTTTCTGGAATGTGGGACCCTCAGTCAAACCAGGAAAGTCCCAGGCCAAATGGGACAGTTGCCTGCCTACCGGGACTCAGAGGCAGGGTTCCCACCTTTTAGGCAAGAGCAGTTTTCCCTCCACCTGGCTGCTTGCCTAAGGTCCTTTCCTTTCCACTCTGTTTCCCCAGGGGAAAAAACCACCAGGGAAGGTGAGTTCAAATGCCCTTCCTGGCCCTGCTAGCAGGGAAGCTCCTTAGAAGGTGAAGGTGAATGACCTGGGTGGAATTCTCTAAACCATGGTCATTAGGGACACTCCCTTCTCAGGCCCCCTCAGTAGCACCCAAATTAAGACAGATGTGGGATTGGGAGAGAGGGAGGAAGAGAAGTGGAAAGGAGGGGGAGGGGAAGGCTTGCCCTCAATCCTCAGTGGAGGCCTGGCTGTCCCCTCCCCTTTTCTGCTCAGGTGTCTCAGAGAAATTATCGAGTTAGGGAGCATTTATTGAGCACCTGTTCTGCATATGGCATTGCACTGGCACGAAATAGGTGAGCTCAAAGCAGAATAAAATGTAGTTGACTGGTCCTTGCTCTCAAAGAAGGTCCTAATCTGGCGCAGGAGCTGGAAACACAGAACAAAACTCACTAGGACAGTGAATCTGCAGTACACACACACACAGACACACATACGTCACACATGTGGTCATGTGCACACAGCCACATGCATGCACACAAATACATATGCACACACATATACATTCAGGCATGCACACATTACACATGCATGCACACACACACAACACACACACACATATGTGTATACACACACATACATGCATGCACACACACATATGCACACACACTCTCCAGCCCAAATGAAGGAAATTCTGGATGTGTGCATAACACTGGCTTGTTTGAGCAAGAGTTCCCTTAACACTGATAATGAGGAAAGGTTTCTCCCAAGGCAACTTCATGTTTATGAACTGTCAACCCCAACCAGCTCTCCTACAGCCTTGCCCAGCCACGTGTCTTTGGGGTCAGGCTTCTACCAACAAACCTTCCTTGCAGAACACATTTTCTCTGAGCTGCCTGAGCCATGGTCAGCCAGGGCAGAAGCCTGCTGTAGAACGGGGGCTAAGATTTGCTTTTGGCTTTAACCCCTGTCCCAAATGCAGCAGCTGAAAATCAGGGTGAGCCCCCCAAGAGTGGGACAGGCCTGGAGTTGCATCCGAGATGGTTCCCTCAGAAAGTTACTTCTCTCCTGCCTCATTTTCCCTTCCATCACCTGGGGGCCAATAACGTCTATCTTGATGTAAAAGTCTGCAGAGGTGATAGCACACCTGGGTCCCTAGTCCGGCCCCTGCTACGCAGTAAGTGTTCGGAAACGGGGTGATTATTATAAGCATGGACTGGAAGGAACAGAAGCTTCAGAACCCCCTTCTCTCGCTGTCTTCTGAAAATACCCACCCTGGAGTCCCTTGAAGACACAGCCAGGATGTGTTCAGTAACATATGGCTCCAGGACCTTTGTCGGGGGACGGGGAGGGCAGGAGCGGGGAGGGGCAGGTGGGGGCAGGGAAGAGGAGGAGGAAGGGTGTGTTTAAGAAAAAAGAAAAACCCACACAAAACCGACAGAATTCCAGCCGATTATTCCTCCCGCTGCAGATGTACATTAATGCAGAAGAAGTGGGGGACGGAGCTTTGGGCTGGAAAAAGAGAAACAGCTCGCAGTTCCTTTTAACAAGCCGTTGTCTGGCTTGATCTTGTCACTCTAAAGAGGGCCATTGAGAGGTATTCATGCGTCGGCCCTGGGGGGACAAAAGGGCCCAGTATATATACTGACTGCTCAGTCGCCTGCGGGCCCTGGGGCCTTTGTCTAACCTTCCCTTAATAAACTTTTGGGAAGAGTTCATCAATCCGCTTCAATAGCTGATGTTCTCATTTTCAGAGAGAGAAGAAAAATAGCAGAAGGCTGGCGTCTTTTTTTTTTTAGGGGGCATTCTCAATAAGAAGGGGAAGGGGAGAGAGAGAGAGCCTGCAGACACCCCGCTTTCAAGGGAAAAAGAACACACCACCACTACAGTTGCAGACCCTAAAAGGCAGCCCAGACAAAACCGCTATTCATCGGGCTCCTGAATTCTGCCTCCCTGTAAGTGTCCCTGGGCCTGGTGGAGCTGGGTCCTGCTGGCAGCCTGGAGGAGGCGGAGGAGACCAGGTCTCTAGCTCAGAGAGTGCGGGCTGAGAAGAGGAGCTTCTTGGGAGGAAAGTGTGACAGAAAGCAAGAGCAGCCAGGAACCCTTCCTCTGGCTTCTCTTTCTAGATCTGGGGTCATTTGGTCTCTTTGCCATCAGGCAGTTTTTAAAAACTGCAGGTGTTTTTTTCGCAGAAGGTGGAGGCGATGGGACCAGCTTTGTCTCCTCTAAGTACTTTTCTCCTCCACACGAGGCTTCTGCTTCTCAGATCATAGGGACCTCCACCCTAGGCTGGGGGTGGAGTTTCAACCCACAGCCCCTCTCCTAGCAGTCCATATCTGCCTCACTTTTGGATTACGTCACAGGAAGGTATAGCCTCCGATCACCCCCATGCTCTATGCCAAAGCAATGGGATCTCAACCTGTCCTCCTGATTCTGTGCTGCCTAGTAAGGTGGGGGGTACGGGTTGAATTGGGAGGGAAACAAAGAGAAAAGGACTTTGCTAATATTCCTAATATTCCTACAGCAACAGACACCACACTAGTTTTCATTCCGTAGGTGTTAACTCACTTCTTGCCATGATTCTATTTTTGTTTTATTTATTTATTTATTTTTTTGTCTTTTTTTTTTTTTTTTTCCTTTTTGTGGAGAACGGGGTCTCGCTGTATTACCCAGGCAGGTCTCGAACTCCTGGGCTCAAGCTATCCTCCCGCCTCTGCCTCCCTGAGAGCTGGGATTACAGGCGTGAGCCACCGCGCCCGGCTGTTTTATTTTTTGAGACAGGGTTTTGCTCTGTTGTCAAGACTGCAGTGCAGTGGTGTGATCATGGCTCACTGCAACCTCGACCTCCCAGGCTCAGGCAATCTTCCCTCCTGAGCCTCCCGAGTAGCTATGACCACAGGCGTGCCCCACCATGCCTGGCTAATTTTTTGACTTTTTTTGTAGAGAGAGGGTTCGTGTTGCCCAGGCTGCTCTCTAACTCCTGTGCTCACACAATCCTCCTGCCTCAGTGCCTCAGCCTCCCAAAGTGCTGGGATGACAGGCATGAGCCACCACATCTTGCCTCATTATCTTTTTTTTTTTTTTTTTTTTTTTTTGCATGCATTTTATTTTACTCATTTTACTTTGGGAAACTGAAACTCAGGGAAATGGTCCCTGATCTACAGCCTCACACAAGGACACTGAAATTCAAACTTGAATCTTTCCAAATCCAAATTTCAAAGTGCTAAATGAAGCTGCCTCTTACATTTTATTTATTTATTTGTTTGAGACAGTGTCACTCTGTCACCCAGGCTGCAGAGAAGTGGCAGTGTCTCAGCTCACTGCAACCTCTGCCCTCCCAGGTTCAAGCGATTCTCGTGCCTCAGTCTCCCTAATAGCTGGGATTACAGGTGCACAACACCTCACCTGGTTAACTTTTTTGTATTTTTAGTAGAGACAGGGTTACACCATGCTGTCCAGGCTGGTCTTGAACTCCTGACCTCAAGTGATTCACCCGCCTCGGCCTCCCCAAGTGCTGGGATTACAGGTGTGAGCCACTGCGCCTGGACTTGCCTCTTACATTTTTGATCATCAATCACAACAACAAGAATAATAGCTACCAGTCATTGTGCTAGCTACCAGTCAAATGTAGCAGGCATTGTTATAAGTGCTTTAGACGCATTATTTTCCCAACAGCCCAGTGAGATGGGTTCTTTATGGTAATACCCATATCACAGATTGGGTAAACTAACACACTGGCAAGGCTAAGGAGAGGCCTGCATTGGAGTGCCAGGAGGGTAAAGGCTGATTCCAGCTCAAGTCTGATGCTGCAAATCCCCACGCTGTTCTGCCTTTGGTAAAACACAGATGCAGGAAGGAAGGAAGTAGACGAACAAACCAAGGTGACTTCTGCCCCTGCCAAGCCTCGGAGATGGGTCTCCCAGGGCCTGGTTCAGCTTTGGAGCGTACACTCCCAGATACACACACACACACACACACACACACACACACACACACACACACACCCTCTCCAAGTCTCCCCAGTGGCTCTAGTTCAATGTTTTACAGGCCTAATGAGTGTTGACAAGTTTAATGAGTTTGTTTTAAAGAAGGGAGGGGGAACCTGGTCAAGTCGAGATTTCCGAGTCAAATGAATTAGCGGAGGCCGCCAGACTTCAGCTGACAGGCCTGGAAACCCTCCCACCGACTGCAGCCCTGAGCCACAGGCCCCGGCTCCCCTCAATGGGAGCTGGGCCCCATGCCAGACACTGGGGACTCTGGAGGGTCTCTGAGCAGCCCTCAGGTGCCTGGGTCCCAGCCGAAGCCCATCTCTTCATCCTGCAGCCCCCTCCCTGCCAGCCCATCCTGGTTGGCCTCCCTTCGGCTGGACTTTCCTCCCCCACTGAGTCCCCAATGAGAAATTTGATTCAAACCCAGTTTGGCACTTGTTTGCATATTGATTGCGTGGTAATTAAGTGGCTTCATCTATGGAGGGGACGTGCCACCTGCATTTCTAAGCTCTGTAGTCATGGGCTGGGACCGGCCGCAGCCCTTGTTTCTGACCGTGGAAACTGGAATCCAGGGAGACCAGCTTCTGGCCGCTAGGAAGGAGTCACATTGTCTTCATTGAAAATAACAGTCTTTATTTTTTGCAGTAATGAGATGAATTGGGAAGGAGTTTGTGCAAACCTGACTAGCTCCAGACAAAAGTAAGCAGAATTAAAATTAAACGATAACAATGATGCCCAAATTAAAGGAATGCAGATATGGTTCTGGCCCAAGAACTAATATCACAGTGGCATTGTAGGCACGTGCCAAGCAAGATTAGTTCTTCCTTTGATCGGCTCCTGCCTTGCCACCCTAGGGGTGATATGAGGCCCCAGGCCCAAAGCCTGAAAGGCCTGGATTCAAATGCCTCCTCTTGCCTCTTTCCTTAGCCCTGTGATCTCAGGCAAGTGACTTTACCTCACTGAGTCTCGGTTCCCTCATCTGTAAAATGGGATTAGTAAAACCTGTGATGTTCATAGGGATCTGCTAATTAAAGGAGCTGGGTCTGGCTCATGGTAAATCCTCCAGAATTCCAAGTTTGCTTTCCAGAGCTCCCTCCCAGCCGGACATGAGGATGCTCTGTTCATCTCTAATTATTACAGCCTGGCAAATTTGAACAAGCTACCTTGCAGCCCACCCGATGTTGTGGTTTTTTCCTCTGCTACCCTGGGTAGTTCTCAGATGGCATCTGCCACCTTGCCACTCACTGGGAAGAAGTAGGTGAGTGGAGATTTAGGAAGGAGGAAGGCATTGCACATGAGCACCAGGTTTGTTTTATGGTGTTGCATTTTGTCATCCATTCTGGAGAACAGTGTTGGAGCTGGGATTCCAGCCCCCGCCCTCACACTCTCCCACCTGTGATTATTTATCGCATATTTCCCCCTGGGAGGGGACACCCCCACTTCTTTAACTTTCCCCTAATCACTGTTCTAAGGCGGTGGACTTGCACTTGAGTGAAGTGTTCTTTCTAGGGAGAATTTCTTTACAGACTGTTTATCCTTCCAGCGGGGAGTGTGGAGCTGGCGGGTGTGGGGAGGGCTCACTCCACTCGAGCCAGAGCCAGCAGGCAGACTCTGTGAACTGCCTCTCTGGACCGGGCTGCTGTGCTCCTTGGGCAATGTCTTCACTTCCTAGGTCTTGCCACTGTTTAGGACTGCAGCCAGCTGCGGGCAGCGTTCATCTTTGGTGTATTGGTGTATTTGCAATCCCGAGAAAGAAAGGCCCTCCTGCGACAGGTCTGGGCTGGGGGCCCATGGAATGGGCAGGAGCTGAGATACCAGAACGGGAAAGGGGACACGCATGTGACCGCACACACGTCTGCCAGGCCCCGTGACCGACGCTGGCGTCGCTGCATGCTGGCATTTAAACCTTTTGTTGTCACTTAAACCTTTCCTGGGGAGCAGGGAAAAGAGGCTGGACTCTGAAGGCAGCTCTGGTTTCCCTTCCAGGCCTAGCCACTTCTCAGTTAGATGACTTCAAGCAGATGACTTGACCTCTCTAAGTCTTGGTTTCCTATCTGTAAAATGGGGGCAGATAACATTCAGAGAGATGAACAAACCCCCTAACCTGCGCCTGGACATGGTGGAATTGACAAAGTCACATGGTTCAGGTATCACTTGTTCTGCAGAAACACACCCAGATACATCCTTCCATCCATGTCATCAGCAGCTACACACCCATATCCATACAACCACAGACTCCTGAACACATTCTCCCTCAGACAGTACGCTCCATATCACAGAGACACAGCCATCAGCACACCGACAACCGAAAGCAACACTTCCCCCAAGTCTAACCACAAACCAACTCCACTTCCTTCCTAACTCCCCAAATTTGATCCACACTAACCATGTGTACACAGCACCGTTGCAACAACAACAATGACAATAACAACAACAATATACACACACAAGTGACAATTCTTAAGTCCTTAACCAGGACTGCAATGTTTATCTTGCAACGAATTTCCAAGGCTGACTGATTCCTCAATTCATAAACCCAAGTGCAAAACAAAATGCAGGCCAGGAAGCCCATTCATTTAAAAAAAAAAAAAAAAAAAAAAAAAAAAAAAAAAACAGCAAATCCTGATTCAATGAATCTTCCCTGAAGGATGAAACCCTTTCCCTGAAGGAGACAGAGAAGGCCATTCCCCAGGGACAAAGGACTCTGTGAGTTAGCTGAGGGTATTCCAAAGTCAATGCCTGCAAAAGCGCAGGTGTTGCAGCAGGAAGAGTTTGTTGTACTGGATTCAATTACTGGCTCTACACTTGTTGGCTGTGTGACTCCAAGCAACTGAGTAAACCTCTCTGAGCTGTGCTTTCATCTATAAAATTGGGAAAATAGATACCCATGGGGCATGGCTGGGGAGTTAAGGGAGGTGTATAGAGCACCTGGCACAGTTCCTGGCACGTAGCAAGAGATGGGCAGGTGGAGAGCACAGGTGTCCAGCAAGATGGCCCTGCCCATGTGGACCCAAAGAGCTGAGGCATCTCTCTGTGTGCCTCAATTTCTGTATCTACAAATGGATTTCTTAATTAATAATCTCTCCTTCGAGGTATTCTTGGGAGGATCTGATGAATTCATTAATGTAAAGCACTTAACGCATGCAGTCAGCTCTCAACTGGCCATTGTCCTAAGTAGTAGATATTTTCAATAAATGGCTACCTCTTTCCTGCCATCCAGGTTTCAGGTCAAATATTACCTCTTCTGGTGGCAGGTCTCCCTGATAGCCTGAGTATTAATAAACATCACTCCCTGTCAGTCCCTTTCCATCACAACTCTGCTTTATATTCTTCAAGCCTTTATCTACCTTCTGAAAACCTTTCCTTATTGGTGAACCTGCTCCTCGCCTATCTACCCCCAGTGTGTGAGCTCTGTGCAGCTGGGACCTTGCGCTATTGCCGGCTGTGCTCCTAGGAATAGTGCCTGGCACATAGTGGGTTCTCAATACATTTTGCTGTAGGAATAAAATGGTAGTCCTAACTCTACCTTCCTGGGGCAATGGGGGCGAGGGGTGGGAGGAGAAGAGGGCTGGTTGAGGTTAAGGGTGGAGGCAGCCAGTGGCCCTCCCTTTCCCTCCCACCTTCTACCAGCTATGCACACCCCCCCAACCCCACTTTGGAATGTGATTCCCAGGCTGTGGGCCCAGCCAGCCCAGCCTTTCCGCTGCTGCCCGGGATTCTCTTGCTGCCTCCTGCCAGGGGGCCGGTGAGCCTTGATGGGTTTACCTGGGTGTTAATCCCCCAACAATTCCCCCTGGCCTGACCTGAGAGCCAACTTCCATTCTTGTCCCGGGTCTAATTAAGTGCCTGAAATGCCACTTCCCCTTTCAAACCAGGCTGTTTTTCTCTGAGGCAGGCAGGTAAAGCCCAGCCTGCCTCTTTGAAGCAGTGGAGGCCGGAAGCCTCAGCAGGTGCATGAGGAGGCGGTGGGCGGGGGTGGGGGGGTGGGGAGGTGGAGAGAGAGCTGGGCAGTGGGGAGGCACTGTGAGGCCTGGAGGGAGGGTGCGGGGGAGGGAGGGATCTTTGAAAGAACAAACACCTGCAAATCTTCCAACTCAGGATGCTTAACCTTTGGGGGACCCTGAGCTCTGGAACACTTGGAATCTCTCTCCAGACACATACCCACCACTGATAAATTAATTCTGGGGATTCACAGTCACCCCTTGAAGCCTCTATTGTCCCCAAGTTAAGCTGATGTGACACCACTTTCCTCCAAATATATATCTGCATCTCAACAGATAGATGGATAGGTAGATCTAGATAGAGAGACAGATCTATATATCGCTGTATAAATCTAGACAGTTATATCCCAACTCAACAAAGCTGTTGCTAGGGATAGGGAAGGATCCTTAATTTTTATTTTATATACTTTTTTACGATGTGAAATTTTACAAGTACATATTACTTTTGTAATACGTCTTTCAAAAACCTATAAAAATATATGCATATACATTTTAGAACCACTGATGAAACAATGTGCTTTTGACTTAGGAAATTCTCAGCATATAGATCTTTAGGGATCATCTATTTCACACAAATCATTTTCAGGTCTTTTATCTCATTTTAAGCATGTACTTCCTATGCATCACATAGCCTTTCTGTGTTTTAATGCATTTGCTCCCATTGCCTGGATGAGAAAACTAAGGCTGAGAGAGGGGAAGCCACAGCTCAGGGGACATGGTAGGGGCAGCAATGGGGAGGAACCTGGGTCTTGCTGATTCCAAGTCCAGGGGGTCTTCCATGCACGGAAGCTGCCTATGGACACAAGGGCTCAGAGCCCAGAGCTGAGATGACAGTGAGTGTCTGGGAGACCATCTATGACACAGGCAGGAGTTGGGGGACAATGGGACAGACAGAGCAGAGGTCTTGCCCTGCCAGCCCCATTGTTCTCAGCATGGTATCCTGGCAGATGGGATCCTCTGGGGGCAGGTGACCATAACAAAACATGAGGGACCCAGCAACTTTGGAAGAATGTTCCCTTCATGGTGCCTGGCTTAATAGTTTGGGGACTGGGTCTCTCTTCTGACTCCTCTCTGTTTGCTATGCAACAGGTAACAAATCCCTTCCCCTCTCTGGGCTTCAGTTTCTCCATCTGTAAAAAAAAGGAGTTGCATGAGACCAGTGGCTCTTGCTGGGGAGGCCGTCAGAATGACTGGGACAGATTGCTCCAAAGCCACTGTGCTCAGATGTCCCAAATCAAGAAAGTACCCAGGTGTGCATGCCTTGCAAAAGTACCTGCGTGACTCTGGGGCACAGCCCTCTGCCCTCTGCCCTCCTGCTCCTTCCACCCCCCACAGACTGTACTGAATCCTTCCAGCACCATCCTAGGATGGCATTGCAACCCAACTGCTCCACCAGGCCCCAAAATGAAGCACAGAGTGTGTAACTGCTTTCTGGTCACACAGCAAGCCGGGCAGGGACTGAAGAGTCAGATGTCAGTGTCTCTTGACCAGCTCTGCCCTTCTTCCAAAGAGACCGCCCAGCCAGGAGAGAAAGTTCCCTAATCAGAGGAGTCGAAGAGGAGGATAATCATTTGTCACCAGATAAGCAGTTATCACCTTATCTCTGAAGACCAATAACCACAGCCCGAGGGCTCTGATTCCAGGAGTATACAGAGCTTCTTCCCCTCACCTTCCTCCAGAGTAGCCTTGGATGGAAAGTGGTCCTTGCTCTTCCCAGGACAAAGTCCCTGCCTCCCTGGAGTTTCCTCTATCCATAAGGAGCCAGGCTGTTTTTTCACTGCTCCCCCTCCACTGAACACATGCCCAGAGTATTACAGCTCAAAGGTTGGTCCCTGAGGCTGAGAATCCCGTCTCCATGGAACACAGTTTGAAAACCACTAGGCAGATCCTGCCTTGCCCATTGTTCAGACAAAAGGACCACGGGTCAGAGACACGAAGCAAAGCGATTCTTCCAGAATGACACAGCAGTTAGTACTCAGGCTAGGGCCTCTGCATGGGGCCATTTACATGAGGATCTGAATTCCAGCCCTAACCACAATCTGTGATTCTTTTCCCTCTGAGCTTCATTTTCCCTTGCTGTTGAAAAGGACTGTTCCCAGCATGGCAGACAGACCAACCCTTCAGCAGGCCAAGTTTGTGGCATCTAGCAGGGCTCAAGATCCCAGTAGGTGCTTATGGGTGCTGGGAGTGTGGGTGGTAGCGGGGTGGGGTGGAAGTGGCAATGGCTTGAACCACAGTCTCCCTTGGACCTGAGAATCTGGGGTTTTTGAAGAACGGGGGACGGGGCTAGGGGCTGCAATTGTCCAGATGGGGTAAGAAGAGGAGCTTCTTGCTGCCCTTCAGGCTTCTTAGGGCAGAGGTGTCAGAGTCCTGCAGAGCCTGTTAGAAGGGAACCCTCCTCCCCTTACTTCCTTGGGCTAATCAAATCTCTGTGCCTCAGTCTCCCCCTCTGTGAATTAGAACTTTAAGGCATGTGTCACATTAAACACAAAGGGTGATGAACTGCTGGGATGGGGAAAGGTCACATTTCCTGTGGTTGTCCTTATTCCATGCCTTCCTAATTCCTGGGAGCAAAGCTGCTGCCAGTTTGTTTTGCTCCTGTACCTGCGTGTAACTGCCAGCAGACCAGAGTGGCCTTTCCCTCCTTTGGCCTCCCTCACATCCCTCCCTCTGGACCTCAGCTTTTCCATCTGTAAAATGCCCAGATGACCTCTAAGGCCTGTTTGAGTCTGACTCCACCCTTTGTAATCTCAGCCTGCAGAGGAATTCCAAGTTCCCTTGAACTAACCTAGGAGCCAGTAACAGACTCAGTACCCCTGGGCATGAGTCAGGGGAGTCTGGGAATGGGCTGCTTTCCTCCTCTTCCATCTCCAGCTGGGGCAGCCCTCTCCTAACCATGTCTCCTTGCATCCTCTGCTCTCCAGCCCCTCTGTACCTCTCTGCTCCTTTCCCACAGCTCTGACCTCCTAGCTGGTATCTCCACACCTTCTGGCACATTCTCGGCTCGGTGAGTCCATCACTCCTCTACTGAAATATCCTTCATGGCTCCCCGCTGCCCTTGGAATAAGTCCTAACTCCTTAACTTAGCCTTTGATGAGTCTGAACCCCCAGTGGGGGGGTAGCCTCCTCAGCACATCCCGCACTATCTAGGGCTTGATAAATAGTAGTGGAATGGTTGGGCATGGTGGCTCATCACCATAATCCCAGCACTTGGGGAGGCCAAGGTGGGAGGATCACTTGAGTCCAAAAGTTCCAGACCAGCCTGGGCAACATGGCAAAATCCTGTTTCTACAAAAAGATACAAAAACTAGCCAGGCATGGTGGTGCGTACCTGTAGTCCCAGCTACTCGGGAGGCAGAAGTGGGAGAATCGCTTGAGCCTGGGAGGTTGAGGCTACACTGAGCAGTGCTCATACCACTGCATTCCAGCCTGGGTGACAGAGCAAGACCCAGTCTCAAAAAAAATAAAATAAAATAAAAAGAAAGAAAGAAAAAGAAAAAGACAAAAATAAAGTAGTAGAGTGAATAGATGAAGAGTGACGTTGCCTTCAAAGAACTTCCAAATCATTGGAGTAAGGACCTGTTTCTGGGAGATGGCTGGGGGTGGGGAAAACAGCTCTGGTTGGGGAGGGGAGGTGACTGGGGGCCAGTCAGGTAGAAGCCTGTGTCACATACCCTCACTTGCCTCCTTTATACCTGGAGGATGTTTTCACCATCTCCTCAAACCAGAGCACTCACCCCCACCTCCCTACCCTGTCAGTCAAGGCTGCCTAGCCTCTGCCTGTGGGGACAGAAGCCATCCGGGAGGGAAGTCCCTCCACACACAGAACAGTGTCTATTGGGCTCCAGGAACTGGCTCTGTGTGTTTCTACCTTCTTCTCTTGACCTTCTGCTGAATGAGGAGCTGCCCACAGAGCAGGCCTATGTCTCCTGTATAGAACTGTAGACCAGGAGGGATACTATTTATTTGCACTTGGCTGAGCATCTGCCCCCACCCCACCTGTGCCCACATTTGGTGATCACTTATGGATTCACAGCCTGTTTCTTCCAAGGCCCCTATTTCTCTAGTCATAGGTGAGTGATTGAAAGAAGCCCTGGAGGAAACAAGGAGGCAGAAGAGGATGGGGGAGTGATATTTCTCCAGCCTCTCAGTTTACCCTGTACTTTATGTAATTATAGCACTTACACTTCCTAGCCTACTTTGAGGTTGTGTCCATGAACCCATTTTGCAGAAGAGGACATCAAGGCTCTCCGAATGCTTCACTCAGTTACCCAGATCTTTCAGAATCCAGGGTACTCATCTTTCTCCTAATCCTCTGCCTCCTTCCCCGCTCCCTGCTACCCCAATTCAGGAATCTCCTCTACAGCATCCTCCATAGCTGTGATCACAGATTTGCAGGCCGCCACAGTGGGGGTGACTTTTGGAGACCTCTGTACCCAGCTCCCTGGGGTCACAGAGGAGGAAGAGAGAGCCTGAGCCGCAGAGCCGCGTGCCTAAGCCATGTAGCACTTAGCGACAGACCGTCCAACGGCTGCAACTTTCTCCTTTCCTCCACCACCCCATCCCAAGTAAGCAACCCAGCCCAGGCGGCAGGGGCGGCGGGGCCCAGGTCCTCTGCCCCCCCTCCCCTCCGCTGGCCGGCGCGGGCAGCCGACCCAGCCAAGCTCAGCAGACGAGGCCCTGCACCAGGGCCCGGCTCCCCTCGCCCGGAGCTCGGTTTTGTTGTGGGTTTTGTGCGTCCTGTTTTGTTCCGTCACCCGCCCCTTCCCGCGCGGGCCGCCCCTCCCCCTCCAGCCCTCCCCCCATCCTACCTCCGGGATCCCCCGCCCAAGGCCCCAGCCCTCCCCCGCCCCCCATCCCCGGGCTTCCAGCGTGCCCGCTCTTGACTTCATCCACTAAGTCAATAGCCCGGGCGCGGGCGGGCCGCTCCCCCTGCGCCGCGCCGCCCCGCGCCGCCCCCCGGTTTTCTTCTCGGGATAATGGGGGCTCTTTGTGGCCTAATCAGCCTCCTGAGGGGCCGGGAGGCCGGGAGCGCTTCCCCCGCGGCCGTCGGTGGAAATGAAAGCAGGATTAGGCCGGGGCCTCGGCCCACACCATAGTAAAGCGCCACCAGGCATTCGCCCCTTCAAAGCCCCTTTCGGGGGTTTGGTTACTTTATTTCTAAAGTTGTTTGTATTTCTAAAGTGGCCATTGAGGCGCGAGCGGGGACTGCGCCGAGAGGGCGGCGGGGAGGGGGCGGCCCGGGGAGGAGGACAAACTCCTGGCGCCTCCCACCCTTTCCCCGCCTGCACCCGCTGACCAGTTTCCAAACCGCTTTCCCGGCCCTAATTTCCTGCTGCCTGGGGAGACCAGGAGCGGCTCTTAGCCTCACTAATCAGAGAGGGAAACTGAGGCTCAGGCACCGCCGAAACGGAAAAGACCGGGTCTTTGGGAAGGAGGGTCGACGCAAAGGGGGCCATTTCCAGCAGTTACCTCCTGTAACAGGCAGCTCTGGGCGAACCTCTCTGTGTCCCCTCTATGGGCCACCAAGCCACCAGAGAAAAAGTCCCAACCAGAACTCAATTTGAAGAGAGAAGGAGGTTCAGCCCCATTTATTAAAGGAAGTTCCAAGGCCTCTTTTCTTAGGGCTCATTCCGAGGACCTCTAACAAATCCCAGAGATGTTGGGATTCTTCAGTCTTTCAGAATCTTCCCCCATCGAAAAGGTGGGAGGGGTGGGCACTTTGAATTTTGGCATTTGCAGGCAGCGGGAGGCAGGAGAATGGAAGATGGGGTACATGCCCCCAAATTGGACTTTCTTTTTCTACAGTATTTTTAGACCCTCGGAAGGGTGAATTCAAACTCAAGAAGTCCAGGCGGGAAGGAGAGCTGCAGGGTGAGGGAACGCGAGGAGTCTGGAAAGCACCTTGCCAGGTGGCCTAGAGACCAGCTTCCTGAGTTAGGTCTGTGGTTACAAGTAAGTGCGGGAGAGGGAGGCGCTTCTGCAGGTTTCCACTGAGAACAAGAGGTTCCAGAAGCTTCCTTAGGACTCCTCCTGACTCCTTCCAACTCCCAAGTCTGCAGCCCAGGTAAAGCCAGAGCAGACTTTAAGACAAGTTTTCAGGAAACCAGGAGGCTTGATCCGGACCCACAATCTCCCTGTAAATGTGTACAGAACACACAGCACAAACACACACACACACACCTCACAAAACTTCTGAATGTTGCTCTCTTTCCCCCTTCTCCAGTCACCTAAAGACCTAGGTCTGAATTGGAGCCTGGAGCCGTAGCTGTCCCTCTCCACCTGTCGCCCTCGCTGAGGCTTAGGACTGTAGAAAACCCATCGCCCGCTGCCCACTCACCCACTTGGGTGAGGTTCTGGAGGGTCTGGGTCCCATGGAAAGGACCCAGAAAAGTTGAGGGTGGAGTTTTCCGAGCTACTTATCGCGTCCGCCACCCCACCCCTTTTTCTGTCCGGCCCGGGGGCCTCTTTGACCTTCGGTCTTTTCGTGGTGTCAGACAAAGAGTGCAGTGAAGGCAAGAGGCTCCTTAGTCCAGCCGCTCCTCCCTCCGCCTCTCCCTCCAACCCGTGGCGAAGCAAGGCCCAGTCCCCCGACGCGGGCCACTCCAGAGGTCAGCTTGGGGGCTGCCTGCCAAATTCTGCCCCAGCCCCACAAACACACTCTGCTGTCGTGCACGTGTGCGCGCACACACACAAACCATGCACAAACATCCAGACACAAGACGGCCTTGCAAAGAGGGAAGCCCACAAAGATATCCAGGTAAACACACAACAAATACATCCACGATACACATCTGTTTATTTGTGGGCTTATTTTCTGTCTGCACAGCCTGGCTCAGAACTCCACGAGGGCAGGGACCTTCTTGAGGTCACAAAACACAACGCCTGGCACCTAGTAGGTGCTCAACAAAATTTTTGCAGAATGAATGAAGACATTCACACACATACACTCCAGAGGAAAATTTCTCTTTTGGGTGGTATAGGTAAAAGGGGAGCATAGCACACGTGCTTATATCAGCATATAAACGCTTCCCAAAGGACCCTCCCAGTAACCAGGTGGGGTGGGGGAGAAACTCCTCTCTGTTTTGGAGAGGGGAGGAAGTAGCAAGGGCCAGACCAAGGGCAGGGTCTCGGTGCTCCTTCTCCCCATCTCCTCATTTTAAGCTTCCTGATCCCGGAATCAGAAGCTCCCTGGAGAATACTGGAGTCATCAGGAAGCACGCAGATGTAAGGTTCAGAATGGGGTGTGGCCTCTAGAAACCCCAAAGACCCCTTTATACCAGACGAAAAATTATGCCTGTATGAAAGTACGTAAGTATGTAAACGTCAAAGTTTTAAAATTATTTTTCGGTTTTAGCCTATTCTTAAAGGGATCCAGGATCCCCTAAAAGGGTAACAACATTTGTCTTAGCTAATTCTCTTTTTTCATGGAAGGAAACTGAGGCCCAAAGTGGTTGAGTGGGTTGTCTAGGGTGATATCGCTAGTGAGTTGCGGGCGGGATGGACACTAGAACCTCGACCACGATGCACTTTGCCCCTCTCAGATTGCTCCAGCCTCGCACACCTGGGTTCGGATGGAGAGCAAAGCGGCCGGAGGAAGGGATGGAACACAGCCGCCGGGGGCCGGTGGGTGCGACCTGGACCCAGAGTTGCACTGAGCCTTCAGCTCGCCCTGGGTTCCCTCCACCTTACTCGCCCTCCAGTCCTCAGCGTTCACAGCCTGGGAGCGGGGAAAGTGGCCAGAGCGCCATCCCTTTCCGAAGCCGACAACTTAGAAGGGGCGGCAGCTAAATTGGAAGGCGGCGAGCTTCACTCTCTGGGCAGTGAAGCCCGGGCCGTCCTGTTAATTTAGCGACACTCTGAATGCAGTTCCTGGCCTCCCCCTCACTCCACATCCCAACACCGCCAGGCACGCGGGCTGGCCCCTGCCCAGCGCCCCGGGTTGGAGCACGGAACCCGGGCCCCCACCTCCGGGTCGGCCTGCCTCCCGCCCCGCCAGCCCAGCTCGCTCGCCTCTAATTAAGCGGCAGGATCTCAGCGAGCCGCCGGGACGTGCTGTAATATGATGAACTGCCTTTGTACCGATGTCACCGAAAGCGTTTCTCATAAGGGGAAGTCGCGAAGGATCAAAAGGACGGCCGAGGCTCGCCCGCCTCCCGCCTTCCCCTCGCCGCTGCCCGGCTTTGCGCGCTCGCCCTCTCCGCCAATGCTCTCCCGCGGGCTCTGTCTGTCTCTAGGTTCCGCTGGCTCTCCTGATCCGCCCGTCCCAGGGCCAGCCTCTCGGTGACTCTGCATCTCTTTGTCTTTCTTCCTGCTGCTCTGCGCCTCCCTCGGCCCCTCCGCATTTTTCAGCGTCCTCAAACTGTACGCAAGATTCTCTTCTGCTGCGCTCAGCCTTTCTCACTCTGAATTTTCTAGCTCTCTCCTCCTCTGTGGCTCTCTGTCTCCGCTGCCTCTCCCCACCCCTCCCGTGGTCTCCACCGGAGCTCAGGCCCAGCGCACCTCCAGGACCAGGGCGACCAAGCCATGGAAAGGTCCATTCGCTGACCCTCAGATTAGGGAAATCGGCCAATTCCCTGGCAGCCGACACGCAGAGCCCCGCGGCGGCCCCAGTGCTCCTCACAATCCACCCTCGCTCAGGTCGGCTGCCAAACCGGGGCCTGGCACGCGTGCCCAAGGCGCCCTGTAATGCCCTCGGGGCCTCTTCGGAGCTGGACTTGGGGCACACGCAATTTCCCCTCACCCCTCCCGAGGCTGCAGGGACCCGCAGAGGCTTTTCCTCTCCCAGGGGTTGAAGTTCCAAGTGCAGCCGACCCCCTCTCTTCGCATCCCCTTACCCACACCCCTTCCTTTGGCCCCCGCCTCCCCTTTGCCCTCGACCCCATCTCTTCCTCCTCCAGGCCCCTCCCCTTCTCATGCTCGTAGTTCCCCCTGCGCTCTTCTGGACTCCTTCCCTGCCTCACCTCTCCCCCACCCCACTTCGTTTGAAGTTTTGGAGAGATCTATCTACTAATGGCGAAGTTTCCCCCTTAGGTCACCGTTCTGCCTTGATTCGATTTGGGAACGCGAGTTCCCTCCCTCCCTCCCCCTGTCCGACCCCAGCCGGGGCCAATCGCTCCAGAGCAGGTCAGAAAGCGCTGACCCCATTTCCACCTTTTCCTCTTTCAGGCAGAGTTGGGGGAAGGGGAAAAGAAGACGGAAAGCCCCGGACAGCAAAAACTGAGGGGGGCATACCAGTCTTCCAAGCGCCTCTTACCCTCATCCTGAGTTTCCTAATTACCCCTTTAGTCTGCAATGGAAGGGAGAGAAGAGATATTTTTTCTGGAATTTCTGGAATGTGCCCCCCCTCCTTAGTCATAGCCTTCAAGGCCCCACAGCCTCTGGAGAAGCTTTGTTTGGGGGGTCTCTCCTCTGTGCAGAAACCCTTCCCTCAACGAGGCACTGTCTTTTCAGGGCTGTGAGTTCTGTCTGGTCTTAGACTCTGAGCTTCCAGGGCCAGAGCCAGGACCTTGTACATTGCATGTTTATGTCCTTAGGCGCTCTTGCCCAACAGTACAGAATGAAGCCTCATCAACTTTGTTGATGATGATAGAATGATGGCAAATAGAAACTCCGAAGAGGTAACCTGGAAGGAAATATCATTTGCTCAGCCCTCTTTTCCTGTATAAAAATGTTTTTATATAATATTATTTATATATAATGTAATGTGTGGACAACTATCATTTTCAGAAAGACGTTCTTAAAAAAAAAAAAAGCCCAAATAATCACCTTACTGCTTTAAGGCTACTGTTATATGTGCTTTTAAATCCCTCCATGTAAATTCCACTGAAAATTTGGAAAGCTGTGAAAGGGGAGGGGGCCGCGGGAGTTGGGGGGGGGAGGTTAATCCGGGTTTAACGCTGCGATGCAGTCTTAGGACCAGGGTTAGCCTGATTGCGTTATCTCTTCCCAACATTTGAGACGCCCATATTTTACCCAGCCAAATAGCTCCGAGAGCAGCGCAGATGGCTGCCGTGGTCGCGCCTCAGGAAAATGTGTTATTAATATCTAAATAACTTCCCAATACTGTCTAGTAAATCTCCCCTCCACCATTCCAAATGATGAATTCGTTTGAAGTCTTCCCCCAGCCTCATCTTTTCAATGTCTCTCTCTTCTCTCTTCTTCTTAGCCAGGCTTATTTCAAACTGGTAAATATCTAATTCCTTTAACCGCTGCCTCGTGCACACTAGCCTTTTAGGTACAAACGCCTTGAAACAGCCGATGTGTGGCGGTGCGTGCCCCGAGGGGAACACAAAACCCGCACGCCCTCGCAGCGGGGGACCCCACCCGGTTTAGACGTGCCTGCGTTCCAAGACCGGCTGAGCGCGGGAATCTCACTCAATCCGGGAACCGAGCCTCTTTTCTTGCGCGCCCTGGGGAGCCCCTCTTGGCTCCCCACGGAGTCCCAAAGGCACCCCCAACACTCAGCTCTTCCGCAGCTCCCAGTCCCCTCCCTTCCACGCCTTCCCAGACCTCCGACGGCTTCCCCTGCTCTCTGGGGCGGATAATTGCCCTCCGCTCGCCTGTTCTCCCTTGTTTAAAGTTTGTTTTCTAAATGTCTTCTATTAGATTATGCTCGTTCATTCCCCCTCCAACCTTATCTCCTTCTGTCTCTTCTCTCCTTGCCCGTCACACTCGATTTAGGCACGAGTTTATCTAGCAAACAGTTTGCAGACTTTGTTTATTTACCGCGGGTTCTGGGGCTGCGAGCGCGCGAGCGCCAGTGTTTGCCTTTGTAATAGTTATCTCCTCATTGTTGTTCCTCGTTAGTCTCTGCTCCCGCCTCCCCCCCCTCTTCTTCGGTTGGGGGGATGGAGGGAAGAAAAGGGGAGCCTTGTCAGCCCAGTGTGGGCTCGGCCCCTCGCCGGGAGCCCCCTCCGCCGGGACGTTCCCAGCTCCGCACTCCCCTCTCAGCTCGCCCCATCCCCCCCAGCTCCCGGCCTGGCGCGCCCCTCCCGCGCCCCCTCCCTCTCTCCCTCTGGTCGCACTGGATATCCACCGCCGAGCGCTGCCTAAAGCCGGGAATTGCCTGACACCCTCCCGTCTTCCTCCGAGCCCCCATTATGCGAAGCTGATCCCACTCTGAACAGCTTCAAATCCCGCCTGGACTCTGTTTGATTAGATTGCCAACCCGGGGTAATCCTTTGATTTGGTGGAGTGTCAATTACCTTTCTCTAAACACACATTTACAGAGGAGGGAACTTGTTGGTTTAAATCAATGCAGATTGTTTCGTGATAAATGGACTATCCTCCTCCCCTCCCTCGCCCCCTCTTCCAAGGCTCCTGTCCCTCTCCGCCCCCGCCCCTTCCTGGTTCTCGAAGATCCCGTAAACAATGTCCCTTCCAGGTGTGAAGCCGAAAAAATGGTGTGGGCTGAGGGGAGCCGTGCCCCCCTTCCCCTATTCACTGGCTCCCCCGGAGCCTAATTAAATTTGGCAGGTCCTTGTACACACAATCAAAACAGCTTCCTCCAGTGTAGCAAACGACCGAAAACCGCATTAGCAGCTATCGCTGCTGCCAAATTAAATTGTTTCCCACCTCCTTTTACAAGTGTCTAAAACCCACACTCCGGGCTCTCCCCTCCTTTCCGATCCTTCCCCGTCATTTCCCACTCCACACCTGTAAGTTTGCTGCCTTAAAAATAAATAAAGGAAAAATGCAAAGAGAAACAAATCTGCCTCACACGCCCCCCTCACCAACCCTCCCCCCATCTCAGATGGTCTTTCACACCCAGGAAGTCTACAAATTCTCCAGCTGGACTTGGACACTCCCAGGGATCCCCCCCCCCCCCCCAGAAAAATGCTGCCTCCACTACTACTGCTTCTTTTTTCTCACATTGTAACTTTTTCCTATATTTCATATTAATTGTAACCTCATTGGCCTTTCCATCCTGGAGAACAAAGTGGAGCCCCTGGTCCGATCCAGTCAGTTTTGGCTTCAGCTGGTGCACTGTCAGATGCACGCGGCTTTGGTGTTCCTGCTGTTTGTCACTGCTGTTATTGTTGTTTATATTATTGCTTATTTCTTCACACTCACTACCTCAGCTCCCACTGAGGAATGGTTTGACCCATTGCAAACCCCTATCAAATTCCCCAAAAGAATCTCTCTGAGCTCAGATTCTGTGAAAAATCTTTTCCTTTCTCTTCTCTCCTCAAATCCCCTCCCTGTTGGGTCCCTGGTCTGTCTATCCCCTGATCCTCAGAGAAAGGGGTGAAGAGGAGGGAGTCTAAGTGCATGGGAGCAAGGAACTGTCCACTTCCCTCTCCAGGTGAGCCGAGTTTGGCTGGGGCAAGCACCTATCGGCAGAGGTCTGAGAATACTCACAACCAACAATCCTAATAACTCAGTCTTAACAAGGATAAGAGAAAAAAAAAAATACGAACAGCCTCATGAATATCAGCCCAAGGGGAGCAGGAGTGAGCTGTTCAGAGATGAAAGTGCACAGAAATAAAAGCTCAATTTAATCTGCTTTAAAACCCTTCAACTTAACGTTTGTGCTTCAAACTCTGAGAGTGAGAACTGATTGCGGATAAATAGTTTCTTACCATGCCTGGAAGCTATTACACCCCTCTCCAACACAGTTTCCTATTCAGCAGTCCCAGTTTTCATTACCAGCTCTAATAAGTCTTAACATTATTAAATGCCAAGCGGACGATAGGAAAAAACGGACTCAGGGAGGGATCTCTCTTTAGTGCTTAAAGAGGAGAGCTCTTAAACCCCTTCTTTGGCGGCTCCCTGCCATGAGAGGGGCAACTCCCCCAGAGAAAGCATTTTTCAAGAGCAAGAAGCCAAAATAAAGGTGTGTGTGTGCACAACATCCCCTGCTCTGGCCATGGGGCATCTCAGCCTCTCCCTACCTGAATGACTCAGATGGAGATTGGAAGGTCTTTTCACCTTTAACTTGGCCACAAAACTGACGTCTGGGGCCTGGGAGAGAGATGAGGGGTTCACAGGGGTGCCTGCTGACTGACTCAGGAACTCAAATAGGAAACGGACACAATTTGTTCACAGATGGATAGATGGCTGTCTCTCATCTGTACCATCACATTGCCCATTCACACCCATCTACATGCTCCCTGCACACCTATGCTGAATTCCACTTGCACAGATATATGGCCTACAGCATTCAGATCCAAAGGCCCATGGGTAAACAGTCACACCAAAAGATGTTTGCGCTTACACAGCCATTCAGTGCACAATCACTGCACCCAGCACACCCACCGTCACGCAAAAACTGCGGGACTTTCTGGACACCAGGCTCACTGCATCAGATCATTTCATTTCTTCAGCTGCTCTAGACTCAGCACCTGTGTCCTCAGCCTCCTGCGTCTGGCACAGGTTCCTCTTTAAACCCTTGGAGACGTGGTGCTTCCTGCTGCAGGGAAAACCTCTGTCCAGCAAAGTGGTTTGTTAGCTGGTGTGGTGAGCCCAGGCCAGCACGGAAAGCCCCCGCATTTCCTGAAATCAGAGGAATCCTCCACACCGCACGATCTTTCCATCCTCTTCCTTTCCTTCCCTTCCCTTCTTTCTCAGAGGAAATTTACCTATTTGTGCTTCCTCGCAGATTGAACTAAGTATACTCCCTGCGTGCAAACACATTTAAAGTCTCTCCAAGGAAAACCAAACCTCCTCTGCTTCTCCCTGGGATAACTCTCAGAAGAGTTGTCTGTTGTGCAGGAAAGATTATTTGTCCAGGAAAGATTATACAAGTTCTATGCCTCCCCTGCACAGCCTACAAAAAGTCTATCTAGTCTCCTTCCAGTGGAAACTGAAATAAAGATTGGGTCCCCTGGCAGGTGTCCCAGGGCTCTGGGCTGACTGGCCTAACGAAGGACCGCTTGACAGTGCAGGGCTGCCTCCCGCCGCAGACCCGAGGCCCCTCGGCAGGCCTGGCACAGCGGGGCGCCCGGCACAACTCACTCCCTTTCTTCCCTCGCCCTTTTGTCCGGGACGGGACTGCGGCATCACTAGGGGCCCTGTGTGTCAATAGCCCGCCCCTTCCCTTCACCCTAGGCAGCTCTGGCACAGGGCTGTCCGGTCCCCTATCCTTCCTCCTCGAACCACGCCTGTGGGGGCTGGGCCTAGATGGGAGTTGTCTTAGTAAGCCCGCTTTGTCTGTGAAGTTCATCTTCAAGGTTGGGAGGGTCTTCTGAGAACTGGAGAGAGACCTGGGCTGGGAGTGCTTGGGTCGTGAGGAGAGGGGTGCTAGGAGAAACCTCTGGAGGGAAACTGGAACAACACAGGCTCTTTGCAAGCTCTCAGGTTCCAGGGCACTGGCCACTTTTTCCAAAGCAATCAGTCTGCGGTTTCCCATGGCCACCGTCTTTCCGATTCCCTCGGCCTGCCGCCTCCCCGAGTGTGTGTTTGGGGCCTTTTCTTTTAACTGTCAGTCTTTGTGACTCTGGGTCTTCCATTTCTGTTTCTGTTCCATCTCCCTGTCACCCCTTAACGTGCACTTACCGAGTCTCAAAGAGACTTAGGGGAACTACGAGGGCAATTAGGAAGGGGAGAGGGTAATGAGGAAGAACTTTCCCTTCTTTCTCTCCAAACTTCCTCCCGTCAAGAGACAAAAGCACAATCCCCTTTCCCGGGCTTGCGGGCGCTTGAAAATTAAACGCCTCCCTTAGCTGATCCTGAGAAAAAGCATGGCGCAGGGCTCAGTCTCCAGCCTGCCCGCGGAAGCCGTGCTAAGAATGGGGAGAGGGTGTGTGGACCCTGAGTATCTTCCCCCACAGCGATCCTCCGACCCTGGGCATCTGGGAACTTGGCCTCCACTCCCAGCCCCGCCGGCGCACGCCACAGAGGAAGGCACCCTCTGTCCCACAGTCCGCCCTGTCAACGCCGGGCTGAGTCAGACCGCGGCCCCAGCTAATTTTTATTGATTGCAGCGGTCAGTCAACTGTCAGGCGGGGTTTCAAGGGACCGTTTAGAGAGCGTGTGCGGGTCTGGTTAACAAATTCATTTAGGGAGCCGCGGGCCGGCTCCTCCTTCCTCGTTCCCCCCTTCCTGCCCCCCGCCCCCCGCCCCCTTGCCCAAGTTTCCTATAAATAATTGATGGACGCCGAGAGTAGCAGCCAAAACGCCAGCGCGAGAGGACGCACTCCCCGCAGTACTCGGGTAGACTAGGCGCACGGCCCCGCAGCCAGACTCTCCCGGGACTCACAGGCCATCCGCGCCCGGCCTCCATAGCGCAAAGAAGGCGCGGGCTTCGCATCTAGCCTGCATCCGGGGTGCGCACCGAGGGGGCGCTGTCGGCAAAGCCTGAGCGGCTCCCAGCTGCCCCGCAGCCGGAGAGTTTCCCCGCTGGAGTTCTGGTCGCCTGCTCCGGCGGCGGGAGCGAACCACTGGCCCGCACACCCGACCATGGGAAAACCCGGGCTGGGGCCTCGCAGTCCCGGGAAGTTCCCTACCTTTGTCGCCCAGGATGCCGTCGATGCTGTGTTTGGCCTTCTTTTCGCCCTCGTCCTCCTTCTTGTCCGCTTCATCCTCCTCCTCTTTCTTCCCGAACTTGATTCTGAGCACGCGGCTAATCGAACTCACTAAACCTCAGAAATTCAAAGGCAAAAGAGCAAGTATAAGTTGTTGGAGCAGAGGATCGAGCGGTGGCCTGGGCCCCTGGGAGAAAGTCAGGAAGCCCCCTGCTTCCTTACAGATATCCATTCATCCCTCTTCCACACACAGGCATTTAGGCATTGACACGTACTCC
Source organism: Rhinopithecus roxellana (assembly GCF_007565055.1). NCBI lineage: Eukaryota > Metazoa > Chordata > Mammalia > Primates > Cercopithecidae > Rhinopithecus > Rhinopithecus roxellana. Next base: position 7,691,492 of record NC_044560.1, on the reverse strand, counting down.
ATAACCAGCACCCACTTGGAGAAGCCTGACTCACACCCCGTGCACTCACAGGGTAGTTAGACTGTGCATTCCTATGCAGATGCTTGCAAGCATTTGTGCCTTACACTAACACCTGCCTAGGTGCACTTCACCCACACCCCTGAGAGGTCCCAGGGCTTCCCTGGAGTCTCTCCAGCTCCTGCTGTCACTCCCACACTCAGGTGTGCATCCTGGTCTTGCATGCCTGAATGCACATGTACAAACACACACAGACGCACACCAGATCACTTTCTCTCTCACAGGCAGTATGGTTTGGGACCTCCACATTTAGGACTCAAATGGCTGGTGTTGGCGACAGAGCAGAAATAATAGTTCCGAGATGGTGGTCCAGGGAAGCCCATGGGCATCCACTCTCCTAGGACAGATCCATCTATTAAAGCCGTTTTCTCTGAGAAAGCCTCCAGGGGGATTCTCTTATCATTCAACTTTCTAGGTTAACTCTTTGCCCCTTTCTTCCTTCCTTCCTTCCTTCCTTCCTTCCTTCCTCTCTTCTTTCTCTCTCCTCTTTCTTTTTTTTCTTTCCCTATTCCTTCTTTCCATCTTATTCCATTCTGTTATGATTTACTCCTATGCCTTAACTCTCTGCTTTCTGTACTCCTTTCCTCCCAACTTCTCAGTAAGTTCCCAGTCAACCATCATCTCCCCTCCCCTCTCTCCCACCTCCAGCCCTCCACATTGGAGCCCTGGCCACACTCTGGGCCAGCTCTGCCGGCTCAGCTGCCTTCTCACCTGAGGGCACAGTGCTTCGGTCACAGTGCCCGTCCTTCAGCAGCCTGTCCCGGATCTCCCAGCTGAACATGCCCGGGTTTTCCCTCTTGTACTCCTCAATCTTTTTCTCCACATCCGGAGTCGCCACCTGCTTCAGAAGTGGAGGTGGGAGAGTAGGAGTGGAAAGATGGGATGGGGGGAGGGAAATACTTTTAATATCACCTCTTAAGAGCCCTAGACCAGGCTGGTGGTTCTGGTTACCGTGTGTCCTCCCCATCCCCCAAGAGATTGGCTTTATCCTTTCAAGAAACCGGTTCCTGGCTCCCAGGAAGGCAGCTGGGGGTCTGCTGGTGTGTGTGTGTGTGAGTGGGTGGGGGTGAGACAGGGATAGGCAATAAAAAACTCTACTTAGGACCCCCAGGGTCCCCGTCATTATCTCAGGAAAGACTGAGAGAAGATGTCTTCTGGTCTTGGAAGGTGATGGGGGTTGAGGCAAATGTGGGGACAGTCCAGGAATGGCTCATTGGCCTCAAGGTCTTGGACAAGCTAGACCTTACTTAGCTCCATCTCTGAGAAATTCAAATAATAGGAAAACAATGGGAGGATACCTGGGAGTAGGAGACACTCTCCAGCTGTACTTTCCTACAGCCTGGTGCCACCGGATGACACGAGGTAGTAAGAGGGGCCACAACCAGGACCCCCGGACCATGGGAAGCCAGCTGCCAGCCTCTGTGGCAAAGACACTCACTCTGGGCTTGCTGCCGCCGATGGCCCCAGGCCGGATGGACCCGGTCTCTTGGTAGCGGCAGAGAATCTTGGAGACGCAGCCGTGGGAGACACGCAGCTGTCGGGAGATGACACAGGGCCGGATGCCATGGTGGGCCATCTCCACTATCTTGTGGCGGATGTGGTTAGGCAGGGGTCGTCCGTTGATGAAGACCCCTCCCAGCTGATTGACCCGGCCTTGGCCAAGCGGGGTGGACACTGGAGAAGGGAGGGGAGATGCAGAATAAGAGAGGCGCAGGGTGAGGATGGAGAGCAGACACTGAGTTCATTCCCTGACTCCAGTTTTGTTCGTTTGAGCCCCAAGACCTCAGACAGCGATCCTGGTGGTCCTCACATTGGGGCTTTGGTAGGGAGGTGGTTTGAGAAACAACTGTCATAAATCTAGGAAATCTCCTGCAGAGATGGATAGAGGAGTCACGGCTGCAAGAATCTCCCCAGATGCTGTGACCCCCAACTCCTGCCACACTACCAGGGATGAGGACACACCTGGGGGATTCGAATGCTGCTCAGAAGGGGAGGGAGAGAGACGGAGGTGAGACAGCAGAGCCACCAGGCTGGTAAAGCCTTAGAGATCTTGGGACTAATGACTCTCTGTCCCTCAGGCCGAAGCTTGGGATGCAGGCCTGCCTGCATCTTGGAGAGGCCAATAACGGGTGTGATGTGGCTCATCTGGTCAGTTCTACACTCCTGGTAGTCATGAATGATCCAGTTTGTCGGGGGCTAGAAAGGGCTGACTGATTACTACACTCACAGCTCTGGCTAGAGCAGTGGAACTGTCCCAGGGAACAGCTGAGGCACAGCCGAGGGACTGGTGACATATGCTGTTGGCTGCTGCCTCCAAGGGCACCTGGTTGTCCCTTGGGTGACTCCTCTTGCTTCTAACCACCCTCGAAGTCCTAGTTTCGTTTTGGGACCATTTTAGGACACCACTGCCCCAAAGCCCCTAAATGAAACAGTACACTTGGCCTCACAAATCCATGAACCCGTGCCTGCAGGCTCTGCGAGGCTGGTAGGCAGATGGGACACAGTCCCCAGGTGGGGGTGACTTTGGGAACCGGGAAGACAGGCATCCCTGGTGTGTGCTGGGGAGGGGAGAACGCCCTGCTCGCCTTAATGCGAAGTCTACACAATTTCCTCACAGAAGGTTGGGGGGACACCCAGCGCACTAATCCGGCCTCGATCCCCCCAATTTGGGGACTCAGCGGCTGAGGAGATCTGGAAGATTAGAACGATTTCACAGCCGCAGGAGTGGAGGGAGCTGACTGTAATTGAAAGGGAGGAGGCGAGAAGAGGCTCCGCTGCTGGGCCGTTCCTACCGCCCCCTCCCTTGCTCTCCCGGTCCCCCCATCTCTTTTTGTAAAAGTCGGTGTCTGAAGCCACCCTCGGATTTAATCAGAAATCGTGCGTCGCAAAGTCAGAGTCACTCGGTCTCCGTGGCGGGATATGCCATTAGCGCTCAAGAGCTCTCGAGCGCCCAACTTTATATTCAAGAGCCTCTTTAGCGACCGGCACTCGGCTCTCCTCAGTATTCTGCGTCATGTTGGGCAAATATTGTTCTAATCCGCCGCGCATCCTCAGCCGCCTGTTTTACTTGCATTCGCTACAGGAGAGTGCCGCTGCAAATCCCCGGGTTTGCGCGCTCTCCCGCCTGCGTGGCTGCCGGCGCGCACTTGATCACGGAGCCGCTCTCTTCGCCTCTGTCTAATTCAGGGACCCGGCGCCGTCTCGCTGCCCAAGGGAGCTCCTACCGGATCGCAGGCTGCCAGCCCGCCCACCCCCTCCCTGCCTTCTCTCCCCTTCCTCACGCGCCAGGGACTCATACGATTACAAGAAGAGTAATTAAAAAAAAAAAAAAGTCGCACGTATTTCTAACGACTTCTCTGTGACACTCTAGGCTACCTACCCTCAGAAGCCAAATGATCCCTCAGTGACAGGTTGAGGCCTTCCATTACTTTAAAAAGAAAACAAAAACACAGGAGCGGGTCTCTCGGCTGTGCGCTCCCAGCCTTTTCTCCAGCCGGGACCGGTTCGCCGCCGCCCGTCCTCTCAGCTCTCCCCGGGCGGGCGCTGGATGTTTAGGAAGGAGGCTTCACAAAATCAGCTTTCCTCTGGTTTGGACATTGCCGTGCCCCTCTCGCGGTTGAGAAGTTCTCTAAACCTCGCCGTTTAGAGGTTCTCTCCCGGGAGATTTCCAGAGTGCGGAAGTCCAAGTAAAAAGTTTTAGGGGGAAAATCGTTACTAATTATTATTTCCAATTAGTTGGTTTCCAGGCGGAAAAGCAGGAGTGTTTGAGTGTGGCTTCGGAAGAAATAGATAGCCGTGGTAGTTGAGGCATATAAAGTATCACCCATGGTAGGTGGTTCGAAATAAAAAGGACTGGAAGACCAATCCCGGGGTGGAAAAAAAATAATTCAAGAGTAGAAAGCCGGCAGCCAGAGAGTCTGGAGAGCCGAGAAATTGTCAGGGAAGTGCCTGGAAACAGTGCAAAGAGCTGAAATTCACCAGGACCTGATATTTACTAGGAGTCCAAATCTACCAGAAGTTCAGCCCTGCGGGTAAAGGTCGGCAGCTCGCGACCTGCGAAGCGAAGGCCGCCGGTCAGTGAAACCCACGTAGAAGCGGACAAGTATGAGTCCCAGAAACTTCCTGGGTTCCGCGCCCGGACTGGGACCCAGAAGAGAACGGGATCCCTCTGCTACTGCCGGCGCCGCCACCGTCCCCTGGAGACCGCAGCCTCTCCAAGGAACCCGAGTTCCGGGCGGCGGAGTCGCGGCGAGGCCAGCCTGGGCGTTCTTACCTTCCAAAGGGAATCCCGTGCGGGGGTAGTTCTGCCCCGGAGCCGGCCGCATCATTCTCGGTACCGTGCCGGGAAGGGCCGCCATTCTTGCGCACGCCAGGGACGAATCCAAAGTCGGCAAAAATCGCTTCCCGTCCGCTCCCTTCACCCCTGCTGCGATCTCTTTCTTTCCGTCTTCTTCGTCTTCTTTTTTTTTTAACCTCTTCTCCCTCCCCTCCACACACACTCCCTACCCCCACCCCCCACCCCTGGCTGCAGTCAAACGCGTCCAGAAGCTGGGGAGGGGGGTGAGGTGGAGGCGGAGGTTGGGGGGAGGGAAGGTGGCGACGACAAGGAAGTTCAAACCAACAAACACTCCAACCCCAAGTCCGCCTCTGCCGGCTAGGCTCGGCCAGAAGTTGTGCGGGCTGATGCGCCTGGCAGAACCCGGAGACGAGGCCCGACGGCGGAGGGGGGCCTGGGGAACGCGGCCGGAATCGGGGCCGCCAGCCTCGGAGTGGCGAGCGCCGCGCTCTCGCGCTCTCGCGCTCTCGCGCCCGGGGCCAAAGTTTCCGAGCCCGGAGACTGCGGAGTGGATTTCGTTCTCGTATTTATTTATATATTTATTCTCTCGCTCTCGCTCCCTCCCTCTTCTCCACGCCTTCTTTCTCCAGACCACACTCGGTTCTCCCTCCACACCAGCTTTCACACCCCTAGTCCCCTAGGAGACCCGGGGACAGACGGAAGAAGGAGCCTCCTCGGGTTTCGGGGCTGGACGGAGGCGACAGGGGTGACGGGGTTGGGGAAAGAGAAATGGAAAAGCGAGGGGGCGCGAGTGATCAGATGGGTAAGTTGTGCAAAAGTGTTCACCGAAGTATGAGGAGGAGGAGGAGGAGGAGGAGGAGGAGAGGAGGAGGCAGTGAACGCGATCTGATAGGTTCGGACTTTTCTTTTATTCATGAGGAGGGAAGGGGGCCAGGGCACAAGGGAGCGGAGGACCAATAACGAAAAGAAATCGCCAACGAATATTTTTTTCCCTCTTTTCTAATCCCCGGCTCGACCTCGTTTTGGGGGAGAATTTGAACCGACGTGAAAACAGAGGGAGCCGATCCCGGCAAGTTGGGGGCTGGGGGAGAAGGGGAGGAGGCCAACTTTGTCCCAGTGCCTTCCTTTGATGAATGGTCCGGATCCGCCGAGTCCCCGGCCCCCAGGTCGCCCACGGTCGCTCTCGGAGTCCCGGCTCTGTGGGAATGTCTGCCTCCGGTCCGGCGCCTCTCTGGAGTCTGGTCTTTTCTCTGGCCTCCCGGGGCAGAGTCCGCCCTATTTCTCATCTTCTCCCTCGTCTTATATCCTCTGAAACTCCTCCAGTGAGGCTCCCCTGGAACCGGCCTAGGGTGACTTGAAGGGAGGAATTCTGACTTTTTCTGTGTAATGTCAGAGCCCCGGTGTCCGGTTCTTACTCTACTTTCCTGCCGCTCTGAGAAGCCCCCAGTAACCGTATCTGGTTCCGAGGCTTGGAAAAGTGGGTCTGCCAAGTGTTAGGGACAGGTCTCTTCCTCCCCTTCCAGCCCCGCCTCGTGCAGACATCTCCAGCCGCCGCCGTCCTCCTCAGGCCCCCAGGCCGGGCCCATAACTCCTTTCCAGCAGGTAGTTGGGTTTACAGAGAGTTGGTGCTGGTGTGAGGATCTGGGGATCCAAAGAGGTGGGAGAAGGGAGGGAGGGAGCTTGTCAAGACTTGGTACAACTCTGAGCTCCCTGCTGGTGGGTTTGTGGGGACGACCCAATTGAATGATCGGGAGTCAGGGTGGGGAGATCAGAGGTTCCTGAATTCTTCACTCTCTGAAGCCAGGGTGACCAGCAGCCTCAACCTCAGGACACCGAGTCCTGGGGGCGAAACGCCCTCCCAGCGGGGCAGGACGCCACAACTGCAGGCCTTTTGTCTCCCAGGGGAAAGAGCGTCTCCGGCCCCACGCTGGAGGCAAAATACAATAAAATGAACCCAGCCCTCAAACTCGCCCCCTGCCAGCCCTCTCTTGGCAGTGGGGTCAGCCTTGTCTTAGCCTGGGGGGCTCACTGCTGGCTGGCCCCAGGGTGTCCCCATCCCTCCCCTTTGCCTCACCTGTGACCTTTGCCCCTGTCAGTATGTGACAGATCTCCCTCCTCTCCCCACTCTCCTAGCACAAGGGGCTCATCAGGTTTTGGTGGGGCCTTCTGGGAATGGGGGCCTTGCTGAAAAACTTAAGTTCACACTGTCTCTAATTGAGAAAGGAGATGCCAAGTAACTTTAGAATTGGAAGGGGGACACTGGGGTACTTTGCGTGGCCCAAGTTATGGGGCCCTCTCCCAGGAGAGATTGGGAGATCAAGCTTTAAGCCCAGGGAAGATGGCAACCCCTTACATCACCAGCCTTGCTGGGGACCTGGCCTGCTTTGACCTCCATAGGTGAATATATATTCTCTATGTGTATATATACATATATTTGTATCATATACACTTATGCATACACACATATAACACACACACATACATATTAGGTGTATTGCATATTCATCCATTCATTCGTCACTAGTTGTCCTCTTTGCCTGGAAGGTTTGAAAGCACTTCTTCCCTGTATTTGTGGAATATGCCAGTGTGCTTGTGTGTGAATATAGGCCTGTGCCTGGATCTGTGTGTCAAGGTGTAGGTGGGTTTTGTGTGTAGGTCTGTTTGGGATCAGCTTGAGTAAATGTGTGTTTCTAAGTGAGGGTCCATGTCTGTATTTCTGCTTTGAGGTAACCTCCATGTTGCCTTGGTATGGCTCCAAGCGTGCATCAGGAATGTGTGAATGTGTGTTTAGGTTAATTCTCAGAGTGGGAAAAGACCTCCAGGGCGTGCCGAGGGTGGGAGGCTCCCTCTCTTCTGGCCAGTGCTCCTGTAGCATCTTGAGCCGAGTGGGGCGAATGCACAGCTGGACACCTCTGCTGCCAGGGACCCTCAGAACCTCAGGAGTCCTGCACTGGGGCTATCTCGCCCACAGCGTGGTCCTTCACCCTCCCCGCAAAAGACCTAACAGTGGCAGGTCCAGTAGCGACACAGACCCCCAGCGTTTCTGCAGCTCCAGGATTCCACGGGCCCCTGCAGGGGGAAGGGTTGAGGGGAGGGTTGTCTGTTGGAATGAGTGTGGCCGTTCTTGCCTGTTGGAGACCAATTTCACAAATGATTTTTGCAACAATTAAGGAGTGTGGCAGGGTGAAATGGCGATTTCACATCCAGCAGGGGAAAAGGGGGGTTCACCTGGGAACTGTGGCGGGGGGTGGGGGAGAACAGCGTCCCCTCCTCTCATTTCCCTTTGCTTAACCCCTTGTCTAGAAAAAGTCACCCCCATGCAGGCTTAATCAACTCCTAAGACCTCCAATTGCTGCTGTGAGGGAGGCTGTGAGGGGCTTCTGAGTGTGTGGGCTGGGCAGGACTTGTTCCAGAAAGTTTTCCTTTAGCCCTTGAACCCCTCTTTCTGTCCCTCTCTCTCCTCTCCCTCTTTCACCCTCTTTCTCTCTGTCTTTTTCTGTCTCTCTCTCTCGCACACAAACATTTTTCCTGTCTCTCTGTGTCCCTCAGTCTATCTTATGGTCTCCTCCATCTGTTTTGTTCTTTTGGTCTCTCTTTCTCTTTTCCTCCTTGCCTTTCTGGCTTCACCCCAGCGGTTTTCTCTGGGACTGTCTGTCTTGTCACCGCCTCTCCCATCTCCATGGTTTCCTGAGGTATGCATGGGCCTCCGTTGCTCTCTGGGCTGTAACTCAGACCTGCATCCCTGGGAAGATCCTTTGGTCCAGATGAGGTTGACTAAAGACCTTCGGGAAGTGATCCTCCTTCTCTGCTTGGTCTGGGGATGCATCTCCCGCCCAGTCCAGCCTGCTAATCCCCCAGGAAGCATTCCCATCTTAGTGTGGTTTGGTTTGGACGATTGTCTCCTATCTCTGGCTCACCCTGTCTGGTCTGAGATCCCTGCATTCCTCTTTTTCCCTTTTCTTAAGGGCAACAACAATGCTAATAGGAATTCTTCCCAAGTTTCCAAGTGGCATCTTCCAAACCCAGTTGAAATGGGAGAGAAATAAGTAGGCCCAAGGTACAGAAGCAAGACCCCAGCTTGAGTTCAGCTGGGGAAACTTGGCCTATTTCTGGCTGCTCCCTCCCAAGACATAGGCCACAAAGGGGCTCCCTCCTCCCTGCACCCAAGTGGCCAACAGCCTCTTCCCTCAGCCCAAGGGAGAGGATGCTTTTTATTTCAGACCCCTGTGTCATGAGCACTTTTGGAAAGCGATTACCCAATAAATATTCCTTTAAAGGGTGATAAATCCACCTTGAAAACCAGGGGTTTTGATTTCGTTGGGGGCCTTTTGCATTTTCAGAGGCTCTGGCTTGCTCCGCTCTGCTAGAGGAGGCCAAAGACATCAACAAATGGAATTATTCAGTCTTCAAATGTTTGATAATGACAGAGGAGGGGGTAGGGGTGGGGAGGGAAACGGAACATCCAGGAACAAAGGACTCTCGGGAGGCTCCTTCCAGGTTTCGGAGACTGGAATTCCTCAGCACTACATTTCCAAGAAGCACCGACCTTTTATTATTATGCTTTTCTTTTAAGAAGTGGGACTCTGGCCGGGCGCGGTGGCTCAAGCCTGTAATCCCAGCACTTTGGGAGGCCGAGACGGGCGGATCACGAGGTCAGGAGATCGAGTCCATCCTGGCTAACACGGTGAAACCCCGTCTCTACTAAAAAATACAAAAAAACTAGCCGGGCGAGGTGGCGGGCGCCTGTAGTCCCAGCTACGTGGGAGGCTGAGGCAGGAGAATGGCGTAAACCCGGGAGGCAGAGCTTGCAGTGAGCTGAGATCTGGCCACTGCACTCCAGCCTGGGCGAGAGAGCGAGACTCCGTCTCAAAAAAAGAAAGAAGTGGGACTCTTCTAGGGGTGACCTTGAAATAATCTGCCCAAACGTGAATAGGAACGAAAAGGAAACCAAGTTGAAATCTTGCTTGACATTTTCATTTTCCCCAGAAAAACGGAATAGTATGCATTGGATTCCAGTTCTCAAGAACTGAACAAGAACAACATCAGTAAAGATACAACAACGGTAATAATAACCAGGCTTCTCTCAGGTCTACTGCTAAGTGGGCTCTCGGGTGAGCCTCCTCCTTTCCTTCTTCCTGGTCTTCCTCCTTCCTCTCCTTCTCCTCCTCTTCCTTCGTCGTTTCTCTTCCTCTTCCTTCCCTTCCTCTTCTATTTTCTCTTTCTCCTCCCTTTTCTTCCTCTTCCTCCTCTTTTGCCTTCTCCTCCTCTTCACCTCTTTTTATTTTCTTTTTTCTGAGACAGGGGTCTCACTCTGTCCCCCAGGCTGAAGTGCAGTGGTGTGATCTTGTCTCACTGTAGCCTCCACCTTCCTGGTTCAAGCAATTCTCCCATCTCAGCCTCCTGAGTAGCTGGGATTACAGGGATTCACCATCAGGCCCAGCTAATTTTTGCATTTTTAGTAGAGATAGGGTTTCACCATGTTAACCAGGCTGGTTTCGAACTCCTGACCTCAGGTGATCCACCCCCATCAGCCTCCCAAAGTGCTGGGATTACAGACGTGGGGCATGGTGCCCGGCCCCTCTTCATCTCTTTTCCTTCTCTTCCTCTGTTCTCCTTCCTCCCCTCCTCTTCCTCCTCTTCTTCCTCTCCCTGCTTCTCCTTCCTCCATTCTTCCTTCTCCCTGTTTCTCATGTCTGCTCATTTTCTCCTTCTCTTCTTCTCCTTCCTCCTTTTCTCTTCCTCTTCTCCTCCTCTCTGCTTTCTTTTCCTCCATTTTTCCTTCTTCTCCCTTCATCTCTTTGTCAGGCTGGTCCTGGGAGCCTTTTACCTTTTGAGGTTCTGGAAATAAAGACAAGCGAGGCTGAAGCTTAGAAGGAGACCCAGGATGGGCCAAGGTGCTTCTCCTACTCCTCTTCCTTCTTCTCTCTGCACTTGCCTCTCCTACTAACGCTTTTCTACTGGCTTTCAGAGATGTGGTTAAAGCCATTTTTACAGAGTGGTCCCTGATATCTGTAAAAGCCTTTTCCTCTCTGCCCGTGCCTGGGAATCCGTCTTTCCTTTCCATTTCTGAAGTGGAAAAAGAACTTTCCCAGGAAGAAGAGAATGCCCCTCCTCCCCTGCCAGCCTGCCCCAGTCTGGTCCCAGTGGTTTAAAGGGAATGCATTGGGATGAAGGTGTATTGGGATACGTTCATATGAATATATGAGGCTGAGAGCAAGTGTGCGCCTATATAAGAGTATACAAGAGCCGGCCGGGCGCGGTGGCTCACGCCTGTAATCCCAGCACTTTGGGAGGCCGAGGTGGGCGGATCACAAGGTCAGGAGATCGAGATCATCCTGGCTAACACGGTGAAACCCCATCTCTACTAAAAATACAAAAAAATTAGCCGGGCGCGGTGGCGGGCGCCTGTAGTCCCAGCTACTCAGGAGGCTGAGGCAGGAGAATGGCGTGAACCCGGGAGGCGGAGCTTGCAGTGAGCCGAGATCGCGCCACTGCACTCCAGCCTGGGTGACAGAGCGAGACTCTGTCTCAAAAAAAAAAAAAAAAAAAAAAAAAAAAAAAAATATATATATATATATATATATATATATATATATACACACAAGAGCCTGTACACAAGAGAGTGTGAGTACGCCTACATATTTACTTACGTGCATGTGTGTACACACAAGTGCATATGCTCATGTAGAGATGTGAGGTAGGGCATGTGTAACAGGAATTTCTCTTTCTTAGCACCCTTTGGAAGCCTCGGGAGGAAAGCCTCCTCCCAAACTCCCAGTTGCCGGAACAAAAGACCAAGTGTCAGACGGTGCCGAGGTGCCTTCTCCAAGTTCAATTTGCACCAAGTCCAGCCTTAATGGGTTGTAGACGTTGCCCTTGGACAATTACCTTATCACAGCAGAGCATCTGTAGGACCTTCAAAGCACTTTCATTAAACAATCAAAGGGAAGTGGTGAGCCCAGTGAGCTGGCTGGCCTGGAGCTCCGGGCTGTGCACAAGTTCCAGGGAAGCCCACAAGCCCAGGCGAACTTTGCCTCCAGGCCCCCAGGCTTTCTCAGGGCTGAGGCAGGATGGAAATGAGGATGAAAAGATCAAACGCTGCCTGTATTCCACCTTAGATTGGCTTGTTGAGAAGAGGAAGCTGATGGAATTGAGTTTTCTTGCTTGCACGTCTCCTGCTTGGTTTGCAGGACTCCTGCTTCGTTTGCAGGACTCCTGCTTCCTTCTCTCCCTGGGGTGCTCCTTCCCCTATCATGGTTCAGTCCACGGGGAGGGGTCTTTCCTCTCCCACATGCAGGAGAAGCATACGGATGGACTTGGTAGAAGCTTATGGAAGCTCCACAAGGACAAGAGTACTTACTTGTTCTGTGTGTTCATCCCTGTATCCTATGTGCCATAATGGATGCTCAATAAACGTCATTGGGTGAATGAATGGATAAATGAATGATCCTAGTACATTGAACCTTGGCTTGCTCTCTGTGTGCTAAAGTTTCCTCACAGGTTAACTGGAGACTTGTCCCTTGGAGCACCACGAGGGTGCATGGCCATATATGCATGGTGAACAGTGCTCCAACAGAACTCAAAACATGGCCATCTGTACTGTCGGAAGGAGCATGGATGAGTTGGGTGAAAACGCCTAGTGTCATAGTTGGTCTACAGTTGGTTGGCACTCAATGCAAGCTGGCCTCCTTGTTTCCCACTTCCTTGATAGTTGGCCACTGGGATTTTTTTTTGTATTTATCTCTGCAATTCTGGGACAGAGCTCAGTGTCTGAAAGAACACAGATGGTGCACAGTAAAGAGCTGAATGATCTTGAAGTTGGATGCTTATGTTACTCTTTGACCTTGGGTACTCACGTTCACAATTAGAATTTTTGAACGCCCACTCTGTGCCACACAATTGACAGTGAGTCTGCTTAATCTCAAAGCTACCCCAAGTAGAAGATAGCAGCATCTCTATTTTACAGAGGAAGAAATAGACTCGGGGAGGCTCAGAGATGAGTCCAAGATCAAAGAGTTATCAGATAGTATGGAAGAGATTTTTCTTTCCTTTTCTTTCTTTTTTTTTTTTTTTAGATGGAGTTATGTTCTTGTTGCCCAGGCTAGAGTGCAATGGTGCAGTCTCGGCGCACTGCAACCTCTGCCTCCCGGGTTCAAGTGATTCTCCTGCCTCAGCCTCCCAAGTAGCTGTGATTACCGGCGTGAGCCACTGTGCCTGGCCGGGAAGAGATTTTTCACTTAGGCCTCCTAGATTTCAAAGCTCTTTCTTGCTTCTGTTCTTCTCTTGCAGCATCAGTTTCTCTTTTGTAAACCAGATGATCTTCAGCACTGAGCACAGAGACTGGTGTGTGGTGGGTGCTCAGAGGCGTTATTGAATGAATGAATGAATAAATAAATAAATGAAGCTGAAACATTCTGATGACTGTAAGATTTTAGATACTGCCTTGGGAGTCCTGGTGGGGGTGTGGGACTGTAGGATCAGAGAATGTTACTGCCAAGAGGGAGCCTTTGAGATGACCTTGCTCAAGGATTTTGCAGCTTAGAGAGCCTCACCTGCTTTCTGGGCATTCTGGGGAAGCCAGAGAGGCTTTTGCTGGGCCAGAAGGTGCTTACCCTGGGGAAGGAGGTGGCCAGTCTCGGGGTACTCAGGAGCCCCTGGCGGGTGCCCAGTCTTCATTGAAATGTATAGGTGGAAGTGAGAATGCACTGCATATTTGTCTAGGTGAATTAAAAGCACAATCCCCATTTCCCAGAGGGAGCAGTTGGTTCATATTTATACATTTAGTCTTACAGGTGTAAAATAGGTTTCCTTTATGCTTATATAATAATTTTTCATTTGAATTTCAAGGCTTTATTCCCTCCTTTGGATTCAAGTCTTCCATCTGAACCCGATTCTCTCCCATAGCCATTAATTCCTTCATCATAAAAATGAATTCCATCTAATTCTCTATAGTGGCAGTTAGAGCAGATCAAAAAGTACCTTTGCAAAGGGCTCCCCCCGCTTCTACCATTGTAGTTTCCAGCTTGCCTGAGTACCCACCCCCGTGCCAATGCTGAGTTTCAGAAACCAGGGCTTGGAGCAGAAAAACTTATTTCTCTTGCTCAGAAAGGGTTGTGTGCTTGCATGTGTGTGTGTGTGTGTGTGTGTGTGTGTGTGTGTGTGTCCATATGCACACGCTGGCACCCACAGATGCATTGTAGAAAATGCTCCTCAATTTCAGAAAGGTAGAACCACCACCACAATAATAATAATAATGGGCCAGGTGCAGTGGCTCACACCTGTAATCCCAGCACTTTGGGAGGCCAAGGCAGGTGGATCACTTGAGGTCAGAAGTTCTAGACCAGCCTGGCCGGGCACGGTGACTCACTCCTGTAATCCCAGCACTTTGACAGGCTGAGGCGAGTGGATCACCTGAGGTCGGGAGTTCAAGACCAGCCTGGCCAACATAGTGAAACCCCGTCTGTACTAAAAATAAAAAATTAGCTGGGCGTAGTGGCACGAGCCTGTAGTCCCAGCTACTCGGGAAGCTGAGGCAGGAGAATCTCTTGAAATCGGGAGGCGGAGGTTGCAGCGAGCTGAGATGGTGCCACTGCACCCCAGCTTAGGTGACAGAGTGAGACTTTGTCTCAAAAAAATAAATAAGTAAAATAAAAGAAGTTCTAGTCCAGCCTCGCCAACATGGTGAAACCCTGCCTCTAGTAAAAATACAAAAATGAGCCAGGTGTGATGCCACACACCTGTAATCCCAGCTACTTGGGAGGCTGAAGCATGAGAATCCCTTGAATCTGGGAGACAGAGGCTGCAGTGAGCAATGATCATGCCACTGCACTCCAGCCTGGGCAACAAGAATGAGACCCTGTCTTTAAAAAATAATAATCATAATGGTAACCCAGTACTCGCAATGAGCCGGACACTGTATTAGGCATGTTCCATTCATTATATTATTTAATCCTCATACAAGTCGGCATCCTTATATGACAGATGAGATAAGGGTCCCAAGATGTGAAATAAATTGCCCAGGGTTGCATAGCTAGGAGAAAGCAGGGCTTAAAATTTTAAATTTTAAGCTATTTATTTATTTTAATTAATGTTTACCATTAACTATTTAGGGCCACAGTCAACACCCTCGAGTACCCCTTTCCTGCCTCAGTCCCTTTCTTCTCTCCCCGGAAGGAAGCACAGTCACTAAGGTGGCATCTGTCGTTTCTCTACATTCTGTAGCAGCCTGGATAATGGCCCCTAGAAATATCAGGTCTTAATCCCTGGAACGTGTAACTGTTACCTTCAAATGAAAAAAGGTCTTTGCAGATGTGATGAAGTTACAGATCATGAGATGGGGAGATTATCCTGGATTTTCTTGGCGGCCCCTAAATGCAATCACAAGTGTCATTATAAGAAGGAAGAAAAGGGAGCTTTGACACAGATGGAACAGGAGACGGTAATGTGGCCATGGAGGCAGAGACTGGGTGATGTGGCCATAAGTCCAGGAATGCCGGCAGCCACTGGAAGCTGGAAGAAGCAAGAGAGGGATTCTTCGCAGCATCCGGAGAGAGCGCCCTCTGCTGACCTGACACCTTGATTTCAACCCCGTGATAGTAATTGAGGACTTCTGACCTCCGGACCGTAGGAGCGTAAGTTTCTGTTATTTTTAGTCACCAGGTTTGTAGGAATTTGTTACAGCAGCCACAGGAAACTAATGTACATGCTTTTATAATTTTTTTTTTGAGACAGGGTCTCTGTCGCCCAGGCTGGAGTGCAGTGGCACGCACACAGCTCACTGCAGCCACCATCTCCCAGGCTTAAGCGATCCTCCCTCCTCAGCCTCTCAAATCACTGGGACTACAGGCACACACCACCATACCTGGCTAATTTTTAAATTTTTTTTGTAGAGACGGGGTCTTGTTATGTTGCCCAGGCTGACTTTGAACTCCTGGGCTAAAGTAATCCTCCTGCTTTGGTCTTCAAATTGCTGGGATTACAAGCAAAAGCCACTGCTCCTGGCCCATGTTTTTTGCTACATATGTATATTAAAATAAACAGTTGTTACAGTTTATGTAACGGTATACTTTAGGCACCATTCTGAAGCTTGTCTTGCTCAACATCATGTTTTTGAGATTATCCTTAAGGACTCAGGTAATGTTGGTTTCAAAGAGAAAAAGAGTCTCATTTGCTGGGCAGATACAGTTGGATCCTGAAGGACATTGATTGGAGTTGCGTCTGCAGAATGGGATCTGCAGGGCAAATGCAGGGTTGGCTCTGGCTGCCATGTTCTTTTGTTTGTTTGTTTGTTTGAGATGGAGTCTCACTCTGTCGCCCAGGCCAGAGTACAATGGTGTAATCTTGGCTCATTACAACCTCCACTTCCCAGGTTCAAGTGATTCTCCTGCCTCAGCCTCCCAAGTAGCTGGGATTACAGGTGCCTGCCACCACACCCAGCTAACTTTTGTATTTTTAGTTGAGAAGGGGTTTCACCATGTTGGCCAGGCTGGTCTTGAACTCCTGACCTCAGGTGATCCGCACGCCTCGGACTCCCAAAATGCTACGATTACAGGCATGAGCCTTGGCACTTGGCCGCTAGCTGCCATGTTCTGAAAGGGTAGGGCCACACCTGCTCTGACTGCACCCCCAGGTACGGGGACTCAGGTGAACACAGGTTTGCCATGTGTCAGGAAGGCCGGGTTCATTAGGGAACCAGTTTCATGTGAACCCAGGGATTCTGTGTCTCTAAGACCTTGGAGAGTCAAGAGGTTTCAAGCCATGGAAGAGAAAGATACTCTAGCTGGGCACAGTGGCTCACACTTCTAATCCCAGCACTTTGGGAGTCTGAAGCAGGTAGATCACCTAAGTTCAGGAGTTCGAGACCAAACTGACTAGTATAGTGAAACCCTGTCTCTACTAAAAATACAAAAATTAGCTGGGCGTGGTGGCATTCACCTGTAGTCCCAGATACTTGGGAGGCTGAGACAGGCGAATTGCTTGGACCTGGGAGGCAAAGGTTGTAGTAAGCTGTGATCGTGCCACTGCATTCCAACCTGGTCCACAGAGCGAGATTCTGTCTCAAAAAAAAAAAAAAAAAAAAAACACTGTAAAGGAAAACTCAAATGGAGGTGAGAATGGAGAATGCATGTATGTGTATGTGTGTGCATCTGTGTATCAGTGCAAACTCCTTAAGGTTACAGACAGTCCTCTCTCCCACAGGACCTGGAAAACTGTGAATATCTGTTGAATAAATGAAAACAATTTGTGGGAATGGGAAGGGGGGTTGGCGATCCATTCTGTAAATATAAATATCTGACTATATATGACTGATACAAGTTGTAAGGTTGTAAGTGAATTAACGGCTATATTCCGAGAATTCATCTACGAAGGTGCCATTTGTACCTTTGTCAAAGGTAAGCTTTCATTTTACAGTTATGGAGTCTTCATGTCTATGTTTTTTTTTTAAAAACTTGGCTCTCGTCTTGATACTACATGGTATGGAGGCAAGCTGTTATTATCCCCAGATGATGGAAAACTGGGGACTAATATGGTGAAGGGGTTTTCTGGTGTCATAAAACAAACATGTGGCAAAGCCAGGGGTTAAGTCCGGTGAGTGAGGCTCAGGAAGAGGACACAGATTTTGAAATCTGACGAGCTAAATTTTAATCTTGGCTTCAACTCTCAGGAGCTGGCTTTCTTGGGGCAAGTTACTTAACCTCTCTGAACTTCCATTTCCTCTTTTAAGAAACGAGCACAGTGACACTTAGCTTGTGAGGATTGCTGCAGAGATAATGCATGTAGAGCAGCTGGCACTTAGCAGAGCTCAGTCAGGGGCATCTCTTATCTTTTATCCTCTATTGAATATTATTTTTCCTCTTGCAGTCCTAGGCTATAACCTGCATTCCACTGAAAATTATCCGGGAACTTTAGAGAAGCAAGCAGCCAAACCTGTTGGCTGGTATCAACTGTTATCACCAGGGGGCTTGAGTTATCCCTTTTTGGGGATCATTGGGGCGTGATGACCTATGACCTGTGACCTTATGAGGCAGCCAGCAGGGGTAGGAGCCCAGTGGATTTGGGGGTCGTCTTAGACTTCTGGAAAGACCTGATAGACCACTTTCCAATCTGGGGTTTTTCATTATGTAGGGGGCAGTAAATCAAAGAGACTGCCCCAGGCTGCAGACTTAAAAGGGCCCCAGGCTGGTGGAGCTGGGCAGGAAAGATGCTGAGGGGGAGGAGGCTATGGCTTCCCTGACTGGCATCTGAGGCAAACAAAGTAACACACAGGGGGAGAAAAAAACACTGAAAATAACATTAAGAGCAAATGGCAAACTAGATTAAAAGCTTTCAATGCCTCCGCTGCAAAGGGTTAATATCTTTGCTATATAAAGAGCACTTGCAAATCAATAAGGATGATGAACAATCTCTGGGCAAAGGACGTAGACAGGCACTTTATGAAAGACATACTCGAGGGCTGGTAGTATATGAAAAATGGTCCGTCTTACCAGAAACCTCAAAGAAAAGCAAATTAAAACAAGGAGATACCATGCCCCGCCCATCTAAGTGGCAGTTGTGAAGGAGAGAATGGTACTACCAGGATGACTGAGAGGTCTGGAAAGTGTGACTCATACACTGTGTGGCAGAGTAAATTGCTATGCTTTCTGAAGGGCAATTTAGCAAGTATGTTTCAAAAGCTCTAGAAATGTTTAGAACCATCCTCAGTACATCACTTTGTATGCCTAGGAATTTAAACGCGTATGTACCAAGATATAAGTACGTCACAATATTTTTTTCTAAAAGGGAAAGCTGGAAAAAAGTAAACATTCCTAACAATAGGATATTGACAGATATATTATGAAGCATCCATATAATGGAATACTCCAGGCCATTACAAGGACACATAATAAGAGGCAATAATGTGTAGTGTTTTTAGGCTATAACCCATATTCCACCAGAAATTCAGCTTCATGCTAGCAACCATCCTAAATGCCTTACATAGATTAGCTCATTGAATTATCTTAGCAACTGTTGTGATAAGTACAAATACTATCATCCCAATTATACTGGTGAAGAAACGGAGACACTGAGAAGTTACGTAACTTGTCCAACTTCCCTTATTTAGTAAGTGGCAGATGCCAATGTGAATTTAGGTAGTTTGGCTTCAGAGTCTACATACTTGTTCTTTATTTTTATTTTTGTTTTTTGATACAGGGTCTCACTCTGTTGCCCAGGCTGGAGTGCAGTGGTGCAATCACAGCGCAGTGCAGCCTCTGCCTAGCTGTGCTCAAGTGATCCCCCAACCTCAGCCTCCTGAGTAGCTGGGACTACACATGTGCCTCACCACACCCAGCTAACTTTTGCATTTTTTGTAGAAGTCATGGTTTCACCATGTTGCCCAGGCTGGTCTTGAATTCCTGGGCTCAAGCGATCCGCCTGCCTCAGCCTCCCAAACTGCTGGGATTACAGGCGTCAGCCACTGCACCTGGCTGAGTCTATGTTCTTAATGGAACTATATCCTACCCCTTGGAATTTGTACCTGGAAAAATTTCATGACCTGCAAAAATACTCATGGAACATAGAGTGAAAAAAAGGCAACTTCCCAAACAGCATGATTCTACTTAAGAAAAAAAATACTTCTGTGTGGAAAAATAGCACCCAAAGAATGTATTCCCAAATGATGAGTAAGTACTCTTAAGGAGTGAGGTTATGGGTGATAGTTATTTTCTTCTTCTTCTTCTTTTTTTTTTTTTTTTTTTTTTTTTTTTGAGACGGAGTCTCGCTCTGTCACCCAGGCTGGAGTGCAGTGGCTGGATCTCGGCTCACTGCAAGTTCCGCCTCCTGGGTTTACGCCATTCTCCTGCCTCAGCCTCCTGAGTAGCTGGGACTACAGACGCCCGCCACCTCGCCCGGCTAGTTTTTTTTGTATTTTTTAGTAGAGACGGGGTTTCACCTTGTTAGCCAGGATGGTCTCGATCTCCTGACCTCGTGATCCGCCCGTCTCGGCCTCCCAAAGTGCTAGGATTACAGGCTTGAGCCACTGCGCCCGGCCAGTTATTTTCTTCTTTTTGCCTGCAAACATTTTGTAAATTTTCTATAATGAGGGTCACAATTTTATTCTATTTTATTATATATATAAATATATATATATTAATTTATTTTTTATTTTTTATTTTTTTTAGAAGGAGTATCGCTCTGTTGCCAGGCTGGAGTGCAGTGGCGAGCTCGGCTCTCTGAACGTCTGCCTCCTGGGTTCAAGTGATTCTTGTGCCTCAACCTCCCCGGTAATGCCCACCACCACACCCGGCTAATTTTTGTATTTCTGGTAGAGATGGGGTTTCACCATGTTGGCCAGGCTGGTCTTGAACTCCTGACCTTGTGATCCACCCACCTTGGACTCCCAAAATGGTGGTATTACAGGCGTGAGCCACCACACCCGGTGAGGGTTACAATTTTTTTTTTGGGGGGGATGGAGTCTCGCTCTGTCGCCCAGGCTGGAGTGCAGTGGTGCGATCTTGGCTCACTGCAAGCTCCGCCTCCTGGGTTCACACCATTCTCCTACCTCAGCCTCCGGAGTAGCTGGGACTACAGGCGTCGCCATCACGCCCGGCTAATTTTTTGTATTTTTAGTAGAGACAGGGTTTCACCGAGTTAGCCACGATGGTCTCGATCTCCTGAACTTGTGATCCGCCCACCTTGGCCTCCCAAAGTGCTGGGATTACAGACGTGAGCCACTGTGCCTGGCCGAGGGTTACAACTTTAAAAAATAAGAACACCCATGTGAAAATTATTACAATGAAAAGAAATGGACTTTGGATCCATGTTCGGGCTTCAGCACCTAATTGCTCCTCAACCAATGTCAAAGTGAAAAACCAAGAGAGCCATGGCCACTCTTGATGTTTCCACAGACTCTTGGGCCATCTCTCCGTTCCCTTCCTTTTAGGGAGTGGGAGGCACTGGTGTAATTTACGTCCACCTAAAAGCAAAGACAGC
Organism: Rhinopithecus roxellana; assembly: GCF_007565055.1. Lineage (NCBI taxonomy): Eukaryota > Metazoa > Chordata > Mammalia > Primates > Cercopithecidae > Rhinopithecus > Rhinopithecus roxellana. Next base: position 7,671,169 of record NC_044560.1, on the reverse strand, counting down.
ACCCAGAAACACACATTTATTGGACACCCACAGTGTGGCAGCCCCGGAGCCAAGCACCAGGGAAGAACAGCAACCAGGCTGGACTCCTGCAGTCTACAGCAGACCTCCAGTCCCAGCCATGTCTGCTTGACTTTGAGTTCTGTGCCCAACTGCTGTGGGATTCTGCTCCCAGGTTAGTGAAACTGTTTTTTACCCTTTTGTCTGAGCCATCCAAACAGCATCAAGAGCACAAAACAGTGATTCTCGAAGTGTGGGCCATGGACCAGCAGCATCAGCCTCATTTGGGAACTTGATAGAAATGCAACTTCTCAGGCCCCACACCATGCCTACTGAATCAGAAACTCTGGGTGGATGGAGAAGGTGTGGGCAGCAGTCTATGTTTTGTTTTCTTTTTTTTGAGACAGGGTCTGCCTCTGTCACGCAGGCTGTAGTGCAGTGGCACGATCTCCGCTGACTGCAGCCTCTGCCTCCTAGGCTCAAGCGATCCTCCCACCTCAGCCTCCCAGGTAGCTGGGACTACAAGTGCAAGCCACCACACCCGGTTAAATTTTGTATTTTTTGTAAAGATAAGGTCTCTCAATGTTGCCCAGGCTAGTCTCCAACTCCTGGGCTCAAGCGATCCACCTACCTAGGCCTCCCAAAGTGTTGAGATCACAGGCATGAGCCACCGCACCCTGCCAGCAATCTGTTTTAACAAACCTTCCAGAAGATCCGTATGCATGCTAAAGTGTGAGAGTCACTAAATCACAGGTACCGTTATGTGGGTTGAGAGCATTTGAGGGTGTTAGAAGTATTTCTCATTTCCTCAGATGCCCCCAAAGTGGCTGGCTCTGCTAAACTCATTTTTGAAATCCTGAAGACAGGCTCTGGGAAATGAGTTAGTGTTCTCCATCCTCAACTCCCCTCCCCTCCCCTCCCTCAGAACACTGCTGACGGCTGATTAATGGGGAATGACTCTCCAAAGATTTCTTTACATATATTAGGCTAGGAAAGTCTTTGAAAACTTTTTGTGGCAATTGTGCTTGTAAAGATTCCGTCCATTCGCTCTCCTTGGGGATGGAGAAGTTGTATTTGTCTCCTTGCAATGTAGACAATGACTTTCATTTCTTGTACCTTTCTGGGCAGTGCTGGTCTGAGAATCACGGGGAGCCTGGGTACCCACTTGGGCTCCAGCACAAATTCGCTCTGTGACCTTGGATAAGTCACTTCCCCTCTGGGCCTCGGTGTGCTCCTCTGTTTAATGATGAGGTCAGATGGTCCCTAAGCTTGCATCCATGATTTGAAACCTGGAAATTCTATTCTGTTCTGAATTTCTGGAGCTGGGCATTATTGAGAAGATTCATGGAGATATGTTTTATCTTTTATCAGTTTTATCAGTTTTCTTTATTCTCTAAAAGATACATTAACAAAAAGTGTTGACTGACACTGGATTGCTGCAAATTGCAAGCTATGGGCCATTCAAATGTACTCATGGCAGAGTCACACATTTTTTCATCTACCCATGGGCACCAATGTCTTTACATTGAAGCTGGGAATCTACATTAAAACAGTACTTCCTTGGGATGAACTGGGAGTTCCTTTAAAAGCCTTTCTGAGGTAAATTATTTATTTTTCCTTAGAGTGAAAAGTAAATTCTAAAGGGTGGGGAAGGGAGAGGGATCCCCCTGAACCCAGCCTTCCACTTCTTATGCCAAGATGTAGATCCCCTGAACCTGAGGCAGAAATGTGTTGGTGGGAGCAGGTGGCTGTGCCAGGTGCCTACAGCTGCAAGTGGTCTTGTCTATCTCTAAGCGTATCAGTTTCTGGGTGCGCCATGATGTATGGAAGGCTGGCAAGTGAACACCTACACTTTCTCCGTGGGCCACATCCGTGGTCTGCAAGGAAAAGAGCATCTTCTCTTGTCTCCTGTAGCTGAGTAGTGTCCGTTGATCTACAGCTGGGCCACGATGTCCACCAATCCACAGTTGGCTCTTGGCCACTGGCCACAGCTGGGCAGACTCACTGCTCTCACAGTCTCTGTCTAGTAAGGGAGATTCAACATGCCAACCACTCTGGCCCAGGGCATGGCCATCCAGCTGTAAGCAGGGATCAAGATTTATGGTGACTCTGTTAGCTGAAAGCACCCAGGGTAAACAGTCAGTGTAGAATTTAACACCCCTGGTCCTATGTAGACACCAACTGCAATACCCAAGCTGTGAAGCTGATGATCTTAACCATATCAGATACCCTCGGCTTCATGTTCTCCTGACTCCACAGCTGTGTGATGTAGGGTGAGCCAGTTTACTTCTCTGTGTCTTCATCTGCCCATCTATAAAATGGGCATGATAATAGCTCCCTCTCAGGGACTGATGAAAGGATTAAATGAAGCAAAGTATGAAAAGCAGATGGAGTCTCCCTTTGTCACCCAGGCTGGAGTGCAGTGGTGCTATCTTGGCTCACTGTAACCTCCACCTCCCGTGTTCAAGCAATTCTCCTGTCTTAGCCTCCTGAGTAGCTGGGACTACAGGCGCCCGCCACCATGTCCAGCTAATTTTTATATTTTTAGTAGAGATGGGGTTTCACCACGTTGGCCAATGATCCACCCGCGTTGGCCTCCCAAAGTGCTGGGATTACAGGCGTAAGCCACCATGCCCGGACTTACGATATGTGTCTCTGTGTTATTATCATTTTTTAGAGATTCGTCACAAATGTTGACTGAACCAAATGTGGTGTCAATCCTCAAGCTGCTGTGTAGTCAGAGGGACAATGTGGACATGAAAATGAGGAACTATTCAAAAGAGCCTGGGCTCTGCGGCCAGGCATCGGGGTTCGAATCCTGGCTCTGCAGTTTTCTAGCTCTGTGACTTTGGGCGGGAGGCTTCACTTTTGAGCCCATCCCATTTCCTCTTTGGTAGAGAGCGTCTGGCTTATAGGACTATCCAGAGAGGTGAAGAACCAGAACAGACTGGCCAGGATACAGGGTTCACACCCCAGGCAGGGTTGGAGCCCCAGGACTTGCTTATTTGAACCTCACTGGAACAACTCACTCTTTTTTAAAATTAAATTAATTTATTTATTTATAAATAGTGCAATTGTGCAGTCTCATCTCACTGCAATCTCCGCCTCCCGGGTTCAAGTGATTCTCCTGCCTCAGCCTCCCAAGTAGCTGGGATTATAGGCGCCTGCCACCACACCTGACTAATTTTTTTGTATTTTTAGTAGAGACAGGGTTTCACCATGTTGGACAGGCTGGTCTTGAACTCCTGACCTCAGGTGATCTGCCCATCTCATCATCCCAAAGTGCTGGGATTACTGATGTGAGCCAGCATGGCTGGCTTATTTTATTTATTTTTTTGAGATGGAATCTTGCTCTGTTGCCCAGGCTGGAATGCACTGGTGCGATCTCCACCTCCTGGGTTCAAATTGTACTTCTGCCTCAGCCCCCCGAATAACTGAGATTACAGGCACCTGCCACCACACCCAGCTAATTTTTGTATTTTTACTAGAGATGGGGTTTTGCCACGTTGGCAAACTCCTAACCTCAGGTGATTCACCCCCCTTGGCCTCCCAAAGTGTTGGGATTATAGGCATGAGCCACTGTGCCCAGCCAACAACTGGCTCTTTTTACTGGCAAGTGGTACAAATGACTTGCCTAAGGACGCACAACCAGTAAGAGGGAGGAGGCACAAATGGGGGGCATTAGAAAGAAGATTCCAGGAAGAATTGCCTCAACTTTGATCTAAAATGACCCTCGGATTCTCTGTGAGAAAGGAGCTCTGGTGCTGGTGGGAGGCTATGTGTTCCCAGAAGCCCATAACCCAAGCCTCTCCAGGGTCGGATTTCTCTCCGGCTTTCTGCAAAGGCAGCATCTTTGGGAGGTGGCCAGGAGCAACCCAGCTGAGCCGCTTCTCTGCCTGTGATCTGCAATCTCCCCCACCGCGGCTGCAGCTACAGGCAGAAAGCGAAGAATAGTTTAGGCTATTTGCAAGCTGGAAGCCATTTCAAAGGGAAGGCTGATCCTTGATATTCCCTGAAAATATTTGGGAAAAAAAAATGTTTTTGGATTATAAAAGCAACACACTCGCTCTTTGCAACGTACGTAGAACAAAATAAAGACTGGCCAGGGAATCAGCCCTGCATTTCCGTGTGTTTGCTTCCAGTATTTCCCCTGTCCCTACATTTGCAATTGTACTATAGTTTCAAGAGCTATTTCACTCAAGTCTATGTGAAAATACTTCTTCGTGTCTTTAGTTTTTTGTTTTTTTTGTTTTTTAATTTTTGCAGGCAGCGTATTTAATAGCTACATCATATTCTCTTGTATGGAGTTACACAGTTTCATTAGCCGTTCTCAACTGGGATTTCTGTAGGTTGCTTTTCCCTTCCTGTAGGATGAATAACCCCCCGTACACCTGCTAAATAAGAAACTCCCTCTCTTGGCCCCAGGGAGGAGTGAAGCAGGGCAGACCTCCTGTTGAGTCATTTTCCCATCGTTTGCGGTGGGACCAAAACTCACTTTGGCTTCAAATGCTTCAGGCCAGATCCTTCAAAGAAAGGACTTCCCCTTCTTCTATTAATTGGGCAATTTGGAAACCTGGACTTGAGTAAAAATATTATTTTTTCCCCAGTCATTCTCAAATTGCTTATTCACCGAGGTAAAGCATCCAGCCAGAGTGAGGGAAAATGAAAACAAAAATCCAACTTTGAACCAGCTGCACCGTATTGTGTAGACAAAATAACCCTTTGACGGACCAATCGGAGCACCCTTTGGACCTGTTGATGCTCCACAAGTTGAAGCGAGACTTCAGCTGCTCCAGCGGTTTCGGCTTGGCTGGCTGGCTGGCTTTCTTTCTTTCTTTCTTTCTTTCTTTCTTTCTTTCTTTCTTTCTTTCTTTCTTTCTTTCTTCCTTCCTTCCTTCCTTCCTTCCTTCCTTCCTTCCTTCCTTCCTTCCTTCCTTCCTTCCTTCCTTCTTTCTTTCTCTCTCTCTCTTTCTCTCTCTCTCTCTTCCTTCCTTCCTTCCTTCCTTCCTTCCTTCCTTCCTTCCTTCTTTCGATTGGTTTGTTGTGCCAACAATATTTCAATATTAAAGAGAGAGAAAGAAAAGAAAGAAAAAGATGATCATGTTGTCTCCTGGCCCAGAAGAGGGAGATTGGTTGTGCCTTTTCTTTCTTTTGTTTATTTTTTATTTTTATTTATTTATTATCATTTTTAGAGATGGGGTCTCACTCTGTCACCCAGGCTGGAATGCAGTGGCATGCTCATAGCTCACTGCAGCCTCAAACTCCTGGGCTCAAGTGATCCTCCTGCCTCAGCCTCTCCGGTAGTTAGGACCACAGGAGTGCACCACCACTCCTGGCGAATGTTTTTTTAAAATTTTATTTATTTATATGTATTTTTTGAGACAGAGTCTCACTTTGTCACCCAGACTGGAGTGCAGTGGCGTGATTGTAGTGCACTGTAACCTCCACCTCCCGGGTTCAAGCAATTCTCATGGCTTCAACCCCTACAGGTGTGCGCCACCACACCCAGCCAATTTTTATATTTTTAGTAGAGACAGGTTTTCACCATATTGACCAGGCTGGTCTTGAACTTCTGACCTTAAGTGATCCACCTGCTTCGGCCTCCCAAAGTGCTGGGATTATAGACGTGAGCCGTCATGCCTGGCCTATTTTTTATTTTGTAGAAACAGGATCTCACTGTGTTGCCCAGGCTGGTCTCAAACTCCTGGCCTATAGCAATCCTCCTGCCTCGGCCTCCCAAAGTGCTGGGACTACAGGTGTGAGCCACCTTACCTGGCCCTTTTCTTTTTTCTTTCTTTCTTATTTTACATTTTTTTTTTATTGTGGTAAAATACACATAACATAAAATATACCATTTTAAACTGCACGGTTCAGCAGCATTGAGTACATTTACCGTGTCGTGCAGCCATCATTGCTGCCTAGCCCTAGAACATTTTCATCCACCCTGAAATAAGCCCCATCCCCACAGCAATCCTTCTTTATTCTGCCCCCAGCCCTGGGCAATCACTTCCTTTCTCTCTAGATTTGCCTATTCTGCTTTTTTTTTTGAGATGGAGTCTCACTGTGTCACTCAGGCTGGACTGCAGTGGCACGATCTTGGCTCACTGCAACCTCTGCCTCCTGAGTTCAAGTGATTCTCGTTTCAACTTCCTGAGTATCTGGGACTAGAGATGCCTGCCACCACGCCCAGCTAATTTTTGTATTTTTAGTAGAGACGGGGTTTCACCATGTTGGCCAGGCTGGTCTTGAACTCCTGACCTCAAATGATCCTCCCACCTCGGCCTCCCAAAGTGCTGGGATTACAGGCGTGAGCCACCATGCCCGGCTGTATCCTTTAGTGGCCGGCTCCTTTCACCCAGCGTAATGTTTGCAAGGCCCTTCCATGTTGTAGCATGAATGAGTACTTTGTTCCTCTCATGGCTTTGTTCCCTTTATCCATTGCCTGGATATATCTGTTTCTGCCACTTTGAGTTTGGTAATCCATCAAGCAGCCAAGTGGAGGGGACATCCTGATGACGGCTTGCTGAAAAATGAGGCGACCACCTCACATGTGCCAATCATCTGGATAATTTAGTCTGTGTGGATGACAGAATTAATCCAGTGGCTTTTGGATGAGACTATCTAATTTAGTCATCCATGTTGGCTGAGGATGTTGGGTTTTCTCATCTTTAAAAAGGAAATGGTGTTATGTTTTTAAAAGGTTGCTGTAGGGATTAATTGGTTAATTAGGATGAATACATTAAGAATGATTACTACTGCCCATCTAAGCAGGTTAATATGGTTCATTTAGTCTCTGACATTTCACTTGTTTTGTAAGTTCTAGCTTCATTATTTACTCACAGGATCACCTGGCTGAGCCTCAGTTTCTTTACATACATGCTTTTTTTTTTTTTTTTTTGGCTTTTGAGAGGATAAAATAACTTACAAAAGAAAGTGCAAACCACTCACCAAAATTTTTTAATCACCTAAAAAGAAGTAATAGAGATTAGTTGGGCTTTTGGTGTATATACCATCTTCTTTCTAAAAGAGTAAAGCATGATTAAATCAAAAGAAAAATCCTATAGGCCTATTGAAAGAAGGATAAAAGAACATAGAGAGTAATTAAAGATGAGAGCTGGGGAGATAAATAGTTGAGTTGGAAACCAAGAATGAAAACAGCTATGGCAGTTGAGTATAAAACTTTGCCTTGAGCTTCCTGGTGGCCAAGGCAAAAAGGGAAAGAAAGTGGAGTCAAATCAGTCTGATGCAGAATATCTCAATCTGGACACCACTGACATGTTGGCCTGGGCAATTCTTTGCTCTGATGGCTGTTCTGTGAATTGTAGGATGTTTAGAAGCATCCCTGGTCTCTACCTATTAGGTGCCAATAGCACTCCCACTTCTGGTTGTGACAATAAAAAATGTCTCCTGAGATTGCCACATGTTCTCTGTGAGTGAATACTGCCCCTGGTTGAGAACTGATGACCTAATGAAACGAGGCAAACCTTGATGTGGGGTGTTTGGTTAAAGGATCAGGCAAGGTGACTACCAGGGCCTTCAGAGCCAGAGTCTCAAAGTCTGCATACAAATTTTCAGCCTGTGCGGTACCCAACCTATGATGATACCAGACCCAAGTCTGGTGACTTCCATCAGTGAAGCTCCTCTTCTCTGGGTGACACTATTGCTTCTCCCATCCTATGACCATTTCCTTTGGTTAAGGTAAGGCCATTTCCAGGCTCTGGGCTAAGGGCCTTGTGTGCACCGCACAGGCTTTCTCTTGTTGAGTCCTCAGAGTGTGTCCTTGTAATCGTTATGACTCCCATTTGACGGACGGGGAGACTGAGCTTTGGAGAGGTCGAGCAGCTTACCAAATGCCACACTCTAGGTGGCAGAAGGGGGCATTGAACTGGGGTATCCTGGCCCCATAATTGTAAGTACTAGAGCAATGTTTTTCAACTGCATGATGATTTTGCCCCCCTGCACCCCAGGGGACAATTGGGAATACCTGGGAATGTTGTCACAATTGCGGTTGGGGGTGCCCCGGCATCTAGTTGGTAAGGCTAAGGCTGCCACTGAACACCCTACAATTCACAGGACAGCCCCCCAACACGGAATTTTACCCTGCAACATCCCACCTTTCTTGAGGGTGGTCCAGAGAGGGGAGATTTGGGCCTGACAGCATGCGGGATTCTGGAAGAGGAGGGAAGGTGGTGGGCAATGGTGCCCCCAGGGTACTAACCGGGCTTGGCTGCTGTCTCCACACCCTCTCCACCACCTAGACGAAAGGCCCAGGCCTGGATTTTCCCACATTGCAGCTGATGTCTGCATGGGTGCGGAGAGTCCTGCTGCTGCCCAGGAACTCATCCTGAAGTTTTTAAGATTCTAGACACATTTCTTTCTTTATTTTTAGTTGATGAGGAAAAGTTGGAAGATAAATGTATAATCTTAGACCTGCAGAATTGTCAGATGCCGTTATGCTGAGAGTCACGAGGAGGGCTCTGCAGTCAGGCAGGACTCTAGGCACCAACTGCCACTACCTACCTAAGGACAAGGCTCACTGCCTCCTCCGAGGCCACCACACTCGCTGCTCCTCCTGCTCACTCACCTGCACAGTGAAGATAGTAACAATACCCAACTGACAGTGTTGTTGGAGGATTCAATGAGGTAATGCCTATGGCAGCTCTTTTTTTTTTTTTTTTTTTTTTTTGAGACAGAGTCTTGCTCTGTCGCCCAGGCTGGAGTGCAGTGGTATGATCTCGGCTCACTGCAAGCTCCACCTCCCGGGTTCACGCCATTCTCCTGCCTCAGCCTCCCAAGTAGCTGGGACTACAGGCGCCCGCCACCACGCCTGGCTAATTTTTTGTATTGTTAGTAGAGACGGGTTTTCACCGTGTTAGCCAGGATAGTCTAGTCTCGATCTCCTGACCTCGTGATCTGCCCGCCTCGGCCTCCCAAAGCGTTGGGATTACAGGCGTGAGCCACTGCGGCCAGCTGCCTGTGGCAGCTCTTATTGTTGTTATTACCAGAATTAGGAATATCCCTGGAGCTGATCTCATCCAATCCCTTGGTTGACAGGTGGGAAAAAAATGAGGCCCAGAGAGGTACGGCAGGCAAACACCCAGCGGGGCAGAGGCTGGGACCCCTCTGCCAGCCCAGAGCTTGCTGCAGGACCCATCCCAGAAAGAGGAGAAATTCCCACTGAGGTTGGAACTGATGTGGAAACCCCTTCTCCAGCCTTTCCCTCCCTGAACCAATTTGTAATTAGTGGCTTGTGGCCATGTTTCTCCCTGCCTCCAGGGCAGACTTGTAAAACCTGTAGGAGAAGCTGCTGTGGGGAGGGCAGCTGGCTAGGCAGCCAACCTCTCTGTTCCGGCCGCTTTGTCCCTTTGCTGCCACAGGAGGGGGATGGGGCTGCCTCCTTATCCCCAGCGCCCCACTCCGGCCCCTTCCTGCAGGCCAGTGATCCACGGTTGTCCAGGCTGTAATTTGTGGCTGGTGCTGAGGCTGTGCTGGGGTGTGGTGCCCCTCTGGGGATGGGGAGACACAGGGGGCAGGGCCTCTTCCTGCTCCACAGGGTGCTCCCAGCAGCCCTCTGAAGAGTTCAGGTGGTGTCAGGTGCGGGTGCACGGGGTACACGATGACCAAGAGGAACAATGATCATGGTGGTGCCAGACCCAGCCAGGGCCCAAAGCCTGAAAGCTTAGCTGCTTCCCTCACTCCTCCCCAGGCCCTGTGGGCGACGCCACGGCAGCTGGAGTTCCGGGAGCTGTGGCATCTCTGCCGTAGCTGCTGACTTTGGCAAAAAAGAAATCTTCCTCCTTAATACCCTCTCCTTCCAGAATGACAGGGGGTTTGAAGTTGGCGGTGGAAAGGGAAGACAATCTCGTTACTAATGTACCATAAAGTACAATAAATATTCTGCTGACAGACTCCGAACCCAGGAAACAATTCTGAAATCCTAAAATAATAATAATAATATAAATGGAAGCCAAACCTTCCTGAAGCCTCTTTCTTCTTTGGTAAAATTTTATTAAGATGGGAAGTGAAGTCACGCTCCCTCCTCCACCCCACCCCTCCCGCTTCTTCCAACCTGGCACCTCTCTTTTGGGTCAAGGTCTTCCTCCTTGGCTGGGATTTTACAACTTTGAGGCCAGGGCACCTGCAAGTGGGTTGGGACAGGGTGCCCTTGTCTGGAACCCTCCTGAAGGCGTGCGTGGGGCTTTCTTGAAGCCGGGCAAATACCTCCCAGTCCCCCTCTCTCTTTCTGCCCCCCATAGGCACACCTGCCTTCAAACTGGGTCTCCATTTTTCATTAAATCCAGAAGTCGGTAGGGAGGGATTGACCTGGCTACTTCAATTAATTTTTTTTTTTTTTTTTTTTTTTTTTACCTTTCAAATAGTAAGGTTCCATTTCCTTTGGAGGAGGCGGTGTCTTGCAGGGTGCTGCAGAGTTGAAAACGTAGGGCTGCATTTGAATGTTTGGTCTTGATAGGAGATAGGGACTAGCATGGAAAATCATCTTTATCACCCCAATATGGAAGGTAAAGCGTGCAGCCTGGGCTGGCATACCAAGCGGCCTGAGAGCCCTTATCGTAATCCCAGGAGCCGCCCCCCTCTCCGTCACCTCTGCTATTCCAGGCAAGTGTCAGACCATCTTCCCTGCTGTACAGAGCCAGATAGCACCAAGCCGGGCCGGCGCAGCGGGCATAATAAGAAGTGGAAATTGCTCCCAAGGAAAGTTTCTGAGGAATTAACTTCTGATGGGGGTGGGCAGGTGGGGAGGGGTAAGGGAGCCAAAGGAGGAAGGTGAGGACCTGGGCCAAGACAAGGACACTGGCAGTCTCCGACGAAGGAGGCAGAGGCCTTAGAGACTTCCAGAAAGGCTGTATTGTTCCCATTGGGAAGGGCAGGTGGGCCCACAACCACTATGGCTGGCAGAGGGAGCTTTGGGACCCAGGAGGGTCCTAGAGACCCCCAGCTGCCTGAGGGAACGAAGGATCTGAATGCTTCCTTTAGGTGTCATTTGTGCCAGACGGGCTGGGCTGCACGTCAGACCCAAGATATTGAGAGGCTTTGGGTGCAATGCAGCCATGGCCAATGCCTTTGCTGATTCTCTCTCTCTGAGTGGCCTCCATACCCATCCCAGCCTCAACCCCTCGCTTTGCTCAGGCTGCTTAAGTGGAAGGTCCTCATTCTTACCCCATGAGGAAGACGCCTCAGCCCCGTAGCCTACAGTACATTTCCTTCCAAGCATTATTTATACATGGCGGTTGAGCACCTACTATGTGCCCATCGCTGCCCCAGGCACTAGAAACCCGGCAGTGAAGGGGAAAGATGTGAGGCCTGGGCAGACACCCGCACTGTGCACAAATGCAAGAAAAGAGATGGAGGGAGCAGGATGTGCTCTAAGGAAAATGAAATCAGGCCGGGCATGGTGGCTCAGGCCGGGAGTGGTGGCTCATGTCTGCAATCCCAGTACTTCGGGAGGCTGAGGCAGGAAGGTCATGTGACTAGCCTGGGCAACATAGCAAAACTCCATTTCTACTTTAAAAAATAAAATAAATTAGCTAGGCATGGTGGCATGCACCTGCAGTCCCAGCTACTCAGGAGGCTGAGGTGGTAGGATCCCTTGAGACCAGGAGGTTGAGGCTGCAGTGAGCTGTGATCATGCCACTGCACTCCAGCCTGGGTGACAGAGTGAGACTCTGTCTCAAAGGAAAAAAAAAAAGAATGAAATTGGGAGGTGACATAAATGATGGAGTGGCCACATCTTAGCTATGCGACTTTGGGCCAAGTACCCTCTCTGGGCCTTAAATTCCTCATCTGTAGAACAAGGATGCAGACATGCATTTCCTGGGCTTCGGATCAGCGGCGCTCAGCACAGGGCCTGGAGTGTGGTCACTGCTAACTGAAGCTGTGCTCTGGCTCTACTATCAGCAAGGGGAAGTGGGGAGCAGGCAGATGCTCCAGCACGAAGCTCGGAGGGTGAGAACTCGGGAAGGAGGTTGGGCCTTTTCCTCCATACTGAGCACGTATGAGGCAGGTCTGGAGTTAGGCTTCCTGGATTTGAACCCTGGTCATCTGCTTCATAGCTTTGGGTCTGTGGACAAGAACTTGCCCTGTGGCCTCAGTTTTCCCACCCAAAGATTGGGAATCATAATCGCAGCTTCTTTAGAGAACCGTGGCCGGGATTAAGTGCATTCCTCTGGAAGGTTATCTGAGCTGCTGCATGCGAGTTCTTCATAGGAAAGATTCAGAGAGTGATTTGTCCACGTGTCGGGGCCTCAGTGAGGGGTGGGGAAGGAGCTTGGGCTGGCAGCTGAGATCCCTGGCTTCTTCTCTGAGTTGACACCCATGCGAGGTTCCCACTATCCCTGGTAGGGCCACCACTTGGGGGCGGAGGGGCAGGCTGGGTGTATCATTGTTGATTTGCTGGGACCCTCAGGAGAGTTAATGCGGCAAGATGCCCAGAGAGGGCCTGTGAGTTTCCTAAGGCCACACAGCAAGCTGGAAGGATTCAGGCCTGAGCCAAATGCATCTGCCTGCCTGGTCCTTTCAGGGGCGTGCGGAAGGGTCACGAGGGGAAAGAGCTCTTAGTTTTAGCTGCGGGGGAGTGGAGTGAACATCCTGGAGTAATTGGGTGCTAATACCATTATGCTTCCCGTTTCATACTCTATACGTTCCCAGGGCTCTCTCTCTGGATCTCAAAGCCCTTTACATGACAATGCCACCATTAACTCATAAATCCTCCCAGGCCTGCTGGGAGGAGAGGTGGGTGGTATGTGCGGGAGGCTGAGGAATTAACCTCAATTATTTCCCAGTGATTCAGACTTCATAGAGTTGTCAGGTTGGCTCTGGGGTTTGGCGGGCCCCAGTCAGTGCTGGTGGGGTAGAGGCTGGGAGGGGACTGGTGGTATCTGCTGAGCAGAGCCTGTTCTCCAAGTCAACTTGTTGTCCACGATGTCACCTCATCATTTTCAGAACAGCCCTGAGAGTTAGGTAGCAGTGTTCCCATTTTATAACAGGAGAGACTCAGAGAGGTGCAGGACTCACCTAAGATCACCCAGGTAGTCAACAACAAGCCTGGAGTTTACCCCCAGCCACGACTGTGCTACCAAACACACGATGGTCTCAGAGTGGGGCAGGGCTAGGCTCGAGGGCCAGGGGCCTTGGGACAGGATGCTCTGCCCCCTACCAACATGCTGTGTGACTCAGGGCCAGTGCTGCCCGTCTCTGAGTGGGTCCCCATGAGCACCTGATGGTTAAAGCCTCAGTTTGACTGTTTACCACCTTTTGTAGGCACTGCTTTGCTCCACACTGTGGGAGAAATACAGGTCCCTGAGGGAGGGAGATGGGTGAAGGATGGAGGGTGGCTCATGCACGCATGCATTCATTCATTCATTCACTCACGCATTCATTCATTCATTCACTCACGCATTCATTCACTCATTCACTCACGCATGCATTCACTCATTCACTCATGCATTCATTCACTCATGCATGCGTTCATTCACTATGCATTCATTCATTCATGTATTCATTCACTCATTCATTCATTCACTCATGCATGCATTTATTCACTATGCATTCATTAATTCATGTATTCATTCACTCACTCATGCTTTTCATTCATTCATTCACTTATGTATTCGTTCACTCATGCATTCATTTTTCGTGTGCTTCTGTGTAGGGTGGTAGTTAACAGGATAGTCTCAGGAGTCGGGCTGCCTGGGTTCAAATACACTCACTGTATGCCTTGGGCAACTGGCTTCATCTCTGCCTCTCAGTTTCTTCATTTGTGAAAGGGGATAGTAAAGCAGTCACCTTACTGTGTTGTCCACTTGTGTATTTCACAACAAGATCCTGAGCACCTACCACATGCCAGGCACTGTTCTTGGCCCTGGGCATGCGGCAGTAAATGGAACAGACAGGATCACTGCCCACGGTGGCCCAGTAACCTGGGGGGAGGCAGACCACACACATAGTAACTGTAGCATCGCCGGGTGATGGGAGTCTCAGGGGGTTTGAGATGATGGTGGGGATTGCAGCGGATCATCCACACGGGGCACCTCGTGTGAGGCTCAGTGTTTCATTTGCATCAGCAGGGGTTTTGACTAGCTGGGCACTACACCGGGACCTGGGGCAGGAGACACATAGGTCTGGGGCATGTGTGATACTTGGTCACAAGGCAGAAGTAGCATCTTCCAGTGGCAGGACCAGGCTGCCCTCCCAACCCTTACCCTCCACCCTGACCTTGGAGGAGGAGGGACATGAAGCCTTCACCAAGCCCAAAGCCTGGGTCCCGAGAGCGATGGGCACAGGGTGTGGAGATGCTTCCAGAGCTGTGGTGTCCTGGACCAGGGCTGCGGGGAAAGGAGGAATGGGCTCCCATTTCACAGATGTGGAAACTGAGGCCCGGAGGGGTGATGGAACTGGCTTGAGGTCACATGGTCAGGGCTCAATGGATTCCAAGGGCCACTGGCTGCCCCAACACAGAGGCCTCCTTGGACTACCCCAGAGACTTGGGATGTGCATTAGAGATGGCTGGACTTCAATGCTTTGTTGAACAAAATAATTATATCCCAAGTTTCTCTTCCAATGTTTCTTCATTGCAAGGCCCAGGATTCCAGGTAAGTATAGCTCAGGTTGGGAAGAAAGAGACACAGGCTATGGATTCGGATCATCCCCATCTATCCCAGTCCGAAGGGGTGATGGAAACTGGGGAGTGGGATGTGTCTCACAGAAGGCACCAGATTTAGCAAATAAAACTGCTCTGTTAAATGTGAATTTCAGATAAACTAGGAATATATTTTTAGTGTATGCCTCAATTATTGTCCTGAATTTTTTTTCTGGTAACTCTTGTCCTATGAGTGAAGCAGAAAGGATGCCCGGAGCTACAAAACCTTCTCTGGGTCTCAGTTTTTCTTGTCAGTACAAAAATATCTTTTTGTACAATAGAGATTTGGGGCAAGAGGTTTCCTGGGGAGATGATCCAGAGGTTCCTTGTGGGAGGCGGCTATTATCTTCCGTTCATCCACCCCAAATTTCTTCCCATCTCAGTTCAGCCATTGGGTAGAGCAGGGATGTGCTGGGGCTGTGGGCTCCGACGGGCTTCCGTCCACCTGACTCCTGCCTCGTCTGCTGCCTCTGAGCTGAATCACCAACAGCAAATCACTTCTGTCCAAGTCTCATTTTTCTCATCAGTATGGGCAGAATTGAAAGGCCTATCTCACAGGGTTGCAGGAAAGCTCAAATGCAATAGCAGTAAGAGATATGCTTGCCTTTTCTTTTTTTTTTTTTTTTTGAGACTGGGTTTCACTCTGGTTGCCCAGGCTGGAGTGCAGTGGTGCAGTCTCAGCTCACTGCAACCTCTGCCTCCCGGGTTCAAGCAATTCTCCTGCCTCAGCCTCCCAAGTAGCTGGGATTACAGGCACGCACCCACCATGCCTGGCTAATTTTGTATTTTTAGTAGAGATGGGGTTTCACCATGTTGGCCAGGCTGGTCTTGAACTCCTGACCTCAGGTGATCTGCCCACCTCAGCCTCCCAAGGTGCTGGGATTACAGGCTTGAGTCACTGCGTCCAGCCATGCTTGCATTTTAACCAGTGCTGCTGGCTCTGAAAGGGCCTGCCAAGGTGAGGAGTGAGCTACGAGCTATGTCTCTTGGGACCAATGGCGCCCCAGACTCCCAATCCAGTGCTCACTCAGTGTACCCTACTTGGGCTTCCTTCCAAGGGGGAGATAAGGATCGTCAAAAAATTGAAAGCTCCCTTTGGGGACCACTACTCCACTCTTCTGCTTCTCTAGGAAAATGTGGCCCAGAGACATCATGTGGGTACCCCAAGACCACACAGTGAATTTGTAGTTGAGTGGGATCTGAAGCCAGGTTTGCTGAATCCCAGTCGGAGAGGTGTGCCCCTCTGTGATCTCAGGGCTTAAAGTTTAGTTATAAAAATGGTTTCTTTCTGGAGGCTGGAGCTCATTGTTTTAAAATTTTGAGGCCAAAGTTCATTCCGTGTTGCAGCGTGGTGGGGAGAATAGGAGTCTTGCGGTGAGAAACAAGTAGATGCTGCTGCAGTGGAAACCGAGGAAGCATGAGAACGTGCGTCCTCCACACATCTGTCCTTGAGGCCTGTCCTGCTCCAACAAGGGGACTCCAAGAACAGCATTTAGTGGTGGCGTAGGACCTGAAGTCCTCGGATCCACCACCAGGTTTGCTGCGTGACCTTGGAGAAACGTCTTCCCCAATCCGGGCCTTGGTTGGGAAGAACCCTCTCCCTTGTTATTGAGGACCAGTGAGGCCATCAGTCTTCTCTGCGAGAGAAAGACGCTGGGACATGCTCCCCTCAGCACCCAGGATTGGGAAAACTGCAAGAGGCAGAGGGGGTGGTGCCAGCCCACTTCCCTGTGCAGGCATCTTGGCTCCTTCTGCCCAGCTCTGTCTCCCCTGGCCCTTCTCTGTGGCTTCTGGTCTTCACTGCTCTGGTTATGCGTGCTGCCCCCATCCCTTGCTCCCTGTCTTTTGTCTCTCTCTCTTTTTTTTTCCTCTCCCTTCCCTCTCCTTCTCTCCCTCCCTCTCTTCCCTATCCCTGGCCACCTCCTTCTCCCCCTTCCCCTCCCCTTCTCTCTTTCCCTTTCACTGTTTATCCCGGATCCTCTTTTCCTGCAGGGACACTCTGGAAAGCCCTGGCTCCAAACCAGTGTGATTTTAATCTTCCCAGCAGACTGTCTAAAATGTAATTTACAAGCAAGGCTCTCCCGACTTCTCCATCCTGCAGCCTGGGCAGGACTCCCAGCCAGTGAATGGGCTGGGGATCGGGAATGGGGACGGGGCCGGCCTCGCTGGGTCATCTCCAATTCTGCTCTATCTGCCCATCAGCTGGGGGAACAAGCCCAAACCCGGGGAAGCTTTTGACTTGGAACCAACTTCAGTTCCGGGTTCATGGAAGGCAGTTGGCCCTGATGCAGCAACAGATTGCCGTTTGCTGTGGGCTCTGCAAAACTCCGCGGCAGGAGAGACCTCTTGGAGGCCATGAGATTAGGCCAGGACATTCATGCATTCATTAACTCATGTTATTGAACGCCTTCTATGCATCACATATAGTCCCGGGAGTTGAAGTTGCAGTGCTGAGCACAGAGACCAGTTCCTGTTCTTTTGAAGCTAACAGTTTGTTGGAAGGGAGAGACGTTGATCCCATAGTTACTTAAGAGAATGCTGGCTGGGCATGGTGGCTCATGTCTGTAATCCCAGCATTTTGGGAGGACTAGGCAGGAGGATCTCTTGAGGCCAGGAGTTTGAGGCCAGCCTGGGCAATCGTCATCTCTAAGCAAACTAAAATTAACCAGGCGTGGTGGCAAATGCCTGCAGTCCCAGCTACTAGGCAGGCTGAAGTGGGAGGATTGATTTAGCCCAGGAGGTCGAGGCTGCAGTGAGCTCTGTTTGTGCCCAGCCTGGGTGACACAGTAAGACCCTGTCTCAAAACAAAAAAAACAAAGAATGTTAAATAGATTTCCTTTTTTTTTTTTTGTTTGTACAGTGTCTTTTAATTTGTTCTACAACTAACTTTTAAAAAATTATTATTATACTTTTAAGTTCTAGGGTACATGTGCCCAACGTGCAGGTTTATTACATAGGTATACATGTGCCATGTTGGTGTGCTGCACCCATTAACTCATCATTTACATTAGGTATATCTCCTAATGCTATCCCTCCCCACTCCCTCCACTCCACGATGGGCCTTGGTGTGTGATGTTCCCCACCCTGTGTCCAAGTGATCTCATTGTTCAATTCCCACCTATGAGTGAGAACATGCAGTGTCTGGTTTTCTGACCTTGTGATAGTTTGCTGAGAATGATGATTTCCAGCTTCATCCATGTCCCTACAAAGGACAGGAACTCATCCTTTTTTATGGCTGCATAGTATTCCAATGGTGTATATGTGCCACATTTTCTTTCTTTTTTTTTTTTTTTTAGAGACGGAGTCTTGCTCTGTCACCCAGGCTGGAGTGCAGTGGCCGGATCTCAGCTCACTGCAAGCTCCGCCTCCCGGGTTTACGCCATTCTCCTGCCTCAGCCTCCGGAGTAGCTGGGACTACAGGTGCCCGCCACCTCGCCCAGCTAGTTTTTTGTATTTTTTAGTAGAGACGGGGTTTCACTGTATTAGCCAGGATGGTCTCGATCTCCTGACCTCGTGATCCACCCGTCTCGGCCTCCCAAAGTGCTGGGATTACAGGCTTGAGCCACCACGCCCGGCCTGTGCCACATTTTCTTAATCCAGTCTATCATTGATGGACATTTGGGTTGGGTCCAAGTCTTTGCTATTGTGAATAGCGCCACAATGAACATACGTGTGCCTGTGTCTTTATAGCAGCATGATTTATAATCCTGTGGGTATATACATAGTAATGGGATTGCTGGGTCAAATGGTATTTCTGAACAGATTTTCTTTAGTTCTGTGCTGAAGGAGAGGTATAGGATGCTTTAAACTATGGCGGTTGATTAGGTCTGTTGAGGGAGGCACAAAGGAAGCCACCCTCACTTTTTTGCATGACAATGAATAATGACACCGTTAGTGGAGTGTTTATAAAGACAGGCAGTGACAAATATAATTCCTCCTTTGCTGCCACTTTTGATTTTATGTGTGTTGAATTTAGATACCCCTCCATCGACTGATGTGAGGGGCTTCTGGAGGGCCCTAAAAGGGTCCCAAACTATGTACACTGCTCTCGACCTGTGTACCAGACACAGGTAAAGGGACTTCTCACTCCTCCCACCTCCACTGTCTGCCCTGCCACTGGGCCCAATTCTGGAAGGGGTGAACAGCTCCAAAGAAGGCCGGACTCGGCAGCCTCGGTGCTTTGAGCCTCTGTATTCACTGCAAAATGAAGTAACAGGTCCCCATGGACGAACTCACAATATTTGCTGTAAGGGTCACATGAAGCGATTGAAGTGAAAAGTATTTATCATCTTGGAAACTCCTGAATTCACCACCATATTCCTCACTGCCATCCTTATCCATGAAAGCGAGGGCGCTGAGGGAGGTTTTGGCACTTGCCAAGAAGCCCCTTCTTTCTGGGATTTCAACACACCCAGCTCCACAGAGCGCACGGCCGCCTTCTCAGCGGAGCAATGCTGCCACCTAGTGTCCACCCCGCACCTTGGACTCAGGGACTGACCCGCAGCGCCTGCCCTTGGGAGCTGTCCCCAGGTGCCCCTCCTCGCCTGCAGAGCTACCGGTGGTCAGGGCTTCCGTGTCTGGTCACGAGAGAGCAAATATTGCAGTGGAGAAGAGGGGCTGAGGAGGCAGGGTCCCTGCCCTTATGAAGGGCAGCTTGTCCCTGGGTCCCCTAGCTCCTCCTGCCATTGGCCTTGGCTTGGCGGAGATTCAACCAGAGCAGGCGAGGGCAGGAGGCCTGGGCTTGCAGACCTCATCTGCAGGGGTGCCTGTCAGTGTTGAAGTCAAGAAGCTCCTTCGTGTGAGCCTCACCCTGTTTCTACTTCGTGTCTTCCTGTAGTTTATTCTCTACGTGGCTTCTAGAGTGATCCCTTTAAAAGCAAGTCAGACGATGTCCTGCTGCTGCTCAAATCCTGCAGTAACTCCCACTCAGAGTAAAACCAAAGACAGCAAGACAGCATCAGGACCCGTGGGTAACTCCCTGCCCTTGTTTATCTTTTTAGTTTTTGTTTTTAATATTTATTTATTCACTTATTTATTTATTTATTTATTTGAGACAGAGTCTTGCTCAGTTGCCCAGGCTGGAGCGCGGTGATGCACTCTCAGCTCACTGCAATCTCTGCCTCCCGAGTTCAAGCAATTCTCTTGCCTTGGTCTCTCAAGAAGCTGGGATTACAGGTGTGTGTCACCATGCCCAGATACTTTTTGTATTTTTAATAGAGACGGAGTTTCTCCATGTTGGCCAGGCTGGTGCTGATCTCCAGCTCCTGACCTCGGGTGATCCACCCACCTTGGCCTCCCAAAGTGCTGGGATTATAGGCATGAGCCACTGCAGCTGGCCTTGTTTTGTTTTTGAGACAGGGTCTCACTCTGTCACCCAGGCTGGAGTGCAGTGGTGCAGTCATGGCTCACTGCAGCCTTGACTTGATGGGCTCAAGTAGTCCTCCCACCTCAGCCTCCTGAGTAGCTGGGACTACAGGTGTGCACCACCATGCCCAGCTAATTGGCATTTCTTGAGGGAGGGAGGGAGGGGGGAAGGAGAGAGAGGGAGCGAGAAAGAAAAGGAAGGAAGAACGGAAGGAAGGAAGGAAGGAAGGAAGGAAGGAAGGAAGGAAGGAAGGAGGAAGGAAGGAGAAGAGAAGGAAAGAAGGGGAAAGAGAAAGAGACAGGGAGAGGCGGAGGAGGGGGAGGGAGGGAGGGAGGGAGGGAGGGGAGGGGAGGGAGGAGCGGGAGGGAGGGAGGGAGAGAGAGAGGAGGAAGGCAGAGAGACGGAAAGGAGGGGAAAAGAAAGAGAAAGGAGGGAGAGAGAGAGAAAGGAAGGAGGGAAGGAAGGAAGGAAGACAAGGAAAAAGACGAAGGGGAAAGAGAAAGAGAAAGGGAGGGGGGAGTCTCTTTCGTTTCTTTTCTTTCTTCTTACTTCCTTCCTTCCTTCCTTCCTTCCTTACTTCCTTCCTTCCTTCCTTATCCTTCCTTCTTCTTTTCTTCTTTTTTTTTTTTCTTTCTTTTCTTTCTTTCTTTCTTTTCTTTTCTTTTCTTTTCTTTTCTTTTCTTTTCTTTTCTTGTTTCTTTCTGTCTTTGACAGAGTCTTGCCCTATCACCCAGGCTGGAGTGCAATGGTGCGATCTCGGGTCACTGCGACCTCTGCCTCCCGGATTCAAGCGATTCTCCTGCTTCAACCTCCTGAGTACCTGGGATTACAGGTGTGTGCCATCACACCTGGCTAATTTTTGATATCTTTAGTAGAGACAGGGTTTCACCATGTTGTGCAGGCTAGTCTGGAACTCTGGGACTCAAGTAATCCTCCCACCTCAGCCTCCCAAAGTGCTGGGATTACAGACTTGAGCCACTGTGCCCAGCTCTGTTTATCTTTCAGACTGCACCTGCCCCTCATCAGCTCCTCTCCAGCCTCCTTGTCATGCCTTAAACTCTCACTGCGGCTCCCTCTGCTTGGAATGACCTTCCCCTGGGTAGCTACCCGGGTGGGCCCTTGTGTCATTTATCACTCTGCTTAAACAGCCTTTACTCAGAAAAGTCTGCCTTAACTAAATTAGCAGCCTCCATCACTTTTCTTCCCTTTGCCTACTTTACTTTCTTCACAGGACTCACAATATACGGTTGTTTCTTGGTATCTGCGGTGATACTAAAATCTGCAGATGCTCAAGTCCCTTCTATAAAATGCTGTAGTATTTGTGTATAAACTTCACACATCCTCTCATATACTTTATTTTTATTTTTATTTTTATTTTTGAGACAGGGTCTCACTCCATCACCCAGGCTGGAGTGCAGTGGTATGATCTCAGTTCACTGCAACCTCCGCCTCCCGGGTTCAAGCGGTTCTCATGCCTCAGCCTCCTGAATAGCTGGGATCACAGGCATGAGCCACCATGCCTGGCTAATTTCTCTCTCTCTCTCTCTCTCTCTCTCTCTCTCTCTCTCTATATATATATATATATATATATATATATATACATATATATATATATATATATATAGTAAGTAGAGACAGGGAGGTTAAGAGGAGGGTTTTGATAATAAGATGTGTGGTACAGAGTTCTGGAAAATGCATAGTGTATAGTGCTCCTAGAAAGATTGTAGTAGTTAGGGCATTTGTTATAATAATGTTCATGTACTCTGCTATAAAAAAGAGGGCAAGTGGGCCTGCAGCATGTTCAACATTAAAGTCTGAGACTAATTCTGATTCTCCTTCTGTCAGGTCAACAGTTTTCACCATGTTGGTCAGGATGGTCTTGAACTCCTGACCTCAAGTAATCTGCACACCTAGGCCTCCTAAAGTGCCAAAAGTGCAGGCATGAGCCCCTGTGCTTGGCCTATCCTCTCATGTACTTTAAATCTTCTCTAGGTTACTTATAATACCTGATACAGTGTAAATGCTGTATAAGTTGTTGTTATACTGTATTTTAAAATGTGTATTTTCTTCACTTGTTCTATTTATTATTTTCATTATTTATTGTTGTATTATTTTTAATTATTTGTCACACTTTTGAGATCCCTGATGGGTTGAATCTGTGGATGAGGACGTGTGGGTACAGAAGGCTGACTGTATAGTCAACTCGTATGGTTATGTGGGACAACGGCAAGAGAGACAGCCTCTGATTCCAGAGGTTTCCTGGTTCTCCATTCTGCCAGGAGACTGATGGCTGCTTGTCAAAGGCAGGAGCTGTGGCCTCTGTTTGTGGCACCTGAAGTGCCGCATGCAGGTGAGGGCAGCTGTAGGGTCCACAGAATGCTGATGTGAACGTGTCAGCATGAAAAAGCAGTTTTCATCTTCCCCGCCTGGATATTGTGCCTAAAGACCCTCACAAACTCCATCTTCAGCCAAACTTGAATGCAGAAAGAGCAGCCTGGAACATAAGGCATAACGGCTGTCAAGTGCAGCCACCCTTGGCACACAAGCCACTTGAGGTGAAGGGTGGCAGAAACAACATGGGAGTGTATAAAGGGCAAGATTGCTCCACCACTGCAGAGTCCAGAAAAGATGAGCAAAATCGCACTTGTGCCAGCAAGAGGCTCATCCAGAAGAGACAGCGTCTCTATCTCTTAAACACCAAAGAGCAGAAGGCATTGCCTACAATAGGCCAGGAAAACCTAGCTCCTTCCCATATTTGTAATACTAAGGCAATAGTAAGATATCAGAAGACAGCCGAGCAATGCCAATTGAGATCTAATTGAGAAAAGAAGGTGTGAGGCAGGATTTTATATTGAGCCAAGCTGTCCTTCAGATGTACACACCACCCACCAGCAATTCTGAACATGGCAGAACTCAGTGGATATTGTCCCTGTGGAGTCTCTCCGGAGTCCTCTCATCTAGAGGATGAACTTCAGCCCCATGACTGGCAGAGGGCTGGTAGTGCATTGACTGGTGGAGTGTGGAACTGAGACTAACACAAATGTGGGAAGTAGAGGGATAGATGTGATGTGAATGCAGGCGTCCGTGATGAGGTTAGAAATGATGCATCTGAGAAGAAATGGGAGGGCACGGCCGAAAGAAGTCAGGAAACAGGGTGTGTTTGCAACGTGCTTCTTCTGTAGTAGGTGGGAATCAAAGAACATCTTTCAGAGTCAGTGCTAACCATTACACAATGGAAGCAGAAAGAACATCTTTCAAAGCTGGCAAATCGAGACAAGTAGTATGAGAACATGCAACAGAACAGAGGAGATCACTGAGAAAGGAACCCATCAGTGCCTCATTAGGTGTACTGGGGGAAAGCCAGGGAGATGGGCAAGAAGAGGAAGAAACACTGTAGTGTTCTTACTTTCTGAGAAATTTATGGACTGAGAATATTATGTAAAGTTATAACAATGAACAAAAGTATAAAACTCCTTCTATATCAAAAGAACCACATAAAAAAGAACAAACCACATAACAAAAGACATTTAAAACACCCATAAACAGGAAAAAATTACATAAAATAATATGACAGAACACAGGTCTTATAAATGCAAATGAGCTTAATTTGCCCAGTGAAAGAAAGGAAATTAGATTTGGTCACAAAACCAAATCTAACTCAGTATTCTATAAACGAGGCACTCATAAACCTAAGTAACTCAGCAAGGTTGAACCTAAAAGCTAGGCAAAGGTATGCTAGGCAAATGCAGATAAAAAATCTTAATATTACACAATGTGGAGTTTAGATTAAAAAGTATTTAATAAGAAAAAGAAAGTCAGAATATACAAGTGTGTATCCACAATGATGAGAGTTATAAACATCTGTGCTCTAAATAACATAGTAGGTGCATTTCTAAAGGAGAAATGACATGAGATACAAGGAGAAATACACTTCAATTAACTTTCCTTGTTACATGACAAATAAAATATAAAGAAAATCTTCATAAGGTGATAAATAACTCTCATCCATTGCCTGGCTGTTAAGACAATGTCACAGATTGACACCCCACTTCTGGTACCAATTCCTGTATTATTGAGGATGAAAGATCTAACTCTTGGAACAAAAAGATTCCAGCATACATTGGTTTGGAGGACAAACAGGTCTAACTCCTCATGGTGTGAGGTGAGCTGCTTAGTTGGTGGGGCAGCTCTGTCCCAAAGGGTCTTCAGGAAACCAGATCCTTTCCAACATGTTTCTCTGTCTTCTCCTAGGGCATTGCCATTGTTTGCATGGTTGATACTGGGTCACTGTGGGCTCCAGAGAAAGGGAAGGGGGAAAGGAGAGTGAAGGAGGTGCACCCACTTGGAGTATGAAAGGGACACATAGACTTCCATTCATAATCTGTTGGTGAGAACTCACTATCATGTGACCTTATCTAACTGCAAGGGAACCTGGGAAATGTAGTCTCACAATGTTCCTGACAAGAAAGGAAGAATGAATTTGAGCAGACAACTGGTGGAGTGGAAATGAGTACCAGTGCTTTAGAAAATGATTTGTCAGTGTCTGCCAGAGTTCACATACACACACCGTATGGCCCAGTCGTGGTGCTGGTGTATCATAGCGTATGATGCACTGCTATGAGGAGAATATGCACTGCTGTGCATCATAGCGTGGATGGATCTTACACAGTGTTGAGTGAAAAAAGTCAGACACCAAAGAGCACATGTGGGTCCAGTACAGTGGCTCATACCTGTAATCTCAGGACTTTGGGCGGCTGGGTGAGGCAGGTGGATTGCTTGTGCCCAGGAGTTTGAGACCAGCCTGGGCAACATGGTGAAACCTTGTCTCTGAAAAAAATAGAAAAATTAGCTGGGTGTGACTGGGCGCAGTGGCTCACGCCTGTAATCCCAGCACTTTGGGAGGCCAAGGTGGGTGAATCACGAGGTCATGAGATCGAGACCATCCTCGCTAACACAGTGAAACCCTATCTTTACCAAAAATACAAAAAAATTAGCTGGGCATGGTGGCATGCACCTGTAATCCCAGCTACTTGGGAGACTGAGACAGGAGAATCACCTGAACCCTGGAGGTGGAGGTTACAGTGAGCCGAGATCTCATCGCTGCACTCCAGCCTGGGCAACAGAGTGAGACTGTCTCAAAAAAAAAAAAAAAAAAAAGAATTAGCGGGGTGTGGTGGTGGTGCACACCTGTAGTCCCAGCTACTCGGTAGGCTTAGCCTGGGAGGTTGAGGCTGCAGTGAACTGTGATGGTGCCCCTGCCCTCCAGCCTGGGTGACAGAGCAAGACACTGTCTCAAAAAAAAAAAAAAAAAAAAAAAAAAAAAAAAAAAAAATTGGAAAAAAAGAGCACATATTTTTTAAACATTTTTTCTTTTTAATTATTTTTTCGTTATTTGTCTTTATATATGTTTTGATTTACATTATAATGTTTAAAAACAGACAACACAGGATGATATTAGGTTGAGGCAAAAGTAATTGCGGTTTTTGCCCTTAAAAGTAATGACATTACTTTTAAGGACAAAAACCTCAATTATTTTTGCGTCAACCTAATAGAAATGGGAAAGGTGTTTCCTTTTGGGAGGAGAGGTATGATCACCAGGAGGAGAAGGAGGAGGGCTCTGGGGAGCTGGTCATGTTCCGGTTCTCAATCTGGGTGGCTATTTCTCAATCTGGGGGCGCTTGCTTTGTGAAAATTCACAGTGCTGTTCCCTTTATGATTTGTGACTTTCCTGTATACATGTTCTATTTCAATAAGCATTTTAATTAACAAAATTACTAAAAGGCAAGAGAATGTGAATAAGTGGAAAGATGCATCGTATTGCAGGGGGGACTTAACACCATGACATCTTAATTCTCTCTCAGCTAATTGATAAATATACTTTGATTCTGATAAAAAATATCCACAGTTTTTGTTGAATGAGGTATGCTTATCCTAAAGTTCGTATGAAAAAATTAACTAGTAGGCATAGCCAGGAAAATTCTGGAAAAAGAGGGTGCTCAGGGGAAAGACCAACCCATATTTTGAAGGCTCAATCATTAAAACAATGTGGTTTTGACCTGTGAATAGTCAAGCAGACAGTAAAATAAAAGAAAACTCAGAAATAGGCCTGCATTTAAATGGACAGTTAGTAAGGTTACCATACCAAATCAGCAAAGAAAAGCTGAATTATTTAATAAATGGTATTGGACAACTGGATAGACACCTGGAAAAAAAATCTGGATTTCTACTTTATATTTAAAATAAATGTTGAAGGAATAAAAAAATTTAAGTGTGAAATTGAAACGTAAACATTTCAGAAGGAAACAGAGTTTCCTTATGACTTTTAAATGGGGGGACTTTGTAATTATGACTCATAAATCTAGAAGCCATTAAAAATGGATAATTTACTTATTATTATTATTATTTTTTTAAAGACAGGGCTTCATTATGCTGCCGAGGTTGGTCTTGAACTCCTGGCCTCACGCGATCCTCCAGCCTCAGCCTCCCTTGTAGCTGGGACTACAGGCATGTGCCACCATGCCTGGCTAATTTTTATTTATTCATTTATTTATTTATTGTAGAGATGGGGCTGTTCTAGTTTGCCCAGGCTGGTCTTGAACTCCTGGCCTCAAGTGATCCTCCCACCTCAGTCTCCCAAGTAGCTGGGACAACAGGTACGCACCACCATAGTTGGCTGATCAATTTACTTCTATAAAAATTGGCTGGGCGTGGTGGCTCACACCTGTAATCCCAGCACTTTGGGAGGCCGAGGTGGGTGGATCACCTGAGGTCAGGAGTTCGAGTCCAGCCTGGCCAATATGGCGAAACCCTGTTTCTACTAAAAATGTAAAATTAGCTGGGCGTGGTGGCGCATGCCTGTAGTCCCAGCTTCTTGGGAGGCTGAAGCAGGAGAATTGCTTGAACCTGGGTGGCAGAGGTTGCAGTGAGCTGAGGTGCGCCACTGCACTCCAGCCTGGGGGACAGGGCAAGACTTCGTCTCAAAATAAATAAATAGATAGATAGATAGATAGATAGATAGATAGATAGATAAAATAAAAAAAATTCTGCTTGTCAAAAAAAATGCCATCATGAGCAAAGTCAAAAAAACAAATGACAAACTGGGACAAAATGTTTGTAACTCATATCATAGGTAAATGGTTAATCTCCCTCCCGAAGAACCTACGGAAATGGATGAGAAAGTCAAACGACCCAAAATAAAAATGGGCAAAATCTGCAGAGACAGTTTAGAGAAAAGAAGATCCAAAAATGCTTGAACATAGGAAAAGAAGTTCAGCTCACCCGTAGTAAGATCAATGCCCATTAAAGCTACAGACATGTGTCACGTACCCGTATCAAACTGGCAATCATCCAAATGTAAAATGACACCTTCTGTTGGTGAGTGTGAGGGAGAAATAGACATTCTCTCCTGTATCGCCGCGGGGACAATGTCTAAGGGTACCTTGGCACTATCCATCAAAGTTTCAAATGCATGTTCTCTTTGACCTAGCAATTCTCCTGTGGGAATTTATTCTGCAGAGATACTTGCACGTGTGAAATGACAGCTGTATACAAGGCTGTTCATCACAACATTGTTTAGCAAATGGCTAAAAACAGTCCATGCCCAGCAATAAGGAGCTGGTTAATTAAATTATGGTATGTCTAGACCACAGAATACCATGGTTAAGAGAAAAAATTAGAAGGTGAGAGACAGTGTGTTTAGTATTTTACATTTTGTGTCAAAAGAGGGACAACCAAGACTCTATATTCTCATTTGCATGGAGATGCAGAAAAAAATGCTGGAAAGATACGGAAGAAAGCATGAACGGCAGCCACCTGTGGGGTTGATGCTGAGAACTGGGCAGATGAGGGACAGAGGTGGAAGGAGGATTTTTACTGCATATATTTTGATGTCTTTTGGTTTTCGAAGCATGTCAATGTATTAGCTATTCAAAAGTGAAAATGCAACAAAATGAAATTTAAAATAAAACTGCCCAAGGATGTACGTTATGCCTTATATACTCTTCTCTGTTCCTGAACACATCCTCTTGACACATTTAAAACTCTAAGCCTTGAGAGCGGTTTCTATCTGTCTCAGTTAGGCTCCTTCCCACCAGCTGGAAATCCTCACCCATTCCAAAGAGCCTTCGTGAATTAACCCGAAATCTAGCTTCTGATCTCCTCTCTCCTTCCTTCATTTCTTGGGCCTCTCCACCTCCTTTCCCTGCCCTCATCCCCATTCCCAGAACCCGCCCTTTAGTCCCCATGGGATACAGACACCTCATGTCCATAACTGTCTGGGTAATGGCAGCGCCCATTAGAGGTTGCTAACATTTTAACTACTTGTTCTGGGGCGGCAAAGACAAAGCTCTCTTCTCATTCCTGCAGGGTATGAACGAGGACACCTATAGCCCAGGAACTGCTGGCTGCATTCTTGGGATCAGGTGGGTGGCCAGCTTTAGGGAAATGCCCACACTTCAGAAGGCAGATAACAAAAATAGAAAGAAAGCAGTTTCTTGCTGGCATTGCTGAGCTGCTACTGGACCAATCCTTGCCAGACTGGACCTAAAGCTGGGCTTTCACGGTTCTGTGAGCCAGTGAAGTCTCTTTCTGTCTTCAGTTCGATCGAGTTGGGTTGTTTGTTACTAGGAATGGAAAGCATCCTGAGAAAGCAACTGGTGGGTGTTCTCACCCGCATTCACGGATGAGGGACTCAAGGAGAGAGCGATTGTGTGATTTGTGCAAGGTTATGGACCCATGAAGAGGCTGAGCCAGAGTTTGAACCCTGATCTATCTGACTCTGAAGGCTTCTCTCTGCTGCACGAGCCCTCCCTGCTCAGTGTGTTGAGCTCTGCACATAGGTTGGCTGTAAAGGGTGTTGAGTGGGGCTGAACCACGCCCATGCCCGGCTCTAGGCCATCCATGACCATGGCTATGGTCTGGCCAGGCAAGATGCTCTGTGGGATGTACTTTCCACCAGGCTGAGTACAGGTACAGCAGTGGTGTAGTGGGTAGGGCCTCAGTTTCCCCTTTTATACCATAGGAGTTGGACTAATCAACATCTAAACCTCCTGAACTCTTGGGCTTTGAGGTGGAGGGTGGGGTTATGTAGGGCCTGGAGGGCCTCTGAGGGTGTCCAGGTGCCTCCCTCGGACACCAGAACTACAACCTCAGGCTGACCTCACCTGAGCGAGAGGTGAACCGCTCTAGTTCAGGGAATTCTTCCTGGGGGCTGCTTAATACCAGGCCATTTCTTGTAACAGCTTTATCAAGATCTAATTGACACACAATAAATGGCAAATATTTAAAGTCTACCATGTGACATTTTCTTTTTTTCTTTTGAGACAGAGTCTCCCTATGCCACTCAGGCTGGA
This sequence comes from Rhinopithecus roxellana, assembly GCF_007565055.1. Lineage (NCBI taxonomy): Eukaryota > Metazoa > Chordata > Mammalia > Primates > Cercopithecidae > Rhinopithecus > Rhinopithecus roxellana. Next base: position 7,641,801 of record NC_044560.1, on the reverse strand, counting down.
GTGCAGTGGCACGATCTCAGCTCACTGCACCCTCTGCCTCCGGAGTTCAAGTGATTCTTGTGCCTCAGCCTCTCGAGTAGCTGGGACTACAGGCATGCACCACCACATCTGGCTAATTTTTTTGTATTTTTAGTAGAGATGGGGTTTCACCATGTTGGCCAGGCTAGTTTGGAACTCCTGACCTCAAGTGATCCACTCGCCTTGGCCTCGCAAAGTGTTGGGATCACAGGCGTGAGCCACTGTGCCTGGCCCATGTGATAGTTTTGATATATGCATTCATTATCAAAACCACAGCCAAAATCAAGATAAGGAACGTATTCATCATCCTCAAAAGCTTCCTTGTGTACCTTTGTAACCCTGCCTTCTCCCACTTTTCCCCCATCCCCACTCCCTGCAACCACTGACCTGCTTTCTGTCACTACAGATTAGTTTGCATTTTCTAGAGTTTTATATAAATGGAATCATACCGCATGGATTCATTTTGGTCTGGCTTCTTTCTTCAGCACACTTATCTTGAAATTCATCCACGTTGCCATGTGTATTCCTAGTTCATTCCTTTTTGTTGCTAAATAGCGTTCTGCTGCGTGGATGTACCACAATCTGGCCATTCACCTCCTGATGGACGTTTGGGTGGTTTCTGGTTTTTGGTTACTTCCAATCAAACTTTGAGGAACATGTGTGCACAAGTGTTTGTGTGGACACGTGCTTTCTTTTCTCTTGGGTAAACATCTAGGAACCAAATGGGTGGATTATGTGGTAGGTGTAAGCTTAACTTTTTCAGAAATCACCAAACTTTTCCTTTCTTTTTCTTTTTTCTTTTCTTTTTTGAGACAGAGTCTCGCTGTCACCTAGGCTGAAGTGCAGTGGCACGATCTCGGCTCACTGCAACCTCCACCTCCTGAGTCCAAGTGATTCTCCTGCCTCGGCCTCCCGAGTAGCTGGGATTACAGGCACACACCACCATGCCCGGCTAATTTTTGTATTTTTAGTAGAGATGGGGATTCACCATGTTGGCCAGGCTTGTCTCGAACCTGGCCTCAGGTGACCTGCCTGCCTCGGCCTCCCAAAGTGCTGGGATTACAGGCATGAGCCACCGAGCCTGGCCTCACCACACTCTTCTGAAGTGGTTGTACCATTTTTCATTCCCAGAAGATGAGTCCTGTTTCCTTGCCAACACTTGGCATCTCATTGTGTTTGTGACTGGCATTTCTCTAATGACTAATGAGGTTGAACATCTTTTTACGTACTTACTTGCCATCCACATATTCTCTTTGGCAGAGCATCTGTTAAAAGCTTTTGCCTGTTACAGATGGAATGTCAGGCTATTTTTAGGTTCCGGTAGATGGTGCTGCAGGATCTAAGACTTCCTTCCACGTTGATGCTGCCGTTTCTCTATCTACTGACAACAACCTTTCCACATTGCTCTTGCTACACCCCCTACTCCCAGTGCATCAGTCAGATCTACAGAAGGTTAATCTGAATGCCTTCTGAAGATCCCTCCTAGCCTTCCATTCCAGGGCGCTATAACCTCAGCTCCCATTCTGACCCTGCCTCTCACTGTGTGATGCTGAGCAAGTTGTGTCATCCCTCTCCAAGCCTTAGCTGCTATTTGTAATACAGAGATATTAGATTGGGCCATTACTTAGGACCTTCCCAGCTTTGCCACTTACCAGCTGTGTGACCTTGGGCAAGTTACTTAACCTCTCTGTGCTTCAGTGCCCTCATGTGGACATGGGGATGATAACATGGTAGCACCTGGCACATAGGGTTGCTGTGAAGACCTGATGAAATGATACAGCTGGAGCCCTTAGAACAGAGCTGGCACATAGTATGTGCTCAGTAAAACCTTGGCTCTTCGTGGACAGTCTAAGATCTATCCCTCAACTGCTCAACTACTCACCTTTGTACAAGCTGCAGTTTGTTCCATTTTGAACTTTTGCACGGGCTTTCCTTCCTCAAATTGCTCACTCTCATACTTTCACTCCGTCCATAATTTTCTTTGCTCTAAATGTACTGCAATGTTTGCTTCCTCCATGCAGCCAGTCATGATAAACTCCAAACCTTTGTCAAACCCTTCCTGCACATGGGCCAGGCTCTGTTTTCTGGGCATTGATTTGCTTTTGTCTCTTTGTGGCTTTGTTTTGATGCTGTTTTCATCTTGGTGTTACTCTTCCTTCTGAGGCTGAGGCCTCCAAAAGCAGAAGCTTGGCTTCCGCCATTTGACTGGGGATCCCTAAAGGCAGAGGCTGGGTCTCTCCCATCAGACTGGAGACTCTCAAAGGGTAGGGGCTGGGCCAGGCCAGCATATCACATCAAAGGTGGGACCAGAGGCTTGCAAACCCTGCTCCTGACAGCATGTGCAGAGCTTGTGCTGCACCATCCCTGGACCCCAGGGGAGACCTGGCCAGAACCTCACCCACACCCTGGCTCCGCCCCTCCCTGCAGGCCAACTCTTGGCCAGAGTGGGTCAGCCCAGGGCTCCCAAGGCTCCCAGAGGAGCCCGGGCCATGGCTGAGAGTGAAGGCGGCTTTGACAGAGGGCCATGGAGCCAGCCATTCAATGTTTTCCAATGCCAGGAACCAATCTGTGTATTGACCGGAGACCAGAAGAATGATGTCACTCTGAAAGAGCAATGGCTCCCTCAAGAGTGTCTAAATGGGTCAATGCATCTCTGTAAAGGGGGCTGAGTGGGTGGCCTGGATTGCAGGGATGGGCTTAGCCAGAACCCCAGGGATGCAGCTCAGCTCACCGTGGGCTGGGCAGTGCCAGGCAGGCAGCATCCTGGGCCCCTGCTTCTTTGGACAGAAAAGTCTCACACCCACAGAGAGTGGGAGTGGGCTAAAGTGGACAGCCTTGGAATCCTGTGACTGGGGCCACATGTGGATTGGCATTCCAGGGACAACCTTGGGATAGTGAGATTGGGAGCATTGTTACTGGAAAGCACTTTGGAGATGGTTCCAGGCTGCTTTGCTACTTACCAGCATTGTGGCTTTGGACAAATTGCTAAACCTCTCTGAGCTTGTTCCACACCTGTAAAGTGGAGATAACTCTAGTGTCTACTTTAAAGGGTGGATATGAGGAGCAATACATGTTAGTTATTAACACCATTATTGTGCAGCCTTCTTATTTTACAGATGAAGAGACCAAGATTCAGAGAGGCACAGTGACCTGCCCAAAGTTGCCCAGCAAGCTAGTGCCAAGACAGGCTTTGCTCCTAGATCTCCTGATTCTAAATTCATGGAGATGAGAGTTGGGACACTGCTGAAAGGTGGCCGAATGTAGCAGGAGAGCACAGCCACTGGGCCTGGGTGCAAATCCTGGCTCTGCCAAGCTGTGTGACTTTGGAAAAATAACTGGACATCCCCAACATTCGATTTTCTTGATTTAAAAATGGGGTTCTTGATGGCAAAACTGCCAAGTTACAAGGGTAAAAAGGAAATAGACCCAAAGAACCTGGTCGTGCTGGGGATATGGGTGGGTGGGTTAGGCTGGAGCTGAGTCAAGGAAGGCAAAGGAAGGAGGCCACACAGGCAGAATGCCCACCCTGGCCACAGGCAGGAAGCCAAGTTCCACGGCCATGAACTCATGGGAAGGGCTCCCTTCTGCCCTGGGGTTCTTGGAAATGCTGGTCCTTCAGCCCAGAACACTTTCCTTCCGTCTTCACCTAGTAAATGTTTTGTTCTTCCTTCAGTTCTCAGCTTAAACACCACCTCCTTCAGGAAGCCCTCCCTGATTTCCTCATCTAGGTCAAACCCCCATGTTGTGAGCTCATCCAGTGGTCTTTCCTTCCTCATAGGAAATCGACTTTATAATTCAATAGCACTGCTGAGTCATCATTTTATATTTATTTTTGCGATTGTTTGATTAACATCTGGCACCACCACTGGGCTACAAGTTGGGTGAGGACAGGGGTGGCGTCTGCCTCTCTCTTTCCATAAAGAAGGCTCTCAGTCTCTGTCAACTCACCCAAGGAAGAGGGGGCACACTCATGAATGAGTTTGTTGTCCAAAGTGCAGTAGAGAAGCGGGTCTACATGGCACATGAATACAATTTTTGAAGGTGTATACTTAGTATTTATTGGTATTAGGACAAAATGCTACTGGCACATCATACCTGGGATTTTGCGGACATTATTGCCCAGGATGAGGCTGGCTAAAACCAGTGAGCTGATTTAAAGAAAAACATACTGGGTAAATAATAGTTCAGGCTGGGTGTGGTGGCTCATGCCTGTAATCCCAGCAATTTGGGAGGCTGAGGCAGGCAGATCAATTGAGGTCAGAAGTTTGAGACCAGCCTGACCACCATGGTGAAACCCCCAACTCTACTAAAAACACTAAAATTAGCCAGGCGTGGTGACGTGAGCCTGTAATCCCAGCTACTCAGGAGGGTGAGGCAGACAATCGCTTGAACCTAGGGGGTGGAGGTTACAGTGAGACGAGATTGCGTCACTGCACTCCAGCCTGGGTGACAGGGTGAGACTTTGTCTCAAAAAAAAACTAGTTCAGGTGGTGTGCTGTTGTGGCAACAAAATGAAGGTGGCATAGGCGATCCTGAGGTTTTTGGGGTGCAAGGCCCAGCCCGGTCCAAAGAGCTCTTGCGCAGAGGGCTGCAGGGCTGCGGAAGGACGCGAGGTGGCGCCAGCGTCCCACCTGATGCAGGTGTGGGCGGGATCGCGCTTTCTGGAACCCTGCATGCCTGCGCCTCTCAAGGCATCCCTCCAGGGACCTTGGGGTGAGCTCCTGAGGAGAGGGAGCTACACTGCCCCGCTGGAGGTGGTCCAGGAGCAGGAACAGAAACCTTACCAGAGCTTAGGAGTGGGGGTGGGCACCTGCCCATCCTCTTCTCCAGCCACAGCAAATATGCCTGGTGGCTCTTCCACTGGGGCTCAGAGATGGAGCCTGGACACAGAGACCCCGTGCCCTGGAGTGAGGGGACCCTCAGGGGAAAGCCAGCTAGACCAAGCCAGAGGTATAGTGGGTTCTGGTTGGACACACGTAAGTTCAAAGCCTGATTCTGCCATTCAACAGCGGTGTGACCTTCGGCAAGTTGTTTAACTTTCCTGTGCCTCACACTCCTCATTTGCACATCAGGAAAAAGAATACACATCTCATCAAACGGTGGGCGGGTCAGGTGAATCGATGCAAGCTTGGAACCGAGCCTGGTGCAGAGAGAGCATCCCCTCACGTCAAGATATGCAGTGAATTTTGTTGAATGAATGGTGAAGGGGAGATGGTGGAGGGAGCACAGGCAGTGCCTCTGGGTTCTGTCCAGATGGTAGTGTGTCCCTGGGATACACGTGCCAGAGTCATGCCAGGGATCAGGGCAGGATCCCATCCGGATGGCACACATTGGCACATGCATATTGGTGTCCACGTGATGCCATTTATCCATCTGTGCAAACCAGGAACCACACTCCGAGGGCTGGGGCACTCATGTGGCCTCAGAGGGTGGGGGTTTAGGGGATCAACTCAGAAACCAGACCCCCGGGGCTCCGATCTTACCAGCCAGGTGACCTTGAGTGAGTCCCTCCAGTGCCGTGGGCTTTAGTTTGTCCACCTGTAAGAAGGGGGCCGTGCCACGGACCTTGTGGGGATGCTATGATGACCAAAGGCTGTGGCAGGCACATGGTACATTCCAGCCAGATATAAACTTCATTCATCCTTTCCTGTACCCCCTTCCCCTTAAAGAGTGGGGACAGGGGTACAGAGCCCTGAGGCAGCCATGGGAAGTGGGTGCCTGGTCCTGGGCAGACTCCTAGTGAGGAGGAGATGGGGAGGGGCACAGGAGTCCTGTTATGCCTGAGCTCAGGGACACCCCAACAGCCCAGTACCTCTTCCCCCAGGAAAGCCCATTCATTGTCGGCTAAAGGAGGCAGGCATGTGTGGCCGTGACCATGGCGTTTTTATGGGTTTATAAACTGCTGAGGACATGGCTGCTCTGAGCTCCAGGCTGTTAATGGACCATCAATTCATGCTCCAGCTGGCTTTATGGGGTGCTGGGCTGGCAGGTGTTGGCCCCTGACTGCCCCTGCCCGAGGCCCCAGGCTTGTCTCTGGCGGCTTCTGGACGCCAGTGGTGCTACTCGTGGTGGAACTCTGCCTGGCTGCCACACCCCTGGGCCAGTGGGAAGAGAAATACAAGTTCTCAGCCTCAGTTGACTCAACTCTAAAATGAGAATAAGCTGAGTGCGATGGCTCACACCTGTAATCCCAACACTTTGGGAGGCCGAGGTGAGCAGACTGCTTGAACCCAGGAGTTTGTGACCAGCCTGGGCAACATGGCAAGACCCTATCTCTACAAAAAATACAAAACTTAGCCAGGTGTGGTGGCATGTGCCTGTAGTCCCAGCTCCTCAGGAGGCTGAGATGGGAGGATCGCTTGAGCCCAGGAGTTGGAGGTTTCAGTGAGCTGATACTGCACCACTGCACTCTGGCCTGGGCAACAGAGTGAGACCCTGTCTCAGAAAAAATAAAAATAAAAATAAAAATAAAATAAAATACAGTGGGAATAATCATGCTCACCTCTCAGAGGGGCCAGGAAGCTGAAATAAAGCCACATCCAGTCCCTCAGGGAGTCCTGGTTGGTGCTGATATGGTTTGGCTTTGTCCCCACCTGAATCTCATCTTGAATTATAGTTCCCATAATTCCCACTTGTCATGGGAGGGGCCCAGTAGGAGGTAAATGAATCATGGGGATGGTTACCCCAGGCTGTTCTCGTGGTAGTGAGTGAGTTCTCACGAGATCTGATGGTTTTATAAAGGGCTTTTCCCCCCTTTACTCAGCACTTCTCCTTCCTGCTGCCATGTGAAGAAGGATGTATTTTCTTCTTCTTCCACAACGATTGTAAGTTTTCTGAGGCCTCCCCAGCCCTGCGGAACTGTGAGTCAATTAAACCTCTTTCCTTCATAAATTACCCAGTCTCGGGCAGTCCTTTATAGCAGCCTGAGAACAGACTAACACAAGGCCCTACCTTCAGAGTACATCCTGACTCTGATCTCTTCTCTCCACCTCCACTGGGGCCACCCTGCTCTGAGCCATCATCCTCTGACACCTGGACTCTAGGCAGCCTCCTCAGTGGTCTCACTGCTCCCATCCCTGCCCCCTACAAGTCTCCATGCAGCAGCCAGAGGAAGTTATATATACTTTTTATTTTTTTGGAGATAGGGTCTCACTCTGTGGCCCATGCTGGAGTAAAGTGATGTGATCATGGCTGATTGACCTGTCTGAGCTCAGGTGATCTTCCCACCTCACTCTCCTGAGTAGCTGGGACCACAAGTGTACACCTGGCTAATTTTTGTGTTTTTTTGTAAAGATGGGGTCTCGCCATGTTGTCCAGGCTGGTGTTGAACTCCTGAGTTCAGGCAATCTGCCCATCTCGGCCTCCCACAGTGCTGGGATTATAGGCGTGAGCTACCATGCCAGCTTCAGAGACAGCGTTGAAAACTGTATCAGATCCTGTTGTCCCTCTCTGCTCAGCACTCTGCAGCAAGCCCCAGAGTAAAGCCAAAGTTTTTCTGTGTCCCGTCTCCCGCTACTTCCACTTTGTTCCTGCCACTCTGGCCTTCTCGCTGTTCTGGAATGGGACAGCCTCTTCCTGTCCCAGGGTCTTTCCACAGCCTAAACCTTCCTCACATGCCTGCTTGGCTCATCCCCTTACCTTCTTTAGGTCTTCGCTCAAAATCACCTCTCAGTGGGCTCCACTCTGAGCACTTGATGAAAACTGAGATTCTCTCAGCAGGATCAATCCCTTTTCCCCATTTGGTTTTTCTTTTTCTATTGCCCTTATCACCTATTACATAGTTTACTTATTTATTATGATTTAATTTTCTTTCTTTCCCTGATAGAAAAATCAGCTCTGCACAGTCAGGGAGCTTTGTGTTTGTCATTACTGTCTCCCAAGTGCCCAGAAAAACACCTGGCATGTAGTCGGTGCTCAATAAATGTTTGCTGAAGGTACATATGGAAAGGTCCCAGAGTTCTGCCTGGGTCGCCTAGGCATTTGAGAGGTGGTAGCAGCTGTCATTACGAACCCTGAGAGGTTTTGTTTTTGTTTTTGTTTTGACGGAGACTCACTCTGTCTCCCAGCCCAGATTGCAGTGGCGTGATCTCAGCTCACTGCAGCCTCTGCCTCCCAGGTTCAAGTGATTCTTGAACCTCCTGAGTAGCTGGGATTACAGGCATGTGCTACCATGCCCTACTAATTTTTGTATTTTTAGTAGAAATGGGGTTTCATCATGTTGGCCAGGCTGATCTCAAACTCCTGGTCTCAAGTTGTCCATGATGACAGGTTCCTGTGTATTTCAAATGGCCTGTGCAGGTGACCATCTGGCAAAGGCATCAGTAATAAAGAAAAGCCAGGCCATGGCAAGGGCTCTAGCCAGGTCCATAACCCAGTGGCTGCTGACTGACACCTCATCCCTTCTCTGGAGCCTGGAAGTGGTTCAGAGCTGTGAACAGAGAGTAAAGCAAGGTCCAGAGAATTGGGGAGTCCCCTCCGTGGGCGAGAACATCATGCTCAGCCCACTAGCCATGGAGCTGGAGGGCAGGACACCTGCGTCCATGAAGGCCTGAGAGCAGCCCCGCTATTCAGTCCACACCAGACCCTGCCTTGGATACTGGTACGCTGGGGTGAGCGTGCAGAGAAGGTCTGGGAGGAGCTTTGGAAGGTCTTCCCGTGCTCAGTCATCTCTCTGTTATTTGGAGCACAGAAAGGCTAAATGACTTGTCCACCTTTATGTGCCTAGGAATTAAAGGGGTCTGCCTGGGTCTAGGCCTGTCTGATTCCAAAGCTTGTTCTTGTTTGTGTAGGTGTAGGTGTAGTGTATGGTCCCAGGGGGTGGGGGTTCAGGAAATATTTGTGAAAGACCAATAACTGGAGAATGTGGGCTCTTCAAATGTGTCTTTGTCCTTGTCCGGGCCTTCTCAGGAAGACAAGTGGGGGCAACAGATCAGGGACACCTTTCTGAGGCCCGTGGGCTCTGGTGAGCTCAAATGTGGGGAAGGAAGCCCCAGATGCTAAAAAGCTGACTCTGTCTTCCACATGTTCAGGGAGTTTTGCCCAGAAGTGAAGATGGGGTGGAAACTCACTGGTCTGTGCTGGTCCTCGTGGAGGAGGGCTGAAGAGACAGTGAAGAAAGCTTTCTGCATTTCTTCTCCACTGCTGAGCGTCCCGCCCACTTTGGAAGGCGCCATTTTCCTGGGCCCAGAGAGGCTCAGCCAGTTTTCTGTGGTCACAAAGTATAAAGTTGGTGATGATGGGGATGATGATTATGGTGGTGATGGTGGCGATGACAGTGTTGGCAATGGCAGTGGTGATGACAGTGATGACCTGGTGAACATGACCTTTTTTTTCTGTGTGCTTATTATGTGGATCTTTTCTTGTTTTGAGATAGGATCTTGCTCTGTCACCCAGGCTGGAGTACAGCAGGGCTTACACAGCTCACTTATAGCCTCAACTTCCCGGGCTCAAGTGATCCTCCCACCTCAGCCTCCTGAGTATCTGGGACTACAGGTGTGCACCGCCATACCCTGCTGTTTTGTATAGAAATTTTATAGAGATAGGGTCTCACTATGTTGCCTAGGCAGGTCTCAAACTCCTGGGCTCAAGCGATCTGCCTGTCTTGGCCTCCCAAAGTGCTGGGATTACAGGCGTGATCCACTGTACCTGGGCTTGCTGCGGGTCTCCTAAGGCCCAGCCTTAGAACTCACACAGCGCCACTCCCGCTGCATTCTACTGGTCAAACAAAACTAAGGGTAGGCCAGATTCGGGGGAGGGCAACAGACCGCACCATGGCATGAGAGGACAGCTGAGGATAATTTCTTGCCTTTTACATCCACCTAAGCCGGGACTGGAGCCTCAGTCTGAGTCCAAAGACCCCCAGAGGTGTTCTCCTGACCCCACACTGACTGGCTTGTACTTTCTCCCCAGCGTCTCTTTCATGTTTGTGTTTGTGGGGAGGAGTTAGGGGAAGTGGCCAAGCCTGTTTCTATGGCCTCTCACCTCAGCTTCCTGCTCCCTCATTCCTGCATATTTTCATTGTCCTCCAGGGCTCAGGCCCTGGACCAGCTGTCAGCTCAGTCAGGGACCTGGTGCTGGAGAACAACACAGGTGGCCACTGGGGGGCAGCAGAGTCAAGGCCTGAGGCGAAGCCGTCCCAAGGAGCTGGGTGCCTGGTTAGGCTGGGGGCTGCCCTAGGCGAGACGGAGCTGGGGGTTGGGTTGGCCGGAGGTCACTCCCCCACAGCCCCTTCATCCAGAGCTTGGTGCTGTTTTTTTCCCTCTTATGCAGTGTGTCCGTGGGGGTGAGGGGACTTGAGTGCCAGGCTTGTCTCTGCCAGTCTTACCTACCTTGGGTAGGTAAGTCACCCTCCCGTGCCTCCTGGGGCTGTTTCCCCATTTGCACAGGGAGGTGGTGGATTGGTTAGTTTCTGGGGAGGCAAAACTGCCTGGTGCCTCCCGACTTCTAGGCCTCTGTTCTGTCTGTGGGACCTGCAGGCTCCTTTTCATGAGCAGAAAGGGCTCTGTGACTTAAAATGAAGTTCCCTCTGGACAGCCCCTGCTGGGCCCGGGTAGCCCTGCCCTGGAGGACAGAGGCCCTCCTGAGCCAGCTGGGCTGCGAAACCCCGTGTGCTCCGCTGATAGGATGGGATATCCTGGATTTAAGCAGAGGCTTCTCTCTTCTCTCCTTCCCTCTACCCAGGAGACCCCTCCAGCTCCTAGAGGAGACCCCAGACCTCAGCCGCTGCCCACCTGGAGAGGCCTCAGAGCCAATGAGGGGACGTGGGCAGGGAGGGGCTGAGCCAATGACACCCTTGTCCTGGCTTCAGCTTTCCATTTTTTTCTTTTTTAAGAGACGGATCTTGTTCTGTTGCCCAGGTTGGAGTGCAGTGGCACAATCATGGCTCACTGCAGCCTCCAACTCCTGGACTCGAGTGATCCTCACACCTTAGCCTCCTGAGTAGCTGGGGCTATAGGCATATGCCACCACGCTCAGCTAATTTTTGAAATTTTTGGTAGAGACGGAGTCTCGCTATGTTGCCCAGGCTGGTCTCCAACTCTTGGCCTCAAGCAATCCTCCTGCCTCTGCTCTCCAAAGCACTGAGATTACAGGTGTGAGCCACTGCATGTGGCCAGAAAAAAACATTTTTTTTTAAAGTAACAAAAACAAGATGGGATATTGGGCAGGGCGATTTGACCCAGCTTAATAGGTTTGGGAACTTGTTCTGGCCACCAGGGTGGGTTCCAGGCCCTGCAGCTCCCTGAGGCTCCCCACAACTCTGTCCTGTTACACTTGTCATGTGGCCTCGTGGTCTGGGAGTGTCCTGCAGTAATGTCTGGATTCACTCTGTACCCTCGGGCCCCAGTTTGGCACCTTTTGGGCAGCTCAGTAATAGTGACCAGCATTCACATATGTGCCCAGCACCACGGTAGGTCCCTCTTGACCCCTTCTCCTTGGAGAAACTCCATGGGGGAGATGCCTTTACTGTCCCCATTTGCAGATGGGTAAACTGAGGTGCAGGGGCCTGGACACATTGCAGGAAATCATGCTCTGAGTAGGTGGCAGAGACAGGATTGGAACCCAGGTCCACACTGCTAATCACATTACTGCTTCCTAGTGAGCAGAAGTTGAGTGAATGAATGGCTTCCCTAGACCCGGGTCTCAGAGTCTTGCCAAGGCTGGACTCAGGGCAGAGGTGGTGGAGAGGCCTGGCCCAAGTGTGGAGCCTGGGTTGAAGTAGTGGTTTTGTCGGCTGCCATTCAACATCTCTATTGGACACCGAGCTCAGGGGGCAGGGTGGACACCTGTCATATTCCTTGGTGCATCTTTGTGCCAGCTGGATGATCAAGCCCAGTGAGTGTTTGTTGACTGACCATATGATTGACTGAATGAGGCCAGGGTGGCTCTGTCACCTCTCTAGCATTTTGATTCTGACTGTTCATGGTGACTCTGGACCCAGAGCCTCTTTAATACATTAAAACCTTCCTTCATGATTGATTGTTCAATTGACTAGTTGATTTATTCATTTATTCAACAAATATTTATTGAATGCCTCTGTGTTGGGAATATGCAGCAAACGAGAGAGACAAGGTCCCTGCCCTTGAGGCTCACACCTTAAGGGAAGGAGACAAAGAAAGAAACAAACAGGTCATTGTGGATTGCAGGAGACATGAACATAGGGATGAGATAAGGAGCCACCAGGGTGGCGGCTACTCTCACGGGTGCACTATGAGCTGAGACCTCAAATCATGACACTGCTAAACAAAGACCAGAGGCTTTGGGCTTCAGGTGGAGGGAACGGTTGGTGCAAACATCCTGAGGCAGCAATAGCTTGGTGTGTTGGAAACAGAGGAAGGAGGCCTGTGTGGCTGAGATGGAATGAGGAGACATGGTGGGGGTCTTCCAGGGGAGAGATGAGGGTGGCTTGACTAGGGTGGGGGCTGAAGAAATGGGAGATGTGACAGACATGAGCCACCATGCCCGGTGACTCATGCAAGAAATACAGAGGAAGTGAAACCACACATCTGTGGGTACAGCCTCTCCCTACTGCATGGCTTCCCAGAGAGGAAGACATGAGGGAGGGCTCCCTGGAAGAGGAGGGCTTCCTCTAGGCTGGAAGGATGGGGGCGTCTTGGAGCATGGCAGGAGCAGAGAGGCACTCCTTGGAACATGGGTGTGGGTGAGAAGGACGATGAAATACAGGGATGAGTGAGACGGAACCATGCAGAGGTTTAAACGGGCCTTGATGCCAGCCACATTTGCCAGCTCTGTAGCCTTAGGCAAGTTAGCTGACCTTGCTGAGCCTCAGTTTTCTCATCTGCAGAATGAAGCATGCAGATCCCTCTTGCAGAGGGTGCGTCAGGACCGAATGAGATTATGTGCATAAAGCCGGGTACAGGGGTTGAGAACTCCCATCCTCCTCATCATGGTGGGGTCCTTGTTTCAGTTCCATTCCATTCCAGTTCTCAACTGTGTGCCTTGGTTTCTCTGCAGAATGGGGAGGGTAGGGCCTGAACCCACGGGACTGTGAGTGCCCCTCCAAAGACCTTAGACGATGGAGTGGCTGGGGTCAGGACCAGTGTTGTAACTGCTCCCCCGGCCTCTTCTGGGTGTTCTAGTCCCACTCCAGCTGCTACCTGGAGGGACCAGTGTACAGCAGAGCTTCCGACAGTGTCACTCAGAGAATCCTCCCAGAGGCCAGGACATTGTGTAAGCCAGCCAGTGATATTTGCATTGTCATTTGCATCTCATTTGCATGCACCAGTTTACATTGCACCATCCCTTCTAAAGCAGGGTTCCCAAGAGGCAGCCTGCATGGAGAACAATACGAGGCATGCAGTTCCCAGGTCCTGGGTTCGAATGCTCTTCCCTTGAGCTTTGGTCCCCTCACCTGTAAATGAGAATAACCCCGGCCTCCTTCACGGAAGCCCTCTCGTTCAGCAAATATTGTTTGAGTTTCTGCCATGAGGCATGTGGGGATGAGTGACCTGGGGACCCCCTGTGACAGGGCAGGCTCTGGGTCCTGCCCTCATGGAGCTTACCTGCAGTAGGAAGATGAAAAACAAGTCGACTAATTTCTATGTAAGACAACCACGGCTTACAGGGTGTGTGGGAAGGAAAGAAGCAGGGCGTGATGAATGACCTCAGCCTGACCTCAGCCTGACCTCAGCCGCACACCCTCCTGATTCCTCTGTCCCCAGAGCAGGTGGGCAGTAGGTGGCTGGGCTCACTGACCTGGCAACCCACAAGGAGCTGACCCCTGTCCACTCTGCCCTACCAGTGGCATCGAGGCGGGGCAAACAGCTCGGTTTCTGTCTGTGAGGTCTTGAGACATCTGCCCTCCAGACCTGGGCCAGAAGTAGTGGTGGTCAGTCTGAGCAGCAGGGCAGGACTTGACTCAAGGATGTTGATGGGTGACGCAAGACACTTCCAGGCTCTATTAGCCAGCAGGAGTGACTTGCTGGAACCCTTGTCTTTCAAGGTTCAGAGAGAAATAAAAATAGAGGATGGGACGACGGGGAAGTTTTCCTCTCCTTTCCTTCCTCATGCCAGCGGCTGGGGTTGTGGAACCCCTCATCCATGTTGCCACGCTAGCAGGTGCAGGTTGTGGAAGTGATAGGAGGGCCAGCTCCCACCATGACCAGATATGGACTGGGGGTGTCTGGGGGCGCTTAAGGGAGGGATGAGAGAGCACACAGAACTGGCCTTTAAGCCTCTGTCAGCTCCTCCTCACCTGTGCCTCACAGCCACTCCTAGGCACCTGGGGCCTCTCGCTGGCATTCGCTCACTTATTCATTCATTATCAGTGGCACAAAGAACTCATCAGCTATTTATTTATTTATTTATTTGTTTGTTTATTTATTTATGACATGGGGACAGTGTTGTGGGGGGGGTGTCTCGCTATGTTGCCCAGACTGGTCTCGAACTCCTGGACTCAAGGAATCCTCCCTCTTGGTCTCCTGAATAGCTGGGACTGCAGGCATGCACCACCACGTCCCCTGCATCTGTCAAACAGGGGTCCTACCAGGGCCTACCTCTTCATTTGAGTGGATCACGGGTTTGTTGAGAATGCAGAACCAGTGAGTGAGTTACACACAGAGTCACTTGCTATGGTGTCTGGGGACTCCAGGAAGAGTTTTAGAAGATTTGCTCCTCCTCATCCCTGATTCCCGTCCCTCCTAGACAACCATTTGAATGTCTTTAAGATTTATCCTTTTGTGGGTCCACGTTCTTGCCAAAGGCACGCTGCTATTTCTCATGTCCATACTTTTTTTTGGTCTTTTTTCTTTTGGGTTTTGTCTTTCTAATTGTATGTTTTAATGGTTGACATAAAATAATGGTACATATTCATGGGGTCCAAAGTGATGTTTCAATACTTACAGCGCACAGTGATCAGATCAGGGTCATTAGCATATCCAGCATCTCAAACATTTCATTGTGTCATCATTTTGGTACACATTTTATTGAAGAATAACATACCAACAAAAAGGTGTACAGGTCCCACAAATACAACTTGAGGACTTTTTCCAGAGCGGACTCAGCCCCCAGCTTATGGCCAGCACCCAGTACCGTGGCCATGCCTCATTCTGGTATATTACGTGTATTTTATTTTTATTTATTTTTTTGAGACAGGGTGTCACTTTCTCAAATGGAGTGCAGTGGCATGATCACAGCTCACTGCAGCCTTGATCTCCCAGGCTCAAGCGATCCTCCCACCTCAGCCTCCCAAGTAGCTGGGACTGCAGGCATGTACCACCATGCCCAGCTAAGTTTTATAATTTTTTTGTAGAGACAGGGTTTCGCCATGTTGCCCAGGCTGGTCTCGAACTCCTGAGCTCAAGCAACCTACCCACCTCGGCCTCCCAAAGTGCTGGGATTATAGGCATGAGCCACTGTGCCCAGTCAACATGTATGTTTAATGTCCCAGCCTTGGCTGAGTTAACGCTCCAGTTCTGTTTCTCACCTTGGTCTCCATGTACTGTTTTTAGGTGTATCCGAGTTGCTGTTCAGAAGATGCATACCACCTGCTGTGGAGTCCTCGGCTTGCCCTGTGTCTGCCATATGCCACCTCCCCAGTCCCTCTAGGCCAGCTTTGGCACCTTGACTGGGCCGGGCCTGGTCAGTGCTGGGGCTCTTGCCTGTGCTGTCCCCCAGCCTCATGATGGTTCACCCCTTTTCTCAAACCACCTCCTTTCCCCAGTCTTCCTGCTGCCAACCTGCTCCTCATCCTAAGGTTGTTTCTTTTCTTAACAGCACTTATTCTACTCTGAATCCCCTTGATTAGCAATCTGCCTCTCTCATTATTGTCTGTCCCCTTCACCTGGAGGTAAGGGCAAGGCGGCGGCTTCCATCTTCACTGCTGCATCCCCAGTGCCCAGGGGAGGGCCTGCACCTAGTAGAAGCTCTGTAAATATTTGCTAAGTGAAAGACCCGCACGCGGCAAGCTGCCATCAACCGCATGCTCCAGTCCACACTGCTGCCGACGCGGTTCTCAGTGGGTTTTTTCTTTATCCAGCTCACAGGCTCCCTGAGGCCGGAGCCGGGGACATTGCCAGCTCCTGCTCCATCCCCAGATCGGCGGACCTGCCTCACAGGTGTTTCGCTAACCTTGTTCTGAATCAGACATGCTGGAGAGAAATGCATTTTAAAACCGGGTGCAATTTAAAGAGCATTTAATCTGCATGTCTGGGATTCATTAACACGTAGATCATCAAATTAGGGTTTGCTCACAGCTGTTTGACATTCGAAGGGCCTTCTGAGTGTCTTTAATAAGTGCCTTTAAATATTATTTTTCCTCTTAATCTCAGGGCTGGTGTTGAGCATGCTGCTCTCGGAATGGGAACGTGACACAAGCGACCTGGGGATGGTGGATCCGTTCCTGCGAGAGTGTGGCAGGCTTGGAGAGCTTGGCACAGAGCCATCCCCACTCTCCTGCCCTGTTCCCATCACTGGCAGGCGCCGGCCCCAAGCTGGCCAGAGCCGTGTGTTCAAAATGGCTGTTGAGAGAGGCAGCGCTCTTCTAGGCACATGAGCCCGGGAGGATGCAGGCCTGGAACATCTTGTCACCACGTGGAGCCTGAGAACGAGACAAACAGGAAAGCAAAGCTTGGGAGGTGTAGAGATGCTAGTGACATTGACGATGGCTGAACCTAGCCATGACTGGATTAGCCTTGTTAGGAGATAAATTGTGTCCTACCCCCTCCAACTTCCTATGTTGAAGTCCTAACCCCCAGAATCTCAGAATGTGACTTTATTTAGATACAGGGTCATTTGCAGTTGTAATTAATTAAGATGAGGTCATACTGGCATGGGCGGGCCCCTGATTCAATATGATGTGTGTCCTTATAGAAAGGGGACATTTGGATGCACAGACATGCATAGAGGAAAGAGGATGTGAAGACAGATGATGGCTGACTACAAGCCAAGGAGAGAGGCCTGGAACAGATCCTTCCCTCACAGCCCTCAGAGAGAACCAACACTGTTGACACCTTGACCTTGCCCTGCTACCCTCCAGAACTGTGAGACAGTAACTATCTGTTCTTTATGCCCCCAGTCCATAGTTGTTTTTTATAGCAGTTCTAGGAAACCAATACAAACCCTCTTTGAACTTTTTAGTTACGAGAACCAATATATCCCCTCCTCTCTCCATCCCTCCCTCTCTCCCTCCCTCCCTTCTTCCCTTCCCTCCTTCTCTCTTTCTTTTCCTCCTTTCATTCTTTCCCTCCCTCCTTCTTTCCCTCCCTCTTTCCTTTCTTTCTTCCTTCCTCCTTCCCTCCCTCCTTCTTTCCTTACTTCCTTCTTTTCCTCCTTCCCTCCCTCCCTCCTCCTTCTTTCCTTTCTTTTCCCTCAAGCCAATTTATGTTGTGTCTTTTGTTATATGCAAGGGCAAAACTCTTACTCAAAATCACTCTCCTGCTTAAAATCTTTTTTATGAACCACCTCAGTTAGTGGCATAAAACAAAATGATAATTTATTTCACTCAAAAGAGGCAATTTAGCCAGGATGTTGTGGGGTGGCCTGTTTCTGCTCAGTTGGCATTTGTGGGTAGCTCAACCGGGGCTGCAGAACCCACTCCCATGGCTATCGGGCTGCTCTGGCTGTGGGCTGGAGGCTCTGTCAGGGAAATGGATTTCTCTTTTATGAGTCCCTCCACAGGCTGCTTGAGCTTCCTTATAGAATGGTGGCCAATTCTAAGAGCAACTGTCCCCTGAGAGCATGGCAAAGTATGTGGCATTTCTTTTTTTTAATCACCTGTTCAACTCACATAGCATTCCACCCACTATGCTCTATTAGATGAGGGAATAAATGTCCACACGGATTAAAGGGGAGGGGACACAGAACTCAGTTCTCTATGGGAGGAGTATCAACACCACATTGCAACAAGAGTATGGGGAATGGGAGATACTGTTGAAGCCAGCTGTGGAAAATGCCATCTGCCATAGGCCACATGCTCTGTGGTTTCATGCAGATGAAAGTCAACAAGAGGCATCCCTAATGGATGGCGAGAGAAGTCAGAATCAGGTTACCTTTAGAGGAAGGTAACTTTGACTAGAAAGGAACACAAAGAAATCTTCTGGGGACCGGGACATGATCTCTGCCTTGATATGGGTTGAAAGGACATGGACATGGATATGTCAGAAGTTGAGCTGGTCACTTAAGTTCAGTACCCTTGATGCATTTTATACCTCAATTTAGGAAATTTTAAGGCTGTAATAAAGAGTATTTGAATTAGCACAGAGGGTAAAAGTCCTCTGCCAGCTCCCAATTGTCCAAGATGCTTGGCCTGGCACAGGAAGGCCCTCGAAACCCAGCCCCCAGCGTCCCCTTGGGGTTGAGTTCTGTCTCCCCTTCCCCCGACTGTTGGAGATTCTTGAATGTCTCCAGCTGTATGAAGGATGCTGGAAGAGTGCTCCAGAAGGAGTGAACGCCAAGTGCAAAGACCCCATGTGAGGAGAGGTCTGGAGGGTCAGGAGCAGGAGAAAGAGGCAAGGGTCACGGAGTGGCTCCACACCAGGGTGTGGCATCACCTGGCTGGTCTGTTCGAAAGATCCTAAGCTCAGAGCTGCTGTTTCTGGCTGGGTGATCATGGGCAAGTCTCTGCTTCCTCATCTGTGGGATGGGTCATGACAGTCCTGGCCTTGCACAGTTGATGAGAGGAGTCAGGGAGGCCATGCCCACGAAGCTCCTGGCTCACCACTGAAATCGCCCAATGCAGCTTTCCGTCCACCCCTCATGGGCCCCTAAGTCCTGGCAGGCAAGGCCTTCTGTCTCCAGGATGTCCTTCCTGTTCTTACCGGGACCTCTGCCCTTTCTGGGCCACACTCATCCCCCCCGCCAGACCTCTGGAGCCTGTTGGGTGGAAGATAGATGGAGCCATTCGTCTGTGCAGTCTAAAGGTTAATTCAAAGGGCAGCCGTGGGCTGGAGATGGTGCCTTCCACCTGGCTCCAGTTCACAGACCAGGAAGCCGGGCAGGTGGGGTCATCAGCCAGAAGCTTTTCCCCCATGTAAACTGCCATGTGGTAAACTGCAATCCCTCAGGTGGGCTCCCTGGCCCCTTCCCACCCAGCCTCATCTCCTGTGACTTCATTTCCATCCTGTCCATGCTATCAGTGCCCTGCCTCATCTTGGGCAAGTTTCTCCCCTCTTTGAACCTCTATTTTCCCATCTTGTATTGGGACCATGAGACCAGGCTATGCCAGCAACTCTTCTGGCCCAGTCATTCTAAGACTGCACCTCTCCATTCAGCGGCCAGGTGCACCTGCTACCCACCTAGCACCTTGCTCTGCCTGGATATTCCCCCGTTCACCTCACCTGGGCCACCCACCCTCACCATCCACATCCTTTCTTTTCTTCAAGACCCTGTAGGAAAGTATCAGAGGCATCTCCCTGATTCAACCCAAGCTGATCCAGGCTGGTCCTCTACCCTGTGGTCCCCAGTGGCTGTGGCCTTAGTCTGTGTTATGTTCATCTGCACATTTTTGTGGATCAATCTGGAAGTATCTGGAATTCTTGTCTCTTTTTGCCTCTCCCATCTCAACTGAAGGATTTCGAAGGGCAGAGCTGGGTCCCCATCATCAGACTGACACGTCCCTTAGGGCAAGAGCTGAGTCTTCCCTCTTTGAATAGGTTCCTATCCACTACCCAGTAGACCTCAGAGGCTGGGCTGAATCCTGCCTGCAAAATGTATTTGCCTCACCCAGTAATTTTTCTTTTTAAATGTTGAGTTAGTTGTCAACTCTTAAAATTAAGTGATTTAACATGCAAATCTATATTTATATCTCAGAAATATTATAAGGGCCGGCTGTATCTGTATCAGACTTGCAGTTCCTGCAGTAATGATTGGCAGGAGCTGATAGGAGGTGCCCTTGTGGATGGGGTGGATACAATCCAGCCTGCCCCAGACCTCACCGGGCCCCATGCTCTCCCAATACCTCATCAGTCCTGTAGGTGTTTGGGTTTGCAGTCCTGGCCTTGGGGCCTGAGGTACTGTCTGCCTTCAGTAGCTGTCGGCCCGCGGTGGCAGGGGTGGGAGAGCAATTCCAGAGAGGAATGCGAGAATGAAGGCTTCTCTGCTCTTCTCTGCCTCATTAGGATCGGAATGGGCTGAAGATCAATGCTTTTAAAAATCAGATACATACTGACACTGTTTCTTGCACTGAGAATAGTCTGTACTAACACAGAATGCTTCTCTAATCAAAGGCTTGCCTTTAGGAAAATTACATGGAGAAGGGCTGGAGGGAGAGGCATTTTCACTCAGTAATTATTTATAGGGGGCCTACTATGTGCCACGCATTGAGCCAGGTGCTTTAGAGGCAGCACTGAACAATGCCTAGCCATGGTGCTCATACAGCTCATGGTCATATCTCATTTAGGCAGAAGAGGCCCAGAGAGGGCAAGCAGAGTAATCAAGATCACACAGCAGAGGTGGAAAGAAAACTCACACTGCTTCCCAAGCCTCCTGCTTCATCCCTCTCTCAGCCACATCAGTGTCCCTCCTAGCTCCCTCTGCCAGAGTCCCAGCACACTGGCTCCCTTCTTCAACTCCTCTCCAAATTGTGTTACAGCATCCTTGCATTCAGCTGGTGACTGGAAATTGGGGCTCATCCAGTGGGGTTGGGTTCTGCTTAGAACAAAAAAACTGGCCCTTCCCTGGCTGTTTTCCATGAGCCCAGGATGCCCTGCCTACCTACGAAGGCTGATTTCAATATTGGTTTGGAATTTAGCAGTGTTCCAGGCAGATCACCCCAAGTAGAATGTTCTACAGCCAGGCAGCTGCTCAGTGACTTTTTTTTAAAGAGACAGGCTTGGAGCAGAGTCCCAAGCTGTCAGCACCTCCCCTTCCCCTGTAAATACAGGTTGAGTGCCACACTGGTTGCCTCTGGGGCTAAGCCAGGCTTTATTTTCAAGCCAGACTCTTGTTTTTGAAAAGGAAAGGCTTAAATTCCATTCTACAGCTGGCTGCTCTGCAGATGTGCAAGAAACAGCCAGCTCCCCCGACACAGCCTGCACGGTTCAGTCCAGAAATGGTTCTTTGAGGAGCTGGCCAGCTGGGCTGGGTTTGAGCAGCCAGATACTTTGCAAATAACCAGCAGCGAAACTCAACCAACTCCCCAAAAAGCCATTGGTTGAACCCAAGCCCCTGGGTATATTGAAACTAGCCAGACAGACTTTGGCCAACAGCTGCTGGGTTCCAAGTGGGCTGACTGTAATTGGCTCAGACACAGTGGTTTACCAAACTAAAATAATCAATGGTGACAGCTACCATTTACTGAGCATCTGCTATGAGCCAGGCATGTTTGTGCGTTGCAACTTTGCAAGTTTGCCATTAACATCCCCATTTTACTGATGATGAAGTTAGGCTCTGAGAGGTGAGCTCTCCTGTCTGAGGTCACACAGCTGGCTCCCTGGCCAGTGGACAGCCTGAATTTGATTCCTAGTCTCTCTCATGGCTGAAGCTCATACTTCTTTTTTTGTTTGTTTGTTTTTTTGAGATAGAGTCTTGTTCTGTCGCCCAGACTAGAGTGCAGTGGCACTATCTTGGCTTACTGCAACCTCTGCCTCCCAGGTTCAAGTGATTCTCCTGCCTCTGCCTCCTGAGTAGCTGGGATTACAAGCATGCACCATTATGCCTGGCTAATTGTTATATTTTTAGTAGAGATGGGGTTTCAACTTGTTGGCCAGGTTGGCCTGGAACTCCTGACTTGAAGTGATCTGCCCGCCTTGGCCTCCCAAAGTGCTGGGATTACAGGTGTGAGCCACTGCTCCCAGCCTCATGCTTTTGATTTCTCCCTGCAACTGCAAACTAGTTTCCTGTAGGGTCTGAGGTGAAATGGGCTTGAGAGGCCCTCGCCCTAGCTCTCCTCTCTGGTGGATGCTCAGAAAGCCAAGCTGAGGCTCTGCACACCAAGCTTACCTGTTCCTGCCTCCCCTTGGCATCCTGCCCCAGATCTCTGCACAGCCCCAAATGTCCCCAACACAGTGAAGGGATGCTAAGCTCTACTAGGCTCAGGGAAAGCCTGTTGCTAGAGGGCAGCAGCAGCAAAACCAGTTCCAATCAAGGCTTTCAAAAGACTGGGATAGACTCCTCTCCTTTCACAGCCTTGGTCCAAAAGCCCAGAGGCTGAGTCCTGGAGGAAATAGCTCAGTCCAGAAGGTCCTGTTAGCCTAGTGAATAAACGATGAAAATTTAACAATGGTTACCCCAGTAACTGACTTGGATAGAGCCCCTCCTATGCATCAGAGATCTTACAAGTGTTATTGCTGTGGTGTAGTGGGTGAGAACATGCACGCACTCTGGGTGAGCCAGACGACCTGAGTTCAAATCCCGATTTACCATTTGCCAGCTGTGTGCCTTGGGCAAGTCACTTCATCTTCCTAAGCCTCAGTTTTCTCCTCTGTAAAATGGGCAGAATAATAGGACCTGCTTCACAGTATCCTTGTAGTAAGAAATGAGCTGGTACATAAAGTTCACGGCATAGAAACTGGCATGTAGCCAGTGCTCTAAAAATGGCAGATGTCTTTTTCTTTTTTTTTTTTTGAGACAGAGTCTGTCTGTCTTCCAGGTTGGAGTATAGTTGCACAATCTCAGCTCATTGGAACCTCCACCTCCTGGGTTCAAGTGAGTCTCCTGCCTTAGCCTCGTCAGTAGCCAGCACTACAGATGCATGCCACCACGTCCAGCTAATTTTTGTATTTTTAGTAAACTAAGCAGCATCCCAGGCAGATCATGGTTTTACCATGTTGGTCAGGCTGGTCTCAAACTCCTGAGCTCCAGTGATCCGCCTGCCTCGGCCTTCCAAAGTGCTGCAATTACAGGTGTGAGCCACCACACCCGGCCTGATGTCATCATTTTTAATGATTATGGCTTTTAATCCACATGAGAACCCTGTGGGGCAGGTGTTAGTATCCTCGTTTTACTGATGAGGAGACTGAGGTTCAGAGATGTTAAGTAACTTGCCCAAAGTCACACAGCTAGTAGGTCCCAGAGCTAGAGTTTGAACCTGTATTTGTTCCTTAACACCAGCTACTAAGGTAAGATTTCCAAGAACTGATTTCTGTAAAGGGCAGGGTTGTAATCTCTTCTCTCCAGAGCTGGATCCACCTACAAGCAGCTTTCTTCAACTGGAAGGTTTTTTTTGTTTTTATTCAGTTGATTTAAAAATATTTTTAGGACCAGGCGTGGTGGCTCATCACTGTAATCCCAGCACTTTGGAAGACCAAGACAGGAGGATTGCTTGAGCTGAGGAATTTGAGAGCAGCCTGGGCAACATAGCGATACCTTGTCTCCATTAAAACTCAAAAAAGCTTAGCCGGGTGGGTGGTGCATGCCTGTAATCCTAGCTACTCGGGTGGCTGAGGCGAGATGATTGTTTGAGCTCCAGGCTGCAGTGAGCCCTGATCATGCCACTGTACTCCAGCTGGGGCAATAGAGTGAGAACCTGTCTAAAAAAATGTTTTCAGGCTAAACATACAGAAGAGAAACTGAGGCCCAGAAAGGAAGTGGCCCTGCCTATGGACACTCAGCACACTTAGAACCAGAGCCCCATCCAGCACCTGGCTCTGTCTCCGTCCCACTGGAAAGGTTCCCTTTGACCCCTCCCCTTAGGGAGTTTGCTGGATGGACTGGAGGGGCTGGGTGAACAGGAAACTGATGATGGATTCTCCTAGAGACTGGTGCTGGTTATGGCTCTGTTGATTGATGGCCGAGGGGTGTCATACCCCCAGCCAGACTCAGCATGGCACCAGGGCTGGGAATCTGTCAGCCGGCACATCCTCACTCTGACTGGGGGACATGGGGAGGGTCGCGGACCAGGAAAGGAGATGCTTCCTGTAGGGAGAGTCCATTTCTGCAGGCAGAGACCTCTGGAGATCCAGTGAGGTCACACAGATGCCCAGGGCCGACCCGCAGTGGGAATGTGCTGTCGGGGCTAGTGCAGGCCTGAGAGGCTCCCAGGAAGCCCTGCCGGGGGCTCTGCGCTGGGCTGTGCCCTCCTATGGTCCCCTCAGTGACCCTGGAGGTGAGGCTGTCAGTGCCCTCACATTCCCAGCAAGGAAACCGGGGTTCAGAGAAGGCTAGCCATTTGCTCAGGACCACACAGCTAGTAAGTGGTGGAGTAGTTCCTGCAGCCCAGGTGTCCCTGTCTCCTCTCTGACTCTCAGTCCTGGGTGCTTTCTAAAGATTATACACACAGGGACACACACGTTTATAACTTGTATACTAGGTATAATCCTATGAAAGTGCCTTTTTTTGGTACAGCAAAAACAGTAGAAGAACAGCAATTTCATAAGGTTCAGTCAAATGTAAATTATATCTAGGTATATATATATATTTGTCAATTTATTAAAGAAATATAACTTATGTACCTTGCGTATATAATCTGTCTCATATATGTGCATTGTATATACAATCTATCTGAGATATATCCAATTACCAACCTGTTACATCATATCTAATCAGCATGTGCTGCTAAATCAGCCCTTGGAAAAAAATATAGCCCTGATTGTAGCATCTGCCCATTTCTCTGGTGTAAACATTCCCACCAAGGCTGATTTCAGGCAACCCATGTAATGTTGCAAATCAGAGTCAGGAAGAGATGCACGGGATTGACTCACTGGCTGGTGTGAATGAGGGTTCCAGTCCACCCTTGAATTTTTTCGTCTACCTGAAACATATAATCTGTGTATCTCAAACAGCTGTCAATCTATCTGACATGTAAGCATAGTCATACATATATAATATACAATTTCCTCCCCTCTTTCTGGTAGATCTCTGATAGCTATCACATCTGTCATCATGCCGAACTCTCCACTTGGAATCCACTCATTCGTCCATCCACCTATCCACCTGTTCCGTGTGTTTGTTTACTAAAACTCCAGGTTTGTCTCATTCTTTTCCCTGTGGTGTTTCACTGTTTCCTGCTCTGCATGGAGGCGGGACGGGGTTGCTGGGCTGGTGGTGTGGTTGGGTGCAGTGCCTGACTTTTCTCATCCAGGGCATCTGCACGGTTCCTCTCCGAGCAGGGTCCCCTGTTGGCCTTACAACTACAGGTTCAGAGGTGAGGTTTGGTGAGGTTGTGCTGAGCTAACACCACTTGGTCTTGGCCAATAGTAGTTAATTTTATCCTCCCAGGGCTTGTCCTGATGTAGGATCAGAGCCTCCAAACAGGCAGTGCAGGGTTCACTGGGGCATGTCTGCTGTCTTTGTTCTGGCTTCTTTTCCTTTTTTTTTTTTTTTTTTTTTTTTGAGATGGAGTCTCACCTTGTTGCCCAGGTTGGAGTGCAGTGGCACCATCTTGGCTCACTGTAACCTCTGCCTCCCAGGTTTAAGCAATGCTCCTGCCTTAGCCTCCCGAGTAGCTGGGATTGCAGATGCCTGCCACCATGCCCGGCTAATTTTTGTATTTTTAGAAGCGATGGGGTTTTACCATGTTGGCCAGGCTGGTCTCGAACTCCGGACCTCAAGTGACTTGCCCGCCTCGGTCTCCCAAACTGCTGGGATTACAGGCGTGAGCCACTGTGCCCGGCCCTGGGACGAGGTATTTCACAGCTCTAAGTCTCTGTTTCCTGATGATAAAAATGGGAGAATAACATTATCTCCTTCATGGGACTGCCATGAGGTTGAAATGAATTAAGATTTTCACAGCACTAAATGGCATCTGGCAGAATTGGCATTCGGCAGCTCTCAAGTAACATCATCCTCCTGAATTCATCTTGCTCAGTACAGTCATAGTTTCAATTCTCTTGTCCCCAGCCAGCCTGTAAACAGCTCCTAGGCAGGGCTCCCCAGTCATCTTGCAGAGCCTTTGCACTAGGTAAAGAGACTTTGTGTCCTTCTAAAGAGGCGCTGCAGGATTCATGCATTGCAACAACGGTTACCCTTCAAATGAGCCCCCTGTGAGGGCCGAGGGCTTTTTCAGTGGGAAATGCCCACTTTCTCCTTCCTCCAGTAAGGGAAGCTGGAGAGCAGACGGGTTCTAAATTCTCTCCTCACGCTCCAATTCTGAGATAAATGCAGGCTGCGGGGATGTTCGTGTCTTCCCAGGAACAAAACCCCTGATCACCCAATCCAGGCTCACAGCCCCTGGATGTCTAAAAAGTTCTTCCTGAGTGCTTAATAATAGCATAGGGACATGTCTCCAGCTACACTGGCATTCTTTCTGCTCCTTGAAGATGCCAAGCACATCTCAGTCCCTGGGATTTTGCCCCCGCCATGCCCTCTACCTGGAGTGCCTCTCCCCTGGATCTTTTCATGGCTGGTTCTTCCATGATTGGGTTCAGGTCGGGAGTTCAAGACCAGCCTGACCAACATGGAGAAACCCCCATCTCTACTAAAAATACAAAATTAGCCGGGTGTGGTGGTGGGCACCTGTAATCCCAGCTACCCAGGAGGCTGAAGCAGAATTGCTTGAACCCGGGAGGCAGAGGTTGTGGTGAGCTGAGGTCATGCCATTGCACTCCAGCCTGGGCAACAAGAGCGAAACTCCATCTCAAAAAAATAAAAAAAATAATAATAATAAAGAAAAAGGTTTTTCTCAGAAGAGACTTTCCCTGACCACCTTGACTAATTTTCCCCAAGCCTTTCAGTGACTTTCTGTCATTTTCCTGTTTTATTTTCTTTATAGCAGTTCTCATTTGCTGATATGGAATTATGTATGGAATTATTTGTGTCTTGCCTGTCTCCCCAAGTAGACTTTCAGCTCCATGAGGGCGGGGGGCTTGTTTTGTTCACTGCAGTATCCCGCATCCCCAGAATAGTACCTGGCATGTAAGAGAGACTTAAATGGCTCTTCAATGAATAAGCGAAAGGAGGTATGCAGTGTGATGCCACCAGCATTAAAATGCATAGAATAAAAAGGAGAAAGAAAGGTAACAAACAAATGTTACGGGACTCTTCCCCCGTCTTATTGGTTATATTTTTTGGACTCTGGAAAGTGCACATTTTAATTTATAATTAGAAAAAATGCCCAAACCGTGTGAAGACAAAGCTCCGCTGCGGCGGTCTGGCCAGTCTTTCTCTGGGTTTAGCTGAGGTTCGTTTTACTTCTGCTCCTGTGGTTCTCCTTGAATTTAAAAACAAACCCCGCTCATCCCCTTAGGAGAAACTTCTATAGAAGTCAGCAGCCTGTCGCTACCTTCTGCTTTTGCTTCACTTCTTGGCCTCAATTTCTGAAAGAAGATATTTCATTTTGGACGGTTCACCCCGCTCTGTAAGTCTTCTGGGATACATCCAGGAAGGAAGGCAGAGGGCAAAGAGGTAGGTGGTGGTGTGCCTCCACCATCAGATTGGGAGCTCCCCAGCACAAGGGCTGTCTCCTCCATTGGACTGCCAGACACCTCCAGATACCTTTTGCTGTATAAGCAGTCCCTCCATTCTCCCCCTCCTCCTTCCTGTCTTCCCTTTTCTCCTCCTCCTGATCCTCCTCCAGGAGAAGGTCTTCCCAGTCCTTGCTTTCCATCCTGAGTCAGAAGGGTCAGGCACAAGCGGTGTTCTTCTCGGCAGAAGTTTCCACTGCCTGCATGCACAGGTGGGTTGGCGAGCCCAGGCTGTCCCTCCCCCACCCCAGTCCTTCTAGGCAGAGGTGAAGTCCCATTCGCCCTTGATGATCTCAGCCCCAGTAGGCACCTCCCCGCTGGGCTCCATTGACCCCATCCTGCATTACACACGCTGGGGCTCACGATTACCCTGAATTCATCCTGGTGGTGTAGTCTTCTGCTCCATACAGCTGTTCTTTCAACTCTCTTGTCCCTAGCCAGCTTGTAAATAGCTCCCAGGCAGGGCTCCCCAGTCATCTCACAGAGCCTTTGCACTAGGTAAAGAGACTTTGGTGTTGCTCTAAAGAGGTGCGGCAGGGTTCGCACATCACAACCATGGTTGTCCTTCAAAGAAGCCCCCTCTGAGGGCCGAGGGCTCTTTCAAGAGAAGCTCCCGTGTGCAGAACGTTTCCGGAAATGGCCATCAGAAGCAGCTACTATTCATGCCTTAGTAATCAGGACAAGGCCGAGAATGCCGCTTGCTGCTATGAGAGCAGCCACAGCTACGCTTCTGCAGCGACCTCTGCGTGCCGGGCACCAGGCTGAGTGCCCACACGCCTGCTCCCTGCCAGCCCAGCCATCGGATTGTGTCACTTGCTGCTCAGAATGAGTTCCCATTGAACTCAGAGTACAGGACTCATCACCATGGTTACCACGGCCTGCTTCTCCTCCCCACCCTCCTTTCCCCCACCTCCCACCCTGCCCCTGGCAAGGCTCCACCTCTGGGCCTTTGCACTTCCTTCCTGCTGCCTAGACTTCTCCAGGACACCCACACAGTCCATTCCCGCACCTGCTCCAGGACGCCTGTTAAGTGTCACCTTCACAGGGAAGCGACTTCTGACCAAAGCACTTAAAAGTGCTACTTTGGGCTGGGCGTGGTGGCTCACGCCTGTAATCCCAGCACTGTGGGAGGTCGAGGCGGGCTGATCACCTGAGGTTGGGAGTTTGAGACCAGCTTGGCCAACATGGAAAAACCCTGTCTCTACTAAAAATACAAAATTAGCCTGGCGTGGTGGCACGTGCCTGTAATCCCAGCTACTTGGGAGGCAGAGGCAGGAGAATCGCTTGAACCTGGGAGGCAGAGGTTGCAGTGAGCTGTGATTGTGCCACTGCACTCCAGCCTGGGCAACAAGAATGAAACTCCGTCTCAAAGAAAAAAAAGTGCTACTTTGTCTCCAGGCTCCCCCAAATATCTCTAGTGCTCTTTTCCTGATTCATTTTCATCATTACCAGGTGACATCCTATATACATCACAGGTCCTGAGTCCCTGATACTGGTCCACGGCCTGTTAGGAATGGGGCTGCACAGTGGGAGGTGGGCGGCGGGCGGGCATTATTGCCTCAGCCCCTCCTCCTGTCAGATCACCAGCGCTGTTACATTCCCGTAGGAGCATGGACCGTACTATGAACTGTGTCTGTGAGGGATCTAGGCTGTGCGCTCCTTATGAGAATCTAATGCCTGATGACCTGTCACTGTCTCCCATCACCCCCAGATGGGACCATCTAGTTGCAGGAAAACAAGCTCAGGAGCCCCTACTGATTCTACATTATGGTGAGTTGTGTAATGATTTCATTATATATTACAATGTAATAATAATAGAAATAAAGTGCACAAGAAATGTAAGGTGCTCAAATAATTCCGAAACCCTCCCTCCCCACTCATCCCCTAGTCCATGAAAAAAATTGTCTTCCATGAAATTGGTCCCCGGTGCCAAAAAAAAAATTGGGACCGCTGCTATACTTGTATTTGTTTGTCTTACTTCTTGTCTGTCTCTCCCTGCTGGAATGTCAGCTCATGAGAGTTTGTCCGGCTTTGCTCTCAACTATCAACCTGGGGCCTAGAGCCTGGCACATTATAGGAGCTCAATAAATATTTGCTGAGTGAACAAACATCCTTATGCAGTAGGTGCCATTAATCCCGTTTTGCAGATGAGAAAACTGAGGCTCGGAAAGACTACATGGCCAGGCTGCCATTGCACATCCTGGCTCTGTTTAGCAGCTACGGTGTCATAGGCTCAGTGCTAGGCTCTGGGGGTACAGAGATGGGTCCCTGCCTTGGAGAAGTGCCCTGGCTGAAGTGGGAGACAGAGCAGCAGGTGTATATAACCCAGCAGGTATGTATAACCCAGAGCTGGAGTCGAGCATGGTAGGCTGTAGGAACATACCGCTGTCCCCAGCTTGGGGCATCAGGGAAGGCTGCCTGGAGAAGGTGACACCTGAGCTGAGTCTTAGAGGCTGACTAGAAGTTTGTCAGACTGGGAGAGGTAAAAGCTAAGGAGGGAAGTGTTGTCCCAGCTACATGGAGTAACAGGACAAGCAAAGCCATCCAGATACGAGAATGTAGGACTTTTGGTTTGCCTGCAGATTGTCCAGTCTGGCTGGGGTGGGGAGGAGAATGCGTGGCAGGGGGTGGTAAGAGGTGGGCAAGTAAGATAAATGAGGCTGGAAGGTGAAGGGCAAGAGGATAGGGAGCAGGTAGATTGCCCAGGGCCATGCTAAGGAATTTGGGCTTCATCTCCCAGAGCTTGGGAAGGGACAGGGTATGTCACTTTTGGGTTCTAGACTGAGTATCCGTTGACTGTGGGGAGGTCAGAACAGACTGTGGTCAGGTGGGAGGTAGGTGGACCAGGGGAGAGGGTGATCTGGGTGAGCAATGCTGAGGCCTGAACCTGGGTGGAAGCAGGGGCGCCTGTGGCGGAAGGAGCTTCAGAATTATTAAAGAGGAAGAGCCGTGGCACCTGGTGCCAACAGGCCCAGGCACTCATGACTGCTGCTTGTTTTGACCCAAGGAAGTTTTGTCCAACTTGACAGCCCTCCTGGCCCATGAGATTTTAGTTCCCAGTGATTCCTGGATGACTCAGAAAATCAGCATCACTCTCTTTAAAGGGTAAAGGTACAGGCCCCCAGAGGAAAGGTGCTGGCTTGGAGGCCCCTTCCCAAAATGCAGGCCAGGATGTCTCTATCGTTGACAGCCTCGAGGCCATGTGCAATGTGGCTTGTGGGTAAAGACTGTGGACGTTGGTCCCTGACAGGTCTGGGTTTGAATCTCTAGATCTCTCTGTCTGACCTACTGCTTCCTGGGTGCAACACAGACAAAATATTTATAGTGATAACATGAGAATGGAATCAGATGACACGTGTGAATCTCAGCACAGAGCCTGGCACGTGAGCAGTGATCAACAAATGATCATGTTTACTTCCACTTTTAGCTACTTCCCTTGCCATGATTAGTATTCTTTTGGAAAGGATATTTAATTAAAAATATTTTGACTGTGGAGAATTTTGAACTTCCAGGAGAATGAACAGGGTGTCTAAGGAACCCCATGTATCCAGTCCCCAGCCCCACTCACCACCAACCCCTCTTCAGTTCTGCCCCCTCCACGCCCCCATCGTCTCCTCTTGTCCCTTACTAAGTTAAAGCAAATTTCAAACATCACATCATTCATTCATAAATATTTCATCGCTATCACTATTAATAATATACAAGGTGACTGCTCTGAAAGTAACAACTCCATCCAGGAAGCACCCATGGGGATTAAGCTTGTGCAGGGCACTTTCGATACCAAGATAAATACAGTCCCTGCCCCCAACGGGAGCTCCCGATCAGAGGCCAGGAGTGCAGGATAGAGAGAGGGGACGAGTATAAACAACTCCAGAACATGGTGACTAAGTGCTACAGTCTAGTTGGATATAAAGTGATGCTTATTTTCTGGACCTGAGATGTAGGGAAGCGGTTAGTTTCAGAGAAGCCTTATATTAAAAAAACAAAAAAACAGCAAAATCAAAACCAAACCAAGCAGTCATGTGTAGTGCAGAGCCGTAGGGGAGGTGTCGGGTGTGAGGCCAGAGAGACATGAACTGAATTCCAGTTCTGGCTCCAACACCTACTGATTGCATGGCCTGGAGTGAGTCACTTCCCCTCTCCGTGCCTCAGTGTCCCCCTCCATCACACTCATCCCTGGGTAAGTGCTGATGAGTTCATTTCATTGAGCAGTGCTGGGAGAATCAGTTGATATTCATAAGCAGGCTGCTGCCTGTGACTTTAGGCAGAACTGCTGACCTGGCAAATTAAGTTGTAACTGAACGGCAAAGAAAAATGGGTCTTATGCGGCCAATTACACAATAGATGGTTTGGGACATGGTTTGCTTAGTTAAATCTATAACCAATTGTGGATCTATCACCACTTATGATGCTACTCTAATTGGAGCTGGTTGTCAAAGTCAGGGGGGAGGGAGGTCACTGGGATATATAAAGGTTGAGCCCCAGGGCTTGTGGGTTGGACCTGGCTCGGTGTCATGGTTCACCATATCCTGGCTGTGTCCCTGAGGGCAAGACGCCGCTCCTCTCTCAGCCCCAGTATCCCCATCTGCAGAATGGAGAGAATTCTTGCCCAGCTTCCTCACTTGACTGGGCCTCAAGGCAGCTCCTAGAGAGCTCTGAGGGTTCTCTAACTCATTTATTCACCCAGTGAGGATTTATTGAGTACCCATTATGTGCTCGGTGCTGGGCACAGTGCTAAGTGTGGGGTGTCATGTGGAGGAGGTGGATGGAGCTCTCGACCTCATCATGATGCCCTCGGTCCAGGGAGGAAGGAGACATTGCTCAGATTGGTTTAAAGAGAGGAAGGCCTTGGAGAAGTTGAAAGATGGGGTCAATTGACTTCATCTAGAGCTGAGACTTCCCTACCCCTGAGAATAAGGGACAGTAAGCCAGTGGCACTGGAACTGGGGCAGGAAGGGGGATTTGCACGTGCAAAGGCCCTGCGGCAAGAGGATGCCTGGCTGAAGGGGGTGCCATGTGTTGACGGCAAGAGCGAGGGGTGAGCCCAGGGACGCGGATGCAGAGCCGATTGGCAGAGCCTCAGAGCCACACTACGGGGTCGGGGAGCTGCTGAAGCGGGGAGGAGAGCCCCTCGAACCAGATTTCATTTTCATCATGCCTGTCTGACTGCCCTGTGGAGAGGGACTGGAGGGAGAGCTGGAGGGGAAGCAGAGGGCACAGCTGGGGCCTGTGCAGCTCCGAGCCATAGATGTTGGTGGCTTGGGCTATGTAGGGGCGGCAGCGATTCAGTGGATGGTTCCAGGATGCTTTTGGAGACAGGGATGGCAGGGCCAGCAGAGGGGTCAGGCAGCCTGCAGAGGGTGTAGGGTTTCTGGACAGAGTGCTGGGGTGGGAGAAGCTGGAGGTGGGGAGTCTAAGGGATGGCCAAGAAGATCCCGGGACAAGATCAGCAGTTCCAGTTACAGCCAGTTTGAGGTGCCCCTGGGACATCCAGGTGGGCTCAGGAAGTAGATTAAAGACACCAAGCATGTGATTTTGGCAGTGCCTCATGCACAGGTGAAATTTCGGAGTCATCGGTGAGCAGGTAGCATTTTGGGCCGTGGGCATGGAGGAAATCACTCTGGGAGAAAATGGTTTAAACCCAGTCCTGAAGGCCACTCCTTAGCTATGTGGAGGGGCAGGGACAGCTGAGGAGACTGAGAAAGGCCAGGGAAGGGGGGTGCAGATGCCAGGAAAGCACGTAGCGAGACGAAGGGAACCTCCACTGGCCAAATGCTGTTGGGAGCTCCCGATGGGCGGGCTGACAGGTGCCTGCTGGATTTGGCGACGTGAGGTCGGTGGGTGGGGGCCTTTGGTGTGAGCTGCCTGTTGGGGTTGGGGCTAAGCAGCTGATGGGAGGAGGCAGAGAGGCAGGTCTGGGAGCCATGAGGGCTCAAGGGAAGGTGTCCTGACAAACAAGAGAGGGCAGAACATTTCTGAAAGCTAATGGGAAGGGTCCCGGAAGGGGACAGACTGAAGATGTGGGAGGTAAGTGAAATATGGCATGGAGGGGGTTCCTAGTGGGACCCAGGGTCCAGGTGGAGAGACTGGCCTTCAGTGATTTGGGGGGGGACTTTCTCCCTGTAAGAGGAGGAGCCAATTGCAGTAGGGCAGGAGGAAGACTTGATGGTAGGTTTGCATCTGACAGCTTCTCTATTCTCTGAGTCTTAAGGGGCAAGGCCTGCAGCAGAAAGCCAGTGAGGAGGGAGGGCTGCATAGAAGACAGAGGAGAGAAAATAGGCACAAGTTCTTGGGGAGGCGAAGGCACTCTGTAGATGAAATAAGGTGCACGCTTTTTGGGTAGTTGATTTCCTGAGGCTTAACCACTGTCATCCTGACCTTCTCATTCCTCAAAGGCCGCCGCGGCCTCTCCCTGGAGCAGTGGTGCCTTAGCTTTCAGATTTTTCCTTAAGTAGCAAACCATTTCTTCAAATGAAACTTGACATGGAGCCCCGACAGGTACACACCAAAGGAGAGCTGTTCTGACGATGAAGACTGCCCGATTGACTTTGCCTCCCCTCCCTGCGGCATCTCTGTGAAGTCTGAGGCTCCATGGGACCCAGTGTGAATTCCACTGATGGAGTAGCCAAGTTCTAGTCCCCTCTTTGCCATATGTTAGGCAAAGCTCTGAGCCTCGGTTGCCTTGTCTGTAAAATGGGGATATTACCAGAGTGGAGACAGAAGACTGCACCAGATGGCATTTCTCTCTCTCTTTCTCTTTCTCACTGTGTGTGTCTGTGTGTATGTACTCCCCAAACTCCTATGATTTCTTTCTCCTTCCTTCCTTCCTTCCTTCCTTCCTTCCTTCCTTCCTTCCTTCCTTCCTTCCTTCCTTCCTTCCTTCCTTTCTCTCTTTCTCTCTTTCTCTCTTTCTTTTTCTTTTTCAGAGCCTCACTCTGTCACCCATGCTGAAGTGCAGTGGCGCAATCCTGGCTCACTGCAACCTCTGACTCCTAGGTTCAAGTAATTCTTCTGCCTCAGTCTCCCAAGTAGCTGGGATTACAGGTGCACACCAATATGCCTGGTTAATATTTGTATTTTTAGTAAAGACAGAGTTTTGACACGTTAACCAGGCTGGTCTCAAACTCCTGACCTCAGGTGATCCACCTGCCTCAGCTTCCCAAAGTGCTGGGATTACAGGCATGAGCCACTGTGCCCAGCTACTTCTATGATTTCATTAGCCTCCATAACCTTGCCTCTTGGTTCTCTATTTAGCAGTCATTCATAGGCTATCTTGGGTTGTTATTGTGGAATCAGGACTTGACCTTGGTCTGACTGCAAAGCCTATGCCATGTAGATGAAACCAAGCATTTTACTTCCCAACCAGATGTGGCAGCCCATGGAGCTGGATGCTGGAGCTGTGTCTTGGGACAGAGGGATGGGAAGTGGCCCAAAGGGTGGATTTGCCAGGTGGGCAATAATTCCACATTGTTGGCTGCAGGAAGCAGTGAATGCAGGTGGGGTGGACCAGTTGCTTGGCAGTGTCTGGGCCCCACCTGTCTGCATGGAGCACTGTGTGAGAATAGGGCTGTCATGAGAGTCCATTGGCTGAATTTGCCACAACAGGGATTGGACTCCTCTCCCCATCCAGCCTAGCCTTGAGACAGTTGCCCTGGAAGACTGTGCTGAGATGGAGGGGTGGAGTGTGGGCTTTGGAGGCCAACAGACTTTTGTTTCAGTCCCAGCTTGGCCATTTACAAGCTGCATGACCTTCTGCGGACCTCAGTTCCCCATCTGTAACATGGTAGTAAAAAGTTGTCACAAGGATGAATGGGACACTGTGTGCAGTGTGCCCAGCTGGTGCCTGTCACACCACAGGTGTCCCACAAAGGTGGTTCTTCCTCTGGCTTTGCCCCTCTCTCCCATTCCAGAGCCCAAAGTTCTCCCTGCCCCTTCAGTCCTGGGTGAGAAGGCCTATTTGCCCTCTGCATGTTCCTTGTTATTAAGCGGATGTGGATTTTGGATGGGATGACAGGGCATGGCGTGGGTTGTGTGATGGGCAGGCACCACATGGACCTCAGACTCACACAGAGCTGCATTTGAATCCCGGTTCCACCACCTGGTAACTTGAGGATCTCGGAGAGGTCACCTACTTCTCTGGGATTCAGTCTCCTCATCTGGCAAATGGCAAGAATCATGGCCTCACCTCAAATAGTTATTGTGAGGATTAAATGCATTGCCATTTACACTCCCCGAACCAGACCGTAGCCACTCCTGCTTCCCAAGGAGGCAGAGGTGGCACAACTGGTGTCTAGGGGAGAATACATCTGTGCACTGAGGCCTCCACCTACAGAGCCCACATATAGGCCAAGAGCCAAGCCCAGAAATTCCCTGTCCAGGCAATTTCCGAGCTTCTCCTGGGACTCTGGGCTGGTAAGGGTGAAGATTGGATTGTTTGGCAGAGCCTGAGTGAGGTTTGGGCTGTCACAGCAGGCCTGGGGGAGCTCTGGGAAGTGGGTGAAAGCCAGCTGCCTTTATGAGAAACAGGAGCAGATGACTGCTAGGGGTTGGAGGCCAGGAGCAAGAGAGGGGAGGAGGGGGAGGCTGAGGAGCTGGTGGGAGGCTAGAGGGCTGGGGTTGGGGAGCTCATAAGGGCAAGGTTCCTTCCATCCATGGGACTTGGAAGAAGGAACTTCAGAGTAGAGATGTCTGCTTTTCCATTTCCAGGCAATGTCATTTTTCTTCATCAGCACTACCCAAATCTTCAGCAAATTTTGGACACACACATGTGCCTTGTCCCGGTGGAAGCTGGGAGGAACCAAGGCAAGGGGGCCACTATGTCCCATGTTTGGGATTAAGAGGCAAGGAGGAGAGAAAGTCCATGTGATAGGAGGTGGGTAAAACTGAGCCTTTCCCAGATGAGGAGCCAGAGCAAAAGAAGTCATCTGCCGGTGCCTGGAGCCACTTTAGTTGAATATTAAAGGGCAGGTGAATCATAAAACTAGAAGATTTGGAACATCATTCATTCATCTGCAGATATTAATTGAACATTTACTACATGCCTGGCATGCTGCCGGGGCTACAAGGTGAGCAAAAGAGAAGTTAAGACGTCTGGGTAGGTAACCAGGATTATGCACAGAAAGTATCCCAAGTTTGTCTTTTTAAGAGCATGAGAGCCCAGCTGTGTGAGAATGATGGCAGCGGGGTGGTGTTAATGCCTTCGGACAAATGTGTTGATGGAACAGGCCCCAGAGAGTCGTGGGCTGCATGCTAATTGCATCCATGTTTCTCCAGCTGGGGGTAGTGGCTGGGATGCAATTAACACGGAAGGCTGGTGTGGAGCTGTCGTTTTTCCCGCCAGCTGGCCTCGTCCCACTTACGAAGGCAGCTTGACTTTGGACTTTGCACCTTTCTTTTCCAACAAAAACACCTGGAAAGTGTACGGACTTTTCTCCTCACCACACGCATGACTTGACAGATTTTAAGATCAAATTCATTCTCACCATCACTCCCTGGAGATCTGAGAGTGGAGATCTCTGCCTCAGTGGAGTGTTCAGGAAAAATACAGTGGGTCTCAGAGGAAACTGGCAGCATGTTAGGGTTGTGGAGTAAGGCTGAGTCTTGGATTCCTCCTCTGGGTCATCCAGACTCTTTTGCTGGTCCTCCAACAGTGGAAGCCCTGGGTTTGAACCCCAGCTCCACCTCTTGGTCTTGGCCAAGACATCCCCGCTCTGAGCCATGAGACCCTGGACTGGCAGATGGGTGCAGTCGTAGTGCTGTGTTTGCAGGGTTGTGGTGAGGATCACATGGGTGGTGTCTGTGAAACACACAGCATGCTGCCTAGCACTGAGTCAGCTCTGTTAGCGACCTGGGCTGCAGGCTCGTCAGTGCAGTCCCCAAACATTCCCAGTCCCCCTCCTTCTGGACACATGGAAGACAGCTTCTCCGGTTCCCTTGGGATCGAGTGGAGCCGTGGACGGCTTCCAGCCAACGAGTTGGGAAGTGACCGGGCATCATGCTTGCCTGTGGGTGACTCTCCAGGGACTTCGTTCCCCCTTGCCCCGGTGACTGGGGCAGTCTGGGAACAGACCGCAGAGGACCTATCCCGGTCATATGAAATAAATGAGAAGTAAGTATTATGGCTTGAATCCATTTGCTGATAATTTGGGACTGTTTCTGAGTGCAGCAAACATAGTTTTTCCTGACTGGTGAGAAAGTTCCTTCCTCTCTCTAGACCTGTTTCCTAACCTGGAAGATGAGAAGCTGGACCAGTGGCCAGGTTGTCTCTGGATTCCCTCCATTTCAGGGGAGGAATCAACGGGCTGCTGTCCACACCCAACCAGGGCCCCTGCCACACCCCTGCCTCGCCCCTGCCTCACCCCTGCCTTGCCCCCGCCTCACCCCTGCCACACACCCCCTAAGCCAGCAGATTCTGTTGTTGCTGCAGGGGGGCTGCACTGGAAGGACAGAGTGGGCTGGGGAGAGGAGGAGGTCCCTCTGGCATTTCAAATTCAGTAGACCCAGAACAATTCCTCCTCCCACTGGTTCCTGCTTCTGGCTTCCTCGCTCAGTGAGAACCCCAGGAATCCTTCCAGTGACCCAGCAGAGAACCCTGGATGCTATCCTGAGCTTCTCCATTTACCCCATCCAAATCCTTTCCCTTCCACACCCTGATATCTCCCGTATCTGCCCTCTCTTTTTTTCCTTTTTCCATCCGCCTCCTGCAACGGCGTCCTCTTTCTCCTCTCACCTTGCGTCACACCAAATCCCTCCTTCCGGTCCATTTACACCACTGCTGCCCAAGAGCTCTTAACAGACAACTTGGGTGCATCAGTCTCTCCTGAGCTCAAGATCCACCAAGCAACTTGTAGTTTCCCCAAACATTCTCCATCAGGGCCTGGGCCATGCGAATTCCTCTTCTTGGAATCCCCTTTGACCCATGGCTGCCTGAGGAATTCTTATTCCTCCTTCAATGCTCAGCTTAAATGCCTCTGGCTATGGAAAGCCTTCTCTGAAATCACAGGCTTCCCTGGTGCCTTTGTGACCACACTTAAAACAAGGAGCCCACCTGTCCTGTGACAGCAGGCCTGTGAACTGCTGGGGAGGTGGCAGACAGGGACTGAACCACTCTCATTCCTCTGGGGGTCCCTAGCATGGGGCCCAGCAGATGGCAGGTGCACAGCAAGTGCCACTCCCTGGCCCACCCACTCACTCACCCATGCCTGCACCCTGCAGCACCCTAGGCACTGGGAACGCAGCAGTAAGGGTGATGCTTGCTTTCTATTGGGAGAGGGAGGATTCGTCAGTAATCAAGGACTAAAACAAAGGCACAAGATGATTTTGAGAGAAGCAAGTGCTAAGAAGGCTGTTAAACCCAGGGCTGGATAAGAAGTGCTCTAAATAGATGGTCAGGAAAGGTCTCTTTGAAGAGGTAGCATTTGAGCTAGGACCTGAATGATAAGAACCTTCCATGTGGGCACTCAAAGGGAAAAGCATTCTAGCAAGTGGAAACAGCATGTGCCAAAGCCCCAGGAGAGAACGCTCAGTGCTTATTGAGTTGGATGGGTGAGTAGGTGAATGGAAGATGCCCACTCCCTCTTCTTCTCCCTCTTGGGGTCTGGATGCTGAGTTGCTTTGGTGACCAGAGTCAAATTGTTTCCGCTCTACAAGATGACAGACAGAACCTGCCACTGGGTGTTTATGGTCAGGAGCAGTCAGGGGCTGATGCTGGCTCCTGGAAGCCCCTAAAGGACAGTGTGTGGGGGGTGTGAGAGAGGATGTGAGAAAGATACATTTTTTGTGTGACTGGCTTGCATCTCCTCCAGCTGATGGCAGGCTCCTGATTCATAACAAATATCTCCTTTTTTTTTTTTTTTTTTTTTTTGAGACAAGGTCTCACTCTGTTGCCCAGGCTGGAGTACAGTGGCGCGATCTCAGCTCATTGCAACCTCCACCTCCCGGGTTCAAGCGATTCCCGTGAATTCCTGGAAAGTTTCTCATTCAGATCTGTCTGCCACTGGAGGGGCAGCACTGAACCAGACCAAATTCTCTGGCCGCGTCCCTTCTTATCCTTGCCCTGTCCGTCCCTGTCTTGCATTTTTGCAGCTCTCCGAAGGAGTCAGCCACCTTAATTTGATATTCCAGCCTTCCTAGCAGATTCCTACCGCATCCACACATGTATGTATTTTTCCATCGCGATGAAATGACTCTAACAAGGAAGTGCCAATTAGCGAGGCAGAGGGCAGACATGGAGCTTGTAGCAATGCACCTGCAGAGTTTACTGCTCCTGCCTGGACTGTCTCCACTGCTGCGCACATTGGCCTCCCTCCCCTGCTGTCAAGCCAGCAATTAACCCAGGACTTGTGGTGTTTGCTGGAGAAGGAGGGACACAGCTGGAGCCGCTGAACTGGGGGGCAGGTGTATGGTCTCTATGGCAAGTGGGAGGAGGGTGCGATGCTGGAATCTCAAGGTGATGTGCCATGTGCACTGCTGCAAGCCAGTGAAGGCAAAGGCCTTGGAAACGGACTAATTTCCAAGTCACCTCCAGCTCCTAGCGTGGTTTGAGCATGGAATTTACTCATTCTGAGCCTCGCTTCCCTCAACTGGAAAGGAGGGACAGCAGAGGTATTTTCAGGAGGGTGAATTATGATGCCATCTGTCAAGTTCCTGGTGTGTGGAAGATGCACCTCGAATGGGAGTTTTGGCTTGGGGCTTTCTCTGACTTTGTCATGTTTAATTCTTATAGTCCTTGCCCTTCATTGCCAGGGTACAGAGGAGGAGATGGAGGCTGGGAGGTGGAAAGTGTGATCCCACCACCTGGAACGTGCAAGACCTCCTGGCCCTCAGGCTGCCTGACTTCCCAGGTTAGGATTCTTGCTTGAGGGAGTCAAGTGAAGTGAATGCTGGCTCAGGAGAGGGATGGAGAGAGGCTGGACTCCAAGGCTGGCCTGTCTCTGGTGGAGCCGTCTCTGCATGCTGGGCAGATCAGCCCCAGCTGAGTTCCCTGGTGCCCAAACGGCCCCACTAACCCTTTGCTGCCAGTGGAGCTGGTACTGAGGTCCCGCAGGAAAAACAAGCTGGGGTGAGATGGGCCATCCTCCCCATTCTAGATCCAGCAGGTGTTGGAGCTGCCTCAGCTGAGTTCTGGTAAATAAATATTCATGAATGCATGTTGGACACAGGTTTCCTGCATGAGGATGCTGGTGTGGTGGGGAAGTTCCTTGCAAAGCTCTGGAATAGGTGGCTTGTCTCCAAGGGTTTTTTTTCCAGTGGCGTGATCGTAAAATGTTTAACAGCCAGTTTTCCAGGAAAATAAAAAGGTGAACTGATTTGTAGCATTTCCCAATTTTCGTGGTATAAATATTCCCACTACGGCCACCTTCAGGCTACTGCAGAATTGAGGTGAGATATATACCGTTGGCACTCATTTGGGAGGAGGTGTAGGTCACCTGCAGCACGCCTGAGGCTTCTGCCTTGACCTCTGGTGCTCTGAAGCCCCTCATTCCTCACTGCTTCCCCAGGCCTCACTGCTTTCTTATCTTGCCCTCTCACCCTGTGCTCATAGAGGCAAGATATTTGTGCCATGTGCCCCAGAGGGTCTTGCCTTGGGGCACAGCCAGTGACATGGTGAATCTGGAGGCTGCTCTCCTAGCTGGACTCTGGGGCTCCCCATAGCTGCAGATGGAGGAGATAGATTGTTCCAGGGGTTACAGATCTTTTAAAGGTCACGGGCCCTCTTTGAGAATCTAAAAATTGAGCGTTTAACAAGGGAAGTGCAGGAGTATGTATTTACAGAACATTTTGTACATAATTGTAGGGAATTCTTGACTCCTGAAGGCAATCAAAGGACACTGTCAGGATCTCAGGGGGTTTAGTAGGCAGTGAGTGGTTGGAGTCTCATGAGAGGGCAGGAAGGCTGGGTAAGGACTCTGGACAGCATTTTATAATCTTCAAAGCACTCTTCTTTCCCTCGCTGAGTATTCCCCACATGGCCAATCCTCCAGAGCTATGCTATTCTAAGCAACATCATTCCCCAAATCAGGAAACTGAGGCCCAGAGAGGAAAGACAAAACCTTTTGTTAATATCACTACAGCTGCCAGCCTGTGAGCATCTGCTTTGCATTAGGTGAGTATTTTTTTGGTTGTTGTTCTGTTATTATCATTCAGCAAGTGTTTATTGAACATTTGCTAAGTGCCAGGCACTGTCCTAGGCATTTGAGTATATGGGTGAACGAAATAAAGACACCTGTCCTCTTGGGGCTTGCATTCTAGCAAAAGAAAACAGACAATATGTAATTTTCTCCATCAGATGCAGTGACTCACACCTGTGATCCCAGCACTTTGGGAGGCCAAGGTGAGAGGATCGCTTGAAGCCAGGAGTTCGAGACCAGCCTGGGTAACATAGTGAGACCTTGTTTTCACAAACGAAAAAATAAAAAAAATTAGCTGAGTGTGGTGGTGTGCACCTGTAGTCCCAGCTACTCGTGAGGCTAATGTGGGAGAATCACTTTAGCCCATGAGGACAAGGCTGCAGTGAGCTCCTGGATGACTGAGACCAATTATTATTGTCTCAAAATATTATAATAATTTTCTTAATTAATCTTGTTGGAGAAATTTCAGATGCTTCATGTAGAAACTGAAGACCTGGCCTTAAAACGGGGCCCTGGGCTCTAGCTTGGCAGCTGCTGATTGCTTGAGAGTTGTGACCTCTCGGCTCTGAA
This sequence comes from Rhinopithecus roxellana, assembly GCF_007565055.1. Lineage (NCBI taxonomy): Eukaryota > Metazoa > Chordata > Mammalia > Primates > Cercopithecidae > Rhinopithecus > Rhinopithecus roxellana. Next base: position 7,599,791 of record NC_044560.1, on the reverse strand, counting down.
GTCTGCCGTGTGCCAGCTGTTTTAATGCACATTTCTCATCTTCCCAGCTCTGCAAAGCTGGTGCATCAGTTTCCTGAGGCTGCTATAACAAGTGACCACAACTTGGCATCTCTAACAATAGATATTTATTCTCTCACAGTTACTGAGGCCAGAAGTTCAAAATCAGGATCACTGGGCAGAAAGCAAGGTGTCAGCTAGGCTGTTTTTCCAGGGACTCTAGGAGAGAATCTCTTCCAGTGTTTGAGGCTGCTAGCATTCCTTGGCTTGTGGCTGCATCACTCCAATCTTCAAGGATAGCATCTTCAGATTACCCTCTGCTCCATCTTCATGTCACCTCCTCCTCTGTGTCTGTCTAAAATCTCTCTCTGCCACTCTCTTATAAAGGACAGTGGTGATTGCATTTAAGGTCCACCCAGATGCTCCAGGATAATCTGCCCATCTCAATATCCTTAATTTAGTCACATCTGCAAAGATCCATTTTTATTTTGCCCTATAATGTAGCATTCACAAGTTCCAGGCATTGAGATGTGAATATCTTTTAGGAGTCCATTCTCAGCCTTCCACAACCAGGTATCACAATTCTCCTTTTCCAGTGGGGTTAAGTCCCACCTAACCGGTGTCCCACCATGAGGACATGGCACAACTGAGGTTCAAACCCTGGTCTTCTCATGTTCTTTCCACCACACGACACTGCACTCCCATACTAGGTGCACACTCTGCGGATGAGCAAACCAAAGCTCTGGGAGCTGACACGATTGGGCCAAGGTCTTGGGTGACCGCAGCCTTTCCATGTCTTTAGTCCTTTACCAGGTGGCCAAATAAGAGTCCCTCAGATGCATCCTCCGCCAGGTCTGTGCACCCTGAGCTGGCACCAGGCCTCCAGTTGCTACCAGAAAACATGACAACAGAAGGGGCGGCCAGGAACTCCTGTCTGTCTCTGCATTTACCAGCTTTTAGTTTCAAACCGAGTCAGCCTCGAGGCTAATTTTCTGCAGCTTCCAGTCGTTCAGCTCCATTTATTGTGCCTGACACTGTGAAAGCTTTCACTATTGATTTTGGGCTATATTAACTTTATTTCTCCCTCTCCCCACCCCCAGCCCCAGCCCCAGCTCTCCTGCAGTTTTTGGTCCACCAATTAGGTATTGTCAGGGACAATGTGGGGTGGCTGCTGCTGCCTTTCAATTACCATCACAGTAAATACAACTTACTCTCCACCCCCGGAGTCCCTGCCGCACTCAGAAAGAGAGAACACTGCCTAAATGACTCCTCTCTCCTGCCTGACACTCCGCAACTCTAGCTGATCAATAAGTCTATCACCCTGTGGTGCTCCCTCGAGACCACCCAGCCTTGTTAATTGGCTCTGGGAGATGGCTGGCTGGCAGAGGAGTGTGAGTGTGTGTGTGTGTAAATGTGGATGGGGGAGGTGGCTTCTCCGATCCACATCCCCCTCCCAGGCCCCCAGGGATGGGACAGCCCCTTCAGCATGGACTAGGTGGGGAGGATCTCTGACTCTGGAAAACGGCCTTTGAGTGGCAGGGATGGCGATGTGTGATTCTTCCAGATTTAAATGATCACAAAGCAAAGAGACAAATCGAAGTGTTTCAAGGCCGTAGTGGGTAAGCCCTTGATTCTGAAGTCAGGTTGACTTCAGTTCTAATCCTGGCTGTTTCCCTAATTTGCTGTGTGGTCTTGGGCAAGCCACTTAGCCTTTCTAAGCTGATGTCTACGAAAGCATAATGTCTCCAGTCCCAGAAGACTGTTTTGAGGGTTAAATGGAAGAATGGATGTCAAATGGCACATCAATAAGTGACAGTGATGACTGAGGTCCTCGGAGTTCTTGGGTGGTGGGGTGAGTAGGGCAGGTCTTGATGTCAGGCAGACAGGAGCACGGATCCTGGACCTGCCACTTACGAAGCCACGTGACCTCGAGCAAGTCACTTTCTGTGTCTCAGTTTCCTCTTCTAGAAAATGGGGGAATAATACCATTGTATGTGGCTGAATAGTGTCTCCCCCAAATCCATGTGAACCTGGAACTTCAAATATGACTTATTTGGAAATAGTGTCTTTTCAGATGTTATCAAGTTAATACTGAATCATGCTGGATTAGGGTGGGTCATAAATCCAATGACTGGTGTCTTTATGAGAACCCCAACTGAAGACACAGGCACGGAGACACAGGGAAGGTCAGGTGATGACAGAGGTAGGGATTGGAGTGATGCAGCTACAAGCCAAGCAATGACAAGGCTGCCGGCCACCACCAGAAACTGGAAGAGGCCAGGAAGGATTCTCGCCTGGAGCCTCCAGAGTTGCCCCTTTCCATATGAAGCCCCTTATCCTGCTGTAACCGCAATTTCTCCAGGTCCCAGAAACCCAAGGAATGGGCCTCCATGCCCATGTGAGCTGGCCTGTAGCCCGCTCGGATAACCACTGGGTGTCTTCTTTCCAGAGGCCCTAGGCAGTGAAGTAGACCTTAGGTGGCAGGCGTGGGAAAGGCTGGTGGGAGGTGAGAAGCGGCAGGAGGTAGCACCAATGCTGGCCTCAGCCCTTGAGGATCTTGAGGGCCCGCTGAGCAGTGTGGCCTTTATTGTGCATGTAGGAGGAGGCCCAGGGAGTGACGTGATCCCAAGGCAACCTGAGATTTGGTGTTGATCAACCTGGTGGCCATGTTGCAGACAAATTGGATGGGATGAGGCCAGAGGCAGGGAGGCTGGGGGGAAATTCCTTGTAAGGGATGGCAAGGCCTGAGTTAGGGCCACAATAGGAAGGATGGAAAAGAGCAAGAGGAGGAGTCACTCCAGATCCATTCTCACCTCTTCAAGCTCTGTCTGAAGCCCCTGCTTTGTGGGACTGTAAAAGCAATGGCCGCCATGTAATGAGACCTCCCCATGGACCAGGCACTGTGCTGAAAGCCTGGACTGGGTGATCCCATTTCTTCTCCATCAGACACAGTCTATCTCTTCCATTTTACAAAGAGGAAATTGAGGCACGGGGAGGTGAAGCAATGTGCCGAAGATCATACAGTTGGGAAAGGAGCAGGGGGACTCACATGCAGGTCTAGATCTTGATCACCGTTCATGCTATCATCTGGAGGAGACTGGCTCTCATCGTCGCTGTTATTACTGTTACTTGCTTCCTGTATCTGGGTGTGAAGACCTAGTACAGAGCCTGGCACATGGTCAGTGCTGGAAAAATATTTGTTCAATGAACAAATAAAGAGAGGGAAGAGGAGCAACTCCAGATGCTGAAAGGCTGGGGGCTCGACCTCCTCTGCATGGCACAGAATGCAGGGCCTGGTGTGGACCCCACAACCACTGGTTCTGGCTCCAGTGTTCCCCTGAGTTCTGTGGCAGGGAATGGAGAAGGATCAGGTACCTTAACCAAGGTCGCAGCGTGGAGTGCGGCCAGGTAGGAAGTGTTGGGCAGCCTCAACCCAGCTGTCACACACGGGATGCCATCTTCATCCTTACTACTTGTCCACCCTTTCTTTTGGAGGAGGCCTCTCTGACCAGCTTGGGGCCTCCTGCCGGGGCCCCAGAGTCAAGGTACTTCCTGCAGGGATACTCCACAGTGTGACCATTTTCTCCGCTGGTGGGTGGGGTCAGCTGAGCCAGCACCTCTGCACACTCCTTGGCAGCCCAGGCATGGGAATTGGCAGGTGTCCCACAGGGGAGCTGACAGGCTGACTACGCATAGGCTCTTGTGGTTTTCCTGCCTCAGAACCACGTTTTCCCAACCCAGAGTCCTGGTCTGGGCTCCTCAAGCCTTCTTCCTTCCTTCCTTCCTTCCTTCCTTCCTTCCTTCCTTCCTTCCTTCCTTCCTTTCTTTCTTTCTTTTTTTTTTTTTTTTTTTTTTTGAGACGGAGTCTTGCTCTGTCGCCGGGGCTGGAATGCAGTGGCCGGATCTCAGCTCACTGCAAGCTCCGCCTCCCGGGTTTATGCCATTCTCCTGCCTCAGCCTCCGGAGTAGCTGGGACTACAGGCGCCCGCCACCTCGCCCGGCTAGTTTTTTTGTATTTTTAGTAGAGACGGGGTTTCACCGTGTTAGCTAGCATGGTCTCGAGCCTCTCCTGACCTCGTGATCCGCCCGTCTCGCCTCCCAAAGTGCTGTAGGATTACAGCTTGAGCCACCGGCCCGGTGTAGGGATTTGGGACGGAGGGGAGGGAGGGGGGGGGTATTCGGGGGAGGGATGAGGGAGGATGGAGCCTTTTCTGGGGATGCGTATTCTGTTTTAGGTTTTCTTCTTTCTTTGCTTTCCTGTCCTGCCGGAAGTATTCCTCCTTCTTCCGTCCTTCTTCCCTTCCTTCCTCCTTCCTTCTTTCTTCTTTCTTTTCTTTTTCTTTCTTCCTTCCTTCCTTCCTCCCCTTCCTTCTTCCTTCCTCCTTCCTCCTTCCTTCTTTTCTTTTTTTTCTTTTCTTTTTCTTTTCTTTCTTTTTTCTTTCTTGACAGAGTTTCGCTCTTGTCACCCAGGCTGGAGTGCAGTGGTATGATCTCAGCTCACTGCAATCTCTGCCTCCTGGGTTCAAGTGAATCTCCTGCCTCAGCCTCCCAAGTAGCTGAGATTACAGGCAGGCACTACTACGCCCAGCTAATTTTTGTATTTTTACTACAGACAGGGTTTTGCCATGTTGGCCAGGCTGGTCTTGAACTCCTCACCTCAACTGATCCGCCCGCCTCGGCCTCCAAAAGTGCTGGGATCGCAGGCGTGAGCCACCACGCCCAGCCGCCTCAATCCTTTTCAGTGGTGGCAAGGCCAAGAGGCTGCCAAGCTCATTTGCCCACCCCCTGCGTCTTTCCCCTTCCTGCTGCCAACTGAAATGCCTTCTTCTTGTGCAGCTGGCCTTAGGTCAGGGTTCTGAATACAGGGCTTTGGGGCATGTGACTTACTGAGGGAGGGTGCTCACTGTAAGGGAGCAAAGAAAGCAGCACAGGGCAGGGAAAGGAGCCAGCAAAGCTCATGGCTTCAGGTAAAACTCAGCCTCAGCCTGATCCTACAGGGAATGCTGGGGTGTAAATGGTACCACACTGTGGTCTTACCTTGGGGCAAAGGGGTCTGGATTGTGAAAGGGTTGGAAAAGAAGCCACTCTCATTGAGAGTCTGCGTACCAGCCAGTGTGCTAGGCTCATACACAGATTTATATTTCATGCCACCTTTATAGCAACCTGGAGAAGCTGGTATCATTAACCCCATTTTACAGATGGGAAAACTGAGGCTCCAGGAGGTGAAGGAACTTGCCCAGCCAACACAGCAGATTAGTAGCAGAGTCAGGACTGAATCTGGGTATGAATGGCCTCAAGACACCACTCTGAGCGCTGTGAGGGAGGCAGAGCTGTGTCCCAGTCTTCTGGCATTGCTGCGTCCCAGTCTTCTGGCATTGCTGCTGCCTTGACTGGGAATTGTGACATTCACCTTAGCATAATGCTCCATGCACCTTCACATATGCTATTTTATGTTGGAAGCAGTTGAATGTAGTGGTTAAGAGCATGGATTTGGGAGTCAGACCTGGATTCAAAATCCTGCCTCGCTACTGAGAGGCCTTGTGACCTGGGGTGGGTCGTATTACCTCTTTGAGACTGAGCTTTCTCATTGGCAATATAAGGATCCTGGCAGTATATCCCTCACAGCATTGTTACATGGATTAAAAGGGTTAATATCCATAATTAACTTAGAGTAGTGCACATGGCACACAGCTGGTACATGTGGGCTAGGTTGGTGATGAGAATGGTGATGAGGAAGGTGACAAGGAAGGCGAAGCAGAAAGTGAAGGAGGGGAAATGCTTGCTTAGCAAGGGGTCTGGTACATCATAGGTTGGTGGTTGTTGTGCTGCTATTATTATTTAACTTTTACAATAGCATTATGGCAAGGGAGCATGGCATAGTGCCTAGCACATAGTAGCTGTTCAGTAAATATTTAATGCCTAAGAAATGGGCAAGGCAGAAAATTGCACCCTCATTTTAAAGAAGAGCAAAGTGAAATGCTGAAAGCCTGGGGGACCTGCTCATAGCTGCAGGGCAGTGAGTACAGGGCCTGGCATGGACCCCATTCCCACTAATTCTGGGTCCAGTGCTTTCCTGAGCTCTCTGGAGCAGAGAAGGGAGAGGGGTAAAAAGGACATATGGAGAATTCCAAAAACCAGAGACCCTGGAAACAGGAAGAGGGAAATCAAGTCAAGAGGAGGGTGAGTAGAGCTGGTCCCCTCAGCAGGGAGGTCTCCCGCTGCCTCCTCAGCTGAGCCAGGTGTGAAAGCTGGCCACTGCGGGAACAGGGTGAGGATGAACGTGCTAATGCGCTCCCAGCTCCCTGGATGGGTGAAACTTCCAAGGTCGCCAGCCCAACGCCTTCTCAGCTGCTGGGTGCCTGTCTCTGCATCCTCCTAGGACCCGGTTCGGGTGTCATCGTGGCTGTGCAGGATTCTTCAGAGGTGACTTGATGACAGTAGTACCACATGCTCAGAGCAAAGCCATGGGGCCTCCCAGGGGCCGTTTAAAAAAAAGAACGCCGAGCAAAAAATAATTCTGGGAATATTAGGCCAATATATCAAAGTGCAGCAGGAGCCCGGCTGAAGTGGGGGCCAATGTGGGTTGCTTTCCCCCAAGGTGGGCAAAGGATCTGGGGTTGTGAAGCAGGGCTTGGCACCAGTGAGAAGCAGCCCTGACCAGGGTTGCTGTTCCCAGCCTGGGCAGTGACCAGCGGGGTTCTGGGTCCAGAGACCCCGTCTGGCCTTGGGGACTGATGCCAGGAAAGGCAGCAGTGGATGGGGGAGCCAGCACACACTCTGCCCACTGGGCTGTCAGTGGATGTGGAAAGATGCTGAAAAACTCCACTGCCACTTGCTGCCTGCTATAGGGCCTTCTTGACCCCAAGACGCAGAAGGTGGAGCTCACAGACCTGGTCAGGGCACAGGGAGACCTCACCTAGAGGCAGAGCCCAGGAGGTGGAGGGAAGAAATGACTCCAATCTGCCTTCTCTCCACCGCCCCTTGTGAGTTTCCCTCTCTTGAAGGGTCCTCCTCTGCCCCATCATCTCCTCTGTTACAAGCTTGGAGGTGTGGAGCAACCCCTCCAAAGAGGGTGATCAGCTGTTCCCATTTACATGGGACTAAGGGGGCTTCCCAGGATGCTTTTGTGCTGATGGCTCTGGCTTGGGCGGTGCATTTCCTCTCATTCCTTATCACTAGAGCCTGCCTCCTGCTACCAATTGCACCCCCTACCGCTCCAGATCCGAATTGTCGGTCCCGTGGTCTGTTTTCACTTTTAGACTGTGGGCTTCTGCAGGATCTTCCTCGTGGCACTGTCTCCAGTGCCCAGCATAGGGCCCGGAACCAACAGGACCCACTCGAGGTCTGATGAGCTATTGCCTGTCTGACTGACTGAATGAATGAAAGAATGAAGGAGGGAGGGAGCAAAGGTTCCTCTAGATCCATAGTTTCTTAGAGCAGGAAGTTGCAGGTACTGTGTTTATTCGTGTTTTCTTCCTCTCATTTCTGATTTTATTTATTTATTTTTTTTCTGATGTCTTCTTGGGATGGAGTCCTGGGGCATTGGTGAGCAGGTGCCTAATAAGGTCAGAGTTCCCCTCAGGGGTCCTCGGTGCAGCATGCGATGGGCCTGGGGCTAAGGACTCTGGCAAGAGCCTCTGTCCAGCCCTAGAAGAGCAGCCCATTCCCAGAGCCCAGGTGGCCAGAGCTGGATGAGCCTTCCTAGGTCACCCCACTCAATTGTTGGTTCTACACACAGAGAAACTGAGGCCTGGAGAGGGGCTGTGCTGCCCCAACTCCACAGCAAGGGGACACCAGAGGCAGGTCCAGGCTACAGGCACCAAATCTCGTGCTCTCTCTCCACCCCTGGGGAGAATCAGATGCTCACTTTCCTGTTCAGAGCCTGTCCTGCAGATCTCAGTCTTCTCTGGCTGAGAACCCAGCTACGTGGCTGGGGTTGGTTGCTGTCCCCATCCTGAGTCTCTCTGCCTCTGTCCCCACTGCCATGATCCCTTTCCACTCTTGCAGAAGACCTCAGCAACTTCCAGAGTCCCTTAGAATTAGGTCCTCTTTTTAGGGAGCCTGAAGGGAGCTCAGATTGGCCCGCCACTTCCAGATCCACTGCCTCTGGCTAGCTGTCCCTTCCTCCTTCAATAAACATTCATTGTTACCTACTATGTGCTGGACCCTGGAGGTACAGAGAGTGACTCCCAGGCTGATGAGAAAGGTGGACAGATAGATGAATCCTGACACATCAGGGTGATGAGGAGGGTCTGACCAGGGGACAGGAGCACCCGAGAGCCAGCAAGTTGCTCTTGCTGCAAATAGGGAGCCACTCAGCCCTATGACTGCTGCTGGCTGACTTCCCTGCAGAACCCAGATGGGGCCTCCTCTGCTGAGTGACTGTTACCCATTTAGTCTATGTCTTCTTCCTGAATCCAGCACCGAAATGACCTCCTTGCAGGTAATGGTAGTAAAGCGGGCATTTTCTGAGCACTTACTGTGAGCAGGTAGTAAATGCTCTGCACGGGTCATCTCGGGTAATGCTCATGACTGTGTAAGACGGTGTGATTAATGTCATCAGTTTGCAGTCGAGAAGGCTGAAGTTTGTAGGGTAAATATTGTACCCACCCAAGGTTATTTGCCTGTTCAGATGGCTGAGCTGGGATAACAGCCAGGTGTGAGGTCTAAAGTCCTGCCAAGTCGCTTTCCATGGGTTTTGCCTGTCTGCCTAGCGTCTAAAGAAACCCACCTCCTCAGGGCCACCCCAAACCAAAAAGATTGCTCAGGAAGCTCTGAGTCCACTCTGTGGCTCACTCCCTTTCCACTCACGAGCTCTGAGTCCCCTCAGCGCCCGGCATGTCACAGGGAGACTGAATGAACAAGGGCACCATCTCTGCCCTCAGGAGGGCTTAGGTTAGGGCTGTTCTGAGATGAGCGTGGGGTTCCCAGCTGTTCTTTTCCACGTAGAGACAACGCTCAATCATTGCAGGTGCTATTACTTGAGCACTTTTAATTGACATCATTAGCAGCTTTGTTTAACCTATAGTCAGTGGTTGATGGCACCATCCGTTTACCTGAAGCAGCAGTGGTGAAAGGAAGGGTTTTTGAAATCAAAATGTAATTACTTATTGAATCAGGGAGGATTGCATAGGATTGCATTCAGATGCAAGAGATGAAAACTCAACAAACAGGAGTTTATTTTTTGCCCTGAATGTGGCGTCCAGAATTAAGCAGTCCAGGTGCAGCTGAAGGAAGTCAAGAGTGCAGACCCGTTCTGTCTTTCTGCTCTGCTGTCCTGAGCATGTAGCTTTCGTCTTCATGGTGGCAAGATGGCTGCTGCACTGCCAGACATTGGGTCTGTGTCCTAGACAGAAGAAAGCAAGAGGACGGGGTGGCACCTATCTCAGGAAAAGTTGGACATTCTCATCAGTCCCCGGCAGACTTCTCTTTACACCTCAAGGACCTTAACCATGTCTCATGTCCACTCTGGTCTGCAAAAGAGGCAGGAAAATTAACTCCCCTGAATAAAATGAGCAAACTGAAGGTAAGAAGGAAGAAAAGAATGAATATTCAATGGACAACTGGAAGTATCCTCCCTCACTTATGCAGGAGGATTGGAAAGTGCGACTATTAGTTGAATATCTGGCATCAGAATCCCCTTGGGGAAACTATCTTTGTTTTGGAAAATACTTTGACAATCTTCTGGGAGTGGAAGATAAGACTCAGAGAGCATGACGTGTCTGGAAATGGCAGATAGCTAAACTGCTAGCCGATGATACGCATGGGAAATTGGAGGTGTGGAAGAACAGAGAAGAGAGGAGAAACAGATAGAGGGAGAGAGGAGGCAAACTGGCAGGAGACCAAAGCTAGGGAAGAAAGTTGTTGGTGGAGGGGACCAAATATTTTTTTAAGAACAGAGATTTTTAGCATCCAACTGAAAGTCATCTGAGATTCTGTGACAGAAAAACTCCTCCATCGCCTCCAGATTCTCAGTAGTCTGTTACACTCACAAAAACCTTGTAAGTTATTTAGGAAATACAGGGGTAAGAGATGGGTTTCAGGTCTGGGAAAGGAACAGTGTGGGAGGAAAGGAGTGGGGGGACAGATGGAAGGACTAAAAGAAGTTGGACTCTAAAGTGACCAGGAATTCATAGAAATCTTGGAGAGGACACAGACATCCTGGGAATGTGGAATTGGGGGTGTAGTAGTTACATACTGCTGCATAACAAACCGTCTGAAAATCCACTGGTTTAAAGTAACAATAGTCATTTATTTCAAAGCTCTGCCAGGCTGCGTGCCTTTGCGTCTACCTTGGAGGTGACACTTCCCATTCTTAGCAGAGACAGGGAGACCAGCTGAGAATGAGCATGGGATGGCTTTCTGGTTGCTCTCTAGACAAGCATTTGTTATTCTTTTCCTCATTTTTTTTCAGAAGGATTATGAAGTCACACTGAATTCCCAGAACATCAGACCCAGTCATCTCCGAATATGACAACAAAAACACATTCCAGAGCCAAATATAAATGCATTTTTAATTATCTGCCCCACTGCTCCCTCCCATTAGTGTGGGAAATCAAGAGTTGAGTATACAGTATTTACAATAATAATCCCAGGCACGGAACTTTTACTTTCAAAACAGCTTCTCATCTATTGCATTTGATTTGCATGAGTTTGCCTTGAGTGGACTTGGGCTAGGTTGGGCGGCTGCTTCATTTTTTGGATGGATAAATGGAAACTCAGGGCAGAAGACTTGGTGGAGACAGGCTGAGAAAGCGGGCCCCTGGGTGTCTTCTCTATTAAGGCAGAAGCAGTTTCTCCTGGACTGGGACTGGGGATCATGGGGTGGGTGGGAAAAGCACTAGATCTGAAGTCAGGCAGACCTGGTTGAATCCTAACTTGGCCACTTCCTAGCTAGGTAACTTTGAGCTCTTGGTCTCTTTAAGCCACAGTTTCCCCAACAGCAAGATGGGTACCACTTATCTTGCCCAGCTGTTGAGCCTGTTGAGGTGTGCCATGTGAGAGTACCTAGCATGTGCCTGGGGCGTGTCGTGCTCAGTTCATCGTAGCACTGTTCTTGTCTTAGCTTCCCCTGGCAAGATGGCTACCAAGGTGAAATCCATACTGGCTTCACTCTCTGTATGATGTCAGGAGCGGCAAGAAGGAAAGGAGCAAGGGAAGGAGGAAACAAAGAGGCAGGGGCCTGGAATTTTCTGACGGGAGACATTAGCAAGCGGTCTTCGTGGCTCAGGAGTGATTAAGCCAGAGCTTTTGGGTAATTCCTGGCTGCATTGCCCAGTTTCTTGAGGGACTGTGCTGGGAATAATCAAGTCCTGAGAAGGGTCCTCTCCTGGAGTTTGAGGTGAGGGGATAAGCTGGGATCTGCATCCTCAGAATAAGAGACGGAGAAGAGGCCAGGACCCTGGCTGGCTCCATGTGTGCTGAGAGGGGCTGGTTTCCCCATACCTGGTCTGGGGGCTGTGAGCTCTCATTGCTCCCAAGTAACCTCAGCCCCACTGGGGTTTTCATTTTGGAAAAGTCAGCTTTCTCTAAATAGCTTCCTGGAGAAGATTGAGGGGAGGGCAGGACTGGACTAGCCATGTGACTTTGGGCAAGTAACTTACCTTCTCTGAGCTTGGGTTTCGTCATCTATGAGCCTCACGTTAGGTTTTTTTTGACTGCTGTAACACATTACTGCAAACTTAGTGACTTAAAACAACACACATTTATTCTTCCACAGTTCTGGAGGCCGGAAGTCCAAATCGGCTACCAATGGGCTGAAATCAAGGTATGTGCAGGGCTGCGCTCCTTCCAGAAGCCCGAGGTGAGAATCTGCTTCTTACATCTTCTGGCTTCAGGTGGCTGTGGCACCTCTTGTCTTGTGGCTTTGTCACTCCAGTCTGCAAGGCCAGTGTCTTCCAATCTCTCTCTGCCCTGTCCTCACATCACCTTCTCTTCTGTGTCTCAAGTCTCCCTCCGCCTCCCTCTTATAAGGACACATGTGATGGCATTTAAGGCCTACCGAATAATCCAGGATAATCTGCCCATCTCAAGATCCTTCACCTAATCACATCTGCTAAGACCCTTTTCCAAATACGGTAAAATTTACAGGTTCCAGGGATTAGGTCCTGATATCTTTAGCAGCCATCATTTGGTCTATGGCAAGCCTCTAATCTATTCATTCAACAACATTCAACAAATATTATCAAGGGCCAATCAACTGCTTATTATGGAAAGGGTGTAAGTGCAGACACTGAGGCCAACCTGTGGGTCTCTCATCCTCCCAGCTGGGATGAGGGCCTCAAAGGGGAGGAGTGGGGCATGAGGAAAGCTTAAGCAGGATTTGACTAGTGATGGGGGTCAGGGAAGGCTCCCCAAAGGAGGTGATGGCTAGGAAGAGCTGATGGATGAGCAGAATGGCATGAAGGAGTATCCCAGGCACAGTGAAGGAGGAGGTGGCCAGTGAGGCTGGAGAAGAACCAATAGGGCTGTGATTTGCAGTGCAATCGGAGAGGTGGACAGGGGCCAATTTGTTCTCCACTCTGAGGGCTGTGATTTGCAGTGCAATCGGAGAGGTGGACAGGGGCCAATTTGTTCTCCACTCTGAGGGCTGTGGTCTACATCTTAAGAGTAAGGGGAAGTCAGTGAGGGGTTTTAATCAGGATTGCTGAGGTCAGATGTGTTTTGTGTCTTGACAAGCTTATTCTGGCTGCAGAGTGAAGGGTGTATTAGAGGAACCAGAGTTAATGTGAGGAGCCAGGGTGAGAAGTTCTTGGAGGGGCTCACACAAGAGGAGGTGGCTGATCAAGGGAGGGAGGTGCAGATGCAGTAGAGAGAAGTGAGGGCTTCAGGAACCGTTTGGGAGGTAAGGCTGGCAGCACTTGGTAGTAGGTGTTTTATGGGCATGACAGAGATAAGGATGACTCATCAGGTCTGGCCTGAGCCACCAGATGGTAGTGCTATTCACTGAGCCCCAAAACACAGGAAAGAGATTAGATGAGTAGATAGGGAGACTGTGAGGGGTCAACTTAGACACAGTGAGTTCCATGTGACTTCGAGACATCTAAGTAACCAATAATTTTTGGAAGAACCTGTTTTCCAAGTAGATGTTGGAGCTGGAGATTTGAACCTCGTAGAGGGGGCATTAGGTAAGTTAAGACACATACAGTACTTGGCACAATGCCTGGAACCTAGGAGGCTTCAAAAGAGGGTAGCCAACCCCTTCTCATCTTAAGAGTAAGAACTTCTAGGAGCCCAGGGGAAGAGACATCGCTGGTCGAGAAGGTGGCTTGTCTGGGCCTTGGGGACCATTGCCCATCTATGTTCAAAGACAAGCAACTGCAACTGTGCCATCAGGGGTGGGTGAATGGCAGGCCCCCCGCTGATAGTGGAGCCCTAGGAATCTGTTTAATGAATGCACCTGTCCTTGCCTTGGCCACTAGGAAGCTCAAACCCAGCAAGATACCCAACCAAAACAAACCGTACAGGATATTTTGAAGCTGAATAAAACTCCTTGCATTATTTTATTTCCTACCTTTGCTTTTCTTTGTCCTGACTCTACATCTATTTATTGTATTTGGTTACATGTATTTTGAAAATTGCCCAAGCCTTTTTTGTTTTTAGTGGAATGAGACAGGGTGTATATAAACAAATCAACAAAATCAATAGGACAAACATTTGTGGATTGATTTAAAAATAGAATCTTTCTGTATTGCACTGGCATTGAAAAAGAGTTTGCTGTTCGGTGACTTTTGTGGTCAGTCTTCCTGAAAGGGAAACAGTTGTTCCTTAATTTATCTGCTGGGTGGTTCTGGATTTTGGTTCAGTGCTTAGCAAATTAGCTAGGTGTGGTTTGAGGAGAGATATTAAAAGATCCCATAAAGGGCATACTTAAGTTGTGAAAATGCATTATGGATACCAGACTAGGCAAGGGTGAGAGCAGAGAGTGAGGAGGGAGTGTGGAAAACTGCCTGGTTGGTTGTATGGTCTCCACGCATCTAATTAACTGGGGAAGGTTTTGCAGAAACTGAGGCTGGGGTTAAGGCTGGGGCTGGAATTAGGGTTAGGTCTTTGGGGATTGAGTCTATGGGTCTGCTGTCAATCAGCTAGGGGAGTGGAGAGAACTGACCGGATTTCCTGCACGGTGCATGGTTGGACTGCTGTCAGCCCACTCCAGAGCTGTATCAGTGAACAAAAGTTGACTGCTAGTCTCTCCAGTTTCACCACTGTTGGCTGCCCTGGGTGGACCCTTCTGCCAGTTGCCCAGGCCTTTGTAGGAGCTGCTGTTCAGCAGGGAACACTCTCCAGCATGGTGTGGAGGTTGAGAGCCCAGAAGCAAGAACCAGATGCTGGCTTCACTATCTACTATTTCAATGATATTGAACAAGCTTTTTAACTTCTCTGTGCCTCAGTTTCCTATCTGTAAAATGAGGATGACAGGCATACCTACTGTATTAGTCCATTTTCACACTGCTGATAAAGACATACCCAAGACTGGGTAATTTATAAAGAAAACGTTTAATGGACTTACAGTTCCACATGACTGGGGAGGCCTCACAATCATGGTGGAAGGAGAAAGACGCATCTTACATGGCAGCAGGCAAGAGAATGAGAGACAAGTGAAAGGGGTTTCCCCTTACAGAACTCTCAGGTCTTGTGAGAGTTAGTCACTGCCATGAGAACAGTATGGGGGAAACTGCCCCTATGATTCAATTGTCTCCCACTGGGTTCCTCCCCCAGCACGTGGGAATTATGGGAGATTTGGGTGAGGACACAGCCAAATCATATCACCTACCTTACTGGGTTGTTGCTGAGTCCTGGTGAATTAATTCGGTGAAGTGTTTAGACAGGTGCCTGCCACAGTAAGTGTTTGCTGTTATTATTATCACCTCTCCCAAATGCTTCACCTGGCTGGGCTCTGTTCATGAGCCAGCATGCAGTATCTTGCAGTAGCTCACTGTAGACTCCCCTAACTATCATTTCTCCAAGGTTGGATGAGATGTCTTCCTCTACGCTTCTGCAGACAGCCTTGCAAACATTGGTCTTTTGTGTTCTTCCCTAGATCTTGAGCCCTTCAGGGTCAAGGTTGAGTCTGGTACATCTATTCCTGTATCTGGTACCCAGCCCAGAAATTGGCATAGAAGTGGGGCCAGGAAAGGGATGAAGGATCCTGCATCATGGCCTGGGAATGCAGGACTTCAACGACAATGAAGAAGCCATACTGCCAAGAGGTGAGGTACCACTGGCATCACTTGGGCCCATGCCATTCTGCCCACATCTCCTTGGAGGTACAGAATGGAGCATCCCCCTCCTATCTGGACTAGGCAGGGAGTGGAGGTGTGAAGAGGCCTTGCCAGCTGCTTCATGGTGGGAATATATTCAAATCCAGCCTCACCTGGATATCCCCCATGTAAACAAATGGCATCTTCCAGACGGAGTCCTTGAGCAGGGAAGATGCCTTGTAACCTATCTCAGGGAGGCAGTGTAACGTAATGGTGAGAACACAGATCCAGAGCTGGGGCCTGGGGTTCAAATGTATTACCTCCCTGTGCCTGTGTTTCTTCAACTGAAAAATGGAGTGGCACGATCTTGCTCACTGCATCCTCAACGTCCCAGGCTAAAGTGATCCTCCTGCCTCAGCCTCCCAAGTAGCTGGGACTAGAAGTGCACACCACCATCCCCAACTTATTTTATTTTTATTTTTTTTTTAATAAAGAGGTCTCACAATGTTGCCCAGGCTGGTCTAAAATTCCTGGCCTCAAGCCATCCTCCCACCTAGGCCTCCCAAAGCCCTGGGATTACAGGCGTGAGCCACCACACCTGGCCTCATTCCATGTTTTTTTTGTGGTGGCCTTCCAAAGGAATTGGAACTCTGCATGATGGTGACTCGTCCCTTCATCCCTCCCCAGTGGTGAGATAGATCAGACCTGCTTGCTAAGGTGCTGTGTGGGAAAGCTGTGGTGAGTGCGTAGATGCATTGACTGCCCCCTCCTCTGTGTTGTTTTAGTGCCATCTCCACTCCTGTGCCATTATGCTGTGATTATGTGTTTCGCCGTCCATCCCTTTTGCTGGGTTGTGAGTCCTGAGACTTGGCAGTGTGTTAATTGAGGGTTTGGCCAGCATGCCATGTGCCACCCTTCTTAGGTCATTATCATCAGCTTTCATCCACTGAATGACTATGTGTCCTGTGCCTGATGTGTGTTAAGTCTTCATTACCATTCTGCAATGACAAAAGTGAGGCACAGAGAGGTGAAGCGGCTTGCCTGAGGTCACACAGCTTGAAAATGGTGAGGTTTGAAGACAATCCGGTCTGATTCTAAAGCCCCTGCTCTTTCTATCATGCCGTGCTGGTCCAATGCCTGCTGCAGTGTTTGATACGTAGCAGGCACATGGGAATGAATTGATGTGTGTTGAATGCACAGATTTAGTGTGTCAGACACTGAGAATAGAAAGAGGACTAGGGCACAGATCAGTGGTTTTACAGTTCAATAGGCTTGAATGTATTGGCCGTCCAGAAGCTCCCAGAATCCTGTGGAACACTTATTTCAGGAGGATGTCATGGTACACCTGTCTTGGTTGCTTGCCCCAAAGCTATCACCATCTTTTCTCTTTGATAGCAGAACTTCCTTGCCTGTCTAGTTCTGGCTAATGGGTGTAAGGGGAAATCAGCTGGGGGAGGGAGCGTCCTCCTTCATAAGAGAGGAAAGAGAGGAACAAGTCAGGGGAACATCTGCGTCTTGCAAGCCCCTATGTGCTGGCTTTAACATGGCCATAGGGAGAATCCTATCCCTGAACTGTGACTGCAATCTTGTGATCCTGAGATAAAAGTCAAAGAATTGCAAAGGCCATCTGTGCCCTGATAATCAGTGTACCACTGATCTAGACCTAAAACATCTCACCTCCAGACTTCTAAGAAAATACATGACCAGTGAATGAGAAAAATGCACCTTGGTGGGTTTCAGCCACTGTTAGCTGGGGATTATGTTACTTGCAGCTGAAAGCATTCCCAACAGATATAGAAGCTGATTGCAAGTGGGAAGAGCAGGGAACCTGGCATCAGAAGACCTGGCTGGGACGCTCATCTCTATCGTGGAACCAGCAGGACTCTTTCTGGACTAGTCACTAACTGATGTGCAGCTCAGTTTCCTGATATGTGAGACAGGGCTTCCTCCGGGGCTGAAGTGAGATGTAGGGGGCATTTCTAACCCCAGGATCCCCTGGTTCAATACAAGAGAAGGCTCATTGTTTATTCTCTGACAAACACTTAGTGTGGACAGAGAATCCTCTCCAACATGTAAGGTGAATCATGTAGAGGGGTTATTGAAAAGTAAAAGGTCCCATGAAAGCCACAGCTGGTGCCTTCCTCCTGGGGCAGAGCTGGATAGGGGAGTCATTAGTCATGGAGGCCACAGGTAGCATGGCTGCACTGGAGCTCAGAGGAGCCAAGGGCTTGGGTGGAAGGACAAGGTTAAAAGTCAAGTTAGGAGACATGTAAGAAACAGTGGAAAGGTAAGGATTTGGAGGACAGGCAGGAAGGTCAAAAGCAGAAAAGCAAAAGGTTGGAAATGGGTAAAGGCAGTGGTTCTCAAAGTGTGGTCCCCAAGGTGCTGTATCAGCATCAACTGGGAACATGCTAGGAATACAGGTCCTTGGGACACCCAGACCTGCTGGACCAGAAACCCTGAGGCTGGGGCCCAGCAGTCTGCATTTTAACAGGCTTTCCAGGTGATTCTGATGCACACTAAAGTTTGGGAACAACTGGGATTGCTCAAACTCGGCCTGGGAACAATAGGTAGGTACTCAAGAGTCCCCTTGGCAAAGTGCCTGACCTCTGCTGGGGAAATGCAAGGGAGAGATTTCAGGGATCTATATCAAGACATTTGTGGGAGGTATTAATAAGTTCATTTGTAGAATGAGGGCACAGAAAGCTTCACATTCCTGCTTTCTTTTTGCTTTGCAGGGAGCTGAGCCTTAGGTTTTGTGACAGGATTTGAGGCAGTGAATGCTGACCCAGCTTTGTAAGAAAAAATAGGAGAAAGGTGTGTGTGTGTGTGTGTGTGTGTGTGTGTGTGTGTGTGTGTGTAGAGGTAGCTGGAGGAACCTGCTGATATCCTGCCACAGCTTGAGGCAGACCTTAATTGGGATCCATTTCTCTTTCTCCCAAGCTGCTGGCTCAGCTCATGGAGAAGCAACATGCTGACAACAGCTAGCAGTCTGGGCAACGTTGTGGCCTGCTCTTGTTGTGGCAAGGACTCTGCATGGGGCATCAATGCCAACTGAGCAGCCTGCCCACAGAAGGATGAAGCGGAAGGAGCATCTTAGCTGAGGGCCAGGTCCCTGACCCTGCTCTGGAACTCCAGAATGCCAGTGTCTCCGCTATGGCATGAGAGGCTCTCCCAGGAGCTCATTTAGCAGTGATGTGCTTGAACGAGTAAGCCCTTAAAAACTGGCTGCTCTGGATGCTTCGTTTCCCAGGTGGGTCTGTCCCATTGGAGGGATGAGGAAGCAGTTTCATTTAGCCTGCAAATGACTCCAATTAGCTTCCTTCTGTCTGTCTTCATTTATAGTGTATGAGATGTGGGAGGCAGAGGTACTTCTCTGGTTGCTGGGTCTCTGCTTCTTCCCCTCCACCCTCCATCCTTACCTTTCCATGAAGAATATCTGTATTCACTTCAGTCTAGCTCATCAAATAGCTTTCTTACCAGCCTCTCCATTGTTATGGTGACTGCATCAGCATGGACCCCAGTGACTGTTGTGATGCCTCCTGTGTGGTCTCCCCGTGCCTTGTCCTCAGGGCTGCTGACTTATCCAATAGGCACAGTAGGCACAGTACCTATGGCCCATGATACTTTTAGGGGAACCTATGAAGATATTTTAAAATCAGAAGACAAACTAAACTTTTAGGTCAATAAAAATGTTTTAACATATAATACTAATATTTTCACCTTTACAACAGATATCACAGATTTAAAATGATTTTTGTGTCTCTATAATACATGTAACAGCATATTTTATATATATGCATAAAAATTTTTAATAAATAGTGTAGTACTGTAAAAAAAGAGATTTACCTTTATCTCAACACATGATAAAATATAATTTCTAGTGTTTTTATGCAGGAAGGAGCCTATGAAGGCACAGTGCCAAAAGGCCCATGAAGTCATAATGTGGCCCTGCGCCCTTCTTCCAATTCATCTGTTACTTGATGCTAGGCTTTAAAAATACAAGCCTAACCATGGCCTTTGGTGTTTGTAGTATGATGAGAAGAATGGCCTGAACTGACTACAGCAGCAGACTCTGGGCTGGCTGGACAGTAAACTAGGGAAAACTGAGTTCCCTCTATCCCATTCTTTCCAGTGAAGGAGCTGCACTGAAGCTCAGCTCCCCATAGGACTGAAGACTTTCTCTTCCTTGGTAAAGAGGCTACAATATCCCCTGGGCACTGAAGTCTCCAAGTACTGGACAGCTGGTATTCCCTGGAAACTCCTGCAGGATGCTAGTCACTTGTATCCAGTCACTTGGTGCCAAGTGGTCTGTTGTATCCCCCATGAATAAAGTTGCTCTCAAAATGGCACTTTAGAAAGTGGCAAGAGGGAGGATATCTCCACTGGAATGGCAGACCCACCTTTACCTATTCAAAGTGGGATGGAATTTGTTCTAAACTCTGGTACACAGCAGGCAGAGGTCAGAAGGGTTCTACCTTGCAGGATGCTCCTAGTCCTGAGTCCCCATTGCTCACAGGATGAAATTTGAGATCCTTAGCCTGTCTCCCCAGTGTCTCCATGATCTGTCCTTGGCTATTTCTCCAGCTCCCTGCACCCCTCCTTGCCCATTTACTTATCATTCTTGAATATGCATGCTATTTTAGGTTTCTGACGTTTTTCACATGCTCGTCTCCTCATCTAGAATGTCTTTCTTCCATCTTTCTCCTTGATCCTGTACAGAGGGGAACTTCTATTCACCCGTCAAAATTCCATTAAAGTATCACCTCCTCACTGAAGGCCTCCTGGATTCTTATAATCCTTATTCCAAGATATATATGAGTACGAGTTAAGAAAAATCGATTCGTTTTACCTTTTCGTGTTCCTTCCCCACTTACAGGAAGCAGAGGCCATTATTATTTATTTCTTATTAGAAAGACAAGATGGAAGAAAGGAAGGAAGGAAAGAAGGAAAGGAGGGAGGGAGGAAGGAAGGAGGAAGGAAGGAAGGAAGGAAGGAAGGAAGGAAGGAAGGAAGGAAGGAAGGAAGGAAGGAAGGAAAGAGACTCCCCTTTACCTACTATTCTGAATTCATGGATATTAACATGTGTTCCACATCCTTTCATAAAATAAGAAAATTTAAAAATTACTAATGAAGCTGAAGTTCTTCACTCCCCTTTCTAGTCCCAGTTCTCCTTCTTCATCCCTCAGAGGCAATCATAATCATTAATTTGTTTTCATGCTTTCTGTTCATGTTTTCCCATTTTTGCCATATGTATTTGTACTTACAGACAATATGTAGTGGCTTTTGTGTGACTGAACATGTTACATAAATGATTCACTGTGTTATCAGCCATCTGCAATTTGCCTTATTATCCCAATACTCTGTGTGAGTTTGATCTATGTTGATACTCACAGATCTAGTTCATTCATTTTAATAGCTGTATAATATTCCATTATGTGACTATAACACATTAAAAACTATTTCCATGTGGAAGAACATTTAGGTCATTGCCTTTTCTTTTCGGTTACAGTCACTGCTACACATAGAATTTTCTAGGTGTATATATAGACCCAACAGTAGACGTGCTAGATCATGGCATAGTTACATGCTAAACTTGGATAGTTATTACAAAACTATTTTCCAGGGTGATTTTCCCAATTATAGCCTCAACAGCATGTGTGATCCTGACTGGACAAGGATGGTGGGAATGATTTTTTTTTTTTTTTGGCCAATGTGATCTGTATGAAAAATAATTCAATTAAAAATGTTTATTTCCCAACTTAGTATTTAAGTTTCGTTTTTAACATATATTTGTCAATCATTAGGGTTTTCTTTTATACATCTTTTGTGTTTTCTTTTACACAGTTTTAAAAAATTGGGTTGTCACCTTTCTTTCTCTCTTTCTTCTCCTTCCTTCCTTCCTTCCTTCCTTCCTTCCTTCCTTCCTTCCTTCCTTCCTTCCTTCCTTCCCTCTCTTTCTCTCTCTCTCTCTCTCTCTCTCTCTCTCTCTCTCTCTCTCTCTCTTTCTTTCTTTCTTTCTTTCTTTCTTTCTTTCTTTCTTTCTTTCTTTCTTTCTTTCCCTCTTTCTCTCAGACACACACTCTATCACCCAGGCTGGAGTGCAGTGGCACGATCTCGCCTCACTGCAACCTCCAACTCCCAGGTTCAAGCGATTCTTCTGCCTGCCTCAGCTGCCTAAGTAGCTGGGATTACAGGTTCCTGCCACCATGCCTGGCTAATTTTGGTATTTTTAGTAGAGACGAGATTTCACCATGTTGACCAGGCTAGTCTCAAACTCCTGACCTCAGGTGTTCTACCTGCCGTGGCTTCCCAAAGTGCTGGGATTACAGGTGTGAGCCACTGCACCCGGCCATTTGTCATTTTATTTTTGAGTTATAGAAGTACTGTACTGTGTATTCTGAGTACTATTTCTATACTGTTGCAACTATCTTTTTCAAATGTATTGTACTTTTACTTTGTTTTATAATGGTTTTAGCATACAGAAATTTTAGTATTTGATGTAGTCAAATGGACAGGGTTTTCCATTATAATGAGTATCTTGCTATTTGTTTAGGAAATCTTTCCCTAACTCCATATCAGAAAGATACTCAACTACATTTCCTTATAATAGTTTTAAAGTTTTGTTTGATTTATCTGGAATTTATTTTTATGTGTGGTATGAGGTGGAGATCCAGTTAAAAATGTCCCTCATAGAGATTCCATAAAGAACTAAAAGTAGAACTACTGTTTGATCCAGCAATCCCCTACTAGGTATCTACTCAAGGGAAAATAAGTCATTATATGAAAAAAGACAAGTGCACACCCATGTTTATAGCAGCACAATTCACAATTGCAAAGATTTGGAACCAACCTAAGTGCACATTAGCCAATGACTGGATAAAGAAAATGTGGTGTATATATGCCATGGAATACTACTCAGCCATGAAAAGGAATGAAACAATGTCTTTTACAACAACTTGGATGAAGCTGGAGGCCATTATTCCAAGTGATGTAACTCAGGAATGGAAAACCAAACATCGTATGTTCTCACTTACAAGTGGGAGCTAAGCTATCAGGATGCAAAGGCATAAGAGTGATATAATGAGCTTTGGAGCTTTGAGTGGGTAGGGTGGGAGCAGGGTGAGGGATAAAAGACTACCTATTGGGTACACTGCTTGGGTGATGGGTGCATCAAAACCTCAGAAATTGCCGCTAAAGAACTTATCTATGTAACCAAAACCCCACCTGTACCCCAAAAAGATTGAAATAGAAAATGTCCCTCATAGAGGTAGCTAATTGTCTGACACTATTTATTGAATAATCATTCTTTTCTTGATGATAAACATAAAGCCACCTCCAACATACACCAAGTCCTCATAAATACACAGAGCTCTCTAGTCTGTTCCGCTGATAGATTTGTCTATTCTGCATACCGCCTTCATTATTTTAATCTCACATGGCTTTATAGTTCATCTTTATGTCTAGCTGGGAAAGTTGTTTCTCCTTATTCTTTTGTCTTGACTCTTCTTTGTTCTCAAGTACTTCAGATTAATGTTAGAATCAGTTTGTCAAGCTCTATGAAAAGCTCCATTGGGATTTTGATTGGAATTGCAATGAATTTATAGATTAATTTGGGGGAGAACTGACATCTGTATAATATTGAGTCTTCCCATGCATGAATGTGTTATATTTCTCCATTTTTTTCAGGTCTTCTACGTCCTTCAGTAACTTTTCATAATTTTCTCTATAAAGGTCTCTCACATCTTTCACTGGATTTATTTCCAAGTAACGTACAGTTTTTCTTGCTTTTATGATTGGGAACTTTCTCTCAGTTACATATTCTAATTGATTATTGTGGGCTTATAGGAACACGATTGAGCTTGTATCCAGAAATGAAGCTGACTATCTTACCTTGCTAGTTGTAATTGTCTACAGAATATCTGGGATTTTCCATACAAATGATCTTCAGATAAACCAACAATGATTTCTTTTTTAAAAAATTCCTTACATGACATTTTCTTGCTTTATGTTGCTAACTGGGGTCTCTAGTACAATGCTGTGTAAAAAGGCGTAGCAGCAAACCACCATGGCACATGTATACCTATGTAACAAACCTGCACGTTCTGCACATGTATTCCAGAACTTAAATAAAATAAAATAAATAATAAAAAAGGTGTAGCAGGAACACTTATTTTATTTCTGACTTTAATTATAATATGTTTACAGTTGTACCACTTCATATAATGTTTGTTTTAGGTCTTTGGCAAATACACTACGAGTTAAGGAAGTTTCCTCCATTTTAGTTTACTTTTTTTTTTTTTTTTAAATAACAGCTTATTGAGATAAAACTCACATACCACCAAATCCACTATTTTAAAGTGTATAATTCAGTGGATTTTAGTATATTCACAGAGTTGTGCAACCATCACCACTATCTAATCTTAGGACATTTTTCATTACCCTAAAAAGAGACCCCCGACATTCCTCCTCTCCAACCCCTGGTAACCACTAATCTACTTTCTCTCTTTATGGACTTACCTATTCTGGATATTTCATATAAATGAAATTATAGAATATATGTGCTCTTTTGTGACTGGCTTCTTTCACTTATAATGTGTTCAAGTTTCATTTATATTATAGTATGTATCAGTATTTTATTCTTTTTTATGGACAAATAATATTCCATCATATGGATATATCACATTTTGCTTATCCATGTTGAGGGACATTTGGAGATGTTCCCACTTAACTACTGTAAGTACTGTATGAGAGGAAAGTATGAGAATTTGTGTATAAGTTTTTGTGTGAATAGATCTTTTCAGTTCTCTTAGGTATGTACCTCGAGTGGAAATCTGAGTCATACGGTCATTCTATGTTAACTTTTTAAGAACTGCTAAACTGATTTGCAAAGTGACTGCACCATTTCACATTCCCACCAGCAGTGTATAAGCTTTCTAACTTCTCCACATTCGTGCCAATCCTTGTTATTGTCTTTTAAAAAATTATATCCATCCTGTTGGGGGTGTGACATGGTATTTTTTTTTTATTTTGATTTGCATTTCCCTTATGACTACGATGTTGAGCATCTTTTTATGTGCTTATTGGCCAATTGTATATCTCCTTTAGAGAAACATCTATGCAAATCTTTTTTCATTAAGAAATCTGGTCCTTTGTCTTTTCACTGTTGAGTAGTAATAGTTCTTTATATGTCTGTACATAAGTTCCTTATCTGCTGTATGATTTGGAAATATGTTCTCCTATTCTGCAGATTGTCTTTTCATTTTTTTGATGCTGCCCTTTGATGCACAGAAGTTTTAATTTTAATGAAGTCGAGTTTATGTATTTTTTTCTGTGCTTTAGATATGATATGCATATAAGTAAACCATTGCCTTAATCCAAGGTCATAAAAGTTTTACACTTATTTTTTTCTAAGTGTTTCATAGTTTTAGATTTTACATTTAGGCCTTTGACCACTTTTGAGTTAATTTTTTTGTACGGTGGAATCCAAATTCATTTTTTTACATATGAATATTAAGCACCATATGTTGAAAAGACTAATATTCCCAATTGAATTATCTTGTCTTCCTTTTCAAAACTCAGTTGACTATAGATGCTTATTTCTGAACTCTGAATTCTATTCCATTGATTGATGTGTCTGTTTTTATATGTCTGTCTTGATTACTGTAGCTTTGTAGTAAGCATTGAAATTGGGAAAGCTGAATCACTCAACTTTATTCTTCTTTATCAGTTTTGGCTATTTGGGATCTCTTGTATTTTCATATGAATTGTAGGACCAGCTTGTCAATTTCTGCAAAAAAGGCAGCTGGGATTGGAATAGGAATTGTTTTCATTCTGTCGATGAGTTTGGAGAGTATTGCCAATTTAACAATATTAAGTATTTCAATCCATGAACATGAGATACTTTTGCATTGATTTAGGACTTTAATTCATTTCAACTATGGTTCATAGCTTTCAATGTACATGTCTTGCAGTTCTTTTGTTTAATTTATTTCTAAGCGTTTTATTCTTTCTGGTGTTATTGAAAGTGGAATTGTTTTTGTAATTTTATTTGTGTCTTTGAATCTAAAATGAGTCTCTTGCAGACAGCATAGAGTTGAATCATTTTTAAAAAGTCATTTGGCCAATATCTGCCTTTTGATTACAGTGTTTAATCTATCTGTGCCTAATGTAACTAATGATAACATAGGATTTACATCTCCCATCTCACTATTTGTTTTCTATATGTCTTACATCTTTTTGTTTCTCTATTTCTCCATTAATGCCTTCTTTTGTATCAAGCAAGTATTTTCTAGCACACCATTTTCATTCCTTTCACTTTATTTTTTAGTTATTTTCTCATTAGTTCCTCTGGATGTTACAATTACCATCTTAAATTAAAACAATTTAGTTTGGGTTAATACCAACTTAGACAATACAGTCATGAACTGCATAACATTTTAGTCAATGATGGACCTCATATATGATGTGGTCCCATAAGATTATAATAGGGCTGAAAAATTTCTGTTGCCTAGTGATGTCATAACCATTGCAAGGTCATATCACAATGCATTACTTACATACTTGTGGTGATGCTGGTATATGACTGTGCTGCCAGTCATATGCAAGTATATCACATACAATTATGTGTAGCATGTAATGCTTCATAATGATAATAAATGACTATGTTACTAGTTTATATATTACTATAGTAAACATTTTTATGATTATTTTAGAGTGTACTCTATTTACTAAAAAAAAATTAACTGCTAAACAGCCCCAGGCAGATCATTCAGGAGATATTCCTGAAGAAGACATTGTTATCATAAGAGATGACAGTTCCATGTGTGTTATTGAAGACCTTCCAGTGAGACAAGATGTAGAGGTGGAAGATAGTGATATTCATGATCCTGACCCATTGAAGGCTTAGGCTAAGAGTGTGTTTGTCTTCATTTTTCACAAAAAAAGTTTAAAAAGTAAAAAAAAAAATGTTAAAAACAGAAATAAGGTTATAGAATAAGGATATAAAAAAATTTTTATGCATCTGTACAATGTGTTTGCATTTGGTTTACAAGAGTCAAAAAGCTAAAATAATTTACAATTTATAAAATAAAAAAGTTACAGTAAGGTTAGTTTATTATTGAAGAGAGAAATTTAAAAAATAAATTTAGTGGGAGGGATTGCATTGGGGAGTTATACATGATATAAATGATGAATTGATGGGTGCTGACGAGTTGATGGGTGCAGCACACCAACATGGCATAAGTATACATATGTAACAAACCTGCACGTTATGCACATGTACCCTAGAACTTAAAGTATAATAAAAAATAAATAAATAAATAAATAAATAAATAAATTTAGTGTAACCTAAATGTATAGTGTTTATAAAGTCTACAGTACTATATGGTTATGTTCTTGGCCTTCACATTCACTCACTACTCATTCATTAAGTCACCCAGAGAAACTTTCAGTCTTGCAAACTCCCATTCATTATAAGTGCCCTCTACAGGTGTACCTTTAAAAAAATCTTTGGATTATATTTTTATTGAAACTTTTCTATATTTGGATACACAAATACTCATCATTGTATTACAATGGTCTACAGTATTCAGTGTAGTAACATGCTATACAGGTTTGTAGCCTAGGAGTAATAGGCTACATCATACAGCCTAGGTTGTAGTAGGCTACACTCTGTAGGTTTGTGTAAGTACACTCTACGATGTTTGCACAATGATTAAATCACCTAAAGATGTATTTCTGAAAAAGTTCCCCATGGTTAAGCAACGCATAACTGAATACAAAGCATTGCCCTGATATAGTTCTATGTAGGTTGATGCAAAAATAATGGAGTTTTTTTCCCATTAAAGGTAATGGCAAAAATGGCAATTACTTTTGCACCAACCAATACTACCTTCCTTCTCTTTTGTGTTATTGTTGTCATATAAATTACATCCTTATATATTATGATATCTTTAACATAGTTTTTTAAAAGCATTGCTACATATAATTAACTTTTAAATCAGGTAAGAGAAGCAGAGATTTATAAGAAACACATTTATAGTATCTTGTGTATTTACTTAAATGGTTACTTTTACCAGTTCTACTTGTTTCTTTCTGTGGATTTGAATTACCTGTCCAGTGTCCTCTCATTTCAGCCTGAAGGACCTCATTTAACATTTTTTTGGTCTTCTAGCAGCAAATTCTGTTTTAATTTATCTGGAAATAGCTTAATTTCTTCTTCATTTTTAAAGGATAGTTTTGCTGGATATAGAATTATTGGTTGACAGTTTTTTTTGTCATTATTTTCAATATGCCATCCCACTACCTTCTGGCATCCATGATTTCAGATGAGAAATCAGCTGTTCATCTTATTGATAATCCCTTAATCCCTTGTATGTGATGAGTTGCTTCTTCTTTCTTGCTACTTTCAAGATTCTCTCTTTGTCTCTCTCTCTTTTTTTTTTTTTTTTTGATGGAGTCTTGCTTTGTTGCCCAGGCTGGAGTCCACCGGCATGATCTTGGCTCACTGCAACCCCCGCCTCCCAGGTTTGAGTAATTCTCCTGCCTTACCTTCCTGAGTAGCTGGGACTACAGGCACATGCCACCACATCTGGCTAATTTTTGTATTTTTAGTAGAGACGGGGTTTCACCATGTTGGCCAGGATGGTCTCGATCTCCTGACCTCGTGATCCATCTGCCTTAGCCTCCCAAAGTGCTGGGATTATAGGTGTGAGCTTCTGCACCTAGCCTTGTCTATCTCTTTTGACTGTATATGTCTAGGTGTGGATCTCTTTGGATTTATCCTCCTTGGGTTCACTGAGCTTCCAAATGCACAGATTACCATGGTCAAAAAAATTATATTTGGCACATTTTCTGCCATTATTTCTTCAAATTTGTTTCTGATGTTTATTGTCTCCTCTCTTGCTGAGACTCACTATTCATATGTTGGTATGGTTGATTATGTCTCATAGGTCTCTGAGACTCTGTTTATTTATTGTTATTCATTTTACTTTCTGTTCCACAGAAAGGATAATCCCAATCTGTTATTGGGCTCTTCTAGTAAATTCTTCCTTTCTGTTTTAATTTTCAACTTCAAAATTTCTATTTTGTTCATCTTATAATTTCTATCTCTTTTTTGGTATTTTCTATTTCATAAGATGTTGTTCTCACACTTTCCTTAAATTCCTCATACATAATTTTATTTAATTCTTTGAATATATTTATTTATAATGTAGATTTAAAGGCTATTCCTAGTAAGTTCAACATTTAGGTTTCTTTAAAGACAGTTTGGTTGCCTATTTCTCTGTGTATGAGCCATACTTTGCTGTTTCTTTGTGTGTCTTAATTTTTTTGTTGTTGAAAACTGGACATTTTAAATAATATAATGTGGCTACTCTAGAAATTGGATTACCTCCCTAGGGTTTGTGGCTGTTGATGTTTCTTTTCCCCTGTATGTTTGTTTAGTGACATTTCTAGACTAACTGTATAAAGTCTATATTCCTTGTCATGTGTGGCTGCTAAAATATCTTCCTGTTTAGCCTAGTGTCAAGCTAATGATTGGACAGAGTCCCTTAAATGTCTTGAACCAATAGGACTTCTGCCCTTTGTCAAGGGGCTCTGTGTGCACCTTCAATGTTCTGTCAGTTTACAACTCTGCTTTACTCTCACTTCCTGCT
The DNA here is from genome assembly GCF_007565055.1 of Rhinopithecus roxellana. Classification (NCBI taxonomy): domain Eukaryota; kingdom Metazoa; phylum Chordata; class Mammalia; order Primates; family Cercopithecidae; genus Rhinopithecus; species Rhinopithecus roxellana. The sequence continues at coordinate 7,570,936 of NC_044560.1, read as the reverse complement.
TGTGTAGGGTCACAGGTCATCCAGAGGTGAGAGATTAAGACCTTACTTGGTGTTTTCTGGGCACGTGCACAGCCATGCACATGTTTGTGACATTCCAGATTCCCAGGAATATGTTGGAGGTTTTCAAAGTTCTGTATGAGCATCTCATTTCCCAAACGTTAAGTTTTTGATCAGCTTCTTATTTCTTCCAACTGGTCTGTGATGTTAAATAATTTCCACCAATTTTTTTGACAAATTCCCTGGGATATGGCTTTTTCCAGTTATCAAACTCTGTCTCAGGTTAAATAATGAGAAGATTTGAAAATATGGCTTTTTCAGGGAGCTGCCAGTTAGGTAAAATTGTGACACTTCCCTGGGGATGGGACTTTTTGAAGTGCTCCTAATATAAGCACAGTGGGATACGTTAACTACTTCTAACTATACTGTAGAGTTTAAAGGAAGAAAACAATAAACTCAGCATTCTGTATTCATGACTCTAGGCCACTTAAGAGAACCAGTAAACTTCTATAGCTGCTCTAAATGTAATTTCTCATCTCTGTTAGACATAGATCTAGCATAGTTGAAAATTAGTTGCATTGCTTGAACCTACAGGCTGCTGAACTACAATATAAGTTGAATTCATAGCCTTATAGGTCTCTTGAGTGACAGCTAGCACATGCATTAGAAGAGTGGGACTCAGTTCTAAAATTTAGATTTTTGGAGAGACTTTTAATGCCTGAAGCAATCCCCAGTTCACAGAGCCTCCCATGTCAGCGAATCTTGCCTTGTTTGAAAATTCTGGGACGACCACTTTGCAAGAGAAAGTCACGTTTCTTCCTGACCACCTCCACTGCATCTATTCTATCTCTAGAGCTATGCTTAACGTTAGACTCAAGCATTGTATGCACCTAGTGATATTATTTTGGAAATTCTTGTTAGCAGAAAATGGGGAGATAGGTGGGCATAGACTCAGAAGGTGTTAGACCAGGGATGGAAAAACATAATTTTATGTAATATTTCTGAATTAATCCTTGATTCATTCTTTGGAGGGATTTTCCAGAGAATCTGGATTCAATGTGCTAGCTTGAGCAGCTGGGAGTTCTTACTATTTGCTTGGGTGGCTGCCATGAACCACACCTCCCTGTATTTATTTCCTTGTGTAATTTCATCCATGTTGGATCAGGGCTGGCCTACCGACTTGCTTTAGCTAGTGGAATGCAGAAGAAGTGAAGTCCAGGAGGCTTCTGCTTTTGTGTTCTTGCGAGCCCTGAGCAGCCATGTAAGAAGTCCAACTATCCTCCTGGAGAGAGAGATCATGTGTAGAGGTACAGGGTGCCAGATATGTTAGTGAAGAGGTCAGCTTGGATGTTACAGCCCACAGAGTTGGCCTGTTTTGTTATCCACTGCCTTTGCTCAAATCTGAGGTTTCCCTCACAAGAGTTCAAATTGGGAGTTCTGGGTTTGTTCTGATGAAAGGAGAAGGTAGGTTCTTATATAACATACATACCATTGCCCAGATACTTCCAAGAAAATCCGTGGATGGACCAGATTCTGGTGGCTGGGCAGGGGGATTCAGAGTTCGATGTGTCCATCAGACATCACCTGCCTTGGTGCAGTCTGGGCATGCTCAAAACCCTGGCCTGCAGGAGAGCAATTATTATTAGTATTAGTATTAGTATTATTTTTTGAGACAGAGTCTCACTCTGTTGCCAGGCTGCAGTGCAGTGGCTGTACTGCACTCTGTTGCCAGGCTGTACTGCAGTGCAGTACATGTCACCACACCCAGCTTTTTGTATTTTTAGTAGAGATGGGGTTTCACCATGTTTGCCAGGATGGTCTCGATCTCCTGACCTCATGATCCATCTGCCTCGAGCTCCCAAAGTGTTAGGATTACAGGCGTGAGCCATTGCGCCTGGCCAGGAAAGCAATTTCTTCTACCTCCTGGGCTGATGTTCTGTGACTGCTGCTCACAATTACTCATCATGGTGAAGGAGAACTTTGGAGGCAAAAGCACAGGGAACACCGCCTACTCCAGCCTGGTGTGGATATCCAAGTCATCAGCATAGTGAGCAAAAGGAGGAAACTAGAACTTCCTTTTTCATCACATTTCAGTTCTTGGAGTTTTAGAGAGTAATGGAAAGAACTTGGTCTTTGGAATGGAAAGAGGTGGGCATTTGGTTCTGGTTTTGCTGCTTTCTAGCCAGAATGGTCTTTGTGGTTGATTCCCTAGCACCCATTTCTTCACTGCCACTCAAGTGATTATCTAAGCTGAGGGATCATCCCCTTAGGCCCTCAAAATAGCTGAATGTGCAGAGGGATGATCAGAACCCCAGGATGGTCACTTTCAGAGAGGTGCAAAAATATTATTTATCGTGTGGGGAAGCACCTGCTTATACCATGCATGACAACCTTGCTGGCAACTAGCTTAGGAATGGACATGCAATTCAATCTTTAGTGAGGAAGGATTAAGGGGAAATCTGTGGTGGGGAGAGAGCAGGGAATAGCCAGGAAACATTGTCTATCTTCTAGAAAGGACATCCAGGCAAGAGATGACTCCTTTTCTTCTTCTGAATGTGTGTCTGGGTGTGATGCTTGCATAAGTCACTTAATCTCCATAATTCCTACCTGTGGTGAGAGTTGAGATGGCACTTGGTGTGTGGCATTGACTCAAATAGTTGTAGTGATTAGGCCGGGCGCAGTGGCTCATGCATGTAATCCCAGCACTTTGGGAGGCTGAGGCAGGCAGATCACCAGGTCAGGAGATCGAGACCATCCTGGCTAACATGGTGAAATCTTGCCTCTACTAAAAATACAAAAAATTAACTGGGCGTGGTGGCGGGCGCCTGTAGTCCCAGCTACTCAGGAGGCTAAGGCAGGAGAATGGTGTGATCCCGGGAGAAGGAGCTTGCAGTGAGCCAAGATGGTGCCACTGCACTCCAGGCTGGGTGACAGAGCAAGACTCCGTCTCAAGAAAATAAAAAAAAAAAAAAGTTGTAGTGATTATTATTTCATTACTTTAGAGAATACTACATAAACCCAAGTTCAGTATAATTCCTGCTTGAAAGTGATAGAACTCAGCTTCTAAGTACCTCATCTTCAAAGACAGCCACCATCCATTTCTCCCCTCCCTGTGTGAACATGCCTCTTCTCACATCGAGAAGTGGAGTTTATGCCTTTTCTTTGAATGTGGGTTGGTCTGTGACTGCTTTGAGTCACCAGAACCTAGTAGGTGTGATGTTCTGGGACTTCTGAGGCTCGGTCTGAAGGGAACTGCCAGCTTCTCTTTCCTCCCTGCTATAGTTTGGATACAGTTTGTTTCATGTTGAAATTTGATAGTCCATGGTGGAGCTGGGGTGATTTTCACTCTATTAGTTCCCACAAGAACTGGTTGTTAAAAAGAGCCTGGCGCTTACCCTCCTCTTGCTTCCTCTTTCACCAGGTGAACTCTGCACATGCTGGCTCCCTTCCCCTCTCGCCATGAGTGGAAGCAGCCTGAGGCCCTCACCAGATGTCCAGTCTTGAACCTTCCAGCCAGCAGAACCATAAGCCAAATAAATCTCTTTTCTTTGTAAACTACCCAGCCTCAGCTATTCCTTTATAACAACACAAAATGGATGAAGATACTTCCTTTTGTAAAGTTTACTCTTGAGATACTCCCTTTTAGAATGCAGCTGTCCAGCTGTGAGAAGCCCGAGCCACATGGAGGGCCACATGGAGGGGAGCCAAGGTGCACCAGCAGAGATCTCAGCTGATAGGCAGCATCGCCTATGGGTGAGCCAGCTCATATGATTCCGCTCAGAATAGGCCCCAGAGGACAGCAGCCCACCTGTGATTTCCCAATTTCCAGAAATGTGAGAGAAGATTAAATGGTGGTTGTTTTGAGCCACTAAATTTTGTGAGGATTTGTTATGCGTAGATAACAAAAATAACTTCTTTTAGTGTGTTTTGGAATTTTGGCTTTTTACTGGGTTCCTATCAACTTCCCATCTCTCCCGTCAGCAGAAGCAGTGAGTGTTATGGGTCATTGGCCATTGAGGTCCACTTTCTTTCTGTCTCAAATATCTGTCTCTTGAATTTCTTTATTATAGAGTCCATATGTTGGAGCCACCTTAACCAATGCCCTAAACTTCTCTCCTTGAAATGTTTGGGAGGCACTATTTGCTTTTTTTTTTTTTTTTTTCCCCACATCTGCAACAGATTTACATATATATATATATATATATATATTTTTTTTTTTTTTTTTTTTTTTTTGAGACGGAGTCTCGCTCTGTCGCCCAGGCAGGAGTGCAGTGGCCGGATCTCAGCTCACTGCAAGCTCCGCCTCCTGGGTTTATGCCATTCTCCTGCCTCAGCCTCCCGAGTAGCTGGGACTACAAGCGCCTGCCACCTCGCCCGGCTAGTTTTTTATATTTTTTAGTAGAGACGGGGTTTCACCGAGTTAGCCAGGATGGTCTCGATCTCCTGACCTTGTGATCCGCCCGTCTCGGCCTCCCAAAGTGCTGGGATTACAGGCTTGAGCCACCGCGCCCAGCCTATTTTTATAATTTTGAGACGGAGCCTTGCTCTGTCACCCAGGCTGGAGTACAATGGTGCCATCTTGGCTCACTGCACCCTCCATCTCCTGGGTTCAAGCAATTCTCCTGCCTCAGCCCTCCCGAGTAGCTGGGATTACAGGCAGGTGCCACCACGCCCAGCTAATTTTTGTATTTTTTAGTAGAGACAGGGTTTCACTACGTTGGTCAGGCTGGTCTCGAACTCCTGACCTCAGGTGATCCACCCGCCTGCTGGAGTTACAGGCGTGAACCACTACGCCCGGCCATGCTTTTAACCAGATTTGAACAGAAGAATGGCCACTTGGCCCAGGTAGAAGTAGATGAAGTGTTTGATTTCGTACGTCACGTAACTACCGAAGTTCCTCCCCACGAGGCAATACCAGGTGGGATTGTACTTTTTGTCAAATTCCTTCTTAATGTGAGCCGCAATGTCCTTCTCTGTTATATTTCTCCAGCGCCTGAGTAGCGCACTCCACCGAGTCCTGTTGCATCTCTTCCAACATGTCCGCATTTTTGACCATGGCCTTTTGGCGGCACATGGTTACCGTGGAGAAGTGGGCCGGCCGACTGCAACGGTCTCCTGGGGCAGATGCTAGCATTGCTCAGGCAGGGCTGGAGCTGCCGTGGCTACTGAAGCCATGGCGCATCTAACGGGAGGCACTATTTGTGCCACAGAAAGAACATCAGATTTGAAGTCTCAAGACTCAAGTTTAAGACCTAGCTGTTTTACTTACCACTGATGGAACCTTGGGCAAGGGCCTTAATTTTCTGAGTCTCACTTTTTTTTTTTTTTTTTTTTTTTTCATCTGTAAACTAAGGGTGGTCATATTAACTTCCTCACAGAAGAGTGGAATGGTGCAAATGAGAGCATGTGTGAAGGCAGTTCGAAAATGGTCAAGTACTCTCTCCATATGGCCATTGCCCTTATTTTGCCTCATCATACAATGAGGAGCAGTGCATGAGCTCATCCACCAATGATCCCTCTTTTATAACCTCTTGTTCTGGGAAACAAGATCACTGAGGGGAAGCAAGTATTGTCACTGTCGTTTTCACCTACCCCATCTTTGTCACCATCTCATCATGATAATTGTCATCATCACTGTTATTGTTGTTATTGTCATCATCGTCATGGACCATTTCCTGAACATCTACCAAACTATACTCTTGTCATAGACTTGCACAGCAATCTTTCAGGTTGTGCTATTTATCAACCCTCTTTTACAGATGAGGAAACTGAGAATAGTCTTGGATAATCCACTTGCTCAAGATCATACAGAAGAAACTTTGGCTTGCTGGAAAATTTAAAACCAGATAAAAAGGTGTTTGTTGTTGCATCCATGTTTCTCTTTTCCCCATCAACCTCAGAGAACTAACGTCTCCTCTGACATGACTTTGGGGTATTTGGGAAGTCAACAACATTATCAAGCTGCACTCCAAACACCAATGACGCGAATGACACTTTTTTTTTTTTTTTTGGAAAAACGCCCCCAAGCATTGGAATACTGGCAATGAATGCTGAATCTGAAGCTGTCAACATCCTGAAAGTCCATGGGCTGGAGCTAAGAGGAAGCCAAGCGTCCCTGTTTTATTTGCTGTGTGCAGCCGTCTTCAGAAGCTGGGAGCAGGCACTAATTAGATAGCCACTCGGAAAGTTGCTATCGCTAACTGAAAGCCATCCAAATTGCTCTCTTTATTCAGAGGTTTTGGAAGAAGACACCCCCATCCCCAATTCTCCTCCCACCCCTTCCTTACTTGCCAAACCTCAAGGACCATAAATACAGCTAATTATGCCAGCTTGGTTTGGCACTTGTTTTCCAGATAGCATCTTTCATTAGCATTGACCTTCCGATTGCCTGGCTTCCTGTACCTGCGGGGATTGTGGGTGATGTGTCGGTTACCCTGGTGTCACAGGAAAGTGGTAGGGGGAGGCAGAGGGTGTAGACGACGTCTCCAACTGACCCCCAAACTATGTGTCCTTTTTCCTCCATGCTTCCTGTGCTCCCACAAGATGGCAGTAAGCACTCTAGGGAACCCAGCAGTGTGAATCTCTGGGGGTGACAGGGAGAATCTGGGGTCAATTTGTTGGCTGTCTCAGGCTTGAGCATCCTAAAAGCATCTGCTGGATGGTCTCCAGGGGTGAGTTTTTAAGGGCAGGCAGACAGTCACTGTGTTTTGTTTATTATCCCTGTACCTCACCTCCCAACACACACACACACACACACACACACACACACACACACACACACACTGCCCACCCAGCCATAGCAGTTGGAGTCTTAGGCAATGTATGTGGGATTAAATTAGCATCATTTATGCACCAACGACATGCACCAAAGGTGGGGGAATGAGAGTTGATCTGCTTAAGAGAACAAACTGTTTATGTTCTTAAACCCAACACTCAAGCTGAACTCCGAGCCCAGGAGTCAGGCTAAATGTCATCGGTGACTATGAATTTGAGGAGGATCTTGCTTGCTAAATTCTCTACAAAGTGGGGAGGTATGTGGCCTTTTAAGAGACAAAAACATGGCACAGCATATACAGAAACGAGTGTGCCCTTGTTTCCTAGACGACCTGATACTACTTCCTCTGAGCAGGTGGGCTTTTTCCTGCTGCCATGTCTTGGTCACAAGATGTTTCTAGTCCCAGCCCCAAGGTGGCCAGGTGAGCAGCTGACCAAAGAAAGGGCAGAGGTGTCTTATATGCAAAGCGATCCCATCCTCCTCCATTGTAACATGGCCCAGTTAATGGGAGGGTTAACAATAATTGCTTTTCACTCCTCTGTCTTCAATTTTCAAAACTCATTCTCTTTTCTTTTTTTTTGAGACAGAGTATCACTCTGTTGCCCAGGCTGGAGTGCAGTGGTGTGATCTCAGCTCACTGCAAGCTCCGCCTCCTGGGTTCACGCCATTCTCCTGCCTCAGCCTCCTGAGTAGCTGGTACGACAGGGGCCCGCCACCATGCCCGGCTAATATTTTGTATTTTTAGTAGAGACGGGGTTTTACCCTGTTAACTACGATGGTCTCGATCTCCTGACCTTGTGATCTGCTCGCCTCGGACTCCCAAAGTGCTGGGATTATAGGCGTGAGCCAACGCGCCCAGCCACAAAACTCTTTCTTAGTCTTAGTGTGACCAAGACCACCAGGGGAGAGTGACTGCAAACATTCTGCTTTTTTTTTTTTTTTTTTTTGCTGGGAATTGTGAGCCCACCAGTACCCAGGACCATCTGCCTTCCTGTGGCTTATCAGTCTTTTAGTGATGAAAGGGGGACCAGCCCATGACCAGGGACAGTTGCCATCTGAAATGGTCATCTTAGCAGAAATCATAAGATAAACCTTCATTTACATGGACAATAATGCTAACAACATTTAGAAAAAGGTTTGGAATGGTGCCCCAGACTCCCCCAAATCAACAAAATATGGAATCTAGCAGTGACCCTTATGAAATACACAGGCCTGAAAGTAGATTGGTTCCTACAGACAAGAAAAAAAAATTTCTTTTTTATTTCCAGCCTAGAAAATTTGGCCAGCATCCCTGCTGGCCGTAGTATACAGAAGTCAGTTCAAATAGAGATTCCTGCTTTCCCTTGTTTGCAAGAGTTACTTGTATAAAAACAGTCAACAAATGAATCAGCCAGATGAGCTTTCCTTCCTTTATTCAGTCAGACAGTGTTCTATGTCAGGGAATTCATGTAGAAACAAACTCATGTGCTAGGTGCTGATGAGAAACCTGAATTTGCTGGTCTGGTTATATAAACTGTGCTGAGATAGGCTGAAGGGAGAAGGCCCAGCCGAGATTCAACCTGCAGTCGACTTTCTTCTGCACATCAGCAATAAGACTTGCAGGCTGGTGGCCAGTATGGACCAGCCATTGCTCTTTCTACATCAGCTAATATTCATCAAGGTTGTTGATGTGCCAGGCATTGTGCAAAGTTCTTTGCATGTTCTACCTCATTTTGTCTCACAGCAGCCTTATGAAGTGGGCTATTGTTATGTCTGAGGCTAATCTCAAAGGCTCAGAAACAGAGATAATGCATCTGAAGTCATGAAGCTGGTGAGTCCAGAAGCCGAGATTCAGGGAAGATTCCCCAAGATTGGGGAAGCCACGATTTGGGTTTGCTTTTGTTTCTTTGAGACAGAGTCTCATTCTGTCACCCAGGCTGGAGTGCAGTGGCACAATCTTGGCTCACTGCAACCTCTGCCTCCCGCCTCAAGCGATCCTCCTGCCTCAGCCTACCGAGTAGCTGGGACTACAGGGGTGTGCCACCACACCCAAATAATTTTTTTAGTTTTTGTGGAGATGGGGTTTCACTATGTTGCCTAGGCTAATCTTGAACTCTTGGGCTCCAGTGATCCGCCCACTTGGGCCTCAAAAAGTGCTGAGATTATAGGTGTGAACCACCTTTCAAATTTGATGAAAACTAAATCCACAGATCCAAAGCTCAATGAACTGCCTCCAAAAGTATAAACATGAAGAAAACCCAAGCTATGTCACATGATAATACAATCACTAAAAACCAGTGATGAAGAGAAAATATTAACAGCAACTAGGGAAAGAGGACACATTACGTATAAGAAAGATCAGAATGAAAACCGACTTCTCATAAGAAACTGTGTAATCTGGAAGACTCTTAAGGTGACATTTTAAAAAAATGAAATAAAAAAATCTGTCAATTTATAATCATACCTACAATTTTTTAAATGAAGGCAAACTAGTTTTTTTCAGACAAACAAAATCTTAGAGAATTAATCACCAGTAGACTTGAACTATAAGATATGTAAAAGTAGTTTCTTCAGGCAGAAGAAAAATGACACCAGATAGAAACTGGGTCTATGCAAAGGAATAAAAAATTCCAGAAATGGTAAATACGTGGATGAGTATAAAATATATATTTTTATAATTTTTAAATCTCTTTAAAAAATTACTGGCTAAAGTAAAAATAACAACGTATTTTAGAGTTTGTAACATCTACAGAAATAAAATGTATGATTACACCAGCACAAAAGATGGGAGAGTGGGATAAAAGAACACTGTTTATGATTTTTACCCCATGTGTGAAGTAATATTTTTTAACAGCAGCAAGTTAAAGATGTATATTGTAAACTCAAGAGCAACCTCTGAAAAACAAAACAGTACCAAAAAGGAAATATAGTTAATAAGCCAAGAATGGAGATAAAAGGAAATAATAAAACATGAATGCAAAAGAAGGTGGGAAAAGAGGAAATAAGGAAGAAATAACAGATGAAATCAGTGGAAAACAAACAGCAAGATAGAATATTCAAACCCAACCATATTGTTAATTACTTTAAATATAAGTGGTCTAATGATACTGATTAAAAGTCAGAGACTTTCAGTTTGAATAAAAAAGGTTGCAAGGCCTAATCAAATGCTGTCTTTAAGAAATTTATTTTGTTTTAGATTCAGTGGGTGCCTGTGTAACTCTGGGGCTTGGGCTTCTATTGAACCCACCACTCAAATAGTGAACATAGCACCCAGTTGTAGTTTTTCAATCCTTGCCACTATCCTTCTTTCTGTTGAAGCTGCCAGTGTCTATTATTTCCATCTTTGTGCCTGGGTGTACCCACTGTTTAGCTCCCCCTTACAAGTGAGAACATGTGGTATTCGATTTTCTGTTCTTGCATTAATCCACTTAGGATAATGGCCTCTAGCTACATCCAGGTTGCTGCAAAGGACACAATTTTATTCTTTTTCATGGCTGCATAGTATTCTGTATATGTGCCATGTTTTCTTTATCTAGTCCACCATTGATGGGCACCTAGGTTGATTCCATGACTTTGCTATTGTGAATAGTGTTGCAATAAACATATGAGTGCTGATGCCTTTTGGTAGAACGATTTCTTTTCCTCTGGGTAGGTTCCCAGTAGTGGGAGTGCTGGGTTGAATATGGTAGCTTTATTTTCAGTTCTTTGGGAAATCTCTAAACTGCTTCCCACAGGGGCTGAACTAATTTACTTTCCCTCCAACAGTGTATACGTGTTCCCTTTTCTACACAGGCTTACCAATATCTGTTATTTTTTGATTTTTTAGTAATAGACATTCTGACTGGTGTGAGCTGGCATCTCTTGTGAAGAAGCCTATTTTTTTATTTTTAGTAGAGATGAGGTCTCACTATGTTGCCCAGGTTGGTTTCAAACTCCTGAGCTCAAGTGATCCTCCTGTCTCGGCTTCCCAAAGTGCTAGGATAGGTTAGTGTTAGTGATAGGTTTTGGCATGAGCCACCACACCCAGCCAAAACCTATTTTAAATATAAAGACACAAGTAAAAAGTGGAAGGATGAAAGAGATATACCATACTAACATTAATCAAAAGAAAATCAAAGTGGCTATATTAATATCAGTCAAAGGAGATTTCAGGACAAGAAATATGAGAGAAATACGTCATCATGAAAAAGGGATCAATTCATCAAGAAGATATGATAGTCCTAAATCTTTATGCAACTGATAATAGGACTTAAAATTCATGCAGCAAAAACTAATAGAATTGCAAGAAGAAATACAGCTATGTAATTATGGTCAAAGATTTCAACATTCCTGTGGTAAGCAGAATAATGGTCCCCCAAGGATGATCATGTCTTACTCCCTGGAACCCATGAATTTGTTACCTTACACAGTGAGGGAGAATTAAGGTTTCAGCTAGAATTAAGATTGATAATTATTAGGTTGGTGCAAAAGTAATTGCTGGTTTTGCCATTATTTTGCACCAACCTAATAGCTGACATCAAAATAGGGAAATTACCCTAGGTTGAATTGGCCTCATGTAATCCCAGGGATCCTCAAAAGTGGAATGAGGAAGAGGGAAGAAGAAGAGCTCAAGTGATGCAATGTGAGATAGACTCAATCTGCCATTGTTGGCTTTGAAGATGGTGGAATGGACCACAAACCAAGGAGTGCAGGCAGCTTCTGGAAGCTGGAAGAGGCAAGACAACAGGTAATTTCCCAGAGCCACCAGAAGGGAAAGCAGTCCTGCCAGCACCTGGATGTTAGCCCACTAAGACCCAGGTCAAACTGTTCTGACCTACGGAATTGTACGATGATACATTTATGTTGATTTAAGTTGCAAGTTTTGTGGCAGTCTCTTATAGTAGCAATAAGAAAGCTCATACTATTCCTATATCAGGAATTGATAAAATAAGTAGATAAAAAAATCAGTAAAGATATAGATTATTTGAACAACACTAACAACCAAGACCTAGGGATTTGTATCTATAAAGAATAGAATGCAGTGAAAATGCATGACTTCTGGAGTCAGGTCATAAAAGGTGATACAACTTCTGCCCGGGGATTTTTCTGCCTCTCCCTTTAAAAACTCAGTCACTTAGCCAGGTACAGTGGCTCAAAGCCTGTAATCCTAGGAAGTTTGGAGGCCAAAGTGAGAGAATCACTTGAGCTCAGGAGTTTGAGACAGTTAAGGTCACATAGTGAGACCCCGCCCCTACCAAGAAAAGAAAACAAAAAACAAACAAAGAAACAAAAAACCCAAAAAAACCCAAAATAGTCAGGTATGGTATTGTGTACCTATAGTCTCAACTGCTTGGGAAGCAGAGGTGGGCGGATTACTTGAGCCCAGGGAGGTTGAGGCTGCAGTAAGCTGTGATTGCTGTGATTGCACCACTGCACTCCAGCCTGGGCAACAGATCTTGTCTCAAAAACAAATAAACAAACAACAACAACAAAAGAACCTCAGTCACCATGTTGTGAGGAAGTCCAGGTCATACAGACAGGGTGTATATAAGTGTTCTCTCTGGCAGCCCCAGCTAAGATCCCAGCCAACAGTCACCATCATCTTCCAGTCTTGTTCACTCACAAGTGATTCTAGCCCCCCAGCCTTCAAGCCAATCCAGCTGATGCTGACTAGTGCAGATATGAACTGCTGCATGAGCAAATTGCAGATGCGTGAGTGAAATAAACAGTGTCATCTTTTCTTTCTTCCTTCAATAGAAAAGATGTGTATTTCTCTCTACCGTAAAAGAAGTCTAAGGTAGGTAGTGAACAGAACATGGCAGTTCATCAATATCTGGGACCGACATTCCTTCTGTCTTGCTAACACTGTGTTTGGATGTCAATTCATGGTCCAGGACAGTTGCCTGAGTACCAAGTATCATGGCATGTTCTGGCCAATATGAAAGGAAAAGGGTGGAAAAAGACAGGTTTCCTCCCTGCTTAGGGAGGGAAGGCCAGCAATTTTTCTAGGCCAGAATTTGGCCACATCTAGCTACAGGCTATGGGAAAGGAGCTCTTTATCCCAGATGGCCATAAATTCAGATAAAAATTGAGGATTCTACTACTGCTAGGGCCAGCATGAGCTACTGGGACGAGCAATTAATAATGCTTGTTGGCTAAACTAAGCCTCTATCACGTCTTTTTTAGAAATTAAGATATTCACATACCATCTGATATGGTTTGACTCTGTGTCCCCACCCAAATCTCATCTTGAGTTGTAATCCGAATTATAATCCCCTGCTTGTTGAGGGAGGGACCTGGTAGGAAGTGGTTGGATCATGGGGTTGGTTTCCCCCATGCCATTCTCATGATAGTGAATGAGTTCTCATGAGAGCTGATGGTTTTAGAAGTGGCACTTCCTCCTCTCTCTCTCTCTCACCTGCCACCATGTAAGACGTGCCTGCTTCCCCTTCGCCTTCCATCATGATTGTAAGTTTCCTGAGGTCTCCCCAGCCATGCAGAACTGAATCAATTAAATCTCATTTGTTTATAAATTATCCAGCCTCAGGTAGTATCTTTATAGCAGTGTGAAAACGGACAAACACACCACCAAATTTACTATTTTAAAGTGTACAATTCAGCAAATTTTTGTGTATATTCACAGAGTTGTGCAACTATCATCACTATTTAATTCTAGAATATTTTTTATCATCCCAGAAAGAAACTCTGTACACATTAGCAGTCACCTTTCATTTCCCCTTCTCTCTAGCCCTTGGCAACCACTCATCTGCTCTGTGTATCTATGCATTTTTCCTATTCTGGACATTTTGTATAAATGGAATCATGCAATATGTGGTCTTTTGTGTAGCTCCTTACATTTTGCATAATGTTTTCAAGGTTTATCCATGTTGTAGTGTATATCAGTACTTCGTTACTTTTTATGGCTATGCCACATTTTGTTTATCCATTTATTACTTGATAGACATCTGGGCTGTTTCCACTTTTTGGCTGTTATGAATAATGTTGCTATGAACACTCATGCACAAGTTTTTGTGTGAACATATTGTTTTCCATTCTCTTGGGTATATACCTGGGAGTGGAATTGCTGGATCATATGGCAACTCTATTTAACTTTCTGATGAACTTTCAAACTATTTTCCACAGTGGCTACTGCATTTTACGCCCCCACCAGAAATTTATGAGTTCCGATTTTTTGACATCCTTGCCTACAGTTGTTATTTTTTATTTTGAAATTGTAGCCATCCCAGGGGAAGTGAAGTAGTGTCTTGTGGTTTCGGTTTGCATTTCCCTAATGACTAATGATGCTGAGCATCTTTTTGTGTGCTTATGGGCCATTTGAATATTTTCTTTGCAGACATGTCTATTCAAAATGTTTGCCCACTTTTCAATTTTATTTTACTATTGCGTTATAGGAATTTGTTATATATTCTGGATAGTAGACCCTTATCAGATATATGATTTGTAAATATTTTCTCTTATTATTGTGTTGATTATCTTTTTAGTTTCTTGGTTCTTTTTCCTTCCTTCCTCCCTCCTTCCTTCCCTTCCTCCTTTCTTTTTCTTTCTTTCTTTCTCTTTCTTTCTTTCTCTCTCTTTCTTTCTGTCTCTCTCTCTTTCTTTCTTTCCTCCCTCCCTCCCTTTCTCCCTCTCTCCTTCCTTCCTTCCTTCCTTCCTTCCTTCCTTCCTTCCTTCCTTCCTTCCTTCCTTCCTTCCTTCCTTCCTTTCCTTCCTTCCTTCCTTTCTTTCTTTTTCTTTTTTGACAGAGGCTCACTCTGTCACCAGGCTGGAGTGCAGTGGCACGATCTTGGCTCACTGCAACCTCTGGCTCCCAGGTTTGAGTGATTCTCTGCCTCAGCCTCCCAAGTAGCTGGGACTACAGGTGCACGCCACCATGCCCAGCAAATTTTTGTATTTTTAGTAGAGACGAGGTTGCACCATGTTGGCCAGGGTGGTCTCAATCTCCTGACCTCAGGTGATCCACCTGCCTTGGCCTCCCAAAGTGCTGGGATTACAGGTGTGAGTCACCACACCCAGCCTCTTTTTGCTTTTTTCTGAGGCAAGTTCTCACTCTGTCACCCAGGCTGGAGTGCAGTGGCACAATCTCAGCTCACTGCAACCTCTACCTCCCAGGTTCAAGTGATTCTTCCACCTCAGCCTCCCAGGTAGCTGGGATTACAGGTGTGTGCCACCACACCCAGCTAATTTTTGTCTTTTTAGTAGAGATGGGGTTTCACCATGTTGTGCAGACTGGTTGTGATCTCCTGATCTCAGGAGATCTGCCTATCTTGGCCTCTCAGAGTGCTGGGTTTACAGGCATGAGCCACTGCGCCCAACCTACTTTCTTGATAGTGTCTGAACCAGTCAGGGTTTTCCAGAGAAACAGAAACAATAGAAGTAACAGAAAAAGATTTATTTTAAGGAATTGTGGGAACTGGCAAATATGGGATTCATAAGGCAAGCCAGCAGGCTGGAAACACAGACAGAATTAATGATGTCATCTTAAGATAGAATTTCTTTTTTCATTCATATTCCTCAGGTTTTGTTCTTAAGGCATTCAAATGATTGGTCGAGGCTCACCCATGTTATGGAGGTTTAATCTCCTTTACGTAAAGTCAACTGATTGTAGATGTTAACTACATCTACAAAATACCTTCACAATAGCATCTAGACTAGTGTTTTGCATAAGTAACAGAATATGGTAGCCTTGCCATGTTGACACATAGAATTAACCATCACAGTGTTGCTTGATGCATAGAAGTTTTAAATTTTGATGAAGTTGAGTTTATCTATTTTTTCTTTGGTTGCTTGTGTTTTAGGTGTCATATTTAAGAAACCATTTCTTTCTTTCTTTCTTTCTTTTTTTTTTGAGACAGATTCTCGCTCTGTCACCCAGGCTGGAGTGCATTGGTGCAATCTCCACTCACTGCAAGCTCTGCCTCCCGGGTTTATGCCATTCTCCTGCCTCAGCCTCCTGAGTAGCTGGGACTACAGGTACCCACTACCACGCCTGGCTAATTTTTTGTACTTTCAGTAGAGACAGGGTTTCACTGTGTTAGCCAGGATGGTTTTGCTCTCCTGACCTCGTCTGCCTCGGCCTCCCAAAGTGCTGGGAATACGGGCGTGAGCCACCGTGCCTGGCCAAGAAACCGTTTCTTAATCCAAGGTGGGAAAGATTCACGCCTTTGTTTTCTTATGAGAATGTTATAGTTTTAGTCTTACATTTAAGTTTTTGATTCATTTTGTGTGAATGTTTGTGTATAACATGAGGCAGGAATCCAAATTCATTCTTTCGCGTGTGATGTTGTCATCTTTTGAAACTTCTCCGTTCAATTTTCACCATCTCCTTAAGATTCCAGTAATGTGTTCAGGGTCCTTAGAGGGTGTGAGCCCTTGACTGACCAATTTGCTCTTTAATCCAGCTCCAGGTCCCAAACTGGGAGAAAATTGATTTCATCCACTCTGTTTGGTGGCTCTACTTAGAGCTTGAAAAACAATGGGAGGACTGGCACAGGTGAAACTTGGTGTTTTAGAGGGAGTGTCCATAGATTGATCATGGTAAAGTGCCTAATTTGTTTGGACTTATAACCTGATAGAAGAGGCTGCAAGGACCTGCGAAATATAGCCCATGGGCCAAATCTGGCCCTCTGCCTGCTTTGTAAATAAAGTTTTATAGAAACACAACGCCCGTTCACTTACATATTGTCCATGCTTGCCTAAGTGCTAGAAGGACAGAGTTAAGCAATTGTGAGAGAGAGCATATAGCCTTCAAAGCCTAGAATGTTGACTATCTGGCCCTTTAGAGAAAAACTTAGTTGAACCAAATATAAATATTTGTTCTATTCAAACTTAGAGAAAATGGACATGTAGCAGGCGCTGTTGGTGTCACATCCAGATCCCTGGCTTCCTTTTTATGGTAGATTGCCCGTCCCCCAGATCCTGTGCAAATTGCTACCTTCTTAGGAGGAATGTCCTGGAATGATTGAAGCCATCCCTTCCGTAACTGGCTGGAGTCAGGCAGTATGCGGCAGAACTCTCTGTGGGATCAGGTGGAAGCTAAACTTCATGTTTTTTTTTTGAGATGGAGTGTCGCTCTGTCTCCCAGGCTGGAATGCAGTGATGGGATCTCAGCTCACTGCAAGCTCCACCTCCTGAGTTCATGCCATTCTCCTACCTCAGCCTCCTGAGTAGCTGGAAATACAGGCACCCGCCACCATGCCCAGCTAATATTTTTGTATTTTTAGTAGAGACAGGGTTTCACCGTGTTAGCCAGGATGGTCTCGATCTCCTGACCTAGTGATCCGGCCACCTCAGTCTCCGAAAGTGCTGGGATTACAGGCGTGAGCCACCGCGACCAGCCTAGACATCGTCTTTAACCATGTTCCTATGTGGTTCTTTTTTCCCCTACAGAACAAAGCTATACAGAATCTAGCTTAAAGGGGTGCACGCTGGCCAGATCTGAAACAATTTGAACCTCAACATAAATCATGTTAAAGGAGATTATCATCCTTGAATAAAAGAGAAGTGCATGAGTCTGCATGGATATACATAGATAAATAGATAATGGGGGAAGAGAAAGGTATTACTGTAGAAGGCCAACTAATAAGTGTAGAAGGAATGAAAAATTAGAAAATCACCATTTGGCAACCATCACATTAATAACTAATTTCTGCCAAGAAATATCAATGGCTACTAAAACCATTGGGTGAAAGTTTGATGAGGCACAGGTTACTTACATAGTCTCAAAATACCTCACCATAAAATACATGTTAATTATATAGGGAAAAAAAGTAACATTACATGCAGAAAGCTGGCAGATGCTGCCTCAATCAAGTGATCAATGCCACCAGTAATGGGACACATCAAAATTGCATGTCACCTGACAGGATGCAATGAGAAGAACACAGCAGCACTTTTGTGATAAGTCCTGCCAAAATGCAAAACTTGAATCTAATTATGGAGTAACATTAGGCAAACCCAAATGAAGGGATGTTCTACAAAATATCTGGCTGGAAATCATTGAAAGTGTCAAGGTCATGAAAGTCAGTGGAGTTTCTCCGGATTGAAGGAGACTGAAATGACTTCCGGCGATGCGTGCAATGTAGGACCCTCATTGGATTAGTTTGCTACAAAGGACATTATTGAGATAGTTGGGGTTGGCAGGTTGCGTGGTTGTAACATATCAATACTAATTTCCAGATTTTGATGGTTGTATTGTGGTTATGTGGGAGAATGTCCTTATTTGCTGGGAATAAATAAATACTAAAGAATTTGAGAGCGTTGAAGCATCCTGTCACCAACCTGCTCAAAGAGAAAAAAGTTCAGAAGAAAAGGTTTTGGGACTATTCTTGCCACTGTCCTATAAACTTGAAATTACTTCAAAAGAAAAAGAGAAAATAAAGCAGCCATTATCTCATGGCTCATCCCTTCTGCTTCACCCCTGAGAAAAAGAATTCCAGTGGAGAGAAACATTAGCAGTTGCACATCACTGAAACTGGCACCTCTCTTCCCTACACTTTCTGCAGGGACCCCACGCTGTGTACAGTCCCTCGGTCTTAACACCTTTGACTCTGCCTGAGGGCTTTCTCTGGGTGCTCACGTGCAGCAGGAAGAAACATCAGGGAATTCCTGCCTCCTCCCCTCTTGCCCAAGAACGTCTCTCAAACAGTGACTGATGGGAGCCGGTGATTAAATACCCCAATCCCCTCTCTTCTCCAGTGGGATAACTTAGGTATGCTTTGCACTGGCTCCCTGACTTCCCCAACAGGATTGAGTCTCATGCACACCCTTTACCGATTTTTTTTTCCATTCCTTGTTTTACTTCACACTCCACTCTCCATGTTTCTTGGAATTGAAATGGGAGAGTTCCCTGACCCACCTCGCAGGATGTGCGGCAGGGGTGAGGCTTGTCTGTTCAAGCACATGCACAAACCCCTTATGAGAAGGAGAGCACGCAGACAGGCAGGTGCAGGAACCAGAGCGAGTGCTTTTGGGCTCCGGCCCCAGGTTAGCATCTAGGGATGGATGCCTGTTAATTTCGAAGCCCCAGTGGGTAGTCTACAGGGATCTTTTAGCTCTGTCATCCACAGGTAGCTTAAGTGTTAACCAGCTCAGTGCCCTCTTGCTACCTGGGTCCTTGTCCAGCGTCCAGAAAGAATCAGGTCACGTGTGGACTTGAATGATGGTGAATGTAAGGATTTTATTGGGTGATGGAGGTGGCTCTCAGCCGGATGGATGGGGACCTAGAAAGGGGATGAAGTGAGAAGATCTTCCAGTGGAGTTTGGCCATCTTATGATCAATTTCCTCTCTGACTGTCCCCAGTCAAACTTCTCTCAATGTTCAGATGTCCCTTCTCCTTTCTCCTTCTCTTCTGTGCCATTCTTCTGTTCCTTTGCTCTTCTGTTCATCTTCTTGTCTGCTTGTGGAACCTGGGGTTTGGGGATTATATGGGTACAGGGTAGGGGGACATGGCAGGACAAAAGGCAACATTTGGGCACTAAATTTCTGTTCCCATTCAGGGCTGTGGGTTTTCAAGCTTGAGGTTGGGGCCTTTGCCAGGGAACTGCCCTCTTTTACCCAGTATTTCCTTGCCTCCTGCCTCCTGCCTCCTGCCTCTATCAGAATCACCTCCTTCATGAATTATTTTGCACTCAAATCCTTTTCTCAGCGTCTGTTCTCGGGAACCCCAATTGAAGACTCTATCTATTGTGTCCCTGTTTTATTGTCTTCATAGCATTTCTCACTATCCAAAATGGTCTTCTTCATTTATTTATTTGTTCTGTGCTTGAAACAGGATCTGAAGCTGGCTGGGTGCTCAGTGAGTATTAGTGAAATGAATGAAGGAGAGAAGAGTGTTTTCCCATCTGGATTCCCGGAGGCATTGCTTCAAGGTCCCACCCCCTAGTCAAGGGAGAAACTCAGTTGGGGGACTCTCTCTCTGGGCCAGACCCCCTCAACCTAGTAAAACTCTGGGCTATATATGTAGTCCCACTTGAAATTGAAGGAGATCAGAATATGCCACTCCAAGACTGGACATGATGGTTCATGCCTATAATCCCAGCATTTTGGGAGGCTGAGGCAGGATGATTGCTTGAGGCCAAGAGTTTGAGACCAGCCTGGGCAACATAGCAAGACCCTGTCTCTACAAAACATTAAAATTAGCCAGGCATGGCAGTACATGTCTGTAGTCCTAGATACTTGGGAGGCTGAGGCAGGAGGATCACTTGAGCCCAGGAGTTGGAAGCTGCAGTGAGCCATGATTGCACTGAACCCTGGGCAACAGAGTGAGACCCCATGTCTACCAAAAAAAAAAAAAAAAAAAAAAAAAAAGGATATGCCACTCCAAAACCTGTCACTTTGGCCTAAGGATTATTTGAGCTGAAGACAACTGAGAATCAACAGATGAAGGAAGAGTTCTCTGGCCTCCCCTCATCTGCCTAAAAGCAGGACATAAATTTCTCTTTGAGTAATGGGTTCCCTCATACCCTGTTCCAGGAGAGAGGAGGACTCTTACCATCAAAGACTGGGAGTTGACACCTAGATGAGTTTGCCGTAAACAGACTTCACTCAAATAGCCTTTATCTTCCGTTAGTTCCCTCATATATTTTCTAGTGACTTCCCATAGCTTCTTATCCCTTGAACCCCAACTTTTTTCCTCTCTTAAAAGAGTATATAAGTCCCTGAGTCTAACCACTTCTTTGAGTTTCAATTCTCTGTGAACTCCTGGGTACATAAATATTAATAAAAATGGTATAATTCCTCTTGTGAGTCTATCTTTTTTGTTACTTTAATTTGTAGGCTTCCAGTCACTGAACCAAAGAGGGTAGAGGGAAAGTTTTTCCTCTCCAGCAGAATATAAACAAGCAAAGAAAAAAAAATTTTTAAAGCTTAAAACCACAAAGCAAATGCACCCAGCTTATTTGTCAGAAGACACTTGAAATTTAGAGAAGTTTGACTCCCTGTTGCCCAGCTAGTTAGTAGCAGAGCCCAGGTAATATGGTTTAGCTGTGTCCCCACCCAAATCTCAACTTGAATTGTATCTCCAGGAATTCTCATGTGTGGTGGGAGGGACCCAGGGGGAGGTAACTGAATCATGGGGATGTGTCTTTCCTGTGCTATTCTCATGATAGTGAACAACTCTCTTGAGATCTGATGGGTTTATCAGGGGTTTCTGCTTTTCTTTCCTCCTCATTTTCTCTTGCTGCTGCCATGTAAGAAGTGCCTTTCACCTCCCGCTGTGAACCTGAGACCTCCCCAGCCATGTGGAACTGTAAGTCCAATTAAACCTCTTTTTCTTTCCAGTCTCGGGTACATCTTTATCAGCAGCGTGAAAACCGACTAATACACCAGGTTCAAGGCGACGCCATTCTCATTCCGCGAATACAGTGTTGGCTAAATCAGTCAGCAGGTTGCCTGGTCCTCCCCAGCCGCAGCTAAGCCTAGAGTCTATCTCCTCATTTGATCAAATTTGGGGGAAGGCCATAGTGAATCTAGCTCCCATTTATGGACATACACTTACTCATTAACTCCTCAGAGTAACCCTATGAGATAGGCATTACCCCTACTTTGTAGATGCCAAAATTAAGGCCTAGTGAGAATTAATGAAAATTACCCAAATATCTGAAGATAGGGGACTGCTTTCGGTGAATTGCTACATTATTCCTTTCAAGAACATGTGGTGATACAAACTAACTGTTGGCAAAATGTTGCCAAGCACTGGTCCTGCTAGATCCCCCTTAACTGGAGAAATAAGGCTTATCTGCAATTAGCTCATTCATTGTGTACAAATGGTATTAATTACTTGAAAACAGTGTGTTCTCTTAAGTAGGTTAAACATTCCCTTCTGAAATCTTGTTTATACTATTAATTTGAGCAACAAACTCTTCTTTCTTTCTTTTATTTTTTTGAGACAGAGTCTCACTCTGTCACCCAGGCTGGAGTGCAGTGGCGGGAATTCGGCTCACTGCAACCTCTGCCTCCCAGGTTCAAGCGATTCTCCTGCCTCAGGCTTCCCAGTAGCCACTGGGTGTCACCACACCCAGTTAATTTTTTATTGTTAGTAGAGACAGGGTTTCACTATGTTGGCCAGACTGCTCTCGAGCTCTTGACCTCAGGTGATCCACCCACCTTGGCCACCCGAAGTGCTGGGATTACAGGCGTGAGCCACCGCGCCTGGCCCAAACTCTTTTTTTATGGAGCAAGACAAACTCCAGCCAGGCCAGGCTGGGAGAAGGATTACAAATTGTTACTCATTTGAGATGGGACATGGAGGTGTTGACAAGTGCTTGCCAACCTCACTAATGGGAACCCATGGAACTGAGGGCCAGCCAGATTCAGCATCACCTGAATTATTAAGCATTTGTTGCGAGATGAAATGGCTTCTTTTCTACCACCCAGAGAAACTCAAAAACCTTTTGCCAACGAAGTCTTGCCAACTGGAGGTCCTGCTGGGCCTACTTTAATGAACAGATAAGACTCCATTTTAATTAGCACACTAATTGTTTCCATGCAAATGAATGTGGGGAAATATCTTACAAACAGTTTATTTCCTTAAGTAGGTTACCATGGTGCCCCCTGTAGCCCTGTGTAGGGGGCTCCATTGCATAGCCAACTGTTTTGTTCATCGAACAGCACAAATCCAGCTCATCAAGCATCTCCTGAGCACAGCCCCTGTGCTGGGCTCTGTGCAAGAGTTGGGGATGGTGGAATAAACCACACCCAGACTCTATCTTCTAGGAGCCCACTGTAGAGGTCAAAGGTGAGGGTTGCTAAACTCTGTAGGATAGAGCTCCCGGTTGTAAGCAACAGAAATAAATTCAGGATAATTGATACAAAACAGATGAATTGGAGGGGTTAGGGGCAGAGGCAGGCCGGGCAGCAGGAGCCATCTGGTAGGTATGCTGCCACTACTTGGACTCACCTTTGCCCTATGTCCTTGTGGCATCAAGGCCATTGCCTCTTGCCTGGATGACCTCTGTATTCTCCTCGCTGGTATCCCGACTTCCCCTCTGGCCAGCCCCCAATACATTCTCTCCATGGCAGCCAGAGGACACATTTAAAACTGCAACTAGACAATGCCACTGAAGGAAATCAAAATATTTCTCTCCAACATAGGATTTATGGGTCTTTGTTAAAAGACTATTTAGGCACAACTCCTAAGCCACTGCCTTAAGAGAGAAATACTTTTGAACTGAAGCCATGTGATGGGTACAGCATGCATTAATAAACTTCAGTTTGTTTTTCTTTTGTTAATCTGACTTTTGTTTTCAGGAGAGTATCTCAACTAGGGGCCTAACAAGAGAAAGAAAAAAAAAATGTGTTTTCTTCCCTAGACCACTAGTGTGTGCCAAAACCTCTGAAGACCCAGTGTCCAGAGTTTGGTTTTCAATATCCTTCTCTAAAACAAACCACTGCTCACTGGAGAAATGTCTGGTTCTAAGACTGGGTAGGAAATACACAACATTAGTTTGGAACATCTTGTACTGTCAGAGAGTAAGAAAATGCTAAAAAGAAATCAGTGAGGGTGTACCAAAAGGACAGAGGCATCAACTGAAAGAGCTCCTCATGGCCCAAACTGGGATAATCTGATTAAGGAAATAAACAATGTAGTATTGCACTACAACTCAAAATATAAAGGAAATATCTATGAGTCTGTACTGATATAAATAGATGATTGAATAAGTAAATAAATAAGGAAGAATAGATGAATCTGTCACACAGAAGAGTTACAAATAATTTATGTAGATACTCCCTGCATCAAGGAGGCAGATGACACTCCACCCCGTAAGTTGTGGGCTGCAAACAGTGACTTCCTTCTCTAGGGTAGAGCATGGAAAGGGAAAAAGAAGAATAGCTTTATAGCAGAGAAATGTGACAAACACCACTTCAGCCAGGAGATCAAGGTCCACATCAACAGTAATAAGTTGCGTTAGTAGCAGGTACTCTTAATATCATATGAGGAGAAGGGCACTTTACCTCTGTGGTTTTCCTCCTAAAACCCATAAACCCAGTTAAGAAGCCCACAACTCCATGAGAAAAAATCAGCCAAAACCACAATGAAAAGACAGTCTACAAAACACTTGACCAGTAGTCCTGAAACTGTCAAGAACACCAAAACCTAGGAAGCTCTGAAAAACTGAGGTAGGAAATGAGATTTAACTCTAGAGGTGGGGCCTGGACACTGGACTAAATTGAGGACTAGCTAAAACAGGTCGGGGTGGAAGCAGCTTTCTGTAAGGCATGCGCATCAGTGTGCCTTGTCAGTCTACCGTGGTTATGGCAATCCCTGCCCCCATTTCCATGGCAACAACCTAACAACCTGGAAGTTGCCACCCTTTTCCCTGAAATGTCTGCATAAACCACCCCATTTTCTTTTCTTTTTTCTTTTCTTTTCTTTTTTTTTTTTTTTTTTGAGACGGAGTCTTGCTCTGTCGCCCAGGCTGGAGTGCAGTGGCACGATCTCAGCTCACTGCAAGCTCCACCTCCTGGGTTCACACCATTCCCCTGCCTCAGCCTCCTGAGTAGCTGGGACTACAGGTGCCTGCCACCAGGCCCAGCTAAGTTTTTGTATTTTTTTAGTAGAGATGGGGTTTCACTGCATTAGCCAGGATGGTCTCAATCTCCTGACCTCGTGATCCACCCACATTGGCCCCCCAAAGTGCTGGGATTACAGGTGTGAGCCACTGTGCCTGGCCCCCATTTTCTTTTTTGAGGTGGAGTCTTGTTCTATTGCCCAGGCTGGAGTGCAATGGCGTGATCTTGGCTCACTGCAACCTCTGCCTCCTGGATTCAAGTTACCCTCCCACCTCAGCCTGCCAGTAGCTGCGATTACAGGCATGCCCAGCTAATTTTTGTATTTTTAGTAGAGACGGGGTTTTGCCATGTTGCCCAGGCTGGTCTGGAACTCCTGACCTCAAGTAATCCGCTCACCTCAGCTGGGATTATAGGCATGAGCCACTGTGCCCTGCCAAATCACCCCATAATTTGCAAGTAATTAAAAGTGGGTATAAATATGAGCACAGAACTGCTTCTGAGCTGCTACTGTGGGTGCACTGCCTATGACGTAGCCCTGCTCTGCAAAGAGCATTCCCTCTGGTGCTTCTGTGCACTGCTGCTTCAATTAGAGTTGCTGATTATCACCGTCAGTTTGCCCTTGAATTCTTTCCTGGGTGAAGCCAAGAACCCTCCCAGGATAAGCCCCAATTTTGGGGTTTGCCTGCCCTATATCAAAACCATATCACTACCAAGAGAAGCCTAAGAAGACATGACAACTAAAAGTAATGCAGTGTCTTGGATGGAACACTGGAACACAAAGGACATCAGACAAAAGGCAAATCTGAATCAAGTATGGACCTTAGTTAATCCTAATGTGTCAATGCTGGCTTCTTAGCTGTGACAAGTGAACCATGTTCATGTAACATGTTAATAATAGGACAGTGGTCCCCAACCTTTTTGGCACCAGAGACCGGTTTCGTGGAAGACAATTTTTTCATGAACTGGGGTGGCAGGGGATGGTTTCAGGATGAAACTGTTTCACTTCAGATCACCAGGCATTAGATTCCCATAAGGAGCATGCAGCTCAGATCCCGCCAATGCACAGTTCGCGATAGAGTTCACGCTCCTACGAGAATCCAGTGCTGCTGCTGATCTGACAAGAGGCAGAGCTCAGGAAGTAATGCTCACTCACCCACTGCTTACCTCTTGCTGTGTGGTCCGGTTCCTAACAGGCCATGAACCAGTATCAGAACTCCAACAGGGGTTGAGGACGCCGGCGACAGGGGAAACTGGGTGTCAGGTATGTGGGATGTATTATCCTTGAAACTTTCCTGTACATTTAAAACTATTGTAAAATATGACATTTATTTAAAAATTAAGTAAACAACATGTGTTGAAGGCTTCTCAGTAGACTAGGAATAAAATTCACCCTTCTTATCTTGGCTGACAACACCTGTGTAACCTGGTCTCCTATCCCCTCTCTGGCCACATTGGCCTTCACTTGGGCTAGGACACAGGGCCTTTGCTCTTGGTGTTCCCACCCCTAGAGTGCTCTTCCTCTTGTGCCTCTCTCTGTCTCTCATCTTCCCTCCCTCCCTTTCCCCCACGCCACACTTCCTCCCTCTTGGCCAAGCCCTCCTCACTGTTCACATCCCAGCTGATATGCCACCTGTTTGGGGAAGCCACCTTGAGAACTATCTTAAGTGTGCCCCCGCTGTCACTCTCCACCCTAGCATTACATTTGATTCCTGAACAGAATCTGTGCCAATCTCCCATCATTTTCTGTAATTGTTCACCTGTTTATTTTTCAGCATTCCTTAGCACAACGGGCTCAGCCATTCACAACAGTTCCCCTGGCACCTTGCAAGTAGTACCGGTTTAATGAACATCTGATGGATGAAGGGTGGAACCCATGCCTGTTAATTTGACAGGCAGATGTGCTAGCCTTGTCACTCCCTTTGTGGACCTTGTTGCCTTTGGAAACCTTCCCTGATGCCCACTTTGCATCCAAGCCTTGGTCTTCCAATCCTCCATACTCCCATTCATCCCTGTGGTTAACAGCAACTTGATGCTTCTTAAGTACAGTCCCTGTCCTGGGTGTCAAACAACCTTGAAGCGATTCTTACTCTGTGATCACAGTTACTCAGTTCTACGTACCCCAAAGTGCCTGTCGTTGCATAATTAGGACCCACAATGAAACAAAGTCATCCCCATATTTTTTTTTTGAGACAGAGTCTCGCTCTGTCACCCAGGCTGGAGTGCAGTGGCGCGATCTTGGCTCACGGCAAGCTCCACCTCCTGGGTTTACGCCATGCTCCTGCCTCAGCCTCCCAAGTAGCTGGGACTACAGGTACCTGCCACCATGCCCGGCTAATTTTTTTTATATTTTTAGTAGAGACAGGGTTTCACCATGTTAACCAGGATGGTC
Source organism: Rhinopithecus roxellana (assembly GCF_007565055.1). NCBI lineage: Eukaryota > Metazoa > Chordata > Mammalia > Primates > Cercopithecidae > Rhinopithecus > Rhinopithecus roxellana. The sequence continues at coordinate 7,544,287 of NC_044560.1, read as the reverse complement.
TCGATCTCCTGACCTCATGATCCACCCACCTCAGCCTCCCAAAGTGCTGGGATTACAGGCATGAGCCACTGTGCCCGGCCAATCATCCCCATATTTTATACCTCTATCATTTCTAATCTATATTTTTGTCACAGCACCAAAAGTAATTCATGTAGCGAGAGGATGGAGGGAGTACCTGGAGAACAGAGAGGGTGATTTTCCTTTTGTCTTTCCCCATGGCAATGAGGAGGGAGTGCTGGTGACTTAGAGAAGAAAGCTATCCATCATGTCCTCTGGAGAGGGAGGACTCTCTTGCCCCGGAGCATCCCACTGAGCTGGGTGCTGTGTTGTTTGCAGAACTTTCCAGAATGAATGAAAGCAAGTCTGTCTTTGTGCTTAAGGCACATTTCCCATTTTCTGTGCTGACTGAGCAAAGAACTTCCTCATCCTCGTGAAGGATGCTTTGCAAAGTTAAAGACGGCTTTTACTTAAGGAGGGAGCGGGGGGCAGAGGGGTATCCTTTAATGCGTGCAGAGTTTCAGCCTGGGATGATGAAAAAGGAGATGGGTCATGACAGTGGTTGCATGACCACGTGGAAGTCCTTCTTGCCACTGAAGTGTACACTTAAAAATGGCAAAATGGTAAATTTTATGTGATGCATAAGATCCCATTTTTTGTTTTTAAAAATATGGGTAATAAACTGGAAATAAAGAAGTCAAAACAATAACAAAGTATTTCTGAGAGGAAGTGATTTCTACTGTCTTCTTGGGCTTCTCTAGATTTTTCCAACTGCATACTCTACGATAAATGTTTGTGTGTCTTTTATAATCACATATAACACAAATAGATGCACTGTTGTGAATGCACTTAATGCCACTGAATGGCATGCTTTGAAAGTGGTTACAACGGTATGTTTTGTGTTATATGTATTATACCATAATAAAAAATATGTTTTTTAAAAAAGACAATTTGTACTAAAGACATTACTTGCCCGGGATTTTTGAGGTTGATATTGTCCTAATTTGTCACCATCTTCCACCATCCACCCCACTGCATCAACCAGGGGAGAGAGACCAAATTTAGGAACTGAAAGCAAGTGGTCAAAAGGTACCAGATATGGGTTTAAATGTTTCTGGGTACAATTGAAGAAGCTAAACACTTGACCTCAGGGTGTGGGTGGTGCCCGATACTGGCTCCCTCAAATCTGATTCTATAACAGGAGTTTTTGTTTTGTTTTTAAAAGAATTTGCTCAGAATGTATTCTGATTCAAATTGAGACCAGGTTAAAGCTGACCCTCATTTTATCTACAAAGTGAAGATTGCTGAATGTGATCATAGAAACATGATTGCAGGAGAAAGAACCAAAAATCTTTAGAGGATAAACTGTTTTCAAGAACACAAAGAAACCACATCACTTTGACACTCATTGCAAATAAGATACATTATATCTGTATGGTGGTTTTAACCTTCTAAAGTATATTCATGGTTTTTATTTATTGTACTACCAAGCAAGTCACGTGGAAGTGGCTTTTCTTTTAAGATTAAAGATGCCAGAGTCCATCTGAATGCTGCTTGGAGTCGTCCAGGAGCTAGTAGAGGATTGTTGGTGCCAGTGTAGGGCTGTCTGTGGTGTGAAGCCCTCAAGAAGATAGAGGGGGGCAGGTTGGAGGGGAAAGATGGGTGCAGCTCCTCTGTGGTCTCATAAAGGGAGGAGGAGTAGGTAGGAGCACCAGCCAGGAAGACTGGAGTGACGTTGTTAAAGGGATGTTATCAAGGTAGGTACTGCCAGTGGAAACTGAGGCTCAGTCCTACTAGGAAATCTGGGAGAGAGTGCAGAACATGAACCTAGGAGCTATCCCACCCCAGGGTTGAGGGAGCTGGTGTATTTACACACCAACTCCTGTCAGTAATTGGTTCAGGGATCCTCTAGGTAGCAACAATCCCCAGGTAATGGCAGCAGAGCACCTTTCAGCAGCGGGGAGGCTCTTGGGGGCAGAGTGCAGGTGCTCTGTCCCAAGATAGTTGGCTGATAGAGTGGCTGTGCTCAATAGGTGTCAGTGATTATTTTTCAAGGAGCTGATCTCTTGGTCTTTTTGTAAAGATCCTCCTCTGAGGTGGCTCAGAGCTTTCCCCCTGCAGACACTGGTTCCGGGTCATGGAAAAGACCTAGCTGAGGGCTAGCACAAAGCCCCATGGCCAGACAGGCACTCAGAGGGTCCCCAGTGCCCTAGTCTGGCTAGACCAGAGCCAGGGCCCTATAGCTGAATAAGGAAGAACCGAGGATTTGGAGTCAGGCAGACCTGGGCGGTGGGGGTGTAGGGTGGGTCTCCCAGCTCTTGTTTTATAGGCGTATGACCCTGTGAATGAGATTTCACTTTCTTGAACTCTAGTTTCCTCAACTGCAAAGTGATAATATATCACAGGATTGTTGTGTCACTTACATATTGTGGTGTTGCAAACCATTCCAAAATTGACTGGCTTAAAACCACAGCTATCTATTTCTCTCATGAGCCTGTGGATTGGCAACTGGGGCTGGGTTCAGCCAGGTGGTTCTTCTGCCAGGCTTGGTTGGGTTCTTTTAGGTATCTGTGGTTGGTCAGTTGGTGGTCAGTGGCCTCACTCACTGGTTGGGGGTTTGGCTGGCTGTTGACTGGAGTAACTGGGGTCACTGGTCTGTGGGTCTCTCATCATCCTACAGCCTAGGCTGGGCTTGTTCACCTGGCCGCAGTCTTGTGATTTCTAAGAGCCACGAGACAGCACATCCAATGCCTTAGCAATTTTCAAGCCTCTGCTTGTGTCAAATTTGTTACTGCCCCACGGTGGCCAAAGCAAGTCATGAACAGATTCAAGACGTAGAGAAATTGATGGGAAAGGGAGAAATTGGCCAGAGACAATATAAGTAAAGCTCCTATTAGCCTTGTGAGGGTTTTATAAATGTATTGACAATGATTACATGTCTCTCTTCCAGTTTTTTTTAGCGATAAAAAGGTAGGTGTTATAATTACTAATAATCATTAAATCAATTGGTATTAATTTTTGTGCAGGGTTCTGTCTCTATTTCCTCCTCTATGTCAGGAAGATAATCGCTCTGTCAGACAGTGATGTAGTGAGGGAAGAGTGAGGGAATGACAGTAAAGTATTTGCACAGAGCCTGGTGAGAGGGACTCTGTTTATTATGGTATAAAATTTGCGTCTCCTCCCTGCACACAAAAAGGCAACGCAAATTTGATCGCTTTTTCATTTTTGGTTTTTTGACCCATATCTCACTTTTCAAAAAACTCTAGGCTCAGACCTGTTTGTGGAGACTTTCCTCCAGGCTATCCTTTCTTCTCGCTCCCTGAAGGTACCTCCTCCCTTTATGTTTCATCCTCCACCTTCTGCCCCAGCCAAGGGGCTGCTCCTGGCTGAAGCCACAGCTTCAGGGGGATCTGAAAGGCACCTTAGGGCCACAAGGCCCTTTCCAGTAAGGATTACAAAGATGGGAAGTGCTGGCTGCCTCTCTCTGTGGCCTGTAAGTATTTGTAGCTCAGACACAGCCCAGCATACTCCTAGTTCCCCCAAGTGGTGATTCCTCCCAATCTGTGAAAGAAGGGAGCCCCCTCCATTTCGCACCTTCTCAGGGTTCCCAGGGGCCTCTGAGCAGCTTCTGAAGCTCCGTAGCCCCGACTGACACCCCTGGAAATTGCTTAATGCTTTCAGCCTGAGGAAACTCAAATCAGCCAGTCAGTCAATCCTGAACTACCCTGGAAGAGCAGAGTAGAGGCTCACAGTCTCAAAACCTGGATGGTCTAAAATATGAGTAACTTTTATGTTAAGCATCGCCTGCCCCAGACCTTCTGAGACACGAAGACGCTGCTGCAGCTTAATTCTCCACCTTCCTCCTCCAGGGCCAGGACAAAAGAGAGCAGGAGCTGGTGGGGGAGGTAAAAGAAAACCTCCTCTGAGCTGGCTTAGGGCAGCCCCGCTGCAGGAGACGACTGTTCTTCCAAGACCTACTTTAACAAATGTTTATTTTTATTTTACTTTTATTTTTATATATATTTTTGAGACAGGGTCTCACTCTGCCACCCAGGCTCGAGTGCAGTGGCATGATCTCAGCTCAAGGCAACCTCTGCTTCCCAGGCTCAAGTGATCCTCCCACTTCAGCCTCGCAAGTAGTTGGGACCACAGACACACACCATCACGCCTGGCTAATTTTTGTATCTTTTGTAGAGATGGGATTTTACCACATTGCCCAGGCTGGTCTTCAACTCCTGGGCTCAAGCAATCCTCCTACCTGGGCCTCCTAAAGTGCTGGGATTACAGGCATGGACTGCAAGTAGTACAAGATGTACTTTAGAGCAGTTCCCGGGCTGGGAGCTTTCCCTGTATTATTTTGTTAGTTCTCACAATATCCTCTTGAGGCTGGCAGTGGCAAACTCATGTTACAGATCCAGGTATTGAAGATCAGAGAATTTAAGAAAATGTCCTTCAAGTTCAAAGTTCAAAGATGGAGCACAGTTGATTGGTGTGAGTGGAGACAGGGTTGGAGGCAAGGCTGATGCTGGGTCCTGGCCTCCACTGCCTCAGAGGAGTGGAGAGAATATAGCATGCAAGGCAGTAAGGCTGGATTCAAGCACTTTTTTTTTTTTTAGACAGAGTCTCACTTTGTCACCCAAGCTGGAGCACAGCGGCTAGACCTTGGCTCACTACAACCTCCGCCTCCCAGGTTCAAGTGATTCTCTTGCCTCAGTATCTTGAGTAGCTGGGATTACAGGCATGCACCACCATGCCCAACTAATTTTTGTATTTTTAGTAGAGACGGGGTTTCACCATATTGGTCAGGCTGGTCTTGAACTCCTGACCTCAACTGATGCTCCTACCTTGATTCCCAAAGTGTTGGGATTACAGACATGAGCTACTCTGCCTGGCCTTGGATTCAAGCACTTTTAACGAAAACAGAAGGTCTTTGGATTTTGCCATGAAGGCAAATTTCGTTAAATTCTCTGAGCCTCAGCTTTCTCACCCGTAAAATAGGGTTGTTGTGAGGATCAGTGAGGAGATGCATATAAAAGCATGCAGAGGAGAGCAGGGGCCCAGTGAACGTGGTGCCCCTGGATGGCCCCTCCAGCCAGCCTTGCCTCTCTCCCCGTGCGCTTCCAAGGACAGCTCTGTCCTATAGTCACAGAGGCGCCAGGCCCCAGCCCTAGGCAAATGCTGTGGCTTCTATGGTTGTTTCAACAACTCTACTATTGCAAATGGGACCTAGACTGGCATTCTCTTGTAAATATTGATGAAGGCCCCAGATAGGGAGGAATAAGAAAACAAAGGACGTTTTATTTATGATAGAAAGAGAACCCAACAGAAAACAAAAATCTACAGACAGGCCCAACAGGAGGGGAGATGTTTAAATAAACCTTGGTACATTCACTCCATGGAATATTGTGCAACTATTGAAATGATGTTTACCCAGGATTTGTAATAACACGGGAAAATGCTTATTATAAAATGCTAAGTGAAAAAAGGAAGAAACTGAATTGTATATTTAGCATAATCACACCTAGGCAAAAATCAAGCCAAACAAAAACTTTGCACAGAAGAAAAAGACCAGAGGGACACACAGCACAGTAGGGGGTGTCTTTGAGTGGCAAAATTGGAGAGATTTTTATACCTTTCTCTATTTTTTTTTTTTTTTTTTTTTTTTTCTGTAATGGGCATGGTTGGTTTAAAGTGGAAAGCAACCAAATTTAATTTTTTTGGTTTGTTTTTCTGAAGAAGAAAGAATTCCTATTGGAAAAGCAAGAAGCCAAGTGACACAGATGTCACTCTGAGGCTAAGGGCAGGAGGCCAACAGACCCCAGGCTATTAAGTCAAGTCAAGTAGAAATCTGAGACTCTGGCCCCATGAAGTCATCTCAGCTGCACACCTGAGTATACGGTCTGCAACATTTTGGTAAGGACGCTGGCTCTCGCTCCTATATGTTGTAAATGTAGGTGTAATTGAGATTTTTCCCTTACACCAAAGGCTAAACCAGAATAGCTGGGCCCCTGTCCTTCTTCCTACCCCCAAGATGGTGCTCCTTGGAAGCAGCCCTGCTCTCCCTGGTGGGCACAGCAAAGTCCTTCTGGCAGCAAGGCCACCCTTCTGGTTCCCTGATTTATGCTTCTGGTCTATGCATCTCCCAGATTTCCATTCAGGTCCCTGTTCAAATGTCATCCCATCAGGGAGGCCTGATCACATGATTTAAAAGATCAACCCCTTTCCTCCGGCACTCACCATCCCATGTCCCTGCCTTGGTTTTCTCCTTAGTGTATATGCAGCCTAGGTACTAGGTTCAATGTATTTCTTTTTAAAAGTGTCCGTTTTCCTTTGCTAGAATGTGAGCTCCATTAAGGCAGGGATCTGCTGCATCTCCAGCACCCAGAACACTGCCCAGCCCAAATATTCTGTAAATGTTTATTTCAGGAGTGAAAGAACACGTCCTGACCATTTTCTTTTGGTGTGTGTACATATTTAGTTTTATTGTAACAAAGCAACTTGTATACTTTTAATGTTTAAAACTGAGCATCATCTTTCCTTTCCAGTGAAACAAAAAGAAAACTTAAAAATAAACAGGAACAAAATTACAATAGAGAATGTCAATTCCAAATAAGATGCTACAGGTTCTGCTGATGCGCCCATTGAGTGGCAGGACTCAAGCCATCATTAGGAGAGAATTTATTTTTAAAGTGTCGTCTTAAACTACAAGGACCATTGTGCCCTCAGGGGGTCTTTCCAAGGTCTTGAGCTACCTTGTTCCACCCTGATGGCCCTGACCACATTCTTCCTGAAGCCCAGCTCTAGAGCCCCAGGCCAGCACGTCGGCTCTAATCCACAGGTAGTGACAGCCTGGGACACTGTGTTGCAACACTTATGAAGCCTTTGTGAGGGCTTGCCAGGAGAAGATATGATGACTGATGAATGATTTTGCCAATGGAACCAAAAGACAAGTGGATCAGATGGACTGTGTACTTCTCTTCCCAGCCCAGGCCCCAATCTCAGCCCCCCCTCTCATTACGAAGACCACACCCACCATGGGTTGGGGCCTGGAACACATTTGTCCGTCTTATCCCTGGAATCACTCCCCTAGTCTCTAACACAGGCATGCAATGGGCTTCGGAATGTTTTTCCAGAGTGGTCCTTGTTCCTCCTGGGCTTGGAACCTTTCCAGAACTTTACCTAGCTTGGGTGTTGCCTCGTCCTCTGCCTGGCCCTTCACTAGGGGTTGAAGGTTAGATCTGGGTCCACCTTCCCCCAGCTCCTATGTAGGGTTCTCCTCTCAAGCAAGTCCTTCCCCCAGTCCAGCAGCACAATGCTAGTGCCTCCTTTGAGTCTTGTCACTGAAGCCATTCTCCCCCAGTCTACAGGTCCCTTGGAGGTTCATGGCTAGTGTTGACACTGAGCTTGAACGTGACCTTGCCTGTGGACGGGGGTCACTCTCCCCAGAAGGCAGCCATGGCCCCAGCTGACTTTCCCTTCCTGGTCTCTGATTTAGGAATAAATTCAGCTGCTTCATCTTTCAAGGCCCAGGCCAAGGAAGTGGGGAGGAGCATGGGCAATGGCACCCTGTGGCCTCTGAGCTGCCATTGGCAGAGCCTGGTGCCCGAGCCCAGACTAGGGATGGTGGCCTTTGGTGGTCCAGTGCAAGCTCTCCTCTTACATCCATGCCAACCTCTTTTTCATCTTTTGTTCCAGTCCTGCTTCTTCCAACAAGACCCACAGCCTGGACCCCAACAGCATCAGTGGACACAGGCTCTAGTTGGGACCACCTGGGAAACTGGGAGGCGCTTTCTCTTGGGGGCTCTCATTTATTCCCAGGGCAGATACGGACATGAATTGTCCTTCCCATTTTCAAGACAAGGACACTGAGGTCCAAAGCATCCTTATTTTCTTCCTTGTCAGGCTCTGCTCTGGTGTACCTCCCATCTCCCCTGGCTTCTGGCTGGGACCAAGAGCATCACTGCCTTCCCATCTTTCACTGTCTCCCTCAGAGGTGGAAAAAGGGCTGTGGCAATACACTGGGTCAGGCTCTCTCCCTTCCCTCCTGGAAGGACAGGTGCCTTCCTGAGGCTGGGGGTCTTCTTCATTCGGAGTTTATCAAACCCGATGTGAAAGGAGATCCAGTCTCTGGATGCTTCACTAGAATCTTCTAGTTCCTCGACTTGGTCATGGACCTGAAAATGTGAATGAGGCAAACCAGGTGACGGTACCTGGCACAAGGAGGGCAATTATGCTGTCACCCTGAAGTGCTGACTGGTGGTGGCTGTCCCAGCTTCCAGACTGGAAGATGGCTACAGATCTGGGAATGAGTGCAATGGTCAGTAAACATGGGCAGGGCCAAGGAGCAGGGTGGCGCTTGGATCACACAGTTTCTTCCCTTTGCTGAGACCTCCGTGTATCCTCAGCAGACCTTCACCAGAAGATAGCTTCGTACAACGGGTGCTTCTCTTTCTTCCAATAAGGAGAAAAGTAAGGTGGGCTTTGGTACATTTTCTGGCGAGCAAGAATCTCCTAGGCTGGCCCCAGCTTCAGCTGTTCTACTTTTCAAACCACCACTCCCTCTGGCCAGGCCCCCTGGGGCTCCCTGGGCTGCTTCCTAGTCCTGTCTAAGTCACCTGCCTCGATCTTTCCCACCTGTGTGCCCCCGTGCTTCTGGGAACTGTGGAGGTGGGGCCCAGTGGCTGATGTTTACCAGGGCACTGATGGCTCAGAGAGCCAACCCCTCTCCAGGGCAACCAGGGAGGGGCTGCTGGGGTCAGCTGGCTCCTAGAATTGTGATTGCAATAAGGCTATGCCCCCTAAGCTTTGTTTGGGTCTTGGTGTATCCCCCCAAGAATTCAGAGTTGAAGCCAGGGTGGTCATCCCTGAAGACATGAATGCCTTCTGCCTTGGAACACAGGCTCCTAGTCCTCTTTTCTGCAGTGGGGCCTCTGCAGCCCACGAAGGGTAAGACTCATCTAAGATCCCTCTCTCCCCAGCCAGGGGAGGAGAAAGGACTGGAATTCACCTCTTGATGGCCACTTTCCTGGGTTGCCTGGTGATTGCCTAGAAATGGTATACAGAGATGGCTGGCGGTGGAGCCCTGTGGCCCCCAGCTTTGCATGAGGAGCTCAGTTGAGGGACTGCTAGACCCTGGTCTGAGGCAAATCGGGGGTGGGCAAGGTCAGGACAGTGGGCAGGAGGGTGCCCTGTGGGGCCGGGAAGCTCTGTAGCTCCTTGGGCACAAACCTGGGTGAGACAGAGTCTGCTAGGAAGCAGAGGGTGCTCCGGCGTCCCACGCAGTAGATGAGGTTGTCCACCACCGTGCACTGGAAGACATCCGGGTAAGGCGTCCGGTACGTGGCACACTCGTACCAGAGCCGGGTGCTGGCGCTGCAGCGGTACACGGCTATACCCAAGCTGCGGTTGAGGTCAAAGCGGTAGAGAAAGCCATTGACGGCCACCATCTCGGCCGTGCGGTCTTTGCTGCCCCCGGTGGGGCAGGCCCACCATCGCTGCTCCTGCGCCGAGAAGCGGAGCAGCAGGAAGCGCAGCGAGCCGCCGGTGACGAAGATCTCCTTGGCACACGCCGTGGCCGTGTGCGCCAGGGCGAACGTGTCACTGGGGAGCGGCGGGGCAAAGTCCCAGCGGTCCAGGCGGGGGTCATAACGCTCCACCGAGTTCAGACACTCTCCGCCGATGGCGTACAGGTGCCCGTCCAGGGCCACCAGCCGGCAGTGCGGCCGGGCCTGGTTCAGCGGGCACACCTCGCTCCAGATCCCCGTAAGCGGGTTGTAGCAGAAGACGCGGCTGGAGGGCTGGTGCCCGGGGCCCTGGCAGCCGGACACCACAAAGAGATAATTGAAAAGACTGCAGATGGCACAGCCCCGGGACACGGCCTCGAGGGGCAGGCGAGCCAGGGGGCGCCAGACATCCTGCTCATCGTCATAGCAACAGAGGCCGCCCGAGTCTTCCTTGGGGCACACGTCAGCCACCACCAGGTACTGGCGGCCCTGGAGCCGGCGCTGCAAGATCAGCTCGCGCTCTGCCCCGCTCAGGCACCCGTAGATGTCCGGGCTGCGCAGCACCTGGAGGTAGTTTTCGCTCATCACCTTGTAGGCCGCCTCCTTCAGGGCCTCCAGGTTGTGCCTCTTGGCCAAGGTCAGCACCTCATAGCAATTGCCCAGATCCAGGCGGACCTGTGGGGCTGAAGCAGGGGTGAGCGGTACATGGAAGAAATTAGTCCCGGCCACCAGGTGCACATGGGGCTCCCGGCTGCTTCTGCCTGAGTCCGGCAGGGCGCCCGGGTCTGGGCAGGGTGGAGCGGGGAGCCGGAAGCCATCTGGCTGCAGCTGCAACTCTGGGTTCTCCGCTATCTGCAGGAGGCTCTCCTTCCGGCTAAAACCTGGGTTGGTGGGCGACGGCCCTGGCTGTGGGGAGGCGGCTCTTTCGGCTGCACTCTTTGTGTCACCGGCTTGGCCTCCCGAGGCTGCCCCTGTTCCCAGGGACCCTGGCGGTGGCCTAGGAGATGGAACCTCAGTCAGGGCTGCTGTCCTGGGAGCCAGCCTGCCCTGGAAGATGGCCTGAGACGTAGATTCCACGTAGTAATCGTACACCTTGCCCTTGAGCCTGGGCTCAACCCCCTCCACCTTCTGTATGAAATTCTCCTCCATTCGGACCCGGGCTATGGACGAGAAGGTATAGGAGGCGTTGGGAGCTCCCTCCTGCTGATGCAGGGTCAGGCCAACATCGGAGGCAGCCTGGAGAGCCCCAGGCTCTTCTCTGCTGACCCCTATCACACGGGTGAAGACCCAGCTCTGGTTCATGTCACTGCTGCCTTGCAAGGGAGCCACGTGGTGGCAGTGGGGAGGTTCCAGTTGCCCTAGCCCTGGATGCTCACGGGGTTTGCCGTCCTGCCATGGAGCAGGCTCACCACCGGCACAGGTGCCATCGGCTGCTGCAATGAGTCCAGCTGGGGAGCTGTGCGGTTCACTGCCCAAGCGGGGGAGATGGGGAGGGTCAGGGTTACCGCCAACAGCTGTTCTGGCTTCCTGGCCGCGGCAGCTAGGAGGCACCTGCTCAGAGTCCGAGCCCTGCCCGCCCCGCTCCTCACCTGAGCCTTTTCTCTGGGGCTTCCTCTCTGTGGAAGTGGCCCCCGTGACCAGGACACAGGGGCCTCTTGGATTCTCCCAGCTGCAGCCCTGTGGTGCTTCAGATCCCTTGCTGCTCCTCCTGCGTCTTGGCCCCCTCTGCAGAGCCCCGGGAGAAGCCTCCTGTGCAGCAGGCTGCCCTGAGCCCTCTGCTTCCTCCTTGGCTTCCGCCTGGGCATTCCCACCCCACCTCTGGGCTGGGGCAGGCCTTGACTTGTACAGCCTGTAGGCCACAGTCACCAGGAGTAGGGCAGCAGCCGACAGCACCACCTTGCCCGTCAGCTGCATATCCAAATGCCAGTCCTGGGCCTCTGCTCCTCTGGGGAACATGCTTCTCCAGCCAACCTGGGGCTGAGGAATGCCAAGAATCTGATTAATAATTGCCCAGTAGGGACCAGTTCCTGGGTCCTGCTGAGCGGAGGGGAGGGAGTTCTGGGCTGGCTTTGGCTGGCCAGCCGAGGAGAGGAGTCAGAGCAAAGGTGACTTTGAGCTGCAGAGGGTGGCCGCTGGGGCCCAGAGCTGGCAGATGCCAGTGGCTGGCCTCCTTTGATGCTTCCCTGGTGGTGGGGGTGGAGGGCCTGCCCAGGGGCTGAGGTTGTGATCGGCCACCTGAGCCAGCTCTGTGGCCAGCAGCTAGGGGATGTTAGGAGTATCCAGTGGGCATACAAAGAAGGAGGAAGCTCTTAACCAAACAGTCACCTGATGCCAGGAAATGCACGGGGTTGGTTATTCTTTATGTGTGTGCTTTATTTTCTCTTTTGCAAATCCACTGGGCTCGGAGGCTTGGGTGTGTTGACTCATGGACAGGTGGAGCTCCAGTAGGCGTGGATGGGGTCATTCTTATGAGGTCTGCTGGTCCTCGCAGTGGGGTCAGCTTTATGCTGGCCAAGCAGGGGACAGGAACGTGGCAGTGGAGTCTGGAGCCAGGGCATACAGCCAAGCCACCTGACCCAGCCCTTGAGTGCCTCTGCCCTCCTTCCCTGCCTGACAAGTTTATTAAGAGAAAACAGCCTTTCTGAGAACAGTGGGGAAAGACATTGCATTAGTGCTTAGATCAGGGTTAGATGTGGACGCATCTTCTCTTTTAAAACCAGACAATCTCCTATGGTGAAAGACTGAGGGAAGACTCGCATCTCCCAGACCCCCCTCACCATCTTCCCTCCCCCTTCACCAGTGCTGTGGGTCCTGGACCCAGACTACCTGGCTCTGCTACTTACCAACTATATGACCTTAGGCAAGAGATCTCACCACTCTTTGCTTCATCTGAAAAAGGAGGATGACAGCATACGTACCTCATCAGGTTGTGGTGAGAACTAAATGGGCTACTAGAAATAAACACTGGGGCAGAGCGCCCCATCATGAAAGCTTACTAAATATGAACTATTCTCCCCTTCTTCCTCCTCTTCCTCTTTCTTATCATTGGCACCAACATCGCTAGTATCAAGTGTCATCAGAGGACCTTCCAAAGCACAGAACTAATTCTACCCTTTTCCTCACCAAGGTCCTCAAAGAGTCCCCAAGGTCCTGTGCAGGGGTCTCAAACTCTTGCTGCCTATGGGGGCTGGGCAGGTAAAGTGAACAAGTGAGGACTCCTGTCTGCCCCACCCCAGCCGATGGCATCAGGCCAGGTGGCACAGCATTGCCTCACCCTCCCACTGTTTCAGGGAAGCTTAGAATCCCGGTAGTGACATCGTCACTCTCAATTTTAAAATCTTGGCATCTGATTCAAAAATGAAACTGAAAACCACTCTGTGGGCCACAGGAAGCACACACATGGAAGGAATTTGGCTTTGAAGGCTGTGACTCTAGGAGACAATCCTAACTCCTTATGCCGACGTTCACAACCCTCTATGTACCAGCTTCGGTTTACTCTTCCAAATTCATCTCCTGATCACTGCCTAGCAAACCGGGCTCAGGGTGACTTCTTGGCAGGGAAGGCTGGTGGGCATCCCTCTGTCCCATCAGAGTTGGGTGAAAGGCTGTGTCTGGGTCTTCTTTCCTGGTGCCTTCATCCGTCCAAGATCACCTTTTCTTCCTTTGGGTTTCGTGTTCTCTGATGCTCCTCTTTTAGCCTTGGCCACAGCTGCCTTATCATAAAGTGCATTGTGTGCAAGATTTGGTCTCCTGCTGCATTCCAAGTCCTTGAGGACAGGCTGTAGCTGGCTCAGCTGTGGACCCTAAACCTATGTGGGGCTCTGCATGATTTGGGACAGTAGCCAACAGGGATTGTCTTTACACTGAGTGGATTGGGGTGGACTCTCGGGATGAAGCTCATTTCATCTCATCTCATGCTCACAGCTGCTTTGGGGAGAGACGCGATTGTTATCCCCATTTGACAGCAGAGGTAACTGGACCTCCAATATTATGTCAGCTGGCTTGTAAATGGGGACTGAAAGCCTTGTTTGCAGAGTCCAGAGTTTTACAGACCTGACTTCATCCAGCAGATGTGACCTCTTAGGAAGTCAGATGTCCTCAGCCTGTCCCACTGGTGACTGTCAAGAGGGGTCCCCTGAATTCCCTTTCTTTCCATCCTGGTCAAAAGAGTGCCTATCAATGTAGTGTGCACAAGGATCACGAGGGGTGCTTGTTAGAGATGCAGCTTTCCTTCCTTCCTTCCTTCCTTCCTTCCTTCCTTCCTTCCTTCCTTCCTTCCTTCCTTCCTTCCTTCCTTCCTTCCTTCCTTCCTTCCTTCCTTTCCTCCCTCCCTCCCTCCCTTCCTTCCTTCTTACCTTCCTTCCCTCCTTTTTAACTTACTCTCTCTCTCTCCCTTTCTCCCTTTCTTTCTTTTTCTCTTTCTTTTTAGAGACAGAGTGTCGCCCAGGCTGGAGTGCAATGGCACCATCTTGGCTTACTGCAACCTCTGCCTCCAGGGTTCAAATGATTCTCCTGCCTCAGCTCACGTGTAGGTGGGATTACAGGCATGCACTACCACTCCCAGCTAATTTTTGTATTTTTAGTAGAGACGAGATTTCACCATGTTGACCAGGCTGGTTTTTTGTTGTTGTTTGTTTGTTTTTGTTTTTGCTTGTTTGTTTGTTTTGAGACAAAGTCTCACTCTGTCACCCAGGCTAGAGTGCAGTGGCACGATCTTGGCTTGCTGTAGCCTCTGTCTCCCAGGTTCAAGCAATTCTCCTGTCTCAGCCTCCCAAGTAGCTGGGACTACAGGTGCACACCACCATGCGCAGCTAATTTTTGTATTTTCAGCGGAGATGGGGTTTTACCATGTTAGTCAGGCTGGTTTCAAACTCCTGACCTCAGGTGATCCACCCGCCTTGGCATCCCAAAGTGCTGGGATTACAGATGTCAGCCAACACGCCAAGGCAGGGATGCAAATTTCTAAGCTCTACCTTCTAGATGTCCTGATTCAGTGGGCTGGGTGGGTCCCAGGAAACCTCCATTTTTAACAATCATCTTGGGAGCTTTCAGTGAGTCTAGGAATTAAAAATAAGTTAGCTTTTCTACTTGTCTGCTGAAAATTCCTGTTCATTCTTGGGTGGTGGGTGAGCAATTCCTTTCAAGTTACATAATCAGTTCCTCTTGGTTACATACTCAAGGTGGGTAACAGAATGGGAATGAAGTCCTGGGTGCTTTCTATAAGTAAACTTATTTAATTTTTCCAGTAATCTGGAGAGGTAGTTATTGTCATTGTCCCCATTTTACAGATCAGGAAATTGGGGCTAAGCGAGACAATGCCAATGGACTGAGAGTGACAAATCCTGATTTATAATGTTTCTTGCTGCACAGCCCATTGTCTTCATCTAGAACCTAGAGAATGAGGTATTCAGGGCAATACAAATGATTTTTCCAGGGGTGAAAAATGCTTTGTTGAGGCTGATGAGGGGCCAGGCTACCATTCCATTGGTAGGGGTATGAAGCTCATCCCATCTCATGCTCACAGCCCATTTGGGGAGAGACATGATTGTTATCCCCATTTGATAGCAGGGGTAACTGGACCTCCAAGATTATGTCAACTGTCTTGTAAATGGGGCCTCAAAACCTTGTTTGCAGAGTCCAGAGTTTTACAGACCTGACTTCATCCAGCAGATGTGACCTCTTAGGAAGTCAGGTGTCCTCAGCCTGTCCTACTGGTGGCTGTCATATGTCATATGTCTTCACCCTTGGAGAAGGGGAGACATATGAAATGCCCCCTTGGTGAGATGTGACCTCGCATTGTCCTCTCAGATGCCACCAAGTTAGAAGGGTCTCAGCCCCTCTGACTGCTGCTTCCCGCCTGATAAATGCTCCATTGTTTCCCAGAGCCCTCTCTCTGTGGCTCCAAGTCAAACAATCAGCATTTCCATTTGAAAAGCTCCTAGGCACTGGATGTGCCCGAACCAGCCTTGGGGTGTGGGGAGGTGGGAGGATCACTGCGAGCAGAAGACAGTCCAAGCCCCGGGGGAACTTATTATGTCCCTGGTCCAGAAGACAGGGCATAAGCCTGAGATATGATCAAGCTGCCATACATCACAAAGGAGAGATGAATGAGGTGGTTTATCAGAATAGAGGTCAGGAAAAAGGATTCCAGAAAGAAGTGTTTGGAATTGGGTATTGATAAAGAAAGGAAGAGGCACAGACTGATTGATTTATTGATTCAAAAAACATTTACAAGATGCCTACCATGTACCAGGCCATGTGTTGGGATGTCATAGGTTAAGGAGACCGCCTTGGCTCCTGTGCCCATGAAGACTGTGGTCTAGGAGACACCAGGCAGGGAGATGGTGGGGGTGCGGATGCTGGTTTGGGAGAACTTCCGTGGGAGTTTGGAACAGGAGTCCCCGCACCAGGCTAGGAGGGGATGGTGTGGAGATGGCATTTGATGTGTTGGGAATGGCGGAAATAGCACGGGGAAACGTGAGAACAACAAAGCCTGGAGACCTCCAGGTTGGAGCTTGGGGCTGGGTGCAGGGTGAGGGGCGGGGCCAGATGTCCCCGATTTGATCCCTGGCTTGGCACTTCCTGTGACCTTCCCTTGTTTGAGGGCAGAAGTAATGCCTGTGAAACAGCTGAGCATAGAAGATACCTTCATTAAATGAGGCTTCCTGCTGTCTGCCCTGCATTCTAGTTCTCGGTGAACACAGTCATCTGACAGTGTGTAAAAATGTAGGTTGCGTTATTATTCAGGTCTGGCGAGGCCCACAGATCAGGAGGTGACTGCCACTGAAAGGTGGTTTTTTACTCACTGGTCTCAAGAGAAGGGGGCACCAGGCAGGACCATGTTGGGAAGCACTGGGTCAATCAAGGCAAGAGGGAGTGAGGCAGAAGCGTGAGTGAGTGAGGCTTTATGATGGTTTTTGCAGGAAGGAGAGAGAGAGGCAGGGTAGGCAGGATTCAGATTGGCTAGTTGGAATACTTTCAGCAGGCTCAGGGCTGGCTGTCCTTAGTTGTCTGGTACCTGGGCCTGGGGTGATTAGAGATGGGGAATACTGGCCCAGAGTATGACAGGCCTTGGGAATCTGATGAAGGAGGTGGTTGGGGGATATGCGCTCTGGATTGGTTGGTTTGCATGTGAGAGATACACTCTCGGGTAAGCCACTTGCTATTTCTAGGAACTAGCTCACCCTGGGAGGGGCAGTTTCTCCTGGTCAGAGAGGCCCTAGATGTGAAACATGAAGGATATAGAAAATAGGAAAATAGGCTGGGTCTGGTGGCTCATGCCTGTAATCCGAGTACTTTGGGATGCTGAGGTGGGAGGATCGCTTGAGCCCAGGAGTTCAAGACCAGCCTGTGCAACAGAGTGAGACCCCACCTCTATAAAAACATTTAAAAAATTAGCCGAGCACAGTGGCATATGCCTGTAGTGCCAGCTACTCAGGAGGCTGAGGCGGGAGGATCACTTGAGCCCAGGAGATCAAGGCTGCAGTAAGCCTTGATTGCACCATCATACTTTTGCCTGGGCAACAGAGCAAGACCTTGTCTCAAAAAAAAAAAAAAAAAAAAAAAAAAGAGAGAGAGATAAAAATATACTTAATACAGACAGACAGAAGAACAGACAAGAACAGGAACTTTGTGGCCCCTGACAGGCAGACGTCTTCCTTGCAGGGCAGCTGGGAAGTCAGCTTTCGTCTCTACCCTGAGGTCTCATTCCATCCAGCAGGTGAACATGACGCTCCTGCTAGTTGACTTCAAACTCCATAAATTACAGCTTTTTTTTTTTTTTTTTTTTTTTTTAAGTCCCTGTTTGGGAAAGTGAAATGAACAAATAAAGACAGGAGCGAAATTAAAAGATAATTGGAAGTCTATATTGGGCTTCTGTGAATGTGCGTGCCTGCCGCCAATCTGGTCTCTCTGTGCGGGCAGGATAAATTGAGAACTCCTCGGTTGGCTCAGGGGGTGGATAAAACAGTCAGAGACAAATGCGTGCCATGCAAATAAAGAGGCCCATCTCTGTGTGATTAGCTTTGTGTTCCATCGTGCCAGTCCCCTCGCCAGTCAGCTTGTTCTAAGGGGCTGTGTTTTCCAAGGTGAGGTCAGACTCTAGGTAGGTGTGTCAGGTAAGGCCTTGAGTGGAGGGCAAGAGGCTGAGAGGACATGGGTGTGAGCACCTGGGGAGAGGAGAGGTAGGTCCTGAGGGGTATAGATGTCAGAGAAGTGGGTGGCCTTTTACACACATATACACACATGCACCAATGTGCACATGTACACAAGTACAAGTACATATCCACACCCACACGCATACCCACACATCTCACCTTTTGAGTCCAGGAGGGCTCAGTGATAACTGGATTCTGGTTTGACCAATGGGGAGACTGAGGCCATGAAAGAGAGAGAGAGAGAGAGAGAGAGACAGAGAGAGAGAGAGAGACAAAGAGAGACAGAGAGAGTCCAGTCTAGCTGTGACTAGAATACAGGGCACCTGGCTGGGTCTGGGTGTTGGAGGAAGAGGTAAAAGATTAATTCCTACTCATCCAAAAGGTGCTCAGTAAGTATGTGGCATAGACTTTTTTTTTTTTTTTTTTTTTTTTTTTTTTTTTTTTTTTTTTTTGAGACAGAGTCTTGCTCTGTTGCCCAGGCTGGAGTGCAGTTGCATGATCTGGGCTCATTGCAACCTCTGCCTCCTGGGTTCAAGTGATTCTCCTGCCTCAGCCTCCCGAGTAGCTGGGATTATAGGCAGGTGCCACCACACTCAGCAATTTTAGTAGAGATGGGGTTTCATCATGTTGGCCAGGCTGGTCTTGAACTCCTGGCCTCAAGTGATCCATCCGTCTTGGCCTCCCAAATTGCTGGGATTAGGTGTAGTCTTTATCACTCACACAGGGGGCCTCTCTTGATAAACTCTCCTGGATGTGTCTTGGGGTTTGTTCACATCCCAGTTCTGCAGCCCCAGCTAGGGTGTGGTGCACCATCCATACTGGTTGTTAAAATGCTGAAAAGTTTCCATTCCAGTTGGTAAATAGGCACTGCCCCAACCCCAGCAGGCTGGCTGGCACTCCCCCAGGACCCCTTCAGACCTCCCTACTACTTATGAACTAGAAGCCGATGCTTGGCATTGCAAGGGTCCTCCACACCCTGCCTTATTCAGTTAGGTCAGTCCCATGCATTACATGGTGGTGAATGTATTGAATAGCTCGCCGCCTCTGCCTCCCCCAGGCCCTGTTTTGTTCTGTCTAGGGAAATGCTGGTGCAGGAGTAGCTACTCTGATGATGTTAACTCAGTTGGGATTCTGAGGCTGCAAAGGTGAGGCCAAACCGGTATAGCAGTGGACTGTCCATGAAGAATACTGCCTGCTGAGACTGGATAGCAGCTCATTCCAGGGCATCTCATCATGCCATCCATTCACACAACCTCAACAAATAGCTGTCACGGTTATTAAGGGCACAGCATTTGACCAGACACTTTGATTCTGCCATCCTGTGTGGCTATCATCCCCATCTTGCAGAAGAGGACACTGAGGCTTCCTGGAGGCAAGGTGACCTCCTCGCCCAAGCTCGCAGCCTGTGAATGGCATGCAGGGGGTGCTCACACAGTTTTCTCTTTGACCTTGGAACCTACTTCCATCCAGCTTGCCCTGCTGCCTGCTGCCGAAGTTCACCTCCTTGGAATCCAAGGGAGAACCAGTGTTGTTCCCCAGAGAGACACGTTACTCTCGCTCCTTTATGTTCTGGATAAGCAGAAACCAGGGGCAGGTGGTGTCAGGATTTTGGAGGGGGAGAGGCATACTGCAGCTGCCAGGAAGGGGGTCTGGCCTAGAAATGGAGTTTCAAAGATTTGGGAGTGCCAAGGGCATGAAGAAATGTCCTACTTACGATTGCCACCACACAGATCATTAGGAAATGGAATAATAGCATGAGCTTCGTGCCTTTGAATTTGATGGGGAAATTGAATGTGAAACGATTCGTGGGTGCTGTTTGAGATGGCAGAATGCATCCTGATTTTTTTTTCTCCTGGGGTGGAAGGAGTTGCAGAGTAAAGGGAGCATCCTGAGGTTTGAACATGTGGGAATGACCTTCTGTCTCCCTGCATACCGAGACAGACTTTCAAAGAGCACTCAGAGCAATAGTAATAGTAACATAAATATGAATAATAATAATTACTAATTACTAATATTAGTAAATGCGGGCCAGTATTTGCTAATAGCAAATTAGTGTTACTAAATTGTTTTAGTATTATTCTTCTCTCTCCTCCTTTGCCATACCCCAATATTAGTATTCACTAATACTGATAGTAACTAATAAATACTGGCCAGTATTTTCTAATAATTAGCTTGTTATTTAGTAATTAGTAATAGTAAATTAGCACTAGTAATTGGTAATACTAATTTACTATTAGTAAATACGGGCCAGTATTTACTAATTACTAATACTATTTACTAATTACTAATTTACTAATTACTAATTTACTATTTATTAATTACTATTTACTAGTTGGTATTTACTAATTTACTAATTACTATTTGCTGATATTTACTAATAGTAAATGCTGGCCAGTATTTACTAAGAGCTAAGGCTGCAGACATCATCTCCTTTAATCTTCACAGCAGCCCTGCAAGATTGATAAGATGTACCCATTCTACAGATGAGGAAATTGAGGCTCAGTCTCTTGTTCAGAGTCAAGTGTGTGGACCCCAAATCCATTCTTTGGAAATCCTTGCTACTCAAAAAAGCGTCACTGGCCAGGCATGGTGGCTCATGCCTGTAATGCCAGCACTTTGGGAAGCCGAGGCAGGCAGATCACTTGAGGTCAGGAGTTTGAGACCACCCTGGCCAACATACTGAAACCTCATCTCTACTAATACAAAAATTAGCTGAACATAGTGGCCTATGCCTGTAATCCCAGCTGCTCAGGAGGCTGTGGCAGGAGAATCGCTTGAACCTGGGAGGCGGAGGTTGCAGTGAGCTGAGATTGTGCCGTTATTGCATTCCAGCCTGGGTGACACAGCGAGACTTTGTCTCAAAAAAAAAAAAAAGAAAAAAGAAAAAAGGAAAAGAAAAAAGAAGCATCACTTAGGAGCCGGTTAGCATGCAGGGTCTTGATACCCGCCCCAGCCTCAAAAGGTCAGAATCTTCACATGCATCCCATCCCCCGTGATTCTTGGGCATGTTAGTTTGTGAGATGCTGTCAGTGCCTGGATCAGCACCCCATTCACCCACAATCCCAAGAATCAATCAATTGTATGACCTTGAACATCTTTTCTCTCACCCTGGGTCAGAGAGAGGTCACACCTTTGTCACTGACCTCTTAACATTTGAGCTTCTGGATCAAACCTAACAGATGTCACTACTGATTATGAAAAAAACTTCTCTGTGCCTCAGTTTCCTTATCTGTCAAGTAGGCATGATGCCATCCATCTCATTGGGTTATGGTCAGCAAACATGCTAGGATGCCCAGGAGGGCACCTGGTGCCTAGCAGGGATTTGGTAAGTGTTTACAGGATGGATTGAGAGGTCATAATAGACCTCACTGTTGTTGAGTGCTGATGAGTGTGCCTCGCTGTTAGCTAAGGGCTTCTTCAGGTGCATTTTCTCTCATTTCAGTGAATGTTCACAACCACCAAGCAGGCACAGTTATCCTTGTTTTATAAGGAAGAAACCCAGCCACAGAGGACAGGATAAGTTACTTGCCTGAAGTTGCAGTTAGGAAACAGCTGACCTGGGATTCAAACCAGGAGCCTTCAGATCCAAGGACCTTGCTCCCAGCTGGGCTGTCTTCCCAGGGCATCCTTTGCAATACTCCTGACAGTCACCAGCCCTGCTTGTGCCCCTAAAGCAGCAGGAATCTCCCTGGATCCAGTTGCCGATGGAGCCCCTTCCTCATAGCACATTACTCCTCTACACTCCTGCTGGCCTTTCCTGCAAACCTGACTCCCAAGCTGCCACTTGCTGGCTCCAGGATGGCCAGTGGCTCCCCGTGGTCTCTCCAATCAAATCTGAATGCCTTGGCCTATTCTCTGAGGTCCCCTCGATGCCCCAGCCTCATTTGTCACTGTTTCCAAACACCCGTTCTGCTCCAGCCAAGCTCATCCATTTACTGTCCCCTCGTCCCTGCTGTAACATGGGCCATTTCACCCACTCTCATGGAGCTCTTCCCTGAATCGCTGCCATTCAGGTCACTTTTGCAAAACCCCAGATCAAAACTGGGCCTTGTCTACAGGGGCTCAAGCTGGGGCAAGGGCTCTTCACTTACGCCAGGTCCCAGACCCCTCTGAGGATCTACTGGAAATAATGGACCCTTGCTGAAAAGATGCACATTCAGGTAATATTTCACATGCGAATGATGGAAGGCCCCAGGCCTTTGAGGTCCTGGTTCAGAACCCCTGAGCCAAAGGAGGGAACACACTGGGAAGCATGTGTTGGATCTGCTGTGGGTGAGAAATTGGTCACCATGACTGGCATGCTTTGAAGTGGGTGCTTTGGGTTTACTCCATGCAAAAAAAAAAAAAAAAAAAAAAAAAGTGGGTGGGTTGTCTGGCCAAATGTGTTTAGAAAACATTGCTTTGCAATCTGCAAGCCTCAATTTCTTTATCTGTAAAATGGGCCCAATAAGACCTACTTTGATCTAAACTGTAGTGATGATGGAATGACTTAAGGTGCAGTGAGGACCACACTGTCCTTTAGGCCCCTGTGTCCTGTGCTCTTTTCAAGAAACCCCCAACAGGGAGAGAAGCGAGACCCTCTACTGTCTACCCTCAGTGGGGAGGGGTGCCCCAGATGGGCTGAGAGCCTGGCTGAGTGTGGCTGTGGCTCCCAGCTCTCTGCCCAAGCCAGCAGAGAGAAGCTGTGGGAGGGTGTAAGAGTGGGCGTTGCTGGGTATGGAGCCCCGGCAGGCAGCCCTCAGAACTGATCTGACTCTTGCCTCTCCCAGAGACTCCAGAGCCTGTGCTGGCTCCAGAGAGGCAGGGCAGGTTTGTGTTCCACAACCCTGAGCCTCTAAATGGAGTTAATACAGCACAGCCAGGGGCCTTGCAGACCCATTAGAGCTGCGCTGGCCGATTGCAAATCAATGCTCCGAAAAGAGACAGCCACCCAGGTGCAAAAGGTGGTGAGAGCTGCCCCAGCCAGGGCTGGAGAGAGTTGGAGCAGGGAGGGGAGGCTGTAGGGTGAGACAGCCAGGTAAGCCTGGGCCTGGGACTGGAGGGCAGCTCCTAGCATTCACACCACCTCTGTTAGGGGTCAGATTCCTTAGAGCCTCGGCCTGGGGATGAAGAAACATATGGAGAATGAGCAGCTTTGTTGAGCATTTACTATGTGAGGGGCACTCAGCTAGGAATGTCACGTTCCTTGTGATTTCATCTTTATAACAAATCTGTGGTGGAGACAGGCTATGTGTTCACTAGGCCCTGGTTGAGTTTCCTTTTCTTGGGCACCCAATAAAACTATATTCTCCAGTCTTCCCTGAAGTTGCAAGGGTGGCATGTGGTTAAATTACTGCCTAGGAAGGGCAAGCAGAAGTGCCCAGCTGCTTCTGAATCTAGGAAGTAAAGAACCAGTGTGTTGCCTCCTCCTCTCTCTCCCTGCCATGGTGATCTTGGAGGGCACATGTCCCAGATGGACCAGGGCCACCCAGTTCACCAGCAATTGTGACAATAAACTGGTATTGGGTTAAGCCACTGAGATTTCAGGGTTTGTTGGTTGCAGAAGCTAGTGTTCATTTCCTGGACTAATATACATTCCACTGGGTAGAAGTGATCGTTCCCACTTTGCAGGTGGGAACACCGAGGTTCCAAGAGGCTCAAACTCACCCAACTGTCAGGCTGAGCCTCAGATCTGCAGTTGAACCCTCCCCTCTGCCTTATCAGGCCCACTCCCAGCCCTCCAGAAACTCAGTCTAGCTGGGGGGACAACATCAGAGCAAATCATAATGAGCCATGACGGATGGCGCTGTGGAAACAAGGAGGAAAGAACTAGGGCTTTGGGGAAAGGATCTTAGAGCTGAGTTGAGGAACTTGGCCGGGAGACAAGGTGGGGAAAAGGCAGTGGAAGCAGATTCCACCGGGTGCAAGGGCTCTGGGGCTGGCGACTACAATGCATAGGTCTATATACAGGCAGAGCTCTAAGCACTAGAAAGGGAATGAGGTGGTAAAGTGGCCAGAAATTTCCAGTGGGATGGAACAACATGGAGATTAAGTGAATTGTAGGATTTAAGACAAGAAAGATGGAGATAAGAATCCTAGAAGGACTTCCTTTGATTGGAACATTCCAGATAATGCCAGTTCAGTCGCTCCCCTCATCAGCAGTCACCAAGAACCAGGAAGAAGTGACAGAGTGAACAGTTCTGGTTTGGAGAGAGAGGAGCTTAAGCTGTGTGTTTCATTGTGTCCCCCAGGTGTAACCCCATTATTTTGTCCCTCCATACTGCAGGAGCGTGATTCTTTTCTGTGGTCTGCATTCCGAGTTCTGATTTCCCCGGTTCCATCATGCAAGATCATGTCCCAGCTCTGCACTCTGGCTCTGGGCACTGTGCTGGAAGGAGGCAGGGCTGTTTCTCACGTGGTTTTAGTCACATCTGTCTAGCTGGCAATGGGTGAAGGCTGCTTATTTTATTCTCCACCTTCGGAGGTGCCGTGTTTCCATTTCCACCACTGATATGCTTGGATGTTCTGTCCCCTCCAAATCTCATGTTGAAATGTGACCTCCAGTGTTGCAGGGGGGCCTAGTGGGAGGTGTCTGAATCACGGGGGTTGATCCCTCGTGAATGGCTTGGTGTTAATGGGTGAGTTATTTTTCTATTCGATCACTAGAGATCTGATTGTGTAAAAAAGAGCCTGGCACCTCCTACCTCTCTCTTTGCTCTGTCTCTCGCCACGTGACACACCTGCACCCATTTCACCTTCTGCCATGATTGGAAGCTTCCTGAGGCCTCACCAGAAGCTGAGCAGATGCTGGTGCCCTGCTTGTACACCCTGCAGAACTGTGAACCAAATAAACCTCTTTTCGTTATGAATTACTCAGCCTCAGGTATTCCTTTGCAGCAACACAAAACGGACTAACACGCTACTGCCTGAGAGCCTAGAGGAGACGTGAAGCATAAGTGTTTCAGGGCAGAGCCTGGGCTTCCCTTGTTTCTGGGCAGCGGGCTTGCTTTTCCAGTAATCAGAGCTGCTCAGAGCTGAGATAGGCCTTGGAGAGCCCTGGTCCAACTTTCTCACATCAAAGGTGGGACAACAGAGGTGACTTGCCCCGCAGTCAGCATAAAGGGGACTGAAGGTTGGGCATGGTGGCTCATGTCTGTAATCCCAGCACTTTGGGAGGCGGAGGCAAGTGGATCATCTGAGGTCAGGAGTTCGAGACCAGCCTTACAAATATGGTGAAACCCCGGCTCTACTAAAAATAGGAAAATTAGCCAGGCATGGTGGCATGCACCTGTAATCCTAGCTACTTGGGAGGTTGAGGCAGGAGGATTGCTTGAACCTGGGAAGTGGAGGTTGCAGTGAGCTGAGATCGTGCCACTGCACTCCAGCTTGGGCAACAGAGCGAGACTCCATCTCTAAATAAATAGGACTGAAAAGTCAGCTTCGGGCTCCTGCTCTCTGCAAACTGTCCTCACTCCCCCATGTGCTTGTAGGCTGGAGCCTCCCCTCGGCTGCGACCCCAAGCCGAAAGTAAACTGATGATTTGGGAGGCCCCAGTGCTGTTTCACAAAGGAGAAACTGAGGCCCAATTGGGAAGTGACCTTGTCCAAGTTCCTCAGCTTGGAGGTGGCAGAGCTGGGATTTGAAGCAGGTCTGTCTGACTCCAGAGCCCATGTGCTGTCCACTGAGCCCTGCTGCCACCCAGTAGGGAACTCAAGATGGTTCTGAAACCACAGTCCTCATCTCTGGGTAGCATCTGTGATGATGGGAGAGACCCTTTCTTACCTTGCAAGGTTGTCGGCTGGGAAGACACCTTCCCAGCTCCTGGACCCAGCGCAGCTGCAGTGAGATTCCTACATCATTCCCTTCTCAGTGGCTGCCCTCCGCAGAGGAGGGAGGTGACAGGCGTGAGGGCAGGCAGTGTGTGTGACAGGGTCTGGCTCCCACTTGGTGTCCAATAAACATTTGTTGAGTAAATAAATGGATAAATGAGAATAGACTGAGAGACACTTTAAAAATTGCCTTGTCAACAAGAGCAAATAAATGCAGTACAGAAAGAGGTTCCTTCGTTTAATTTCCAAGCTGGTGTCATCAGGGCCAAGATCCATCAGGGAGGCTGGAAGGTGGAGGGGACAGAGGAGGTGCTGGGGCTACATCTGGAGGGAGGGGACATGGCTTTGCAGAGAGATTCCTGAGAACAGGCTTTCTGGAAGGGAGGACAGCTCTGGCAAAGGCTCTGAGGTAGGAACAAGCAGCTGCATTTGCTGGAAGGTAAGTGATGTGGCTGGAGTAGGGGCTGTCCGTTGGAGTGGAGCTGGCTGCAGTCTCTGAGCTGAGCAATCCATTCTTTCTTTATTTAAAAAAATATTAATTTTTTAAGTTCTGGGGGACATGTGCAGGATGTGCAGGTTTGCTGCATAGGTAAACGTGTGTCACAGTGGTTTGCTGCACCTATCAACCCATCACCTAGGTATTAAGCCCAGCAGGCATTAGCTCTTTTCCCTGATGCTCTCCCCCCATGAGAACACATGGACACAAGGAGGGGAACAACATTCTTTCTTAAAGCTGTTCTCAGGGCTACAGGGTCAAGTGGGTTGTGTTGAGTTAGATGTCAGATAAGGCTTAGAAATAAAACAAAAAGAAAAGAAAAACTGTTTTTAGGATAGCTGAGTGATTTGAAGACTTGAAATCTCCAAAAACAAAGTGAACAATCATTTCCTTCAAAACTCAGGGGACCCAGGGTTTGGGTCCTGGCATTGTCATGAAATCATTGTGTTTTTGGATGAGTAAGTCCTGTTCTCTGGGTCTGTTTCCCCATCTGTAAAATGGGTAGTGAATTGGAAATTTCTCTTCCATGATGCAAGATCCTGAACGTGTGTTCTACCAGTGGGAAGCTGCAGAGGACAGTGGGTGGAGACAGATTCTGTCGCCTTGAGGCCCCATCGAGGCCTTCTCTGTGGTGCTGGAGGCCATATGGGGGTTCTCTAGTCAGTGTCCCATCCTCTGCTTCCCCTCTGGCCTTGGATTCTGCTCCTACACCATTCCTCTAAGAGGCTGTGCTATTCTTTTCCTAGGTCATCGGTTCCTCTTGGTCTTCTGGAGACAATTCAAGCATCGGCTACTACATGTCCTTTAACTAATCACTATTAATTCTAACAATGAAAATTGTCATGAACACTTATTTCGCCTTCACTATGTGCCATGCACTGTGCTAAGCACCTCATTTAATGCTCATCAACCCTGAGAGGTATTGTTATTATTATTACTATTATTTAGACAAAGGGTCTCACTCTATTACCCATACTGCAGTGGTGGTGTGATCATGGCTCACTGTAGACTAGAACTCCTGGGCTCAAACAATCCTCCTGCCTTATCCTCTGAGTAACTGGGACCACAGGTGTGCACTACGATGCCTGGCTTTTTTTCTTTCTTCCCTCCCTCCCTCCCTCCCTCCCTCCCTCCCTCCCTCCCTTCCTTCCTTCCTTCCTTCCTTCCTTTCTCTCTCTCTCTCTCTCTCTCTCTCTCCCTCCCTCCCTCCCTCCCTCCCTCCCTTCCTTCCTTCCTTCCTTTCTCTCTCTCTCTCTCTCTCTCTCTCTCTTTCTTTCTTTCTCTCTCTCTCTCTCTCTTTCTTCTTTCTTTCTTTCCTTTCTTTCTTTCTTCCTTGTTTTTTTTTTCTTTTGTAAAACTGAGGTCTCACTATGTTGCTCAGGCTGATCTCAAATTCCTGACCTCAAGCAATCCTCCCACCTTAGCCTCCCAAAATGCTGGGCTTACAGGCATGAGCCACTGTGCCTGGACAAGTAGATATTATTACTCCTAGGTGGGAAAAATGAGGCTCAGAGGGGCTAAATGACATAGAGTAAAAACCAGAAGTACCTAGGGGAGGGCCATCACTCCTCTGCAGTGCAAGGCCTGAACCTCAGACTCTGCCCAATAACCCTTCACCCAGCCTGGGCACCCAGCCACTGCCTCTCCCCATGGCAGGGTTAAAGTCAAGGCTGGAAGGTGACCCCAAGTAGCCCCAGAGCAGCCTCCTGGAACTGGCTTTTCTTGCTCCAGATCTGAGTCTGAGGCAGCCACTGTGCCAAGTCTGGACAGGGAGGACATGGAAACTGCTCTTCCAGAACCTTCCAGTCACAAAATCTTCTGCCTCCGTCGGCTGGTGAAGTAAAAGGGAGGCTGGTGCTGACGTCTGTGATCAGCTGCACAGAACACCTGCGTGGGCAAGGGTGCGGCAGAGCCAGAAGCAGCAGAGGATTGGGAGTTGGGAGAACTGGGCTGGGCCCTGACTTTCCTTGTACCTGCTGAGTGGCTTTGGCTTAGGCCGTTGCTGTACCAGCCTCAGTTTCCCCTGTAAAATGAGTGCACTGGGTAGATCCTAAATAGCTCAGGTGTAGAGAACAGTCAACACAGCTGTTACCAAAGTTAATATTGATGCTGCACGCATATGACAGGGAGAAGGGTGTGTGTGTGTGTGTGCGCGTGCAGAGCAGCGGGGAGGAGCTGAGGGCAGGGAAGAGTGCTAGATGGACAATCAGGAGACCAGGTCCTGGTCCTGGCTACAGTATTGACTCGCTGTGTGTCTCTAAGAGCGCAGTTTGCCATCTCTGAGCACTTAGATCCTCATCTGTAAAATAAGGGACTTGGGCCAAATGACCTTCAGTGTCCCTATGGCTGAGTCTGATTCTGCCAAGAGTTGTTTTGCTGTTGAAGATTAGCAGGTGGCTGGTGAGGTGAGCTCTGTCCTAGTGGCAGGGGCCCTGGGAATGGCCCTAGCTCTGCCTCTTGCTGGCCTGGACCAGTCACGTTGCCTCTTCCCAGGGCCAACATTGACCACAGCAGGCACACGATTGGGGCTGAGGCACCTTTAGGGGCCAATGGAATGTCTTGATTTCTTTTCCAAATCAGAAACTAAAAAATCATATAATCCAGCCTAGATTATACTTGTTTATACCACTGGAAAAAAATAGAATTTCTTTTTATGAATCAAGGCAAAAGTGCTCAGAGACTCTGAGCACTTTTTATTTTTATTTATTTATTTTTGTATTTATGTATGTATTTATTTTTAATAGATCAAGGCAAAAGTGCTCAGAGCCCCTGAAAATGACACATGGTCTGGTGTAATATCCCCGACCTGCCAGGGTGGTTGGGAGGAGGAAGTGAGAAGGCTGTGTGAAGGTCCCTGGAACACAGGAGGTGTCCCTAGAATAGTCACTGGATTTGGGGTGAGGGGTGAGGTAGCAGAGTAACGACCCTGCAAAGATGTTCATGTCTTAATGTCCGGAAACTACACTGTGTCCAGCTACACAGAAAAGGGGAATGAAGGCTTCAGGTGGGAAACAGGTTTCTGATTAGCTGACCTTAAAACAGGGAGTCTGTCCTGGGTTGTTTGGCAGGGCTCAGTGTGATCACAGGAGTGCTTAAAAAGTGGAAGGAGGGGCAGGAGAGTCTGTCTGAGTAATGAGATGTGAGACGGACTCAGCTGGCCATTGCTGGCTCTGAAGACAGAGGATGGGGCCAGGAGCCCAGGGATGCCGGCAGCCATAATAAACTGGAAAAAATGGCTGAAAATGGGCTCTCCCTACGAGCCTCTAGAATGGAACCCAGCCCTACTGGCACTTTGATTTTAGCCCAGTGAGAGCCACGTCAGATGTCCGATTTCCCGAACTAACTGTAAGAGAGTGTTGTTTTGAGTCACCAAGCCCACGGTAATGTGGAGCAGTAGCAATCAGAAGCTCACACGGGGGTGTTGAGCAAAAGTGACTGGGCAGGAACTTGGGCCCAGCTGAGGCCCCAGACTCTGTCACTGCTCCCTTGCGTGGCACCCTATCTGGGGAGGAGCTCGCCTCTGGGCCTGGCACGGGAAAGTGGAAGTGTTCCCATGGAGCCTGAGGGTGAATGGCGGTGCAGGAGAAGCTGCTCACACTTTGTTTCTCGTAGCTTACTCTACCCCTTTGTCCCAGGCTCATGTATCTTTTCTTTTTTTTTATTTATTTTACTTTAAATTCTGGGATACATGTGCACAACGTGCAGGTTTGTTACACATGTGCCATGTTGGTTTGCTGCACCCATCAACTCATCATTTACATTAGGTATTTCTCTTAATGCTATCCCTCCCCCAGCCCCCTACCCCCCAACAGACCCTGGGGTGTGATGTTCCCCACCCTGTGTCCAGGTGTTCTTATTGTTCAACTCCCATTTCTGAGTGAGAGCATGTGGTGTTTGGTTTTCTGTTCTTGTGACAGTTTGCTTTGAATGATAGTTTCCAGCTTCATCCATGTACCTGCAAAGGACATGAACTCATCTTTTTTATGGCTGCATAGTATTCCATAGTGTATATGTGCCACATTTTCTTAATCCAATCTATCATTGATGGACATCTGGGTTGGTTCCAAGTTTTTGCTATTGTGAATAGTGCTGCAATAAACATACCTGTGCATGTGTCTTTATAGCAGCATGATTTATAATCCTATGGGTATATACCCAGTAATGGGATCACTGGATCAAATGCTATTTCTAGTTGTAGATCCTTGAGGAATCGCCACAATGTCTTCCACAATGGTTGAACTAATTTACCCTCCCACCAACAGTGTAAAAGTGTTCCTATTTATCCACATCCTCCCCGGCATCTATTATTTCCTGCCTTTTTAATTATCACCATTCTAACTGGATTGAGATGGTATTTCATTGTGGTTTGGATTTGCATTTCTCTGATGATCAGTGATGATGAGCATTTTTTCATATGTCTGTTGGCTGCATAAATGTCATCTTTTGAGAAGTGTCTGTTCATATCCTTTGATGGGGTTGTTTGGTTTTCCTTGTAAATTTGTTTGAGTTCTTTGTAGATTCTGGATATTAGCCCTTTGTCAGATGGGTATATTGCAAACATTTTCTCCCATTCTGTAGGACATCAAGCTCATATTTCTAGGAAGCAGAGACTCAACTTGGCGATCCCAATTCCTGAATCCCATTTCCATAATCGCTCTCCAAGTTCTGGTCCCCTCTCACCCCACATCATTCAGCAGAAAACAGATTCCCCTGAAGCCATTTAGACTCTGAAAACCTGGCCTGCAGGGCCTTGCCCCTGAACACCTGGGCCTGTGAATCATCCGGGCGTGGATGCTCTGGTAGCTTTCCCGGCCTTGGCACCTCCACAAGGACAGAACGTGAGCTGCTGCTTGGGTGTCCCAGAAGGGCCACGTTCCCTGGGAACCCTTCCCTGCCTTTCAGCCAGCTCCAAATTCCCACCCAAGAGCAAGCTGCTCCCGCTGCACACTTCAGGAATTTGCTTATCGCCACAAACAAAGACAGGCTCTGATGCCAGCAGTCGGGAGGCCACTGGAGTCTCAACCTGAGAAACATCAGAGAGATGTGTTGTTCTGCAGGGCCGCTCCTGGGGTGGGATGCTCCTGGTTGGCAGGGACTCTCCTCACTGCTCTAAACAGAGAATGACCTGCAGCGAGAGAAGAGGAAGAACAACACTGTGTCTTCCAACTCCTCTCAAATCTC
This sequence comes from Rhinopithecus roxellana, assembly GCF_007565055.1. Classification (NCBI taxonomy): domain Eukaryota; kingdom Metazoa; phylum Chordata; class Mammalia; order Primates; family Cercopithecidae; genus Rhinopithecus; species Rhinopithecus roxellana. The sequence goes on along the minus strand of NC_044560.1, from coordinate 7,513,146 downwards.
TAGGCCATTCAGGATGGCAACACTCATACACACAGCAGCCCCTCAAGTTGGGAGAATTCTTCTCTCATTCATTGATAAATTGCTAGACATTCCTGTGTCTCTGTTTTCTCCTTTGTAGAATGGGAGTAAGAACAGTATCTGCCTCCTGAGAATTCTCTGTGTTAATACCTTAAAAGTGTGCCTGATCCTGCATAGTGCTCAGAAGGGTTAGTCAGTAACATTGTTCATTCATTCATCTCTTGCATCTTACACATGCTCTGAGAATCCATGGTGCCAGGCCTCCAGGTTGGGGGTGTAGAAATGAATATGACATGACTCCTGCTCTCAGGAGGCCCATGGTTTAGCAGGAAATAAGCCACACTACCGTTTTGTAGGGCACAACCAGAGATACAAACATGCCATGGGGTGCATAGGACAAAGCCCAAAATCTGCCCAGGAGGAGAGGATTGAAGTGGACTTGCTTATCCACGGCCTTGAAGGATGTGAAGAGGTTTCCAGCAGATGGAGAAAGCAGAAGGGAATTCTAGGAAGAGTGAACAGAATGAACAAGGTAGAGACATAAACATACCTGGGTACTAGGGAAATGGCCGGTCACAAGTATGTGTGAGTGGGCACAGGTTGGTAAACGTGCCAGAAAGACAGGTTAGTTTCCACTCAGTGGGCACATTAATGACTTCCCTTGCAAGTCACTTTGTGGAGCACTGGGGACACAGAGATAAAGACAATCTTTGCTCTTGGAAATCACAAATGTAGCAGAGAGAGAGATTCATTCATTCATTAATTAATTCATTCAATAAATACGCAGTGCGCATCACATGCTGGGCACCAGGGATGCTGTGGCAAAATGGGTTTCAGTCCAGCCTGCATGAAGCTCACAGTCTGGGGTAGACAGACCTTCGTGGGATATTTATACACTTGAGGGAAGTGTCCTGAGGGTGGGTTTTATGATGCCATGACAGAGAGGAAGAAAGGAGGGAGGCTGTTGGTGCAGTGGATTAGCGTTTTGTCTCTGAGGCCAGATGACCCGAGATCAAATTCTGGCTCTGCCACTTTCTAAGTTTGTGCCACTGGGCACATTGGCCTAATTACTTAAATTTCATGAGGCATCAATTTCCTAGATTGGATTCCTTTAGAAAGCAAAGAGTTTACAGGGAAATGCCTTTTGGATCAAGCTCTCAGGGGACTGAAGGACGTAGAACTGGACAGAAGGAGGAGTTGAACTATGACTCTGCCTTAACAGAGGCCTCAGCCTGCCTCCCAGAGGGCCATGATGGTAGGGTGGCCATGCAGCCTTATCCCAAACTGAAGTAAAAGGGCTGAGCACCAGTGCCCCTGATCAGACTGGTCATTAGAGATGGGCTTCCTGGAGGAAAGGATGTAGCCTTTAGGGTAGGATCTTCCCAAGCTGAAGGGAAGCCTGGGGAGGGACTCAGCTGTGAGCTAGCAACATTCCTGACAGCTGAAGAAATGGGCGTCTTGGCCCTGGAGGGGGTGATCTAACTTTGATGGGGGAGGGTGGGAGCGTGAAACACCACAGCCTCCACTACAGTCAGCGATAATCACGTCTATCTCATTAGGATTGTCGTGAGGAACTCACAAGTGAACACATGGAAGATGTATATATTTAGCACCAAACACCAAGTGCAAGTCAGAGCTTAACAAATATCTGTCATTTTTATAAATGAGATGTCTTATTCTCAGACAGAGCTTCCCACTTAGAGGGATGTGCAAAGGCCCTGCTGTAGGAGTATAACTTCTGCAGAAAGGAGAGCCAGAGTGGCTGGAGAAGAGAAAGAAAGAGGGAGTGTGGAAAAAGCTGAGGACAGAAGGCAAACCAAAGTTTAAGTAGGTCATGAAAAGCCCTGAAGTAGAATGATGAATAAAGGGAGACATGAACACACACGCCGTATGGTTTGTACAGAGGCAGAGAGGAGTTCTGTCAGGATCAGTCTCAGAAAAAGAGTTCATCAGCATAATAGTACTATCATTCAACACTTAATACATGTGCCAGGCAGCAACCCAAGCACTTAATCATCACTAGAATCTCTTGTGCTGCGTATTCTTAAGATCGTCAGTCTAACAGATGAAGAAATGGAAACGTATGGAATTAAGATGAAGTAACACAGAATTAAGGTTTTTGCCCAGTGACACAAAACTGGTAAGGGGTCAGGCTGGGATTTGAACCCAGGCAGTCTTGGTCTAGGGCCCTTGCTCTAAACTACCAGGATATGCAATCTCTGAAGGGAAGAAGGACTTCTAGGCAGAAAGGAGACTTTCAGGCAAAGCAGGTATCTGGGGAAGATTCACTGAACTCCGAGCTGCTTTTATTGTACATCTCCAGTGTGCAAGGCACCATGCCATGTAATGTGCCCTAGGAGGGCCCCCCGATCCCCAAGGCCCCATCAGAAAGGTCGGGGAATGCCACAGCCTCCTTCTGCATAGGAATGCTGATAGGACCAAGAGCTGCAGGCTAAACCGACGGCTCGGAGAGAATCTCCTGCTGTGCAAAAAGCAGTTCTGGATGTCTGTGCGCCACTAATGGAAAAGTATACTGTTCCTTTGAAGATGATAGAGTTGTGGCTATTTTAGCCTGACAGGCTGAACCCCCTGCTGGGCTCCTAGTGTGAGAGGAAGAACCAGCAGAGGAAAGAGGCCAGGGGACCATGTGTACGTGTGCGCGTGCATATGCCTGTGTGCATATGTCCAGGCAGGGGCTGGAGAAACATCGCAAGACTTGACCCAGAGTCAGCAGCAACACAGTGATTCAATCAATGCCTCAACACCTGCCCAGCCTCATGGGGAACATGGGTTGCACTGAGCTTGGCTTTCCCTGCAACACTCCACACTTCCTCCTGACTCAGGAACATTGGAGCCACTGTTTCCTCTGCTATGGAATGCTCTTCCCCCAGAAGCTTGCATGGCTCCCCTCTTCACTTCACTTGGGTTTTTGCTCATCTGTCTACTCTGAGGAATCTTCCCTGACCATCCATAGCAGAGACAGTTGATATCCTTAAATATCTTCTCCCTCTTAGTTCTAGGTGATAGAACCCCTGAGTTTTAGCTGGATGACTGGCTGGGCACCAGAATAAAGAGTGTATTTCCCAGTCTCCCTTGCAGTGAGATGTAGTCACGTGACTAAGTGCTGGCCAATAGCATATGAGGGCAAGGCATGTGCACAACTTCCAGGCACTTCCAGAAGGGAGAGTGTGTGCCTCTCCTCCTGGCTTCCTCCCTCTTGCGTTGTGCGGCGTGGACGAAGTGGCATGGAGGTGGACTGAGCTCTAGGGGAGTCAGAACCACACTCTAGAAGGAACCAGGGTGCCTGATTAACCTTGAGAAGTGGAGCCATCAAGCCAGTCCTGGTGATAAGTGAGAAAGAAGAAACTTCTATTTCGTGTAAGCCCTTGTTGTTCTGGACCATTGTTACATTCAGACAAACCTGTATTCTAACTAATATATTCTAACCACCTTATCCAAGGGGGCTCCATGCCACTCCTGGCCACACTCCATCCCCTCATCTTGTTTTATTTTGTACTTATCACTTCCTGATGTAATATCATACATTTACTTTGTTGTTTGCGTGTTGTCTTGTTTCCCTTTCTAGGATGTAAGCTCCATGAGGGCAGGGGCTTGGCTGTTTGCCTTGTTCCCTCAGTCTACCCAACTCCAGCAGTCATGCCCAGCACAACACGGGGCTCAATACCTACTCGCTGAGTAAATAAAAGATGAGGACCTGCTGTGTGCCTGATGCTTTATTTGCATGATCGCAATCGATGTACACCATGGTCCTTCAAGAGAGTGTTATTATCACTACTCTGTAAGCAGAGAAGACAGAAACAGCAGAGAAGGAAGAAGCCACAGCCAGGGAGTGAGTAGCCATGCTGTCCCTTTCTTGGCAAGTCCTTAAGGTACTTGTTGGAAACCCCAGACCCTGAAAGTGGCAAAACCAAGATTTATGCTTGGATCTGTTTTCCCACCAAATAAGCTCCTCTTGTCTTCTCCCAAAAGCAATTATGATAATGTGACTTGGGGAGAAATATGCTCTTATGACTCAACAACACAAAGACAAATAACTCAATTAAAAATGGGCAAAAAGGGATCGGGTGTGGTGGCTTATACCTGTAATCCCAGCACTTTGGGAGGCTGAGGAAAGAGGATCGTTTGAGCCCAGGAGTTTGAGACCAGCCTGGGCAACATGGACAGACCTTGATCTACAAAAAATACAATTAGCTGGGCTTAGGGATTTACACCCGTAGTCCCAGCAACTCAGGAGGCCAAGGTGGGAGGATCACTTGAGTCTGTAAGGTCGAGGCTGCAGTGACCTCTAATCACGCCACTGCCCTCCAGCCTTAGCAACAGAATGAGACCCTGCCTCAAAAAACAAAAATTGGCAAAAAAATATAATAGATATTTCACCATAGAAGATATTCAAACGGCCAATAAACACATGAAAGGATGCTCAACATCATTAGTCATGACAGAAGGTCAAATTAAGATCACAATGAAATACTCTTCACATCCATTAGAATGACTATAATAAAACAAAAAGACCACCCCAAGTGTTGGTGAGGACGAGGAGGAGTTGGAACCCTCACACATTGCTGTTGGGAATGGACCATGGTGCAGCCACTTTGGAAATAGTTTGTCCATTTCTTAAAAGTTAAGCATAACTTCATATTACACAGCAATTGTAATCTTCTGGTTGCAGCCATAAGAAATGAAAACTTGGCTGGGCGCAGTGGCTCACGCCTGTAATCCTAGCACTTTGGGAGGCTGAGGCGGGCGGATCACCTGAGGTCGGGAGTTCGAGACCAGCCTGACTAACATGGAGAAATCCCATCTCTACTAAAAATACAAAATTAGCTGGGTGTGCTGGGTGCCTGTAATCCCAGTTACTTGGGAGGCTGAGGCAGGAGAACCACTTTAACCCGGCAGGTGGAGGGTGCGGTGAGCTGAGATCCCTCCATTGCACTCCAGCCTGGGCAACAAGAACAAAACTCCATCTCAAAAAAAAAAAAAAAAAAAGAAAAAAAGAAAAAAAAGAGAAAGAAATGAAAACTTAAGCTTACTCAAAGACTTGTATGTGACCATTCACAGCAGCATCAATATTTTAATAGCCCCAAAGTGGCAACAACCCAAGTGTCCAATATTTAAGTGAGAAAAAAAAACCCAGATACAAAAGGCTCTATGCTATTTCCGTTTTTACATGAAAAGTCAAAAAAAAAAAAAAAAAAAAAAAAGGCAAATTTATTGAGCAGAAAGTAGATTAGTGCTTGCCTGGGGCTGAGAGTGGGAACAGACAGTGACTGCTAATAGGCACAAGGTTTCTTTATAGGTTGATGGAAATAGTCTAAAATTAGATTGTAGTGATTGCTAAACCTCTGTAAAATTTACTAAAAAGTCATCGCATTGTACACTTACACAAATTTTATGGTACGCCAGTTATGCCTCAATAAAGTTGTTAAAAAATAGATATATTTTTAGACCATAGCATGTCTTCAAAGGGAAATAATTAAGAAATTTTTGGAGACAGCTTCTAACCCTCTGACAGGGTGGTGACAGAGAAAGTGTGGAAAAGGCCAATCTGACTGGGCATGGTGACTCACACCTGTAATGTGGCTCCTGGCACTTTGGGAGGTCGAGGTGGGAGGATCGCTTAAACCCAGGAGTTTGAGGCCAGCCTGGGCAACATAGTGAGACCCCATCACTACCCAAAACAAAATTCAGCTGGGCTTGGTGTTGTGCACCTGTAGTCCCAGCTACTCAGGAGACCGAGGGGAAAGGATCACTTGAGACCAAGAGGTTGAGGCTGCAGTGAGCTATGATGGCACACTGCAGTCCAGCCTGGGTGACAGAGCCAGGCTGTGTCTCAAAATAAAGAAATAAATGTAAAACAGAAGCCCAATCTTTGGGCCACAGCCAGGGACTGAGTTGCCACTCGGTCACTTGTTTGGTAAGTCAATTAAGTTCTCTTGGCCTCAGTTTCTTCATTTGTAAAATGGGGACAATAACGTCTACCTCCTAGAGTACTTTTGGGAATTAAAAAGGGGTAATAAAAAAGTTTAGCAGGATGTCTAGTACAGAGATTATACGCCTGTGCATGCTAGCTCCTTCTAAGGGAGTCACAAGTAAGCCTAACCTCATTGGTGAGACTTTATCTCTGGGGGCAAGTGGGATTAATTAATTCAGCAAACATCTCTTGAGCAAGTGCCCTGCATCAGACCCTGCCTTGGGTGGAATATGAAGATGAACAAGACTCAATCTGTGCCCTCAAGGAGCCCAGCATCCAGAGGGGTGACAGTCATTTGCAAGGCAGTTACACTACTAAGAAGGATACAGAATGGGGTTGGGGAGAGGGTTCCAGCCAATCTGGAAGGAGAGTGGTGAGGCTAGGAGGGCTTCTAGAAGAGGAGTTGCTCCTGTGTCCAAGCACACAGGAGGGAGGTGGGCGTCCCAGGTTATGGCAACAGCTTGCACCAGCCCAGCTCAACCCACTTTACCTCTCAGAGCATGTGATGAAGGAGTGGGAAGAGAATCTCAGACCCTTGGGTTGGAAGGAACCTGTCAAGGCCATCTTGCCTAATCACTCTGCTTACCAAGGTCTGGACTTCAAAGGCTTTCAACAAAGGAAGCAGCAGCTCTTTAACTCAAGGTCCCTTTGAAGAGGAATCTGTCGACAGCAATACTTCGTGACTTGCACAGACAGTTGCAGACAAGTTTCAGGAGATCTGGAGTCGTGGGGGAATCACTCAGGATGCATGGACCAATCTCAGCTGGGGGGAAGGAGAGACGGATGAGGGATTCTGAGTTTGTAAGTCAGTTCTTTCCTGTTGATCTTGGGCAAGAGGCTTTGGCAGCAGTTCCCAGTGTCCTGACCTGGGTGGTGGTCAGCCACCCACCCCAGAATGCCCACTGGATGTAGAGAAGAAAAAGAATTAGCATCTACTGGACCCCTGCTATGGGCTTCTACTTCGTGTCAAAAATTTTTGCTAGGGGCTTTATATGAGTTATCCAGGAGGTGAGAATTTTCATCCCCATTTGACCTGCGAGCATCCTGGCACTCAGAATTGAAGTGACTTGCACAAGGTCACAGAGCTAGAAAGGAGTAGGACAGGATTCAAGTTCAGCTCTGCTCTCCCCAAAGTGCTTGCTGCTTCTCATTCTATGCAACACCCTGCTTGGCCCAATCACACCCAACACCTAACAGCCAGATCTCTGACATACTGGTGCAACTGGTACCTATGGGAATTCCATATTCACATTATTATAAGAAGAGATCTTTCTCATTATGATCTATCATATTTTAAATGATATTAAAATACAAAAAAATGAAATTTCAACAAAAATAAACATAAAATTAAATGCAATACGTAAAGAAAAGAATAATGCCCATTGGTAGACCCATACTGTATTATGGAGTGTATCTTTCTAGACTTTTTCCTAGGCCAGGAACTCTGTTTTTCATAGTTGATACCATTTTGTATACACCATATTGTGTCCTATTTTTTCCTTCTCAAATTGTATCATAAACATTTCCTTTGCTACTTCAAGTTTCTTGTAAACATTTGGCAACACAATCTTCATTAATCTGAATGAGTTGATTTAACTGAGCTCCTGTACTTGAGGATTTAACTCATTTCCTTCCCCCTCAACAGTATAGCATTTGAAACACCTCCTGGCAGGTGAAGGTGGATGTGGCAGCTCCCTCTGGGTTTGTAGTGGCATATACCAACACATCTGGGCTTCACACCAAATGTCTATTTGTCAGGGGAAGGGAGGGTAAAAAAGAGAGCCAAGCACCTGCTTGGAGATTCTTGTGCACTTTCCTGTTCTGTTCCCTTGACAATCTGGGAGATGGGCACTGTTCTCATTTCACAGTAGGGGAAACCAAGGCTCAGGAGGTCAGTGAGCCAGGTCACAGGCTTAGTGCTGAACAGAGCCACGGTTCTGATTGAGATGAGCCTGAATCTCGGGTCATGCTCCCCTCTCTGCCCCACACTGCTCCCTCATGGGTGTGACCGGAAGACCACAGGTCTATCCAATGCAATGACTGTTGCTGTCTCCCCTCAAATGGTCACATACAAATTCTGCTGCTTTGTAGGGGGCATTTGACTAGAAAACTCAGCAGCCAAGAGCAGTGGTTCCCAAGCCTTTTGTCTGATGAGATGCAAATTCCTGAGGGAAAAATATTTCCATGTGTCTTTGCACCTGTTCTTACACTCTTTCCATTTGTACCCTCACAGAGACTGTTGCTATTCTAGGGCTAACCTTGAACTCACTCTAATGCCTGTGTTTGTTTGTTTGTTTGTTTGTTTTTAACAAAGCAAATAATTTGCATTTTTTGGTATCCTATCTTTAGTTGATATCCAATAGCTTGGGGAACCCTCCTGGTGTGTCATAGCACTCAGACTGAGAACCACTGGCCAAGAGTAGAGGTGAGAACCAGGAATGAATTTATAAAAGATCTTGGGGCTGCCAAAAGTAGCCCTTGAAAATCCCTACACTAAAGCTCCTGCATGTGGATAATAGGAGATGCCCCTAGACTCCATATCTGTTAAATAAGCACAATATCTGCTGCTGAATATTGCTGAGTTAAGCATGAGAATAGGCAATACTTGCAGATTAAAAAGCACTGTAATAAAGAAGAATTATGCTCAGCAGATCTGGTTCTTCTCTCCTTCCTGTGCATACAGATGACTACATCTCCCAGACCCCTTTGCAGTCATGTGGGGTCATGTGACTAGTTCTAGCCAATGGTATGCAAGCAGCTATAATATGTGCCACTTCCAGACTAAGGCATTTAAAAGCATATGTGAGTTCTTCACACTCTTCCTCACCTGTCTATGAAGACTCTAGAAGTTGGGATAAGAGCATCACTCAGGGTCCCTCTACCCATCTGGGACCCTGAGTGACTCTGGAACAGAGCCACCTGCCAACCTGCAGCAGACATATAACATCAGAGAAAAATAAAACTTTATTGTCTTGAGTCCCTGAGATTTCTGGGTTGATCTGTCCCTAGGCTATTCCTGATCAATACACATTCCTAGCACAGGGCCTGGTCCATGGCAGAGGCTTATGCTTTTTCCTTGTCCCCTCCCTCAGTGGCTCAGAGAAGTGTAAGTCACATGCCAATGTAGAAAGGGTAGGTAATGTGGAGAGAACTTCACTGACCAGGAAAGTTCCTTTTTCTCTAAGATGGAGCTTTCTGAAAAGGCCAAGGACTGTATATTCTCAAGTTCTTTTTGTTTTACCTTTTTTTTTTTAAAAAAAAATTTACTTTAAATTCTGGGATACATGTGCAGAATATGCAGGTTTGTTACATAGGTATACATGTTCCATGGTGGTTTGCTGCACCTATCAACCCGTCATCTAGGTTTTAAGACCCAAAAGCGTTAGGTATTTGTCCTAATGCTCTCCCTTCCCTTGCTTCCCACTCCCCAACAGGCTCGTGTGTGATGTTCCCCTCCTTGTGTCCATGTGATCTCATTGTTCAACTCCCACTTATGAGTGAGAACATATGGTGTTCAGTTTTCTGTTCCTGTGTTTGTTTGCTGAGAATGATGGCTTCCAGCTTCATCCATGTCCCTGCAAAGGACATGAACTCATTCTTTTTTATAGCTGCATAGTATTCCATGGTATATATGTGCCACATTTTCTTTATCCACTTTATCATTGATGGGCATTTGGGTTGGTTCCAAGTCTTTGCCATTGCAAATAGTGCTGGAATTAAAATATGTGTGCATTTGTCTTTTGGTAAAGTGATTTATAATCCTTTGAGTATGTACTCAGTAACGGGATTGCTGGGTCAAATGGTATTTCTGGTTCTAGATCCTTGAGGAATTGCCACACTGTCTTCCACAATGATTGAACTAATTTACACTCTCACCAACAGTGTAAAAGTGTTCCTATTTCTCCACAACCTTGCCAGCATCTGTTGTTTCCTGACTTTTTAATAATCGCCATTCTGACTGGTGTGAGATGGTATCTCATTGCGGTTTCGATTTGCATTTCTCTAATGACCATTGATTTTTTTTTCACGTTTGCTGGCTGCATAAATGTCTTATTTTGAGAAGTGTCTGTTCATATTCTTTGCCCACTTTTTGATGGGCTTGTTTTTTCTTGTAAATTTGTTTAAGTTCCTTGTAGATTCTGGATATTAGACCTTTGTCAGATGGGTAGCCTGCACAAATTTTCTCCCATTCTGTAGGTTGCCTGTTCACTCTGATGATCGTTTCTTTTGCTATTCAGAAACCCTATAGTTTAATTAGATCCCATTTGTCCATTTTGGCTTTTGTTGCAATTGCTTTGATGTTTTAGTCATGAAATATTTGCCCATGTCTACATCCTGAATGGTATTGCCTAGGTTTTCTTCTAGGGTTTTTATGGTTTTGGATTTTATATTTAAGTCTTTAATCTATCTTAAGTTAATTTTTGTATAAGGTATAAGGAAGGGGTCCCATTTCTGTTTTCTGCATATGGCTAGCCAGTTTTCCCAGCACCATCTATTAAATAGGGAATCCTTTCCCCATTGCTTGTTTTTGTCAGGTTTACCTTCCCAAGTTCTGAGTTGAACAAGAAGAAAGTGCTCTTGGTTGATAATAACAGATCATTTTAACAAAGCATCCTGAGAGAGTTCTGTGAAAGTGATTGTCTAAATCGTCCTCTCAGAAATACGCTTTCCTAACTTCTCTTGTTGAGACTCAAGCGGACTCTTTGATGATTCAGCCCACTGCCAGCAGACGGTACTCTCCCCAAGATCTATACAGAATTGAAAACTTCGAGTCCTAGATTGTCAATGCTGAATGTTGGCTTAGAAGTTATTCCTACAGATGAGAAAACAAGCCTGTGATGGTTCAATTTTATGTGTCAGCTTGACCAGGTCACACTGCTCAGTTGTCTGGTCAAACACTAGTCTAGATGTTGCTGTGAAGGTGTTTTGTAGATGTGATAAACATCTGCAGCCATTTAAGTACAGATTACCCTCAGTAATGGGGTAATTGTAGGTGGTTCTCATTCAATCAGTTAAAACCATGTGTGAATTCTTCACACTCTCTCTGACCTGTTCACAAAGACTCTAGAAGTTGAGATAACAGCATCCTTCAGAGTCCCTCTACCCATCTGGGTTCCTGAGTGACTCAGGCACAGAGCCACCTGCCAATCTGCAGCAGACATATAACATCAGAGAGGAATGAAACTTCATTGTCTTGAGTCTCTGAATTTCTGGGCCTTAAGAATCAAAACCAAAGTTTCCTGGGAAAGAAGTAATTCTGGCTGGGCACGGTGGCTCACAGCACTTTGGAAGGCCAACGTGGGCAGATCGCTTGAGGTCGGGAGTTTAAGATCAGCCTGGCCAACATGGTGAAACCCTGTCCCTACTAAAAATACAAAAATTAGCCAGGCATGGTGGCACACATCTGTAATCCCAGCTACTTAGGAGGCTGGCTGAGGCAGAAGAATTGTTTGAACCTGGGAGGCAGAGGTTGCAGTGAGCCAAGATCACATCACTGCACTCCAGCCTGAGCAACAGAACAAGACTCCATCTCAAAAAAAAAAAAAAAAAAAAAAAAAAAAAAAAAAAAAAAGAAGAAGAAGAAGAAGAAGAAGTAATTCTGCCTCAAGACTCAGACTGTAATGTGGAAATCCTGCCTGAGTTTTCAGCCTGCCCTAAAAATTTCAGACTTGCCAGCCCCTACAACTGCGTGAACCAATTCCTTAAAATCTGTCTCTCTCATTTTCTTTATATATGAAATGTTCTGTTTCTCTGGAGAACCCTCAGAGGAAAACGTCAGGAAACAACAGAACCTTGACTGATACAGAGATCCTCTCTCATGCTAATCTAATTAGTAGAGGCTGCCTTGAAGGCTGTGTTCAGAAGGACTCTGAGGCCACATTTAGACTCAATGAATCCGAGTAACATGAATGCAAGTTCTTTTAAAGCAGAGAACTTCTTTATCTTGTAAATCACTGTATTTCCAGTACCTAGGACACCACCTGCTACATAGGCCATACTCTGTGATGATAAAAGTTGCTGGATGAATAAATGACCCTTTAGCGTGCCTGCCCTGGACACAGCCATGGAAGAAGCATGGCATTGCTAACTGACTGCACAGATGAGAAAACTGAGGCCCCGAGAAGACTTTTCACTCAAGGTTATGCAGTTAATTAACTGGCAGCATATTCGATGTTACAACACATCTTTTGACTTTCTTGTCCTGAACTCTCCGTTTTCTTGTTCGACAAGAGATTTGAAGAGGAACAAAGTTATCAGGAAACGAGAATCATCTTCTGGAAAAAGAGGCTTTGACCCTTATTTGTCAAGAATGACTTTGAAAAGAGACTTCTAGGGCTCCTGTGGAGATAGAATTTACTCCTCACGCCTCTGTGCACTAAATCCATACCACCAGGAGGCCCTCCCCAGCTGCTCTCTGCAGCACAGCCTTGTGCCTCAATCTGCTGCCGGCTCCTCGTGAGAAGGGCATTGCAGAGGGGCAGCCAGGGCTGCCCCCACGGAAGGACCCGATGCCCACATCCCTTGAACACCCCCAGCTTAGCTTAGGACTGGAGGCAGGGGTCAGGCAAGTCTAACCAACCGTTCAGGGAGTGTTGGTTGCCTCAATTGGGGCTTTCTAGGTTTCACTGATAGGGAGGGGATAGGTGATTGTCAGGGGAGCCTGATAGTGCCCAGGGCCTGGCACACAGCAGGGCTCCAATGAAGGCTTGTCAAAGTACTGAAGGAATGTCCAAGGCAGATGGAGATAGGGATAAAGCAAGGGCTGAGATACCCATGCCTGTCTATAGTTGGATGGTTTCTCCTTCTTGTTAAGGTCTGGGTCATCAGGATTATGGGGGTCATCATTGGGGTTGCTGTGTGCATTCTGTCCTTCCCTGGCTGGCCTAAGCAGCCTGGCTGTTTTCATTTCCAAAAGACAGGGCTGGATTCCTTAGGAGCAGATGGGTCCTGTCCATCTCTCTATCCCTGCATCCCCACTGCACTGTGGGCCTGTGGATATGGCTGTATCTCACCACGGTCCACGACTCAGCATAGGTTTGAATCCTGGCTCTGGAGGACCTGAGGCTGCTCAGTAAGTGTTCTAAGTCTTCGTGTCTGCATTCGTAGAAAGAGGATAGAATAATAACCCTTGTGTTGTAAAGTTGTTGAAACGTTCAATGAGCTAATCTACGCAAAACTCTGTGAATGGGGCCTGGTGTTATTAAGTAAGCACTCAGCTAACATCATCTGCTATCATGGTGGTAGGCGACTAAGATGGCATCCCCAAGTGACTCCATATTCAACGCCATTGTCTACACTTTCCCACAGGCACCTGATCAGGTAACACGCGAGGCATTAGCATTCATGTTTCAGACGGCACTGAGACTCTGAGAGGTTACATGGTGTGCTCCAGGTGAGCTGCTTGACAGGGGATGAGCTTTTGCATCCAAACCCACTCCTTCTACCCAGAAGGAGGGGATGTTCCCAGTGGCTGGGAGGATGAAAGGGTGGAGGTGTGTCTGGGAACTTCCTCTCCTCTCAGGAATGCAGGGAATTCTGTCATAGATCAGGATTCTGAGAACTTTCCCCAAGTAAATGAGAAGTGATTTTTGACTTCTTTTTTTCTGAGAAAAACATTAATTTTTCCACCCTGGGAAACGCTGGTGCAGTGTATGTGCATGTGTGTATGTGCATGTGCGTGCATCTATGCACACATGTGTGTATGTGTGTGTGTGCATGTGTGTGTGTGCGTATGTGTATGTGTGTGCATGCACATGTGTGTATGTGTGCTTGTGTGTGTGTGTATATGCATGTGTGTATGTGTGTGTGTGCAAGTGTTGGGGGTGGTGAAGAGGGGCTGCCCTTTGTTTCTTTGGAGGCTGGGCTGCTGTGTAACCAGAGGGCCTCCCATGGCAGAGTGAGGCAGAGGCCTGGCTGACCTGCTGACCACTGTTGGCTTCTTCAGAGTCTGTATCTGGGGTTGCTGCACCCCAGGTCCTTGGATTCCAGCAGGCCTGGCTCCTTGCATTGACCAGCTTCAAATCTCTGATTGCATTCCTTGCAATCATTAGGTGCATCCTGGGGTCCCCCAACCCCCACCATACACACACACACACACAGTGTGTGCATAGGGCAGGCAAACTCATTTCAATATTAGCTAAAGTAAAAGAGGATTAGGAAGTTAAATCTGTAGTAGGGGAAAAATAAGTTTAACTGAATGCACTTCAAAGACAAATAGAAATGACTTCTGGATCCTCAGTTGGTTTTGGATTATCTTTGCCTGGTTTTCCATCTGCCTGCGTGGATTATCTGTATCTGTGAATAGTGCATGTGGTTTCAGGAGGGACTGGAATGGTGGGGCCATGGAGCCTAGGTTTTGCTTCCATGCCAGGGTAGGGCCTGGCCCTGGTGGGGAGGGTCAACCCCTATTGGCAGCCAAAATGTGTCTGATGGATTTGGGCGGCGGGAGGGAAATCAGGGTCGTTTGATGAAACACCAGGTGCAGCAGCAGAGGGGACTGATTGGGAGGGAGAGGCGTCTCTTCTGAAAGGCAGGCTGGGGAGAGGAGAAAGCACTAATCACGCCTTGAATGCTAAACTCTGGGCTGCTGTTCACCAGGGGGCAGGGAGGGAAAGGAAGTTCTCAGAGAAGATGAAAACGCTTGTCATCACTGTTGAGAAACTACTGGTGGCCCAATGACTCAGGTGTACAGAGACTTATTGCTGCTTTGGTTGTTCATTGATTTTCTTACCCATAAGTGTCTATTTATTCATGACAATGTGGCAGGCAATGTGTTAGGCACCTAGAACATAAGAGTAAACCGGACAGACACTGTCCGGGGATGAGTAAAGGGTGTGACAAGTGATAGCCTCTTGGTGTGACAAGTGATAGCCTCTTGCCCTACACAAGATGTGTGCGAGCACAGAGCAGGGCAAATAACTGACTTGGGAAAGATATTCAGAGAGGGCTTCCTGGAGGAAGTGATGTGTAAACTCAGACCTAAAGGATGAGATGGATAATAATCATCATAATAGCAAACTTTTCATAAACACTGACTATATGCCGAACAGGGTTCTAAGCATGTTACGTGCATTTTCTCATTTAATTTTCACAACAATTCTATTATTAATTCTGCTTCTCAGATAAGAAAACTGAAGCAGGGGGAGGTGACTTGCAGGGTCACAAGCTAAGAAGTGAGGGACAATGATGAAGAGGTGAGCACTGGGGGGAGAAAGAAGAGAAGCAGGGATTTAGTGTATCAAGCGGAGGGAATGGCCAGCCCTTGCAAAATCATGGAGGTGAGAGAGAGGGCGCTGGGCTAGAACACAAGGTGCGAGGAGGAGTGTGGTGAGTAGGGAGGCTGTCGTGGATCCCAGTGGGTTCTACCTTGCATGTGTGGCAGTCTCAGGGAGGTTAGGGAATGTGGAGTTTACTCCCAGAGATGAATCCCACCCTGGGGGGGTTGTGGCTTAGGAATGCAGAGGCAGGAGCACCCTCAAGACTGGGTTGACCGTGGATGTTCCCTGGACCTGGGGACCAAGACCAGAACTTCAGGGCTGGGGAAGACTTAAAAAAATACCTGGAGCCCGGCGCGGTGGCTCACATCTGTAATCCTAGCGCTTTGGGAGGCCGAGGTGGGCGGATCACGAGGTCAGGAGATTGAGACCATCCTGGCTAACACGGTGAAACCCCGTCTCTACTAAAAATACAAAAAATTAGCCAGGCATGGTGGTGCGTGCCTGCAGTCCCAGCTACTCAGAGGCTGAGGCAGGAGAATGGCGTGAACCCAGGAGGTGGAGCTTGCAGTGAGCCGAGATAGTGCCACTGTACTCCAGCCTGGGCGACAAAGCGAGACTACGTCTCAAAAAAAAAAAAAAAAAATACCTGGGAGGATGAGGTGGAATCTTAATCCCACCCCCACCGGACCCCTTTAGTGATTCAGCATCACTGGGAACCCAGACGTGGCCATTCCCCAGCATGCCCCTTGGCCGTTCCCCAGTAGAGGCAGGCTGATCCAAGCAGGCGTGGAGAGCTTAGAACCTGGCCACTAAAAGCCCTGGAGTTGGGGAGGTCTGGGTTCAAATCTAGATTTCCTTGCAGAAGAACTCTGAGCTTGGGCACTCTATTAGTTCATTCTCACACTGCTATAAAGAAATACCTGAGACTGGGTAATCTATAAAAAAAGAGGCTTGGCCAGGCGTGGTGGCTCACACCTATAATCCCAGCACTTTGGAAGGTGGAGGCAGGTGGATCACAAGGTCAAAAGATAGAGACCATCCTGGCTAACATGGTGAAACCTCGTCTCTACTGAAAATACAAAATACAAAAAAATTAGCCGGGCACGGTGGCAGGCGCCTATGGTCCCAGCTACTTGGGAGGCTGAGGCAGGAGAATGGTGTGAACCCAGGAGATGGAGCTTGCAGTGAGCCAAGATCGCGCCACTGCACTCTAGCCTGGGCGACAGAGCAAGACTCTGTCTCAAAAAAAAAAAAAAAAAAAAAAAAGAGGCTTAATTGGCTCATGGTTCTGTGGGCTTTACAGAAAGCTTGATGACTTCTTGGGAGACCTCGGGAAAAACTTCAATCATGGTGGAAGGTGAGGGGAAAGCCCACATGTCTTACATGGCTGGAGCAGAAGGAAGAAAGTTGCAGGGGAGGGGCGGGGGTGCTCCACACTTTTAAACAACCAGATCTTGTGAGAAGTCCATCATGAGGACAGCACCAAAGGTGGAAATCCACCCCCATGATCCAAGCATCTCCCACCAGGCCCCACCCGCAACGTTGGGTATTACAGTTCGACATGAGGTTTAAGTGGGGACACAGATCCAAACCATATCAAGCGTATAATCCAAACTTTCTGGGCAGGGGTTCCCTCATCTGTAAAATGGGGATAATAATGCTGTAGGGCACTTTCCCGACACTCACTCCCCATTCCTTCTTTCTAAGGGGACTCCTGTCTTGTTCAAGCATTCACCCCTCCCTGATGAAACCATTTACATACATGGGAAGCAGGATCTCTCCCCAGGGCTACGGTGAGTGATCCTAGTTAGAGTCCTCAAGCGTGGTCATGATTGCCAGTGATTGGCTAGGAGTCCAGACTTAAGCCAATCGGTGTATGGCATTCCAAGTGGGTGGCCAATCGTTTTGTCTGGGGCAGGTGGTGGTGGTAGGGTCTTTTTCTCTTCCACTGGATGGGAACAGTGAAACCTCTTGCTTCAGCTGCTCCTGGTGGCCGACATGTGCTCAAGAGAGCTCCCAGTCTGAGGACAAATCCAACACTTGGAGAAAGGCAGAGCTGAGATAACCACAAAGAAATTGAGCCAGAGCCCTGGTCATACTACACTCAGAACCCATCTGACCTCTGGACTCCTGTTATGGGGAATAAAAAAAAAGTTCTCATTGCTTAAGCCAGGCTGAGTCCCAGTTTCTGTTACTGCAGGCAAACTGATGCAAATGTATTTTTAGTGGATTGTTGATTTGTGTGTTCATATATTTAGTCAACAAGTATTTAAGCGATTACTGGCCAGACAACATACCAGGGCACTGGAGAGGCAGGATCAGGTGAGGAAGGGACTGTCACATGGACTTGATTCTCTAGTTGGATTCTCTAGTGGTAAACGACAAAACAAAACAAAAATCATCAATGACAGGGACTACGGAAACTGGGGTGATATACACGGGAACGAGAGGGCACCGTGGCAGGGGCATCCTTGGCGTCAGAGGAAATCATCAGACCGGGGTCTCGGAGGAGGCAGCGTTGGAAGGGAGGCTTGAATGGGAAGGAACTGGAAGGATATGGATCATGGAGAGCCTTGTAGCTCACTGTGGGGTGGTGGTTGGATTTTATTCTGGGGACATGGGAGGCTACTGCAAAGTTTTTTGTTATTATTATTATTTTATTTTATTTTTTCGAGATAGGATCTTGCTCTGTCACCCAGGCTGGAGTGCAGTGGTGTGATCTTGGCTCACTGAAACCTCCACCTCCCAGGTTAAGCGATTCTCTTGCCTCAGCCTCCTGAGTAGTTGAGATTACAGACATGCACCATTGCACCTGGCTAATTTTTGTATTTTTAGTAAAGACGGGGTTTCACCGTATTGGTTAGGCTCATCTCAAACTCCTGGGCTCAAGGGATCTGCACACCTCAGCCTCCCAAAGTGCTGTGCTGGGATTCCAAGTACGAGCCCACGGCGCCTGGCCTGTTGCAGTTTTAAACAGAGGAATGGCGTGCTCTGATTTGCATTTGTATGCAATCACCATGGCTGCTGTGTGTACAATGGACTTCACCTGTGAGGAATAGCAAAGGCAGAAATGTTAGGGAACCTGGAGCCTAGGAGAGCCAGAGTGACACCTTTTTAAAATCAACTCCATCTTAAAACTAGCGAGGCACATTCTTGACCAGTCACAACTCAGTCATAAAATGTTTATAGTTGAGGAAACAGCCTAAAGATACCTATAAAGACACACTCCCTCAACGGCAGAAAGTCCACACATCGTAACAGCCATAACAACATATTCCTTCAAGATAATTGTAGTTATGCTTTGATGTACTCACACAGTGTAATGTCAAGGATAGTTTTCTTTAAATCAATAGATAATACATTTTGTCATGCTGTCTACTTACCAGCACGTAGGCACAGCTTAGCATAGTCTTTACATAGACAAGACTCCTATATAAGAAAAGCTTACACCAAAGACATTGTGTTCCTCTGCTGGCTTTTGGAGGATGCTCTACTCTATAACAAAGAAGCTTTCAATAAACTATCTCTTCTCACTGCACTCTGCCACCCACCTAGAATTTTTTTTCTTCACGAGGTCCAAGAACCCTCTCTTGGAATCTGGATCAAGACCCCCTTTTCCGATAACAGAGAGACCAGTGAGGAGGCTGTTGCAGTGACAGAGGCTGCTGGATTATAACTCTCATAGTAGCAGCAGAGAAGGCAATAGGTGGACACACAATTAGAGTATATTTGGAGGCACAAGTGCCAGGTGTCCTGATATATCACATGTAGGATGTGAGGAAAGGGATGAATCAAGCTCCTTGGGGTTTTGGCTTGAGCAGCTGGGTGATGACGTTGCCCTGTATGGAAGTGGGTAACCAGCAGTAGGAGATGGTCTGTTGCAAAGACATGAAGAGGGTACATTTGAGTGACAAGCAGAAATGATTAACCGCTGCTTGTTTTCAATCTGTCGGAGATTTCTGCCTGTACCTGTTCAAGGCTTTTAAAGCTCAGTGTAACTTTTTGAGACAGGGTCTTGCTCTGTTCCCCAGGGTGGAACGCAATGGTGTGATCATGGCTCACTGCAACCTTGACCTCCTGGGCTCAAGAGATCCTCCCACCTCAGCCCCCGGAGTAGCTGGGACTTCAGGCATGCACCACTACACCCGGCTAATTTTTTAATTTTTATTTTTAGTGGAGGTGAAGTCTTGCCAGGTTCCCCAGACTGGTCTTGAGCTCCTCCTGGCCTCAGGTGATCTTCCTGCCTCAGCCTCCCAAAGTGCTGGGATTAAGCACTGGATTCAGGCATGCACGACCACACCCGGCCTAAACTCTACCTTTGAGGCAGGCTCTGCAGTGGCCAGACTGATTTCTTGTACTTCTTTGCTGTGGAATGGGAGGGAAAAGTTTCAGCCATTTAGGAGAAGGGGCATTAGGAGGCATGGGGAGAAGAGAGATCTCAGAAGTCTTCAGGAGGTGATGATGGTAAAGAAAAAGAAATTGCTGTTGTGATCTAGGAATCCTGTTGATGGAAATACACATGGGAACTTGAGTTATGTTGAAATTCCTTTTTGATTGCTGGGCTGTGTTCCTTAGCCATAATGTTGCCTTGAGAATGGAACATGGTGGCTGCCATTGTACTAGGGTTACACACATAAGCCAGCAACAAAGGGTAACTATTATTATTAGGAACTCTTCCCAACAATGAAGTGGGAAAAAGCATGGAGCAAATGCCCTTGGGATTCGCACTTCCATTCTTAGTGGTAGGTAGGGTTCTGGGCTGAAGGCTTGGAGGGAGGGTCCCTCTTTTGTTGTAGCTCCCTGACCCCCAACTGCTCCCTGGGCCCTGGAAATATTAGACTGCCTCCCTGCAACACACACACACACACACACACACACACACACACACACAGACGCACACACACACACCAAGCCAACCTTAGCTTTCTTTGTTTAGTAGAAGATTGTTCTCAGGAGGCCCTCTCTTCCTGTGCAGGTTAGTTAAATGAGGTCCCCAGACTTATACTGGGGGTAGGATTGGGAGAGAAAGGTAGCCTTGGCCTGAGTGTTTGGTGGTCAGGACAGGGGTTAGGGTGAGGCAGACAAGGCACCTAGGGTCTAAAATTTAAGCACACACACATCTGCTCCCAAGTGCTCAAACCTGCGAATGAGTGACTTCTGACACTTTGCATGCCCAGTATTCTGCTTGCTGTATCCTAGTACCAACCCTGCTAACAGGAGAAGAGAGATGCAATAAAATAGGATTACACTATGGCTCCATTTGTTTCTTTCTGCCAGACCTGGGAGAAAACATACATCTCTCAGAACTTTGGTCCTTTTGCCTGCAAAATGAGGGTGCTGATGCTTGCCTCACAGGGTGCTGGTCATAGGTACTAACCAATGTTGGTTCCTTCTTCCCTTCTCAGGGGTCCCAGGCAGCAATGGAGGTTGGAATTATTTTCCTATTTTACACATAGGGAAACTGAGGTACAGAGCGGTTAAACAACTGGCCCAGGGGAGCGCAGCCTGGAAATGGCATAGTGGGGCCTTGAACCCACACTCTCAGCAACCGTGGTGCAAAATCTCTCACTGAAGCAAATATAAGAAGAGCAGAGTCTGAGGGGCTGTGCTAGGTAGAAGGGGACTTTGCAGGCCATAGAGGGGACTTCTAGATAGAGATTCATGATGTCATAGGTGTCCCCCTGACTAGGCCACCCTTCCCCAAGGCAGGCTGGGATGTGTCTCACTATCACTCAGATATGATGAAGCCAACAGACCAGGAGATGCCTGCCATTGAGAAGACAGTTTGTTACTCACAAGTCCCAGGAGAAGGGGGCATGCCACACTGTGCAGGGCCACACAGGGAGGCACAGGGTCAGCCAGGAGGCAGAAAGGATGAGGGAAAAGTAAGGGTGAAAGCCTTTATTGTGGTTTCCCCAGGAAGGAATGGGCAAGGCAGAGTAAACAGGCTAAGCTGGTTTAGGACTGGCTAATTTGAATAATTGCAGCAGGCTCTGAGGTGTATGAACTGCCCTTAGTTGCCTGTTACCTGGGGTGATTAGGGCAGGGGTGACCAATGTGGGCTCTATAAAGGAGATAGTTGGGCTCAATACATTTATGTTTACTGACTAACAGCTATTGAGTATTTACTTATGTGTCAATTACACGCATTTTTTTTAAAGCCATCATTTACTGAGTACTATGTAGAAGGCAGTGTTCTATCCATGGAGGTACCATTACTATCTCTGTTTAAGAGGTGGACTTGTTGCTTTGCATATGAAAGGTACACTCATCTCTAGGAATTAGCTGGCCCTGGGAAGGGTGGTCTTTCCCCAGCTGGGCAAGACTCTTAAGATGTCAAACCATCAAGAATACAGAAGATAAGAACATACGGTAGTTAATACACATTTCTGCGCTGGAAAGTGCTTACTTGTCTAGAGCGTTTGAGGAGGAAAGATGAAAACATTTGTGCTCTGGGAACACCTGTTAAATAAGCCGCCCTGCAGCTTCACAAGCATTAATTAGATTGAGTGCTACCAGGAGGTGGGGTAAGGGGAGCAATCAGCCTTGTAGAGAAAACTGGGGAAACAGAGGCACAAAGAGGCCCTGAGCCTGGTGTTTCTGATCCGTTGCAGCTTTGCTGACAGTGAGACCCTGGTTGCCAGTTTTACGGTTCCTGAGCCTCAGATTCAGTACAGCCTAGAGGGCGTGATTCTGTAGTCTGGAGTCAGATAACATGGGTTTGGTTTTTACGTCTGCCTCTTATTAGTTTGATAACCTTGAGCAAGTTAATAAACCTCTCTGTGCCTCAGTTTCCTCATCTATAAAATGGGGATGATAGTATGGATCTCACAGGTAGTTGCAATAATCGCCTAAGTTAATTCATCTAAGGCACTTTATGGGTATGTAGGATATAAAGCCCATCACAGACACAGGCATGCTGGTGGTTTTCATTATTAGCTGTGCCAATGGCAGTGAACTGAATAGATATCCACAGTTGTACCACTCGACAAGGGTTCTGGTTAGCATTAGGTTTGGTAATGCATGCTGCAGAGCCTGCAGCCAGGTATAGAATGGGCACGCAATGCCTGTTAGAGTGCCTGTCATGCTTACACTCTACCGTTATTGTTGCTGTTGCCATTATGACAAGAGGTCCTGTCCCTTCCTCAGTTGTCCATAATGCTGGTGATTATGGGGTGCTGGCCGCTTCCCTCTAAAAAACGAGATGGAAGTAGAGCATTAGGTGGATGCTGTATTTCCACCACAGATGATGGTGGAAAGGCCCTTGCCTTTCCCATGGCAGGAATAACAGCAGCAGCAGTGCCCACCACCCCTGACCCTGCTGCCCCACCCCCTACCCCACCCCAAGGAGGGAGAGAGAAAGGCAGGCAAGAGTTGGGAAGAGTGGGGACAAGAAAGCTTGCCTAGGGCCAGACCTGCATGCACGCCCCTCAGGCTGCGAGACCCTGGCCTCTGCACCTCACCTTTCTCTTCTCTGTTTCCTTTCCTTCTCTTTTCCTTTTAATTTTCTGTCCTTTAATTTGTTTTCAGTTTATTTGTTTGCAAAGTTTATATATTTTCAATTTAAAAAAAATCAAAAGATGCAGAAAAGCATGAGAAAGAGAAACTATTCCCTGGAGTCCCATCACCCAGAAACAAGTAACCACCATTCCAGACCTTCACACACACATACAAACACACCTTTGCGCATGGACGCACACACACACACTTTTACACACATTGCATCAAATTGAACTCTGCTTGGCCATTTGCTTCTTTTATTCATTGACAGTAGCAGAGAACCTTGGGTATCACTGAATGTAGACACGTGTCACTTTTTGACCACTGTACAGGACTTTTTGGCTGTACCCTCATGTAGTTCATTCAGCATGGGTGGGTGGACAGGGGGCTGTTCCCATTTTTTTTTTTTTTTTTTTTTTTTTTGCTACTATAAATCATACTCTTCAGTATTTCACACCTACTGCTTTGCTTACTGGTTTGGGATTGATCCTTAGGAGCAGAAGTCTTAGGTCAATTTGGCACATTCATTCATTCATTCATTCATTCAACAAGATGTATTGAATAGTTTACATGCCAAGCATGATCCTAGGCACAAGGGTCACAGCCGTGAGGAAAGCAGTTCCAAGTGCCGGGAGGTAACAGACAATAAACAATGCAAACTGTATATAACAGAATTTTGATATAAATGGGCAAATTTGTTCTCTAGAAATATGGTGCCAATTTACATGTCTACCAACAGCGAAAGAGGATGCCACTCCCCTTTGAGCTCTTTCCAGAGCTGTACAATGTTAATTTTCCCATCAATCTGGTGGCTAAAAGGTAAGATATTATTGCTGACTTTGTTTACTGACTAACAGCTAATGGAAGATTTACTGATGTGTCAATTACATGCAATTTTTAAAGTCATCCTTTATTGAGTTTTATATAGAAAGCAGTGCTCTATCCATGGAGGTACTATTATTATCTCTGTTTAATAGGTGGGGAAACTGGGGTACAAAGGGTTAAACACATGGATCAAGATTGCTCAGCCAAATGGTGCTGTGAACAGGGATTTGAGCCCAGGGTTCTCTGTCTCGAAGTTTAAAGACTAAACCACTTCGACTGGGCACAATGGCTCACGTCTGTAATTCCAACACTTTGGAAGGCTAAGGCAGGCAGATCACAAAGTCAGGAGTTCGAGACCGCCTGGCCCATATGGTGAAACCCCGTCTCTACTAAAAATACAAAAATTAGCTGGGCATGGTGGCAGGCATCTGTAGTCCCAGCTACTTGGGAGGCTGAGGCAGGAGAATCACTTGAACCCAGGAGGCAGAGGTTGCAGTGAGCCGAGATCGTACCACTGCACTCCAGTCTGGGTGACAGAGTGAGACTCCATCTCAAAAAAAAAAAAAAAAGAAAAGACTAAACCACTTCATAAAGCACCTTTCGCCACCCTGCACTGACTACACAGGATTTATGCCATTTCATATGTTGATTGGGCATTTCTAGTCCTTCTTTGGCCAATTGCCTACGCATGCCCCTTATTTTCCTATTAACACAGAATCTCCCAGGGAACTCCGTGCTCTCCTCAGTAAATGGGGATCAGAATGTCCACCTCATTGGGGAATGGTGGGGATTTCAGGGAGATGATGGGGAAAACACCCTGCCCTGTGCCTGGCATATAGAAGCCTCAACAAATGTTCTTTAAAAAAACAGTAAGGGAGTCCAGGCATGATGGTTCATGCCTGTAATCCCAGCACTATGAGAGGCTGAGGTGGGGGGCTCACTTGAGTTTGGGAGTTCGGGACCACCCTGGGCAACTAGCAAGATCTCATCTCTACTAAAAATAATAATAATAAAAAGCATTAGCTGGTCATGGTGATGCATACCTGTAGTCCCAGCTACTCAGACAGCTGAGGCAGGAGAATTGCTTGAGTCCAGGAGATGGAAGCTGCATGAGTCATGATTGTGCCACTGTACTCTAGTCTGGGCAACATAGTGAGACCCTGTCTCAAA
The DNA here is from genome assembly GCF_007565055.1 of Rhinopithecus roxellana. Lineage (NCBI taxonomy): Eukaryota > Metazoa > Chordata > Mammalia > Primates > Cercopithecidae > Rhinopithecus > Rhinopithecus roxellana. Next base: position 7,488,423 of record NC_044560.1, on the reverse strand, counting down.
AAAAAAAAAAAAAAAAAAGAACAGTGCACCAAACAGACCTGTAAACAACAGTCTTTGCCAACAGAAGGGATTATCATTAAGCAAGTGGAGAGAAAGGATTGGGAGTTTTTCCTGGGGGTGTGTGGTGAACTCAGTGAGCTGTAACTGGATTAGATAGTTGTGGAGGAGGGGACTCAGGAGGGCTGGAACTGGGGTGGCCAGCCTGAGGTGTGCGTCAAGCTCCCAAAGAGCAAAGGCAGCTGAAGTGGACTCTGGGGAAAGGTCCCAATGTCCAGGACCCAGGAATCAGGGTGGCATCAAGGCTGAGGCACTTCTGCATCCACAAATGCAGAAGACATGGAAATGGAGATTCCGCTGCTCTAGGGGTGGGAACCACAACCTCTCTATGGTAGGCTTGGGATGGGACCAGAGCTGACTGCAGTCACAGCTTCGTCATGGCAGGCTGTCCTAGTCACCAGGAAGACAACAATAAACTGACAAGCAGGGTGCTCACCTTCCAGTGGCCTGAAGCAAGACTCAGAGGAGGGGAGACACCAGAGGCTGGGAGACCTGCCAGAGAAGGTGAGGGCCCAGATAATTGGACAGCAAAGATGGAGAGAAGAGGTTGGAAGGAGAGGATTTTAAGGGTGTAGAATCAACCAGAATTGTGATGAAGAAGGAGAGAAAGAGGACACTTGAGTTCCTGGCTTGGGCACCTGTGGAAAGGGAGAGCGGATGCTGGGGACAGAGGAGACAGAGCATTGGGGAAGAATCCAAGAGATGTGTGGGTGGAGAACCCACAGGACCTTGGCTTAGGAAGAGGCCCCTGGCATGACTCTGGGATGCTGCTGTTATTGACTGGGTGGAGGGGTGCTGTTATCCCTGAGATGGGACATGGGAGAGGTTGGTCAGATACGAGGTGGGAGGAGTTCCAATTTTGGACATTTGAACATTCATGCCTCTGGGAACATCTAGGTAAAGATGTCATCTTTCGAAAGCCACTGCCTTCCTGGAATACTGGGGCTTCTTTAACCCAAAACAGGGAGCTTCTGGGGAACTCTTAATTTTCTTTTTCTTTTTTTTTTTTTGAGATGGGGTCTCACTCTGTCTCCCAGGCTGGAGTGCAGTGGCACCAGCTCGGCTCACTGTGGCCTCCACCTCCTGGGTTCAAGCAATTCCCCCACCTCAGCCTCCTGAGTAGCTGGGATTACAGGGGTGTACCACCACACCTGGCTAATTTTTGCATTTTTAGTAGAGACAGGGTTTCATCATATCAGCCAGGCTGGTCTCGAACTCCTGACCTCAGGTGATCCAGCCTGCCTCGGCCTCCCAAAGTGTTGGGATTACAGGCATGAGCCACCATGTCCGGCCGAACTCCTGATATTAATCAGAGCTTCTGAAATTACCAGAAAGGGCAGGGAGCTTCCAGGAATGGGGGAGGGGGACAAAAATGGCCCTAGTGAGAAGTGGGAGCATTGCCAGACTGTCTACACTTCCCCTGTTTGTAGTAGAGAACTCCAGAACTGTCAGGCAATGTGTCCTGGACCCCTTTTTTTAAGGCAGAAGAATCCTTTCTACCTGGTAAATAAGGTGTTGAGGGCTGGGTGGAGGAGAAGCTGAGACTGGCACAGCCTGCGGAGGAGGAGGGTTTGCAGGGAGTAAATCTGAAAAGCGTGCTGAGAGAGTGGGTTATGAGGGAGGTGGATGGGAGAGGGAAAGGGATGCTAATAAGGTTGGGGACTACATTTTTGAGTCACCTTGAGAGACTTTGGTAAAGAATGTAATTACTGGCCGGGCGCGGTGGCTCAAGCCTGTAATCCCAGCACTTTGGGAGGCCGAGACGGGCGGATCACGAGGTCAGGAGATCGAGACCATCCTGGCTAACACAGTGAAACCCCGTCTCTACTAAAAAATACAAAAAACTAGCCGGGCGAGGTGGCGGGCACCTGTAGTCCCAGCTACTCCGGAGGCTGAGGCAGGAGAATGGCGTAAACCCGGGAGGCGGAGCTTGCAGTGAGCTGAGATCCGGCCACTGCACTCCAGCCTGGGCAACAGAGCGAGACTCCGTCTCAAAAAAAAAAAAAAAAAAAAAAGAATGTAATTACTTTTAATTATCTCTGGCTGCCGAAGAGGGTTTTTGGAGTCAACATAGGTTCTGCGATTAGGCCACAAAAGTGTTATGAATAATGACAGGGCTGTAGTAATTATAACCACTATCATATATTGAGGGCTTTTAAGCCCATGGATTCTGGGACCAGACCTGGGTTTGATGTCATCTTTATCACTTGTGGTGCAGCAGCTTCCTCAACCAGGAAATGGAGATGACAATAATACTATTTTGATTATCTACTGCTGTGTAGAAAACCACCCCAAAACTTTGTGGTATAGAACAGCCCCCATTTTATCATGCTAATGATTCTTCAGGATGGGAATTTGGATAGGGCATGGTGGGGATGGCTTGTCTTTGCTCTGTGTAGTCTGCAGTTTCACCTGGGGGACCATGGACAGAAGCACCTTCACATAGGGCCTCCCCATGTAGCTTGAGCTTCCTCACAGCATGGTGGCCGTACGTCTCATGTGGAAACTCAGGGCCCCAAAAGCCAGTGCTCCCATAAACAAGGCAGAAACTGCTTTGCCTTTGCTTGTCCAGCTTTGAAAGTCACATGACATCACTTTCCACTGTATTCGACTAGTTATAGGCCTGCCCAGACTCAAGGGAAAATTATAGAGACCATATCTCCCAGTGGACTGAAGGACAAAGGACTTGTAGTCATGTTTTATTTATTTATTTAGAGACAGCTTCTTGCTCTATTGCCCAGGCTGGAGTGCAATAGGGCAATCATGACTCACTGCAGCCTCAATCTTCTCCTGGGCTCAAGTGATCCCCCTGCCTCAGCCTCCCAAAGTACTAGGACTGCAGGTTTGAGCCACTGTGCCTGGACTGCAGTCATGGTTTATAACAGCTGCAGGTACTCACCTGTAGAGCTGTTGTGAAGGTTAAATTAGTTAATGTATGGAAAGCACTGAGAGCAGCACCTGACATCTAATAATTGCTCACTAAAAGCCAGTCATTATTACTATTTCATCGCTGTTGTTATTGTTAGCTAATCTTATTCTACATGGAGGATATCAGTTTGAGGTCAAGTGGCAGGCTGGGAATCTGAGCGTGTGGTTCTCTGCTGTCCTGCTTCCCTTAGCATAAACGTCTCAGTGCCCAGTGATTCCTTTTCAGATCTCTCCCCAGTTTGTAGCAAACCTCCACCCTTGGAGTGTCTTTTCTCCCTCCCTCCTTTTGCCTCCTCTCCCCAGCCCTGAGGCAAAGATGCTCAGGATACCATCTCTGGCTAATGCACTCAGTTCCAGGAGCACCCTTGGATCTGTAATATTGTCACTGCTAATTCACTGAAACTCAGCCATTATTAAGAACTCCTCAAGCAGGTGGATGGCGCTGCTCCAATTCCAGCAAATGAAACTTCCTCCTCGCTGGCTGCTCTGGGAGGTGGATCTCAGTCGTTCTCCTCCAGCCTTCTTTGCCTCTGGGAGGATGAAGCGGATGGAGCACTCAGATCTGGGTCTGAGCCTGCTGTTAAGGTCTGGGCAGCATTGATTTCCACCTTGACCCTCCCAGCCTGAGCATCAGAGTTCCTGACCAGCCAAAATTGGGTACCACATATGTGCTTGTTACTCAGTTGCATGGGAGACGAGGTGGCCGTCAGGTGATGGTGGCCTGCACTTTGGTCTCTGAGTCTCAGCTCTGCAGCTTATAAGCTGGGTGACCCCGAGTAGGTTCTTTTTTTATTTTTTTATTTTATTTTTTTGACAGAGTTTCACTCTGTTGCCCAGGCTAGAGTGCAGTGGTGATCAATCTCAGCTCACTGCAACTTCTGCTTCCTGGATTCAAGCAGTTCTCTCATGCCTTAGCCTCCTGAGTAGCTGGGATTACAGGTGTCCACCACCACACCTGGCTAATTTTTGTATTTTTAGTAGAGATGAGGTTTCATCATGTGGCCAGGTTGGTCTCGAACTCCTGACCTCAAGTGATATGCCCATCTCAGCTTTCCACAGTGCGGGGATTACAGTCATGAGCCACTGCACCTGTATTCTTAACCCCCCTTATTAGTCCTTTTTCACTCTGCTGATAAAGACATGCCGGAGACTGGGAAGAAAAAAGTTTAATTGGACTTATAGTTCCATATGGCGGGGAAGGCCTCGGAATCATGGCGGGAGGCGAAAGGCACTTCTTACAGGGCAGTAACAAGAGAAAATGAGGAAGAAGCAAAAATGGAAACCCCCGATAAAACCATCAGATCTTGTAAGACTTAATCACTACCATGAGAACAGCATGGGGGAAACCGCCACTACGATTCAATTATCTCCCACTGGGCCCCTCCCACAACACGTGGGAATTATGGGAGTACAATTCAAGATGAGATTTGGGTGGGGATACAGAGCCAAACCATATCACCCGCTCCCCAAGACTCAGTTTCCCCAGGGGGCGAACAATGACTGGCCGGGGGACTTGCTAAAAATGCAGATTCCTGGTTCCCACCTTGTATAATCTGGATGGAAAAGAATTGGCCTTCTCTTGTCCTGAGGATGGGTCCCAAGAGGATTCAGAAGCTGTCAGTGAGGGAGGGAGGCAAATTCTCAGCACCCTAAGCCTCGGGCCTCATCTGTGTGCCTGGGGTGTCTGTGTAACAATACATGTGAAGGGGTTGTCGTGGAACTCCTAAGAAAAACATCCAGAAATTCATAGCCCAGTGCCTGGCACAGAGTTACCCGTGAGCTGCTCTACACATATTGGCCACATCCATTGTTCTCATATGCGGTACCCTGGGTGCTATAACCAGAGGCGAGTTCAAGGAAGGAAAGGAACTTTCTGGTGGGTGAGAGCACAGAGGGAGGAGGAGTAGGAATCTAGAATCTCACTCCCAGAATGATGAGTCTGGGGAAGGGCCGGAAACCCAGAGGGCAGGAGCCCATGGGAATACGGCACATCTTTTATGAATCTCGGTTCAGTTAATTTGAGAACTTGAATATTCGTAGTTGGTTGGCTTTCAAAGTAGGTTCCCTGCTCCCATTTGTGCAGTGCCATGGCTGACCTCAGTGTGTGTTTGATCCTCTTATATCTCAGGTTGGACGAATTCCTCTACAGAATCCCCAGGCCTCCAGGCTGACCCCAAGGCCTGGCCAAGGCTTGTGCTGCCTTCCCCCACTTCAGTGGGGAGGAGTGGTGAAAAGCATGCTGTTGATGGCCTCACTGTGAACCACATCTGTACCACTTCTTAAGCCGTGTGACTCTGGACAAGTTACCACACTTCTCTGAGTTTCCTGGTGATAAAATGAAGATAATCATTCCTAGCCTGCCCAGCTCCTCAGGCTGCTCTGAGCTCCCATCAAACAATGAATGCAAACTTGTTTAGCAAACTGTCCAGACCCTTAGAATGAGGTGGTAAGTGGCAGGGACTCACTGAGCAGATCATCAAGGTGAGAAGGCTTGTAGCTGTGGCGACTCAGAAAGCTGAGAGTGAGCAGAGCGGCCGCTGCCTCTTCTTCCTGCAGTTTCTTTTCCTGCGGGCTTTGTCCTGATAAGCACCAGCCCCACAGAAGCCCTGATAATGGGGTTGGGTCACCCTAACAGCAGAGCACTTTGGTTAAAAGCAAGGATCTAGAGCCAGACTCCCTGGGTTTGAGGCCTAGCTCTGCTACTTGCTAACTGTGTGACTTGGGGCAAGTTACTGACTTTTTCTGTGTGTCAGTATTTTTATCTGTAAAAAGAAGGGGTCATACATCTCATCTCATGGGGTTCCTGAATGTTTGGCTAGGTCGTGCGTGTAGAGCACTTTGTACAGGCTCTGGGATCTAGCAGCTGCTATGAAATGCCAGCTTTTATTATTTCTCAAGTCCTCTTTCCCACAAGGGAGATAATGCATGTGTGGGTGAACTCACCTTGCTCAGCACCCGGTGGATGCAGGCCCTGCTAGTGGGGGACCCAGAGGTGAGAATACCCTGGTCCCATGCTCAAGAGGAAGCTGAGAGAGGCCATAGCTAGAAACCAATATATGTCCAAGTTGAAGTAGAAAAACAAAGCCTTGGCTGGATGCAGTGGCTCCCCCCTGTCATCTCAGTACTTTGGGAGGCTGAGGCGGATGAATGATTTGAGCCCAGGAGTTGGAGACCAGCCTGGGCAACATCGCGAGACACCATCTCTCAAACAGCAACAAAAAATAATAATACAAAAACTAGTCAGGTGTGGTGGTGTGTGCTTGTAATCTCAGCTACTCAGGAGGCTGAGGTGGGAGGATCACTTGGGCCTGGGGAGAGGATGTTGCAGTGAGCCATGGTCACACCACTGCATTCCAGCCTGGGTGACAGAGCAAGACTCTATCTCAAAAAACAAAACAAGACAAAACAGGCTGGGTGCAGTTGCTCACACCTGTAATTCCAGCACTTTGGGAGTCTGAGGTGGGTGAATCATGAGGTCAGGAGTTTGAGACCAGCCTGACCAACATGGTGAAGCCCTGTCTCTCCTAAAAATACAAAAAGTAGCCGGGCAGGCACCTGTAATCCTGTAATCCCAGCTACTCGGGAGGCTGAGGCATGAAAATCGCCTGAACCTGGGAGGCGGAGGTTGCAGTGAGCTGAGATCGCACCACTGCACTCCAGCCTGGGCGAAAGAGCGAGACTCCATCTCAAAACAAACAAACAAAAAAACAAAGTCTAGATCACTGAATTGTATACTTAGAACAGATGAATTTTTATGATATGTAGATTATAGCTCAACAGATCTCTTAAAGTAAAGTCAAACCCCAGAAACAAAGACTCTGGTGGCCTTTCAGCGTAGTGAGCACTTGTTATGGCCAAGGAAGTGGTTGATCACAGCAGGCTCTTGGGAAGAGGCGGTGTAGGGGTGAAAGAAAAACTTTCCCTTCATCCTCTGAAAGTTCACTGAAAATTAACTGACAACAGACAAATTTGTACAAGTGGCACACACAGTTATTAATGTGCACAGAGGAGAATCACAGGGTGATCCCCACCACTCAGTGTGGTACAAAGGGTTACATACTCTTCCTCTTAAGGGAAAGGAAGATGGAAACGTGTGGGTGATTTTAGGGAGGCAGTAAATGATTTTTTGGGGAATTCAATGGCTTGAAGAACATATGATGGCCTGGGACAAAGTCTGTTGGGCCCACAGAACAGACAATGGTTTGCGACAAACGTCTGTCCAGTGGTGTTCACAGGCTTCAGTCTTTCTTTCTGTGATATGAGTTCAGTTCGTGAAACTCAGTGACGGTACCAGAGGTAGTTGTTTTCTCCTTTGGTGGGTCAAACTTTAGGCAGAAAAGGGAACTTCAGAGAAAAAAATTATCCTGTGCTTTGAATGAGACAGAAAATCAAGAGACAGGAAAGAAGGAAACGTCAGAGAGACCTCGAGGCTGCTTCTCCAGTTCAGCACATCAACGTGCCATATTTTGGGGTTTTGGTTTCTAAGCCCCAACATTCCCCCGTCTGAAACTTCCCTAGAAGTTTTACACACTAAAAGCTGAGTCTGTGGCTGTGGAGAGAAAAATCATGTTAAGAGCTGAGTATGCAAAGGCTCCCATTTCTGGGAACTGGCCAGTCCTGTTTCGTTTCAGGAGCTGGTGCTGCAGACAGAATCTCAGAAAGAAAACAGAGGTTAATGTTTGGAACAACCTAAAAGCCAGTTTCCTTAGAGCCTGAAGGGCAGTCAGTTGAGGTTTCTTGAAGTTAGATTAGGATCATCTTCAGTTAAAGTGGAAGTAAGCAGTGGCAATCTGATATGTTTTTCTTATCTGTAGTTTGTATGTCACAAGTTGTTTATATATGAGCTTCAGCTTGCAGGGCCTCAGGAAGAAAGGTAATAGCAATTTCATTGAGTCCAAGTCACAGAATGGAAGACAAATTTGGAAACATCAGTTTGGAGACTTGTAGACAGGAAAAAATTCAGGATTCAGTCCAAATTGTAGGCAAATAATACAAACTCAAAAAAAAAAAAAATAGTCAGGGTTGGAATCTAATAACAGGTGTACTGTAGTTTTCTTCTGAAACGTAATTTTTCTCTCTTCAGTTTCTATTTCTACCAAATATAAATTATAGAAGGACCAATTTGTTTGCACAATAAGTTTTAGTCTTGTTATGTTTGGACTGATTATTTCCATAAAGTGTGTTAAGAATAGTGGTTGGCCATATAGAACCTTAAACAGGCTCTGTTTAAGTTGGGTTTGCTGGAACTTTTTCATAATGAATCTCAGATTAGACTTTTAGAAGTCTCTTGAGAGAAAGCCAAGCCAAAAATTTGCCACCAGACTGTGCCTGTAATACCTGTATGAATTGAGCAAATTCCTCTCTTCTTGAGTTCCTCAAATATCTTGAGGTTCATGGGTCCGTCAAAAAGTGACATTTTATATTTATCACAAGGACAGGCATCCTGTAAGGGAACTGTGTAGACAAGATACAAGCTGATATTTTTCCAAGCCTACTGGCTTTACAAAGTCAACCTCAATCCCTCTAAGCGGTCTGATCATATTTGAAAATAAGACATTCAGTCAAAACTTTAGTAATTAACCAGTGTTTCCAACATGTCCTGTTACATAAGACAGTAGATTCTTATTGAATTTATGTAGATAACTATATTGCCATAAAATAAGGATATTTATAATTCCTGAATTCTGGAGAAATCAGGGAGAGAGGAAGGTAAATGTTTCAATTTTGCTCACAAAATTATATTTTATGCAATTGCTATATGCTATAAATAGCTCAAAAGAAAAAAAAGAATTTATTGACTCTAGGAAACAAAACACAAAAGATCAGCAATATTTCAAACCAAAGCCATAAGAATGATTTTAATTCTTTATCAGTTCAGTCCAATGTAATTAATTCTAGTACTGCTTGATCTTGAATTAGGAATCTTCATGAACTCATCAGGTTTTGTTTTTCTTTTTACTACAGTTCTGGAAGTTTTTATCTAGTCCAATAGTACAATCTCCAAAGTTATTGGAAACCTGTATTCAAGAGTACTTGTCAGAGTCCTTTCCATGAATTTCCTTGAAGACACAACACTTTAGGATCTGCCCAGCGCTTTTAGAAAATAAAGCATCAAAATAAAGAAATTTACTGCATATACTAAGACATATCACAAATGTCATGCAATTTTAGAACACATATTAAACCCATTTATGCCTAGTGTTCCATTATTGGAACACTAAGCACGTGGGTTATTTATATCATACTGCTCAAGGTCATCACCAAGGTCTGATTGCAAAAATTCAACAAATTGCAACTCAGGCATAAATGGGTTAATAACATATCCATGAAAGTAGAACTCAAAAAAGTTAAACACCATTTCTTATTTGACAGTGCTTCTGGTGTGATTTTAACATACCAAATAAGCCTAGTATTCTTCTTTTGGACTTCCAGCGACCCTATATAGAATACCCAAATTAGTTTGGGGTCAAAAAGTCTAAATTTTAGGATTTAAGATTTGATTTGGGGAAGCATGTTAAATATCAAGGGTTTAACACACTTGAATATCAAAATAAGAAAAGTTTAAAACCACTTGATCAAAATAGGATCATAGGTCACTGTAAAGAAAAAAGTCATTTATTTAGCCAAGTGATAATTTGAATATTTCAAAAAGCAAAAAATGTTGCTCTTTGATAGAGAGGAGACTCAGTTTTCCAAACAATCAAAACACCTAATAAAGACATTAAGACACCAACAGAATCTGTCTCTCCCTCTCTCCCCCTCTGTATTTTTTTGCAGTTTATTCAAAAGGTGAACAAAAATCTTTTACCTCTTAGTAATACTACATGAAAATCTTGTTCAAAAGAGAAATCAGGCTGGGTACAGTGGCTCATACCTGTAATCCCAACACTTTGGGAGGCTAAGGCAGGAGGGTTCCTTGGTTCCTTGGTTATGACTTGACCAAGGATGCACTAGGCATCTACAAAGAGGTACAAATCAGTCTTCATAAGATCCAGAACCACCCCCAAAGATAGCTCAAAGAAAGGCAAGTTTCACTAGACACAAACGGGCTCCAATCCATGTTTCTGTCCTCCATATTCTCTAGGGCCTCTGTTTCTCAGCTGACCATCTACACACAAAGGTCCAAATGGGCCCATATGCCCTACAGATGGGAGACGGGAAATCAAAAGTTGTCCATGGAAGGAAAAAGGATCAATAACAAATGAGTACCCCCAAAAGTCGAAAGTTATATAAGTAATTTCCAATGGTGTACTTATTCCAATAGAGACTCAATTCAATAAACCTCTTCATGGAAAGCCCAGGAAGTAATTTTCCAGGTTTAGAATAAGTTTCTATCATATAAGTAAGTGATGTTCCTGGTGTAAGTCAAAAGGTATCTGAGACAGGTCTCAATCAATTTAGAAATTTATTTTGTCAAGGTTAAGCACATGCCTGTGATGCAGCCTCAGGAGGTCCTGACAACACACGCCCAAGGTGATCAGGCTACATCATGGCTTCATACATTTTAGGTAGACATAAGACATCAATCAATACATGTAAGATTGGTTTGGTCCAGAAATGTGGGATAACTCCAAGCAGGGGGCTTCCGGGCCATAGGTGGAATCAAAGATTTTCTGATTGGCAATGTGTTGAAAGAAAGACCTGGACTCAATAGAAGGAAGTGTTTGGGTTACAATAAGGGGTTGTGGAGACCAAGGTTCTTATTACGCAGATGAAGCCTCCAGGTAGCAGACGTCAGAGAGAATAGTAAATATTTCTTATCAGGCTTAAAGAGTCTATTTTGTCAGTATTGAGGTCTCTGTTTTAACGTGAATGTTGGTCAGCTGTGCCTGACTTCCAAAGTGGGGAATGTATGATGAGACATTTCTGACCACCCATTCCCATCATGGCCTGAACTAGTGTTTCTGGTTTACTTTATTTATTTATTTATTTATTTATTTATTTATTTATTTAGAGATGGGATCTCACTCTGTCACCCAGGCTGGAGTGCAATGGCACGATCTCAGCCCACTGCAACCTCCACCTCCCGGTTCAAGACATTCTCCTGCCTCAGCCTCCCAAGTAACCGGGACTACGGGCATGCACCACAACACTCAGCTAATTTTTGTATTTTTAGTAGAGACAGAGTTTAACCATGTTGGCCAGGCTGGTCTTCAACTCTTGAGCTCAAGTAATCCACCTACTTCGGCCTCCCAAAGTGCTGGGATTACAGGCATGAGCCACTGTGCCTGGCCTCAGGTTTACTTTAGAATGCCCTTGGCCAAGAGGAGGGGTCCATTCAGTTGGTAGGGGAGCTTAGAATCTTATTTTTGGTTTATAGTAGAGACGGCATAGAAGAAGAAGTCCCCACGATCTCCAAAAATTCACTCCAAGGTTAGGCTAAGATAGCAAAAGACTCTTGCCAAAGATGGTTGAGGATAGTGTGTGTGTGTATGGTGTCACCAGAACCCCACAAATAGGTGGGGTCTACCAGTCACAGACCTGTTAATCTATGACACCAAGCAGGCCCTCCTGGGATTGGGCTTCCCCAGGGCTAACCAGACAACAGAAACAAAAGACAACAAAAGCCCTTTATGGATGGGACTTTTTAGTAAGACAAACTCCCCTGAGAGCTTGACACCTTTGGAACAAAAAACGTGCTGCTCAACATCATATGTGTCTCAGGTTCCCAGCCATTTTCAGACTGGCCACCAGATGTGACCCGAAAATCATGCCTGCTGGAGAGCAGAGACCAAGAGAGAGTGCTCCAGCTTGGTCACAAGTCAAGCTCTCAAGGACATCAAACAAGACAAGAGGGACTCTTATCCTGTTTTATTTTGGGAACCCACAGCAAAATTTGTCTTAACTGCTGGTCTGATCAAAACCATGAAACTGGCCAGTCTATATGGCTATTACTGGAAAGGGGTTCGGATCTAGGCTTCAAGAGAGGGTTCAAGAAAGAATTTGGGGCAAGTCCATAGAGTAAAATAAAAGCAAGTTTGCTAAGAAAGTAAAAGAATAAAAGAATGGCTATTCCAAAGGCAGAGCAGCAGTGTGGACTGCTCACTGAGTATGATTTTATGCTACATGAGGGGAGGATTATTCATGAGTTTCCAGGAATGCGGCAGAGATTTCCTGGAACTGAGGGTCCCTCTCCTTTTTTCAGAATGTGTAAGGTAACTTCCTGGCATTGTCATGGCATTTGTAAACTGTCATGGTGCTAGTGGGAGTGTCAGTGCCATGACAGTACATATTAATGTATTATAGTTAACATATCACCCACCAGCGCCATGACAATACATATTAATGTATTATAATTGGAATATCGTGAGCGGTGAGGACAATCAGAGGTCACTTTCATAGCCATCTTGGTTTTAGCGGGCTTCTTTACCGCATCCTGTTTTATCAGTAAAGTCTTTGTGACCTGTATCTTGTGCCGACCTTCTGTCTCATCCTGTGTCTAAGAATGTCTAAGCTTCTGGGAATGCAGCCCAGTAAGTCTCAGACTTATTTTAACCACCCCCTATTCAAGATGGAGTCACTCTGGTTCAAACACCCCTGACTGGGCCAGCTGGAACAACAGGCCTATAGATGTTTTAGGCCTGTGTTCTACCCTATGGTACCCTCTTTATAACAGAACAACACAGAAAGACAGAGACAGAGAAAAAGACTATTTCTGGGAGGAAAGTTCTCAAACAATGTGAATGTTAATATCAAAAAGTACACTGGAGTCACTATACTCAGGACTCGTCACACGAATCCTTTTTTTCCCATTAATCAAGATTTTGGAGAAGAAACAGGAACAAATTGTGATTTTTACCATCTGCTTAAACAGGTTCCACACAGAAAGAGTCTGGAAGCCTGGCTGGTAAGAATTTCTTTCCTTTCTGCTGACTTTTCAGGTCCTGGGTTCCTTCACGGCGGCTCTGAACAGAGAGGCTTTGGTGACCCTGCTCACAGCACCAAAACTGTAGTTTTCCCTCACCCTCTGGAGGTTCACTGAAAATAAACTGGCAAAAGTCAGATACATACAAGGAAAGGCATATGCATTTTTTGGTACACATGGGGAAGAATTGCAGAGTGGTTACCCCACCACGCAATGGGGTACGGAGGGTTATATGCTCTTTTTCTTAGGGGAAAGGGCGACGGGAAATTGTGGATGATTTTTAGGGGGATAGTAAATGATTGTGAAGGAAATCAGTAGGCATGGAGAACATACAATGGCCTGGGACAAAGTCTGTGGGACCCGCAGAGCAGACAATGGTTTGTGACACGTCTCTCTAGGTGGATTGGTAGAATTCAGTCTTCTTCCTCGCAATATGAGTTCTGTTAATGAAAACTCAGGGAAGGGACCAGAGGTTACCGTTTTCTTCTTTGGCAGGTCCAGACTTTCAGCAGAAAAGGGAACTTCAGAGAAAAACTTCCCCCTGTGCTTTGGGAGAGATGGAAGATTGAGAGCCAGGAGGGAACGGTCAGAGAGACCTTGAGGCTTCTTCAGTTCGGTGCATCAAAGTATCATATTTTGGGGTCAGCTGGTCACAGTGGCTTGCACCTATAATCCCAGCACTTTGGGAGGCTGAGTGGCAGGGGGGAGCGGATCACCTGAGGTTGGGGGTTCGAGGCCAGACTGGCCAACATGGTGAAACCCCGTCTCTACTAAAAATACAAAAATTAGCTGTGGTGCATGCCTGTAGTCCCAGTTACTTGGGAGGGAGGCTGAGGCAGGAGAATTGCTTGAACCTAGGCAGCAGAGGTTGCAGTGAGCTGAGATCACACCACTGCACTCCAGCCTAGGCGATAGAGTGAGACTGTGTCTCAAAGAAAAAAAAAATACAAAATTAGCCAGGTGTGGTGGCGCACACCTGTAATTCCTGCTACTCAGGAGGCTGAGGCGTGAGAATCCCTTGAACTCAGGAGGCAGAGCCTGTAGCGAGCAGAGATCATGCCTCTGCACTCCTGCCTGGGCAACAGAGCAAAACTCCCTTTCAAAAAGAAAAAAAAAAAAAAGCATCATATTTTAGGGTATCAGTTTCTGAACCCCAGCAGTGGCATTTGAACTGGACGGAAAAGAATGGTGAGAATTTGGACGCCAGATATTGAAACTGCCTTTGCAAAGTTATGGCAGTGAGAGAAATCGGACATGGCTGACTCCATTGTGCTTCTATCCTCACTGTCTTTGCTCATTACTGGGCACGGGCCAACCTAACTTTGGGATAAATTTAGTTTATAGTTTAAATGATAATAGCCTTTCCCCCAAACTAAACTGTTCTTGTAAGACGAATGAAAGACCACCAAATGAAGAGGATGAGAGAGGTTTGGATTCTAAATAATTACCAGTCATTATTCCGGAGGTCATGAGATTTGCAACTTTCCCAAACAATCTTGCAGATAACATCATTATTGTAGAAGCCTAAAATTGGCCTTTTGAGATGTCTTTCTAGGTTTTTGCATTCCTGACGATGATGGCTCCACCTGGAGCCCCCACCCGGGAACGGACTCAGCAAAAGAGGACAGATTCGATTCTCTGATTTCATCTCCAACCCAATCACTCAGCATGCCCCCTACCCTAGGTCCCTGCTCACCAAACAATCTATGAAAAACTCCTAACTTCTGAGCCTTCAGGGTGACTGAGTTGAGTAATAACTCCATCTCCCGTGTGGCGTGGCCTGCCTTGTGTCAATTACACCCTCTCTTTACTGCAATGCCAGGGTCGTGGTGAATGGACTTTGTTTGAATAGCCGGCAGGAAGAACCTGCTGGGCGGTTACAATATGATGGGGGCTGGGCTTGGACAATGGGCCCTGTGGGAAAATCCAGGATGATATCCATCTCTGCTGCTCTCAAGCAGGGTGACTGTGGCAAGTGGCTTGCATCTCTAAGCCCCAATTCTTCTCACTAACATAAAAAGAGCCAAGGAATGTGTTCAGAATAGCCCTACGGAACACCTGACGCAAAGTTGGTAGCTTTTCAGATGCAGGGTAAGCAGCACCAGGGGACCTATGTGGAAGGTCTTTTATTCAGTCAACAAACTTTCATGGAGCCCTTGGTGTGTGTCCAGGCGCCTCAGCTCACGGAGTTTACACTGTAACGGGCACTCACCTATGGGGTCCAAATGGAGATGTCCAGGCAGCTTGGATTGGCTGGAACTCGGGGACGCATGGATGGAGTAAAGGGGAATAATATGGGACATAAATTGGGGTTTGTAGCAGAGGGGTTTAAAAGCCTCAATAGGTTGTTTTGATTTCTCTCCACATACACTGGGGAAGCAGTGAAGAGTGCAGGCTAGTGGGAGATTTGTCATTAGCTCAAGGTGGACTCCTTTCCCTTATCGCTTTGAGGGAAGTTGCAAAAATTACAACAGTGAGGGCATTATGACATTGAAAGAGATCTGATCTACCCAGCCTCCATCTTGCTTTTAACCTCCAGCTGCCCTTAATCACTCCTGGGCTTACACTTAGCTAACTCTGGGAGACATTTAGTTTATAGTTCAAATGATAATAGCTCTTCCCCCCAAATCAACTGCCTTTGTAAGGTTAATGAAAGGCCGCCAGATTAGGAGAATGAGAGGAGCCTGAATTCTGCTAAGGTGTAGACATAAATGATTACCAGCCATGATTCTGGAGGTCACACGATTTGCAGCTTCTCCAATTACTCCTGCAAATAACATCACTGTTGTAGAACCTAGGATTGACCTTTTCAGTTTTTTTTGTTTTTTTGTTTTTGTTTTTCCAGAAAGACTTCCACTCTGTCACCCAGGCTGGAGTACAGTGGCATAATTTCGGCTCACTGCAACCTCTGCCTCCCAGGTTTACGTCATTCTCCTACCTCAGCCTCCCAAGTAGCTGGGACTACAGGTGTGCACCTCCACACCTGGCTAATTTTTGTACTTTTAATAGAGATGGGGTTTCACCATATTGGCCAAGTTGGTCTCGAACTCCTGACCTCAAGTGATCCACCTGCCTTGGCCTCTCAAAGTGCTGGGATTACAGGCGTGAGCCACCATGTCTGCCCCCAGGTTTTTGCATTTCTGGCAGTGATGGCTCCACCTGGACCACCAGCTGGTCCTGTGGCCCCACCCAGAAGCAGATCATTCCCACACCCCTGTGATTGCCTTCTGAACCAATCAGCAGCACTGTCCCTGTCCTGCCAACCGACTCTTGAAAAACCCTAGCGTCTGAATTTTCAGGTAGGCTGATTTGAGTAATAATAAAACTCCATTCTCCTGTTCAGCCAGCTCTGCATGAATTAAAGTATTTCTTTATTGCAATTCCCCTGTTTTGATAAATCAGGTCTATCTGGGCAGCAAGCAAAATGAACCCATCGAATGGTTATACCTTCCTCCCTCACTCCCTTCCTTCCTTTCTTCTTCCATCAACTAGTCCTGTGCTGGCTCGGGGGTTACCAAATTCCTGTGCTGGCTCTTGGGTTACCAAACATAGGCTGTCTTCATGACACTCGCTCAACATGATGGAGGCAGATGCTAATCAAATAATCCCACAAAGAAACTCGAAATATGTGAAATTGCAGTTCCAATTAGCAATAAAAGGAGAGTGGCCTGGTGCAATGGGAATTAATAAGAGAAGGGATCTCACCTCCCTAACTGGCTCAGGGAAAACTTTCAGCAAACACAACAACTGGTTGAGATCTGAAGGATGAGCTGAGGAGCAAAGAAGGCTGGGAAAGGATTGCAGGTGGAGGGCATGGCACGGGCAAAGGTCCTGTGGCTGGGAGGTGCATGGTGAATATGAGGCTCTAGAAGGTGGTGCTGGGGCTCTGGACACACCATCCCAAAATGTGACTGTAGGAGACCAGAATATGCCATCCCCAAATATACCTCTTTGGCATAATAATTATTTTGAACTGGCTGTTTTGAAAAACTGCAGACACAGAAGTAACTCAAAAGTTGGCCTTTTATGAGAGAAATTTACATCTGTAAAGAAAATCTCCAGTTGTAATAGTCTCTTCCTGACTGCACCAGGGAGAAAAAGCTGACTTAATCACTAGAAACTCTTAAACGATGAAGAAAGCAACAAATTCCATCTGCATAACAAATCTTGCCTTTGTTTAATATGTTCTTCCTGGTCATCTCAACAGGGACTTTTCCCAACAGTCTTTTTTTCCTTCATTTCAGAAAAAATGATGGTATTTAAGCCTGAAGTTTAAGCTCTTTCTTCAACATCTTCTCTAGGGAATGACTCATTTCTCTGAGTTTTCTCCCATGTACAGGGAGGTAATCCATGCTAATAAACTTCTATTTGTTTTTCTCTTGTTAATCTGTCTTTTGTTACAGGGAGTCCCAGTTAACAACTATGAAAGGTAGAGGGAATCCGTTTTCCTCCTCATAATGGGGTGCATGGTGGGAGGTAAGGTTGGAGGAGTCAGACAATCCATGCTCTTGGAGGCCTCTGTAGGGCAGAAGAGACACCTTTTTCTACCTGCAAACCAAAAATTAAATTCTAAGACCCCCTAGTCATCTAAAGGGACCCACTTCTCGGCCAAGGGCATCCCAAAGTTAACCTGAAAAACGACTTCATGCCGTGATGGAAACGGGGAGCGAGACATGCTTCATTATAACACTCTCCTTTTGGAAATTCAGGAAAAGCCAACCAGCATTAACATCAACACAGACCTTAAGTTTGAAAAGAAACATTTGCAATTTGTTCTCTTTGAAGCCTGCTACCTGGAGGCTCTGCATGATACCACCCCGGTCTCTACAATCCCTTATTGTAACCCAGACATTCTTTCCTATTGATAATAATTCTTTTAACTGTTTGTCAATCAGAATTTTTGTTTGTTTTTGTTTGTTTGTTTGTTTGTTTGTTTGTTTTGAGATGGAGTTTCACTCTTGTTGCCCAGGCTGGAGTGCAGTGGCATGTTCTCAGCTCACTGCAACCTCCACCTCTCAGGTTGAAGAGATTCTCCTGCCTTAGCCTCCCGAGTAGCTGGGATTACAGGTGCCTGTCCCCATGCCCGGCTAATTTTTTTGTATTTTTAGTAGAGATGGGGTTTCACCACATTGGCCAGGCAGGTCTTGAACTCCTGACCTCAGGTGATATGCCCACCTCGGCCTCCCAAATTGCTGGGATTACAGGCGTGAGCTACCGTGCCTGGCCCAGAAAATTTTTAAATCTCCATGTGACCTGGAGGCCCACACTCACCCTGGTTTTGATGGGTCTCCACCCATCCAGATCAAACCAATGTAAATGCTAAGTGTGTTGACTGATGTCTTGTGTCTCCCTAAAATGTATAAAAGTCAACCGTACCCTGACCACCTTGGGCACATGTCATCAGGACTTCCTGCAGCTCTGTCATGGGTACATCCTTAATCTTGGCAAAATTAAATTTGTAACTTGATTGAGACCTGTCTCATATACTTTTGGGTTTACATACCCATCGCTAGGTTCATGGTTGAGGCCTCTATAACTAAAGAGAGATTAACAAGAGAAAAGCATACAAATGTATTTAATATGTTTTACCTGAAATAAAGACCCAAAGAAATGGTAAGCCTATATATTTAAAAAGTGAATAGTTGTAGAGAAGTATAATTTGATTAAAAAAAAAAAGTATGATCCAATGGTGATAAACTGGGAGGAATTTAGCAAGGCCTGTTTTTTTTTTCTTTTGAGACGAAGTCTCGCTGTGTAACCAGGCTGGAGTACAGTGGCGTGATCTCCACTCACTGCAATCTCTGCCTCTCAGGTTCAAGCCATTCTCCTGCCTCAGACTCCAGAGTAGCTGGGATTACAGGCACGCACCACCACATCCAGCTAATTTTTGTATTTTTAGTAGAGAAGGGGTTTCACCTTGTTGGCCAGGATGGTCTAGATTTCCTGACCTTGTGATCCTCCCGCCTCGGCCTCCCAAAGTGTTAGGATTATAGGCGTAAGCCACCACGCCTGGGCAAACAAGGCCTGTTAATTCAGGTTCTTCTCCCTGTCCCAGTGTCTATGGAGATAAACATGTTCCTTTCCTCTGGATATAGGGAACCCCCCTCTTGAATGAAGGTCTTTTTGTTTCTTGTTTTGAGACAGGGTCTTGCTCTGTCACCCAGGTTGGAGTGCAGTGGTGCTGTTACTGGAAAAGGTTCCTGATCCAGACCCCAAGAGAGGGTTTTTGTGTCTTGCCTAAGAAAGAATTCAGGGGGAGTCCACAGAGTAAAGTGAACAGAAGTTTATTAGGAAAGTAAAGAAACGAAAGAATGGCTACTCCATAGACAGAGCAGCTCTGAGGGCTGCTAACTGGCTATTTTTATGGTTATTTCTTGATCATACGGTAAACAAGAGGTGGATTATTCTTGAGTTTTCCAGGAAAGGGGTGGGCAGTTTCCTGGAATGGAAGGTTCCTCTCCTTTTTAGACTATCTGGGGTGACTTCCGGACACTGCCATGGCATTTGTAAACCGTCATGGCACTGGTGGGAGTGTCCTATAGCATGCTAATACATTTTAATTAGTGTATAATGAGCAGTGAGGAGGACCTGAGGTCACTTTTGTCCCCATCTTGGTTTTGATGGACTTTGGCTGGCTTCTTTACTGCATCCTGTCTTATCTGCAGGGTGTTTAATGACCTGTATCTTCTGATACCAGTCCTGGGGACCTCCTGGCTTGTTCTGTGACTTCGAATGCCCAGCTTCCTGGGAATGCAGTGCGGCAGGTCTCAGCCTTATTTTACCTATTCAAGATGGGGTCACTCTGGTTCGAATGTCTCTGACAGTGCAACCTGGACCTCCTGGTCTCAAGCAGTCCTCCTACCTCAAGCTACCTCCTGAGTAGCTGGGACTATAGGTGCATCCTACTGTGCCTGGCTAATTTAAAAAAAAAAAATTTTTTTGTAGACATGGATCTCACTATGTTGCCTAGCCTGGTTTTGAGCTCCTGGCCCCAAGCAATCCTCCTACTTCAGTCTCCCAAAGTGCTGAAACTACAGCCTTGAGCCACTGCACCTGGCCTTGAATGAAGGTCTTATGAACAGCTTTAGGGGAAGGTCAGAGAGTCCTTCCCAGGTGGTATGGCCCACTTCAGGGAAGAATGACCTTTCTACTTCTGCCATTTTCCCCAGTGTCTAGACACCATAGTTTGGGGTAGCATGTCCTGAACCCCATCACCATGTTTGGGGTTTTGCTTTTATCTGAGAGCAACAGTAAGTTCTGGAAGGACTGAAGTGGGAGGGTGTCACCATCAGAGGTATGTTTGTGGAGGTCAGTAATGCTGTGGGGAGGGCAGAGTGGAGGGGCAAGAGTGAAAGCAGGATGTTTTAGCTTGGGATCACTAAAAAGCTGAAATGAGACAAGGACTCGGGTGCAGGCGGCTCATTTGGGAATAATCTCTGGGAGTAGGATTGAGGAACCATGGATTTCCGGGATGCTGTACCAGGCAACAGGGACTCCATTCTGCTAGGACCTTCTGAGAAGCAACACAAGGTCTCCCAGAATTGCCTTCCACCCTAAATGGGGGGTCAAATGCTATCCATCAGTCCTGCCTTCACTGGTGGAGGATTTCCCCCCGGAGTGTTCATTTGTGGGCTGTGCATGAGCACAGGCCCCCCGCCCAAACATCAGAGGAATCTTAGGAAGAAAGAGAAGACAAATATGGCACACATGTGAGACCAGACCACATCAGAATGCAGTGAATCAAATCCCACAGGGAGCTATCCTGTGGGATGCAATCAGAGGAGAAACCAAGAGGGTGAGAGGAGAAGGAGGAAGTGTCTGACACCTGTGAGGCCACTGTAGTCATCCAGGTAAAAGGAAGGTGGTGTGGTCTAGGGCACTGGCATGGAAGACAGGGGAAGTGGATGGATCCCTGAAATGTTTAAGAGTTAAATTGACAGGTCTTGGTGATGGATTTTGTTAAGGGTGGTACTCTTCATTAAGAACGAGAATCCTGGAGGAGGAGCAGGCACAAGGGTAGGGAATGTGGGAGGTATTTGGGAGTTCAGGGTCATACTTGATGGTCTGGAGGTGCCTTTGAAACATCCCAGAGAAGGAGTTGAGCAGGAGCTGCATACACTATATGGATGGGGAGCTTCAGGGAGAGGTCCAGGCTGGAGCCATAAAAGTGTGAGTCATCGGAGTCTGGGTGGAAATGAAGCCATAGGTGAACATGAGATCACCTGGAGAGGGAACAGGGTGGGAGGAGCCTCCAAAGAGGGCAGTGCGTCAGGCAGGCCTCCCCGACGGCCACCTGCAGTCCCCTCCTTCCTCAAACCTCCCCAACAAGTGCCCACCTAACGGCAGGGAGTGACATTGCGGCACTAGTGATTCTAATTGAACATAATTGTCTTCTCCAAGTTGTGCTAAAATCTTTTCAAAGTCCCCTGAAATTAGGGAACATTGATAACACCACTCCTTGGGGTTTTAATCTGTGTCCTCCCTGAGAACGGTGATTAATTTTTTACAAGCTAATCATATCTCTTAGGCAGGCTGTCAGCAGAGGGCCCGTCATCTCTCATCAATAATGAAGCGATCCCAGCGCCTGCTTCTCCCCGCAGCCTCCTGCATAATTCACCAGGAGGGTTTCAAACAAAGAAGCAGAGGGGGCCAGGTCCTCTTAATCGGTGTCCTTCATAATTAACCACAGGGGCTGGGAGGGGTGGGAAGGGGTGGGAAGGAAAGGCAGGGGATATAAAAACTGATTGATGAGCTCACATCTGGCTCCCCTTTTTAACATGCTCTCACCTGCCTCTGCCGTCTGTCAGTCATCTCCACCGAGCCTGCCCCCTTCCTCTGGCTAACTCATTTGTACCCCTCTCGCTCTGCTCCCTGCCCTTCACCGTCCCCTCATCTCTTCCTTTCTGGGATACTACTTCATAGGATCTTTTGGCCAGATTCTGCCCTCTGGCTGTGCACCATCATGTCACGAGGCAGAGGAGGAGCTATGGCCTTCATTTGACAGACGAGTAAACTGAGGCTCAAAGAGGGGAAGTGACTTGCTCAAGGTCACAGAGCCAGTCAGTGACAGTCAGAACTAGACCTACAGTTCCGTGTCTCCCAGACCTGTGCTCTTCCCCCCACATCTCAGACCAAGTGAGAGACATGCCACCCCATTCCTGTCGCAATAGTGTGCCTACACTCCGACACTGAAGAGGAAGCTGCTGTTCTCTTCTTTATCAACCCCAGCCCAGGCCTCTTCCTGGGAGCCCTACTGCCCCATGTACAGAGCTGGCCCGAACTTCTGTCACCCCTTGTGGATGTATTTCTGAGGCCAAACATTGGAAACAAACAGTGGCCAGAGGTCATGAGCTGGGAGGAAGTGAAGGGAGACAGAAACAGAAGGTAGCTTCCCTCTCTCCTCTTTAACACCGTTGCACAGGCCTGCTCCCACTTGTTGATTGGGCAGATTCCAGCAACAAGAGAAAGTCCTGGTGCCTGAAATCCCCACCCTGTGAGCATGGTTTCCCCTCATCTAACCCTCAAGCAAATGTCCTGGGAGGGTCAGGAGCTAAGATGAAATCCAGAGAAGCGAGACCAGCTGGAAGGAGTACTCTGAGTCCAGTGCTCTTTTCTGCCATCACTGTCCAGGGAAGGAAGACCCCATCCTTGGGAGGGATCTCTCTCTGTATGCATGGCTCAGGCAACTGGGCAGGTCCCAGGGGCTCCCTAGGCCTCTATGGGTGAGTCCCAAATCTGGTTCTCTGGCCTGACCTTGTGCCAATGCAATGGCTGGGTCTGCTCCCTGGGTACCTAACTCAACCCATCAAAAACTCCACCCATTTCCCTCCCAGCTTCCCACACCCTTGTTCCTTTGTCTTATTTCTGAGTCACTGCTAAGGTGAGCTATCATCACATTACAGTGTACTCAGGACAAGGGGGTTTCCGGGGCACTCTGTTTTAAAATCAGGACTGTTCCAAGCAAGCCAGGATAGTTGGCCACCCTAGTGTCCCCTTTCTTCCGAGCACCTGGACTGAAAATTTCACCATCAGAGAGAGACAGTGCTGGAGGAGGGAGGAGAGGAGCTTCCTCCTGTATCTGCAGCTTGGCTGTACCTCCCCAGGGCTAGGTGACCTTGGGTATAGTCCCTAACACTTCCACTGTTGACTCACCTGAAACATATGTAATAATAATGTTGGAAACAAGTGCTTGGTGTAGCCAAGAGAAACTCACAATTAGAAAATTTCTCAGCAAGGCACCTTTACTTCTGCAGAAGGGTGCTGCTTGCACTGGTTATAATCACAAGAGCACACCAAACAAAGTAGAGAAGCAGTTTTTAACCCTAACGCAGTTCCTGTTTCTATGTCCTTCCCTGATTGGCTGGGGTTGGACTGCACAATCTAAGTTGATCCTGATTGGCTAAGACTTAAACTTTCCAAACAGGGTAAATGTGTGATTTGCGAAGGCGGAAGGGCAAAGAAGAAACGGTTAGGCTTAACTGAAGAAGGGGTAGGATTGTTTATCACTTATGATCAGAAAATTGAGTCTTTGAAGAGGAACTTAGTTGTCCTAACATAATAAAAACCAACTTTGCAAGAGGGTTCTGAGGAGTGAGTAAGATCAGGTGTGAAACTGACTCAGTACAGCACCCTGGCACATGGTAAATGTTCAGTAAAAGGCCATTCTCATGACAGTCATCCCTGGCACCCTCTTCCTCCTCACTCACCAAATTCAGTGCATGGCCAAAATCTGCCAAACCTATTAGGGTGTCCATCACCTGTAAAATATGGTCTCTATTTCCCAGGTTGGAATTTGAGCTGTGGCGGCCCAGGCCTAGCCCTAGCCAAGCCTTGCAGCCTCCCTACCCCTTCAGTAAGGCCCCCAGGCTCAGCCTGGAAGGACAGTTCCATGACTCTGCTTCCCACTCTTCAGCTGTTCCTCTCCTGCCTCTGTTATACCCATTTTAGGTCCAGAAACAGAAGGTCAGGGAGGTCAAGTCATTCACCAAAGGTCACACAGGAATTTAGGGGCAGAGGTTGGAAAGATAGTTAGGAGGATGGATTTGGGAGTCAAATCTTGACTCTGGTACCTTCTTGGTAAGTGACCGCTACATTCTATTAATCTTCTCAAGTCTCAATGGATCACGAGGTCAGGAGATGGAGACCATCCTGGCTAACATGGTGAAACCCCGTCTCTACTAAAAAAATACAAAAAAACTAGCTGGGCGAGGTGGCGGGCGCCTGTAGTCCCAGCTACTCG
Organism: Rhinopithecus roxellana; assembly: GCF_007565055.1. Classification (NCBI taxonomy): domain Eukaryota; kingdom Metazoa; phylum Chordata; class Mammalia; order Primates; family Cercopithecidae; genus Rhinopithecus; species Rhinopithecus roxellana. The sequence goes on along the minus strand of NC_044560.1, from coordinate 7,464,334 downwards.
GGAGGCTGAGGCAGGAGAATGGCGTAAACGCCGGAGGCGGAGCTTGCAGTGAGCTGAGATCCCGCCACTGCACTCCAGCCTGGGCGACAGAGCGAGACTCTGTCTCAAAAGAAAAACAAACAAACAAACAAAAAAAAAAACCAAAATAAAACAGGGATCCCAAAACCCAGTTCCTAGGGTCTTGGGAGGATGAAATGGTACTTTCTCTGCCTATGTGTCTGCCTCTGACATAGTAGGTGCTTGATAAAGGACCCGGTTGTTATTCTCTTAATGTGAGTAGTAGGTTCTTTTCTGCTTTCTGCTTTGACTATTTCCTGAGCCCCTACCAATTTGAGTCAGTGAATATGTCCAGGCCCTTTGTTTGGAGGTCCCAGGGGCAAGGGTGCATCACTCAAAACAGAGCCTGGCCTTCCTAGGGCTGCAGAGCCAGGCAGAGTGGAGTCTGAGTGTCCTGACTCCAGGATTTCCCTGCGGCACGTGTGACCTTGATGAGGATATGCTGACTTGGGCCAGAGGTCATCTGCACCCCAGCCCAGGACAGAAAGGGCAACTGCAGATGAAGGAAGGCAGGACTTTGACTCACCATCCATTGCAGCAGGCCTGGCCCCGTCCTCTCCTGGCTTGGCTCCATCAGATGCTCACAGCACCCCTCAGATTAACTGCAAGCCAAAAGTGACCCAACCGGCAGGAGTGAAGGCGGAGGCAAGGGGAGACAGTGCCTTTAATGCTGTTCAGATCCCTGGTTCTGGGCGAAAATGCTACATTTGCATTTAAATGGAGGTTTGGAAGTCTGTAAATCTCCATTTCCCAACCGCGGAGGCCTAATGGCTGTTTAATCGTGTTTAGATGAACCCCCCGGAGCACTTGGGGTTGGTGCATCTTAAATCTATGCAGCAGAGACAAAGATCAACTGAGGGGCGTTCAGGCAGAGGAGTCGTCCCTCTTTGCCAGGCCAGCATTGTCTGGGGATGCAGGAGGACAGTTTGGTGTTCCCAAGGACCTGGGTAGCTCCCTGTCCCCTTCCAGGAAGGCTTCTGGGATTGCTCAGAAGTAGTTTTCACCTGAAACTCCCCAAGCCTTCCCATTATACTGCAAAGAAGAGAAATGGTGACCTGTTGTAGCCAGTGGCTGAGATGTGGCTTGAGAGAGACCTGGATTCGAATCCTGACCTGCCCCGGATTAGCTATGTGGCTTTGGGCAGGTCACTCAACTGTTTTGGAGTCCCGGTTTTTATCTATAAACTGAGAAGAGTATTTCCAAATCATGTATGTAAAGTACCTGGCACACAGTAGGGGCTTTTTAAGCAGTAGTCAATGTAATTCCCAATTACCCTTAAATGGAGAGGGATTGTCTTTGGGGGGCTGCTTTATAGCTGTGATTCTCAGACTTTCACATCAGTTACTGGGGAGCTTGTTTAAAATGTTGTCTGCATTTGTTCTGATTCAAACCTTAGGCATTTTAAGAAATAGAGCTTTAGGGCTCGATAAGAGGTAATAACATGCATTTGGCCAGGTCAGCATCCTCTAAGTACCTGCCTTGCCACGGGTGCATTGTGGCTGCAGGTGCGTTGACTTGTCCTGCTGTTCACACATGAATTCAAGTGGCCCCATGTCAGGGGCTACATTCTGTGTGCTCCTCCAAATAATACCTGATGTTTCCAGGGACCTTGACTCTGTATAAAGCCCTGCACCATTAATATGACCCTGTCACATCCATTATCTAGTGCGATCCTTACAAGAACCTCACGAAATCTATGCCATTGTCCCCTCTTGTGGAGGAAGAAACAGGATCTGAAGGGAAAGGGGCTTTCTTGAGGTCACCTGCTGGGGAGCAGTGCTCAAACCCCGGCAGGTTTACCCCAGGTCCGGGGCTGTTTCCTGTGCCCTCTGCTGCCTCATGCAAGAGCAAAGTGAGAAGGTGCCCTCGGAACGTCTGGATGTGAAACATGCCCTCTGCTCCAATGCTTTGTGTCTCTTTCTTCCAATTATGAGGAGCAAGCAGAGATTTTCATCTTCTGATCATTTCTACCTTTGCAGGTCATTGCTCCTGGGGCTCCTCTGAAAGCTGGGGCTGCAGGTGAGAGGGGAGGTGGGAGGCGTGGCCTAAGGGTGCTCAGCCTCAGTCCAGTCCCTGAGCCTCCTCTAGAGCCTTCCAGGGGCTGTGTCAGCCCTGGACATTCCTGGTCTGTTTACTGTGTGCGTCAGGAGTAAGGTGCATTCCTCTCTCACCTGGCTGAATCCCAGGCCTTAGGACGGGGCACCTGACCTTCCCAAGGTGGCATTTCAAGCCTTTCTTTGTTCCCTGAAATTTTAGGCTGGGTCTACCAGGGATAACCAGGTCAGCCTGGAGCAGGAGAAAGTCTCCAATTTCTTAACAGCTTTTCAAATGCTTCCCAGAGGAAGCAGGAAGGTCTGGGTGCTGGGGCTTGTGAACATCTGGCCACCAGCCCTCCTGCCCCGTCCTGCCCTCGCCTGCCCAGGAGGAGCTGGGGCATGATCCTGGAGATGGGCTGAGGTCTAAGTGAAGCTGAGCTTTCATCAACCCCTCCCTCCGCCCCCATCCCCACACCCCTCAGAACTCATTCTCTGTAAACACTCCTAGAATGCTTTGTCCTCGGACCTTTGCCTGGGCCTGGAATGTGCTCCCACTCTGATTTTCTGGTCCAGAACAAGCCCACCTTGTTTGAAGAAGCCTTTCCTGTCAAAACTTATTTCTTGGCCAGGTGTGGTGGTTCACACTTGTGATCCCAACACTTTGGGAGACTGGGGTGGGAGGATTGCTTGAGTCTAGGAGTTTAAGACCAGCCTGGACAACATAGGGAGACTCTGTCTCTACAAAAAAATTAAAAAATTAGCCTTGCATGATAGTGTGCACCTGTAGTCCCAGCTACTCAGGAGGTCGAGGTGGGAGGATACTTGAGCCCAGGATGTTGAGGCTGCAGTGAGCCTTGATCATGCCACTACACTCCAGCCTGGGTGACAGAGCGAGAACTGTCTCAAAAAAAAAAAAAAAAATTTCCTTTTCCTGTGACTTCGTAGTTTTATTTGTACCTGTCTCTGCCACTCTGACCTGTGACATGGTCAGGTCCGATCAGGTGATTGTTTTGGAGCCTGCAGGAGGGGAGGGAAGGTTAGGCTGGTACGATCCAGAATGCCCACCCTCACTTCAAGCAGAACAGCTCCACTTCTTTCTGCTCTAAATTTGGGGGCGTGGCCTCAGTTTTTCTTTAAATCTGAGTTTTGTGAACTGTGTGGTCTCCCAAGTTCCTTCCACTGGAGGATTCTGGGATCAGAGCTCCCAGAGGCAGTGGGATTCGGGGTAACCGGGGACTGACCAGGGGTAACCAGGGACTGGGCAGCCCCTGGAAATGTTTGCTGAGTTGAACTGACTAGGTTCTGTTGTGTCAGAAATTATGCAGTCCCCAGGAATGGCAGAACCAACCTGGAGGGGCTGACAGCTGAAGCTTTCCAAAATATGAAAGCGCCGGTCCTCTCCCCCCTCCTCCAGGGTGGGGCTGGGGCTCTGCCCTCAGTCGGAGCAGCAGGAAGCCACACATGGGAGGACAGGGCAGCAAGAGGCTTGTGGACCTCGGCGTTTGGCAAACTAGGGTTTGAATCCTGGCTCTTCCACCTACAAATGCAGAGAATGTAGGCAAGTTCCTGTTGCCCCGTGCCTCGGCCTCCTGATCTGTACAAAGGAAATTGTAACGGCGTAAGCAGTCAGGGAGATGAGACATATAGAGGACTTAGCACGGGGCGTGGCTTGTGGTAAGATCTCAGTACACGTCAGCTGTTGTTGGGCTTGTTCTTGCCACCGTCTGGTTGGAGTCCCAGTGACTGAAGTTGCAGAAAGGAGCAGTGGGCCCTCCCCAATCACTGCCATTGCTTTAGTTCTCACACACACACTTCCTGAAGGGTTTGTCCCTGGAATGTGGGCCTCGGGGGTTTCTGTGGGCAGAGGAGGTTTCCAAGGTCGGATGGGTCTGGGGAAAGGCTGGGCTCAGCAGAGCTAAGCAGGTTTCTTTACTACACCGCTTCTCAGAAACCTGATGCGACTTCCAGAAGAGACACAATTGTGCAGTTCTTCCCAGACACCCCTAGCCACAGAACCTGCTTGTTCCAGAAGCATCTTGTCAAACCAGATGCTGCTTTGAGGAAGGCTGCTGCTGTGGGTTAGGGGCAGGCCTCAGGTTGGCGGTGAAGGCCCCTTGTGATGTGGTTCCTGCCCACCTTCTCACCACAGTGGCCACGTCCTTCACGACGTGCCCCCAAACTCCAGCCACCGCAGGCTGTGTGGCTGCCCTGGAACGTGCTAGCTGCTGCCTCAGCTGCGGACTTTCTCTGTGCTGCTCTACCATCTCCTTCCCCGCTTGCCTAGTGAAGCCCTATTCATCCTTTACATCTCATCTCAAACCTGGCCTCCTCTGCAAAGCCTGTTTCAACCTCTGTGGGCAGAGTTACATACTGCCTATGTTCCCATCCCACCTTGTTCACCTCTTCAAACCCTTACCACTACAATATCTCATGTATGCGCCTCCTTCATCATTAAATAATGAATTTCTCAATGGCAGGGGTCTTATCTCATCTCTAGTCTGGCCTGTAGGCCTGGGGGGTTGCCCAGAATAAGTGCCCGATAAACAGGAGTTGTTACTTGGACATGTGTAGTAGTATTCAGGGGCATTGTCTAACTTAGTAGTTAAAGGCATAGTCGTTGGCATCAGAAAAACCTGGGTTTGAATCCCAGCCTTCTTCCTTATTGATTGCATGAAGCAAATGACACAGAGCAAGGGCTCAGTAAATGGGGGTTTGTTGAATAAATAGTCCCTCAGGCTCTGGGTAGACAAAAGAACACTTTAGCCTGTGTCTTCAGCCAGTTCCCATCTGTAAAATGGAGTGATAATAGTGTCGTAAGGTTATTGTGACTTTTTTTTTTTTTGCTTTTGAGACGGAGTTTAGCTCTTGTTGCCCAGGCTGAAGTGCAATGGCACAATCTCGGCTCACCATAACCTCCCCCTCCTGGGTTCAAGGGATTCTCCTGCCTCAGCCTCCCGAGTAGCTGGGATTACAGGCATGCGCCACCACACCCGGTAAATTTTTGTATTTTTAGTAGAGACGGAGTTTCTCCATGTTGGTCAGGCTGGCCTCGAACTCCTGACCTCAGGTGATCCGCCTGCCTCGGCCTCCCAATGTGCTGGGATTACAGGTATGAGCCACTGCACCCGGCCAGGTTGTTGTGACAATTAAACAATTAATTTGTGTAGAGTGCTTAGCCCAGGGCAGTAAGCTCTCAGTAAATGCTGGATAGTATTATTGTCATTGTTGTTATTGAAGATCCAGGTGAGAGCTTTGGCACCCAACTGCCCCCTCACTCCGACAACAAACCTGGTGGTATAGAGTGTGCTGCCCTTGACCTGATGGGCCAGTGCTTTACCCCAGACAATACCTCCATGCTCCCAGCACCTCCTCCCTTCATCTGCCTTCTCCTTTTCCCAGGTCAGAGTCTACTGCTCCCAGCCTGGTGCTCCTCTCTGTCAGCTCGGTTCAGCAGCCCTGACACAGCTGATTGGGAATTTGTTTTATTTCTGAGCCTGCCTCCCCTCTCTCCCCTACAAAAAAGCAATTAAACTTGTGTTTACCAGAGTGGGTGGCTGTAATCTGCTGTTTGCCCATCTTATCCTGTCGAGCTGCCCCACGTCCTGCCTGCTTTGCTTAGGCTGGGGTGGGAGATTTGCATAATCAGTAATAATAGAACTCAGAAAAGTGGTGGGGTTGTGGGGAGTTGGTTTTATGCCAGCAAATTGTGAAAACAGCTCTGAGGAACCAGAATGACCTAGGAGGGCTGATGGGCTGTTTGGGGGGGTGGGGGGGCCGACTTCCCTAACTTACACGGTCTTAGCCTCCTGTTACTATTGGACATGGCAGGTCTCCAACTCTGACTCAGCCGAATCCATCCCTGGAGGCCTGGCCTGTCTCAGAGAGGCCGGAGGTACCTGCTGATCGTGCTCCTCTCTGCGTGCAGCCTTCAGTGGTTCGCCAGAGCCCCAGCTGCCACGTTTCCCATCTTATCCTGTCCTCTCTCCTCTGTTCCTACACGGGGCCAGTATGGCAGAATTGAACACATGCTTGGGATTTCACTCCTAGCTATGCTATGGCCCCTGTTTAGGTTTCCCCAAAGTGGATCTTGAGAAAGGACTTGGGTACAGGTAGTTATTCTGGGAGGGGATTCCAGGAAGCACAGTGAGGGGGTAAGGAGAGAGAACCAGGGAAGAGAGAAAAGTTTTTAAAATGTGCTAGTGAGTGGATCACAGCTGTGGGCAACTGGGCTCAAGCCCTTTGTTGTCTCTGAGACCCTGAGTGGAATACACCTTAGAGTTGTCCCCCTGAGGGCTGAGGAAGCTGGTGGACTTATGCGCTGGATAGATGGCTCATTAATGGCCTCCCTGTGGTCCATACCCTTGTGGAGGCTTCTCCCACGTTTACTCTGGGTGGGGCCATGTAACTTGCTTTAGCCATTGGAACATCAGCAAACAAGACACCAGCAGAAGATTGATGGACACTTAGAATTAGGGCTGGCCCTCTGGGACTGCTGCTGCTACCACGTAAGAAGCCTGGGCTGTTCTGCCAGAGAGGCTATACAGAGGGGACTGAGGCACCCCAGCTCACAGCTGCCCCTGCACAATAAAAATGGGAATGAAGTCATATGGGACCATCCAGTCCAGGAAAGGCACCAGATTACACCTGCATTAGTGGCTCCAGGTGAGATGAGCAGGAAAACCTCCCAGCTGAGCACAGTCCAGTTGCAGAGTCATCAGCAAATATATGATTGCTATGCTAAGCCGTGAAGTTTCGTGTTTATTATGCAGCAATAGATAACTGATACACTCACCAGTTCCTATCCTTTACTGTTGTGGGTTGTTCTGGGGGTGTTAACTCCCAGGTGCTTCTGGCTGGTCCTGCTGCATTTGGATTTGTATGTCCAGAGAAACCCTTCAATCAGAGAGATATCCTATTTTGAGGCAAGACGTCATCTCAGGGTATGAGAACTGTTTATCAGAGCCTTAGGCGACTTCCGGGTGGGCTGAGTTTTTGGGACAGAGCACCAATAGCATCTGCTACAGTCACCTGGCTCTGAGAATAATCAGAGAAGGCTTCATTATGGAAGATACTCCGTCTAACAACTAAGCTTCAGGAAGACAGACACCTGGATTGCCACCATCTAGAACAGTGCCTAGGTGTGCCATAAATAATCACTGGATGTAAGAATGGATGAAGTGTAAATTGACTTGAAGCTAAAGGATTTGTAGGAATTAACCAGGTGGACAGGGGCAGCCAGAGATCCCTGGGCAGAAAGATCAGCACCAGGCCCCTGTGCCCATGCCCGTGTGACTGGAGTCCAGAGGGGAAGGAGAGTGCAGTGGAAGACGAGACTTGGGACAGGTAGGACCTTAGAGACTCCCAATACGGCTCCCCAGAGCAGATGGAGAGTCAAGGAAGGGTTGAGTTAGAGGAGGAGGCTTTGTCTGGTTTGCTTTAGGAAAGACCGCTCTGGCTGCTTTCTAGAGAAAGGTCTGGAGGAGCAGAGGCAGAAGGCAGAAGGCAGGGGAGGAAGGCATCTCACAGTCCAGACAAAGCACAGACTTGGGTTGGTGTGGAGATGGACAAGCATAGGTGGATCCAAGAGATACTGAGGAGGTGAAGTCAGCAGGCCTTGATCAAGGAGCCCAACAAGGGCTCACTCTGACCTTCCAACCCCATCTTTGCTCCTGTCTCCTTCCTGATTCATCCGCCGGCAGCATCTTCACTGGGAAGCCTTCCCCCCAGGCCACACTGGGGGCTCCTCCTCTGCGTCTCCAGGATGCCTTTTTCTTCCATTATGGCACATCACACAAGGAGGTCAGCTTTTAATAGTGCTGGGCTCATGGTAGCCACACCATAAGTATTGTCCTCCCTTCCTTCCTTCCTCCCTTCCCCCCACTTCCTGTCTTCCCTCTCCATTTCCTTCTTTCCTTTTGCATTCACTAAACCTGGTATCAGGTCCCCTGCAATATGAAACCACCCTACATAGCAAAGAGGTGGTGTGGGGAAGGAGCAAAGAACGTGGCATTTGGGTTCAAAGGGATCTCGGTTCAAACCCAGCTCAGCCACTTAGGAGCGATTATTGGTGTGACTTGCTGTCTTGCTGAACTCCACTTTACTTACCTGTGAAATGGTGCTCATGCCTTACAGGATTGGCATAAGGAAAGGCAGGATTGTAAGTATGCAGCACATGTGTCCTCAGCAAAGGAGGCTGTCTTTGTGCTTAACCCCAGATCCGAGGGCGAGACCCACTTGATGGGACAGGGAGGAAGGGCTGCTTCTGTCTCTCTTTTCTCCTCGTAAAATGCACAGCCTGGCTTTCTGAGGTTATTAAATGAGGAGCTGGAGTGATTAGACTGTTCTCCGAGGCCTGGCTTACGTCCCATTTTCATTTGTGAAGCCAGTTAGGAGGAGGCAATCTTTTTATTTTTTTCTTTTAAATTAAATTGGCAAAGTTCTGCGGGAATCTTTGAAATGTTCAGAGTGGTGGCTTTTTAAAATAAAAGGAAAGATAAAGGAAGCCATCCCAGTCCTTGGGTCACACAGGGATTGTGTGGCCCCAAACATTGTTTGAAATGACAACCGTCAGCAGATATCCAGGGACACGCTTTGTTGTAGAGAGAGAATCCTAGGGTTTATTATAAGGGGTTTTGCCCCACTGAACCCTCTCAGGAGAGCACTTCCAAGGAGCTCAGTGCATTTTATAGCCATTAGAGTTTCACTTGTCAAATCAGAGATGTAATAAAACCGGTCTCCGATGCTTCACAGAGAACGCGTGTGAGGACGTTTTGATAAAGTTAAAAGTGTTCTACAAATGTAAGGTATTATTAGCAGTGGCCGCCATGCCCTGAGAGGGGAGGTGATTTTCCCAAGGTCACAGAGAAAGTGGGTAGAGGAGCCAGAAAAATAAGTGGAACCTCTTCTTTATCCCAAGGGTCGAGACCTTGTCTCGTTTTACTCAAGTTGTCTCCATAGCACTGATAACAGGACCCGGCACACAGCAAGTACACCATGAACACTGTTTTTTGAACAAATGAATGAATGAGTGAATGATGCTCTAAAAGTCCTGGGAGGCTGAAGGACCCTCATAACTCATCTGTACAGGGTCTTCTCATCCCATAATGGGCCTGGACTGGCCTTTGTCTTGCTTTTTCAGCTCTCCAGGTATCTGTGCCCTTGGCCATGTGATTTTGCATTGCCTCCCACTAGTAGGCAGAGAACATTTCTCACCCTCTGACTGTGAACCTGGCCATGTGACTGGCTTTGGCCAATGAAACAAAGTGAGGCAGTGAGCCTAATTCTGGGCATAGGACTGGAGACGCCGTGCATGATTCCGCTGGCTGTCTGCCGTAGTTGCTGGAGAATGTGCCCGAGCTAGCCAGCTGGAAGCAGAATGAGAAACACGTGGAGCACAGCTGCCCTGGTCCAGCTGCCCAAGAGGAGTCCACCCCAGAGCAGAGCTCCCCAGCCAACCTGCAGATGAGGGAGCTCAATAAATGCTTTCCGAAGCCTGGGCGCGGTAGCTCACACCTGTAATCCCAGCACTTTGGGAGGTCAAAGAGGGCGGATTGCTTGAGCTCGGGAATTTGAGATCAGTTTTGGCAACATGGTGAAATCCTGTCTTTACAAAAAATACAAAAATTAGTAGGGCACGGTGGTGCATGCCTGTAGTCCCAACTACTTAGGATGCTGAGGTGAGAGGATCGCTTGAGCCCAGGACGTCAAGGCTGTAGTGAGCCACGTTAGTGCCGTTGCACTCCAGCCCAGGTAACAAAGCGAGACCCTGTCTCAAAAAACAAAAGAAAACAAAACAAAAAAAATGCTTTTTGTTGTATATCACTGAGGTTTGGGGTAATAGAGGCCATAGTTCACTATACACCACCCAGTCCTCCAAGGCTTCCCTAGCCTGGTTCAGTCTTTACCTCTACTTGGAAGCTTTCCCTGACGTCTTTAACCTGCTTACATGCATTAATATATTAGTTCATTCATTCATTCACTAAATGCCTGCTCAATATTGAGCCCAATGTTAGAAGTTACAGAAAATACTGTACTTACAGAGCACATCCCTCTCTGTCACTTTGTTAAGCACATTGCTTCCATGACATCATTAGGCTTACTACAGTCCCCTGAGGATGTTGAGCGAGGGACGTGCATGTCAACCAATGCCGTGGCTGCCATTGTGCTTGTTAATGTTTCTAATCTATTAGCCACCATTTACAGGATATTTACTGCAACAAGCACTTTGTATACATTGCTTCCTGCAAACTTCACAGTCATTCTCAGGGAATATTTTATACTCATGTTACAGCTGAAGACACTGAAACTCAGAGAAGTTAATTTATGTGGCCAAGGCCAGACAGTAAGACAGTGGAGGAGCAGGGATCCACCCTGAAATCTGCCAGATGCCTGAACCTGTGCTTTTGCTTCCAAGAAGGATGTGGTAGTGCAGTGTTCCCAGGGGTGGGGTTGTGGGTGTCAGTGCGGGTGTGATGGGCTCTGTCTCACTGATCCCGAAAGGTGCTTGGTTCAGAGCCTGGCAGGGAAGGAAAGGCCCTGAGGTGGGAACTCTGCAAATGTGAAGTCCTGGAAGTGTGAGATGAAGTGCCTGGCAGGGGCTGGGGACTGGAGCAGGGGGTAGTCCAAGGCACCAATGGGAAGAGCCACCTGCTTCAAAGTTACCCGAGGCGCTTCTTATACAGGCGGGTTTCTGGGCCCTTCGCTAGGGCCATAGAGTCAGGATCACTTGGGGCAGACACTAGGTACCTTTATTTATTTATTTTATTTTTGAGACAAGTTCTTGCTCTGTCGTCCAGGGTGGAGTGCAGTGGTACGATCATGACTCACTGCAGACTCCACCTCCCGGGCTCAAGTGATCCTCCCACTTCAGCCTCCCAAGTAGCTAGGACTACAAGTACAACACCACACCTGGCTATGTTGTTTTTTCTTTTTTTTGGTAGAGACAGGGTCTTGCTGTGTTTCCCAGCTGGTCTCAAACTCCTGAGCTCAAGCGATCCTCCCACCTCAGCCTCCTGAGTTGCTAGGATTACAGCGTGAGCTACCATGCCTGGCCTCTAGTGCTTACTAAGCCTTCTGGGTAAATCTCATGCTCCTTAAAAGCAAATCCTCTCATGAGGCTGGAAGCCTCCCCACCCTCCTGTATAAGCCCTGCAGCCCCTCCCTCTCCTCCACCTCTGCCCTCTCATGGCTCCTGGTCAATGTTCCCAGCGCGGCCCAGTTGCTCACTGATTGTGTCCTTTGAGTATCTTTTCTGTAGTCAGACTGTGGGTCCTTGAGAGCAGCTTGGGAGAGTCGTGCTTTTTTTTTTTTTTTTTTTTTTTTTTTTTTTTTTGCAATCCCATGGTACTTGTACCCAGGGTGGGTGGCCAGCCAGATTTGTCAATTGATTGCAATACTCGTGGAGTTAGAAAAGTCCTGGAAGATCCTGCTGAGAGGCTCAAGACTCTGCATAAGCACCATCATCATCACAAAATAATACTGTAATGGAGCACATCACTCTCTGTCACTTCGTTAAGCACATTGCATCCATGACATCATCTCATCCTGCCAGCAACACTACGAGGTGAATTTCCCTGTCTATAAAATGGGGATGATGAATGAGGCTCCACGAAGGTGAGTCACCTGTCAAGTCTCAGACAGAGCTAGGAAACCCAAGACCTAGGAGGTGAGATGTTCCGAGAAGCCTTCGAGGCCAGGTGCAAGCAGCCCCGAAATAGCCCTGGAAGGGTCAGTGGATGGCAGAGGGGACCCTTAGGGTCAGAGGCCTGGGTTGCGGTTCTACCCCTGCCATGAAGCAACCACGGGATCTTGAGAAGCCCTTCCCTGATCCATGCTTTGGTTCTTGAACTTGGGGTAAGGAAATTGATGATCTTGTCTTCCATGTTAATGGAAACTGCAAGGTCATGCCCTTGCCAAGTGCAGGGGTGATGCTCGCTGTCCCTGGGAGCACCAGCAGCCAGAAAAGAGGGGGTCTACATTCTCAATCCCTCTGCTGGGCTGAGATAGTACTCTCCCGGTCCTCCCATGTTCCTGGTTTGACCAGCTCCATGCTTGGGGACACTCATTCTCCCTGGAACACCAATAGCCAGAAAAGAGGGGAGTCTATATTTTCAGTCCCTCTGATGGACTGGGGTGGTACTCCCCTGATCCTCCCATGTCCCTGGTTTGACCAGCTCCGTGCTTGGGAAGCAAGTCAGGTGGGACAGCTCCTGCTGTATCCCCTATGCCACCAGTACCCAGCCAGGGCGTCCATCTGGTGCACCCACCTGGCGGAGTGACTGGCTCAGTACTGGTGGCCACAGTACAGACCCTTATGGAATGTTTGATTGCATGGAGGTACCACAGTGAAAACCATTTGAAAAAGACTGGGAGCCAAGACTTATGGGGGATGGGCACTCACCTTTGTGATGTCTATAACCTCTGGGTGGACCACACAGACCAGATAGGAGTTATCCTGAGCTTTCATTATAAAACTTGAGGCCAGGGCAGGTTGTATCATCGATTAGTTGACATTGTCAACTTCTTTTTGCTGAGCTCCTTTGTAAGCATTGACCCAGCTTATCTCTCAGAGTAATCACCTTTGCTCCTGGGCTGCTCCTGGGGAGCCAGGCTGCGGGTTCCCTGCCTTCCCTGGCTTGATTCTCAGGCCAAGGCTGGAACGCAAGATGCCCAGTTCTCCCTCCCGTCATAAGAGGTGGTGGGGGCTTATTACAATGACAGCCTCCCCAGACTCCATAGCCTCCCTTTTGGTTTTATCTTTCCCCTTAGAATGATGTATTTGCTAATATGTAACATGACCTAGTTGTTTTGTTTATTGCCTACCTCTGTTACTAGAGTGTCAGTTTCATAGAGGTGGGGACTTCCATCTGTTTTGCTCCTGGCTGCATCTGAAGTCCAGAGCAGTGCCTGGCATGCAGCAGGTGCTCACGAAATGTTCACTGAATTAATCAATGAATCAATGTAGTCCTGAAAAAAAAAAAAAAAGTGTGGGTACTGGTGCCCGGCAGCCTAAAACACGCTGAGCCAATGACATGGGCTTGCAAAGCCGGAGAACTGGGAGGAAGTTGACTGTGTGTGAGGTCAAACTACTCTCCAGTGTGGATGCAAAGCTGGCAATGATACAGCTGTCATTTCTATCGGCTGCCATCAGCACCTTGAGAATAATGTCCACTTTGCCGAGGACAACCTTTGTTCTTAAAGCCCATATGAAATCTCACCTTATCCCCACCTCTAGCCTGTGCACTGTGTGGGGGTCTGCTGCTGCCTGCTGCATTGAGAGGCTTGGAGAGGAAGAGCCAGCTCAGACCCTGATTTCCTTCTCATCAGTCCCTGTTTCCTTGGCAGCCAATTAGCCCTCCTTTCCCCAACTCTGTCTGAGCCTCTTCATCTGACAGCTTCCAGGGTGATTAGGGACTGCCTGATGGAGTGGGACAAGGACACTGAGGCTGCTGCATTAATAGCTTCAGGGCTGGGCTCTGGGCTCTTATCCAAAGAGGAACCAAGTGGAAAGGTGGTGACACAGTGCCGCTGAGACCCTCCAAAGTGCCCATTCCCCTGCTCCACGGTCTTGCACAGATGACACAGGGAAGTTTTCAGAGAAGAAGCTTCCCTGGAAACCCATTCCTCATTGAAATGTCCATCGCAGAACCAGCTAGCCGTGCTTCTCAAAGAGAGGCCCACAGATGCCTGGTCTCAGGACCACCCAGAGTGTGTGCAAATATGCAGATTCCTGGACTTCCTCACTTGACCTACTGGATCAGAATTCAGAGGGTGGGTATCTTAGTCCATTCTGGCTGTGATAACAAAAATACCATAAACTGGGTGGCTTAAAAACAGTAGAGCTTTATTGCTTACAGTTCTGGAGGCTGGGAAGTCCAAGATCAAGATGCTGGTGTCTGGTGACAGCTTGCTCTTTGGTTCATAGATCACGTCTTTTTGGAGCTTCTTCACATGGTGAGAAGAATGGGCTGACTAGCTCTCTGGGGTCTCTTTTATAAGAATATTAATCCCATTCATCCTGGTCACCTCCCAAAGGCTCTACCTTCTAATACTATCACATTGGGGATTAGGCTTTAATGTATTAATTTCTGGGAGACACAAACACTCTGACAGTGGAAGTAGAGGACCTAGAATCGGCACTGTAATATCTCCCTGGGTCAGGAGTCCCCCAAACCAACCCCAGGTTTGATGATTAATTAAGAGGACTCACAGATCTCAGCATGGTTGTACTCACAGGCAATATTTATTACAGAGAAACGATAGAGAGCAAAATCAGCAAAAGGAAAAGGCGATAGGGTGAAGTCCAGAGGAAACCAGGCACAAGCTTTCAGGGTCCTCTCCCCATGGAGTCACACGGGACTCACTTAATTTCTCCAGCAATGAGCTATGACAACATGGACGAGGTGCTGTCTACAGGGTAATGCCTTAGACTCAGTGCCCAGGAAGTCTCCGGGGGCTGGTTATACAGGCACTTTCTGCCTGGCACATACCCAGATCCCAGACTTTCAGAAGGAAAGAGGAGTTCAGCCTAAGCCACATTGTCTGTACACACCATTTACACATTGTGAGCCACTCTTATCAGGGTGGTGAGAACCCTCCTGAAACTGGAGTTCTCAGGTGCCAGACATGGGCCCACTTTGCAAGCAGGCCTTTGAAGGACAGCAGTCTCAGGCCAGCTCTGCTCACTCTCCTCTGCACCGCTCTGCTCACTCTCCTCTGCACCACCTGCTTCCTTTCAAGGCGATTGTTACACACTTTATAGTTCGAGACTTACTCACTGGTCTGGTGGATGAAGCTGGCTCAGTCAACTCAACTTCTGGTTACTGTGTGACTCATGATAAGTGACTGGATCATTCTGGAACTGACTTAACAATTTGCAACAGTGAAAGCATGCTCCCTCCCAAGGAGGTTAAGTCAAGTCTCAGGTAACCTCTTCCTTTACTAATGGAAAAGGAGGAAGCCCCTCTTTGAAGGAGTCCTGCCATGCACAGGGCAGAAGTTGTCCTTGGCAGGGATGTAATGAGGGAAAAGGAGGGAAGTAGCCAGGAGAAACAGCTTCTCAGATTTATGAGAACTGGTGCTCTGGACCCCAAATTGCCCCATTAGTACTTGCTTCTAGGGGTCTCTGCATCAGGGCCCAGACTTCCCTCAGCACAGCTTGTTCACCAGGGGTGGAGTGTTGGGACACTGAGCTGAGCCAGGCCCAGACTCTGCCCTCAAGGGAATGCTGGCCAGAGATGAGGAACCCCACCAGGTAGGAAATCTCTGCTCTGCCATCCGTGAAACATGAAACCTGCAACCTTGGGCAAATCATGTCTCCTGGTTGAGGCTCAGTGGCCTCATTTTAAAAATGGGGCTCTGTTGCCTAAGGTTTAGAGAAAGATTTTAAAGACGAAAAACGCTAATGAACAACTTTGAAAGAGCTTTGCAAATATTACAGACATGTTATAAAATGATGTATTTCTGTTGGTTCCTCCTTCCAAGAATGGTACAGATTGTAGATATTGCCTCTTTCCCACCATGGAACCCCTGGAAGTCTTCTATGAGAAAATTCCCTCCCACCTGACCTGAGATCTGGGCAGATATCTTAGTCTTTTTGTGTTGCTATACAGGAATACTTGAGATTGGGTATTTTAGAGAAAAGAGGCTTATTTGGCTCATGGTTCTGCAGGGTATACAGAAGCATCTGCTTCTGGTGAGTGTCTCAGGCTGCTTCCACTCCTGGCAGAAGGTGAAGGGGAGTGGTGTGTGCAGAGATCACCTGGCAGGAGAGGAAGCAAGAGAGAAGCGAGGGAGGTACCAGGCTCTTTGTAACAAACAGCTCTAATGGGAAGTAACAGAGTGAGAACTCACTTACCCCTGACCCGGAAGGAGATTCATGAGGGATCTGCCCCCATGACCCAAACACTGCCCATTAGGCCCCACCTCCAACAGTGGAAATCACGTTTCACTACGAGGTTTGGAAGGGATAAATATCAAAACCATAACAGCAGAAGAAAGAAGACATGATGGAGATTTAGGGCCAGCTCTGTCACTAATTCCCCTGCTGACCTGGCAAGTTCCTCTCTCCCTCTGGGTCTCAGTTTTCTCTGTTTATAAAATGGAAACAGCAGTACTCCTGCCTATCATTTTACCACCACTTCAGATTCTTTATTTTTCCATCTTGTTCCAGAACCACCACTAAGATACATCTGTGCTGAAGTCCTTGGATTGGCATTTCTCTGAAGAACATTCCAGAAAAGAGTGGAAAGCATTGCTTTAGGTGGGCCCCTCTTGGAGACTCAGGAGACATGCTAGAATAGTAAAGGCTCTGAGAAGTCCTGCCACAAGGAGATTTTCTCACATTTGTTTGCTCATGGATGTCCTTTGGGCAGAACACTCGTCAGCATCCTACAGTCTCTGCTCGGCCATCCATGATGAATGGTCTGCTTACAGAACGGTCTGTGGCTTTCTTTTGGTGGCTGTTGAGCTAGGAGGACCCAGATAAGATGAGTCCCAGTTATATCCACCAAATACAGATACACGAACGTCCCCAGGTCGATGGCTGTGTCCTTGCCCCAACCTCAGTCCGTTAGAAAGTGATCTTTGCGGCTGGAACGACTGACATTAGCTCCAGTTCCTCCAGCTGTTCTTTCATTCCCGGATGCCTGAAAATCCCTGAAAGTGCTGCTTGAGCCAAAATTCAGAAGACATGATAAACCAGGTTAATTTTAGGGCCCATGACAATAAGCAGGCGTCCTCTCAGTGGGCTGGTTGGATAAATGAGTTAATTTTGTCCAAGCTGCAAACATCTGGGGGACTTTGGGGCTGAGGGTGCGCATATCTGTTGGGGGGTAGGCGAAATAGGTCCTGCATAGAACTGCGCCAGGGGATTTGTGGAGACTTGAGGAAGGACAGCTGCATACTCAGCACTGCAATTAATGGTGCTAAAATGGTCCGATGGTCGATCCCAGTGAGGGAGCTTGGCAGGTGGGCTTGGTGTTCTTTAGAAAACCCCACGTCAGCAGCTTTGCTGGTGGGAGTCGGGGCTGACTGGGGACCTTGGTGCCTTATCCTGAGGCTGGGCAAGGCAGTCCAGGGCGGTGGAGGGTGGGACAGAGAGGAAGGTGTTTTTCAGAGTGATCCCAGCAAGGGCGGGGACTAGAATGGGGCTTTTAGGCAGACCACATAGGTCATTAGGGGGGAACCTTGGCTGTGCTCTGAACAGGCTGTGTGATGTTGGGGAGTTCCTTTGGCCTCTCTGAGCCTTAGTTTCCTTATCTGCAAATGGAGGCAATGATCTCTCTCTCTCTCTTTGTGAATAATGAATGGGATAACTTGGGCTAAGTGCCTAGAAATATCTGGCACATAATATGTGCTCTGTAAATACCAATTCTCCCTCATTTCTTTGGATAAGTTCAGATACTGGCAGAGAGGTGTTTTTTTTTTTTGTTTTGTTTTGTTTTGTTTTAAACTTTTAATTGAAGTGTAACATACACATAGAAAAGTGCATAAAGCTGTTCTGTTTGTTTTTTAATTTACAATTTATTTCAACTCTTCTGGGGCTGGGAATGTTACAAAACCTTAAACCAATAAAATGTCCTGTTTTTATTCTTTTTTGTGTATGTCGCATTTTTTAAAAAGTTATTTTGAAATAATGTAAGACTCACAAGTTGCAAAAATCATAGAGAGTTCCCATGAACACTTTACCCAGCTTTTCCCAATGGCATCTTAGCCTCAGAACATTGTCAAAACCAGGAAATTGATGGTGGTACTTTAGTATTCACTAAGCAAAAACGTCTGCGAGTCTTAAGTGAGCTCAGCGGATTTTCACAACCTGAACACAACCCCATAATCGGTCACCGGAATGAGAAGGAACATCGCCAGCACCCCAGAATGCTCTTGTAATCCCTCCAGGCTCCTCTGCTCCCAGGGTGACCATGGTGGGCTCTGTGTGCCTGGAACCATGGCAGCATGAGTTTCTTTTTGATTGGCTTCTTCTGCCCTCCCTCCAGCTGGAGCACTGCATCCACATTGTCGTGTGTAGTTGTAGCTTGTTCAGCTTGTTCATTGACGCTGCTGATGGGCAGAGAGTTTTATAGGGGCACAGGGCACAGCTGCCCTGGTCCCCAGCTGCCCTACTTTTGGGGAGCCAGAGGAACTGGCCTTAGAGTCTCTAAGTCTCAGGGGCATTACTATGGACGGAGTTGTGTCTCTCAAAATACCTATGTTGATGTCCTAACTCTATTTTAAAAAAATATTTCTTTAAAATAAAGATGGGGTCTCGCTATATTGCCCAGGTTGATCTCAAACTTATGGCCTCAGGCAATCCACCCGCTTCAGCATCCCAAAGTGGAGCGATTGCAGGTGGGAGCCACTGCACCTTGCCTGACATCCTAACTTTCAGGACCTCAGAATGTGACCATATTTGTTTCAGGAAGGTGTGGAGGGGGCAGGGTCAGGAGGATCAAGAGTCACGTTGACTGGGGGCCACTGGCTACAGGGGACACAGGAGAGAAGAATGCAGGAGACAGTGGCTTCCTTTGGGCTGAGTGCCTCAAGGCATGGAGAGAAATCCTAGCAAGAGTTCTGAGTGTGGGATTTAAAACTGGGAGTCATTTGCATTTGGAGGTAACTGGAGTCCTGTGGGTGGGTGAGATTGCTCAGGCTGCACCTCCTAACCCCAAATTTGTATGTTGGAATCCTAACCCCCAGGACCTCAGAATGTGACTGTTTGGAGAAAGGGTCTTTACAGGGGTAATTCAGTAAAATGAGGTCACCAGGGTGAGCCTTACACCAACGTGCCTGGTGTTCTCATGAGAGAGGGGATTAAGACGCAGACACTTGTAGAGGGAAGGCCACGGGAGGACACTGGATGAAGACAGCAGCCATAAGCCAAGGACGGGGCCTCTGAAGGAACACACCTTGCCAAATCCCTGGTCTTGGACCTCCAGCCTCCAGAACTCTGAGAAATTACACACTGTTGTTTACACCCCACAGTGTATGGTACTTTGTTATAGAAGCCCTAGCAAACTAGTATGTGTCTACTCCTTGGTTGCCATCTCTGTATTTGGTAACCCCTAAGTCACCAGGTGGTACCCACAGATGATGGGGACACAGGGACTGCCTCTCCCGAGAACATCGCCTTGCTGCTGCCCTCAGGCTTTGTACAAACTGAGCACAGTGAGGTTTTAAGTGGTTGTTTTAGTGGAAGTTTCAGCTCAGCACAGAGGCTGAAGGAGAGGGAGATGCTCGACATTCCCTGGCCCCCACTGGGCCGGGCAGAGGAGGGAGGGTCCCCTGGAGTGGGTCTCCGGTTTCCTCCCCTCCCCGTCATGCTCCATCCTTTGTCCTTTCTTTACACCTACTCCCTCCCGGACTGGGCCCTCACCATCAGGCCCCATCATTCTCCTCCGAACCAAAGTTCTCCAGCACCCAGAAGAAAGAGTCATCACTGACTTTCCACGTGGCCCTGCCGGGTAGCCGCACCTCTCTGGGTTTCCCCTTCCTCCTGCAAGATTGGAGCTGGGAGTGGAAATCTGCTGAGCCATGGAAGAGAATATGGAAGGTCTCTGGGACCACAGGAATGACCATCCGTGAGGTAGCTCTGTGAGTGTGGCGTGTGCAGAATGGGACAGAAAAGCTCTGCAGAAGGACCCCCTTGTGTCTCTCACCCCCTGGGCAGCAGCAAGCAGAAGGCGAAGGGGGCCTCAGCGGTGGGGTTGAAGCCCAGAAGCTTCAAGGAGGAGGTAACGTGGGAGCATGGTGGGTCCCAGGTCTGCTGAGCTTGTGTGCATGCTTTGTGAGGTATGGAGGGGGTGGTAAGGGGAACCTGAATGGAGGTGGGAGGAAGCCTAGAAGAGACAGACAGCACGGGGGTGGGGACAGAGGAAATGTGGCTGAAACAGGTCATTTGCTGGGATGTTAATTAGAAATAAGGCTGGTGTTGATAGACAGGAAGGTGGCATGTGTGATCAGGGAGTGGGACTTTGTCTCCTCCTCTGCACATGATCATAATAGCTGCTTTTCATCTCTTTCACATATGGCATCCCCTGATATACGAATCAGCTGCTGCTGTGTAACAAATCATCCGAAAACTCAGTGGCATTCAACAACAAGCGTTTATTTCTCACGCATGGTCCCCTCGGCTTCAGCTGACCTTGGCTGAGCTTGGCTCCATGCTGAAGGTTGGGCCCTGGACTGCTGCCAGTGTCCCTTGTCCTCTTTGGGCTTGGCTCCTGAAGGCGTGTTCCCATTGACAGCAGATGCACAGGTGAGGAAGCCCAGGCTCCCACTGGGCCCATGCACATTGCATTGGCTACAGCAAGTCACATGTCCATGTCCGGCATCATTGGAGTGAGGAAAGGAGGTACACACAATGGTGGACATAATTACACTCGGCTTACAGGATGGCGGGGAGAAAGTGAATGTTTCCTGGCCAGTAAACTCTATTCACCCAGTGAGCTTTTTCACAAAAGGATTTATTTTCCCTGAAAAAACAAAAACCACCGGTTGGCATGATTGCATTCCACAGTCTCCCTGGAGCATCACCTCAGGACCCCAGTCTATACCTTGAATGTCCGCTAATGACCCTGTAGCTGCCATCCACCAACAGCCTTGCCATGGTCTCCGTAACTCTCTCACTGCGCCCCCTGCTGGCAGAGAAGAACATTGGCAGGACCTGGCCTCGACCTGGACCACAGACCTCGTCCACACGGACAAATTATCAGAAGACAGAGCTTAAAAAAAAAGGAAAAAGCCACCTAGGTTCCAATGCTGATTCTGCCACTTCATGACCGGGAGCAAGTTCCTTAACCTCTTTAAGCCTCAGGTTCAACGTGCATAAAATGGGCCTAATCCTAGAACTTTTTCCTTGGAATTTTTGTGAGGTTGAGAATATGAAAATAAAACTCTTAGCCCATTGTAAGAGCTAAGTAACTGTTTGCTGTTATTATGCCAGGCACTTTTCCAGAGATGAGGATATAGCAGTTATACCCTTGCAGAAGCACCCCCATACCCGTAAGCCCCGGGAAGGATATATTTTGTGATGCTAGCATTCAGCCACCAAGCTGACTGGCTCCCAGGGGCTGCCAAAACCACCCTCATCCTCTTAGGCCAGAGCACTGAACCCAGAGCACCTTGGCTGGCTTAGCCACATGTCAAAGAAACCTTTCCATGGATGCTGGCCACTCATCCGAAGGCAGAACCTCGAACGTCATGTCCATGCCTGGAGCCGCCCCTTTCTGTGAGCATGGGCCATCTGGTCTCAGCTTAGGAGAAGAAAAGCTGCCCATAGGCTGCCTGGCACCCACCTGGGCACTGTGGGCAATGTGGCCGGCATGCTGAAGTGGGTAGCGAGTCCATGTGCCTGGCCCGTCGCAGCTCAATCCTGCTGGCGCACTGCAGTAAAACCGCCTTTGACTTAATATATGCTAATTAGATTTTAATGGGATTCAGATTTCCAACAGTAGTGCAGTGTTAGCCAGGGTAAGTTATAATCATATCTAATTGGTAATTCTAACATAACAAATTTCTTGGATAAATTATTCTTAGTTAATAGTCCTCCAGGAACAACCTCAACATGTGGGCGCCCACACGCATACACACACACACACACACACACACACAAAATCACACACATATATATTTTAGGGAAAAAGAACAAGGGGGAAGCAGGTTCATAGCAAGGCAAAGTTATTATTTAAAACCTGGCACTTCGGAAGCTAAACCAGAGCTCCAGACTAAAGCCCTTAAAGCTATTAGAACCCAGAACAGGGTGCAGAACACTGGAGCCTGGTCATGGCCGTGCGTGTGGCACAGTCAGGGCTGTGTCTTGGTGGGTGGGCTGCATTCTCTGGTAGAAGGTTCCCCTCTCCAGGAGGTGGCAGCAGGAGGGGCCACCAGGCTTGGAACTCAGCCCCTACTTGGGACACTGTCCCTCTCCCTGGGGGAGGCCTGCTGTGGTTACTGTAGCCCCTCCCTCCCCGCCTGGGTTGTCCTGGAATTCTTCCCTTTCATAAGTTCCACACTCCAAAAGACATAAAGAGGGACCCACTGGCTACATTACTATTTTCTTTACTGGGCAGACAGCAGAGTGTAATTCCAGAAAAAGGGGTGGGGGTCAGCCAGCCTGGCATCCTGCCCTTGTTTTGCCACTAAGTCTGCGCAACCCTGGGTATAACCCAGGTACAATCCCAGGCACGATTCTCAGGGCCTCTGTTTTCCCAGCTGTAATGTGGGTTGAAACTCACCAGGCCTTTCTGTTTTAGGTGGAAACAAGAGGCCTCCTCTCTGGTATTGGGGTGAAGGTGTGGACCCTACATAGTAGACAGGTGGTCTGGGAATATACCAAGCGGGCCTGCCCTGGGCATCCACGGAGAAGGTTCTCTCCTTTTTCTGTCGAGTCGCTCTCTGCCCTCCTAAAGCTGTCATTGGCCATAGGAGAGTATGGCTCTCTGCCTGCCCTCCTTCCCTGCTGGTAGGAGCTTAAGGCTTGACTCCCCAGAGGGTCGGCGGTGAGGTGGCTGTGTGCAGAGAGCATCATTAGTTGAAGGCAGGAAAGTGGGAGATGTGCTTAAAAAGGATGGGATTCTCACCTGTGCTCCCCACTTACCAGTTGTGTCATTCTAGGCATGTCCTTTATTCCCCCTGGGGTCACTTCTTGTTTCGTTTATTGTGTACAATAATAGCTTCTTACATGGTTGTTGGGTGGACCCAGGGAAACAACCTTGTGAAGAATCTGAGTTAGTACATGTGAGTTTCTCTCTCCTTTGTTCTTTTCCTTTTCCTCCATTCCCTTCCCTTTATAATGGGATGATTTGGGGGCACAGAATGACTCTGGGCGAAGAGCAGCCAGCCCCACGAGGTCCTTTTTGTCTAGTATTAAAGATGGAGATTACTGTTAACACCTGGTGCCAAGTGCGTAATAATGACGGGGAACAATTGTTGAGCACATAGTATATGCAGACACGTTTCTAAGTATTTTATATGCACTCTCTCATAGCTCTCATAACAGCCTTAGTGGGCATGGTGGGCATGATTGTGAGCCTCACTATTTACATAGATGGGTCACGTGAGCACAGAGAGGTTATGTAAGTGGCCTGAAGTCACACAGCCAGTAGACTGCTAACCAAGGATTTGAACCCAGGCGGGTTTGGCTCTAGAGTTCAGCTCTTTAAACACTGCATGGTGCTGCCTCTTGAACTGACCAGCTCAAGATCATTAGAATATTTAGAAGAACCATCTGCCTTCGGGGAGTTTTTAGGGAGAAAGGAGGAAAGGGAACCAACATTTACTGAGTCCCTGGCCTACACCTGACCCTGTGCTGGGCTTCTCACCTCTGGAGGCAAAATTACCTGGTGAATTAAGACTAGGTGCAGATTCCAGCTCCAGGACTTACTTGCTGTGTGATCAGGGGCAAGTTACAAAACCTTTCTGAGCCTCTGTTTCTTAATTTGTAAAGTAGAGATAACGCTTCCTCTACTGAAAGGTTATTATAGACATCAAACAAGATGATTCATGCAAAGTGCTTAGCACAGTGCCTGACACATAAAGAATATCTGGTAAATGATGAATTCCTAAATTTATAACCATTGTTACTTATGTAAATTCTTACATGTGTGTAAATATCCCCATTTCGTAGTGGGAAAACTGAGTTCCAAAAGGTTAAGCAACATGCCCAAGATCCCACAATGGGAATGTGGCAAAGTTGCAGTTTGACCCCCAAAGCCTTTCAAAGTCCTGGGTCTCACTGTTTCTGGGTAGATTTGAGAGCTGTCCTCTGCGGCTCTGTAGCTGCACTGCCACGGAGCTGCAGCAGACGCCTCCTGCCCGCCCGCCACCTTTCAGTCCTGACTGCCTCTTCATTAAATGAAGACCATTCCCGGATGGGTGAAGTTAGCTGCCTGCGCTGGGAGAGGAAGCTCTAAGAGCATCTCCAGGGCTCGGCTTGGGGTCACCTCCAGGGTCAGGAGTGGATCCGTTGGGCCTTTGAGTGCTGGGCTCGCTGGATGGTCTCTGTCTTCACTTCTCTTCCTGCACAGCAGTTCTGTTCAGGCTGCTGTAACAAAATACCATAAACTGAGTGGCAGCAGAAATCTATTTCTCATGGTTTCGGAGGCTGGAAAGTCCAAAGTCAAGGCAATGGCAGATTGAGTGTCTGGTGAGGGTCCACTTCCTAGATGTCTTTTCAATGTAACCTCACATGGTAGAAGGGGCAAAGAACCTCTCTGGGACCTCTTTCATAAGAGCACTAATCCCATTCGTGATAGCTCTGCCTCCATGATCTAACCATCTCCCAAGGGTCCCACCTCCTAATCCCATCACCTCAAGGATGAGAATTTCAGCAGGAATTTCAGACCATGGTGCCAGTCTTTGGGCAGTGTCAGCCGCATCCCTCTACCCCCAGATCTTTGTCTGTCTTACCTCGGGATTTCAAAGGGGGCAATGGGTGCCCTGGAAGACTAAAAGGCTCAGTCTAGCAGATTCTATCCCTGCCCCAC
The DNA here is from genome assembly GCF_007565055.1 of Rhinopithecus roxellana. Taxonomy (NCBI): domain Eukaryota; kingdom Metazoa; phylum Chordata; class Mammalia; order Primates; family Cercopithecidae; genus Rhinopithecus; species Rhinopithecus roxellana. The sequence goes on along the minus strand of NC_044560.1, from coordinate 7,439,763 downwards.
CTCCATCTTCAAAGCCCACTAAGGGTCTCCTGCAATTTACCATGCTATGACTTTCTACTAGGGACTTGCTCTGGTTGTTTGGTTGCAGGTAGTGGATTTAATGCTCCAGCAATTGGTGACAGTGATTCCAGCTTCCTTGCTCCTTAGTGGGGCCAATCTGAGATGCATGCAATGCAGAATCTCAGGGTCCCTTGGGATAAAGCCCCAATTGCCCAGGTCAGGCACACCCTGTATGAGCTTTCTTCCTTTCCTTACCCCATTTGCCTGTGTCACTGTGCTTCCTGGATCCCCTCCCAAATGAACTATTTGCACTCAAGTCCCTATCTCAGGGTCTACCTTAGGAGGAACCCTAATTAAGACCTCAGCCACTTCAAGCACCAGGTCATCTGTGTTTGGTGTGGCGGAAAAGAGTGTGAGTTCTTTGTCCAGGCAGATGGGAGGCTCTGATCGCAGCACTGTGCCTGTAAGTTGTGTGGTCTTAAGCAAATGACTCCCCTCTGGGAGCCCTCACTTGCTCACCTATAGGGTAGGGAACATCTGTTCTTATAGGCAGTTAGGCAAAGTGCCTGGCCAATGGTTGGTCCTTAATGAATATGAATTCTTGTTTGTTCTCAAGGCAGATGATCCTAAATTGTCATACCTCTTGAGCTCCTGGCCTGCTGGACAGTGGCATAGAATGTACCTTCTTCCCCTCGAGCTTGGTTTGTCCACAGTCCAACTAATCACCACCATCCCCTGTGTTCTCATTCCTGGTTCTTTTTTTTTTGAGACAGAGTCTGGCTCTGTCACCCAGGCTGGAGTGCAGTAGCACGATCTCGGCTCACTGCAACCTCCGCCTCTCTGGTTCAAGCGATTCTCCTGTCTCAGCCTCCTGAGTAGATGGGACTATAGGAGCCCACCACCATGCCTGCATGCCTGCTAATTTTTATATTTTTAGTAGAGACAGGGTTTTACCATGTTGGTCAGGCTGGTCTTGAAATCCTGACCTCAAGTGATCCACCCACCTTGGCTTCCCAGTGTTAGGATTACAGGCGTGGGCCACTGGCCTCGTTCCGTTCCTGGTTCTTTATCCCATCACTCTGACTATGCAGGCCTAGGACCTCGGGCTTCTTATCACCCCCACTACCACACAACTTCCATTCGCAGAGGGCTGGGAGCTTCGCTCTGAAGCTGCCTTCCTCCAGCCCCATTATTTGGCAGCCCTGCTCTCTGGAGTCAGTCCTGACACACATGGGGCATCTGTGCCTGGGAGAGTCACTTAACCTCTCTGAGCTTTACCCCTCATTTGAAGAGTGAGGAGCAGGGTCGTTCTGCAGGATAAAGCACCCAGCATAGCGTGTGGCGGACAGGTCAGGACAGGTGCACCCTAGGGCCCTCCCTGTCCAGCCATGACTGACCTTGATAGCGTCTCTCACCCTAACTACCTAAGTAAGCTTCTAACTGGGCTCCCTAGGCCAGGAGCAGACTTCTCCAACTTAACTGGGCACACAGATGGCCTGGGCCCTTTTGAAAAAGCAGATTATGTTTCAGCAGGTCCAGGGTGGGGCCTAAGATCCTGCATTTCTATCAAGCTCCCAGGGGATGCGGCCGCTGCTGGTCCTGGGACTGTGCACTGAGTAGGGAGGATCTGGAACTCTCTTGTTCCACTTTGCTTCCAAGCATCTTCTGTGACTCTGAGGCTTTCACCCGCTGCTGCCTATTGCATGATATCGATGACAATAGCCGACACCTACTGAACACTTACCATGTGCCAGGCACTGTTCTAAGGATGTTCCACATCTTCATGTATTTAATTCTCCGAAGTGAATGCCATGGACCTCAGCGTCCCCATTTTACAGAAGAGGAAGTAGAGGTATGGAGAAGTTAGTAAAGTGCCGAAGCCATGGAAATAGTGAGTGACAGAGCTGACAGTGATTTCAGACACAGGCTGGGTCCCCATGCTTGATGGCTCTGCCATGCGCCTCTTAAAACAGAAGCCCAGTCCCCTAAGCCTAGGCTTTAAAGGATTTAAGGAAGGGCTTTTCCGGTGGTCAGGAAAGGATGGTCCCTGGAGGAGGTCGAATTTGGGAAGTTGGAGGGGAGAAGCAGTTTAGAGAAAGATTCCTCCGAGGACCTTTTGTCTGTGGCTCTGGGAACTCCAGGCCTAATGGAGTAAGAGGCAGGAGGGCATGGGGGCCTGGGTTGGGGACTACAAGGGCCCTCATGAGCTGGCAGCTGCTGGGATAGGATGGAAGGGAAGGGGGGAAGAGCAGGGGCGACACAGGGGAAGCGGCTATGGAAGCTCGGCCCCAAAGTCAGGTGCGGCTGGCGGCCAGGGTTCTACTGTGCCTGCTGACATTTAGGCCTGCCGCCCCATTTGAAAAAATGCATGCATTTTGTACATCTATTTCCTTCCACCCATCACTTAGAGCTGTCATTCCCTGGAGGAGGCCAAGGGCGTAATCACTGACGCAACAGCTTAAATGCTTTTTGGAAAACTTCCCCGCTCTGGCCTGGTCTGCAGCTCCACCTCCCCGGCTGGGCTCCAGGGCCAGTCTCTTTTTCTTTACTGTCTCTCTGTGTCTCAGCTTCCAGGCTTGCTCTCCCAATCCTCTCTCTCTCTGTCCTTTCCTCCCCTCTTCTCTCTGTTTCTCTCTGCACTCTGTCTTTCTCTGCCTGTCTCTGTATGTCTTTCTCTGTGTGTTTCTCTTTCTCTGTCCCTCTCTCTCTGTATGTCCTCTGTACGCTGTCCCCCTCTGTCTCTGTGTCTCTGTACTCTGTCTCTCTCTGTTTTTGTATGTCCTCTGTCTCTCTCTGTCACTCTGTCTCTAGGTGCCTGTCTCTGTATGCCTCTCTGTGTGTGTCTCTGTCTCTGTGCCTATCTCTTTATGTCCTCTGTACTCTGTCCCCCTCTGTCTCTTTGTGTCTCTGTCTCTGTGTCTCTGTCTGTCCCTGTTTGTCTCTGTGTGTCTCTGTGTGTGTCTCTGTCTCTGTCCCTCTCTCTTTACGTCCTCTGTCCCCCTCTGTCTCTGTCTGTCTCTGCCTCATTTCTGTTCACTTCCTACTTCTCCAATTTTCTCTTTGCCTCATTCATTGCTGATCTTTGCCTCTTTCTACTCTCTTTCAGAACCCCTCCCCCAAGTGACTCCCCTTCTCTGCCCCTTCCATCCCGTCTCCACATCCTTGGAGGAGCCTCCCGTCTCTGTGGATCTCTGAGCCTCCCGCTGCTGGCTGCCCACTCTTCTCCTCTCTCCCTCTGCTCCCTGGCCTCCTCCCACCTCCCCTTCTTCAGCTCCCCTCCCACTCCCTTTCCCTCTCTTTCCAGGCTCCTCCTTCCCCTCCTCTCCCTCTGATTTTCCTTCTCCCTGCCTCTTGCTTTCATTTTCACAGGCACTGCAGTGCTTCTGGGGTGACTCAGCCCCTGACCCTGGCCCACCCTCAGCCCTGCCTCTGCCCCAGAAATGTGCAAGTCCACGTTTAGGGGTCTTTCTGGGGCTACTGGCTCCCGTCGGCAGGAGTAGAGCCCAGGGGGCCTCGTTTTTGTTTTCTCAGCTCTGTGTACACTTGTGCATTTAATAAAACCTACAGCTTTTCTGAGGTCAGGGCAGTAAATCTAAAAACCCTGCGTCACTGTCTTGTGAGGGCAGCCAGTGCCTCTTGGATGGGAGCCACAGTTCACTGCCCTGCGTCTCCCTGCAGACAAGGTAACCGTGGCCCAAGATGAAGCTGGCTGCTGGGTCATAGTCACCTGTCAGGGACGGGGCCTCCAGATCCTCTCCTGCTTGGCCAAGAGCCCTGGTCAGGGTATAAGCAAGAGGGATAAAGGTCTCCAGTCTGCGGAGGTGACAAGGCCAGTGGAGCATGTGACTTCCCTTGGGGTGGGGGCTGTTGGGCCCCAGAGGCACAGTTCCCCAGTGCTATGGAGAAGACGGCGACCTCAGACTCTGGTTCTCTTACAGGCTCTTGGCCAAATGGTCCACCATGGAGTCAGCGCCAGCCCTCCTCCCTGGAAGGGGCAACTTTTCTCCTGGAAGGAGCAGCAATAGGATGAGGGGCATGGCTTCCCCGCCTTCCTGTGTCCAGAGTGATGGGGAGGACCCCAGATGTTCACATTTGAAGAGCCCAGGCCAGAGAAAGGATAGGCCTGTCTTACAACCACCACACGCAAGAATGCTAAGTAGCAGCTGTGGGCACTTCTTGTTGATGAGCCCAACTCTGAGGGCTGATTGCCCAGGAGGCCGGGGCTGATTCCTGGGCTTGCGTGGTAGGTGTTGGTGACAGTGGCCCCCTTGAGACCCAGCAGGTGTCTCTGCAGCTACCTGGTCTTCTGGGCACACCTGCAGCCAGCAGGGATCAGTGGGCACCTTGGGCCATCCCAAGGGGCAGCTGACCAGCCCAGGGGGCCTCTGCACAGTCAGAGTATCCCTGGGGGAATCTGCAGATGGTGGGCGGTGACCAGGACTCATGATTGGGAAGAGCCATGGGCTGAGGTGGAGTTTCCAAGGGATTGGGAACTTGGTGCTCTGGCCAGGCCCAGCAACCGTGTGTTTGGCCAGTCTACCTTTTTAAAGACGAGGTCTGCTCAGGTGACAATGCAAACCTAACCAGAACTTGGGACCCTACTCTGTTGGTGGCAGAGTTGACTTTGATACTCCTTCTTGTCCTTTAAGGCCTAGCTGCAGTGTCAGCACTTCTGGAAGCCTCCCCTGATGTCCTTGGGCAGAACGGTCTTTCACCCTTTCTGTGCCCATATTGCATCCTCTTCATACTTTTATTCTGATATTTATCACATGGAATTGCAGTGCTTTCTCCCCCAGGTCTGTCATTCCTGATGGATGGGAGCTCTTTAAGGGCAAGGCCTGGCCTGCTTGTCTTTGTGCTTCTCCTGCCTGGCATAGAGCCTAGCTTGGGTGATGCTAAGGGTTTGTCCAATGAGTGAATGAGCATGTGGATGAATAAATGAGCATCCATCTCCCCGTTCGGGCTGGGCTCTGTTTTGCCCATCGCCCTCCCGCCGCTTCTCAATTTCAGGTTGAATAAGCCACCAATCTCAGCCTGCTCAGGGCTCAAAGTCCTCAAATTCAAAGCCCAAAGCAGGCAGCTGCCCCACCCCTGTAGCCCTAGGCCTCCCAGCTGGCTCTCTTCGGGCGTGTCCTCTGCCACTTTGCGAGGTTCATCCACTTGCTGCTGAGATATTAATGCACCTCAGGGGTCAGTGGAGCCCAACGCCCATGCTGTGAATGGAGCAAGGCAATTCCAATTTCATGCCTACATGGGCTTCCCTCTGTTAAGACAAAGAGCAGGAACACATCTTTCTTTTTTTAAAAATTTCTTCCAGAAAACAGGCAAAGGTATTGTGCAGTAGAGGCTTATGTAGAATTGCCAGCAGGCAGTAAGGGGGAAGGTGGTTCCCAGGAGACAAAGCAGGGCTTTAGGGAAGAAGGAAGTAGAAGGAGGAGGCAGGGGGTACTCTGTGGTTGTTGCCTGCTGATCAGGCCTGGGTGTTTATACACTGATGATTATCTGAGAGCTTTCAGCAACTGAAATCATCTACTTCTGTCTTGCTATCAGCTTGCAAAATGTAGGCATACAAATATTTATTGAATAAAATCATTTGTTATATTTTTGTTATAATGTGTTTATATATGTGTGGGTATATGTGTGTGTGTGTGTATTTTTTTTCTTTTTTTCTTTTTTTTTTTTTTTGAGGCAGGGTCTCACTCTTTTGTCGAGGCTGGAGTGCAGTAGTGTGATCATGATTCACTGTAGCCTCAACTTCCTGGGCTCAAGCAATCCTCCTACCTCAGTCTCCCGAGTAGGTGGGACTACAAGCGCATGCCGCCATGCCTGGCTAATTTTTGTATTCTTTTTGTAGAAACAGGGTCCCACCATGTTGCCCAGGCTGGTCTTGAAATCCTGAGCTCAAGCAATCTGCCTGCCTTGGCCTCCCAAAGTGCTAGGATTACAAGCATGACCCACTGTGCCCAGTCATGTTATTTTTAAAAGAGAAATTGCTGCTAGGGAGCACTTGGGCTTCCTAGCTTAAATAAGAGTATGCAATATGGTGCATGGGGAACCAAGATTCCTGAACATCTATTTTAGAATATAGGGTCATGCAGATTGCAAAAAAGGGACTCTAATTCTGCCTTCTTTCTTGTATTTGCACACTACGAATGTATGAACTTTTCAGCTCCTCCCATTAAAATGTGGAATCTATTTCTCCAGCCGTGGAATCTGAGCCTGCTTTATGATTGCGTAAGCCAACAAAAATATAGCAGAAGTGCCAGTGTGCAGGTTCCCTTAGACCACCAGAGGCCTGTGTGCTTTGGCTCTCTCTCTCTCTCTTGCTCCTCTGCTTCACTGGGTTATCTTGCTGGGGGATGAGAGACTCCATGGAGCAAAACTGAGTTGTCCCAGCCAAGGCCATCCTAGGCCAGCTGGCCACCAGCTGACCTCTAGTTGACTGAGGATGCAAGAATAAGCCTAGCCTGGATTAGCCAAACCTGGCCCACATCAGCAGCTGTCACCTAAAGAGACATAATAAACAGCTGTTATTTTAAGCCACTACATGTTGGGGATGTTTGTTACACAGCATTATTGTGGCAGTAGATAACTGACCCAAGAGTCATAAGACAGTGTTCCTATTTCATCTGCAGCTTTCATCATACTACTTGACTCCTGGTGATGAGTAAATATATGTTGAGTGAATTAGTGTGCTTTTGGAATCACTGACCTAACTACTTATCTTTTCCCAAAATGTACACTAAATCATCCTAATGCTAAGCCTTTGCTCATGCTGTTCTCCTGTCTAGAATATTCTCCTCTGTTTTCTGCCTGGCGAATTTCTATGTTTCCTTCAAAGTTCTGTTCTCTCTGGCCTCCTCTGACTCATCCTTCTCCCATTGATGCTTCAGCGTCCTGGGAAGATCCTGGTGCCAAGCGCACATCACAGTTTGACTTCCATTGTTTAGCTGGGTAAATGCTTTCCCATTCCAGGACTGTGAGCTCCTTCCTTGCATCTAGCACAGTTCTTGGCTCATAGTAGGTCCTTGGGAGGTACTGATTCCTTCATTCATCATTCATTCACTCACTCAATAATTACTTATTGAGCCATGTGCCAGGTTCTGGTCTAAGTGTGAGGATACAGCAGTGCACAATACAGACATGGTCCCTGTGCTCATGGGACTGACGTTCTGGCTCAAGGTAGGGGAAGACTGCCAATAAATAAACAAGGAAGTAGAAAAAGCGTAGAGCAATAATGCATGCCTTGCAGAGAATTAAATTGAGGGTGGCACCATGGAGAGGGGTGTGGTGGTCAAGTAGGTCTCTCTGAGGCGGTGGGAGTTAAGCTGCCATCCAAATGGCATGGAGGAGCCAGCCCTGCAAAAGAAAAGATAATTCCAGGTGGAAGGAACAAGTAGAGGAAAGGTCCTCAAGCAGGAGTGGACTTGAAGAATTCAATGAATGGAAAGAGGAGTGTGAATGAAGCAACAGGAGAAAGGGAGTGGGGATGAGACATGTTAGAGGGTCAGGCACAGCAGAGCACATCCTGGTCAACCTGTAAAGGGCTCGGGTTTGTTTTCTATGTGATGGGAAGCCAGGGTTCTGAGAAGGAGGGCGCTGTGGCATGACAGATTTAAAAGGATTCCGCTGGCTGCTATGGGGGGGACTGGACTGGGGGTGGGGGAGGAAATCTGAAGACCAAATTGGAGGCTGAGGCAGTTTTCCAGACAAGAGGAAGCTTTGTCTAGGTTGTCAGTGGGGAAAGAGAAAAGGGGGTAAATTCCGGATGAGTTTTGAGAGGAAAGCCAACAATCTATTGGGTTGGATGTGGAAGAATGAGAGAAAGAGATGAATGAAAGATAACAGTGAAATGTTTGACCCAAGCAACCGGGTTGATGGTACTATTTCTAGAGAAGGGGAATGCTAGGGAAGGAGCATGTTTTGGGAGGGAGAAAGCAAAAATTGGATTTTGGCCACATGAAGTTGGAAATGCATATTTAATATCCAGTAAGGTAGGGGAACCACATTATGAAGTTGGACATCTGAGTCTGGAATTCCTAGGAAAAGTTAGGGAGTCAGAAATTTGAAAGTCAATGTGGAAACTGATTGAAATGGTCATCCAGGACCTGACCTGTCCAGGGCCAAATGGGCTGTGAAGACCACAGGGAGATAGAGCCAATGCTTAATTCTCAGCTTGGTATGTCTGGCACCTGGAGTTTTTGTAGGGATGGCCCTGATTCCTTATGACATCTGCACTGCCTGAGAGAGGCACAGATGACTCAGTGATGTCTCTGCTGGTTGGAAAGGGAGGAGAAGCACAGGGCTTCTCCTGTGCTTCATGCGGCAGAAGTGATGAGAGCTATTCCTGGTGATGGAGCCTCCTCCCAGTCCTCCTTCCTCTGGCCACTCTGCCCTAGGCAGAATTCATTCATTTCCATGGGATGAAATAAATGATGAATAATTTCCATTCATTTTATTTCATGGAAATGAATCATTAAATGGGTCCCAGCTTCTCTGTGGCAGATGCAATGCTCTGGGATCACCATTCTATTTCCTTCTCCAGGGTACACAGGAAAACTGCATTTCCCAGCTTCCTTTGCAATCAGATTGGGCCATGTGACTACTCCTGGCCAATGGAGTATGGACAGGGGTGATTTATGTTCTATTAGGCCTGGGCCTTAATCACATCCTGTGTGATCATATTAGTTGCCCAACTCCTGCTGCAACAAATTGCCACAAACCTAAGTTTAAAAGAATATGGCAAATTTATTCTCTTACAATTTTGGAGTCAGAAGTCTAAAATGAGTCTCATGGGGTTAAACATGTTGGCAGGGCCAGTTCCTTCTGGAAACTCAAGGGGGATAATCTGTTTGCTTGCCCCGTTTGGCTTCTAGAGCCTGCCTGAATTCCTTGGCTTGTGGCCTCTTCCTTACGTGACTCTTATATCTTGCTTCTGCCATCACATCTCCTTCTACTGCCTTTTACCTTCTTGCTTCCCTCTTATAAGGACGTTGTGATTACACTGAGCCCACTTGGATAATCCAGGCTGATATTCACATCTCAAGATGCTTAACTTGATCACATCGGTAAAATCCCTTTTGCCATGGAAGGTAACATATTCACAGGTTCTAGGGATTAGGATATGGACATCTTCGGTGAGAGGGCATTATTCTGCCTACCACAGTGACACTCCAGCCTTCTCTTATCCTCCCCTGGGGATTTTGGAGGCTGTATGTTCCAGGTGATGTAGCTACAAGATGCAACAGGGCTGCTTAACCTGCTTGGGCTTCTCATGAGCCCAAAATAAATCTTTATTATTGTGTTAGGCTGTTCTTGCATTGCTATAAAGAAATTCCTGAGACTGGGTAATTTATAAAGAAAAGAGGCTTAATTGTCTCATGGTTCTGCAGTCTGTATAGGAAGCATGGTGCCAGCATCTGCTCGGCTTCTGGGGAGGCCTCATGGAGGTTTTGCTTGTGGTAAGAAGGAAAACAGGAGCAGTCACGTCACATGACAAAAGCAGGAGCAAAAGAGAGAGTCAGTTGGGAGTGGGGAGGTGCTACACACTTTTAAACAACCGGATCTCATGAGAACTCACTCACTCATCACTAAGCGGATGGCACTAAGCCATTCATGAGGGATCTGCCCACATGATCCTAACACCGCCCACCAGACCACACTTCCAACATTGGGGATTACATTTCACCATGAGATTTGATGGGGACACAGGTCCAAACCACATCAATTGTGTTAAGGCCGTAAGACTCTGGGCTCAATATGTTACTGTAGCAGGGCCTATCCTATTCAGACTGCTTACAATCTTCCATGGGCTCTTCTTGGTGAATGGCAAGTCTTGACCATGGCTCAGAGGGGCCAGCCCCACCCCTCTCCAAAGACTCTTGGCCCTTCTCTCTGAGTTAATAGCTGAATGTCCTGACGAGTTTGTAGTGGTTGAGTAGAAAGTTCTGAGAAACCTCTACCACTGACATACATGTGACCTTGACTGATGTCAGCCTTGGCCATGTGACTTGCTTTGGCTAAAGGAGTGTTCATGGGCATGACACAGGCAGAGGCCTTAAACGTGCTTGAATGGTTTGAGTTTCTTCTTGAGCTTTGGTGATGTACCATAAGAGGATCAAATGTCAGGTAGTCACTTCCCCTTTAGTGTGGGCCCCAGACAAACACCCATGACACCAACCAACCCATGGAGGAGGCCTGAACCCAACCCACAGCTTGGAGTCCAGCCCAGTTGACCTGCTGCCTGAAGCAGAACTGCCCAGCTGAGCCCAGATTAGATCAGCTGAACCACTTTAACCTGAACATGAACATAATTACAAATGCTTGTTGCTGCATGTCATTGAGGTTTGGGCTGGTTTGTTACACAGCATTATTGTGGCAACAGCTGACTATTATACTTAGCCCAGAGGAATTTGGCTTTCTCAAGTCTCTGGCCACATTCCACACCTGGATGCTAGGACTTGAGTGAGATAGTGAGCCCCATGTCCACTGTTCATCTGGGAAGAGCATGCCTTCCATCTCCCTTGCCATTCCCCTCTCAGTGCCTGTCCCAGTACTGAATGCCAGGAGGAGGGGCCCGGTTGCTGCTACTGAGTAGATAAAGAATGCAGAGCCACAAACCGAGGTGGGGAAAATTGTTCTGTTTGTTTTAATTAAACCGACTGAAGAAGCCAAGACACAGACGGAAAGAGAGACTAAGAACAAGACTGGAAATAGTTTAGAAAAGAAATGAAAACCGGTCGCGGAGATGTCAGTGCCCGAGGAGTGGCCAGGGCGGGTGCCTTCACGTCAGCTCCAGAATCACTGTCAGGGCGAGCACCAAGGTGAGCCGGGTGCCAGTGGGGCCAATGGAACCTGTGCCAGGAGGCAGGAAAAGGGTCAGAGCCTGCAGACCCAACCCTGTTCCAGAACAGCAGAGCCTCCAGGTCCCCAGCAAAGACGCCGGATTTCAGCATCAGGAAAAACTGGGTTTGAAGACTAGCTCTGCCACCTGGCCACCTAACTGTCCATGATCCCCTCCCCTACCCCTAGGCTTGCTGGGCTGTGGTCAGACTTCCTAGAAGCCATGAAGATGGTGCAGTGAGGACCAAGAGTGGGAGCCTCCATTGTGAACTGTGAGATTGGCTCCATGTAGGGCGGGGGTGCGGCAGGCCTGGGAGCAGTGTCTGGGCCCCTTGGAATGGTGCTCAGGCTAGAGCAGGTTGGGGGTTGGGGGCAGCCCAGGGAGGACAGTATAAAGGGCCTGCACTGAGACATCCATCGATGCTCCCAGCCACCCCATGGAGTGGTTCAGAGCCTCAGAACGCAGCCCCACGGTCGAGGCTGGACACACCCTTCTGAAGTCAGAGCAGCCGGGCTCTGAGCTAAGAGAGCTAGATATGCCATGGACAGTGAGACCGAGCTCTGAGCTAAGAGGGCCAGAGATGCCATGGACAGTAGATGGGGCACAGTTGGCCCCAGAAATCTCAGCTGGCTGCTTTGGCAGGCTGAGTCCCCCTTTATTGCCTCAGTCCCTACCTCTGCCCACTTTGGAATCTGACTCTGCCCTGCTAGAGGGCAATGATCTGCCTGAGGGGTCGGGGAGTGACAAGGGTATGCACATGGGAAGTGTGGGGGACCACAGCTTTCTGGTGCCTCAAAAGCCACTCTCTTTCAAGCAAAAAGTCCTGAGGGTGAAGACTTACCATTGGAGTCCTCCGTTCCTCTTGGGATATTTGGGTTTTCTGTTGGAAAGAAACAGAAAGAGAACCAAAGAATGGATGGCATTCAGAGCTCAGGAAAGGAGTGGCCCTTTACCCAGCACCTGCTGTGAGGTATCACATGCAGTGTCTCAGTGCAGCCACACAACCTCCAGGGGAGCTGGATAGTATCAGCCCCCTTTTGCAGATGGAGGAAGTGAGAGAGGTTAAGCAGTTTGCCTAATGTTCTTTCTGAGTCCGAAGCTTATTTATAGTTGTAACCACCGAACGACCCTGCCTCCCAGTGGGGCCCCCTCCCAGGGCAAATTTAGGGGATTTGGGCCCCTGTTGCTTCCTCCTCCTGGGGATACTTCCCAGCCAGGACTCGTCCCTGTGGTTGTTCTCCCAGTCCCCAGCTGAGCAGCGCCATACCAAACACGATGAGCCGGGTGTGCGTGTCGGTGGAGCCCAGTGGGTTCTGGGCAGTGCAGCGATACATAGAGCCATTGAGCTCAGCAGGAACCCGCTCCAGCACCAGCTCCTTCCCGTCGAACTCAGCGCTGCCGTCCAGGAGGCGGCTCCCAACCCGCGTCCAGGTGAACATGGGCTCCGGGAAGACTTCGTTCTGTTGGCCAGAGCAGGGGAGAGTTGGGTCACAGGAGGGCCCATTCTGCCAGAGCAGCAAGGGGTCATGGGCATGCCTGGCCAGGGCTGGCACAGCATTCTCATCTGATGGGTTGCAAATGGCTGCCCTGAACTCCAGGAGGAGAGGGAGTCTGGGACTGAAGAGAATGTCTCGTTGAAGAGCTAGGTTTACTCTGAGTTCTAGATGGAGGAGTGAAACATGCATGTACCTCTTTGCCATTCCCCGTGGGAACCGATTCTCTCAATTACACATTGGGAAACTGAAACCCACTGGATGTGGCTGGGGATCGAGGGAAGGGTGTTAGAGAGGACCGCCAGGAATGCTGGTGCTGGATAGATGCCTCTACCACCCCCCACCACCCTCCCAGATGCTCAGAGAGAGGCTGACCTGAAACCCATGGACCAGAATCCTCACTGTGTCCCCGACCCGGGCTCTGCTGGGTGTCATCACAATTTTGGGTCCTTTCGGGGCAACTGTAGGGAGAGAAAGGCCAGGTCAGAGAGAGTAAGGAAAGGAGGGACAGCGTACACGGAAGAGAAAGTTCTAGTCTAGCGATCAACATCCTTGGGATCAGCTGCTTCTGTTAGAAGCTCAGTGTGCTCATTCATTCATTCATTCACACCTGCATTCATTCAGACATATTCCCTAAGCCCATGCAATGAATCAGATGCTCTCTAGGACCTGGGGAGTCAATGGTCTATATAGGACACAATTCCTGCCCTTGGGTGGTTCACACATCAGTAGGGGAGAAAGACAGACAACCGAGAAGTACAAGCCAGTACCATGAGGGAAAAGATCAGAGAGGCCCAGTGGACGGTGGGGTCAGGGAGGGAAACTTACCTGGGGCAGGTGCTACTAGGCTGCTGATGGGGAGCAGCCTATGCCAGCAGCCAGACTTGAGGTACCCCCAACTCCCACCCACGCTACCCCCTTGGGAGGTGCATTTCTGGTGTCATCAGTCCCTTTGTCCAGCTGAGTTAACTGGGCCTCAGAGAGTCATGAAGCAATTTGAAAAAGGTCACACTTTGAGGAGAGCCAAGATCAAGGTGTGGGTCTCCTCCTCCTGATTCAGTGCTGTTTCTAACAGGTTAATCTTCCCAGTGGGATTTTTCTGGAACCTCTGGGTAGGGATGGACATGGTGTGAGAAGACCACCTCCTTCCTTGTACCCAGCCTCCCTGGCTCTCTTCCCCACTTCCTTGTATCACCTCTTATTCAGTCCCTTTATATCTCTGAACTTGAAAGCCAAGATGCCCAAGGCCATGGCTATCCTCTGAACAATGCCTGAGAATATCAGGGATGGAGGAGCCACTCAGGATCATTGGGTCTGTTCTCGTCATTTCAGCTGAGAAACAGAACTCTGTGGATAATGTAGAGGCTTATCCAAGGTCACTCACAGAACCAGTTACCCATGTTTCCTGACCTTCTTGCCAGCACTCTTTTCCCCAGATTCATTCATTCACTCACTCACTCAACAATAATTAGGGAGCCAGCCATTTGGAGCAGAGCAGAGGATATGGTGAACAAGACCCAGTGCCTGCTGACACAGAGCTCCCACTTCAGTAGGGGTGAGAGTGCGTAAGCACACAAGCACATATGCAAAACAGGATGAGAGTGACCGTGCTCCATGCAGATCACTAGACCCAGGGGAGGGGGCTCAGAGTTAGTGGGTGACATCCTCAGATAGTGGTCAGGGTGCCTCTTCCAAGGAGGTGACATTTAAGCTGAGCTGTGAAGCCTGTGAGGCATATTCCAGGCACAGGGAACAGCCAGGGCATGGGACAGAGGCAGGTCAGGTAGGGAAGAGGGTTGGAAGACAGATCCCATAGAGCTTCCAGGGCCGGAGGAAGGGGTGAGGGTTTTGTTTGGTACTCTATGCTTTGTGCTACTCTGTGTAAACATCTTCTAAGGGTGGAAAAGTTTTGTCCTGAGGCCCTAGGGCTGCCCTGGGATCACCCCCACCTTTCCTTGCTGGTCCCCAGACCTCTTTTTCTGACTCAAAGCTCTCAGAACAGAAATCAGAGCAGTTGGCAGATGTGGGTGGTCTCCCAAGCACTGCCAACTTCATTCTCTGAGAATGAAATCAAAGGACTATTAATTAAACCATGAGCAAGACATCTGAAATGCCACATGGGTCTAGGGAAGCATCCATGGGAAGAGCAGGGCTTGCACCAAGGGGTAGGGGAATAGCTGGGAAGGGAAGGGCTGGTTCTGCAGCTGCATCTGCCAGTCAGTCAGGTGGAAGGGCCACTGGCCTGGGAGACCTGCGAGCTGAGTTCTAATCGTTCTGTGTGCCCTTGGATGAGTGGCTCCCCCTTGCTTTCACAAGTGTACCATGGGAACAATGATACCCCTTGCCTAACACACAGGGCCATTAGGAACATCAGGCAGTGGCAGGTTTGATGGCTAACATTTGTTTAGCGTGTCCTAAGAGCCAGGACCTATGAAGTGCCATATGCATAATCTCATTTAGCCTTCCAGCCTTTGAGATTGTCGCCATAAGGAAATGAAGGCTCAGGGAGCCCAAGTAAGTTTCTGGGTTTTCAAATGAACTCTCAAGTGCTGTAGATGTCGATTTGCAGATGGGAAACCAGGTCTAGGGCAGTCTGACCCTGGGTAATCTTGGCGGCTCTAAGTGCTGCTGGGGTGGCATTGTTGGCTGCAGCCAGGAGAGGGCGCGGAAGGGCATCCCGGTCCTGGAGAAGACTGGAGCCATGGAGGACCCGGCAGACACCTTTCCCTTCTAGGTTAGATTCCTCACTGCCCTGCTTTCTAAAGGGCCTGCCTTACTCCTTCAGGCCTGGACCTGGGCCTGCTGGTTCTAAGAGAAGAGGGAACCAACCTTTCTCAGGTGTCAAGCATGCGCTAGACTTCCTTTTAGGACGGTCACACCATTCTGGTACTTATGAGGCAAGTTACCACAAAACCCATTGTGCAGGTCATAGAACCGGCCCTCCAGGGGGGCAGTGACTTATCCAAGGTCACACTATAGGAAGGCGTGATGGCACATAGGGCTTCAGAGGGAGGCTCAGAGCCCAGGGGCAGAGGTGAGGCAGAGATGGGTGCCTTCTTCCACCCAGGGCACCCCGGCTCCTGGGCTCCTGTGTGCATCTGATCCTGGGCAGGGGCACAGAGGGTGGGCAGAGGAAGGATCTGGTCCTCCCTCGCTGCTTTCAAGCTCTATCCTGGCAGCTGCCACCAGACAAGAGCCTTTGCAGCAGATGGTCCCTGACTCCCTCCTTCACTGCTGCGTTAAGATGTTGCTTCCGGAAGCCAAGCCAGCTGCTGTCAGCCTCCCCACTCCTTCCACCCTCAGGCTCCTGACACTCAGAGCCTGGCCCATTAGCAGCTCCAGACAGTCGAAATCTGGCCCTACTTGCCTGCTTCTGACCACAATGTCTGAGAGTGCCCGAAAGGAATGCTCTTAGTCTCTGGACTTTTCTGCCTGTCAACCCCTGGACATAGAGAAAGAGTAGGAGTCCAGAGACCCAGGATTGATGCCTAGCCCTCTACTTTCTGGCTGCATGACTTGGATGAGTCATTTCAACTTGTTGGGCCTCAGTTTTCTAACCCACAAATGGGGAGAATAGGCTACCACCCTGCTTGAGGAAACACTCTGAAAATGACAATGGAGGAGGGAGATAAGACTGCAGTGTGAAATGTAAAGTGATGTCTATCTGCTCAGGGAATGAAAAAGATCCTGGACGTATAAGTTGCCTTCCTTACCTCTCTTGAGCATCCTGATGCAAGGATAGTATTGTGGAATCTCAAGGAAAAGCTCCTCTGGCTTTCCCCCAGGAATTCTGGGTGTTTTCTAAGACAATCACTCACCCATTCACCCACTCATCCATCCATCCATCCATCCATCCATCCATCCATCCATCCATCAATCCAAATATCCATCCATCCAAACATCCATCTATTCATCCATCCCTCCAAACATCTATCCAAACATCCATTCACCCATCCATCCAAACATTCATCCATCTAAACACTCATCCATTCATCCATCCACCCATCAAACATCCATCCATCCATCCATCCATCCATCCATCCATCCAAATATCCATCCATTCATCCATCTCTCCAAACATCCATCCAAATATCCATCCATCCATCAAAACATCCATCCATCCATCCATCCATCCATCCATCCATCCATCCATCCTTCCATCCACCCCTCCAAACATCCATCCAAATATCCATCCATCCATCAAAACATCCATCCATCCATCCATCCATCCATCCATCCATCCAAACATCCATCCATTCATCCACCCCTCCAAACATCCATCCAAATATCCATCCATCCATCAAAACATCCATCCATCCATCCATCCATCCATCCATCCTTCCATCCATCCAGGCATTCATTTTATTCATTCATCTATTCAAACATCCACCAATCCATCCACATACCCACCTATAAACCCACCAGTTTGCTTACCCATCCATTTATTCATTTGCTCTATCCATCTAATTCTTTACCGTACACCTAATTTGTGGTGGTCACTATCCAGGGTCACTGTTGGGGACACCATGATGATTAATAACAGTAGCTTATATTTCCTGAATATTTGCTCTGCCTGTCACTATAAGCACTTTGTATGCACTACCTTACTTAATCTTCTCAACAACCTAGAAAAGCATTAATTAATTAATTGTCAAACAGTTGTTTATTAAGAACTATGTTAGGGGTTGTTCTGAGCCCTGTACTCTGTGAACTAGGCAGATAAAGACTCTGCCCATGTGCCATTTAAATTCTAGTGGGTGACGGGAATGCCCAGAGTTTGACTGGGATGGTGTTTACACCAGCATTCACATTTATTAAAATTTGTCAAATTGTGCACTGAAGGACCTTCATTTCCCAATAGGTAAATTTTATCACAGTTAAAAAATATATGAAGAATGAATTTTTTAAGTCAGTTCACCTGACTGCCATTACATCTAAAACCAAATCTCAATTCCTAGCTTGTGGGCGATTCAGACAATAAGCAAATATAGAATATACTTGCAGGTGGAAATGAGTTATGTAAGAAAACAAAGCAAGAGAAGGGGTTGAAGGAACCAGGAGGAAGAGGCTGCTTTAGATAGAGTGTTCGAGGAAGGACCCTCTGAGTAGAGGACTCGAGCAGAGGCCTCCTTCCAGTCAATTTCCATTCTTCATAGGTCAACACAGTTCCTGTTTCTATCAATGGAGATTTATTTTTTGTTCTAGAATTTCATATAAATGGACTCACACAGTGAGTACTCTGTCATCTGGCTTCTACTGATCAATAGTTTTTTTTTTTTTTTTTTTTTTTTTTTTTTTTTTTTTTTTTAAGACAGAGTCTCACTCTATTGCCTAGGCTGGAGTGCAGTGGCATGATTTTGGCTCACTGCAACTTCTGTCTCCCAGGTTCAAGGGATTCTCCTGCCTTAGCCTCAAGTAGTTAGCCCCAAGTAGTTGGGGCTACAGGCATGAACTACCATACTCAGCTAATTTTTGTGTTTTCAGTAGAGCCAAGGTTTCACCATGTTGGCCAGGCTGGTCTCAAACTCCTGGCTTGAAGTGATTCACCTGCCTCGGCCTCCCAAAGTTCTGAGATTGCAGGTGTGAGCCACCGTGCCCACCCTGATCAACATGTTTTTGAGCTCCATCCATGCTAATGCAGGTATCATGAGTTCATTCATTTGTATTTACAAAAAGTATTTTGTTATATGAAGATACTACAAATTTGTGTATTCATTTTTCTAATTATGGACATTTAGATTATTTACAGTTCTGTCGTTGTTGCTGTTGTTATGAATAAAGCTTCTGTGGACATATGTTTTCATTTCTCTCAGGTAAATACCTAGGAGTGAAATTGTTGGGTCATAAGAGCAGAAATATTTTTATCTTTGTAAGAAGCTGACAGGTTTTCAAAGTAGTAGTACCATTTTATACTCCAACCAGCAAAGCGTGAGAATTCTGATTGTTCTGCATTCTTGTCAACATCTGGTATTGTCAGTTTTTTAAATTTTAGCCAGTCTAATGAATGTGAAATGGTATCTCACTGAGGTTAGAAACTTCATTTCTTTAGTAATAATGTAGTGTACATTTTTACATGTTTATTAGCCATTTGTATATTTTCTTCTTTAAAAAATTGGGTTGTCTTACATTATTGATTTGCCATAGTTCTTTATATATTCTGGTTACAAATGCTTTGTCAGATATACGTATTGAGAGTATTTTCTCTTATTCTATAGTTTGCCTTTCATTTTTCTCAAGGATGTCTTTGTAAGAGCAGAAGATTTAATTTTTGATTAAATCTAATTTACCAATTTTCAATTTATCATTTAGTTTTTATTTAGTTTTTTTGTGACCACTTTAAGAAATCCTTGCTACATCAATATCACAAAGTCTATGTTTTGTTTTAGAGGCTTCATGATGCTGACTTTTATGGTTAAATCTATGATTCATTTCAAATTAATTTGTGTGTGTGTGCGAGGTAGGGGTCCAGGTTCAATTTTTCTTTATGCCTATTCATTTGTTTCAGGGTCATTTGTTAAGAGAACTTCTCTTTCCTGATTGAATGGCCTTGGGGGTCTTTGGCAAAAATCAATGAACTCTATGTATGTGGGTCTATTTCTGGACTCTATCCTGTTTTATCAAACTATTTGTCTACCACAGGAAGGTTTTGGGCAGGTGTCATGCTCTGATTTATATTTTAAGTAGATCAATTGGGGTGGGAAATAGGATAGTGCAAAAGTAGAAGCAGAACTACTTGTAGTTTGAAGGCTACTCTAATAACCCAGGCTTGAACTGATGCTGCTTGGGTTGGGTATTCGGAGAGGACACTGTGAGGAATGGCAGATTTGGGATATATTCTGAAGTCGAGCTGCCAGGGCTTAATGACGGCTTGCATGTGGGATAGAGGAAAGACTGGAAAAGGTGGGTGGCTGCAAGGTTTCTGATTTGATCAATGGGAAGAACATGGTTGCCATTTAGTAAGATGGGTGCCAGGATGCTTAGGCATCTGTGGTCTAGATCACGAGAAAGGTACAAATCTGGTGAGACAAGAACTCAGAAGAGGCATAAACAGCTCGAAGGGTTGGAGGAGAGTCAGAGAAGTCTTCCTGGAGGGGTGGCATTTGAGCTGGGGAGGGCATCCCTGCGAGGGAAGAGCAAGAGCGAAGAAGGTTCATTGCAGGGAGACATGCCCCACCCTTGTTGGCCTGATCTTCAAAATCCTTGTTGAATGATTGGATTTTGTGCTCTGAGGTCATCTCATCCATCCCACTGTCTCACCCAGAGTGCAGGGTGCCCTGATGGTGCAAGGTGCATACACTCACGACCCTTTGGCTCATGGCACATACACTCACGACCCTTTGGCTCATGGCACATACACTCACGACCCTTTGGCTCATGGCACTCTCCACTGGTCACACCCCCTGGCTCAGTGACACCTCACCACAACCCTGACAGGTGGGCTACAGAGCACAGTGGTTAAGAACGTGGGTTCTGGGGCCAGACAGCCTTGACTGGCTGACCTAAGAAAGGTTACTCTATGCCTGAATCCCTCACCTGTCAGATGGGAATAATATGATAGCATCTCTCAGCGGCCTCACAGGTTCACTGCAGGTTTCAAGGAGACCTGGTGAGGAAAGCATCTTGCAGAGAGCCTGGCTCTGAACAGGTGCTCAAAATATTTGTGCAGTTACTATTCTTCCCCTTCATCAGGTCAGAAAACTGAGACTCAGAGAGGTTAAGAAGTCTGAGTTCTCACTCAGCAGTCGAGGGAGACTAGGAAGTCAGCCCAAGTGTCTCTTTACTCACCCACCCAATTAGGGTCCTTCATCTTGGTGGCCCTGCTGTGTCCCCCATGCCCCAAATCCGCCAGTGTGCACAGACCTGCCTGTCCAGGCCCACTGTTTATGAGTGGGCCCTTCTTTTCCCTTGCTCTGATGATGGCGAGCGGGGGTGCCCCCAGAGGCGACTCCAGTTAAGGGAGGGCTTGGGATCCAGGACAGAGCAGGCAAGTGCTTTAATGTGGTTTGGGGTGCTGTTGGTAAGGGTCACACAGGCCAGCAGGGGCACACCCCCTCCCATCACTAGGAGATGTCAGCTACAAGCTCACTTTCCACCAGCTGCCTTGAAGTCTGTATCTGGCCTTTCGTCTTTCTCATCCTTATTCTTGGTGGGGTGGAGCAAGGGTGCCACCCCGCTGGAAGCCAGAGCTTCCACAAGAGGGGCAGGAGGGGTCTTTCATAAAAGAAGCAACCAGGTGAAGGGTGGAGGCTGCTCTGTTGGGGGAGGAAGAGGCCATGGAAGGATGGAGGATCCAGAGAGAGGGGCGAAGGGCTGGCAAGGTGGGAGGACCAAGAGAGGGGTCGGAGCAGACCCTGGGTTGAGAAGATCTCAGCACCTAGCACAGGGCCTGGCCTTAAGTGATGTTTGTAATATTTTCGTTTTTTCTTTTTTTCTTTTTTTTTTTTTTTTGAGATGAAGTGATTCTCCTGTCTCAGCCTCCTGAGTAGCTGGGATTATAGGCAAGCACCACCATGCCTGGCTAATTTCTGTATTTTTTTTTTTTTTTTTTTTTTTAGTAGAGATGGGGTTTCACCATGTTAGTCAGTCTAGTATTGAACTCCTGACCTCGTGATCCATCCGCCTCAGTCTCCCAAAGTGTTAGGATTACAGGCATGAGCCACTGTGCCTGGCCCAGTGCCTAGGTCAAAAATGGAACTGGCCCCAGTGATATCTTTATGGACTGATGAACAAAGAGTACCCAGGAGGTGGGCACCTATGACAGAGGGATGCCGTGAGGAGGCAGAGTGAGAGCCTTAGAGTAGCCTCTGGAGCCTTTGAATTCTCCCCCACTCACCTTGGGCATCTTAAACCCCCTGAGCCTCAGCTTCCTCCTCTGTGATATGGGATAATAATAGTGCCTACCTCACTGGGTTAATATAAGAAAAGACACAGTCTGTGGCATATAGTAGCTGCTCAGTAGATGTTAGCCTTTATTATTAGTTTCTGTATGGCAGGTGGCCTGTGAAAATCAAAGGGCAGCTGGGTGCAGTGGCTCACGCCTGTAATCCCAGCACTTTGGGAGGCCGAGGCGGGTGGATTACCTGAGGTTGGGAGTTTGAGACCAGCCCGGCCAATATGGTGAAACCCCATCTCTATTAAAAATACAAAAAAAAAATTATCTGGATGTGGTGGCGGGCACCTGTAATCCCAGCTACTTGAGAGACTGAGGCGGGAGAATCACTTGAACCTGGGAGGCTGAGGTTGCAGTGAGCCAAGATCACCCACTGCATTCCAGCCTGGGTGCGACAGAGCTAAACTCTGTCAAAAAAATACAAATAAATAAATAAATAAAAATAAAAAAAGAGAGAGAGAAAATCAAAGGGCCATTGTAATGGGTCTTCAGGGAACCAGTCCCATAACCAGCCAAGACACCCAGTCCTGGGGTTGGTGAGTTCAGTGTTTGGCATGGTAGTGAGTGAAGAAGGCACCAATAAACCTGGCTTGAAATTTCAATGCTGCTACATACAAAGTTAGTGACTTGGCAAGGGACTCTACCAACCTGAGCCACAGTTTTGCTCATCTGCAAAATGGGACTACATGGCCAACTTGTGCTTATGAGGATTGGATGAGAATCCTTGCAGATGTTCCTGGCACATAGTACATACTGTCTGTACAAGAAATCCTTTTCTTTGGTATTTGATACTGAGGAAGTGTTGGGTTTTCTGGTGGTCCAGCTAAAACAGAAGCCCTCTGGAACACCTGACACAAGCTGCAGTCCCAATGCTCATCAGTCACCACTCTCAACCCTTGGTCATGAGTGGCCTGGGTTAGCAGCTGTGGACTGTGCCAGGCAGCCCCTGAACACTACAGGAGTTTTGGAGTACAAGCCCAGGCATCTTGGGCTTAGGGAGGAGCTGCTGGGGGCTGCAGATCAAGGTTCAAAGGACATAGGTGAAAGGACAAGTACAGGTCATCTTGCCCATCCCATGCCCTCACCCACCCAGTCCATACAAACAACCGGAGTCTTGTATATTCCCAGCAGTGAAGATTCCACATCTCCCCCTTCCCTGTCCTGAGTCAGTGGGTAGGAGAAGTATAAGGGGAAGGGAGTGAGTTCTTTTGTGCTTTGGGGATCCCTGGGTTGGTGCTCTGTGGGGAGAGGAGCAGATCATGGACAGGGATTGGGCTCTTGGGCTGAGCTGGCTCTGGGCACCCAGTGTCCTCTTTGCCTGCCTCCCACATACCCACAGATGACAGGGATTTCATTGTACTTAAAAGTGTAAGCCAGAGCGACATCTTCCATGTCCTATGTGTTCCTGACCCCAACCTGCCAAAGCGTCCTATGATTTTCAAAATTCCAAAACCTGATCCAGCAAGCCTGCCACCTCCCAGGTTCGAAACCCTTATGCAGCAACTGTCCTCTGAGCTCACTGGGCTCATATGCAATCCAGAAAATCTCCCTGTCACCTCCCTTGTCCCCACCTGTGATATAGAAAACTTCTCTGAGCAGGCCATGACCTCGAGGTTCCTCTCCTTGACCCGACAAACATCCCCTGATCTCTTGTGCTCCTGAGGCTGACTCGAAAAATCTTGGCCTCCCCTGGTCTTCACACTGACCTTCCGTGCTTCTGACTTGACTCAGCAACCCTTCCTGAAGAAACCTGACTCTTGTGTATTCTTTATTTACCCAGCAAACTTCCTGGTTCCATTTTTGACCTAGAAAACCTCCCCTGTTTTTAACACCAATCCAGCAAATTTTTCTGACTTTCCATCTTTTTTATCTGGGCTGTGCAAACTCCCTGACCTCTTATGTTGCTGACCCAGCCCAGCAACTCCCTTGCTCTTCTCCAGCTTCTCGTGTTCCTGACCCAACCCAGCAAATCTCCTCAGTCTCTTGTTTCTGATCCTTCCAGAAGACCTCCCAGACCGCTCATGTTCCTGACCTAATCCTAATTGAAAAGTGCTTTAAATGGTTTGTAATTTATATCAAATTAAACTGGCTCTGAAGCAATTCTTCTGACCTCCCCTGATCTCCTGTGTCCCTGACCCTGTCTAGCAAACTCCTCTGATCTCTCATGTTCTTAGCTCAACCCAGCAAACTACCTTGGCCTGTGGGTACCTCCCCACATATGACCAAGAATCTTCTCCAATCCAGCTCAGCAACCCCCCCTAAGAACCCTGACTCTACCCTTTGCGCTCATCCTGACTCCAGTTTGCTCCATCTCCTCCCCCTCTCCATAGGTGTCCTCAGCCTGGGAACCCTATTCCAAGGCTCTCACCACACCCAGGTTTGCAAGGGCTCTACAGAAGAGCCCCCACCAAACCTTACCCAGCGTGACCTCTGCCTGCATGGGCATCGACAGTGCCGGGTGCTTGACCTCGCAGCTGAAGAGGGCCTCGTTGTCAATCTGTGGGTTGAGGGTCCAGGTGAGCAGGGCGCGTACTTCCACAGTGCCGTCGCTGCTCGGGGTGCGGCTGTGGTGCAGGAAGTAGGTGGGCTCGGCACTGTGGACCCAGCGGGGGAACTCACGGCTCACGACCGTCTCTGGTATGTTCTCTGTGGTTGGCTGGAGGAGGATGTTGGGATCTGGGGTCAGGCCACGGGAGGGGCGCTCCGTGTAGGGTCGCCCACCCCGATTCTCGGCGTCCAGGAGGGACAGTGACTTCTGCATCTTGGTGTCATCCAGGTCACGGTGCAGAAGGCTGCGGAAGGGCCTGCTGTCCTGGAGGGGGCCGGAGCTTGCAGCTGGTGGCTCTGATAGGGGTACTGCGTCGATTGGTTCCCCATCTCTTTTGAAATAAACCTGCCATTGCAAGGAGGGTGTGTAAAAAGATTTTGTGCTACTAACTTCAACCTCCCAGTGGGCTCTCCGATGAACTGGGCACAGGATGCCAGTTCTTCCAGAGCATAGCAGCCTAGACAGTCGCCCACACCCCACTCCTTTCCCTCCAACACCGCCAAGAACTATGAGCCAGTGTGGTATAATGGGAACACATGCAGGCCCTTGGGGCAGAGGCTTAGCCCAATCCCATCATTTACCAACTGGTGAGGTTTTTTGAGCCTCAGTTTCCTCACTTGTCAAGAGAAGAATAAGACACCTGCTTCATGGGGCTGTTGGATGTGTCAGTGGAA
This sequence comes from Rhinopithecus roxellana, assembly GCF_007565055.1. Lineage (NCBI taxonomy): Eukaryota > Metazoa > Chordata > Mammalia > Primates > Cercopithecidae > Rhinopithecus > Rhinopithecus roxellana. Next base: position 7,415,315 of record NC_044560.1, on the reverse strand, counting down.
CCACGTGGGAAATGGGGACCTTGGCCTACACCATGGCGGCCACCTGGGGTCCAAGGGCACCACTCGGGGAGGGCATGGGGATGAGGAAAAAATGGAAGGCACCAGAGATTGAGAAGTTGGGAGAGGACGAGGAAAGAAAGAGTCTGTGTGCATGTGTATTTTGGAGTTGGAAGGCAGAAAACAGGTGCATGTGTGGGAGGAAGCTAGGTGTGGGGAGGAGGTGAGAGCAAACATCTCCTCGCTTTCTCTGCTAATGGGAGCTCAAGTTTTGGGAGGCGGTATTTAATTTAATTTGCTGTCTTTTTATTTCGGTACATGTGCCCAGAGGCCTGTGGGGATTAGATGTATTTTTAATAAATCAGATAAATAAACTGATAGGGGGCCAGGAGAGGGAAAAGTGGGATGCAGCTCTCTGGGACACAGATGGGGGAGCGGAAGGAAAGTGTGTAGGGGGAGGGACTGCAGCGGGGTGAAGGAGGTGGGAGGGGATGGGGAGTATGAAATGTGGGATTTTTGTTAGAGTTTGTAACGCCAATGAAGAGTCTCTTATGCACATGATAGCCTGCGTTGGGTTTTTTTTTCCCCATTTATTTTCTTCTTTTCCTTTTTCTTTTTGAAAAGTGCTTTAAATGCAGGTTTGTAATTTATATCAAAGAATTTCTTTAAAGTTCTGATGTCTCAGGCAAACATAAGATGCCTGGGATTTGGGGAGATGAGGTTCTTTTGCATGTTTATATCTGAATGTTTTATTGCCATGTCTCAAATGTCAGGGCAGGCAGACAGGATGGGTAGGAGGGGGGTCTTCCTGCAGCCCCTGGGCTGTGAAAAGCCTTTCTTTGTGCCTTTCAGGAAAGGACTTTCTGTTTGTGAGAAAAAAAACAGCTTTCCTGATTTTAGGGAGACTGGACCTCTTTAGGGCCTCCAAAGGAGAAAATCTGGGGTCATGTCCTGCTTTCAGCAACTGGCTTTGAAGCTACCTTTTTGGTCCACTTCCTAGGGACTGAGGCTTGTCTCTGTTCCCCTGCCCACCACCCCACCTGTGTCTCTACACCCTTGTCCACTGCCCCACCTGTGTCTCTACACCCTTGCCCACTGCCCCACCTGTGTCTCTGTGCCCCTGCCCACTGCCCCACCTGTGCCTCTGCACCTCTGCCCACTGCACCACCTGTGTCTCTACTCCTCTGCCCACAATCCTACCTGTGTCTCTGCACCGCTGCCCACTGCCCCACCTGTGTCTCTGTGCCCCTGCCCACTGTCCCACCTGTGCCTCTGCACCTCTGCCCACTGCCCCACCTGTGTCTCTACTCCCCTGCCCACCACTCCACCTGTGTCCCTGTGCCCCTGCCCACTGCCCCACCTGTGTCTCTGCATCCCTGTGCCCCTGCCTGCTGCCTCACCTGTGTCTCTGTGCACCTGCTTACTGCCCTGTCCTGGGCCTCTACATACCCATTTACCACCCTGCACCAGTTCCCAAGGCAGGGCTGGCCTAGATTCCCAAAGCCACACCATTGGACCATGCCTGGGAGACAGTTGGGTCTGGAATGAGGGGAGCCATTTGGCTCCTATCTTGAACTATAACCCTACATACCCATTGCTCTAGCTCCACACCTTGCTAAATCCTAGTACTGTATGGAACTCATAGGATCAAGACACAAAATATTATAAAATGTCAAAACTGAAAGGGTACGTAGCTGGAAGATTCTCCAAACGGGCTTCATGGAACCCTACAGGTTCTAAAGTGGTGCTTCAGGTGTCAATGAGAGTGACTTGGCCTCTCTTCACTTTTAAATGTCATACATATGAGGTTTCCCTGTACACCATTTAGACCAGAAGGGCCCTTGTGCTTCTAAAAAAGCTGAAAAACGAATATTGTCCAGCCCCCTCAACTTCGTTGCAGAAACAGAGGCAGAGGTGGGGAGGGGGGATTTCCTGCTCACCGTTGTTCGGTGAGTACAGCATGGCTGGGACCCCAGCTCTCCAGATGCTGCACCTCCTACCCGACCTCCTTCAAGAGGTCATGAAAAATCTCATGAACTGCACTGACAAATATCTAAGAAGCTACGCTGGGTCTAATAAGTTGGTCTAAAAGGAATTTCCTCTTTCTTCCCTCCCTTCCTTCTCTCCTTTCCTTCTCTCCTTCCATCCTCTCCCTCCTTCTTTCAGATGGGATTCCCGATGATCACGTGGGCTTCTGGAAAGGCCAGTGAAACTGGAGCTAGAGACACAGACTTGAGACCCAGCTCTGTCAGGAGTGCCACGGTGACTTGGGACAAGCCCCTTTCCCTCTCGGGGCCCCCTTTCATTTGTCTCCGTTGGACTCAATAACTGGGGGTGGCATGCTGGATCCTGGGCTCCCCGGAAGGCCACTCCTGCTGTGAAGTTCTAGGACTCTGCCTCCAGGAGGAGTGGGGGTTCTCAGCATGGGGAGATGGGGAGCAACAGGGGCACATGGATGCCTGGGCCGATCCGATGGGTAAACGGGATCGGACAAAGGCAGACGGGGACAGAGTCAGCCCTGGCCAACCACTCCCTCTCCAGGCACAGTGGAGACACCTACAGCTGGACCAGCCCCGAAGCAGGGTGGTTCGGCAGATGGGAAGGAGCTGGGCGCCCCAGGGGTACTCACCATGGGTGCTGGTTTTCCTCCAGACACGATGCAGACTAGCGTGAAGTTCTGGGCTTGGTAGCGGCTGAAGGGGGCTGGTGTGTCAGCGGCCACCACTTCAATGGAGGTGGGAGGAGCTGCGCCAAAAGGAAGCACAGGAAGACAAAGACTCAACTGGAAGATTCAGGAAGAGTTCACGAATGACCTAAGATGGCCCAGGTCCATGTTGGGTGCCGGGGGTGGGGGAGGGCAGGTGTTGTCGAACTCCAGGGGGTGCCATTGGTATCCATTACAGTGAGGAAGACGTCCTTGCTGGGAATATAGACAAGAGCCCTGTCCTCCTGGAGCTTACAGCTTAGTGCAGTAGACAGACAGGAATCAAGAGATGGCACAGATCAAAGCGTGAAGTGCATCAGATCCCCGGAGGAATCACGGTGTGTTGAGGGGACTCTGCCCGAGCCTGGGAGTTCCAGGCAGACGCTGCTGAAGCAGCCACATTGCTGCTGTGATCTGAGGTCACAAGAGTGGGTGGGAGATAGCATGGCAGGTAGAAGGAACTTTGAGTTTTAACACCTTGAGTTTTAACAAACCCTGAGATTCCCAGCCTCTAGAGTAGCTGGGACCACAGGTGTGTGCCGCCATGCCTGGCTTACTTTTGTGCCAGGGCCCGGCAGTAGGTTGGCCAGGAGAGAGCGGGGCAGGCCAGGGGGAATGTGGTGCCCAGCGGGGCTGGGCATATGGGCAGGGCACAGAGCATGTGGCATGCTGTCAGGGGGATTATAACTTGAACTGGCATGCTGGAACAGGTTGTGACATTTTCAGGATTTCTGTGAAGCAGCAGTTAACCATTTGTAACTTGTCACAGTGAGTATTTTCACATCACAAAAAACAGCAACTGCTACACTTTGGGGCTTTTTCCCTCCTTCTTCTGCCCTAGCCCCCAGAGGGCTGATTCATCTTTAAAGCATGGGTTACGGGTTTTTCTTCTTTATTCTGAGAGCAATGGGGAGCCACTGAAAGTTATCAGTGAGAGCAGTGATATCGTCTGGCTTGCATTTGGAAGAGACTGAAAACAGAGCGGGAATTTCAGCTAGGGAAGATGGTACCATACACTCGGATGGGGGCATCTGGACAGTTATTTGTGGCCAGGAGTCTTTCCTTCCTTCCTTTCTGGAAGTTGGTTTGTTTTTGTTGGCCACCCCTCCCACCCACTCAACCTCTCTTCTCTCCTCACCCACTGCCTCTGGCTGGTTTGTCAAAACCCTTGCTCCCAGACACTATGGGGCATCGCAAGGGGTAGGGACTGGGCCATCAGGCACACTTGGGTCTGAATCCAGCTCAGTCACTACCACCTCCATGTGCTTGGGCAGGTCACCAAAACTGTGAGCCTCAGTCCCCCAGTTTGCTAAATGGGAATAACATTAATACTTGGCAGACATTTTTGCAGGACAAAACCAGTTAATACATATGAAAGGCTTAGCATATGGTAGGAATTTGCTATTATTGTGATTTCTGATATTATTTCCCTAAGCACCTCATAATCAGCAGGACAGGAGCCAGAATCTTAGAGCCTCGCTTGGGAAAATCTGTCAATTCTGACTTACCCAGCCTTGGGCCATGCGCAGGGAGGGAAGCAGAGAAAATAAAGAGGTATGGGCCTTTCCTTCCTGCAGGGGGTTTTCACTCCAGTTAAGTTTAATTAAATTCGACAAACATTTCCTGACACCTACTAGGTGCTGGGAATGATGCCAGGTGCTGCCAGGAGGTGCCCAATGATGAAACAGGTAAAGCATTGCAAAGTTCACAGTCAGGTGGGGGCGACAGACACTCAGGCAACTCTATTTCAAGGCCTAGTGAAATGAAATCAGGTATGAGTCATTCATTCATTCAGGGAGCCAACTCATGCTGTTGGCAAGAGAAGCAGAGCACACAGAAGACAATGGGAGAACAATAGATGGAGAATTGTAATTAAGCGTAAGATCGCATAAAACAGATGGTAAGCGGGATAGGAATTCCGAGAAGAGGAAAATACACCAGAACACGTCAATTACCTAGAAATTGCAGATTCTGCAATCTAACTTTTCCAAAACTCGACTGAAAACCTGGATCCCACACAAGAATCCACAATGGCTAACACTTAGGAATCGGGACCTGTTCTGAGTTCTTAACGTGTGTGCATTATTTCCGTCTTCACCATCAGTCTATGAGCTGGGTTTATTTATTCCCATTTTACAGATGGGGAAACTTAAGAGGTGAAGCAACTTGCTCAGGCTCACAGTGCCAGTATGAGGAAGAGCCAGGATTTGAACTCAGACCGTCTGACTCCAGAGCCCAGCCTCTGACATGAAGCTGAGCCACCTCAACCTTTGGGAAGAAAAAGTGAGCTTGTATCTATTGGTGCCTTTAGATGTAAGTACACATTTGAACTACCAGGAACATTCACCTACCTTCCATGGATGCCTTATAATCCAATTCCATCAGGAACAGATGCTGTGGGTGGCTCCAGTTACTCAGTTACCCTAAAGATCAGTGACCTCTGCAGTTAGAGCTTAGCGTAAAATTCTGGCGTGGCTGGTGATGGCAGGTGAGTAGGTATCAGGATACCCTCCAAGAATCCTAGAGGCTCAGAACCAGGCAGGTGGCTCCTTTAAAATCATTCATTCTTTCTTACCTTCACGGAGCAAACAGAGATCAGACACCTAGAACCTTCTTGAGAGGAGAGTATTGCTTTTCTCTTTCTTTCTTTCTTTTTCTTTTTTTTCTTTCTTTCTTTCTCTTTCTTTCTCTCTCTTTCTTCTCTCTTTCCTTCTTTCTTCCCTCCCTCTTTTGTTTTTCTTTCTCTTTCTCTCTCTGTCTTTTCTTTCTTTCTTTCTCTTTCTTTTCTTTCTCTTTCTTTCCTTCCTTCCTTCCTCCCTCCCTCCCTCCTTCCTTCCTCCCTCCCTCCCTCCTTCCCTCCTTCCTTCCTTCCTTCCTTCCTTTCTTTCTTTTCTTTCTTTTCTTTTCTTTCTTTCTCTTTTTCTCTTTCCTTCTTCCCTCCCTCCCTCCCTCCCTCTCTCTCTCTTTTCTCTCTTTCTCTCTCTCCTTCCTTCCTTCCTTCCTTCCTTCCTTCCTTCCTTCCTTCCTTCCTTCCTTCCTTCCTTCCTTCCTTTCTTTCTTCCTGCCTTCCTGCCTTCCTGCCTTCCTGCCTTCCTGCCTTCCTTCTTTTTGGCAGGGTCTCACTCTGTTACCCAGGCTGGAATGAAGTGGCACAATCATGGCTCACAGCAGCCTTGACCTCCTGGGCTCAAGTGATCAATTGTCCTGCCTCAGCCTCTCAAGTAGCTGGGACCCCAGGTGTGTGCCACCACTCCTGTTTTTTTGTTTTGTTTGTTTGTTTTTAGTTTTTTTCTTTTTATGTTTTGTAGAGCTAGGGTCTTGTTATGTTGTTCAAGCTGGTCTTGAATTCCTGGCCTCAAGTGATCCTCCCAATTTAGCCTCCCAAAGTGTTAGGATTACAGGTGTGAGCCACTGTGCCTGGCTTCTGAGAGGTTTGCTTTGAAGAGTAAATGTGATGGCACGTGTAATTTACTGGCAATGCAGGGTAGCAATTTTAATTATTTGTAAGACTATAAATAAGGGAGGTAGTATAGGACAATGGCTAAGGAGGTGGGCTGTAGATCAGACTAGCCAAATTTCAAAGATTAGCTGTACCACTTACTAGCTGTGTGACCTTGGGCAAGTTACTTAACCTCTCTGAACCTGGTTTCCTGATCTGAAAAACGGAATTATAAGGTATTTGTGAAGATTCAGTAATGTAGTGCCTGCAAAGTGTTTTGAAAGTGCACCCAATTACATATTAGCTGTGCTTATTGTCAGTGTGATTTACTAACATTCTTATTTGAGCCTCCTTGCTAAGGACTGGGAGAATAAAACATGGTCGTACCTTTGGGGCATTCACAGTTTAGTGAGGAGATCAGAAAATGCCCTAGATTTGGGCTGTCCCATAGAGCAGCCACTCACACATGCAGCTGGGGAGCACCTGAAATGTGGTTTGTTCAAGTTCACTTGTGCTGTAAGTATAAAACTGAAGTCTTAGTTTTTAAGAAGAGTGTAAGATATATTGTAAGTGTAACATGTTGACATGATGATATTTTGGATATATTGGGTTTAATAAATATATTACTAGAATTAATTTCACCTTTTCTTTTTTAAACTTATCTTAATATGGTTATTAGAAAACTTACAGTGACATATGTAGTTTACATTATGCTTCTCTTGAACAACTCTGGTCTAGACTTTCCATTTTATAAGTAAGCAAACTGAGATCAGAGAGAGACACAGGTTTGGCTACAATCATACCCTAAGTCAGTGGCAGAGCCTGGAATGGCCCCTAGCCTTCCAAATCCTGGCTAGGGTTCTTTGCATAGCATGGTGCTTACGCTCCCCACCCCCCCAAGCATTCACACACACACACAGGAGATCTGCACCTGAGTCACGCGCACCACCCACACAGACCCTGATTGGAGCTGTGTTCCCATCCCTCGTTATATTTCTGAGCAGGTGTTAGCAATATGTATAGTTAATCAAGCTCGTAAGACAATAACAGATTTCAGTTGTATGGACGATGACATAGCAGAGCTGTTAATATCAGCGTGGACACCTCAGGCTTCCCACACCCTCCCCATCAATATACTCCCCAGTCAGTGAGTCCTAGGAAAATGTCACTCTGCATCTCACCTCCTGTCTCCTGGTGGATGGCTCTGAGTGCCGGCAGTCAGGGAGCCATCTCCATCCAGGAGTTCCTGGCTGCTGACAGATGCTTCACCCTGCACGTCACTATTAGCATCTCCCTCTTCTTTTCTCTTTCCCTTCTCTTGACCAAGTATGGCATTCCTACCCACATAGCCCAATAAAAGCCAGTTTCAGAGCCTCAGAGTCTACAGCCTTCCTTCACTTAGGCTTCCCCTATTACACTCGTATTCCCACCCTACTCCCCTTCTCCATCTCCTCCTCCACCTCATTCCCATCCCCATCCCCACCTCATCCCCCATTTCCATTCCCATCCCCATCCCCGACTCATTCCCCATCTCCGTTCCCATCCCCATCACCATTCCTACCCTCATCCTCATCCCAATCCCTTTCCCCATTTCATCCACATCCCCATCCCCGTCTCCATCTTCATCTCCTTCCTTATCTTTATCTCCATTTCCACCCTTATCCTCACTCCATCTTCATCTCCAACTCCATCTCCTTCCTTATCTTTATCACCATTCCAAACCCATCTTCATCTCCATTCCCATAACTGCCCCATCCCCAGCCTCCTTCCCATCTCCATCTCCTCCCCCATCTTTTTCCCCATCCCCATCTTAATCTCCTGCCCCATCTCAATCTCAATCTCCTTCTCTATTCTTATCTTTACCCTATGCCCATCTCCATCTGTGTCTCTATCTCCATCCCATTCCCATCCATATCCCCTTCCCCATCCTCATCTCCATTCCCATTTCTATCCCCACCTCCACTCCATCTCCATTCTCATCTCTGTCTCTATCCTCACATTCAGCTCCATTTCCATCCCTCCCCATCCTCAGTCGCCATCCCCTATTCTCTCATTTCTGTCTCCATCTCATGACCAACTTCACCTCCATCTTCTCCCCCATCTCTATCCCCACTTCCATTCCTATCACCACTTCTATTCCTGTCCCCACACTTATCTCTACCACATCTCTATCCCCATCTCCAACTCAATTCTCCTTTCTGTTTCCATCCCATCCCCAACCCCAATGCCATCTCCATCCTCATCACCATTCCTATCCCTGTTACAGTCTCTGGCCAACCAAGATCAAAAGCCAGCAGCTTTTAATGTGCCCTACACCTGGGCTAGATCCCATGCCCCAGGACGTGTTCAATCAAAGGTGGAAGATCAGCTGTGAACACAGATATCAACTCTACATGACTTCCTGGACAAGAATAATCCCAAGTAGAAATTCAGGTAACAGAATGAGCAGTGTAAGGTGAGGCCACCTGCCTGTGTTCTACTGTATTCACAGGAGATGCAAAGACTCATCAACGAAGACCCCTGGCTCACCAATCTCCCTCCCACTCTTCTGTTATCACCTTTAGACAATGATGTCCAGTGCTCCCACCATCAGTGCCTCATTTTTGTGGCTTTTGAGGCTGTGTTTTCTGAAATGCCTGTGACAGTGCAATGCTCTCTGGGGTGTGTGTGGGGGGGGGTGGGAGAGTAAACACACCCATCACACTCATCAGCACCATTCATCTGAAATGACCCTTCTAAGGCGAAGAGACACCAAGCAGGCATATTTTGCTTGGGGAAGAATAAACAGTAGTCGTAGTTGTAGTAGTAATAGTAAGAATCTAGGCCAGGTGCAGGGGCTCATGCCCATAATTCCAGGACTTTGGGAGGCCGAGGCAAGCGGATCACCTGCGGTCGGGAGTTCAAGACCAGCCTAGCCAATATGGAGAAACCGTGTCTCTACTAAAAATACGCAATTAGCCGGGTGTGGTGGTGCATGCTTGTAATCCCAGCTACTCAGGGGGCTGAGGCAGGAGAATCACTTGAACCTGGAAGGCGAAGGTTGCGGTGAACCGAAATTGCGCCATTGCACTGCAGCCTAGGCAACAAGAGTGAAACTCCATCCCCCCCCCCCAAAAAAAAAAAAATCTTGACATGGGCAGAGCTTCATAATTTACAAACCACTTCCAGACACATTATTCCATTTGCATAACACCAGACCTGGGCAGTAGGAAAGGCCGACCCTATTCTATAAGTCCACTATGATGATCAACCAGGGCACCACCATAAAACTCCCTGGAATCCACTGATCCCTGCCCCCACCCCCAACCAAACCAGTTGACTTTCTAGTTTATTTTTTCACATTGCCTTAAGAGGAGAGAATTGCTGCTAGAAGTTTCCATGAATAATTTTTTCTAGCATCAGGAAAGAGAAAAGTGGCTTCCCATCTGACACAGCTGCATGTCACAGCCAACCTCCATCACTCCTATTCCATGGCCACCAAGGGAGGCAGGAGTTGAAGTTATTTTAGACTCAACAGTTAACATCGACACAGGGAGGTAATGGTCGGATGATCGGTTTTATGAAATTAACTCTGAACTATTGCCTGTCTTTATCTTGAAAGCAGAACTTTATTTCGGTCATCATAACTCACTTTGGAGACAATGCGGCAGCTCCTCTTGGCTCTGTAAATCATCCCGTGGCCTTTGAAATTTGGGAACACAAACCTGATCTGATATAAATCCCAGAATTATTGGAGAGGGAAATCCGCCCCACGCCTGTGTCAAACTGTGAGTACTAGAGTTAAATTATCTTTCATGAGGTTAACTCCCACTTCTCTGAGGGTGCTGACTCTAATACAGTCAGACCAAAGTTCTAGCCCAGGCTCTGCTCCCAACATCCCGTAGAACTTTGGGCAAATCAGTTGATGCCTCTGGTCGTCAGTCTTCCCATCTATCAAATGAGTTCAATAAGACATACCCTGCCAGCCTCTCAGCTTCCAGGGTTTTTGAGAGGAGAAGCAAATGGAAAAATAAACATAAACCTTCTGTAAGGATAGCAAAGTGCTGAGTAAACAGGAAAGCTTTAATTATATTACCTCTCCAATGGCCCACGCCCCTCTCTTGGCTGAGAACAATGTATAGGGGAATTTCTTTCCCTCCCAGGAGTAACCATTGTCTTGAGGAAGGGAAAATCTCTCCAGCTCCTTGGGTACCACTCTACGAAGGTGCTTAGCACACTCTGGCTCCCAGTGTCATTCATCATGGGGTGGTAATCAATTAGGTTTGGGGGAGGGATTGGGGAGGGGAGAAACAAGTTCAAAATTATATTGTTTGCAAAAAATCCATTCTTTCCTCTCAGCATGCCTGCTCTATTGACTGCCTTCCTTTTCAATCAGCTCTTAGTCATTACACCATATTTCACAAAAGAAGAAAATCACCTTCTTAATATAAAAGTGTCCATGAATATAAATGTCCCTCCATGTTCCCTACTTTAATTTCTTTCTTTTCTTTTTCTTTTGGTTCCACACATCTTAGTTTCTTCCCCATCATCTCCACTAGTCTCTTTCTCTGCTCCTTCAAGAACCTGCTCAAAAGAGCACCTCCTCTGGGAAGCCCTCCCTGCTTCAGCAGTGCTGAGTTGCCTATGGTTCCCTCTTCACTTTATTCATCTCCTCTGTGCCCTGCACACACTGGGCCTTCTGCTGCTTAACTCCACCTCATCCTCTAAGGCTGGCCTCAGATGGTGCCTCCTCCAGGCAGCCTTCCTGGGTTTTTCCAGACAAGGTTAGAGCCTGTCCTCTGGGTGCCTGGAGCACCCTGTGCTTGTGATACTCCTTGCTGCTTGTTATTCTGTTCTGGGTCAAGGTCTGTCTCCCCACTAGAGTGTGTGTTCCCTGGAAGTTGGAGCTTTGTCTTTCTTCCACCTAGCCTCAGAACTAGTGTTGCCCAGCCACGCAATAGGGGTTCAATTTCAATGTCTGTTTGTTTTCTTCATTTCTCCCAGCACAGGAAAGCACATAGACCGTCTGTGGAAGAAAATTCCAGAAGACCCTGCAGTGCTGTGGACCTTGCTCCCTTCTTCAACCTTACACCTTGACCAATACCCTCCCATCACCATGCTCCAGACACACTGAGATATTTTTCTCTTTGGGTCTATGAACACGCTTAGCTCTTTCCAGCCACAGGGGCTTTGCATCTGCAGCTTCCTCTGCCTGAAGTCCTTCACTCAGCTTTTTAGCCTGGCTGAGCCCTTTCAGGACTTTCAAGAAGCCTCAGCTCAAATGTCACTCCTCAATCTAAGCTAAGTTCTCTTTTATTTTGGGCCCCAGCATTTCGTATATTTTCTTCACAGAGCACCTCATAGTGTATAATTATTTCACATATTGGTTCACACACTTCTCTTTTCCTCCAACACCCTCACTAGAATGTAAGCACCATGAGGGCAGGGAAGTCTTCTTACCTATTGCTGCAACCAAGAGCCTGGCACACCAGGATTTGTTCAATAAATATTTTCCAAGTGACTGAGTGAATAGATTGGGGGGAAGGGCCCAGGCATCCTCCCCTCCAATCCCTGCCCAAGTTGGAAAGGCTGAAATCTCCAGCCCCACCCTAAGCCCCTCTCTCCCAGCAGAGACCCAAAGAGACAGATCCCACTAGTGGGAGGGAGTCCCCGGCAAGAAAAAGAGAGAGGGAAAAAAAGTGCAACTCTTTGGTTTATGGGAAAATTAAATATTGAACTGAGTAGTAACAGCAGCCAAGGAAAAACAACAACAAAAAGCCCCCAAGTGGAGCCGCCATCAGTGACAGGAGAGATAAACGCTGCGTCTGTGCTTATATGGGCTGCAATAGACCCTTTTATGTGGCAGCTGCAGAGCTGAATCTAACCCCACCCCCAAACTTGAAAGCGGCCATGGGAGCTCCTGTGCTTGGCGCAGTGGTGAGGGGTGGGGGGACCCAGGGTCCAGGTCATTGCCAGAATCTGAGATGGGGGCCATTTTGGGTGGAGCGGGTTCATGAAGGATCCCAGTAGCTGCGGGCATCATCCACCCACACCACCTCCGCTCTGCAGGGAGGTGCCTGGAAGCACCCGCTCACCTGTCTTGCCCCTCCCCTGCCAGCTGTTGTGCTTTCGCAGTGGTAGAAGATAAAATTAACAGCCCCAACTGGAGGCTCTGGCTGGCTGCTCTGGGCGAACAAGGGGGGTGCTGCAGACGGGGAAGGCAGCCTTCTAGGCAGTGAATCACTGAAGCTGGGCAGAGCAGACCCAACTGAGGCTACTGCTGGTGGAGAAATAAAATGCCACACACCTGTAAAGAAAGGGGTGTTGGGCAGCCCAGGCCACAGGTTTTGTGTTGGATCTAGATTTGTATTCTAGCACTATTTTCAAGACTAGTCCTTTAACCTGGTGGTTCTCCAAGTGTGTTCCCTGGACCACCAGCATCCGAATCATCTAGGAACTTATTAGAAATGCAAATCCTTGATCCCCATTCCAGACCTGCTCAACCTGGGATGTGGTGGGGTCCAGCAGTCCCCACCCTGAGCTTTAACAAGTTCTGAGATTCTAATGCAAGTTCAAGTATGTGGACCACTGCTTTAATCTATGTAAGCTTCAGTTAGTGCATCTGTAAGTGAGGGTCATAAATGAGGGTCTAAATGAGGGTCACTGCACTTGATGGTGCAATTATGTGAACTAAGGGCTTGCTTCATAGTAGGTGCTCAGTAAACAGGAGTGAAGATGGTTACTGATAGAAAAATAAAGGCTTGGGGGAACTGGAGAACCTTAGCCAGGCTACCCCAGGCCTCAGCAGAGGGGCACAGGGGAGAACCCTCTGGAGCCTCCCTGGCCCTATACACTGATGGGGTCAAAGGACTTCAAATCTCCAAAGCTCCACTCCCCACAACCGGTGCAACTGTCTACTCATGCCTTGATTGGCTGCTTGTCAATGTCTCCAGTTTTCTGATTGGCCCCCTAGGCCTCTAGGCCCATGCAGACCCTCTCTGCACCTGGAGTTTTGCTGGCTGGAAGCAACCTGCCCCGCAGCCTGTGGGTGGCCACTGCCTGCAACTGCCTCCGCTCTGTAGTTTATGTGGCAATAGAGAGAATGTGTTTAAGTCCCACGACAGGTGCCGTGTCTGCAGAGATGAAATCTATGGGGTGTAACATGAATCTGTTTTAAATAGCAGCAAAGCTAGCCAATTTGGGGAAAGTTTTCAATATATCCGAGAGGTGAGTATTACACACATGGGCAATTTCACCAGGTACCATACTTGCAACTTTATGAGAGAAGCCTCTGGAAGCCCACGGAAGCTTGGGGAGGCAGGTAGGAAGGCACATTCAAGAACTGGCCAGCGGCAGAGCACCAGCTCCTTGTGAGCTGTTGTTCGTCCTCCCCGCGGAGAGCACTAAGCTGGGCTTGGAGGCTGTGGGTAGACCCCTCTTCATCTTCCCCCAGCGTCCAAAACCTCTGTCCCTTCCAGGAAAACTGTGTCCCTTCAAACACCGGCCTTGGCTTTCTGAGGCTTAGAACAGAGCTTAACCCTGGCCTTGAAGGCCTAGGGCCTGGGGAACCTGGCTCCGAGGTCACAGCCCTTCTGCTTAGAAGCGGTGTGTCCTTGAGTCCATTGACAGCTTCCTGCCCACCCTACCCACCCCCCGCCCCCATAGAATGAAGATGGCATGGGTGGCTGTCTCATGCGAGGGTGCTTGTGGGGAATGAAGTACTGCCACTTAGCGAGCAGAAGAGCAATTCTAGTTGTTACGGCTTTTTTAGTTTATTATTGTGTCTGGGGAAAAGGTGTTAACCAAGAGTCAGGGGGCTGAAGATTCTGTCTCAGCTTTGCCATGGACTTTCTCTGTGACTTGGCCATCATTTTCCCCTTCCTGGGTCTCGGTTTCCTCATCCAGACAGTTAGAGGTGCAGAACACGGTGTCGAAGGGCCCACCTGTCCTCTAAATTTGGCAGTGGTAAGAAGGCCTCATGCGTTTCCACAGCTCAGTGCTCTGAGCCACTTCCAGCCTCTGGACCACCTGCAGCACCACTGGGCCACTCCTGCCGATCTCCCTGCCCCTAGCTCCCACCGCACTCACGGCCTGGCTCCGAGCCTTCCTTCAAGCAGGAAATTTCCCGGGGGGCAGTGTGGCCGCCGTCTTTCCTGTCCTTTCAGCATTTTAGGATTGATTTTGTGAGTCAGAGAGCAAGTAAATCATTCTTGCCGCTTGCTCCTCATAAAGCAATTTCCAGGGGAGATGAGGAGTTGGAGAGAAGGGCATTTTTTGGGAGGGGGATGCACTTTTTTCTCCTTGACATTGTACTATGCAAATTTCCAAACCTACCAAAAAGTTCAAGTAATTGTATAATGAACATTCATGCACCCATCACTCAGGTTCTGCAATGAACATTGAACTCCATTTGCTTGATTGAATATCTCTTGGATTACATCTTTGTAAAGAGCAGGGTGAGGCAGATCGAGCCCTCATTCACAAAGGAACTCAACTTCTGACCAGAGTGGCAGGACTTGAGAGTGAGGGTGTCTCAGAGACCCAGCACCTGAGGCCTCTTCTTCTGGCCTTGCCATGACCCAGGTGTTGGGACCTCAAATGCATTTTTGTTCCCTAGGAAATACTCTCTCCACACTTACTCCTGCTCCCCACACACAGGCTGCTGCAGGGAGCATCCCCTGGCCCATCTGGCTCTTCAGGCATCCTGGCCATGGGCTCCCCATATCCGATGGATGGATGGCACTGGATTCAGGGTCTCTCCTTCCCTCTCTGCCTGTAGCCAAGGCAAGTGGACAGTGGGTGAGCAGGGCCTGTGGCAGCCTGGAGGAGAGATGGCCCTTTCCTCACCACTTCCTGCTTCCTCAGGACTGGGCACAGCAGTGGACCTTCCATGGGCTCATGGACAGGGCTGATGATTGTATCATGGTTCTGACACCTACCAGCTGGGTGACCGTGGCAAGTCACTTATTCCTGCTGTACCTCAGTTTCCTCATGTGATTTGTTATTTTTTAAATTTAGTTTACTTTTTTTTTTTTTTTTTTTTTGGTAGAGATGGGGTCTCCCTATGTTGTTCAAGCTGGTCTTGAACTTCTGGGCTCAAGAGATCATCCCACATCGGCCTTCCAAAGTGCTAGAATTATAGGAATGAGCCACAATGCGCTTGGCTACAGTTTCCTCATCAGTGAAATGGGGTCATCATAAGATCTACTTTCTAGGGTTCTTGTGAGCACTATGTAAAGTATGTAGACCCACACCTGACACCTGCCAAGTGATGAATAAAATGTCAGCTGTGGTTAGTGCTGTTGTGGTGAGGGCAGTTGTGGTGATTGCTGTTGTGGTGATTGTTGTGGTGAGTGCTGTTGTATTGAGTGCTATTGTGATTGTTGTCGTGATTGCTGTTGTGGTGAGTGCTGCTGTGGTGGTTGTTGCTGTGGTGATTGTTGTGGTGAGTGCTGTTGTGATTGTTGTGGTGATTGTTTTTGTAGTGATTGTTCTGGTGATTGCTGTTGTGATTGTTGTGGTGAGTGCTGTTGTATTGAGTGCTGTTGTGATTGTTGTGGTGATTGCTGTTGTGGTGAGTGCTGTTGTGGTGATTGTTGTTGTGATTGTTGTTGTGGTGAGTGCTGCTGTGGTGATTGTTGTGGTGAGTGTTGTTGTGATTGCTGTTGTGGTGATTGCTGTTGTGGTGAGTGTTGTGGTGAGTGTTGTTGTGACTTGTTGTGGTGAGTGCTGTTGTGGTGATTACTGTTGTAGTGATTGCTGTGGTGATTGTTGTGGTGAGTGCTGTTGTGGTGAGTACTGTTGTGGTGATTGTTGTGGTGAGTGCTGTTGTGGTGATTGTTGTTGTGGTGATTGCTGTTGTGGTGAGTGCTGTTGTGATGATTGCTGTTGTGATTGTTGTGGTGATTGTTGTTGTGGTGATTGTTGTGGTGATTGCTGTTGTGATTGTTGTTGTGGTGAGTGCTGTTGTGGTGATTGTTGTGGTGATTGTTGTTGTGATTGTTGTGGTGAGTGCTGTTGTGGTGATTGTTGTGGTGATTGCTGTTGTGGTGATTGTTGTGGTGATTGTTGTGGTGATTGCTGTTGTGGTGATTGTTGTGAGTGCTGTTGTGGTGAGTGCTATTGTGGTGACTGTTGTGATTGTTTTTGTGGTGAGTGTTGTTGTGGTGATTGTTGTAGTGAGTGCTGTTGTGGTGATTGTTGTGATGATTGCTGTTGTGGTGGTTGTTGTTGTGGTGAGTGCTGTTGTGGTGATTGCTGTTGTGGTGATTGCTGTTGTGATGCGTGCTGTTGTGATGATATGTTACTCCCTGTTCCTTCTCATGCCTTAGGTTCCTGCCATGCAGGGGTCCCCCCTCTTGCCATGCTTTTCTGCCCCTGATTGTTGCCTACAGAGCTCCTTCTGCCTGCAGCACCTCCTGTCCTATCTCTCCACCCGCCTGCTAGACCCAGCTCCATGCCACCTCCTCCATGAAGCCTTCCTGACGCCCTCCTCTGGAGGAGACTCCCTTATGGGAACTTCCTCATCTCTTAGCTTGCACCTTAGTCCTCCCCCATCATCCCTATTTTTCTTCTGTTGGAATTCTGGAAACCTGTGCCCTTTTCTCTCTCACCCACCATTCATGGACTCCTTGAGGGCCAACTGGACCTTACATCCCAGAGCAGAGAGGCCAAGCTCTGGCTTCAGAGAGAGAGGCTTGGGCGCTCCATTTGGTCACTCCCTAAGCCATGGGGTCTTGGGCAAGTTGCTTCTTTTCTCTGAGCCTCGGTTTCCTCTTCTGTAAAATGGGAATAACAAGAATGACCACCTCAGTAGCTGTTGTGAGAATTAAACCAAAGAAAGCTCTTAAAGAACTTAGTAGAATGCTTGGCACTCAGTGAGCACTCAATCAGTACTAGCTTTTGTTATGAAAATTATTGTGATTATTGCTCCTAGGGAGTGAGTGAAGTCTTCCGCCCCAGAGTCGGTTTTCAAGCCCAGATTGCCTGACTTGGGAGCTTCTCTACAGCACATGAGCTTCTCATATGCAGATGGAGAAACTCAGTCCAGGGATTCACTGCAAGTTGGCAGCAGAGTCAGGGCTGCTGAGTTTCAGGCCAAGCCAAATTGCAGTGTGATCTTGGCCTCAGTCTCCCCTTCTGTACCTGAGGCAGTGGGATCACCTCTCTCTCCGTAAGAGTGCCTGTGGGCAGCATTCCTTCAGGGGCAGCTATGGCCTCCTCACGCTATGATCCCTGCTCTCCTAGCTCCTGATACAGCTCTGTTAACACCTGTAACTTCCACTTCCTGCCTGCCCCTTAAATCACTGGGCCCGAGGCACTGCAGTTTCAACAGCCACATATCAAGTGTAATTAAGGGGCCTGTTCCAGGGAGGGGAAGTTTACCTTCTGCTGGAGCCACTAAATCCAGCTCCCAGGGGTGGAGAGGATAAAGCATTGTACTGACCTCACACTTGTCAAGGTTTAATGATGCACCTGCAGGCCTGCTCTGGCGGGGCCTGGGAGGCTGATGCTGATCTGACTCTGGAACCAGAGGGGAGCCCCGGTATGTGAGACACAGAAGACCCAGGGAGTTGGTGAGGGCACCAGGGGGCTTCAGACACCTGCCTAGATAATTCCAGAAGCAGAAGAATCTCTTCAGTTGGCTCAGGAGGGCTCAATGGGCCATCTCATGAGAGGCTATAGAGAAGCTCCCAAGCCAGGCAATCCAGGTTTGAAAACAAATTCTGTCACTTACTCACTGTGTGACCTTGGGCAAGTTACTTAACCTCTCTGGGCCTCAATTTCCTCATTTATTAAAATAAAAATAATGGAAGTATACATCTCCTAAGGATTGTGAGGATTAAATGAATTTATATATTTAAGTGCCTGGAGCAACATTTGGTACCTTGTAACTGAGAACTTCATTGCTATTAGATTGTATCCTGGCAGTCCTATATCAAAATGAATTTCTAATTTGTATAGCTACCTTAAGGGAGGTGGGACTCTCTCAGTGCTCCCCCCACAGCAGGTGCATCGTAGGTGCTCACAAATATTGCTTGAATCAAAGGATTTTTAAGTGTGAGAAATGAATGAGCAAGTGGTCTGTTTCTGCCCTAGGTTCTGAGTTCCCTTGGAGGGGGACTGATGACAAGCGGCTAGCTCTATTCCCCAGGGACAAGATGCACGAAAAACTGCTTGACTGGGTTGTCTGCTTCATCCAGTCACAATAATGGGTCAGAGGTTTCAAAGGCCTCGCTTCCCTCCCCAGCTCAGGGCCTCAGGTCCCCACGGAAGGAGAGTGGCAATCAGAGAATATTCAGATTCAAACTGTGGCCTTCCTTTTATTAGCAGACACAGTTTTCTCCTCTGTAAAATGGGGACACAGATCCCCACCCCACTGACTTCCAGGACTTTTGGAGGCCCTTGATCCAGAGATCCATATGGCTACTACATTGTCCCACACTCAGAGATGTGGCTGTCCCTCTGTTTTCCTGGCAGCTTCATGGAGTGGAAAAGTCAAGGGCTCTGGTCCCAGAAGACCTGAGCTCCAATCTCAGTGCCACTCACTGCTGTGGGACAGTGGGCATGTCTCCTGACCTCTGTAGACACTCATACTGAGGCACCACAGGCTCTGCCCTGCAGGCTGTAGGGGGATTAGAGGGACAGCTGATGGAATGAGTTGGGCCTGTTCCTCAATGAGGGTGGGCTTTGGAAAAGGGCATTTCTTTGCAGAACTATGTTCAGAGAGGGAGGGAGGGAGGGTTCTAGAAGCCTGTCCAGGAAGCAGTCAGTAGGCTTGGACCTTTGGGGCTGATGCTGGGAAGTGACCGTCCTTGCTAGATGACCCAGTTAGCTTCAAAATGCTCCTCCGAGCCCCAAACCCATCTGTCTGGCCCCTCTCTAAACTGGCGCTCAGCCGGTGACCTCAGCTGGCTGGGAGGCCCGTGGCAGGCAGGTGAGCAGCATGGGTGTCCTTCCTCCAGCTCTCTGACCAGGTCCAGGCACTCAAGAAGACAGTGGCCAGTCTCTGAACACGCTCACGTCCAGCTCAAGGGCCCCTGACCACTCCCACCTCAGTCCTGTGGGCCGCATCCCCTACTCCAGCCAGTTTGTGGTAGCTCAGCCCAGCCAGCTGTCTCAGGCCCCCTACTTGTCATTCTGCTGCCCTCCTCAGAAGCTCCGGCTGGCAGGGAGGAGGCCTGTAGAGGTCCGCACGCCCTAGCCTCTCCACCCCAGTGGCCCATTTTCTGCAGTTGCTGGCTGCTGAGTGAGATCACATGGTTGCATTGGAACCTTCTCGGAGGACCATCTCCATCCAGTGCCAGGTCCACCGTGTCTCCACATCTGTTCCCATCTTTCCAATTGGTCCCCATGTCCTGTGGCTTCTGCTTGGAAAGGCCTCTTATGTCCGGCCACTGCATTTATTGTCCTGAGTTGGCTCCTATTGTCTCTGTTCTAACTTCCTGCCCTGCCCTAACAATGATGCCAGCATCTGGGCCAAGCACTTTCTGTACGCCTGAAGGTGCCATCTTATTTATTCCTTGAGACAGCCCGTGGGGTAAAAAGCATGATTACCCTCAGTTTCCAAAGGAGGAAACTGAGGCTTGGAAAGAAAAAGTCACAGCAAGATGGTGGAGGAGGTGTGATTGGACTCTAGGCTGCTGGCTGCATCCTCTTTCCTGATCACCTTTGCCAGCATCCAGGGTGGGAGGCCAGAGATGTCACTGCCTGGCTTTGAGAGCTCCCACAGGGCCATTGTCACTTCTCACAGTTCTGACCCTACCCTCAGCCCCACTGACACTTATAGGGTGAGGGTTGGAGCCACATGGGTAGGAAGTAAGAACAGCTTTCCTCCCCCAGAGCACTCACGGTGAGCTAGTGACACAGTCCTTTACTTGTCTGTTACATTTCATGTCCCAACAGGTGCTACTGTAACCCCTATTCAGCAAAAAGGGACACCGAGGTCTAGGGAGATAAAATAAACTTCCAAAGGCCACATTCCAGTGAGAGGTGGGGGAGCATAGTGGCTGGGTCCCTGGGCGCGGCAGGCAGCCTGCCTGGGTTTGAATTCTAGTTCTGTGTCCTTGGGCACATTTTATAACCCCTCAGTTTTCACGCTTGTAAAATGGATAAAGTAATAACAGAATTGACCTTAGAAAACTGTTATAAATGATATAGCAGGTGTTAAGCAGAGCAGTGCCTGGTATATAGTAAATGTTCAATAAACATTAACCATAGCCTGGCATGGTGGCTCACGCCTGTAATCCCAGCATCTTGGGAGGCCCAAGTAGGTGGATCATCTGAGGTCAGGAGTTCAAGATCAGCCTGGTCAACATGGAGAAACACTGTCTCTACTAAAAATACAAAAATTAGCTGGGCGTGGTAGTGCACGCCTATAATCCTGGCTACTCGGATGAGGCACAAGGATGACTTGAACTCAGGAGGTGGAGGTTGCAGTGAGTTAAGATTGCACCACTGCACTCCAGCCTGGGCGACAAGAGTGAGACTCTGTCTCAAATAAATAAATAAACAAACAAGCAAACATTAACCACTTTTATGACTATTAGTTGCAGAACCTGGTAGAAAAGTCATGTCTGAATCCAAAGCACATACCCTTAGCCATTCCTCAACTCTCTAAGGAAGTAAACTCCATTTATGGTCAAGCTAATTTGCTAGAGAGATCATTCTCAAATGCGGAATTATCTGGCCTCCACCTTGTCTAGTTTGGAGGGGCTGGGCATCTGCATGTCACTCACCCAGAGTGGTAAGAAGGGGTGCAGGCAGGGGGAGACGGCTTGGGGATGGGCTTGTCTAGCCTTTTGCCTGGGGGTAGGAGTAGTCCAGGCCTGGTCCTCAGACCCCGTGGGTTTCTGGGGTAAGAGGTGGAAGCTCGTGTTCATACCGTCTCCCACTCAGTGCTCTGGGAATTCTCTGCAGCTCTGGCCTGGATCCCAGCCAGCCCATGCCTCCCTCCACAGCCTCCTTGCTTCCCCTGTGGAGCAGCAGCCTGGCTCCCTGGAGTCTGTGGCCACAGTAATCGCCTGAGGCCAGTTAATATAATTAGCCCAAGTCTAGCAGGTGGTTCATCCACTGAGGCTCTAAGACAGAGGAAGGAGCTGATCATTTTCCACCCAGCAGGCATCCTGGGAAAGGAGGTAGCTGAGGCTCTGAATCTTGCCTTTCTGGGGATTTCCCAGGGATCTCAGACTGGCAGCCTCCCTCCACTGACCTACCCTGCCCCTTGGACCACCATACACACCATTGTGCGGTGGCTCTGCTTGGAAGAAGCCTCACTTCGCCCACAGCTGTCCTGTGTGCAGACAGCCTTCTTTAAAGGGAATTCTGCAAACCGAGCTCTGCTTTCCCATTGCTGTCCCCCAGAGAAGCACAGTGGTGTTATTTCTGTTTTGCTCAGGCCTACAGGAGATCAGCAGGCCTCTGAGAGGGGTGAGGTCTGCGCTCAGCCCTCAGATCTCCCTAGCTCACTTGGAAGTATAGAGGATTCTTCTTCCCAAGTCAAAAGAGGTTCTTCCAGCCTGGCCAACAGAGTGAGACCCTGTGTCTACAAAAATTTTTAAAAATTAGCTAGGTATGGTGGCACATGCCTATAGTCCCAGCTACTAGGGAGGCTGAGGCAGGAGGATTGCTTGAGCCTGGGAAGTTGAGGCTGCAGTGAGCCATGGTTGCATCACTGCACTCCAGCCTGGGTGACAGAGTGAAAAAAAATAAAAGAGAGAAGTTCTTGACACTCTGATTACTGGTCCTGGAAATTTGCTGCTTTTTCCAGAGGAGAGTGCCAGGCTGGGATTCCAGAGAATCACGTTCAAGAATCTGGTCTTAGAAAGCAAGAATCCAGCTCTCCAGAAATCCAAGGTTCTGGCCGGGCCTCCTGGAAGTAGACTCAGACTTCATCACCCCCAGGACCTTCTGTACTCTCTTTTCCTCTGGGAACCCTCACCAGTCCCAGGGTAAGTGGAGAATTTCCTGTGAAACTCATTGCCTAAAGTCACATAGCTGGAGAGTAAGAGCCAGCCTGCAGGTGGCAGATGGTTAGAAAAGCACCAGACGTGCACAGAGATAGACATATAGAGCAGTGAAACAGAATGGAGAGTCTAGAGATAAACCTGCACTTTTACAGTCAATTGATTTTCGACAAGGATGCCAAGATAATTCAATGGGGATAGAATAGTGTGTTCAACAAATGGGGCTGGGACAACCAGACATCCACATGCAAATGATGAAGTTGGACCCGTTCCTCACACCATACATAAACATAAACTTGAAATGCATTATAAACCTAAATTTAAGAGCTAAAACTATACAAACTCCTAGAAGAAAAATACAGGAGTAAGTTGTGACATTGAGTTAGGGAAAGTCTCCTTAAATATGACACAGAAAGCACAAGTGACAAAAGGAAAAATAGATAAACTGGATTTCATTGACATTAAAACATTTTGTCCTTCACAGGACATCATGAAGAAAGTGAAAAGACAATCTACACAATGGGAGAAAAATGTGCAAATGATATACCTGATAAGGGACTTACATGTAGGTCAGATAGAGAACTCTTACAATTCGATCATAAAAAGACAAATAAGGCCATTGAAAATTGCCAAAGGCTCTGAATAGATATTTCTCCAAAGAAGATGTCCAAATGGCCAAGAAGCACAGGAAAGGACATACAGTGTCATTGGCCCTCAGGGAAATGCCAATCAAAGCCACAAAGAGATATCACTCCACATCCGCTAGGATGGCTATATTTAAAAAGACAGATAGTAACAAGTGTTGACAAAGATGTGGAGAAGATGGGACTCATATGCAGCTGGTGGGAATATAACACAGTGCAGCCACTGTGGAAAGCTGTCTGGAAAGTTCCTCAGAAGTTTAAATGCAGAGTCATCGTTTGACTCAGCAGTTCTACTCTGAGGATACACACCCAAGAGAACTGAAACTATATGTTCACACAAACACTTGTACATGAATGTTTATAACAGCATTGTTCATAGTAGCCAAAATGGGGAAACAACACAGATTTCCATCCACTGATGGATGTGTAAACAAAACATGATCTATCCGTACGATGGAACATTATTCAGCATTGAAAAGGAATGAAGTACTAGTACCTGCTACAATACGGATGAACCTCGAAGACATTATGCAAAGCAAAAGAAACTAGCCACAAAAGACCACATATTGTATAATCTCATCATATTAAATATCCAGAACCAGCAAATCTATAGAGACAGAAAGGGTGTTTGTGGCTGAGGGGAAGATGGACAATGTTGGGCGGTGCATAACTGTTGATGTGTACAGGGTTTCTTTGGAAAACAATGAAAATGTTTTAAAATTGATTGTGGTGGTAGAGGCACAACTCTGTGAATATGCTAAAACCACTGTCTTGTACACTTTAAATGAGTGAATTGTATGTTATATTAATTGTATCTCAATAAAACCACTTTTTTAGAAAAAACAAAGGGCCGGGCATGGTGGCTTATGCCTGTAATCCCAGCACTTTGGAAGGCTGAGGCAGGAGGATCACTTGAGGTCAGGAGTTCAAAACCAGCCTGGCCAACATGGAGAACCCTCGTCTCGACTAAAACTAGAAAAATTAGCCAGGCATGGTGGTGTATGTCTGTAATCCCAGCTACTTGGGAGGCTGAGGCAGGAGAATCTCTTGAGCCCAGGAGTCAGAGGCTGCAAGGAGCTGAGATCGTGCCACTGCACTCCAGCCTGGGGGACAGAGCAAGACTCTGTTTCAAAACAAAACAATACAAAACAAAACAGAACAAAACAAACAAACAAAACACAAGGAAAAACACACCAGGCACACTTAATAAAAATCAGTAGAACATACTGAAAAAAGACAAACCAACCAGAAACATCATGTAAAGTTCATTAACATCTGTTCTTTGGGGTGGAAGCTGTGTTTCCTGGCTCCAGACTTGCAAAGCATATATAGTGTGGTTTGGTGCCACTCTGGCCTCAGGTTCCAAAAGTCTACTTCATCTGTCAACTTCACTTGGAAGCTTCCAGAAGAGAGACAGGGATCCTGAAGTAGAACATTTTATTAACGTGTATCAATACTTTATGAGTCGGGGCTTTCTATTCATTGGTAAACTTCTAGAGAAGCAGAGAGGTTAACATGCAGGATGGCTATATACCCCTGCCCTGCCACACGCTGGCTGGGTGGTGTAGGGAAGTGACATCACCTCTCAGTTTCTTCACCTGCTAAAGAGAAAGTGATAGTACTCACCTTGCAGAGCTTCTGTGAGTGTTCAGTGAGTTAACACAACAAGAGTTTAGCACAGCACCTGCATATTAGTCAGTGTCCAACGAAGGGTGACCCACGCAAGGGGTTGGGAGCAGAGAGTATCAGCTTCAGAGTCAGACAGGGAATCCTGGTGTGCTACATCCCGACTCAGTTACTGCTGTGGGTTGAATTATGTCCCTGAAGATGATGTGTTGAAGTCCTGACCCGCAGTCTGTCTAAATGTAACCTTATTTGGAAATAAGGTCCTTGCAATTGTGCTAAAGGTAAGATGAGGTCACACTGGATTAGGGTGAGTCCTAATTCAATGACTGATGTCCTTATAAGGAGAAAATCTGTTGAGGTGGGCACAGTGGCTCATTGCCTGTAGCACTTTGGGAAGCCAAGGTGGGTGGATTGTTCGAACTCAGGCATTTGAGGCCACCCTGGGCAACAGAGCAAGACTCTGTCCCACACAAAAAAAAAAAAGAGAGAAGAAGAAAGAGAATGAGGGAGAGGAGGAGAAGGAGTAGGCGGAGGAAGAGGAGGAGGAGGAGAAGAAGAAGAGGAAGAAGAAAAAGAGGAAGAAGAAGAAGAAGGAGAAGAAGAAGAAGAAGAAGAAGAAGAAGAAGAAGAAGAAGAAGAAGAAGAAGAAGAAGAAGAAGAAGAAGAAGAAGAAGAAGCAGGAGGAGGAGGAGGGAGGGGGAGGGAGAGGGGGAAGAGGAGGAAAGAAGAAAGAAGGATTAGGAGAAGGAGAAGAAGCAGGAGCAGGAGCAGGAGCAGGAGCAGGAGCAGAAGCAGAAGCAGAAGAAGCAGCAGAAACAAATCTTAACACAGAGACAGGAGCACAGAGCCAGAGAAAGAAGGCCATATGATGAGAGAGGCAGAGATCAGCATCTATAAGCCAGGGAACTCCAAGGATCGCCAGCAACACCAGAGGCAAGGGGAGGGACAAGGAAGGATTTTTCCCTTGCATGGGGAGCATGGCCCTACTGACACCTTGATTTTAGGTTTCTGGGACTAGCACTGTGAGACAATACATTGCTGTGGTTTTAAGCCACCTAGTTTGCAGTCATTTGCTATGGGCAGCCCCAAAAACTAGTTTTCTCCTCTGTACCACGAAGGTATTTCCCTTAGAGAACGTGAGTCCATGAAGCAAGGACCTTGTCTTGTCAGTGTATCCACATCGCCTAGAATTGTGCTTGGCACCTGGGGGATGCTCAGTAAGTCACTGAATCACTAGCATGAATGAATGAAGTCCCTATAGTTCACATCTTTTGAATGTTACCTTCTCAGAGGGGCAACACTGACCTAGAACAGCCCCATCCCTGATGGGTTGTTCCTGACATTGTTTTACCACCCACTGACATCCCATTTGTCTCCCCATCTCTTCACTTGCTCATCTTCTGCCTCCCCTACTGCACTGTCTGTGAGGGCCAATTTTTTTTTTTTTTTTTTTTTTTTGCCTTCTTGTTCATTGCAAACTCCAGTGCACACAACAGTGCCTGCAATGTACTAGGTGCTCAATAAATATATGTTGAATGAATGAACACACAAATAAATAAATGAAAATTAGAATGTCCATGCACGTGGGCATCCAAGTCACCTTATAACATATTTGAACAAAAAAGATGTTCTGACATGCTCTGTTACCAGAAAGGAAATTCAATACTAGACTGTCCTTGTCAAAAGTAGACACTAATTGGGATTTGGACCCAGGTCTGCTGGAATCCAACTTCGGTGCTCCTCTCAAAGAGTTTGAGAAGTGGGGGAGGTGCTGGACAGTAGTGGATGAGAGAACCAAAAATGGGATAGGGACAGGAATGGAGGCAAGGACACAGACATTCTGTCTTCCTCCTAGACTCCTACTATCCCGAAAGGCAAACAGCCCCACCCATCCGTCGGAATTCGTTGTTGTTGTTTGATTTTATTGGTTTGGTTTTGTTTCATTTTTTGAGACAAGGTCTCACTGTTGCCCAGGCTAGAGCGCAGTGGCGTGATCTCAGCTCACTGCAGCCTTTACCTCCCAGGCTCAAGTAATCCTCCCACCTCAGCCTCCTGAGTAGCCGGGACTACAGGTACGTGCCACCACAGCCCAGGTAATTTTTGGTAGAAATGGGATTTCCCCATGTTGCCCAGGCTGGGCTAGAACTCCTGGGCTCGAGAGATCCACCCACCTCAGCCTCCCCAAAGTACTGGGATTACAGATGTGAGCCGCCATGCTAGGACCATCGGAGTTTTTGAGCAACCTAGTTAGGGCTCAGTCTTAAGGAAGTCCCCACCCTCTGCACTCTGTCCCCACTCCAGTGCTTGTTTGAGGTTTGTGTGACTCATGGTCAAAGGGAGGGAAATTTCCTTTGGGAGTTAAGGCTGCTGTATAAGTACCGGCTCTGGGCTCAGGCAGACCTGGTGGGACGCCCCACTCCTGCCCATCTTGCTCTGTCGCTCACGTAGACGTGCCCCTTAAACTCTCGGAGCCTCCGCTCCATCATCCATAAAATAGAGATGACCAGGCTCACATCCGAGGGCTTTTGCGAGGGATTAACTCTAGGTTGAACCCTGAGCTCAATGCTGGCATGCAGAGGGTGGTCTTGCTTTTTAGCTTTGGGTTGAAAGGGCCCCACTCGGTGGCAGAGAAACCCTGCCCCTTGGCATTCCAGAGGAGCCAGAAGTGCAGAGTCTTTTAACTTCGGTGAGGATGGGGGTGGGGTGCCTGGCTCTCACAACATTTAATTGATTGTAACAGCGCACCCTCAACGCGCTCCCTCCCCCTAACCTGCACCCCCAGAAGAACCTTCAAAATCCTTCCATGACTGTGTATAATGCGTTCCTGGGGCCCAGCACGCAGCTTTCAAATTGGCTTACAATTTATCTGCAGCTCGGATAAAAACATTTTAATGACTGTGTGCAGCATACACCCTTGGTGTCACCCACGGGGCTCCCAAACGTCTTTCCCCACCACATAGTGGGATGTTATAGGCGTGAAATTACAGCTGCACTCACGTTTTCATCTGCACCCGGAGGCCTCTGGAAATGGCCGCGTTAGAATGTGCTGGATGTGGACGTGTGGATGGCAGACTGGGGTGCTGGGCTCTCTGGTGGAACTGCTCTGTGCTTTGAGGCAGGTGCGCCCTGGGCCGTCCCCAGCTCCTCGGCTCTCCTTCTCCCCACTGTCCTGGGAGCTTCCCATCGACCTCCAAATCAGGGAGGAGCTGTCTTGCCTCAATTTGGCTGCAGCGGCCCTTGGGGTCCCATGTGGCACAAAAGAGACCCCAGCGTTCAGTGACCTCCACTCACTTGAAGGGAGGGTCTTTGTGTGTGAACACAATGCCACAGACGAACCAAAGCAATGAGTCGGTTTTAATTTTTGAAACCTGCCCTGAAACATATTTGAAGGAGACGTTCACAGAGATTGGTCTAATTGTGTCTGGTTTGTATCTGACCCGACTACTATTTGTCGTAAGAGATACTATTTCTTGATCATCCAGAATGTGCCAAGCCTCAGGCCCAGAACATTCTGTTCTATAGATTATCTCATTCAACCCTCCAACCTCAGCCAAGTCCCATGCCCCTCTGAGCCAGGTCTGTGCAATGGGCTCACTGTGGTGCCTGCCTCCCAGGCCCATGTGGTCGATGGGTTACAGGAGATGTTGTATGAGAAACACTCAGCCACACCGTCTCCCCCAGTCCTCCTCTCACCATTCAGGACCTTGGTGAGCTACAGAAGCCATGCTGCTCTGGCACAAAGATAACCCCCACCCTATAAGGCCTGGAGCAAATACCTTCTCTTCCCTGGGCCTCAGTCTCTTTATCTGTGAGTTAGGGATGATAGTAAACCCCATGCTCCGATCTGCAGTGAGGATTGGGTGTTGTCCTCAATGTGAAAGCCCGCTAAAATTGCTCAAATTGGGCACGTGTGAGGTATTGCTGTCATTATGACACTTGGGAAATATCCTGACTCCTTCCATAGGTGTGTGGTGCCAGGACACGCAGACCTTTGGGGAAGAAGCCCAGAGAAGGTGAGTAAGCAGAGACCCCTGTCCCTGCCGCTCCCAGAGACACTTCCTGGTTTCCAGGCCGCAGTGGTGCATGAAGCTGTGTTCCCAGAACAGTCGTTCCTCAGACTAGTGCAGGGCTCTTTGGAGCTGTGAATGGGGGGCTTCTCTTTGCTAGGGCCAAAACCAGGGGCAAGAGGGAGGCAGCAACGGCTGTGCCCGGGAGTGGGCAAACCAGAGACAGTGATAATAAAAACAACAGAGTCAAGTAACTGAGCTCTTCAATGATATTCTTGATGGGCTAGGTGTTCTGCAAAATTCTTCTACTTTAAGCCTCACAGCCACCCTAGGAGGGAAGCATCCCCATCCCTATTTTACAGATGGGGAAACTGAGGCTCACAGAGGAAAATGGGCTTAAGTTCACAGAGCAGAGCTGAGATTGGGACATAAACCAGTATTTCCTTAACTTGTATGCTAAGAAATCGGGGGGAAGAGGGATCCTCCTGTGTTTGGGGTGAGGTGAGAAGTGGGAGGAGGGAGGAAAAATACATTTGCATATGGGTAAGAGTATAGGCATAGTTGTAGATATGTATAATATCGAATAACCATCAATATATAGATACACACAGAACTAGTATTTTGGGAAATACTTAGAGATTTAGATCAGTGGTCCTCAAAGTGTGGCCCCTGGACCAACAGCAGCAGCATCCCCTGGAAATTTGTGAGAAATGCATATTCTTAGGCCCCACCTCAGCCCAGCTGAGTCAGAAGCTGTGGGGGTGGGACCCAGCCATCTGTATTTAACAAGCTCTCCAGCCAGTTCTGCTGCATGCTCAAGTTTGAGAAGTGCTGGTTTAGATCACGAGACTTGGACTTAGAGAGCTGTTAGAACCCAACAAGTCACTTCTCCCCGCTAAGCCTCGGTCTCCTCATAGAACGGGGATCATAAAGTCCTTCAGTTCACAGGGCTGTCATGAGGATTCTAAAAGATAACACACGTGAAGCCAGAAGCTCACACACTGTCAGGCACATGCACGTGTCCAGGGAGGGACGGGAGACGTGTCAGCTGCCATATCAATTCCCGTGGGCATAGCGAGCAAAGGTGGATCTGCTCCACTGGGGGACAACTGGGCTGGGAAGACCAACGGCAAGCACAGTGAGCTCTGAGCAGTGGCCAGCAGAGGATGGGCTGTGATGGGTGGGTGTGATGCCAGGGAAAATCCTGCCAGGAAAGCCTTGAATTTCCAGGGGTCACCCTTACCCTGCATCTGAAAGTGCCAGGGTGGAAGGTAGGGGTTGCATCACTAGCTTTGCCCCTGCCCGGCCCCTCCTGGAAGACTCAGCTGCCTGCAGAGTCCATGGAGCCCCATCAGACCGCTCGGTAAGTGGAACTACAGCAGCTGCTCCCTCCTTCCCAGCGCTCTGGTCTCTGGTGACTGCTGCCTCCCACAGGGAGTGTCCCTGATCCCCAGGCAGTGACACAGAAGGAGAGGAAGTCTCAGTCACTGAGCCTACCAGGAGCACACTCCCTTGCTCAGCAGAGGCCATCAGGCCAGTTGTGCAACCTGAGTCAGTCCCACGAGATCGCTCTGTGCCTCAGTTTCCTCGCCTAGTGGATGGAGTAAGAGACTCACAAGTGTCAGAGCTGGGAGGGAGTGCAGGATTACCTGTCAACCCTCTGATGATACATGATATGCTTTGGCTGTGTCCCAACTCAAATCTCGTCTTGTATTGTAGCTCCCACCATTCCCCTGTGTTATAGGAGGGACCCGGTGGGAGATAACTGAATCATAGGGGTTGGTCTTTCCTGTGCTATTTCTCATGATAGTGAATAAGTCTCACAAGATCTCATGGTTACATAAATTTCCCTGCACAAGCTCTCTTCTCTTGTCTGCTGCCATGTGAGACGTGCCTTTCACCTTCCACCATGATTGTGAGACCTCCCCAGCCATGTGGAACTGTGAGTTCATTAAACCTCTTTCTTTTGCAAATTGCCCAGTCTTGGATATGTCTTTATCAGCAACGTGAAAATGGACTAATACAGTACAGATGGGAGAAATCAAGGCCACAGAGGGAGAATAACCTGCTCAGAGTTCTTTGGCGAAGTAATGGGAAGTGTGGGCCTCATGGAGGAATGGATTTTGAGGACTCTGGCCTTGCTTGAAGGCACCTTAGAGTGAGGCCTTAGCACAGCATCTTCACTGCCTCCAGCAGTGTGACAGAGCTGGGCCTGGAGTCAAGATGCCTGAGTCCCAGTGCAACACTGAGCTGCCTGATATCATAGGAGGATTTTGTGAACTTGGCTCTGTGACTTTAGGCAAGTTGCTTGCTTTCTCTGTGATCCGTTTCTGCATCTGCAAAATGGAGTTAATGCTAGCATGTACCGTTGGGTTGGTTGTGAGGACTAAATGATGTAACACATGTAAAGCCTTCAGCCCAATACCTGCAGAGGGGCCTTCCCTGAGTCCCCTCCCTATGCTAGCAGCCACCCACCTGCAGTCACTCTTTATCCCTTTACCCTGCTTTATTTTCTTCCAGCATGTTGCACGCTCTTTTCAATACATCTATGCATGTGTTTTATGTTTGTCTCCTGCAAAATCTCTATAGATAAGTATTTGTCCTATAAAAAGTTTGGGTCCATTCCCTGCTACCTCGTAGGTAGGTGCTCGATACGTTGTGATGCATAAATGGTTGATTAAGTACATGTCTCTCATCAGACTGGGAGTTCCTTGATGGTGCAAACTGAGTTATATCCCTCCTAGGTACCCTGGTGTGGCCAACCCAGAGCCAGGAACCCAAACGCTGCTAGTTCCTCTATCAGAGGAACTGACTGGTGCATGAATAACTGCGAGAGAGGGGCTTTTCCTGGCAACGCCACCTCCTGCATCGTGGCTCCATTGGGAAGCCAGAACCGCCACAGGCTGCGCTGCAGGAATCAATGACCCTCTGGAGGTCTGGCCTTTGGGGGTTTTCAATTTCCCCAGAAGCAGCGACTTTCAGCGGGGCCTTTATGCTTTCATTGATTGCCTGTGTACCATAGCTTTGTTTCCCTGATAAATATTATTTGATAAGAAAACTGGAGAACACAGAGTCTAGAGTCAAGGCCAAGTCCCCAGCATCCTTGCAATAGAGCCAGAATCCAAAGGTGTGTATCTGACAAGAACATTAGAGCCGTTGGGGGCTTCTGAGAATGCGCAGAGCAGCATTCTTGCTTTACACATGGGGAAACTGAGTCTGGGACTGGGATAGACTTACCCAAGGACCCAACCAGCTGGAGATAGACACCAGTATTGTTACCTCCATTTTACAGGTGCATAAATGGAGGCAAGGGGAGAGAGTGAGAATCCAGGAGCTCTGAATCCCAGCGCTGAGTGCTTCCTAATTCATCTCCAGATCCTATGCCATCTCCATTAAGGCCTCAGGAAGTGCAGGGGGAACTTTTGACTGAGGGGCAGAATGGCTCCCTCTGCAGCAGCTGTGCATCTTGGCTGAAGTGCTGTCCTTCACTCCCTGGGGAGGGTCCTGTTGGGGTACCTGTGCTGCGAGAAGGGGACCTCCTGAGGGGAGGCCCATGGGGGGCAAGACTTCACGGGTCACACCTTGGCTCAGCCTGGTCTGGTTGACCCTCCATGACAAGGGCAGGAGAGGGAAGACACCAGCACAACAGAACTTCTGGTAGATGGCCCCCAGGATGGCTGCTGTGTGCATGCACACATACACTCCAACACACTCATCCTCCTCACTGAGACGCCGGGTCCAGTGGCCTTGCACTCACCCATGACGTTGAGGAAGATGTTACCCGATGCCAGGACCACCTTCTCCCTGGTGGCGCGGTCGTAGATGCCCACATGGCACTCATAGGGACCGTTGTCTGAGATCCGGACCTCGGGCAGCCTAGGGGAGGCAGAAGACAGGGTGAGGGCCATCATTGTGGGGCGGGGTAAGGCAGCACTCAAGGAAACTCATCCTGATGCCCACTAGTGCAGCCTCCACTAACAAACACATGCCTGTGTGCTGGGTTGGGAGGAGGGGAGCATTTATGGAACACCGATTGTATGCAGGCCCTGTACTCAGCCTTTCAGACAGTGAAGGTGTGGACTGTGTTCAGCCAAAGTCCAATTTGTGCTCAGTGGGTCCTGGAGCAGTTGTTTAGCCTGTCAGCTTCCATGAACCTGGGATGCTGCCCACTTCCAGGGAGCTGTGAGGATGGCATAGGTGAATAGATGTGGGCATTTAGTGTATCACTGCATGAGTATGGGCTCAAAACTGTCACTGGAGGCATCACCTCCCTCTTTCCTCATGACGGCCTCCGCACAGGGTCCATATTTCCATTTCATAAGCAAGGAATCTGAGGCTCAGGACGGAAGTCAATTGCCCCCAACCCTGTATACAGATAAGAACCAGTATGGAAATTTGAATTTCTCCATCCACACCGCCATGCTACCACTTCATGCCCAGTCCTGAGATCATGGAAGAGAAAGACAATAAAATTTAGGTCCACAAGGAACCCCCATCCCAGTGGACAAGGTGGTAGGGAAGCTGATCTGGGTTCCACACTCACATGGAAAAGCATGAGCTTATCTGAGCTCAGATTGGGGAGCAGCCAGTTCCACCCCTGAGGTGATCGGGAGGGTGTCTCAGAGGAGGTGATCCCTGAGGATGGGAGAGACCCCCTCAAACTTGCTTTCAGACTTTTCTCCTAAAAGTCCAGAGAGTAGACATTTTAGGCTTTGTTGCCCTTTACATTATCTGTTGCAATTACTCAACTCTGTCCTTGCAGCACAAAAGCAGCTACAGACGGTGCGTAAACAAATTGGTGCAACTGTGCTCCAATAAAACTTTACTTATGATCATTTAAATTTGAATTTCATATAATTTTCATTTGCCATACAATATCCTTCTTGTTTTTTCTGCAACCATTTCAAAGTATGAAAAGCATTCTCAGTTCACAAGTTGTGAAAAAATAGGCAATGGGCTAGATTTGGCCCACAGGCTGTATTTGGACAGCTCTTGTTCTAGCTCTTTCTATAGCATCTACAGGGTCAGACCATGTGAAAATGAGTTGGTATGTTCTCTCTCCCCATGGAAAACGCCAGCAGGGAGGCTCTTTCCTCCCTTGTATATTGAAAAGAGCCTTGACATGGAGTCAAAGAGAACCAGATTCCAATTCTGCTCCTACTGTTTGTAAATCATGGGACCTTGGATAAGTCAGTCCATCTCCCCTCTCCATTTTCTTTCCTAAACAGTGGAGGTGCTACTTCCTGTGACTGCAGTGAAGATTAAATGCAATGATGTCACTGCAGGACTTCTGTAAGCAGGAACGTTGCACCCAAATGGACAGAGGGGCCATTCTGTATTGTTCCTCAGTCCTGCGAAGCTCTGTGGGGAGAGGGAATTCCTGGCAAGTGGAATCTGGACACTTGGATGGGAAGGAGCCTTGGCCTGAAGTTGCAGAGGCTATGTCATTGCTGCGTTGGGGAACATGTCTGTCTTCATGCGAGTTCCAGCCTATTCTGGCTACAACTTAGCGGGACTGGGGTATCTGTTTAAGTCTTAGAAGTTCCCAAGTCATAGCAGGAAACCACGGGAAGGGATCCATACCCACGGCCCTACCCCACTAACGTGCCTGACAAGGACCCCACTGGGGACAGGAAAGAGCAGTAGTTGGTTAGCGCTCAGGCTCTTGGGCGTGTGACCCTGCTCTACCACCCCTGAGAAGGGAGGTTCTTTCAATCCAGTTCTTCATCGTCCCTTCCGCCTCCTGGACATACTTCCCACTTTGCTCTTCCACCTGTTTCTGCAGAGCAACGTAACCTCAGCTTCACTCTTTTCTTCTGTCCTTTTAGCTACCTGCTTCATCTTTGTCTTCTGGCTCCTTTTCCCCTGTGACTCACCGTCCCCCAACACCTGGGCTGCCAGCCTCTTTTTCCATCACTGTCGTCTTACTGAGCTGAGCCAGCCCATCCCTCCCACCACCCAGCACACATTAGCATAAACAAACACCTTCATTTACATAGAACACACAGAGGTTGACATCTGGTCTACCGACTGTCAAGGAAGGACTTAAAGAATGGGGACTTTGTTGAGAAGATGCTATCTCCCTCCACTCCCTGATCTCAGAAGAAAGAGCACAGTGACATGGGAACAGCAGGGGACCAGTCTCCCCTCCGGGAATGATTTTCTTTGTTTGTAACTCAGCTAGACTGAAAAAAATAGCCTCTTTACCGGGCACCATTACTGAGTGACAGTCACCTGGAGTGACATACTTTAGATAAAAAAAAATGGGGACTCAGAGAGAGATGGCATGACTTACCCAAGGCCCCATGGCTTACAAACAGTAGGAGCAGAATTTGCACTTGGTGACACTCATAGGTGTTGGTTATAGAGACAACCTACTTAAATGACTTTTGTAGGTGACAGAAGTGCAGGTGGCAGGTTCAGGTGACAGCTCTGTACAGAAACAGGCTCGGGAGACATGTGTGGCTGGCAGCTCTCCAGATGAGGTAATAAGATAATAATAACATGGTTGACACCCAGGCAGATACGTGCAAGTAACCGCCACCTAGATGATGGCTGCAGAAGATGTGTTTATAGTGTCATGTTTAGGCAACTGCCACCCTGATGACATGCTCAGGTGATAGTAACGTAAGCAATATGCTTGGGTGACACATGTAGGTGACACCTCACAGGTGGTATAGAAGACAGCTCAGGGTACACCTGGATTGCTGCTTTACGAAAAAGGCAGCTTCTCACTGGGGACTATGTGTACAGCTCCAGATGCTCCTTCTCCCATCGACTGAAGGAGCAAGCCCAGGTTCCCTAGTTCCTCCAATGTCCAGACCTGTCCTCCACCATTAGCCCAAGGCACACTCTTGGGCACCCTCCTTGACATCTCCCATTTCCACACCCTCCAAACACAGACAGTGACCAAGTCCTGGGTATTCTACTCCTAATAGATCCTGAACCATTCACTTCCCTCCATCTCCACAGTCAGCATCTCTTCTCACCTGGAATATGGAGGCAGAGGGTTTACTGGGCTTTCTGTCCCTGGTAATCTCCCTCCTGATCCATTCTCTAGATAGAATCCAGATCTTTTCCAATGCAAATGAGATAAATGGTACTCCTCTACCTAAGTCCCATCAAAGGCTCTCTCTGCTTTTATGACAAAGACATTATACGAAAAGGATACTTGCACACGCATGTTTATAGCAGCACAATTTGCAATTGCAAAAATATGGAACCAGCTCGAATCCCCATTAATCAATGAGTGGATTAAAAAACTGTGGTATGTATCTATACTATGGAATACTATTCAGCCATAAAAAGGAACGAAATAATGGCATTCACAGCAACCTGGATAGAATTGGAGACCCCTATTCTAAGGGAAGTATCACAATAATGGAAAACCAAACATTGTATGTTGTCACTCATAAGTGAGAGCTAAGCTAGGAGGAAGCAAAGGCATAAGAATAAACTTTGGGGATTTGGGGGAAAAGGTGGAAGGTGGGTGAGGGATACAAGACTACAAATTGGGTAAAGGGCATACTGCTCGGGTGATGAGTGCACCCAGATCTCACAAATCACCAGTAAAGAACTTACTCATGTAAACAAACACCACTTGTTCCCCCAAAAACCTATGGAAATAAAATAAAATAAAATGGAGAATATAAAAATCTTCTAAATAGAAATAAAACTGTAAATTTTACAATATGAGACAGCAATATCAATTCAATAAAAACATTTTAAAAAGTAGTAACATTTGCCAAAACCTATGAAATGCACAACACCAAAAGTGAACCCTAATTTGAACTATGGATTTGGGGTGATAAGGGCATATCCATGTAGGTTTGTTGATGGTAACAAATGTGCCACTGAAATGGAGGAAGTCAGTGGTGGCAGAGGTTGTCCATGTGTGGGACAGGGGCAGGTGGGAACTTTCTGTACTTTCTGCTCAGTTTTGCTGTGAACCTAAAGCTGCTCTAAAAAATAAAGTTATCCATAAAAATGGCAAAAAGAGAGATAAGAATCGTCATCTTTGCCAATAGGGTCCAGCACACTTTGTTCCTTCTACATCTCCAGCCATGCCTCCCACCTTCCCTTATCCACACCACTGCCCCTTCCTCCAGCCATGCCTCCCACCTTCCCTTATCCACACCACTGCCCCTTCCTCCAGCTACAGTGGTGTTCTTTCCATTCCTCCCATGAGCCAAGTTATTTTCTAAAAAAATAAAATGTGTATTTTGGATAAGTTTAGAATCACAGAAGATTTGCAAAGATAACAGAGGTCGCTGTATACCCCTCACCTGGTTTCCCCTGTTACCACCTGACATGGCCAGGATCACCCACCTCCAACCAAGGCAGATTCTAGTTCTCATTGGCAGATCCAACAGCTGCCAGGTCACAGCTTTGATTTGGACCAATCCACCTCTTCTCAGCACCTCATCTAAAATGTTGCCTTTTCTGTTGTCTTTCTAAAGTGGATTAAGTGGCCCAGAGACTCCCTTTCCCCAGAATTGAGTGGCATTGATCTGCATGATGAATAGAAGGCTTTCCACAGATAGCAGGGACCCGAGGGGGGTGAGGGTGAGGAGGCCTGCCCTCATCAGCAATGGGCTGCGATCAATAAACTATTAATAACTGCAAAGGTTTCTGGAGAGATCAGTGTAATGCAGTTTAGTGGCTGGAATTTACCAACACTGATGGCGTCTCTGAAGGGTGAGTAATTGTGTTTTTGAAAAGTCAGGCACAGAGAGAGCCGAGGCTGCATGCCCCCTGGCCTGCATGCCTTCACTAAGTAAGGCCATGCAAGGGCTGGGCACTGCAGCTTCTGCTGAATCTGGGGCCAGGGCTGTAGGCCATCCACATTCAACAGAAGTATGCCGTGCCCTAAGCTGAGGCTTGGATTGGGAATGGGTACGGGGATGCTGGCGGTTTTGGTCCCTGCCTCCATGCTTTTACCTGTAATGTTAAGCTCTGTAGGATCTACATTTCAGATGCCACCTCCACCAGGCAGGCTACCTTGACTGCCCAGTCCTCCAAAGACATAATTCATCTCTGCCTCTCCAGGGCTGCATCTGTCTCTGGGAGCACACACCTGTCCATGTCATGCTGTAGTATAACTTGTTTGTTTTCCCTCCCAAGCAAGGAGGGAAGGTCACTTGGTAGGTGCTCAAGGAGTATCGCCTATATGAATGACGTCAGTGGAAACAGCCTGCACCAGGAGTCAGGAGTCCTGGGCTGTAGTCTTGGCTCTGCACCTGACTAGCATGTGATGTTGGATGAGGTCCTTTCGCTTCTTTGAGCTTCGATTTCTCCATCTGATACATGGGTGCTATGACACCTGCCTTGTGGGATTACAGCCACTGGGGAAGTGCCAATATGTGTAAAGATTTACGGTAGGAGGCACTGCACTGAGCATTTAACCCTCTCTAACTGAATCTTTGCTACATAGAGTGAGTAGGTGGCCTGATTTGAATTCAAGCCAGATGGAGGCTGGAGCCCATGAGTGCTCTCCCCCACTGCCTCCAGATCTTCCTTTATCAGCAAATTGATTTGAGCTTTCTGGTCTCCGAATTTGCCTCCATCGCTCTTGAGCGTGTTTCTATTCTGAGGCTTGCCACCTCTCTAGGTAATGAGAGCCATATGTTTCCTCCCTGCTGGGAGAAACAGGATGGCCTTTTATTTTCCTAAATTTCCTGCTCCAAGCTTCTGACGGGGCCCTTAATGCTGATGACTGAGGTTTGCTGAGCAAGTCCTGTGCACATTCTCCACGCCCTACACGAGTTTACAGCCTCTGCTTAGCTTTCCTCCCTGGCTTTGTCTTTCCACTGGGAAGAGTCCTAGATTTTCATAGAACGAAGACACTGGAGGGGAGGGTGGAGCTGTGAGGACACAGGAAATGAGTTTGATTTGCTTTTCCTGTGCTATTGAAGAACCAAGTGATCCAATATTTGACTTTTGCTGAGAACTGAAGCCTGAATGAATGAACACGTACCACTGCACTTCCAACAGGGCCTGGCATGCTGGGGGTGCTTGTCATATTCTTCTCCTTACACTGTGAATTGATGAAAATTTTAAAACAAATTGTTAAGCACCCACCATGTACTACGCACTGCTTGTGGTGTTGAGTATATATTGGGGAACAAGACAGACAAAACGATACAGGCGGTCCCCGACTCACAACGGTTCAACTTATGATTATTCGACTTTACGACAGCGTGAAAGCCATACGCACTCAGTAGAAACCAGCCGTACGACCATTCCACTGTTCAATTTCAGTGTAGTATTTAAAACATTCCATGAGATACTCAACTCTTCATTATAAAATGGGCTTTGTGTTGGATTATTTTGCCCAAGTGTAGGCTAATGAAAGTGTTTTCAGCACATTTAAGCTAGGTTAGGCACTAAGCCATGATGTTCTGTAGATCAGGTGTTTTAAGTACATTTTCGACCTACGATATTTTGAACTTATGATGGACTTATTGGGACGTAATCCCATCGAAAGTCCAGGAACATCTGTACTTTTAAATGACAACACTGTAAAGATGCCTGTTCTCTGGAATCTGCCTCCTGTCTACATCTGTCTTCTTCTTAAAGGGAGGAGGCTGGATGTTAATTAACCTGTCCCAGGATCAAGGCCATTAAAACAAACATCAATCTCATCCTGTCGAGTCTCAGGGGTTTTGCAATGTGTTAGGTGAGTTTACCCTGATGCTAAAGGTCTCCTGGGATCCTTGCCTTTGTTTGTTTCAATTTTATTAATTGCTTTATTGAGGTGTAATTGACAAACCATAAATTGTACCTACTCAACATTTCCACAGTTGATAAGTTTTGACGTATTGAAACCATTGCTACAATCAAGATAATGAACATACTCATCTCTCCTAAAAGGCTCCTTGTGCCCTTTTATAATCTATGCCTCTCATCCTCAGGCAGCCATTGATCCTCTTTCTGTCACGATAAATCATGATTCCTAGGATTTTATATAAATGAATCACAAAGTGTGTACTATGTTTTGCTTGTTTTCTTCCACTCCTTGTCATTATTTTGAGATTCATTCATGTTGTTGCCTTTACCAATTGTTGCTTCCTTTTCCCTACTGGTCAGCATCGCATTTCATGGCTGCACACCATTTGCTTACCCATCCCCCTGTTGATGGACACCTGGATGGCTCTCCCTTCATTAAAAGGGAGCCTCAAAGGCCCGACAGCTACCTGGATCGTCTCTGTTAGCCCAGGGAGAGGTGCTGTGTGTGCAAATGAGGACATGGCATGGTTGGTCCTATAACTTTATAAGACACTGCCCAACTGTCTTCTAAAGTGACTGCATGACGGCGTCTTGGTTTTTCTTGTTTTTTGTCCACACTGCTCAGTGCCTTCTTCTAAAAGCAGCTCACTCCATGTTGTCCCTCGTGCCCGCCCCCCAACCTATTCCTACTTTC
This sequence comes from Rhinopithecus roxellana, assembly GCF_007565055.1. Classification (NCBI taxonomy): domain Eukaryota; kingdom Metazoa; phylum Chordata; class Mammalia; order Primates; family Cercopithecidae; genus Rhinopithecus; species Rhinopithecus roxellana. Next base: position 7,375,532 of record NC_044560.1, on the reverse strand, counting down.
TAAGTGTTGCTGTCAATTTGCAGTGAGCTTCAAATAACAAGTCCTGTTGGAACTGTGTGTGCAACATGGATAAAAAGGCTTGGAGAAGAAGAATGGGGAGCTACAGGATTTCTCTACAAGAAAAGGTGCATGACATTTGCCTGGGTGCCCCTGACCCTCTTTTATTTTAGTCTTCCCCCAAATTAGAGGATGTTGTGGCACAGGTGGCTCATCGATGTTTCCTTGCCTCCACGCCACTGTCTCTGCTTGGCCCAGAGCCTCTCAATTTTTGTCTTCATTCTTGCCACCATCTCCCTGCCTGAGGCCCCCACCCTGCTGTCAGAGTGACCTTATGACGGTGAAGATCTGGCCTGTCCTTTCCCAGCATAAAACCTTCCTGCGGCTTCCATCGACTGGAGGAGCAAGCCCAAATTCAGTCTGACTGCAAACTCAGATGTGGCCCAGACCCAGAAAGGAGGAAGGGAGGGACAGATGGAGGGAGGAACATGGTGTGTGGCTTTGCATCTCTTGCCAAAATTCAGCAACCGAAGGAGAAGACTCTTCAGGACCAAACTTTCTTAATCTACCCAATTTAAAAAGCATTTTGTAATTCAAACGTCTTCATTTATATACACAGTATCTCATTCTGGGCTAACAGAAAAGATTCAGGTAGTGATGGGTCCTTTGAGGCTGTGCTTTAATGAAGAGATGAGAGAGGCTTTTCATTTGTATAACCATTGTTTGCATGGAAACCAAGCTTCTAAAGGACTGGGGACAGAGTCATTCCTGCAAGTAGGTTAAACACACCCCCTGCAATCTTATGAGCCAAGTGCCTGCCTGGGCTCTGCTCTCCCTCATTCCTGCTGGAAAGATCCCAAGCGTGAAGTCATGAAGTTTTACTGTTTCTGCGCCTGCCACGCATCCCTGATGGGCTGCTTCTTCCCTGAGGCCCGGGCCTTGTTTCTCACTCCCTTCAACACCTGCTCACTCCCCAAGTTCAGGGTCATGTCCTGTGATACGGGGGCAACATTTGCAGAATGCTTGCTCCACCTGGACAGAGCCGTGAGGCAGAGCTAATAAAACTGGCCATAAAGTGTCTGGCCACTTTGGGTACCAGAGGGATGTTTGCTAATAAGACACATGGAAAGGATTTGCTACTCCCTGGAAAAAAAAGGGGGCATGGGCGGGGAAGAGGTCTCTGCCCTTCCCCCCGCTCCTCAAATCTGTGTAATCTGCAGAACTGACTGGGAGCTGTGGGTGGCTCAGGTCAGTAAGCTTGGCCCGGTGGCCTAGGTGTGCACCTGCTCAGCCAGCCCTGGCTGCTGCCTATCCCCGGCTGCCCTCACAGCGTCTTGCTTTTCCATCACAGTCCCTGGGTGAGGAAACACACCTCCCAGGACTGGGAAATTGGCTACTGGGGATAGCATTTGTGGTAGCTGGCAGACCTGGGAAAACAGATGGAGACAGGAAGGAAAGGGCCTCCTTATACCTTGTGGTGGGGTGGGATCCCCTAAAGGAGACCCCAGGGAGATGCTAGGATGTACAAAAATCCCCTGAGGATCTAGTTCCAATGCAGATTCTGGTGAGCCTACAGTTGGAGTCTCAGTGAATCAAAAATAGCTGGTGCACTTCTCACCAAACAATGCTGGAGAGTTGCGGTCTAATTTTCCCCCCAGCCACATAGGAAAGAGGCTTGGCAGAATCGTTCCGGGGCCCTGAGAATTTCTAACCCATCCCCAGGTGCTGCTGCTGCTGGTCAGAGAAGCCCACTCGAAGACTCAGGGCCTTAGTCCTTCTCCCTCCCTATCAGTCCATCCATCTGTTTGTCCTTGCCCTGCCCCGCCGCAGACACACTGGGTGTTCTCCTTCCATTGGCTTCACCAAACCCCAAATACCAGAGCCTAGTGCTTGGATGTTTTTGACAGAGTGCAGCTGCCTAATGAATGTCGTTGAATGGAAATTACTTCAGGACAGGGGTTCTTTCAAACACCCAGGACTGCCAGAAAGCTGGCCATACACAGACATGGCCCATGCACTAACCAAATGCTGAGCCTCGCTCTGCTCTCCCAACCTCTGCTCTGTACCTGCCTCCTGTCCTCCAGCTTCTGAAAGAGATAACGATGCACTTTCCGTCTTTCCCTGCCTGGTGGAGGTGGGTCTACACTTGAGCTCAGCCCAGAAAGTGGGACCTAGACTCCAGACCTAGCTCAAGAGCACGTTGTCTCATCCTCCCTGGTGTGAACTTGACTAAGGACACCTTAACAATGGCGTCAATATATTCCTGGGGACCTGCTTGTGAAGGTGAAGTTTCAACTCCAAGGATACCGATGACAGAACAACTACCCGAAATCCAGAAATGACCCCCTCCCCTCCTTTTGGCCAAGCCCTGGGTTTTCTCCTCTGTCAGGCCCCTTCCAGGGACACAGTAGGGACACATTTCCTCTGGGAGGTGTGGGGCCACTGGACAGCACCAAGCAGAGAAGCAGGGGGACACAGAAGACCTTCACTTGAGCTAAGGGACCTGTCTTGTGAGCACAGAATGTACGTGAAGCTCTGTTCCTTTAATAGCTCTCCTAGAAAAGCCTGGTCTTAACCAGGGTGACCAGCTGGTCCTGGGTTATCCAGTCAAGAAAACTAAAGACAGTGATTTATGCAAGGCCAGGCAGCAATCAGCAGCAGATCTGGGAAGGAGAGGCCAGGCCACCCGGGCCAGGTGATCCGTCAAAGGTTCTGGGAAATGGGGGCTCATGACCGCCCCCTGCAGGCGGTTGGAGGCTTGGCGCTCCGGCGATCTTGTTACAAAGCTGATGCATCCAGAGGCTCAGTGATCAGCAGCTGTGGCTGCTGTGAGCCAAAAGTCTCAATGAGTTGAGGCATCTCAATGAAACAGAAATACCTGGTGCTCTTTTCACCACACAACGCGGGAAAACTTGGGTCCAACTTCTCCCCCAGCCAAATAGGGAAAAGACATGGCAGAATCATTCCATGGGGCTGGGAGCCCACTGCCTGGGGTCTCCTGCCTCCTTCCAGCCATTCCTCTGGCTGGGGAGGAGTCAGGAGCCCGGCCATTCTCAGTGTGGTGGGCTTCCCTGAGAACACTCAGCACAGATGGGAGGCCTCCCAGGTTGTATAGCCTGGGAGTGGGGAGTGGGGGTTGGGACCCAGAGGGAGAAGGGATGGGGCAGCACTGGGCAGGGGGACTGGAGCCTCTGGAAAAGCCCCACTACCTAAGAGCTGAGCCCCTCGACACTGAGAATTTTACGACCTTCCTCCTTGTGTGTTTTCCTCCTTGTGTGTTTTCACCCTTTCCAAGGCTGCCTGAACTATTTTTCTTCAGGGCCTTTAAAAAGCCATTAGTATGATTTTCACCGCCCCCCAACCTGAAAACTGTTTCTGTCATACAATTGCTCAGTGGGTACAAAATATCTGTGGCATCTATTGGAATGCAGGGCTGGCTAGGAGGGGTACCAGAGAAAGGAGGCACAGAGGGGAGAATTTCCAGAACACTCCAGCCAATGCCCTTTCCATCCTGTCCCCAGCTCCCTCCCTAAGCCCTCCCCTCACCCTCTCCAGGGAGCCTGGGACCTGCCTCAGGCTCCTTGGCCATTTCCTCCTGCTGATCATGAAGGGTGAGGACGAGGGGACAACTCTTCACTCACACTGGGCCACGTTTGAGCCACATCTTTCTCGGTTCTATCTGCACGCTGCAAGGGGACCTTTGGTGCTGGACGGGTGGGGCTCACCACACTCCACTCTGCCTCCCAGGACTGTGTGACCTCAAGCAGGTCATCGGCTCTCAGCTTCAGCTTCTGCACCTCAAGTCCTTTGTCCTGAGGCCCTGGGTGGGACAGGACGAGGTCACCATGGAAAGCTCCTTTACTCCTGACCAGAGGAGTGCCCCAGACTTGCATGTCATGATTTGCCAGTGGGCAAACTGGCAGGGACCTATTTCCAATGTGAGAAAACGCCTCTGAGAAATCAGGTTTTATTTTCCAATGATGAATTCCCCAAGAAAAACCAGAGAGAGCTTAGCTTGGCATCCCCGATCACCTAAGCCCAGGAAGTCAGTGACGGGCCCTTGGGTGGTGACAGATTTGGGGTAGCTGGCCCCGACTGCTCTTTCCCGCCCTGGCTAACCACTCCTGTTCACCTTGGGCCCTGAACCTGCTTCCCTGTTCCCAACCTCCATCTTTCGCTGGCTGACCCCTTCCCCTGACTTCCTGGCCCATTGCTTCCTGCCCCCCCCCCCCCCTTCACCCATTCCGACACTCCCCCGCTCTTCTCCACCGGCTTCCTCTCCAGGTCTCTTTTCCAGACGCTGGCTGCTCCCATGGAAACCACTTCCTCCTCCAGGTCCTGATTGATCCACTTAGCCCCTCACCAGTCAGCCTGTTGGACTCAGGCTCTGGGTTCAGGGGTGGGCAGGGGCGGGAGGGCCCAGGGTTCAGAGTGTTTTTCCCAGCTTCACCCGATGCCATCCCAGGACCGGCAGGCAGGGGGCATGGAGCATGTGCTCTTCAGAAGAAGACTCTGTGTGGTGGGGAACCAGGAGCCAGGTGGTCGGTCAAAGGGAAAGGAGACCAAAGAAGCTGGGCAGTGAGCGAACTCGGAAGGCTGGGCTCGTGGCTGAGCTCACCGCCTCCTTCCTATCCCTCGTGACTGCTTTATTTAACAGGAATCTCTGTCTCTACCTCTGCCTCTCTGCTTGGCGGTGGGTGAGAGCTGGCATCAGGAAGGCCCCAAGCCTGTTGGAACCAAGCCTGCCTCCAGCAGAAGAGGGAAGACGGGAGTGGAAGGTGGCTGCCTCTGGGTTTCTCGGTTTTCCTCAACCTGTTGTTTCTATGATCTTTTTCAATAAACACGGCTGTGCCCCTACTGTGTGCAAGGTCAGGGTCAGGTCCCTTGCCCTTGAGATTCCAGGAGCCGATGCAGGTCTCATTCACCTGTGAACCAGTGAGAGGTTCACTGAGCACCTCCTGTGTGCGAGACTCTGTGCGAGGCACTGAAAACTGATCTCATTCAACTCTCAGGGAAAGCCCCTTGCAATAAGAGCAATAATAGCTGATGCCTCTCTAGACTTTCCCATGGGCCAGAACCGCCCAGCTTTAACATGCTGTAGTTGAGTGATCTGGGACAAGTTATTTCATGCCTCAGTTTCCCCATCTGTAAAACTCAATTTCACAACCATGCCATGAAATAGGTGTTATTATTGTCACCCCGACCTCGCAGATGAGGAAACTGAGTCACAGGGATGTTGTTTATAACTTGTTGGCTGAGGTTACTCAACCAGAGAATGTCAAAGCTGGGCCCTGAACCCTGCAGCCAGGCTCCAGAGCTGATACCTGCCAGGGTCTAAATGTTTGTGTCCTCCTCAAATTCAGATATTGAAACCTAATTACCAATGGAATTGTATTAGAAGGAGGGGCCTTTGGGAGGTGATTAGGGTGGGATGAGCACCCCCACAAAAAGGCTCCAGAGAGCTGCCTGGTCTCTTCCACCATGGGAGGACATAGCCACTTTCTGGCTCATGGGGTGAGAAGGCTCCATGTGCCAAGTAGCGGGCCCCCAGCCAACCTGGAATCTGCCTTGACCTTGGGCTTCCCGGTCTCCACAGCTGTGAGAAATGAATGTCTGTTGTTCATAAACCACCTGGTTTATGGTATTTTTTTATAGCTTTCCAAACGGATGAAGACAGTACCCTTAACGCACATGCTAGTTGCTGTTTGAGGTGCGTGTAGCACACAGAGAGGCCCAGGCTTCTGCGAGGTCACACCATCAGTCAGTGGCAGAACAGAAATAAAATCTTTCAGGCTGGAGAGAGAGTCATAAAGGGCAGGCAGAGTGAGTGGGGACTCTGGGGTCATTGAGGCATTAGACTGTGGCTCTAGAGCAACATGGGGGCCTAGCTCTGCTTCTGGTGACCAAGGGCAGACCCTTTTGTCTGCAGGGACCATGTTTTCCCTGGAACCAAACTCCAGCAAGAATGTATCACATGGGTCTCTCCAACATGGGGCCAGAGCCCCCGATGCCAAACTCTTCCACCACAGTTTGACAAAATGATCAGAAAAGAGGTTCAAAGAGATGGTCTTTGACCCCTAGAAAAGCAGGTAGCATGCCAGAACACTGCAATTCAGAGAGAAAGCTCTGAGCTGACTTGGCCTACCCGCGTGGATGTCAATCAGCCCAGTTTCCTGCAGGGAGAGGGTACAGGTGAAATATCCTCAAAGCCTGAGATGGACACAGCAGTCAACCGGCATGATATCATTTAGTACCTACAACCACCCATTGAGATCAGAATGATGAACCTCGTTGAACAGATTAGGAAACTGAGGCCCAGGGAGGCCAAGCAATTTGTCTGAGGTTATGCAGCTAATTCCTGGAGGAACTGGGCAGGAACTCAAGCCCAGGGGTCCATCAACAAGATAAAATATTTGAGAGTGGCTGGAGATCTCTCTCTCTCTCTCTCTCTCTCTCTCTCTCTCTCTCTCTCTCTCTCTCTGTCTTTTGGGATGACCCAGGGGCAGCTTCAGAGCAGGACCGATGACTCCAGTTGGGCAAAGCAAGCCTGAACATTCCCTGCGAAGCTGCAGTTAGGCCTGGGGCCCCCACAGGAGGCCTTTCCCAACCAGGTCAGCTGATGGATGACCCGAGGCCGAACCTGACTCCCACCGCTTCATCAAAGCGGAGCTAAAAACAGCTTTGCTTTGGCAGTGGAAAATTGAAACTCCGAGCTTCCTCTTAAGGCTCTTAAACAGGTCAGCCCACCAAAAGCCCAATCCTTCAATCTGGGTTCTCTTAAAAAGTAGGGCAGGCCAATTATGTTTGACTGTCCTGCGCTACGTGGTGCTGAAGGCGGGGAAGGTCAGGCCAGGGTGCCCAGGGCCGCCAGCAGATGGGAGACAGAGGAGCCAGCCAGCTTCTCCCATCAGCCTCTTTGTTAAAACAAAATTAAAATGCCTGGACTCCTGCTGGCACCAAGATCCCATCCAAGGTAATAGGTATTTATCTTAGCGTGTTTGGCTCTGGGCTCGGTGCCATGGGGAGATGGAAACTAGAAGATATCTTGCTTCCTGTTCTGTCTCTCACACTTAGCACGGTACCCAGCACTGAGAAGGCAATAGCTATCTGGTCATTCATGCATCCAACATATTGTTACTGAGTACCTACTATGTACCAGGGTCTATCCTAGGTGCTAGGGATACAGTTGTGAACAATAGAAATGAAAACCACTGTCCTCATAGAACTTGTATTTTAGTTGAGGGACACAGATGGTAAACAAAGTAACATTTGAAAAATATAGCAGGTGGGTGATTACAGGTGTATTTAGGAAAATAGAGATAGGACAGGGATAGGGAGTGCTGGGAGTGGAGGGGGCGCTTATATTTAAAATTTGAAATTGCTGGGAGGTCAGGGAGACTTCACTGATGAGCAAAGTCCTGACATAGGGGAGCCACATGACATCTGGGGTAGAATAGATGAAACAAACGCACAATCACTGAGCTTATATTAAGTACCACAAACGTTGCTAGGCGTATTTATGTTCGTCATCTCCTAGTGAATTCCTTGGAACAACTTAATGAGACGAACAACAGTACATAAATTTTTAATGAAGTAGCAGAAGCTCAGTGCCAAAGTCAAAGACAAAGTTTCGTCTTCATGGGCTTACAACCTGTGTAAAGAAGTTGAACAATTCAGCAGCTACGCTTCTTTTCATAGCAATAGTTACTATGATAGTTTCTGGGACACATGGTTGCCCAAAATAGAAACTACACTTCCCAGCTACCATTGCAGCAAGTGGTCAGGTGACTAAGTTCCGGCCAGTGGGATGTAAGTAGATGTGTTACGTACAAATTCCTAAAGGGTTCTTATGGGTGGGGGGGGGAGTGTGTGTCCTTCTTCTCTTCCTGCTCCCTCCTGGCTGGAATGTAGATGTAATGGCTGGAGCTGGTGCAGCCTTCTTAAACTTTGAGTTGACTTTCAGAATGGAAACCATGCACAGTGGAACATCAAGAGGGAAGGAACTTGAGTTCCTGACACCACGGAGCACCCTCTGTCCTTTAGACAGGCTACCTGGGACTCTTAGGAGAAAGAAAAATAAACTCTTATCTAGTTTAAGACACACTCACCTTGAGTTTTTGTTGCATGGAGCCAAAAGTAGTTCTCACTGATATCATTTCAGACAATAGAAAGTGGTGTGGACAGTCGGGGAAGGAATGGGTCATTCCCTGGTTTAAATCCAGCCATTATTTATGGTGGTTGTTTACTACAATTTGGGAATAACTGGTATAAAAGCCACATTTTCAGCATTTTAAGCAAAGCCAAGCATACAGATTTGTATGTAAAATCTCCTGGTTTTCAAAAATTTGTCATTGATTTAATTAAAAACATAGTTTTAATTAAACATTTTCAATATTGGTCAAATAGAACGTGTTTACAGGCTAGTTCTGGGGTGTGAGTCCCTGGTTTGCAAGCAAAGTCTGGTGAGGAAAGGGCCCCACAGGAGAGAGTGTTAGAGCTGGGGCTGTCGGGACCTCAGGGCTGATCCTGCCATGGAAGATGTGGGGTGACATCCACCTGAATGGGTGAGTGCCCAGTGGATTCAAATTCATGGAGTGAGCCCCTTGGATTCTTACCGAGGTCTAAGCAGAAACAGTCCCATTTTGCCAAACACACACACACGCACACACACACACATACACACACACACACACACACATGCATGCACTCTATCAGTGGAGATAAGGCCTGCAAAAGTGAGCAGTGGCTTGGCAAGCTGGTACATTTTAATGGACGCATCACAATCAACAAACACCCTCACTATCTGTCTCTTCTGCCAATTGCCAACAATGTAAGGAGAGGTGGGTTTTGGAGATAGTGAGGGCAAGGTGAGAATAAGAAAAGAAGTAACTGTCCACCCACCTGTAAATTTGGGATGGAGGGCCAGGGGTTCTTCCTCATTCCCACAGCTGCATCATTTAGCAGTTACACTGGTTCAGGAAACGCCAATGGCTGGCCCACAATCCTGGTTTGGGAAGAGCCATCTGTAGTCAACATGACTACCTGCTGGCTTCTAGGAAGGTCTTTCATTTTGCAGTAACCTTTCCCATGCATTCTTCAGCCCCCACTGCTAGGGCCTGCATGAATAGCGTAGATGATAAAGACGGTGAGGCAGGGACTCTAGAGCCTAGCTGCCCAGCTTTGAATCCTGACTCGCTGTGTGACTGGGAGTAAGTTACTCTACCACTCTGTGTCTCCATCTCCTCAACTTACAATTTGGGGTAATGAGAGTACTTTTCTTATGGGTTGTTGAGAGGATTAAATGAGATAATACACAGAAGGCAATTAGGATGGTGCCTGCCCCGAATTTAGCACGTGTGTGTTTGCCTTGTCATCATGCCATGCATCGGCATTGGTATTCATGCTTTCTTCCAATCACTCAGTTCTCCTCTGCTGTCTTTTGAGAGGCCTGGGTACAAATGTGGATTCATGCTCATAGAGTGAGTGGGAGAAAAGGACCAGGAGATCCCAGGAACGTGGAGACATCGGGTGCACCAGAGAGAAGGTGCATAGATGCTCCTCTTGACAAACACTCAAGACCAAGCCTCAAGAATCCACATTTTCAAATGATTCCTGGAAGTGCAAAGTTTTGTCCTGGCTCTCAGGTGTGGCTCCCATGGAGAGGAGTGTGGCTTAGTAGCCAGGAGCACAGGTGGCGGCATCTGACGGACTTGGGGTCAAATCTCAGCTCTGCCACTTGAAAACACCGTGACCTTGGGTGGGTTGCTTAACCTTTCTGTGCAATGTCTCCTAATCTGTAAAATTCAGTACTGTGATGCCTGCTTCACAGGATTGTGGTGAGGAGTGAGGTGATAGTATGGGAAAAGATAGAATGTTCTTTTTCTAGCCATAGACCTGGAGTAGAGGAACCACCACTGGTCCTGGAAAAATTAGCATGAACAACACTAACTACCATTTACTGAGAAGGCTCTGGTTCTAAGCACTTGATCCATGCTATCTCTAGCCCTGCCCAAAGCCTAGAGGGGCAGGCACAGGTCAGTGAGAAACCTGGGGCACAGTCAGATTATGTGGGTCCCCCAAGGTCACACAAACAGGGAGTGTTAGAGAGAGATGTCGATCAATTCTGCAAAATAAAACCAAGGGTGGACTCTGTCCTTGAGGTTAGCAGCCCCAGCATTGAGAACATTGCCAGACATGGATTGGTGTTCAATGTTTATTTGTTGAGTAATAATAGATAACACACAGCACTTAGTATGTACCAAGCACTTTACACATATTAGCTCATTAAACCCCTTGCAACCATATGCTGCCTATGAGGTAGTGTGACTGTATTATGTACTATATTCTCATCCTCATTTTATAGTTGAGGAAACCGAGGCACAGAGAGGTCTAGTAAGATGCCCAAAGTTACACAAAAAGAATGGAGATCTCACTATCAATCCAAGAAGCAAAATCAAATCAGGGTCTTATCCGGGAGGAACTGGCATCCCAGAGACAGACTACAGCTGGGACCTAGGGACAGGGGTTGCACTAGGGACCGGCTATGAAATGGAGGGGCAGGGGCTTGCACACAAGACAGTAGGAGAATTGTTCACACCAGAGTTCAAGGTTGGAGAGAGGATGATACAAAGGAGAGTCCATGCAGAGCCCTGAGAAGGCATAGGACCCTCTGAGTCCACAAGCAAGGGTTAGGAAGGGGCAGTGCAGCTGTGGTTTCTGGAAGGCCCTGAAGACTGCTCCCTTAACAGCAGGGAGACTTCCATTCTCCAATAATCAGTTCAGAAACTCATTCTCTCTGGCCTGGGCTGTGGTCAGATTCATGCTGGGAAGGAGGGGACAGGATGACAGCTCTGCTCTGACAAGGCCCAAGTTCTCTGGGGCACCTGACCGCCACCGCCCTGCATCATCGCCTGGCAGAGCCCAGGCCCTGTGAATGGCATGGGCCAAGGACCTCCGCTGGCCTCTATGATGCCTCTACTTGGGGTTGGCTCTGGGTCTCGGTTTCCCATCAGGGTATTTGCCTTCCAGAAAGTGAGCTTGAGAGGCAAGCGGGAATACCTGCACTGGAGCATGGCTGGGGCATTGTGTTTCCAACCTAATGAACACCAAATGACTTTTCTATGTCAGGCATATGCTGGAGTCTTCTACACAGCATCTCATTAAACCTTCAGCACATCTGTCCAACCATCTATCCATCCATCCACTCACTTCTCATCTCTCCAGCTATCCATCCACTCACCCACCATCTACCTATCTAGCCATCTATCCGTCAACACCTATCCACCACCCATCCATCCATTCTCTCACTTCTCATCTTTCCAGCTATTCGTTCACCCACTTACCATCCACCCATCTAGCCATCTATCCATCCACACCTATCCACCATCCACCCATCCACCGTCTACTCATCCATCATCTATCCATGCTCCATCCCTCTACCCATCCACCCACCCATCTGCCATCTACCAATCCATCATCCACCTACCATCCGTCCATCCACCATCTACTCATACACCCATTCATCCATCCATCCATCCATTCATCCACCCACCCATCCAACAATTCTCCATTGAGTGTCTAGCATGTACCACTCAATGGCACATGGGGTAATTACTAGGAAGATAGCAGTGAACAAGATGAGCATGATTCCTGCCCTCGTGGAGCTGACTTTCTAGTGTTGCAGGCAGGGATGGAACTAACTACCTAAATATGTGTTTAATTAATAGTGTGAGGAGTTCCCGGAGGCATCTGGGGTGCTGATAGACCTGAGAACAGAAAGATCTGACTAAGCTGTACCAGAAAGTCAGGAAAAACTGACCTAGGAAGGGACATGAAAGCAGAGGTCAGGAGGAGGAGCAAAACTCTCAGCTTGCTGTTGCATCATCTGCATGTGGCCAAATGAGACCTGCCCTGGAGAGCACGGATGGGCCGTGGAAATGCTCTCCACTGCTGAGATCCTCTCCTATCCCCACCCCATCGCCACACTTTCCTCCCTTCACTTCAGCCACAGATCTCTGGACGCACTGCCTGGTCCTTGCCCCTGCTCTCCCCTCTGCCTGGGATACTGTCCTCTTGTCATCCCCTACTCACACACCAATCATGATCTCCAATGAACTTCCCAAACCCCTTTCCTTCCTACGCCTCCATCAGCTGGGCCAGGAAGATATCTGTGGCCTCCTGGGGCCCCCAGCAAGTGTCCCCATCATGGTACTGCCGCTGAGTATGCACATCATCTGCCCATCCAGCTCTTCCCCTCTCCCTTCCCCGAACCTGGCTTGAGCCCCTCCCACCACTCAAGAAATAAATGTGTCTCATGGCAGCTTGAACTCCCAGCTGGCCATTGGTGCAAGTTCTCTGAGAGCTCGGGTAGCACAGTGGTGAAGATGAAGGCTTTGGCACGAGACCTCCCTGGCTGTGTCCCAGCTCCACTGCAAGTCACTCTGTGTGGTCTCAGGCAAGTCGCTTGCCTTCTCTGATCCCTGGCTCCCTCACCTGCAAAGCAAGGATCATGAGAGGGCACTCCTTGCAGGCTTATTATGAGGTTTAAATGAGTTCCTGTAGAGGCCGTAGCAGAGGGCCTGGCCCACAATACCAGTCAAACCCACTCAATTAATGTAGCACCATTATTATTATTAATTAGGCGTGAATCATCTTTATCCATAAGGGACCCACTAACCTCAGGGGAGTGAGTCAAATCTCTTAAGCTGGAATCATGGTAAGAAAGGGGCAGCTAGGCTGGGTTGGAGAATGAGTTCTGAGACAGACTAGAGATTTTCTTTGTTTAAAAAAAAAAAAAAGTCAGTGGGCTGTGCTTATGAGGAAGGCAGATGCATGAGAATAGGTTTATCAAGGTGGTTTCAGTTCCACTGTAATTTAAAATAAATAAGTCAATTTAATGTTTATAGAGTGAGTTATGCCTTATTAGGGACACGGTGAGCTGAGAAACTTGGCCAAGGCGAAATTTGAGAAATTGGCCCCGGTCGTGAGAGTAATTACAGCAATGCTTCAGTGTGCAGCCTTGCCCAATGATATTTTCATTCTGTCTAATTTATTAGTTTATTAGCTTTATGGTGGATATACAAAGTTATATCACAACACGGGCCTAATTTGATCAGAGCCAAATTTTCATGTCTTCCCGAGACAGCCGTAATAAAGGAGAAGACCCCTGCTTCAAAACTGTTTCCAAGTTTTCCAGAAAGATTCAGGGCAGAGTTCCAGGGCTCTGGGTCCCAGCACTGCAAATCTGAAAGGTGAGAGAGCACCGTGGCCCAGGGTGCAAGCCAGTTCTAAATACTGGCTCCTCTGCTTTCTAAGTATGTGGCCTCAGGCAAGCACTTGGCATGTCTAGGCCTCGGTTTTCTCATCTGAAAAATGGGAGCCATATTAATCCTTATCTAGGTGGTGATGGAGAGCCCTGTGAAGCCAGAGGCAGAATTGCTCACTGCTGTCTCCCTGGAGCCCAGCACCATGTCTGGCTCAGAGCAGGTATTCAGAAAACATTCACTGAATGAATGTGGCAGAGGCTAAAGTCCACATTGGGTGCTTAGCACATAGTCATCACCAGCCCCCTATCCTGCATACCTGGTGCCAGTTCTAAGAGCTTTATTAGCTCATATAAGCCTCACGAGCACTCTGCAAGGTAGCTACGATCATCATCATCTCCATTTTACAGATGGGGAAACCAAGGCACGGAGAGATGAGTGACTTGCCTAGGGTTCCACAGCCAGGAAGTGGCAGAACTGGGATTCAGAGGCTAGCAGCCTGGCTCCAGGTGACTGACCCATCTCACTCTTGTGTGAAGTGTTCCTTACGTTTTAGCTTTATTATCCACAGCAGAGACCCAGTTCCATGAGTGGTTCCCTGGGAGGGACCCACCTGAGGTGGGGCAAGGGCAAGTTCTCTCATTTGAAGCCTGAGACTTCCCTGAGCTTCTTCCCCTCCCTCACCTTCCACCCAGAGGTCCTCCCTGTCCCTCTGCCGGGACTCTGTCCTCACTGGTCCTACATGGTACCCGTGGGTCTGCTCAGTCCAACAAATGTTCGGGGCCAGGATCAGCCCTGGACGGTGGGGGCACAGGGATGAGTAACACAGGGCTCTTGCCCTTCAGGAGCTCAGGCCACATTCCTGAGCCTCTACTGCATGCCAGACGCTGAAGAGGGAACTGGAGACACGGAAAGAAAGAAGAAGGTCTGCGCTGCAACAAGGTCGCTGTCCAACAGAGGAGGCAAACTTGGACATGGTGAATGATTGTCACAGTGATAACCACAGCTGTAGTACGTAATGCACCCTCCTGCCTCAAAGATGCCCATGTTCAAATCCCTGGAACCTGTCAATGTTTCCTTAGTGGCAGAAGGGACTTTGCAGGTGTGATTAAGGATTTTGAGATAGGGAAGATTATCTTGGATTATCCACATGGATCTAATATAATTACAAATGTCCTTATTGGAGGGAGACAGGAGGGTTGGAGTTGGAGGGGATGTGACGATGGCAGTGGAGGCCAGAGCGATGCCGTTGCTGAAAGAGGCCACAAGCCAAGGTATGCGGGTGGGCTCCAGAAGCTGCAAAGGTAAGGAGGCAGACTGTCCCTGGAGCCTCCAGAAGGAACTTAGCCCGATCAACACTTAGATTTTAGCCCAGTGAGACTCATTTTGAATTTGTGACATCCAGAACTGGAAGATACTAAATTTGTGTTATTTTAAGCCACTAAGTTGGTGGCGATTTGTGACAGAAGCAATAAAAAGCTAACACAACAGTTAACACTGACCAAGTTCCTACTGGGATAAAACCTAACTGAGCACAACCTGTCTCAGTGAATCTGACAATTACCGCTGCTCCAGCAAGTAGATGCTATTTTTGTTTTCATTTTGCAGATTCATTTAATTCATTCATTCAACAGATATGTATTGATTGCCTCAGGCAACCTTCCAGGTGCTCAAGATGGAGCTGTGATCAGGAGACAAGAGGAAACTTGATTTCTAGTGCGAGAGGGAGACAAGAGATGGGCAAACAAATGAGGATGCCTTGCCCACCCCTAGGCAGAGATACAAGCTACAGAGAAGCAGAAGGAAGGTGAGCCTGGCGATGGGGTGACATTTTGGAGAAGATGGTCAGGGCTCTCTGGGGAGGTGACACCTGAGCAGAGAGACCCAGAGAGACCAGAGGAGGGAGCTGATATTGTTTGGCTGTGTCCTCACACAGATTTCATCTTGAATTGTGGTTCCCGTAATTCCCATGTGTTATGGGAGGGGCCTGGTGGGAGATAATTGAATCATGGAGGCGATTTTTTCCCATACTGTTCTCGTGGCAGAGAATAAGTCTCACAAGATCTGATGTTTTCATAAGGGGAAACCTCTTTCACTTGGTTCTCATTCTCTCTTGTCTGCCGCCATGTAAGACATGCTTTTGTCTTCCACCCTGATTCTGAGGCCTCCCCAGTCATGTGGAACTGTGAGTCCATTAAATCTCTTTTTCTTTATAAATTACCCAGTCTCGGGGACATCTTTATTAGCAGTGTAAGAACAGACTAATACAGGAGCCAGGTGGACACTGGGCTTCCTCCTGGAACAATCCAGGTGAAGAAATGGATGACAGAGAGGTGAAGACACTTGTTCACATGGGTTCAAAGACCAGCTCCGTCACTCCAGAGGCTGCAGTCTTCCCTGACACAGAATGACAGTGGAATCTGTCCAGAATGACCAAAGTGCAGAGATGAAGCAGAGGGAGGGCCCGCTGAACTTGTCCAGGGCAGATGTGCTGGGGGAGGTTCCTGGGGACAGGGATTAGTCTTATGGATGGGGAGGGGTTTGCCAGGCAGAGGTGGTGGGTGCTGCTCCTGCAAAGTCTGGATGGGGAGAGGCATGGTGAACACTTTCAGAAATAGGGAGTCATCCTTGCAGCTGGGTCAAGAGGGGGGACACACAGGATGTGGGGCACCTGGAGCACTTATATCCTGCTGGCAGGGATGGGAACGTGTACACGTGCTTTGAAACTGATAGGCGGTGTTGTGGGATGCATTGCGCTCCCCCTTCCGGAAAGATCTGTTGAATCCTAACCCCTGAGACCTGTGGATGTAACCTGATTTGGAAATAGGGTCTTTGCAGATGCAATCAAGTTAAGATAAAGTCAGGCTGGGGTTGGGTGGGCCCTAGTCCAGTGACTGTGTCTTTCTAAGAAGGAAATCTGGACAGAGAGACAGACACACAGCAGGAGAATGCCATGTGATCATGGAGGTGGAGTTTGCGGTGATGCATCTACAAGCCAACGAATGCCAAGGACTGCTGGCAACCACCAGAAGTGAGGAGAGGCAAGGCATGACTTTTCCTTGGAGCATTCAGAGGCAGTGTGGCCGTGCCAACACCTTGATTTCAGACTTCTAGCCTTGAGAACTGTGAGAGAATACAGTTCTGCTGTTTTAAGTCTCCCAGTCTGTGGCATTTTGTTACAGCAGCCTTGGCAAACAAGCACAGGCAGCATCTCTGAAAGATGAACATTTGCCTTCCCTGCACCCCACACGTCCTCTCTCAGGGATACATCCAAGAAAAGGGAATGCTTATGTTCAAAGCAGTTTTACTTGTCATGGCTCGAAAACTGGAAGCAACAGCTCCAATGGCCCTCCACAGGAGAATAGTTAAATAAACTAACAAGGTCCATGCAGTGGAGTACTACATAGCAATGAAAAAGAACAAACCACTGCTACGAGCAACCACATAGAGAAATCTCCCCGACATTCTAATAGTCTAAGTTAGACTTCAAGAAAAACTAGTCTAAGTTCATACAAAAGTCAGAATAGCACCTCCCTCTTGGTGGAAAGAAACTTCATGAGGTGTTGAGAATGTTTATCTTGACCTGGGCAGCTGTGTGTGCATGGATACCAACTCCTTTATAAAGCCCTTAACTGTGTGTATATTATACTTTAACATAAAATGAAAAGAAATTGGTAGGCATTCCACAGTGGAGAGCCTTGAAGGCCTCACCAAGGCATCTGTTGGTTCTGTCGGCCTTCATGAGGCTGGGGATGGCAGGTTGTTGAGCAGAGGAGGAGGCACATGCAGCCACAGGCAGGACTGGGGACCTTTAGTGGTGTGTAAAGGGAGCTTATGACAAGTCCAGAGCCCCCTTGGCTCATCAGCAGCTAGAGCAGCTGGCAGGGCCTCCATGCACACCCCAGGGCCTCGTCAGCTGGCATCACAGCCTGGGTAGGTGGGGGAGAAACAGAGCGGGAGAGCTAATGGTGTGGAGACTCAGTTCAGACTCTCTCCCTCCCCTGCCAGCCTCTCTTAATCAGCTCGCTCTGCCGGGCCTGCTCCGTTTCCAGCAGCTCCAACCCTCCCAGGGCACCCTGGTATTCCTCCATCAGACCGCAGCTCCTCCCTGCTGACTGCTGCCTCCCGCACTGGCAGAGGGCAGAGGCAAAAGGAGGCCAGCCCTCAGCAGCGGCTAGGGGCGGTGGAGAGAAGGGTCACCCAGGGTGCAGAGGACTGAGCTCCCTGTCATGGAAAGTGTGGTGCAGGGGCTCAGAGAGGCCAAGTGATCTGCCCGAGGTCCCACACTGTGA
Source organism: Rhinopithecus roxellana (assembly GCF_007565055.1). NCBI lineage: Eukaryota > Metazoa > Chordata > Mammalia > Primates > Cercopithecidae > Rhinopithecus > Rhinopithecus roxellana. The sequence goes on along the minus strand of NC_044560.1, from coordinate 7,357,981 downwards.
AAGGGCAGACGTGGGGGATCCTCTGAAATGAACTTACAGGCCAACAGGGAAAGGAGGGGGTGTGGTCTACTGGGGAAGTCTTGGTACCCTAACCTGACTGCCTGGGTTCAAATCCTGGCTCGGCCCCTTGCCTGGTGCCTAACTTGGGGGAGGGCATTGAACCTTTTGGTGCCTCAGGTTTCCCATCTGTGAAATGGGGCTGACAGTGCCATCCCCTCTGTGGCTGAGTTCTCACATGTAAGTGCACTTGGCTTGGCACACAGTTAGCCCTAGACCCGAGAGTGTGTTATTATCAGCAAACGGTGGCCTCATTGCCCCTAGGGTGGCTACAGAGATGAACTATGTCTTTATATTTCATTTCATTTCCCTAAGGGCGATGACAGTGACATTTCTACTTGGAAGCCCTTTGAGGGCATCAGGCCCACAGACAAACTCCCTGCAGCTACCTCCTCCTCTTTCTCAGTGGCTCTGCTCAGGGGAGCTGGGGGTGGAGAGTATGGGGGTATGCAGTGAGGGGCTCTCACCCAGCTGGTAGAGCTCTGAGGCACAGCTGCAGTCCCTCCTTGGAGGTAGCAATACGAATATGGGGACCTGGTGCCACCAGGTGTCAAGTGGCCCCCACTTCCCAGCAGCTCCAGGCTGCACCTGTGAGTGCCCTGGCCTGGGCTTGCCAAGCCCCGCTGCCCTGATCTAGCCTGATGCCCACCTTAAAATCCAGGGTCTCTTCTGCAGGCTGCATGGGTCCTGGGCATGGACTCAGGCTCTGCTGGGCCCACAGGTCTCACAGGTCAGCAAGGCCATCTCCCTGCCTTCCCACCACACTCAGGTCAAGCCAGAAAAGGGGGCTCCTGCTCCATATCTGAGTCTCCTGGGGGAGGTAGGAAGTGGGGGAAGCCCGGGCATGGAACACACATGCCCTTGGCTCCCACAGCCCATCCCGGGGCTCTGCACACTGTACTATAACTGCTTCCTTACATGTCTGTCTGGGTGTCAGGTTTTTAATCTTTCAAAATGGGACATGGGGCATGAACTGCCTCAAGGGGTGTTGTGGAGCTCAAAGAGAGAATCCATGTAAAATATTTAAACTGTACAGGTGCTCTGCGAGCAGAAATTCTTCTTGTGTGTGTGTGGAGGGGGTCTGGTTTTTTCTATGACCCAATCATCCCACTGCACTTGGCCTCTGGTGCATCAGAGGTGCTCACCATGTGTTTGCTGAATGAAGAAATGAACAGGATGTCCAGTGATGTCTCCAGGCCAGAAGGTGGATATGGCAGGGGCTGCACTCAGGAAGGCTGGCCAGGGAGAGAAGCCATGTCCCAAGAAGCAGAGGGAGAGGCCAGATCCCTCGTTAATTCTTCTGTTCCCTCCTCACCTCTTTGTGCTGAGCTCTGCAGGACCTTGGGCGAGCGTCTGGCAGTGAGGAGGGAGATGTGGACATGGCCTCTCCCTCCAGGAGCCACAGACTAGTAGGAGGAAGGGAACCTTCGCCAAACCATGGAAGAGACAGGCTCATGAGGTCACCCAAGGGAGCAGGGTGTTCCTTTAGGGGGCGTTGAGAGGGTCATCTATGATGCGACAACCTTCTCTCCTTAAGATCATGATTGCATTCTATAATGTGACATTTGTTCCATTCAGGAGAATAAATGTGTAAGTTCTGAAGCACAGCACGAAC